>NC_086180.1:90456480-92884998 GCF_023053635.1 Elgaria multicarinata webbii | reverse complement strand
TACCCGTCCTCACGGCCTGGTTTCCAATGCATTTCCATGGGTCTACTCTGAGTAGGACTATTTTCGTGTTTCTTTATAAACATGAGGAAAGTTTTTGTTTTGTTGCCAATTCTATTTACACTCTGTAATAAGGCACTCTATTGGAATCTCTACTATACTGCAGGAGATTGAGCGTTTCTGAAGTCACTGTTAACATCTCATTCAAAAGCCCTTTTTAATAGAAAAGCATTATCTGTCCATCCCCATCAAAACAGGCCAATACGCGAATACATTGAAACATGTTCTCCAGGCCTGGTTTCCAATAGGTTTCCATGGGTCTACTCTGAGTAGGACTATTTTCTTGTTTCTTTATATACATAACGTAAGTTTTTTGTTTTGTTGTCAATTCTATTTACACTCTGTAATAAGGCACTCTATTGGAATCTCTACTATACTGCAGGAGATTGAGCGTTTCTGAAGGTCACTGGTAACATCTCTTTTATAAGCCCTTTTTAAGAGAAAAGCATGCTGTCCATCCCCATCAAAACAGGCCAACACCTTTATACATTGAAACATGTTCTCCCGGCATGGTTTCCAATGCGTTACCATGGGTCTACTCTGAGTAGGACTATTTTCGTGTTTCTTTATATACATAACGTAAGTTTTGTTTTTTGTTGCCAATTCTATTTACACTCTGTAATAAGGCACTCTGTTGGAATATCTACTATAATGCTGGAGATTGATCGTTTCTGAAGTCACTGGTAACATCTCATTAATAAGCCCTTTTTAATAGAAAAGCATTATCTGTACATCCCCATCAAAACAGGCCAATACGCGTATACATTGAAACATATTCTCCAGGCCTGGTTTCTGATGCGTTTCCATGGGTCTACTCTGAGTAGGACTATTTTCTTGTTTCTTTATATACATAACGTAAGTTTTGTGTTTTGTTACCAATTCTAGTTAAACCCTTCAATAAAACGTTCCACAGGAGTCTTTACTATATATTGCAGTAGTCTGAGCGTTTTTGGTAATATATCAGAAAAAGTCCTTTTTAAGAGAAAAGCATGCCAATCTTCTAATTTACATTGAAACCCTTTCTCACGGCCTGGTTTCCAATGCATTTCCATGGGTCTACTCTGAGTAGGACTATTTTCGTTTTTCTTTATAAACATGAGCAAAGTTTTTGTTTTGTTGCCTATTCTATTCACACTCTGTAATAAAGCACTCTATTGGAATCTCTACTATACTGCAGGAGATTGAGCATTTCTGAAGTCACTGGTAACACCTCATTCATAAGCCCTTTTTAAGAGAAAAGCATGATCTGTCCATCCCCATCAGAACAGGCCAATACACGTATACATTGAAACATGTTCTCAAGGCCTGGTTTCCGATGCGTTTCCAAGGGTCTACTCTGAGTAGGACTATTTTCTTGTTTCTTTATATACATAACGTAAGTTTTGTGTTTTGTTGCCAATTCTATTTACACGCTGTAAAAAGGCACTCTGTTGGAATCTCTACTATACTGCAGGAGATTGAGCGTTTCTGAAGTCACTGGTCAGATCTCATTAATAAGCCCTTTTTAAGAGAAAAGCATAATCTGTCCATCCCCATCAAAACAGGCCAATATGCGTATACATTGAAAAATGTTCTCCAGGCCTGGTTTCCGATGCGTTTCCATGGGTCTACTCTGAGTATGACTATTTTCGTGTTTCTTTATATACATAACGTAAGTTTTGTGTTTTGTTGCCAAATCTAAATAAACCCTTCAATAAAACGTTCCACAGGAGTCTTTACTATATATTGCAGTAGTCTGAGCGTTTTTGGTAGCATATCAGAAAAAGTCCTTTTTAAGAGAAACGCATGCCAATCTACTGCTTTACATTGAAACCCGTTCTCACGGCCTGGTTTCCAATGCATTTCCAGGGGTCTACTCTAAGTAGGACTATTTTCGTGTTTCTTTATAAACATGAGGAAAGTTTTTGTTTTGTTGCCAATTCTATTTACACGCTGTAATAAGTCATTCTATTGGAATCTCTACTATACTGCAGGAGATTGAGCGTTTCTGAAGTCACTGGTAACACCTCATTCATAAGCCCTTTTTAAGAGAAAAGCATGATCTGTCCATCCCCATCAAAACAGGCCAATACGCGAATACATTGAAACATGTTCTCCAGGCCTGGTTTCCAATAGGTTTCCATGGGTCTACTCTGAGTAGGACTATTTTCTTCTTTCTTTATATACATAACGTAAGTTTTTTGTTTTGTTGTCAATTCTATTTACACTCTGTAATAAGGCACTCTATTGGAATCTCTACTATGCTGCAGGAGATTGAGCGTTTCTGAAGTCACTGGTAACATCTCATTAATAAGCCCTTTTTAAGAGAAAAGCATGATCTGTCCATCCCCATCAAAACAGGCCAATACGCATATACATTGAAAAATGTTCTCCAGGCCTGGTTTCCAATGCGTTTCCATGGGTCTACTCTGAGTAGGACTGTTTTCTTGTTTCTTTATAAACATAAAATAAGTTTTGTGTTTTGTTGCCAATTCTATCTACTCTCGGTAATAAGGCACTGTATTGGAATCTCTACTATACTGCAGGAGATTGAGCATTTCTGAAGTCACTGGTAACATCTCATTAATAAGCCCTTTTTAAGAGAAAAGCATTATGTCCCTCCCCATCAAAACTGGCCAATACACGTATACATTGAAACATGTTCTCCAGGCATGGTTTCCAATGCGTTTCCATGGGTCTACTCTGAGTAGGACTATTTTCTTGTTTCTTTATATACATAACGTAAGTTTTGTGTTTTGTTGCCAATTCTATTTACACTCTGTAATAAGGCACTCTATTGGAGTCTCTACTATACTGCAGGAGATTGAGCGTTTCTGAAGTCACTGGTAACAATCTCATTAATAAGCCCTTTTTAAGAGAAAAGCATTATCTGTCCATCCCCATCAAAATACGCCAATACGCTTATACATTGAAACATGTTCCCCAGGCCTGGTTTCCAGTGTGTTTCCATGGGTCTACTCTGAGTAGGACTATTTTCTTGTTTTTTTATATACATAACGTAAGTTTTGTGTTTTGTTGCCAATTCTAGTTAAACCCTTCAATAAAACGTTCCACAGTAGTCTTTACTATATATTGCAGTAGACTGAGGGTTTTTGGTAACATATCAATAAAAGTCCTTTTTAAGAAAAACGCATGCCAGTCTACTGATTTACATTGATACCCGTTCTCACGGCCTGGTTTCCAATGCATTTCCATGGGTCTACTCTGAGTAGGACTATTTTCGTGTTTCTTTATAAACATGAGGAAAGTTTTTGTTTTGTTGCCAATTCTATTTACACTCTGTAATAAGGCACTCTATTGGAATCTCTACTATACTGCAGGAGATTGAGCGTTTCTGAAGTCACTGTTAACATCTCATTAATAAGCCCTTTTAAAGAGAAAAGCATGATCTGTCCATCCCCATCAAAACAGGCCAATACGCATATACATTGAAAAATGTTCTCTAGGCCTGGTTTCCAATGCGTTTCCATGGGTCTACTCTGAGTAGGACTATTTTCTTGTTTCTTTATATACATAAAATAAGTTTTGTGTTTTGTTGCCAATTCTATTTACACTCTGTAATAAGGCACTCTGTTGGAATATCTACTATAATGCAGGAGATTGATCGTTTCTGAAGTCACTGGTAACATCTCATTAATAAGCCCTTTTTAATAGAAAAGCATAATCTGTCCATCCCCATCAAAACAGGCCAATACGCGTAAACATTGAAACATGTTCTCCAGGCCTGGTTTCCAATGCGCTTCCATGGGTCTACTCTGAGTAGGACTATTCTCGTGTTTCTTTATATACATAACGGAAGTTTTGTGTTTTGTTGCCAATTCTAGTTAAACCCTTCAATAAAACGTTCCACAGGAGTCTTTACAATATATTGCAGTAGACTGAGCGTTTTTGGTAACATATCACAATAAGTCCTTTTTAAGAGAAACGCATGCCAGTCTACTGCTTTACATTGAAACCCGTTCTCACGGCCTGGTTTCCAATGCATTTCCAGGGGTCTACTCTAAGTAGGACTATTTTCGTGTTTCTTTATAAACATGAGGAAAGTTTTTGTTTTGTTGCCAATTCTATTTACACGCTGTAATAAGTCATTCTATTGGAATCTCTACTATACTGCAGGATATTGAGCGTTTCTGAAGTCACTGGTCAGATCTCATTAATAAGCCCTTTTTAAGAGAAAAGCATAATCTGTCCATCCCCATCAAAACAGGCCAATACGCGAATACATTGAAACATGTTCTCCAGCCCTGGTTTCAATAGGTTTCCATGGGTCTACTCTGAGTAGGACTATTTTCTTGTTTCTTTATATACACTGCAGGAGATTGAGCGTTTCTGAAGTCACTGGTAACATCTCATTAATAAGCCCTTTTTAAGAGAAAAGCATGATCTGTCCATCCCCATCAAAACTGGCCAATACACGTATACATTGAAACATGTTCTCCAGGCCTGGTTTCCAATGCTCTTCCATGGGTCTGCTCTGAGTAGGACAATTTTCTTGTTTATATACATAACGTAAGTTTTGTGTTTTGTTGCCAATTCTATTTACACGCTGTAATAAGGCACTCTGTTGGAATCTCTACTATACTGCAGGAGATTGAGCGTTTCTGAAGTCACTGGTAACACCTCATTCATAAGCCCTTTTTAAGAGAAAAGCATAATCTGTCCATCCCCATCAAAACAGGCCAATACGCGAATACATTGAAACATGTTCTCCAGGCCTGGTTTCCAATAGGTTTCCATGGGTCTACTCTGAGTAGGACTATTTTCTTCTTTCTTTATATACATAACGTAAGTTTTTTGTTTTGTTGTCAATTCTATTTACACTCTGTAATAAGGCACTCTATTGGAATCTCTACTATACTGCAGGAGATTGAGCGTTTCTGAAGTCACTGGTAACACCTCATTAATAAGCCCTTTTAAAGAGAAAAGCATGATCTGTCCATCCCCATCAAAACAGGCCAATACGCATATACATTGAAAAATGTTCTCCAGGCCTGGTTTCCAATGCGTTTCCATGTGTCTACTCTGAGTAGGACTATTTTCTTGTTTCTTTATATACATAACGTAAGTTTTGTGTTTTGTTGCCAATTCTATTTACACTCTGTAATAAGGCACTCTATTGGAGTCTCTACTATACTGCAGAGATTGAGCGTTTCTGAAGTCACTGGTAACATCTCATTAATAAGCCCTTTTTAAGAGAAAAGCATGATCTGTCCATCCCCGTCAAAACAAGCCAACACGCGTATACATTGAAATGTTCTCCAGGCATGATTTCCAATGCGTTTCCGTGGGTCTACTCTGAGTAGGACTATTTTCTTGTTTTTTTATATACATAACGTAAGTTTTGTGTTTTGTTGCCAATTCTAGTTAAACCCTTCAATAAAACGTTCCACAGGAGTCTTTACAATATATTGCAGTAGACTGAGCGTTTTTGGTAACATATCACAATAAGTCCTTTTTAAGAGAAACGCATGCCAATCTACTGCTTTACATTGAAACCCGTTCTCACGGCCTGGTTTCCAATGCATTTCCATGGGTCTACTCTGAGTGGGACTATTTTCGTGTTTCTTTATAAACATGAGGAAAGGTTTTGTTTTTTTGTCAATTCTACTTATACTCTTTAATTAGGCCCTCTATTAGAATCTCTACTATACTGCAGGAGATTGAGCGTTTCTGAAGTCACTGGTAACATCTTTTGAATAAGCCCTTTTTAAGAGAAAAGCATGATCTGTCCATCCCCATCAAAACAGGCCAATACACGTATACATTGAAACATGTTCTCCAGGCCTGGTTTCCAATGCGCTTCCATGGGTCTGCTCTGAGTAGGACAATTTTCTTGTTTATATACATAACGTAAGTTTTGTGTTTTGTTGCCAATTCTATTTACACACTGTAATAAGGCACTCTGTTGGAATCTCTACTATACTGCAGGAGATTGAGCGTTTCTGAAATCACTGGTAACACCTCATTCATAAGCCCTTTTTAAGAGAAAAGCATGATCTGTCCATCCCCATCAAAACAGGCCAATACGCATAAACATTGAAAAATGTTCTCCAGGCCTGGTTTCCAATACGTTTCCATGGGTCTACTCTGAGTAGGACTGTTTTCTTGTTTCTTTATATACATAAATTAAGTTTTGTGTTTTGTTGCCAATTCTATCTACTCTCGGTAATAAGGCACTGTATTGGAATCTCTACTATACTGCAGGAGATTGAGCGTTTCTGAAGTCACTGGTAACATCTCATTAATAAGCCCTTTTTAAGAGAAAAGCATTATGTCCCTCCCCATCAAAACTGGCCAATACACGTATACATTGAAACATGTTCTCCAGGCATGTTTTCCAATGCGTTTCCATGGGTCTACTCTGAGTAGGACTATTTTCTTATTTCTTTATATACATAACGTAAGTTTTGTGTTTTGTTGCCAATTCTATTTACACTCTGTAATAAGGCACTCTATTGGAGTCTCTACTATACTGCAGGAGATTGAGCGTTTCTGAAGTCACTGGTAACAATCTCATTAATAAGCCCTTTTTAAGAGAAAAGCATTATCTGTCCATCTGCATCAAAACAGGCCAATACGCTTATACATTGAAACATGTTCCCCAGGCCTGGTTTCCAGTGTGTTTCCATGGGTCTACTCTGAGTAGGACTATTTTCTTGTTTTTTTATATACATAACGTAAGTTTTGTGTTTTGTTGCCAATTCTAGTTAAACCCTTCAATAAAACGTTCCACAGGAGTCTTTACTATATATTGCAGTAGACTGAGGCTTTTTGGTAACATATCAATAAAAGTCCTTTTTAAGAAAAACGCATGCCAGTCTACTGATTTACATTGATACCCGTTCTCACGGCCTGGTTTCCAATGCATTTCCATGGGTCTACTCTGAGTAGGACTATTTTCGTGTTTCTTTATAAACATGAGGAAAGTTTTTGTTTTGTTGCCAATTCTATTTACACTCTGTAATAAGGCACTCTATTGGAATCTCTACTATACTGCAGGAGATTGAGCGTTTCTGAAGTCACTGTTAACATCTCATTAATAAGCCCTTTTAAAGAGAAAAGCATGATCTGTCCATCCCCATCAAAACAGGCCAATACGCATATACATTGAAAAATGTTCTCCAGGCCTGGTTTCCAATGCGTTTCCATGGGTCTACTCTGAGTAGGACTATTTTCTTGTTTCTTTATATACATAAAATAAGTTTTGTGTTTTGTTGCCAATTCTATTTACTCTCGGTAATAAGGCACTGTATTGGAATCTCTATTATACTGCAGGAGATTGAGCATTTCTGAAGTCACTGGTAACATCTCATTAATAAGCCCTTTTTAAGAGAAAAGCATTATGTCCATCCCCATCAAAACTGGCCAATACACGTATACATTGAAACATGTTCTCCAGGCAAGGTTTCCAATGCGTTTCCATGGGTCTACTCTGAGTAGGACTATTTTCTTGTTTCTTTATATACATAACGTAAGTTTTGTGTTTTGTTGCCAATTCTACTTACTCTCTGTAATAAGGCACTCTATTGGAATCTCTACTATACTGCAGGAGATTGAGCGTTTCTGAAGTCACTGGTAACATCTCATTTATAAGCCCTTTTTAAGAGAAAAGCATGCTGTCCATCCCCATCAAAACAGGCCAACACCTTTATAGATTGAAACATGTTCTCCAGGCCTGGTTTCCAATGGGTTTCCATGGGTCTACTCTGAGTAGGACTATTTTCGTGTTTCTTTATATACATAACGTAAGTTTTGTGTTTTGTTGCCATTTCTAGTTAAACCCTTCAATAAAACGTTCCCCAGGAGTCTTTACTATATATTGCAGTAGTCTGAGCGTTTTTGGTAACGTATTACAAAAAGTCCTTTTTAAGAGAAAGGCATTCCAATCTTCTTTTACATTGAAACCCATTCTCACGGCCTGGTTTCCAATGCATTTCCATGGGTCTACTCTGAGTAGGACTATTTTCGTGTTTCTTTATAAACATGAGGAATGTTTTTGTTTTGTTGCCAATTCTATTTACACTCTGTAATTAGGCACTCTATTGGAATCTCTGCTATACTGCAGGAGATTGAGCGTTTCTGAAGTCACTGGTAACATCTCATTAATAAGCCCTTTTTAAGAGAAAAGCATGATCTGTCCATCCCCGTCAAAACAAGCCAACACGCGTATACATTGAAATGTTCTCCAGGCATGATTTCCAATGCGTTTCCGTGGGTCTTCTCTGAGTAGGACTATTTTCTTGTTTCTTTATATACATAACATAAGTTTTGTGTTTTGTTGCCAATTCTATTTACTCTCGGTAATAAGGCACAGTATTGGAATCTCTGTTATACTGCAGGAGATTGAGCATTTCTGAAGTCACTGGTAACATCTCATTAATAAGCCCTTTTTAAGAGAAAAGCATTATCTGTCCATCCCCTTCAAAACAGGCCAATACGCGTATACATTGAAATATGTTCTTCAGGTCTGGTTTCCAATGCGCTTCCATGGGTCTACTCTGAGTAGGACTATTTTCGTGTATCTTTATATACATAACTTAAGTTTTGTTTTTTGTTGCCATTTATAGTTAAACCCTTCAATAAAACGTTCCACAGGAGTCTTTACTATACATTGCAGTAGACTAAGGGTTTTTGGTAACATATCACTAAAAGTCGTTTTTATGAAAAACGCATGCCAGTCTACTGGTTTACATTGAAACCCGTTCTCACGGCCTGGTTTCCAATGCATTTCCATGGGTCTACTCTGAGTAGGACTATTTTCGTGTTTCTTTATAAACATGAGGAAAGTTTTTGTTTTCTTGCCAATTCTATTTACACTCTGTAATAAGGCACTATATTGGAATCTCTACTATACTGCAGGAGATTGAGCGTTTCTGAAGTCACTGTTAACATCTCATTAATAAGCCCTTTTTAAGAGAAAAGCATTATCTGTCCATCCCCATCAAAACAAGCCAACACGTATACATTGAAACATGTTCCCCAGGCATGGTTTCCAATAAGTTTCCATGGGTCTACTCTGAGTAGGACTATTTTCTTGTTTCTTTATATACATAACAAGTTTTGTGTTTTGTTGCCATTTATAGTTAAACCCTTCAATAAAACGTTCCACAGGAGTCTTTACTATATATTGCAGTAGTCTGAGGGTTTTTGGTAACATTGGAATCTCTACTATACTGCAGGAGATTGAGCGTTTCTGAAGTCACTGTTAACATCTCATTAATAAGCCCTTTTTAAGAGAAAAGCATTATCTGTCCATCCCCATCAAAACAAGCCAACACGCGTATACATTGAAACATGTTCACCAGGCTGGTTTCCAATGAGTTTCCATGGGTCTACTCTGAGTAGGACTATTTTCTTGTTTCTTTATATACATAACAAGTTTTTTGTTTTGTTGCCAATTCTACTTACACTCTGTAATAAGGCACTCTATTGGAATCTCTACTATACTGCAGGAGATTGAGCGTTTCTGAAGTCACTGGTAACATCTCAATTATAAGCCCTTTTTAAGAGAAAAGCATGCTGTCCATCCCCATCAAAACAGGCCAACACCTTTATACATTGAAACATGTTCTCCAGGCCTGGTTTCCAATGGGTTTCCATCGGTCTACTCTGAGTAGGACTATTTTCGTGTTTCTTTATAAAATTGAGGAAAATTTTTGTTTTGTTGCCAATTCTATTTACACTCTGTAATAAGGCACTCTATTGGAATCTCTACTATACTGCAGGAGATTGAGCGTTTCTGAAGTTACCGGTAACATCTCATTAATAAGCCCTTTTTAAGATAAAAGCATTATCTGTCCATCCCCGTCAAAACAAGCCAATACGCTTATACATTGAAACCCATTCTCACGGCCTGGTTTCCAATGCATTTCCATGGGTCTACTCTGAGTAGGACTATTTTCGTGTTTCTTTATAAAATTGAGGAAAATTTTTGTTTTGTTGCCAATTCTATTTACACTCTGTAATAAGGCACTCTATTGGAATCTCTGCTATACTGCAGGAGATTGAGCGTTTCTGAAGTCACTGTTAACATCTCATTAATAAGCCCTTTTTAAGAGAAAAGAATGATCTGTCCATCCCCATCAAAACTGGCCAATACGCGTATACATTGAAACATGTTCTCCAGGCCTGGTTTCCAATGCGTTTCCATGGGTCTACTCTGAGTAGGACTATTTTCGTGTTTCTTTATATACATAACATAAGTTTTGTGTTTTGTTGCCAATTCTATTAACTCTCTGTAATAAGGCACTCTAATGGAATCTCTACTATACTGCAGGAGATGGAGCGTTTCTGAAGTCACTGTTAACATCTCATTAATAAGCCCTTTTTAAGAGAAAAGCATGATCTGTCCATCCCCATCAAAACAGGCCAATACGCGTCTACATTGAAACGTGTTCTCCAGGCCTGGTTTTCAATAGCTTTCCATGGGTCTACTCTGAGTAGGACTATTTTCTTGTTTCTTTATATACATAACGTAAGTTTTTTGTTTTGTTGCCAATTCTATTTACACTCTGTAATAAGGCACTCTATTGGAATCTCTACTATACTGCAGGAGATTGAGCGTTTCTGAAGTCACTGGTAACATCTCATTAATAAGCCCTTTTTAAGAGAAAAGCATTATCTGTCCATCCCCTTCAAAACAGGCCAATACGCGTATATATTGAAATATGTTCTTCAGGCCTGGTTTCCAATGCGCTTCCATGGGTCTACTCTGAGTAGGACTATTTTCGTGTATCTTTATATACATAACTTAAGTTTTGTGTTTTGTTGCCAATTCTAGTAAAACCCTTCAATAAAACGTTCCAATGGAGTCTTTACTATATATTGCAGTAGTCTGAGCGTTTTTGGTAACGTATTACAAAAAGTCCTTTTTAAGAGAACGGCATTCCAATCTTCTTTTAATTTGAAACCCATTCTCACGGCCTGGTTTCCAATGCATTTTCATGGGTCCACTCTGAGTAGGACTATTATCGTTTTTCTTTATAAACATGAGCAAAGTTTTTGTTTTGTTGCCAATTCTATTTACACTCTGTAATAAGGCACTCTATTGGAATCTCTACTATACTGCAGGAGATTGAGCGTTTATGAAGTCACTGGTAACATCTCATTAATAAGCCCTTTTTAAGAGAAAAGCATTATCTGTCCATCCCCTTCAAAACAGGCCAATACGCGTATACATTGAAATATGTTCTTCAGGCCTGGTTTCCAATGCGCTTCCATGGGTCTACTCTGAGTAGGACTATTTTCGTGTATCTTTATATACATAACGTAAGTTTTGTGTTTTGTTACCAATTCTAGTTAAACCCTTCAATAAAACGTTCCACAGGAGTCTTTACTATACATTGCAGTAGCCTGAGGGTTTTTGGTAACATATCACTAAAAGTCCTTTTTAATAAAAACGCATGATCGTCTACTGATTTACATTGAAACCCGTTCTCACGGCCTGGTTTCCAATGCATTTCCATGGGTCTACTCTGAGTAGGACTATTTTCGTGTATCTTTATAAACATGAGGAAAGTTTTTGTTTTGTTGCCAATTCTATTTACACTCTGTAATAAGGCACTCTATTGGAATCTCTACTATACTGCAGGAGATTGAGCGTTTCTGAAGTTACTGTTAATATCTCATTAATAAGCCTTTTTTAAGAGAAAAGCATTTTGTGTACATCCCCATCAAAACAAGCCAACACGCGTATATATTGAAACATGTTCTCCAGGCATGGTTTCCGATGCGTTTCCATGTGTCTACTCTGAGTAGGACTATTTTCTTGTTTCTTAATCTACATAACGTAAGTTTTGTGTTTTGTTACCATTTATAGTTTAACCCTTCAATAAAACGTTCCACAGGAGTCTACTATATATTGCAGTAGACTGAGCGTTTTTGGTAACATCACAAAAAGTCCTTTTTAAGAGAAACGCATGCCAGTCTACTGATTTACATTGCAACCCGTTCTCACGGCCTGGTTTCCAATGCATTTCCATGGGTCTACTCTGAGTAGGACTATTTTCGTGTTTCTTTATAAACATGAGGAAAGTTTTTGTTTTGTTGCCAATTCTATTTACACTCTGTAATAAGGCACTCTATTGGAATCTCTACTATACTGCAGGAGATTGAGCGTTTCTGAAGTCACTGGTAACATCTCATTAATAAGCCCTTTTTAAGAGAAAAGCATGATCTGTCCATCCCCATCAAAACAGGCCAATACGCGTATACATTGAAACATGTTATCCAGGCCTGGTTTTCAATAGGTTTCCATGGGTCTACTCTGAGTAGGACTATTTTCTTGTTTCTTTATATACATAACGTAAGTTTTGTGTTTTATTGTCAATTCTATTTACACTCTGTAATAAGGCACTCTATTGGAATCTCTACTATACTGCAGGAGATTGAGCGTTTTTGAAGTCACTGGTAACATCTCATTTATAAGCCCTTTTTAAGAGAAAAGCATGCTGTCCATCCCCATCAAAACAACCAACACGCGTATACATTGACACATGTTCTCCAGGCATGGTTTCCGATGCGTTTACGTGGGTCAACTCTGAGTAGGACTATTTTCTTGTTTCTTTATATACATAACGTAAGTTTTGTGTTTTGTTGCCAATTCTCGTTAAACTCTTCAATAAAAAGTTCCACAGGAGTCTTTACTATATATTGCAGTAGACTGAGCGTTTTTGGTATTATATCGGAAAAAGTCCTTTTTAAGAGAAACGCATGCCAACCTTCTAATTTACATTGAAACCCTTTCTTACGGCCTGGTTTCCAATGCATTTCCATGGGTCTACTCTGAGTAGGACTATTTTCGTTTTTCTTTATAAACATGAGCAAAGTTTTTGTTTTGTTGCCAATTCTATTTACACTCTGTAATAAGGCACTCTATTGGAATCTCTACTATACTGCAGGAGATTGAGCGTTTATGAAGTCACTGGTAACATCTCATTAATAAGCCCTTTTTAAGAGAAAAGCATTATCTGTCCATCCCCTTCAAAACTGGGCAATACGCGTATACATTGAAATATGTTCTTCAGGCCTGGTTTCCAATGCGCTTCCATGGGTCTACTCTGAGTAGGACTATTTTCGTGTATCTTTATATACATAACTTAAGTTTTGTGTTTTGTTGCCAATTCTAGTAAAACCCTTCAATAAAACGTTCCAATGGAGTCTTTACTATACATTGCAGTAGTCTGAGCGTTTTTGGTAACGTATTACAAAAAGTCCTTTTTAAGAGAACGGCATTCCAATCTTCTTTTAATTTGAAACCCATTCTCACGGCCTGGTTTCCAATGCATTTTCATGGGTCTACTCTATTTTCGTGTTTTTTCATAAACATGAGGAAAGTTTTTGTTTTATCGCCAATTCTATTTACACTCTGTAATAAGGCACTCTATTGGAATCTCTACTATACTGCAGGAGATTGAGCGTTTCTGAAGTCACTGGTAACATCTCATTAATAAGCCCTTTTTAAGAGAAAAGCATTATCTGTCCATCCCCATCAAAACAGGCCAATTCGCTTATACATTGAAACATGTTCTCCAGGCCTGGTTTCCGATGCGTTTCCATGGGTCTACTCTGAGTAGGACTATTTTCGTGTTTCTTTATATACATAACGTAAGTTTTGTGTTTTGTTGTCAATTCTATAAACACTCTGTAATAAGGCACTCTATTGGAATCTCTACTATACTGCAGGAGATTGAGGGTTTCTGAAGTCACTGGTAACTGAAGTCACTGGCAAGTATTATCTCTCCATCCCCATCAAAACAGGCCAATACATATATACATTGAAAAATGTTCTCCAGGCCTGGTTTCCAATGGGTTTCCATGGGTCTACTCTGAGTAGGACTATTTTCTTGTTTCTTTATATACATAATGTAAGTTTTGTGTTTTGTTGACAATTCTACTTACACTCTGTAATTAGGCACTCTATTGGAATCTCTATTATACTGCAGGAGATTGAGCGTTTCTGAAGTCACTGGTAACATCTCATTAATAAGCCGTTTTTAAGAGAAAAGCATGATCTGTCCATCCCCATCAAAACAGGCCAACACGCGTATACATTGAAACATGTTCTCCAGGCATGGTTTTCAATGCGTTTCCAAGGGTCTACTCTGCGTAGGACTATTTTCGTGTTTCTTTATATACATAACGTAAGTTTTGTGTTTTGTTGCCAATTCTAGTTAAACCCTTCAATAAAACGTTCCACAGGAGTCTTTACTATGTATTGCAGTAGTCTGAGGGTTTTTGGTAACATATCACAAAAAGTCCTTTTTAAGAGAAATGCATGCCAATCTTCTAATTTACATTGAAACCCGTTCTCACGGCCTGGTTTCCAATGCATTTCCATAGGTCTACTCTGAGTAGGACTATTATCGTTTTTCTTTATAAACATGAGCAAAGTTTTTGTTTTGTTGCCAATTCTATTTACACTCTGTAATAAGGCACTCTATTGGAATCTCTACTATACTGCAGGAGATTGAGCGTTTCTGAAAACATTTCATTAATAAGCCCTTTTTAAAAGAAAAGCATGATCTGTCCATCCCCATCAAAACTGGCCAATACACGTATACATTGAAACATGTTCTCCAGGCCTGGTTTCCAATGCGTTTCCATGGGTCTACTCTGAGTAGGACTATTTTCTTGTTTCTTTATATACATAACATAAGTTTTGTGTTTTGTTGCCAATTCTATTAACTCTCTGTAATAAGGCACTCTAATGGAATCTCTACTATACTGCAGGAGATTGAGCGTTTCTGAAGTCACTGATAACACCTCATTAATAAGCCCTTTTTAAGAGAAAAGCATGATCTGTCCATCCCCATCAAAACAGGCCAATACGCGTATACATTGAAACATGTTCTCCAGGCCTGGTTTTCAGTAGGTTTCCATGGGTCTACTCTGAGTAGGACTATTTTCTTGTTTCTTTATATACATAACGTAAGTTTTGTGCTTTGTTGTCAATTCTATTTACACTCTGTAATAAGGCACTCTATTGGAATCTCTACTATACTGCAGGAGATTGAGCGTTTCTGAAGTCACTGGTAACATCTCATTAATAAGCCCTTTTTAAGAGAAAAGCATGACCTGTCCATCCACATCAAAACAGGCCAATACGCGTATACATTGAAACATGTTCTCCTGGCCTGGATTTCAATAGGTTTCCATGGGTCTACTCTGAGTAGGACTATTTTCTTCTTTCTTTATATACATAACATAACTTTTGTGTTTTGTTGCCAATTCTATTAACTCTCTGTAATAAGGCACTCTAATGGAATCTCTACTATACTGCAGGAGATTGAGCGTTTCTGAAGTCACTGGTAACATCTCATTAATAAGCCCTTTTTAAGAGAAAAGCATTATCTGTCCATCCCCATCAAAACAAGCCAACACGCGTATACATTGAAACATGTTCTCCAGGCATGGTTTCCAATTTTTTCCATGGGTCTACTCTGAGTAGGACTATTTTCTTGTTTCTTTATATACATAACGTAAGTTTTGTGTTTTGTTGCCATTTATAGTTAAACCCTTCAATAAAACGTTCCACAGGAGTCTTTAATACATATTGCAGTAGACTGAGCGTTTTTGGTAACATCACAAAAAGTCCTTTTTAAGAGAAACGCATGCCAGTCTACTAATTTACATTGCAACTCGTTCTCACGGCCTGGTTTCCAATGCATTTCCATGGGTCTACTCTGAGTAGGACTATTTTCTTGTTTCTTTATATACATAACATAAGTTTTGTGTTTTGTTGTCAATTCTATTTACACTCTGTAATAAGGCACTCTATTGGAATCTCTACTATACTGCAGGAGATTGAGCGTTTCTGAAGTCACTGGTAACATCTCATTTATAAGCCCTTTTTAAGAGAAAAGCATGCTGTCCATCCCCATCAAAACAGGCCAACACCTTTATACATTGAAACATGTTCTCCAGGCATTGTTTCCAAGGCGTTTCCATGGGTCTACTCTGAGTAGGACTATTTTCGTGTTTCTTTATATACATAACGTAAGTTTTGTGTTTTGTTGCCAATTCTAGTTAAACCCTTCTTTAAAACGTTCCACAGGAGTCTTTACTATGTATTGCAGTAGTCTGAGGGTTTTTGGTAACATATCACAAAAAGTCCTTTTTAAGAGAAACGCATGCCAATCTTCTAATTTACATTGAAACCCTTTCTCACGGCCTGGTTTCCAATGCATTTCCATAGGTCTACTCTGAGTAGGACTATTATCGTTTTTCTTTATAAACATGAGCAAAGTTTTTGTTTTGTTGCCAATTCTATTTACACTCTGTAATAAGGCACTCTATTGGAATCTCTACTATACTGCAGGAGATTGAGCGTTTATGAAGTCACTGGTAACATCTCATTAATAAGCCCTTTTTAAGAGAAAAGCATTATCTGTCCATCCCCTTCAAAACAGGCCAATAGGCGTATACATTGAAATATGTTCTTCAGGCCTGGTTTCCAATGCGCTTCCATGGGTCTACTCTGAGTAGGACTATTTTCGTGTATCTTTATATACATAACGTAAATTTTGTGTTTTGTTACCAATTCTAGTTAAACCCTTCAATAAAACGTTCCACAGGAGTCTTTACTATGCAGTAGACTGAGGGTTTTTGGTAACATATCACTAAAAGTCCTTTTTAAGAAAAACGCATGCCAGTCTACTGATTTACATTGAAACCCGATCTCACGGCCTGGTTTCCAATGCATTTCCATGGGTCTACTCTGAGTAGGACTATTTTCGTGTATCTTTATAAACTTGAGGAAAGTTTTTGTTTTGTTGCCAATTCTATTTACACTCTGTAATAAGGCACTCTATTGGAATTTCTACTATACTGCAGGAGATTGAGCGTTTCTGAAGTCACTGGTAACATCTCATTAATAAGCCCTTTTTAAGAGAAAAGCATTATCTGTCCATCCCCATCAAAACAAGCCAACACGCGTATACATTGAAACATGTTCTCCAGGCATGGTTTCCAATGCGTTTCCATGGGTCTACTCTGAGTAGGGCTATTTTCTTGTTTCTTTATATACATAACGGAAGTTTTGTGTTTTGTTGCCATTTATAGTTAAACCCTTCAATAAAACGTTCCACAGGAGTCTTTAATACATATTGCAGTAGACTGAGCGTTTTTGGTAACATCACAAAAAGTCCTTTTTAAGAGAAACGCATGCCAGTCTACTAATTTACATTGCAATTCGTTCTCACGGCCTGGTTTCCAATGCATTTCCATGGGTCTACTCTGAGTAGGACTATTTTCTTGTTTCTTTATATACATAACATAAGTTTTGTGTTTTGTTGTCAATTCTATTTACACTCTGTAATAAGGCACTCTATTGGAATCTCTACTATACTGCAGGAGATTGAGCGTTTCTGAAGTCACTGGTAACATCTCATTTATAAGCCCTTTTTAAGAGAAAAGCATGCTGTCCATCCCCATCAAAACAGGCCAACACCTTTATACATTGAAACATGTTCTCCCGGCATTGTTTCCAATGCGTTTCCATGGGTCTACTCTGAGTAGGACTATTTTCGTGTTTCTTTATATACATAACGTAAGTTTTGTGTTTTGTTGCCAATTCTAGTTAAACCCTTCAATAAAACGTTCCACAGGAGTCTTTACTATGTATTGCAGTAGTCTGAGGGTTTTTGGTAACATATCACAAAAAGTCCTTTTTAAGAGAAACGCATGCCAATCTTCTAATTTACATTGAAACCCTTTCTCACGGCCTGGTTTCCAATGCATTTCCATAGGTCTACTCTGAGTAGGACTATTATCGTTTTTCTTTATAAACATGAGCAAAGTTTTTGTTTTGTTGCCAATTCTATTTACACTCTGTAATAAGGCACTCTATTGGAATCTCTACTATACTGCAGGAGATTGAGCGTTTATGAAGTCACTGGTAACATCTCATTAATAAGCCCTTTTTAAGAGAAAAGCATTATCTGTCCATCCCCTTCAAAACAGGCCAATACGCGTATACATTGAAATATGTTCTTCAGGCCTGGTTTCCAATGCGCTTCCATGGGTCTACTCTGAGTAGGACTATTTTCGTGTATCTTTATATACATAACGTAAATTTTGTGGTTTGTTACCAATTCTAGTTAAACCCTTCAATAAAACGTTCCACAGGAGTCTTTACTATGCAGTAGACTGAGGGTTTTTGGTAACATATCACTAAAAGTCCTTTTTAAGAAAAACGCATGCCAGTCTACTGATTTACATTGAAACCCGATCTCACGGCCTGGTTTCCAATGCATTTCCATGGGTCTACTCTGAGTAGGACTATTTTCGTGTATCTTTATAAACTTGAGGAAAGTTTTTGTTTTGTTGCCAATTCTATTTACACTCTGTAATAAGGCACTCTATTGGAATTTCTACTATACTGCAGGAGATTGAGCGTTTCTGAAGTCACTGGTAACATCTCATTAATAAGCCCTTTTTAAGAGAAAAGCATTATCTGTCCATCCCCATCAAAACAAGCCAACACGCGTATACATTGAAACATGTTCTCCAGGCATGGTTTCCAATGCGTTTCCATGGGTCTACTCTGAGTAGGGCTATTTTCTTGTTTCTTTATATACATAACGGAAGTTTTGTGTTTTGTTGCCATTTATAGTTAAACCCTTCAATAAAACGTTCCACAGGAGTCTTTAATACATATTGCAGTAGACTGAGCGTTTTTGGTAACATCACAAAAAGTCCTTTTTAAGAGAAACGCATGCCAGTCTACTAATTTACATTGCAACTCGTTCTCACGGCCTGGTTTCCAATGCATTTCCATGGGTCTACTGTGAGTAGGACTATTTTCTTGTTTCTTTATATACATAACATAAGTTTTGTGTTTTGTTGTCAATTCTATTTACACTCTGTAATAAGGCACTCTATTGGAATCTCTACTATACTGCAGGAGATTGAGCGTTTCTGAAGTCACTGGTAACATCTCATTTATAAGCCCTTTTTAAGAGAAAAGCATGCTGTCCATCCCCATCAAAACAGGCCAACACCTTTATACATTGAAACATGTTCTCCCGGCATTGTTTCCAATGCGTTTCCATGGGTCTACTCTGAGTAGGACTATTTTCGTGTTTCTTTATATACATAACGTAAGTTTTGTGTTTTGTTGCCAATTCTAGTTAAACCCTTCAATAAAACGTTCCACAGGAGTCTTTACTATGTATTGCAGTAGTCTGAGGGTTTTTGGTAACATATCACAAAAAGTCCTTTTTAAGAGAAACGCATGCCAATCTTCTAATTTACATTGAAACCCTTTCTCACGGCCTGGTTTCCAATGCATTTCCATAGGTCTACTCTGAGTAGGACTATTATCGTTTTTCTTTATAAACATGAGCAAAGTTTTTGTTTTGTTGCCAATTCTATTTACACTCTGTAATAAGGCACTCTATTGGAATCTCTACTATACTGCAGGAGATTGAGCGTTTATGAAGTCACTGGTAACATCTCATTAATAAGCCCTTTTTAAGAGAAAAGCATTATCTGTCCATCCCCTTCAAAACAGGCCAATACGCGTATACATTGAAATATGTTCTTCAGGCCTGGTATCCAATGCGCTTCCATGGGTCTACTCTGAGTAGGACTATTTTCGTGTATCTTTATATACATAACGTAAATTTTGTGTTTTGTTACCAATTCTAGTTAAACCCTTCAATAAAACGTTCCACAGGAGTCTTTACTGTGCAGTAGACTGAGGGTTTTTGGTAACATATCACTAAAAGTCCTTTTTAAGAAAAACGCATGCCAGTCTTTGATTTACATTGAAAACCGATCTCACGGCCTGGTTTCCAATGCATTTCCATGGGTCTACTCTGAGTAGGACTATTTTCGTGTTTCTTTATAAACATGAGGAAAGTTTTTGTTTTGTTGCCAATTCTATTTACACTCTGTATTAAGGCACTCTATTGGAATCTCTACTATACTGCAGGAGATTGAGCGTTTCTGAAAACATTTCATTAATAAGCCCTTTTTAAGAGAAAAGCATGATCTGTCCATCCCCATCAAAACTGGCCTATACACGTATACATTGAAACATGTTCTCCAGGCCTGGTTTCCAATGCGTTTCCATGGGTCTACTCTGAGTAGGACTTTTTTCTTGTTTCTTTATATACAGAACATAAGTTTTGTGTTTTGTTGCCAATTCTATTAACTCTCTGTAATAAGGCACTCTAATGGAATCTCTACTATACTGCAGGAGATTGAGCGTTTCTGAATTCACTGATAACACCTCATTAATAAGCCCTTTTTAAGAGAAAAGCATGATCTGTCCATCCCCATCAAAACAGGCCAATACGCGTATACATTGAAACATGTTCTCCAGGCCTGGTTTTCAATAGGTTTCCATGGGTCTACTCTGAGTAGGACTATTTTCTTGTTTCTTTATATACATAACGTAAGTTTTGTGTTTTGTTGTCAATTCTATTTACACTCTGTAATAAGGCACTCTATTGGAATCTCTACTATACTGCAGGAGATTGAGCGTTTCTGAAGTCACTGGTAACATCTCATTTATAAGCCCTTTTTAAGAGAAAAGCATGCTGTCCATCCCCATCAAAACAGGCCAACACTTTTATACATTGAAACATGTTCTCCCGGCATTGTATCCAATGCGTTTCCATGGGTCTACTCTGAGTAGGACTATTTTCGTGTTTCTTTATAAACATGAGGAAAGTTTTTGTTTTGTTGCCAATTCTATTTACACTCTGTAATAAGGCACTCTATTGGAATCTCTACTATACTGCAGGAGATTGAGCGTTTCTGAAGTCACCGGTAACATCTCATTAATAATCCCTTTTTAAGAGAAAAGCATGATCTGTCCATCCCCATCAAAACAGGCCAATACGCGTATACATTGAAACATGTTCTCCTGGCCTGGATTTCAATAGGTTTCCATGAGTCTACTCTGAGTAGGACTATTTTATTGTTTCTTTATATACATAACATAAGTTTTGTGTTTTGTTGCCAATTCTATTAACTCTCTGTAATAAGGCACTCTAATGGAATCTCTACTATACTGCAGGAGATTGAGCGTTTCTGAAGTCACTGGTAACTGAAGTCACTGGTAAGTATTATCTCTCCATCCCCATCAAAACAGGCCAATACATATATACATTGAAAAATGTTCTCCAGGCCTGGTTTCCAATGGGTTTCCATGGTCTACTCTGAGTAGGACTATTTTCGTGTTTCTTTATATACATAACGGAAGTTTTGTGTTTTGTTGCCATTTCTAGTTAAACCCTTCAATAAAACGTTCCACAGGAGTCTTTACTATATATTGCAGTAGACTGAGCGTTTTTGGTAACATATCACAAAAAGTCCTTTTTAAGAGAAACGCATGCCAATCTTCTAATTTACATTGAAACCCTTTCTCACGGCCTGGTTTCCAATGCATTGCCATGGGTCTACTCTGAGTAGGACTATTTTCGTGTATCTTTATAAACTTGAGGAAAGTTTTTGTTTTGTTGCCAATTCTATTTACACTCTGTAATAAGACACTCTATTGGAATTTCTACTATACTGCAGGAGATTGAGCGTTTCTGAAGTCACTGGTAACATCTCATTAATAAGCCCTTTTTAAGAGAAAAGCATTATCTGTCCATCCCCATCAAAACAAGCCAACACGCGTATGCATTGAAACATGTTCTCCTGGCCTGGATTTCAATAGGTTTCCATGGGTCTACTCTGAGTAGGACTATTTTCTTGTTTCTTTATATACATAACATAAGTTTTGTGTTTTGTTGCCAATTCTATTAACTCTCTGTAATAAGGCACTCTAATGGAATCTCTACTATACTGCAGGAGATTGAGCGTTTCTGAAGTCACTGGTAACATCTCATTAATAAGCCCTTTTTAAGAGAAAAGCATTATCTGTCCATCCCCTTCAAAACAAGCCAACACGCGTATACATTGAAACATGTTCTCCAGGCATGGTTTCCAATTTTTTCCATGGGTCTACTCTGAGTAGGACTATTTTCTTGTTTCTTTATATACATAACGGAAGTTTTGTGTTTTGTTGCCATTTATAGTTAAACCCTTCAATAAAACGTTCCACAGGAGTCTTTAATACATATTGCAGTAGACTGAGCGTTTTTGGTAACATCACAAAAAGTCCTTTTTAAGAGAAACGCATGCCAGTCTACTAATTTACATTGCAACTCGTTCTCACGGCCTGGTTTCCAATGCATTTCCATGGGTCTACTCTGAGTAGGACTATTTTCTTGTTTCTTTATATACATAACATAAGTTTTGTGTTTTGTTGTCAATTCTATTTACACTCTGTAATAAGGCACTCTATTGGAATCTCTACTATACTGCAGGAGATTGAGCGTTTCTGAAGTCACTGGTAACATCTCATTTATAAGCCCTTTTTAAGAGAAAAGCATGCTGTCCATCCCCATCAAAACAGGCCAACACCTTTATACATTGAAACATGTTCTCCCGGCATTGTTTCCAATGCGTTTCCATGGGTCTACTCTGAGTAGGACTATTTTCGTGTTTCTTTATATACATAACGTAAGTTTTGTGTTTTGTTGCCAATTCTAATTAAACCCTTCTATAAAACGTTCCACAGGAGTCTTTACTATGTATTGCAGTAGTCTGAGGGTTTTTGGTAACATATCACAAAAAGTCCTTTTTAAGAGAAACGCATGCCAATCTTCTAATTTACATTGAAACCCTTTCTCACGGCCTGGTTTCCAATGCATTTCCATAGGTCTACTCTGAGTAGGACTATTATCGTTTTTCTTTATAAACATGAGCAAAGTTTTTGTTTTGTTGCCAATTCTATTTACACTCTGTAATAAGGCACTCTATTGGAATCTCTACTATACTGCAGGAGATTGAGCGTTTATGAAGTCACTGGTAACATCTCATTAATAAGCCCTTTTTAAGAGAAAAGCAATATCTGTCCATCCCCTTCAAAACAGGCCAATACGCGTATACATTGAAATATGTTCTTCAGGCCTGGTTTCCAATGCGCTTCCATGGGTCTACTCTGAGTAGGACTATTTTCGTGTATCTTTATATACATAACGTAAATTTTGTGTTTTGTTACCAATTCTAGTTAAACCCTTCAATAAAACGTTCCACAGGAGTCTTTACTATGCAGTAGACTGAGGGTTTTTGGTAACATATCACTAAAAGTCCTTTTTAAGAAAAACGCATGCCAGTCTACTGATTTACATTGAAACCCAATCTCACGGCCTGGTTTCCAATGCATTTCCATGGGTCTACTCTGAGTAGGACTATTTTCGTGTATCTTTATAAACTTGAGGAAAGTTTTTGTTTTATTGCCAATTCTATTTACACTCTGTAAAAAGGCACTCTATTGGAATTTCTACTATACTGCAGGAGATTGAGCGTTTCTGAAGTCACTGGTAACATCTCATTAATAAGCCCTTTTTAAGAGAAAAGCATTATCTGTCCATCCCCTTCAAAACAGGCCAATACGCGTATACATTGAAATATGTTCTTCAGGCCTGGTTTCCAATGCGCTTCCATGGGTCTACTCTGAGTAGGACTATTTTCATGTATCTTTATATACATAACGTAAATTTTGTGTTTTGTTACCAATTCTAGTTAAACCCTTCAATAAAACGTTCCACAGGAGTCTTTAATACATATTGCAGTAGACTGAGCGTTTTTGGTAACATCACAAAAAGTCCTTTTTAAGAGAAACGCATGCCAGTCTACTAATTTACATTGCATCTCGTTCTCACGGCCTGGTTTCCAATGCATTTCCATGGGTCTACTCTGAGTAGGACTATTTTCTTGTTTCTTTATATACATAACAAGTTGTGTGTTTTGTTGTCAATTCTATTTACACTCTGTAATAAGGCACTCTATTGGAATCTCTACTATACTGCAGGAGATTGAGCGTTTCTGAAGTCACTGGTAACATCTCATTTATAAGCCCTTTTTAAGAGAAAAGCATGCTGTCCATCCCCATCAAAACAGGCCAACACCTTTATACATTGAAACATGTTCTCCCGGCATTGTTTCCAATGCGTTTCCATGGGTCTACTCTGAGTAGGACTATTTTCGTGTTTCTTTATATACATAACGTAAGTTTTGTGTTTTGTTGCCAATTCTAGTTAAACCCTTCAATAAAACGTTCCACAGGAGTCTTTACTATGTATTGCAGTAGTCTGAGGGTTTTTGGTAACATATCACAAAAAGTCCTTTTTAAGAGAAACGCATGCCAATCTTCTAATTTACATTGAAACCCTTTCTCACGGCCTGGTTTCCAATGCATTTCCATAGGTCTACTCTGAGTAGGACTATTATCGTTTTTCTTTATAAACATGAGCAAAGTTTTTGTTTTGTTGCCAATTCTATTTACACTCTGTAATAAGGCACTCTATTGGAATCTCTACTATACTGCAGGAGATTGAGCGTTTATGAAGTCACTGGTAACATCTCATTAATAAGCCCTTTTTAAGAGAAAAGCATTATCTGTCCATCCCCTTCAAAACAGGCCAATACGCGTATACATTGAAATATGTTCTTCAGGCCTGGTTTCCAATGCGCTTCCATGGGTCTACTCTGAGTAGGACTATTTTCGTGTATCTTTATATACATAACGTAAATTTTGTGTTTTGTTACCAATTCTAGTTAAACCCTTCAATAAAACGTTCCACAGGAGTCTTTACTGTGCAGTAGACTGAGGGTTTTTGGTAACATGTCACTAAAAGTCCTTTTTAAGAAAAACGCATGCCAGTCTTTGATTTACATTGAAACCCGATCTCACGGCCTGGTTTCCAATGCATTTCCATGGGTCTACTCTGAGTAGGACTATTTTCGTGTTTCTTTATAAACATGAGGAAAGTTTTTGTTTTGTTGCCAATTCTATTTACACTCTGTATTAAGGCACTCTATTGGAATCTCTACTATACTGCAGGAGATTGAGCGTTTCTGAAAACATTTCATTAATAAGCCCTTTTTAAGAGAAAAGCATGATCTGTCCATCCCCATCAAAACTGGCCAATACACGTATACATTGAAACATGTTCTCCAGGCCTGGTTTCCAATTCGTTTCCATGGGTCTACTCTGAGTAGGACTATTTTCTTGTTTCTTTATATACATAACATAAGTTTTGTGTTTTGTTGCCAATTCTATTAACTCTCTGTAATAAGGCACTCTAATGGAATCTCTACTATACTGCAGGAGATTGAGCGTTTCTGAAGTCACTGATAACACCTCATTAATAAGCCCTTTTTAAGAGAAAAGCATGATCTGTCCATCCCCATCAAAACAGGCCAATACGCGTATACATTGAAACATGTTCTCCAGGCCTGGTTTTCAATAGGTTTCCATGGGTCTACTCTGAGTAGGACTATTTTCTTGTTTCTTTATATACATAACGTAAGTTTTGTGTTTTGTTGTCAATTCTATTTACACTCTGTAATAAGGCACTCTATTGGAATCTCTACTATACTGCAGGAGATTGAGCGTTTCTGAAGTCACTGGTAACATCTCATTTATAAGCCCTTTTTAAGAGAAAATCATGCTGTCCATCCCCATCAAAACAGGCCAACACCTTTATACATTGAAACATGTTCTCCCGGCATTGTATCCAATGCGTTTCCATGGGTCTACTCTGAGTAGGACTATTTTCGTGTTTCTTTATAAACATGAGGAAAGTTTTTGTTTTGTTGCCAATTCTATTTACACTCTGTAATAAGGCACTCTATTGGAATCTCTACTATACTGCAGGAGATTGAGCGTTTCTGAAGTCACCGGTAACATCTCATTAATAAGCCCTTTTTAAGAGAAAAGCATGATCTGTCCATCCCCATCAAAACAGGCCAATACGCGTATATATTGAAACATGTTCTCCTGGCCTGGATTTCAATAGGTTTCCATTGAATAGGTTTCCATACTCTGAGTAGGACTATTTTATTGTTTCTTTATATACATAACATAAGTTTTGTGTTTTGTTGCCAATTCTATTAACTCTCTGTAATAAGGCACTCTAATGGAATCTCTACTATACTGCAGGAGATTGAGCGTTTCTGAAGTCACTGGTAACTGAAGTCACTGGTAAGTATTATCTCTCCATCCCCATCAAAACAGGCCAATACATATATACATTGAAAAATGTTCTCCAGGCCTGGTTTCCAATGGGTTTCCATGGTCTACTCTGAGTAGGACTATTTTCGTGTTTCTTTATATACATAACGGAAGTTTTGTGTTTTGTTGCCATTTCTAGTTAAACCCTTCAATAAAACGTTCCACAGGAGTCTTTACTATATATTGCAGTAGACTGAGCGTTTTTGGTAACATATCACAAAAAGTCCTTTTTAAGAGAAACGCATGCCAATCTTCTAATTTACATTGAAACCCTTTCTCACGGCCTGGTTTCCAATGCATTGCCATGGGTCTACTCTGAGTAGGACTATTTTCGTGTATCTTTATAAACTTGAGGAAAGTTTTTGTTTTGTTGCCAATTCTACTTACACTCTGTAATAAGGCACTCTATTGGAATCTCTACTATATTGCAGGAGATTGAGCGTTTCTGATGTCACTGGTAACTGAAGTCACTGGTAAGTATTATCTCTCCATCCCCATCAAAACAGGCCAACACGCGTATACATTGAAACATGTTCTCCAGGCATGGTTTCCAATGCGTTTCCATGGGTCTACTCTGAGTAGGACTATTTTCTTGTTTCTTTATATACATAACGGAAGTTTTGTGTTTTGTTGCCATTTATAGTTAAACCCTTCAATAAAACGTTCCACAGGAGTCTTTAATACATATTGCAGTAGACTGAGCGTTTTTGGTAACATCACAAAAAGTCCTTTTTAAGAGAAACGCATGCCAGTCTACTAATTTACATTGCAACTCATTCTCACGGCCTGGTTTCCAATGCATTTCCATGGGTCTACTCTGAGTAGGACTATTTTCTTGTTTCTTTATATACATAACATAAGTTTTGTGTTTTGTTGTCAATTCTATTTACACTCTGTAATAAGGCACTCTATTGGAATCTCTACTATACTGCAGGAGATTGAGCGTTTCTGAAGTCACTGGTAACATCTCATTTATAAGCCCTTTTTAAGAGAAAAGCATGCTGTCAATCCCCATCAAAACAGGCCAACACCTTTATACATTGAAACATGTTCTCCCGGCATTGTTTCCAATGCGTTTTCATGGGTCTACTCTGAGTAGGACTATTTTCGTGTTTCTTTATATACATAACGTAAGTTTTGTGTTTTGTTGCCAATTCTAGTTAAACCCTTCAATAAAACGTTCCACAGGAGTCTATACTATGTATTGCAGTAGTCTGAGGGTTTTTGGTAACATATCACAAAAAGTCCTTTTTAAGAGAAACGCATGCCAATCTTCTAATTTACATTGAAACCCTTTCTCACGGCCTGGTTTCCAATGCATTTCCATAGGTCTACTCTGAGTAGGACTATTATCGTTTTTCTTTATAAACATGAGCAAAGTTTTTGTTTTGTTGCCAATACTATTTACACTCTGTAATAAGGCACTCTATTGGAATCTCTACTATACTGCAGGAGATTGAGCGTTTATGAAGTCACTGGTAACATCTCATTAATAAGCCCTTTTTAAGAGAAAAGCATTATCTGTCCATCCCCTTCAAAACAGGCCAATACGCGTATACATTGAAATATGTTCTTCAGGCCTGGTTTCCAATGCGCTTCCATGGGTCTACTCTGAGTAGGACTATTTTCGTGTATCTTTATATACATAACGTAAATTTTGTGTTTTGTTACCAATTCTAGTTAAACCCTTCAATAAAACGTTCCACAGGAGTCTTTACTATGCAGTAGACTGAGGGTTTTTGGTAACATATCACTAAAAGTCCTTTTTAAGAAAAACGCATGCCAGTCTACTGATTTACATTGAAACCCGATCTCACGGCCTGGTTTCCAATGCATTTCCATGGGTCTACTCTGAGTAGGACTATTTTCGTGTTTCTTTATAAACATGAGGAAAGTTTTTGTTTTGTTGCCAATTCTATTTACACTCTGTATTAAGGCACTCTATTGGAATCTCTACTATACTGCAGGAGATTGAGCGTTTCTGAAAACATTTCATTAATAAGCCCTTTTTAAGAGAAAAGCATGATCTGTCCATCCCCATCAAAACTGGCCAATACACGTATACATTGAAACATGTTCTCCAGGCCTGGTTTCCAATGCGTTTCCATGGGTCTACTCTGAGTAGGACTATTTTCGTGTTTCTTTATAAACATGAGGAAAGTTTTTGTTTTGTTGCCAATTCTATTTACACTCTGTAATAAGGCACTCTATTGGAATCTCTACTATACTGCAGGAGATTGAGCGTTTCTGAAGTCACTGGTAACATCTCATTTATAAGCCCTTTTTAAGAGAAAAGCATGCTGTCCATCATCCATCAAAACAGGCCAACACGCGTATACATTGAAACATGTTCTCCAGGCCTGGTTTCCAATGCGTTTCCATGGGTCTACTCTGAGTAGGACTATTTTCTTGTTTCTTTATATACATAACATAAGTTTTGTGTTTTGTTGCCAATTCTATTAACTCTCTGTAATAAGGCACTCTAATGGAATCTCTACTATACTGCAGGAGATTGAGCGTTTCTGATGTCACTGGTAACTGAAGTCACTGGTAAGTATTATCTCTCCATCCCCATCAAAACAGGCCAACACGCGTATACATTGAAACATGTTCTCCAGGCATGGTTTCCAATGCGTTTCCATGGGTCTACTCTGAGTAGGACTATTTTCTTGTTTCTTTATATACATAACGGAAGTTTTGTGTTTTGTTGCCATTTATAGTTAAACCCTTCAATAAAACGTTCCACAGGAGTCTTTAATACATATTGCAGTAGACTGAGCGTTTTTGGTAACATCACAAAAAGTCCTTTTTAAGAGAAACGCATGCCAGTCTACTAATTTACATTGCAACTCATTCTCACGGCCTGGTTTCCAATGCATTTCCATGGGTCTACTCTGAGTAGGACTATTTTCTTGTTTCTTTATATACATAACATAAGTTTTGTGTTTTGTTGTCAATTCTATTTACACTCTGTAATAAGGCACTCTATTGGAATCTCTACTATACTGCAGGAGATTGAGCGTTTCTGAAGTCACTGGTAACATCTCATTTATAAGCCCTTTTTAAGAGAAAAGCATGCTGTCAATCCCCATCAAAACAGGCCAACACCTTTATACATTGAAACATGTTCTCCCGGCATTGTTTCCAATGCGTTTTCATGGGTCTACTCTGAGTAGGACTATTTTCGTGTTTCTTTATATACATAACGTAAGTTTTGTGTTTTGTTGCCAATTCTAGTTAAACCCTTCAATAAAACGTTCCACAGGAGTCTATACTATGTATTGCAGTAGTCTGAGGGTTTTTGGTAACATATCACAAAAAGTCCTTTTTAAGAGAAACGCATGCCAATCTTCTAATTTACATTGAAACCCTTTCTCACGGCCTGGTTTCCAATGCATTTCCATAGGTCTACTCTGAGTAGGACTATTATCGTTTTTCTTTATAAACATGAGCAAAGTTTTTGTTTTGTTGCCAATACTATTTACACTCTGTAATAAGGCACTCTATTGGAATCTCTACTATACTGCAGGAGATTGAGAGTTTATGAAGTCACTGGTAACATCTCATTAATAAGCCCTTTTTAAGAGAAAAGCATTATCTGTCCATCCCCTTCAAAACAGGCCAATACGCGTATACATTGAAATATGTTCTTCAGGCCTGGTTTCCAATGCGCTTCCATGGGTCTACTCTGAGTAGGACTATTTTCGTGTATCTTTATATACATAACGTAAATTTTGTGTTTTGTTACCAATTCTAGTTAAACCCTTCAATAAAACGTTCCACAGGAGTCTTTACTATGCAGTAGACTGAGGGTTTTTGGTAACATATCACTAAAAGTCCTTTTTAAGAAAAACGCATGCCAGTCTACTGATTTACATTGAAACCCGATCTCACGGCCTGGTTTCCAATGCATTTCCATGGGTCTACTCTGAGTAGGACTATTTTCGTGTTTCTTTATAAACATGAGGAAAGTTTTTGTTTTGTTGCCAATTCTATTTACACTCTGTATTAAGGCACTCTATTGGAATCTCTACTATACTGCAGGAGATTGAGCGTTTCTGAAAACATTTCATTAATAAGCCCTTTTTAAGAGAAAAGCATGATCTGTCCATCCCCATCAAAACTGGCCAATACACGTATACATTGAAACATGTTCTCCAGGCCTGGTTTCCAATGCGTTTCCATGGGTCTACTCTGAGTAGGACTATTTTCGTGTTTCTTTATAAACATGAGGAAAGTTTTTGTTTTGTTGCCAATTCTATTTACACTCTGTAATAAGGCACTCTATTGGAATCTCTACTATACTGCAGGAGATTGAGCGTTTCTGAAGTCACTGGTAACATCTCATTAATAAGCCCTTTTTAAGAGAAAAGCATGATCTGTCCATCCCCATCAAAACAGGCCAATACATATATACATTGAAAAATGTTCTCCAGGCCTGGTTTCCAATGGGTTTCCATGGGTCTACTCTGAGTAGGACTATTTTCGTGTTTCTTTATATACATAACGGAAGTTTTGTGTTTTGTTGCCATTTCTAGTTAAACCCTTCAATAAAACGTTCCACAGGAGTCTTTACTATATATTGCAGTAGACTGAGCGTTTTTGGTAACATATCACAAAAAGTCCTTTTTAAGAGAAACGCATGCCAATCTTCTTATTTACATTGAAACCCTTTCTCCAGGCCTGGTTTCCAATGCATTTCCATGGGTCTATTCTGAGTAGGACTATTTTCGTGTATCTTTATAAACTTGAGGAAAGTTTTTGTTTTGTTGCCAATTCTATTTACACTCTGTAATAAGGCACTCTATTGGAATTTCTACTATACTGCAGGAGATTGAGCGTTTCTGAAGTCACTGGTAACATCTCATTAATAAGCCCTTTTTAAGAGAAAAGCATTATCTGTCCATCCCCATCAAAACAAGCCAACACGCGTATACATTGAAACATGTTCTCCAGGCATGGTTTCCAATGCGTTTCCATGGGTCTACTCTGAGTAGGACTATTTTCTTGTTTCTTTATATACATAACGGAAGTTTTGTGTTTTGTTGCCATTTATAGTTAAACCCTTCAATAAAACGTTCCACAGGAGTCTTTAATACATATTGCAGTAGACTGAGCGTTTTTGGTAACATCACAAAAAGTCCTTTTTAAGAGAAACGCATGCCAGTCTACTAATTTACATTGCAACTCGTTCTCACGGCCTGGTTTCCAATGCATTTCCATGGGTCTACTCTGAGTAGGACTATTTTCTTGTTTCTTTATATACATAACATAAGTTTTGTGTTTTGTTGTCAATTCTATTTACACTCTGTAATAAGGCACTCTATTGGAATCTCTACTATACTGCAGGAGATTGAGCGTTTCTGAAGTCACTGGTAAGATCTCATTTATAAGCCCTTTTTAAGAGAAAAGCATGCTGTCCATCCCCATCAAAACAGGCCAATACGCGAATACATTGAAACATGTTCTCCCGGCATTGTATCCAATGCGTTTCCATGGGTCTACTCTGAGTAGGACTATTTTCGTGTTTCTTTATAAACATGAGGAAAGTTTTTGTTTTGTTGCCAATTCTATTTACACTCTGTAATAAGGCACTCTATTGGAATCTCTACTATACTGCAGGAGGTTGAGCGTTTCTGAAGTCACTGGTAACATCTCATTAATAAGCCCTTTTTAAGAGAAAAGCATGATCTGTCCATCCCCATCAAAACAGGCCAATACATATATACATTGAAAAATGTTCTCCAGGCCTGGTTTCCAATGGGTTTCCATGGGTCTACTCTGAGTAGGACTATTTTCGTGTTTCTTTATATACATACCGGAAGTTTTGTGTTTTGTTGCCATTTCTAGTTAAACCCTTCAATAAAACGTTCCACAGGAGTCTTTACTATATATTGCAGTAGACTGAGCGTTTTTGGTAACATATCACAAAAAGTCCTTTTTAAGAGAAACGCATGCCAGTCTTCTAATTTACATTGAAACCCTTTCTCACGGCCTGGTTTCCAATGCATTTCCATGGGTCTACTCTGAGTAGGACTATTTTCGTGTATCTTTATAAACTTGAGGAAAGTTTTCGTTTTGCTGCCAATTCTATTTACACTCTGTAATAAGGCACTCTATTGGAATTTCTACTATACTTCAGGAGATTGAGCGTTTCTGAAAACATTTTATTAAGAAGCCCTTTTTAAGAGAAAAGCATGATCTGTCCATCCCCATCAAAACTGGCCAATACACGTATACATTGAAACATGTTCTCCAGGCCTGGTTTCAAATGCGTTTCCATGGGTCTACTCTGAGTAGGACTATTTTCTTGTTTCTTTATATACATAACATAAGTTTTGTGTTTTGTTGCCAATTCTATTAACTCTCTGTAATAAGGCACTCTAATGGAATCTCTACTATACTGCAGGAGATTGAGCGTTTCTGAAGTCACTGATAACACCTCATTAATAAGCCCTTTTTAAGAGAAAAGCATGATCTGTCCATCCCCATCAAAACAGGCCAACACGCGTATACATTGAAACATGTTCTCCAGGCCTGGTTTTCAATAGGTTTCCATGGGTCTACTCTGAGTAGGACTATTTTCTTGTTTCTTTATATACATAACGGAAGCTTTGTTTTGTTGTCAATTCTATTTACACTCTGTAATAAGGCACTCTATTGGAATCTCTACTATACTGCAGGAGATTGAGCGTTTCTGAAGTCACTGGTAACATCTCATTTATAAGCCCTTTTTAAGAGAAAAGCATGCTGTCCATCCACATCAAAACAGGCCAACACCTTTATACATTGAAACATGTTCTCCAGGCCTGGTTTTCAATAGGTTTCCATGGGTCTACTCTGAGTAGGACTATTTTCTTGTTTCTTTATATACATAACATAAGTTTTGTGTTTTGTTGCCAATTCTATTAACTCTCTGTAATAAGGCACTCTAATGGAATCTCTACTATACTGCAGGAGATTGAGCGTTTCTGAAGTCACTGGTAACTGAAGTCACTGGTAAGTATTATCTCTCCATCCCCATCAAAACAGGCCAATACATATATACATTGAAAAATGTTCTCCAGGCCTGGTTTCCAATGGGTTTCCATGGGTCTACTCTGAGTAGGACTATTTTCGTTTTTCTTTATAAACTTGAGGAAAGTTTTTGTTTTGTTGCCAATTCTATTTACACTCTGTAATAAGGCACTCTATAAGAATCTCTACTATACTGCAGGAGATTGAGCGTTTCTGAAGTCACTGTTAACATCTCATTAATAAGCCCTTTTTAAGAGAAAAGTATTATCTCTCCATCCCCATCAAAACAGGCCAATACACATATACATTGAAAAATGTTCTCACGGCCTGGTTTCCAATGCGTTTCCATGGGTCTACTCTGAGTAGGACTATTTTCGTTTTTATTCATAAACATGAGCAAAGTTTTTGTTTTGTTGCCAATTCTATTTACACTCTGTAATAAGGCACTCTATTGGAATCTCTACTATACTGCAGGAGATTGAGCGTTTCTGAAGTTACCGGTAACATCTCATTAATAAGCCCTTTTTAAGAGAAAAGCATTATCTGTCCATCCCCATCAAAACAGGCCAATACGCTCATACATTGAAACATGTTCTCCTGGTCTGGTTCCCAATGCGTTTCCATGGGTCTACTCTGAGTAGGACTATTTTCTTTTTTTATATATATACATAACGTAAGTTTTCTGTTTTGTTGCCAATTCTAGTAAAACCCTTCAATAAAACGTTCCACAGGAGTCTTTACTATCTATTGCAGTAGTCTGAGCGTTTTTGGTAACGTATTACAAAAAGTATATAAAGATACACGGAAATAGTCCTACTCAGAGTAGACCCATGGAAGCGCATTGGAAACCAGGCCTGAAGAACATATTTCAGTGTTTACGCATATTTGCCTGTTTTGACGGGGATGGACAGATCATGCTTTTCTCTTAAAAAGGGCTTATTAATGAGATGTTACCAGTGACTTCAGAAACGCTCAATCTCCTGCAGTATAGTAGAGATTCCAATAGAGTGCCTTAATACAGAGTGTAAATAGAATTGGCAACAAAACAAAAACTTTCCTCATGTTTATAAAGAAACACGAAAATAGTCCTACTCAGAGTAGACCCATGGAAATGTATTGGAAACCAGGCCGTGAGAACGGGTTTCAAGGTAAATCAGTAGACTGGCATGCGTTTCTCTTAAAAAGGACTCGTGCCTTAATACAGTGTAAATAGAATTGGCAACAAAACAAAAACTTTCCTCATGTTTATAAAGAAACTCGAAAATAGTCCTACTCAGAGTAGACCCATGGAAACGCATTTTAAACCAGCCTGGGGAACATGTTTCGATGTATAAGCGTATTGGCCTGTTTTGATGGGGATGGACAGATTATGCTTTTCTCTTAAAAAGAGCTTATGAATGAGGTGTTACCAGTGACTTCAGAAACGCTCAATCTCCTGCAGTATAGGAGAGATTCCAATAGAGTGCCTTAATACAGAGTGTAAATAGAATTGGCAACAAAACAAAAACTTTCCTCATGTTTATAAAGAAACACGAAAATAGTCCTACTCAGAGTAGACCCATGGAAATGCATTGGAAACCAGGCCGTGAGAACGGGTTTCAATGTAAATCAGTAGACTGGCATGCGTTTCTCTTAAAAAGTACTTTTTGTGATATGTTACCAAAAACGCTCAGTCTACTGCAATACATAGTAAAGACTCCTGTAGAACGTTTTATTGAAGGGTTTAACTAGAAATGGCAACAAAACACAAAACTTCCGTTATGTATATAAAGAAACACGAAAATAGTCCTACTCAGAGTAGACCCATGGAAGCGCATTGGAAACCAGGCCTGGAGAACATGTTTCAATGTATACGCGTATTGGCCTGTTTTGATAGGGATGGACAGATCATGCTTTTCTCTTAAAAAGGGCTTATTAATGAGATGTTACCAGTGACTTCAGAAATCTCCTGCAGTATAGTAGAGATTCCAATAGAGTGCCTTATTACAGAGTGTAAATAGAATTGGCAGCAAAACAAAACCTTTCCTCATGTATATAAAGAAACACGAAAATAGTCCTACTCAGAGTAGACCCCTGGAAATGCATTGGAAACCAGGCCGTGAGAACGGGTTTCAATGTAAAGCAGTAGACTGGCATGCGTTTCTCTTATAAAGGACTTTTTCTTATATGCTACCAAAAACGCTCAGACTACTGCAATATATAGTAAAGACTCCTGTGGAACGTTTTATTGAAGGGTTTATCTAGATTTGGCAACAAAACACAAAACTTCCGTTATGTATATAAAGAAACACGAAAATAGTCCAACTTAGAGTAGACCCATGGAAACGCATCGGAAACCAGGCCTGGAGAACATGTTTCAATGTATACGCGTATTGGCCTGTTTTGATGGGGATGGACAGATTATGCTTTTCTCTTAAAAAGGGCTTATTAATGAGATCTGACCAGTGACTTCAGAAACGCTCAATCTCCTGCAGTATAGTAGAGATTCCAATAGAGTGCGTTATTACAGAGTGTAAATAGAATTGGAAACAAAACAAAAACTTTCCTCATGTTTATAAAGAAACACGAAAATAGTCCTACTCAGAGTAGACCCATGGAAATGCATTGGAAACCAGGCCGTGAGAACGGGTTTCAATGTAAATCAGTAGATTGGCAAGCGTTTCTCTTAAAAAGGACTTTTTGTGATGTTACCAAAAACGCTCAGTCTACAGCAATATGTATTAAAGACTCCTGTGGAACGTTTTATTGAAGGGTTTATTTAGATTTGGCAACAAAACACAAAACTTACGTTATGTATATAAAGAAACACGAAAATAGTCCTACTCAGAGTAGACCCATGGAAACCTATTGGAAACCAGGCCTGGAGAACATGTTTCAATGTATTCGGGTATTGGCCTGTTTTGATGGGGATGGACAGATTATGCTTTTCTCTTAAAAAGGGCTTATGAATGAGGTGTTACCAGTGACTTCAGAAACGCTCAATCTCCTGCAGTATAGTAGAGATTCCAACAGAGTGCCTTATTACAGCGTGTAAATAGAATTGGCAACAAAACACAAAACTTATGTATATAAGTTATGTATATAAACAAGAAAATTGTTTACAATTTGCTACCAAAATGCTACCAAAAACTCTCAGAATACTGCAATATATAGTAAAGACTCCTGTGGAACGTCTTATTGAAGGGTTTAACTAGAATTGGCAACAAAACACAAAACTTACGTTATGTATATACAGTTACACGATAATAGTCCTACTCAGAGTAGACCCATGGAAGCGCATTGGAAACCAGGCCTGGAGAACATGTTTCAATTTTTACGCGTATTTGCCTGTTTTGATGGGGATGGACAGATCATGCTTTTCTCTTAAAAAGGGCTTATTAATGAGATGTTACCAGTGACTTCAGAAACGCTCAATCTCCTGCAGTATAGTAGAGATTCCAATAGAGGGCCTTATTACAGAGTGTAAATAGAATTGGCAGCAAAACAAAACCTTTCCTCATGTTTATAAAGAAACACAAAAATAGTCCTACTCAGAGTAGACCCATGGAAATGCATTGGAAACCAGGCCGTGAGAACGGGTTTCAATGTAAATCAGTAGATTGGCATGCGTTTTTCTTATAAAGGACTTTTTCTGATATGCTACCAAAAACGCTCAGACTACTGCAATATATAGTAAAGACTCCTGTGGAACGTTTTATTGAAGGGTTTAACTACAATTGGCAACAAAACACAAAACTTCCGTTATGTATATAAAGAAACACGAAAATAGTCCTACTCAGAGTAGACCCATGGAAGCGCATTGGAAACCAGGCCTGGAGAACATGTTTCAATGTTTACGCGTATTGGCCTGTTTTGATGGGGATGGACTGATCATGCTTTTCTCTTAAAAAGGGCTTATTAATGAGATGTTACCAGTGACTTCAGAAACGCTCAATCTCCTGCAGTATAGTAGAGATTCCAATAGAGTTCCTTATTACAGAGTGTAAATAGAATTGGCAGCAAAACAAAACCTTTCCTCTTGTTTATAATGAAACACAAAAATAGTCCTACTCAGAGTAGACCCATGGAAATGCATTGGAAACCAGGCCGTGAGAACGGGTTTCAATATAAATCAGTAGATTGGCATGCGTTTCTCTCATAAAGGACTTTTTCTGATATGCTACCAAAAACGCTCAGACTACAACAATATATAGTAAAGACTCCTGTGGAACGTTTTATTGAAGGGTTTATCTAGATTTGGCAACAAAACACAAATCTTACGTTATGTATATAAAGAAACACGAAAATAGTCCTACTCAGAGTAGACCCATGGAAACGCATCGGAAACCAGGCCTGGAGAACATGTTTCAATGTATACGCGTATTGGCCTGTTTTGATGGGGATGGACAGATTATGCTTTTCTCTTAAAAAGGGCTTATTAATGAGATCTGACCAGTGACTTCAGAAACGCTCAATCTCCTGCAGTATAGTAGAGATTCCAATATAGTGCGTTATTACAGAGTGTAAATAGAATTGGCAACAAAACAAAAACTTTCCTCATGTTTATAAAGAAACACGAAAATAGTCCTACTCAGAGTAGACCCATGGAAATGCATTGGAAACCAGGCCGTGAGAACGGGTTTCAATGTAAATCAGTAGATTGGCATGCGTTTCTCTTAAAAAGGATTTTTCTTGATATGTTACCAAAAACGCTCAGACTACTGCAATATATAGTAAAGACTCCTGTGGAACGTTTTATTGAAGGGTTTAACTAGAATTGACAAAAAAACAGAAAACTTACGTTATGTATAAAAAGAAACACGAAAATAGTCCTACGCAGAGTAGACCCATGGAAACGCATCGGAAACCAGTCCAGGAGAACATGTTTCAATGTATACGCGTATTGGCATGTTTTGATGGAGATGGACAGATAATGCTTTACTCTTAAAAAGGGCTTATTAATGAGATGTTACCAGTGACTTCAGAAATGCTCAATCTCCTGCAGTATAGTAGAGATTCCAATAGAGTGCCTTATTACAGAGTGTAAATAGAATTGGCAACAAAACACAAAACTTACGTTATGTATATAAAGAAACACGAAAATAGTCCTAATCAGAGTAGACCCATGGAAGCGCATTGGAAACCAGGCCTGGAGAACATGTTTCAATGTATACGCGTATTGGCCTGTTTTGATGGGGATGGACAGAGTATGCTTTTCTCTTAAAAAGGGCTTATTAATGAGATGTTACCAGTGACTTCAGAAACGCTCAATCTCCTGCAGTATAGTAGAGATTCCAATAGAGTGCCTTATTACAGAGTGTAAATAGAATTGGCAGCAAAACAAAACCTTTCCTCATGTTTATGAAGAAACACGGAAATAGTCCTACTCAGAGTAGACCCATGGAAATGCATTGGAAACCAGGCCGTGAGAACGGGTTTCAATGTAAATCAGTAGATTGGCATGCGTTTCTCTTAAAAAGAATTTTTCTGATATGCTACCAAAAACGCTCAGACTACTGCAATATATAGTAAAGACTCCTTTGGAACGTTTTATTGTAGGGTTTAACTAGAATTGGCAACAAAACACAAAACTTCCGTTATGTATATAAAGAAACACGAAAATAGTCCTACTCAGAGTAGACCCATGGAAGCGCATTGGAAACCAGGCCTAGAGAACATGTTTCAATGTTTACGCGTATTGGCCTGTTTTGATGGGGATGGACAGATTATGCTTTTCTATTAAAAAGGGCTTATTAATGAGATGTTACCAGTGACATCAGAAACGATCAATCTCCAGCATTATAGTAGATATTCCAACAGAGTGCCTTATTACAGAGTGTAAATAGAATTGGCAACAAAACACAAAACTTTCCTCATGTTTATAAAGAAACACGAAAATAGTCCTACTTAGAGTAGACCCCTGGAAATGCATTGGAAACCAGGCCGTGAGAACGGGTTTCAATGTAAAGCAGTAGACTGGCATGCGTTTCTCTTAAAAAGGACTTTTTGTGATATGTTACCAAAAACGCTCAGTCTACTGCAATATATTGTAAAGACTCCTGTGGAACGTTTTATTGAAGGGTTTAACTAGAATTGGCAACAAAACACAAAACTTCCGTTATGTATATAAAGAAACACGAAAATAGTCCTACTCAGAGTAGACCCATGGAAGCGCATTGGAAACCAGGCCTGGAGAACATGTTTCAATGTTTACGCGTATTGGCCTGTTTTGATGGGGATGGACAGATTATGCTTTTCTATTAAAAAGGGCTTATTAATGAGATGTTACCAGTGACTTCAGAAACGCTCAATCTCCTGCATTATAGTAGATATTCCAACAGAGTGCCATATTACAGAGTGTAAATAGAATTGGCAACAAAACACAAAACTTACGTTATGTATATAAAGAAACACGAAAATAGTCCTACTCAGAGTAGACCCATGGAAGCGCATTGGAAATCAGGCCTGGAGAACATGTTTCAATGTATACGCGTATTGGCCTGTTTTGATGGGGATGGACAGATAATGCTTTACTCTTAAAAAGGGCTTATTATTGAGATGTTACCAGTGACTTCAGAAACGCTCAATCTCCTGCAGTATAGTAGAGATTCCAATAGAGTGCCTAATTACAGAGTGTAAATAGAATTGGCAGCAAAACAAAAACTTTCCTCATGTTTATAAAGAAACACGAAAATAGTCCTACTCAGAGTAGACCCATGGAAATGCATTGGAAACCAGGCCGTGAGAACGGGTTTCAATGTAAATCAGTAGATTGGCATGCGTTTCTCTTAACAAGGACTTTTTCTGATATGCTACCAAAAACGCTCAGACTACTGCAATATATAGTAAAGACTCCTGTGGAACGTTTTATTGAAGGGTTTATTTAGATTTGGCAACAAAACACAAAACTTACGTTATGTATATAAAGAAACACGAAAATAGTCCTACTCAGAGTAGACCCATGGAAACCTATTGGAAACCAGGCCTGGAGAACATGTTTCAATGTTTACGCGTATTGGCCTGTTTTGATGGGGATGGACTGATCATGCTTTTCTCTTAAAAAGGGCTTATGAATGAGGTGTTACCAGTGACTTCAGAAACGCTCAATCTCCTGCAGTATAGTAGAGATTCCAATAGAGTGACTTATTACAGCGTGTAAATAGAATTGGCAACAAAACAAAAACTTTCCTCATGTTTATAAAGAAACACGAAAATAGTCCTACTTAGAGTAGACCCCTGGAAATGCTTTGGAAACCAGGCCGTGAGAACGGGTTTCAATGTAAATCAGTAGACTGGCATGCGTTTCTCTTAAAAAGGACTTTTTGTGATATGTTACCAAAAACGCTCAGTCTACTGCAATATATTGTAAAGACTCCTGTGGAACGTTTTATTGAAGGGTTTAACTAGAATTGGCAACAAAACACAAAACTTCCGTTATGTATATAAAGAAACACGAAAATAGTCCTACTCAGAGTAGACCCATGGAAGCGCATTGGAAACCAGACCTGGAGAACATGTTTCAATGTTTACGCGTATTGGCCTGTTTTGATGGGGATGGACAGATTATGCTTTTCTATTAAAAAGGGCTTATTAATGAGATGTTACCAGTGACTTCAGAAACGCTCAATCTCCTGCATTATAGTAGATATTCCAACAGAGTGCCATATTACAGAGTGTAAATAGAATTGGCAACAAAACACAAAACTTACGTTATGTATATAAAGAAACACGAAAATAGTCCTACTCAGAGTAGACCCATGGAAGCGCATTGGAAATCAGGCCTGGAGAACATGTTTCAATGTATACGCGTATTGGCCTGTTTTGATGGGGATGGACAGATAATGCTTTACTCTTAAAAAGGGCTTATTAATGAGATGTTACCAGTGACTTCAGAAACGCTCAATCTCCTGCAGTATAGTAGAGATTCCAATAGAGTGCCTAATTACAGAGTGTAAATAGAATTGGCAGCAAAACAAAAACTTTCCTCATGTTTATAAAGAAACACGAAAATAGTCCTACTCAGAGTAGACCCATGGAAATGCATTGGAAACCAGGCCGTGAGAACGGGTTTCAATGTAAATCAGTAGATTGGCATGCGTTTCTCTTAACAAGGACTTTTTCTGATATGCTACCAAAAACGCTCAGACTACTGCAATATATTGTAAAGACTCCTGTGGAACGTTTTATTGAAGGGTTTATTTAGATTTGGCAACAAAACACAAAACTTACGTTATGTATATAAAGAAACACGAAAATAGTCCTACTCAGAGTAGACCCATGGAAGCGCATTGGAAACCAGGCCTGGAGAACATGTTTCAATGTTTACGCGTATTGGCCTGTTTTGATGGGGATGGACAGATTATGCTTTTCTATTGAAAAGGGCTTATTAATGAGATGTTACCAGTGACTTCAGAAACGCTCAATCTCCTGCATTATAGTAGATATTCCAACAGAGTGCCTTATTACAGAGTGTAAATAGAATTGGCAACAAAACACAAAACTTACGTTATGTATATAAAGAAACACGAAAATAGTCCTACTCAGAGTAGACCCATGGAAACCTATTGGAAACCAGGCCTGGAGAACATGTTTCAATGTATTCGCGTATTGGCCTGTTTTGATGGGGATGGACAGATTATGCTTTTCTCTTAAAAAGGGCTTATGAATGAGGTGTTACCAGTGACTTCAGAAACGCTCAATCTCCTGCAGTATAGTAGAGATTCCAACAGAGTGCCTTATTACAGCGTGTAAATAGAATTGGCAACAAAACACAAAACTTATGTATATAAGTTATGTATATAAACAAGAAAATTGTTTACAATTTGCTACCAAAATGCTACCAAAAACTCTCAGAATACTGCAATATATAGTAAAGACTCCTGTGGAACGTCTTATTGAAGGGTTTAACTAGAATTGGCAACAAAACACAAAACTTACGTTATGTATATACAGTTACACGATAATAGTCCTACTCAGAGTAGACCCATGGAAGAGCATTGGAGACCAGGCCTGGAGAACATGTTTCAATGTATACGGGTATTGGCCAGTTTTGATGGGGATGGACAGATCATGCTTTTCTCTTAAAAAGGGCTTTTCTCTTAAAAAGGGCTTATTAATGAGATGTTACCAGTGACTTCAGAAACGCTCAATCTCCTGCAGTATAGTAGAGATTCCAATAGAGTGCCTTATTAAAGATTGTAAATAGAATTGACAAAAAAACAATACCTTTCCTCATGTTAATAAAGAAACACGAAAATAGTCCTACTCAGAGTAGACCCGTGGAAATGCATTGGAAACCAGGACGTGAGAACGGGTTTCAATGTAAATCAGTTGATTGGCATGCGTTTCTCTTAAAAAGGACGTTTTGTGATATGTTACCAAAAACGCTCAGACTACTGCAATATATAGTAAAGACTCCTGTGGAACGTTTTATTGAAGGGTTTAACTACAATTGGCAACAAAACACAAAACTTCCGTTATGTATATAAAGAAACACGAAAATAGTCCTACTCAGAGTAGACCCATGGAAGCGCATTGGAAACCAGGCCTGGAGAACATGTTTCAATGTTTACGCGTATTGGCCTGTTTTGATGGGGATGGACTGATCATGCTTTTCTCTTAAAAAGGGCTTATTAATGAGATGTTACCAGTGACTTCAGAAACGCTCAATCTCCTGCAGTATAGTAGAGATTCCAATAGAGTTCCTTATTACAGAGTGTAAATAGAATTGGCAGCAAAACAAAACCTTTCCTCTTGTTTATAATGAAACACAAAAATAGTCCTACTTAGAGTAGACCCATGGAAATGCATTGGAAACCAGGCCGTGAGAACGGGTTTCAATATAAATCAGTAGATTGGCATGCGTTTCTCTCATAAAGGACTTTTTCTGATATGCTACCAAAAACGCTCAGACTACAACAATATATAGTAAAGACTCCTGTGGAACGTTTTATTGAAGGGTTTATCTAGATTTGGCAACAAAACACAAAACTTCCGTTATGTATATAAAGAAACACGAAAATAGTCCTACGCAGAGTAGACCCATGGAAACGCATCGGAAACCAGTCCAGGAGAACATGTTTCAATGTATACGCGTATTGGCATGTTTTGATGGAGATGGACAGATAATGCTTTACTCTTAAAAAGGGCTTATTAATGAGATGTTACCAGTGACTTCAGAAATGCTCAATCTCCTGCAGTATAGTAGAGATTCCAATAGAGTGCCTTATTACAGAGTGTAAATAGAATTGGCAACAAAACACAAAACTTACGTTATGTATATAAAGAAACACGAAAATAGTCCTAATCAGAGTAGACCCATGGAAGCGCATTGGAAACCAGGCCTGGAGAACATGTTTCAATGTATACGCGTATTGGCCTGTTTTGATGGGGATGGACAGAGTATGCTTTTCTCTTAAAAAGGGCTTATTAATGAGATGTTACCAGTGACTTCAGAAACGCTCAATCTCCTGCAGTATAGTAGAGATTCCAATAGAGTGCCTTATTACAGAGTGTAAATAGAATTGGCAGCAAAACAAAACCTTTCCTCATGTTTATGAAGAAACACGGAAATAGTCCTACTCAGAGTAGACCCATGGAAATGCATTGGAAACCAGGCCGTGAGAACGGGTTTCAATGTAAATCAGTAGATTGGCATGCGTTTCTCTTAAAAAGAATTTTTCTGATATGCTACCAAAAACGCTCAGACTACTGCAATATATAGTAAAGACTCCTTTGGAACGTTTTATTGTAGGGTTTAACTAGAATTGGCAACAAAACACAAAACTTCCGTTATGTATATAAAGAAACACGAAAATAGTCCTACTCAGAGTAGACCCATGGAAGCGCATTGGAAACCAGGCCTAGAGAACATGTTTCAATGTTTACGCGTATTGGCCTGTTTTGATGGGGATGGACAGATTATGCTTTTCTATTAAAAAGGGCTTATTAATGAGATGTTACCAGTGACATCAGAAACGATCAATCTCCAGCATTATAGTAGATATTCCAACAGAGTGCCTTATTACAGAGTGTAAATAGAATTGGCAACAAAACACAAAACTTTCCTCATGTTTATAAAGAAACACGAAAATAGTCCTACTTAGAGTAGACCCCTGGAAATGCATTGGAAACCAGGCCGTGAGAACGGGTTTCAATGTAAAGCAGTAGACTGGCATGCGTTTCTCTTAAAAAGGACTTTTTGTGATATGTTACCAAAAACGCTCAGTCTACTGCAATATATTGTAAAGACTCCTGTGGAACGTTTTATTGAAGGGTTTAACTAGAATTGGCAACAAAACACAAAACTTCCGTTATGTATATAAAGAAACACGAAAATAGTCCTACTCAGAGTAGACCCATGGAAGCGCATTGGAAACCAGGCCTGGAGAACATGTTTCAATGTTTACGCGTATTGGCCTGTTTTGATGGGGATGGACAGATTATGCTTTTCTATTAAAAAGGGCTTATTAATGAGATGTTACCAGTGACTTCAGAAACGCTCAATCTCCTGCATTATAGTAGATATTCCAACAGAGTGCCATATTACAGAGTGTAAATGGAATTGGCAACAAAACACAAAACTTACGTTATGTATATAAAGAAACACGAAAATAGTCCTACTCAGAGTAGACCCATGGAAGCGCATTGGAAATCAGGCCTGGAGAACATGTTTCAATGTATACGCGTATTGGCCTGTTTTGATGGGGATGGACAGATAATGCTTTACTCTTAAAAAGGGCTTATTATTGAGATGTTACCAGTGACTTCAGAAACGCTCAATCTCCTGCAGTATAGTAGAGATTCCAATAGAGTGCCTAATTACAGAGTGTAAATAGAATTGGCAGCAAAACAAAAACTTTCCTCATGTTTATAAAGAAACACGAAAATAGTCCTACTCAGAGTAGACCCATGGAAATGCATTGGAAACCAGGCCGTGAGAACGGGTTTCAATGTAAATCAGTAGATTGGCATGCGTTTCTCTTAACAAGGACTTTTTCTGATATGCTACCAAAAACGCTCAGACTACTGCAATATATAGTAAAGACTCCTGTGGAACGTTTTATTGAAGGGTTTATTTAGATTTGGCAACAAAACACAAAACTTACGTTATGTATATAAAGAAACACGAAAATAGTCCTACTCAGAGTAGACCCATGGAAACCTATTGGAAACCAGGCCTGGAGAACATGTTTCAATGTTTACGCGTATTGGCCTGTTTTGATGGGGATGGACTGATCATGCTTTTCTCTTAAAAAGGGCTTATGAATGAGGTGTTACCAGTGACTTCAGAAACGCTCAATCTCCTGCAGTATAGTAGAGATTCCAATAGAGTGACTTATTACAGCGTGTAAATAGAATTGGCAACAAAACAAAAACTTTCCTCATGTTTATAAAGAAACACGAAAATAGTCCTACTTAGAGTAGACCCCTGGAAATGCTTTGGAAACCAGGCCGTGAGAACGGGTTTCAATGTAAATCAGTAGACTGGCATGCGTTTCTCTTAAAAAGGACTTTTTGTGATATGTTACCAAAAACGCTCAGTCTACTGCAATATATTGTAAAGACTCCTGTGGAACGTTTTATTGAAGGGTTTAACTAGAATTGGCAACAAAACACAAAACTTCCGTTATGTATATAAAGAAACACGAAAATAGTCCTACTCAGAGTAGACCCATGGAAGCGCATTGGAAACCAGACCTGGAGAACATGTTTCAATGTTTACGCGTATTGGCCTGTTTTGATGGGGATGGACAGATTATGCTTTTCTATTAAAAAGGGCTTATTAATGAGATGTTACCAGTGACTTCAGAAACGCTCAATCTCCTGCATTATAGTAGATATTCCAACAGAGTGCCATATTACAGAGTGTAAATAGAATTGGCAACAAAACACAAAACTTACGTTATGTATATAAAGAAACACGAAAATAGTCCTACTCAGAGTAGACCCATGGAAGCGCATTGGAAATCAGGCCTGGAGAACATGTTTCAATGTATACGCGTATTGGCCTGTTTTGATGGGGATGGACAGATAATGCTTTACTCTTAAAAAGGGCTTATTAATGAGATGTTACCAGTGACTTCAGAAACGCTCAATCTCCTGCAGTATAGTAGAGATTCCAATAGAGTGCCTAATTACAGAGTGTAAATAGAATTGGCAGCAAAACAAAAACTTTCCTCATGTTTATAAAGAAACACGAAAATAGTCCTACTCAGAGTAGACCCATGGAAATGCATTGGAAACCAGGCCGTGAGAACGGGTTTCAATGTAAATCAGTAGATTGGCATGCGTTTCTCTTAACAAGGACTTTTTCTGATATGCTACCAAAAACGCTCAGACTACTGCAATATATAGTAAAGACTCCTGTGGAACGTTTTATTGAAGGGTTTATTTAGATTTGGCAACAAAACACAAAACTTACGTTATGTATATAAAGAAACACGAAAATAGTCCTACTCAGAGTAGACCCATGGAAGCGCATTGGAAACCAGGCCTGGAGAACATGTTTCAATGTTTACGCGTATTGGCCTGTTTTGATGGGGATGGACAGATTATGCTTTTCTATTGAAAAGGGCTTATTAATGAGATGTTACCAGTGACTTCAGAAACGCTCAATCTCCTGCATTATAGTAGATATTCCAACAGAGTGCCTTATTACAGAGTGTAAATAGAATTGGCAACAAAACACAAAACTTACGTTATGTATATAAAGAAACACGAAAATAGTCCTACTCAGAGTAGACCCATGGAAACCTATTGGAAACCAGGCCTGGAGAACATGTTTCAATGTATTCGCGTATTGGCCTGTTTTGATGGGGATGGACAGATTATGCTTTTCTCTTAAAAAGGGCTTATGAATGAGGTGTTACCAGTGACTTCAGAAACGCTCAATCTCCTGCAGTATAGTAGAGATTCCAATAGAGTGACTTATTACAGCGTGTAAATAGAATTGGCAACAAAACAAAAACTTTCCTCATGTTTATAAAGAAACACGAAAATAGTCCTACTTAGAGTAGACCCCTGGAAATGCATTGGAAACCAGGCCGTGAGAACGGGTTTCAATGTAAATCAGTAGACTGGCATGCGTTTCTCTTAAAAAGGACTTTTTGTGATATGTTACCAAAAACGCTCAGTCTACTGCAATATATTGTAAAGACTCCTGTGGAACGTTTTATTGAAGGGTTTAACTAGAATTGGCAACAAAACACAAAACTTCCGTTATGTATATAAAGAAACACGAAAATAGTCCTACTCAGAGTAGACCCATGGAAGAGCATTGGAAACCAGGCCTGAAGAACATGTTTCAATGTATACGCGTATTGGCCTGTTTTGATGGGGATGGACAGATTATGCTTTTCTATTAAAAAGGGCTTATTAATGAGATGTTACCAGTGACTTCAGAAACGCTCAATCTCCTGCATTATAGTAGATATTCCAACAGAGTGCCTTATTACAGAGTGTAAATAGAATTGGCAACAAAACACAAAACTTACGTTATGTATATAAAGAAACACGAAAATAGTCCTACTCAGAGTAGACCCATGGAAGCGCATTGGAAATCAGGCCTGGAGAACATGTTTCAATGTATACGCGTATTGGCCTGTTTTGATGGGGATGGACAGATAATGCTTTACTCTTAAAAAGGGCTTATTAATGAGATGTTACCAGTGACTTCAGAAACGCTCAATCTCCTGCAGTATAGTAGAGATTCCAATAGAGTGCCTAATTACAGAGTGTAAATAGAATTGGCAGCAAAACAAAAACTTTCCTCATGTTTATAAAGAAACACGAAAATAGTCCTACTCAGAGTAGACCCATGGAAATGCATTGGAAACCAGGCCGTGAGAACGGGTTTCAATGTAAATCAGTAGATTGGCATGCGTTTCTCTTAACAAGGACTTTTTCTGATATGCTACCAAAAACGCTCAGACTACTGCAATATATAGTAAAGACTCCTGTGGAACGTTTTATTGAAGGGTTTATTTAGATTTGGCAACAAAACACAAAACTTACGTTATGTATATAAAGAAACACGAAAATAGTCCTACTCAGAGTAGACCCATGGAAACGCATCGGAAACCAGGCCTGGAGAACATTTTTCAATGTATACGCGTATTGGCCTGTTTTGATGGGGATGGACAGATTATGCTTTTCTCTTAAAAAGGGCTTATTAATGAGATGTTACCAGTTACTTCAGAAACGCTCAATCTCCTGCAGTATAGTAGAGATTCCAACAGAGTGCCTTATTACAGCGTGTAAATAGAATTGGCAACAAAACACAAAACTTACGTTATGTATATAAAGAAACAAGAAAATAGTCCTACTCAGAGTAGACCCATGGAAACGCATCGGAAACCAGGCCTGGAGAACATGTTTCAATGTATACGTGTATTGGCCTGTTTTGATGGGGATGGACAGATCATGCTTTTCTCTTAAAAAGGGCTTATTAATGAGATGTTACCAGTGACTTCAGAAACGCTCAATCTCCTGCAGTATAGTAGAGATTCCAATAGAGTGACTTATTACAGCGTGTAAATAGAATTGGCAACAAAACAAAAACTTCCCTCATGTTTATAAAGAAACACGGAAATAGTCCTACTTAGAGTAGACCTCTGGAAATGCATTGGAAACCAGGCCGTGAGAACGGGTTTCAATGTAAAGCAGTAGACTGGCATGCGTTTCTCTTAAAAAGGACTTTTTGTGATATGTTACCAAAAACGCTCAGTCTACTGCAATATATTGTAAAGACTCCTGTGGAACGTTTTATTGAAGGGTTTAACTAGAATTGGCAACAAAACACAAAACTTACGTTATGTATATAAAGAAACACGAAAATAGTCCTACTCAGAGTAGACCCATGGTAACGCATTGGAAACCATGCCGGGAGAACATGTTTCAATGTATAAAGGTGTTGGCCTGTTTTGATGGGGATGGACAGCATGCTTTTCTCTTAAAAAGGGCTTATTAATGAGATGTTACCAGTGACTTCAGAAACGCTCAATCTCCTGCAGTATAGTAGAGATTCCAATAGAGTGCCTTATTACAGAGTGTAAATAGAATTGACAACAAAACAAAAAACTTACGTTATGTATATAAAGAAACAAGAAAATAGTCCTACTCAGAGTAGACCCATGGAAACCTATTGGAAACCAGGCCTGGAGAACATGTTTCAATGTATTCGAGTATTGGCCTGTTTTGATGGGGATGGACAGATTATGCTTTTCTCTTAAAAAGGGCTTATGAATGAGGTGTTACCAGTGAGTTCAGAAACGCTCAATCTCCTGCAATATAGTAGAGATTCCAATAGAGGGACTTATTACAGCGTGTAAATAGAATTGGCAACAAAACAAAAACTTTCCTCATGTTTATAAAGAAACACGGAAATAGTCCTACTTAGAGTAGACCCATGGAAATGCATTGGAAACCAGGCCGTGAGAACGGGTTTCAATGTAAAGCAGAAGACTGGCATGCGTTTCTCTTAAAAAGGACTTTTTGTGATATGTTACCAAAAACACTCAGTCTACTGCAATATTTAGTAAAGACTCTTGTGGAACATTTTATTGAAGGGTTTAACTAGAATTGGCAACAAAACACAAAACTTACGTTATGTATACAAAGAAACACGAAAATAGTCCTACTCAGAGTAGACCCATGGAAGTGCATTGGAAACCAGGCCTGGAGAACATGTTTCAATGTATAAGCGTATTAGCCTGTTTTGATGGGGATGGACAGATAATGCTTTTCTCTTAAAAAGGGCTTATTAATGAGATGTTACCAGTGACTTCAGAAACGCCCAATCTCCTGCAGTGTATATAAAGAAACAAGAAAATAGTCCTACTCACAGTAGACCCATGGAAACCTATTGGAAACCAGGCCTGGAGAACATGTTTCAATGTATTCGCGTATTGGCCTGTTTTGATGGGGATGGACAGATTATGCTTTTCTCTTAAAAAGGGCTTATGAATGAGGTGTTACCAGTGACTTCAGAAACGCTCAATCTCCTGCAATATAGTAGAGATTCCAATAGAGGGACTTATTACAGCGTGTAAATAGAATTGGCAACAAAACAAAAACTTTCCTCATGTTTATAAAGAAACACGGAAATAGTCCTACTTAGAGTAGACCCCTGGAAATGCATTGGAAACCAGGCCGTGAGAACGGGTTTCAATGTAAAGCAGTAGACTGGCATGCGTTTCTCTTAAAAAGGACTTTTTGTGATATGTTACCAAAAACGCTCAGTCTACTGCAATATATTGTAAAGACTCTTGTGGAACATTTTATTGAAGGGTTTAACTAGAATTGGCAACAAAACACAAAACTTACGTTATGTATATAAAGAAACACGAAAATAGTCCTACTCAGAGTAGACCCATGGAAGTGCATTGGAAACCAGGCCTGGAGAACATGTTTCAATGTATAAGCGTATTAGTCTGTTTTGATGGGGATGGACAGATAATGCTTTTCTCTTAAAAAGGGCTTATTAATGAGATGTTACCAGTGACTTCAGAAACGCTCAATCTCCTGCAGTATAGTAGAGATTCCAATAGAGTGACTTATTACAGCGTGTAAATAGAATTGGCAATAAAACAAAAACTTTCCTCATGTTTATAAAGAAACACGAAAATAGTCCTACTTAGAGTAGACCCCTGGAAATGCATTGGAAACCAGGCCGTGAGAACGGGTTTCAATGTAAAGCAGTAGACTGGCATGCGTTTCTCTTAAAAAGGACTTTTTGTGATATGTTACCAAAAACGCTCAGTCTACTGCAATATATTGTAAAGACTCCTGTGGAACGTTTTATTGAAGGGTTTAACTAGAATTGGCAACAAAACACAAAACTTACGTTATGTATATAAAGAAACACGAAAATAGTCCTACTCAGAGTAGACCCATGGTAACGCATTGGAAACCATGCCGGGAGAACATGTTTCAATGTATAAAGGTGTTGGCCTGTTTTGATGGGGATGGACAGCATGCTTTTCTCTTAAAAAGGGCTTATTATTTAGATGTTACCAGTGACTTCAGAAACGCTCAATCTCCTGCAGTATAGTAGAGATTCCAATAGAGTGCCTTTATTACAGAGTGTAAATAGAATTGACAACAAAACAAAAAACTTACGTTATGTATATAAAGAAACAAGAAAATAGTCCTACTCAGAGTAGACCCATGGAAACCTATTGGATACCAGGCCTGGAGAACATGTTTCAATGTATTCGGGTATTGGCCTGTTTTGATGGGGATGGACAGATTATGCTTTTCTCTTAAAAAGGGCTTATGAATGAGGTGTTACCAGTGACTTCAGAAACGCTCAATCTCCTGCAGTATAGTAGAGATTCCAATAGAGTGCCTAATTACAGAGTGTAAATAGAATTGGCAGCAAAACAAAAACTTTCCTCATGTTTATAAAGAAACACGAAAATAGTCCTACTCAGAGTAGACCCATGGAAATGCATTGGAAACCAGGCCGTGAGAACGGGTTTCAATGTAAATCAGTAGATTGGCATGCGTTTCTCTTAACAAGGACTTTTTCTGATATGCTACCAAAAACGCTCAGACTACTGCAATATATAGTAAAGACTCCTGTGGAACGTTTTATTGAAGGGTTTATTTAGATTTGGCAACAAAACACAAAACTTACGTTATGTATATAAAGAAACACGAAAATAGTCCTACTCAGAGTAGACCCATGGAAACCTATTGGAAACCAGGCCTGGAGAACATGTTTCAATGTTTACGCGTATTGGCCTGTTTTGATGGGGATGGACTGATCATGCTTTTCTCTTAAAAAGGGCTTATGAATGAGGTGTTACCAGTGACTTCAGAAACGCTCAATCTCCTGCAGTATAGTAGAGATTCCAATAGAGTGACTTATTACAGCGTGTAAATAGAATTGGCAACAAAACAAAAACTTTCCTCATGTTTATAAAGAAACACGAAAATAGTCCTACTTAGAGTAGACCCCTGGAAATGCTTTGGAAACCAGGCCGTGAGAACGGGTTTCAATGTAAATCAGTAGACTGGCATGCGTTTCTCTTAAAAAGGACTTTTTGTGATATGTTACCAAAAACGCTCAGTCTACTGCAATATATTGTAAAGACTCCTGTGGAACGTTTTATTGAAGGGTTTAACTAGAATTGGCAACAAAACACAAAACTTCCGTTATGTATATAAAGAAACACGAAAATAGTCCTACTCAGAGTAGACCCATGGAAGCGCATTGGAAACCAGGCCTGGAGAACATGTTTCAATGTTTACGCGTATTGGCCTGTTTTGATGGGGATGGACTGATCATGCTTTTCTCTTAAAAAGGGCTTATTAATGAGATGTTACCAGTGACTTCAGAAACGCTCAATCTCCTGCAGTATAGTAGAGATTCCAATAGAGTGCCTTATTACAGAGTGTAAATAGAATTGGCAGCAAAACAAAACCTTTCCTCTTGTTTATAAAGAAACACAAAAATAGTCCTACTCAGAGTAGACCCATGGAAATGCATTGGAAACCAGGCCGTGAGAACGGGTTTCAATGTAAAGCAGTAGACTGGCATGCGTTTCTCTTAAAAAGGACTTTTTGTGATATGTTACCAAAAACGCTCAGTCTACTGCAATATATTGTAAAGACTCCTGTGGAACGTTTTATTGAAGGGTTTAACTAGAATTGGCAACAAAACACAAAACTTCCGTTATGTATATAAAGAAACACGAAAATAGTCCTACTCAGAGTAGACCCATGGAAGCGCATTGGAAACCAGACCTGGAGAACATGTTTCAATGTTTACGCGTATTGGCCTGTTTTGATGGGGATGGACAGATTATGCTTTTCTCTTAAAAAGGGCTTATTAATGAGATGTTACCAGTGACTTCAGAAACGCTCAATCTCCTGCATTATAGTAGATATTCCAACAGAGTGCCATATTACAGAGTGTAAATAGAATTGGCAACAAAACACAAAACTTACGTTATGTATATAAAGAAACACGAAAATAGTCCTACTCAGAGTAGACCCATGGAAGCGCATTGGAAACCAGGCCTGGAGAACATGTTTCAATGTTTACGCGTATTGGCCTGTTTTGATGGGGATGGACAGATTATGCTTTTCTATTGAAAAGGGCTTATTAATGAGATGTTACCAGTTACTTCAGAAACGCTCAATCTCCTGCAGTATAGTAGAGATTCCAACAGAGTGCCTTATTACAGCGTGTAAATAGAATTGGCAACAAAACACAAAACTTACGTTATGTATATAAAGAAACAAGAAAATAGTCCTACTCAGAGTAGACCCATGGAAACGCATCGGAAACCAGGCCTGGAGAACATGTTTCAATGTATACGTGTATTGGCCTGTTTTGATGGGGATGGACAGATCATGCTTTTCTCTTAAAAAGGGCTTATTAATGAGATGTTACCAGTGACTTCAGAAACGCTCAATCTCCTGCAGTATAGTAGAGATTCCAATAGAGTGACTTATTACAGCGTGTAAATAGAATTGGCAACAAAACAAAAACTTCCCTCATGTTTATAAAGAAACACGGAAATAGTCCTACTTAGAGTAGACCTCTGGAAATGCATTGGAAACCAGGCCGTGAGAACGGGTTTCAATGTAAAGCAGTAGACTGGCATGCGTTTCTCTTAAAAAGGACTTTTTGTGATATGTTACCAAAAACGCTCAGTCTACTGCAATATATTGTAAAGACTCCTGTGGAACGTTTTATTGAAGGGTTTAACTAGAATTGGCAACAAAACACAAAACTTACGTTATGTATATAAAGAAACACGAAAATAGTCCTAATCAGAGTAGACCCATGGAAGCGCATTGGAAACCAGGCCTGGAGAACATGTTTCAATGTATACGCGTATTGGCCTGTTTTGATGGGGATGGACAGAGTATGCTTTTCTCTTAAAAAGGGCTTATTAATGAGATGTTACCAGTGACTTCAGAAACGCTCAATCTCCTGCAGTATAGTAGAGATTCCAATAGAGTGCCTTATTACAGAGTGTAAATAGAATTGACAACAAAACAAAAAACTTACGTTATGTATATAAAGAAACAAGAAAATAGTCCTACTCAGAGTAGACCCATGGAAACCTATTGGAAACCAGGCCTGGAGAACATGTTTCAATGTATTCGCGTATTGGCCTGTTTTGATGGGGATGGACAGATTATGCTTTTCTCTTAAAAAGGGCTTATGAATGAGGTGTTACCAGTGAGTTCAGAAACGCTCAATCTCCTGCAATATAGTAGAGATTCCAATAGAGGGACTTATTACAGCGTGTAAATAGAATTGGCAACAAAACAAAAACTTTCCTCATGTTTATAAAGAAACACGGAAATAGTCCTACTTAGAGTAGACCCATGGAAATGCATTGGAAACCAGGCCGTGAGAACGGGTTTCAATGTAAAGCAGAAGACTGGCATGCGTTTCTCTTAAAAAGGACTTTTTGTGATATGTTACCAAAAACACTCAGTCTACTGCAATATTTAGTAAAGACTCTTGTGGAACATTTTATTGAAGGGTTTAACTAGAATTGGCAACAAAACACAAAACTTACGTTATGTATACAAAGAAACACGAAAATAGTCCTACTCAGAGTAGACCCATGGAAGTGCATTGGAAACCAGGCCTGGAGAACATGTTTCAATGTATAAGCGTATTAGCCTGTTTTGATGGGGATGGACAGATAATGCTTTTCTCTTAAAAAGGGCTTATTAATGAGATGTTACCAGTGACTTCAGAAACGCCCAATCTCCTGCAGTGTATATAAAGAAACAAGAAAATAGTCCTACTCACAGTAGACCCATGGAAACCTATTGGAAACCAGGCCTGGAGAACATGTTTCAATGTATTCGCGTATTGGCCTGTTTTGATGGGGATGGACAGATTATGCTTTTCTCTTAAAAAGGGCTTATGAATGAGGTGTTACCAGTGACTTCAGAAACACTCAATCTCCTGCAATATAGTAGAGATTCCAATAGAGGGACTTATTACAGCGTGTAAATAGAATTGGCAACAAAACAAAAACTTTCCTCATGTTTATAAAGAAACACGGAAATAGTCCTACTTAGAGTAGACCCCTGGAAATGCATTGGAAACCAGGCCGTGAGAACGGGTTTCAATGTAAAGCAGTAGACTGGCATGCGTTTCTCTTAAAAAGGACTTTTTGTGATATGTTACCAAAAACGCTCAGTCTACTGCAATATATTGTAAAGACTCTTGTGGAACATTTTATTGAAGGGTTTAACTAGAATTGGCAACAAAACACAAAACTTACGTTATGTATATAAAGAAACACGAAAATAGTCCTACTCAGAGTAGACCCATGGAAGTGCATTGGAAACCAGGCCTGGAGAACATGTTTCAATGTATAAGCGTATTAGTCTGTTTTGATGGGGATGGACAGATAATGCTTTTCTCTTAAAAAGGGCTTATTAATGAGATGTTACCAGTGACTTCAGAAACGCTCAATCTCCTGCAGTATAGTAGAGATTCCAATAGAGTGACTTATTACAGCGTGTAAATAGAATTGGCAATAAAACAAAAACTTTCCTCATGTTTATAAAGAAACACGAAAATAGTCCTACTTAGAGTAGACCCCTGGAAATGCATTGGAAACCAGGCCGTGAGAACGGGTTTCAATGTAAAGCAGTAGACTGGCATGCGTTTCTCTTAAAAAGGACTTTTTGTGATATGTTACCAAAAACGCTCAGTCTACTGCAATATATTGTAAAGACTCCTGTGGAACGTTTTATTGAAGGGTTTAACTAGAATTGGCAACAAAACACAAAACTTACGTTATGTATATAAAGAAACACGAAAATAGTCCTACTCAGAGTAGACCCATGGAAACCTAATGGAAACCAGGCCTGGAGAACATGTTTCAATGTATTCGCGTATTGGCCTGTTTTGATGGGGATGGACAGATTATGCTTTTCTCTTAAAAAGGGCTTATGAATGAGGTGTTACCAGTGACTTCAGAAACGCTCAATCTCCTGCAGTATAGTAGAGATTCCAACAGATTGCCTTATTACAGCGTGTAAATAGAATTGGCAACAAAACACAAAACTTATGTATATAAGTTATGTATATAAACAAGAAAATTGTTTACAATTTTCTACCAAAATGCTACCAAAAACTCTCAGAATACTGCAATATATAGTAAAGACTCCTGTGGAACGTCTTATTGAAGGGTTTAACTAGAATTGGCAACAAAACACAAAACTTACGTTATGTATATACAGATACACGATAATAGTCCTACTCAGAGTAGACCCATGGAAGAGCATTGGAGACCAGGCCTGGAGAACATGTTTCAATGTATACGTGTATTGGCCAGTTTTGATGGGGATGGACTGATCATGCTTTTCTCTTAAAAAGGGCTTTTCTCTTAAAAAGGGCTTATTAATGAGATGTTACCAGTGACTTCAGAAACGCTCAATCTCCTGCAGTATAGTAGAGATTCCAATAGAGTGCCTTATTAAAGATTGTAAATAGAATTGACAAAAAAACAATACCTTTCCTCATGTTAACAAAGAAACACGAAAATAGTCCTACTCAGAGTAGACCCGTGGAAATGCATTGGAAACCAGGACGTGAGAACGGGTTTCAATGTAAATCAGTTGATTGGCATGCGTTTCTCTTAAAAAGGACGTTTTGTGATATGTTACCAAAAACGCTCAGACTACTGCAATATATAGTAAAGACTCCTGTGGAACGTCTTATTGAAGGGTTTAACTAGAATTGGCAACAAAACACAAAACTTACGTTATGTATATAAAGAAACACGAAAATAGTCCTAATCAGAGTAGACCCATGGAAGCGCATTGGAAACCAGGCCTGGAGAACATGTTTCAATTTTTACGCGTATTTGCCTGTTTTGATGGGGATGGACAGATCATGCTTTTCTCTTAAAAAGGGCTTATTAATGAGATGTTACCAGTGACTTCAGAAACGCTCAATCTCCTGCAGTATAGTAGAGATTCCAATATAGTGCGTTATTACAGAGTGTAAATAGAATTGGCAACAAAACAAAAACTTTCCTCATGTTTATAAAGAAACACGAAAATAGTCCTACTCAGAGTAGACCCATGGAAATGCATTGGAAACCAGGCCGTGAGAACGGGTTTCAATGTAAATCAGTAGATTGGCATGCGTTTCTCTTAACAAGGACTTTTTCTGATATGCTACCAAAAACGCTCAGACTACTGCAATATATAGTAAAGACTCCTGTGGAACGTTTTATTGAAGGGTTTATTTAGATTTGGCAACAAAACACAAAACTTACGTTATGTATATAAAGAAACACGAAAAAAGTCCTACTCAGAGTAGACCCATGGAAACGCATCGGAAACCAGGCCTGGAGAACATTTTTCAATGTATACGCGTATTGGCCTGTTTTGATGGGGATGGACAGATTATGCTTTTCTCTTAAAAAGGGCTTATTAATGAGATGTTACCAGTTACTTCAGAAACGCTCAATCTCCTGCAGTATAGTAGAGATTCCAACAGAGTGCCTTATTACAGCGTGTAAATAGAATTGGCAACAAAACACAAAACTTACGTTATGTATATAAAGAAACAAGAAAATAGTCCTACTCAGAGTAGACCCATGGAAACGCATCGGAAACCAGGCCTGGAGAACATGTTTCAATGTATACGTGTATTGGCCTGTTTTGATGGGGATGGACAGATCATGCTTTTCTCTTAAAAAGGGCTTATTAATGAGATGTTACCAGTGACTTCAGAAACGCTCAATCTCCTGCAGTATAGTAGAGATTCCAATAGAGTGACTTATTACAGCGTGTAAATAGAATTGGCAACAAAACAAAAACTTCCCTCATGTTTATAAAGAAACACGGAAATAGTCCTACTTAGAGTAGACCTCTGGAAATGCATTGGAAACCAGGCCGTGAGAACGGGTTTCAATGTAAAGCAGTAGACTGGCATGCGTTTCTCTTAAAAAGGACTTTTTGTGATATGTTACCAAAAACGCTCAGTCTACTGCAATATATTGTAAAGACTCCTGTGGAACGTTTTATTGAAGGGTTTAACTAGAATTGGCAACAAAACACAAAACTTACGTTATGTATATAAAGAAACACGAAAATAGTCCTACTCAGAGTAGACCCATGGTAACGCATTGGAAACCATGCCGGGAGAACATGTTTCAATGTATAAAGGTGTTGGCCTGTTTTGATGGGGATGGACAGCATGCTTTTCTCTTAAAAAGGGCTTATTAATGAGATGTTACCAGTGACTTCAGAAACGCTCAATCTCCTGCAGTATAGTAGAGATTCCAATAGAGTGCCTTATTACAGAGTGTAAATAGAATTGACAACAAAACAAAAAACTTACGTTATGTATATAAAGAAACAAGAAAATAGTCCTACTCAGAGTAGACCCATGGAAAACTATTGGAAACCAGGCCTGGAGAACATGTTTCAATGTATTCGCGTATTGGCCTGTTTTGATGGGGATGGACAGATTATGCTTTTCTCTTAAAAAGGGCTTATGAATGAGGTGTTACCAGTGAGTTCAGAAACGCTCAATCTCCTGCAATATAGTAGAGATTCCAATAGAGGGACTTATTACAGCGTGTAAATAGAATTGGCAACAAAACAAAAACTTTCCTCATGTTTATAAAGAAACACGGAAATAGTCCTACTTAGAGTAGACCCATGGAAATGCATTGGAAACCAGGCCGTGAGAACGGGTTTCAATGTAAAGCAGAAGACTGGCATGCGTTTCTCTTAAAAAGGACTTTTTGTGATATGTTACCAAAAACACTCAGTCTACTGCAATATTTAGTAAAGACTCTTGTGGAACATTTTATTGAAGGGTTTAACTAGAATTGGCAACAAAACACAAAACTTACGTTATGTATACAAAGAAACACGAAAATAGTCCTACTCAGAGTAGACCCATGGAAGTGCATTGGAAACCAGGCCTGGAGAACATGTTTCAATGTATAAGCGTATTAGCCTGTTTTGATGGGGATGGACAGATAATGCTTTTCTCTTAAAAAGGGCTTATTAATGAGATGTTACCAGTGACTTCAGAAACGCCCAATCTCCTGCAGTGTATATAAAGAAACAAGAAAATAGTCCTACTCACAGTAGACCCATGGAAACCTATTGGAAACCAGGCCTGGAGAACATGTTTCAATGTATTCGCGTATTGGCCTGTTTTGATGGGGATGGACAGATTATGCTTTTCTCTTAAAAAGGGCTTATGAATGAGGTGTTACCAGTGACTTCAGAAACGCTCAATCTCCTGCAATATAATAGAGATTCCAATAGAGGGACTTATTACAGCGTGTAAATAGAATTGGCAACAAAACAAAAACTTTCCTCATGTTTATAAAGAAACACGGAAATAGTCCTACTTAGAGTAGACCCCTGGAAATGCATTGGAAACCAGGCCGTGAGAACGGGTTTCAATGTAAAGCAGTAGACTGGCATGCGTTTCTCTTAAAAAGGACTTTTTGTGATATGTTACCAAAAACGCTCAGTCTACTGCAATATATTGTAAAGACTCTTGTGGAACATTTTATTGAAGGGTTTAACTAGAATTGGCAACAAAACACAAAACTTACGTTATGTATATAAAGAAACACGAAAATAGTCCTACTCAGAGTAGACCCATGGAAGTGCATTGGAAACCAGGCCTGGAGAACATGTTTCAATGTATAAGCGTATTAGTCTGTTTTGATGGGGATGGACAGATAATGCTTTTCTCTTAAAAAGGGCTTATTAATGAGATGTTACCAGTGACTTCAGAAACGCTCAATCTCCTGCAGTATAGTAGAGATTCCAATAGAGTGACTTATTACAGCGTGTAAATAGAATTGGCAATAAAACAAAAACTTTCCTCATGTTTATAAAGAAACACGAAAATAGTCCTACTTAGAGTAGACCCCTGGAAATGCATTGGAAACCAGGCCGTGAGAACGGGTTTCAATGTAAAGCAGTAGACTGGCATGCGTTTCTCTTAAAAAGGACTTTTTGTGATATGTTACCAAAAACGCTCAGTCTACTGCAATATATTGTAAAGACTCCTGTGGAACGTTTTATTGAAGGGTTTAACTAGAATTGGCAACAAAACACAAAACTTACGTTATGTATATAAAGAAACACGAAAATAGTCCTACTCAGAGTAGACCCATGGTAACGCATTGGAAACCATGCCGGGAGAACATGTTTCAATGTATAAAGGTGTTGGCCTGTTTTGATGGGGATGGACAGCATGCTTTTCTCTTAAAAAGGGCTTATTATTTAGATGTTACCAGTGACTTCAGAAACGCTCAATCTCCTGCAGTATAGTAGAGATTCCAATAGAGTGCCTTTATTACAGAGTGTAAATAGAATTGACAACAAAACAAAAAACTTACGTTATGTATATAAAGAAACAAGAAAATAGTCCTACTCAGAGTAGACCCATGGAAACCTATTGGATACCAGGCCTGGAGAACATGTTTCAATGTATTCGGGTATTGGCCTGTTTTGATGGGGATGGACAGATTATGCTTTTCTCTTAAAAAGGGCTTATGAATGAGGTGTTACCAGTGACTTCAGAAACGCTCAATCTCCTGCAGTATAGTAGAGATTCCAACAGATTGCCTTATTACAGCGTGTAAATAGAATTGGCAACAAAACACAAAACTTATGTATATAAGTTATGTATATAAACAAGAAAATTGTTTACAATTTTCTACCAAAATGCTACCAAAAACTCTCAGAATACTGCAATATATAGTAAAGACTCCTGTGGAACGTTTTATTGAAGGGTTTAACTAGAATTGGCAACAAAACACAAAACTTCCGTTATGTATATAAAGAAACACGAAAATAGTCCTACTCAGAGTAGACCCATGGAAGCGCATTGGAAACCAGACCTGGAGAACATGTTTCAATGTTTACGCGTATTGGCCTGTTTTGATGGGGATGGACAGATTATGCTTTTCTATTAAAAAGGGCTTATTAATGAGATGTTACCAGTGACTTCAGAAACGCTCAATCTCCTGCATTATAGTAGATATTCCAACAGAGTGCCATATTACAGAGTGTAAATAGAATTGGCAACAAAACACAAAACTTACGTTATGTATATAAAGAAACACGAAAATAGTCCTACTCAGAGTAGACCCATGGAAGCGCATTGGAAATCAGGCCTGGAGAACATGTTTCAATGTATACGCGTATTGGCCTGTTTTGATGGGGATGGACAGATAATGCTTTACTCTTAAAAAGGGCTTATTAATGAGATGTTACCAGTGACTTCAGAAACGCTCAATCTCCTGCAGTATAGTAGAGATTCCAATAGAGTGCCTAATTACAGAGTGTAAATAGAATTGGCAGCAAAACAAAAACTTTCCTCATGTTTATAAAGAAACACGAAAATAGTCCTACTCAGAGTAGACCCATGGAAATGCATTGGAAACCAGGCCGTGAGAACGGGTTTCAATGTAAATCAGTAGATTGGCATGCGTTTCTCTTAACAAGGACTTTTTCTGATATACTACCAAAAACGCTCAGACTACTGCAATATATAGTAAAGACTCCTGTGGAACGTTTTATTGAAGGGTTTATTTAGATTTGGCAACAAAACACAAAACTTACGTTATGTATATAAAGAAACACGAAAATAGTCCTACTCAGAGTAGACCCATGGAAGCGCATTGGAAACCAGGCCTGGAGAACATGTTTCAATGTTTACGCGTATTGGCCTGTTTTGATGGGGATGGACAGATTATGCTTTTCTATTGAAAAGGGCTTATTAATGAGATGTTACCAGTGACTTCAGAAACGCTCAATCTCCTGCATTATAGTAGATATTCCAACAGAGTGCCTTATTACAGAGTGTAAATAGAATTGGCAACAAAACACAAAACTTACGTTATGTATATAAAGAAACACGAAAATAGTCCTACTTAGAGTAGACCCCTGGAAATGCATTGGAAACCAGGCCGTGAGAACGGGTTTCAATGTAAATCAGTAGACTGGCATGCGTTTCTCTTAAAAAGGACTTTTTGTGATATGTTACCAAAAACGCTCAGTCTACTGCAATATATTGTAAAGACTCCTGTGGAACGTTTTATTGAAGGGTTTAACTAGAATTGGCAACAAAACACAAAACTTCCGTTATGTATATAAAGAAACACGAAAATAGTCCTACTCAGAGTAGACCCATGGAAGAGCATTGGAAACCAGGCCTGAAGAACATGTTTCAATGTATACGCGTATTGGCCTGTTTTGATGGGGATGGACAGATTATGCTTTTCTATTAAAAAGGGCTTATTAATGAGATGTTACCAGTGACTTCAGAAACGCTCAATCTCCTGCATTATAGTAGATATTCCAACAGAGTGCCTTATTACAGAGTGTAAATAGAATTGGCAACAAAACACAAAACTTACGTTATGTATATAAAGAAACACGAAAATAGTCCTACTCAGAGTAGACCCATGGAAGCGCATTGGAAATCAGGCCTGGAGAACATGTTTCAATGTATACGCGTATTGGCCTGTTTTGATGGGGATGGACAGATAATGCTTTACTCTTAAAAAGGGCTTATTAATGAGATGTTACCAGTGACTTCAGAAACGCTCAATCTCCTGCAGTATAGTAGAGATTCCAATAGAGTGCCTATTTACAGAGTGTAAATAGAATTGGCAGCAAAACAAAAACTTTCCTCATGTTTATAAAGAAACACGAAAATAGTCCTACTCAGAGTAGACCCATGGAAATGCATTGGAAACCAGGCCGTGAGAACGGGTTTCAATGTAAATCAGTAGATTGGCATGCGTTTCTCTTAACAAGGACTTTTTCTGATATGCTACCAAAAACGCTCAGACTACTGCAATATATAGTAAAGACTCCTGTGGAACGTTTTATTGAAGGGTTTATTTAGATTTGGCAACAAAACACAAAACTTACGTTATGTATATAAAGAAACACGAAAATAGTCCTACTCAGAGTAGACCCATGGAAACGCATCGGAAACCAGGCCTGGAGAACATTTTTCAATGTATACGCGTATTGGCCTGTTTTGATGGGGATGGACAGATTATGCTTTTCTCTTAAAAAGGGCTTATGAATGAGGTGTTACCAGTGACTTCAGAAACGCTCAATCTCCTGCAATATAGTAGAGATTCCAATAGAGGGACTTATTACAGCGTGTAAATAGAATTGGCAACAAAACAAAAACTTTCCTCATGTTTATAAAGAAACACGGAAATAGTCCTACTTAGAGTAGACCCCTGGAAATGCATTGGAAACCAGGCCGTGAGAACGGGTTTCAATGTAAAGCAGTAGACTGGCATGCGTTTCTCTTAAAAAGGACTTTTTGTGATATGTTACCAAAAACGCTCAGTCTACTGCAATATATTGTAAAGACTCTTGTGGAACATTTTATTGAAGGGTTTAACTAGAATTGGCAACAAAACACAAAACTTACGTTATGTATATAAAGAAACACGAAAATAGTCCTACTCAGAGTAGACCCATGGAAGTGCATTGGAAACCAGGCCTGGAGAACATGTTTCAATGTATAAGCGTATTAGTCTGTTTTGATGGGGATGGACAGATAATGCTTTTCTCTTAAAAAGGGCTTATTAATGAGATGTTACCAGTGACTTCAGAAACGCTCAATCTCCTGCAGTATAGTAGAGATTCCAATAGAGTGACTTATTACAGCGTGTAAATAGAATTGGCAATAAAACAAAAACTTTCCTCATGTTTATAAAGAAACACGAAAATAGTCCTACTTAGAGTAGACCCCTGGAAATGCATTGGAAACCAGGCCGTGAGAACGGGTTTCAATGTAAAGCAGTAGACTGGCATGCGTTTCTCTTAAAAAGGACTTTTTGTGATATGTTACCAAAAACGCTCAGTCTACTGCAATATATTGTAAAGACTCCTGTGGAACGTTTTATTGAAGGGTTTAACTAGAATTGGCAACAAAACACAAAACTTACGTTATGTATATAAAGAAACACGAAAATAGTCCTACTCAGAGTAGACCCATGGTAACGCATTGGAAACCATGCCGGGAGAACATGTTTCAATGTATAAAGGTGTTGGCCTGTTTTGATGGGGATGGACAGCATGCTTTTCTCTTAAAAAGGGCTTATTATTTAGATGTTACCAGTGACTTCAGAAACGCTCAATCTCCTGCAGTATAGTAGAGATTCCAATAGAGTGCCTTTATTACAGAGTGTAAATAGAATTGACAACAAAACAAAAAACTTACGTTATGAATATAAAGAAACAAGAAAATAGTCCTACTCAGAGTAGACCCATGGAAACCTATTGGATACCAGGCCTGGAGAACATGTTTCAATGTATTCGGGTATTGGCCTGTTTTGATGGGGATGGACAGATTATGCTTTTCTCTTAAAAAGGGCTTATGAATGAGGTGTTACCAGTGACTTCAGAAACGCTCAATCTCCTGCAGTATAGTAGAGATTCCAATAGAGTGCCTAATTACAGAGTGTAAATAGAATTGGCAGCAAAACAAAAACTTTCCTCATGTTTATAAAGAAACACGAAAATAGTCCTACTCAGAGTAGACCCATGGAAATGCATTGGAAACCAGGCCGTGAGAACGGGTTTCAATGTAAATCAGTAGATTGGCATGCGTTTCTCTTAACAAGGACTTTTTCTGATATGCTACCAAAAACGCTCAGACTACTGCAATATATAGTAAAGACTCCTGTGGAACGTTTTATTGAAGGGTTTATTTAGATTTGGCAACAAAACACAAAACTTACGTTATGTATATAAAGAAACACGAAAATAGTCCTACTCAGAGTAGACCCATGGAAACCTATTGGAAACCAGGCCTGGAGAACATGTTTCAATGTTTACGCATATTGGCCTGTTTTGATGGGGATGGACTGATCATGCTTTTCTCTTAAAAAGGGCTTATGAATGAGGTGTTACCAGTGACTTCAGAAACGCTCAATCTCCTGCAGTATAGTAGAGATTCCAATAGAGTGACTTATTACAGCGTGTAAATAGAATTGGCAACAAAACAAAAACTTTCCTCATGTTTATAAAGAAACACGAAAATAGTCCTACTTAGAGTAGACCCCTGGAAATGCTTTGGAAACCAGGCCGTGAAAACGGGTTTCAATGTAAATCAGTAGACTGGCATGCGTTTCTCTTAAAAAGGACTTTTTGTGATATGTTACCAAAAACGCTCAGTCTACTGCAATATATTGTAAAGACTCCTGTGGAACGTTTTATTGAAGGGTTTAACTAGAATTGGCAACAAAACACAAAACTTCCGTTATGTATATAAAGAAACACGAAAATAGTCCTACTCAGAGTAGACCCATGGAAGCGCATTGGAAACCAGGCCTGGAGAACATGTTTCAATGTTTACGCGTATTGGCCTGTTTTGATGGGGATGGACTGATCATGCTTTTCTCTTAAAAAGGGCTTATTAATGAGATGTTACCAGTGACTTCAGAAACGCTCAATCTCCTGCAGTATAGTAGAGATTCCAATAGAGTGCCTTATTACAGAGTGTAAATAGAATTGGCAGCAAAACAAAACCTTTCCTCTTGTTTATAAAGAAACACAAAAATAGTCCTACTCAGAGTAGACCCATGGAAATGCATTGGAAACCAGGCCGTGAGAACGGGTTTCAATGTAAAGCAGTAGACTGGCATGCGTTTCTCTTAAAAAGGACTTTTTGTGATATGTTACCAAAAACGCTCAGTCTACTGCAATATATTGTAAAGACTCCTGTGGAACGTTTTATTGAAGGGTTTAACTAGAATTGGCAACAAAACACAAAACTTCCGTTATGTATATAAAGAAACACGAAAATAGTCCTACTCAGAGTAGACCCATGGAAGCGCATTGGAAACCAGACCTGGAGAACATGTTTCAATGTTTACGCGTATTGGCCTGTTTTGATGGGGATGGACAGATTATGCTTTTCTCTTAAAAAGGGCTTATTAATGAGTTGTTACCAGTGACTTCAGAAACGCTCAATCTCCTGCATTATAGTAGATATTCCAACAGAGTGCCATATTACAGAGTGTAAATAGAATTGGCAACAAAACACAAAACTTACGTTATGTATATAAAGAAACACGAAAATAGTCCTACTCAGAGTAGACCCATGGAAGCGCATTGGAAATCAGGCCTGGAGAACATGTTTCAATGTATACGCGTATTGGCCTGTTTTGATGGGGATGGACAGATAATGCTTTACTCTTAAAAAGGGCTTATTAATGAGATGTTACCAGTGACTTCAGAAACGCTCAATCTCCTGCAGTATAGTAGAGATTCCAATAGAGTGCCTAATTACAGAGTGTAAATAGAATTGGCAGCAAAACAAAAACTTTCCTCATGTTTATAAAGAAACACGAAAATAGTCCTACTCAGAGTAGACCCATGGAAATGCATTGGAAACCAGGCCGTGAGAACGGGTTTCAATGTAAATCAGTAGATTGGCATGCGTTTCTCTTAACAAGGACTTTTTCTGATATGCTACCAAAAACGCTCAGACTACTGCAATATATAGTAAAGACTCCTGTGGAACGTTTTATTGAAGGGTTTATTTAGATTTGGCAACAAAACACAAAACTTACGTTATGTATATAAAGAAACACGAAAATAGTCCTACTCAGAGTAGACCCATGGAAGCGCATTGGAAACCAGGCCTGGAGAACATGTTTCAATGTTTACGCGTATTGGCCTGTTTTGATGGGGATGGACAGATTATGCTTTTCTATTGAAAAGGGCTTATTAATGAGATGTTACCAGTTACTTCAGAAACGCTCAATCTCCTGCAGTATAGTAGAGATTCCAACAGAGTGCCTTATTACAGCGTGTAAATAGAATTGGCAACAAAACACAAAACTTACGTTATGTATATAAAGAAACAAGAAAATAGTCCTACTCAGAGTAGACCCATGGAAACGCATCGGAAACCAGGCCTGGAGAACATGTTTCAATGTATACGTGTATTGGCCTGTTTTGATGGGGATGGACAGATCATGCTTTTCTCTTAAAAAGGGCTTATTAATATGATGTTACCAGTGACTTCAGAAACGCTCAATCTCCTGCAGTATAGTAGAGATTCCAATAGAGTGACTTATTACAGCGTGTAAATAGAATTGGCAACAAAACAAAAACTTCCCTCATGTTTATAAAGAAACACGGAAATAGTCCTACTTAGAGTAGACCTCTGGAAATGCATTGGAAACCAGGCCGTGAGAACGGGTTTCAATGTAAAGCAGTAGACTGGCATGCGTTTCTCTTAAAAAGGACTTTTTGTGATATGTTACCAAAAACGCTCAGTCTACTGCAATATATTGTAAAGACTCCTGTGGAACGTTTTATTGAAGGGTTTAACTAGAATTGGCAACAAAACACAAAACTTACGTTATGTATATAAAGAAACACGAAAATAGTCCTACTCAGAGTAGACCCATGGTAACGCATTGGAAACCATGCCGGGAGAACATGTTTCAATGTATAAAGGTGTTGGCCTGTTTTGATGGGGATGGACAGCATGCTTTTCTCTTAAAAAGGGCTTATTATTTAGATGTTACCAGTGACTTCAGAAACGCTCAATCTCCTGCAGTATAGTAGAGATTCCAATAGAGTGCCTTTATTACAGAGTGTAAATAGAATTGACAACAAAACAAAAAACTTACGTTATGTATATAAAGAAACAAGAAAATAGTCCTACTCAGAGTAGACCCATGGAAACCTATTGGATACCAGGCCTGGAGAACATGTTTCAATGTATTCGGGTATTGGCCTGTTTTGATGGGGATGGACAGATTATGCTTTTCTCTTAAAAAGGGCTTATGAATGAGGTGTTACCAGTGACTTCAGAAACGCTCAATCTCCTGCAGTATAGTAGAGATTCCAACAGATTGCCTTATTACAGCGTGTAAATAGAATTGGCAACAAAACACAAAACTTATGTATATAAGTTATGTATATAAACAAGAAAATTGTTTACAATTTTCTACCAAAATGCTACCAAAAACTCTCAGAATACTGCAATATATAGTAAAGACTCCTGTGGAACGTTTTATTGAAGGGTTTAACTAGAATTGGCAACAAAACACAAAACTTCCGTTATGTATATAAAGAAACACGAAAATAGTCCTACTCAGAGTAGACCCATGGAAGCGCATTGGAAACCAGACCTGGAGAACATGTTTCAATGTTTACGCGTATTGGCCTGTTTTGATGGGGATGGACAGATTATGCTTTTCTATTAAAAAGGGCTTATTAATGAGATGTTACCAGTGACTTCAGAAACGCTCAATCTCCTGCATTATTGTAGATATTCCAACAGAGTGCCATATTACAGAGTGTAAATAGAATTGGCAACAAAACACAAAACTTACGTTATGTATATAAAGAAACACGAAAATAGTCCTACTCAGAGTAGACCCATGGAAGCGCATTGGAAATCAGGCCTGGAGAACATGTTTCAATGTATACGCGTATTGGCCTGTTTTGATGGGGATGGACAGATAATGCTTTACTCTTAAAAAGGGCTTATTAATGAGATGTTACCAGTGACTTCAGAAACGCTCAATCTCCTGCAGTATAGTAGAGATTCCAATAGAGTGCCTAATTACAGAGTGTAAATAGAATTGGCAGCAAAACAAAAACTTTCCTCATGTTTATAAAGAAACACGAAAATAGTCCTACTCAGAGTAGACCCATGGAAATGCATTGGAAACCAGGCCGTGAGAACGGGTTTCAATGTAAATCAGTAGATTGGCATGCGTTTCTCTTAACAAGGACTTTTTCTGATATGCTACCAAAAACGCTCAGACTACTGCAATATATAGTAAAGACTCCTGTGGAACGTTTTATTGAAGGGTTTATTTAGATTTGGCAACAAAACACAAAACTTACGTTATGTATATAAAGAAACACGAAAATAGTCCTACTCAGAGTAGACCCATGGAAGCGCATTGGAAACCAGGCCTGGAGAACATGTTTCAATGTTTACGCGTATTGGCCTGTTTTGATGGGGATGGACAGATTATGCTTTTCTATTGAAAAGGGCTTATTAATGAGATGTTACCAGTGACTTCAGAAACGCTCAATCTCCTGCATTATAGTAGATATTCCAACAGAGTGCCTTATTACAGAGTGTAAATAGAATTGGCAACAAAACACAAAACTTACGTTATGTATATAAAGAAACACGAAAATAGTCCTACTTAGAGTAGACCCCTGGAAATGCATTGGAAACCAGGCCGTGAGAACGGGTTTCAATGTAAATCAGTAGACTGGCATGCGTTTCTCTTAAAAAGGACTTTTTGTGATATGTTACCAAAAACGCTCAGTCTACTGCAATATATTGTAAAGACTCCTGTGGAACGTTTTATTGAAGGGTTTAACTAGAATTGGCAACAAAACACAAAACTTACGTTATGTATATAAAGAAACACGAAAATAGTCCTACTCAGAGTAGACCCATGGTAACGCATTGGAAACCATGCCGGGAGAACATGTTTCAATGTATAAAGGTGTTGGCCTGTTTTGATGGGGATGGACAGCATGCTTTTCTCTTAAAAAGGGCTTATTATTTAGATGTTACCAGTGACTTCAGAAACGCTCAATCTCCTGCAGTATAGTAGAGATTCCAATAGAGTGCCTTTATTACAGAGTGTAAATAGAATTGACAACAAAACAAAAAACTTACGTTATGTATATAAAGAAACAAGAAAATAGTCCTACTCAGAGTAGACCCATGGAAACCTATTGGATACCAGGCCTGGAGAACATGTTTCAATGTATTCGGGTATTGGCCTGTTTTGATGGGGATGGACAGATTATGCTTTTCTCTTAAAAAGGGCTTATGAATGAGGTGTTACCAGTGACTTCAGAAACGCTCAATCTCCTGCAGTATAGTAGAGATTCCAACAGATTGCCTTATTACAGCGTGTAAATAGAATTGGCAACAAAACACAAAACTTATGTATATAAGTTATGTATATAAACAAGAAAATTGTTTACAATTTTCTACCAAAATGCTACCAAAAACTCTCAGAATACTGCAATATATAGTAAAGACTCCTGTGGAACGTTTTATTGAAGGGTTTAACTAGAATTGGCAACAAAACACAAAACTTCCGTTATGTATATAAAGAAACACGAAAATAGTCCTACTCAGAGTAGACCCATGGAAGCGCATTGGAAACCAGACCTGGAGAACATGTTTCAATGTTTACGCGTATTGGCCTGTTTTGATGGGGATGGACAGATTATGCTTTTCTATTAAAAAGGGCTTATTAATGAGATGTTACCAGTGACTTCAGAAACGCTCAATCTCCTGCATTATTGTAGATATTCCAACAGAGTGCCATATTACAGAGTGTAAATAGAATTGGCAACAAAACACAAAACTTACGTTATGTATATAAAGAAACACGAAAATAGTCCTACTCAGAGTAGACCCATGGAAGCGCATTGGAAATCAGGCCTGGAGAACATGTTTCAATGTATACGCGTATTGGCCTGTTTTGATGGGGATGGACAGATAATGCTTTACTCTTAAAAAGGGCTTATTAATGAGATGTTACCAGTGACTTCAGAAACGCTCAATCTCCTGCAGTATAGTAGAGATTCCAATAGAGTGCCTAATTACAGAGTGTAAATAGAATTGGCAGCAAAACAAAAACTTTCCTCATGTTTATAAAGAAACACGAAAATAGTCCTACTCAGAGTAGACCCATGGAAATGCATTGGAAACCAGGCCGTGAGAACGGGTTTCAATGTAAATCAGTAGATTGGCATGCGTTTCTCTTAACAAGGACTTTTTCTGATATGCTACCAAAAACGCTCAGACTACTGCAATATATAGTAAAGACTCCTGTGGAACGTTTTATTGAAGGGTTTATTTAGATTTGGCAACAAAACACAAAACTTACGTTATGTATATAAAGAAACACGAAAATAGTCCTACTCAGAGTAGACCCATGGAAGCGCATTGGAAACCAGGCCTGGAGAACATGTTTCAATGTTTACGCGTATTGGCCTGTTTTGATGGGGATGGACAGATTATGCTTTTCTATTGAAAAGGGCTTATTAATGAGATGTTACCAGTGACTTCAGAAACGCTCAATCTCCTGCATTATAGTAGATATTCCAACAGAGTGCCTTATTACAGAGTGTAAATAGAATTGGCAACAAAACACAAAACTTACGTTATGTATATAAAGAAACACGAAAATAGTCCTACTTAGAGTAGACCCCTGGAAATGCATTGGAAACCAGGCCGTGAGAACGGGTTTCAATGTAAATCAGTAGACTGGCATGCGTTTCTCTTAAAAAGGACTTTTTGTGATATGTTACCAAAAACGCTCAGTCTACTGCAATATATTGTAAAGACTCCTGTGGAACGTTTTATTGAAGGGTTTAACTAGAATTGGCAACAAAACACAAAACTTCCGTTATGTATATAAAGAAACACGAAAATAGTCCTACTCAGAGTAGACCCATGGAAGAGCATTGGAAACCAGGCCTGAAGAACATGTTTCAATGTATACGCGTATTGGCCTGTTTTGATGGGGATGGACAGATTATGCTTTTCTATTAAAAAGGGCTTATTAATGAGATGTTACCAGTGACTTCAGAAACGCTCAATCTCCTGCATTATAGTAGATATTCCAACAGAGTGCCTTATTACAGAGTGTAAATAGAATTGGCAACAAAACACAAAACTTACGTTATGTATATAAAGAAACACGAAAATAGTCCTACTCAGAGTAGACCCATGGAAGCGCATTGGAAATCAGGCCTGGAGAACATGTTTCAATGTATACGCGTATTGGCCTGTTTTGATGGGGATGGACAGATAATGCTTTACTCTTAAAAAGGGCTTATTAATGAGATGTTACCAGTGACTTCAGAAACGCTCAATCTCCTGCAGTATAGTAGAGATTCCAATAGAGTGCCTATTTACAGAGTGTAAATAGAATTGGCAGCAAAACAAAAACTTTCCTCATGTTTATAAAGAAACACGAAAATAGTCCTACTCAGAGTAGACCCATGGAAATGCATTGGAAACCAGGCCGTGAGAACGGGTTTCAATGTAAATCAGTAGATTGGCATGCGTTTCTCTTAACAAGGACTTTTTCTGATATGCTACCAAAAACGCTCAGACTACTGCAATATATAGTAAAGACTCCTGTGGAACGTTTTATTGAAGGGTTTATTTAGATTTGGCAACAAAACACAAAACTTACGTTATGTATATAAAGAAACACGAAAATAGTCCTACTCAGAGTAGACCCATGGAAACGCATCGGAAACCAGGCCTGGAGAACATTTTTCAATGTATACGCGTATTGGCCTGTTTTGATGGGGATGGACAGATTATGCTTTTCTCTTAAAAAGGGCTTATGAATGAGGTGTTACCAGTGACTTCAGAAACGCTCAATCTCCTGCAATATAGTAGAGATTCCAATAGAGGGACTTATTACAGCGTGTAAATAGAATTGGCAACAAAACAAAAACTTTCCTCATGTTTATAAAGAAACACGGAAATAGTCCTACTTAGAGTAGACCCCTGGAAATGCATTGGAAACCAGGCCGTGAGAACGGGTTTCAATGTAAAGCAGTAGACTGGCATGCGTTTCTCTTAAAAAGGACTTTTTGTGATATGTTACCAAAAACGCTCAGTCTACTGCAATATATTGTAAAGACTCTTGTGGAACATTTTATTGAAGGGTTTAACTAGAATTGGCAACAAAACACAAAACTTACGTTATGTATATAAAGAAACACGAAAATAGTCCTACTCAGAGTAGACCCATGGAAGTGCATTGGAAACCAGGCCTGGAGAACATGTTTCAATGTATAAGCGTATTAGTCTGTTTTGATGGGGATGGACAGATAATGCTTTTCTCTTAAAAAGGGCTTATTAATGAGATGTTACCAGTGACTTCAGAAACGCTCAATCTCCTGCAGTATAGTAGAGATTCCAATAGAGTGACTTATTACAGCGTGTAAATAGAATTGGCAATAAAACAAAAACTTTCCTCATGTTTATAAAGAAACACGAAAATAGTCCTACTTAGAGTAGACCCCTGGAAATGCATTGGAAACCAGGCCGTGAGAACGGGTTTCAATGTAAAGCAGTAGACTGGCATGCGTTTCTCTTAAAAAGGACTTTTTGTGATATGTTACCAAAAACGCTCAGTCTACTGCAATATATTGTAAAGACTCCTGTGGAACGTTTTATTGAAGGGTTTAACTAGAATTGGCAACAAAACACAAAACTTACGTTATGTATATAAAGAAACACGAAAATAGTCCTACTCAGAGTAGACCCATGGTAACGCATTGGAAACCATGCCGGGAGAACATGTTTCAATGTATAAAGGTGTTGGCCTGTTTTGATGGGGATGGACAGCATGCTTTTCTCTTAAAAAGGGCTTATTATTTAGATGTTACCAGTGACTTCAGAAACGCTCAATCTCCTGCAGTATAGTAGAGATTCCAATAGAGTGCCTTTATTACAGAGTGTAAATAGAATTGACAACAAAACAAAAAACTTACGTTATGAATATAAAGAAACAAGAAAATAGTCCTACTCAGAGTAGACCCATGGAAACCTATTGGATACCAGGCCTGGAGAACATGTTTCAATGTATTCGGGTATTGGCCTGTTTTGATGGGGATGGACAGATTATGCTTTTCTCTTAAAAAGGGCTTATGAATGAGGTGTTACCAGTGACTTCAGAAACGCTCAATCTCCTGCAGTATAGTAGAGATTCCAATAGAGTGCCTAATTACAGAGTGTAAATAGAATTGGCAGCAAAACAAAAACTTTCCTCATGTTTATAAAGAAACACGAAAATAGTCCTACTCAGAGTAGACCCATGGAAATGCATTGGAAACCAGGCCGTGAGAACGGGTTTCAATGTAAATCAGTAGATTGGCATGCGTTTCTCTTAACAAGGACTTTTTCTGATATGCTACCAAAAACGCTCAGACTACTGCAATATATAGTAAAGACTCCTGTGGAACGTTTTATTGAAGGGTTTATTTAGATTTGGCAACAAAACACAAAACTTCCGTTATGTATATAAAGAAACACGAAAATAGTCCTACTCAGAGTAGACCCATGGAAGCGCATTGGAAACCAGGCCTGGAGAACATGTTTCAATGTTTACGCGTATTGGCCTGTTTTGATGGGGATGGACTGATCATGCTTTTCTCTTAAAAAGGGCTTATTAATGAGATGTTACCAGTGACTTCAGAAACGCTCAATCTCCTGCAGTATAGTAGAGATTCCAATAGAGTGCCTTATTACAGAGTGTAAATAGAATTGGCAGCAAAACAAAACCTTTCCTCTTGTTTATAAAGAAACACAAAAATAGTCCTACTCAGAGTAGACCCATGGAAATGCATTGGAAACCAGGCCGTGAGAACGGGTTTCAATGTAAAGCAGTAGACTGGCATGCGTTTCTCTTAAAAAGGACTTTTTGTGATATGTTACCAAAAACGCTCAGTCTACTGCAATATATTGTAAAGACTCCTGTGGAACGTTTTATTGAAGGGTTTAACTAGAATTGGCAACAAAACACAAAACTTCCGTTATGTATATAAAGAAACACGAAAATAGTCCTACTCAGAGTAGACCCATGGAAGCGCATTGGAAACCAGACCTGGAGAACATGTTTCAATGTTTACGCGTATTGGCCTGTTTTGATGGGGATGGACAGATTATGCTTTTCTCTTAAAAAGGGCTTATTAATGAGTTGTTACCAGTGACTTCAGAAACGCTCAATCTCCTGCATTATAGTAGATATTCCAACAGAGTGCCATATTACAGAGTGTAAATAGAATTGGCAACAAAACACAAAACTTACGTTATGTATATAAAGAAACACGAAAATAGTCCTACTCAGAGTAGACCCATGGAAGCGCATTGGAAATCAGGCCTGGAGAACATGTTTCAATGTATACGCGTATTGGCCTGTTTTGATGGGGATGGACAGATAATGCTTTACTCTTAAAAAGGGCTTATTAATGAGATGTTACCAGTGACTTCAGAAACGCTCAATCTCCTGCAGTATAGTAGAGATTCCAATAGAGTGCCTAATTACAGAGTGTAAATAGAATTGGCAGCAAAACAAAAACTTTCCTCATGTTTATAAAGAAACACGAAAATAGTCCTACTCAGAGTAGACCCATGGAAATGCATTGGAAACCAGGCCGTGAGAACGGGTTTCAATGTAAATCAGTAGATTGGCATGCGTTTCTCTTAACAAGGACTTTTTCTGATATGCTACCAAAAACGCTCAGACTACTGCAATATATAGTAAAGACTCCTGTGGAACGTTTTATTGAAGGGTTTATTTAGATTTGGCAACAAAACACAAAACTTACGTTATGTATATAAAGAAACACGAAAATAGTCCTACTCAGAGTAGACCCATGGAAGCGCATTGGAAACCAGGCCTGGAGAACATGTTTCAATGTTTACGCGTATTGGCCTGTTTTGATGGGGATGGACAGATTATGCTTTTCTATTGAAAAGGGCTTATTAATGAGATGTTACCAGTTACTTCAGAAACGCTCAATCTCCTGCAGTATAGTAGAGATTCCAACAGAGTGCCTTATTACAGCGTGTAAATAGAATTGGCAACAAAACACAAAACTTACGTTATGTATATAAAGAAACAAGAAAATAGTCCTACTCAGAGTAGACCCATGGAAACGCATCGGAAACCAGGCCTGGAGAACATGTTTCAATGTATACGTGTATTGGCCTGTTTTGATGGGGATGGACAGATCATGCTTTTCTCTTAAAAAGGGCTTATTAATATGATGTTACCAGTGACTTCAGAAACGCTCAATCTCCTGCAGTATAGTAGAGATTCCAATAGAGTGACTTATTACAGCGTGTAAATAGAATTGGCAACAAAACAAAAACTTCCCTCATGTTTATAAAGAAACACGGAAATAGTCCTACTTAGAGTAGACCTCTGGAAATGCATTGGAAACCAGGCCGTGAGAACGGGTTTCAATGTAAAGCAGTAGACTGGCATGCGTTTCTCTTAAAAAGGACTTTTTGTGATATGTTACCAAAAACGCTCAGTCTACTGCAATATATTGTAAAGACTCCTGTGGAACGTTTTATTGAAGGGTTTAACTAGAATTGGCAACAAAACACAAAACTTACGTTATGTATATAAAGAAACACGAAAATAGTCCTACTCAGAGTAGACCCATGGTAACGCATTGGAAACCATGCCGGGAGAACATGTTTCAATGTATAAAGGTGTTGGCCTGTTTTGATGGGGATGGACAGCATGCTTTTCTCTTAAAAAGGGCTTATTAATGAGATGTTACCAGTGACTTCAGAAACGCTCAATCTCCTGCAGTATAGTAGAGATTCCAATAGAGTGCCTTATTACAGAGTGTAAATAGAATTGACAACAAAACAAAAAACTTACGTTATGTATATAAAGAAACAAGAAAATAGTCCTACTCAGAGTAGACCCATGGAAACCTATTGGAAACCAGGCCTGGAGAACATGTTTTAATGTATTCGCGTATTGGCCTGTTTTGATGGGGATGGACAGATTATGCTTTTCTCTTAAAAAGGGCTTATGAATGAGGTGTTACCAGTGAGTTCAGAAACGCTCAATCTCCTGCAATATAGTAGAGATTCCAATAGAGGGACTTATTACAGCGTGTAAATAGAATTGGCAACAAAACAAAAACTTTCCTCATGTTTATAAAGAAACACGGAAATAGTCCTACTTAGAGTAGACCCATGGAAATGCATTGGAAACCAGGCCGTGAGAACGGGTTTCAATGTAAAGCAGAAGACTGGCATGCGTTTCTCTTAAAAAGGACTTTTTGTGATATGTTACCAAAAACACTCAGTCTACTGCAATATTTAATAAAGACTCTTGTGGAACATTTTATTGAAGGGTTTAACTAGAATTGGCAACAAAACACAAAACTTACGTTATGTATACAAAGAAACACGAAAATAGTCCTACTCAGAGTAGACCCATGGAAGTGCATTGGAAACCAGGCCTGGAGAACATGTTTCAATGTATAAGCGTATTAGCCTGTTTTGATGGGGATGGACAGATAATGCTTTTCTCTTAAAAAGGGCTTATTAATGAGATGTTACCAGTGACTTCAGAAACGCCCAATCTCCTGCAGTGTATATAAAGAAACAAGAAAATAGTCCTACTCACAGTAGACCCATGGAAACCTATTGGAAACCAGGCCTGGAGAACATGTTTCAATGTATTCGCGTATTGGCCTGTTTTGATGGGGATGGACAGATTATGCTTTTCTCTTAAAAAGGGCTTATGAATGAGGTGTTACCAGTGACTTCAGAAACGCTCAATCTCCTGCAATATAGTAGAGATTCCAATAGAGGGACTTATTACAGCGTGTAAATAGAATTGGCAACAAAACAAAAACTTTCCTCATGTTTATAAAGAAACACGGAAATAGTCCTACTTAGAGTAGACCCCTGGAAATGCATTGGAAACCAGGCCGTGAGAACGGGTTTCAATGTAAAGCAGTAGACTGGCATGCGTTTCTCTTAAAAAGGACTTTTTGTGATATGTTACCAAAAACGCTCAGTCTACTGCAATATATTGTAAAGACTCTTGTGGAACATTTTATTGAAGGGTTTAACTAGAATTGGCAACAAAACACAAAACTTGCGTTATGTATATAAAGAAACACGAAAATAGTCCTACTCAGAGTAGACCCATGGAAACCTAATGGAAACCAGGCCTGGAGAACATGTTTCAATGTATTCGCGTATTGGCCTGTTTTGATGGGGATGGACAGATTATGCTTTTCTCTTAAAAAGGGCTTATGAATGAGGTGTTACCAGTGACTTCAGAAACGCTCAATCTCCTGCAGTATAGTAGAGATTCCAACAGATTGCCTTATTACAGCGTGTAAATAGAATTGGCAACAAAACACAAAACTTATGTATATAAGTTATGTATATAAACAAGAAAATTGTTTACAATTTTCTACCAAAATGCTACCAAAAACTCTCAGAATACTGCAATATATAGTAAAGACTCCTGTGGAACGTCTTATTGAAGGGTTTAACTAGAATTGGCAACAAAACACAAAACTTACGTTATGTATATACAGATACACGATAATAGTCCTACTCAGAGTAGACCCATGGAAGAGCATTGGAGACCAGGCCTGGAGAACATGTTTCAATGTATACGTGTATTGGCCAGTTTTGATGGGGATGGACTGATCATGCTTTTCTCTTAAAAAGGGCTTTTCTCTTAAAAAGGGCTTATTAATGAGATGTTACCAGTGACTTCAGAAACGCTCAATCTCCTGCAGTATAGTAGAGATTCCAATAGAGTGCCTTATTAAAGATTGTAAATAGAATTGACAAAAAAACAATACCTTTCCTCATGTTAACAAAGAAACACGAAAATAGTCCTACTCATAGTAGACCCGTGGAAATGCATTGGAAACCAGGACGTGAGAACGGGTTTCAATGTAAATCAGTTGATTGGCATGCGTTTCTCTTAAAAAGGACGTTTTGTGATATGTTACCAAAAACGCTCAGACTACTGCAATATATAGTAAAGACTCCTGTGGAACGTCTTATTGAAGGGTTTAACTAGAATTGGCAACAAAACACAAAACTTACGTTATGTATATAAAGAAACACGAAAATAGTCCTAATCAGAGTAGACCCATGGAAGCGCATTGGAAACCAGGCCTGGAGAACATGTTTCAATTTTTACCCGTATTTGCCTGTTTTGATGGGGATGGACAGATCATGCTTTTCTCTTAAAAAGGGCTTATTAATGAGATGTTACCAGTGACTTCAGAAACGCTCAATCTCCTGCAGTATAGTAGAGATTCCAATATAGTGCGTTATTACAGAGTGTAAATAGAATTGGCAACAAAACAAAAACTTTCCTCATGTTTATAAAGAAACACGAAAATAGTCCTACTCAGAGTAGACCCATGGAAATGCATTGGAAACCAGGCCGTGAGAACGGGTTTCAATGTAAATCAGTAGATTGGCATGCGTTTCTCTTAACAAGGACTTTTTCTGATATGCTACCAAAAACGCTCAGACTACTGCAATATATAGTAAAGACTCCTGTGGAACGTTTTATTGAAGGGTTTATTTAGATTTGGCAACAAAACACAAAACTTACGTTATGTATATAAAGAAACACGAAAATAGTCCTACTCAGAGTAGACCCATGGAAACGCATCGGAAACCAGGCCTGGAGAACATTTTTCAATGTATACGCGTATTGGCCTGTTTTGATGGGGATGGACAGATTATGCTTTTCTCTTAAAAAGGGCTTATTAATGAGATGTTACCAGTTACTTCAGAAACGCTCAATCTCCTGCAGTATAGTAGAGATTCCAACAGAGTGCCTTATTACAGCGTGTAAATAGAATTGGCAACAAAACACAAAACTTACGTTATGTATATAAAGAAACAAGAAAATAGTCCTACTCAGAGTAGACCCATGGAAACGCATCGGAAACCAGGCCTGGAGAACATGTTTCAATGTATACGTGTATTGGCCTGTTTTGATGGGGATGGACAGATCATGCTTTTCTCTTAAAAAGGGCTTATTAATGAGATGTTACCAGTGACTTCAGAAACGCTCAATCTCCTGCAGTATAGTAGAGATTCCAATAGAGTGACTTATTACAGCGTGTAAATAGAATTGGCAACAAAACAAAAACTTCCCTCATGTTTATAAAGAAACACGGAAATAGTCCTACTTAGAGTAGACCTCTGGAAATGCATTGGAAACCAGGCCGTGAGAACGGGTTTCAATGTAAAGCAGTAGACTGGCATGCGTTTCTCTTAAAAAGGACTTTTTGTGATATGTTACCAAAAACGCTCAGTCTACTGCAATATATTGTAAAGACTCCTGTGGAACGTTTTATTGAAGGGTTTAACTAGAATTGGCAACAAAACACAAAACTTACGTTATGTATATAAAGAAACACGAAAATAGTCCTACTCAGAGTAGACCCATGGTAACGCATTGGAAACCATGCCGGGAGAACATGTTTCAATGTATAAAGGTGTTGGCCTGTTTTGATGGGGATGGACAGCATGCTTTTCTCTTAAAAAGGGCTTATTAATGAGATGTTACCAGTGACTTCAGAAACGCTCAATCTCCTGCAGTATAGTAGAGATTCCAACAGAGTGCCTTATTACAGCGTGTAAATAGAATTGGCAACAAAACACAAAACTTACGTTATGTATATAAAGAAACAAGAAAATAGTCCTACTCAGAGTAGACCCATGGAAACGCATCGGAAACCAGGCCTGGAGAACATGTTTCAATGTATACGTGTATTGGCCTGTTTTGATGGGGATGGACAGATCATGCTTTTCTCTTAAAAAGGGCTTATTAATATGATGTTACCAGTGACTTCAGAAACGCTCAATCTCCTGCAGTATAGTAGAGATTCCAATAGAGTGACTTATTACAGCGTGTAAATAGAATTGGCAACAAAACAAAAACTTCCCTCATGTTTATAAAGAAACACGGAAATAGTCCTACTTAGAGTAGACCTCTGGAAATGCATTGGAAACCAGGCCGTGAGAACGGGTTTCAATGTAAAGCAGTAGACTGGCATGCGTTTCTCTTAAAAAGGACTTTTTGTGATATGTTACCAAAAACGCTCAGTCTACTGCAATATATTGTAAAGACTCCTGTGGAACGTTTTATTGAAGGGTTTAACTAGAATTGGCAACAAAACACAAAACTTACGTTATGTATATAAAGAAACACGAAAATAGTCCTACTCAGAGTAGACCCATGGTAACGCATTGGAAACCATGCCGGGAGAACATGTTTCAATGTATAAAGGTGTTGGCCTGTTTTGATGGGGATGGACAGCATGCTTTTCTCTTAAAAAGGGCTTATTAATGAGATGTTACCAGTGACTTCAGAAACGCTCAATCTCCTGCAGTATAGTAGAGATTCCAATAGAGTGCCTTATTACAGAGTGTAAATAGAATTGACAACAAAACAAAAAACTTACGTTATGTATATAAAGAAACAAGAAAATAGTCCTACTCAGAGTAGACCCATGGAAACCTATTGGAAACCAGGCCTGGAGAACATGTTTCAATGTATTCGCGTATTGGCCTGTTTTGATGGGGATGGACAGATAATGCTTTTCTCTTAAAAAGGGCTTATTAATGAGATGTTACCAGTGACTTCAGAAACGCCCAATCTCCTGCAGTGTATATAAAGAAACAAGAAAATAGTCCTACTCACAGTAGACCCATGGAAACCTATTGGAAACCAGGCCTGGAGAACATGTTTCAATGTATTCGCGTATTGGCCTGTTTTGATGGGGATGGACAGATTATGCTTTTCTCTTAAAAAGGGCTTATGAATGAGGTGTTACCAGTGACTTCAGAAACGCTCAATCTCCTGCAATATAGTAGAGATTCCAATAGAGGGACTTATTACAGCGTGTAAATAGAATTGGCAACAAAACAAAAACTTTCCTCATGTTTATAAAGAAACACGGAAATAGTCCTACTTAGAGTAGACCCCTGGAAATGCATTGGAAACCAGGCCGTGAGAACGGGTTTCAATGTAAAGCAGTAGACTGGCATGCGTTTCTCTTAAAAAGGACTTTTTGTGATATGTTACCAAAAACGCTCAGTCTACTGCAATATATTGTAAAGACTCTTGTGGAACATTTTATTGAAGGGTTTAACTAGAATTGGCAACAAAACACAAAACTTGCGTTATGTATATAAAGAAACACGAAAATAGTCCTACTCAGAGTAGACCCATGGAAGTGCATTGGAAACCAGGCCTGGAGAACATGTTTCAATGTATAAGCGTATTAGTCTGTTTTGATGGGGATGGACAGATAATGCTTTTCTCTTAAAAAGGGCTTATTAATGAGATGTTACCAGTGACTTCAGAAACGCTCAATCTCCTGCAGTATAGTAGAGATTCCAATAGAGTGACTTATTACAGCGTGTAAATAGAATTGGCAATAAAACAAAAACTTTCCTCATGTTTATAAAGAAACACGAAAATAGTCCTACTTAGAGTAGACCCCTGGAAATGCATTGGAAACCAGGCCGTGAGAACGGGTTTCAATGTAAAGCAGTAGACTGGCATGCGTTTCTCTTAAAAAGGACTTTTTGTGATATGTTACCAAAAACGCTCAGTCTACTGCAATATATTGTAAAGACTCCTGTGGAACGTTTTATTGAAGGGTTTAACTAGAATTGGCAACAAAACACAAAACTTACGTTATGTATATAAAGAAACACGAAAATAGTCCTACTCAGAGTAGACCCATGGAAACCTAATGGAAACCAGGCCTGGAGAACATGTTTCAATGTATTCGCGTATTGGCCTGTTTTGATGGGGATGGACAGATTATGCTTTTCTCTTAAAAAGGGCTTATGAATGAGGTGTTACCAGTGACTTCAGAAACGCTCAATCTCCTGCAGTATAGTAGAGATTCCAACAGATTGCCTTATTACAGCGTGTAAATAGAATTGGCAACAAAACACAAAACTTATGTATATAAGTTATGTATATAAACAAGAAAATTGTTTACAATTTTCTACCAAAATGCTACCAAAAACTCTCAGAATACTGCAATATATAGTAAAGACTCCTGTGGAACGTCTTATTGAAGGGTTTAACTAGAATTGGCAACAAAACACAAAACTTACGTTATGTATATACAGATACACGATAATAGTCCTACTCAGAGTAGACCCATGGAAGAGCATTGGAGACCAGGCCTGGAGAACATGTTTCAATGTATACGTGTATTGGCCAGTTTTGATGGGGATGGACTGATCATGCTTTTCTCTTAAAAAGGGCTTTTCTCTTAAAAAGGGCTTATTAATGAGATGTTACCAGTGACTTCAGAAACGCTCAATCTCCTGCAGTATAGTAGAGATTCCAATAGAGTGCCTTATTAAAGATTGTAAATAGAATTGACAAAAAAACAATACCTTTCCTCATGTTAACAAAGAAACACGAAAATAGTCCTACTCAGAGTAGACCCGTGGAAATGCATTGGAAACCAGGACGTGAGAACGGGTTTCAATGTAAATCAGTTGATTGGCATGCGTTTCTCTTAAAAAGGACGTTTTGTGATATGTTACCAAAAACGCTCAGACTACTGCAATATATAGTAAAGACTCCTGTGGAACGTCTTATTGAAGGGTTTAACTAGAATTGGCAACAAAACACAAAACTTACGTTATGTATATAAAGAAACACGAAAATAGTCCTAATCAGAGTAGACCCATGGAAGCGCATTGGAAACCAGGCCTGGAGAACATGTTTCAATTTTTACCCGTATTTGCCTGTTTTGATGGGGATGGACAGATCATGCTTTTCTCTTAAAAAGGGCTTATTAATGAGATGTTACCAGTGACTTCAGAAACGCTCAATCTCCTGCAGTATAGTAGAGATTCCAATATAGTGCGTTATTACAGAGTGTAAATAGAATTGGCAACAAAACAAAAACTTTCCTCATGTTTATAAAGAAACACGAAAATAGTCCTACTCAGAGTAGACCCATGGAAATGCATTGGAAACCAGGCCGTGAGAACGGGTTTCAATGTAAATCAGTAGATTGGCATGCGTTTCTCTTAACAAGGACTTTTTCTGATATGCTACCAAAAACGCTCAGACTACTGCAATATATAGTAAAGACTCCTGTGGAACGTTTTATTGAAGGGTTTATTTAGATTTGGCAACAAAACACAAAACTTACGTTATGTATATAAAGAAACACGAAAATAGTCCTACTCAGAGTAGACCCATGGAAACGCATCGGAAACCAGGCCTGGAGAACATTTTTCAATGTATACGCGTATTGGCCTGTTTTGATGGGGATGGACAGATTATGCTTTTCTCTTAAAAAGGGCTTATTAATGAGATGTTACCAGTTACTTCAGAAACGCTCAATCTCCTGCAGTATAGTAGAGATTCCAACAGAGTGCCTTATTACAGCGTGTAAATAGAATTGGCAACAAAACACAAAACTTACGTTATGTATATAAAGAAACAAGAAAATAGTCCTACTCAGAGTAGACCCATGGAAACGCATCGGAAACCAGGCCTGGAGAACATGTTTCAATGTATACGTGTATTGGCCTGTTTTGATGGGGATGGACAGATCATGCTTTTCTCTTAAAAAGGGCTTATTAATGAGATGTTACCAGTGACTTCAGAAACGCTCAATCTCCTGCAGTATAGTAGAGATTCCAATAGAGTGACTTATTACAGCGTGTAAATAGAATTGGCAACAAAACAAAAACTTCCCTCATGTTTATAAAGAAACACGGAAATAGTCCTACTTAGAGTAGACCTCTGGAAATGCATTGGAAACCAGGCCGTGAGAACGGGTTTCAATGTAAAGCAGTAGACTGGCATGCGTTTCTCTTAAAAAGGACTTTTTGTGATATGTTACCAAAAACGCTCAGTCTACTGCAATATATTGTAAAGACTCCTGTGGAACGTTTTATTGAAGGGTTTAACTAGAATTGGCAACAAAACACAAAACTTACGTTATGTATATAAAGAAACACGAAAATAGTCCTACTCAGAGTAGACCCATGGTAACGCATTGGAAACCATGCCGGGAGAACATGTTTCAATGTATAAAGGTGTTGGCCTGTTTTGATGGGGATGGACAGCATGCTTTTCTCTTAAAAAGGGCTTATTAATGAGATGTTACCAGTGACTTCAGAAACGCTCAATCTCCTGCAGTATAGTAGAGATTCCAATAGAGTGCCTTATTACAGAGTGTAAATAGAATTGACAACAAAACAAAAAACTTACGTTATGTATATAAAGAAACAAGAAAATAGTCCTACTCAGAGTAGACCCATGGAAACCTATTGGAAACCAGGCCTGGAGAACATGTTTCAATGTATTCGCGTATTGGCCTGTTTTGATGGGGATGGACAGATTATGCTTTTCTCTTAAAAAGGGCTTATGAATGAGGTGTTACCAGTGACTTCAGAAACGCTCAATCTCCTGCAATATAGTAGAGATTCCAATAGAGGGACTTATTACAGCGTGTAAATAGAATTGGCAACAAAACAAAAACTTTCCTCATGTTTATAAAGAAACACGGAAATAGTCCTACTTAGAGTAGACCCCTGGAAATGCATTGGAAACCAGGCCGTGAGAACGGGTTTCAATGTAAAGCAGTAGACTGGCATGCGTTTCTCTTAAAAAGGACTTTTTGTGATATGTTACCAAAAACGCTCAGTCTACTGCAATATATTGTAAAGACTCTTGTGGAACATTTTATTGAAGGGTTTAACTAGAATTGGCAACAAAACACAAAACTTACGTTATGTATATAAAGAAACACGAAAATAGTCCTACTCAGAGTAGACCCATGGAAGTGCATTGGAAACCAGGCCTGGAGAACATGTTTCAATGTATAAGCGTATTAGTCTGTTTTGATGGGGATGGACAGATAATGCTTTTCTCTTAAAAAGGGCTTATTAATGAGATGTTACCAGTGACTTCAGAAACGCTCAATCTCCTGCAGTATAGTAGAGATTCCAATAGAGTGACTTATTACAGCGTGTAAATAGAATTGGCAATAAAACAAAAACTTTCCTCATGTTTATAAAGAAACACGAAAATAGTCCTACTTAGAGTAGACCCCTGGAAATGCATTGGAAACCAGGCCGTGAGAACGGGTTTCAATGTAAAGCAGTAGACTGGCATGCGTTTCTCTTAAAAAGGACTTTTTGTGATATGTTACCAAAAACGCTCAGTCTACTGCAATATATTGTAAAGACTCCTGTGGAACGTTTTATTGAAGGGTTTAACTAGAATTGGCAACAAAACACAAAACTTACGTTATGTATATAAAGAAACACGAAAATAGTCCTACTCAGAGTAGACCCATGGTAACGCATTGGAAACCATGCCGGGAGAACATGTTTCAATGTATAAAGGTGTTGGCCTGTTTTGATGGGGATGGACAGCATGCTTTTCTCTTAAAAAGGGCTTATTATTTAGATGTTACCAGTGACTTCAGAAACGCTCAATCTCCTGCAGTATAGTAGAGATTCCAATAGAGTGCCTTTATTACAGAGTGTAAATAGAATTGACAACAAAACAAAAAACTTACGTTATGTATATAAAGAAACAAGAAAATAGTCCTACTCAGAGTAGACCCATGGAAACCTATTGGATACCAGGCCTGGAGAACATGTTTCAATGTATTCGGGTATTGGCCTGTTTTGATGGGGATGGACAGATTATGCTTTTCTCTTAAAAAGGGCTTATGAATGAGGTGTTACCAGTGACTTCAGAAACGCTCAATCTCCTGCAGTATAGTAGAGATTCCAACAGATTGCCTTATTACAGCGTGTAAATAGAATTGGCAACAAAACACAAAACTTATGTATATAAGTTATGTATACAAACAAGAAAATTGTTTACAATTTTCTACCAAAATGCTACCAAAAACTCTCAGAATACTGCAATATATAGTAAAGACTCCTGTGGAACGTCTTATTGAAGGGTTTAACTAGAATTGGCAACAAAACACAAAACTTACGTTATGTATATACAGATACACGATAATAGTCCTACTCAGAGTAGACCCATGGAAGAGCATTGGAGACCAGGCCTGGAGAACATGTTTCAATGTATACGTGTATTGGCCAGTTTTGATGGGGATGGACTGATCATGCTTTTCTCTTAAAAAGGGCTTTTCTCTTAAAAAGGGCTTATTAATGAGATGTTACCAGTGACTTCAGAAACGCTCAATCTCCTGCAGTATAGTAGAGATTCCAATAGAGTGCCTTATTAAAGATTGTAAATAGAATTGACAAAAAAACAATACCTTTCCTCATGTTAACAAAGAAACACGAAAATAGTCCTACTCAGAGTAGACCCGTGGAAATGCATTGGAAACCAGGACGTGAGAACGGGTTTCAATGTAAATCAGTTGATTGGCATGCGTTTCTCTTAAAAAGGACGTTTTGTGATATGTTACAAAAAACGCTCAGACTACTGCAATATATAGTAAAGACTCCTGTGGAACGTCTTATTGAAGGGTTTAACTAGAATTGGCAACAAAACACAAAACTTACGTTATGTATATAAAGAAACACGAAAATAGTCCTAATCAGAGTAGACCCATGGAAGCGCATTGGAAACCAGGCCTGGAGAACATGTTTCAATTTTTACGCGTATTTGCCTGTTTTGATGGGGATGGACAGATCATGCTTTTCTCTTAAAAAGGGCTTATTAATGAGATGTTACCAGTGACTTCAGAAACGCTCAATCTCCTGCAGTATAGTAGAGATTCCAATATAGTGCGTTATTACAGAGTGTAAATAGAATTGGCAACAAAACAAAAACTTTCCTCATGTTTATAAAGAAACACGAAAATAGTCCTACTCAGAGTAGACCCATGGAAATGCATTGGAAACCAGGCCGTGAGAACAGGTTTCAATGTAAATCAGTAGATTGGCATGCGTTTCTCTTAAAAAGGATTTTTCTTGATATGTTACCAAAAACGCTCAGACTACTGCAATATATAGTAAAGACTCCTGTGGAACGTTTTATTGAAGGGTTTAACTAGAATTGACAACAAAACACAAAACTTACGTTATGTATAAAAAGAAACACGAAAATAGTCCTACGCAGAGTAGACCCATGGAAACGCATCGGAAACCAGTCCAGGAGAACATGTTTCAATGTATACGCGTATTGGCATGTTTTGATGGAGATGGACAGATAATGCTTTACTCTTAAAAAGGGCTTATTAATGAGATGTTACCAGTGACTTCAGAAACGCTCAATCTCCTGCAGTATAGTAGAGATTCCAATAGAGTGCCTTATTACAGAGTGTAAATAGAATTGGCAACAAAACACAAAACTTACGTTATGTATATAAAGAAACACGAAAATAGTCCTAATCAGAGTAGACCCATGGAAGCGCATTGGAAACCAGGCCTGGAGAACATGTTTCAATGTATATGCGTATTGGCCTGTTTTGATGGGGATGGACAGAGTATGCTTTTCTCTTAAAAAGGGCTTATTAATGAGATGTTACCAGTGACTTCAGAAACGCTCAATCTCCTGCAGTATAGTAGAGATTCCAATAGAGTGACTTATTACAGAGTGTAAATAGAATTGGCAGCAAAACAAAACCTTTCCTCATGTTTATAAAGAAACACAAAAATAGTCCTACTCAGAGTAGACCCATGGAAATGCATTGGAAACCAGGCCGTGAGAACGGGTTTCAATGTAAATCAGTAGATTGGCATGCGTTTCTCTTAAAAAGAATTTTTCTGATATGCTACCAAAAACGCTCAGACTACTGCAATATATAGTAAAGACTCCTGTGGAACGTTTTATTGAAGGGTTTATCTAGATTTGGCAACAAAACACAAAACTTCCGTTATGTATATAAAGAAACACGAAAATAGTCCTACTCAGAGTAGACCCATGGAAGCGCATTGGAAACCAGACCTGGAGAACATGTTTCAATGTATACGCGTATTGGCCTGTTTTGATGGGGATGGACAGATCATGCTTTTCTCTTAAAAACGGCTTATTAATGAGATGTTACCAGTGACTTCAGAAATCTCCTGCAGTATAGTAGAGATTCCAATAGAGTGCCTTATTACAGAGTGTAAATAGAATTGGCAGCAAAACAAAACCTTTCCTCATGTATATAAAGAAACACGAAAATAGTCCTACTCAGAGTAGACCCATGGAAATGCATTGGAAACCAGGCCGTGAGAACGGGTTTCAATGTAAATCAGTAGATTGGCATGCGTTTCTCTTAAAAAGAATTTTTCTGATATGCTACCAAAAACGCTCAGACTACTGCAATATATAGTAAAGACTCCTGTGGAACGTTTTATTGAAGGGTTTATCTAGATTTGGCAACAAAACACAAAACTTCCGTTATGTATATAAAGAAACACGAAAATAGTCCTACTCAGAGTAGACCCATGGAAGCGCATTGGAAACCAGACCTGGAGAACATGTTTCAATGTATACGCGTATTGGCCTGTTTTGATGGGGATGGACAGAGTATGCTTTTCTCTTAAAAAGGGCTTATTAATGAGATGTTACCAGTGACTTCAGAAACGCTCAATCTCCTGCAGTATAGTAGAGATTCCAATAGAGTGACTTATTACAGAGTGTAAATAGAATTGGCAGCAAAACAAAACCTTTCCTCATGTTTATAAAGAAACACAAAAATAGTCCTACTCAGAGTAGACCCATGGAAATGCATTGGAAACCAGGCCGTGAGAACGGGTTTCAATGTAAATCAGTAGATTGGCATGCGTTTCTCTTAAAAAGAATTTTTCTGATATGCTACCAAAAACGCTCAGACTACTGCAATATATAGTAAAGACTCCTGTGGAACGTTTTATTGAAGGGTTTATCTAGATTTGGCAACAAAACACAAAACTTCCGTTATGTATATAAAGAAACACGAAAATAGTCCTACTCAGAGTAGACCCATGGAAGCGCATTGGAAACCAGACCTGGAGAACATGTTTCAATGTATACGCGTATTGGCCTGTTTTGATGGGGATGGACAGATCATGCTTTTCTCTTAAAAACGGCTTATTAATGAGATGTTACCAGTGACTTCAGAAATCTCCTGCAGTATAGTAGAGATTCCAATAGAGTGCCTTATTACAGAGTGTAAATAGAATTGGCAGCAAAACAAAACCTTTCCTCATGTATATAAAGAAACACGAAAATAGTCCTACTCAGAGTAGACCCATGGAAATGCATTGGAAACCAGGCCGTGAGAACGGGTTTCAATGTAAATCAGTAGATTGGCATGCGTTTCTCTTAAAAAGAATTTTTCTGATATTCTACCAAAAACGCTCAGACTACTGCAATATATAGTAAAGACTCCTGTGGAACGTTTTATTGAAGGGTTTATCTAGATTTGGCAACAAAACACAAAACTTCCGTTATGTATATAAAGAAACACGAAAATAGTCCTACTCAGAGTAGACCCATGGAAGCGCATTGGAAACCAGACCTGGAGAACATGTTTCAATGTATACGCGTATTGGCCTGTTTTGATGGGGATGGACAGATCATGCTTTTCTCTTAAAAACGGCTTATTAATGAGATGTTACCAGTGACTTCAGAAATCTCCTGCAGTATAGTAGAGATTCCAATAGAGTGCCTTATTACAGAGTGTAAATAGAATTGGCAGCAAAACAAAACCTTTCCTCATGTATATAAAGAAACACGAAAATAGTCCTACTCAGAGTAGACCCATGGAAGCGCATAGTAAACCAGGCCTGGAGAACATGTTTCAATGTATATGCGTATTGGCCTGTTCTGATGGGGATGGACAGATCATGCTTTTCTCATAAAAAGGGCTTATTAATGAGATGTTACCAGTGACTTCAGAAACGCTCAATCTCCTGCAGTATAGTAGAGATTCCAATAGAGTGCCTTATTACAGAGTGTAAATAGAATTGGCAGCAAAACAAAACCTTTCCTCATGTTTATAAAGAAACACAAAAATAGTCCTACTCAGAGTAGACCCATGGAAATGCATTGGAAACCAGGCCGTGAGAACGGGTTTCAATGTAAATCAGTAGATTGGCATGCGTTTCTCTTAAAAAGAATTTTTCTGATATGCTACCAAAAACGCTCAGACTACTGCAATATATAGTAAAGACTCCTTTGGAACGTTTTATTGTAGGGTTTAACTAGAATTGGCAACAAAACACAAAACTTCCGTTATGTATATAAAGAAACACGAAAATAGTCCTACTCAGAGTAGACCCATGGAAGCGCATTGGAAACCAGGCCTAGAGAACATGTTTCAATGTTTACGCGTATTGGCCTGTTTTGATGGGGATGGACAGATTATGCTTTTCTATTAAAAAGGGCTTATTAATGAGATGTTACCAGTGACTTCAGAAACGATCAATCTCCAGCATTATAGTAGATATTCCAACAGAGTGCCTTATTACAGAGTGTAAATAGAATTGGCAACAAAACACAAAACTTTCCTCATGTTTATAAAGAAACACGAAAATAGTCCTACTTAGAGTAGACCCCTGGAAATGCATTGGAAACCAGGCCGTGAGAACGGGTTTCAATGTAAAGCAGTAGACTGGCATGCGTTTCTCTTAAAAAGGACTTTTTGTGATATGTTACCATAAACGCTCAGTCTACTGCAATATATTGTAAAGACTCCTGTGGAACGTTTTATTGAAGGGTTTAACTAGAATTGGCAACAAAACACAAAACTTCCGTTATGTATATAAAGAAACACGAAAATAGTCCTACTCAGAGTAGACCCATGGAAGCGCATTGGAAACCAGGCCTGGAGAACATGTTTCAATGTTTACGCGTATTGGCCTGTTTTGATGGGGATGGACAGATTATGCTTTTCTATTAAAAAGGGCTTATTAATGAGATGTTACCAGTGACTTCAGAAACGCTCAATCTCCTGCATTATAGTAGATATTCCAACAGAGTGCCATATTACAGAGTGTAAATAGAATTGGCAACAAAACACAAAACTTACGTTATGTATATAAAGAAACACGAAAATAGTCCTACTCAGAGTAGACCCATGGAAGCGCATTGGAAATCAAGCCTGGAGAACATGTTTCAATGTATACGCGTATTGGCCTGTTTTGATGGGGATGGACAGATAATGCTTTACTCTTAAAAAGGGCTTATTAATGAGATGTTACCAGTGACTTCAGAAACGCTCAATCTCCTGCAGTATAGTAGAGATTCCAATAGAGTGCCTAATTACAGAGTGTAAATAGAATTGGCAGCAAAACAAAAACTTTCCTCATGTTTATAAAGAAACACGAAAATAGTCCTACTCAGAGTAGACCCATGGAAATGCATTGGAAACCAGGCCGTGAGAACGGGTTTCAATGTAAATCAGTAGATTGGCATGCGTTTCTCTTAACAAGGACTTTTTCTGATATGCTACCAAAAACGCTCAGACTACTGCAATATATAGTAAAGACTCCTGTGGAACGTTTTATTGAAGGGTTTATTTAGATTTGGCAACAAAACACAAAACTTACGTTATGTATATAAAGAAACACGAAAATAGTCCTACTCAGAGTAGACCCATGGAAGCGCATTGGAAACCAGGCCTGGAGAACATGTTTCAATGTTTACGCGTATTGGCCTGTTTTGATGGGGATGGACAGATTATGCTTTTCTATTGAAAAGGGCTTATTAATGAGATGTTACCAGTTGTTTCAGAAACGCTCAATCTCCTGCAGTATAGTAGAGATTCCAACAGAGTGCCTTATTACAGCGTGTAAATAGAATTGGCAACAAAACACAAAACTTACGTTATGTATATAAAGAAACAAGAAAATAGTCCTACTCAGAGTAGACCCATGGAAACGCATCGGAAACCAGGCCTGGAGAACATGTTTCAATGTATACGTGTATTGGCCTGTTTTGATGGGGATGGACAGATCATGCTTTTCTCTTAAAAAGGGCTTATTAATGAGATGTTACCAGTGACTTCAGAAACGCTCAATCTCCTGCAGTATAGTAGAGATTCCAATAGAGTGCCTTATTACAGAGTGTAAATAGAATTGGCAACAAAACAAAAACTTCCCTCATGTTTATAAAGAAACACGGAAATAGTCCTACTTAGAGTAGACCTCTGGAAATGCATTGGAAACCAGGCCGTGAGAACGGGTTTCAATGTAAAGCAGTAGACTGGCATGCGTTTCTCTTAAAAAGGACTTTTTGTGATATGTTACCAAAAACGCTCAGTCTACTGCAATATATTGTAAAGACTCCTGTGGAACGTTTTATTGAAGGGTTTAACTAGAATTGGCAACAAAACACAAAACTTACGTTATGTATATAAAGAAACACGAAAATAGTCCTACTCAGAGTAGACCCATGGTAACGCATTGGAAACCATGCCGGGAGAACATGTTTCAATGTATAAAGGTGTTGGCCTGTTTTGATGGGGATGGACAGCATGCTTTTCTCTTAAAAAGGGCTTATTAATGAGATGTTACCAGTGACTTCAGAAACGCTCAATCTCCTGCAGTATAGTAGAGATTCCAATAGAGTGCCTTATTACAGAGTGTAAATAGAATTGACAACAAAACAAAAAACTTACGTTATGTATATAAAGAAACAAGAAAATAGTCCTACTCAGAGTAGACCCATGGAAACCTATTGGAAACCAGGCCTGGAGAACATGTTTCAATGCATTCGCGTATTGGCCTGTTTTGATGGGGATGGACAGATTATGCTTTTCTCTTAAAAAGGGCTTATGAATGAGGTGTTACCAGTGACTTCAGAAACGCTCAATCTCCTGCAATATAGTAGAGATTCCAATAGAGGGACTTATTACAGCGTGTAAATAGAATTGGCAACAAAACAAAAACTTTCCTCATGTTTATAAAGAAACACAAAAATAGTCCTACTCAGAGTAGACCCATGGAAATGCATTGGAAACCAGGCCGTGAGAACGGGTTTCAATATAAATCAGTAGATTGGCATGCGTTTCTCTCATAAAGGACTTTTTCTGATATGCTACCAAAAACGCTCAGACTACTACAATATATAGTAAAGACTCCTGTGGAACGTTTTATTGAAGGGTTTATCTAGATTTGGCAACAAAACACAAAACTTACGTTATGTATATAAAGAAACACGAAAATAGTCCTACTCAGAGTAGACCCATGGAAACGCATCGGAAACCAGGCCTGGAGAACATGTTTCAATGTATACGCGTATTGGCCTGTTTTGATGGGGATGGACAGATTATGCTTTTCTCTTAAAAAGGGCTTATTAATGAGATGTTACCAGTGACTTCAGAAACGCCCAATCTCCTGCAGTGTATATAAAGAAACAAGAAAATAGTCCTACTCACAGTAGACCCATGGAAACCTATTGGAAACCAGGCCTGGAGAACATGTTTCAATGTATTCGCGTATTGGCCTGTTTTGATGGGGATGGACAGATTATGCTTTTCTCTTAAAAAGGGCTTATGAATGAGGTGTTACCAGTGACTTCAGAAACGCTCAATCTCCTGCAATATAGTAGAGATTCCAATAGAGGGACTTATTACAGCGTTTAAATAGATTTGGCAACAAAACAAAAACTTTCCTCATGTTTATAAAGAAACACGGAAATAGTCCTACTTAGAGTAGACCCCTGGAAATGCATTGGAAACCAGGCCGTGAGAACGGGTTTCAATGTAAAGCAGTAGACTGGCATGCGTTTCTCTTAAAAAGGACTTCTTGTGATATGTTACCAAAAACGCTCAGTCTACTGCAATATATTGTAAAGACTCTTGTGGAACATTTTATTGAAGGGTTTAACTAGAATTGGCAACAAAACACAAAACTTACGTTATGTATATAAAGAAACACGAAAATAGTCCTACTCAGAGTAGACCCATGGAAGTGCATTGGAAACCAGGCCTGGAGAACATGTTTCAATGTATAAGCGTATTAGTCTGTTTTGATGGGGATGGACAGATAATGCTTTTCTCTTAAAAAGGGCTTATTAATGAGATGTTACCAGTGACTTCAGAAACGCTCAATCTCCTGCAGTATAGTAGAGATTCCAATAGAGTGACTTATTACAGCGTGTAAATAGAATTGGCAATAAAACAAAAACTTTCCTCATGTTTATAAAGAAACACGAAAATAGTCCTACTTAGAGTAGACCCCTGGAAATGCATTGGAAACCAGGCCGTGAGAACGGGTTTCAATGTAAAGCAGTAGACTGGCATGCGTTTCTCTTAAAAAGGACTTTTTGTGATATGTTACCAAAAACGCTCAGTCTACTGCAATATATTGTAAAGACTCCTGTGGAACGTTTTATTGAAGGGTTTAACTAGAATTGGCAACAAAACACAAAACTTACGTTATGTATATAAAGAAACACGAAAATAGTCCTACTCAGAGTAGACCCATGGTAACGCATTGGAAACCATGCCGGGAGAACATGTTTCAATGTATGAAGGTGTTGGCCTGTTTTGATGGGGATGGACAGCATGCTTTTCTCTTAAAAAGGGCTTATTATTTAGATGTTACCAGTGACTTCAGAAACGCTCAATCTCCTGCAGTATAGTAGAGATTCCAATAGAGTGCCTTTATTACAGAGTGTAAATAGAATTGACAACAAAACAAAAAACTTACGTTATGTATATAAAGAAACAAGAAAATAGTCCTACTCAGAGTAGACCCATGGAAACCTATTGGATACCAGGCCTGGAGAACATGTTTCAATGTATTCGGGTATTGGCCTGTTTTGATGGGGATGGACAGATTATGCTTTTCTCTTAAAAAGGGCTTATGAATGAGGTGTTACCAGTGACTTCAGAAACGCTCAATCTCCTGCAGTATAGTAGAGATTCCAACAGATTGCCTTATTACAGCGTGTAAATAGAATTGGCAACAAAACACAAAACTTATGTATATAAGTTATGTATATAAACAAGAAAATTGTTTACAATTTTCTACCAAAATGCTACCAAAAACTCTCAGAATACTGCAATATATAGTAAAGACTCCTGTGGAACGTCTTATTGAAGGGTTTAACTAGAATTGGCAACAAAACACAAAACTTACGTTATGTATATACAGATACACGATAATAGTCCTACTCAGAGTAGACCCATGGAAGAGCATTGGAGACCAGGCCTGGAGAACATGTTTCAATGTATACGTGTATTGGCCAGTTTTGATGGGGATGGACTGATCATGCTTTTCTCTTAAAAAGGGCTTTTCTCTTAAAAAGGGCTTATTAATGAGATACCAGTGACTTCAGAAACGCTCAATCTCCTGCAGTATAGTAGAGATTCCAATAGAGTGCCTTATTAAAGATTGTAAATAGAATTGACAAAAAAACAATACCTTTCCTCATGTTAACAAAGAAACACGAAAATAGTCCTACTCAGAGTAGACCCGTGGAAATGCATTGGAAACCAGGACGTGAGAACGGGTTTCAATGTAAATCAGTTGATTGGCATGCGTTTCTCTTAAAAAGGACGTTTTGTGATATGTTACCAAAAACGCTCAGACTACTGCAATATATAGTAAAGACTCCTGTGGAACGTCTTATTGAAGGGTTTAACTAGAATTGGCAACAAAACACAAAACTTACGTTATGTATATAAAGAAACACGAAAATAGTCCTAATCAGAGTAGACCCATGGAAGCGCATTGGAAACCAGGCCTGGAGAACATGTTTCAATGTATACGCGTATTGGCCTGTTTTGATGGGGATGGACAGATCATGCTTTTCTCTTAAAAAGGGCTTATTAATGAGATGTTACCAGTGACTTCAGAAACGCTCAATCTCCTGCAGTATAGTAGAGATTCCAATAGAGTGCCTTATTAAAGATTGTAAATAGAATTGACAAAAAAACAATACCTTTCCTCATGTTAACAAAGAAACACGAAAATAGTCCTACTCAGAGTAGACCCGTGGAAATGCATTGGAAACCAGGACGTGAGAACGGGTTTCAATGTAAATCAGTTGATTGGCATGCGTTTCTCTTAAAAAGGACGTTTTGTGATATGTTACCAAAAACGCTCAGACTACTGCAATATATAGTAAAGACTCCTGTGGAACGTCTTATTGAAGGGTTTAACTAGAATTGGCAACAAAACACAAAACTTACGTTATGTATATAAAGAAACACGAAAATAGTCCTACGCAGAGTAGACCCATGGAAACGCATCGGAAACCAGTCCAGGAGAACAAGTTTCAATGTATACGCGTATTGGCATGTTTTGATGGAGATGGACAGATAATGCTTTACTCTTAAAAAGGGCTTATTAATGAGATGTTACCAGTGACTTCAGAAACGATCAATCTCCAGCATTATAGTAGATATTCCAACAGAGTGCCTTATTACAGAGTGTAAATAGAATTGGCAACAAAACACAAAACTTTCCTCATGTTTATAAAGAAACACGAAAATAGTCCTACTTAGAGTAGACCCCTGGAAATGCATTGGAAACCAGGCCGTGAGAACGGGTTTCAATGTAAAGCAGTAGACTGGCATGCGTTTCTCTTAAAAAGGACTTTTTGTGATATGTTACCAAAAACGCTCAGTCTACTGCAATATATTGTAAAGACTCCTGTGGAACGTTTTATTGAAGGGTTTAACTAGAATTGGCAACAAAACACAAAACTTCCGTTATGTATATAAAGAAACACGAAAATAGTCCTACTCAGAGTAGACCCATGGAAGCGCATTGGAAACCAGGCCTGGAGAACATGTTTCAATGTTTACGCGTATTGGCCTGTTTTGATGGGGATGGACAGATTATGCTTTTCTATTAAAAAGGGCTTATTAATGAGATGTTACCAGTGACTTCAGAAACGCTCAATCTCCTGCATTATAGTAGATATTCCAACAGAGTGCCATATTACAGAGTGTAAATAGAATTGGCAACAAAACACAAAACTTACGTTATGTATATAAAGAAACACGAAAATAGTCCTACTCAGAGTAGACCCATGGAAGCGCATTGGAAATCAGGCCTGGAGAACATGTTTCAATGTATACGCGTATTGGCCTGTTTTGATGGGGATGGACAGATAATGCTTTACTCTTAAAAAGGGCTTATTAATGAGATGTTACCAGTGACTTCAGAAACGCTCAATCTCCTGCAGTATAGTAGAGATTCCAATAGAGTGCCTAATTACAGAGTGTAAATAGAATTGGCAGCAAAACAAAAACTTTCCTCATGTTTATAAAGAAACACGAAAATAGTCCTACTCAGAGTAGACCCATGGAAATGCATTGGAAACCAGGCCGTGAGAACGGGTTTCAATGTAAATCAGTAGATTGGCATGCGTTTCTCTTAACAAGGACTTTTTCTGATATGCTACCAAAAACGCTCAGACTACTGCAATATATAGTAAAGACTCCTGTGGAACGTTTTATTGAAGGGTTTATTTAGATTTGGCAACAAAACACAAAACTTACGTTATGTATATAAAGAAACACGAAAATAGTCCTACTCAGAGTAGACCCATGGAAGCGCATTGGAAACCAGGCCTGGAGAACATGTTTCAATGTTTACGCGTATTGGCCTGTTTTGATGGGGATGGACAGATTATGCTTTTCTATTGAAAAGGGCTTATTAATGAGATGTTACCAGTGACTTCAGAAACGCTCAATCTCCTGCATTATAGTAGATATTCCAACAGAGTGCCTTATTACAGAGTGTAAATAGAATTGGCAACAAAACACAAAACTTACGTTATGTATATAAAGAAACACGAAAATAGTCCTACTCAGACCCATGGAAACCTATTGGAAACCAGGCCTGGAGAACATGTTTCAATGTATTCGCGTATTGGCCTGTTTTGATGGGGATGGACAGATTATGCTTTTCTCTTAAAAAGGGCTTATGAATGAGGTGTTACCAGTGACTTCAGAAACGCTCAATCTCCTGCAGTATAGTAGAGATTCCAATAGAGTGACTTATTACAGCGTGTAAATAGAATTGGCAACAAAACAAAAACTTTCCTCATGTTTATTAAGAAACACGAAAATAGTCCTACTTAGAGTAGACCCCTGGAAATGCATTGGAAACCAGGCCGTGAGAACGGGTTTCAATGTAAATCAGTAGACTGGCATGCGTTTCTCTTAAAAAGGACTTTTTGTGATATGTTACCAAAAACGCTCAGTCTACTGCAATATATTGTAAAGACTCCTGTGGAACGTTTTATTGAAGGGTTTAACTAGAATTGGCAACAAAACACAAAACTTCCGTTATGTATATAAAGAAACAGGAAAATAGTCCTACTCAGAGTAGACCCATGGAAGCGCATTGGAAACCAGGCCTGAAGAACATGTTTCTATGTATACGCGTATTGGCCTGTTTTGATGGGGATGGACAGATTATGCTTTTCTATTAAAAAGGGCTTATTAATGAGATGTTACCAGTGACTTCAGAAACGCGCAATCTCCTGCATTATAGTAGATATTCCAACAGAGTGCCTTATTACAGAGTGTAAATAGAATTGGCAACAAAACACAAAACTTACGTTATGTATATAAAGAAACACGAAAATAGTCCTACTCAGAGTAGACCCATGGAAGCGCATTGGAAATCAGGCCTGGAGAACATGTTTCAATGTATACGCGTATTGGCCTGTTTTGATGGGGATGGACAGATAATGCTTTACTCTTAAAAAGGGCTTATTAATGAGATGTTACCAGTGACTTCAGAAATGCTCAATCTCCTGCAGAATAGTAGAGATTCCAATAGAGTGCCTAATTACAGAGTGTAAATAGAATTGGCAGCAAAACAAAAACTTTCCTCATGTTTATAAAGAAACACGAAAATAGTCCTACTCAGAGTAGACCCATGGAAATGCATTGGAAACCAGGCCGTGAGAACGGGTTTCAATGTAAATCAGTAGATTGGCATGCGTTTCTCTTAACAAGGACTTTTTCTGATATGCTACCAAAAACGCTCAGACTACTGCAATATATAGTAAAGACTCTTGTGGAACGTTTTATTGAAGGGTTTATTTAGATTTGGCAACAAAACACAAAACTTACGTTATGTATATAAAGAAACACGAAAATAGTCCTACTCAGAGTAGACCCATGGAAACGCATCGGAAACCAGGCCTGGAGAACGTTTTTCAATGTATACGCGTATTGGCCTGTTTTGATGGGGATGGACAGATTATGCTTTTCTCTTAAAAAGGGCTTATTAATGAGATGTTACCAGTTACTTCAGAAACGCTCAATCTCCTGCAGTATAGTAGAGATTCCAACAGAGTGCCTTATTACAGCGTGTAAATAGAATTGGCAACAAAACACAAAACTTACGTTATGTATATAAAGAAACAAGAAAATAGTCCTACTCAGAGTGGACCCATGGAAACGCATCGGAAACCAGGCCTGGAGAACATGTTTCAATGTATACGTGTATTGGCCTGTTTTGATGGGGATGGACAGATCATGCTTTTCTCTTAAAAAGGGCTTATTAATGAGATGTTACCAGTGACTTCAGAAACGCTCAATCTCCTGCAGTATAGTAGAGATTCCAATAGAGTGACTTATTACAGCGTGTAAATAGAATTGGCAACAAAACAAAAACTTCCCTCATGTTTATAAAGAAACACGGAAATAGTCCTACTTAGAGTAGACCTCTGGAAATGCATTGGAAACCAGGCCGTGAGAACGGGTTTCAATGTAAAGCAGTAGACTGGCATGCTTTTCTCTTAAAAAGGACTTTTTGTGATATGTTACCAAAAACGCTCAGTCTACTGCAATATATTGTAAAGACTCCTGTGGAACGTTTTATTGAAGGGTTTAACTAGAATTGGCAACAAAACACAAAACTTACGTTATGTATATAAAGAAACACGAAAATAGTCCTACTCAGAGTAGACCCATGGTAACGCTTTGGAAACCATGCCGGGAGAACATGTTTCAATGTATAAAGGTGTTGGCCTGTTTTGATGGGGATGGACAGCATGCTTTTCTCTTAAAAAGGGCTTATTAATGAGATGTTACCAGTGACTTCAGAAACGCTCAATCTCCTGCAGTATAGTAGAGATTCCAATAGAGTGCCTTATTACAGAGTGTAAATAGAATTGACAACAAAACAAAAAACTTACGTTATGTATATAAAGAAACAAGAAAATAGTCCTACTCAGAGTAGACCCATGGAAACCTATTGGAAACCAGGCCTGGAGAACATGTTTCAATGTATTCGCGTATTGGCCTGTTTTGATGGGGATGGACAGATTATGCTTTTCTCTTAAAAAGGGCTTATGAATGAGGTGTTACCAGTGACTTCAGAAACGCTGAATCTCCTGCAATATAGTAGAGATTCCAATAGAGGGACTTATTACAGCGTGTAAATAGAATTGGCAACAAAACAAAAACTTTCCTCATGTTTATAAAGAAACACGGAAATAGTCCTACTTAGAGTAGACCCATGGAAATGCATTGGAAACCAGGCCGTGAGAACGGGTTTCAATGTAAAGCAGAAGACTGGCATGCGTTTCTCTTAAAAAGGACTTTTTGTGATATGTTACCAAAAACACTCAGTCTACTGCAATATATAGTAAAGACTCTTGTGGAACATTTTATTGAAGGGTTTAACTAGAATTGGCAACAAAACACAAAACTTACGTTATGTATACAAAGAAACACGAAAATAGTCCTACTCAGAGTAGACCCATGGAAGTGCATTGGAAACCAGGCCTGGAGAACATGTTTCAATGTATAAGCGTATTAGCCTGTTTTGATGGGGATGGACAGATAATGCTTTTCTCTTAAAAAGGGCTTATTAATGAGATGTTACCAGTGACTTCAGAAACGCCCAATCTCCTGCAGTGTATATAAAGAAACAAGAAAATAGTCCTACTCACAGTAGACCCATGGAAACCTATTGGAAACCAGGCCTGGAGAACATGTTTCAATGTATTCGCGTATTGGCCTGTTTTGATGGGGATGGACAGATTATGCTTTTCTCTTAAAAAGGGCTTATGAATGAGGTGTTACCAGTGACTTCAGAAACGCTCAATCTCCTGCAATATAGTAGAGATTCCAATAGAGGGACTTATTACAGCGTGTAAATAGAATTGGCAACAAAACAAAAACTTTCCTCATGTTTATAAAGAAACACGGAAATAGTCCTACTTAGAGTAGACCCATGGAAATGCATTGGAAACCAGGCCGTGAGAACGGGTTTCAATGTAAAGCAGTAGACTGGCATGCGTTTCTCTTAAAAAGGACTTTTTGTGATATGTTACCAAAAACGCTCAGTCTACTGCAATATATAGTAAAGACTCTTGTGGAACATTTTATTGAAGGGTTTAACTAGAATTGGCAACAAAACACAAAACTTACGTTATGTATATAAAGAAACACGAAAATCGTCCTACTCAGAGTAGACCCATGGAAGTGCATTGGAAACCAGGCCTGGAGAACATGTTTCAATGTATAAGCGTATTAGCCTGTTTTGATGGGGATGGACAGATAATGCTTTTCGCTTAAAAAGGGCTTATTAATGAGATGTTACCAGTGACTTCAGAAACGCCCAATCTCCTGCAGTGTATATAAAGAAACAAGAAAATAGTCCTACTCACAGTAGACCCATGGAAACCTATTGGAAACCAGGCCTGGAGAACATGTTTCAATGTATTCGCGTATTGGCCTGTTTTGATGGGGATGGACAGATTATGCTTTTCTCTTAAAAAGGGCTTATGAATGAGGTGTTACCAGTGACTTCAGAAACGCTCAATCTCCTGCAGTATAGTAGAGATTCCAATAGAGTGACTTATTACAGCGTGTAAATAGAATTGGCAACAAAACAAAAACTTTCCTCATGTTTATAAAGAAACACGAAAATAGTCCTACTTAGAGTAGACCCCTGGAAATGCATTGGAAACCAGGCCGTGAGAACGGGTTTCAATGTAAATCAGTAGACTGGCATGCGTTTCTCTTAAAAAGGACTTTTTGTGATATGTTACCAAAAACGCTCAGTCTACTGCAATATATTGTAAAGACTCCTGTGGAACGTTTTATTGAAGGGTTTAACTAGAATTGGCAACAAAACACAAAACTTCCGTTATGTATATAAAGAAACACGAAAATAGTCCTACTCAGAGTAGACCCATGGAAGCGCATTGGAAACCAGGCCTGAAGAACATGTTTCTATGTATACGCGTATTGGCCTGTTTTGATGGGGATGGACAGATTATGCTTTTCTATTAAAAAGGGCTTATTAATGAGATGTTACCAGTGACTTCAGAAACGCTCAGTCTCCTGCATTATAGTAGATATTCCAACAGAGTGCCTTATTACAGAGTGTAAATAGAATTGGCAACAAAACACAAAACTTACGTTATGTATATAAAGAAACACGAAAATAGTCCTACTCAGAGTAGACCCTTGGAAGCGCATTGGAAACCAGGCCTGGAGAACATGTTTCAATGTTTACGCGTATTGGCCTGTTTTGATGGGGATGGACTGATCATGCTTTTCTCTTAAAAAGGGCTTATTAATGAGATGTTACCAGTGACTTCAGAAACGCTCAATCTCCTGCAGTATAGTAGAGATTCCAATAGAGTGCCTTATTACAGAGTGTAAATAGAATTGGCAGCAAAACAAAACCTTTCCTCATGTTTATAAAGAAACACAAAAATAGTCCTACTCAGAGTAGACCCATGGAAATGCATTGGAAACCAGGCCGTGAGAACGGGTTTCAATGTAAATCAGTAGATTGGCATGCGTTTCTCTCATAAAGGACTTTTTCTGATATGCTACCAAAAACGCTCAGACTACTACAATATATAGTAAAGACTCCTGTGGAACGTTTTATTGAAGGGTTTATCTAGATTTGGCAACAAAACACAAAACTTACGTTATGTATATAAAGAAACACGAAAATAGTCCTACTCAGAGTAGACCCATGGAAACGCATCGGAAACCAGGCCTGGAGAACATGTTTCAATGTATACGCGTATTGGCCTGTTTTGATGGGGATGGACAGATTATGCTTTTCTCTTAAAAAGGGCTTATTAATGAGATCTGACCAGTGACTTCAGAAACGCTCAATCTCCTGCAGTATAGTAGAGATTCCAATATAGTGCGTTATTACAGAGTGTAAATAGAATTGGCAACAAAACAAAAACTTTCCTCATGTTTATAAAGAAACACGAAAATAGTCCTACTCAGAGTAGACCCATGGAAATGCATTGGAAACCAGGCCGTGAGAACAGGTTTCAATGTAAATCAGTAGATTGGCATGCGTTTCTCTTAAAAAGGATTTTTCTTGATATGTTACCAAAAACGCTCAGACTACTGCAATATATAGTAAAGACTCCTGTGGAACGTTTTATTGAAGGGTTTAACTAGAATTGACAACAAAACACAAAACTTACGTTATGTATAAAAACAAACACGAAAATAGTCCTACGCAGAGTAGACCCATGGAAACGCATCGGAAACCAGTCCAGGAGAACATGTTTCAATGTATACGCGTATTGGCATGTTTTGATGGAGATGGACAGATAATGCTTTACTCTTAAAAAGGGCTTATTAATGAGATGTTACCAGTGACTTCAGAAACGCTCAATCTCCTGCAGTATAGTAGAGATTCCAATAGAGTGCCTTATTACAGAGTGTAAATAGAATTGGCAACAAAACACAAAACTTACGTTATGTATATAAAGAAACACGAAAATAGTCCTAATCAGAGTAGACCCATGGAAGCGCATTGGAAACCAGGCCTGGAGAACATGTTTCAATGTATACGCGTATTGGCCTGTTTTGATGGGGATGGACAGAGTATGCTTTTCTCTTAAAAAGGGCTTATTAATGAGATGTTACCAGTGACTTCAGAAACGCTCAATCTCCTGCAGTATAGTAGAGATTCCAATAGAGTGCCTTATTACAGAGTGTAAATAGAATTGGCAGCAAAACAAAACCTTTCCTCATGTTTATAAAGAAACACAAAAATAGTCCTACTCAGAGTAGACCCATGGAAATGAATTGGAAACCAGGCCGTGAGAACGGGTTTCAATGTAAATCAGTAGATTGGCATGCGTTTCTCTTATAAAGGACTTTTTCTGATATGCTACCAAAAACGCTCAGACTACTGCAATATATAGTAAAGACTCCTGTGGAACGTTTTATTGAAGGGTTTATCTAGATTTGGCAACAAAACACAAAACTTACGTTATGTATATAAAGAAACACCAAAATAGTCCAACTTAGAGTAGACCCATGGAAACGCATCGGAAACTAGGCCTGGAGAACATGTTTCAATGTATACGCGTATTGGCCTGTTTTGATGGGGATGGACAGATTATGCTTTTCTCTTAAAAAGGGCTTATTAATGAGATCTGACCAGTGACTTCAGAAACGCTCAATCTCCTGCAGTATAGTAGAGATTCCAATAGAGTGCGTTATTACAGAGTGTAAATAGAATTGGAAACAAAACAAAAACTTTCCTCATGTTTATAAAGAAACACGAAAATAGTCCTACTCAGAGTAGACCCATGGAAATTCATTGGAAACCAGGCCGTGAGAACGGGTTTCAATGTAAATCAGTAGATTGGCATGCGTTTCTCTTAAAAAGGATTTTTCTTGATATGTTACCAAAAACGCTCAGTCTACTGCAATATATAGTAAAGACTCTTTTGGAACATTTTATTGAAGGGTTTAACTAGAATTGGCAACAGAACACAAAACTTCCGTTATGTATATAAAGAAACACGAAAATAGTCCTACTCAGAGTAGACCCATGGAAGCGCATTGGAAACCAGGCCTAGAGAACATCTTTCAATATTTACGCGTATTGGCCTGTTTTGATGGGGATGGACAGATTATGCTTTTCTATTAAAAAGGCCTTATTAATGAGATGTTACCAGTGACATCAGAAACGATCAATCTCCAGCATTATAGTAGATATTCCAACAGAGTGCCTTATTACAGAGTGTAAATAGAATTGGCAACAAAACACAAAACTTTCCTCATGTTTATAAAGAAACACGAAAATAGTCCTACTTAGAGTAGACCCCTGGAAATGCATTGGAAACCAGGCCGTGAGAACGGGTTTCAATGTAAAGCAGTAGACTGGCATGCGTTTCTCTTAAAAAGGACTTTTTGTGATATGTTACCAAAAACGCTCAGTCTACTGCAATATATTGTAAAGACTCCTGTGGAACGTTTTATTGAAGGGTTTAACTAGAATTGGCAACAAAACACAAAACTTCCGTTATGTATATAAAGAAACACGAAAATAGTCCTACTCAGAGTAGACCCATGGAAGCGCATTGGAAACCAGGCCTGGAGAACATGTTTCAATGTTTACGCGTATTGGCCTGTTTTGATGGGGATGGACAGATTATGCTTTTCTATTAAAAAGGGCTTATTAATGAGATGTTACCAGTGACTTCAGAAACGCCCAATCTCCTGCATTATAGTAGATATTCCAACAGAGTGCCTTATTACAGAGTGTAAATAGAATTGGCAACAAAACACAAAACTTACGTTATGTATATAAAGAAACACGAAAATAGTCCTACTCAGAGTAGACCCATGGAAGCGCATTGGAAATCAGGCCTGGAGAACATGTTTCAATGTATATGCGTATTGGCCTGTTTTGATGGGGATGGACAGATAATGCTTTACTCTTAAAAAGGGCTTATTAATGAGATGTTACCAGTGACTTCAGAAACGCTCAATCTCCTGCAGTATAGTAGAGATTCCAATAGAGTGACTTATTACAGCGTGTAAATAGAATTGGCAGCAAAACAAAACCTTTCCTCATGTTTATAAAGAAACACAAAAATAGTCCTACTCAGAGTAGACCCATGGAAATGAATTGGAAACCAGGCCGTGAGAACGGGTTTCAATGTAAATCAGTAGATTGGCATGCGTTTCTCTTATAAAGGACTTTTTCTGATATGCTACCAAAAACGCTCAGACTACTGCAATATATAGTAAAGACTCCTGTGGAACGTTTTATTGAAGGGTTTATCTAGATTTGGCAACAAAACACAAAACTTACGTTATGTATATAAAGAAACACCAAAATAGTCCAACTTAGAGTAGACCCATGGAAACGCATCGGAAACCAGGCCTGGAGAACATGTTTCAATGTATACGCGTATTGGCCTGTTTTGATGGGGATGGACAGATTATGCTTTTCTCTTAAAAAGGGCTTATTAATGAGATCTGACCAGTGACTTCAGAAACGCTCAATCTCCTGCAGTATAGTAGAGATTCCAATAGAGTGCGTTATTACAGAGTGTAAATAGAATTGGAAACAAAACAAAAACTTTCCTCATGTTTATAAAGAAACACGAAAATAGTCCTACTCAGAGTAGACCCATGGAAATTCATTGGAAACCAGGCCGTGAGAACGGGTTTCAATGTAAATCAGTAGATTGGCATGCGTTTCTCTTAAAAAGGATTTTTCTTGATATGTTACCAAAAACGCTCAGTCTACTGCAATATATAGTAAAGACTCTTTTGGAACATTTTATTGAAGGGTTTAACTAGAATTGGCAACAGAACACAAAACTTCCGTTATGTATATAAAGAAACACGAAAATAGTCCTACTCAGAGTAGACCCATGGAAGCGCATTGGAAACCAGGCCTAGAGAACATCTTTCAATATTTACGCGTATTGGCCTGTTTTGATGGGGATGGACAGATTATGCTTTTCTATTAAAAAGGCCTTATTAATGAGATGTTACCAGTGACATCAGAAACGATCAATCTCCAGCATTATAGTAGATATTCCAACAGAGTGCCTTATTACAGAGTGTAAATAGAATTGGCAACAAAACACAAAACTTTCCTCATGTTTATAAAGAAACACGAAAATAGTCCTACTTAGAGTAGACCCCTGGAAATGCATTGGAAACCAGGCCGTGAGAACGGGTTTCAATGTAAAGCAGTAGACTGGCATGCGTTTCTCTTAAAAAGGACTTTTTGTGATATGTTACCAAAAACGCTCAGTCTACTGCAATATATTGTAAAGACTCCTGTGGAACGTTTTATTGAAGGGTTTAACTAGAATTGGCAACAAAACACAAAACTTCCGTTATGTATATAAAGAAACACGAAAATAGTCCTACTCAGAGTAGACCCATGGAAGCGCATTGGAAACCAGGCCTGGAGAACATGTTTCAATGTTTACGCGTATTGGCCTGTTTTGATGGGGATGGACAGATTATGCTTTTCTATTAAAAAGGGCTTATTTATGAGATGTTACCAGTGACTTCAGAAACGCTCAATCTCCTGCATTATAGTAGATATTCCAACAGAGTGCCTTATTACAGAGTGTAAATAGAATTGGCAACAAAACACAAAACTTACGTTATGTATATAAAGAAACACGAAAATAGTCCTACTCAGAGTAGACCCATGGAAGCGCATTGGAAATCAGGCCTGGAGAACATGTTTCAATGTATACGCGTATTGGCCTGTTTTGATGGGGATGGACAGATAATGCTTTACTCTTAAAAAGGGCTTATTAATGAGATGTTACCAGTGACTTCAGAAACGCTCAATCTCCTGCAGTATAGTAGAGATTCCAATAGAGTGCCTAATTACAGAGTGTAAATAGAATTGGCAGCAAAACAAAAACTTTCCTCATGTTTATAAAGAAACACGAAAATAGTCCTACTCAGAGTAGACCCATGGAAATGCATTGGAAACCAGGCCGTGAGAACGGGTTTCAATGTAAATCAGTAGATTGGCATGCGTTTCTCTTAACAAGGACTTTTTCTGATATGCTACCAAAAACGCTCAGACTACTGCAATATATAGTAAAGACTCCTGTGGAACGTTTTATTGAAGGGTTTATTTAGATTTGGCAACAAAACACAAAACTTACGTTATGTATATAAAGAAACACGAAAATAGTCCTACTCAGAGTAGACCCATGGAAACGCATCGGAAACCAGGCCTGGAGAACATTTTTCAATGTATACGCGTATTGGCCTGTTTTGATGGGGATGGACAGATTATGCTTTTCTCTTAAAAAGGGCTTATTAATGAGATCTGACCAGTGACTTCAGAAACGCTCAATCTCCTGCAGTATAGTAGAGATTCCAACAGAGTGCCTTATTACAGCGTGTAAATAGAATTGGCAACAAAACACAAAACTTACGTTATGTATATAAAGAAACAAGAAAATAGTCCTACTCAGAGTAGACCAATGGAAACGCATCGGAAACCAGGCCTGGAGAACATGTTTCAATGTATACGTGTATTGGCCTGTTTTGATGGGGATGGACAGATCATGCTTTTCTCTTAAAAAGGGCTTATTAATGAGATGTTACCAGTGACTTCAGAAACGCTCAATCTCCTGCAGTATAGTAGAGATTCCAATATAGTGCCTAATTACAGAGTGTAAATAGAATTGGCAGCAAAACAAAAACTTTCCTCATGTTTATAAAGAAACACGAAAATAGTCCTACTCAGAGTAGACCCATGGAAATGCATTGGAAACCAGGCCGTGAGAACGGGTTTCAATGTAAATCAGTAGATTGGCATGCGTTTCTCTTAACAAGGACTTTTTCTGATATGCTACCAAAAACGCTCAGACTACTGCAATATATAGTAAAGACTCCTGTGGAACGTTTTATTGAAGGGTTTATTTAGATTTGGCAACAAAACACAAAACTTACGTTATGTATATAAAGAAACACGAAAATAGTCCTACTCAGAGTAGACCCATGGAAGCGCATTGGAAACCAGGCCTGGAGAACATGTTTCAATGTTTACGCGTATTGGCCTGTTTTGATGGGGATGGACAGATTATGCTTTTCTATTAAAAAGGGCTTATTAATGAGATGTTACCAGTGACTTCAGAAACGCTCAATCTCCTGCAGTATAGTAGATATTCCAACAGAGTGCCTTATTACAGAGTGTAAATAGAATTGGCAAAAAAACACAAAACTTACGTTATGTATATAAAGAAACATGAAAATAGTCCTACTCAGAGTAGACCCATGGAAACCTATTGGAAACCTGGCCTGGAGAACATGTTTCAATGTATTCGCGTATTGGCCTGTTTTGATGGGGATGGACAGATTATGCTTTTCTCTTAAAAAGGGCTTATGAATGAGGTGTTACCAGTGACTTCAGAAACGCTCAATCTCCTGCAGTATAGTAGAGATTCCAATAGAGTGACTTATTACAGCGTGTAAATAGAATTGGCAACAAAACAAAAACTTTCCTCATGTTTATAAAGAAACACGAAAATAGTCCTACTTAGAGTAGACCCCTGGAAATACATTGGAAACCAGGCCGTGAGAACGGGTTTCAATGTAAAGCAGTAGACTGGCATGCGTTTCTCTTTAAAAGGACTTTTTGAGATATGTTACCAAAAACGCTCAGTCTACTGCAATATATTGTAAAGACTCCTGTGGAACGTTTTATTGAAGGGTTTAACTAGAATTGGCAACAAAACACAAAACTTTCGTTATGTATATAAAGAAACACGAAAATAGTCCTACTCAGAGTAGACCCATGGAAGCGCATTGGAAACCAGGCCTGGAGAACATGTTTCAATGTTTACGCGTATTGGCCTGTTTTGATGGGGATGGACAGATTATGCTTTTCTATTAAAAAGGGCTTATTTATGAGATGTTACCAGTGACTTCAGAAACGCTCAATCTCCTGCATTATAGTAGATATTCCAACAGAGTGCCTTATTACAGAGTGTAAATAGAATTGGCAACAAAACACAAAACTTACGTTATGTATATAAAGAAACACGAAAATAGTCCTACTCAGAGTAGACCCATGGAAGCGCATTGGAAATCAGGCCTGGAGAACATGTTTCAATGTATACGCGTATTGGCCTGTTTTGATGGGGATGGACAGATAATGCTTTACTCTTAAAAAGGGCTTATTAATGAGATGTTACCAGTGACTTCAGAAACGCTCAATCTCCTGCAGTATAGTAGAGATTCCAATAGAGTGCCTAATTACAGAGTGTAAATAGAATTGGCAGCAAAACAAAAACTTTCCTCATGTTTATAAAGAAACACGAAAATAGTCCTACTCAGAGTAGACCCATGGAAATGCATTGGAAACCAGGCCGTGAGAACGGGTTTCAATGTAAATCAGTAGATTGGCATGCGTTTCTCTTAACAAGGACTTTTTCTGATATGCTACCAAAAACGCTCAGACTACTGCAATATATAGTAAAGACTCCTGTGGAACGTTTTATTGAAGGGTTTATTTAGATTTGGCAACAAAACACAAAACTTACGTTATGTATATAAAGAAACACGAAAATAGTCCTACTCAGAGTAGACCCATGGAAACGCATCGGAAACCAGGCCTGGAGAACATTTTTCAATGTATACGCGTATTGGCCTGTTTTGATGGGGATGGACAGATTATGCTTTTCTCTTAAAAAGGGCTTATTAATGAGATCTGACCAGTGACTTCAGAAACGCTCAATCTCCTGCAGTATAGTAGAGATTCCAACAGAGTGCCTTATTACAGCGTGTAAATAGAATTGGCAACAAAACACAAAACTTACGTTATGTATATAAAGAAACAAGAAAATAGTCCTACTCAGAGTAGACCAATGGAAACGCATCGGAAACCAGGCCTGGAGAACATGTTTCAATGTATACGTGTATTGGCCTGTTTTGATGGGGATGGACAGATCATGCTTTTCTCTTAAAAAGGGCTTATTAATGAGATGTTACCAGTGACTTCAGAAACGCTCAATCTCCTGCAGTATAGTAGAGATTCCAATAGAGTGACTTATTACAGCGTGTAAATAGAATTGGCAACAAAACAAAAACTTCCCTCATGTTTATAAAGAAACACGGAAATAGTCCTACTTAGAGTAGACCTCTGGAAATGCATTGGAAACCAGGCCGTGAGAACGGGTTTCAATGTAAAGCAGTAGACTGGCATGCGTTTCTCTTAAAAAGGACTTTTTGTGATATGTTACCAAAAACGCTCAGTCTACTGCAATATATTTTAAAGACTCCTGTGGAACGTTTTATTGAAGGGTTTAACTAGAATTGGCAACAAAACACAAAACTTCCGTTATGTATATAAAGAAACACGAAAATAGTCCTACTCAGAGTAGACCCATGGTAATGCATTGGAAACCATGCCGGGAGAACATGTTTCAATGTATAAAGGTGTTGGCCTGTTTTGATGGGGATGGACAGCATGCTTTTCTCTTAAAAAGGGCTTATTAATGAGATGTTACCAGTGACTTCAGAAACACTCAATCTCCTGAAGTATAGTACAGATTCCAATAGAGTGCCTTATTACAGAGTGTAAATAGAATTGACAACAAAACAAAAAACTTACGTTATGTATATAAAGAAACAAGAAAATAGTCCTACTCAGAGTAGACCCATGGAGACCTATTGGAAACCAGGCCTGGAGAACATGTTTCAATGTATTCGCGTATTGGCCTGTTTTGATGGGGATGGACAGATTATGCTTTTCTCTTAAAAAGGGCTTATGAATGAGGTGTTACCAGTGACTTCAGAAACGCTCAATCTCCTGCAATATAGTAGAGATTCCAATTGAGGGACTTATTACAGCGTGTAAATAGAATTGGCAACAAAACAAAAACTTTCCTCATGTTTATAAAGAAACACGGAAATAGTCCTACTTAGAGTAGACCCATGGAAATGCATTGGAAACCAGGCCGTGAGAACGGGTTTCAATGTAAAGCAGTAGACTGGCATGCGTTTCTCTTAAAAAGGACTTTTTGTGATATGTTACCAAAAACGCTCAGTCTACTGCAATATATAGTAAAGACTCTTGTGGAACATTTTATTGAAGGGTTTAACTAGAATTGGCAACAAAACACAAAACTTACGTTATGTATATAAAGAAACACGAAAATAGTCCTACTCAGAGTAGACCCATGGAAGTGCATTGGAAACCAGGCCTGGAGAACATGTTTCAATGTATAAGCGTATTAGCCTGTTTTGATGGGGATGGACAGATAATGCTTTTCTCTTAAAAAGGGCTTATTAATGAGATGTTACCAGTGACTTCAGAAACGCCCAATCTCCTGCAGTGTATATAAAGAAACAAGAAAATAGTCCTACTCAGAGTAGACCCATGGAAACCTATTGGAAACCAGGCCTGGAGAACATGTTTCAAGGTATTCGCGTATTGGCCTGTTTTGATGGGGATGGACAGATAATGCTTTTCTCTGAAAAAGGACTTATTAATGAAGTTTCCATTGACTTCAGAAATGCTCAATCTCCTGCAGTATAGTAGAGATTCCAATAGAGTGACTTATTACAGCGTGTAAATAGAATTGGCAACAAAACAAAAACTTTCCTCATGTTTATAAAGAAACAAGAAAATAGTCCTACTCAGAGTAGACCCATGGAAATGCATTGGAAACCAGGCCGTGAGAACGGGTTTCAATGTAAAGCAGTAGACTGGCATGCGTTTCTCTTAAAAAGGACTTTTTGTGATATGTTACCAAAAACGCTCAGTCTACTGCAATATATTTTAAAGACTCCTGTGGAACGTTTTATTGAAGGGTTTATTTAGATTTGGCAACAAAACACAAAACTTACGTTATGTATATAAAGAAACACGAAAATAGTCCTACTCAGAGTAGACCCATGGAAGCGCATTGGAAACCAGGCCTGGAGAACATGTTTCAATGTTTACGCGTATTGGCCTGTTTTGATGGGGATGGACAGATTATGCTTTTCTATTAAAAAGGGCTTATTAATGAGATGTTACCAGTGACTTCAGAAACGCTCAATCTCCTGCAGTATAGTAGATATTCCAACAGAGTGCCTTATTACAGAGTGTAAATAGAATTGGCAACAAAACACAAAACTTACGTTATGTATATAAAGAAACATGAAAATAGTCCTACTCAGAGTAGACCCATGGAAACCTATTGGAAACCAGGCCTGGAGAACATGTTTCAATGTATTCGCGTATTGGCCTGTTTTGATGGGGATGGACAGATTATGCTTTTCTCTTAAAAAGGGCTTATGAATGAGGTGATACCAGTGACTTCAGAAACGCTCAATCTCCTGCAATATAGTAGAGATTCCAATAGAGGGACTTATTACAGCGTGTAAATAGAATTGGCAACAAAACAAAAACTTTCCTCATGTTTATAAAGAAACACGGAAATAGTCCTACTTAGAGTAGACCCCTGGAAATGCATTGGAAACCAGGCCGTGAGAACGGGTTTCAATGTTAAACAGTAGACTGGCATGCGTTTCTCTTAAAAAGGACTTTTTGTGATATGTTACCAAAAACGCTCAGTCTACTGCAATATATTGTAAAGACTCTTGTGGAACATTTTATTGAAGGGTTTAACTAGAATTGGCAACAAAACACAAAACTTACGTTATGTATATAAAGAAACACGAAAATAGTCCTACTCAGAGTAGACCCATGGAAGTGCATTGGAAACCAGGCCTGGAGAACATGTTTCAATGTATAAGCGTATTAGTCTGTTTTGATGGGGATGGACAGATAATGCTTTTCTCTTAAAAAGGGCTTATTAATGAGATGTTACCAGTGACTTCAGAAACGCTCAATCTCCTGCAGTATAGTAGAGATTCCAATAGAGTGACTTATTACAGCGTGTAAATAGAATTGGCAATAAAACAAAAACTTTCCTCATGTTTATAAAGAAACACGAAAATAGTCCTACTTAGAGTAGACCCCTGGAAATGCATTGGAAACCAGGCCGTGAGAACGGGTTTCAATGTAAAGCAGTAGACTGGCATGCGTTTCTCTTAAAAAGGACTTTTTGTGATATGTTACCAAAAACGCTCAGTCTACTGCTATATATTGTAAAGACTCCTGTGGAACGTTTTATTGAAGGGTTTAACTAGAATTGGCAACAAAACACAAAACTTACGTTATGTATATAAAGAAACACGAAAATAGTCCTACTCAGAGTAGACCCATGGTAACGCATTGGAAACCATGCCGGGAGAACATGTTTCAATGTATAAAGGTGTTGGCCTGTTTTGATGGGGATGGACAGCATGCTTTTCTCTTAAAAAGGGCTTATTAATTAGATGTTACCAGTGACTTCAGAAACGCTCAATCTCCTGCAGTATAGTAGAGATTCCAATAGAGTGCCTTTATTACAGAGTGTAAATAGAATTGACAACAAAACAAAAAACTTACGTTATGTATATAAAGAAACAAGAAAATAGTCCTACTCAGAGTAGACCCATGGAAACCTATTGGATACCAGGCCTGGAGAACATGTTTCAATGTATTCGGGTATTGGCCTGTTTTGATGGGGATGGACAGATTATGCTTTTCTCTTAAAAAGGGCTTATGAATGAGGTGTTACCAGTGACTTCAGAAACGCTCAATCTCCTGCAGTATAGTAGAGATTCCAACAGAGTGCCTTATTACAGCGTGTAAATAGAATTGGCAACAAAACACAAAACTTATGTATATAAGTTATGTATATAAACAAGAAAATTGTTTACAATTTGCTACCAAAATGCTACCAAAAACTCTCAGAATACTGCAATATATAGTAAAGACTCCTGTGGAACGTCTTATTGAAGGGTTTAACTAGAATTGGCAACAAAACACAAAACTTACGTTATGTATATACAGATACACGATAATAGTCCTACTCAGAGTAGACCCATGGAAGAGCATTGGAGACCAGGCCTGGAGAACATGTTTCAATGTATACGTGTATTGGCCAGTTTTGATGGGGATGGACTGATCATGCTTTTCTCTTAAAAAGGGCTTTTCTCTTAAAAAGGGCTTATTAATGAGATGTTACCAGTGACTTCAGAAACGCTCAATCTCCTGCAGTATAGTAGAGATTCCAATAGAGTGCCTTATTAAAGATTGTAAATAGAATTGACAAAAAAACAATACCTTTCCTCATGTTAACAAAGAAACACGAAAATAGTCCTACTCAGAGTAGACCCGTGGAAATGCATTGGAAACCAGGACGTGAGAACGGGTTTCAATGTAAATCAGTTGATTGGCATGCGTTTCTCTTAAAAAGGACGTTTTGTGATATGTTACCAAAAACGCTCAGACTACTGCAATATATAGTAAAGACTCCTGTGGAACGTCTTATTGAAGGGTTTAACTAGAATTGGCAACAAAACACAAAACTTCCGTTATGTATATAAAGAAACACGAAAATAGTCCTACTCAGAGTAGACCCTTGGAAGCGCATTGGAAACCAGGCCTGGAGAACATGTTTCAATGTTTACGCGTATTGGCCTGTTTTGATGGGGATGGACTGATCATGCTTTTCTCTTAAAAAGGGCTTATTAATGAGATGTTACCAGTGACTTCAGAAACGCTCAATCTCCTGCAGTATAGTAGAGATTCCAATAGAGTGCCTAATTACAGAGTGTAAATAGAATTGGCAGCAAAACAAAACCTTTCCTCATGTTTATAAAGAAACACAAAAATAGTCCTACTCAGAGTAGACCCATGGAAATGCATTGGAAACCAGGCCGTGAGAACGGGTTTCAATGTAAATCAGTAGATTGGCATGCGTTTCTCTCATAAAGGACTTTTTCTGATATGCTACCAAAAACGCTCAGACTACTACAATATATAGTAAAGACTCCTGTGGAACGTTTTATTGAAGGGTTTATCTAGATTTGGCAACAAAACACAAAACTTACGTTATGTATATAAAGAAACACGAAAATAGTCCTACTCAGAGTAGACCCATGGAAACGCATCGGAAACCAGGCCTGGAGAACATGTTTCAATGTATACGCGTATTGGCCTGTTTTGATGGGGATGGACAGATTATGCTTTTCTCTTAAAAAGGGCTTATTAATGAGATCTGACCAGTGACTTCAGAAACGCTCAATCTCCTGCAGTATAGTAGAGATTCCAATATAGTGCGTTATTACAGAGTGTAAATAGAATTGGCAACAAAACAAAAACTTTCCTCATGTTTATAAAGAAACACGAAAATAGTCCTACTCAGAGTAGACCCATGGAAATGCATTGGAAACCAGGCCGTGAGAACAGGTTTCAATGTAAATCAGTAGATTGGCATGCGTTTCTCTTAAAAAGGATTTTTCTTGATATGTTACCAAAAACGCTCAGACTACTGCAATATATAGTAAAGACTCCTGTGGAACGTTTTATTGAAGGGTTTAACTAGAATTGACAACAAAACACAAAACTTACGTTATGTATAAAAAGAAACACGAAAATAGTCCTACGCAGAGTAGACCCATGGAAACGCATCGGAAACCAGTCCAGGAGAACATGTTTCAATGTATACGCGTATTGGCATGTTTTGATGGAGATGGACAGATAATGCTTTACTCTTAAAAAGGGCTTATTAATGAGATGTTACCAGTGACTTCAGAAACGCTCAATCTCCTGCAGTATAGTAGAGATTCCAATAGAGTGCCTTATTACAGAGTGTAAATAGAATTGGCAACAAAACACAAAACTTACGTTATGTATATAAAGAAACACGAAAATAGTCCTAATCAGAGTAGACCCATGGAAGCGCATTGGAAACCAGGCCTGGAGAACATGTTTCAATGTATACGCGTATTGGCCTGTTTTGATGGGGATGGACAGAGTATGCTTTTCTCTTAAAAAGGGCTTATTAATGAGATGTTACCAGTGACTTCAGAAACGCTCAATCTCCTGCAGTATAGTAGAGATTCCAATAGAGTGCCTTATTACAGAGTGTAAATAGAATTGGCAGCAAAACAAAACCTTTCCTCATGTTTATAAAGAAACACAAAAATAGTCCTACTCAGAGTAGACCCATGGAAATGCATTGGAAACCAGGCCGTGAGAACGGGTTTCAATGTAAATCAGTAGATTGGCATGCGTTTCTCTTATAAAGGACTTTTTCTGATATGCTACCAAAAACGCTCAGACTACTGCAATATATAGTAAAGACTCCTGTGGAACGTTTTATTGAAGGGTTTATCTAGATTTGGCAACAAAACACAAAACTTACGTTATGTATATAAAGAAACACCAAAATAGTCCTAATCAGAGTAGACCCATGGAAGCGCATTGGAAACCAGGCCTGGAGAACATGTTTCAATGTATACGCGTATTGGCCTGTTTTGATGGGGATGGACAGAGTATGCTTTTCTCTTAAAAAGGGCTTATTAATGAGATGTGACCAGTGACTTCAGAAACGCTCAATCTCCTGCAGTATAGTAGAGATTCCAATAGAGTGCGTTATTACAGAGTGTAAATAGAATTGGAAACAAAACAAAAACTTTCCTCATGTTTATAAAGAAACACGAAAATAGTCCTACTCAGAGTAGACCCATGGAAATTCATTGGAAACCAGGCCGTGAGAACGGGTTTCAATGTAAATCAGTAGATTGGCATGCGTTTCTCTTAAAAAGGATTTTTCTTGATATGTTACCAAAAACGCTCAGTCTACTGCAATATATAGTAAAGACTCTTTTGGAACATTTTATTGAAGGGTTTAACTAGAATTGGCAACAGAACACAAAACTTCCGTTATGTATATAAAGAAACACGAAAATAGTCCTACTCAGAGTAGACCCATGGAAGCGCATTGGAAACCAGGCCTGGAGAACATCTTTCAATGTTTACGCGTATTGGCCTGTTTTGATGGGGATGGACAGATTATGCTTTTCTATTAAAAAGTCCTTATTAATGAGATGTTACCAGTGACATCAGAAACGATCAATCTCCAGCATTATAGTAGATATTCCAACAGAGTGCCTTATTACAGAGTGTAAATAGAATTGGCAACAAAACACAAAACTTTCCTCATGTTTATAAAGAAACACGAAAATAGTCCTACTTAGAGTAGACCCCTGGAAATGCATTGGAAACCAGGCCGTGAGAACGGGTTTCAATGTAAAGCAGTAGACTGGCATGCGTTTCTCTTAAAAAGGACTTTTTGTGATATGTTACCAAAAACGCTCAGTCTACTGCAATATATTGTAAAGACTCCTGTGGAACGTTTTATTGAAGGGTTTAACTAGAATTGGCAACAAAACACAAAACTTCCGTTATGTATATAAAGAAACACGAAAATAGTCCTACTCAGAGTAGACCCATGGAAGCGCATTGGAAACCAGGCCTGGAGAACATGTTTCAATGTTTACGCGTATTGGCCTGTTTTGATGGGGATGGACAGATTATGCTTTTCTATTAAAAAGGGCTTATTAATGAGATGTTACCAGTGACTTCAGAAACACTCAATCTCCTGCATTATAGTAGATATTCCAACAGAGTGCCTTATTACAGAGTGTAAATAGAATTGGCAACAAAACACAAAACTTACGTTATGTATATAAAGAAACACGAAAATAGTCCTACTCAGAGTAGACCCATGGAAGCGCATTGGAAATCAGGCCTGGAGAACATGTTTCAATGTATATGCGTATTGGCCTGTTTTGATGGGGATGGACAGATAATGCTTTACTCTTAAAAAGGGCTTATTAATGAGATGTTACCAGTGACTTCAGAAACGCTCAATCTCCTGCAGTATAGTAGAGATTCCAATAGAGTGACTTATTACAGCGTGTAAATAGAATTGGCAACAAAACAAAAACTTTCCTCATGTTTATAAAGAAACACGAAAATAGTCCTACTTAGAGTAGAGCCCTGGAAATGCATTGGAAACCAGGCCGTGAGAACGGGTTTCAATGTAAAGCAGTAGACTGGCATGCGTTTCTCTTAAAAAGGACTTTTTGTGATATGTTACCAAAAACGCTCAGTCTACTGCAATATATTGTAAAGACTCCTGTGGAACGTTTTATTGAAGGGTTTAACTAGAATTGGCAACAAAACACAAAACTTCCGTTATGTATATAAAGAAACACGAAAATAGTCCTACTCAGAGTAGACCCATGGAAGCGCATTGGAAACCAGGCCTGGAGAACATGTTTCAATGTTTACGCGTATTGGCCTGTTTTGATGGGGATGGACAGATTATGCTTTTCTATTAAAAAGGGCTTATTAATGAGATGTTACCAGTGACTTCAGAAACGCTCAATCTCCTGCATTATAGTAGATATTCCAACAGAGTGCCTTATTATAGAGTGTAAATAGAATTGGCAACAAAACACAAAACTTACGTTATGTATATAAAGAAACACGAAAATAGTCCTACTCAGAGTAGACCCATGGAAGCGCATTGGAAACCAGGCCTGGAGAACATGTTTCAATGTTTACGCGTATTGGCCTGTTTTGATGGGGATGGACAGATTATGCTTTTCTATTAAAAAGGGCTTATTAATGAGATGTTACCAGTGACTTCAGAAACGCTCAATCTCCTGCAGTATAGTAGATATTCCAACAGAGTGCCTTATTACAGAGTGTAAATAGAATTGGCAACAAAACACAAAACTTACGTTATGTATATAAAGAAACATGAAAATAGTCCTACTCAGAGTAGACCCATGGAAACCTATTGGAAACCTGGCCTGGAGAACATGTTTCAATGTATTCGCGTATTGGCCTGTTTTGATGGGGATGGACAGATTATGCTTTTCTCTTAAAAAGGGCTTATGAATGAGGTGTTACCAGTGACTTCAGAAACGCTCAATCTCCTGCAGTATAGTAGAGATTCCAATAGAGTGACTTATTACAGCGTGTAAATAGAATTGGCAACAAAACAAAAACTTTCCTCATGTTTATAAAGAAACACGAAAATAGTCCTACTTAGAGTAGACCCCTGGAAATACATTGGAAACCAGGCCGTGAGAACGGGTTTCAATGTAAAGCAGTAGACTGGCATGCGTTTCTCTTAAAAAGGACTTTTTGAGATATGTTACCAAAAACGCTCAGTCTACTGCAATATATTGTAAAGACTCCTGTGGAACGTTTTATTGAAGGGTTTAACTAGAATTGGCAACAAAACACAAAACTTTCGTTATGTATATAAAGAAACACGAAAATAGTCCTACTCAGAGTAGACCCATGGAAGCGCATTGGAAACCAGGCCTGGAGAACATGTTTCAATGTTTACGCGTATTGGCCTGTTTTGATGGGGATGGACAGATTATGCTTTTCTATTAAAAAGGGCTTATTTATGAGATGTTACCAGTGACTTCAGAAACGCTCAATCTCCTGCATTATAGTAGATATTCCAACAGAGTGCCTTATTACAGAGTGTAAATAGAATTGGCAACAAAACACAAAACTTACGTTATGTATATAAAGAAACACGAAAATAGTCCTACTCAGAGTAGACCCATGGAAGCGCATTGGAAATCAGGCCTGGAGAACATGTTTCAATGTATACGCGTATTGGCCTGTTTTGATGGGGATGGACAGATAATGCTTTACTCTTAAAAAGGGCTTATTAATGAGATGTTACCAGTGACTTCAGAAACGCTCAATCTCCTGCAGTATAGTAGAGATTCCAATAGAGTGCCTAATTACAGAGTGTAAATAGAATTGGCAGCAAAACAAAAACTTTCCTCATGTTTATAAAGAAACACGAAAATAGTCCTACTCAGAGTAGACCCATGGAAATGCATTGGAAACCAGGCCGTGAGAACGGGTTTCAATGTAAATCAGTAGATTGGCATGCGTTTCTCTTAACAAGGACTTTTTCTGATATGCTACCAAAAACGCTCAGACTACTGCAATATATAGTAAAGACTCCTGTGGAACGTTTTATTGAAGGGTTTATTTAGATTTGGCAACAAAACACAAAACTTACGTTATGTATATAAAGAAACACGAAAATAGTCCTACTCAGAGTAGACCCATGGAAACGCATCGGAAACCAGGCCTGGAGAACATTTTTCAATGTATACGCGTATTGGCCTGTTTTGATGGGGATGGACAGATTATGCTTTTCTCTTAAAAAGGGCTTATTAATGAGATCTGACCAGTGACTTCAGAAACGCTCAATCTCCTGCAGTATAGTAGAGATTCCAACAGAGTGCCTTATTACAGCGTGTAAATAGAATTGGCAACAAAACACAAAACTTACGTTATGTATATAAAGAAACAAGAAAATAGTCCTACTCAGAGTAGACCAATGGAAACGCATCGGAAACCAGGCCTGGAGAACATGTTTCAATGTATACGTGTATTGGCCTGTTTTGATGGGGATGGACAGATCATGCTTTTCTCTTAAAAAGGGCTTATTAATGAGATGTTACCAGTGACTTCAGAAACGCTCAATCTCCTGCAGTATAGTAGAGATTCCAATAGAGTGACTTATTACAGCGTGTAAATAGAATTGGCAACAAAACAAAAACTTCCCTCATGTTTATAAAGAAACACGGAAATAGTCCTACTTAGAGTAGACCTCTGGAAATGCATTGGAAACCAGGCCGTGAGAACGGGTTTCAATGTAAAGCAGTAGACTGGCATGCGTTTCTCTTAAAAAGGACTTTTTGTGATATGTTACCAAAAACGCTCAGTCTACTGCAATATATTTTAAAGACTCCTGTGGAACGTTTTATTGAAGGGTTTAACTAGAATTGGCAACAAAACACAAAACTTACGTTATGTATATAAAGAAACACGAAAATAGTCCTACTCAGAGTAGACCCATGGTAATGCATTGGAAACCATGCCGGGAGAACATGTTTCAATGTATAAAGGTGTTGGCCTGTTTTGATGGGGATGGACAGCATGCTTTTCTCTTAAAAAGGGCTTATTAATGAGATGTTACCAGTGACTTCAGAAACACTCAATCTCCTGCAGTATAGTACAGATTCCAATAGAGTGCCTTATTACAGAGTGTAAATAGAATTGACAACAAAACAAAAAACTTACGTTATGTATATAAAGAAACAAGAAAATAGTCCTACTCAGAGTAGACCCATGGAGACCTATTGGAAACCAGGCCTGGAGAACATGTTTCAATGTATTCGCGTATTGGCCTGTTTTGATGGGGATGGACAGATTATGCTTTTCTCTTAAAAAGGGCTTATGAATGAGGTGTTACCAGTGACTTCAGAAACGCTCAATCTCCTGCAATATAGTAGAGATTCCAATAGAGGGACTTATTACAGCGTGTAAATAGAATTGGCAACAAAACAAAAACTTTCCTCATGTTTATAAAGAAACACGGAAATAGTCCTACTTAGAGTAGACCCATGGAAATGCATTGGAAACCAGGCCGTGAGAACGGGTTTCAATGTAAAGCAGTAGACTGGCATGCGTTTCTCTTAAAAAGGACTTTTTGTGATATGTTACCAAAAACGCTCAGTCTACTGCAATATATAGTAAAGACTCTTGTGGAACATTTTATTGAAGGGTTTAACTAGAATTGGCAACAAAACACAAAACTTACGTTATGTATATAAAGAAACACGAAAATAGTCCTACTCAGAGTAGACCCATGGAAGTGCATTGGAAACCAGGCCTGGAGAACATGTTTCAATGTATAAGCGTATTAGCCTGTTTTGATGGGGATGGACAGATAATGCTTTTCTCTTAAAAAGGGCTTATTAATGAGATGTTACCAGTGACTTCAGAAACGCCCAATCTCCTGCAGTGTATATAAAGAAACAAGAAAATAGTCCTACTCAGAGTAGACCCATGGAAACCTATTGGAAACCAGGCCTGGAGAACATGTTTCAAGGTATTCGCGTATTGGCCTGTTTTGATGGGGATGGACAGATAATGCTTTTCTCTGAAAAAGGACTTATTAATGAAGTTTCCATTGACTTCAGAAATGCTCAATCTCCTGCAGTATAGTAGAGATTCCAATAGAGTGACTTATTACAGCGTGTAAATAGAATTGGCAACAAAACAAAAACTTTCCTCATGTTTATAAAGAAACAAGAAAATAGTCCTACTCAGAGTAGACCCATGGAAATGAATTGGAAACCAGGCCGTGAGAACGGGTTTTAATGTAAAGCAGTAGACTGGCATGCGTTTCTCTTAAAAAGGACTTTTTGTGATATGTTACCAAAAACGCTCAGTCTACTGCAATATATTTTAAAGACTCCTGTGGAACGTTTTATTGAAGGGTTTAACTAGAATTGGTAACAAAACACAAAACTTACGTTATGTATATAAAGAAACACGAAAATAGTCCTACTCAGAGTAGACCCATGGAAGCGCATTGGAAATCAGGCCTGGAGAACATGTTTCAATGTATACGCGTATTGGCCTGTTTTGATGGGGATGGACAGATAATGCTTTACTCTTAAAAAGGGCTTATTAATGAGATGTTACCAGTGACTTCAGAAACGCTCAATCTCCTGCAGTATAGTAGAGATTCCAATATAGTGCCTAATTACAGAGTGTAAATAGAATTGGCAGCAAAACAAAAACTTTCCTCATGTTTATAAAGAAACACGAAAATAGTCCTACTCAGAGTAGACCCATGGAAATGCATTGGAAACCAGGCCATGAGAACGGGTTTCAATGTAAATCAGTAGATTGGCATGCGTTTCTCTTAACAAGGACTTTTTCTGATATGCTACCAAAAACGCTCAGACTACTGCAATATATAGTAAAGACTCCTGTGGAACGTTTTATTGAAGGGTTTATTTAGATTTGGCAACAAAACACAAAACTTACGTTATGTATATAAAGAAACACGAAAATAGTCCTACTCAGAGTAGACCCATGGAAGCGCATTGGAAACCAGGCCTGGAGAACATGTTTCAATGTTTACGCGTATTGGCCTGTTTTGATGGGGATGGACAGATTATGCTTTTCTATTAAAAAGGGCTTATTAATGAGATGTTACCAGTGACTTCAGAAACGCTCAATCTCCTGCAGTATAGTAGATATTCCAACAGAGTGCCTTATTACAGAGTGTAAATAGAATTGGCAACAAAACACAAAACTTACGTTATGTATATAAAGAAACATGAAAATAGTCCTACTCAGAGTAGACCCATGGAAACCTATTGGAAACCAGGCCTGGAGAACATGTTTCAATGTATTCGCGTATTGGCCTGTTTTGATGGGGATGGACAGATTATGCTTTTCTCTTAAAAAGGGCTTATGAATGAGGTGTTACTAGTGACTTCAGAAACGCTCAATCTCCTGCAGTATAGTAGAGATTCCAATAGAGGGACTTATTACAGCGTGTAAATAGAATTGGCAACAAAACAAAAACTTTCCTCATGTTTATAAAGAAACACGAAAATAGTCCTACTTAGAGTAGATCCCTGGAAATACATTGGAAACCAGGCCGTGAGAACGGGTTTCAATGTAAAGCAGTAGACTGGCATGCGTTTCTCTTAAAAAGGACTTTTTGAGATATGTTACCAAAAACGCTCAGTCTACTGCAATATATTGTAAAGACTCCTGTGGAACGTTTTATTGAAGGGTTTAACTAGAATTGGCAACAAAACACAAAACTTTCGTTATGTATATAAAGAAACACGAAAATAGTCCTACTCAGAGTAGACCCATGGAAGCGCATTGGAAACCAGGCCTGGAGAACATGTTTCAATGTTTACGCGTATTGGCCTGTTTTGATGGGGATGGACAGATTATGCTTTTCTATTAAAAAGGGCTTATTTATGAGATGTTACCAGTGACTTCAGAAACGCTCAATCTCCTGCATTATAGTAGATATTCCAACAGAGTGCCTTATTACAGAGTGTAAATAGAATTGGCAACAAAACACAAAACTTACGTTATGTATATAAAGAAACACGAAAATAGTCCTACTCAGAGTAGACCCATGGAAGCGCATTGGAAATCAGGCCTGGAGAACATGTTTCAATGTATACGCGTATTGGCCTGTTTTGATGGGGATGGACAGATAATGCTTTACTCTTAAAAAGGGCTTATTAATGAGATGTTACCAGTGACTTCAGAAACGCTCAATCTCCTGCAGTATAGTAGAGATTCCAATAGAGTGCCTAATTACAGAGTGTAAATAGAATTGGCAGCAAAACAAAAACTTTCCACATGTTTATAAAGAAACACGAAAATAGTCCTACTCAGAGTAGACCCATGGAAATGCATTGGAAACCAGGCCGTGAGAACGGGTTTCAATGTAAATCAGTAGATTGGCATGCGTTTCTCTTAACAAGGACTTTTTCTGATATGCTACCAAAAACGCTCAGACTACTGCAATATATAGTAAAGACTCCTGTGGAACGTTTTATTGAAGGGTTTATTTAGATTTGGCAACAAAACACAAAACTTACGTTATGTATATAAAGAAACACGAAAATAGTCCTACTCAGAGTAGACCCATGGAAACGCATCGGAAACCAGGCCTGGAGAACATTTTTCAATGTATACGCGTATTGGCCTGTTTTGATGGGGATGGACAGATTATGCTTTTCTCTTAAAAAGGGCTTATTAATGAGATCTGACCAGTGACTTCAGAAACGCTCAATCTCCTGCAGTATAGTAGAGATTCCAACAGAGTGCCTTATTACAGCGTGTAAATAGAATTGGCAACAAAACACAAAACTTACGTTATGTATATAAAGAAACAAGAAAATAGTCCTACTCAGAGTAGACCCATGGAAACGCATCGGAAACCAGGCCTGGAGAACATGTTTCAATGTATACGTGTATTGGCCTGTTTTGATGGGGATGGACAGATCATGCTTTTCTCTTAAAAAGGGCTTATTAATGAGATGTTACCAGTGACTTCAGAAACGCTCAATCTCCTGCAGTATAGTAGAGATTCCAATAGAGTGACTTATTACAGCGTGTAAATAGAATTGGCAACAAAACAAAAACTTCCCTCATGTTTATAAAGAAACACGGAAATAGTCCTACTTAGAGTAGACCTCTGGAAATGCATTGGAAACCAGGCCGTGAGAACGGGTTTCAATGTAAAGCAGTAGACTGGCATGCGTTTCTCTTAAAAAGGACTTTTTGTGATATGTTACCAAAAACGCTCAGTCTACTGCAATATATTTTAAAGACTCCTGTGGAACGTTTTATTGAAGGGTTTAACTAGAATTGGCAACAAAACACAAAACTTACGTTATGTATATAAAGAAACACGAAAATAGTCCTACTCAGAGTAGACCCATGGTAATGCATTGGAAACCATGCCGGGAGAACATGTTTCAATGTATAAAGGTGTTGGCCTGTTTTGATGGGGATGGACAGCATGCTTTTCTCTTAAAAAGGGCTTATTAATGAGATGTTACCAGTGACTTCAGAAACACTCAATCTCCTGCAGTATAGTACAGATTCCAATAGAGTGCCTTATTACAGAGTGTAAATAGAATTGACAACAAAACAAAAAACTTACGTTATGTATATAAAGAAACAAGAAAATAGTCCTACTCAGAGTAGACCCATGGAAACCTATTGGAAACCAGGCCTGGAGAACATGTTTCAAGGTATTCGCGTATTGGCCTGTTTTGATGGGGATGGACAGATAATGCTTTTCTCTGAAAAAGGACTTATTAATGAAGTTTCCATTGACTTCAGAAATGCTCAATCTCCTGCAGTATAGTAGAGATTCCAATAGAGTGACTTATTACAGCGTGTAAATAGAATTGGCAACAAAACAAAAACTTTCCTCATGTTTATAAAGAAACAAGAAAATAGTCCTACTCAGAGTAGACCCATGGAAATGCATTGGAAACCAGGATGCTTTTCTCTTAAAAAGGGCTTATTAATTAGATGTTACCAGTGACTTCAGAAACGCTCAATCTCCTGCAGTATAGTAGAGATTCCAATAGAGTGCCTTTATTACAGAGTGTAAATAGAATTGACAACAAAACAAAAAACTTACGTTATGTATATAAAGAAACAAGAAAATAGTCCTACTCAGAGTAGACCCATGGAAACCTATTGGAAACCAGGCCTGGAGAACATGTTTCAATGTATTCGGGTATTGGCGTGTTTTGATGGGGATGGACAGATTATGCTTTTCTCTTAAAAAGGGCTTATGAATGAGGTGTTACCAGTGACTTCAGAAACGCTCAATCTCCTGCAGTATAGTAGAGATTCCAACAGAGTGCCTTATTACAGCGTGTAAATAGAATTGGCAACAAAACACAAAACTTACGTTATGTATATAAACACGAAAATAGTCCTACTCAGAGTAGACCCATGGAAGCGCATTGGAAACCAGGCCTGGAGAACATGTTTCAATGTTTACGCGTATTGGCCTGTTTTGATTGGGATGGACAGATTATGCTTTTCTATTAAAAAGGGCTTATTAATGAGATGTTACCAGTGACTTCAGAAACGCTCAATCTCCTGCATTATAGTAGATATTCCAACAGAGTGCCTTATTACAGAGTGTAAATAGAATTGGCAACAAAACACAAAACTTACGTTATGTATATAAAGAAACACGAAAATAGTCCTACTCAGAGTAGACCCATGGAAGCGCATTGGAAATCAGGCCTGGAGAACATGTTTCAATGTATACGCGTATTGGCCTGTTTTGATGGGGATGGACAGATAATGCTTTACTCTTAAAAAGGGCTTATTAATGAGATGTTACCAGTGACTTCAGAAACGCTCAATCTCCTGCAGTATAGTAGAGATTCCAATAGAGTGCCAAATTACAGAGTGTAAATAGAATTGGCAGCAAAACAAAAACTTTCCTCATGTTTATAAAGAAACACGAAAATAGTCCTACTCAGAGTAGACCCATGGAAATGCATTGGAAACCAGGCCGTGAGAACGGGTTTCAATGTAAAACAGTAGATTGGCATGCGTTTCTCTTAACAAGGACTTTTTCTGATATGCTACCAAAAACGCTCAGACTACTGCAATATATAGTAAAGACTCCTGTGGAACGTTTTATTGAAGGGTTTATTTAGATTTGGCAACAAAACACAAAACTTACGTTATGTATATAAAGAAACACGAAAATAGTCCTACTCAGAGTAGACCCATGGAAGCGCATTGGAAACCAGGCCTGGAGAACATGTTTCAATGTTTACGCGTATTGGCCTGTTTTGATGGGGATGGACAGATTATGCTTTTTTATTAAAAAGGGCTTATTAATGAGATGTTACCAGTGACTTCAGAAACGCTCAATCTCCTGCATTATAGTAGATATTCCAACAGAGTGCCTTATTACAGAGTGTAAATAGAATTGGCAACAAAACACAAAACTTACGTTATGTATATAAAGAAACACGAAAATAGTCCTACTCAGAGTAGACCCATGGAAGCGCATTGGAAATCAGGCCTGGAGAACATGTTTCAATGTATATGCGTATTGGCCTGTTTTGATGGGGATGGACAGATAATGCTTTACTCTTAAAAAGGGCTTATTAATGAGATGTTACCAGTGACTTCAGAAACGCTCAATCTCCTGCAGTATAGTAGAGATTCCAATAGAGTGACTTATTACAGCGTGTAAATAGAATTGGCAACAAAACAAAAACTTTCCTCATGTTTATAAAGAAACACGAAAATAGTCCTACTTAGAGTAGAGCCCTGGAAATGCATTGGAAACCAGGCCGTGAGAACGGGTTTCAATGTAAAGCAGTAGACTGGCATGCGTTTCTCTTAAAAAGGACTTTTTGTGATATGTTACCAAAAACGCTCAGTCTACTGCAATATATTGTAAAGACTCCTGTGGAACGTTTTATTGAAGGGTTTAACTAGAATTGGCAACAAAACACAAAACTTCCGTTATGTATATAAAGAAACACGAAAATAGTCCTACTCAGAGTAGACCCATGGAAGCGCATTGGAAACCAGGCCTGGAGAACATGTTTCAATGTTTACGCGTATTGGCCTGTTTTGATGGGGATGGACAGATTATGCTTTTCTATTAAAAAGGGCTTATTAATGAGATGTTACCAGTGACTTCAGAAACGCTCAATCTCCTGCATTATAGTAGATATTCCAACAGAGTGCCTTATTACAGAGTGTAAATAGAATTGGCAACAAAACACAAAACTTACGTTATGTATATAAAGAAACACGAAAATAGTCCTACTCAGAGTAGACCCATGGAAGCGCATTGGAAATCAGGCCTGGAGAACATGTTTCAATGTATACGCGTATTGGCCTGTTTTGATGGGGATGGACAGATAATGCTTTACTCTTAAAAAGGGCTTATTAATGAGATGTTACCAGTGACTTCAGAAACGCTCAATCTCCTGCAGTATAGTAGAGATTCCAATAGAGTGCCTAATTACAGAGTGTAAATAGAATTGGCAGCAAAACAAAAACTTTCCTCATGTTTATAAAGAAACACGAAAATAGTCCTACTCAGAGTAGACCCATGGAAATGCATTGGAAACCAGGCCGTGAGAACGGGTTTCAATGTAAATCAGTAGATTGGCATGCGTTTCTCTTAAAAAGAATTTTTCTTGATATGTTACCAAAAACGCTCAGACTACAGCAATATATAGTAAAGACTCCTGTGTAACGTTTTATTGAAGGGTTTAACTAGAATTGGCAACAAAACACAAAACTTACGTTATGTATATAAAGAAACACGAAAATAGTCCTAATCAGAGTAGACCCATGGAAGCGCATTGGAAACCAGGCCTGGAGAACATGTTTCAATGTATACGCGTATTGGCCTGTTTTGATGGGGATGGACAGAGTACGCTTTTCTCTTAAAAAGGGCTTATTAATGAGATCTGACCAGTGACTTCAGAAACGCTCAATCTCCTGCAGTATAGTAGAGATTCCAATAGAGTGCCTTATTACAGAGTGTAAATAGAATTGGCAGCAAAACAAAACCTTTCCTCATGTTTATAAAGAAACACAAAAATAGTCCTACTCAGAGTAGACCCATGGAAATGCATTGGAAACCAGGACGTGAGAACGGGTTTCAATGTAAATCAGTAGATTGGCATGCGTTTTTCTTATAAAGGACTTTTTCTGATATGCTACCAAAAACGCTCAGACTACTGCAATATATAGTAAAGACTCCTGTGGAACGTTTTATTGAAGGGTTTAACTAGAATTGGCAACAAAACACAAAACTTCCGTTATGTATATAAAGAAACACGAAAATAGTCCTACTCAGAGTAGACCCATGGAAACGCATTGGAAACCAGGCCTGGAGAACATGTTTCAATTTTTACGCGTATTTGCCTGTTTTGATGGGGATGGACTGATCATGCTTTTCTCTTAAAAAGGGCTTATTAATGAGATGTTACCAGTGACTTCAGAAACGCTCAATCTCCTGCAGTATAGTAGAGATTCCAATAGAGTGCCTTATTAAAGATTGTAAATAGAATTGACAAAAAAACAATACCTTTCCTCATGTTAGTAAAGAAACACGAAAATAGTCCTACTCAGAGTAGACCCGTGGAAATGCATTGGAAACCAGGACGTGAGAACGGGTTTCAATGTAAATCAGTTGATTGGCATGCGTTTCTCTTAAAAAGGACGTTTTCTGATATACCAAAAACGCTCAGTCTACTGCAATATATAGTAAAGACTCCTGTGGAACGTTTTATTGAAGGGTTTAACTAGCATTGGCAACAAAACACAAAACTTATAAAGTATATAAAGAAACACGAAAATATTCCTACTCAGAGTAGAACCATGGTAACGCATTGGAAACCATGCCGGGAGAACATGTTTCAATGTATAAAGGTGTTGGCCTGTTTTGATGGGGATGGACAGCATGCTTTTCTCTTAAAAAGGGCTTATTAATGAGATGTTACCAGTGACTTCAGAAACACTCAATCTCCTGCAGTATAGTACAGATTCCAATAGAGTGCCTTATTACAGAGTGTAAATAGAATTGACAACAAAACAAAAAACTTACGTTATGTATATAAAGAAACAAGAAAATAGTCCTACTCTGAGTAGACCCATGGAAACCTATTGGAAACCAGGCCTGGAGAACATGTTTCAATGTATTCGCGTATTGGCCTGTTTTGATGGGGATGGACAGATTATGCTTTTCTCTTAAAAAGGGCTTATGAATGAGGTGTTACCAGTGACTTCAGAAACGCTCAATCTCCTGCAATATAGTAGAGATTCCAATAGAGGGACTTATTACAGCGTGTAAATAGAATTGGCAACAAAACAAAAACTTTCCTCATGTTTATAAAGAAACACGGAAATAGTCCTACTCAGAGTAGACCCATGGAAATGCATTGGAAACCAGGCCGTGAGAACGGGTTTCAATGTAAAGCAGTAGACTGGCATGCGTTTCTCTTAAAAAGGACTTTTTGTGATATGTTACCAAAAACGCTCAGTCTACTGCAATATATAGTAAAGACTCTTTTGGAACATTTTATTGAAGGGTTTAACTAGAATTGGCAACAAAACACAAAACTTCCGTTATGTATATAAAGAAACACGAAAATAGTCCTACTCAGAGTAGACCCATGGAAGCGCATTGGAAACCAGGCCTAGAGAACATCTTTCAATGTTTACGCGTATTGGCCTGTTTTGATGGGGATGGACAGATTATGCGTTTCTATTAAAAAGGGCTTATTAATGAGATGTTACCAGTGACATCAGAAACGATCAATCTCCAGCATTATAGTAGATATTCCAACAGAGTGCCTTATTACAGAGTGTAAATAGAATTGGCAACAAAACACAAAACTTTCCTCATGTTTATAAAGAAACACGAAAATAGTCCTACTTAGAGTAGACCCCTGGAAATGCATTGGAAACCAGGCCGTGAGAACGGGTTTCAATGTAAAGCAGTAGACTGGCATGCGTTTCTCTTAAAAAGGACTTTTTGTGATATGTTACCAAAAACGCTCAGTCTACTGCAATATATTGTAAAGACTCCTGTGGAACGTTTTATTGAAGGGTTTAACTAGAATTGGCAACAAAACACAAAACTTCCGTTATGTATATAAAGAAACACGAAAATAGTCCTACTCAGAGTAGACCCATGGAAGCGCATTGGAAACCAGGCCTGGAGAACATGTTTCAATGTTTACGCGTATTGGCCTGTTTTGATGGGGATGGACAGATTATGCTTTTCTATTAAAAAGGGCTTATTAATGAGATGTTACCAGTGACTTCAGAAACGCTCAATCTCCTGCATTATAGTAGATATTCCAACAGAGTGCCTTATTACAGAGTGTAAATAGAATTGGCAACAAAACACAAAACTTACGTTATGTATATAAAGAAACACGAAAATAGTCCTACTCAGAGTAGACCCATGGAAGCGCATTGGAAATCAGGCCTGGAGAACATGTTTCAATGTATACGCGTATTGGCCTGTTTTGATGGGGATGGACAGATAATGCTTTACTCTTAAAAAGGGCTTATTAATGAGATGTTACCAGTGACTTCAGAAACGCTCAATCTCCTGCAGTATAGTAGAGATTCCAATAGAGTGACTTATTACAGCGTGTAAATAGAATTGGCAACAAAACAAAAACTTTCCTCATGTTTATAAAGAAACACGAAAATAGTCCTACTTAGAGTAGAGCCCTGGAAATGCATTGGAAACCAGGCCGTGAGAACGGGTTTCAATGTAAAGCAGTAGACTGGCATGCGTTTCTCTTAAAAAGGACTTTTTGTGATATGTTACCAAAAACGCTCAGTCTACTGCAATATATTGTAAAGACTCCTGTGGAACGTTTTATTGAAGGGTTTAACTAGAATTGGCAACAAAACACAAAACTTCCGTTATGTATATAAAGAAACACGAAAATAGTCCTACTCAGAGTAGACCCATGGAAGCGCATTGGAAACCAGGCCTGGAGAACATGTTTCAATGTTTACGCGTATTGGCCTGTTTTGATGGGGATGGACAGATTATGCTTTTCTATTAAAAAGGGCTTATTAATGAGATGTTACCAGTGACTTCAGAAACGCTCAATCTCCTGCATTATAGTAGATATTCCAACAGAGTGCCTTATTACAGAGTGTAAATAGAATTGGCAACAAAACACAAAACTTACGTTATGTATATAAAGAAACACGAAAATAGTCCTACTCAGAGTAGACCCATGGAAGCGCATTGGAAATCAGGCCTGGAGAACATGTTTCAATGTATACGCGTATTGGCCTGTTTTGATGGGGATGGACAGATAATGCTTTACTCTTAAAAAGGGCTTATTAATGAGATGTTACCAGTGACTTCAGAAACGCTCAATCTCCTGCAGTATAGTAGAGATTCCAATAGAGTGCCTAATTACAGAGTGTAAATAGAATTGGCAGCAAAACAAAAACTTTCCTCATGTTTATAAAGAAACACGAAAATAGTCCTACTCAGAGTAGACCCATGGAAATGCATTGGAAACCAGGCCGTGAGAACGGGTTTCAATGTAAATCAGTAGATTGGCATGCGTTTCTCTTAACAAGGACTTTTTCTGATATGCTACCAAAAACGCTCAGACTACTGCAATATATAGTAAAGACTCCTGTGGAACGTTTTATTGAAGGGTTTATTTAGATTTGGCAACAAAACACAAAACTTACGTTATGTATATAAAGAAACACGAAAATAGTCCTACTCAGAGTAGACCCATGGAAGCGCATTGGAAACCAGGCCTGGAGAACATGTTTCAATGTTTACGCGTATTGGCCTGTTTTGATGGGGATGGACAGATTATGCTTTTCTATTAAAAAGAGCTTATTAATGAGATGTTACCAGTGACTTCAGAAACGCTCAATCTCCTGCATTATAGTAGATATTCCAACAGAGTGCCTTATTACAGAGTGTAAATAGAATTGGCAACAAAACACAAAACTTACGTTATGTATATAAAGAAACACGAAAATAGTCCTACTCAGAGTAGACCCATGGAAACCTATTGGAAACCAGGCCTGGAGAACATGTTTCAATGTATTCGCGTATTGGCCGGTTTTGATGGGGATGGACAGATTATGCTTTTCTCTTAAAAAGGGCTTATGAATGAGGTGTTACCAGTGACTTCAGAAACGCTCAATCTCCTGCAGTATAGTAGAGATTCCAATAGAGTGACTTATTACAGCGTGTAAATAAAATTTGCAACAAAACAAAAACTTTCCTCATGTTTATAAAGAAACACTAAAATAGTCCTACTTAGAGTAGACCCCTGGAAATGCATTGGAAACCAGGCCGTGAGAACGGGTTTCAATGTAAAGCAGTAGACTGGCATGCGTTTCTCTTAAAAAGGACTTTTTGTGATATGTTACCAAAAACGCTCAGTCTACTGCAATATATTGTAAAGACTCCTGTGGAACGTTTTATTGAAGGGTTTAACTAGAATTGGCAACAAAACACAAAACTTCCGTTATGTATATAAAGAAACACGAAAATAGTCCTACTCAGAGTAGACCCATGGAAGCGCATTGGAAACCAGGCCTGGAGAACATGTTTCAATGTTTACGCGTATTGGCCTGTTTTGATGGGGATGGACAGATTATGCTTTTCTATTAAAAAGGGCTTATTTATGAGATGTTACCAGTGACTTCAGAAACGCTCAATCTCCTGCATTATAGTAGATATTCCAACAGAGTGCCTTATTACAGAGTGTAAATAGAATTGGCAACAAAACACAAAACTTACGTTATGTATATAAAGAAACACGAAAATAGTCCTACTCAGAGTAGACCCATGGAAGCGCATTGGAAATCAGGCCTGGAGAACATGTTTCAATGTATACGCGTATTGGCCTGTTTTGAAGGGGATGGACAGATAATGCTTTACTCTTAAAAAGGGCTTATTAATGAGATGTTACCAGTGACTTCAGAAACGCTCAATCTCCTGCAGTATAGTAGAGATTCCAGCAGAGTGCCTTATTACAGCGTGTAAATAGAATTGGCAACAAAACACAAAACTTACGTTATGTATATAAAGAAACAAGAAAATAGTCCTACTCAGAGTAGACCCATGGTAACGCATCGGAAACCAGGCCTGGAGAACATGTTTCAATGTATACGTGTATTGGCCTGTTTTGATGGGGATGGACAGATTATGCTTTTCTATTAAAAAGAGCTTATTAATGAGATGTTACCAGTGACTTCAGAAACGCTCAATCTCCTGCATTATAGTAGATATTCCAACAGAGTGCCTTATTACAGAGTGTAAATAGAATTGGCAACAAAACACAAAACTTACGTTATGTATATAAAGAAACACGAAAATAGTCCTACTCAGAGTAGACCCATGGAAACCTATTGGAAACCAGGCCTGGAGAACATGTTTCAATGTATTCGCGTATTGGCCTGTTTTGATGGGGATGGACAGATTATGCTTTTCTCTTAAAAAGGGCTTATGAATGAGGTGTTACCAGTGACTTCAGAAACGCTCAATCTCCTGCAGTATAGTAGAGATTCCAATAGAGTGACTTATTACAGCGTGTAAATAAAATTGGCAACAAAACAAAAACTTTACTCATGTTTATAAAGAAACACGAAAATAGTCCTACTTAGAGTAGACCCCTGGAAATGCATTGGAAACCAGGCCGTGAGAACGGGTTTCAATGTAAAGCAGTAGACTGGCATGCGTTTCTCTTAAAAAGGACTTTTTGTGATATGTTACCAAAAACGCTCAGTCTACTGCAATATATTGTAAAGACTCCTGTGGAACGTTTTATTGAAGGGTTTAACTAGAATTGGCAACAAAACACAAAACTTCCGTTATGTATATAAAGAAACACGAAAATAGTCCTACTCAGAGTAGACCCATGGAAGCGCATTGGAAACCAGGCCTGGAGAACATGTTTCAATGTTTACGCGTATTGGCCTGTTTTGATGGGGATGGACAGATTATGCTTTTCTATTAAAAAGGGCTTATTTATGAGATGTTACCAGTGACTTCAGAAACGCTCAATCTCCTGCATTATAGTAGATATTCCAACAGAGTGCCTTATTACAGAGTGTAAATAGAATTAGCAACAAAACACAAAACTTACGTTATGTATATAAAGAAACACGAAAATAGTCCTACTCAGAGTAGACCCATGGAAGCGCATTGGAAATCAGGCCTGGAGAACATGTTTCAATGTATACGCGTATTGGCCTGTTTTGATGGGGATGGACAGATAATGCTTTACTCTTAAAAAGGGCTTATTAATGAGATGTTACCAGTGACTTCAGAAACGCTCAATCTCCTGCAGTATAGTAGAGATTCCAATAGAGTGCCTAATTACAGAGTGTAAATAGAATTGGCAGCAAAACAAAAACTTTCCTCATGTTTATAAAGAAACACGAAAATAGTCCTACTCAGAGTAGACCCATGGAAATGCATTGGAAACCAGGCCGTGAGAACGGGTTTCAATGTAAATCAGTAGATTGGCATGCGTTTCTTTTAACAAGGACTTTTTCTGATATGCTACCAAAAACGCTCAGACTACTGCAATATATAGTAAAGACTCCTGTGGAACGTTTTATTGAAGGGTTTATTTAGATTTGGCAACAAAACACAAAACTTACGTTATGTATATAAAGAAACACGAAAATAGTCCTACTCAGAGTAGACCCATGGAAACGCATCGGAAACCAGGCCTGGAGAACATTTTTCAATGTATACGCGTATTGGCCTGTTTTGATGGGGATGGACAGATTATGCTTTTCTCTTAAAAAGGGCATATTAATTAGATCTGACCAGTGACTTCAGAAACGCTCAATCTCCTGCAGTATAGTAGAGATTCCAACAGAGTGCCTTATTACAGCGTGTAAATAGAATTGGCAACAAAACACAAAACTTACGTTATGTATATAAAGAAACAAGAAAATAGTCCTACTCAGAGTAGACCCATGGTAACGCATCGGAAACCAGGCCTGGAGAACATGTTTCAATGTATACGTGTATTGGCCTGTTTTGATGGGGATGGACAGATCATGCTTTTCTCTTAAAAAGGGCTTATTAATGAGATGTTACCAGTGACTTCAGAAACGCTCAATCTCCTGCAGTATAGTAGAGATTCCAATAGTGTGACTTATTACAGCGTGTAAATAGAATTGGCAACAAAACAAAAACTTCCCTCATGTTTATAAAGAAACACGGAAATAGTCCTACTTAGAGTAGACCTCTGGAAATGCATTGGAAACCAGGCCGTGAGAACGGGTTTCAATGTAAAGCAGTAGACTGGCATGCGTTTCTCTTAAAAAGGACTTTTTGTGATATGTTACCAAAAACGCTCAGTCTACTGCAATATATTTTAAAGACTCCTGTGGAACGTTTTATTGAAGGGTTTAACTAGAATTGGCAACAAAACACAAAACTTACGTTATGTATATAAAGAAACACGAAAATAGTCCTACTCAGAGTAGACCCATGGTAACGCATTGGAAACCATGCCGGGAGAACATGTTTCAATGTATAAAGGTGTTGGCCTGTTTTGATGGGGATGGACAGCATGCTTTTCTCTTAAAAAGGGCTTATTAATGAGATGTTACCAGTGACTTCAGAAACACTCAATCTCCTGCAGTATAGTACAGATTCCAATAGAGTGCCTTATTACAGAGTGTAAATAGAATTGACAACAAAACAAAAAACTTACGTTATGTATATTAAGAAACAAGAAAATAGTCCTACTCAGAGTAGACCCATGGAAACCTATTGGAAACCAGGCCTGGAGAACATGTTTCAATGTATTCGCGTATTGGCCTGTTTTGATGGGGATGGACAGATTATGCTTTTCTCTTAAAAAGGGCTTATGAATGAGGTGTTACCAGTGACTTCAGAAACGCTCAATCTCCTGCAATATAGTAGAGATTCCAATAGAGGCACTTATTACAGCGTGTAAATAGAATTGGCAACAAAACAAAAACTTCCCTCATGTTTATAAAGAAACACGAAAATAGTCCTACTCAGAGTAGACCCATGGAAATGCATTGGAAACCAGGCCGTGAGAACGGGTTTCAATGTAAATCAGTAGATTGGCATGCGTTTCTCTTAAAAAGGACTTTTTGTGATATGCTACCAAAAACTCTCAGAATACTGCAATATATAGTAAAGACTCCTGTGGAACGTCTTATTGAAGGGTTTAACTAGAATTGGCAACAAAACACAAAACTTACGTTATGTATATACAGATACACGATAATAGTCCTACTCAGAGTAGACCCATGGAAGAGCATTGGAGACCAGGCCTGGAGAACATGTTTCAATGTATACGTGTATTGGCCAGTTTTGATGGGGATGGACAGATCATGCTTTTCTCTTAAAAAGGGCTTATTAATGAGATGTTACCAGTGACTTCAGAAACGCTCAATCTCCTGCAGTATAGTAGAGATTCCAATAGAGTGCCTTATTAAAGATTGTAAATAGAATTGACAAAAAAACAATACCTTTCCTCATGTTAATAAAGAAACACGAAAATAGTCCTACTCAGAGTAGACCCGTGGAAATGCATTGGAAACCAGGACGTGAGAACGGGTTTCAATGTAAATCAGTTGATTGGCATGCGTTTCTCTAAAAAAGGACGTTTTGTGATATGTTACCAAAAACGCTCAGACTACTGCAATATATAGTAAAGACTCCTGTGGAACGTTTTATTGAAGGGTTTAACTAGAAATGGCAACAAAACACAAAACTTACGTTATGTATATAAAGAAACACGAAAATAGTCCTACTCAGAGTAGACCCATGGTAACGCATTGGAAACCGTGCCGGGAGAACATGTTTCAATGTATAAAGGTGTTGGCCTGTTTTGATGGGGATGGACAGCATGCTTTTCTCTTAAAAAGGGCTTATTAATGAGATGTTACCAGTGACTTCAGAAACACTCAATCTCCTGCAGTATAGTACAGATTCCAATAGAGTGCCTTATTACAGAGTGTAAATAGAATTGACAACAAAACAAAAAACTTACGTTATGTATATAAAGAAACAAGAAAATAGTCCTACTCAGAGTAGACCCATGGAAACCTATTGGAAACCAGGCCTGGAGAACATGTTTCAATGTATTCGCGTATTGGCCTGTTTTGATGGGGATGGACAGATAATGCTTTTCTCTGAAAAAGGACTTATTAATGAAGTTTCCATTGACTTCAGAAATGCTCAATCTCCTGCAGTATAGTAGAGATTCCAATAGAGTGACTTATTACAGCGTGTAAATAGAATTGGCAACAAAACAAAAACTTTCCTCATGTTTATAAAGAAACAAGAAAATAGTCCTACTCAGAGTAGACCCATGGAAATGCATTGGAAACCAGGCCGTGAGAACGGGTTTCAATGTAAAGCAGTAGACTGGCATGCTTTTCTCTTAAAAAGGACATTTTGTGATATGTTACCAAAAACGCTCAGTCTACTGCAATATATTTTAAAGACTCCTGTGGAACGTTTTATTGAAGGGTTTAACTAGAATTGGCAACAAAAAACAAAACTTACGTTATGTATATAAAGAAACAAGAAAATAGTCCTACTCAGAGTAGACCCATGGAAACCTATTGGAAACCAGGCCTGGAGAACATGTTTCAATGTATTCACGTCTTGGCCTGTTTTGATGGGGATGGACAGATTATGCTTTTCTCTTAAAAAGGGCTTATTAATGAGATGTTACCAGTGACTTCAGAAATGCTCAATCTCCTGCAGTATAGTAGAGATTCCAATAGAGTGCCTTATTACAGAGTGTAAATAGAATTGGCAACAAAACACAAAACTTACGTTATGTATATAAAGAAACAAGAAAATAGTCCTACTCAGAGTAGACCCATGGAAACGCATCGGAAACCACGCCTGGAGAACATGTTTCAATGTTTACGCGTATTGGCCTGTTTTGATGGGGATGGACTGATAATGCTTTTCTCTTAAAAAGGGCTTATTAATGAGATGTTACCAGTGACTTCAGAAATGCTCAATCTCCTGCAGTATAGTAGAGATTCCAATAGAGTGCCTTATTACAGAGTGTAAATAGAATTGGCAACAAAACAAAAACTTTCCTCATGTTTATAAAGAAACACGAAAATAGTCCTACTCAGAGTAGACCCATGGAAATGCATTGGAAACCAGGCCGTGAGAACGGGTTTCAATGTAAATCAGTAGATTGGCATGCGTTTCTCTTAAAAAGAATTTTTCTTGATATGTTACCAAAAACGCTCAGACTACAGCAATATATAGTAAAGACTCCTGTGGAACGTTTTATTGAAGGGTTTAACTAGAATTGGCAACAAAACACAAAACTTACGTTATGTATATAAAGAAACACGAAAATAGTCCTAATCAGAGTAGACCCATGGAAGCGCATTGGAAACCAGGCCTGGAGAACATGTTTCAATGTATACGCGTATTGGCCTGTTTTGATGGGGATGGACAGAGTATGCTTTTCTCTTAAAAAGGGCTTATTAATGAGATCTGACCAGTGACTTCAGAAACGCTCAATCTCCTGCAGTATAGTAGAGATTCCAATAGAGTGCCTTATTACAGAGTGTAAATAGAATTGGCAGCAAAACAAAACCTTTCCTCATGTTTATAAAGAAACACAAAAACAGTCCTACTCAGAGTAGACCCATGGAAATGCATTGGAAACCAGGCCGTGAGAACGGGTTTCAATGTAAATCAGTAGATTGGCATGCGTTTTTCTTATAAAGGACTTTTTCTGATATGCTACCAAAAACGCTCAGACTACTGCAATATATAGTAAAGACTCCTGTGGAACGTTTTATTGAAGGGTTTAACTAGAATTGGCAACAAAACACAAAACTTCCGTTATGTATATAAAGAAACACGAAAATAGTCCTACTCAGAGTAGACCCATGGAAGCGCATTGGAAACCAGGCCTGGAGAACATGTTTCAATGTTTACGCGTATTGGCCTGTTTTGATGGGGATGGACTGATCATGCTTTTCTCTTAAAAAGGGCTTATTAATGAGATGTTACCAGTGACTTCAGAAACGCTCAATCTCCTGCAGTATAGTAGAGATTCCAATAGAGTGCCTTATTACAGAGTGTAAATAGAATTGGCAGCAAAACAAAACCTTTCCTCATGTTTATAAAGAAACACAAAAATAGTCCTACTCAGAGTAGACCCATGGAAATGCATTGGAAACCAGGCCCTGAGAACGGGTTTCAATGTAAATCAGTAGATTGGCATGCGTTTCTCTTATAAAGGACTTTTTCCGATATGCTACCAAAAACGCTCAGACTACTACAATATATAGTAAAGACTCCTGTGGAACGTTTTATTGAAGGGTTTAACTAGAATTGGCAACAAAACACAAAACTTCCGTTATGTATATAAAGAAACACGAAAATAGTCCTACTCAGAGTAGACCCATGGAAGCGCATTGGAAACCAGGCCTGGAGAACATGTTTCAATGTTTACGCGTATTGGCCTGTTTTGATGGGGATGGACTGATAATGCTTTACTCTTAAAAAGGGCTTATTAATGAGATGTTACCAGTGACTTCAGAAACGCTCAATCTCCTGCAGTATAGTAGAGATTCCAATAGAGTGCCTTATTACAGCGTGTAAATAGAATTGGCAACAAAACACAAAACTTACGTTATGTATATAAAGAAACAAGAAAATAGTCCTACTCAGAGTAGACCCATGGAAACGCATCGGAAACCACGCCTGGAGAACATGTTTCAATGTTTACGCGTATTGGCCTGTTTTGATGGGGATGGACTGATAATGCTTTTCTCTTAAAAAGGGCTTATTAATGAGATGTTACCAGTGACTTCAGAAATGCTCAATCTCCTGCAGTATAGTAGAGATTCCAATAGAGTGCCTTATTACAGAGTGTAAATAGAATTGGCAACAAAACAAAAACTTTCCTCATGTTTATAAAGAAACACGAAAATAGTCCTACTCAGAGTAGACCCATGGAAATGCATTGGAAACCAGGCCGTGAGAACGGGTTTCAATGTAAATCAGTAGATTGGCATGCGTTTCTCTTAAAAAGAATTTTTCTTGATATGTTACCAAAAACGCTCAGACTACAGCAATATATAGTAAAGACTCCTGTGGAACGTTTTATTGAAGGGTTTAACTAGAATTGGCAACAAAACACAAAACTTACGTTATGTATATAAAGAAACACGAAAATAGTCCTAATCAGAGTAGACCCATGGAAGCGCATTGGAAACCAGGCCTGGAGAACATGTTTCAATGTATACGCGTATTGGCCTGTTTTGATGGGGATGGACAGAGTACGCTTTTCTCTTAAAAAGGGCTTATTAATGAGATCTGACCAGTGACTTCAGAAACGCTCAATCTCCTGCAGTATAGTAGAGATTCCAATAGAGTGCCTTATTACAGAGTGTAAATAGAATTGGCAGCAAAACAAAACCTTTCCTCATGTTTATAAAGAAACACAAAAACAGTCCTACTCAGAGTAGACCCATGGAAATGCATTGGAAACCAGGCCGTGAGAACGGGTTTCAATGTAAATCAGTAGATTGGCATGCGTTTTTCTTATAAAGGACTTTTTCTGATATGCTACCAAAAACGCTCAGACTACTGCAATATATAGTAAAGACTCCTGTGGAACGTTTTATTGAAGGGTTTAACTAGAATTGGCAACAAAACACAAAACTTCCGTTATGTATATAAAGAAACACGAAAATAGTCCTACTCAGAGTAGACCCATGGAAGCGCATTGGAAACCAGGCCTGGAGAACATGTTTCAATGTTTACGCGTATTGGCCTGTTTTGATGGGGATGGACTGATCATGCTTTTCTCTTAAAAAGGGCTTATTAATGAGATGTTACCAGTGACTTCAGAAACGCTCAATCTCCTGCAGTATAGTAGAGATTCCAATAGAGTGCCTTATTACAGAGTGTAAATAGAATTGGCAGCAAAACAAAACCTTTCCTCATGTTTATAAAGAAACACAAAAATAGTCCTACTCAGAGTAGACCCATGGAAATGCATTGGAAACCAGGCCGTGAGAACGGGTTTCAATGTAAATCAGTAGATTGGCATGCGTTTCTCTTATAAAGGACTTTTTCCGATATGCTACCAAAAACGCTCAGACTACTACAATATATAGTAAAGACTCCTGTGGAACGTTTTATTGAAGGGTTTATCTAGATTTGGCAACAAAACACAAAACTTACGTTATGTATATAGAGAAACACGAAAATAGTCCTACGCAGAGTAGACCCATGGAAACGCATCGGAAACCAGTCCAGGAGAACATGTTTCAATGTATACGCGTATTGGCATGTTTTGATGGAGATGGACAGATAATGCTTTACTCTTAAAAAGGGCTTATTAATGAGATGTTACCAGTGACTTCAGAAACGCTCAATCTCCTGCAGTATAGTAGAGATTCCAATAGAGTGCCTTATTACAGAGTGTAAATAGAATTGGCAACAAAACACAAAACTTACGTTATGTATATAAAGAAACAAGAAAATAGTCCTACTCAGAGTAGACCCATGGAAATGCATTGGAAACCAGGCCGTGAGAACGGGTTTCAATGTAAATCAGTAGATTGGCATGCGTTTCTCTTAAAAAGAATTTTTCTTGATATGTTACCAAAAACGCTCAGACTACAGCAATATATAGTAAAGACTCCTGTGGAACGTTTTATTGAAGGGTTTAACTAGAATTGGCAACAAAACACAAAACTTACGTTATGTATATAAAGAAACACGAAAATAGTCCTAATCAGAGTAGACCCATGGAAGCGCATTGGAAACCAGGCCTGGAGAACATGTTTCAATGTATACGCGTATTGGCCTGTTTTGATGGGGATGGACAGAGTATGCTTTTCTCTTAAAAAGGGCTTATTAATGAGATGTTACCAGTGACTTCAGAAACGCTCAATCTCCTGCAGTATAGTAGAGATTCCAATAGAGTGCCTTATTACAGAGTGTAAATAGAATTGGCAGCAAAACAAAACCTTTCCTCATGTTTATAAAGAAACACAAAAATAGTCCTACTCAGAGTAGACCCATGGAAATGCATTGGAAACCAGGCCGTGAGAACGGGTTTCAATGTAAATCAGTAGATTGGCATGCGTTTCTCTTATAAAGGACTTTTTCTGATATGCTACCAAAAACGCTCAGACTACTGCAATATATAGTAAAGACTCCTGTGGAACGTCTTATTGAAGGGTTTAACTAGAATTGGCAACAAAACACAAAACTTCCGTTATGTATATAAAGAAACACGAAAATAGTCCTACTCAAAGTAGACCCATGGAAGCGCATTGGAAACCAGGCCTGGAGAACATGTTTCAATGTTTACGCGTATTGGCCTGTTTTGATGGGGATGGACTGATCATGCTTTTCTCTTAAAAAGGGCTTATTAATGAGATGTTACCAGTGACTTCAGAAACGCTCAATCTCCTGCAGTATAGTAGAGATTCCAATAGAGGGCCTTATTACAGAGTGTAAATAGAATTGGCAGCAAAACAAAACCTTTCCTCATGTTTATAAAGAAACACAAAAATAGTCCTACTCAGAGTAGACCCATGGAAATGCATTGGAAACCAGGCCGTGAGAACGGGTTTCAATGTAAATCAGTAGATTGGCATGCGTTTTTCTTATAAAGGACTTTTTCTGATATGCTACCAAAAACGCTCAGACTACTGCAATATATAGTAAAGACTCCTGTGGAACGTTTTATTGAAGGGTTTAACTAGAATTGGCAACAAAACACAAAACTTCCGTTATGTATATAAAGAAACACGAAAATAGTCCTACTCAGAGTAGACCCATGGAAGCGCATTGGAAACCAGGCCTGGAGAACATGTTTCAATGTTTACGCGTATTGGCCTGTTTTGATGGGGATGGACTGATAATGCTTTACTCTTAAAAAGGGCTTATTAATGAGATGTTACCAGTGACTTCAGAAACGCTCAATCTCCTGCAGTATAGTAGAGATTCCAATAGAGTGCCTTATTACAGAGTGTAAATAGAATTGGCAACAAAACACAAAACACGTTATGTATATAAAGAAACAAGAAAATAGTCCTACTCAGAGTAGACCCATGGAAACGCATCGGAAACCAGGCCTGGAGAACATGTTTCAACGTATACGCGTATTGGCCTATTTTGATGGGGATGTACAGATAATGCTTTTCTCTTAAAAAGGGCTTATTAATGAGATGTTACCAGTGACTTCAGAAATGCTCAATCTCCTGCAGTATAGTAGAGATTCCAATAGAGTGCCTTATTACAGAGTGTAAATAGAATTGGCAACAAAACAAAAACTTTCCTCATGTTTATAAAGAAACACGAAAATAGTCCTACTCAGAGTAGACCCATGGAAATGCATTGGAAACCAGGCCGTGAGAACGGGTTTCAATGTAAATCAGTAGATTGGCATGCGTTTCTCTTAAAAAGAATTTTTCTTGATATGTTACCAAAAACGCTCAGACTACAGCAATATATAGTAAAGACTCCTGTGGAACGTTTTATTGAAGGGTTTAACTAGAATTGGCAACAAAACACAAAACTTACGTTATGTATATAAAGAAACACGAAAATAGTCCTAATCAGAGTAGACCCATGGAAGCGCATTGGAAACCAGGCCTGGAGAACATGTTTCAATGTATACGCGTATTGGCCTGTTTTGATGGGGATGGACAGAGTACGCTTTTCTCTTAAAAAGGGCTTATTAATGAGATCTGACCAGTGACTTCAGAAACGCTCAATCTCCTGCAGTATAGTAGAGATTCCAATAGAGTGCCTTATTACAGAGTGTAAATAGAATTGGCAGCAAAACAAAACCTTTCCTCATGTTTATAAAGAAACACAAAAATAGTCCTACTCAGAGTAGACCCATGGAAATAAATTGGAAACCAGGACGTGAGAACGGGTTTCAATGTAAATCAGTAGATTGGCATGCGTTTTTCTTATAAAGGACTTTTTCTGATATGCTACCAAAAACGCTCAGACTACTGCAATATATAGTAAAGACTCCTGTGGAACGTTTTATTGAAGGGTTTGACTAGAATTGGCAACAAAACACAAAACTTCCGTTATGTATATAAAGAAACACGAAAATAGTCCTACTCAGAGTAGACCCATGGAAACGCATTGGAAACCAGGCCTGGAGAACATGTTTCAATTTTTACGCGTATTTGCCTGTTTTGATGGGGATGGACAGATCATGCTTTTCTCTTAAAAAGGGCTTATTAATGACCTGTTACCAGTGACTTCAGAAACGCTCAATCTCCTGCAGTATAGTAGAGATTCCAATAGAGTGCCTTATTACAGAGTGTAAATAGAATTGGCAACAAAACAAAACCTTTCCTCATGTTTATAAAGAAACACAAAAATAGTCCTACTCAGAGTAGACCCATGGAAATGCATTGGAAACCAGGCCGTGAGAACGGGTTTCAATGTAAATCAGTAGATTGGCATGCGTTTCTCTTAAAAAGGACTTTTTGTGATATGCTACCAAAAACGCTCAGACTACTGCAATATATAGTAAAGACTCCTGTGGAACGTTTTATTGAAGGGTTTAACTAGAATTGGCAACAAAACACAAAACTTCCGTTATGTATATAAAGAAACACGAAAATAGTCCTACTCAGAGTAGACCCATGGAAGCGCATTGGAAACCAGGCCTGGAGAACATGTTTCAATGTTTACGCGTATTGGCCTGTTTTGATGGGGATGGACAGATCATGCTTTTCTCTTAAAAAGGGCTTATTAATGAGATGTTACCAGTGACTTCAGAAACGCTCAATCTCCTGCAGTATAGTAGAGATTCCAATAGAGTGCCTTATTACAGAGTGTAAATAGAATTGGCAACAAAACAAAAACTTTCCTCATGTTTATAAAGAAACACGGAAATAGTCCTACTCAGAGTAGACCCATGGAAATGCATTGGAAACCAGGCCGTGAGAACGGGTTTCAATGTAAAGCAGTAGACTGGCATGCGTTTCTCTTAAAAAGGACTTTTTGTGATATGTTACCAAAAACGCTCAGTCTACTGCAATATATAGTAAAGACTCTTGTGGAACATTTTATTGAAGGGTTTAACTAGAATTGGCAACAAAACACAAAACTTACGTTATGTATATAAAGAAACACGAAAATAGTCCTACTCAGAGTAGACCCATGGAAGTGCATTGGAAACCAGGCCTGGAGAACATGTTTCAATGTATAAGCGTATTAGCCTGTTTTGATGGGGATGGACAGATAATGCTTTTCTCTTAAAAAGGGCTTATTAATGAGATGTTACCAGTGACTTCAGAAACGCCCAATCTCCTGCAGTGTATATAAAGAAACACGAAAATAGTCCTACTCAGAGTAGACCCATGGAAGCGCATTGGAAACCAGGCCTAGAGAACATGTTTCAATGTTTACGCGTATTGGCCTGTTTTGATGGGGATGGACAGATTATGCTTTTCTATTAAAAAGGGCTTATTAATGAGATGTTACCAGTGACTTCAGAAACGATCAATCTCCAGCATTATAGTAGATATTCCAACAGAGTGCCTTATTACAGAGTGTAAATAGAATTGGCAACAAAACACAAAACTTACGTTATGTATATAAAGAAACACGAAAATAGTCCGACTCAGAGTAGACCCATGGAAACGCATTGGAAACCAGGCCTGGAGAACATGTTTCAATGTATACGTGTATTGGCCTGTGTTGATGGGGATGGACAGATCATGCTTTTATCTTAAAAAGAGCTTATTAATGAGATGTTACCAGTGACTTCAGAAACGCTCAATCTCCTGCAGTATAGTAGAGATTCCAATAGAGTGCCTTATTACAGAGTGTAAGTAGAATTGGCAGCAAAACAAAACCTTTCCTCATGTTTATAAAGAAACACAAAAATAGTCCTACTCAGAGTAGACCCATGGAAATGCATTGGAAACCAGGCCGTGAGAACGGGTTTCAATGTAAATCAGTAGATTGGCATGCGTTTCTCTTATAAAGGACTTTTTCTGATATGCTACCAAAAACGCTCAGACTACTGCAGTATATAGTAAAGACTCCTGTGGAACGTTTTATTGAAGGGTTTATTTAGATTTGGCAACAAAACACAAAACTTACGTTATGTATATAAAGAAACACGAAAATAGTCCTACTCAGAGTAGACCCATGGAAATGCATTGGAAACCAGGCCGTGAGAACGGGTTTCAATGTAAATCATTAGATTGGCATGCGTTTCTCTTAAAAAGGATTTCTCTTGATATGTTACCAAAAACGCTCAGACTACTGCAATATATAGTAAAGACTCCTGTGGAACGTTTTATTGAAGGGTTTAACTAGAATTGGCAACAAAACACAAAACTTCCGTTATGTATATAAAGAAATACGAAAATAGTCCTACTCAGAGTAGACCCATGGAAGCGCATTGGAAACCAGGCCTAGAGAACATGTTTCAATGTTTACGCGTATTGGCCTGTTTTGATGGGGATGGACAGATTATGCTTTTCTATTAAAAAGGGCTTATTAATGAGATGTTACCAGTGACTTCAGAAACGATCAATCTCCAGCATTATAGTAGATATTCCAACAGAGTGCCTTATTACAGAGTGTAAATAGAATTGGCAACAAAATACAAAACTTACGTTATGTATATAAAGAAACACGAAAATAGTCCTACTCAGAGTAGACCCATGGAAACGCATTGGAAACCAGGCCTGGAGAACATGTTTCAATGTATACGTGTATTGGCCTGTTTTGATGGGGATGGACAGATCATGCTTTTCTCTTAAAAAGGCTTATTAATGAGATGTTACCAGTGACTTCAGAAACTCTCAATCTCCTGCAGTATAGTAGAGATTCCAATAGAGTGCTTTATTACAGAGTGTGAATAGAATTGGCAACAAAACAAAAACTTTCCTCAAGTTTATAAAGAAACACGAAAATAGTCCTACTCAGAGTAGACCCATGGAAATGCATTGGAAATCAGGCCGTGAGAACGGGTTTCAATGTAAATCAGTAGATTGGCATGCATTTCTCTTAAAAAGGACTTTTTGTGATATGTTACCAAAAACGCTCAGTCTACTGCAGTATATTGTAAAGACTCCTGTGGAACGTTTTATTGAAGGGTTTAACTAGAATTGGCAACAAAACACAAAACTTACGTTATGTATATAAAGAAACACGAAAATAGTCCTACTCAGAGTAGACCCATGGTAACGCATTGGAAACCATGCCGGGAGAACATGTTTCAATGTATAAAGGTGTTGGCCTGTTTTGATGGGGATGGACAGCATGCTTTTCTCTTAAAAAGGGCTTATTAATGAGATGTTACCAGTGACTTCAGAAACGCTCAATCTCCTGCAGTATAGTAGAGATTCCAATAGAGTGCCTTTATTACAGAGTGTAAATAGAATTCACAACAAAACAAAAAACTTACATTATGTATATAAAGAAACAAGAAAATTGTCCTACTCAGAGTAGACCCATGGAAACGCATTGGAAACCAGGCCTGGAGAACATGTTTCAATGTATACGTGTATTGGCCTGTTTTGATGGGGATGGACAGATCATGCTTTTCTCTTAAAAAGGGCTTATTAATGAGATGTTACCAGTGACTTCAGAAACGCTCAATCTCCTGCAGTATAGTAGAGATTCCAACAGAGTGCCTTATTACAGCGTGTAAATAGAATTGGCAACAAAACACAAAACTTACGTTATGTATATAAAGAAACAAGAAAATAGTCCTACTCAGAGTAGACCCATGGAAACGCATCGGAAACCAGGCCTGGAGAACATGTTTCAATGTATACGTGTATTGGCCTGTTTTGATGGGGATGGACAGATCATGCTTTTCTCTTAAAAAGGGCTTATTAATGAGATCTGACCAGTGACTTCAGAAAACGCTCAATCTCCTGCAGTATAGTAGAGATTCCAATAGAGTGCTTTATTACAGAGTGTGAATAGAATTGTCAACAAAACAAAAACTTTCCTCAAGTTTATAAAGAAACACGAAAATAGTCCTACTCAGAGAAGACCCATGGAAATGCATTGGAAATCAGGCCGTGAGAACGGGTTTCAATGTAAATCAGTAGATTGGCATGCATTTCTCTTAAAAAGGACTTTTTGTGATATGTTACCAAAAACGCTCAGTCTACTGCAATATATTGTAAAGACTCCTGTGGAACGTTTTATTGAAGGGTTTAACTAGAATTGGCAACAAAACACAAAACTTACGTTATGTATATAAAGAAACACGAAAATAGTCCTACTCAGAGTAGACCCATGGTAACGCATTGGAAACCATGCCGGGAGAACATGTTTCAATGTATAAAGGTGTTGGCCTGTTTTGATGGGGATGGACAGCATGCTTTTCTCTTAAAAAGGGCTTATTAATGAGATGTTACCAGTGACTTCAGAAATGCTCAATCTCCTGCAGTATAGTAGAGATTCCAATAGAGTGCCTTATTACAGAGTGTAAATAGAATTGGCAACAAAACAAAAACTTTCCTCATGTTTATAAAGAAACACGAAAATAGTCCTACTCAGAGTAGACCCATGGAAATGCATTGGAAACCAGGCCGTCAGAACGGGTTTCAAAGTAAATCAGTAGATTGGCATGCGTTTCTCTCAAAAAGGACTTTTTGTGATATGTTACCAAAAACGCTCAGACTACTGCAATATATAGTAAAGACTCCTGTGGAACGTTTTATTGAAGGGTTTAACTAGAATTGACAACAAAACACAAAACTTACGTTATGTATATAAAGAAACAAGAAAATAATCCTACTCAGAGTAGACCCATGGAAGCGCATTGGAAACCAGGCCTGGGGAACATGTCTCAATGTATACGCGTATTGGCCTGTTTTGATGGGGATGGACAGATCATGCTTTTCTCTTAACAAGGGCTTTTTAATGAGATGTTACCAGTGACTTCAGAAACGCTCAATCTCCTGCAGTATAGTAGAGATTCCAATAGAGTGCCTTATTACAGAGTGTAAATAGAATTGGCAACAAAACACAAATCTTTCGTCATGTTTATAAAGAAACACGAAAATAGTCCTACTCAGAGTAGACCCATGGAAATGCATTGGAAACCAGGCCGTGAGAACGGGTTTTAATGTAAATCAGTAGATTGGCATGCGTTTCTCTTAAAAAGGACTTTTTGTGATATGTTACCAAAAACGTTCAGACTACTGCAATATATAGTAAAGACTCCTGTGGAACGTTTTATTGAAGGGTTTAACTAGAATTGGCAACAAAACACATAACTTATGTTACGTATATAAAGAAACAAGAAAATAGTCCTACTCAGAGTAGACCCATGGAAATGTATTGGAAACCAGGCCGTGAGACCGGGTTTTAATGTAAATCAGTAGATTGGCATGCATTTCTCTTAAAAAGGACTTTTTGTGATATGTTACCAAAAACGCTCAGACTACTGCAATATATAGTAAGACCCCTGTGGAACGTTTTATTGAAGGGTTTAACTAGAATTGGCAACAAAAAACAAAACTTACGTTATGTATGTAAAGAAACACGAAAATAGTCCTACTCAGAGTAGACCCATGGAAGCGCATTGGAAACCCGGCCTGGAGAACATTTTTCAATGTATACGCGTATTGGCCTGTTTTGATTGGGATGGACAGACTATGCTTTTCTCTTAAAAAGGGCTTATAAATGAGGTGTTACCAGTGACTTCAGAAACGCTCAATCTCCTGCAGTATAGTAGAGATTCCAACAGAGTGCCTTATTACAGCGTGTAAATAGAATTGGCAACAAAACACAAAACTTACGTTATGTATATAAAGAAACAAGAAAATAGTCCTACTCAGAGTAGACCCATGGAAACGCATTGGAAACCAGGCCTGGAGAACATGTTTCAATGTATACGTGTATTGGCCTGTTTTGATGGGGATGATCATGCTTTTCTCTTAAAAAGGGCTTATTAATGAGATGTTACCAGTTACTTCAGAAACGCTCAATCTCCTGCAGTATAGTAGAGATTCATATAGAGTGCCTTATTACAGAGTGTAAATAGAATTGGCAACAAAACAAAAACTTTCCTCATGTTTATAAAGAAACAAGAAAATAGTCCTACTCAGAGTAGACCCATGGAAGCGCATAGGAAACCAGGCCTGGAGATCATGTTTCAATGTATACGCGTATTGGCCTGTTCTGATGGGGATGGACAGATCATGCTTTTCTCTTAAAAAGAGCTTATTAATGAGATGTTTCCGGTGATTTCAGAAACGCTCAATCTCCTGCAGTATAGTAGAGATTCCAATAGAGTGCCTTATTACAGAGTGTAAATAGAATTGGCAACAAAACAAAAACTTTACTCATGTTTATAAAGAAACAAGAAAATAGTCCTACTCAGAGTAGACCCATGGAAGCGGCATAGTAAACCAGGCCTGGAGAACATGTTTCAATGTATATGCGTATTGGCCTGTTCTGATGGGGATGGACAGATCATGCTTTTCTCATAAAAAGGGCTTATTAATGAGATGTTACCAGTGACTTCAGAAACGCTCCATCTCCTTCAGTATAGTAGAGATTCCAATAGAGTGCCTTATTACAGAGTGTAAATAGAATTGGCAACAAAACAAAAACTTTCCTCATGTTTATAAAGAAACACGAAAATAGTCCTACTCAGAGTAGACCCATGGAAATGCATTGGAAACCAGGCCGTGAGAACGGGTTTTAATGTAAATCAGTAGATTGGCATGCGTTTCTCTTAAAAAGGACTTTTTGTGATATGTTACCAAAAACGCTCAGACTACTGCAATATATAGTAAAGACTCCTGTGGAACGTTTTATTGAAGGGCTTAACTAGAATTGGCAACAAAACACAAAACTTACCTTATGTATATAAAGAAACACGAAAATAGTCCTACTCAGAGTAGACCCATGGAAACGCATTGGAAACCAGGCCTGGAGAATATTTTTCAATGTATACGCGTATTGGCCTGTTTTGATTGGGATGGACAGACTATGCTTTTCTCTTAAAAAGAGCTTATTAATGAGGTGTTACCAGTGACTTCAGAAACGCTCAATCTCCTGCAGTATAGTAGAGATTCCAACAGAGTGCCTTATTACAGCGGGTAAATAGAATTGGCAACAAAACATAAAACTTACGTTATGTATATAAAGAAACAAGAAAATAGTCCTACTAAGAGTAGACCCATGGAAACGCATTGGAAACCAGGCCTGGAGAACATGTTTCAATGTATACGTGTATTGTCCTGTTTTGATAGGGATGGACAGATCATGCTTTTCTCTTAAAAAGGGCTTATTAATGAGATGTTACCAGTTACTTCAGAAATGCTCAATCTCCTGCAGTATAGTAGAGATTCCAATAGAGTGCCTTATTACAGAGTGTAAATAGAATTGGCAACAAAACAAAAACTTTCCTCATGTTTATAAAGAAACACGAAAATAGTCCTACTCAGAGTAGACCCATGGAAATGCATTGGAAACCAGGCCGTCAGAACGGGTTTCAAAGTAAATCAGTAGATTGGCATGCGTTTCTCTCAAAAAGGACTTTTTGTGATATGTTACCAAAAACGCTCAGACTACTGCAATATATAGTAAAGACTCCTGTGGAACGTTTTATTGAATGGTTTAACTTGAATTGACAACAAAACACAAAACTTACGTTATGTATATAAAGAAACAAGAAAATAGTCCTACTCAGAGTAGACCCATGGAAGCGCATTGGAAACCAGGCCTGGGGAACATGTCTCAATGTATACGCGTATTGGCCTGCTTTGATGGGGATGGACAGATCATGCTTTTCTCTTAACAAGGGCTTTTTAATGAGATGTTACCAGTGACTTCAGAAACGCTCAATCTCCTGCAGTATAGTAGAGATTCCAATAGAGTGCCTTATTACAGAGTGTAAATAGAATTGGCAACAAAACACAAATCTTTCGTCATGTTTATAAAGAAACACGAAAATAGTCCTACTCAGAGTAGACCCATGGAAATGCATTGGAAACCAGGCCGTGAGAACGGGTTTTAATGTAAATCAGTAGATTGGCATGCGTTTCTCTTAAAAAGGACTTTTTGTGATATGTTACCAAAAACGTTCAGACTACTGCAATATATAGTAAAGACTCCTGTGGAACGTTTTATTGAAGGGTTTAACTAGAATTGGCAACAAAACACATAACTTATGTTACGTACATAAAGAAACAAGAAAATAGTCCTACTCAGAGTAGACCCATGGAAATGTATTGGAAACCAGGCCGTGAGACCGGGTTTTAATGTAAATCAGTAGATTGGCATGCATTTCTCTTAAAAAGGACTTTTTGTGATATGTTACCAAAAAACGCTCAGACTACTGCAATATATAGTAAGACTCCTGTGGAACGTTTTATTGAAGGGTTTAACTAGAATTGGCAACAAAACACAAAACTTACGTTATGTATATAAAGAAACACGAAAATAGTCCTACTCAGAGTAGACCCATGGAAGCGCATTGGAAACCAGGCCTGAAGAACATGTTTCAATGTATACGCGTGTTGGCCTATTTTGATTGGGATGGGCAGATAATGCTTTTCTCTTAAAAAGGGCTTATTAATGAGATGTTAACAGTGACTTCAGAAATGCTCAATCTCCTGCAGTATAGTAGAGATTCCAACAGAGTGCCTTATTACAGCGTGTAAATAGAATTGGCAACAAAACACAAAACTTACGTTATGTATATAAAGAAACAAGAAAATAGTCCTACTCAGAGTAGACCCATGGAAACGCATTGGAAACCAGGCCTGGAGAACATGTTTCAATGTATACGTGTATTGGCCTGTTTTGATGGGGATGATCATGCTTTTCTCTTAAAAAGGGCTTATTAATGAGATGTTACCAGTTACTTCAGAAACGCTCAATCTCCTGCAGTATAGTAGAGATTCATATAGAGTGCCTTATTACAGAGTGTAAATAGAATTGGCAACAAAACAAAAACTTTCCTCATGTTTATAAAGAAACAAGAAAATAGTCCTACTCAGAGTAGACCCATGGAAGCGCATAGGAAACCAGGCCTGGAGATCATGTTTCAATGTATACGCGTATTGGCCTGTTCTGATGGGGATGGACAGATCATGCTTTTCTCTTAAAAAGAGCTTATTAATGAGATGTTTCCGGTGATTTCAGAAACGCTCAATCTCCTGCAGTATAGTAGAGATTCCAATAGAGTGCCTTATTACAGAGTGTAAATAGAATTGGCAACAAAACAAAAACTTTCCTCATGTTTATAAAGAAACAAGAAAATAGTCCTACTCAGAGTAGACCCATGGAAGCGCATAGTAAACCAGGCCTGGAGAACATGTTTCAATGTATATGCGTATTGGCCTGTTCTGATGGGGATGGACAGATCATGCTTTTCTCATAAAAAGGGCTTATTAATGAGATGTTACCAGTGACTTCAGAAACGCTCCATCTCCTTCAGTATAGTAGAGATTCCAATAGAGTGCCTTATTACAGAGTGTAAATAGAATTGGCAACAAAACAAAAACTTTCCTCATGTTTATAAAGAAACACGAAAATAGTCCTACTCAGAGTAGACCCATGGAAATGCATTGGAAACCAGGCCGTGAGAACCGGTTTTAATGTAAATCAGTAGATTGGCATGCGTTTCTCTTAAAAAGGACTTTTTGTGATATGTTACCAAAAACGCTCAGACTACTGCAATATATAGTAAAGACTCCTGTGGAACGTTTTATTGAAGGGCTTAACTAGAATTGGCAACAAAACACAAAACTTACGTTATGTATATAAAGAAACACGAAAATAGTCCTACTCAGAGTAGACCCATGGAAGCGCATTGGAAACCAGGCCTGGAGAACATTTTTCAATGTATACGCGTACTGGCCTGTTTTGATTGGGATGGACAGACTATGCTTTTCTCTTAAAAAGAGCTTATTAATGAGGTGTTACCAGTGACTTCAGAAACGCTCAATCTCCTGCAGTATAGTAGAGATTCCAACAGAGTGCCTTATTACAGCGGGTAAATAGAATTGGCAACAAAACATAAAACTTACGTTATGTATATAAAGAAACAAGAAAATAGTCCTACTCAGAGTAGACCCATGGAAGCGCATTGGAAACCAGGCCTGGGGAACATGTCTCAATGTATACGCGTATTGGCCTGTTTTGATGGGGATGGACAGATCATGCTTTTCTCTTAACAAGGGCTTTTTAATGAGATGTTACCAGTGACTTCAGAAACGCTCAATCTCCTGCAGTATAGTAGAGATTCCAATAGAGTGCCTTATTACAGAGTGTAAATAGAATTGGCAACAAAACACAAATCTTTCGTCATGTTTATAAAGAAACACGAAAATAGTCCTACTCAGAGTAGACCCATGGAAGCGCATTGGAAACCAGGCCGTGAGAACGGGTTTTAATGTAAATCAGTAGATTGGCATGCGTTTCTCTTAAAAAGGACTTTTTGTGATATGTTACCAAAAACGTTCAGACTACTGCAATATATAGTAAAGACTCCTGTGGAACGTTTTATTGAAGGGTTTAACTAGAATTGGCAACAAAACACATAACTTATGTTACGTACATAAAGAAACAAGAAAATAGTCCTACTCAGAGTAGACCCATGGAAATGTATTGGAAACCAGGCCGTGAGACCGGGTTTTAATGTAAATCAGTAGATTGGCATGCATTTCTCTTAAAAAGGACTTTTTGTGATATGTTACCAAAAACGCTCAGACTACTGCAATATATAGTAAGACTCCTGTGGAACGTTTTATTGAAGGGTTTAACTAGAATTGGCAACAAAACACAAAACTTACGTTATGTATATAAAGAAACACGAAAATAGTCCTACTCAGAGTAGACCCATGGAAGCGCATTGGAAACCAGGCCTGAAGAACATGTTTCAATGTATACGCGTGTTGGCCTATTTTGATTGGGATGGGCAGATAATGCTTTTCTCTTAAAAAGGGCTTATTAATGAGATGTTAACAGTGACTTCAGAAATGCTCAATCTCCTGCAGTATAGTAGAGATTCCAATAGAGTGCCTTATTACAAAGCGTAAATAGAATTGGCAACAAAACAAAAACTTTCCTTATGTTTATAAAGAAACACGAAAATAGTCCTACTCAGAGAAGACCCATGGAAATGCATTGGAAACCAGGCCGTGAGAACGGGTTTCAATGTAAATCAGTAGATTGGCATGCGTTTCTCTTAAAAAGGACTTTTTGTGATATGTTACCAAAAACGCTCAGACTACTGCAATATATAGTAAAGACTCCTGTGGAACGTTTTATTGAAGGGTTTAACTAGAATTGACAACAAAACACAAAACTTACGTTATGTATGTAAAGAAACAAGAAAATAGTCCTACTCAGAGTAGACCCATGGAAGCGCATTGGAAACCCGGCCTGGAGAACATTTTTCAATGTATACGCGTATTGGCCTGTTTTGATTGGGATGGACAGACTATGCTTTTCTCTTAAAAAGGGCTTATTAATGAGGTGTTAACAGTGACTTCAGAAACGCTCAATCTCCTGCAGTATAGTAGAGATTCCAACAGAGTGCCTTATTACAGCGTGTAAATAGAATTGGCAACAAAACACAAAACTTACGTTATGTATATAAAGAAACAAGAAAATAGTCCTACTCAGAGTAGACCCATGGAAACGCATTGGAAACCAGGCCTGGAGAACATGTTTCAATGTATACGTGTATTGGCCTGTTTTGATGGGGATGATCATGCTTTTCTCTTAAAAAGGGCTTATTAATGAGATGTTACCAGTTACTTCAGAAACGCTCAATCTCCTGCAGTATAGTAGAGATTCATATAGAGTGCCTTATTACAGAGTGTAAATAGAATTGGCAACAAAACAAAAACTTTCCTCATGTTTATAAAGAAACAAGAAAATAGTCCTACTCAGAGTAGACCCATGGAAGCGCATAGGAAACCAGGCCTGGAGATCATGTTTCAATGTATACGCGTATTGGCCTGTTCTGATGGGGATGGACAGATCATGCTTTTCTCTTAAAAAGGGCTTATTAATGAGATGTTACCGGTGATTTCAGAAACGCTCAATCTCCTGCAGTATAGTAGAGATTCCAATAGAGTGCCTTATTACAGAGTGTAAATAGAATTGGCAACAAAACAAAAACTTTCCTCATGTTTATAAAGAAACAAGAAAATAGTCCTACTCAGAGTAGACCCATGGAAGCGCATAGGAAACCAGGCCTGGAGAACATGTTTCAATGTATATGCGTATTGGCCTGTTCTGATGGGGATGGACAGATCATGCTTTTCTCATAAAAAGGGCTTATTAATGAGATGTTACCAGTGACTTCAGAAACGCTCCATCTCCTTCAGTATAGTAGAGATTCCAATAGAGTGCCTTATTACAGAGTGTAAATAGAATTGGCAACAAAACAAAAACTTTCCTCATGTTTATAAAGAAACACGAAAATAGTCCTACTCAGAGTAGACCCATGGAAATGCATTGGAAACCAGGCCGTGAGAACGGGTTTTAATGTAAATCAGTAGATTGGCATGCGTTTCTCTTAAAAAGGACTTTTTGTGATATGTTACCAAAAACGCTCAGACTACTGCAATATATAGTAAAGACTCCTGTGGAACCTTTTATTGAAGGGCTTAACAAGAATTGGCAACAAAACACAAAACTTACGTTATGTATATAAAGAAACACGAAAATAGTCCTACTCAGAGTAGACCCATGGAAGCGCATTGGAAACCAGGCCTGGAGAACATTTTTCAATGTATACGCGTATTGGCCTGTTTTGATTGGGATGGACAGACTATGCTTTTCTCTTAAAAAGAGCTTATTAATGAGGTGTTACCAGTGACTTCAGAAACGCTCAATCTCCTGCAGTATAGTAGAGATTCCAACAGAGTGCCTTATTACAGCGTGTAAATAGAATTGGCAACAAAACACAAAACTTACGTTATGTATATAAAGAAACAAGAAAATAGTCCTACTCAGAGTAGACCCATGGAAACGCATTGGAAACCAGGCCTGGAGAACATGTTTCAATGTATACGTGTATTGGCCTGTTTTGATGGGGATGATCATGCTTTTCTCTTAAAAAGGGCTTATTAATGAGATGTTACCAGTTACTTCAGAAACGCTCAATCTCCTGCAGTATAGTAGAGATTCCAATAGAGTGCCTTATTACAGAGTGTAAATAGAATTGGCAACAAAACAAAAACTTTCCTCATGTTTATAAAGAAACAAGAAAATAGTCCTACTCAGAGTAGACCCATGGAAGCGCATAGGAAACCAGGTCTGGAGATCATGTTTCAATGTATATGCGTATTGGCCTGTTCTGATGGGGATGGACAGATCATGCTTTTCTCTTAAAAAGGGCTTATTAATGAGATGTTACCGGTGATTTCAGAAACGCTCAATCTCCTGCAGTATAGTAGAGATTCCAATAGAGTGCCTTATTACAGAGTGTAAATAGAATTGGCAACAAAACAAAAACTTTCCTCATGTTTATAAAGAAACAAGAAAATAGTCCTACGCAGAGTAGACCCATGGAAGCGCATAGTAAACCAGGCCTGGAGAACATGTTTCAATGTATATGCGTATTGGCCTGTTCTGATGGGGATGGACAGATCATGCTTTTCTCATAAAAAGGGCTTATTAATGAGATGTTACCAGTGACTTCAGAAACGCTCCATCTCCTTCAGTATAGTAGAGATTCCAATAGAGTGCCTTATTACAGAGTGTAAATAGAATTGGCAACAAAACAAAAACTTTCCTCATGTTTATAAAGAAACACGAAAATAGTCCTACTCAGAGTAGACCCATGGAAATGCATTGGAAACCAGGCCGTGAGAACCGGTTTTAATGTAAATCAGTAGATTGGCATGCGTTTCTCTTAAAAAGGACTTTTTGTGATATGTTACCAAAAACGCTCAGACTACTGCAATATATAGTAAAGACTCCTGTGGAACGTTTTATTGAAGGGCTTAACTGGAATTGGCAACAAAACACAAAACTTACCTTATGTATATAAAGAAACACGAAAATAGTCCTACTCAGAGTAGACCCATGGAAGCGCATTGGAAACCAGGCCTGGAGAACATTTTTCAATGTATACGCGTATTGGCCTGTTTTGATTGGGATGGACAGACTATGCTTTTCTCTTAAAAAGAGCTTATTAATGAGGTGTTACCAGTGACTTCAGAAACGCTCAGTCTCCTGCAGTATAGTAGAGATTCCAACAGAGTGCCTTATTACAGCGGGTAAATAGAATTGGCAACAAAACATAAAACTTACGTTATGTATATAAAGAAACAAGAAAATAGTCCTACTAAGAGTAGACCCATGGAAACGCATTGGAAACCAGGCCTGGAGAACATGTTTCAATGTATACGTGTATTGTCCTGTTTTGATAGGGATGGACAGATCATGCTTTTCTCTTAAAAAGGGCTTATTAATGAGATGTTACCAGTGACTTCAGAAATGCTCAATCTCCTGCAGTATAGTAGAGATTCCAATAGAGTGCCTTATTACAGAGTGTAAATAGAATTGGCAACAAAACAAAAACTTTCCTCATGTTTATAAAGAAACACGAAAATAGTCCTACTCAGAGTAGACCCATGGAAATGCATTGGAAACCAGGCCGTCAGAACGGGTTTCAAAGTAAATCAGTAGATTGGCATGCGTTTCTCTCAAAAAGGACTTTTTGTGATATGTTACCAAAAACGCTCAGACTACTGCAATATATAGTAAAGACTCCTGTGGAACGTTTTATTGAAGGGTTTAACTAGAATTGACAACAAAACACAAAACTTATGTTATGTATATAAAGAAACAAGAAAATAGTCCTACTCAGAGTAGACCCATGGAAGCGCATTGGAAACCAGGACTGGGGAACATGTCTCAATGTATACGCGTATTGGCCTGTTTTGATGGGGATGGACAGATCATGCTTTTCTCTTAACAAGGGCTTTTTAATGAGATGTTACCAGTGACTTCAGAAACGCTCAATCTCCTGCAGTATAGTAGAGATTCCAATAGAGTGCCTTATTACAGAGTGTAAATAGAATTGGCAACAAAACACAAATCTTTCGTCATGTTTATAAAGAAACACGAAAATAGTCCTACTCAGAGTAGACCCATGGAAATGCATTGGAAACCAGGCCGTGAGAACGGGTTTTAATGTAAATCAGTAGATTGGCATGCGTTTCTCTTAAAAAGGACTTTTTGTGATATGTTACCAAAAACGTTCAGACTACTGCAATATATAGTAAAGACTCCTGTGGAACGTTTTATTGAAGGGTTTAACTAGAATTGGCAACAAAACACATAACTTATGTTACGTATATAAAGAAACAAGAAAATAGTCCTACTCAGAGTAGACCCATGGAAATGTATTGGAAACCAGTCCGTGAGACCGGGTTTTAATGTAAATCAGTAGATTGGCATGCATTTCTCTTAAAAAGGACTTTTTGTGATATGTTACCAAAAACGCTCAGACTACTGCAATATATAGTAAGACTCCTGTGGAACGTTTTATTGAAGGGTTTAACTAGAATTGGCAACAAAACACATAACTTACGTTACGTATATAAAGAAACAAGAAAATAGTCCTACTCAGAGTAGACCCATGGAAATGCATTGGAAACCAGGCCGTGAGAACGGGTTTTAATGTAAATCAGTAGATTGGCATGCATTTCTCTTAAAAAGGACTTTTTGTGATATGTTACCAAAAACGCTCAGACTACTGCAATATATAGTAAGACTCCTGTGGAACGTTTTATTGAAGGGTTTAACTAGAATTGGCAACAAAACACAAAACTTACGTTATGTATATAAAGAAACACGAAAATAGTCCTACTCAGAGTAGACCCATGGAAGCGCATTGGAAACCAGGCCTGAAGAACATGTTTCAATGTATACGCGTATTGGCCTGTTTTGATTGGGATGGACAGACTATGCTTTTCTCTTAAAAAGGGCTTATTAATGAGGTGTTACCAGTGACTTCAGAAACGCTCAATCTCCTGCAGTATAGTAGAGATTCCAACAGAGTGCCTTATTACAGCGTGTAAATAGAATTGGCAACAAAACACAAAAGTTACGTTATGTATATAAAGAAACAAGAAAATAGTCCTACTCAGAGTAGACCCATGGAAACGCATTGGAAACCAGGCCTGGAGAACATGTTTCAATGTATACGTGTATTGGCCTGTTTTGATGGGGATGATCATGCTTTTCTCTTAAAAAGGGCTTATTAATGAGATGTTACCAGTTACTTCAGAAACGCTCAATCTCCTGCAGTATAGTAGAGATTCATATAGAGTGCCTTATTACAGAGTGTAAATAGAATTGGCAACAAAACAAAAACTTTCCTCATGTTTATAAAGAAACAAGAAAATAGTCCTACTCAGAGTAGACCCATGGAAGCGCATAGGAAACCAGGCCTGGAGATCATGTTTCAATGTATACGCGTATTGGCCTGTTCTGATGGGGATGGACAGATCATGCTTTTCTCTTAAAAAGGGCTTATTAATGAGATGTTACCGGTGATTTCAGAAACGCTCAATCTCCTGCAGTATAGTAGAGATTCCAATAGAGTGCCTTATTACAGAGTGTAAATAGAATTGGCAACAAAACAAAAACTTTCCTCATGTTTATAAAGAAACAAGAAAATAGTCCTACTCAGAGTAGACCCATGGAAGCGCATAGGAAACCAGGCCTGGAGAACATGTTTCAATGTATATGCGTATTGGCCTGTTCTGATGGGGATGGACAGATCATGCTTTTCTCATAAAAAGGGCTTATTAATGAGATGTTACCAGTGACTTCAGAAACGCTCCATCTCCTTCAGTATAGTAGAGATTCCAATAGAGTGCCTTATTACAGAGTGTAAATAGAATTGGCAACAAAACAAAAACTTTCCTCATGTTTATAAAGAAACACGAAAATAGTCCTACTCAGAGTAGACCCATGGAAATGCATTGGAAACCAGGCCGTCAGAACGGGTTTCAAAGTAAATCAGTAGATTGGCATGCGTTTCTCTCAAAAAGGACTTTTTGTGATATGTTACCAAAAACGCTCAGACTACTGCAATATATAGTAAAGACTCCTGTGGAACGTTTTATTGAAGGGTTTAACTAGAATTGACAACAAAACACAAAACTTACGTTATGTATATAAAGAAACAAGAAAATAGTCCTACTCAGAGTAGACCCATGGAAGCGCATTGGAAACCAGGCCTGGGGAACATGTCTCAATGTATACGCGTATTGGCCTGTTTTGATGGGGATGGACAGATCATGCTTTTCTCTTAACAAGGGCTTTTTAATGAGATGTTACCAGTGACTTCAGAAACGCTCAATCTCCTGCAGTATAGTAGAGATTCCAATAGAGTGCCTTATTACAGAGTGTAAATAGAATTGGCAACAAAACACAAATCTTTCGTCATGTTTATAAAGAAACACGAAAATAGTCCTACTCAGAGTAGACCCATGGAAATGCATTGGAAACCAGGCCGTGAGAACGGGTTTTAATGTAAATCAGTAGATTGGCATGCGTTTCTCTTAAAAAGGACTTTTTGTGATATGTTACCAAAAACGTTCAGACTACTGCAATATATAGTAAAGACTCCTGTGGAACGTTTTATTGAAGGGTTTAACTAGAATTGGCAACAAAACACATAACTTATGTTACGTATATAAAGAAACAAGAAAATAGTCCTACTCAGAGTAGACCCATGGAAATGTATTGGAAACCAGGCCGTGAGACCGGGTTTTAATGTAAATCAGTAGATTGGCATGCATTTCTCTTAAAAAGGACTTTTTGTGATATGTTACCAAAAACGCTCAGACTACTGCAATATATAGTAAAGACTCCTGTGGAACGTTTTATTGAAGGGCTTAACTAGAATTGGCAACAAAACACAAAACTTACGTTATGTATATAAAGAAACACGAAAATAGTCCTACTCAGAGTAGACCCATGGAAGCGCATTGGAAACCAGGCCTGGAGAACATTTTTCAATGTATACGCGTATTGGCCTGTTTTGATTGGGATGGACAGACTATGCTTTTCTCTTAAAAAGAGCTTATTAATGAGGTTTTACCAGTGACTTCAGAAACGCTCCATCTCCTTCAGTATAGTAGAGATTCCAATAGAGTGCCTTATTACAGAGTGTAAATAGAATTGGCAACAAAACAAAAACTTTCCTCATGTTTATAAAGAAACAAGAAAATAGTCCTACTCAGAGTAGACCCATGGAAGCGCATAGGAAACCAGGCCTGGAGAACATGTTTCAATGTATATGCGTATTGGCCTGTTCTGATGGGGATGGACAGATCATGCTTTTCTCATAAAAAGGGCTTATTAATGAGATGTTACCAGTGACTTCAGAAACGCTCCATCTCCTTCAGTATAGTAGAGATTCCAATAGAGTGCCTTATTACAGAGTGTAAATAGAATTGGCAACAAAACAAAAACTTTCCTCATGTTTATAAAGAAACACGAAAATAGTCCTACTCAGAGTAGACCCATGGAAATGCATTGGAAACCAGGCCGTCAGAACGGGTTTCAAAGTAAATCAGTAGATTGGCATGCGTTTCTCTCAAAAAGGACTTTTTGTGATATGTTACCAAAAACGCTCAGACTACTGCAATATATAGTAAAGACTCCTGTGGAACGTTTTATTGAAGGGTTTAACTAGAATTGACAACAAAACACAAAACTTACGTTATGTATATAAAGAAACAAGAAAATAGTCCTACTCAGAGTAGACCCATGGAAGCGCATTGGAAACCAGGCCTGGGGAACATGTCTCAATGTATACGCGTATTGGCCTGTTTTGATGGGGATGGACAGATCATGCTTTTCTCTTAACAAGGGCTTTTTAATGAGATGTTACCAGTGACTTCAGAAACGCTCAATCTCCTGCAGTATAGTAGAGATTCCAATAGAGTGCCTTATTACAGAGTGTAAATAGAATTGGCAACAAAACACAAATCTTTCGTCATGTTTATAAAGAAACACGAAAATAGTCCTACTCAGAGTAGACCCATGGAAATGCATTGGAAACCAGGCCGTGAGAACGGGTTTTAATGTAAATCAGTAGATTGGCATGCGTTTCTCTTAAAAAGGACTTTTTGTGATATGTTACCAAAAACGTTCAGACTACTGCAATATATAGTAAAGACTCCTGTGGAACGTTTTATTGAAGGGTTTAACTAGAATTGGCAACAAAACACATAACTTATGTTACGTATATAAAGAAACAAGAAAATAGTCCTACTCAGAGTAGACCCATGGAAATGTATTGGAAACCAGGCCGTGAGACCGGGTTTTAATGTAAATCAGTAGATTGGCATGCATTTCTCTTAAAAAGGACTTTTTGTGATATGTTACCAAAAACGCTCAGACTACTGCAATATATAGTAAAGACTCCTGTGGAACGTTTTATTGAAGGGCTTAACTAGAATTGGCAACAAAACACAAAACTTACGTTATGTATATAAAGAAACACGAAAATAGTCCTACTCAGAGTAGACCCATGGAAGCGCATTGGAAACCAGGCCTGGAGAACATTTTTCAATGTATACGCGTATTGGCCTGTTTTGATTGGGATGGACAGACTATGCTTTTCTCTTAAAAAGAGCTTATTAATGAGGTGTTACCAGTGACTTCAGAAACGCTCAATCTCCTGCAGTATAGTAGAGATTCCAACAGAGTGCCTTATTACAGCGGGTAAATAGAATTGGCAACAAAACATAAAACTTACGTTATGTATATAAAGAAACAAGAAAATAGTCCTACTAAGAGTAGACCCATGGAAACGCATTGGAAACCAGGCCTGGAGAACATGTTTCAATGTATACGTGTATTGTCCTGTTTTGATAGGGATGGACAGATCATGCTTTTCTCTTAAAAAGGGCTTATTAATGAGATGTTACCAGTGACTTCAGAAATGCTCAATCTCCTGCAGTATAGTAGAGATTCCAATAGAGTGCCTTATTACAGAGTGTAAATAGAATTGGCAACAAAACAAAAACTTTCCTCATGTTTATAAAGAAACACGAAAATAGTCCTACTCAGAGTAGACCCATGGAAATGCATTGGAAACCAGGCCGTCAGAACGGGTTTCAAAGTAAATCAGTAGATTGGCATGCGTTTCTCTCAAAAAGGACTTTTTGTGATATGTTACCAAAAACGCTCAGACTACTGCAATATATAGTAAAGACTCCTGTGGAACGTTTTATTGAAGGGTTTAACTAGAATTGACAACAAAACACAAAACTTACGTTATGTATATAAAGAAACAAGAAAATAATCCTACTCAGAGTAGACCCATGGAAGCGCATTGGAAACCAGGCCTGGGGAACATGTCTCAATGTATACGCGTATTGGCCTGTTTTGATGGGGATGGACAGATCATGCTTTTCTCTTAACAAGGGCTTTTTAATGAGATGTTACCAGTGACTTCAGAAACGCTCAATCTCCTGCAGTATAGTAGAGATTCCAATAGAGTGCCTTATTACAGAGTGTAAATAGAATTGGCAACAAAACACAAATCTTTCGTCATGTTTATAAAGAAACACGAAAATAGTCCTACTCAGAGTAGACCCATGGAAATGCATTGGAAACCAGGCCGTGAGAACGGGTTTTAATGTAAATCAGTAGATTGGCATGCGTTTCTCTTAAAAAGGACTTTTTGTGATATGTTACCAAAAACGTTCAGACTACTGCAATATATAGTAAAGACTCCTGTGGAACGTTTTATTGAAGGGTTTAACTAGAATTGGCAACAAAACACATAACTTATGTTACGTATATAAAGAAACAAGAAAATAGTCCTACTCAGAGTAGACCCATGGAAATGTATTGGAAACCAGGCCGTGAGACCGGGTTTTAATGTAAATCAGTAGATTGGCATGCATTTCTCTTAAAAAGGACTTTTTGTGATATGTTACCAAAAACGCTCAGACTACTGCAATATATAGTAAGACTCCTGTGGAACGTTTTATTGAAGGGTTTAACTAGAATTGGCAACAAAACACAAAACTTACGTTATGTATATAAAGAAACACGAAAATAGTCCTACTCAGAGTAGACCCATGGAAGCGCATTGGAAACCAGGCCTGAAGAACATGTTTCAATGTATACGCGTGTTGGCCTATTTTGATTGGGATGGGCAGATAATGCTTTTCTCTTAAAAAGGGCTTATTAATGAGATGTTAACAGTGACTTCAGAAATGCTCAATCTCCTGCAGTATAGTAGAGATTCCAATAGAGTGCCTTATTACAGAGCGTAAATAGAATTGGCAACAAAACAAAAACTTTCCTCATGTTTATAAAGAAACACGAAAATAGTCCTACTCAGAGAAGACCCATGGAAATGCATTGGAAACCAGGCCGTGAGAACGGGTTTCAATGTAAATCAGTAGATTGGCATGCGTTTCTCTTAAAAAGGACTTTTTGTGATATGTTACCAAAAACGCTCAGACTACTGCAATATATAGTAAAGACTCCTGTGGAACGTTTTATTGAAGGGTTTAACTAGAATTGACAACAAAACACAAAACTTACGTTATGTATGTAAAGAAACAAGAAAATAGTCCTACTCAGAGTAGACCCATGGAAGCGCATTGGAAACCCGGCCTGGAGAACATTTTTCAATGTATACGCGTATTGGCCTGTTTTGATTGGGATGATCATGCTTTTCTCTTAAAAAGGGCTTATTAATGAGGTGTTACCAGTGACTTCAGAAACGCTCAATCTCCTGCAGTATAGTAGAGATTCATATAGAGTGCCTTATTACAGAGTGTAAATAGAATTGGCAACAAAACAAAAACTTTCCTCATGTTTATAAAGAAACAAGAAAATAGTCCTACTCAGAGTAGACCCATGGAAGCGCATAGGAAACCAGGCCTGGAGATCATGTTTCAATGTATACGCGTATTGGCCTGTTCTGATGGGGATGGACAGATCATGCTTTTCTCTTAAAAAGGGCTTATTAATGAGATGTTACCGGTGATTTCAGAAACGCTCAATCTCCTGCAGTATAGTAGAGATTCCAATAGAGTGCCTTATTACAGAGTGTAAATAGAATTGGCAACAAAACAAAAACTTTCCTCATGTTTATAAAGAAACAAGAAAATAGTCCTACTCAGAGTAGACCCATGGAAGCGCATAGGAAACCAGGCCTGGAGAACATGTTTCAATGTATATGCGTATTGGCCTGTTCTGATGGGGATGGACAGATCATGCTTTTCTCATAAAAAGGGCTTATTAATGAGATGTTACCAGTGACTTCAGAAACGCTCCATCTCCTTCAGTATAGTAGAGATTCCAATAGAGTGCCTTATTACAGAGTGTAAATAGAATTGGCAATAAAACAAAAACTTTCCTCATGTTTATAAAGAAACACGAAAATAGTCCTACTCAGAGTAGACCCATGGAAATGCATTGGAAACCAGGCCGTCAGAACGGGTTTCAAAGTAAATCAGTAGATTGGCATGCGTTTCTCTCAAAAAGGACTTTTTGTGATATGTTACCAAAAACGCTCAGACTACTGCAATATATAGTAAAGACTCCTGTGGAACGTTTTATTGAAGGGTTTAACTAGAATTGACAACAAAACACAAAACTTACGTTATGTATATAAAGAAACAAGAAAATAGTCCTACTCAGAGTAGACCCATGGAAGCGCATTGGAAACCAGGCCTGGGGAACATGTCTCAATGTATACGCGTATTGGCCTGTTTTGATGGGGATGGACAGATCATGCTTTTCTCTTAACAAGGGCTTTTTAATGAGATGTTACCAGTGACTTCAGAAACGCTCAATCTCCTGCAGTATAGTAGAGATTCCAATAGAGTGCCTTATTACAGAGTGTAAATAGAATTGGCAACAAAACACAAATCTTTCGTCATGTTTATAAAGAAACACGAAAATAGTCCTACTCAGAGTAGACCCATGGAAATGCATTGGAAACCAGGCCGTGAGAACGGGTTTCAATGTAAATCAGTAGATTGGCATGCGTTTCTCTTAAAAAGGACTTTTTGTGATATGTTACCAAAAACGTTCAGACTACTGCAATATATAGTAAAGACTCCTGTGGAACGTTTTATTGAAGGGTTTAACTAGAATTGGCAACAAAACACATAACTTATGTTACGTATATAAAGAAACAAGAAAATAGTCCTACTCAGAGTAGACCCATGGAAATGTATTGGAAACCAGGCCGTGAGACCGGGTTTTAATGTAAATCAGTAGATTGGCATGCATTTCTCTTAAAAAGGACTTTTTGTGATATGTTACCAAAAACGCTCAGACTACTGCAATATATAGTAAGACTCCTGTGGAACGTTTTATTGAAGGGTTTAACTAGAATTGGCAACAAAACACATAACTTATGTTACGTATATAAAGAAACAAGAAAATAGTCCTACTCAGAGTAGACCCATGGAAGCGCATTGGAAACCCGGCCTGGAGAACATTTTTCAATGTATACGCGTATTGGCCTGTTTTGATTGGGATGGACAGACTATGCTTTTCTCTTAAAAAGGGCTTATTAATGAGATGTTAACAGTGACTTCAGAAATGCTCAATCTCCTGCAGTATAGTAGAGATTCCAATAGAGTGCCTTATTACAGAGTGTAAATAGAATTGGCAACAAAACAAAAACTTTCCTCATGTTTATAAAGAAACACGAAAATAGTCCTACTCAGAGAAGACCCATGGAAATGCATTGGAAACCAGGCCGTGAGAACGGGTTTCAATGTAAATCAGTAGATTGGCATGCGTTTCTCTTAAAAAGGACTTTTTGTGATATGTTACCAAAAACGCTCAGACTACTGCAATATATAGTAAAGACTCCCGTGGAACGTTTTATTGAAGGGTTTAACTAGAATTGGCAACAAAACACAAAACTTACGTTATGTATATAAAGAAACACATAACGTTATGTATATAAAGAAACACATAACGAAAATAGTCCTACTCAGAGTAGACCCATGGAAATGCATTGGAAACCAGGCCGTGAGAACGGGTTTCAATGTAAATCAATGTAAATCAGTAAATTAGTAGATTGGCATGCGTTTCTCTTAAAAAGGACTTTTTGTGATATGTTACCAAAAACGCTCAGACTACTAAGTTAATTGTAAGTCATACAATTAATGTACTTTTGAATTACTGGTTCAAATGCAAATGCTGGCATCAGATGAAGGAGTGATATCAGTCTCTGGAAGAAATAATGGGAATCCACCAATATCAACCTAGCCTAAAACAACAAAAGGGAAAATAACCCTAAGGCAAATTCTGTTCTGTTCTAAAGAAGCTTCTTTGCTCAGCTGTATTCTACACGTATATGGACTTTTCTGGAATGCAGGATAAAAGTTCCTCTTCTTGTGCCTCAAAGTGTAATTTAAAGATGCCAAACTAGAAGTCTATTCCACACAGTGTGCAGTTCCCATGGACAGATTTTCATAAAATAAATGCCATTTTCTCATGGTTGATGTGGCCCTTCTGGAATGTCGGTAGGACCTTCTGTGAGTAACCGCAGTAATCAAAAACGACTAGGAAAGTGAGTGAGGAGAGTTAGTGGAATTTAGTTAGAGGAGGGGTAGGCAGACTTCAGACAGAGAACAGTGGCTCAGGATGGAGAGTAAATTATCTACTGCCCTGTATGAACCCTGTATGAACAATATGTATTTATTGATTACTTTTACATTTATCCTCGCAACAACACTGTGTTAGGTTAGGCTGAAGGTCTGACTGGCCCAGATTCACCCAGTGAGATTCATGGCTGAGTGGGGATTAGAACCTGGGTCTCCCAGCACCCTAACCACTATACTACACTGGCTCTCTATCATACACTTGAAACCTATGAAGACCTTATGGTTTGATAAAGAATGTCAAGAAATTAGAAGTTGAGAAGACACATACGAAGGTCCCATATCTCACATGAGCCTAAAGAACAGAACACCACGCTAAAACTCAGGCGAGATTATAAAAAATTAATTTCAGCTAAAAAAAACCTCTTTTCCAGGCAAAATTCTGGGCTGACCTTGAAGTGGCAGGCCACACAGTCCAATTCAGCATACTTTTGGCACTTAGTTTCCAGGAGGCTCAAAGAGGTAAAACACTCTTTCAATTTACCTATTCCAGCTTCAACATGAGAAAACTTCTACTTCAATTTATTCAAAGAAGATGCAGCAGAAAGGTCTTGTGGTAGGTAGCTCCTTGAGGTGGACATCAGTTTACTCCCTTTTTGGCTGCTGGTGACCTCTTTGGAAATTAAATTGCTTACCCAGACTCTGAAGAATAGTAAGGCCCCAGGTGAGGATTTTTTTTTTTTACCACCGGACCTGTTCAAAAGTGATGTAGATTGGTGGGCCCCAGCAAAAATGTACGCCAGGTATCTCTTGCACAAACCTGAGGACTGGGTGGAAGAAAACCTCATCTTTGTGGAAGAACAGGCTGGCTTCAGGAAAGAGCAATCTACTATGGATGACAGTTACATTCTGCATCATCTGATAACTAAGTGCAACAAGGGGGGGGGTGTAAGCTTATTATCACTTTCATTGACTTAAGTGCAGCTTTTGACTCCATAAATTGGTGCCGTCTTTGGGGAAAGCTGTCACAAACAAATATTGATCTTAGGCTCCTATTTCTAATAAAAGTACTTTATTCAGATACATATCTGAAAGTCCATACGGGAACAAGCCTTGCCCTTACAGACCAGACTCCAACACAAAAAGGTGTACATCAAGGCTGTATTTTAGCTCCTTTTCTTTTTAATTTTTGTATTAATGACATTGCAGCAGACCTCCCTGAGCAGGACTATCATATGCCCAAATCCCAAATGGAGCACTGAATCTTCTTCTGTTCGTAGATGATATGATATTACTCTCAACATCACAAGTCAGTCTAAGAAGTCTTCTAAAACAGTTCAGTGCTTACTGTGCAGAAAATGACCTAGTCATTAACAATGACAAATCAAAAGTAATAGGTTTTGGTTAAAAGAAAAAATCACATGCTACCCTCAACATGTATTTTCATGCATCGTTTTCAATCTGATGTTCTGTGGGCATGTTTTCAAAGGGCGGAGAGGGGCATGCCTTTTCTCCAGTGGGCATTTTCACCTTAAAAGAAATTAGGAAAATGCACCCTCCTTGCCAGCAGCACCCTCATTTTTAAAGATAAAGCGATCAAATTTGGCACAGTGATAGCTCTTAAGGAGGGCTTTATCCACACCAAGTTTGAATCAGATTGGGTCATCCCTTGATTTTAAGGGATGAACTCTAAAGTGATAGAACAGGTACAATCTTATTGCTTCCTTGGTATAATTTTTTTGGCCTCAGGATCTTGGCCCTTACAAATAAAGAAAAATGAAGTAAAATCAGTTGCCTGCTTACAGTCTTTGAGTAGACTATTCAGTTATAGATAGCCTGGCGCACAACATCCAAAAGTAAACACTTCTAAAGCAAAGGTGATAACGATGTTAATCTATGGTGCAGAAATTTGGGGTTTTACAGATCTTTCCAAAATTGAAAACATTCAAAGCCACTTTTTGTGCATGATTTTAGGGGTCTCAAAATCTTTCCCAGCTCATTTAGGACTGAGCAGGGAGTTGGACTCGATGGCCTTGTAGGCCTCTTCCAACTCTGCTATTCTATGATTCTATGACTCCATCACACCAGCGTTATAGCTAACTGTCAACATGGGTTGTGTGCAAAGGACTCAGATGACATCTTCCATGTCCTGCTCTGCCCTTGCTTATTCCCCCCTCTTAACGCTGTTTTTTGAAGCGGAGAAAGTCTGGTTCTTCCAGTAAATCGAAAGGACAACATGCTACCCTCAACATGTATTTTCATGCATTGTTTTCAATCTGATGTTCTGTGGGCATGTTTTCAAAGGGCGGAGAGGGGCATGCCTTTTCTCCAGTGGGCATTTTCACCTTAAAAGAAATTAGGAAAATGCACCCTCCTTGCCAGCAGCACCCTCATTTTTAAAGATAAAGCGATCAAATTTGGCACAGTGATAGCTCTTAAGGAGGGCTTTATCCACACCAAGTTTGAATCAGATTGGGTCATCCCTTGATTTTAAGGGATTTTTAAAATGGAAATTAAACAAATGCTTACATCTGCATAAGTTTTAAAGATAAAGATGGGGCTCTCTATGGGGCTCCCAGGCTTATCCTCCTGTGCAGGGATAAGTATTTTTAATATATAGTGCCCCTCTGCCTCCCTTTCTGTTTCTTCTGTTCTTTTTGAACAAATTATACCCTTCAATTGCTGTAGTCCACTCATGGGAGTCATCCCACCACGTTTCAGTTATACCATCAAGTCATATTTGCCTTCATGTATTAAGAATTAAAGTTTGTTCTGTTTGTTTCCAATACTCTGGGCATTAGTATATAGACATCGAAGACCATGTTCTTTATAGTCTGGCTTCTTTCCTATACTATTGTGAAGTCTATTTTGGGGGGCTATTAGAGCTGTTCTCTCTGTTATGGTGCATAAGCCTAACCCTCTAAACTTCTAGATGGCAGATACAAAAAAATCCCACTACCCAACAGATGCTGTCCCTGTAAAAATACCGAGGTGGAAACAGCATCACGTGTTACTGTTCTGTAGATTTTATCAAGGGGCTAGGAATGATCTTCTGAACCCCATTTTACAGTCTTTTCCTGGTCACCCAACTGAATTCCTAATGTCCCTATTACTTCAGAGCTCAGACAAGTCAATCCCTGAGCAAGTGGCCAAGTTTTTGAACTTGGCCATTTCTATCAGATCCTCTATGATTACTTGTCCTTTTAATAGTTAAATATATGCTCAGTCCTTTGTATGTAACTTTTGCTGGAATGGTCTATTGACTGCAATAAAGTTGTTGTTCTATCTTCTACTCATTTTAGTGCAAGTGGCCAAATTTTTGAATCTGGCTACTCTCATTAGACCAATCACGGATGTCTGTTCATTATTTTAAACCTACTGATTAGCATTTTCACAGATTTTGTATCCTTTCTTTTTACCATCATGTATTTTTATTAACATCTGTGTACTTATATGCTATAATAATGGTCTGTTGACTGTAAATAAAGCTTGATTGATTGAGCCCTTGTTTTAAATGTTTTAATTAGTTATATTTTATGGTGTTTGCATTTGTGTTGTACCCAGCCTCGATCCAGAGGAAGAGGCGGGTAACAAATAAATAAATAAATATATTATTAATATTTTTATTATTATTATTATATACAGATATAAATAACCAATAAAAGGGCAGAATGATAGAAGTCTTTGGTACATTTTTATCTGAGCCATCAGACACAGCACAAATGTAAACACAGCCAATTAGTTTTACCAATACTTTCAGTGCAGCCTTATATGTCTACTCAGTTGTAAATCCTATTAAGGAACATACTCCCAGGGACAGGCTGGGGCTCCACAGGCTGCCGCCGCTGCATCTCCAGGGTGTGCCAGGCCAGGGTTCACGCGGCCAGAGCGCCGCAGTTCTATGGCCTGTCAGGCCAGGGCTCCCAGGCCAGGCCGCCTGCTGCTTGCCTGCCAGCGAACTTGCCCACTTGACGTGCCAGGCTATGGCTCCAGCCAGGGCCAGGACAGGCCGGCCATAGGATCTGGGCTTTCTCCTTGGCCAGTGCGATCACACCAGCCAAGGAGAAGGCCAGATTGGTGCAGAGAGGGGCTGGGGGATGCATTCCCAGAAGTCTGGGAACACATCCTTCTAGGCCCTCCCTGCTTTCCCTGGTAGATTGGGCCCCAACCCCGGCTGCACCAGAGAAGCCTTGTTTTTCCAGTGGTCTCCAGGGTTTTCTGGGTCATCTGGTCATCCTATTGGAACTTGGACATTTGTTGCTCAAGTATGCTAATTTTTTCTTCCAATAGTGCAACCAGCTTGCATTTGTTGCAGGTGTGCGCCATGTTGAACTCAGGCAGGAGTATAAACCTTGCACAAACCTTGTAGGTCACCTTTCTGCCTATAGTCCTTTTTTATTTCTGTCCTTCTGACTGTACTGAATAGCCTGTGCTTTGTCGTGCCCTCCCTGAAGCTTAACAACAGAATCCCGTACTATATGGGTGTGTTTTACAAGAATAACAACAAAAATGGTTGGGGACCTCCCCTGCCAATCTCCCCCAGACAAATGCCTGTTTGCTCTCTCTGATCGCTCTCTCTCTCGGAGCTGGCTTCCTTATGTAGCTTCTAGTCCAGCTGGGACAGCTTCCTCTTCTCTTCTCTGCTGAGAAACAGAATGAGACTTTCTGCCCACTCAGCTGTTTAGAGCAATCAGGCCCTTTCAGGCCCAGCAGCAGCTCTCAGGACACAACCTTGACTCAGCACTCAAGAGCACATGATGAGCACAGGCATCTCTGAATAGTCAACCCCCTGGATTTACTCTCCTCCTCTCTCCTCCTTGCCTGGGTCTCCTCCTCCATTACATCCCCTCTGATCACTCGCTTTCTGGGAACTGGCATCCTTATGTAGCTTCTAGTCCAGCTGGGTCAGCTTCCTCTTCTCTAACTGGCCCAAAGTCACCCAGTGAGTTCCATGGCCAAGTGGGGGACTATACAGTATACCATACTGCACTGGGGATGGGTGCTGAGTCAGTTGCAAACCCTTATCACATAGTGGTCACTGGATTCTTGAGGGCCCTTTTCCTGGCCCCCTAAACCTGCAGACATGAAGCCTAAAGGTATAGTTTCTTTTGAGGTTTCTTTGGGACCCTGATTGGGATTTCTGTTCTCTGCACACTGAGGCAGTGTAAACTCAGGAAATATTTGGATAAAAGGAGGGAAAGATCCTTGTCTAGTATTATGATAATGGGCATCTGTTCTGGCCTTTCTTTGTATTGCTACTAACCATGGTCTTGTTTACATGGCTAATGAACAAGAGCTATAATGACAAATTTTTAGATTAGTTTCCAACTGATAAACCAGAAACTGAACCAAGCTAAGAGGTGCTAGTGAGAAGTGACTGCACTTGTCAACTGCTTCATTTGTTCAGTGGTAGCAGTATGCTGAATCTGTGAGTATGGATATGAGAAAGTTGATGGGGAAAGACTGTTAAATGTTTGGAAAGGTGAGACAGTGGTCTGATCAGGGTCTTGTTTACATGGCTAATGAACCAGAGGTGTAATAACAGTATGGTAGCAGCATGCTGAATCTGAGAGTAAGGAAAGAGAAAAGAATGTTAAATGTTAGGAAAGGTGAGACTATGGTCATCCAGTGAAGGATTTGCAGTCAGAAAAAACATTTGAGGGAAGGGGAGACTATCACACAGAGTATAGCAAAAGTTTCAAAGTACAGCAAAAGTTACAAAAGTAGGAGTGAGTAAAGTTAATTTCAGATACATTGAATGTCTCACTTGTTCTTTATTTCAGTGGTTTTAATATTAAGGTGTTATGTAGAACAGGTTTATCTTATCATAGAATAGTAGAGTTGGAAAGGGCCTACAAGGCCATCGAGTCCAACCCCCTGCTCAATGCAGGAATCCACCCTAAATCTTAATTGTGTGCTATCAAATCAGCCATGTGACCAAGGCTATGTTCGGGTGGGCACCCCCCCCTTGGTGCTGGACATTTCCCCATGGGGGCGGCCATATTGTCCTCCTTTTTGGTTTCCAAAAAGTCAAATGGTCAGCCTAATGGCCGATATGTGTGATTCTGTTGCTCAACAGCGCAGAGGGCTGTACTGCCTATGCGGGCTGATTGCCCGAGCATTTGGAGAAGATGTCATGGGGGAGGGGGACCCACAACTACCACATTAGGTAGGTTAGACAGAGTGTCAGCAACTGGGTGAAGAAACCTTGTTCTTCCTCAGTGTTATCCCTTGTGACATGCATTATCAAGAGGTGCAGCCTTCTGCTATCTCTTACCCTTCTTGTGGAATATCCGAGTTGGCCTGGGGACCTACTGCGTGGAAGGCTGCTGCTGTGCCTATTCACCTGCCCCTGCCTGAGGTGGACTTTGTACCAAGCCTGTGTTGATGTCTGGTTTTCCTGAAGCTTATGACCCTTTGACTCACACCTGTAACTTTTACAAAAGAACATGTGAAGAGCTGTGCTGGATCAGACCAAGATCCATACGGTCCAGCATTCTACTCACATACTGGCCAACCAGCTGCCTGTGGGGCTAGAAGCCACTGATGGTCATCTTCTCCAGGAATGTGTTCAGTCCCCCTTTACAGCCGTCCACAATTGGTTTTCATCACAACATCTTGTGGAACTGAATTCCATAATTTAGCGTGTAAAGAAGACCTTCCTTTTAACTGCCCTGACTCTCCCAAAATTAGCTTCATGGAATGGCCCTGTTGCGTTCTCCTGTTTTAGGAGAGGGGGCAAATGCCTCCCTGTCTGCTTTCTCCACGCCATGCCGCTTTCCAAACCTAAAAAGCCCCAAAGAGTTGAAACTTTTTTTTCTCCTGAGCTGCTCCAGACCCTTGATCCTTTTTGTTGTCCTTTTCTGCCCTTTTCCTAATTCTACCATATCCTTTTTGTGTGTTTGTTTGTTGGTTTTGTTGGTTTTTAAGTGTGGTTGCCGGAATTCTACAGAGTATTCCAAGTGTGGCCATACCCTGGATTTGCATAAGGGCAAAGTCTGAGGGCAAAACCTCTGAGGCCAAAAACTCTACCCAGGTAGGTAAATGTGATGAAGTTACACTGACTTTTTGCTTTTCTTTGGAATGCTGTATATGTGTGTGATATTTGCCTTTTCTTTGTTTTTGTTTCCCCCCTAAATAAACTCTCTTTTTAGATTTGGACATCTGTTGATTTAAAAGGAATTTCTCACTAAAGTAAATAAATAAATAAATAAAGTGAAAGAACACGTGATTACAAAGCTAATGCTTGTGATTTTAGAATTTTTGAAAAGGGTTTTGTTAAGTTCTGGGTTTCTGGGCTTTGGGAAGCAAAGTCCAAAGCACCTTTCTTTTGCCTTTTCCTGGGGCTGGGCTTTAGGAGACTTTGGCAACAAGGCTCAGAAACTCAACCATGGATTCCATACACTGACTGTAGATAGTAAGAAAGGACATTCTCTTTAGTTTATTGAAAACAGGTTTCCTATCAATTACTGGGAGCTGGAGTCATTGGGCTTCTTTAAACGAGCACTTCATAGCACCCTCGTGACTGGCCACTGACTGATGTTCATGGGTCAGTTTGACAACATTGTCAGCCTCCTGCACGTCTCCCGCTCCATTTCCCAGTTTTAGCAGTAATTTCAGCTCGTTGCAAATGCAGAAGAGAAGCAGGAAGCAGAGCCATGGTAAGGAAATGTGATTTCTCCCCATCTAAAGGAGCCCTTTGGTCATTGATTTTTTTTCTTTTATATTCTCTTTACATACTTCTTTTCCTACCTAGAAAGCCCAAACTCTTGAAGTTTCCACTTCGATGACTTACCACCAAGTACCTCTTACCACCAAGCCCTTTGGTCTGGGACACTTAGTACTTCTTGGTATTATCTATATAGTACTCCCCCCCCTTTTTTTTTACTGCTTTCAAGCACTTCACATGCATTAACTCAATCATTGTTACAACAGCCTTGTGAAGTTGGTAAGTACTATTTCCTCCTTATTGCTGAGGTAAAGAGACATTAAACAAGTGGAAGTTCTCTTGATAAAACATCTGACCTAAAATATGTCAACCCCAACAAAATGGGCATGTGCACAGGGACGAGGCCTTGTGCGGAGTCAGACCCCTGGCCTGCCTAGCCCAGCATTTCCAATGCTGACTGGCAACAGCAGCTGTCCAGGGTTTTAGGCAGGGCTCTTTCCTAGCCCTACCTGGGGACTGAATGTGGGAACCTGGGCAATCTTTGCTGTTCTGGAATTTTCAGGTGTAGTTTATAACTGCAAATGTACAAGAAACACTAGTTATTGCCTGTTCAGTGTTTTTCCCCCCTGTTGATTTTTTTAATGTGCTGCTAATGCAATTTCCAAAGCAAATTGCAGGTCGCCTTGAGAGAGGAGTTCGTCATTACTTTTTATCCCATCTGCAATATAAGGATAATACTGGACAGTTTGTTCTTCCCCTTTTAGTTTGTCACTTGTATACAGCAGCCCCGAGTGTGACCTCCTTCCAGGCCAAATCCCACACTCAATTACATTCATACACATCTCCTGTTCCACTGACTTGCTTGCAGACTGGTTTCACTTTTAATTTTTTTTTTTAAAGTATAATTCAATTCTGCACATGAAATTAGAGCATGGATGCCCGTGTTCGATGCCAGCCTTTATTTCTTCAGCCCCATCAGCCACAGGCTGCATGGCAGGAATGCACAGCCCTACTTGTGAGCAAGTATTTCCCAAACAAGTCCTAGAACATTTGTATTAATTTGTATTAGAGCATGAGACAATTTTAAACTTAATCAATCACCATGTTTATTATTCCAGTTAATTCCTGCATTTAATCATGTTTTACCTTTCCTCTGTTTTCAACAGTTAAACAGTTCCGTAACTGTATGATGAAGACAGATGGTTGACATAGCTCTATAACAACATTTTGCCCAAATTTCACTGGAGCTCCTGTGGCTAAACATTGGGGGCACACAGATCCATGTTTCTTTGCCTCAGAGCAGGGGAGCGCTCAGGTGCCGTATGGATCATCTACCATTTCGAAATCTACCATATACGAAAGGGCTTGTTGAAGCAGGGCCAAACAGAAGCAAATCTCACCAGCATTGGATGCCCCGGTGCTATTCTTACATGATATTATTATTCACAGGGGCCCTTGTTGCCCTCATAGACTGATCAGGGCATAGATTTATTCTACGAATATTAAGCTCCGTTGCAAAGGCTCTTGCCTTTTGATAGAAGTAGAGAGACATCTCTCGGTCCACGAGGAAGTTGTGGTAGATTATTGCAAGTCTTGTGTAAATCTTCAGTTGAGCCTTTTTATTCCTCAAGTCCATGGCAGCTGCAAGGGCCAAATTATAGTAGCCAGCAGCATCAAAAGGATCCTGAAACAGTAAAGCAAGATACAAGGCACTGTGCAATTGTGTAGTATGAATAGTTAATAATAACGAAAAATGACTGTCGCTGCTTGCAGGCAGCAGCGCTATAGAAAGGTGAAATAAGAAGACATTTGGATTTAAACACGGGACTCTGCAGACATTAATATTCTGGAAGAGGATATGTTGTTGTAGCCTTCAATAACTTTGTATTAACTTTGCCTTGAAATATTAAAAGCAAGCAGAAGAATACTGTCAAGACAGGGGGAAAACAGGTTCAGATACTTGAAACTTTCTACATTTCCCTGACATGTCTCCCTGTGAGTATAGTGAAAAGCATTTTCTTTTATACTTTATGCTTTCACTGCAGCAATTGCTGGCCAAACACCAGTGTACTTAGGCTGCTCTGTGAAAGTATGAACTATCTCTTAAACTCAGCATTACAAAAACATTGCCTTTTATCTTGAAACAAAAACAAACATGCCTAAAACCAGGCGTATCCAACATCTTCCTCTCCCTGCCTCCACCCCCACTTTGGGCTTCTCTACACCTCGACGCCTGGCTCCTACAATTGCGTTCCTTCCCGGCATCTGCATGGGAAGGAATGCAAGTGCGAACTTTCCTGGTCTTTAAAGGCAATTCCTCCCCCACTTTTTTATTTTATTGTATGTATCTGCGCCAATACAGATAATAAAAATTTTAAAAAGTGGGGGGAAGAACGAGGCAGCCAGAGGAGGACGCAAGGGAGCAGGGACTTGGGTCGAACCATCTCTCTTCTCTCTGGCTGCCCATTCATCCCCCCCCAATTTTTATTTTTATTACCTGTATTTGCCCCTTTTTAAACTTTTTTAGGTGCGGGGCTGCCCACAGCAACCAATCGGGGCACCAACGCTCTGCTGCCAAAAAAGTCGGGGTAAGTCCCCAACTTTTTGGGAGTGGAGCTTCCAAGGTTTGCCCCCAGATGGCTTCACAATGGCAGCTGCGTCATGTAGATGACCTGCCACTACTGTGAAGCCACCCTGGAGCAAACCCTTCGTGTAGCCCCAGGTTGTTTCTTCCACAACTTTACCAGGGCTTCTGCTTCCATATTCTGCTTTCTGCACCTGGAAACATCACTTCTCTTTTAAAAAAGCTATTCTTCAAATTTGAATCTAAATACAGGAGGTCTGTGGTCTCAGAGCCCCAACATGTCTACTTTTGACCAGCAGCTCCCTCATATGTTTCAGTCAATACACAAGTCCTTGCAAAGAAATGACAAGGGGATCTGAGGGTGGAAGAGAGGCAGCAGTCACTAGGGAGATGCCTACAGAAAATTTTTATCCAACCAATCATGGATGGAGAACCGGATTCTCTACAGATTTTATTGAACTCCAACTTCCATCAGCCTATCCAGCAATACAAATAATCAAGGGATGGTGGGAGTTGTAGTCCAAAATCCTCTGGAGGGCCACTGCTTCTCCACCCATGCCTAGATAGTGAATACAATAGTCTGAATCATTTCATGCAAACAAACAAAACATTTTTAAGACAGCACCTTGGAAGCCACTTTTAACTTAGGATAATGGGAAACCACCCACCCACTTATGTAATAACAGAATATAACTATCTGTTATAAATCTGTGTCTTTTTCCTCAAGTATATTCTTCAAAGCCACATGAAGCTAAAATATATCCCATATTTAGATATCAATTCCATCCAGGTGTCTTACCTTTAGATCATAGAAAGTAATGTCTCCAAGAAGAAGGTACACTCTTACATAGTATAGGGCTTCCTCATCAAACTCCAGAGGTGAGGGACAGAGGGACAAGGCTTTCAAGAAGAAGTGTTCAGTAAGTTCACACTGACCTAAATGATGGTGGATAACGGCTAGTCGATGATACGCTATTCTTTCATTTAATTGATTCCCTAATAAGGTAAGCAAGAGAATATGCATGGAGATCTAAGATACAAAAGACTGAAACAATACAGTATTTTTATGAGAATATATAGAGGAATAAGGCCTGATTCACACATGCTAGAACTTCAATATCTCCTTAAAACACAAGGGACATATTCAGCCACATAAGTTAATAATAGGTTGACGACCCTGTTCTCTCTCACAAAGTAGCTCAGAAAGGAGTGTTTTGTAGCTTAAGTGTGTGTGTGTGTGTGTGTGTGTGTATGCACTTGCGCACTTAACTCTTTCTCCACCAGCCAGAAACTTCTCCCTCACCACCAACACAGTTGATTGGCCCCACCACAGGATTCAAAAAACACATTTGTGAAGTAAACGCACACACACCCTTTTTGGGGCATGATGAAGCCATGGATTTAGGACAAGAGAAGGGAGCTCTTTTAAACTGGTCAGTTGCACATTATAATACAGAGAGGTATCAATATCACATACACAGACAAGTACATAGACTTCCCTTTTTACATTTAAAAGACCCCACCCTTTCCGTACCACACTACTAGTTTGGTTAAAGGTACGGGTAATTGCAAGGTGGAAACTAGGGCTGATACAAATATCCACACACACTATGGAGTTTCTCCAGATTTGGGAGGTGGAGATGGGATGCTATGGGCGGGCATGCAGTTGAGCAAATCTAAGAATATAGAGGCTTTATGACAGCCGCAGGAGGGCCTATAGCAAATAGCCCTTTAGCTGCAAAGTTGTTTGAAGCAATCTTGCAAATCCAACACTAAAGAGAACACTCTTTTCCCAGGATACTATTCCAACGTAGGAAAAAGAATCATGCAACTTAAAGAAAAGAATCTTAAGAGGAAAATAATAATAATAAAAACTTGAGAAAAATAACGTATGGGTATTTTATAATGACAAACTAATTGCATCTTGAGATTTAGTTAAGACACTAACATACTTAAACTATCTGCACACACCCGTGAGTTTATAGTCCATTTCAATATTGCAGATTGACTTGATTGAATTTACTAACGCAATAAGATTTAAATACTGTTTTACTGTTGTGTGCATTTTCAGTAGATGGGTAGAAAGTTTTCCTGTATAATATGCAACAGAAAAATCCACAATTAAATGCTTACTAAGAGAAGTGGTGCCCAGATTTAGCGTACCTTTAAGGGTAGATTCAGACTATACTAAGAATTAAGTGAAATTCCTTTGGTATTAATGAACTTGAGAAACAGCCCCAACAGAAAACATAGACTCACACAACATAAGATTGTATTTGGGAAGCTTATGGCTGTTGGACTGTCTCTGCCAAAACCATTTTTCCCCTCACTGAGAGCAGTGAGGAAATAATCTGTTATGTTCTACACTTACACAGACTATTAGTTCAACTCCAAAGAAAAATGAGAAACAAGCAACTGATTCCAGCTGATGTTCCATGTCATCATTTCCAACCAAGAGATGCAGTGTATTGTGTTGCTGACCACACACACCTGGATACATGCAGCCCATGTGAAAAAGCTAAATCCAGGATGCCAGATGGATGATCCAGATGATCCAGTTGCACTAGAAAGTTACTCAGACCTGATTGAGATGTTAAAGGATGAAAGAAGCTGTCAGGAGGAAGCCAAGAGAGCCCCCTGTACATGCTAAGCGACCAAGTGTCCAGTGGAGAGAGCGAGTTGAGGCTGAAGAGCAGGAACTCCCCTCCACGGAACGACATCTGGTCAGTCAGCAAGATCAGCTGTCCTTTTAACCTCAAGTCAAGAGTTTCAGAGTTAACGAGGCATAATAACCCTCCAACGAAATCTGGATGCTCTAAGAGACATTCAGTGAAGAGAAGATATTAAGACAACGCCGTTACAACTACTTTGTGTGTTTTTAACCTCTATAGTTCTCTGAATTGTAAAAATGAAATTTGAGTGTGTGTTATTTCTTATTATACAAGCCCTGCCTTGCATTGCAATCCAAAAAAGAGTCTCAAAAGCATCCCATGACTTGAGCAGGTAAAAAAAGAAAAAAAAGGTATTCAGTTGCATTATTAAGCAAAGAACAAAAGAGTGAAGATTAGAGCTTTAATAGAGAATGGTTTTATGGCTATGGGCAAAGCAACGACCATCAGGAGGGAATCTGTTGCGGAATTTTAGCTGGTTCTTTTGCTATGCCCATAGGTATGAGAAAATGGCCTATCATCCTTAGCTATAGTTCATAAAGTTCATGGCTTCCTGTTCCTTTAAACCTTGTTTTTAATGCTGCAATTGCTTTTGCTTTTAGAGTTAAGTTCATGCAGAAACTATGTGACAACATAGGCGTTGTCCACCCCGGCAGTCAGAGGGTGGAGGATGCCTGCAAGGAAAGATAACCAAGAAAATAACAGATAGAGATGTTTTTCTGTAACTGTGATATCTTCTAGTCAGAGAAGCACTCATACTCTGTACATGCCTAAATGCTTAGCTTCTTATTGGTTGTTGCATTTTCAGAACTGTATTATGATTGGTGAGAAAGTTCTGCCATGGTATCTAAGGGGAACTGACTCTATAAATATGTTGACATTTCCTGAAATTATTGGGCAGTTTCCTCAGACTGCCACCTTGCAGCGCTGCTCGTAATAAACCTTCTAAGGAGAGAGAAATTGTGTCTTGAGAGTCTTTGACCACCACTCAGCGAACCACACAGGAACCCGTGGTTTTGGGTTCCGCCACAGGGGGAAATAATCCCAAAGATTGGGCACAGATGTTCAGGTGGGTGGGTGAATCTAAACTTACAGAATCAAGGAGGTGCTCTAGGACTTTTAGAATAATTGTATCCTTCTTTCTAAAGTTTAAACGGTGAACTGTGGCTTTGTTGTGTGCACAGCAGCAGCCTGGCTGCCGTACACTTTGAAATTGGAACCTCAAATGCTTGAGAGCACATCTTCTCCCTTCTCAACCTGCCCGTCACTGAGGCCATCCGATAGGATTCTCCTGGTAGGTCTGAATGGACCTATGGCCCAGTTGGAGTCTACCCAGAATAGAGCTTTCAAGGTGGAACTCCCTGCCACTGGAGGTCAGGCAGGCACCAGCACTGTGCTGTTCTTAGCAACTTCTGAAGAAACCTTTATTTCAACAAGCCTTCCTCGATTGACCAGCCATACTTTTTACTGGCATTTTTTTTTTTTACAAAACTTTTAATATGGTGTTTCATTCTTTTCATCTTTAATTGTTCACTGCTCTGGAATCTGTTTAGATGTGGAGAGGTATATGCAGTTAAACCTCCAAAAAAACAACAACAAAAAAACAACAACAAGATTATGGCAACCAGCTTGATTGATAACTGGCAAATAGAGGGAGAAAACGTGGAGGCAGTGACAGACTGTATTTCTGGGCGCAAAGATTACTGCAGACGCTGACTGCAGCCAGGAAATCAGAAGACGTTTACTTCTTGGGAGGAGAGCAATGACAAATCTTGATCAAATAGTTAAGAGCAGAGACACCACACTGACAACAAAGGTCCGCATAGTTAAAGCAATGGTATTTCCCGTAGTAACCTATGGCTGCGAGAGCTGGACCATAAGGAAAGCTGAGCGAAGGAAGATAGATGCTTTTGAACTGTGGTGTTGGAGGAAAATTCTGAGAGTGCCTTGGACTGCAAGAAGATCAAACCAGTCCATACTCCAGGAAATAAAGCCAGACTGCTCACTTGAGGGAATGGTATTAAAGGCAAAACTGAAGTACTTTGGCCACATAATGAGAAGACCGGAGACCCTGGAGAAGAGGCTGATGCTAGGGAAAGTGGAAGGCAAAAGGAAGAGGGGCCGACCAAGGTCAAGATGGAGGGATGATATTCTGGAGGTGACAGACTTGACCTTGGGGGAGCTAGGGCTGGCGATAGCCGACAGAAAGCTCTGGCGTGGGCTGGTCCATGAAGTAACAAAGAGTTGGAAACGACTGAACGAATAAACAACAACAACAAAATAAATACAGGTCCCTGGAAAGTGTGGCTACATGATGACGTACCATCATTCCCACAGGGCAGCCATCTTCCCCCCCACCCCACCCCAGAATGTCCCTGGGGATGAAAGTATGTCATCACATGGTGTTTTTTCCCAGGGGCCTGTAAGGAAGGGTTAATGTTACTGGGAATGGTTCTTTTTTAATATGTTAAATTTTATCATTATGGTCCTAGGAACTGGGCGATAAGCGGCCAGCTACATGGGGGCGTTCTGGCACATCCTGGAACTGCTTGGGGCAAGGCCCGGCCGGCCTTGAGAGAAAATTTACATCTCAAGCGGAGGTGTGAAAGATCTTCGTAGGGAAAGCCGAAGGGAGGGGGGAAGGAGCGAGGGAAAAAGAAACTATAAAGGCTATTCTTGGGAAGGGGGGTTGGTCTGAGCTGGGTGATTTCAAGGCTGGTGATGTATGAGCTGCAACTTAGTTTCTGACTTGCTTCTTCTGGGTTCTCATATGCATGTATGTTTTATAGTTTTAGAGTTTTACTATGCTAATCCCATGTAACCTACCACTTATCCTGAAATTAATTTGGTCATAACCCTCTAAATTGGAGCTGTGTGCGTTTGTTCTGGGGATCTGTGCAAAATCCAGTGGAAAAGCCAGCTTTGCTGGGGCGTGCTTCGTTTACATGGTGGGCAGCGCTGGGATTCGACACAGATCCGGAGGAACAAAACGCTGGTAGGAAAGGGAGAGTGGTGAAGCATAAGTTTGAACCCAGGCTAAGCAAGGTTGAGTAGGCCAGCCAAAGGATGTCTCAGGATCAGGGAGCCACAGCTCCAGGAGAAAGAGTGCTTGGCTATTGTTTGGGCAGTTGGAAAGTTGCGCCCGTATTTGTGGGGGCGGCCGTTTCATTCAAACCGATCATTCCCCTTTGTGTTGGCTGGCTCGGGTCAAAAATACCAATCAAAAGCTGCTGAGTTGGAGTTTGGCACTGCAGGACTTTGATTTTACCATTTCCCACATAAAGGGAAAAGAAAATGTGGTGGCAGATGGGCTATCCCGGAGCTTCAGCCGAGAGGGGGAGGAAGGGGATCGGGAAAGAAAATCCCTGCCCCTGCGTGGGCACAAAAAAGTGAACAAAGGAAGAGGGGTCAATGTGTAAATAATAAAAATGGTGTTGGGTTAGATGGAATTTTTTAGAAATTCCATCTTAAGGTGGAAGGTGTAAGGAAGGGTTAATGTTACTGGGAATGGTTCTTTTTTAATATGTTAAATTTTATCATTATGGTCCTAGGAACTGGGCGATAAGTGGCCAGCTGCATGGGGGCGTTCTGGCACATCCTGGAACCGCTTGGGGCAAGGCCCGGCCGGCCTTGAGAGAAAATTTACATCTCAAGCGGAGGTGTGAAAGATCTTCGTAGGGAAAGCCGAAGGGAGGGGGGAAGGAGCGAGGGAAAAAGAAACTATAAAGGCTATTCTTGGGAAGGGGGGTTGGTCTGAGCTGGGTGATTTCAAGGCTGGTGATGTATGAGCTGCAACTTAGTTTCTGACTTGCTTCTTCTGGGTTCTCATATGCATGTATGTTTTATAGTTTTAGAGTTTTACTATGCTAATCCCATGTAACCTACCACTTATCCTGAAATTAATTTGGTCATAACCCTCTAAATTGGAGCTGTGTGCGTTTGTTCTGGGGATCTGTGCAAAATCCAGTGGAAAAGCTAGCTTTGCTGGGGCATGCTTCCTTTACAGGGCCTTCAAGGCTTTAATTTGTGTGCAAGGCAGAAGCTTGGCTGCCACACACTTTAATGGAGCCATGGCTTGTCTTTTATACTGTAAAAAAAACCAAAAAACTATTTAAAGCCCCCTTGATACTTCAAGCAAAAATAAACCACTTCAAATCTTGAATTTCTTCCTCCTGCCTCTGAAGGTTTCCCTAATGGAAACTGCTACCAGGAACGAAAAGAGGGGGTTGGTCAATCTAATTCTCTCAGTTTCATCAGCTGCATGAAGCTCCTTAAGTCAAGCCAGACTTGTCTCCTTTACACATCTTGTACCAAGTTGATTCAGCCCTAAAAGATGGAACTTGGGATCAGGGCTGGGCAGAGGGGGTGCGGGCAGTGGGGCCAGTTGGCATGGGCCTACAATTTTTAGGGAGGCTACTCCGAGTCCCCCCAGTAGAGTAGAGGCAAAGGGGGACCCTTTGGTAAAGATTTGTTACAAAGTAGCTCTCCTGTGAGTGAGCAATACTGACTCCATTTTGAGTCAGCCAAAAAGCCAAGGTGTCTTCACCCCCCCATCTCCAGCAGAGATGAGACAAAAGCACATGAATGTGGCTGAGAGCAATCACAAAAGGCTAGATCAAGCGATTCAGTTCCTAATAGACTTCATAAAATGCATTCCCCAGAGGCAAAAGTGGGAGATAAAATTAAGCAGAATATGAATGCTGGATAGCAAGAGTGATATCTAGTAATATTTAATGAGCAGTTTGAAATGGGGCCTACATTTCCCATCTGGCCCAGACCAATTACCAGCTTTGCCCGGCCCTGCTTGGGATGATCCCTTCTCCCAATATGTGCCTACCTATCCAGGCCCTGGGATCTTCCTCAGAGGCCCTTCACTGGCTGTCCCCACCAGGTCAGGGGTGGCGAGGGGCTGCTGATAAGAAGGCTTTTTTACGGGGGACACCCTGGCTCTGGAATGCCAACAGGCCCACTTACAGACTAAAGGCCTTCTTAAATAAAATGGTCTTTGCCTGCATCATATTGTAGTGTCGTAACTGAATTATAAGCTGCTCTGAGAACTTTTATTTATAGAGATGACTATAAAAATGCTAAGTAAAAAATAACACGATAATTTTTCAAAGCTGGGTGAGCACTAAATTCATAGCACAGTGTCATTTAAGGATTGCTCAACTGGGCTTAGGTCCTTTAATCCTGTTGTAGCATGTATCTGCTGTGCTCCATTGAAAAGGAATGAAGACTGTGTTGACTTTATGGGTCATGAAAGCCTTACACAGAAATCTCTTAGCTCGCTCACACATGCAAGTTCATCACCTACTGACTGCAATATCAGGTGTCAACTTGCACACATGAATTGTAAACTGCTACAAAAACAGTACAGAAAAAAGAACCAGGGGGCAATATAAAGAGCCAGGCCTCTGCAAGGCCATCCAGCCACCTAGCCCAAGGGGCTCTCTAAACACTTACATGCACACCCACCCCAGGGCTTTCCGCCAAAGCTGCGGAGAAAATGTCGTGGACTTAGCCTGACTTTTTTCTCCGGAGCGAGGCAAGGACGTGCAAGACGGCATCAAGGCACCCCTCACCTCGCTCTGGAGTTGCTGCAGAGGCGTGGCCAGTGGAAGGCGAGCTGCGACTGGTCACCTTCCACCAGGAAGAGGGTGGGGGCGGCTCCAGTAAAGCCCACACTCCCTCCTCGGCATTGGGATTACCCAATGCCACTCCAGGGAGGGAAAGCGCCCTGAGGGCTTCTGAGGGACACGGTACCAACCCAGTGCCATGCAGGACACAGAATAACATGCTCAAGTTACAGGAAGCCAGATTCCAGCTGGACATCAGAAAAAACTTCCTGACTGTTAGAGCAGTACGACAATGGAACCAGTTACCTAGGGAGGTTGTGGGCTCTCCCACCCTAGAGGCATTCAAGAGGCAGCTGGGCAACCATCTGCCAGGGATGCTTTAAGGTGGATTCCTGCACTGAGCAGGGGGTTGGACTCGATGGCCTTATAGGCCCCTTCCGACTCTACTATTCTATGATTCTATGATTCTAAGACACTGCCCCAAGTCCTTCACAGACAGGCAGGCCTTACCTAAGCACCTATAGCTCGAGAAGGAAGATTGTACACTTGCTTCCTGCAGACAACACCCCCACGACAGCATGGCAGCTGCAGAGGAAGCCTCATTAAAATGGTGTTTTAATGTCACAAACTAAGAGAACACAAAGTAGGGCCCCCAAAGATGACATCTGCAGGTAGATAGGCTCAGATGGGGGAAAGGAAATCTCTGAATAGGTTGATGTTGGCTGTTGGCTGTTGGCAAATGTTGGCTGCAGGGGGAATTTCATCTTGTGAAAGTATGTAATGTGCCAGGGAAAAGGTTAAGAAATGCCCCTCTGCCAAAAGTGGCCACATGCCAAACATTCCTTAATGGTGGACATCATGTGCTAGCAGACAAAGAGAAAAACTTTCAACCAATGGAGCATCGAATATAACCTATAACTCATTGAAATTGTGCACCTTAACTTGCTAACCCTGCCCTGACCAATCAAAGGGTTAGAAAGAAACTAACACCCCCTGTGTAATCAAAGCATATATATACTGTGAGGTTCCTTTGTTTGGGGTGCCTCCATTTTGCATATCATCGGAAAGCACCCCGTACTGCAGTATCGGAGGTAAAAACCATGAAGAGCGTTCTCCAGCCTCGTGTATTTGATTAGATATTAACGCGCCGGGGTAGCAAGCCTTTCACCCCTTTGGGGGACAACAATGACGGATCAAAATCCATAAACAGAAATTGCAAGTGGTCTCTTCAAAACACTTTTCAACAATTCATGCATTGGCTGTGTTCGTGTGTCCCAATAAATTAGGGTTTATAACAGGAACAAGCCTAGGCAAGCCAGGGGCTCATGTCATCCCCCACTCCCCGCTCACCCTCAGTCGAGGGTCTTCAGGTTTAAGATGTGAGAAATGAAGTGATTTTTTTTGTGAACCGCCCAGAGAGCTCCGGCTATTGGGTGGTATAGAAATGTAATAAAAAAATAAAAAAAAGATATAAATATGCACATCTGATCTGGCCCCAAGTGACTTTTAGGCACCTGACAGTCAGGTTTCCATTTATTCTCTTTACCTAAATTGACACTGAGCATTAACGAGGCTTGTGCATATCCCAGACACTCCTGGTAGGCCTTCAGAGTCAGCAGCGCTCCCACCAGCTTGTTGACCAGTCGGAGCTCAGCGCGGCTGTTTCTTGTCTTAGTCGCGAGCGGCAGGGCCTTGTCCTAAAATGAGTGCAAGTACAAAAAGACCATTTTGGCTATTACTGAAAAATATGTTTTTATAAGGAAGGTCCTATATCATTACTCCACATGTTAAAGGCATTGGATTTTATTCTACGCAAACCACAACTGCAGTATCATCAAAACCAACATGACTTGCAGTGACTGGTAAAGGGTTAGAAAAATCGAGAGCAGAATACCAACCCTGTAGAAAGGCACTGCTTTTTCCTTTTCCTGGTCTCCATTAAAAAATATGTCCCCTGAAGCTTCAAATAATTCCATTTCCAAATTGGGATCTTCAGTACACAGAGCAGCATTTTGGGCAACCTAGAAGGAGAGAGAGATTCTGTAATATTGGGCAATAAAAATAGTGACCCTCTTAAGTAGAAACACTACATAATCCAGGAAATATTTTTATTCTGTTTTCCTTTTGTGACATACCATTGTATTTAATGCTAAGATTTCTCACTTTTTAGAATCAGAGGCGTTGCTAGTAACCATGGCCTCTGGGATTCATCCAAACATCACACATTGTATCCATATGGATATATTATCTGATGTAATTGCAAACATTCTGTCCAGCTTTTATTCAACTGCATTGGGAGCTACCCACAATACATTCAAGACGTCTTCCTCGGGGAGTCAGTAGTTAATTCAGCTGTCAGGTCTGTGCAGGTATATTAGGGGCAGCCCAGCAACCACGGCAAGTAAGGTCCCTCCACCTGCTTGCTCCTCCATGTGCCTGTCACCCTCCTTGTGAACAGACGTTGCCGCCAGAACGTTCCTCCTTCCTAGGGATTGTCGTGACCAAGGGTTTGCTCTGGGGTGGATTCGCAGAAGGGGCCGGTCCATCTACGTGACGCAGGCGCCATTGTGAAGCCATCTGGGCGCAAACCCCAGAAACTCCACATAAAAAAAGTTGGGTACTTCCCCCGTCTTTTTTGGTTGCGTAGCCAATGGCGCCCCTGATAGGTCGCCATTGGCTGGGCTGGGCTGGACTGGGAAGGAGCTCCAAGTCGGGCTGCCCTGTAAATAAAAAAATTAAAAACGGGGTGGGAGGAGAGGAACGGGGCAGCCGGGAGGAGGCTGCCGCTGCTGCCAGGCCAAGCACTGGGGAGAGGGGAGGAACGGGGCAGCTGGCTCTCCTCCCTCTGACCTCCCTCCCACCATTTTTTAAAAATCTGTAGATGCAAAGGTTCACATCTACAGATAAAAAAATAAAAATAAAAAGGTGGGGGGAGAGGAACGGGGCAGCCAGAGGGAGGAGAGCCGGCTGCCCTGTTCCTCCCCCCTCCTTGGTGCTTGGTCTGGCAGCGGCAGTGGCAACTCCGCATTGGTGCTCCTTCCTGTGCAGATGCCTGGAAGGAGCACCAATTTGGGAGCACAAGACCTTGCAGGGCAGACCTGCCGTCGTCAAGACGGGGGCCTACCTTTGTCAGCAGCTCTGACCACATTACACATTAGAGACTTCCCCCCCTAATGGGTAACAAAAAAGGAAGTTGTCCCTTAAGGAGACTTCAGGGTAGTCCTCTCTGGCCATTTTTCTGTCTGGTGGGTGGGATGGGGCAGTTCCCCCCCCCCCCCCGGTTGTGTGTGTGTGTGTCAGATTATTTGGAGGTACAGGAAATCGTAACCAGGAGGTTACACTCCCTGAATCTTCCAACTTTGCATTTTAGGAAGTGGTTTTGCTTCTACTTTAGTGGACCTCGAAGATATGTCTTAGAGACTAGGGAAATAGGGACGGTTTCATTTAATTATTGGCAAGGGGAGATTCTGTGGGAGAGTCCAACTCAGCCACTGCAAGGAAAAGAGGGTTGGCTGCTGGTTGTCCTTCCCTCCTTTCAGGTTACAGTCTAACCAAGGAAGCCATGGTGACCTTCCTGCCTAAATTTAATTTAATTTATTTTATTTATATGTCATCTTTCCACCAAAAATGGTGATCAGGGTGGCTAACAATAAAATCCAAATTAAAAATAAAATGTTAATTAAAGCATACCTAAAAACAATGAATTAAAACCACAAAAGAAACACAATCATCATCATCCAGCACCAATTAAAAACTTCTTCCAGCTTTTTAAAAGAACTGCTTTTTATTTCTAGGGCAAACATTATTCATCCAGAATTCAATTCTGGATGAATATGCTGACCTAGGTGCTGTCTATATGTTCTGGCAGCAGCCACCTCGAAGCCATCGCAGGGCTTTCCAGAGAAGCTCGGCATTTTAAAAGTTGGGGACAGCGAAAAGATGGAGCAGTAGGGCAAATCTTTGCTCCAGGATGGTGAGTCCTAATAATCTTATCATCTAAAGCAAACGGGCTGAGAGTGGCGAAGAAAGCAATGGGAAGCTCTGGGCTTAAGGTGGGAGGAAAAGAATAAACTATTTTGCTACGTGTAATGGACAATTAGGCTGTAGAAAAGCGGGGGCTTGGAGAAGTGGAGTTCTTGGAGCACTGTCCCTGACGGAGCACGTTATCTTGAAAGGAAAACTTTGTTGGAAGAATGCCAGCGTCAGGAGAGAGTGATTGATGACGATAGCCCCATTTCGGTAATTACTGTTTAATTATGGCAATAATCCCCCGCCGGTGTGCTCAGATGCGTCACGGCAATTGTGCTTGTCGAAAGCGAAACTAAGGGCAGCCCGTAAATAAAGGAAAGATAAAGCCAATTTATGTCACAATAAATAAATAAATAAATTGTAAAGCCGAAGTGGCAAAGAAAACACCCGTCTAATAACACCGCCGCTTGTCTCCAAAAGTTAACTGATTTGAACGGAGATAAAGAGCAGAGCGAGCAGAGCCAAAGAGAACCGAAAATGGCCGCCAAAGTTGGCATGGAGCCAGATACACAGGCTGCGACTATGGCCGAAATGACAGTTTTATTAAAAGGAGTGAAAGATGCGATCTTTGCGAAAATTGAGGAGGAAGCTGGAAAAATAAACAAGCGTGTGGATAAATTAGCTGCAGAGTTGGCTAAGAATGATAAGCAATTAAAGTCTCTTAAATCAGAAGTAGACCAGGTGGGAAAGCAAGTGAAGCAGATGCAGGAGGAGGAGGAGGTTAAATTTGATGATCATGAGAAGAGATTGATATCTTTGGAAGATCAAACCAGGAGATCGTCTCTTTGTCTTCGTAATCTTGTGGAGAAGAAAGGGGAGGCCCTCAGAAAGATCCTGCTACACTGGTTTAAAGAACTGGTCCCAACCCTGGAAATTGGTGAAGAAGAAGTGGAGCATGTTCACAGGGTTGGAGGCTACAGAAGCAGCTCAACTCCAAGAGACGTCTTGCTGAAATTTTCAAATTACTTCAAAAAAGAGCAGCTGATGAGGGAGCTGAGATCATTGGGAGAGCTGAAGTTTCAAGGAGTTCCAGTGCAATTTTATAATGATCTATGCCAACAAACCTTGGAATGGAGGCGCAGCGTCAAGCCTATAACAGCGGAGCTGAAGAAAAGAGCGATATCTTATGCATGGGGGTACCCAGTTTTTCTGCTCTTTTCATATAAGGAGAAATTCTATAAAGTTTTTTTCTTTACAGCAAGGCCTGGAGCTTCTTGAGAGTGTAGGTCTGGGTCCCCGAGACGACGTCGGCGATGGCTCAAAGGAGGAGGATGGTGAAGAAAGAGGCGCAGCAGGGGGTGGGATGTAAATTGGATAACATTGTGATGATAAGCAGTATGAACAAATTAGAAGCCTTGCTAGCTCTGTATTCCTGGCTCACTTCCCCCCCCCCCAAGGGTTAATAATTAATGGCCGGAGTGTTAGACTCACGGGGAATTAATGGGGGGGGGGAAAGATATGGGAGGGAGGGGTATGAAAGGGGGTTTATGTTTTTATGTGTCTAAATTTGCGTCTCAGTACACAAGGGATCGGAAATAATATCAAGGAATTAAGTATGGATAAGAAGATAAGAATCTCAATGCTCAATGTCAAGGGTCTGGGGGCAGTCGTGAAAAGGAGGAGAATTGAATAATTATTAAATAGAGATGGCTCTGACATTATATTCCTGCAGGAAACGCTTCAATGTAACAATGGCACAAATGAAATTCGTCTGAAATGGTCAGTCTATTATGAAAAGTCGTTGGGGACTTCAAAAAAAATGGAGTGGCCATTTTGATTTCAAAAAGAAGTGGATTTACTTTAAAGAATATTAAAAAGGATGGGAATGGTAGATGTCTCTTGATTAAAGGTCAAATTGAAGGAAAAATGTATATTTTGATTAACGTTTATGCACCAAATGATAAACAAATAGAATTTTATGAAGAGGTATTTAGAGAAATTGAAGAATTTAAGGAGGGATATGTTGTTTTGGCGGGAGATTTTAATATGGTTATGGATAATAGAGTAGACAGGTCAAACCCCACTAATATAGAAAATATAGAAAAGAGAAGCAATATTATTATTTTAAATAAATTAATTAAAGAAAAGGATTTTGTTGACAGTTGGAGAGTTCTTAGAGGGGCGGATCCTGGGTTCACTTTTTACTCTCCAGTCCATCACACATATTCTAGGATAGATTATATTTTTGTTTCCAGAGAGTTTGTAACTAAGCTATGCAGAATGGAAGTAGGGGTAATTAGAGTAAGAGACCATGCATTGGTAAATTTAGATTTTACAGTTAGTAAGGATTATAGAGAAGCGTTAAGGTGGAGATTGAATACTAAGATATTTAAGCACACCAAAGTGGTTGAAAAAATGCAAGAGGAATTGTCAGAAAACTGGGAAATAAATGAAAAGGGAGGAACAAGGACGGCAATTGTTTGGGACACCATGAAAGCTGTGACAAGGGGGATTTTATTAGGGAAACGTGTAACTTAAAAAGACAACAGGATGCATTGCAGGTTAGATTAGAGAAAGAAATAAAAAAGCTGGAAAAAAATTATTGGCAAACTAAAAATAAACATAACTTAATAGAATTACAAGCAAAGAAAAAGGAATTAGAGAATATAAATTTAGAAGAAGTACAGAAAAATTTAATTTATATGAAAAGAGAATATTTTCAAAATAGTAATAAGAATTCTAAAATGCTTGCTAAACTCACACAAAAGGAAAAAGCTAAAAATGGATCAGTGAAAAATAAGCAAGGGAATTATTGTCATATGATGAAAGATAAAATTAAAAATTTTCAGGAATTTTACGAAGATCTATATAAGGAAAAAGATACCCAAAAGAAGAGGATGGAAGTGTATGTGGACAAATATATGAAGAAGGGATTACAAAAAGAGCACAAGGAATTAATGGAAAAAACTATATCACAAAATTCTGGTTCCTGACTTGGAGCTGAGCAGAAGCAGGGAAGAGCAGCTGGCCCAGCTCAAGTAGGAGCTATAAAAGTAAGCCAGATTCCCAGGGAGCGAGCTAACAGGAAGAGCAAACAGGAGTTTGACAGGGGGAGTGTAGGGGAAGAGGAGACCAAGGAAAGGGGAAGAAGAGAAGAAGAGAAGCCTCAAGGAAACCCAGGAGGCTGCCAATTCAAAGAGGCCGTGTGTTTGCCATGTGCTCCTGAGTGCTGAGTGAAAAGGGTCGGTGTGGATAGTTGCTGCAGGAGCTGAAGGGGGAGTGGCCTGATTGTCAGTTGGACTCAGCAATCAGTGCTTGATTGCTGTTGATTGTTGTTGGCCTTTCAGTGACCTCATTCTGGTTCCTGACTTGGAGCTGAGCAGGAGCAGGGAAGAGCAGCTGGCCCAGCTCAAGTAGGAGCTATAAAAGTAAGCCAGATTCCCAGGGAGTGAGCGAACAGGAAGAGCAAACAGGAGTTTGACAGGGGGAGTTTGGCAGGGGAGGCCTCTTAAAAAAATAAATAAAAATAAAATAAAATAATAATAATAAAAAAAATGAGGTGGGGAAAAACAAAGAAAAGCATAAAGAGAAGTGCCGAAATGGCGTCAGGAAGGCTAAAGCTGTGAATGAGCTGAGATTAGCGAGGGATGCTAAAAGCAATAAAAAGGCTTTCTTCAGATACGCGAGTAGTAAAAGACAGAGGAAAGAAATGGTGGTTCAGCTGCTTAATGAGGATGGCAAATTGATAACAGACGACAAAGAAAAGGCTGAAGTGCACAATTCCTACTTTGCCTAGGTCTTCTCCCAAAAGCGGGTCTATGACCCCCCTGGAAAAAGTGAAGCAGAAGTTGAGGGGGCAGGATTGCAGTTTGAGATTGATAAACAAATGGTCAAAGAACACCTAATTTCCTTGAATGAGTTTAAATCTCCAGGGCCCGATGAACTGCATCCTAGAATAATGAAGGAGCTAGCAGAAGAACTCTCAGAATCTTTGTCTATTATCTTTGCAAAATCATGGAAGACGGGTGAGGTGCCGGACGACTGGAGGAGGGCTAACGTTGTCCCTATCTTCAAAAAGGAGGAACCTGGAAACTACAGACCAGTCAGTCTGACATCCATCCCTGGGAAAATTCTGGAGCTGATTATAAAGAAGTCAATCTGTAAACACCTTGAAAACAATGCAGTGATTACTAGAAGCCAACATGGATTTGTCAGGAACAAATCCTGTCAGACTAATTTGATCTCATTTTTTGATCAGGTAACCTCCCTTGTGGACTGTGGGAATGCTGCGGACGTCATATATCTTGACTTCAGCAAAGCTTTTGACAAAGTACTACATGACATTCTGATTAACAAACTAGCTAAAAGTGGGCTAGATGGAACAACTATTAGGTGGATTCACAGTTGGCTACAGAATCGGACTCAAAGAGTACTTATCAATGGAACCTTCTCAAACTGGGGAGAGGCAACAAGTGGGGTGCCGCAGGGCTCAGTCCTGGGCCCAGTGCTCTTCAACATTTTTATGAATGATTTGGACGAGGAGGTGCAGGGAACGCTGATCAAATTTGCAGATGACACAAAATTGGGTGGGATAGCTAATACCCTGGAAGACAGAAACAAACTTCAAAGTGATCTTGATAGGCTGGAGTGATGTGCTGAAAACAACAGAATGAAATTTAATAGAGATAAATGCCAAGTTCTACATTTAGGGAATAGAAACCAAATGCACAGTTACAAGATGGGGGACACTTGGCTCAGCAATACTACAAACGAGAAAGATCTTGGAATTGTTGTAGATCACAAGCTGAATATGAGCCAACAGTGCGATTTGGCTGCAAGAAAGGCAAATGCTATTTTGGGCTGCATTAATAGAAGTATAGCTTCCAAATCACGTGAGGTACTGGTTCCTCTCTATTCGGCCCTGGTTAGGCCTCATCTAGAGTATTGTGTCCAGTTCTGGGCTCCACAATTCAAGAAGGACGCAGACAAGCTGGAGCGTGTTCAGAAGAGGGCAACCAGGATGATCAGGGGTCTAGAAACAAAGCCCTGTGAAGAGAGACTGAAAGAACTGGGCATGTTTAGCCTGGAGAAGAGAAGATTGAGGGGAGACATGATAGTACTCTTCAAATACTTAAAAGGTTGTCACACAGAGGAGGGCCAGGATCTCTTCTCGATCCTCCTAGAGTGCAGGACACGGAATAACGGGCTCAAGTTAAAGGAAGCCAGATTCCGGCTGGACATCAGGAAAAACTTCCTGACTGTTAGAGCAGTGCGACGGTGGAATCGGTTGCCTAGGGAGGTTGTGGGCTCTCCCACACTAGAGGCCTTCAAGAGGCAGCTGGACAACCATCTGTCAGTTATGCTTTAGGGTGGATTCCTGCATTGAGCAGGGGTTTGGACTCGATGGCCTTGTAGGCCCCTTCCAACTCTGCTATTCTATGATTCTATGAAGTGAAATAGAGGAGGTTATAGAGAACTGGGAAATCACCTGGGGCAGATGGTCTAGGACCAGAGTATTACAAAATTTTCAAATCATGATTAGTGCCAAAATTATTGAAATTATATAACGCTATATTGGAAGGTGAGAAGATTCCAGAATCATGCGAGCACTCGATAATAATTTTAATTCCGAAGCCGGATAAGGATTTGACTCTCCCTGACTCATATAGACCGATTTCGTTAATAAATCAAGATGCAAAAAAAAATTCAACTATTTTGGCTAAACGATTAAACAAATTTATAGCTAAGTATGTAGGGGAAGACCAATGTGGTTTTATAGCAGGTAGACAAATGCATAGCTTAGTGGGTAGAGTTTTAAACGTAATACAGGGGATAAAAAAGTCAAAGATTAAAGCGGGAATTTTAGCGCTGGATATTTTTAAGGCTTTTGATTGTGTGAGTTGGCAAGCATTAAAGATGGATTTAAATAAAATGGGATTTGGAAACAAATTTAAAGCTACAATAGAGCTTTAAAACAATCTATATAAATAAAAATGTAAATGTCCGTTCGAAACAGACGTTATATCTCCGAAAGTTCTTCACCGATTGCTTTGAAATTTTAAAATTTTGACACAACGTTGCATTCGAATACGCGAGCGTTGTTATGTAACTATGTTCTATATGGGGTCAAAGGTTTGTCTTAAAATCGAAGAAATAGGCCTCCTCAAAACCAGTCCTGCTGATCATTGTGACATCGCCAACCAGTAGGCCAATCCGCTGCCTCTGCCTTCTCTCTTATTTGCATGTTCTCTCACAATTGGCTGAGTGAATATAGATGTCACACCTGTGACAGTTACACATTCTGAAGAAAGGTAACTGCCAGGAGTTTCCACTAACCCTCTCACCGTAAAAACATCCTTTTTTAAAAACCAAACAATTTGCTTTACTTCATCCAAATAATGCCTCACAGAAGATCACACTTAGGTTGTCGTACTCGCAGAGCAATTCCCAATTCGATTGGCGTTTGCAATCACCATCAACAAAGCTCAGGGCCAATCTTTAGAATTGTGCGGTTTAGATCTAGACACAGATTGCTTCTCACATAATTATATGTTGCGTGTTCTAGAGTTGGCAAACCAGACAATCTCTATATCTACACAGACAATGGAACAACTAAAAATATTGTATATCCACAAGCATTGTGAAATTAAACATATTAGAAACATCCACTTTGTCTTTTCTTTCTTTTCAATTTAATCAGACTGAGCCACAGCAACGCGTGGCAGGGTACAGCTAGTAATCAAATAAAAACATAGTAAATCACTAAAAATAACCTTTTAAACCATAATAATTTAAAAAGTCAAGTTAAGATGTGTGTGACGTTCCTCCCCAGGTTCCATTCTTCTCCAGTTTCTACCTCAAAAACTGAGAAGCAAACCTCTCAGGGCCCAGTGGACCAACAGCTGCAGTGCCAAACAGCAGCCCTTCAGCACCACCTTCTGGACACAACCTGATAGAAAGGATAGGAAACACTGCAATACAGTTGCCCTCATTGCCCAGTCTAGTAGGTGGACTGAAAGGAGACCATGGTCAATGGTATCAAAAGCTGGCAAGAGGTCCAGGGGAACTAGTACGGCTGCACTCCCTGCACTCCATCTAGTTCCTGGCAGAGGTCATCCACCAAATTTACGAAAGCTGTTTCAGTCCCATATCCCAGATGAAAGCCCATTTGAAATGGTCCAGATAATCAGTATCCCCCAATGCATCTGGAGTTCCAAGGCCACCTCCCCGCTCTCAATCTCCTTGTCCGATAATGGAATATTTGAGACTGGCTTACTATCACTTCCCAAACTTGTTTGGTCAAGGAAAGGTTTCTTTAGGAAAGATCTCATTACTACCTCCTTCAAGTAAGAAGGCGCATGCCCCTTCCACAAAGCGAATACCAAATCATAGAATCATAGAATAGCAGAGTTGGAAGGGGCCTACAAAGCCATCGAGTCCAACCCCCTGCTCAATGCAGGAATCCACCCTAAAGCATCCCTGACAGATGGCTGTCCAGCTGCCTCTTGAAGGCCTCTAGTGTGGAAGAGCCCACAACCTCCCTAGGTAACTGATTCCATTGTCATACTGCTCTAACAGTCAGGAAGTTTTTCCTGATGTCCAACTGGAGTGTAGCTTGCTGCATAACCCTGCAATTTTAATGCTTCTCTACATGAGCAATTTATTGCATGCTCATGAGTAATTTATTGCATGCTCAGTCCTTTACATGACATGGTCAACCTCCAGGACAGCTCCTATATTTTCCCCCAGTAATCTCATTTTAAAATCCCAAGAGATAATACAGTATTTAAAATAATAATGGGAATTATTATACCACTAGATGGTGCTGTTTCATTTAACTTTATGGAGCATTGCTCAGAGGGGACATACGCAATTACAAAACACATGGTCACCATTAGTCGCTGTCTAAAGGAGCTCGTAACAAACATAGTCCAGGACTCTGTTCACACACTGGCCAACTAGCTGTCAACCAGGAAACCACAAACAGGACACAGTGCAACAAGACCCTGCCACTCATGTTCCCCAGCAACTGATGTACATAGGCTTACTGCCTCTGATACTAGAGGCAGCAAACAGACATCAGGACTAATAGCCACTACTAGCTGGTAGCCACTACTAGTTTCCCTATCCACTTTCTCCACATCATGCATAACTTTGTACCCCTTTATCATGTTTCCTCTTACTCTTTTTAACCACTACGCCCCCAGGCAAAACAATCCCAGAGCGGTTCTTTGCACCTTCATGTAGAGGCATTATCTCTGTGTGTGTTTTTTAAAAAAGTGAGATTAGCTGGGGAAAGTGTGGGAGATATCCTGAAGGTTGACGGCATCATATAAAGGACCTGTAAACTTCTGTGAATGGCCAATCATGAGCATGCAATAAATCATTCCTGTAGAGAAGCTCTTGATGTCACAGGTCCAAGTACCTGGATACCTTACTTCACCTGTTTGGAGCAGCTCCTCCAAGCACATTCTGGGTCCTTGGAGCCTGTGCAGCCCCCAGACCAGAAAAGATTCTACAGCCCTGTTCCAGCTAGTGGTTTGAGCACAGATCCTCTGCAATCTCTTGGTAATGGGGAAAAAATCCATTCACTGAATCTTTTATGTTAGTTAATCTTCTTAAATCTCTTATGCTTTGTTCTCCCTGAACTCTCTTCAGTAGCTTTAGTGGATTCCCCCCCCCCTAAAAGGTTTATGATATGTCAAAAAAAACACCCTTTTTTTGGTATTGTTGTTGTGTTAGTAAAACCTAACCTGTTTGATGTTTACTAGGGAAACTTTTTTCCAGTTTTTTTTAGGGGAGGCTTCCTGGTAGAGGGCTCCTAGCAGTACCCTGTCAAAAAGCAGCTGTTTCAATTTTAAACTCTCTCAATTTTTTATTTTTTTGAGTTTAGAAAAAGGATGGACGAAGCAGTAAGAAAATTTGGGAGGGTCACAAGTAAAAGATAATGACTTCTGGATGAACTTTCATACAAGGTGATCTGTTACATAATTATGGCCAAACATGGAAGATCATTTTCGGAACAAATAACACTGCCCAAACTATTATTATTATTATTATTATTATTATTATTATTATTATTATTTTCAAAATAATATACAGTGAAAACAAAAACAAAACACATTGATACTAATTCAAAATCCCTCCCCATGCTTGATCCATTTCAAAGGTTTTTTTCTTACATCTTTCATTTTCTTTTTCGATTTCAGGGTAATATATTAATCAATTATCTATCTACCTTCTTTTCATGAGTCCCACATATTTCTGTATGCTTCTGCCAAAGTTATTGATTCTTTTTTCATATAGTCTATGTATTTTTGCCAGTCCATCCTGAAATTATTTTCTTTATTCCTCTATGTACTCTTAACTTTTGTGGCAGCTTTTCATTTATTGCTGAGGTCATGCTGCCATCTTTGCTGGCGTCCAAGATCTGCCCTCACTGCCCAAACTATCAACATCTGATGGGATTCTGTAGCTCCAGAATACAGAGGTTAATGATCATGCATTTGTGATGTGTATATCAAAGACTAGCATTGCAATGCTGCACATATTTACTTGGAAGTAACTTTCACTGAGCTCACTGGGAGTTTAGCTCCCCATGTTTGTAGGAGTTGAGGAGGAGGGAAAATGAGTGGATTGAGGCCTGAAGATGATCTGAGTGGGCAGATCTAAATAAATTTAGGGGAAATGGATTTGATCTCAATTTGATATTAATTTGGGAAAATAAGAGGAACAAGCTATCTCAGATAGAGAGATGTGTGTCTGTCCATCCATCTAGCACTGCCATATCACCAAGAACTTGAAACTTAATATGCATACTAAGGGGAATGCTGCTTGGGGTTATTTTGTTTTTAAAACATATTTATTTATTTAATCTTAATGTGTCTATCGGCAGACATCCCTAACAGCACATAGTTTTTCAGTCTGTACAACTTGAAGCCAGGAGATATTGGCCGGGTTCGCAGGACCAGGGAAAGAAAATAAGCCACTGTAGCTTATTTTACTGCCCTGTATGTGCTGCTGGTCGTGCTCCATATAAGTATTGTATTCACCCTCACCAGGTGTGGTTTGTCATGTCACACAAACCCAGTGAGGGTCCGTGGAGGGTGGGTTTCTTTTCTTTTCTTTTCTTACTGCAACAGGGTGGGCACAATGTGTCCGACTCTGACAGCTGCAAACATTTGTTTACAGCCTTTGCTGTGTGAGGCATGCATTGTGTGTGCATTTATAGATGAGGCATGACAGGCCTCAAAGAAAGATAGGGACTAAAAAGTAGGGACTAAAAAATTGTGCAAATATAAATTTGCTTCAGGTTTGCACCTCTATATGCATGTAAATATGTATAAATGCAAATTTAAATAAGTTAATTCCCACGCACACACGTTCTATTCTACTCAGATGAATATGTTCTCAGATGACAGGTGTAATAACTGGAGGTGAAACAAGTGAAGACAAACAATACTTTGTGTGGCATCTTTTAGCTATGTAATCTCCAGCTGATTCATCTCTTTTCTCATTTTTATTTCCCCCCTACTACAGTTTCCAAATCCCCAAGACATCATTACTCTTACCTGGATATAAAGATCTACTAGCTCATTTTGCCTCAATATATAATATATCTTCCCTGCCTGGAGCCAAGCTTGTGCTTCCCTCTCTTTTTCTTGAAGATCGATGAATATTCCAAGGCTTCTCTTGGTGCATTCCAGGGCAGATCGGTAAGCCCTAAAAAAAACCACAGCATGTGAGTGGGGGGGGGAAGGAACACCAGTCCCCAACTAACAGGGCATAATTTTCTTGGAAATATCGTATTTTCTAGCTACTACACACACTGTTGTCCTTAAACTCAGTGCTGACCATTGCACTGTATCCATAGTTTGCTTTGATATTGGCCAAATTCCAAGTCTCAGGAGCTGCATTCCATCTGTGGGCATGGTCCAAACATGACTCTTACTGTTTTTAAGCCTACTTAGAAGTAATCAGGATAAGCCTCCCCAGGCCCACCTCCTTTCCCCAGCAAGGTAAAGTTCTAATGAGTTTTCCCTGCTGGGTGCTTAGAAAGGGCCATTTTTCAGTGCTCAGCCGGGGTAAGCTTTCCTCTCCAATCATAAGAGCTTTTCCCTGTTTGGAGAGGGAAGAAGCTGCCGGTATGAATGGGGAACCCCATAGACCAATTATGGTTTGTGGGTTGGAGGTCCCCCATGCTTGCATTAAAGCCCTAAACAGTTTGGGACCATGTTATCTGAAAAGGAATACTAGAAAGCAGTGCTGTTTGATATATACCAGTTCAGGAACTCATGACTGCCGCAATAAGCAAACCCCCGCAGTTTTGCTGCATCAGGGTGGTGGGAGCCAGTTCCAATGCAGCATGGAAACTGCAGGGTTTCCAGTAGTTGGGATCACTCCCTGCCCGAGCAGACAGCAACCAATTAAGGCTCACCATTTGCCTGGCCACTATGACTCTGGAGCAAGGATTGATGGCGAACGTGCCATACTCACCTTGCTCTGGAGAAAAAAGTTGGGGCAAATCCCCGACTTTTTCCCTTCACAGCTTCACGGGAATAGCTGCGAGGTGGTTGCTGCTTCGTATAATCTAAACAACACCACCACAAACCCAGCCCGGGGCGTTCTGTGCATATAGACAGCCCCCAAATGACATTAGAAACATTGCAAGCTCTGTGAGTGCCAAGTCCACAACATAGCAGAAACTACTAGTTGTGTGTCTCTAGCTATACAAACAACCGTCTTATTCAACTACCATCCTAATGCCACAATTTCATCCAGTTAATTTGGGGGCTTGTAAACCTTGCAACTCGTTAGATGCAGGCCGTAATGACTGTGGCCCAGGGGAACAAGGTTATATTATCCTATAAAGCCCTAAACTACTTGGGACCAGGATACCTAGCAGACCTCCTTCCCTTATATACACCCAGGCAACATTTACGATCTTCAGCGGAGGTCTTGCAGGTCATCCCGAAATGAACAGAATGTTGCTATGAAGAACCTCGGGGGGGGGGGTTCTCTTTAGTGGCCCCCACCCTCTGAAAAACCCTACCTTGTGCAATTTGGGAGACAGAGATTACTAACCTTTAAATGCCTCCTGAAAACATCTTTTCCCTGTGCTGTAACTTATTTTGGTTTTATATGGTATTTCTAAGCTTGATATTATGACTTGCTGTATTTTATGGTTTTAATTATTAACTGCCAGAGAGCGTTGGTTTTGGGGCAGTATAGAAACATAATAAATAAATAAACAAACAAACTTCACCAGCTTCTCTAGGGGCTGCCTCTCCCTACTCCAGGACTGAAGCTAATAGAATTGAGATAATAACAATGAGAATGATTAGATCCAAAGAACTAAGAAAAGAAAATACCTTTAGTGCTGCTCCTAACACCTGTGTACAACAGCAAATGGAAGTGTTATGTGCAGCACTATTATGTATAACAGCACAAGTATCCCTTTGTGGAAGAAGTTGCAGAAGCAGAAGAATGTCTCTGGATTAATTTCACTATTCTCGACTCTAGTGCAAGGTGTAAAATAACATCTCTATGAATGCAAGGTTCCTTCTACATGCGGAAGGGCACCTTCGGATCCAACCCACTGACATAAAAGTAGCAATGTAACTAAATAGCATTCAGTTTGAAACAAATCAGCTCTCGGAGTTACTATTTTGTACCTTTCTGTGCCTAAAGATAGATACAGCTGACTGATGGTTTCCAATATGTGTCCCTCCATGACTTTGTCGGACATCTTCCTAACTAAGGAGAGTTGATACTCATTGTAGATGACACACTGAGCTTTATCTGGAAGAACTGTGCTGTAGAATTGGCATAGATACTGAACGGCCTGGAGCTGCCCTATAGAGGAAGGAACAGAGGCTTAATTGAACAAACTAGTTGCAAGGGAACCTACTGCTACTGTAATGACACTGGATATTGATTTCCCATTTTCCTGAAAGCTCAGGGTGATTTATTGCTACTGATACATTATGTAGACACTAATTTAAAAATGTTGCATTTTTTATTTTGCTGATCCACAGTTTAATTACTTGACCCACATCAGCACTCAACCAATACTCTTGATTATAAACTATTACATATCTATATCTATAGGCATAGGTATTCACTGCTGTGGATTTTCCTCCTGCCATTTCGTTTAATGATTTTTTAGAACTGCAATGACCAGATAATTTCAGGCCAGGCCCCAAAGGAATATGTTGACCCATAGGTGCATTTTCTATTTATCCTTTACACAGAGGAATGTCTAGTGCTTTTGTCACCAGAATAGGGAGTAGAATTTGTGATAGATAGGACGGAAGCTCAATGATGTCTGCTGTAGCACAGGATATAGTCAGGGTCCCACACAGTCGTGCTGGCCTAAAAGAGTGCTCCTCCACCTCTCTAAAGTGAGTAGGCTTGGAACAGAAAAGAAATGTCCTGGCACCTATGGAAATAAGTTTGAGAATAATGCTTGGCAGTGGTGAGGGAAGGAGACAGAGAAGTATGTCAGCAGGGATAATCCTTGCCTTAATTCCCCCCACCCTCATGAACCTGCAGCTGCAAATTTTCCACCGTAATGAGGACAAGCTTCTATGCTTCCATGTTTACCAGGTACTAATTCTGTAGACTTCTGCAAGTCATACCACTCATAGCACACAGTCATAGGAAGCTGCTTTATATGAATTATACTCATAAATGATTTTTTGCCAGAAGGAATGTTGCTAGACTTGTTGTCAAGGGTACCAAGCCATCCAGAACTCTACAACATCTCTGGTTTCTGGATGGCTTGTTAACCATGGCAAGAAGTCACCCTGACCAGGTTCACGTGACACAAGCTTCGCTGCTGAGGGTAATTATGTCAATCCCCTTGATACACAACTGAGATGGGAAAAATAAGAAAAGCCATGCTGAACCAGACCAAGGGTTCATCTAGTCACAGTGGCCAACCAGCTGTTGACCAGGAAACCAAAGCAGGACATGAGTGCAACAGCACCCACCCACCATGTCTTATTTCTCCAGCTGCAACAGTTGGGATTTTATGGGATGACAAAGGGGACATGATTTGCTCATGTTTATATTTCTTGGGGTATAAGAAAACAAGAGATATAATCAAATTGACATTTATCTGCCAAGGTTTTTGGAATTTTCTCTCCCATTTTCAGAGTAGCAATGTGTCTTTTAAGCAAGGTAAGCAGACAAAGGCATAAGATCATTACTCACTTCCCAAACCTGTGTAATGGGAATATTTCATCCAAGAGAGCACTTATAATAGGGGGAACTCTAAGGAAGCCATGCCCATGTCTGTGACTTATTCAAATAACATCCCCATTTCATGGCATGGATGAGGGGCTGGTTCTGAGTATCAGGGGGACCCAAACCCTATGCTTGCTACTCATTATACTAGAAATCATGATACAAGTGTTGAAACCAACTGATTCGGACAGAAATATATATGATCCAAGCAAGAGATGAAACAATTCTTTGAAAAATTGTTTTTCAAAGAACATCAGGAAAAATGTGGGGGAAACTTTGTTTACTTTCCCTAAAACCAAGTCGTTGGCAATTCCTCTGACTAGATGGGTTGGATTCATGTTTCCCCTTCTCTGTTTTATTATGGATATTGCTGGGTAGCATAATAAGTTAGAAGATCAAGAGTTTAGTAAATTTCTGTTGTCTTATAACATCCTCTGTTTTCCAGAAATGTGGTTATTGGAAAACTCAATGCTTTCGCTGCAGGGGTTTTGTTTCTTTCGGCTTCCTGCAACGGAACACAATCAGAAAGGAAGAGCCAGGGAGTCTTGGCTACGCTCACTCATCTTGGTGAAGCTTGAAGCCAAGGCGTTAGTAACCTACCAATCTGAAAGTAATTTTATTTTATCAATATTGGTAGGAATGAGTTGGGTATCTAAATTTGTATAAATGTATATTCCCCATCTGACAAAAGGGGCACAGGAATGCCCTTTTAGTTAACGTTGAGTTGCATGCGTGTGCACACACACACACACACACACACACACACACACGGGTTCTGTCATTATGACCTTCAAAATTCTACTGCTTATAAAAATGACACCTGTTGAGCACCCATAATCTACCTGAAAAGGTCTATCAATTGTGCTTGAAAATTTCGAGCTGATATCATACAAGTTGCAACAGATTCAGCAAGTTTAAAAGTGCTGAAAAATTGACACGATTGTACTTTTTACTCCAAGTTACAGCACAGCATATCATATATTTATTTCAAATATTTTTGTGAACCGCCCAGAGAGCTTCGGCTATGTATTTATTACATAAAAATGTAATAAATAAATATCAATCAATCAATCAATCTTTATTGTTTACTGGGGTAAACAACTGATGCACTTTATTCGGGCCTGCTGAGGAGGTGCGCCTTTCATTGCTCTGATGAAGTTCTGAGCAAGGCTTTAGAAGTTATCAAGGTTTTCTGCCCCATGAAAGCCTAGGGTAGCAACTGCTGGCAAAATTATGTTGGGAATGCTCAGTTTCACCCTGAAACTAGAATTCTGCCAATACTCCAGGGGTTTTGAATTCCAGTGTTGCTGCTAGCATTCTGACAGTGGGGGAGGGGTAGCAGGAAACTGTCAATTGAGATAAGAGTGAGGTAAATTTGAAGGCTGAGGGAATCACTCTCGCTGATTGACAGATCACTGAGGAAGAGAAGGAGGAAAAGGAAGAAGTTACGCTGGAATCCTGTGGAGGCTTACTTAGAAGTACGCTATTCTCAACATATGGGGATATATCTATTCATTTGTACACATCTCCCCAGTTAATGAGTTGTGTTTTTGCCTTTGTGTGTGTATAGGATATGGTAATAATACATTTACTGTTTAAAAAGCCAGAGAAATTCAATGATAAAAACCGAGCTGATTTAAGAGCGGAGTTAAGGCAATTTCATTTTGTCTCAAACTCCACAAAGCCAGGAAACTGGAAGCTAAAGCTGATGCCTTCACTGATGTGCCCCATGGTCCGTGATGATGTGCAATGCCACATATTGTGCTCCCTTACAAGAAATAAACAGTAGGGGTGTGTGCTCTGCTCCAAAAACCAGAAGGTCCATAAGAGCTCCATCAGAACTCTGAAACTGCAGTTTGGGGATGGTTTTAAAACCATTGGATACCTGTGGAGTGGAGATGCAACAATCGGAGCTTCATTCTGTTTTCAGATAATTGCTCCATTATAGTCTATGGGAATTAACAAAGATGCTTCCAGGTCCATCATTTTTAAAGATATTATAACTCTTAAGTACAGCTTTAGCCAAGCCAAGTTTGAAGCAGATCTGTTCATCCCTTGATTTTAGGAACTTTTTAAAGTTTGACAGCTGTCAAAGTTTCAGAGTGTCAGCCGTTTTGTTCTAGCTTATGAAAATTAACAAAAATGCTTACATCTTAGTCATTTTTAAAGATAAAGAGATGAAACTTGGCACCGATAGTTCTTAAGTAGGACTTTACTCATGCCAAGTTTGAATAAGATCCATCCATCCCTTGATTTTTAGGATTTTTTTAGGAATGGAGCTCCAACGAAGCTTCAATGGTGCTGACAGACAAAGCTGCTTCGAAAATTGGAGTGAAGAAGCACCTCATCAGAGCTGCTCTGCACAGCCCTAATAAACAGGTATAGGAGAATTCACAGGAGAATTCCTCTAGCAATACACAATGTTCAGATACTTCATAAAGCAATACAGGAACAGAACAATATGGGGCATCTTTGCTGGTCCCAGGCACTCCATCTGCCCCATCTGGATTTGGCCTAAAAGACCTAGGAAAAGTGTAGGTTCATGGGGGGTAAGTTGTAAGCAATCACAGTTCGTGACACTGAACATCCTCATCATCGATCAGTTTAGTGAATATCAGCTCTAAGATCTATAGCTGTTTCCTCATCCAGAAATTGTCTGATTGGGAAGATGAAACTAATATTTTACACCCAGAACAAGCTGGGTGTAGCAAAGGCCATAGTTAGACGAACCAGATTTTTGTTTGCCACAATTTAAGTCATACCGGTCCTTCCAAAAGGCTATTTGCTGCTTTCCTTGGCTTCTCCTCAGCCTTTGACTTAATCAACAGGAGTTTAAATGGATAGTTAACGAGTCCAATGCCTACAAACTCTCACTTTTGCTTCCCTGAGAACTTCATTTGCAGAATTATGTTTTCAGACCATGATAACAGCATTGTTGGATGGAAGATATAGGCTGTTCCAAGGAACAACAGTTCTGTATCTGTGGTCTGGGAGAGCTAAAAGATATCTCACATTATTTACTGCACTGCTCTTTATATCGAAGCCCCAGGGAGAGATTCTTAAGACAGATTTTGGCATCTTTACAGGGTAAATGTATCTATGTGGAGATTTGCTGGTTACTGTCAGATTCGCTGTTTACAACGTCACATATAAAACGGCCTTGTTTGCTAAGCTCACGAAACATATTCATGCAGACATTCTGAATGCCATTGCAGTAATTGTGGAGGTGATTTGCTAACCTGACTTTGTTATTAGATGATGTTGTTTGTAACGGCTATTAGTCACATACAATATAATGTTTTTACTTGACCTGAGTCACACTACTGGTCAATCTAGCTGGATATTGTTTACAGTGATTGGCAGCAGCTGTCCAGGATTTGAGAAAGGAAACTTTCCCAGTCTACCTGGAGGAGATGCCAGGGACTGAACCTGGGACCTGTTGCACACAGAGCACATGTGCTACCACTGAGCTACAGATCTTCGGTCTCAATTCCTCATCACAAAACTAGAAGGATAGTGGCCGCAATTGTGCACAGTCAGACACAATCAAGATTACAAAATGTTTTGCATGTTGAAAGTGTTGAACGTTAATAATAATTAGGGGTATAACAGAAGAAGAGAGGCAGTTTCCATTATCCCTCCCTTCTTTTTACATTCATTGCTGGTTCCATGTCATGACAGCAGAGGAGGAACAGAGAGGCAGCAGTCCTTGTCTTGAGAAGTTTTGTCTAGTAGGAAGAGGGAGGAGACACAAGGAGGTCAATGGATAATGCCAACAAAGACTAAAGAGAGCAAATGAGCTTACAAAGATAAGGAAGGTAGGTAAGCAGGCAAGCAGGCCGGCAGGCAGGAAGACCAATTTTCCAATTATTTCTACCTTCAGGGAAAGATTCTCATTCCAGCACCAGGAGGCTCTCTTGACAGTGCTAGGTTGCCCCTGCTTTTAGGGGGGGGGAAAGCATTTTTCCTGCTGCAGGGTAGCGTCAGGTAATTCCAATGCAGGAGGCAGCGTGGAGTTTCCGGCAGCCATTCAGCTTGCTGGGCCCACCCCCTGCCTGGCTTCCAGTGACCAATTACAAGTTGCTTTCTACCCGAGAACACCCCCAGCGTGATGCCAGAGTGAGGACAGACTGTGGAAGAGCCATAGTGTCCCCGCTCCAGCAGGAAAAGTTGGAGAAAGTCCCCAACTTTTCCAGTGCACAGCTTTGCGGGAAAAGCCCCACGGTGGCTGCAAAGTGACTTCTGCGTCGTAGAACTGCCGCACTGCCACCGCACAGCCACCACAAGGCTTTTAACCTAGGAAAGAAGGCCCTTAAATATAAGTTGTCCTAGTTTTGAAAGCAAAGAAATATACATACCTTCCAAATGGTTTATTTCCATTGCAACCAAAAATGCCCATTCATGGCAGCACCTCCCTTTGTCTTTATCAATCCCATCGGTGTAGTAGCACCCCAGCCTGAGGAGGACATCTATAAAATCTTTTCCAGACTCAGTACTTGGCAGTTCAGAAAACAGCTTTACGGCTTTAATTAAGAAATGCTCCCCAAGACTTCTGGCAGCTGAATGCAGACAGAGAATCCCAAAGTTGGCACAAGCCACAGCCTGGTTATGGATGATGCCCAACTCTCTCGATATGCTCAAAGCTTTACAATAGCTCTCAGCTGCTTGCTTCGTATTGTTCACCTGCCTCAAAATAATGGCAATCAAGTTATAAATAACACCTAACTGTTGCTGGCTGCTCTGTGAAGACTCTGCTATGGCATTTAATATGTCCAGAGCCACCGTGTTTTGTTGATGGTGAATATATAACCAACTGAGAAAGACTAAATGGTTAACCATTTCTTCAGTGCTTGTATCTGCATTTGTGTCCAGAACTTTCTCCATGTAATCAATTGCTTTTCTGTATTGTTTGTGATGGCTGTATAATAGAGAGAGATTACAGCAAACCATACTGCACAGTTTTTGGTGTTCTTTGCTAGTCTCTAGCATGTGGAGTAGTTGCTTGAGATAATATGCAATTTGGGAGGGATGTGTTTGCTCCACGGGTTTTAGACTATGGAGTTTGGGAGCATTTTTTAGTACTAAGTCAATGCTTCTGAATGACACCAGCAAAGTACATGAGCTGCAAGAAGAGGCAACCTTGACACAGCTTAGCACAAGGTGGGGCAAACACTTTTGGCTATAGAGCTGACCTAGCTTAAAATAACAGTCAACTGACAATGAGCCATTTTGCAAACCCAACTCATTATTCAGCAGCTGCAGCCTTTCTAGGAATGGAAGTGCCTCTTCACCTTGTTTAAAGTTCAGATAGTGCTTTGCTAGCAGGGAGCATGCTCTGGCTTCTGCATTCTTGCTCTGACTTAGGATTGCCCTTTTTAAGGCGTACTTCAGAATCTCTGACTCCATGTCTGTGCTGCTGATGTAGCTGGGAATTCCCATGAGCAAAGAAGCAACTTTGTCAAAAAGGCAAGTGCATTTCTCCTTATTCTTCTGTTTCAGGTAGATGCCTATTAGATTTGTGTAAAGAGCAGTTATAAGATAAAGGTCACTAAAATCTCCTTGTATGGTTGCCAAAGCTTCTTCAAAATAAACTCGAGCTTGAGAAAGTTTGAACTTCCGGACACTCATTCTCCCCAGGAGATAGCACAGCCTGGTCAAGGCCAATGGCAGGCTGGCTTGCTTTGCCGCTTCCCTTGCCAGTACGAAATAATCAACCAGTTCTTCCTCATTGGCATAGCCATAAAACAAGGTTTTCAGAAAGGAAAATGAGGGATCATAAAGGTTTTTGAAGCTGGTCTCATAGCTTTTACCATTCAGAAACAACAGTAATGAATAATAAACTTCTGGTCCACAAAATTCATCTTGGTATATGCAGAAACGTGGCTCTTGGGACAGAGAAGTCGTCTCTCCATTCAAAGCAGAGAATTGCCCTTTCTGATCATCCATCTCTTCCCTGTGCAACTGTAAGTTTTTCACTTTCATTAGTGTCTGCAGCACTTTGCATTTCATCGAGCTAGAGGTTGTATTAAGGAAGCTATGTGACATCTCTGGAATACAAAAGAAGGAGGATCGATACATAAAGAGAAGTATAAGAAAAATGCAAATAAGGAAACCATAAGAATAAAGTTCACCTTTCTTTTAGAAAAACAGTCTTATAGCCTTCACTGAGAACAACTTATGAAAATCATAGAAACAGAACGGGTTGGATCCAGACTCAGTCATACTTATAGTTGAATGAGTAATGTCAATGGAACTTGTTAGCTAAGACTAACTTAAATCCCACTGATTTCAATGAGTCTATTCTAAGTATGACTGTGTCTGCATCCAACTCATTGAGATAAAAGCCTCAAGTGCAAGTTCCTGGTAAAAAGTCAATTTATGAACTAGGCATGAGAGGAAGGGCAACTTTGCCTCACACTGACCTCCCTGGGTACTCGGAGAAAGAAAAGTTCACAAACAATATCTATTCAAATCCCCACCCCACCCCCACCCCCACACAAGAATAAAAACAGAGTGGATCCAAAGCAGCACCAACTCAAGGAAGTGCAAAATTGATTTCAGAGGAAATGTAAAACTACACTATGTTGTTAATATGCATTTACCTCAGTGCAAAAGGGGGAAACAAGCAAAAATTACAAGATAAACTTTAGAGCAAAGTAGACAAGGCAGAAGGAACAGCTTTGGGGTATTGATTTCAATGAGGGCACAGAGATTGATCCTAGATTTCCCACCATTTCAAATACTTGAAGCCTTTACCTTGCTCAGAAGACTTATCAAGTTCAAAATCTTCTTGTCCATCTAATAAGAAAAAAGATGTATTTTGGTCACATGTCTTAAATGTGGAAGTCAAAGTTTTTGTAGAGAATGCAGCCACATAAAAGTGCAATGTGAATGTGATACTGTTAATTCAACACAATTGTGTCAGTTAAAGGATTTGGTACCATTACTTAGTATATGCTTGACATTAGCTACGATCGTAGGCTGTTCCATTCATCCATATTGCCATTCCTGAATAGAACTAGAATAATTGCAGCGAAAGTCTTTCCTTTGCCAAAGAGGAATTAGATTGGTGTGATTCTCTCCAACCAACCAAAATGCTGCTCATTCATGGCATTGCCTTCACCCGCTCTGCTTCACTTGCAGATCCGCCATTTTTCGGATCGGGCCGCTCCGCCCCGCCCCCGCTCCGCCCACTTCCGCTCCGCTCCGCTCGGAGCTCCGGATCCGGATCGGAGCTCCGTTTTCCCCCCCCATAGGCTTGCATTGAAAGCTAAAAAATTATACAACTTTTTTTCTGTTCAAGTTAGAAACCTCACGTTTGGCACCATGACACCTCATGGGGGTATACACACGCACGCCAAGTTTCAAAGCAATCCCATCATCCCCTGATTTTTGGGGAATTTTTGAAAATCGGGCACCCCATTCACACCCCTTTCCATAGCTCCGTCAATTTGCACATTAGAAACCTCAAACACACCACCATGAAAGCTTATCCAGGGATACATACGCACGCCGAGACTCAAGGCAGTCCCATCATCCCCTGATTTTTGGGGAATTTATGAAAATCCAACACCCCTTTCCATAGCTCCGTCAATTTTGCACGTTAAAAAAACCCCTCAAACTCACCACCATGACAGCTTATCCAGGGATACATACGCCGCACGCCGAGACTCAAGGCAGTCCCATCACCCCCTGTTTTTTGGCGGGGCTTAAACCTGCAAAATTTGGAACTTCCAAAACTCCAAGTGAGCGCAGGAAGGACTTCTCCCCTGAGTCAAAGCCACACACAAACAACATCCCTGCGAGGTGGGCAGGGGAGGAGGGAGGGAAGGCAGGCAGGCATGCAGCTGGCATTTCTGGGGGCATAAGGAAGTGAGCCAAGGATAAGCCAGTAATGCATATAAAATGGAATAAATAAATAAATAAACAAAGGAGGGGTGGAATTAAAAGCAGCAGTGTTGCTCAATAAACAGCAAGAAGAATTTTTTTAAAAAGGCTATATCTGTCTTTTACCAGCAATAGGGGGACGTGCCCAGGGGAGGGGGAAGTAGCTGCCAGTTCAACTCAAGACAGCCATTGCTTCACCAACAGCTCTGAGCTTGAGAAGTAAACACTCACTTCAACTCATAATAGGCATCGCTCCACCACTAAGAAGTAAACGCTCACTTCGACTCATGATAGGCATTGCTCCACCGTTTTACTCTCTTTGGAAGGCTCTAATGGCCTTCCAGTGCAGGAGAGAGTGGGGGCACGTCCACAATGAGATGCCCTAGGGGAGCTCATCCCCTTGCACCACATCTTTTCAGTTGTTCCCCAAAGTTAGGGTGGGTAGCAGTGCTGTGTTTCTATCTCTTATTCTTGGCTTAGTATATGATTTCAGGTTGTGTTTGTGCATTTGGTGGGGCTACTGTGTTAAAAAACACTGGGAAAAGTCCGTTCAGATGAAGAAAGAGAAGTTTCCCAGAATCCCAAGTTACCCGTTTTGCCTATGCCCTCCTCTAACTTTGGGATCATGTGATCATGACCGGGAGCTGACTCTGCCCCTCAGCCCTTTGAAAAAGGTATTTTTCCCGCCGATTTTTAAAAAAATTCTAGCGCGCGACCCGCATGACGCAGAGAGGTGAGAGTAGTCTCAAAATGACCCCCATCCACGACTCTCTGTGCACAAGAATTTTCAGAATGATAGCTTAAAAACCAACCCAGTTATGCCCGAGTCTTTCCCGCAATGCAATCCTATGGGCGAAAAGCCGAAAACGCCGTTTGAGCCGCGCGGTTGACCCGATTTTCAAAAAAATATAGCACGCGACCCGCACGACGCAGAGAGGTGAGAGTGGTCTCAAAATGACCCCCATCCACGACTCTCTGAGCACAAGAATTTCCAGAACGATAGCTTCAAAAAGAACGTAGTTATCCGCGATTATTTGCCGCAATGCAATCCTATGGTGAAATGTTTTCAAGATGGCGATCGGAGCGCTCCGCGGAAAGAGAAGTGCTCCGAAAATGGCCGCTTCTCTTCGCCTTGCTTCTAGGGGTCCGCGGTCTGCTCCTACTCCGCCTCTGGGTAAGGCGGAGCAGGCCAATCCGCTACTGCTTCTACGCTCCTAATCGGAATGGATCACACCCCTAGTTTAAAGAGCTGATTCCAGACTTCCAGATAACAGAGATGGAGATTAACAGAATCCACAGAGTAGCAGGAAATAGATCCAGAGCAATACCAAGAGATATTTTGGTCAAATTGGGTAATTATTATAAGAAGGAGCAGCTTATGAAGAAATTAAGATCAATAACAACGTTGAAGTTTCAAGAATCAACAGTTCAAATCTACAATGATCTTTGTCAGCAAACTATCAGCTGGAGGCACAGTGTTAAGCTGATAACAGCAAACCTTAAGCGTGCAGGTATTGCTTATTCTTGGGGTTACCCAGTGATTTTGAGGTTTATGCGAGATGGAAAACAGCAGAGAGTAACCTCGCTGGAGCAAGGATTGGAGCTGCTGAAAAGCCTGGGGCTGGATGATGATTCGTTATCCCAGCATGAAGAAGAAGGAGAAGAAAGTCCTGGCACAAGTGGAAAATAAACTTTTCCTTATCAAAGAGATAATAATAAAAGCATGAATAATTAAAGTAGAAGGCTTGCCGAAAGAGGACCGTGGGCTCCATTTCCCCCCCTTAAGGTTATAGCCATGACTGGGGTGTTAGGCCTACGGAGAATTAGAGGGGGGAATAGAAATAGGGGGAGAGGGGGGAAGGGAAGGGGACAGAGGGGGGGAAGGGAGGGGTAGATAAAAAAGGGGGTTATATGTTTAACATTTTGTTATTGTTGTTCATATGGGTGTGTACAAGGGATCTAAAAGAAAATAAACAAAAGGAATATGGATAAGAAAATTCGGATTTCAACACTCAACGTCAAAGGTTTGGCGGCAGTAGTAAAAAGGAAAAGGATTGAGCAATTATTAAACAAAGAAGGTTTGTTTAAACTCATCAAGTGAAGAACGGTATGAATGAAATTCGTTTGAAATGGTCAGTGTTTTATGAAAAGTCTTTGGGGACATAAAAAAAATGGTGTGGCTATAATAATATCAAAGAGAAGCGGATTTGATATAGAGAAGACACAAAAGGATGAGAAAGGTAGATATATAATGATAAAAGGACAATTGGAAGGCAATTACTATACTTTAATAAATGTGTATGCCCCAAATGAGAGACAAAAAGAATTTTATAAAGAATTATTTAGGGAAATAGAGGATTTTAAAAAAGGGTGTGTTATCTTAGCTGGAGATTTTAACATGGTTATGGATAATAGGATAGACAGGTCTAACCCCACTGGATTTGAAAAGAGAAATAATATTACAATTTTAAATAAAATGATAAAAGAAAAAGATTATATTGATGGGTGGCGGTTAGTCAGAGGTGGAGAGCCTGGTTATTCCTATTATTCCCCAGTTCACAAAACTTACTCCAGAATAGATTACATTTTTGTTTCAAAGGAATTGGCAACTAAGGTATGTAATATGAAATTAGGGGTAATTAAAGTAACAGATCATGCATTAGTAAGTTTAGATTTTACAGTTAAAAGGGATTACAGAGAAGCGAAAAGATGGAAGTTGAATACCAGGATTTTAAAATATGATATGGTTGTGGAGAAAATGCAGAAAGAATTGTCAGAAATGTGGGAAATTAATGAAAAGGGAGGAACCTCAATGTCAATTGTATGGGATACAATGAAAGCTGTGACCAGAGGGATCTGTATTAGAGAAATGTTCACTTTAAAGAGGCAACAAGACACTATACAGGAAAAGTTAGAAGTTGAAATTAAGAAGTTGGAGAAAGAATTTTTACAAAGTAGAAATAAACAAATATTAATACAAGTACAAGCAAAGAAAAAAGAATTAGAAAATATAAATTTAGAAGAAGTACAGAAAAATTTAATTTATTTGAAAAGAGAGTTTTTTGAGAATAGTAATAAAAATTCTAAAGTGCTTGCGAGGCTCACACAAAAGGAAAAGTCAAAGAATTCAATTGGAATAGTAAAAGATAAATTGGGGAAATTATGTAGTACTATGAAAGGGAAAATAAAAGTATTTCAGGGATTTTATTAAGAGTTGTATAAAGAAAAGGACACAAATAAGATGAGGATGGAGAGTTATATAGATAGGTATATAGAGAGGGGATTGATAAGGGAGGATAGAAAATTAATGGAAAGGGTTATATCTCAAAGGGGAATTGAGGAAGCTATTGAGAAATTGAAAGGGGGTAGATGGGTTGGGATCTGAGTATTATAAAACATTCAAAAAAAAAATTGGTACCAAAATTTTTGAAATTATACAATGGAATAATAGGAGAGAAGATACCGCCATCATGGGAACAATCACTAATTATATTAATTCCAAAACCAGATAAGGATTTGACAATCCCCGACTCTTATAGGCCTATTTCTTTAATTAACCAGGATGCAAAAATTTTCTCAGCTATTTTGGCAAGGAGGATGAATACTTTCATAGGGAATTATATTGGAGATCATAGAATCATAGAATAGCAGAGTTGGAAGGGGCCTACAAGGCCATCGAGTCCAACCCCCTGCTCAATGCAGGAATCCACCCTAAAGCATCCCTGACAGATGGTTGTTCAGCTGCCTCTTGAAGGCCTCTAGTGTGGGAGAGCCCACAACCTCCCTAGGTAACTGATTCCACCGTCGCACTGCTCTAACAGGAAGTTTTTCCTGATGTCCAGCTGGAATCTGGCTTCCTTTAACTTGAGCCCGTTATTCCGTGTCCTGCACTCTGGGAGGATCGAGAAGAGATCCTGGCCCTCCTCTGTGTGACAACCTTTTAAGTATTTGAAGAGTGCTCTCATGTCTCCCCGCAATCTTCTCTTCTCCAGGCTAAACATGCCCAGTTCTTTCAGTCTCTCTTCATAGGGCTTTGTTTCTAGACCTCTGATCATCCTGGTTGCCCTCTTCTGAACACGCTCCAGCTTGTCTGCGTCCTTCTTGAATTGTGGAGCCCAGAACTGGACGCAATACTCTAGATGAGGCCTAACCAGGGCCGAATAGAGAGGAACCAGTACCTCACGTGATTTGGAAGCTATACTTCTATTAATGCAGCCGAGAATAGCATTTGCCTTTCTTGCAGCCATATCGCACTGTTGGCTCATATTCAGCTTGTGATCTACAACAATTCCAAGATCTTTCTCGTTTGTAGTATTGCTGAGCCAAGTGTCCCCCATCTTGTAACTGTGCATTTGGTTTCTATTCCCTAAATGTAGAACTTTATTTATTTATTTATTACATTTCTATGCCGCCCAATAGCCGGAGCTCTCTGGGCGGTTCACAACTTGGCATTTATCCCTATTAAATTTCATTCTGTTGTTTTCAGCCTAGCACTCCAGCCTATCAAGATCACTTTGAAGTTTGTTTCTGTCTTCCAGGGTATTAGCTATCCCACCCAATTTTGTGTCATCTGCAAATTTGATCAGCGTTCCCTGCACCTCCTTGTCCAAATTATTAATAAAAATGTTGAAGAGCACTGGGCCCAGATGATCAGTGTGGCTTTGTAGCAGGTAGACAAATGCATAATTTAGTTGCAAGAGTTATAAATATGACGCAGGAGGTAAAGAAGTCAAAGATAAAAGCGAGAATAATAGCATTGGATATATTTAAGGTGTTCGATTGTGTGAGCTGGCAAGCACTAAAGATGATAATAATAAGACTGGGATTTGGAGATAGATTTAAAGGTATAATAGAACAATTATACTCTCAAAACACAGCTTCAGTTGTAATAAACGATGGGATTACAGATAAAATACAACTGGCCAGAGGAACTAGGCAAGGATGCCCACTCTCGCTGGTCCTATTTGTATTGGTTATGGAATTGTTGGCAAATGCGATAAGAGAGGATGGGATTATAGAAGGAGTAGGTGTAAAGAAGGAAGTAAAATTAAATATGTTTGCAGATCATACATTGTTAACTGTTAAGGATCCACTTGAGATAATGGAAAGAATTAAACAATGTTTGAAAGAGTTTGAAGAAGTCACGGGATTAAGAATAAATTGGTTAAAATCAGAAATGATGATATTTAATTATACTAAAAAGGAAGTGAAAGATTGGGAAGGTAAGGAAAAGAAAATGAGAGTTAAAGAACAGATTAAATATTTGGGAATTAAAATTACAAAAAATTTAGAGAATTTAGAAAAGGAGAATTTAAATAAGCTGAAAAAAGAAGTTATAGATAAAGTAGAAAAATATAAAGGATTAAATCTATCATGGTATGGGAGAATAGCATTAGTAAAAATGAAAATATTATCAAAGCTTAACTTTATATTTAGAATGTTACCAATAAGAATATCAGAAAAAGAGATAAAAAGTTGGCAGAATATTATAAATAATTATTGTAACGGGGATAGGAAAGCGAGAATAAATAAAAATAGGTGGTACATAGCACAAAAAAAAGGAGGATTGGTACTCTCAAATATAAAGTTATATTATATAGCCAATAGGTTAAGACATATAGTAGAAGGTATAATAGGAGTAGGAGAGTTAGGTTGGTTGGAGGATAGAACAAGAATGGACAAAGATTGGAATTTGGAAAATATATTTTTTAGAGAATGCAATAAAAAGTGGGGGGAAGAAATAGGAAACCCTCTTTTAAAAAACCATTGGGAAATTTGGCGATTATATAAAAAGGGGTTACTTTCGAGTACATCTCCATTAACACCAGTGATAATGTTAAGGAATTTCCCAGGGAATTTAAAAGAGAGATTGAGTAAAATTTTAATAGAGAAAAAATTAATGAGGTTAAAAACTTGGTTGAGAGAGATGAACACTCGTGGAAAATTAGAAGAGGTTTTTAAGGGGAACAATTTAACTTGGTTAAATTATTGGCAATTGGAACAATGGACGAAGAAATGGTTAAGAGATAATGGAGAGTGTAGAGAAATGACGAAATTTGAAGAGTTGATTGTAAAGAAAGAAATTGAGAAAGGATAAAATAAAAGGATAAAAGGTTTAACGAGTGAAATATATAGAATATTGGTTGAAAAGAGGGTGACAGAAAATATGGGGAAGATGGTTTGGGAAACCGATTTGAGGGTGCAGATAGTTGGGAGGGAATATGGAGACAAAGAGTGTTGAGAAATATGTCAGTGAGAATAAAAGAAAATTATAAAATTGTATGGAGGTGGTATCTGACCCCGGTGAGATTAAATAGAATAAATAAGCTGAATTCAGCAAATTGTTGGAGAGGATGTGGGGGAAAAGGAACGTATTTACATATGTGGTGGGAATGCGAATTTGTACAAACATTATGGAAAATGGTGTTTATTGAGATAAAAAAAATTGTTGGAATGGAGATTGAAGAGACACCTATAATGGCATTACTATCATTATATGGAGATTTAAAGTGTAATACAGAGACTAAAGAATTTATAACAAATTTGCTGACAGCAGCGAGGTTAATTATATCTAGGAACTGGAAGGTTCAAGGAGATTATCATATTGAAGAATGGTATAAAGAAATTTGGGATATAGCTATTAATGATCAATTGACATGTAATATAAAGGTAAGAAAAGGTATAACAAATGTAAATGAATTCGAGGGAATTTGGAAACAGTTCCTATAATAGGTATTATCTAAGGGGAGTGGAAAACCACCACTGGAAGAAACAGTGAAATTCTGGAAGCAGGAATAGATCCCGAAGGGTGGAGGGGAGCACTTATGTTATGTGATTATGTTAAAATGATAAATTACAAATGTTAAATTGTAAGCAATTTATGTAATGATTTATGTGTTTTAATTAGTATTACGTTGTTGTATTTTAAGATGTGAAATCAATAAAAATTATATATATAAAAAAATGGGGTTCCCCATAGACCACCAAACAGCTGTTTGGTGGGCTGTGAGAAGCCCAATTCTGCTGGCAGCCATGGCATGTGCTGCCCATGTGCTCTATTTCCCAGCAGAGTTGCTGGGATTCTGGCACTGCAGCCACTTCCGGTGGCAGCACGCCACCTTCTGCTGCTGCCCACATGAATTCCCCCACAGTTTAAGAGCGGTTTTAGAGGCCTTTCTGTAGAACCCACCACCAGGAGCAGGGCCGGATTAAGGCCAGCTGATGCCCTTTGCACAGCCCAACCCTGGTGCCCCCTTGGCCCCTCCATTGCTTAGCCAGCAAGACATGAAGACTCAATAAGTGCTGAAGGTGAAATAAGGGCTATCCCCCAGGCCAGAACACACAACTATATTAAATATAAACTCTTCTTTTATTATATTTAACACTAAATAGCAAGCAATATAAGCCAATTACATTTACAACTAAGGCTACAGAAAAAAATACGAATTTTCATCACTGTTTTATGCATTTTTAAAAAATAAAATAAAACTGTTATAAAGGAAAAAATGCAAATGCAAAAATTGATTGAAAATTATTTTAATCAATTTTTGATTAAACTATTATATAACCAAATATATATTTGGTCTTCTTTTGTCTTATAACCAAACGATTATAAGACAAAATAAGATCTGATATTATCTCTACTGAAATTATGTGATCTCGAGAGCAGAGTTTTCAATTTTGGTGGTGCCCCCTCCCGTTAATGCCCTAAGCATGTGCTTATATTGCTTAAAGGTCAATCCAGGGCTGACCAGGAGGCTGTGTTCACGGCACTGGGTTGACGCCACCTCCCTCTGAAACCCTGCGTTTTCCCTCTTCCAGGGTGGAGTTGGGTAATCCCGATGGCGAGGAGAGGGCGTGGGGTTTCTGGGTGGCCATCTGTGTACTGGAGCCACCCCCACCCCCCGCTTTCTTCCTGGTGGAAGGTGACCAATCACTGGTTGCCTTCCATAAGGCTCCGTCCCCGGATTGACCCTAGATTGGCCCCAGAGTGGCGTCCGACAGCGGAAGCACAGTACTGACGTTGCTCTGATAGAAAAAGTTGAGGTAACCCCCAACTTTTTCAAAACGAAGCTTCGCAGGAAAGCCCCACAGTGCCTGCGAAGCTGCGCCTGTGTCATCTATACTGCCTTTATACAAATTTATGGTGCAATCCCATTTAGAATACTGTGTACAGTTCTGGTCACCACACTTAAAAATATATATTGTAGAACTGTAAAAAGTGTAGTAAAAGGCAATTAAATTAACCAAGGGACTGGAGCATCTCCCCTATGAGGAAAAGTTACAACAGCTGAGATTGTTTGGCTTGGAAAAAAGGAGGGTAAGGGGAGACTTAATAGAGGTATACAAAATTCTGCATGGAATGGAGAATGTGGACAGGGAGACATTTTTCTCCCTCTCCCATAATACTAGAACTCGGGGTCATCCCATGAAGCTGATTGGTGGGAGATTCAGGGCAGATAAAAGGAAGTACTTCTTCACAGTGTGTAGTTAAACTATGGAATTCACTACCACAAGATGGGGTGATGGCCAACAATTTGGATGACTTTAAAATGGGGATGGATAAATTCCTGGAGGCGAAGGTTATCAATGACTACTAGTCCTGATGGCTATATGCTACCTCCAGTATTCGAGGCAGTAAGCCTATATACACCAGTTGCTGGGGAACATGGGTGGAAGGGTGCTGTTGCACCATGTCCTGCTTGTTGGTCCCTGGTCAACAGCTGGTTAGCCACTTTGGGAATGGAATGCTGGGCTGGATGGACCCTTGGTCTGATCCAGCATCAGGGCTCTTCTTATGTTTTTATGTTCTTACTGAAAATTAAACCATGGAGCTCTCTGTTTTTCCCCCCCCCAAACATGTTACTTTTTCCAGATAAAAGCCATTGAGAAAGATCATAAGGTCAAGACACATTGAGCAATTCGAGACAGGTTTTATATTTAATGAAGATTGATTTTATTGACATTTACTCATTTGGAATACAAGAAGCTGCCTCAGACTGAGCCAGGACCATCGAGCTTCAGCATTGTTAACACTGGTAAGCAGCACTTCTCAAGATTTCAGACAAAAATTGAACCTGGAACTTTTTCCATCCAAGTATCTGCTGTACCAGTGAGGTGCAGCCCTTTACCAAAAGTAAGCTAGCTAGTCAAGGACTAAAGTCCAGATCCACCCACCCTCCAGATCCACCCCCCTAATCCAGACTTCCCCAACCTGGTATCCTCCAGATGTTTTAGATTACAACTCCTAGCATTCCTGTTCATTGGCTAGGCTGGCTTGGGCTGATGAGAGTTGAACTTTCACACATCTGGAGGGCACCAGGGGATTGTCCGTATATTTTAAAAGCCCCGCAGTGGCTGCGTGGTGGTGCTGCCTTGGGTACACAACACAGCAGCCACCTCACAGCCATAGTGGGGTTTTATTTATTTGTTTATTTATTTATTTAGAATATTTATATACCGCTCCCCATTGAAAAATTTTGGAGTGGTGTACAAGGTAAAATGAAAATAAAAACAGAATAAAACAGTTAAAACAAAATTTAAAAAGAAGCAAAAACAGAAATCCAAGGCTGCATGTTAAAGAAAAGCTTCTTGGAATAAAGATGTTTTCAGGAGGTGCCGAAAGGAGTACAAGGTTGGCGCCTGCCTGACCTCCAGAGGCAGGGAATTCCACATGAAGCTGCAGATTAAAAAAAATTGGGAACGTACCCCGACTTTTTATGCTGGAGCAAGGTGAACATGGCCCTTCTGCTGTCTGACCTTGCTCTGGCTTCAAGGTGGAGGTATTACTGGATGGACGGCAACTCCTGATTGGTTGCCAGAAGCCCGGGAAGAGGGCAGGGGGCAGGCCCGGCAAGCCAAATCACTCCTGGAAACGCCACACTCCCTTCTGCGTTGGGGTTAGCTGCTGCCATTCTGCAGCAGTGAAAGCATGGGGTTTTCTCAAAAGCAGGGCAATCTGGTGCCATGAAGGCAGCCTCCTTGCAGAAGAACTGCCCGAGCCACTAAGCCACACCAAGAGAACATCGAGTTGGCCATGCTTAAGGTTGACCAATTGAAATAAATGAGACTTAAGTTATTCATGTCTGAGTTTGCCTGTTGATTTCAATGGGCTCACTCTAAGCATGATGAAATCTGGATTCAACCTCTTATTGGCTATTGCTTTTATGCTTGAATATTAGCCAATAAATGGAGAACTTTCTCTGAATGACTCCAATGATTGAATCTGCAAGTCCAGGCACATTACACTGTATCAGGTTCAATGAGGTTGAATCAACACCTAGCAAAAATTTCACATTAGCAAAATCCAAGGAGAGCAAATAGGAAGGCTTGCACATATATTTCATATACAACACCAGAGTTGCTTACCTATTTGATACGTATTGCAAATGCTATAATTTGATGTTTGTGTCAAAAGCCCCGTCACATTTACTTCTAAAAGGGCTTTTTCTCTTGTAAAAGCAGAATGTTCATCTTTGAAGAAAGCCAGGTGTGGAGGTCTGAAGGAGGCAGACAATATAAAGGAATTAGGACATTTATGATCCCCAGGAGTGGTATGAAGGCTGTTCAGGTAGTAGGGATGGCTATTTCTGACTTCTATTTCCACTGCAGCAACAAAGGATGAAACGAAGGTGGTGGTTTGCCTGCATTTCACGTACTGATTTAAATCATAGAATGATAGAATAGTAGAGTTGGAAGGGCCTATAAGGCCATCGAGTCCAACCCCCTGCTCAAGGCAGGAATCCACCCTAAATCAACTAGTCAGTTCTTGACTTAGAGACTGGTATAGTTGTTCCAAGGGAAAAGTTATTCCATCATTCCTTCTAGGCTTCTCTCATGTACACCTCGTACATTCACATTCATGGAAGCCACCTCTAATAGCACACTGTGATGTTTGGCTGTTCTATGCTGAGTATGTAAAAGGTTTTAGAAATGTTAATCATTTTGAAGAAGGTTGTTTAGCCAGAAATGTACTCGCTGTGTTTATGTTGCAGGAACTAGGTTGGAAGTGTGGTCCCTAGAAGTAGGGAGAGTGAGTAACCAGGATGTGAGGGTGACTGTTGATTGGCTGGTTATTTGGGATGCCTGGATTGGTTGGCAGAGAGAGAATGGAAGAAATTAGCTGAGTGTGTGTATATTGAAGTGCTGTGGGAGAGATTGCTTTGATTTGGATTAGAGTAGTCGTTTGGGTGTGAATCTGTCAGGGTAGAGATAAGGAGTAACAACGTGTTTAATTGTTTTGGTGGAATAGATTGTGGGGGAGAGGTGGACTAGAAAGGGCAAGTTAACAACTGAAGTTACATTTGAAATGTTCTAGGAAAAAGTATTGAACTGAAACCATTACGTAGTGTGCCTTTGTAACCACCATTCTTTTTACCTGAGAAAACCATTAAACTTTCATATCTGAAATTACATCTTGTTAATAAATGCCATTTAATTCATACTGGTGTGGTCTTTGAGGGTTGCTGAGCTGGGCTGCTGTGGGGCTAGGAAAAGAGTGGCATGCCACGGGGGCAGTTTGTACTATTCCAAGCCCCTTGATGCCTGATCCAGATCTGGTTCCTTTGATTCAGGGAAAGAATAAAGGAGCAATGGAAAGGGGGCATCACACACACACACACACTTATCAATATGTTTAGCAACTACAGAATAGAATATCTATAACACTAACAAACATCAGGTGGGAGATTTAAGTTCATGACCATCAATGCACAACAGTAGAGACATTTCTAAATGCAACAGATGTAGATGGCTAGATGCAACTGCCTTGCTTTGTCATCACCCATTATACTTACTCAGTTACAGCATCTTTGAAGCCATCAGGTTTGACATGACTGCTCTGTACAAAACCAACTTGGCCGGTAGGGATATGCCTTCCCACAAACCACTGCATGCATTTCATCAAGTAGCCAATAATTTCAATTCTGTCTCCTTTCTTGAAATCAATTTCCTCTGGGCTATTAGCACTTTCATAGCTAATAACGGCAACAGAAGAACCTGTGGCTGCATAATAAAGAAGCTCCAGTAATATGATAATTGACTATATGGGCATTTGATTTAAGCAAGAAAGACAATAAGTTATCAATGACATTAGTTTCAGTATTGCAAATTAGATTAATTAGATTTACATGCTACCAACAGATGATTTACCTTGGCATGGGATGGGACATGCAACATGTTTTAGTTTGATGTCACAGGTGCCATCCAATAGGTGCTTACAATTATAGTGCAACTATTCCCTGGTCATTAGAACATGAAACAGTTGCATTTGAAGGGGTTAAGAAGGGCTCTGAGTAGTGACAAAAAAGGAATCCTCACAATTCTGGATACTGTTATGCACATTGTGCAATCACAGCTGCCCTTTTCTCCTGGAAAAACAGTGCCTGAAAGGAATAGGCTCTTTGAAATACCATCTCAGCATTTTTGAGAGAGCGGTCACACACACTTCCAGAAGTAGGGATCAAATACAGTGCTATCCAAGAAATATGACTGGCTAATAAAACATGCATCTTTAAGATTGGTTGTGTTAATAGCAAAAGCTACATTCACTAGGTCATTTGAATTAAAGTGCCACACCCTAACACACAGAACAGCTCCAATAGTGCCCCAAAATAGTGTCCACAACAATGTAGGAACAAAGCCAGACTATAAAACACATGGTCTTCGATGTCTATATACTAATGCCCAGAGCACGGGAAACAAACAGAATGAATTTAAACTCTTAATACATTAAGGCAAATATGACTTGATAGGTATAACTGAAACTTGGTGGGATGACTCCTATGACTGGAATACAGCAATTGAAGGATATAACTGTTGTCGACCGAATCAGCTCCGTGTGAGTAGCCACGTGTACAGACAATAGAAACACTCCAGGTGGATTAAAAGAAAACTTTACTTAGCAACATTTAACATATCCTACGATGGGATGGCTTGGTTCCCCTATCGTGGTCAGCACACCATGCAGGTGGGTAAAACAGCAGAAGGAGAAGAAGGAAGAAGGAGGGAGGAGACAGGAAGTAGCAAGACAAGCATTGTAGCAATCCCCTCCCACCCTGTAGGTGTTTGTTAACCCTTTAGCCTCAGGTCAGTGACCTGTAGCCTGAGTTCTGCTAACACCCCTTCTCGAAGGCCACAGGGCACTGCGCCAGTCCAAATAGGTCATTGCATCAGTCCTATGCCCATCAGGTGCCGCTGGTGCAGTTCCCCCGGTAGGGGTTTTGTCAGTACATCTGCTACCATCTCTTCAGTTGGACAGTACTTTAGCTCAATCACTCTTTGCTCTACTAGGTCTCTTATCAGGTCCTCATGTAGCACTGTGGCTTGAGTGATCACCAGCCCCATGTCAGTGAGTAATTGCCTGAGTCAAATCGCAATTGGCTCAGACTGAGCCAAGTCTGCTTTCCCTTTGGTGAAACCCAGGTTTACTAGGACTCCATTAATTTTCTCATTCCAGGCTCTGGCTGCCTGTTTAAGTCCATAGATGCTCTTGTGCAATTTACACACTTTCCCCACCCCTTCTGGATCTGCAAATCCTGGCGGTTGCATCATGTACAGGTCCTCCTCTATCTCACCGTATAGGAATGCAGTCTTAATGTCTAGATGCTTGACTTGCATCTCTCTGCTGGCTGCTATGCTCAGCATGGCTCTGATGGTCGTGTGTTTTACTACTGGGGCAAAAGTTTCATCATAGTCCTCCCCATACTTTTGAGAGTATCCCTTTGCTACTAACCTGGCTTTGTAGCACTCTACTTCGCCGCTTGCGTTGCGTTTCACTTTGAAAGTCCACTTGCAGCCGATTGCCTTGCGATTGGGTGGGAGCTTGGCCAGGGTCCAGGTCTCATTCTCATGTAATGAGTCCATCTCTTCCTGAGCTGCTTTCCTCCACTTGTCTGCCTCATCTTTAGGCAGGTGGGCAATGTCCTCCCAACTCGCTGGCTCCTGGACCTGTTGTGCCTTAGCTGTGAAGTAATAGTCACTGTATTTGGCTGGTGGCACCCCTTTAGTAGCCCGCTCCGACCTCCTGGCTTCCTGTTGCTCTATTGCCTCCAGGTTGGGCTCCTCGGTGTCGCTGGCCTCGCTGTTGCTTTTGGGCATGTTGGTCGCCCCCTCATCTTGCTTGAACGCCTTGGGCTCCCCTTCTCCGCTGTCAGGTGCACTTAGACCCACCTCTATGAACTCCATAGTCCCGGGCCTTGCAGTCTCGTCAAACTGCACACTTCGGCTGACTATGATGCTACAGTCTCGTGGAATGAGGATTCTGTAGCCTTTGCTGTAGGGGCTATATCCCGCCAGGACCCCTTCAATGGCTCTGTCACCTAGCTTAGTCCTCTTCTGCTCTGGGATGTGAGCATAGGCCTTGCATCTGAACACTCTCAGGTGGCCCACTTTTGGCTTGGCTCCATGCCACAGCTCAAAGGCTCTGGTTGGCAGCCTGTTCTGTATGTAGGCCGCTGTGGACGCCGCCTCTCCCCAGAATTTGAATGGTAGGTTTGCATCTCACAGCATGCTTCTTACCATGTCTACGAGTGACCTGTTGCGCCTCTCAGCCACACTGTTCTGTTCCGGCGCGTAGGTGACTGTCCTCTGGTGTCTGATGCCTTGGGCCCGCAAGTATGCTCCCATCTCTTTTCCTACATACTCTCCTCCATTGTCAGTGTGAATGGCACCCAATGTCCTATAGAATTTGTTTCTGGCCGCTGCAACAAACTCTTTCAGCTTACTCAGCACCTCGTTCTTATGCTTGATGATGTACACTGTTGTGAACCTGGAATAATCATCAATGAAAGTAAGGAAGTACTTACCCCCTCCAGGGGTTACTGTGTTCATTGGTCCACAAAGGTCAGAGTGGATGAGCTCCAATGGTTCTTTGGCTCTGCTCTTGCTTGCCTTGGGCAGTGGGGCTCGTGTGAACTTGGTCTTGATGCAGCAAACACAGTTCATCTTTGACTTGCACGCTGGGATTTGTAGGTCTGCAGTGAGTCCTTTAGTCACCAACTCTTTTACTGCCTCCATACTTCTGTGCCCCATGCGCCTGTGCCAGAGGTGGATGCAGCTGTCGTGGGGTATGTGCTCTGCCCTTCTGGCCTCTTGTCTGCCGCCGGTGACCTCATACATGGAGTTCCTTGCCACGGCATTGCCCCACAGGCTTCCGTCTCTGCTGATTTGGCATCTGTCCTCTTGGAAAAGCAGGACAAATCCATCCGCTGCAAGCTTTCTCACTGAGAGCAAGTTCCCTTCTAGGTCTGGCACAAACAAGACTTCTGTCAGCTTTGTCTTCCTGCCATGTGGTGGGGCTATGCAGTCTATGGTGCCTTCTCCCACCCCATCTGTTCTTATCTGTTCGCCATTTGCCAGGCAAACATAACTTTGCCTTCGATGATCCAGTTTGGTGAAGAACTCTCTCTGGCTAGTCATGTGGCAGCTGGTCCCTGAGTCCAATATCCAAATCAGATTGTCGCCTTGAGTTCTGGATGGTTCAAGGGAGGCCAATTTGCAAAGGTTTGTCCGGGCATGTTTTTCATTGCCCTTTGTCTCCCTCTTGTGGCCGTTTTCGGGACAGTCCCTTTTAAGGTGTGTTTTCGCCCCGCAAGTGTAACATTGCTTGGCCTTTGCCTTGAAGGCCTTCTCAGATTCCTTTGTGGCCTTCGTTTCCCGCCCAGCCTTTGTCCTGTTACATGAGGCGTCGGCCATGTTTTCCATCCTGCGAGTCCACTCACTAATCAGCCTGGCCTTCACATAATCCAATTTTAACTCTGCTTCGGGGCACACTTCTAAGGCTGTTATGAGGGGTTCGTAGGAGTCATCTAGGCTGCACAAAATGATGGACACGACATCCTCTTCCGAGGTCTCTGAGCCAATTGCTCTTAGTTCTTCAACCACTTGCAGGACTGCATTTACATGGTCTGGCAAACTAGCGTCTCTTTCCAGCCTCATTTTAAACAGTTTTTTCTTCAGAAAGAGCTTTGTGTTTATACTGCTAGGCTGATGTATTTCTTGCAATGCTTCCCACATTCCCTTTGCTGTTTTCTCATTTCGAATGTGGAGCAACTGGTCATCTTGGACCGACAAAGCAATTGTTGCCCTTGCTTTTCTGTCCCTTTTATCCCAGTCCTGGCGGTTTTCTGCAGGTCGAGCTGATTCTAAAACCTCCCACAAGTCATCTTTTACTAGCACCATTTCCATCTTGAACTTCCATGTCTGGTAGTTCCTAGTGTCTAGCTTTGCCATGGTTGCGTATGTGTTGCTTTCAGCCATCGTCCCACACTCTAAGAGTTTTCTTATCTTGTCTTGTCTAACCGATAAGCAGTACTCATAGGTTCCCAAGTGATTCCTTTCACGGGTTATTCTTTATTTGCGTCCTGGGCCCATAACCTGTTGTCGACCGAATCAGCTCCGTGTGAGTAGCCACGCGTACAGACAATAGAAACACTCCAGGTGGTTTAAAAGAAAACTTTACTTAGCAACATTTAACATATCCTACGATGGGATGGCTTGGTTCCCCCATCGTGGTCAGCACACTATGCAGGTGGGTAAAACAGCAGAAGGAGAAGAAGGAAGGAGGAGACAGGAAGTAGCAAGACAAGCATTGTAGCAATCCCCTCCCACCCTGTAGGTGTTTGTTAACCCTTTAGCCTCAGGTCAGTGACCTGTAGCCTGAGTTTTGCTAACAATAACTTGTTCAAAAAGAAGCACTGTATGTTAAAAATACCTATCCCTGCACAGAAATACAGGTGGATGAGCCTGGGAGCCCCATCGAGAGCATCTGGATTAAAATTAATGGGGCAAGGAATAAAAAGAACATGGTAGTCAGAGTCTACTACCAACCACCCAATCAAGGAGAAGACGAGGATGAAACTTTTGAAAAGCAAATTGCCAGTGTTTCAAAGAAGTGTGATATAGTAGTGATGGGGAACTTCAATTACCCTGATATCTGTTGGTAGACAAAGACTGCCAAGAGTGGCCCCTCCCAAGAAATTCCTGACATGTGTGGGTGATAACTTTCTCCTACCATGTGAGGTAGGTTATGGGGTGAGAATTGTTTTCAATACTCAGAGCCAGCATTTTGCTGCCTGAGACAAAAGACAAGATGGCATTAACCTCATTCCATGCATGAGAGCCAGCTTACTTCAGCACTTTAGACAGAGCAGTGTGTCCTCCACCACTCCTGAGGGCAGCAGGCTAGTTTAAGGGGATCCAGGGTAGGCTACATGGCCCACACCGCGGGGTCCCCCAACACCCAGCCTCCACTTCCTGTCCCTCAATATCTGCTGCCTAAGGAGGCTGCCTCCCTCTGCCTAAGGAGCCAGCCCTGTCCATATTAGCAGGTTTCACAAGCGAAAAAGCAAAACAGCCCAGGGCAGGATCTACACTACTGCTTTAAAGCGCTTTATAACAGTTTTGACAACTGTTAGGGCCCAGGACACACTCCATACATAGTTGTTAAAACTGTTATAAAGCGCTTTAAAGCAGTAGTGTAGATTCGGCCCTGGTTTCCCAGGTGGTGTCCCTACCAAGTTAAACATTAGTCCATTCCTCAGCTTCACAAACATTGGGGCAGGGTAGGTGGCCCTAGATATGGCATCCACTGGGTGGGTAAGGGTGGGGGCATTTACAGGATCTGCACAATATTTGTGAAAACATTTCTCCAACCCAATGCAGCAGAGATGAAAACTAAGTAAGTAATATTATTAGGGCTTCTATTTTAATCGCAGTTACTTACCAATTTGATCAGTGGCTATAGTTTCCATTTCTCTGGCAAAATCAACAGGGTCTGTGTTTGTTTTAAGAAACCACCTTGAATGGAAAAGTTCAAAGAAATTAGAAAGCCTGAAATAAATGGTATCACTAATTTTAACGATGCTCTGAACCAAGACTATCTCAGACTTCAGATCACCTCAGCACTCACTATAAATAAATGATTGTGTTGTTATAATAAGTGAAACAGATCAAATTGTGGAAGAGTAGGAAAATACCAGAGCACATGAATTCAGTTTCCTGGTGATGCAAAACACCATTATTCAGTGCAAATTATAAATAAAATGGAAAGGAAGGAGGGAGGAGTTACTGCTTTTTGCTCGCTCGCTCTTTTTAAAAGGATGATTCCTCCCACCCCCCAATCCTATTTTCTTCTTTGAAAATAAATTTAATCAAGCTGGCCACAGTCCAACACAAAGTTAGGATCTTCTAATAGTCAGCATTTATATATTGCTTTTTGAGGTTTAAAAGAAGTTCACATGTATTATCTCATTAATTCTTCCAAAAGGAAACTTAACTCTGTGTTTGATTGCAGCTGTTTATATGTAATCTCACTGTTGTTGCTAAATTTAGGCTTGCAAGAAAGCTATGTTAAATTATTCATTGTAAAATGTAACACAGTGCTTGCATAATAATAAACTGACTATAAACTTAAGTGCCACTCTGCGAGCTCCATCAGAGGGGGTGGGTAGGGGGGATCACACTTGCCTACCCTTACCCTCGCTTACTTGATACTTCCTCTTTCTCTCAGGGAGAGGAAAGAGGGAGTTAAAAAGTGCACCTGGCCCATTCAGGAGGAGCTGGAGACGGCAGCAACTCCTGTCTTTAAAACTAATACAGACTTTACTGGGGGCTTTTTTTGTTGTGCGAAGAAGGCTAGAGGGGGCGGGAGGCAGATGACGTTGTGAGAGGAACCCGTGAAAATCTGTTGCGTGTCCAGTAATGAGCGTGCAATAAGACGCTTGTCTGATGGAGCTCCGTATAAGTATGCTTTATTCAACATTAACAATGACAACTTTCAAGAGACTTCCCATTTAATCATCAGACGGAATCAAAAGGAATCCAATATTAATATGAATGTTCAAAATAGCTCCCACATGCATTTCATGAATGCGAGGGTAGCTGGACCGTGCCTGCAAGCCAAGTCTTCTGCCACCACCCTCAGTGATCACAGCCCTCTTCACACAGACAGAGAGGACGTGGCCACCACAAACAAACCAATGCAATCCTTTTATTCCCTCATACATTCATTGGACACCTGGGGGGCGTCTTCTGAACACTGCTATTGTTACATACTGTTCTTTACAGTTTTCATAAACTTCCTTTTGAAGGCTGAAAAGTCAGTTTTCTTTGTTTACAGAAAATAGTTGTGTTTTGTGCTTCAGTTCCCTACATTCATAGGGAAAGCATTCTTTTAAATTCAGCAAAAATCCTCACTTTCAGTTTACATCAAAGCATTTTAATATTAATCCTTCCCCCATCTGGTATAAAATTTGAAGAGATATGTACTTTATTATATTAAAAAGTCATTCAGTGTGTTATTATATATGTGCACAAATGCACATATACACATGCAAACCAACACAAAGCTGAAAATCAAGTTCAGGTACCTACTGATGAAAAGCAACCAGGGCCCCCGCCGTGCCTTTCGCTGGGTCATCCCACCTGGCGGCTTCTGGGCCTCTCTCCCACTTCAGCTGGTGAATTCTGGCTGCTCCTTTGTCCTCTGAAGCTCTTTTTTCACTTACAACATTTTCAGGGTGAAATACAAAGAAGGCACCTTAAGGAAAAAGCTACATATGAAACAGGTATAATATGTTGCAGACTTTTAAAGATAAACCACATAAAATACTGCGATTCACACCACCTGCCTATGACTTAGGGGGCTCTCCAATAGTAATATACTAATTTTATAGGCATCTTTGCTCTGAGTCCCAGCCAAAGTCAGTCAGTGCATGTTGTGAATAAGGCCTTACTATTCAATTTACTCTGTTTTTCCTTCTACCCTAATTAATATACTTTACTTAAAATTTCTATTGCATAAGAAAATGCTGAAATTGAAAATATTGGTAAAAAGATGACATTTCTTCTCATATATTATTCCTCCAGCTAGAATAAAGCTTTCAAAAATTATTTAACCGTTTCCCTAAAAATCAATTCCCTCCCTGCCCCTATCTAAGAGTGTTCCGTAAGGAAGGGAAAAGGACTCGGTTTCTCTGCTTTCCCACTCTCCAGAAGTTCCAGACTGTTGTATAGCAACAAAATGCTGAAATTCCTGTCTGGCCAGTAATCTAAACCTTCTAGAGTTGAATGTAGATCAGCAAAGTTGGGCCTGACAAAGTTTCTCCTCTTCCCCATTTCAGAAGCTCCCCGCGACTACCACCCACAAGAGGCCTAGCTGTAAGCCAGAACAGAAGAACTCCTTTTAGTAGATTGCAGGTCCCACCTGTAATGCAGAATATGCCACACAAGTTGTTCCGAAAGATCTTCATTCAATTCAGTGAATATGCAATATTTGCTGACAATAATAATTACAAACCCTGCTACCTTCTTGAATTAAGAGTCCTCTATATATCATGTCAAGACATTCTTCATCTAGATGGACATCAATTCCAACTGCTTCCTCTGGTGGAGAGAGCCATAAATAGTCGTCTAGCAACAGGTTCTCCATACAATGATTTAAAAAACCTGTCAAAGACATTTTCCAATGTAAACCTATTATTTAATACAACTTACTGTTTCAAAAAAGGGGGGCAGTAACAACAAGAAGTGGGAGGGTATCTTATTCACATTTCTCTGAACCCTGTAATATATTTTTCTGCACTCCAAAAGATCTCAGGTTATTTAAATTCACAAAAGAAAAAGTGGGGTACGGCTGCGAGGCAGCTGTGTCCTATGGAAAGAATCTTTCTGCATCTTGTTATATCATACTGAAATGTTGCAGAACTGGGAAAATTCTTATTTTGAATTCTGGTTACTTTATTTCTTTTAAATACCATTGATTTTAATATCAATATAACTCTACTGTTGAAACCAATTAGATTTGAGTAACTAATTTCGGTCAAATTATATCCTAAATGTTTTCTCAAACTGGAACTTCTTTGAACTCAAGAAGAAGTTCAGATGACAGCCTGTTACAAGCACACTTCACTCAAACGGGCGTTGAAATACAGTGCACACAATGATACCCCTATAACTATTTCTATAGGATTACATTGCATTACAGACATATACATCAGCAACATTCTAGCACCAATATTATTAATGGACAGGTGTATCTTACTCTGCTCTGGAAATAATTTAGGGTAATGTATTATTTTGTTGAGTCTTTACTAGAGTGCTCCTGGAAGCCTCAGATCCTGGGTACTACTGTGCATGCTTGCCACCATGGGATCGAAGGATGGCAACACCCATGGGAAACTCAGTCCCTAATGGTTCCTAGCATCCCTGAAACTTATAGCAATCATGTGTAGCAGCATCCAGGGACTCAGGACACCATAGGAGGTATAGTTTCCACAGTTCCCAGAATGTAAACTCAAGACCCACCAACACCAGGTGGCAGGAGCCAACCCCTACACCTGGGAACAACAGTGGGCTGAAAGAAAACTATTTTGGATCACATCCAGGCCTTGGAGGAGACCTGGGTCCACTCTAAAATGGCTACAGGATGTGGACTCCAAATAGCACATGCCTGAATCTTCCATTTTGGATTTTATTTAATCATTAACCAAAGCATCACCATATATATCATTAAAATAAATTAAACTTATATCTGTAAACCAATTTATATTTCTCACTATTCAGAGTTATCAATAACTACAAAAATACTGAATTTTCTTATAGGAAGAAGTGCTTTACCAAGGGAATAATAAGTTACAAACTTCCAGATTTCTTCAAAGGTCCAAAATGTTACCACTATTAGGTGGTCTTCACTGTGAATAGACAGTAGTCTAGCAGACAGCTCCTAAGAAAGCCAAGACACATTCATATGATAGTTTTATGTTAAGAACCAGTAAGCGTCATTTCTGTTTAAAGAAAAAGGAACATCGTGGAAGGAATTTAACCATTTCCCCTAAGTATAACTGGGCTCAAGCTGACACAAGGCAGATTCAAGTGAAAAAAAGTCCTTTTGTACCAAAGAAAGAGATAAAAAGAAACAAAAGCATATACAGATACTGATGAAAACAACAACTTCTGTTATGACAGTCCCCATCCTTGATACAAAAGCAGTAGGTTATTATGAAAGTGGTTTATAGATATATGAAGGAATTGTACTATTATCTTTTATTTTGAAGCAGTTATTACAATAACTTACTTAGTAAGTGTTATCTTTACTGGGCTGTCCAGTAAAGATAATCTGTCTAGTAGTCTCAATTAGAGACCATTGGACAGAAAGTCGACTGAACATTTGCTGTACGTATGATAAATAATGGTTTTGTGGGAAGATTCCCTTTGACAGATTATCTTTGTCCCCACTGGGAAAGTTTCCCTGCCCCCAGTCCTCATAAGTCAAAGTTGTAGTGGGATCCTATAACACCATTTTCAAAATTCCTTTCTTGAAATATGGCACACAATAATAACTATGGCCTCAAATTCCATGTTTTTGAAGTCCAGGAAACCAACAGACATATACAAACAATAGATTGCAGTTAATCAGCATAGGCATGAATTTTACACTTTATTTTTGCTTTTCATACATGGCTGTAGAACACATATTCAATTTTTTTTAAAAAAAATACTGAAGTTCACTAAACATTTATAATCCATCTGTCAGGGATGCTTTAGGGTGGATTCCTGCATTGAGCAGGGGGTTGAACTCAATGGCCTTGTAGGCCCCTTCCAACTCTACTATTCTATGATTCTATGATTAGGAAACAGTTATTCCAAGATAAAGATTTTTTCAATCAGTTCTGTATAAGAAAAACAGTTAAGGCACTCATATATCCACTCTAGTGCTGGATGAGCCACCCATAGAAAATCATTCTTAAAAAAACAAACCCTTACAAGACAAAGGGCGTCATGATAAGACAAGCATTTTATTGCATGCTTGTTACTGGGTGCTCACAGATTTTCGCAGGTCCCTCTCATGACATCGTCTGCCTCTTGCGTACCTCCTGCACCTTCTAGCCTTCTTCTCATAACCAAAAAAAAAAAAAAGACCCTGGTAAGTCCATATTATTTTTAAAGACAGAAGTTGCCGCTATCTCCTGCTGTATGCAGGAGAAGCGGTGCAATAAAGACGGCCCCTGAATGGGCCACGTGTGCATTGTTTACTTCCTCTTTCCTCTCCATGAGAGAAAGAGGAAGTACCAAGCAATAAGCGAGGGGAGGCAAGCAAACATCATTCCCCCCACCCCATCTGATGCAGCTCAAAAACTAAAAAGGACTTTGTTTTTGTGCTGCATCAGATGGGGTGGGGGGGATGAAGAGGGAAAGAGAAGGCTTAGTGGAGCTCCCTGGGAGGATCTCCGCATGTTCTGGAAAAAAGCTGGGCTACCAGAAGTGGGCAGCTCTCGAGGGAAGCAAGCGGCTGCAAGGTGCTCGCAGAATGTGCACTGACCCCTCCAGGGACTGGTGCATCCTGGATCGTGCCAGCGGGTGGGCAAATGCGCTAGCATCAGCGGCAAGGCCATGAGTGCCTGCTGTTCCTGGGCCCCAGTAAGACAGCCCTCCCAGGCAGTGCAAGCTGGGAGTTGTAGGCTGTTTCCCCACTATGGAGTCCTAGGGCTGTGCTTTAAAATGGCGGTCCTGTCATGAAATGTCTGCCAAGGCCTCAGTTTTCGAATCTGAGGCCGAGGCTTGCACAGCCCTAATGTACATTAACTTTTTTAAAAAAGACAAATAATATGTGTCTCTTCATCCTGTAGTTAATAAGATTCATACAATGTGAATCATATTAGGGGGGAGAGTGGGATCATGCTAGTTGGTCATGCCCTCCCCCCATCATGTCCCAGACAGTCTGTCCCTGCAGCCTTCCACACATTCAGGCTGAGCATCTTCAGTGGGGAGCCTGAGTGTCTCTGCATGAGGCATTTATCATGCACCAGTGATTGTTCACTCTTGGAAGTTGGTGGGTCCTTTTCACAATGTCATCAACTTTGATGCTTCTCACATTGTTTTCAAGGGATAATCCACCATTTTAAAAGTCACCAAAAATGCAGTAATAAACCTAAATTGTGCAAAAAAAACAGTGCCATCTGTTGGCAGTAACAATGAAACATATGGGAGGGAACCGGCCAAAATGGGGAGAGGGCGTGTATTTTGCCAATTGTTAAAAGTGTGAAGACTCTAGAAGAGAAAGCCCCACTAAGGCTACGGGATTTTTGTCAAATGTAGAGGAACCCCATATCACGTGAAGGAGAATTAGTAAATAGGGCTATTTACTAATACGAGGCCAGTTGGAAGCTTAATTTTGCTCCATCAATGACAACCATATTTAACAGTTGTGTGTAAATGACTTACATTAAAAACTGCCTTGGCCTTTGTGTTGTCATTTTCCAAAAGACGGAGTCGTCTTCTTAGATATCCATGCAGCTGAGAGTCAGGAAGTCCAGTCTTACGTTTTACCATGATTATCTTCAGGGATATATCTGAAAATATGGGTTTTATGGACTATTAATATCAACATATGAAGTTGCCTTATACCAAGTCAGATCAGTTGTCCATCTATCCTACCTACTCTGATAGGCCTTGGCTTGCAAGGCCCTCAGGCAGAAGGGCTTCAGGCAAATGTCTCTTCCTATGTGAAAAGGTAGATATGTGAATTTAACCCTTAAACCTTTTCATTAGAAAAAGACAAGAAATACAAATGAAATATTTACTAGACACTACTTAATATGAATAACTTTGATACAAATTAGAATAATAAATGTCAAAAATAAATTGGGCACAGCCATCACCTGTGGTGGACATTTTTCTGTGCTAAAGGCATTGGAGCAAGAGGAGTAATATTATGACCAAATATATTGGACTGTCAATGGCTCAGTTCAGACAAGACTGAACTGTGTTTCTCTACACAGTGGGAAAACTCCACTCAATGGTTGAGTTTTTAGGGGGTACTCACCACACAACATGTTCTAACTCCATCGTTGTGTGACTATGGGCTACCGTGAAGTTGAGTAAAAGGCAATGGGATGTTTGATTGACAGTTCTTCTGCCCTCTTTCCTCCCCCAGTCCCCCTGATGATATCCCATCAGCCATTGCTGCAAAAAAAAAAAAAAAAAATCCCAGCAGCTTTCCTAGAGCGGTACTCTCTCCTTTTGCTGCTCTTGCCAAAAAACTCCACCGTAGAGAAATGTGTTGTCTGAACTGAGCCCATCAAAGAGTTATATCCTTCAGTGGGGTGTGATTCCACAAATCATAGCCAGATGAATACAAACCCTGAAATCCTCAATAATAATACTTTATTCAATAGTATTGCTTATGAGATACGTCATTCCTTACAATTTTTTCCTGAAAGCAAATAAAAGGAATACATTCTTAGCAACTGTTTGTCTCTGTGATTATGTTTTCATTTCTAGAATGTTATTGCTTCATTTACAACATGCAAATATTGTGTGCATATGTGTATTTGTGTCTATGGGACATACAAGCTGTAGACACAAAAGCCAAGGATGGTCAAATTTTGAAGTTGTAACAAGGTAATAGTTGTAATGTATCAAAGACAAAGAGGTCATCGTAGGCTAAAACTATGACCTTTAATATGTACATAGTTACAAAGTAAACATTCCCTGTGCTGAAAGCTTTCTTCTTTAAAACAAATACAAATTGTTCTTATGTCTTTAAAAAAAGCATGCCCGATTTTACCCAGGGGATGTCTTCACAGCGCTGCATTGGCGCTGACTCCCCTCTCAAATCCTGTGCTTTCCCTTCCCTGGGGTGGCATCAGGTAATCCAAACTCTGAGAAGGGAGTACTTCTGAGAAGGGAGTACCTCTGAGAAGGGAGTACTGGTGGCCACCTCCGCTGCCACTCCAGAGCAAGGCAGGGGGTAGCCTGGATGCCATCTTGCATGTCCTCGCCTCCCTCAGGATAAAAATGTTGGGGGCAAGTCCCCAACTTTTTCTCTCTGCAGCTTTGGCAGAAAGCCCCAGGGTGGGTGTGGAATTGTAGTGGTGTTGTATAATTGATGTCATGCCACTGCACACCCACCCTAGGGCTTTCAGAGTGTTTAGACAGCTTCCTAGTTTTAATACAGAGGAAGCAGAATTAGAGGGCTCCCCCTCCCCTGTTGTAAGCAAGGTAAGTTTGATCTGCATATAACCCAAAATATATTTATGAGTATGTGTCACAGAGGAGGAAAACAATCAGAAAATCAGAGGGAAAATAAATAGCTGGAAGATGTCTACAGGCCTTACCCTTCAGCTGCTGTTGCAATACAATACAATTTGAAGGTGTGATTACATTTGAGCTAGCTGCCACATGTGCACAAGAGGAGGCCTTCTCTCCTAGTAACTCTGTGTTTTCTTTCCAAGCAGTTCTCTGTTTTGGTTCCAGAAAGCAGGAATTCTTTCCCTCTGTAACAGCATCACACTCAGAAACAGATGTGCTGAAAGGTTCTTCTCCTGTTGCCATCTTTTACAGATGCTATAAAAAGTACATTGTCACAGAAACCATATGTTGCAACTCTCCTGGTGTAACATAATGGCAAATAGCTTTTCAACACTAGGCATTTATTGTTTTTTATGGGTTCTTTAGGCAATGTTGAGACCATCCAGTTTCACTTGTGTTTTTAAACAGCATTTTGTGTGAGATTTTTAGAACAAGGAAAATGCAGTATTTTTTTAAGGAAAGTGAAAGAAAATGTTTTTTCCACTTATGTAATTGTGCTACACCTAGGCATTATGTAGCATAAAAGCAGGAAAGGAAACACTCTTTGTGTAATGTTCAGATTTCAAATCTGACAAAAACAAAATTAGATAGTGAATTAACAACCTTGTGTAGAAAATCTCTGAGCTGTGAATCATTAAGTCTGTCCTTTAAATCTCACATGTGTCACTAGATGACCTTAGGCAAGCCTCCCAGCCTCCATCCCTCCTGCTCTCCCCACACCAGCTGCAACATGGGCAATAATAATAATAATAATAATAATAATAATAATAATAATAATAATGTCTTATTTTACAAGGTTTGTGTATGGATTACAACTAGATAATGCATGTGAAGTGCTTTGAACACTTGAAAGTGCTGTATAAAGGTTGCTTATTACTTTTAATATTCAAAACCCTCATAGGATTGCAACCAACCAAAACTACTAACTTAACAGGAAACAGCTTGTTTCTCTGTATTCAGCTGCGGGATTCACCAGCAGAATCCTAATCCTGTCCCCATCATCACCACTAATAGTCAAAATTAGGACCGGGACACCTAGATCAGGATAGACAACTGCAATTCTGGTTCCCTGAGCACCGTGTGTCATGTGCTGCTGCATCCAGAAACAAGTTGGGACAAAGCAACTCCTTCCCCCTCATCCAATTAGCTGGATGTCATATTCACGCTGGGTCAGTATCTTGTTCTAGGATCACTTACTGGATTACAGCAGTCTTACATTTAGCGACCTGATGTTAGTCAGTAGCAATTTGAGGACTGAGGAACAGCTACCATGACAAGCAGGGAAGCCCTGGTGGGATGCAAAACAGCACCCAAAGGTCTGACCTCTGCTTCCCTGCTCCCAAGGCAAATCTCCCCCTGCAAACCACACACAGAATGGCAGCACCTGGACTCCTCCCTCCCATCCCCTCCAAAATCCCCAGATGCTGCAGTTGCCACCCTATAGCCAGCACATCACTCCCTATTACTAGTCACAAGGAATCTTTGCAGCAGTAAAACCACAGAGACCATTAAAATGTAAGCACTTCATAAAACAGTAAACTTATCAGGTGAAAAGGAGTAGGGAGAAGTTCTTTTAGGAACCAAACCACAAAGTTCAATTCCCACTTAACATCCACCCCCCAAAACCCATCCATTCCATATCTAACTTCTACAAGAGCTACAAAGTTATGAAACTCCCGTTCTCACCAAGACTCACAGGGCAAGGAGGGGATGGCCCTCACCCTCATAGTTCCCTGAAGGAGCAACTTACTGCTGATACACAAAGCATTTGTAGGGGAGCAGTGGTGGATGGGAGGGGGGGCATTTCATTCTTCCCCAACTGCCATTTTCTCTTGCAACTCCTCCCCTAGCCACTTTTTCCTAATTGACCTACAAACCAAATGTCAAAACATTAGTTGGGGGGAAATGGCATGGAAAGTTGGCCACCAATTTAGACGGTGTTAAAAGAAGATTAGACAAATTCACAAAGGATAAGACTCAGTGGCTACTAGTCATGATGGCTTTATATTCTAAAGCGTCCTCAGAGGGGGGATCACGGTTTCCTACTGTCACTTCTCCACTCTCGCTCCTGTCCCATGATACTTCCTCTTTCTACCTGGAGAAGAAAGAGTAAGTAAACAAAGACCACATGGCCCATTCAGGGTCCGTTTTTATTGCGCCGCTTTTCTTGCACACAGCATCAGGAGGCACGCGGAAGGCAGACATCGTCGTCTAAAGGACACCCCTAATATCAAAGGCAGGATGGCTTTGCATGTCAGTTGCTGGGATACATGGGCCAGAAGGTGCTGTTGCACTGTCCTGCTTGTGGACTTCCCATGGGCATGTGGTTGGCTGCTGTGTGACTAGAATGCTGGGTTAGGTGGAACCTTGGTCTTAAGTTTTTATGAAGGAGTGATAGAGAAAAAACATCAAATGGTTAAGTACTGTCTCCCTCCCAACATTTCTCCTTTCCAAAACAGCCTCTTGCCATCTCTTTGCACATCACCTTCAGACATCATTTGGGAATCTCATGTTCACAGTTCAAATATGTAATTCAGCTCATCCTGATAACCCAACACCAGCTCTAATTTTGACAGAGAGAATGACAACGGGATTTAGGACTTACTAAAAATTCCTTAGATTTAATATTCCATGAATAGGGGCAGTGAGGGGAGGGGACTCCTAGGCAAGTTTCTATATTAAAATGCAAAGTTTCAATTTTACATAAATTTGCAAACTTTTCTCCAACACCACAACTACTTTTCTACAGAGTAATTCCCTCATTTTCTCTCCTTTCATGCATTCCATCATGCTGCAAAAAGCCTTCTTAGTTGCCCTGTGTGTGAAATGACAGTAAGCCACACTGATAAAGCAAACTGCAGAAACAAAAGCGTGCAAGTGCCCCTACCTTTCTCAGCCTTGCTAGTTCCCAGTTTCCACTTCAGCAACATAAAGCACATTTGACTGCTCCTGTCTCATATGACTTCTGGTACATCTCTTCCTGTTTGAGTTTCCCCTAACCCACCACTTTCTTTTCCTGTTGGCTCACAACTAATCTGGACATTTTAGCTAACACAGCAAGTTGACCATTAACAGACACTGTTAATCTTAGATCCTCTTTTTAAAATGTGCCCTGTTGCCATCAGCCCGTTGAAATCCCTGAACTTCATTTTATCCTTGTTGTTGTTTGTAATAGCAACAACCACAACGTTATAAAGGGCTTGTCTGGTGTCCAGCTTTTGCCTCATGGCACAGGGCTTTTAGTTCCAGCAAAGCAACTGCTGGAGCTCAACGTGTCCCAGGAAATGCCAGCTGCTAACCTCAAAGCCCTCCCCGCAATCTCTGGCATGTGGGGACTCTGGACTTACCCACTGGTGAGATAATGCACTTCTTCAGGGCTCATTTTTACCTTTTTTACTTCTTATATTCTAGAGCTGATCCTTAGCACTGAAAATGCAGGGGTCTGAGCCCTGGCTCCAATTAGGCCTTAATAGGCTGAGGGAGCAGCCTGATGGCCCCTCGACATGAAGCTGCTCCATCCGGCGAGCATTTCACGGCACATGTTCGTTCCTGGGCCCTCATGGATTGCTCCCATGATGTTGTCTGCTTATTGCATGTCTTCCACCCCTTCTGGCTTTCCTTGCGTCGCAACCCTCCCCCCCCCCCCCACGAAAAAGTCTGGTTGCTGCTCTCTCCTGCCGGACTGAATGGGCCTCGTTACTTTCTGTTTTCAGGAAGCGACGTCGGAGCAATGACAGAGAAGCGACGGGAGCCACATGTTTAGACTAGGGATTGTCTGAGGAGCCAAAAGATTCTGGGGATTCTCCCCTCTGAGGTGAGAGACAGCACTGCAACTTCTTCCGACCCCTCCACTCCCTCGCAGACCCTCAACATTGGAAAAGCAACATCGGAGACAGGGGAACTTTGGGGGCATTCTGGTAGCTGAGGAGGGGAGGAGACCAGAGAGGCTGGGATACGAGCTGTCCTGAGTGCCTTCCAGCTTCCTCCCCTGCCCTTCTGAAATGCCCCAGCTGGACAGACAAAAAGCAAAGACTTCCAGGGTGGGAGGAAGGGAAGGCACAGATTGCCTCTGCACTCCTCTTGCCTTGGATTGCATGATCAGAAGCTCCAAATTTGGGGGGGCTTCAAATCATTGAGGGCACAATCGATAGGGTTACCCCCTACATGATAAAACTGCAGTGCTTCAGGTTTCAGGAATAACCAAGACATTTGACGTATTGAAGGTAATCCACATCGTCTTCTATAGTGCAATTCAGAGAGGAATCCAGGCAGTGCAGCAAAGTTACTCTCAGCATTTATCAGCTGCTCTTTCTAGCAAACTCCCAAACTGCACTTTAGACGCAACTGTACTTGGCTGCCAATGTCAATCCAGAAACTGGCACTAAGGCCCATAAATTATTTGAAAAAGGAAGGTCTTTATCCATGACATTTATCTAGGGCTATGAGAAAGCACAGACAGCAACCCATTGTCACTACTGAGGACTGTGTAACTCCTTGCCTGGATTTTACATATGGCTGCACTCAGTCTGGCTGTAACTCTGTGGGAGAATATAATTCCTCTGCTTATATTTTCATTAATTCAATAGAAAAGTAATTGATACTAAATCAATTGCTACCTTTGTTTCCTCCTTTCCTCCTTTGTCATCTTCCCCACAATTAATATTTAGCTGTGATCTGTCTTCGTTGGTTTATGTTCCTCTGTAAAATGCCATATGCAGTGATGCCACTATATAAACTAAGAAAGCACACATAAAGATAATGAGGGAGAGGACGCTACTCAGTTCACAATACCAGAGGTCTCTGCCCTATCAGCTTATTTCACACAGTCTGTTTAAGTTAGCTTGACGTTGTAAATGTGCTAATAGTCCTTATTGCATATTTTTGTAACAACCTCTCTATTAGCACACCATCTTGGATACTTCAAGGAGCTTTAGTGAGCAATCCTATGACAACTAGACATTGTCTAGAGGGCCACAGGATGCTTTGGTTTCTGGGAACTGATGTAGGAACCATGGCTGCGACCTCGAAGCCCAGAAATCACTCTCCCTGCCTTCTCCCCTGCACGCACCCCTCATAGCCATTGGGGTTCTTGCTGTGCCAGCTACATCTCCGTGCTTGGAAATGAAGCACCAAGAGGGCAAAAGGGGGGCAATCCCGAGGGCAGGGAGGGGAGAAGGCCACAGAAGCTGCTTACGCAGCTTCCTATCAGGTCTCCAAGTCCCTTTCCCTCCACTTTCCCAATGCTGCACCTAGACAAGTGAAGTTGCAAAAAATGCAGGGCAGCTGGAACATGGAGGAAAGGATCTCCTCTGTGCTCCAGCCATCCTGGTAGCCTCCAATTTCAGGGGCTGGTGACTAGGTGGATAGGTTTCCACCCTTAATTCCACAAAAAGTACATTATATACAGCTTTTTTCATTGTCCACTACATTAGGAGTGGTGAACCTCAGGCCTGGGGGTCAAATCTGGCCCTCCTGTGGTTCCCTAGATGTCATGCCACCTTCTCCTGGCCGCACCCCCTTTCCTCCACCAATCATTCGGCTGTTTCTTGGCTTTTGTACTGACTCTCCACCACCACATTCTAAAATGTTTAAATGGTTCTCTTACGGCTGTTACTGGCAGTAAGGGCATTCAGTGATAATATGCTATTATTATTATTATTATCATCATCATCATCATCATCATCATCATCATCATCATCCCCGGCTCTTTTGCCTTTGGCCCCCAACCACCATTGGAACATGGCCCCTGAGAGCTCCTCCAAAAATGAATTTGGCCCTTGGTCTGAAAGAAATTTCCCCCCCTGCACTACACCATTGCTGGAGCTTGTCCAAATCAAGGTGTCCCCAGTAATCCTTTTAAAGGGGTAACCCTAAACATGTTTAGACAGGGGAAAGTCCTGCAAGTCTTAGCATTCACCACCCAACATAGATGGTTGGGGAATGCTGGGAGACAAAAACTTACATAGGGTTGTGCCCTTAGTAAATTTGTTTGCTCATTATATACAATTTGAAGTCAGGTTTTGTATTTATTTCAGAATTCCAAAGTGGAACAGAGTTGTTGAGCCACAACAGACTGGCCAAATTTCAGTTTAAATGTTTTTGCTCTCTGGAAATGTCCTTCCCAAGCAAAAAGTACACATGCTTTGAAGCTAAGACAGACATATGAATCCAATTTCACATCCAGTAAACCCATTCCTCCTCTATTTTCTTTTTACATGAGACCTTATGCACTATTCCTGGGCATTTCCCATTCCACGCAAACATTAATATAATTTTTTTGCCAAGTATTCAAGTAGAGATGTCAACTTTTAGGGGCATATTTATACATTAAAATACGATACATAATATTCAACTTGATATTAGCAGTTCTGCCAACTCAAGTTATGGGTAAGGTGGTTGATGGCCCCCAAAAGTTTACTTTTAAGATTGTCATTTATTAAGATGTATATTTATAAATGCCGTTTAAGTTGGTAACTTATCTATATCCCTAAATATTTTACTGCAGTTTCCAATGTCATTTTTGCCATGTGAAGACAAACTGCTTTTAATTAAAATTTCAACCTATTAATTCAGAGTTTTTAAACATTTAATCATATAACCTGAAACTTATATGTGCTTAGAATTTTAATTTCTGTACATGACTCATACAGAACATACAGAATAATGTCTTCTGTGTACAACTTTTAGGTAAGAAATTGTATGTCACGGTTGTTCTTTTCCCCTCTGATCACTGTAGCCAGAGGATCCACTGTAAGGGTCAAACAGCAATGGGGCAGAAGCAGCCATCCCTCTCTAGGGCCACCCCCCTCTTTCTCCAGAATTTTTTGCTCTTGGATCCTATTCTGCTCATATTAAACTCTACTAAAGGAAACACTATAAAAATAGTGGATCCAGAGTGGCACCAAAATCCTATATATGTTCACTCAGAAGTAAGTCCCCTATTTTCAATTAGGCTTACTTGAGAGTAAACAGTCTAAGATTGCAGCTTAAGTTACTTGCACTTAGTCCCATTGAAAACAGTGTGAAAAGTTGGACATTACTTCAGCTTCATTGATTTCAATAGGCATTATCCTAGCCTGGATCCTACCCCATGTTGTTCTTTATAGTTCTCTTAGATTACACAATGGTATTCAATGATATCCACTTCTCAGTCTTCAAAATGTGGCTGTCCTTTGGTTCTTTAAACAGGCACGCAAAACAGTCTCCCTCCCCCAATCTCTTTTGGATAGCCTAATGTTGTAAAGCTTCTCTTTAAAGGAAGCTGAGACATGGATCACATACAGGGGGAAATCACAACATTTCCTTTTATTGTTTTCTTCAGGGACAGCATAGCTTCCTGTTTTACTGTGATTCCCTGTTCGGCTGAATACATTGAAGATTTTCTGAAGCAATGTATTTAAATACGGCAGTGTGATTTAGAGCTTCATCACACCAGCGTTATACTGTGCAATCACTGTGAATTGCATGCAAAGTTTTCCACCTTATAAACTGCTTTGATTGTGAAGGACTCCCCTGCATCCTGCCTTATTTGTGCAATAAAGCCAAAAGATTCGCCATATTTAGCCCCTACTTTTTGAGTGTATCTTCCAAGCTGCTGCTAGGGCGCAGGAGCAGGATTTTAAAGAAATCTGCGTAAGCTTTAAAGATAAAGACACCAAAATTGGCACAGTAATACATATTAGGGAGAGCTTTAAGCATACCAAATTTGAATTGAATTGGGTCATCCACTGATTTTTTATGATTTTTTTTTTACATTTCCCCCCTTAAACTCACTTCCTGGTATGCAAAAACAAAAACAACTGCAAAAGCTTAGCGCTACGGGGATAATCCAAGGGAAGCAGGTACATGGGAAGAAGCTCATAGTGGTTAGAGCATTGGACTTGAGTAGGCAGATCCCACCCACAGCCATGAAGCTCACTGGACCAGTCACTTACTCTCAGACTAACCTATCTCATGGGGAGGGTTAAATAAACACCAGAACTGTCAAACACCCTGGGCCTGTGTCTTCAGCCAAGGCCTCCAGTGGTCAGTTTCCACCCAGCACCTTATCCCCTATAACACAAGTCTTCTGGTTTTCTCAGCAAACCTGGTGGACTACCCCAATGAGTCAAGAGTGCCCTCTAGGTTTCAGTATCAGCCTGAATACTGCCAGCCAGATCCCAATATGCCTGATAAATAGGGCCGGCCCAAGACATTTTGCTACCTCATGCAAAGGACAAGGTGACATACCCAGGTGCCACCCACATTGCAAATATAGATGAAACTTTATTTGGCAGGTGAATCTTACTTCAGCCCCTGGCAAAGGGACAGCGGACTCTACTATCCCTAAGGTTGGGAAGCTTAAAGGACATAGGGGGCAATTAGCTCTGTCCTCTCATACTTTAACTGCACTTGGTCATTACTCTCTGCAGTGACTATCGTTACTCATGCACTTGCTCATTACTCTCTGCAGGACCATCGTAGGACCTCTCGAAATCAGCTCCGTAATCTGAACAACATGCCAAAGGGGGATGCACTGGAGGATCCCTTCCCCTGTCTTGCTTGGCTTTGTCCCCTCTTGCCTGGCTGCTGCAGAACCTGACCACTGGCTTAGCTTGGGCCACGTCATTAACGTCTGGCGATGTGGATGCTCCTCTGCCTGCTCCAGAAGTAGACCCTCGCTTCGTCCTGGATCCGATGGCCTGTCTCTGAGATAAGCCAGGATCTGTCAGAAGCAAGGGCAAAGATCCAATTACAAGTCTAATTTGTATCAAATGATTTTAATAAGTATTAGAAGGAGTGTAGATTTTCATCAGAAAATTTTCACAGAAAAGGGATTATAAGAACAAACAAAACAAAACAAAAAAGCAGGAAATGGGGAGGCGTGCTGGGGTGTGGGGAGACAACTGAAGGGGTCCCACCACACACCTTTCCTCCCCACCCCACACCTCCCTACCTCCAGGTAACTCCCCTCCCAATTGAGGTAAAATGATTTCTTCTGCGCAGCTTAATCTGTGGGAAAATGCTTATTTAGAGGTAGGGGGCAGGGGGTGGGGGATGAAAGGGATGGCCCAGTGTGGGGACCCCCCCCCACACACCTCCCACTTCCCCCTTTTTGTTCTTATGAGCCCATTTGTGCTAATGGGGTTGGCACCAAGGACTCTCTATGGGTGATCTTCATAGAGATTCCTGGGCGCTCTATGAAGCTTTCCCTTCAGAAAAATGCCCCCCCCCCCCATGACTCTCTTGCCAAGCACTGTGGGGGCAACACAGTGGGGGGCATTTTTGCCACATACCCCTCAATTTCCTGCTTTTTCTCCCACAATGGGGTTATAAAAAAGAAAGTAAGCAGGAAATCGTGGGGGGGGGGGATGCTGGGGTGAGACGCCAAAAGAGGTCCACAGGTGTCCCCTTTCTTCCCCCACCCCCTCCCTGCCTCCAAGTAAGCCTCTTCCCCCAGGTGTTGGGGGAGGAAAGGACTTCTCCCAAGGCCTAACGTTTATCCCAGGCCTATGAGTGGGCAGCTGCTTAAAGGCCCTGATTAGAGTGGAGGAGGAGAAAGCATGTTATTCCTGCCCCTACTGTTCCAGTTGGGGCCTTTTCTGTAATGTCCAGGAATGACACGCTTTCGCCTTTAAGGCTCTGATTGGAACAGTGGGGGTGGGAAACCACATCTTCCCAGACATGATAGAAAATTATAGAAAACCCCCTGACATCCAGGATTTAACAAATTCCCAGAGAAATCTGGGGAATTTCTGACATTTGGTCACCCTAAGTTTAAGACAAATAAGCTAGCTTGATAAGGAGGACTGACCATCCAGGTCAATCTGGCACTGCTAGTAGAGTTATGGGGCATCTGTTGATAAGGTATAATGAAGAAGTTACCTTTGATCTGTCTTTGTTTTGCTTTAGAATTTTGCCACCTTAAGAAGCTACTGCTTTTCACACTGCCTGAGGAGAAGCCATGTGGACTGGACAGCTGGACAAGCATCTGTCAGGGATGTTTTAGGGTGGATTCCTGCATTGAGCAGGGGGTTGGACTCGATGGCCTTGTAGGCCCCTTCCAACTCTGCTATTCTATGATTCTATGACTCTAAGTTCTTTGTCTGTAGGACTCTCTCTGTACAGCTGTGTTGTGCTCAATAAAACAGAGTTGCCTTACAACCAAAGTGGATTTTTATCCTGGACAATTTGGGGGCTCATGTCCAGGATGAGCACACCTTGAGAGGAGAAGTGGTTCAACGGATGGCTTTTTCTAAACCCTACCTGTGCACACACCCAAGGTAAGAGGCCTTTTGAAATCTCTAACTGTGGGGCTCTGACTTTGCCATCCCATCTCCTTTTTTACTACAACCCTGCAAGATTGACCTAAGTTTTTGTTAGTTTAAGCTAAGGAAATTTTGTGTTATTTTCTGGGTAAAACTGAGTCCTTGTATGACAGTGAGGTTGACTTGAAAATTGGGCTGAGTACCAGGGTCCAGCCCCTGCACCGAACCCACTGCGAGGGGCAACCCAATGACCGGTGGTGTTTCGAAAGCAAGGGCTGGCCTCTCTACGAATAATCCTGTGTGCTTCTTGATATGTGAGGTGGAGTGAGTCTATCTGTTTTCCTACTCCCTCCAAATATGAGCCATTTATCGGACCCCTCCAGACTTTAATATTGCCTCGGCAGCTGTTACTTGTTGAGCCCTGCCCTGCATTCCTGCCCTACCCTGCACTGGGATCCAGCCCTAACTACGCCCACTCTGTTGATGTGAACTGAGGCCATTACTGACAGACAACAAACAACCATGGTGACATTGGAGCAATGTAAAAAGTCATGGCAAAATGACACATTGAAAAAGTGCAGTTTCCTGGGGAAAAGTGCGATGTGGCTGCGAGTCGGCGGCTGCATCATATAAACCACGGGGTGCAACTGCACAGCCACGATGGGGTCTATACAGCGAGCCCACGGTCAGCAATGTGTCTACCATCATGAGTGTCAGGAAAGCCAAAGCAAACAGCAGCTCATCCATCACAAGCACAGGCCCTGGTTTCTGTACAGGTGTTGAAACAGCAGCCCTAAGAACATGGAATGCTTCATCATAGATTGGATACACAGTTCGCACTTTCCTGAAACAGCAGGATGATAGCAATGTTAATGGTGCAATGAAATACACTAAACTGTTGATAAGAGAAACTCACCTTTGCAGAGCTCTGGTTTCCCAAGGAGTTGTCTCAGATAGTCCAAATGATTGCTATACTCCTTTACTAGTTCATTGTGTAGTTTAGGCAATTTTGGTTTCTTTCCCAGTGTGGCAAGCACATGGGAAGCTGAGCAGGAAAGCCAGGAGCACTGAGGAGACCAAAGGCTGTTGAGAGGAGGAAAGAGATGGTCCTTATTATACTGTTGGTGGCAGCGTAAAGGCAGCAGAGGCCCCTGCAGGCCAGGCAGGATCACTAGGGACTGGACAATGCAATCTTCAATCCTATGCGCAGGATCACAGTTGCATAATTCAGGATTTGGATCAGAATCCCCACCTCGCAGCATTCTCATGTTAGTCATGCCTGTGCTGGCACACACACACCTTTGTACTCTAGCCACATAGCACTGAAGTTTGTTTAATTTAAGGAATGTGGTTAGAAAGAGCAAAACACACATTTATCGCTTTCCTGCTCACTGGAGGCATTGCTTAGTGGGAGCCATATTTTTAAGAAAGCTTCATCCCACGTACCCATTTCCCTCGAATTATCCCTATAGCATAAAGCTGTTGTTGTTGTTAGCTAAATCACACCCTGGGCAACAGCGCTCCTAAGATCCTTTGCATACCAGGAAAAAGGTTTAAGGGGGAGAAATGTAAAAAATCAACGGATGGCCCAATCTGATTCAAATTTGATACGCTTAAAGCTCTCCTTAATATCTATTACTGTGCCAATTTTGATGTCTTTATCTTTAAAACTTACACAGATGTAAGCATTTGTTTAATTGGTAGTTTAAACATATCAAATCCTCCTCCTGTGCTCCCGGTGGCCGCTTGGAGAACAACAAAAGATTTGCTCTTAAAGGAGTAGTAAAATACGACAGTTGTTTTGGCTAAGAAGCACAATTAAAGCAGGAGTAGTTCACAGTCAAAGCAGATTATAAGCTGGAAAACTTTGGAGTCCTTTGCACACAATTCGCAGTGATTGCACAGTATAATACTGGTGTGATGAAGCTCTAAGTCAATGTTTGTATGTGCCAAATTTCATGTATGAATATGCTTGATTTTAGGCTTAGACAACATACCAGTATGAGATTTCAACAGAAGGGTTTTTAATTTATGCCAACCTAAACTAGAAGAATTTGGGAGTCTAAGACAGTACTGGAGGAGATGCTTGACAAAAAGATACAGAGTAAATAATAAAAAAAGGGTCCTTGGGGGCTCGATGGTGAGAGGTGAGGGAAGAGGCAACCAAGGGCACCCAGGTGGGGGCTCAGAGCCAGGGCTGCCTTGTCTGAGAGGTGCGGCTGCCAACCAGTGGGAGCAGGTTAATTGTGGGGAACCCTTTGATGCCATTGTGGAATGGAGACCTTGTTGGCTTTCTGTTAGGCTATTTTTAATTCTTCATTAAGCACTTTTCTCTACCAATTTGATTCTAAACTTCTGGATTAGGTCAGTTTACTTGTATTGTTTTATTGATATTGTATGGTGCAATTGATTTATGAATTTACCTACTGGTTATTTTTAATTGCTTCCATTAACTTTGTAATATTGTTGTTCATTTGATACGTTGTGAGCCACTTTAGGCACAATCTTGTGGAAGAGCTAGAGTTGAAGAGGTTAAGATATTGAGGAGACCTACAATCTAAGAAAAGGCATTCCATCTGGAAAGTACTTTCAAGATAAAAAGCACGATCTCGCTAGTTGCTGTAGTTCAGAAAGATCCTGCCAATTAACTAAACTAGCATAGTCATACTGCCTTTGGTAAAAGGGATTGAGAGGACGTTAGTACTTTTTTCTGAATTTAATCATGCACGTTTAGTAAATGTAGTGAAAGATTTATATCTTTTCATATTTATTCAAGGTGGCATTTTGTAACACATACACACACACTGAGGACCAGGAGAAGAAAACTCCACAACAGAGCACCCCTGAAAACTGCCCTTGAAGCGCTACTTGCCCTCTGCCTCAATGGCTGTTACCTGCTAGCAAGAGTGCCTCCCTGATTTCCCAAGCTCTGCTTGCTGGCATACCTGCTTAGCTGAACTGTTTTACCTTGCAGCTTGCTAGTAAGTGTCTGCAGCTGGGGTCTATATTGTGGCTGGATTGGGCCAGAGCCTCACCTGGAAGAGACTTATAAAAGAACCAGCCAATGCCAAAGGGGTGACATCAAAGGGGGAGCCCCTTTCAGGGATGTCCCCTCTGTTGGTTTGGATGTAGGATTGCTGCCAGGCCTGTAACCCTGACCTAGGGTGAGAAAAGCTGTGGTATGTTGGGTGAGAGTCAAGAGAAGAGAAAGATAGAAATCGAGGTCAAAAGCTCCAACCAACTGGGGGTAGAATGCAATCACGCATGGGTCTCATCTAGTTGCTCTAGCCCATTGTCCCTGCTCCTTAGCCTTTTCTTCCTCTTTCTCCCTCACTCCCCCCCACCTTTTCTTTTGTCTCAATTTTTGGGGAAGGGGTGGCTACAAACCAGAATGTGGCAGTGTGGAAGAGAGGCTGACATGGAGGGTGCTTCGTAACAGCTGTCGTAGGGAAGGGATGGTGAGGAAATGTCATCGAAGTTGTGGGGGAGCAAGATGGCTACAAGCCATTCCCCCTTCTGAACACTTCACCATCCTGGTGGACTGGCTACTGCACTTCTGGCCTAGTTGTGGTGTTGGTGAATGCCAGGTCAGTTCATAACAAGACCTCACTCATCCTTAATGTGATCGCGGATGAGGGAGCCAACCTGGTGGGTATCACTGAGAACTGGGTGGGAGAGCTGTCTGGTGTAGAGATGACCCAGTTTTGCCCATCTGGCCCATCATTACTCAGTGCAGCACCAAGCCATGCTAGAGGGGGGAGTCACTGTGATCCATAAATGTTCAATCTCGCTCACCTGGAAACCGCTCTGCCCTGGGACAGGCTATGAGGGCCTGTACCTTGTGCTGGGCCTAAGAGACAGACTGGGGATACTGTTGGTGTGCCGCCCACCCTGCTATCCAATGGATTCCCTGACCGTGCTGGCTGAAATGCTCAGATGTGGTGCTGGAAAACCTAGGACCCTGGTCCTGGGAGAGTTCAGCATTCATGCTGTAGAAAACCAGGTAAGATAAAGGGCATCATCAGACAAGCGGTTTATTGCACGCTCATTATTACCCACTCATGTTTTTTTGCACATTCTTTTGATGATGCTGTTTGCCTCCCACACATCTCCTGCCCCTTCTGGTCTTTTTTCGGCAACAAAATAGACTCCGGTAAATCCGAAACTTGCTGCCATTTCCTGCTGTATGCAGCAAAAGCAGGACAATAAAAATGTCCTCATGGCCGTGCTGCTTCCTCTTTCTTTCCCTGTGTAAAGAAATCGTCACTATTGTGGGACAGCAGCAGGCGGCCATAGCGACAGTAGGGAAATATGATTTTCCCCCTTCCCATCTGACGATGCTCAAAGCCTATGTAAATACGCAGAAGGAAGGAAGAAGTGTTTAGGTGGGTGGCAAAAAGGCTATTTAGGAATGTGTAGTGTGAGTCTTTAAGCAAGCCTTTACGTACACAAACTGTATGCAATTAGGCCGAAGAATGCTGTTTCTTTGTGCTCTGTGAGATAGGGCTGTGCACCCCATCCCTGAACCGGCATGGACTGCGTGGACTGCAGCGGCGGCGGCAGTAGCAGGTAAGTCCCCCTCCCCCCTTACCTGGCTCTGCCACTATCGCTGCACAGATCGCGGCGGATGGGGGAGCCAGGTAAGCTCCCCTCCCCCACTTACCTGGGTCCGGAGCTTCGGAACGGTCCAAATCGCTTCGAACTGTTCTGAACCATTCCAAACCTCCCCCGATCCACTCTGAAACCGTGCTGCAGAGGTCTGGGTCAGCCTGCTTCGGATCCAAGGATCCGTTACGGAGCGGAGCGCATCCCTACTATGAAACTCACATACTTGTTGTTCTGGCAGAGTCCACCGGGGCATTGCCCCTTCCAGGTCACTCCAGCATGCTGAAATAAACTGCGTGTTCATAAATACCAGTCTCAGAAAGTCTATTTCGACAATGCTAGGCTGCCTTAGCAGGACCAGCTCAGGACTTCATGTCCTCCGTGATAACTATGGGGATGTCTCAGTACGTCACTGGCCCAACACCTAGGCAGGGCATACCCTTGACTTGGTCTTTGCTTCAGGGTGTGATTGGATGGTGGTATGGATATTGGGGGTGGGGTGGAAATTATCCCGCTTACTGGTGAAAATTGGTTTCATAGTGCCAGTTACTCCCTGCAGAGGTGGGGGGACCCATTAAGATGGTCCGCCCCCAGAAACTTAGGAAATCCAAGCAATTCCTGAATGCTCTGGTGGAATGTTCAGTAGTCAGAGTAGGCAATTCTATCAAGGCCCTTGCCGCACTATGGAATGGCGAGGGGCAAGGGGCCATCAATGCAATTGCTCCTGAGTTCCCTCTTTGACAATGTGGAACTCTGCTTTATTGGGGAGCTCTAGACAATGAAACAGGTCAGAAGATGGCTTAAGACTAAGTGGCATAAGACTCGTAAGTGGCGTAAGACGGAACACATGTAAGAGCGTACAATCGGAAGACAGTGAGGGACAGGGGGCCGGGCTGGGCTGGGCCAGCAAGCTGACTGGCCACCTGGAAGCCCGTGCTGCCTCCTCCTGTGAAGACTACTCGCTGCCACCCTGCAACAGCAATACTGTGGGAGTTGGCAGTAGAACAACGCCAACTGTCAAGGCCGAGTCATGGAAGGAAATACAAAGGACTCTAGCAGTCAGAAAGCCAATGATGGGAGACTTGCACCAATAAGTGTGACAAGGACAATTTAAATTTAAAGGGCCTACATTGTGCCCTATTCTGTCACCTCATAAACTACACCTTCTGGTGGGCATTAAATTAGCAATTCAACTTACTTCAGATCAATCAATTCAAGGTTCTTTTTCTGCAGTGCAGACTGTATTACTCTCCAATTGTCCAGGCTGCTAATATTCTTATGTTATAAGTATGGAAAGTTGAAAGTATACATACTGATTTCAAGCAAACAGGACTGAGAGCCAGTTTTGGGAACACAAGAGCCAGTTTTGTGGTCTTCATGGCTGCATCTTGACAATGGCACTTTTGCGCCGTGAGCCCCCAAACTCCTGCATTTGCGCTCCTTTGCCTTATCCACATATGAAGGAGAGAATGTGGGGGTCTGCAAGCCAGGAGGAGCACTGCCTCGCATCCCTGGGTGTTTGTTTGTTTGTTTCTCTGTTTCTTTTTCTTTTCTTTTCTTCGGAGGTGCCGCACCTGTGCACCGTGGCACCTGTGCCTCCTCGCATCCCCATTTTAAAAAACCTTTTCGGGGCTTCTCCCCATGCCGGAGAAGTGCAGAGGCAGGCCAGCGGCCATTCGGCTCACTGGCCCACCCCTCCCCCCTGTCTGGCCAGATGGTGACCCATCAGGTTCCACCATCTGCCCAGACATGCTTCCGAAGCAGCTCTGGAGCCAGGCAATAGATCCCCAACTTTTTCAAACCTGAGCTTTGGGAGAATGCCTCGGGACGCTCCGCAATGGCAGCGGCTGCATCCTATCAGTGACCTGCGGCTGCTGCGGATCCACCCTGGGGCAAACACCTCATCAAGACAGGCCTCATTTGTCTGGGTGAAAAGCATGTAAAAGGAACCCAGCCTAGAGACCAAGATGCAGATGCTTTTCATGTGGGGGAAGTTCCAGATAATCAAATCAAAAGAGGGTCCCTAAACTAAGGGAGTCATAGAAGGAAGTGAGGCTCAGAGCAGCCAGTGGACTGAAAAGCAAAGAACTGAGGGAGACAAGAAAAGACAAGGCCAAACAAAAAGACCAGCTGGGGGCAGCCTCACATAGGATCTCGGTGTGTGTCCTTGGCAGAAGGCAATGGCCAGCCAGCCAAAGGGAGTCTGGGCCATAGAGGACCATGAGCCTGATGGTGGGAGAGGGCTGCTTTTCACCTGGTGAGTGAACTAATCTGCCAACCCTTAGCATCAGGTAAGACACTGTGATGAGATTGTAGTTCAGACTAAACTACATCTCTTGGTGGTTCTTGATTCTAAGAGGGGGCAGGCCTTAGGCGACACTTATCATCTCTAGACATAGTCTCTTTAAAGTCAACTAAGGTCATAAGTTGCCCAGGACCCTCCTGTTGTTAAGGAGCTTACCTTTAACAAAGGCTAAGGGAACAGACAGACACTCCTTCAAGAAAGGGAGCATGTTTTTCTTCTCCTCACTCCCTTCTCTGGGGATGATGTCATCCAGCTGGTCTGGGCTCTGGATGATTTTGGGGTGTCTGTTGGGCAGCTAAACTGAGAGCCTCCACACAGTTGTAAATAAATGCAAATATTAGAAAACAGCAGTAAGCTTCCAGTAACTTCATTCTAAAGGAAACTAAACTTGGATAGTACTTCACCCCTGGTGTTCTCACTGCTCAGAGAATAGGGGTGTGCTTAACAATGTTATTTATTAGATGTAACAAATGCTGGTGTCCTGTTTTAACTTCAAAGAGGGAAAGGTTAATATATTCACTATTTATTTATTTATTACATCTCTATACCGCCCAATAGCCGGAGCTCTCTATAGGCTGGGGGCATGTCATGGCAACCAGGCGACTGTGCTTACCACAAATGAGTGGACTGTTACTATGGGGGAAAGCACTGGAATAGGATTGCCAGGGTTGGTTGTTTTTTATGTGCCCCTTGCCTGTGCCTTTTTTTTTTTTTTTTTTTTAATTTTTTTAAAATTTTATTCAACAACATATAACAACAACAAAACATCAAATAAAAAACACTTATTACATATACATAAAATTACCTTAATATCAAATATTCAAATTTTGCCTATTAAACATATTTATACTAAACATAAGTGCTCCCCCCCCCCCTCGGGATCTCATTCCTGTTTCCAAAAACTCATAGTTTCTTCTGTTGGTGGTTTCCCACTGCCTTTAGAAAATACAAACTCCAGGAACTTTTTCCATATACCCTCAAAATCATTTGTTTTTGCTATACCTTTTTTCATTTTAATATTACATGTCAATTTATCATTTATAGCAATGTCCCACACTTCTTTATACCATTCTTCAATACAATAGTCTCCTTGCATCTTCCAGTTCCTGGCTACAATCAGTCTCACAGCCGTCAACAGATTCGTTATTAGCTCTTTCGTTTCTTTATTACATTTAAGTTCTTCTTGCGGTGAAAGTAGTGCAATCCTTGGTGTGACTTCTACTTTAAATCCCACTATCTGCTCAATCTCATAAAAAACCATCTTCCACAACTTTTGCACATGTTTACAGTCCCACCACATATGTAAATACGTTCCTTTTTCACCACATCCCCTCCAACAATCTGCTGAAAGCTGATTATTAATCTTATTTAATCTGACCGGAGTTAAATACCACCTCCATACCAGTTTGTAGTAATTCTCCTTTATTCTTACTGACATATTTCTCAACACTCTCTGTCTCCATAATCCCTCCCATCTCTGCTGTCCTATCTGTATCTTCAAATCAGTCTCCCAAACCACTTTCCCACTGCTATCCCACACTCCTTTCTCAGTTAATATATTGTATAGTTGACTCATTAACCCTTTTATCCCTATATTTTGTCCCTTATCAATCCCTTTTTTTTCAATTAATTCCTCAAATTTCGTCTTCTCTCCACACTCTCTATTTTCTTTTACCCAATTTTTAGTCCATTGTTCCAATTGCCCATAGTTTAACCATGATAATTTCAAATCTTTTAAAACATCTTCCATCCTCTCTCTTGTATTCATCCCCTTTAACCATTCACTTAATCTCATTTTATTTTCCTCCTTTAAAACTTTACCTAATCTATTCTTTAAATTTTCAGGAAATTTCTTTAACATTATCACTGGTGTTAAAGGGGAATTAATTGAAAGCAATTCCTTTTTATATTTATTCCAGAGTTCCCAATGGAACTTCAAAAAGTAATTATCTATTTCATTAAGCCAATTACCCTTCCCTTTTTCCTTAAAAAAAACATTCTGCAAATTTAGCTCAATATTATCTAATGTATTATCTTCCATCCATTCTAAGTCCCCTACCCCTAGAATTGCTTCAGCAATGTGTCTTAACCTGTTTGCTATATAATAGTACTCCAGGTTCGGGAGACCCAATCCACCCTTCTTTTGATTTATATACCAATTAGATTTGTTAATTCTTGCTTTCTTCTCCGCATTGCAGTAATTATTTATAAGATTTTGCCAACTTTTTAACTCTAAATCTGAAATTCTTATTGGTAACATCCTAAAAATAAAATTGATCTTTGGCAAAATTTTCATCTTTATTAGAGCTATTCTTCCAAACCAAGAAAGATTCAGTTTCTTATACTTCTTTAGCTTTTCTATTACCTCTTTTTTCAATCCATTTAAATTTTCACTTTCCAAATCTTCTAAATTTTTAGTAATCTTAATACCCAAATATTTAATTTTTTCTTTACTATTCAAAACTGAAGCCTTCCCTTCCCATTCCTTCTCTTCCTTTTTAGTGTAATTAAATAACATCAACTCGGATTTTGCCCAATTTATTCTTAACCCCGTAACTTCTTCAAATTCTTTTAACTGCTGTCTAATTCTTTCCATTTTGCTTATCGGATCTCTAAAAGTCATCAATGTATCATCTGCAAACATATTCAACTTAATTTTCTTTCTAGTACCTATCCCCTCTATCTCCCCATCTTCTCTTATTGCATTTGCCAACAATTCCATCACCAATACAAACAGGACTGGCGAGAGTGGGCATCCTTGTCTTGTCCCTCTGGCTAGTCGTATCTTATCCGTTATTCCATCATTTACTACCACTACAGCTGTGTTTTTAGAGTATAACTGCTCTATTATTGCTCTGAATTTGTTACCAAATCCCATTTTGTTTAAAACCAACTTTAACGTTTGCCAACTCACACAATCAAAAGCCTTAAAAATATCTAGCGCTAAAATACCCGCCTTATTCTTTGACTTTTTTATCCCCTGTATTACATTTAAGACTCTCCCTATTAATGTATGCATCTGTCTGCCTGCTATAAAACCACATTGGTCTTCCCCTACATAATTTGCTATAAATTTATTTAATCTTTTGGCCAAAATAGTTGAAAAAATTTTGGCATCTTGATTTATTAACGAAATTGGTCTATATGAATCAGGGAGAGTCAAATCCTTATCTGGTTTCGGGATTAAAATTATTATAGAATGCTCCCATGACTCTGGAATCTTCTCCCCTTCCATTATTGCATTATATAATTTCAACAACTTTGGCACTATTAATGTTTTAAATCTTTTATAAAACTCTGGTCCCAGGCCATCTACCCCCGGTGATTTCCCTACTTTAAGCTGATCTATGACCTCCTCTATTTCACATTGCAGTATGTTACTATCCATAATTTTCTTATGCTCATTTTCTAATCCTTTTTTCACAAATTTACCCACATACTCTTCCTTCCTCTTCGTTTGAATATCTCTTTCCTTGTATAAATCTTCAAAAAATTGCTGAAAAATTTTTATTTTACCCTTCATCATATGACAATAATTACCCTGCCTATTTTTTACTGCCCCTATCCCATTTTTAGCTTTTTCCTTTTGTGTGAGTTTGGCAAGCATCTTCGAGTTCCTGTTACTATTTTGAAAGTATTCCCTTTTCATATAAATTAAGTTCCTCTGAACCTCTTCTAAATTAATATTTTCTAGTTCCTTTTTTTTTGCCTGTACTTCTATTAATTTATATTTATTTTTAGTTTGCCAATATTCATTTTCCAGCTTCCTTATCTCATTCTCTAAAGTAACCTGCCTTACCTCCTGTTGTCTTTTTAGATTACACATTTCCCTAATACAATTCCCCCTAAACACAGCCTTCATGGTATCCCAAACCACTGCCGTTCTTGTTCCCCCCTTCTCATTTATTTCCCATGTTTCTGTGCCTGTGCCTTTAACAGCAATCTGGCACAGGAATTTAATGGGTGAATTTTTCCTGAAATAGTGTGTGTGTGTGTGTGTGTGTGCGTGCGTGCGCACATGTGTGTTGCGGAAGGGAGGGTTTGATCCAAGACCTGTTTTAAGGGAAACTTGAGAGAAAAGCACTGAATACAGTTTTCCTTTAAGCAGCTCCTGTAAAGTGTTTGAGCTTCACAACTATTTCACTTAAGTATCCATCTGGGCCCACCACTCAGGGCAAAACACCTCCCAAGATGGCTTACAAATCAAACTACAGGACAATATTTCAATAAATATTGTAATTTAAATTATTAATTATACAGATCTCAAAAGTACAACCAGTCAATCCATAAAATTAGAAAAACGATTTAAAATAAGTATTAAAATATCTACGAATAATCCAAAACAAAATTTGATGGGAATGAAACTCTTAAAATGGGTGACTCGGGGGATGACCCAGTACCTTTATGGATATAGTCAATCCATGAGTGCCTTAAAGCTGTCATGGGATCACTCTGGACGTTTCCCAGAACAAATAAGTGTTATCACATGAGTAGCCCCTTAGAACACCATTATTAATGATTCATGACAGTTATTTTCCAGATCTAGGATGAATGTTTCCTCCCCATTGTCTTCAAACTGAACAATGCAGCTGGCTATTTCTAGCATATCACACACTTCAGGATAATAAATCAAGGTGGAGCCACTCATGTTCACAACTCTGAACAAATTCCTGTTCACTAATGGAATGGAATTACTACAGGCTGGGTGACTAGTATTGCCAACATCCACAAGGTCCAAAGAGTTTTTCAAGCTGTAGTTTGCCAACAGGCTGTTTGTTGTCAAACCTGGTCAACAGATTGTGGTAGGACCCCCATCCTTGGCCCATATCCGTAATTCCGGTGAGAGAAGAGAGAATGCAGGCAAAGATTCAGAGGCTTATGTGCCAAACCTTTATATGTTTTCTTCTTTAGGTTGACACCAGACATGCCTGATTGATGGATGGAAAGGGCAGCAGACACACTCTGGTGCCTGAAGCCATCCCATGAAAACAAGCATTCAAACTAGACATCCAAGAAAATTCTACAGAATGTCACACCATCATTTCTCATTCTACTACTGTAATATCTAGAGTGGTTCTCTGCAGAAGTGTTTCTGTCATGAACCTAATCAGCATGCAGGAAAACCTTCTCCATCAGAAAAAAGCACTAGTACAACCAATGGAGAGGCTGAACATAAACCCCGGCCCTGACACCTAGCTTGAGCCAGAGCCTCTCAGCCGGGATCTCCTTGAGCCAGAATCTATCAAACTTGGAGGTATTTTTCTCTCTTGTTCTCTTCTACAACATTTTTGTCATTAGGTATTGCTATGTCAATGAGGTAGGTGTGTTTTTCTTTGTTGATTTTTATTGTTATGTCTGATCGAAGTTAAAACAAGCTAAGTGGTGCTAGCCTTTTAGTCCATTTTGTTCCATGGCTGATGCTTGCAGGGTAATAGTAGTTTATACTCTTTCTGAATGCTTGTTTGTTGTACTAGATTTTTCTGTACTTGTCAACTACTTCATTTGTTCAGTGGTAGCAGTATGCTGAATGTGTGAATATGGATATGGGAAAGAGTTAGGAAAGTGAGACTATGGTCATCCAGTAAAGGACTTGCAGTCAGAAAAGATATTTGAGAGAAGGGGAGTGTGAAGGACAGGGGTGCAAACCTGTACTTTTAACCTTGCTGTTGAAAGTACAGCAAGGTTGTAAGATCTGCCCCTAGGTATGGTCTATGGTTTGTTGTTCAAACTGGCTGTGCCAGGCTTTGGTGGCTGCCAGCCAAGGTTATCCCTGTCTCAAGCCAGTCCAACTCCCACCGGCACCTGAAGATTATTCAGCTGTGGGAAAAAGATGTGGCTTGGCCCCTATGGGAGAGGGGTGGGCCATAGCCTGGGAAAGGCACTGGTTGGTCTGCCTAAGTAATGGGACAGGGGGTCCCAAAAAGAGATAAAAAGCTCTATGAAGAAGATCCTCCATCTTCCTTGGAGGTGCGTGCGTATGTCAAGTGGGAAGGTCAGGTCCATGGAAACCAATGGAGGTTTCCCGGAGTTAGAAAGATTTTTTTATGTTTTAACGTGTGTGGATATTCTGGAGAAGGCCAGCTGTTCTTCGGCTGGGTGTGGGGGCGTATGGGTAATGGCTAAGTATTAGAGCTTTCCCTCACCTTCTTTCCTCACTCTCCCTTTTCCACATTCTCCTTCCCCCTTATTCTTCCCTTCCCCATTTTAAAAGGGGCTGTTTTACTGACCAAGGCATTGCGTGGTAGTTTTAGTGATTGCAATAAAATTGCTTTGGTCCCTAAATGTGTGTCTGTGTCTTATTCCCTTGAATATCTGGCTTGTCCCGGTTGTGGACAAGGCAGGGAGGTGGGTTACTTGGGAGTTTAGGATGTTTGGTCCAGGAGCCTACCTTGCAGGGTTGTCAGGTGGACCCTGACTTCCTTTACAGGGAGACTGTATCACACAGAGTACAGCAAAAGCTTCAAAGTACAGTGAAAGCTACAAAAGTAGGAATGAGTGAAGTTAATTTCAGATACATTGAATGTCTCACTTGTTCTTTATTCCAGTGATTTAACATTAAGATGTTATGTAGAATAGGTTTGTGTGCTGTGAAATCAGACATGTGACCAAGGCCATGTTTGGGTGGGCACGCCCCCTTGGGGGCTGGGCATGTTGGTGGGCACGCCCCTCTGGGGGCGGCCATGTTGTCCTCTTTTTTGGTTTCCAAAATACGGTCACCCTACAGTTGAGCTCCAGGTCTTGTTTAAACAGCATGGATAAGATGTAATATTGGGGCTCTTGATACCTTACAGAAGGAAGAGATAGAGGAACACTAGGTATTAAGTACAGTAGCTGAAAAGGAAAGATATAAAATGTCAAAGAAGATTTATTACTGACTTTTTAGCAGCTTATGACCCCCCTGGAAAAAGTGAAGCAGAAGTTGAGGGAGCAGGATTGCAGTTTAAAATTGATTAACAAATGGCCAAGGAACACCTAATAACCTCAAACTTTAAAAAAATTAGGGGATGAACTAATATGTTTTAACCTTGGCATGCTTAAAGCCCTACATAAGAACTATCATGGTGCTACATTTCATCTTTTTATCTTTAAAAATGACAACGTATTTGGGGCGGAGCCTGACGGTTCAATGGAGTGGTAGGCTTTTTCCCAGCTCCGGAAAAGAAAGCCTAGAAGCGCAATTATCTCCACTAATTGGCAAGACATGTGAGTTCTGTTTATAATAATAATGAATGGTGAAATATCTCTGCAAGCAGAAAAGTTTGAAATATCTCTCAGAGAGCTGTAAAAGTGTTAAACCTTTTTTACTTTCGGTTTGGGAAGCTACACAGCTCCAAGAGAGGCTTTCATGCTGTAAATCACAGTGTTATCAGAATGCAGAGATAGTAACTAATCATTACCTAGAAGAATTAACTGAGGCAAAGGAAGGATCAAAAGTTGTGATTTATTGATGTGATCGACTTCCGCCCAGTAATTAGAAGCGTCGGAAGATTAAATGCCAAAAAGGAAAAATAAAGCTAAAAATCCCACCTGGGTGAGAGAAAAATCACACCCCTCAGACCATTCGGCAGCAAGATTGACTAAAATTGACACCCCTGGTGATAGCAACGGGGAAGAAAATGGTCTGGAAAATAAACAAAACAGTGAACAGCAACAAAGCGAAAAGATGGTGGCAGAAGCTGGCATTGGGCCAAAATCAGCACTCGACGAACTGCGGACCAACTTGATTCATTAAAAGTAACAGCAAAGCAATGCTTCAAGAAATGAAACTGATCAAGGAAGAAGTTTTCAAAAAAATGGAAGGTTTACATACCTCAGTTGTAAAAGTTGAGAAAGATGTAAAAGAGAGTAAAACAGAAGTTAATCAAATATCAAAACAAGTGGATTTGAATGAACAACAGTTAATTCAGCATAACATTAAATTTGATCTGCATGAGAAGAGGCTGATTCAATTGGAAGATCAAGGAAAACGGGGGAATCTTCAAATAAAAAATCTCCCTGAAATACAAGATGAAAATTTGAGAATGAGTATTTTAGGATGGCTCAAAGAGCTGGTTCCCGACACTGATATAATGCAGCAGGACATCGACAGAATCCACAGAGTAGCTGGAAATAGATCAAGAGCTATGCCAAGAGACATTTTGGTTAAATTTGGCAATTATTATAAGAAGGAGCAATTTATGAAAAAATTGAGATCAATTGCAACGTTGAAGTTTCAAGATACGCCAGTCCAAATCTACAATGATCTCTGTCAGCAAACCATTGTCTGGAAAAGAAGTGTAAAACCGATTTAGGCAAAGCTTAAGCGGGTGGGCATTGCTTACTCATGGGGTTACCTGAGATTTACACGAGATGAAAAACAGCACAGAGTAATATCACTGGAGCAGGGAATAGAGCTGCTGAGAAGTCTGGGGATGGATAGTGATTTGTAATCTCAGCAAGAAGAAGGAGAGGAAGAAGGTCCAGGCCCAAGTGGGAAATAAAGCTTTGATATAAGGGAGATAATAAAAAATTAAAAAAATGAGTGGGAGGCTTGCCATCTCAGAACTGTGGGCTTCATTTCCCCCCCCTTAAGGTTGTTGGCCATGACCGGGGTGTTCCACCTACGGAGTAGTAGAGGGGGGGAAAGGGGGGAGAGGGGAGGGGAGGGAGGGGGTTTGAGGGGGAAAAGGGGAGGGGGAGTTTTAAAAGTGTTTATATGTTATATGTTAGAATTTATGTTTTTGTTAATAATGTGGGGGTGCACAAGGGATCTAAAAGAAATTAAACAAAAAGATTATGGATAAGAAGACACGAATTTCAACACTCAATGTCAAAGGTTTGGGGGCAGTTGTTAAAAGGAAGAGAATTGAGCAATTTTTAAATAAAGAGGGGGCCGACTTTATCTTTCTGCAGGAAACACATCAAGTTAAGGAAGGTATGAATGAAATACGTTTAAAATGGTCAGGCTATTATGAAAAGGCCCTGGGGACCTCAAAAAAAATGGGGTGGCTATAATAATTTCCAAAAAAAATATGGATTTATTATAGAAAAGAGTAAAAAGGATGAGAAAGGGAGATATATTGGAGAAAGGGCAATTGGAAGGTAATTATTATACCAATTAATGTATATGCCCCAAATGAGAGACAAAAAGAGTGTTTTAAAGAATTATTTAGGGAAATAGAGGAGTTTAAAAGAGGGTATGTTATTTTAGCTGGAGATTTTAATATGATTTTAAGAGTAGACAGGTCTAACCCTACAAGGTTTGAAATAAGAAATAATATTACAATTTTAAATAAAATGATAAAAGAGAAGGATTATGTTGATGGATGGCGATTAACTAGGATGGGGGAGCCCGGGTACACATATTATTCTCCAGTTCATAAATCTTTCTCTAGGATAGATTATATTTTTGTCTCAAAGGATTTAGCAACAAAGGTATGTAATACGAAATTAGGGGTAATTAAAGTAACGGACCATGCATTGGTAAGCCTTGATTTTAAAGTAAAAAGAGATTATAGGGAGGCGAAAAGATGGAAGATGAATACTAGGATCTTAAAATATGATAAGGTGGTAGAAAAAATGCAGAAAGAAATGTCGGAAATATGGGAAATTAACGAGAATGGGGGTATTGGTGCAAGGAGGCAACAAGAGGAAATACAGAAAAACTTAGAGGAAGGAATTAAGAAGCTAGAAAAAGAGTATTTGCAAAGCAGAAATAAACCAATATTGATAGAATTACAAGCAAAAAAGAAAGAATTAGATAATAAGAATTTAGAAGAAGTACAGAAGAATTTGATTTATATGAAAAGAGTATTTTGAGAATAGCAATAAAAATTCAAAGTTGCTAGCAAGGCTCACACAAAAGGAAAAGTCAAAGAACTCGATAGGGATAGTGAAACATAAACTAGGAAAACCATGTAGTATCATGAAAGGGAAAATAAAGATATTTCAGGAATTTTATCAAGAATTATATAAAGAGAAGGATACACTAAAGATGAAGATGGAGAGATATATAGATAAACATATAAAGAAGGGTCTAATAGAAGAGGATAAAGATTTAATGGAGAAGGATATATCTCAAAGGGAAATAGAGGAAGCTATTGAGAAATTGAAAGGGGGTAAATCCCCCGGGTTTAATTGGGTTGGGATCTGAGTATTATAAAACATTCAAAAAAAATATTGGTACCAAAATTATTGAATTTATATAATGGAATAATAAAAGGAGAGAAGATACCACCATCATGGGAACAATCATTAATTATATTAATTCCAAAGCCGGATAAGGATTTAACAGTCCCAGATTCCTATAGACCTATTTCATTAATAAATCAGGACGCAATTTTTTTTTCCAGCTATAATGGCAAGGAGGATGAATACTTTTATAGGTAATTATATTGGAGATGATCAGTGTGGTTTTGCGGCGAGTAGACAAATGCATAACTTAGTGGGAAGAGTTTTAAACATGGTACAGGAGGCAAAAAAGATAAAGACAAAAGCAGGAATAATAGCGTTGGATATATTTAAGGCGTTTGTGTGAGCTGGCAGGCACTAAAGAGAATAATAGAAAAAAATGGGGTTTGGAAATAGATTCAAAGGTTTAATTGCACAATTATACTCACAAAATACAGCTTCAGTGGTGATAAATGATGGAATTACAGAAAAGATACAACTGGCCCGAGGAACTAGACAAGGATGCCCACTCTCACCGGTCCTATTTGTATTGGTTATAGAACTATTGGCAAATGTGATAAGAGAAGATGATAATATAGAGGGAGTAGGATATAATAAAATAAAAATAAAAATAAATATGTTTGCAGATGATACATTGTTGACAATTAGGAATCCATTAGAGAAAATGGAAAGAATTAAGCAACATCTGAGGGATTTTGAAGAAGTTACGGGATTGAGAATAAACTGGACAAAGTCAGAGATGATGTTTCTTAATTATACCAAAAAGGAAGGGAAGGATTGGGAAAGTAAAGAGAAGAATATGAAAATTAAAAAAATGATTAAATATTTGGGAATTAGAATTACAAAAAATTTAGAAAAGAAGAACTTAAACAACTTGAAAAAAGAAGTTATAGATAAATTAGAAAAATATAAAGGATTAAATTTATCGTGGTTTGGAAGAATAGCTATAGTAAAAATGAAGATATTACCAAAGGTAAATTTTGTATTTAGAATGTTACCAATAAGAATATCTGAAAAAGAGATAAAAAGTTGGCAAAATATTTGTAAAAATTTTTGTAAAGGGGATAGGAAAGCAAGATTAAATTAAAAAAGGTGGTATTTAACACACAAAAAAGGAGGATTAGGACTCCCAAATATAAAATTATATTACGTAGCTAATAGACTAAGACATATAGTAGAAAGTATGTTAGGAGTAGGAGACTTAAGTTGGTTGGAGGATAGAAAAGGAATGGACGAAGATTGGAAATTGGAAAATATATTTTTTAGAGAATATAATAAAAAATGGGGGGGGGGGAGAAATAGAGAACCCCCTTCTAAAAAATTACTGGGAAATGTGGCGTGTATATAAAAAGGATTTACTTCCAAGTATTTCCTCAATAACACCAGTGATAATGTTAGGAAACTTTCCAGGGAACCTAAAAGATAAATTGGGGAAAATTTTAATAGAGAGGGATATAATGAAGCTAAAAAATTGGTTAAGGAGGATGAACACTCGAGAAGAATTAGAAGAGGCACTAAAGGAGAAGAATTTATCGTGGTTAAATTATTACCAATTAGAACAGTGGACGAAGAAATGGTTAAAAGACAACGGAGAGTGTAGAGAAATGATGAAATTTAAGGAATTGATTTTAAGGAGAGAAGTTGAGAAGGGAGAAAATAAAAGGATAAAAGGTTTGATGAGTGAAATATATAGAATATTGGTTGGGAAGGGGGAGTCAGAAAATATGGGCAAGATGGTATGGGCAACTGATCTGAAGGTATAAATAGGGCAACAGAGTTGGGAGGGAATATGGAGACAAAGAGTGTTGAGAAACATGTCAGTGAGAATAAAAGAGAATTACTATAAGATTATATGGAGGTGGTATCTAACCCTGGTGAGATTAAATAAAATGAACAAGCTGAACTCAGCAAATTGCTGGAGAGGATGTAAAAAAAAAAGGAATGTATTTACATGTGTGGTGGGAATGTGAATTTGTTCAAAAATTGTGGAAAATGGTGTTTAAAGAGATAAAAGATATTGTTGGAATGGAGATTGAAGAGACACCTATGGTGGCATTGCTATCATTATATGGAGAATTAAAGTGTAATAAAGAAACAAAAGAACTGATAACGAATTTGCTGACAGCAGCAAGTTCCTAGATAGTTCATATCTAGGAACTGGAAGGTACAAGGAGATTATCATGTCGAAGATTGGTATAAAGAGATTTGGGATATTGCTATAAATGATAAATTGACATGTAATGTAAAAGTAAGAAGAGGGATAACAAAAATGAATTATTTTGAGGGAATTTGGAATCAGTTCCTAGAATATGCATTATCTAAGGGGAGTGGAAAACCACCTCCAGAAGAAAAAATGAGATTTTGGAAACAGGAATAGATCCCGGGGTGGGGGGTTGCACTTTATGTTATGGGATGATGTCAAAATATTAAATTAGAAATGTTATTCAATTCTATGTATTATGATTTTAATTTGTAAAAAAAACATTTGTTTTGTTTTGTTATGGTACTGATGTATGTTTAAGTTTAATAAAAATATTTTAAAAAATGACAACGTATTTGTAAATATAATAATTTTAAAACATCATTAAAAAAAAAATCCTAAAAATCAGGGGATGAACCAATGTGCTTCTAACTTTGCCAGAATGAAGCCCTATTGAAGCCATATCATGGCACCAATTTTCATATCTATCCTTGAAAAAGGTCAGAATCAATCCAAATGGATTTGGATCATGTGATTCGCTTCAGACTGATTCAGACCTGTTTTGATTTGATTCAGATCTGCTTCAAAGCCCTCTGAATCACCCTGAATCGCCTCAGATTCAGGATTCGGATCCCAAGTGATGTACAGTGAATGTAATGTGGTTAAAGCCGTGGTTTAAGATGTCTTCTGAACAGGGCCAATGAAAAGCAACCCTCACAACATGCTGTTGCCACCACCATGCTTCACCTTGGGAAGGGTGTTCTCAGGACAATGTGCACCTTTGGCTTTGAGCCCCATATAGCGTTTGGTGCCAAGGCCCAAAAGTTCAGTTTTAGTCTCATCAGACCAGAGAACCTTTCCCCACATGTTTGCTGTGCCTCTCAGATGCCAAATCCAAATGGGGATTGCATGGGATCCACCCCCACCCCCTGTAATATCTTTCTTCCCACCCCTCTTTCATAAAGCCCAGCTTTGTGGTGCCTCTGGGTGATAGTTGTCCCATGGACAATTTCTGCCATCTCAGCTGTGGATCTCTCCAGTTCTTCAGTTACCATTGGCCTCTTGATTGCTCCTCTAATGCCCTCCTTATCCAGGTCGCGTCTTGATGGCGTCACATCTGCACCCCGACGCCTCGAACTCCTGCATCAGCACTCCTTCCTGTTATCTGCACAGGAAGGTGCGCAAGTACGGGTTTTGTATGAATGAGTTGCTGTCACTCCTCCGTGCCCATGTACCCAAGCCCATGTGTGCAGCAGGACATTGCATGGGTGCTAGATGGGGCAGCTTTTTTTGGTTCTTTTTTTTAAAAAAAAAATCTGTAAATGTGAAGGTTCGCATTTACAGATAAACAAAAAGAAAAAACTACAGCGGGGGGAGAGGAGGAGGAGGAATGGGGAGCTCCAGCTCTACACATCCACACACTTTTATGAATGAATGAATGAATGGTTTATTTGTTTGTGGCACAAAGACCATTACAAAATATAAAGTTGCTAACATCGCAACACACATTTGTTTGTGGCACAAAGTTTGTGGCACAAAGACCATTACAAAATACAAAGTTGCTAACATCGCAACACACATTATTTACAATATTCATAATCTTTAGGGTACAATCCTTTATTATCCACGGAGACAATCTGTAGATCTTTCTAGGGGTGTTCCGTTTGTCTGCAGCGCCCGCCCTTTGCTATCACACTGGTGACATGCATGTCAAAGTCACAAGAATAATTTCAGTGATTACATTTTAACCTGAAGTGCTAACAGTCAATAACTGGCACTATCAGATAGGTGGGATCTCTGATGATAGTTTATACAAGGTTATTAAATCAAATGGTCCCCCTTACAATCTACGCAGACTGTGTTAAGAAAGTTATTTCTGATTTTTTGGGCTGCAGCAGCAAACTTTGCTACTTTGATTGTGATTGCTTTACTATGGTCCGCCAGCAGATCGCAGATAATGTCTCTGGTGTGCCAACCCGCTCTTGCTAACAATAGTTCCTTTAGAAAACGCTCCCTGATTTCTTTGTACAGAGGGCAACGCAGAAGGTAATGCGCTAGGTCTTCAATCTCCCCCGAGCCACAGATACAGATCCGCTGGGCATGGGGGACTTTTTTATACTTCCCCTCCAAGAAAGCAGAGGGCATTGTCTGGAAACGAAGGGCAGTAAAGGCCTTTCTTAGGGCAGGAAACGATAGGTCGAGCAAATATTGTGCAAAGTACTGTTCTTTCTTAATAAAACTAAACCATGGAGAGAAGGCCTGTAATTGGCTAGCTATTTCGTTTCCTTGGGCATCAGCCTCATAGATTCTATCTCCAATGCTCCTTTTGCTAGCAACTCCTGCACCTCCTTGACATAGAGCTGGGACAAAGTTAACCAGTTATGTGCCCATCCGCCCTTCGCCAACTGTTCATTGAAACATTTTTTAGCTAAGTTGTTTTCATCTAGGGTCATTAACTTTTTCCCATAAAGTATGATACTCTTGTGGATTCTTGACTTAAAGGAGGGCAAATCCACCTCCATTCTTAATAAGGCGGCGGGAACCCCTACTGGAAGAGCTAACAATTCCTTCAACACCATGTTCTGTACGGTCTCTACTGATGAAATAGAGTCTTGACCCCATAATTCTACCCCATACAATAGTTGCGGGAGAACTTTGGCTACAAAAAGCTTCAGGGTAGGGGCAACCAAGGAGCCACCTTTGTGTCTTCCATATGATAATATTGCTTTGGCTGATCTTATAGCTGAGTATTTGGCTGCCTCCACTTGGGTTTTCCAACCCCCATTATAGGAGAAGTATTATAGGAGAACAATGGAGAGCTCTGCCAAAAGTGACCAGAGCCAGTAAGATCCCCTGCTGACACACAAAACTACTGACTAAGAAGAGAGCCAGTGGAAACAACTTCTCCGACACTAAAAATAGTCTCCTGGAACGTATCGGGTTGGATGGGAAAATTAGTTGACAAGGATTTCGTTGAATTTTTACAACAGTTTTCCATAATCTTCCTACAAGAAACATGGGTGGAAGACAGCTCTCAACCTCAGCTCCAAGGATATAAATCCTTTACAAAAGCGGCAACAAGGCAAAACAAATTTGGCCGTGCCAGTGGGGGTTTGGCAACCCTCATTTCAGTAGATTTGGACTACGTTTCAGTAACAGTGGCTCCTCAGAGCTATGAGGGGATTCTTATTGTCCGTGTATCCTTCAAAAATGGCTCCTCCTTACATTGTATAAACGTCTATGTGCCCCCAGCAACTATGGAGGTGTCTCCCATTTGGTCATCACTGAAGTTGGCAATAAGCGAAATAGAACAACACTTTGAAAATCCCCATTTTATCATAGGAGGTGATCTAAACGCCCGTCTGGGGCAATCAAATACAGAGTTACTGAAACAGTTGCCTGTCCCGTTGGACGATGGCTTCTTTTTAGAAAGGCACTCTCATGACAAAAGAATAAATAAGTATGGCAAAAATTTAATAATGCTTGCATACCTACATTCTCTGTTAATTTTGAACGGTAGTGTAGTTGACAACTCTAATGGTCACTACACATACCTCTCTCATGGGGGGGGCAGTGTAGTGGACTATTTTATAATTTCCCCTGACCTGCTCCACAACATTAAAAAATTTTCTGTGGAAGACCGGCCTGAAAGCGACCATTTTCCTATTAAACTAGTGATGCAAGCCTTGGACACGCGAACTAGCGTCAAAAAAACCTACTCCATTGAGCTGGGTCCCAGAGGTAGCAGAAGAATCAAATGGTCAGGATCCTTGAGTTCCAAAGTAGTAAATCTGCTTCACGGTCCAATCCTCATGGGTTTTAAAGAGCAGATTGAAAAAGGGGAGCTAGGTTGTTTGGAGGGCTACCAACAGATTGTGAATTACTTGAAACCCCTTTTTGTCCAGTCAGGACCATATGGCAGCGCTAAATCCCGAAACACTGGCTGGTTTGATAAAGAATGCAGAAACATGAAAAAAGAATTAATGGGGTTAAGCAGAAAGGTCAGAAAGGCCAACTCGAATACGCTTCTAAAAACTCTGATAGAGAAAAGATCGGCATACAAGGCCTTACTGAGAAGGAAAAAGTCAGTCTATATCAGCCGTAAGTGGGAAGAGCTTGCCCAGGCAGTAAAACAGAAGGACGACGGCAAATTTCGGGAAACAGTGCACACACTTTTATTTGTTTATCATTTATTTATTTAAAACAATGGTCCGCAGATGCGCGGAAGTGGCCCAGCGGCCATTTGGTGCTCTGGCCTGCTCCTCCCCTTGTCCCGGCTGGCCAACCATTCAGGGTGAGGCATTGGCTGGGAAAAGCCTCTGGTGCAATGTCAGTGGATGGGGACAGATGGCAAATGTGCATCTGCGCCTTGCTGACAGGAAAAAGTCATGGTAAGTAGCCAACTCTTTTAAAGCGGAGCTTTGGGGCTTTGCCTCTGGATGGATTCACGATGGTGGCTGCATTATATAGTTGACCTGCCGCCACTGCAGATCCACCCTGGGGCAAAGCCCTCATCAAGATGTACCCCCATAAGTTCTGGTCAGAACTTCTCTAGTCAGAGTCACAGTTGTGCCATGTCCTTTCCATTTTGCAATAATGGATTTAATGATGCTCTGGGGAGATGTTCATAGTTTTATAACCCTACCCTGATTGATGCATCTCCAAAACTTTATCCCTGACTTGTATTGATAGCTAGTTGGTCTTCATAACGCTGTTTAAATATGCTCTCCAGCAAACTCTGGGGCCTTCCAGAAACAGGAATATTTTATTCAAGATCATGTGACACTTGAATTGCACACAGGTGGGCTCCATTCAACTAATGTGACTTCTGAAGGCAGTTGGTTGCACCTGACCCCAGAATAGTTGTTTTAAATGGATATTGTCTGTTTTTATGCTTTTTAAAATTTGTATATCTTTTTTTAATGTTCAATGTTTTAATCTTCATAAACTGTCCAGAGAGCTTTGGCTATGGGGCGATATATAAATGTAAATAAATAATAATAATAATACCTTTTTTAGGGGTGTTACAGGACAGGGGGGTGAATACTTATGCGATCCTCAAAGGCCAACTCATTTTGTTTTGTGCCGCAATAAAAAATAATTTGCACCTTCAAAGTGTTAAGTATATTGTGTAAATCAATTGGTAATCATGCTAATGAACTCCATTTTAATTCTAAGCTGTAACACAACAAAATATGGACAAGTCAAAGTGCAGGGAGATGAATACTTATGGAAGGCACTGAATGCTGGATGCTTGTTGGAGGCCCCCCAGAAAACATAGGCTGGGGTTGAGGGGCAAGGGGGTGGGGGGACGGACTTGCTTGAACACTAAACACAAACATGCCACCCTGGAACAATTTATTACAGGGCTCACTTGTAGACTCCAGCAGGAAGCCATTTTACAGGGGCAAACTGAGGTAAAGAGGCAGGTAATTTGCAACGCTCTGAAAACTTCAAATGGAATTAAACCTTTGCTGCCTGACTGCTATCAGGTCCTGGAAGATCAGCACAGATACCTTGGATCGTATTCCATAGGCACTGACTACAGTTAGGTAAATTTGGACTCTGGACTTAATTGTCTTACAAATGGAAAGGAGACTTGAAACAGTAACATGCTGGACTGTCTCTGGGGAATATCAAGTGTCATGGGGGAGAGGGGAGCTTTTGTACGGCCTTCTCAATATCTCCTCCTTCTCCTATAATCATACTGCTTCCCACTCAGAATTAAAACAGGTTTTGTCCAACATAACTTAACCTTCTCTCTCTCTCCCTCCCTCCCTCCCTCCAACTTGTTCCCCCCCACTGCATTCATCTGACTCTGCCTTCTGATACAGAGGCCCCCACTGACCCACCCTCCCCGTTTCCCCTATTCAGCTGATGACATTCCCTCCATCTTATCCATAACAAATGTGTGTCCATTTCGCTGCCTGAAGTGGATCCCAATGATATGGTTCCTCCTTCCCAGCTAGGTCCAACACTTCTATGACACCAATTCCTGTCTTCAGATTTGGCTCCATTCTGTATGTTCCCTTGGTCCACAGACAGAGCATCAGTGGACTCTATTTGGCACCAGACTATCCTCCTCTAACTTCTCTCCGTCCCACTTTGGTCCCTCTCTAATGGCTAGGATGGCAGCTCTGGAGGTGTGGGGGCTGGCAGCTTATGGGTCAAGACAGACCTTCCCTCAGTCCTAGAAGGCTGAGTGGCAGAGCCCACAAAAAACATTTAAAGCAGAGATAGACACATGGTGTTCTCTCGATCTTTTGGACTACAGCTTCTATAACCTCTGACCATTGGCCAGGCTGGCTGAAGATGATGGGTGTTATAGTTTGGTGCATATGGAGGACGCCAGGTTGGGGAAGGTCAGCGCAACTGCACACAAAGGGATGTTCTGGAATTAAGGATGGGTAGCCTAGATCTGTGACCCTTTTTGCTCCTGCAGTAAGTAGCATTGCCAGCTTGAAGTTGTGATGCCTTTAATAGCAAAACATGAAAGTATTTTATTCACAGATGTTAAGGCTCTGAAAAGCTTCATACATTGATTTTTGTGCATCAAGCTGCTGTCAAAGGCACAAGAACAAGGCCTGACACTCCTTTGGTCAGTTGGCAAACCTATACTGCAGACTAACTTGGCCTACACTCTTGCAACAACAGCAACTCAGTTTAACTGACACATGTTAACCTATCCCAAGAACATAAGTTAATGTGAGAAGGGAGGACTAGTATATATGCTTCTTTAAGTAGTGGTGCATATCTTTAGGTGTTTCCAGAAGGATTTTATTGTGCAATTGCTCTGTCTCATGCACAGAATTTCACAAGGCACCCAGACAATGTCCACTTGTGACCCTCTCATCTTTCCCCATCACTTCGTCCTTCTTTTTTTCTTACTAGAAAAATATCAATAGTGCTGCGAGCCCTCACCCACCCACCCACCCACCCACCCAGTCTGGAAGCATCCCCTATTCTTAACAGAACTAGAGTGATTGGAGGGGGGTGAGCTAAGCCCTAAACAATCTGGTGTCCTTGAAATGTTTTGGACTACAACTCCTAGCATTCCTGGCCATTTGCCATGCTGGTTGTGGCTGATGGGAATTCAACTCCCAAACAACTGGAGGGAATAAGGGTGAAGAAGGCTGGACTAAAGCATGGAGTGAAAAATCAGAGAATGGCCCTCATCAAGTCACTATTCACAAGCTAATTGGGCAGGAAAACACCTGTGGAACAATTATGGCTACTTTTTTTTGGCATTGTGACAGGATGATCCCCTATCCACCATCTTGCCATCATGTTGCGTTTTCATCCCCCCACAATCCAGGGGCTTAAATGCCCTCACTGGGAAGGGGCAGACCATGTCCTTCCCTGCCAAAAACAAACACCCACAGTCCTGCTCCAGGGTCAATGCCTCAACCTTGTGGAGAAAAACCATATTAAATCAGTTAAGTGAATCCTGTCCGGGAAAGCTGCCCAAGTGCTGACAAGATAACAACGGAATGCTCACAGCTGGTTAAATGTACGTTTATTTAGAAACCCAGCAGTTTGCTAGAGGCTGGGAGCCCAGCAGAGGAGGTAGGGAAGGTATGGGAGCAAATGGGGGATGAAGGCAAGGCACGGGGTCCAAGCTTACGGCAGGGAGAGTAGTTTGTGGCAAGTCCAAGGTCCAGGGCTTTGGCAGGCAACGTGGGCAAGAGTTCAGTCCAGGGTCAGCACAAACGGCAGTCAGCAAAGTCCAAACAGCAGTCCAAGGGTCCAACAGGGCAAGAGCAGGCAAACGGTGTCACAATACAGTCCAAGGTCAATGTAGGAGTCAGGAACAGAGAGATGTGGTCACGAACCGGTCCGGAGTCACGGCAGGAATCAGGAATCAGGACGCAAGGCACGGGGTCAAGAGATTCAGGAACAGAAGCTTTCGCCAGGAAACTCAGTTAATCTCTGACAAAGCTGTAATGGAAGTCTGAGTTAATCAGTCCTTCCCCAGGGTCTTTTCCCCAATTGCTCTCGCCCGAAGAACCAGTACTTCCTTGGAATAAAACACACCAACACCCGAAGTAACCAAGATAAAAGGTTTATTGTAAAAAGACAGCTACTAAATAGGCACTTGGTCGGTAGCAGCTATAGACAGGTACATAAAACAGAACATAAGAGGGAATAGGGGTAGGGAATGGATAAAACAGATACAAGTCAGGCAGAGCCACCCATAAATCCATTCATACAAGAACCGACAGTCAATCCACTAAATTTCCCTTCCCTGGTCAAACCGACCAACTTGCCTTTAGAGAAACCAGCTCACAGCCAAAGTACGGCTTCCTAACGCTCTCCCAGTTCCCTAACCGGGCAACCGTAGACATCCATAGCCTCGGGGCTAAAGACGAACCCCCAGCTTAATCCCATCAGCTTTTATCTGTTTGTCTCCTAATGAGGGAGTCGGTTCTTTCTTCTCACACAAAGCCCAATTAGCCCAGGCAGGAGATAACCTCCAGGTGTGAAGCCTCAGCCTGACCTCGGTAAGTTTAACTCCCACTTTCCCACATACCAAAAGCTGGGTCCTGGCGCCGGTTTACCCCATAAACAAGCTGGCCAGATTCCTCCCATAAACATATCAAGTTAATCTTTCCTCTATCGATCACCACTATGGTTTACTGCCTAACAGGAAGACAAGGTTTATTACCTACAAAAAAAACACAAATTACTTCGGGAACAACTGTATTCTAGGACCTAATACATTTTATAACTTTCCCAGTCCTTCACAAAAGCTACCTCGGCTGACTGCAGCGTATTTATGCTGAGTCAGGGTGCTGAGTCACGGTCCTTCAGCTGTTCTTTGATTGCTTGGCGTTTTAGATAAAGGTGGCACGAGCGCCGCCTAGTCTCCTTCTCCGCACGCAGCTGACTAAACACAGGTACGTTTGCTTCTTCCTCTGAACCCTCCAGATTGGCAGAGGTCTCTGCTGGCACTGAGCCAACTGAGTTGGCCGAGGTCCCGGCTGGCACGGCTCTTCCCTCTCTGGCTCCGCAGGAGTCTCTGCCAGTCCCGACTTCACGCCTCCTGGGCTGGTGCTGGGTCCTGATTCTTCCATGTCCCCATCCCCTGACTGCATGCCCACGCAGGGCATGACAAATCCAGACAGTGTTTGTGCAATGGCAGATTTATGAGAGCTGATGGGGTAAAATTGGCTAGGACTACTCAAAGAACATGTTGAGGCTGCAGATGATGAGTGTGAAGACCACCCGCCAAAATGGCTGTGGCCTTGTTCGGATCTTTTGGCCTTGTTCAAATTTGCCCTGGCCTCCTAGCAGGGAGGAAGGAGGGAGTGTATGGGAGCAACTCTCAAGGTCCATCTCAGAGAGAATAGTTGGCTGAGCTAAGCGCTCCATCTCTCCCACAACAGCACCTGGGAAGTTTTCAGCCTGGCCAAAGGTCGTGCCAGGGAGGGGTTGACTCATTTCAGCTGTGGGAACAATGACCTGGTGAGGGGGGCCCTGTCCACCAGTGGACCGAGTGGGGTTTGGGATTGGCTGAGATGGGTCACGATGCCAACAGACCCCAAAAAGGATAAAGTAGTGGGTAGCCCGGGGGAAGGGGCAGCCACCTTCCCTGAGGCTACATGTGTGTGGGATGGGAGATCACTGTCGGGCTGGGTGACAGGTTGGTTTTAGAGAGGTTTTTTGTCTTTTAAAATGTCTGGATGCTTCAGGGGAGATTAGCCACCTTTGTGGCGTGGTGGGTTCATTTTAAGTGTATGTTTGATTGCTGCTATTCTTTCCTAACCCTCCATCCTTCCCCCTCCCCCTCCCCCTCTCCTCTCCCTTTTGCTTAAGCGCTGACTGGATCCTTACGCGTTTGTTTTAGTGTGTGTAAATAAACTGCTTCAGTCCTTAAAATGTGTTTGTGTGGTTATTCTTTGAAGGACTGGCTAATACCATCTTGGGAGGGGATTAGGGAGGTGGCTGCCTGAGAAATCGGACATTTGGTCCAGGGCCTACCTTGCAGGGATGCTGGGTGGACCCCAGCCTTCCTTCACAATGAGTAACTCATTGAAAACACCTGTGAAAGTTGGATTAAGTTGCAATTAAGTGGAATTAAGGCTGCAATTCTATACCCACTCCTGAACTTAATGGAATTTCTGAGTAGATATGTATAGGGTTGCACTGTTAGTTGTTAAAAAATAAAGGGGAAGTAAAGCCTCCAAATGATCAAAGGCTTGGAAGGGGAGGCTGAAATGATAGGAGCACTTTGTTATTCAGGGAACAGGGGAATGCTCCATGACAAAACAGATGATGTGAAGAAAATGGAGTAGCACTTTTCTTCTCAGTCTCCTAACATTAGGAGCATCTTCATATGGAAGGAAAATCGTGTTTCCTGACCGTCACTTTGATCTCCTGCTGCTGTCCCACAAGTGGGACAAGCAGCTTCCTCTTCCTTCACACGGGGAAGAAAGAGGAAGCAGTAACGACCACGTGGCCCATTCGTGCTGCTTCTCCTGCACATAGCAGGAAATGGTGTCAAATTGTGTTTTTTTTTAATAAATGGATTTACTGGGTCTTATTTTGTTGTGGAAAAATGACCAGAAGGAGCGGGTCTCGTGCAGGAGGCTGCCGTCGTCATCAAAAGGACCTGTGAAAAAATGTGAGTGGGCAGTAATGATTGTGCAATAAAACACTTGTCTGATGATGTGCTGGGTAGATTCAAGGTAGACAACAGACCAGCCTTGCTCTCCATTTCTTGGTCACACTGGAGTGTAATGGCATTGAGGGAAGTGTCCCATATACGTATCAAACCAAAAACTTTTACACGGATGGGAAACGTGGAGAGTTCTAGCCTTTCCCCAAATCCTATCCATCCCACCCAGGTTCTTCCTTCCATTCACCCTAGTCCAAGCCAAAAGCAATGAAGCAGGCCTACAACAGGCTTCTGAAATACTTATTTATCAGAAGTATTTCTATGCCATTTTTAGTCAAGGGACCCTCAAGGCAGTAAGCATGTAACACAAACATTTTAAAATGCTACAACCCACAGAACTCAAAAACTTACTTTAAAAGCTGACCAACACAATTAGGAACAAGAGCAACTCAAAGACGAGCACGGAAAGCTAGACCAAATAACAATTTCTTCACTGCTCCCCACCTGGATTTATTTTAATTTCTCGTGTTTTGTTTGAAATGGCAGTTGGAATTTAAATAGTTGTATATATTAGAAATAATGACACATTATATAAAATGTTTAAGTTCTGTTTTGATTGGGCTGTATCTAGGGTTCTTTCAACCAGCTTCCTGACTGGAACATCCCCACCTCCATGCCTCTGTACTTGCTTGTCCAAAAATATAGACATGATGGCATGTCAGGCAGTTTTGCCTGGTCCTGCCCTCTTTCTGCCAGTTCTTCACAGCAACAGTATCAGAAAAGCAGTAATTCACACTGAACTGAAAAATGGCCCAGATGCTGATCAGTATGGGTGGAGCTTGCAGGCAGAAGGACTTGTATTGAGGGAGATGCAGTGCTCTGCTCAAAGGCAGCCCCACCACCAACCCCAGTGAAAGATACGTGTTGGTGGGAGCAGCCCACACATGTAAGGAAAAAATACACAGGTTCAGGTTTAGTGGTGGAGGCATGCTACTACCCACTTACGGATTTGCGCTCATCCTTTAGACAACGTTTTCTGCCTTTAGACCCCTTTTAATCCGACTTCTTTTAAAAAATGGAATGTGCCGCAATCCCCTGCTGTGTGCAGGAAAAGTGATGCAATAAAAATAGCTTCTGAATGGGCCACGTGGTCTTTATTTACTTCCCTCTGGGAAGAATGAGGAAGTACAGAGACACGACAGCAGTAAGGAACATTTCCCCATGTAATGATGCTCTAGATCTATGTTACTGCTTTATAGCGGCATTGAAGTGCACTGATAACTGTTGGGGCACAATCCACATTCCACATACGCTTTCCAAAAGCTTCATCAGATGGGGGGAAATCATGGTTCCCTACGTCGTGTCGCCCCCCTTCTGTCACACAATACTTCCTCTTTGTCAACCGAGAAGAAAGAGGAAGTAAACAACATCCACATGGCCCATTTGCAGGGTGTTTTTATTGCACACAGCAGGAGATAGTGGCAAGTTCTGTTTCAAAAATAAAAAGGACTTTTTTGTCATAGGAAGAAGCCCAGAAAGAGCAGGAGATGCATGGGAGGCAGACAGCTTCATGAATAGGACCTGCAAAAATCCATGAGTGCCCAGTAACGAGTGTGCTACAAAACACGTGTCTGATGATCCCTGTAGTGTTATTTCCTGTTTTTTATTCCACATTCGTAATTCTTTTGACACTGCATTAGCTTTTGTTTCATGGCCATGCTTAAGTGGGACAGTGGTATTTGCCCAGAACAGACAAATGGTGTAACAAAGATAAAATAAGAAACACAAATGTTTATTTTACCAAATGTTCAGAAAAAATATACAACTTATCCAAAATCCACCAAAATAAGACCTCCAGCAAACCCTCTAACTTGGATCAAAAGGGATACTTGGGTAAAATTAAATGGAAAACTCTTAACTTTGGTCTACTTTTCTACTGCACTAGCCTTGTTACTACAACATGGCTGAAGTAGTTGGTTCTTTATCTGAATGGTCCAATCAGAGCTGCATGGGCATTCTAAACAACTTACATGCCTCAGCACCTCAAAATAATTTTTTGGGTTACCCATGTATGTTGTAAATCTACATCATCATCATCATCAATTTATTTCTTACCCACCTCTCCCTTTGGATCAAGGTGGGGAACAACATTAATATAACAATACAATATAAATCAAATGCATGAAACTAATTAAAAGAACATATAAAACCAATACAATATTAAAATAACATCAGGACATCTTAGGTTTAAAATTCATCTGGGTAGGCCTGCCAGAAGAGACTAGTAGTTATTGCTGTCTTAGGGCTCATCTACACCAAGCAGGATATTCCACTATGAAAGTGGTATGAAAGTGGTATATAAAAGGCAGGAGCCACACTACTGCTTTATAGTGATATTGAAGTGCACTGCAGGATCTACACTACTGCTTTATAGTGGTAATGAAGTGCACTGACAACTGTTGGGGCCCATGACAGCTCTACACCAAGCAGGATATAACACTCTGAAAGTGGTATGAAAGCAGTATATGGTATGTGTCATGGGTCCCAACAGTTGTTAGTGCACTTCAATACCACTATAAAGCAGTAGTGTGGCTCTTGCCTTTTAAATACCGTTTTCATACCATTTTCATAGTGGAATATCTGCTTGGTGTAGATGAGCCCTTAGACTCAGAAGGAGTGCTGATTGGACGAATCTCCTCCAGCAGGCCATTCCACAGTCTGGGGGTAACAGAAGAAAAGGCCCTCTGGGTAACAGTTGGCAACCTAATTTTGGCTGATGGAAGTAAATTCTCCCTAGAGGACCTGAGTGTGCAGGGAGGATTGTACCCATAGGTAACCTGTGCCCAAATGATGTAGGACTTTAAAAGTATGACTGGAAGACCGTCCCCTTTGATATATACACAAGTATTTTCCCCATTCAAAACACTGGTTTTGCAGAACATGCAGCCAGTAACAAATGACTGCCCCAGGCCACACTTACGAATGAGGAACTGGGGATTTGTAATCCCCAAATAAGCGTTGATCCCCATATACGAACCATCCGCAGCACGGGAAATTGTGCCCTAAGACGCACTATAGCCTCGCGCGCCAACAAGCAGCCCTAGGCGATCGAACGCGCTGCTCCAATGCCTACGGAGGAGTGGGGAACCAGCACTGCGCCCCCTCCCCCCACAAACGGAGTTCCAGGCCTTATTATAGGATACGTTCCCCACCCCCCAAGCATCTTAACGGGGCCAGAACAGGTGGCGGCGGATCAGCAGCCGTAGCTGCCGCCGAGCCTGGAACGGCTCCGAGTAGGCGCTAGCGGCTTGCAGAAAGCCCCACCCGCACAGCTGCCGGCCCTGGCGGGCTGCAGCACCGCCGAGCTCGGGGCGCGGCTGTGAGCCGCCACCAATCACGAGGGAGGAGGGAAGGTGCGCGCCCGGACCAGCAGCCTCCGCCGCTCCCGCCACGCGGGGCCCCGCCTCCTGCGCCGGAGAGCCGCAGCCCGCAAGCCCGAACGGCAGCTGCGCTCAAGCGTCCGGCTGCTGCCGCGAGCCGCTGGGAGGAACAGTGCGCAGGCACCCGCGGAGGAGCGCTCGAGCCGCTGGCCGGGGAGGCGCTCGGCCGCGTAACAGGTGCCCGGGGTTGGGTGCCGGCCCCGCCAGCCCCACGCGTAGCCAGGACCGGGGGCCCGCGCGCAGCCTGCTTGGCGCTGCAGCTCGAAGCGACGCAAAATGAGCTCCGGCACAGGTAGGGAAGCGCTGCGAGGGTGAGGGCGGCGGCGGCCTGAGAGCAGGGGGCGAGGGGGGCCGGGGCCGACGACCCCAGGCTACGGCGCTGCGTTTGTCCCGCCCGGCGCCTCGGGCACGGAAGGAAGGCGCCCCCCCCCTTGCTTGAGCCGCGTTATCATACTAAGCAAGGCAGAAACGCCGCCTACTGCAGCTGCCCCGCCCCGCCGGTTTCGTTCAGCTGGAGCGAGGGGCGGGGAGGTGGTGCTTGGGAACGATGCGTCAAGCTCTGCCTGAGTAGGCTGTCGGGGCCCGAAGGCGCCGCCGCCGCGGTCCCTGCCCCCGCCCCAGGCGGGAAGCATCTTTCCGCTTCTCCCTCTTCCGGTCGATCCTGCAGTGAACTGATGCGTGGGGCGGGGCGGGGCGGGGCGGGGAGCCGCTGGACCGTTCCGGGAGCCCTCTCGACCCCACGGGCCCGCCTTGTGAACGGCCTGCCGCAGGGCTGGTGTCTGCGGGTGGCCGGCCTGCGCCGCTGTCGGAGACCGCAGGGCCGGCTATGTGGGTCAGAGACACGGTGACGCCGCCCTTGCAGGCGCGTCCCTCCGCCAGAAAACGCGCCGCTTAAGCCGCCTTCGCCTGTTCCAGGGTTTTAATAGCAGGACTCCTTTAGAGCAGCAGCATGGCGACGGACTGGCGGATGCCGGGGTGGGGTGGGGTGTCTCTGCAGGGCGGGGGGCCTCCAGACCTGGCCAGGTTTCATTTGGAGCAGAGTGGCTGCGGTTACATTCGGGCGTATCTTTGGGGCTGCTGGCTTGCTGTTGGTTCTGCCGCGCTGCTCCCTTATGGTTATCGTTTTCGTATTCGTGTTTTTTATTTGCTGAGTTTTATCCCGTTTTACTGCTTTTTCGGATGCGCTTTGGTGGTCCCTTTTGAGTGGAAGAATGGATTACAATTCTTAATATAAATGAATAAAAATGCGAATGTTAAAGGTAAACGACAGTACTGGAAAAGATCCTTAGGCTGCTAACTAGAGTTCCCACAAGAACAAGAAATTCTCTAGCTGCTTCCATGTTAGGCCTTTTCTCCAGAACTAATGTCATTTCTTCACTCTGTCCACATGATATTGCTGCTGAACCATGGCGTTCCCATGTTTCCCCCTGTTGTCCTGCCATTTTTGGTGATTTTGTTCTCACTTGGAGTCTAATTGCTGAACCAACCAATTAGGTGTGGTTTGGCAAAGAGCTATTGATTCACCTAGGAGGCCGGAGGGCTCTATGCTTCCTCCAGTATCAGAGGCAGTGTGCCCATGTCTACCTGTTGCTGGGGAACATGGGTGGGAGGGTGCTGTTGTACTTGTGTCCTGCTTGCAGATTTCCTCAGGGCAGATGGTTTGACCGCTGTGTGAATCAACAAAGCAGTTGGCAACGTCTGGCCTTTCTGAATTTCTTGCCTTGTGTTTGCTGACTGCACTGTTGCCAGTACCTGACCTGTGGAGCCATTTCAAAAAAGTTAAAATTATGCCGTTTGGGAGAAGAAGCTAGTGGGCAGCAGGGTGATGGGCTTCGACATGGGTTCAGATTCCTGCTCTCTCACTGGGTGACCTTGTGCCAGTCACAAGCTCACTGCCTAAACTACTTCCCAGAGTCGTTGCGTGGAGAATAGAGGAATGGTCATATTCTGAGCTCCTGGTAGGATGGGTAGAATAAAAATGTGATAGATCAATAGAGGAGGGGGTTCCCTTCTCCTCATGCTCAGTTCCCCCCCCTCCTTGCCAAAGAGCTGATTTGTATGCTGACTTGCATCACAAACTTGCACTTCTGTCCTGCAGTGCAGTCCCTTTGCCAGGCAGAGAGATCTGGTTGGCAGAGAGAAAGAACGGGTGGGCTCCACCCATGTTTAGCTCTGGACCTGCATAGCACTGCAGCCCTTGGCGGAAAAAATGGTTTCTCACCACTGGTTTATATGAATAGCATAGTTATACGAATAACATTTACTGTATATTTTTTTTAAAGTTTGGAATTCAGAATATTTTATTAAACCTGCTATTCCTTTCATTGGCAATAAAGAGGATGTTATTTGTTTATAATACCTTCCTCTAGGAATCTTTTCTGAAGAAAATAAATTGTAAGAAGTTTAAATTGCTGTGGGAAAGCATTGAGCTATAAAACCACAATTTCTCCCAGGTATGCCCATCTGCACTGATATATTTCCTTGAGGTTGATCCCAACACATACATACCCAGTCCATCAGATGACATTGAATATTATGCTCAATAGTTTACTTAGAAGTTAGCCTTGTTGTCTTACTCCCAGGTAGACATACCTAGGATTTAGCTGCCAGGCTTAGGTGTTGGCTTTGAAACAGGATGTCATAGAATCATAGAAGAGCATAGTTGGAAGGGGCCTACAAGGCCATCGAGTCCAACCCCCTGCTCAATGCAGGAATCCACCCTAAAGCATCCCTGACAGATGCTTGTCCAGCTGCCTCTTGAATGCCTCTAGTGTGGGAGAGCCCACAACTTCACTAGGTAACTGATTTCATTGTCGCACTGCTCTAACAGTCAGGACGTTTTTCCTGATGTCCAGCTGGAATCTGGCTTCCTTTAACTTGAGCCCGTTATTCCGTGTCCTGTGCTCTGGGAGGATCGAGAAGAGATCCTGGCCCTCCTCTGTGTGACAACCTTTTAAGTATTTGAAGAGTGCTATCATGTCTCCCCTCAATCTTCTCTTCTCCAGGCTAAATGTGCCCAGTTCTTTCAGTCTCTCTTCATAGGGCTTTGTTTCTAGACCTCTGATCATCCTGGTTGCCCACTTCTGAACACGCTCCAGCTTGTCTGCGTCCTTCTTGAATCGTGGAGCCCAGAACTGGACACAATACTCTAGATGAGGCCTAACCAGGGCCGAATAGAGAGGAACCAGTACCTCCCGTGATTTGGAAGCTATACTTCTATTAATAGCATTTGCCTTTCTTGCAGCCATATCGCACTGTTGGCTCATATTCAGCTTGTGATCTACAACAACTCCAAGATCCTTCTCGTTTGTAGTATTGCTTAGCCAAGTATCCCCCATCTTGTAACTGTGCGTTTGGTTTCTATTTCATCATTACAGTCTATAATAGGAAGGATGGCTAAAATAGGAGAATGTAGAAAGGTGGTTCAGAATGATACCAGTGACATTTGACATCTGCCCTATATATATACATCTGTATACGGTATATAAAATGAGAGCAGAAGTTAGTTTTTAGGTGTTTTAAGGATGTTTTAATCATGTATACTATGTTTTTAATCAGCTTTTATGTGTTTTATATTCACTGTTCTTCCCTGCCTCGATCCAAGTGGAGAGGCAGGTAAGAAATAAATTATTATTATTACTATTACTTAGAAGTGTACTATTGACCATGTTCTTGCACCCACCACTCAGTTATGAGTGGATGGATAAGAACATAAGAAGTGCCATGCTGGATCAGACCAACGGTCCATCTAGCACTGTTCACACACAGGCCAACCAGCCATCGGCCAGGGATGAACAAGCAGGACATGGTGCAACAGCACCCTCCCACCCATGTTCCCCAGCAACTGGTGCACACAGGCTTATTGCCTTGAATACTGGAGATAGCACACAACCACCAGGGCTAGTAGCTATTGATAGCCTTCGCCTCCAGGAATTTATCCAACCCCCTTTTAAAGCCATCCAGATTGGTGGCCGTCACTACATCTTGTGGTAGTGAGTTCCATACTTTAATTATGTGCTGAGTGAAGAAGTCCTTCATTTTATTTGTCCTGGATCTCCTACCAATGGATGATCTCCCACCTTTTAGTGCCCATATGGACTTGCCTGCTCTCTGAGGCTCCCCTATAGCTACCCTTTCCCTCAGAAGTTATGGATGTTGATTTCTCTGTGATGGTATCCCTAGGCTTAAAGCCACCATTGTAGTCCTTTTGTGGACTGAATCCTGGAAAGAGAAAGATGTGGCTTGTAACAGGTCAGAGTTTCTTCTCACCTTGCCCGACTCCCTCAGCGGATGACACCCCTGTTCGAGAAGATAGAGCTGCTGACCGGGTTTGCATGACCACTGAGGGAAAACAATGCAGGATGGTTTATTTTCCCTCCCTGTATGGTCACCCTCACCAGGACCACTGACCCTGTTCAGTTTCTGTGCCTGCCAAGGGTAATTATGCTAATTAGGCCACTTGTAACTCGCGTGTGTGGTGAAATGAACTTCCACAGCTTATTTTCCCTCTGCGATTGTGTGAACCTGCCTGCTGCCACAATTGGAAGGAGGGAGGAAAACCGAAACCTGCGCCAGGTCTACACCAAGCAGGATGGGACCCTTCGAAACCGGTATGCGCAATGTGTCTTGGGCCCCCACAGTTGTCAATACTGTTATGACGCAGTTGTGCAGATCCTGACCTGGTGTCACTTGCTCATTTGTCTTCCCTCACTAAGGGACTTTCTGAGTCCCAGGATTTGTCTTGTGACCCTCCTACCAAAGTAGTTCTGACTGGAGAGTTCAAAGCCATTTGTGGAATTCATCTCCCTGGCTGTGGGGCCTTTCCGCCTCCTTTGGGTTTCAAAGTCTAGACCAGAGATATTCCACCGACAGTCCACGGGTAGGGTAATCTTTGAAGCAACTTTATTTGGCTTTTGACCCTATCAAACGTTAATAATATTACGATTTTTAAAAATGCTGAGAGTTTTATTTGTAAGGAAATGGAGCAATGTCCAGGTGTTTGAGCTTGTATTTGGGGCATGTAAGAGGTTAAGGCTGCAGTCCTGTGTGCATTTACCTGTGAGTAAGCCCCATTGAACACCTTGAGTTCTATTTCTGAATAAACGTGCACAAGATTTTCCTGTGATTGGTTTTAGCTCTGTTGGGTTTTTTATATTGTTTTATACAATGTGCTTTAAATATTTTGTGACATAAATTAGACTTGGAGATGGATTTTTATCCAAAGCCAGTTAGATAACTTAATGGCTAAACATCGAACTGATCTTGAACATGCCATGTTCAAACCTGCACTCTCTTTGATGCATTGTTAGTCGTACTGATTATCTACTTCTGGGAAGGCATAGGGATGTACTAAAATGAATGACAGCTTTTGGAATGCATGGGTTAAGAATGACATTGAAAGGATTCTTGAAGGGATACTTTAGAACCCTTGGAGGCCTGCCGTGACATGTTTGCAAGGGCTGTCCATTGCCGCAGCCTGGATTTGAGCCTGAAGTGCGCCAAGCCTGAAGCAGATTGGCACCAAATCCTTGGGCACCTTGGGCCAATTTGGGGTGGTGCTGTGCTCACCTGCTGCTTGGGAAAACCAGCATAAGGCCGGCCATGAGTCCTTTGACTCACCTCCCTCTCCCTCCTTGCTCACCTCTGACCTCTTTGACTTACCTTAAATCATGTCATCCTCCCTGAGAGCTAAGCTGCAATTTAAGTTACTATGGAGGCTCTCTGTTTTTAATAGATCTATGGCTGTAAACTATGGTGGCCATAAAGTGGAATGTCGTAGTTTGTGGCCCTAGAGTCAGGAGTCCCATGGACTCCCAGTCGGTCTTGCATCTGGCCTTCCTGGGTGCCGGCTGCGTGCCTGGCTCCTAGGAACTTTCTAGGTTGACTCACTCTCAAGTGGGTTAGCACTGAGGCAAAGCAGGCACCCCCTGAAGCACCCCAAGTTTTGGAGGCTGTGAAATGGTCTCCAAGACAAGTCAGGGAGGCTGTGCACAGCCCTAATTTTGAAGGTAAAATCGATTACATTTGCTCTGACCTTGACATTGCTATTGGTCCAGTTCCTTTGGAGGTGTCCACAACCACATCGAACCCAGTTATAAAGGATCAGTTTCAGCTGATGCAGGCGTGTGATCTGAGGATATGGACAAGGTGTTTTGGGGGTTCAGCTTACCATCTGTGTTCTCAGTTGTTGCCAATCTTAGCTAGTTACATTGAGCTGGAGGGGATTGACTGTGTGGGTTCAGGAGGTAATTCCTGGTCTCCAGCCACCTCAAAAGGTGTTGTTGTGTGGCATCTCCCTAGTAAACCCGCCATGGACCTGGAAAATTATAATAACTGTCTCTCAGTTTCAAATACCCTCTTCTTGAGCAAGGTACTCAAGAAGGAGATAGTGGTTCAACTCCAGCCAGCTTGGATGAAACTAATTGGCATCCAGCCTGTTCTGGATGGCAGTTGTGTTTTTCCAGAATGAACACATACGCAGCCTGGAGGGAATAGACAATGAAACCAATAGTGAGTTTCATGCAGTCTTAATTCCAGAAGAAACTTCCCACTGTAGATGGGAAACACCTAGTATGGCAGCAGCAGGCCATAGAAGAGACCTCATTTGGGAATATTTTGTTTCTGTACCTGCTGTGATTTAAATTGGCTAAATTTGATTTTTTTAAAGAACTTTTACATTTATTTATTATTTACTTATTACATTTCTATACCACCCCAAAGCTGAAGCTTTCTGGGCAGTTTACAAAAGGTGAAAACATTAAACATTAAAAATCGATATACAAAAAATTTAAACCATAAAAACAGATAGCATACAAAAACAACATCCATTTTAAAACAACTTTGAGCTGTAAGCGAGTCCTAAAGATATATCTGGGGTTGATTTAAACTCAACACATGCTTCTAAATGCCTGGGAGAAGAGAAAAGTCTTGGCCTGGTGCCGAAAAGATAACAACATTGGCACCAGGCGGGCCTCGTCAGGGAGATCATTCCATAATTGGGGGGCCACTACTGAGAAGGCCCTCTCCCTTGTTGCCGTCCTTGAGCTTCCCTCGAAGTAGGCACCCAGAAGAAGCGTAGTATATGGGTGTCTTCATGTTGGGAGAGCTATTCTGCCAGGTATTGTGGTCCCAAGCCATGTAAGGCTTTATAGGTTAAAACCAGCACCTTGAATCGGGCTTGGATACATATGGGCAACCAATGCAAGCAGGCCAGAGTTGGTCTTATATGTTCGAACCTCCTGGTCCTCGTTATTAATCTGGCTGTCGCATTTTGTACACGCTGCAGCTTCTGGAACATCTTCAAAGGCAGCCCCATGTAGAGTGCATTGCAGTAAATCTAACTTGTAGGTTACCAGAGCATAGACAACTGAAGCCAGGTTATCCCGGTCCAGATAGGGGCATAGCTGGGCCACCAACTGAAGTTGGTAGGAGGCACTCTGTGCCACTGAGGCCACTTGAGCCTCAAGTGACAGAGGTGGTTCTAGGAGAACCAACAACCTACGAACTTGCTTCTTCAGGGGGAACATAAGCCCCTCCAGGACAGGTTGAACACCTGTCATCCGGTCAGAAGAACCACCCAATAACAGCATCTTAGTCTTGTCTGTATTGAATTTCAGTTTATTAGCCCTCATCCAGTCCATTGTTGCACTAGTTCAGCACATCCACAGCCTCACCTGATGAAGATGAGAAGGAGAGCGGTGTGTCTTGAGTATACTGATGACAACACACTCCAGATGACCACACTCAATGGTTTCATGTAGATGTTGAACAGCATGGTGTTCAACATCTACAATCACTCCCCAAGCACCACCTTCTGGAGCCGACCCGCCAAGTAGGAGTGGAACCATTGCAATCAGGGCTGTGGAGTCGGCACATAAAACCTCCGACTCCGACTCCTTTATTCATGGCACCTCTGACTCCGACTCCTTTAATTATATATTGATATAGGAAATAAATTTCCTATAGATTTCCTACATTGACTGCAGGCACGCAACTTTTTAGAACCCTAACCTGTTAAAGCCCGGATCTACAGGCTATAGCTAAGACATTCTGGATTTTTTATTTTATTTATTAAAGAAGCCCAAAAATGAAAAAATGAGGTTATATTTTTATTTATTTTATTGCATTTATATCGCTCCATAGCCGAAGTTCTCTGGGCAGTTTATCAAAAGACTATAGAGTATAAAGTAATAGGATATGAAACTATAAAAGAAAATCAGGAACAACTTTCTCTACTAGTTCAAAAATCTAAAGTATATTCTTTGATATCAAAGTCAAAACTACAAAAAAGTACAAAACAATTGAACACCTAAAACAACTTAACAAATGACCATTTTATAAGAAATGAACTCAGTTAGGTACATAAATAACATAAACCTTTTTCGAGATTAAAGTATCATTTGAATATAAAATTCAAGTGAACATACATATCACAACTCTATATATAATTTAAATTTATTAGGAGTCGGAGTCAGTACATTTTTACCGACTCTGACTCCAGTAACCCAAGAATTACTTCCAACTCCAACTCCACGACTCCGACTCCAACTCCACAGCCCTGCAATGCAGTACCTTCCACCCCCCAACTCAGTTGTTCCAGAAGGATACCATGGTTGATGGTATCAAAAGCCACTGAGAGATCAAGGAGAATCAACAGAGTCACATTCCCTCTGTCTTTCTCCCGAAATAAGTGAAAGGATGACAAAGGCTGTTTCCTTGCCAAAACCAGCCCTGAAACCTGACTGAAATGGATCCAGATAACCAGTCTCATCCAAGGGTGTCTGGAGCTGGCCTTCAATCACACGCTCAAGGACCTTGCCCAGGAATGGAACATTTGCTTCCTGCCTATAGTTGATAAGTTTTTCTGGTTCTAGGGAAGCTTTCTTCAGGAGTGGTCTCACTACCACTTATTTCAAGTGGGACCACTCCCTCTCGCAGGCAGGCATTAATCACTTCTCTAGCCCAGCTGGCTGTTCCATCTCTGCTAGTTTTTATTAGCCAACGGGCAAGGACCAATAAGGAGATGGTTGCACAAACCTGTCCAAGTACCTTGTCAACGTCCTTTATCTGTAGCAACTGAAACTCATCCAAGAAAACAGGACAAGACTATGCTTTGGATATCTTACTTGATTCAGCTGATATAACACTGGAGTCTTAAGTCCTGGCAGATACCAAAGATTTTATTCTGGAAGTGCCCAGTGGGCTTCAGATAGTTCTACAATCTCCTTGGGGCCAGCGTGTAATAGCCCCAGTCAACTCTGAAAAGCTCCACTGGGTGGCAGATTGATGATTCAATAGTGGCAGCAAGGTATTGTTTTTTTGCCGCCCTCACTACCTTACCATAGGCGCTCACCAGTGTTTGATTGCATCCACTAGGAGTTCTTCTCCATCTGCACTCAAGCTGTCTCTTAATTTTTTTCATTGCTCTCAGCTCTGGGATATACCATGGAGCCGTAGGAGCTCTACTCAGGAGAGGGCGCTCAGGAGCAATCATGTCAACTGCCTGGGTCATTTCTGCATCTGCAACAAGAGTCTGCATCTGCGACAGGAGTGCCCTATCAGTTGGAAATCTCCCCAGAGCCCTTTGGAAACATCCAAATCCAATAGTTTCCAGGGGTGAACCATCTTAATAGGTCCCCAACCCTTGCAGAGGGAAAAAGCTGCTGTAAGTCTAAACCTCAGCAAACAGTGATCTGATCATGACAAAGAGACTGATGTGAGACCCCCCACTTTCAAATCACCATCTCCATGTCCAGTTGAGAAAACCATGTCTAGAGTATTACCTGCTACATGCGTTGGGCCAGTGGCATGTTGGGACAGGCCCATGGTTGTTATGGAGACCAGACCATGTATATTTACTCAGAATTAAATCCCACAGAGTTCAATGAGATTTACTCCAAGGGTTTCAGCTATGAGTACATAGGATTGCTGCCACTTAGAATTATAGAATAGTAGAGTTGGAAGGCGCCTATAAGGCCATCGAGTTTGCAAAAAAATATTAATGACTCCAATTCCAGGCAGAAGATTCCTGACGTGAGGCTAAAAGTGTGAAAGGATGAGTTGGCAGAGGGTAACATGTCAATAGGATAATTGGGCTGCAATCCAGTTACACTTTCCTGGGAGGAAGCCTCACTGAACATAGGTGGAATTTACTTCTGAGTAAACATACACAGGATGGTGCTGTTAAACAATTGAATGAACAGAGCATAAAATGCTTAATTTCAATAGTGTTGTGTCCACAGTATTTAATGGGAAGTAAAAGTTTTAAATTGCTCTACACTTCCAATTAGGAACTAAACTTTCCCCAAGTGTTTTCCCTTCCCTTCTGTTCCCAAAAACAGGTGTGCCCCTTGCTCACAAATTCTCTAAAGCCAGTGCTTGGGCAACAAAGCCAAACTATCTTCCCCAATGAACCAAACAAAGTTTTGACTACTTATTTTAGAATATACAGAGCCCCAAATCTTGACTAAACTTTGGTTACAGCTCACAATTTATTTATTTATTTATTTATTACATTTTTATACTGCCCAATAGCCGAAGCTCTCTGGGCGGTTCACAAAAATTAAAAACCATCATAAAACAACCAACAGGTTAAAAACACAAATACAAAATACAGTATAAAAATTCCAAACATGTGCTTTCTTTATTTCTTATATATACTCCGTGTCGGAAGAAGATCCCCTTGGGTGGGGAGCAGTGCGCAACAGGCTGAGGAGGCTTTTGGAGGAGGAGGCTTCTCGGTGTGTGTGTGTGTGTGTGTGAACCCGGCTCTTCTTCAGCCAATTAACCCCTACAGCAGCCCAACCCCGTCCTTCTCACCCTCCACCCATCCCACCCCTTAAACAGATGGATGGAGACTTTCCCCTCAGCCACCACTCACTCAAATACAGGCACAGGTGAAGGAAGGGCAAGTTCCCCTGTCCGTCTCTTCCTGCACCACCCCCTCCTTCAGCCCAGGTCTCTTCCCTACCATTTCCCTTGCTCCTCAGACTCCCTGCCTCCTGTTTTTGCTAAGCCCATGTCAGTCAGGCCAGCCCAGTCTCAAAATGGATCAGATGTCTTCCACCTCTTCCTCCTTCCCCTCAAGAAGCACCCACTCACTCACTCACTCACTCAGCTACCCCTGCCCTTATGACGAGGTGGGGGTTGAGCGTATGTGTGTGTAGGCACAAGCAGCAGCAACCCTGTTTCCCCAGAACTATGAAGTTAAGATCAGGGCAGCTCTGTTTTCCCTATATCTATGGCTGTAAACTACAGCAGCCATAAAAGACCATTCCACTTTATGGCCACTGTAGTTTGTGGCCAGCGATATAGGAAAAATTGAGAGTTGCCATAACCTTAACTTCATAGGCCCTTTGGGTGGGGAGGACAGATTTTTATTCAAATTTCACAAATCCCCCCCCCCCAGATTTGTTAGCAAAAACCCTAACAAATCCAGGGATTTCCTGTCATTTGGTCACTCTACCTTTACCCATCACCACACTGAGTCCCTGCAGGTTCCCCCATTTATCTCCGTATCTGCTCTCCCAGGCACATAGCTCAGGCCTGGGAAAGCCAGGCAGAGGAACAAGAGCCTGCAGAGCTCAATGGCTAGGTTGTTCTTGTGGTGGCGGCAGCAGAGGCAGCACGCCACACTCCCTCTTTCCTGGGGTGTGGGGGTCATCCCTCCTTCTCTCCCAGGCACTAGTTTTCCCAGGACACCTCAGCCAGCCAGCTTATGAATCCCCTTCCAGGGAGGGGGACAGGTGCAGGTTGTCAGTAGCAGCTGGCTCAGTACCCAGGGGTCTGGTCCTGCAGGGAGTAGTAGTCTGCCAGGCAGAAGTCCACAGGGAGAGGATGGTAGTGTTAGCAGCAGCTACTGCTACCTAAAAACTGAAATAGTTAACAATTCAAAAATCCATGTTTATGTTTTGTTAATGTTGTTGTTCATTTGTTCTTCTGGTTAGTTTTCTTCTTCAACAATCTTATTACCGTAGTAAAATTTAAAAGCCTGTTTGGTAGTGGTGATTCTGGCACATCATGACAAAAAAAATCATGATTAATTGCACAGTTTGAACAGGTTCGTCTCCGGAATGACTTCGCAAGTTCATTCTGCTTTAGTGATTTGTAGTAGACCAGCAAAGGTTTCTGATTCCAATAGTTTAACTATAGCAAATAAAATGGCAAGTTAACAAAAATCTCTGCCATGGCTGATCTTGGGCTTATCTCACTTATTTGTAGCCTCAATAAAATATGGCATTAATTGGTTGCTTTTGACCGTGGCTGAGTTTAGACAACACAATAACCCATACTCAGGGGCTCAGTATGGGCTGAGTATGAGTTGTCATTGAACTGTGGGTTGTTGTTGAACCCAGCCGCAATAACGAACCATAGTTTGTTAGCCACAAACAACCCACAGTTCACAACTCAACAACCAACCATGGCTTCTCTTCATGGGTTGTTCATGGTTAACAAATGGTTTGTTAATGTGGCTGTGATCAGGCAACATAGTACCCACATTTCAACACATTCCATGGGTCAATGACAACCCAATGAATCTGGATTATTGTGTTGTTTGAACTCAGTCTATGGCCTGGTTCAGACAACACAACAAATCCCGCTACTTAACCACAAAATGGTTAATGGAATGCATTAAGGTCAATGCATTCCGTTAACCATTTTGTGGTTAAGCAGCATGGTTTAGCGTGTTGTCTGAACGGGGCCAATGTGTTTGAGAGTTCTGTGTTAGAATTCCTGATCTAAGGTGTAAATACATTTTAATTTATACATGGGTTATTGTTCATGGGGCGTAATAGGCAATTGATTCCACTGCCCCCCGCCCCTTATTGGCCTCTAGTTTGACCTGGCTCTGATTAGTGAACCTAAGGGTTCTATTAAAAAACAAACTAGATCTTACAAGTTTAAAGTCTGCCCACTTGCTTTAATTTTGTTTTTATGCCTTTGGGTGCCTGAGTGCACTTAATTCTTCTTCTTAAACCAAAGCGTTTTTAATTTACATTTTAGAATTGTATCACTATCTCATGCTGTTTCTGTAAAGGAAAAGGGCCCAGTGCTCTACGTCCCAAATTACAGGCCCAAATTAGATGTGTGTTTAACAAACAGGCGCTGCCCTCTTTGGCTAGAAAGTGGGGCTGAGTGTAGACACTTTTTAAATGTGAAACAGAACACGTGGGGGGAGGAAGTGCACACTGCCTGGCCCTGCCCCCCCTTTCCTGTGCTCTGCTGCTTTCACCCGTTTCCTTCCATCCTGGCTCGCTACTGGTGTCGGAGCTTGTGTGTGTGTTGGGGGGGCCGGAGCGGGGGAAGCATCCCATCCTGGCAAGTTAAGGATGCATGGGGAGGTTTTGTTCTCCTCCTTTCCCTGCTTTGTTTGCTGTTTAAAAACTAGACTCCCCCTGCTTGCATTATGGCCAAAGCCAAACAAACCAGCATGGGATAATTAAGCTCATGCACCTCTAGTTTGGGCCAAAATTCCTTCTGCCTCTATGCCATGTATAGGGTTGCCTGTGGCTGGGCTCCTACGTCTTAAAAGCAGCATGTCATGCAGAAATGTAACAGCTGCAGCTGTTCCTTGCATAGATGTGCAGTCAAACAGAAAGCAGCATCTGTTACATTCCTGCCAGTCATGAAGCTTTTAAAAGCACACAGGCCATGTTAGGGGAGTGGAGGGGTGGGACGGCAACCTTAGCCCTGGATGAATTTTGCCCCACCCTTTCCTGGGCCTCCCTTCTGTTTGTTTATGTCCTTCTTGGTCCTGCTGCCTTTGATCAGCCTTGCGCCAACCAGTGCCCTTCATTTCCCAGCATTCTTGTTTCTTTCCCCCTGCTTTGACTCCTTCCTGCCCATAACATGTTTGCATCTTTTAAGCCCTGCAAAAGGTCCTGTTCCCCCTGTAATGATTGTGTGCTGATTGGGTTAATTGACTTGAGTGAGTGTTCTAGTGATTTGTATAAATGCATTCACCTGACATGGGAGAGGCAGTTTTTTGTATGTATCGTGACTCACTTGAAATAAAGGTTATTCTTCTTTTGCTGGCTGTAGGAAGTTCTTCAGATATATGAAACCATAAATACTACATCTTTCTAGAACTTGTCTAACTCTTTCATCGTGTTGTTGTTGTGTCTTTCCCCATATCAAAATGTCATTAATATAACACACAACTCCTTCTAACCCTTCAAACACTTGTTGAATGGCTCTTTGATATATTTCAGGAGCAGATGAGATACCAAAAGGCATTCTGGTAAATCTATATCTGCCAAAAGGTGTATTAAAAGTACATAGTCTGGAACTCTTTTCATCCAGTTTGATCTGCCAGCATCCATTACTAGTATCCATCACAGAAAACACTTTTGCACCTGACAACTCACTAGTAATTTCATCTACTGTAGGTAATTGAAAGTATTCTCTTCGGATTGCTTTATTCATATCCCTTGGATCCAAACAAATTCTTATTTGATCTTTACCAGGTTTGTCCACAATTACTATTGAATTTACCCATTCAGTAGGTTCTTCTACTTTAACAATTACACCCATTTGCTCCATTCTTCTAAGTTCTTTATCCAGTTTTGCTCTTAACATAACTGGAATTTTACGAGAAGCGTGCACCACTGGTGTTACCTGTGGATCCATTTTAATTACATATTGACCTGGCAAACATCCTAATCCCTGAAACACATCTTCATATTGTTTAGATATTTCTATTCCTTCCTCTCCTTCTAACAAATTTACTCTTTTCACTAAATCTAATTCAATAACTGCTTTTAAACCCAAAATTGATTGTGCTTCAAAATCTACTACTTGAAATTCTAACTCAAATTCTCTCCCTTTATATGTAAGTTTCATAACACACTTCCCAAATACTTCCAATCTTGTACCTGAATAGGTAACTAATCTCGTGTTTGATTTCTGTAAACATTCATTCTGGAATTTCTTATAAGCTTTTAAGGATATAACATTAGCCTGTGCCCCAGTATCACTCTTAAACTTTACATGTTTATTCTTTATTTTAAGATCCACAGTCCATTCTTCTTCCCCTTTATCAGATGTTAAATTTCCAATGAACATATCTTGCAAATCATCTTCCTCCACCAAATGCATCTTCTTGTTAACAAATTGGACATCCTTAATTTTACACATTTTCTCAAAATGGTTAGCTTTTCCACATCTCCTGCAGTCTTTTCCAAATGCAGGACATTGTCTCATCTTATGATTGTTTCCACATCGAGAACAAAACTTTAAACTGGAACCAAAACTTGAAACGGGTTTCACGATCGGCTCTTCATGCAGCTGAATGTTCCTTTGTACACTATCTTTGTTTTTCAAAATATCCACTTGTTTTTCGGCTAATCCCAGTCCTTTTAATTGCTTCATAGTCACTTCCTCTGCTCTGCAAATATCCACATCTTTTTCCAAAGTCAAATCGGCTTCTCTCAGTAGCCTTGCTCTGAGATTATCTGATCTTATTCCGCAAACAATTCTGTCTTTAATTAAAGAGTCACACAGCTGACTGAATTCACATGACTGTGCCAATAGCTTCAATTCAGTCACATAGGAATCAATAGGTTCTTCCTCATTTTGAACCCTTGAAAAAAAATTGTGTCTCTCATATGTAACATTTCTTTTAGGAGCACAATTTAATTCAAACTTACTCAGCAAAATTTGTATCTTGTGCCTATCAGTTTCATCATCAAAATGGAAGGTATTGTATACTTCTCTTGCTTCTTCGCCTATTACATGCAAAAATAAAGCAGCTTGAAGCTTCTCGCTTTTCTTATCAGCTCCACTTGCTATACAATACAGTTCAAATGCTTGCTTCCACTTTCTCCACTTTTCAGCCACATTACCTTCAAACAAAAGCTTTTCTGGAGGCTTTACCTGATCCATTTGGTTACTTCTGACACTATGTAGTATTTATGGTTTCATATATCTGAAGAACTTCCTACACTATTATGATCGTGGGGCTAAGCTGTTGCCACCACTGGATGTGGGAGAAAGAGTTACTATTCAGAAAGAAGGAATATGGCAACCAGCAAAAGTAATTGAGCATCATCAAAATCCTAGATCATATGTGGTGGAAACGCAGGATGAAAGGTTATATAGGAGAAATAGAAAGGTCTTACAAACGTCTGGGAAAAGGATGAGTGAGGAAAGTCATGAAAGGGAGAGTGAGAAAGAAGGTGGTGGAAGTGTAAATATGGAACAGAATGAAGAAAAAAAGATGGAGCTGGAGGAGAAACCAGTAATCACATCTAGAGGAAGAATTGCGAGAAAATCCCTAAGATTTGGGTACGAAAATTAAAAGAAAAAAATAGAAAAAAGGAAAGATGTAATGATTGTGTGCTGATTGGGTTAATTGACTTGAGTGAGTGTTCTAGTGATTTGTATAAATGCATTCACCTGACATGGGAGAGGCAGTTTTTGTATGTATCGTGACTCACTTGAAATAAAGGTTATTCTTCGTATGCTGGCTGTAGGAAGTTCTTCAGATATATGAAACCATAAATACTACACCCCCGTCCCCTCCCCCGGCCGCCCCCACATGCACATACAGCTTAGGGGCCTTTCTTCATTTCACTGCTTGATTTCTTTTTCCCCAGGCCCCTCTTTTCCACCTTTCAGGTCCCTATATTTAAATCTACTGTTGACACTGACACCTTACACATTGGCCCCCTGCTCCTGAAGGCTTTTATTGTGCAGTCCTCCTACCTCACCCTTTGTATGGAATTCCTGGCCCTTGTGGATTGTGGTGATCTATATATATCTCAAATGCAATCCCCCTAATTCTTACCACAAAAGGATATGATGGGTGATTGGGCTCACCCACCCCAATCACCTAGTAATGGGCGATTCCCCTCCATCTTGCCCCAGATGTCCTCTGTGGTTTGAGTGTTCCAGCCTGGGGATGACACCTCAAGTCAGGCAAGTCACAGGAGGAGCCAGTGGACCATCCCTCCCCAACCTTTGGTGCCCTCCAGATGTTCTGGACTACAACTCCCAGGATTCGTGATCATGGGCTAATGAGAATCATAGAATCATAGAATAGCAGAGTTGGAAGGGGCCTACAAGGCCATCGAGTCCAACCCCCTGCTCAATGCAGGAATCCACCCTAAAGCATCCCTGACAGATGGTTGTCCAGCTGCCTCTGAAGTCCAAAACATCTGGAGGGCATCAGGTTGCGGGAGGTGCAACAGAGTCATGATGATAGGGAGAAAAACCCAGCGTAGTGTTGGCACCTGGTTTCCTTAGGGATCCTGGTGACTTGGAGGGCCCACTGTTTGTCATGCTAACCATAGTCGGCTACGAAACTTGAAAGGAAAGGGGGAACAGCCGTGGGAGAGGGAAGAAGGGGTGCGAGCCTGCAGGGTGCCCCTGATCACAGAACGGAACCAAAGTTATGGAACTGATTACATCTGCACTGGAGCACTATTTGATGATTCAGAAAGGCAGACAGACTTGAGTTCTGTCATACATAGAATTGACTGTCTTAACAGCAGAGGACATACCTAAATAAAGGCCAGAAGTGTCCCCTTTAATGTCATTTTAGAATGATTAACATAATATAGCAGTGGTTTGGAGAATATAGCCAAGGCCTGCAATTCTGATGGTCCCACCTCAAAAAAGGCCAGAGCAGTGTTTGATTGTCTCCACTGCCAAGTAATCTGAGAACAAGTTACAGTGATGCGACAACATCACACCACAGTATTGCTGGGACTTGCTAGAGGAAGCAATATGTTGGCATTGTTCTGTTTCTTTCTGGACTTCAATTGAGGCATCTTTCTTTTCTCATAGCTTCTCACCCTCAGGCTGTGCAGAGCCACCTGGAGAAGCCTTCTGGAGCTGCAATCCTCTGCAACAATTGTGGTAATCCGTGCAAAGGAGAGGTGCTAAGAGTGCAAAAGAAGTATTTCCATATTAAGTGTTTTGTTTGTAATGGTATGTATTTTTATTATTGTCTGTATTGTGTAATCGTTAACTTTTAAATGTCCTAAAAACGCCTCCTGCAATTGGACAAAGGCATGAACTCTTAAACAGGAGATCCTTTCTGTCTCTTTTGTATTCAGAGGAACAGACCTCCCTAAAAACGCACTCACAAATACTAGGCAAAAGTCTACACCAGGGGAAACAAAACAGTAGTAAATAAACCAACTGGAATGAATACAAAGATCCAGGATTAGGATCTCCTACTTAAAAGTGATTAGCAGGTCACACAACTGCTTTGAAGAGTGCAGAGGGTGGGCAATGTTTCCCCAATCTAGTCTCCTCCCATGAAGCCTCTGCTCGCTCTGTGCATGGCAGAGGGCAAGGGAGGCTTCTTTTCCCAGAGCAGCACTTCCTCACCCTTGAAAGCAGCCCCTTAGAAAAATGCAGTGTTTTGTTTTTTAAAAGTGCAGAAGCCATCCAGTGCAAAAAGGAGGACATTCTGCATGGTACTCTTACCCAACATGTGTTGATAAAATGGGATGCAAACTCTGGAGCAGGGCGCGAGATTCTAGCAACCATCATGTCCGCTACAATGGCAGCCTGAAAAATTAGAGGCCCTTATTGTAGTCTTATTGTAGAACCAGTCCTGCTCAGCAGGAATGCCTGTCAGGGGTCCAGAGCTTGGATTGGGACATGCTTGGGCTGATGGGGTGGCTTAGCTTGGTGGGCCACACGTGACTGTTCGTGTCTCAGAGTTCTCTCTAGGCACAGAAGGAAATCGAGGTGTGCAACATCAGCCCCTGCGATGAGCAGGCAGCATGAAGCCTTGGATTAATTATCTAGGACCCTTGTCTTTGGCAGAGCAGTACTTTCTGCCTGCTGCATTTCTGGCCCAGGGTCAACCCCGAACCCAAACACCAGCCATGGATACCAGGAAGCCGGTGATGGAAAAACCCCAATCCCAGGGCTCATCTACACTAAACAGGATATTCCACTATGAAAGTGGTATGAAAGCAGTATACAAAAGGCAGGAGCCACACTACTGCTGTATAGTGGTATTGAAGTGCACTGACAACTGCGATGAGCCGGCAGCATGAAGCCTTGGATTAATTATCCAGGAGCCTTGTCTTTGGCAGAGCAGTACTTTCTGCCTGCTGCATTTCTGGCCCAGGGTCAACCATTGACACATACAATATACTGCTTTCATACCACTTCCATGGTGTTATATCCTGCTTGGTGTAGATGTGTCCTGGGCCCCAACAGTTGTCTGTGCACTTCATTACCACTATAAAGCAGTAGTGTGGCTCCTGCCTTTTATATATTGCATTTATTTATTTATTTATTACATTTGTATACCGCCCAATAGCCGGAGCTCTCTGGGCTAGAGGAGAATTTCTCTAACAATTTGACACAGGTAGGGCATCACCACTGGCAAGAGTGGCAGAACAGCATCTTTCTTTTTCTTTCCCCCCCAAAGATTTTTTTGGGGGGGATTTATTTTTTTGCACTGTCACTGCAAGTGGCAGCAGCAGCCGCTGTGTTGGCAGCCTGGCCCCCATTTTGCATCCCCCATATACCTCGGATCACGGCAGGACATTGAGGGGGAGGGAATGCAGCCAATACAAAAAATAATGGTGAAAAAAATGTGGAGAAAATTCTGAAAAGTGTCCTTTTATTTCTAGGGGTAAAAAAAGAAAAACCTCAGGAATTTCTGAAAGTTTTCTTTCCCCATGAAAGGAGCCTCCATTTTTCTGCCTCATTCTCAGAGCATTTTATAATTTATTTTGAATGTGTGTTGGTGGTGTTTTTGACCTTAAGTCATCACTACGAGGTGGCTGAGGGGGCTGCTTGCATATCTTTTTCTTTCTATTACACATCTCACCACTGCTCTGCAGCCTCCCAGGCTGTTGTGGACACTATTGGGGGGCGCTATTGGAGCTGTTCTCTGTACTGTGGCGCATGGACTTTCATCCATAGTTGCCTCGAAGTTTACGTCTCCCGCCCCTGTAAGATTCAGTTTAAAGCCCTCCTGATGAAGTTCTTCATGCTGTGGCCAAACTCATTCTTTCCAGCCCTTGTGAGGTGCAACCCATCCCTTGCCAGCAGTCCATCTTCCAAATAGCGTAGTCCGTGGTCCCAGAATCCAAAACTCTCACATCAGCACCACCTTCATAGCCAGTCGTTCACCCGGAGTATTTTTCTTTCCCTTTCTAATCCTCTTCTAAGAACTGGGAGGATGGATGAGAAAACTACCTGGGCCCCAAAGTTCTTCAGTTTCCTTCCCAGATCATCAAAGTCTGACATGATTTCTTCGTAGCTCCGCTTGGTGACATCATTTGTTCCCACATGGATGACAAAAAGTGTATGTGTCCGTGGACTTTATGAGCTTCGGTAACCCTTCAGTCACATCTCTAATCTGTGCTCCAGGGAGACAGCACACCTGGGGAGTCCATGGGTCTTCACAACATACTTGGGTTTCAATCCCACACAGCACGGAGTCTCCTACAACAACTACTCTTCTGTTCTTCTTGGTCAACCGACCTTCTGCCTCCTGTTCACTGTTGCATGGTGTCTCCTGTAATTCTACCTCTGCAGACTGTCCTCCAGTCTCATTCTCCAGTAGCTGAAAGCAGTTGCTTAACTCGAATGCTTTCACAGGTGCAGAATGTCTTCTAGTTCTTCTGCTCCTAACTGTCACTCTTTTCCAGGAAGTTTCCTCTTCATTGGCTTTCCTCCCCTCAGCATACTCCAGTTCCACTTCAGCTTGCTGTTGCTCTTCAGTCTCTTGTGCTTCTTGTTTCTGTTGCAGTTACACTGTTCTGTCTAAGAACTCCTCACCTTCTCTTATTCCTTGGAGTGTGGACACTTGCCTCTCAAGTCGCTTTTTCTTCTAATTATGCCACCAGCTTGCACTTGTTGCAGGTGTACGCTATGTCGACCTCAGGCAGGAACATGAACATTGCACACACTTTGCAGGTCATCACTGCTAGAGACTCCTTTCCGTCATATTGTCTATTTCTGTTTTGTTTTTTCCCCCTTTCTGATTATAGTGGAATTGCCTGTGCTTTGTCCTGTCCTCTCTGAAGGTGCACAACTATATGAGTATGTCTTAAGAGACGAAGAAAACTTTTTTTGTTGTTAGAGACCTACTCCTTGACCTCTACTGCCGAACTCCTGTTAGCTCTCCCTGTTCGCTTGCTCTCTGGGAGCTGGCTTCCTTTTCTAGCTTCTAGTTCAGCTGCCCCAGCTGCTCTTCTCTGCTTCTGCTCAGCTTGGAGTCAAGAAGCCAAATGAGGTTACTGGGTGGCCAATAACTACCAGCAATCAGGCCACTTCCCCTTCAGGCCCTGCAGCAATTCTCACCACACACCCCTGGACTCAGCACTGAGGAGCACATGGCAAGCACACGGCCTCTTTGAATTGGCAGCCTCCTGGATTTACTTGAGACCTCTCTCCTCCTTGCCTTGGTCTCCTCTTCCCCTACACTCCCCCTGTCAAACTCCTGTTAGCTCTCCCTGTTTGCTCGCTCTCTGGGATCTGGCTTCCTGTGTTCACACAGTAGACATAAGCATACTGATACTAGAGGTAGCATATAGTCATTAGGACTAGTAGTCATCAATAGTGTTCTCCTCCAGGAATTTATCCAACCAATCCAAGGGAGTTGCCCTTTTAAAGCCATCCAAAATGGTGGCCATCACTATATCTTGTGGCTGTGAATTTCTTAGTTTGACTATGCACTGTGTGAAGAAGTAATTCCTTTTATCTGTCCTGATTCTCCCACCAATCGGCTTCTTGGGATCAGCCCAAGGTCTAGTATTTTGAAAGAGGGAGACCACTTTTTCCATTCCATGGATAATTTTGTACACCTCTCTCAGGTCTCCTATTTTGGCTTGGAGGCTTATAGCATTAGCATCGAAATACCCATATGATGTCCCTTCTGAGATGTCTCTGGTGTGTGCATCTTCTGCTATGGCCCTGAGGACTCTGAGTGACTATCATGGCTCCCTGTCTCCATTTGTATAATCAGAAACCTTTTCATCTTCATCCCCTAAGGATGATGCTTCCTAGCTCCGGTTGGGGTTCCCATAGGTTGAGGTTAAAAGCTGCTCTGCCACCTTTTTTTATGTTTAGTGCCAGCAGTATGATCTTCTTGTGTGAATTCACAGCTCTTCTGTTATACCATTCGCATGATAAGATCACATAAACGTGCATTTATTTTGCATGTTGGCTGGCAGTGTATTGCCAGAACTGACTTAAATTGAAAAAATTGTAAGATTTAAGACTACGTAAGATTTAAATGAGTTTGAAGGAATCTGGAAACAGTTCCTAATATTTGTGTTTGCTAAGGGAAGTGGGAAACCGCCAGCAGAAGAAACGATTAGATTTTGGACTCAGGAATGATCCCGAGGTGGGGGGGTGCACTTTTATGTTAAGAATGAGGATGTTGTAGTATGATAAGGTATAGGTAATAGTTATTCAACATATATGTACTCAACATTTATTCAATATGTATGTAGCAGTTGTTTGATGTTTTTCTTTTTGTTATTATTATTATTGTAATGTTTTATGTATGTTTATATAGTAAAAAATAAATAAATAAAAAAAAAGACTACGTAAGATTTGTAGTTTTTTAAAAAAGAGAAGCTATGTGTGAGTTAATAACAGGGAATTGCTTTGCATGTATCAGATCAACTCCACTTGCTGGTCTATAAATAAGTTTGCTAAAAACTACTGTGGTGTAATATGAGAGAGCATAAGAGAACGTAAAGGGTAAAATGAGGGTGTTTCAGATTACACAAGTTGGGGCCATTTGCAGGAATTCAACCAGTGGATGATGAAAGATGAAAACAAAGTAAAAGCAAAGGGAAACTGTGTACATTCTTTTGTCGATTTATCAACCTGAACAGGCATATAGCAAACGTGGCCTTTAAACTGTAGTAACAACAGCACATGTGTGTTAACTGTAAATCCCATTTTGGCCTCTCAGATGCTGAGACTTCATATTACAGGACAAGGAGTACTTGGGGGAGGGGAGGGGAAACTAGCCATGTATAAAGTGCAGATTAAATAGTTCTGTGATTTTTGCATTTAATTTAGCAACATGCTAATATTTATAATTTATTTATTTTATTTAAAACATTTGTATCCCGCCCTATATCACTAGGATCTCAGGACAGCGTACAGATAAAATCATACAATACCCAGCTAAAAACAAACCATTATTCAAGTTAAAACCAATATATAATTTAAAAGCAGTAAAAACAATTAAAACAGTTAAAACAATGTGCCAGGGATGTATGTGCCCAGAATAAGAGCTGAGGCGCACATCATTGGGTTGAACTAGGATCACAACTTCATTAACTTTACAAAGGGGATCTGCAGCAAATATCGAAATACAGAGTAGGCAACTTTTTGGGTAGAGACAGGAACCGTCTAGCAAGTCTCTGGCTCTCCACAGCTATGAGCAACCTTGACTCCAGTGAGCTGTGTTCTGGACGAAGTTTTGCAGCCCTTTTTTCCAGCTAGGAAATTCCAGCTGGAGCAAGGAGCTTCAGGAAGTACCTGGCTGAACCGTAGGGGCTGCAGTGTTGGCTAGGATGACCATATGCAAAGGAGGACAAGGCTCCTATATCTTTAACAGTTGCATAGAAAAGGAAATTCCAGCAGATGTCCTTTGTATATATGGAGAACCTGGTGAAATCCCCTCTTCATCACAACAGTTAAAGCTGCAGGAGCCCTGTCCTCCTTTTCATATGGTCACCCTAGGCCTGCTGTTAAGCTTTCATGAAGTCAGGGGGTTGCTTCCTCTCCACTTTGGCTCACAAGGCCATTGTGGACACTGTTGACAGACTAAAAGGAAGCAAATAGCAGACTCTGACACTGCTGGCTGCTGCCAGCCTTTCCTGGGCAGCCTGAGGACAGGACACAAGAGGAGCCCTTTGTCCACCTGCCCATATGATTCCCAATATTTTCCTGCAAATATAAGGGATCTGTACTTTCAGAAGGGGCTAATTCTTGAACTCCCCTCCTGCAATTTGGTTCCCAGAGCATTTGCACAGGGTAGAGTCTATTTACTCATGTAAGGAGTGATAGACAAAAGGAGCCTGAAGGTACGAGTTACCAAATCTCTCTCAGCTAATAAAGTTATTGCTGACAGTGATGTTCTTACCTTCTTAGAGATGGAACTGCTTCTCTTAAACGTTCTGGCCTATTTTTGCCTACAGCATGCGGATGTGACTTGGCTCAAGGAGGATTTTTTGTGAGACAAGGAGATTATATCTGTACTTTGGACTATCAGCGACTCTACGGCACGCGGTGCTTCAGCTGTGATCAGTTTATTGAGGGAGAAGTGGTTTCAGCACTGGGGAAAACCTATCACCCAAATTGTTTTGTGTGTGTGGCTTGCAGGTAAGTTTCTTTTACTGAACCTTTAATTGTGTCTATATTTTTTAAATGAGGTGGACCAAATGATGCAGGTCAACTCCATAAAAGATTCAGTTGACCAGATTTTTCATCCTGACATCTGTTTGGCCTTTTGCTGTGAAGCAGTGAAATTAGACAGCCAATTAGCCTGGTTCCTATAAGCCTGTCTGCACTTCACGTTTTCTTGCTCTGTGGAGTTGGCCCTGCCTTTATCCTTCACCTTCTCTTGATGAGAGAGAAGGGTGAAGAAAGCCACATGTTCAACTTGCCAGATTTTTGTCATTTGTAGCAGGAACAAGGTGGTCGCCCAGTAGCTTGCTTGTCTCCCCACTGGGGAAGATACCCTGTCCCAGTCTCCTGAGCATTGCTGCTGGCACTCCAGCTGCCCTTCATCTTTGCCACACTGCCTTTACTGCTACGCTCTGTCCCCCTCCTGTATCCCTTAGTCTGCCTTTCCCCAAGGTCATCAGCTGCCTCAATATTGCAGGGCGAGTGCAGGTGGGAGAGGCCCCCTTGCTTCGCGTTTGGCCGGATCCCTCCTCTTTCTCCTGCACACAAGGCTTCTGCAGTCAGCTTGCCTGTCTTGGAGAGCCAGGTGCAAAGTCCCTCTCCCGTCCACCTGCACCAAGAGTGCAGTTCTACTTTGGCTAATTGTGGATTGCAACTCTACTTCAAAAAATGGGATGCACCTTGGCGATTCCTGTGCTTCATTAACTCCATGATGCTCTGGGCAACATTGTAACCCTTGCTTAAGGGCAAGTCTTTTAGCAGCAGTTTCCATTGGAAGTTTTCATTTCAAGGTACCCTGAGACCAAACAGAGCTTAGGTAGCAGTTTTGTAAACTTTTAGTTACCTAATAATAAACAAATCTGTATATTTACAATTGCCTTCTTTGAATCCAGTGCAACAATGATGATGGAAACATTAGGATTGATTTGCTTGGTTCATTCAGTATTGGTGTTATTATTAGAAGCCAAGATACCTGTCATGAATGAATGTTTCAGGTGGTGTTCCAGCTCCCACTAGGGTTAGAAAACTAATTCCAATGTGGTAGCTATATGCACCGCTGACTGGAATATGTAAGACTGGAGGTGTGGCTTCACTAACACAGGTTGATGTCCTTTAAGAAACACACTTGGCTGCTTGTGGCAGTGAGGCCCCTCCAGGAAGATGCCTTCTACTCTTATCGTTGTTGTTTACCCTCCTGTTATAAAAACGAGAGAGTCTAAAGTGGGTTTTGGGAATTACATGTTGGTCATTTCTAGAACGTGAATAGAATACATAGCAGGGAGACTTCAGGATGTCTGTGGAAAGACAGGCTGAGCCTGAAAAGGGAAGGAGGGAGAAGCACCAGAGGAGTCCCATCCCTGTGGGGTGACAGGGGAGGAAGGGGCATCTGTGGAGGGGCCATTGATCTTTGGAGAGGGTTGCCAGAGAGGAGAAGCAGGGGCAGTCGGCGCTTTTGAGGCAAGGGTGATGTAGAGGAGGAGGAAGGGAGGAACATGGGAGGGGGCCTGATGTGTACGTTGAGGTGTGGCTCATGTAGTCTAAGCCCCAAATAAGCGTACTTAAGTTTAGCTCAGAATTGCCCTGGTTTGGGTATGCTTCAGATTGCAGCTTTGGTTTCTAAAGCATCCCTGTTTCTACCTAGCTGGTTTCTTGTAGAAAGGGGGGGATGCTTTTCATGTCAATGTATCTTCTCCAAAAGCACATTGTGGAAGGTACTCCAGGCCTTTCATGGTGCCCCAGTTCTTTTCCAGGGTATATTTGCGTCCTCCTTCACTTAATGCCTCTTGAGTGCTGAGCTTTCAAGGAGCTGGTCTGATCTGCCAGCCGGGAGCAAATGATAAAAAGAGCTGAAACAAAATAAATAAACGAGCCCCTTTTCTAAAAAGAAATGCAGTTCAAAGAATGCAAGGATTTCATTTTCTAATACATTTAATTTAATTTTCTGCAGGCAGCCTTTTCCTCCTGGGGATCGTGTGACTTTCAATGGCAAAGACTGTGTCTGTCAGAAATGTTCTCTGCCACCTACTGGAAGTAACAGCAATTTTCCAGTTCTCCAAAGTAAGTCACGGATTCTTTTAATCTATTATTGTGATTGTTATTTTAATATATTGGTTTTGTATGCTCTTTTAACTAATTTTATGTATTATTTATTTAGGGTTGTTCCCTGCCTTGATCCAGAGGGAGAGGCGGGTAATAAATTATTATTATTATTATTATTATTATTATTATTATTATTATTATTATTATTATTATTGGACCTTTTTTAAACAACTAAAATAAAATTGCTCCTCAAAATTCGATAGAATACAATATAAAAATATAAAACTACTGAATAATAATAATAATAACCAAATAGAACCTAGATGCAGTACAAAAATTCAAAATATAATACCAGATTTTAAACAGAAACTGAAAATGAAGAACCACCCAGAGAGCTTCGGCTATTGGGCGGTATAAAAATGTAATAAATAAATAAATAAATAAGAAGACTTCACCTGGCACTGGAAAGAGCATAATGTAGGCACCACGCAAGCCTTTCTGGAAAAGTCATTCCACAACCGGGTGCCACAACGGAAAAGTCCCTCTTCTTAGTAGCCACTCAGCTCACTTCCTTTGGTAGTGGCTCCTGGCGAAGGACCACTAAAGCTGATCTTAGAGTCTGGGCAGGTGTATATTGGAGGAGAGAAAGGTAGCCTGGACCCAAGCCATTAAAGGCTTTGAATGTTAATACCAGCACTATGAAACAGACCCAGAAATGGACTGTAAGCCAGTGCAAATGGAAAAGTACAGGCACAATATGATCACATTGGCCAGCCCCCATTAACAATCTTGCTGCCCTATTTTGGACTACCTGAAATTTTCAAAGGCAGCTCCACATATAATGCATTGCAGTAATCCAGGTGAGAAGTTATCCAGACTGTAGCTAAGCTATCTCTGTCCAGATATGGACATGGTTGGTGTATCAGCCTAAACTAATAAAAGACGCTCCATGTCACTGAGTCCACCTATGCCTCTAGTGACAATGCTCGATCCAAGAGCACCCCCAAACTTCGAAACTGAGCCTTTAGGGGAAATGCAACCCCTTCCAGAACAGATTGAGCATCACTTAGCTGGGCACATGAACCACCAACCTCTGTCTTGTCTGGATTGAGTCTCAGTTTATTGGCCCTCATCTAATTTAACCAATAATTCAACCAATTATTCAATTAAATAACATCAAATTATTGAGTATGGATATTATATTTGATATCTAGTGATATCCAATAAGCTGCAAAACACACAAAAACAAGTAACATTGTCTGCCAATCAAAGATGTCCATCAAAAGCATTAGGAAGATAATATATATATATGAATGAAGTCATCAAGAATTTAATTTGCTTATGGTGAAATAATACTCAACACCTGGAGGATGCAAGGGGTTTGATTAGTAATAAAACTAATAAAAAAACCTTTCAACCTCCAGATGAAATGTATTTATTAATTTGAAGGGATTCAGAATTTGGACACATAAGGTGTTTATGGCATTTGTCTTACATTTTCCGAGTGTTTACTGCATGGATGAAATGTGCACAGTATTCGTTGTTACTCTGAAATCTAGCCATGGCTCGGTGCCCTGGGTGAATACTCAAAGCCAGGTGAGTAAAGTGCATTTATTTTTCTGTAGCCTCATAAATGATACATAAAGTATATTATTTAAAAAATCATTTTTCCTTTTTTACAGATTGTGGGGATTGCGGCTCCGAAATAAAAAATGGACAGTCTTTGGTAGCTTTGGACAAACACTGGCACTTGACCTGTTTTAAGTGCAAGATATGTGGCAAACGTCTGAATGCTGAATATATCAGCAAGTAGGTTGGAGACCGTGAATTTAGCTACTCTTATGACACTTCTCAGCATTGTGTGGTGATCTGAGATTTACAAACCAGATGAGACAGTGTCTGTGGAATGTCAGCTGTTATTTAGATTTTTAAAATGGTGTTTAACATGAAGCACTTGTAGCATTGAGGCAGACATAGGCCCGTTCTACACCTGCCTTTTCCCCTGGGATCGTCCCTGTGCATCCAAGTGACACACAGGGGATCCCGGGAGCAGGCAGGGACGACCCCTCCGTTTGCCTGGGATAACCCTTAGGTGTAGAAAGGGCCATAGTGAACAGAACACACAACACATCTAATGATTTCCTCTGTCTTCCACAGCATGCTCTTCCTCTTGCGTCTCCCATATTTTTGTGGCTATTTAACTGTTTATACCCCATTCCAGAGACATCACAGGGGGCACGCCACTCCTGCAGGTCCTGGATTTTCTGTTTACTTAATTGAATCGGGAAGCCAGCTATCCATAATCTCTCAGTGTTATGTCAGCTCCACCCACCCTACAGTTGCTGCTCTTTAATGCCAAGTCAGTTATTAATACAACTGCTCTAATTCAGGACGTGGTTCTAAATGTAGAAGCTGACTTTGTATCATCAAGACCTGGCTGAATGAGGCGTTAGATTCTGCCTTAATGCAACTCTTTCCAGCTTGGAAATCACTACAGTGCAGTCCAACCTACCCTGCTCAATGTAGGACGGCGTAAATACCTCCATGAAAGGAGAGCCCACCATTCCTCAGGCATTAGCCCATGATTTGCTGAGCATGAGTGGGAGGGAGGGAGCCCACTGCCTCCCACATGCTCCTCACTCAGCTTTCATTTTTAATCTACAATTGCCCTGATCGTAGGTTGCTCTTATAATGTCTGAATTCTTGAGTGTTTAGGGGTTGAACAACCCAGAGTTAACATACAACTACTAAAGAGAACAAAGAAATGCCCCATGAATCCTGTGAAGCAATGGAGATTGACAACAGAGTAATCAAGGAACTTTTCTTACTTTTTGAGAAATCCATTTACTAAAGAAATGCTAGTTGGGAAGATAAATTTGTTACAAATCTCATCCAAAACGCTTGAAGAAACTAATGAAAACCTGGAAAAAAGTAGAACAACAAACATTTACATTATGTAGCTTCACATGGTTGATACAGCAATGGCATTTATATGGGTAGAAATGCCTGGAAACTAGAAATTACATTTGCAGAGTGTTGAATGAATGCTTGCATTTTTTTCCAATTGCTGAACAAAAATAGTTATGTGTCAGACTATACATTCAGCAAATGTGCTATAAATGTGCCAGACTATACATTCAGCAAATAATAGAACTTAAAAACAAGTCTCCAGAAGTAGACAAAGCATTCCAGAAAAGTAAAGCATCAGAACAAAATGTACGGACAGATATGTTTGATGGGTGGTGGTGGAAATGATGAAGAGCCAAAGGGCTCTATGGACTGTGAGCCACTCAGGATACAGTGAAGTATACTAAGGGCTCATCTACACCAAGCAGGATATTCCACTATGAAAGCGGTATATAAAAGGCAGGAGCCACAATACTGCTTTATAGTGGTATTGAAGTACACTGACAACTGTTGGGGCCCACTGACATACCATATACTGCTTTCATACCACTTTCATAGTGTTATATCCTGCTTGGTGTAGTTGTGTCATGGGCCCCAACAGTTGTCAATGCACTTCAGTACATTTTAAAGCAGTAGTGTAGATCCTACCTAAGAAACACTCCACAGAAAGCTTGAATTGCCTGTTGATGGTGCTATGTACCACTTGTAAAGGGCTCATTTCTAATGCTTGCTATGGAAATCACTTGGAGTTTGCAACATGTTTCCAAAGCAAGGATATGAATACATGAATATCTTCATCCAATAGCCGTTAAAGAAAGAACCAGCGCCAGAGGAATTACTAAGGACAATTCATTGCACCTGCTAAATCACAGTCGATGAAACATGCAGTAGTTTATCTGCATGTTAATTTTATGATCTTCTTTGTACTAGGGCTGTGCAGCACCTTGGGCTGAGGCCCCAAATCTGAGCCGAGGCGGGCTGATTTGGCCTGCCTCGACTCGGTGCGTCAAAGCCAATTGGCTCCAAAGCTTTGGGGCGCTTGCTGCCTCGTCTGCCACTGCCATCCTTGCATCTGGCAGCTTCTGCTGCCGCTGACACATATGACCGGAAGTAGGCCACGCTATTTTAAGATATCGCGGTGGCTCTGCTGATTAGTTTCCCAAGGATCTGTATTGGGACCAGTGCTTTTAAAGTTAAGGATAAATGATCTAGAGTTGGGGGTAAACAGTGAGGTGGCCAAATTTCAAGATGACACTAAATTATTTAGCAAGGTTGCCATGACTGACTTGGAAAGGGATCTTAGTGTTGTGCTGGAATGCTTGATGAAAAAGTCAATCCAGTGTCTGGCTGCTGTCAAAAAGACAAATGCCATGTTAGGAATCATTAGGAAAGGAACTGAAAATAATGCCTTCATGCAAACTTATGGTGTTACCACCCATACTTTGTACAGTTCTGGTCACTTCACCTCTAAAAGAATATTGTAGGGCTGACAAAGGTTCAGAAAAATGAAACCAAAATGGTCAAGAGGCTGGAGCAACTCCCCTATGAGGAAAGGTGACAACATCTGGGTTTTTTTAGCTTAGAAAAAAGATGTGTTGTGTATGTGTGTGTTTGGGGGACATTATCAGAGGTGTATAAAGTTATGCATGGTGTGGGCAGAGTGGATAGAGAGAGTTTTTTCTCCCTCTCAGAATTCTAGAAGTCAGTATTCAAAGTTATAGTTGAATCAATGGACTGGGTATTTTCTTTGTTCCAGAGATGGTGTTCCATATTGTGAAATAGACTATCATGCTAAATTTGGAATAAGATGTGACAATTGTGAAAACTATATAACAGGAAGAGTTCTGGAGGTAAGATAACTCTCTGCACTCAGTGGATAGATCTTAAAAAATATTAACATCCTAGAATTGAGATTTGATTCATGATATACAGGAACTGAAACTTCTTCTTCGTTGTCTCTCTGCATCACACATATGGGCTCTGCGCATGCACGGAGCCTCAGTTCGGGAAACTTCCATAGCTGAGAGACATTCTGGCAGGAACCCCTCCCCCACCATCCTACTGGGCATGTGCAGCGGGTTCCCACCTATCCCTTCAGTTCTCTTTTGATAGTGCTATCTAATAGCCTTGTCAGGAACTTCTTGCTCTTTGAGTGCAGTTTTGCTGAGAGATTTCAACCATTTTACTCTTTTATCTTTCCTTTCTACTCTTTTCTTCGACTACTAAAAAAAAAATCCTTTCTTCTTCTTCTTCTTCTGATTTTTTCTCTTTCTCTGCCGCTTATGGAATTAAAAGCACCTTTCTGAAACTGCGTTTGGTGCGGGAATAAGTCACCTCCTACTGACAGCCCCTCTTTATGTTTGTTTTGCCTCGGCGAGGCCCACATAGTTGAAGCTTGTGTGCACTGCCAAGGTTTTTCTAAACAAACCTGTTGCCCCCGCTCCGACCGGCTAAAAGCTGTATTGTGTAAAAAGGCCTTGGAAGCTGTGGACGCTCCCAGGATAGATCAGAGGGACAAATAGAGCAGACCTCACTCTTATTCAATACCTTCTCCTCAACCAGTATCACCGGGCCTTCGGTCCAATCTGTGGGTTGAACGAATCCCCCTACTCCCAGGAGGACTTTCACCTAAGGAACAGAAGACGTCCTCTGACCTGCATAAGAAAAAGAGGAAGAAAGACTCTTCCAAACCTATGCAAGCTGTACCATTGCCACTGCTGCTGCCAGCAGACTCACTGGTGCCAATACGGCCGGTGCCGACACTTCCCTTGGATCTGACGCTGTCGATGTTGGTCCCAAGATTGACATCGAGACAACCTACCTCAGTATCAGAGCAGGAGATAAAGGACTCTTTGCCCAACGAAGTGCCTCAAATACACTGGTCTGTCCACGTGTCTCGCCTAGTGTACGGAGATCTCTAGAGTCAGTTCGCTCAACAACACCAAGTAGAGCTCGTGACTACTATCGAGACAGCCGCTGGAGGTCGCGTTCTCTTGCTCATGATTTGGACACGGCTTCAGGGTGGTCACTTCCCCCACAGCAACATTATTACCATGAAGAATGCCATCGGGATCGTAAGGTCTAGATATGTTAGAGTCATCCCATCCCCTTATCGACCTTCACCGTCGGTAACTTTGGCCCGTCCTCCACCTCAGGGCGAACCCACCATACAACTATCTACTCCTCAAGGATTGCTCTCTCAGCACCCTCAACGAGTTCAGTCTCCTCAACATTGCCACGACACAACACTACAAGTCACTATGCAGCCTACACCAATATTGAATCCTCCGCATCAAGACACACCTCGACCTCGAGATTCCTCTCCACATTCTGTTGAGGATTACCAATCCGACTCATCTTCATCGGTTCCACTGTTGATGCCATTACCAGATGATGCCATCAATACTCCAGATAGGACATCGCCATCCGAAGATACAGTTCAATTCACCGACCAAGTTCTCTGGATGGTCCAAGCATTAGGTAGTGATACTCGGCAGCTGACAGCTCAACAGGGTTTTTTTTTCTCCCGATATTTCACCACAGTCGACTTGAAAGACACATATTTCCATGTGGCCATTCATCCTTCTCATTACAAATACCTCCGTTTCGGAGATGTTCGAGTTCAAAGTTGTCCCCTTCGTCCTAGCCACAGCTCCAAGGGTGTTCACAAAATGCATGGCAGCTGTCTGTGGACACTTTTGGACCTTGACAATTGGCTCATCACGACACCATCCCGATCAGAAGCAATAGCAGCTACATCGACAGTATGCACACTCCTATCACAATTAGGACTCGTCATCAACCCAGAAAAATCCAAACTCAATCCAACACAATCTATTGCCTTTGTAGGAATCATCCTAAATGCGATAAAAGGCAAAGCATATCTCCCATGCCAACGGGCGACAGTTTTAACCACCATAGCATTGAAACTCTTACTTTGAAGGCATACCTCCGACTTTTCCATTCAACGTCTGCTTGGACTTATGGCGTCGACAGTACATGTCATTCAGTGGACACATTACAGATGCGAACGCTACATTGATGTCTCCCGAACATCAATTCCCGAAGGACTATGCTTTCAATTTCTACTTCAGTAGCTGACTCCCTATTCTTGTGGACAGATCAAAACAACCTTCTATGGGGCCTCCCATTTCTTTCTCTGGAACCCTCCCAGACGATAACAGCAGACACTTCCCTATTGGGATGGGGCACTCATTACAGGACGTTAACAGTACAAGGACGGTGGTCGGCTCTCGCATCATCGCATCAATCATTTGGAACTCCTCGCCATCAAAAAAGCCCTACAATCACTTGAAACAGATCTCCGAGGACACACTGTCAGAATTCTCACCGACAACACCTTGATGCTCTAGCACATAAACAGGCAAGGGGAAACTCATTCCATGGAACTTGTCTCCCTAACACTGGATATTTTCTATTTATTTTTATTTATTTATTTATTTTATTACATTTTTATACTGCCCAATAGCTGAAGCTCTCTGGGCGGTTCACAAAAATTCTCTCTGGGCGGTTCACAAAAATTGGGCAATCACAAAGAGATTGGGCACTCTCAGCAGCTCACATTGCAGGCAAAGACAATTATTTGGCCGACACATTGAGTCGAAATTTTCCCGACACTCACGAATTGCAGCTGTCTCATGAAGTCCTATGCCGCCTCTTCGATCTCTGAGGGCAACTGGCCATCGATCTTTTCGCATCCAGTGAAAATGCAATACTCCCCAGATAGTGCTCCAGGTCGGGAAGAAGCCAAGGCTCCTTAGGGGAGGCCTTCCTCAGATCATGGCAATGGGAGTTTACATACCTATTTCCACCTTTTCCACTCATCACCAGGACCATTGCAAAGATCAGAGCAGACAATACCGACTGCATCATCATCACGCCATGGTTTGCGCCTCTACTCAGGTTGACTCAAGGGACCTTCCTGCACCTCCCTCTACAACCCAACCTTCTCTCCAAAAACGGAGGGCAGACGCTCCATCCCGACCGTACAGTTGATGGCTTGGAGGATACGCACCACTCCATCCTCCTGTCAGTATCAGAAGCCGTATGCATGGTCTTGACAGCAGCATGTCGTCCCTCTACTAAAAAATTGTATGCATCTTTTCACCTCGTTTGCTAGAAATATTGAACCTGACCCTGTTCATAGCCCTATTTCTAACATTCTACTTTTTCTACATTCCCTATTCAAAAGAGGGCTAAAATTTTCTTCAATAAGGGTTTACTTAGTGGTGATTTCTGCATCGCATACCCATGTTCAGGTTTTTTTCTGTTTTCACCCACCCGCTGGTGCGGCAGTTTATAAGGTGACTTAAGAACCTTATCCCACCCATTCGAGATTTCTCCCCCCCCCCCCAATGGAGTCTTTCAGTTGTCCTAACAGCACTGATGTCCAAACCATTTCAGTCATTAGCTACTGCTGATCTTCGACTCTTATCTTTCAAGGCTGCCTTTTTGGTGGCAGTTACAATTGCAAGAGAAGCGTCAGAGCTGTGTGCGCTTTGCATTGATCCACCATACTTAAAGTTCCATAAGGATAAAGTTGTCCTCCGCGTGTACCCTTCTTTTCTACCTAAAGTACTTTCAGACTTTCACGCTAACCAAGATATTGTGCTGCCTTGCCTTTCTTCAGGATCCCTCTTCATACCTTGAGAAATCTCTCCATACCTTAGATGTCCAGGGAGCTCTCCTTTTCTATAAATCTAGAACTCAACACTTCCGTCAGTCGCCACGGCTGTTTCTCTGTTATGCTGGAATCAAGAAGGGCTGTCCGGTTTCTTCTCAACGACTCGCCTCATGGATAGTGGACATTATCAAGTTAGCTTACAGCTTGGCCAAGTTAGAATTACCTAACTCCATTGAAGTGCACTCCACTAGGGGCGTTTCAACATCAACAGCCTTTGGCAAAGGCATTCCACTTCATGATCTCTACTACGTGGGCGAAGCCAACAACTTTTATCTCACACTACAGGCTTGACTTATGGTCCTGAGCAGATTGTGTGTTTGGTAGAGCAGTCCTATCATCGATTCTCCAATAAAGACACCTACACTGGCCCGCCTCCGGTAAGTCAGCTTGTCAATCACCCATATGTGTGATGCACTGAGACCACGAAGAAGAAAGACAGGCTGCTTACCTCTAACTGTAGTTCTTTGAGTGCTCATCTGTGCATTCACACAACCCACCCACCATCCCCGCTTTGGTGTAGGCTATTTTCTATACCGAGGTATTCCTATGTACCCCTTTGGTCTCGAGGCCAACATGGTCTCAAGGAACTGAGGGGATAGGCAGGAACCTGCTGCACATGCCCAGTAGGATGGTGGGGGAGGGGTTCCCGCCAAAACGTCTCTCAGCTGTGGAAGTTTCATGAACCGAGGCTCCGTGTATGCGCAGAGCCCACAGGTGTGAATGCACAGAGACCACTCGAAGAACGACAGTTACAGGTAAGCAACCTGCCTTTCAATGTGTTTTCAGTCTTTTGAGGCTTTCTATCTTGATATTACCTAATAAGCAGGAATGCAGTATTTCGTTATCCTATAAGGACGAACTTGTTCAAATGTGTATTCTAAAATGACTTGCACTAGGATTAAAAGAGCAGGCTGCGTGCAATTTTATCAGTGAGCTGGGACCTAGCAGTGCAGTACTCAGGAGGTGATTTGGTAATAGGTTTTATGGGTTTAAATGCATCTTGCATTTCAAAATTCTCAAGCTAATGCTGTAGTATATTTCCATATTGTTACCTTTAGGCTGTTGGCTTTTCTAGGATGTTCATATAATTATGGGGTTCCAACATGCACCTGAAAATTCCTAGTCCTTGTTCCATGCCTCAGCTTTCCAGAACAGAACTCCCCTGTTGTTTCACCGGTTGTGCCTAAGACCCTGGCTCTGGTACTCCTAGCTGGACAGTTTCCTTGTCTAACTTTCAAGCCTGATTCTAGGCCCATCAACTCTTACATTGGCAGAAGTGGAACAATAATGGATTTAATAATGGCTGAGGGTGTGTAACGATCTTTACTATAGTATCTTAATCAGCATCCCTCAACCTGGTGCCCTTCAGATGTTTTGGACAGCAACTCCCAGCTTTTTTGAGCATTGGCCATGCTGTCTGGGGATGATTAGAGTTGATATCCAAAACATCTGGAGGGTACCAGTTGGAGAAGGCTGATCTAAAGAAAGTGATCTAAAGCACTGCAAACACCACATAGGTATTGTGCTGAGACTGTCGTTCGTCTGAGGTATGCACTGCTAATTCAAGCCCATTTGCTGTAAGATTGATTAAAAGTAATGATCTTGTTACATTTATGCCTCTGTCATTGCCTCTGTTTCTGTTAAAATGTTCTTGCACTGGGCCCTGTTCATCCTGGAGGACCAAGTTTAGCCAGATTGTAGTATTTCTCTGCCTACTTTTGAAATAATTATTAGATTCTCCTTGGCCCGTCAATATGTCTGAATTTTACAAAGCAAGAGTGCATAGTCAGGATAATTACTTTGTCTTCACTGATCCTGAATATGCATCTTGTTTAAGAATGCAAGAAGTGGTTTGTTAGATCAGACCAAGGTCCACCTAATCCAGCCCTCTTTGCAGGAACACGAGCCAGAAATTGTGCAATGGCTCATGACTACAGCAGAGTCTACATTAACCCCATCCAAATGTGTGTGTGTTTGTGTGTGTGTGTGTGTGTGTGTGTGTGTAAGGATATTATGTGGTTGATTAACTTTACGATATCTTCAGTGCTTTTATTTGTTTAGCTTGAAAAGTAATTATTTTGTAAAGCAAGTCCCCCCACCCTCCATCCCAATGTCTCAGCCAAAGAATAAGACTAGCCTTGTACATGTACATGGGAGTAAGACACATTTAATTCATTGGGCCTTACTTCTGAGTAGAATTTCATAGGATTGCACTGCAAATGATCTACGTCTGTGACCACCTTCATCTCCGTTCCCTTTTGTCCCCCAACAGGCAGGAGAAAAACACTACCACCCAACGTGTGCGCGATGTATCAAGTGCAGCCAGATGTTTGCAGAAGGAGAAGAAATGTATCTTCAAGGTAAAGAGCATAATCTTTGAATTACTGACACTGATGAAGTACTTTCATGTACACTGATGAGGTACTTTCAGCTAGCTCAGTTGTAACTGGATCTGTTTTTATTGTAGCTTTTATATGATAAATATGGATTTATCTTTATTTAAGTAATTGTTTTAGAGTGGGGCACTGTGGTAAAGAAATAATTTAAGTAAACATGCAAGATTTCTTTTCAAGGGGCTGTCTTCAGGGCACCAGGTTGGCACTGCCTCCCCTCTTCAACCCCGTGTTTTCCCTCCCCCAGGGTATCATTAGGTAATCCCAATGCCAAGCAGGGAGCACAGGGTTTCTGGGCAGCCATCCTGGCCCTGGAGCACCTGAGCCTTCTTCCTGGTGGAAGCTGACCAATCACTGGTCACTTTCCACCAGACTCCGCCCCCGGGTTGACCGGGATTGGCCCTGGTGCCACAGGGTTCTATTCTGTCCCCCATGCTGTTCAACATCTATATAAAGCCATTGGGTGAGGTCATTAGGAGTTCTGGGGTTGGGTGCCATCAGTATGCTGATGATACTCAGCTCTACTTCTCCTTGTCGTTGGAGTCAGCTGGGGCTGTGAAGGTGCTGGTCCAGTGCCTGGAGGCTGTAATGGGCTGGATGAGGGCCAATAAATTGAAGCTGAATCCTGCCCTTGAAGATGATGCGGAAGTTGCAGCTAGTGCAAAATGCAGCAGCTAGACTGCTGGCGGGTACATCTTATAGCGCCCACATAACACCGGTCTTAAAGGAACTGCACTGACTGCCTATACACTTCTGGTCGGAATTCAAGGTGCTGGTAATGACATTTAAAGCTCTAAACGGCTTGGGACCTCAATACTTGAGGGAGCGCCTCTCCTTATATATGCCTGCCTGAGACCTTAGATCTGTTGGAGGAGCCCTTCTCCGCATCCCACCAATGCAACATATACGTTATGATGGGACAAGGGAGAGGGCTTTCTCTGTGGTGGCACCCCGACTGTGGAATGTGCTCTGCTTGGAGGCCTGACTGGCGCCAACATTGATTTCATTTCGACGCCAAGTAAAAACATGGCTTTTTAACAAAGCCTTTGATGGTTAAACTCACTGGCACATTGTTTTAACTGTTTTAACTGTATCTATTGCTTTTAAATTATATATTGTTTTAACTTGGATCATAGTTTAATTTATTTTTAACTGTTTATATTTATGGTTTTATACTGTATGTTTTTATCTGTACACCGCCCTGAGATCTTAGTGATAAAGGGCGGGATATAAATATTTTAAATAAATAAATAAAATATCACATGGCAGAAGCACCGTATTGATGTCTCTCCCTTTGAAAAGTTGGGGTAAATCCCTGTTTTTTTCAAATGGCAGCATCGCGGGAAAGTCCCATGTTGGCTGTGACGCTGCGCCTGCATCGTCTAATGGACATGGCACAGATTCACAGTCACTGCAGGGCTTTCCCCGCAAATAGATAACCCTTCTGATGAAAGAATACAGTGAGGGAATGTGGCTGCTGTTGCTTTGTGATGGCTGAACAGCCGTTGTTCTCTGAGCTGTGGTAATGCAAAGGAGACGGATCCTGTGTTCACACTTGAAATTGGTCAAACAATTAAACCTAAGGAGGAGGAGTTGATACTAATTCTGTATCTTATTTAGCATACAGGTTAATCTACCTGATTCTGGTCATGCCTAATGATTCACATGTAGTATAGGACTAAGTGCAGTGTTTTATACATTTTTTATATTTCTGCACCAGTAATTTGAGCATTGCAATAAAAATTGTGACAATGTTAAAGAATTAACTAGAATGCTAACACTGCTTTTTAGGGACTTCCATTTGGCATCCAACCTGTAGGCAGGCAGCCAAAGCTGAAGAAAAGACCAAGGTAAACGCCTCCTGAATTAACATGTATTTCATTTTCTTTTATAGGCTGTCTAGGGTGCTAGACATCTTTAGCTTCTGTAATTCTCTATGTCATAAGAACATAAGAAGTACCATGCTGGATCAGACCAAGGGTTCATCTAGTCCAGCACTTTGTTCACACAGTGGCCAACCAGCCATCAGCCAGCACCCTCCCACCCATGTTCCCCAGCAACTGGTGCACACAAACTTACTGCCTCGAATACTGAAGATAGCACACAACTATCAGGGCTAGTAGCCATTGATATCCTTCACCTCCATGAATTTATCCAACCACCTTTTAAAGCCATCCAAATTGGTGGCCATCACTATATCTCATGGTAGTGAGTTCCATAATTTAACTATGTGCTATGTGAAGAAGTACTTCTTTTTATTTATCCTGGATCTCCCAACAATCAGCTTCATGGGATGACCTTGGGATCTAGTATTTTGAGAGAGGGAGAAAAATGTCTCCCTATCCACATTCTCCATACCATGCATAATTTTGTACATCTCTATCATGTCTCCCTTAGCCTCCTTTCTTGCAAGCTAAACCATCTCGGTTGATGTAACTTACCCTCGAAGGGGAGACGCTCCAGCCCCTTAATCATTTTAGTTGCCCTTTTCTGCACTTTTTCCAGCTCTATGATATTCTTTTTTAGGTGTGGTGACCAGAACTGTACATAGATTTCTAAGTGTGCTTGCACCATAGATTTGTATATAGGCAGTATGATACTGGCCGTTTTATTCTCAATTCCTTTTCTTATAATGCCTAACATGGAATTTGCCTGTACAGTGGCCGCACACTGGGTAGACATTTTCATCGAGCTTCCCACCACAATCCCAAGATCTCTTTCTTGTTTGGTCACTGTCAGCTCAGACCCCATTAGGTTATACTTGAAGCTGGGTTTTTTTTGCCCCAACTTGCATCATCTTACATTGAACCGCATCTGCCATTTGGATGCCCACTCTCCCAACTTGGAGAGATCCCTTTGGAGCTCTTCACAATCCCTTTGTGTTTTAACAACCTTAAATTAATTTGGTGTTGTTGGTAAACTTGGTCACTTCACTGCTCTCTCCAGATCATTTATGAACAGGTTGAAAAGAATTGGTCCCAATGTCGATCCCTGTGGGACCCCACTATTTACTTTCCTCATTTGGGAGAATTGACCATTTATTCCTACTCTCTGCTTTCTGTTCTCTAACCAGTTACTGATCCATAAGAGGACCTCACCTCTTATTCCATGACTGCTAAGTTTGTTCAGGAGACTTTGGTGAGGAACTTTATCAAAAGCCTTTTAGAAGTCCAAGTAAACCATGTCCACCGGGTCACCCCTGTCTACATGTTTGTTGATACTCTCAAAGAATTCTAGAAGATTAGTGAGACAGGACTTGCCTTTGCGGAAGCCATGCTGATTCTTCTTCAGCAGGACCTGCCCTTCTATATGCTTACTAATTTTGGCTTTAACAATGCTTTCAACCAACTTACCTGGAACAGATGTCAAGCTAACCAACCTGTAATTTCCCGGATCCCCCCTGGATCCCTTTTTGAAAATTGGTGTTACATTAGCCATCTTCATGTCCCCTGGTACAGAGGCTGAGCTTAGGGACATGTTGCAAATTTTTGTGAGGAGGTCCGCAATTTCATATTTGAGTTCTTTGAGAACTCTAGGATGGATACTACCTGGACCTGGTGATTTATTTGCTTTCAATTTGTCAATAAGGTTGAGAACTTCATCTTTTGTTACCACTATTTTCCTCAGTTCCTCAGACTTCCTTCCTGAAAACATTAGTTCAGGCACAGGTATCTCCCCTGTATTCTCTGCAGTGAACACTGATACAAAGAATTTATTCAGCTTCTCTGCAATCTCCCTGTCCTCCTTTAGTCCTCCCTTAACTCCATTGTCATCCAACGGTCCAACTGCTTCCCTAGCTGGTTTCCTGCTTCTGATGTATTTAAAGAATTCTTTATTGTTGGCCTTGATATTATTAGCGATGTGGTCTTCAAAATGCTTTTTTGCATCTCTTATTATTGGCTTTCATCTTCTTCGTGCAAGCTTGTGCTCCCTTTTATTTTCCTCACTTGGGCAAAACTTCCATTTTTTGAAGGAAGCCCCCATTTCTACAATAGCTTCGTTAACACTGCTTGTTAACCATACTGGTGACCTCATCGACTTGGTGCTACCTTTCCTAACCTGTGGAATACATTTTAGTTGAGCTTATCTTAAAGCTCCATGAGTTTTGCAAGGATTTAACCCTCTTGATTTCCCCTTTCAACCTTCTTTTCACTAGTTCCTTCATTTTAAAGAAGTTTCCTCTTTTGAAGTCAAGTGTGAATGTGTTGGATTTCCTAGGCAATTTCCCACTTAAGTGTATATTGAATCTGATAGCAATGTGGTCAATGTTGCCGATTGGTTCAACAATATTTACATCTCGTATTAGGTCCTGGGCAACACCACTTAGGATTAAGTCCAGAGTCGGCTCCCCTCTGGTTGGTTCCATGACCAACTGTTCCAGGACACAGTCATTTAGGACATAAAGAAATTTAACTTCTTTGTCATGAGACTGGAATGTGAATTAATCCAGTCAATGTGAGGAAAATTGAAGTCATCCATTATTACAACAGTTCCTCATTTGGAGGCCTCCCTGATTTCATTCTCCATCTCAAGGTCACTTTGAGTATGTTGGTCTGGGGGAGCGATAGCACGTTCCTAGCACTACATTAGTTTTGGGGCCCTGCATTGTCACCCACAGCACTTCTGTGGAAGAGTCTTCCCCATTTAGGTGCTCTAGTCTGCTTGACACAAAGCTCTCTTTGACATTCATAGCAACAACACCCCCAGTACACCCTTCCCTGTCCTTCCTGGAAAGTCTGTATCCAGGGATGACTGTATTCCACTGGTTATCTCCTTTCCACCAGGTTTTTGTAATGCCCACTATGTCCAGGTTCTCCTTTGAAACCAAGCACTCCAGTTCTCCCATTTGGGCTCGGAGGCTTCTACCATTAGCATAGAAACACCTATATACGGTGTACCTCCTTTGTCTCTGCCATGTCCCCCTTTCCACTTTAGCCTCTTTGATTGGCTATCATGTTCTATCCTGTACTCATGACCTATTTGCTCCCCTTCTATGTTGGGATGAGATTCATCTCCTTCAGATGATTTAATCTGAACCGGATGCTTCCCAGCGCCTGTTGGCTGTCCCCTAGGATTTAGTTTAAGAAATAGAGTTAAGAAATAGTATCAAGCAAAAACAGTTGTGTGAGCCGCGCTTCTTGAGTCCTGTTGGCAAAGGGACAAGAACAAATTAGATACACAGGCATAACTGGATAATAAATTGGCCACAACTTTATTGACTCACTTGAATAGGCTTGGCGGCGGCATAGGGCCTGGATCCTGTAATAGGCCAGCCCGCCTGCTAATCGATTCCGCTTCCTGGCCCGCATGCCAGGGGCACTGATGGTGGATGGTAGGGCCTGGACACACCATGGCGTGGACTGCTAGTGTGAACCCCTTTCCACCTCCCTGGACGTGGCCAGCTTGCAGCCCCCATGCTGGTCTGGTCTTGGCGCCATGCCCCTGAGACCCCTTACGGGAATCCTCATTGTGGGGGAGCAGGGAGGCCAATCCAGCAACTGCAATCCTGGAGCTGCTTGGAAAGGCTCCTTGTGAAGTGTCAGGTTGAACTGGAGGCAGAACAAAGGTGAGATCTCACTCTGCCTGGTCTGCCTCTTTGGCCACACCCATCATCGCGCTGATTGGCTCAGCAGCCCCCTCCTGGGGAGGAGTTGCTGCTGCTGGGCCTGTGCTGCTGCCAAGGCTGGGCCCCCGCACCGCTCTCCATCAGCCTTTCTCCCTCCACTGCCGGCCAGCAGCGTGCCTCACAACTCACTGCTCCCCGTTAAGCGGGGAACTCGGCCTGTGAAGGAACTGTTGTATTTTTTTGAGGTTTTTCGTATTTTCTCCACTAAAAAAAAAAGGGTGGTGGAGGGTCTGAACTGAGACAATCATTTCAAAACCCCTGTCCAGATGAATGTCTGCTTAAGACATAGAATCATAGAATCATAGAATAGCAGAGTTGGAAGGGGCCTACAAGGCCATCGAGTCCAACCCCCTGCTCAATGCAGGAATCCACCCTAAAGCAACCCTGACAGATGGTTGTCCAGCTGCCTCTTGAAGGCCTCTAGTGTGGGAGCGCCCACAACCTCCCTAAGTAACTGACTCCATTGTCATACTGCTCTAACAGTCAGGGAGTTTTTCCTGATGTCCAGCTGGAATCTGGCTTCCTTTAATTTGAGCCCGTTATTCCATGTCCTGCACTCTGGGAGGATTGAGAAGAGATCCTGGCCCTCCTCTGTGTGACAACCTTTTAAGTATTTGAAGAGTGCTAGTTCTTTTATGCCCAGTTCTTTCAGTCTCTCTTCATAGGGCTTTGTTTCCAGACCCCTGATCATCCTGGTTGCCCTCCTCTGAATACGCTCCAGCTTGTCTGCGTCCTTCTTGAATTGTGGAGCCCAGAACTGACACACTATTCTAGATGAGGCCTAACCAGGGCCGAATAGAGAGGAACCAGTACCTCCCGTGATTTGGAAGCTATACTTCTGTTAATGCAGCCCAAAATTGCATTTGCCTTTCTTGCAGCCATATTGCATTGTTGGCTCATATTCAGCTTGCGATCTACAACAATTCCAAGATCCTTCTCTGGGATTTGAGTTTAGCAATATTTTCCAGTTATAAATTTCAATAATGCAAGAGGTTCAGAAATGTTTTCCTTAATAAGTACTTAACAACATTCGTTTTCCATATTTGGTTTCAGTTGCAGGAAACTAGAACATCATCTGAAAGCATAATCTCCGCACCTGTCTCAAGTACTTCAGGGTCCCCAAGTCGAGTGATTTATGTAAGTATTTGTGCTCAAGGACTAAGAAAATAGACGGAAGCAATGGGGACTAAGACTGAAGATAAGTAGTTTTGTAAGTAAAACGGTAAAAGGAAAAAAAGGAATGTGGTTCTTTTTTTAATCAGCACAAACAGTTTGTATTTTGCAACTAGCATCTCAGCAACCATCCACAGGAATCCTGGGCAGGGGTGTGTGCATGGTGGTTGCTCTTCACTGAGAGGTTGGGGAGTGCCATCAATGCTGGTGACTTTGCCTTCTTTTGTGCCCCATCCTGAAAATAGCTGAAATGACCTCTAACTTCGCAGGCTGTTGGGAGTGCACTGGGGGGGACAACATTTTGTCCAGGGAGTCCCTTGCTGGGTACGTCCTTCACATCCTCAGGAACAAAAGTGTGTTGTGATATTTCTTGTGCTTAGTTGCCTTTTCTCTCTATTTCTTAGGCAAAACTTGGAGATGAAATCCTTGATTACAGAGATTTAGCTGCTCTTCCTAAGAATAAGGCAATCTATAACATCGATCGTCCAGATATGATCTCCTATTCTCCATATATCACCTATCTGACAGATGACAGACACATTTACGGGGAGGTACTGATGCTACATGTATACCTAGATGCTCACTTGTTATGCTCAAGTGTTTTAATTCCAAATGGTATTTAATTAAAAAAGCATGTTTTTGTGTAAAAATATGTATGTCTACATGTGATAGGTAACAAGGAATCCTTGCTAAATTTGACTTCAAAATTTGAAACCAAGCCAAAAGAACTTCATATTTTTGTTATGAATTTGATTTTATATTGTGGAAGCAGAATATAGGTGACTCTTTCCCCTGTGTACATTCACCTCTATTTGTCTTTCCACAGAGTTCATCTTCATGTCACCCATGTACATTGGCCTTTTTTTTGGCTATATATAATAAACAATTGTTGTCAGTGATGTGTGTTGTGTAACACTTAAAAAAATACAAAGCCTTTCTTCAACCAGGATGTTTATCTTTCATTTCATTTCATCATATCTCATTATTATGGAAACTTGCAGGTCCCATTGTAGAGTCACTACATATAGAACGGACTGTTTTATGAAGGGGTACAGTGACTGCAGATTCCAATACGTTGCCACAGGCAAACCTGGGAAGTTTGTTTATTCTAACATTCACATTGTATTTATTGATTAAATGTATGTCCCACTGTTCCTGAAGGGAGCTCAAGGTGGCACACAGAAGAGGGCACCCCTGCATCTTCCATCTAAGAACTGACTAGTCCTAGACATGGTTAGCTCCAGCAAGGTGGCTGTAATAGATGCCCTCCTGTCTCTATGCCCTGTCTCACTTGCCTAGTACAAGCTGAAGATCATCTGCCCAGGAAACCATGGGCATCTCAGTCCTAAAACCAGGCTGCAAACCAGATCGAAATGAATCAACTTAGGAACGCCTGAGGTTTCTCTATCACCATAGACTCTACCATGTTTCCAAGTAAAGGGTCCAAATAATATACGACATCTTCATAATGCTAAGCAACAACTCAGCATCTTTGAGGAAACCTGAAATAAGCCATCCAAGCAATTGTGATGACTCAGTACTTGCAGCCGCCTGTTAGACTCTGCTTGAACTATGACATCCAAGTCAGAGGGGATCTGTGCAATTTCATTACCAAAGAATCCAGCAAAAATAAAAAAGAGAGGTAACTATTGATTGTTAACCTTACAGTTGAGACGCCTTAGGGGCCAAAAGACCCTACACAGCCTCACTAAGCTTCACAGGATGTAATTCAGCTGATGCAATGATATCAGAAAAGATGCCACTGTGTCATGGCCTCCTCAAAGGCCTGCAAATGAGCTACATAGCTGCTCGGTTGGATTTGAACGGTGTCTTTTGCCACCATTGCCCTAGTTATTTGCCAACATATTTCAAGTCACCTGGCATCTCGGCAAGCCAGAGGACTGGGTTTATGGGCGAGATCAGGGAGGAGGTGAGGAGAGGAGGCCTAGTAGCAATTATTTCAATAGCCCAAGTAAACCTTTCATCCCAAACTATCACATAAATCTTTTGTAAAAATTCCCCAGAGAGTTCAAGAAACCCAGTGGATTCACCTGTGTTCAGGACTAGACCATCCTAATTGATCCCCTGCCATTATGGTGCAGACAGTCAACTTTGCAGTAGGTGCTGCAGATCCTCATAGAACTGATCTACTTCTGCTTCTTCAGCATCTGTGGTTGGGGCATGTATTTGGATCACTGTGATGTTAAATGGCTTACCCTGAATTCGAATTGAGATCATTCTATCATTTTTTGGATTGTATTCAAGCACTGCTTTAGCCACTTTATTATTAATTATGAAGGCTACTCCATTTCTTCTGTGATCCTCTTGTCCACAGTAGTAGATCTGGTGGTGATCTGATGTGAAGTGGCCCATTCCAGTCCATTTCAGTTCACTGACACCCAATATATCTATATTTAATCTTGACATCTCACCAATAACCACATCCAATTTGCCCTGGCTCATAGATCTTACATTCCAGGTTCCTATAGTGTGTTGATCTTTAGAACATCGGATTCGTCGTTCACCACCAGCACCGTCGGCCGCTAGCCGTCCTTTTGGCTTTGAGCTAGCTGTGTCATCACATCTGGGGCTAGTTGAACTTATCTTCTGTTCCTCCCCAGTAGCATTTTGACCATCTTCCGACCTGGGGGTCCCATCTTCCGATGGTATACCGACATCTCTCTGGTTGTACTGATCCATTTAGTTTTCACGGCAAGAATACTGGAGTGGGTTGCCATTACCTTCCCCAGGGATCGTATTTAGTCTGACCTCTCTACCATGACCTTCCCGTCTTGGGTGTCCCTTCACGGTTTAGCTCATGGCATCCTTGAGGTGCTCAAGCTCCAGCACCACGACAAGGTAACGATTTCCTTTGCTGGAGACCTGCCTTTCTACTAGGACTAAAACAACCCTGGTGTTGCCATGAAATCCAAGCAGTCCTGAGCTACATCATTCATGGTAGCTTCATCATTCATGTTAAAGTCATCCAGGCCAATAGCCAAGGCCAACTCTATCAGCTCAGCTAAAGAGTCTGCTGGGCAGCTAGGTGAGTGGTACACCAGCTCCAGTTTATTCCTATAGTCAAATGCCAGGTGCTCACAATCAATGTTGGGCTGTGTTAGATTCATATCTGAACTTGTGTTAGAATTTGGAGGAAAATTAGGTTTAAATAATAAGCATCGTGTTTATAGGTGTTTCTTAGATAAAATTGCTCATACTGGAAGCCTACTTGGTATCAGTTGGCTACTGTTGCTTAGGTGAGTGTGTTGTTTCTGCCTGAGAATGAAGTCTAGGTGCTTCAAGAAGTCCATGCCACAACTTTCCACCTGTCCTCTCCCTTAGAATCATAGAATAGCAGAGTTGGAAGGGGCCTACAAGGCCATCTAGTCCAACCCCCTGCTCAATGCAGGAATCCACCCTAAAGCATCCCTGACAGATGGTTGTCCAGCTGCCTCCTGAAGGCCTCTAGTGTGGGAGAGCCCACAACCTCCCTAGGTAACTGATTCCACCGTCGCACTGCTCTAACAGTCAGGAAGTTTTTCCTGATGTCCAGCCAGAATCTGGCTTCCTTTAACTTGAGCCCGTTATTCCATGTCCTGCACTCTGGGAGGATCGAGAAGAGATCCTGGCCCTCCTCTGTGTGACAACCTTTTAAGTATTTGAAGAGTGCTATCACATCTCCCCTTCTATTAATGCAGCCCAAAATAGCATTTGCCTTTCTTGCAGCCATATCGCACTGTTGGCTCATATTCAGCTTGCGATCTACAACAATTCCAAGATCTTTCTCGTTTGTAGTATTGCTGAGCCAAGTGTCCCCCATCTTGTAACTGTGCATTTGGTTTCTATTCCCTAAATGTAGAACTTGGCATTTATCCCTATTAAATTTCATTCTGTTGTTTTCAGCCCAGCACTCCAGCCTATCAATATCACTTTGAAGTTTGTTTCTGTCTTCCAGGGTATTAGCTATCCTACCCAGTTTTGTGTCATCTGCAAATTTGATCAGCGTTCCCTGCACCTCCTCGTCCAAATCATTAATAAAAATGTTGAAGAGCACTGGGCCCAGGACTGAGCCCTGCGGCACCCCACTCGTTGCCTCTCCCCAGTTTGAGAAGGTTCCATTGATAAGTACTCTGAGTCCGATTCTGTAGCCAGCTGTGAATCCACCTAATAGTGGATTCCATCTAGCCCACTTTTAGCTAGTTTCTTAATCAGAATGTCATGTGGTACTTTGTCAAAAGCTTTGCTGAAGTCAAGATATATGACGTCCACAGCATTCCCACAGTCCACAAGGGAGGTTACCCTATCAAAAAATGAGATCAAATTAGTCTGACAGGATTTGTTCCTGACAAATCCATGTTGGCTTCTAGTAATCACTGCATTGATTTCAAGGTGTTTACAGATTGACTTCTTTATAATCTGCTCCAGAATTTTCCCAGGGATGGATGTCAGACTGACTGGTCTGTAGTTCCCAGGTTCCTCCTTTTTGCCCTTTTTGAAGATAGGGACAACGTTAGCCCTCCTCCAGTCGTCCGGCACCTCACCCATCATCCATGATTTTGCAAAGATAATAGACAAAGGTTCTGAGAGTTCTTCTGCTAGCTCCTTCATTACTCTAGGATGCAGTTCATCGGGCCCTGGAGATTTAAACTCATTCAAGGAAATTAGGTGTCCTTTGACCATTTGTTTATCAATCTCAAACTGCAATCCTGCCCCCTCAACTTCTGCTTCACTTTTTCCAGGGGGGTCATAGACCCGCTTTTGGGAGAAGACCGAGGCAAAGTAGGAATTGAGCACTTCAGCCTTTTCTTTGTCGTCTGTTATCTATTTGCCATCCTCATTAAGCAGTTGAACCACTATTTCTTTCCTCTGTCTTTTACTACTCACGTATCTGAAGAAAGCCTTTTTATTGCTTTTAGCATCCCTCGCTAATCTCAGCTTATTCACAGCTTTAGCCTTCCTGACGCCATTTCGGCACTTCTGATCCACATGTCTGTACTCTTCTTTCGTAGCCTGGCCTTCCTTCCACTTCCCATATGTATCCTTTTTTGTTTTCAGGTCATCTCTAAGCTTTTTGTGGAGCCACATTGGTTTCCTCTGTTGTCTTCTATCTTCTTGGTTAGTAACATTTTGCTAAGGTAAGCTGGCTACCTTAGTCATCATGGGAACCTTTCCTGGCCACCTTTAAGTAAGTGGTCATTCAGCTTCTTAAGAAACATTGTCAGACCCCACTGGCTTGAGCAGTTATACTCTTAATATAAAACTGCCATTGTTGAGCAAGGTCTTGGAACAAGTGATTACTGGAGAACTCAAGGCAGGGACTCGTAAATGAAGCTGAACATCTTTTGAGTTTCCAGGTGTTGTAGGGACAAAAACTGCCCTGATCACCTTTATGGAATAGCTATGCCAGGAAATGGGGGAGTGTGACCCTCTCAGTTCTTTTGGGCATGTCATGGCTCAGGAGGCTTTTTAATACCATTGTATTGTTCTGAAGTTTGGGGCTCAACTATATGGTGGTGCTGTTCGTTTATGGAAAACAAGTTTCCAAAGATGGTGCTGGGACATTATTGTTTCTCTCTAGAGAAGCTATCCTGTGGAGTTCTTCCAGTTCTCTATGTGATGATCTTTAGTGATGAAAGACCTGGGTGAATTATGAGGTGCAATGTCATCAGTGTGCCGATACTTGTCTCTTTTTGTCCTTTCATCATCTTGGTTTGATGGTTGCATCACTGAATTTGTCTGAAATTGCTAATAGACTGGATGAAGGCAAATCAACTAAAACTATTATAATATGCTCTTGAAGACATGGTTCAGCTGGTTCAAATGCTGCCATCCAATTAGTGACTAGCACAAGTCAGCTCAATCATATTATACATATTCTGAAACAATTATATTGCTTGTGAGGTTGTTTGAGGGCCCACTTCAAGGTTCTCTTTGACCTATGTATTCATGAAAATTCTGCATATTTGTTACCTTAAGAGGAAATTGTGCCTCCTCCCATATAAACCTTGAAATTTGAGAACAGCAAATGAAACCCTGCTGGCCAGCACCAACTTGTATGGATACTGCTGAGTTAGTTTTCACAAGAAACTCAACCTTTTCAGTAAGGGCCTAGACTGTAGTACAGGTGATCTCCTGGGATACCCCTTCCATAATGCCTGACACAGGAATGCTCCCCTCTGCATTTGGGCCTGGCCAACTCACTGAAAAACTGTACTGGGTGCTTTTTTCCACTCAATGCGGCTCTTCAGAGGACCCACCCACACCCTCTGGCTTGCTCTGAGAGTGAGCCAGAGTGCAGGCAATGGGAATGGGTGAAGTGATGGGGGGGCAGTAATGAGAGGGCAACATGGTGGCAGTAGTGGGTGACACGGCAGCATGTTTGTGCTCTTCTGCCTTAGCCCTCAGGATAGCTGCTCTGAATTTGCCCAGCATGAGTTAATTCAACTGCTAAAGTACCTTAAAGAAAACACTCTTTGGTGAATGTAGTGAATTTATGTATGGACACTTCAAACAAAACACACAGCTTTAGCCTGCACTCTGAATATGTGGAAACTCAGCTATCTCAAACTATTGGGTCCACGCATCAACGTTTTCATATGTCATCTCCTAATGCTCAAAAATGTTTCGTTGTTTTCTTATGTTTGCTTGAAAATCACTTCATATAGGAGTTCTTCAAGATCGTTGTTCTTTGTGCAATGTTCACAGGAGTTATTAAATGAGGTATAGCTTTCAATCACAGTTCTTCTCTTTGAAAGAACTAACATTATTGTGAGTCCATGGAGATGACTTCTGCCCACACTCCCATGAGCCTACTGTTGTACGAAGATTTATTTTCCTATTTGCTTCAGTGGAATATCTGTGGAGCCTCCTGTTGCACATGTGAAGTAAATGCAGAAGCTCCTCCTTTAAGGACCCACAATGTAGACTGGATTACTGATAGAGTTTTGTAATGAGAACATGGCATAGATAATTAGTATTATTTCAAAATGGCTTTACTTGCAAGTAACACAATGCATGAATTTATTTCACTAATTGGTATTTATTTAATTATTTATATTGCTGTTCACAGTCACCTCAGTTGCAACCCACATCCACTGAGGTAATCCCCAAAGATTTGGTTTTTTCGGTTCATGACTCATTCAATTTGTATACAAAGATTGCTGTCTGAGCCGAAACTGTAAGCTAATAGCATTGAGTTCATTTTTTTCTCGGATGAGGCTGCATCAAGATGGAGGCTTCCCCAATGACCTGACTTGCACATAATGTCAACCCACAGTTTAAACCCATTGGTTTGTGCAGAAGCAGGAGAGAATGGACACACTGCCTGTAGCACACCTGCCTTTTCTGCTTTTACTCAGCAACCCACGATTGCTGACCATGATATCAAAACCCAGATGGCTGGGTTGTTTAGCCCTAAACAACCCAGCAGTCTGGGTTCAGCTGTCCTGTTCAGCAACCTACGAAGCAGCTGATCATGGGTTGCAGGCAACAAAGCTGCTCCCTCCCACTCGTGCATGGCAAGCCTTCCGTCTTAAATAATTCGTTACTATTTCACACAGACAGAGCCGGTGTTTGCAGCATTTGGGCAGAATGGGGGAGCAGGAACCTCGAGCAGCAGGCATCAACTCGTACAGAAAAACCTTTTTTTGGCTACAGAAAAATCAGTATGTCTGATGCTCAAAAAATATCTTTACAATCTGAGCCAGGACACAGGACAACTAGGAGCAGGGCTTCTTTGTAAAGAAGTTACTTTGGGTTTGGTTGCTGTTTTCAGGAGGCCGCTGTCCTTGATCACATTGATGTGATAGTTCTACTGATTGACATCAGCATTTCTTATTCAGATACTTTAAAAATGTGAACAAGCTGATGATTTAATGTTTTAAACGAATTAATTCCATTAAGTGGTGAACTACTTTTTCATTTAAATTTAGTATAACATTTCTGCTCAATCCTACAATGTAGGAATAAACTGGATCCAACTCATACAGTTTCAGATAGTCCCACTTCAGTCCCATTGAAAGCAATAGGACTTAGGTTAGGATCATAGAAAGTTACCTAATACTGCAGCAGACCATCTGGCTTAGTATGGTCTACAGTGCCAGGCAGTGGCTCTCCTAGGTTTCAGGCAGGAGTCATAGAATCATAGAATAGTGGAAGGGGCCTCTAAGGCCACCGAGTCCAACCGCCCCCCCCCCGCCCGCTCAATGCAGAAATCAATGCAAGAGTCTTTCCAGCCTGACCTTAAGATGCTGCGGATTGAACCTGGAACCTTTTGGTGCAGAGTCAAAGGTGCAGAGCCTGAGCTCTAGCAGTGAGCCACTTTTCTTCCCCCAACTTCCCCTGTTGATTTCAATGGACTAAAAGATGACTATTTCGTGTGGATCCAACTCTATGACTGGGTTCATACAATCGCAGTGGGGAAAGCAACCATTGTGGCTGCTCCCCTTTGCTTGTGGCCACCATTTACGTTATGCCCCGTGCTGCAACACAAGTTGGTATGTCAAATGAACCCAGTGCATGGCATAGTGTTGGGGAGTGTCGTACCCACTGTACAATTCACGAAGTGCAGTAGAAATGTAGGGTGGGTACAAAGCTCTCTCCCAGTCGCACTGCGCACCAGGTTTGGATGACGCGCCAACCCGTGCTGCAGCATGGCGAATAATGTAAATAGCGATCGTATGCACAGGGGCAGTGGGAGCAGCCACAAGGGATGCTTTCAGCACTGTGATGCAATCATGTGAAGGCCCTAATAAAAACACACATATGCTAAAAAGCCATCGTTGGCTCTTTACAGCACAATCCTATACATGCCTACTCAGAAGTAAGTCCTACTGAGTTTATTGGGGCTTACTCCCATGTAAGTGAATATAAGATTACAGCCTTAGTTTCAATTACAAAGTCCTGTGAGAACCTTAAGCTATTTTTTCTAGCTACTAGAGTAGGAGTGGTACAAACTATTTGTACCTGCAATTTACATGTCTTCAGAATTGGACAAGAAACATACCAAATCTAAAATATAGAGCCCTTTCTATGACATGAATGCAAAATGTGATTTATTATAGGTATTTTATAACTTAACATTCTTTCTTCCCTAAAGACATAAAAGGTCTTCCTTCCCCTTCTTCTTCTTCCTCCCAGGGTGACCAAGATGACCGTTCTTTGAAGCAGTACAGGATTTCAAGCCCTAGTTCCACTGGCTCGCTTGGCTATGGCCGTAACACCCCAACTAGCCATTCACCTCAGAACTACAGCAGACCAGGTAGGTGGGGCAGGGTGTCTTGACTCTCTCGTGCCTCTTTGGCCTGTAGAAGTAGAGGCATTCTTTCTTTTTAGATGCATGTTGCGGGCAAATAATTAAAATTCTTGCAGGATATTTTAATTTTTTTCAAATCTTGCCATCCTGAGAGAATTAAACACAAACACGGGGAAATCCACGGCACGTGCCCTCCTAAAGTTCTTGCAGAACTGCAGTCCTAGGCCACAATACCAAGGCATGCATCTGCAAGACCTACATGGGCTGGGAGAGATTTCTGAACGTCTTCTCAGAGTAGGGAATATCATGCAACCCTTCTTCCTCGACAGCAGCGCTCACCAAAGAATAGGTTGATTACACCTTCTACAAAATTAATCCTCATTGGATTTAAATACCATGACCCTAAACCAAAAAGTTCTAGAGATGAGCACACCCGGATTCATTGGGCAATTTTGTGTGTTTTATGACTTGGACCTTTTCGTTAGCCACCCAGGGTACTTTTTAGAGGAAAGGCAGAATATAAATATCTTTAAATAAATATTTTTCCACCCTGCAGCAGCAGTTTTCCTCCTTAAGTGCTGTGTGTCTGTGCACACATGTGGGAAACAGCTTTGGAATCTACCCCTCCCCTACAGAACTACAGGAGGGGAAAATGCCTTTAAAGGTACCTACACAAAGATGAGCCCTGTGCTGATGATGTATTCCCCTCCCCAGGCCTATGGGAAACCCTGGGTTCTATGCACAGCTCCGCCCTGTGAGAGCAGGGCTGGGAACGGGAGGCAGGAGCATCTTCAGGGGCGCAATGATTAGGCTGCTTATCATAAAAGTTATAGCAGCCTTGTAGGGAATTAAAGCATCCGTATGTTTTCTGGAGAATGTGTTTATTGTCCAGGAGACTGAAATGAATGCATGCCCTCTCCATAGCAATTATATCTTCTTTTATTCATACAGTTTGGTGGGAATTTATTATATTGGTTGAAGGGATAAAATATTAATTACGTTATTTCCATCTTTCCCAACTTCAGAGGGGGACTGCACAGGGGGTGGGGGGAAACAGACAAGTATGCAAACTGGATTGCAGACCAGTCTAACAGATTGATAGGAAACCCACTGAATCTCTTGCAAAACAATGCTCATTAAAAAAACCAAAAGCCTCTCTACAAAGGTGAAAGGGAGAACTGTTTAAAACTAAACAAAAATTCTGAAACTGCGGCACTCTGAAGCTACAGCTACAGGTTGTATTTGTAGCTCTGCAGCCAAGGTACTTCGAATCTAGGGAAGAGGCGTGAATATCTGCAGATGTAACCAGAGGCCCTGGGCCTCTCCCAGAAGCAAGGCTGTTGCAGCCGCAGCCCTTAGACAGGCTTGTCTCAGGGCTTATGTTGGCTAAAGCCCCACTCAGGCCTTTTGTTTGGTTGTTTTGTTTTTAATCCGCTCAATAGCTAGCGTTTGTTGAGTGGATTATGATCAGTTCGGAGAATAAAATACCATACAAAACGTTAAGAGAATACAATAAAATATAAAACAACAAACAAAGGAATAGCTATATAAACAACACAGGAAGAGAGGGAGAGAGAGAGAGAGAGAGAGAACAGCCATACAAACCTAAAAACTAGATTTTTTTTTTTTAGGGTCTAGAACTCCTATCCTTAAAGCATTTAATGTCCCCTGGCCAATACTTTCTTGGATTCCACAACCTCCTTATTCAGTTTGCTGAAATGCTTTGAAGTTAGAATGTTTTTATTAATGTTAAACCAAAATGTGCTTTTGTCTACTTCAAAGCAATTGCTCTTCTCCTGTCACTAGTGGAGATGGTAAATATTTCCCTATTATTTCTTCTGGAATCCTTTTTGAATATTCGAGAAACAATTGCCTGAGATCTTTAATTATCTTTTTTTCTGAGCTAATAGGTTCCCATTTCCTTCTGCCTTCCCTCATAGAGTTTGCTTTTCACAGCTCTCCTCTGCATTCTTTCCAGCTTGCAATATCATTTTTAAGCAGAGAAGGTGTGAGACTGCAAAGGAAGGCCTCCTCCTCAAAACGTCTGGCCCCCTTTCAAGCTGGATCCAGCCCCCTTGAAGTGTGGTTCACACTTTCCCCCCACTGTTTCGACCCCTCTGCCAGGTCCTCTGCAAGTGTTAGAAAAAAGAGGCTTGCCTTGGGTAGGGGCAGAGGCTGATGGCCTGGGCTGGCTTCACTACCACATCAAAGAAGCCCACAAGGCCTCTCCTTACTGGAAAATTACACCCAAATGCCTGTTTCTTCTGGGGACCATGGGGCATGTAGTTTTTAAACCATAAGCCCCATGATCTGCATGTTGTTTTTAGCAGAGGAGAGGTCTTGTGGCCTTGTGTGGGAGTGAGCCCTTCCCTTTTCCTGTTTCCCCCTCCCCCTTCTCTAAAGTAGAGGGCTTTTGCTTCAGGAAGTTGTGGAAGGGGACCTGGCACCCCTCTGAGCTTTGGGGGCATTCCTGTTGAATAACCCTCTATATTCTTTGAGCATTAGGTAGGAACCTCAAAAAGAAAAAGAAAAAGTCCAGATAGTTGTGGGTGTGGGTGGGAGTGGGAGTTTGCGCATTCCTAGAGCCAGGATAGCATAGAGCTTAGAGCGCTGAACCAGGAGGGCCATTTCCCTACTCAGCCATGGATCCCTTTGGGTGATCTTGGGCTACTCTCGGCCTCTCAGTCTAACCTCCTCATAGTGTTGTGGAGATAGAAATAGGGAGGGGTGGCAGGAAACCATGTTCTGAAACAAACTACAAGAGTGTTGCCATTTTTTGCCACAGCATTAGTTGGCTAATCATGTGCATGTCATTAATTACTACAAACCTGAAACCCCTCTTTGAAGGGCTGCTTCCTGCTGAGCTTAGCCGTAGTTGTACATTTGGTTGTTTCCTTTGTGGAACACACCGTATGTTGCTTCTTGTTGAATTTTAGATTCCAGGTCTCCCATTTTTAGCAGTATCCGTTTGAATACTTTCCCTAGCCACTAAAGCGTTTTCCATTTTTAAAATGCATTTACCATCCAACCATGTGTTAAATATACTGCATATTATTTCGTCCAAGTCACTGATGAAGAAGACATTGAACTGCAGTGGGCCTCCAGCCTCTCAAACTGCACTGGGTTCCTCTTCCCATTCTGATGCTGGTCTATATATCACTTCATATAAATCACTGATGGTCATTTTTCAAGCTTTCCTATAATGATAGCATGTGAAAATATATCAAAAGCTAGCCACTGCCTGACGCTACACTGCCATAGAATGAAGTTGGCTATTATCACAACGGGAAGTTTATAAATAGCTGCCAATGTGGTGTCAAAAGCAGGCATAGCCCAGGGCATCACCATTGGTAGCTAACCAAAGCTGACTAAAAATTGGAACTGCTACAAGCTGCAAGGGTCTAAATCACACTACGTAAAACAGTTTTCATTCTGCTCAGATTGTGTTAGTTGATTTAAGCCAGTCATTCATTCCTGCCAATTTTACTGTTTGCTAATAATAATTTTTCATTTCTTCAACCAAGAATAATGGAAAAAAGCATGATTTCATAGAATCATAGAATAGTGGAGTTGGAAGGGGCCTATAAGGCCAATGAGTCCAACCTCCTGGAAAACAAAACTTTTGTAGTGTTGTCCTTCCAGCAAATGTCAGTGGAAATTCTTCTTTCATGGACTTTAGATCATTTGGTTACTGAGAAATTTGCTGTCTCTGATTTAGTGGACACTCCTGGGTTTTTCCCCTCTCCTACCTTCACTTGATACACTCACAGGAACTGATATTCTCTTGCTCTTGGTTCTGGTTTCAGATATACACTCTATTAATTGGCAGTTCTCTTTTCATCGCAGTCATAAATACTCTCACATTAAATCTTTGTGATACAAGCTGGGCAGGCATTGATTCCATTGTTTAGAACAATTTCTAGACCTGTTTGCTTGTCCCTGTGTGGTTTGTACCAATATACAAGCATGTCATATTGCAGAAATGATCTTATGAGACTGTGTCTCTTAATGCTCTTATGCTCTCCTTCCAAGTGGAAAAGTAACATTTCTTATTAGCTATTTTTTCTGAATGTTTTACACTATCACACACTTTTCATCTAGACACAGCAAACACGGAGAGAAAAATGACTCTAAAAAAGATCCTATGACAAAATTCGAATGAGTTCTAAAAGTATGTGTTGATGAGTATTAGGGTGTCTTCTTCTATGCTTGAAGTTAGCTACAGTTTCAACCCAAACTAAATCAGTGCTTAAATTTTTATCCATCAGGGTGTTACATCGTTGCTGTCTTACTCAGAGCAGGCAGTTGTTGTGCACTGAAATCTACACTGGAAATGTTTGCATTCTAATAATGGCTTGGAGACTCTCAAGACTCTTCTCAGCTCAAATCTTTGATGGCTTAAACTATAGAATGTTGTTACACTTCAGACCTTCCATCAGGCTAAATGCAGCCCATGTGGAAGCAGCCCTCCAGCGTCTTGATAAACCTCTTTTCACTTTCTGCCTGTGGCTGTGGCTGCATACTTGGCTGCTGACGGCAGCTGCATTTAGTTTGGAAGGTGATGCTTTGTTCAGTGGATGCTCCTGGACCCATCTCTGTCACTGGAGACCCAGGGGTCCTCGGTGGCCCGGAGCTCCCATTATCAACTTCAGTTGGTACACCAGCTACACCCATTCCTGGATCGGGATGGCCTTGCCACGGTCATTCATGCGCTGGTAACCTCACGATTAGACTACTGCAACGCGCTCTATGCGGGGATACCCATGGGTGAGGTTCAGAAGTTGCAGCTTGTGCAGAACACAGCAGCTAGGGTGTGTTCTGCACATGGGGACGCCTAGCTCTGCCCACATAAAACCAGTGTTAAAAGAACTGCACTGGCTGCTTGTTAGCTACCGAGCCACGTACAAGGTTATGCTATTATCTTATAAAGCCTTAAACAACTTGGGACCAGGATACCTAGCAGACCGCCTTCCCTTGTGACATTTACTGTCACAAATGTCACACCCAGGTGACATTTACAACCTTCAGAAGAGGCCCTACTGGCCATTCTGAGATGACGAGAATGCCGCCATGAAGAACCTTGGCAGCCAAGAACCTTGTAGCGGCCCCCACCCTCTGGAAAACCCTCCCTTGTGTGGTTCAGGAGGCGGAAAATGTAATATCTTTTAAACACCTCCTAAAATATATATATTTTTAGACAAGCCTTGCCTGGACTGTAACATACTCTTTATTTTAAGTTTTAAGTATGAATCTGGAGTGTTATATTATGTTTTTAATTGTAAACTGCCCAGAGAGCCTAGGCTGTTACACAGTATAAGTATGAAATAAATAAATTTAAATAAATAAATAAATTGGTACACAGACCCCTTCCAAAAGGAAGCTCCACTCTTCCCATTCTTTCTGAGAGAGAATGTATGACCGTGATGGTTGAAACAACAAATAGGATAGAGGAACAGGAGCAACCCAAGGAGGGGAAGGAGGAGGTGGAGGCAGGCAAAGGGCATGGCCAAGGTGACGGGACATGCCCCTAGGCAAAGGAGCTGCTTTTTAAACTTCAAAGCCAGCGAGTGGAGCCCTGATCTGGGTTGCGATTTCTGTGTGTGGGTAAGAGAGGTTTGAACCTTCTCACCTAGCCACTCCCACCCCCATGCTCCCATCACATGGGACTTAACTGCCAAATCAAAGCTGCTATCCTTCCACATCTTATTTCAGTCAAAACCAGTGTGAATAAACTTTTGCATTATTAGTTAGGCAATTTTCTAGAAAGGAAAAGTTTCATTGCTGTGAGTATTTTGTAGGTTTGTGAAAGTAAATGAAGGGTTTTATTTTCACCTAACTTTCTGTTGCCCCCTAGCTGGTACTCAGACTCTTGGTACCAGTAGCTGCACCTCCCTGCCCCAACACACAAGCCTTGCATCTACATTCAGGCATGATTACATCCCTTTCTTCAAAGGTAAGGTCCAGGAATGGCATTTGTGATGTGGTAACTGTAGACATCTCCAAGTGTGTTTTGTTGTTGTGTGTGCATGGCCCTCTAATGAGTACATTTTCTCTAACTTTTGTGAGTACCTTCGTGATATAGATTTTAGATTTTTCTTTAATGGGTGTTGAATATTCACTGAAGGGAAAATTGTGTAACTTTTTAAATGACACTATATTATTTCAAACATGTTTATTTCATTATTCCTATTTTGGTAAAACTAAGGTATAAATCCCATCGAAGTAATGAGTGGTGGTGTTATCAGCTATCGACCCAGGATTTTTATTGGCAATTGGGGAGATAGCCAGTCCTGAACATTGATGGCCATCATCAACTGATGATGCAGATTTTTTCCAGTTCATGAAAGTGTCAGCCAACATGGCCAATGGTAAGGGTGGTCGAAAACATCGGGAGGGCAGCTGGTTGCCTACCCCTGCCATAGGCAATTTGCCATAAAAATTCTAGTGTCTTCTTTGTAGAAAACTCCTATTTGTCCATTTGAGCCCCTTCCTCAGATTGGCATGTTTTTCAATGTGGAGACTATCATGAGACCTTGTCCACACATTTAGGATAGTATCTCCTATTAAACTGTTGTTTGAGTTGCATCTTACCTTGCTATTTTGAGTGTTCAGAGATACCTGCTGTTTCTGTGGGTAGGAACCCTAATTCCTTTCTGTGTTTAGAAAATAACCATCCAAGAGACAGATTCTGATTTCAAAGGGCAGGATTCAACAGGGCCACTGCACTTACACACTGGATGTAGCACTAGTGTAAGCGATCTCTAGCGCAACGACAATAGCATAAGCTTGTGCAACGGGTTTCCCCAGAAAACCTGTTGCACCACTTTACCACAAGCACGTCTACATGAAGGGTTTGCCCCAGTGTGGCTTCACAGTAGCGTCACGTCATCTACATGACATAGCCTCCATTGCGAAGCCATCCAGGGGCAAACCCTGGAAACGCCGCTCCTGAAAAGTCGGGCTGCCCCACGCCTCTAAAAAGGTAAAACAAAAAACAAAAAAGTGGGGGGGAGGAGAGGTTCAGTGCCATTCCCTCCCTTTTTAAAAACATTTTATGATCTCTATATGCAGAGCTCTACAGAAACAAATAATAAAAATAAATGTGGGTGGGTGGAGAGGAACAGGCAGCCAGAGCAAGGAGACGCTGCTCGGTCCCTCTCGTGTCCTCCCCTGCTGCCTCGTTCCTTTCTCCCGTTTTTATAAAAGAGCTTATAAAATTAAAACAAAGGGGGCGATCAGGCAGCCAGAAGGAAGAGACGTGTTCAGTCCCTCTCGCGTCCTCCTCTGCTGCCTCATTCGCCCCCCCCCCCGTTTTTTCTCTTATATTAATCTCTGGAGCTCTGCAGGTAGAGCTCATTAAATTAAAAGGTGGGGGGAGGAATAGCACAGCGGCCTCATTGGATACTGCCACAAGTAATGTCCCAAGTAAAGTGGAACGGTTTAGGCTTTTTATTTATTTATTTTAAAAAACCCAATAACAGTGTGTGGGAGCTTTCTTTAGAGCTTAATCACAACTATGTCCTTGCACTCAAAAGTAATTGGATATGAATGTTACAAAGCAGGAGTGGGCAGACTCCAGGCTGGTATGATTCTTTTAACTAGAAATGTGGAATCCACCAAATGTAGTCACAAAATGCAACAGTTTCTGCATTTTTCTGTACTTTCTGCATTCCCTTGAACATGAGTGTGTACAATTCCACTCCACCCGTGTGTGTATGTGTGTGTGTGTGTGTGTGTGTGTGTGTGTGTGTGTATATATATATATATATATATATATATATATGCTTGGAACTGAGGATAATACTTCATGCATCTGATGAAGTAGACTGTAGTTCATGAAAGCGTGATCAATTTGTTAGCCCTTAAGGTGCTACCTGCTTCTGTTGTTGTAGGCTGCCATCACACCAGGCTTTTTATCCTGCAACTTACATGGGCTTTTGCAAGATTATGGGCAGACATATGCTTTGTCTTAATTTGTCTGCAAGTTCTATACATTGCATTATACAGCCACTAGATGGCACTGTCAATAGCACAACTCTATCATTATACACAGCTGGTATATTGGATTAATACTCCTTGCCGCATTATCTTCAATCTTTTAAAAAGTGGGATAAAAGTAAAAATGTGCAGGGGACACCCTAGAAGTTGACAACATTGTGTAAAGACACACAAATGTCTGTGAGTGTCCAATCACTAGCATGCAATAAAAACCTTGTGTAGAAATGCTCATAGTCACAAAGTAGTGGTTCAGACACCAGAGCCAATCACAATTGCTGTTGCATCCTATAATCCAGTTCTGGGAAGCCTCCTCCCCGCCCAAGGACTGCATTCCCTCAGAATAGTCTATCACAGACCACATACCAGCAGGTGCTGGGGCAAGAAACAAAAGGGGGCAAGGGAGAGCTACTCCACATGCCTTGTCAATATCATCACCACTCCACATTATTTTTTTCTCTGTGTTTCTATCTCATATACCCTAAATGTCTCACACACATACCACCAGGTTCTCTGCATTCCATTAATTTATTCCCCCATGCATATTATATTCAGAAGTAAATCCCACCCCCTTCTCCCTCCACATGTTCACATGTGAATCTGAGGATGTCCCTGCCATTAAGCAGAGCGAGGCAGCTGGCTCAGGCAGCAGATGGGGGTGGGGGCGGCAGCAGCAGCAGCTCACCCAGCTATTCTTGCTGAGCCCCATCTGTTCCCCTCTAAACTAAAGTTGCCTCAGGAGTAGTGGTGGATGTTAATTTGCTCCTGTTTAGCTCCAGGACCTACAACCAATTGGGTTTGAGATACGGTCGAAAGGAGCATCAAAGCAGCGGCACACTGCCTTGCGCTGCCCCGCACTGCAGACCCGATGTCGTGAAGACAAGGGCCAAGGGTCCAGCATCGGGGAACACAATCATTTTTTGTTACCTGTGCCTCTTCTCAAACATTGTTTGTGCTTCTTGTTGTGGCTTTTCAACCCAGCAGGCATTGCGTAAGGTCAGCCTCCCTTATCAGAGCACAACACAAGCTGCTTAGCAAAGCCTCCCCCCTCCCCACCCCCACTTTTGATGGGTGTCTGCGCGTTTGTCTGCTGTCCTCTCCCTTACTTGGGGCGTCTTCAGAGGGGGCGTTTTCTCCTGCAATTTACTGCTTCTTCCTGTTGCCCACCCCTCTGGTGTAGTAGCCCCTCGCCAGTCTCGGCATGAAATGAAACACTTCCTCACAAGTTCAGAAGTCTCTGTCTTTGGAGACGCCCCCCCCCGCCCCCGCCCGCCCATGCAAGTCAGTATTGTCCCTGTAAAAGCAACAGTAACATTGGGAGAGGGGAGTGTGTTGAAGGGGGGATTGAATAGAAAGGGTTAAAAGTTTTCCGAGAGGCGCGTGCAGAGCAGCCCCCGTCCCGTTGCTAAGCGCTGATTCTTCGCAAGTTCAGAAGTCCGCATCTTCAGAGGTCCGCCTCCCACAACTGCAAATCAGCATTGTCCCCGTAAGAGCGTCTTTGCAGCTCTGACCAGGCTTCCCAGCCATGCGATTTCCCTCCCCTCGGAAAACACTCTAACAGTAACAGTAACCCTTGAGTTGGGAGTTAAATGGAAACGGGTTGCATCTGCTCACCACCATCCCCTCCCCACGGCCCCTCTGCTGAAGCATTCCTGAAATATGGAACCGAGCAGGAGCAGAGGGATGGGGAGGGGGGAGACTCACTCCCAACTGACCCTCGTCAGGACTGAAGTCAAAGCTGTACCGCCCAACACCCGCCCACGCAAAGCAGGCCATAGAGCGATGGAAGGGTTACACAGGGAAACGATGGCGGTTTCATTGCATGACGGCTAAAATACCGTACTTTCCCTATAGCAAAGAGCTCCATCAGACGAGCGTTTTATTGCAGGCTTGTTACTGGGCACTCGCAGATTTTCATGAGTCCCCCTCGCGACGCCAGCTGCCCCCCACCCCTTCTGGCCTTTTTCACGCAACAAAAAAACACCCTAGGAAATCTGGCTTATTTTTAGAGATGGAACTTGCTGCTATCCCCTGCTGTGTGCAGCAGAAACCGCAGGATCAAAATGGCCCACTGAATGGGTCATGTGCACCTTTTTTATTTCCTCTTTCGAAAAAGGAAATATTGAGGGACAAATATACAGGCAGAGAAGCACCTGTAAGAAAACGTAATTTCCCCCCACGTTACCCTCCAAATGACAGGCAAAAAGGTGGGGAAGACATGAGACAACTGCATGGTGATGGTGTTGTGTAAAGCTTGTGGAAAAACCAGTGACCAAACCGTGATGATCGCATGAAAGTAAAGCCCATCTGAAGATGCCCTTGTTGTCAGAAGCTCTGCAAGATACGACTTGCTGTGTTATTTTTGTCATAAAGCCCTTTGTTGAAGGTGGTTGCATTCTTCCCCACTCCACCCCACCCCATCCCTTTTTTCAAAATCCCTTTTCCCCCCAGAGTCTCAGAGGTCCAGCACACCAGCATTTTATCCCACTCTCATCCTGCCCGGTTTGTCATTTTGAAACATGATGTCGTGCCTGTTCTGCAGTCACTTTGTCTCTTCCCCTCCATTTTCCATCTCTTTCTAGGGTGGGGAAAGTGTGATTTATTTTCTCCACGTGAAATAAAAGTGCCCTTCCGTCCCCATGTATTGCCGTCCTCAAGCTGTGTTGCTTTTGTTGGGGGTGGTCCTGCTGACGAAAGAAGAGGGCGGAGCAGTTCTCCTCCAGCTTGCTTAGTCTGTTGTTCAAACGAATGTACTTGTGCTGAGCTGGTCGAACAAACTTTTGCTGCTCCAACCCCACCTTCATTGCCTGCAGCAATGGCACCCAGTCAATTAAACACGGAATCTGTCAAACACTAGACAACAAAACCAGAGCGGGGAGGGGAGGAAGGTGCCCACGTCCATCACCTGACAAGAACCAATGAACTGAAGGGGGAAGGAAGAGTGGGGTGGGCACAATAGTGGGTGAGCAAACGTGTGAAAAGAAAGTTCACTGGTACAGCAGCAATGGTGAAAGGGACCAGCACTTGCTGTGCTAATGAAACAGAGGTCAAAATCACGGGTGCATACCAGGAAAAAGAAGTAGGTGTGATGGAGCTCTCAGAGGTATTATAATACCATAACATTAATTGGCATAGAATCATAATTTTAGGGTCGTCTTGCCCATGGGCCAGGGGTCTGGAATATGAGTCTGGGGTCTTTTAGGAGGTCTCCTTGTAGATTTCCCCAAAATCATTCCTTCCAGATCAAATTAGCCATCTGCGGTTTGGAGTAGCCTTTTCAAACTTCTGTTATCAAATTATTTGACCCTCTCAGTGCCACTATCCCATCTCCCATGTTGAAGTAAAGATTCCACTGCCAGTCTCCCTGGCATCTGTGCAGGGAATGGGAAAGGGGGACCATAAGAAAGCAAAGTGTCTTAGGCCGCCCTTGTGTGAATCCACGCAGCAGCCTCCCTGGGGCAAACCCTGTTTTCTGGGGAAGTAAGGAGGATACGTACTGGGCAGGAAGCAGCAGGTAGGCTGGGCTTTGGCTGAGCTCTCTTTCACCTGTGTTTGAATGGAGCTGGATACATCAGGGAGGTAGGACAGAGGTGAGACCACTGTGATAGTAAGGGAGATTTAAAGCTACCCACCACTCCCCCCCCCCTAAATTTCACTTGGGGCTAAAAAGGGAGGAAAGCTCAACTGGAGGGGTTTCTCTCTTCTTTTAGCCCCCACATATGGGAGGAATTTATTTATTTATTATTTATTTATTTTATTACATTTATATACCGCCCCACAGCCGAAGCTCTCTGGGCGGTTTACAACATTAAAAATAGTAAACATTAAAAGTACACTTTTTAAAAAAACAACAACATAAAAACAGTATAAAAACAGTATCCATTTAAAAACAGCAATTGGTGGGAAAGGGGCTGGATGAGAAGGTTAAATGTCCCTGGCCATGTGCATTGGTCCTTATCCAGATGGGGGGCCACTTGCCCACTTGCAAGTAAAAAAGAATCGTTTTCCTTCTATGTATTTAGTCACTAGGTTAAAATTCTCGCAAGTACGGAAAAGCAAGCTCAGTATTCATGGATATGAGATACAGTCTTTTTGACATTTACTAAAAAAACCTGACTATGTGTTTATAAAAATGAAGTAATAAATTAGGCATAATTAATTGCAAGTTCCAGAATGGGAAGGAATACTATTGGTATCTAAATTCTTATTTTTACAATTCTGAACAGTAGTTTTCAAACTTCCTACCTTCTGGGAATCCTTACTATATTGCCTTATCTGTCAAGGAACCCCTACCAAGGGTCACACTACAAACTAAATTATCAGCATAGCATATAGTTGAGGCTTACCTTTTGACTCATAGAATCATAGAATAGCAGAGTTGGAAGGGGCCTACAAGGCCATCGAGTCCAACCCCAGCTCAATGCAGGAATCCACCCTAAAGCATCCCTGACAGATGGCTGTCCAGCTGCCTCTTGAATGCCTCTAGTGTGGGAGAGCCCACAACCTCCCTAGGTAACTGATTCCACCGTCGCACTGCACTAACAGTTAGGAAGTTTTTCCTGATGTCCAGCCGGAATCTGTCTTCCTTCAACTTGAGCCCGTTATTCCGTGTCCTGCACTCTGGGAGGATCGAGAAGAGATCCTGGCCCTCCTCTGTGTGACAACCTTTTAAGTATTTGAAGAGTGCTATCACGTCTCCCCTCAATCTTCTCTTCTCCAGGCTAAACATGCCCAGTTCTTTCAGTCTCTCTTCATAGGGCTTTGTTTCTAGACCTCTGATCATCCTGGTTGCCCTCTTCTGAACACGCCCCAGCTTGTCTGCGTCCTTCTTGAATTGTGGAGCCCAGAACTGGACACAATACTCTAGATTAGGCCTAACCAGGGCCGAATAGGGAGGAACCAGTACCTCACGTGATTTGGAAGCTATACTTCTATTAATGCAGCCCAAAATAGCATTTGCCTTTCTTGCAGCCATATCGCACTGTTGGCTCCTATTCAGCTTGTGATCTACAACAATTCCAAGATCCTTCTCGTTTGTAGTATTGCTGAGCCAAGTGTCCCCCATCTTGTAACTGTGCATTTGGTTTCTATTCCCTAAATGTAGAACTTGGCATTTATCCCTATTAAATTTCATTCTGTTGTTTTCAGCCCAGCACTCCAGCCTATCAAGATCACTTTGAAGTTTGTTTCTGTCTTCCAGGGTATTAGCTATCCCACCCAATTTTGTGTCATCTGCAAATTTGATCAGCGTTCCCTGCACCTCCTCGTCCAAATCATTAAATAAAAATGTTGAAGAGCACTGGGCCCAGGACTGAGCCCTGCGGCACCCCACTTGTTGCCTCTCCCCAGTTTGAGAAGGTTCCATTGATAAGTACTCTTTGAGTCCGATTCTGTAGCCAACTGTGGATCCACCTAATAGTTGTTCCATCTAGCCCACTTTTAGCTAGTTTGTTAATCAGAATATCATGTGGTACTTTGTCAAAAGCTTTGCTGAAGTCAAGATATACGACGTCTACAGCATTCCCACAGTCCACAAGGGAGGTTATCCTATCAAAAAATGAGATCAAATTAGTCTGACAGGATTTGTTCCTGACAAATCCATGTTGGCTTCTAGTAGTAATCACTGCATTGATTTCAAGGTGTTTACAGATTGACTTCTTTATAATCTGCTCCAGAATTTTCCCAGGGATGGATGTCAGACTGACTGGTCTGTAGTTCCCAGGTTCCTCCTTTTTGCCCTTTTTGAAGATAGGGACAACGTTAGCCCTCCTCCAGTCGTCCGGCACCTCACCCGTCTTCCATGATTTTGCAAAGATAATAGACAAAGGTTCTGAGAGTTCTTCTGCTAGCTCCTTCATTACTCTTGGATGCAGTTCATCGGGCCCTGGAGATTTAAACTCATTCAAGGAAATCAGGTGTTCTTTGACCATTTGTTTATCAATCTCAAACTGCAATCCTGCCCCCTCAACTTCTGCTTCACTTTTTCTAGGGGGGTCATAGACCCGCTTTTGGGAGAAGACTGAGGCAAAGTAGGAATTGAGCACTTCAGCCTTTTCTTTGTCCTCTGTCATCAATTTGCCATCCTCATTAAGCAGTTGAACCACCATTTCTTTCCTCTGTCTTTTACTACTCACATATCTGAAGAAAGCCTTTTTATTGCTTTTAGCATCCCTCGCTAATCTCAGCTCATTCACAGCTTTAGCCTTCCTGACGCCATTTCGGCACTTCTGCGCCACTTGTCTGTACTCTTCTTTTGTAGCCTGGCCTTCCTTCCACTTCCTATATGTATCCCTTTTTGTTTTCAGGTCATCTCTAAGCTTTTTGTGGAGCCACATTGGTTTCCTCTGTTGTCTTCTATCTTTTCTCCTTGTTGGAATTGTTTGTAACTGTGCCTTTAAAATTTCCTTTTTTAAATACTCCCACCCATCCTGCACTCCTTTTCTCATTAGGCTCCCTTGCCACGGGACCTTACTTATTATAGTTCTGAGTTTATTAAAATCAGCTTTCCTAAAATCCAGAGTACGTGTATGGCTACGCTCGACTTTTGTCTCCTTCATAATCAAGAATTCAAGTATGACGTGGTCACTTTCCCCCAGAGTTCCCGTAACTGCCACTTTATCCACTAAGTCATCCCTATTGGTCAATAACAAGTCAAGGATTGCCAATCCTCTAGTTCCTTCCACCACTTTCTGTAGGAGAAAGTTATCACCCATACATGCCAGGAATTTCTTGGAAGGGCCGCTTTTGGCAGTAATGGTCTCCCAACAGATATCAGGGTAATTGAAGTCCCCCATCACTACTACATCACACTTCCTTGAAACACTGGCAATTTGTTTCTCAAAAGTTTCGTCCCTGTCTTCTCCTTGATTGGGTGGTCGGTAGTAGACTCCGATTATCATATTCTTTTTATTCCTAGCCCCATTTATTTTAATCCAGACGCTCTCGACGGGGCTCCCAATCTCATCCGCCTGTATTTCTGTACAGGGATAGGTATTTTTAACATATAGTGCAACTCCATCTCCCTTTCTATTTCTTCTGTTCTTTTTGAACAAGTTATATCCTTCAATTGCTATATTCCAGTCATGGGAGTCATCCCACCAAGTTTCAGTTATACCTATCAAGTCGTATTTGCCTTCATGTAATAAGAGTTCAAGTTCATTCTGTTTGTTTCCCATGCTCTGGGCATTAGTATATAGACATCAAAGACCATGTGTTTTATAGTCTGGCTTTGTTCCTACCTTGTTGCAGACACTATTTTGGGACACTGTTGGAGCTGTTCTCTGTACTGTGGTGCACTGGCCTTCATCCATTGTTGCCTCAAAATTTACGTCTCCCACCCCCGTAAGATTCAGTTTAAAGCCCTCCTGATGAAGTTCTTCATGCTGTGGCCGAACTCATTCTTTCCAGCCCTTGTGAGGTGCAACCCATCCCTTGCCAGCAGTCCATGTTCCAAGTAGCGTAGCCCGTGGTCCCAGAATCCAAAACTCTCACGACGGCACCACCTTCGAAGCCAGTCGTTCATCCGGAGTATTTTTCTTTCCCTTTCTAATCCTCTTCCAAGAACCGGGAGGATGGATGAGAAAACTACCTGGGCCCCAAAGTTCTTCAGTTTCCTTCCCAGAACTTCAAAGTCTGAAATGATTTCTTCATAGCTCTGCTTGGTGACATCATTTGTTCCCACATGGATGAGAAGAAAGGGGTATGTGTCCGTGGGCTTTATGAGCTTCGGTAACCCTTCAATCACATCTCTAATCTGTGCTCCAGGGAGACAGCACACCTGGCGAGTCCATGGGTCTTCACGACATACTTGGGTTTCAATCCCACGCAGCAGGGAGTCTCCCACAACGACTACTCTTCTCTTCTTCTTGGTTGACCTACCTTCTGCCTCTTGGTCACTGTTGCATGGTGTCTCCTGTACTTCCTCCTCTGCAAACTGTCCTTCAGTCTCATTCTCCAGAAGCTGAAAGCGGTTGCTTAACTCCAATGGCTCCACCGGTGCAGAACGCTCTCTAATTCCTCCGCTCCTAACTGTCACTCTTTTCCAGGGAGTTTCCTCTTCATTGGCTTTCCTCCTTTCAGCATACTCCACTTCTGCTTCAGCTGGCTGTTGTTCTTCAATCTCATGTGCTTCTTGTTGCTGTTGCAGTTCCACCGTTCGGTCTAAGAACTCCTCGACTTCTCTTATTCCTTGGAGGGTGGACACTCGCTGCTCAAGTCCTCTCACTTTTTCTTCCAAAAGTGCCACCAGCTTGCACTTGTTGCAGGTATACGCCATGTTGAGCTCAGGCAGAAACACGAACATTGCACACCCTTTGCAGGTCACCACCTCTAGGGACTCCTTTCCATCCATATTGTCGATTTCTGCTTTGGGTTTTTTTCCTTTTTGATTATAGTAGAATTGCCTTTGCTTTGTTGTGTCCTCTCTGAAGGTACACAACTATATGAGGATGTCTTAAGGGAAAGTAAGATCTTTTGGGTTTTTTTGGGGGGGTTTTGTGTGTTTTTTGGTGGTGCTTTTGTGGGTTTTTTTTCTCTTTATGCTTTTCTTTGTTTTTCCCACCTCATTTTTTTTATTATTATTATTTTATTTTATTTTTATTTATTTTTTTAAGAGGCCTCCCCTGCCAAACTCCCCCTGTCAAACTCCTGTTTGCTCTTCCTGTTCGCTCGCTCCCTGGGAATCTGGCTTACTTTTATAGCTCCTACTTGAGCTGGGCCAGCTGCTCTTCCCTGCTCCTGCTCAGCTCCAAGTCAGGAACCAGAATGAGGTCACTGAAAGGCCAACAACAATCAACAGCAATTAGGCACTGATTGCTGAGTCCAACTGACAATCAGGCCACTCCCCCTTCAGCTCTTGAGTAAGTGTGTGCAGGCCCAGATTCAGATTATTTTCTTTCTTTATTTCTTTATTACATTTTTATACCACCCAATAGCCGAAGCTCTTTGGCGGGTCACAAAAGTTAAAACCATAATAAAACACTTGTATCACCTACAAAAGATTGGTATCACCTACACTGTGTAGGGAGAATTAAATGTTTGTGAGCAATTTGATTCTCAAAATTCCCCCTCTCAGTGGCATCAATAGAGACTATTTCCCCTTTTCTAGCACCTGTATGTGGTGGGGTTGGGGGTAGGTATGATTTTGAGAGGCATAAGCTATAGAAGGAAGACTTAACTCTCCACTTGCAGTGCCTAGTGTTCCGAATCTGAATGAGGGTTGCATGTCCCTATTTAAGAGTTAAAAAGACAGATAAGGCTCAGCTACATGCAGAGTAATTAACACAAGGTGTAGTTTGACCCACAGATGCCTTGGGATCTGTACCTTTTGCAGAGGATTCTGAGAAAGGTTATAGGACACAACCTTTGTTCATACAGAGCAACAGGGAGGTCCAGAAGGCCCAGTCCGTTTGCGTGTACTGAAGATGCACCCAGGAACAGGCCCAACCCTCTGCTGCGCCTGCACCTTGCATAGTAACATTGGTACTAATGAGCAAGCTACCGTTCCGTGAAGGTCCTCTGCCATTATGACCTTGACTTTGTGTCTGCATATTGATTAAAAATTCTTTGGGGGGCCAAACATGAAGATTTTTTTGTTAATGTTAATACCTTTGGACTCCCTCTAGTAAGATTTTCCATCAAGGCAGACTTCACACAGCCCATCAGTGAAGCCCACAACCAGTGTCTTCAGTGTAATGGCTTCGGTCAGATCTTAAACTCATGGAGGGGGCTAGGGAGGAGTCTCCAACCAAACTTCTGGCAATTCAGAAGTAAAATCTACTTCATTCAGAAACAGAAACTACTAAAATGAGCCAATGGTTTTCAAATTGTGTTGTGTTCCTAGGGCCAAATGGGAATATCAATTTTCAAACAGAAAATCCCAGTGATCCTTTTTCTTTTCCTAATTCATCCTTGGCTTTGACTATTTGTTCAGCTCACAACTAAAGAAATTACGGCGACTTCAAAGACAGTGGTGACAAGAGAGGAAGTTCTAAACCTTTTTGACAAATTGATTACAAACAAAGCATCTGGACCAAATGGTATATATCCAAAGGATTTTAAGAAACTCAAATGTGAAAATACTGATCTAATAAAAATACTTTATTTATTTATTTATTTATTTATGAAATGAAATGAAATATATGTTCTGCCTTTCCCCCAAAATGGTGCTCAAGGTAGCCTAAGCTCAGCCTCTGTATAACAGTACTGGAAAGTGACCTATGTATTAAAGAAAAATATAATTCAACGGAGGTCCGGCAAATGACAAACCATTTAGCTTAGCATCTGTCCATTAGCAGTACATCTTAAATTGGTAGAAAGCGTAATTTTAAAAAATAAACTAATCAAGCATATAGAAGGATAAGTCTTGGTGAAAGTGAATCAACATGAAGGTGAATCAACATAGTTTCTGCAAAGGTACGTCCTGCCTCACTAATCTTTAATGGTTCTTTGAGAGTGTCAGCTAGCACGTGGATAGGGGGCATCCAGACATTGTTTATTGGGGGGTTCAAATGGCTTTGAACACCCAAATAAACATTCTTCACCATAGACTAGGGGTGTGCTCTCCGCCCCTAGAATTATCTGGTAACCGTGAATATCCGTGGTGCATTTGATCTTCCAGAGAGGAGATTGGCTGCTTCTAAACCCATCAAATAATTTCAGAGCAGAGACGGCCCAGTCAGAGCTTCTAACATCTCCGAAATTATTCAAGTGTGTGGTGTGTCTAATTGAAAACCTCCAAATAAGGAACATGAGGTGATGGGGTGGGTCTCCTCCAATCGCAAGTATTCGGGGCAGGGAATGCCAATCATTTTTCTGCGCTTATTTGGGTTCTTGATCTGGTGGTGTTCATTTCGGTCAGAGAGAGAGAGAGTGCAAAGGTACCGTTTCTTTAGTGTTTGTTGCAAATTTAATTTACTTAGGAGAGAGACAGACCTGTTTTTTGTTTGTTTGGCTGTCTTTAATACTTCGTTCATTTGAGCTGTTCCGCTCCCAGTATGTGCGCATCCAAAAATCTTAAGAAATCCTTTTAAAAAGGCTTTTCTTTGACTTGATCCTTCAAATATTCATTTAAGTCCATTCAAGGCAGGTGTGTGTGTGTTAAACTTAAAAATCAGGGGTGGGGGAGAAGCCGTTTCAATTGAAATACTTTTGGAAATATTGCTGCCTGTTCTGTTCAAGTTTTTCCTCCAGTGTTGTTATTCTCCTCAACGGTTTGACGTGCTGCAGCTCTCCTTCCTCTAAGTTGAGCCTCCCCAGCAGCATTTGGCTTCAAAGTTACAAGTGTCCTCTTGTACTTGTTTGTGTGTTTTAGGGTTGTGCCATGCACACACGCAGTACACAATTAATAAAGCACACTTTGATAACATTCCATCATGAGTCGTAGGAAACGCTGCTGCTGCTTCTGCTGATCCTGACTGTGCAGGGCGAGGGAGCGCAGGGCTGGTTCGTTGGTTGTGCCTTTCTGCTTGGACTCATAGAAGTCAGCCACAGTGTGAAAGTGCTGCTGGGCTAGCATTGTCAGTGAGTAAGCTTCTACACCTGAGTCAGGCAGGTGCTGCTTATTTCTCAGATAAACTATTACCCCTATTGGCTGGCTGGGCTTCCAGTGCAGTGTGTGGGGGGGTGTCATCATCGTCCTCTTCCTCCTCCTGGATAGCCTCCTACGGGGCAGCTGTTGTTGCCTTGACTTGACTCACTCCAATGTGCCTGACCGACAGTGGGGGAGGGGTGCCTCCTCCTCCTCCTGTCAGCCTCCTGTCCTCTCTGAGGTTGGACAAGTTGTGTGCTGCTGTGGTGGCATTTATTAATATATTTATTTATTTATTTATTTATTTTTGCACTAAGCACTTTCCCACTGCTTCGTTTTCCTCTCCCCCACGAGAGGTGCCTGAGAGAGGACATTTGAGTTCAGACTTTAAAAAATCACTATAAATCAGTGCATACAGGGATCTGTGCCAATTTTCATGTGTTTATCTTTAAAACTGAGGGAGCTGTAAGCATTTCTGTAAATTCCCATTGACGAGAATGTACCAGTTTCCCAAAAATGGAACAGTTCTTCGATGGGTAATTTGACAAGGCAGAGAGCGAGACCCACTCTAGAAATCGAGGCAGAGAAACACCTCTACAGAATTCCAGATCGAATTTCGAGGTGGGGAAGACCCACTTTGCACACCCCTACCATAGACTCTTGAGCAAGCTTAGCAGCCATGGGAAAAGAGAAGAGGTCCTCATAAGGCTCAGTAATGAAACAGTGTGTGGCAGCTGTAAACAAAGAAAAGAAAAAAGGGGGAAATAACCATGTTGGGGATCAATGGGAAATAAAACTGGCAACATCATAATGCCTTTACATATCTGTGATGTGATCAAAATGATCACAGGGTTGGAGCAACTTCCCTATGAGAAACTTTTACAACATTTGATGCTTTTTAGCTTGGAAAGAAAGACAAATGAAACAGGATCAGATAGAGGTTTATAAAATGATACGTGGCATGGAGAAAGTGGCTAGTTTCTCTCTTAATGAAAGAACCTGGGGTCATCCATGGAAGCAGATTGGTGGGTGATCAGGACAACAGAAGGCAGCACTTCTTCACACAACACATAGTTAATGGAATTCCCTGCCACAAGATGTCGTGACTGCTACCAAACCTGAAAGCCTTTAAAAGGGAAATTCATGGTGGATAAGGGCTATCAGTAGTTACTAGTCAGGATGGCTGTAACTGCCGGGATTGAGGGGAGACATGATAGCACTCTTCAAATACTTGAAAGGTTGTCACACAGAGGAGAGCCAGGATCTCTTCTCGATCCTCCCAGAGTGCAGGACACGGAATAACGGGCTCAAGTTAAAGGAAGCCAGATTCCAGCAGGACATCAGGAAAAACTTCCTGACTGTTAAAGCAGTACGACAATGGAATCAGTTGCCTGGTGAGGTTGTGGGCTCTCCCACACTAGAGGCCTTCAAGAGGCAGCTGGACAACCACCTGTCAGGGATGCTTTAGGGTGGATACCTGCATTGAGCAGGGGGTTGGACTCGATGGCCTTGTAGGCCCCTTCCAACTCTGCTATTCTATGATTCCATAGTAAGGAATGTGCCTCGGACTGCCAGTTGCTGGGGACCACAAGCAGGAAGATGCTGCTGCACTTGCGTCCTGCTCGTGGTCTTCCCACTGTGGGAACAAAAAGTTTAGCCTAAATAAGCCTTTGGTCTCATCCAGCACAGTGCTCACGTTCTTAAGGATGAGTATTCTTCAATTGGTGTGATTCTGCATGATGTGATGACACCAGTGTTTAATCTCCCCACTTCATGGCACACTTCTGCTACACAGGCAATATTAAAGGAATTACATTTAGCCGTCTGTTTCTCACAGAGAAACGAGATGCTAAAGGGATGTCAGCAAGTACATGGCCACACCCAGATTTTAATTGCACAAAACGCAGGCTCTCAATAAGTATCCTGTACCACGTCTAGAGTGATTTCGAGGAAGCGTTAACACAGTATCATTGCTGCAATAATTTGACTGCTTGAAGTGCAGGATAGTGAACCTCAGGACAACTGTTCCACAGGCAACATCTTGTTTGGTGTCTCCGCCCCCCCCCCCCCCCCGGTCATGGAATTGTGTCAGTGTGTTGTTGATCGGCATCGGTGTGTCAACTTACCCTGCTGACAGATTGTAAGAGGGAAGACTAAAGGTCCAGGGGAAGCCCTGCTGCAGCTCTCTGTGTGTCTCTTTAATGCCACACTTTCCAAAGCCTTTCTGACCACTTGTTCCTCTTGCCACGCTTTGCCCCATTCTGACCAATGGGGTCAGAATTTGCCCCATTCTCACCAGCTCCCCTTTTGCAGCCCCTGGCCTTGCATGTGCCTTTTAAGATGAGAGCGATCCGGTCCACTTCTTGTTTCTGTCTTCCTTACCAGTGAGCTATTTTGTAGAGAGCCCTGTTAGCATTAATAAGTCCATCTGAAAAACATACATGTTTCAGCTTGGTTCTTGAGGACACTGTTCTACTGGGAAGATGTGATTTCCCCTGGACCTGCCAGTGAATAGATAAGAATGTGAACCCCCTCTGTCCTGAATCTCAAACTGCTAAGAGAGGCTTGTTTAGTAATATTACCAAACGTTTATCTAGCATTTTGAGTGCTCAGGAAACATTGTGTGTACATTGTCCACAATCCCTACAATCTGGGCACCTAATCCACATTAGTGCCTAAATCAGTCCTGGGACTCCTGCCAACTGATGCCTGGCTCAGAGTTTTTCTAAACAAGGCTGCTAATTAGCTGCATCTACTTCTGGTTTCATCACGGAATTGCAATCCGAGCACTGCATGAGGAGTATTTCCTTGCATGCTTTCCCACTACGTAGGTGGCACTGTTTAGAGGAATAGCACAAATGCACAAGAGAAAAAGGCACTTTCTTTCACTTTTACAATTAAATTCTGCATATTCTCTGTTCTAAAAAAAAACTAGCCAAAAGTGCTAGTTAGTACACAGAAGCAAAACTGGAGGGTCATGATGTTGCCTAAAGAACCCATAAACAACTGTGAGTAGAGAATGGCAAACGCATAATCAATGCTTTGTGTAAAAAAGCCCTTATTGAAGAGTTGATCCTCCCATGTGTGGGGGACCCTCTGATGTTTTCTTTCCCTAAGGGCAACCATTAATCCCTTGCAGGATCTGAGTTGATGATTCTCAGGTAGGCTTCAGTCCTGGCATCACTCAGGTCTTCACCGCTCCCTTTCCCAGTCTAGCTGTTTATCCGTAGGGATGTGCAGAACTTGACCCCTTAGATTTTGCTGTTCATGGGATCAGATATCTGGAGGAACTATGGAGGACCTTAGGTACCTGTGGAGTTTCTGAACAATGTGTATGTGTGCTTCCTCCCCGCACTCTGCCCCAGCTGTTTTTCCCCCTTCCTTCCTGCTTGCTTACACAACCGTTTGCTCTTGGAAATTTCAACACTAATTGAGAACCAAGGGGGGGGGGGCTGGTGACCAGAGAGAGGGCATTTTGGATGTAGTGCTCTGCTGGTAGAACTCCCCCCATCCCCCAAGAAGCTGACCTTAATTATTGCCTTCTTAATTATTGCTGGTGTGCCCAAGCCTTTTAGATGTATTTGTTGTTTTTAATTAAACTTTGCATTCTGCTGTTTTATTGTATTTTCATGTGATTGTAAACCACCATGAAATCAAATTGATATAGGGCATTTATTATTATTATTGTTATTGTTATTTTAAATAAGTAATAAAATGAAATTTAGCTCCTGTGCAAAAAGCAGCAGTGTAATTAACAAGCTTTCTCCCTGTCTCTGCAGTGCATCTGGAGAAATTATTTTTTCCATAGAGGTGAAATAGACAAAAAGTCCATTTTCCTATATTTCACTGATAGGCAAAGAGCCAGGTCCCACGACCAAAGTTGACTCCTCATGAATTCAATTTAATATCCCTTTAATACAGGGCAGCAGAAAGAGATGCATCACTTTTAAAACTCTGACTTAATCCTATCCATATTTAGACAGAAAATAAGTACTACAACTCCCAGCATTCCCCAGCCAGCATAGTTAGCTGGGGGATGTTGGGAGTTGTAGGACCTTTTCTGTGGGATAGCGTCCTTAAGGTGTTTCCAGACAGAAGGCCGTTAGTGCTAATAATCAAAACACACTGTGCAGCTGTTCTGTCTTTTCTTTCTTAATGGATTTTGTTCTGGTAGGAAAAAAGGAGGAAGAAGCAACAAGAAAACATGTGAGGTCTATAAATTGAAGGTGACATCAGCTAGACCTAAAATTCGGTGAATGAGGCAGTGGAGTTGCACCATAAAAGCCTTCACCTGGAAGCACTCCTACATTTTAGCCAACCTTGTTGTACATGAGTGCCCTTTAAAAGCAAACTAAAACCAGTAGTTTGATGGAGAATAGGAAGGAGGAATTTGTGGAATGTTTCTGTTTGAGGGGAACTGTGTATCTGATTTCTCAACTAGCTGGGATTATGAAAACCCCCAACCTGGAGTGGGGTTAAGGGTAGCTGCCTCCTAATACAAGTCTACCCACAAATCTTTGGCCACTCTTGAGATGCAGTGTAGTCTTCAAACTAATTTCCATGTCATATTCATTGTTCTCTCATTCTATTCATGCTAAGCAGCTCCTCCAAATTAGCATCAGTTGTTACAGTATTTGGAATCTCTTTTCAGCTTCTAGGTGTTTACTAATTTTACTAGTCATGAAAAAGTTGAAGGTCTCTTTTGTTTGCCCAGCTGCTTTATAATGCCATAAAGATTGCAATTGAGGATTGTTTCACACCACAGAATTACAAAATGAAGACAAGAGGAATTAAATTTGTGCATAATCAGTAGTATCAGGATACTTTGGGTATGGCATTATAAACCCATGACTTGATAATCCAACACATACAAATAATTCAATGGGTGGGAGGTGACAATAAAGGGATGAGAATGTGTCACCATGGAGGATGGAGGAGAATTTACTGTCATTTATCTAAGTCATTTAAAACTTATTTTAGCAAGCCTAGCCTGAAAAGGAAAAAACTTAAGTGTAATTAATCTCATAAGACTTTTTGTGGGCCAGATTTCTAATACTGAAAGCAGTTCCCTGAGAAGATTGGTTTTGTAAACAAGCAATTGTTGTTCAGAAACCAGCCACATTTTATACTATTTTATGAAAAGCAATAAATCAATCATTTGGAGAAGGAACACAATATGCTGTGGCACTGATCATTACAAATCCAAAAATGAGACAATGTTAGTAATATTTACAAGTGAGGACATTTTATTTGAAGTAGAGGATAAGGCATAAATCATGAAAGAAGTCTTTCAATCTTAACCATTTGAAAAGAGAAAATAATAAACATACAGTGCCAGGAATAAAGGAATATCAAAATGCAGACAAAATATTTTGCAAAGAATTAACGCAGTGATCTGGATCACATATAACAACGACCCATCGGTTTTTAAATGGATGGGTTGTCAAGCATAAGCAAGAGAGAGTGGGTGGGTGTGCCCACCTCTTCATGCAGAATATGTCATGTTTGAATTCAGAATGTTGGGTTGTTAGGGGCTAAACAATCCCATGGTTAACCTATTGTTCAATCAGTGGCCTGGGTTCAGACGGGGAGCCAATCATGGAGTGTTGAGTTGATTGTGGCTTGCTGAGTAAAATGGAAGAGGTGGACGTGCTGCAGTCAGCGCATCCCCTGACAACCCATCTGTGTTTAAACTGATGGATTGTCGTTATGTACAAACTGTGTCCATATCAATAGCATTGATTTTAAGACACATTTCAGTTCCATGCATAATATGGAACAGAAATGAATTTGTAAACTGCCTCATTCTTCTGCCGATTCTCGTCCAGGTCTTGCCTTGTTTTCATGGATTAAAAAAGATGTGATATTAAATGTGTGATTGCATTTAACAGGTCTAGTATTTCTCCTAAATAACAGCCACTGTGAGTGGGAATGGTCAGGACTGAGTCCCACTAAGCCTCTCTAAATGGAAAAACGAATATGTTAAATGCAATCACATGTTTAACGTCCCATCCAATTTGGCCCTGTGAAAGGATCAGAGCAATCGAACCAGCCAATCAAGCAGGAGGCTGCAGAGTTCCATGATGCAATAGGCCAACCTTTCTAAAGGATTTCCAAATATCTGTTGGATTAACAAGTTACTTGAGAAAGCTTTTTTCTGCTTGAATTTCTCTACTTTGCCTGCCATATTTTTTATTTTATATGCTTTTTTATTTTTTATTTTTGCTCTTCCCCTTGGAGGCAGTGAAAGTGGTCGGAGCACTCCAAGTTTATCCATGTACTCAGACAGCAAATCTTCATCCTCTCTCTATCAGCAAGCACCTAGACACTTTCATGTCCCAGGTAGGCATTCATTGCTTATTTTTTTTATCTCCAATTGCTGCCATCTCTAATGTTTTTCAGATGTATACAGGTATAAACAATATGTTTTAGTGGTATTAAAAATAGGCAACAAACTTATTTTTCTATTAAGCAGGTTTTAAAATAACACTATAGTTAATTGCCTATTTGTGTTTGTATATACAGGTCTTAACTTCCATCTATTAACTCATTTCTAGGTCATCAAAATTATTAAGAGCCAAGCTAGAAGTAATGTGAGAGATCTTTTTCTTTTCTTTTTTCTGCTCCCCTTAAAAGTACCTGAGACCCAATTTTGATTTGGGATGCAAATAGGATTTTTAACCCTTTCCCACCATGCAGTTTCCCTGATTTAAATCTCACGCGCACGTGCACTCAGCAACATACAGAGCTTCTGTTAGCCGTTGAGTAGAAAAGGAAGGGAATACATATTGCCTCAGTCTCCCCACTACCTCCCCCTATATCTAGTAGCATCTTCTAAGGAGAGGGTTAGATTAAGGAAATGGCACACAGGAAGAATTAAATTCTCTTTTCCCAGCACTATGGATCTGATCCAGATCATGCCCCAACTGCTTTTAAGTAAAGAACGAAAATGTTGGGAGATCTAATCTCAGATACCCCATATTTCTTCTAGTTTAATAGTTCAAATTGGGACCGACATGGCAGCTTTTAAGGAAAGAAAATGACGAGAGCTATGATCACAGTTCCGCTGCATCACGCCTAGGCTGGATTTAGTCCTATTATGAATGAATGAAAATTTCAGCAGTCATGCAGCTAATATTTAAAATTGCACTTAAAAAGAAATATGATTAAACTGAGCAGTCTCTGCTCAGGGCTTACCATGAAAAGATGGTATAAAAATACACTTGAAATTGACTTGGATCCCACCTTTTTACTCTGTGAATGGTTGGAACTACCATTCATGGAAATAGAATTATTCTCATAGAAGTGCTACTCTCATGTAAACAGAAGCGTTTTCTGTTCACAGAGCAAGAGGTTGGGATCCAAGTTATATTGCTCAAGAAGTGGCGGTTTGGTGGCATTCAAAATAAGGGGTCCATTTTTCAACTGCTTGCTTACTGTTTGGTTCTTTGTTTCTTTCCTTTTTCTCAGACACTGGAATAAAAGATAACATCTATAGGAAACCCCCTATCTACAGACAGCATGGTACAGTCTGCTTTTCTCTGCTGCAGTGTGTTCTAGCCAGGTCCTTCCCCACCCCACCCCCACCTTACGCATGTTTACCTCTGAATGTGTCCTGCCATTTTGCTCTCATTAAGTTCCTACTATTCTGACTGCATGAGAGTGTGTCCAGACAGACATAGTTTATTCTTTGTTCGTGTGCAATCTGCCATTGATAGAACCTGGTGCACTGCGTGTGCTTCACTTCCTGGGTTCTTTTTGTTTGTTTGCGAAATCTGAACAGGTACATGCTTTTGTGCGATTAGCCTGGATAGTAGGCTTGTGTTTCCCTCTTTTCTTTTCCAGTGCCCACTGTCAGAGAAACTCCACAATCACTTTGCCTGTGGCTTGTGTACTCTTAAATCCTGTATGAGGTACTCTGTTTTTGTTACAGACTATTAGTTAACTCAGTTTCTCTGCAATGGGATTCCCCCCTACCCCTGGGGAAACATCTTCCAAAAATCTCAGTGGGCATGAAAGTGCAACAAACCTTGTGGCGTGCATAAAGAAATGCAAAGAATTTGGGAAATGATCCTCAACAAATGCTGCTGTTGGCAAAACCATGATTAGACTGAAACAAGGTGAAAAAGAACATGCCAGGGCCAGGCCAGATCCACTTCCGTAGCCCTTTGTCAAATGCCCAATGTCCGGAACAATGAACACATGCAGGTAGGCAGGATTGTACACATGCAGGCTCATTTCAGACATTGGAGAAAAGAAAAGAATGCAAGCCAAGGGTGGAGCCTGCTGCCATGGTGCTGATGACCTCCCATGTGCATTGTTTTCCTCAGGCAGTAATGTCTGGGACAAGGTAATCCCTGAGTTTAGTTGCTGAACGTTGGGCCTTGAACCAGAGCTAGGGGCTTGTGATGGCCACAGGTTGACTAGGCAAATGTGGAAGACCAGTATTTATTTATTTTATTTATTTATTACATTTTTATACCGCCCAATAGCCTAAGCTCTCTGGGCAGTTCACAAAAATTAAAACCATTAAGAACGTAATAAAACATCCAACAATCTAAAAACCCAAATACAAAATACAATATAAAAAGCACAACCAGGATAAAACCACACAGCAGAAATTGATATAGGATTAAAATACAGAATTAAAACAACAGCAAATGTTCCATACCACTAGTCCCAGCAATGCCTGAAGAGGGATCAAGGTAGCCAGGGCACACCACATACCAGATATCTCCCTTGTTCAGGTCCCTGGTTGAAGCCAAGAGCCCCTGACAATGTTAGAAGTGATGGAACAATATTTTCCTGTTTGAGAGACTAAATAAAGTGCAAAATGCACTTTATTCATCCAAGAAACAAGGCATTGTGTTGTTACAATGGATCACTTACTAGGAACAATCAGATTTGTAAAGACTCAGGTGTCACCAACAAATCTGAAGCTGAGGAATATTTTGTGGCATTTGTATATATTGATGAGATATCAGATGAACATATTCATTAAATAGAGTGACCACATGAAAAGGAGGCCAGGGCTCCTGTATCTTTAACAGTTGTATAGAAAGGGGGATTTCAGCAGGTGTCATTTGTATATATGGAGAACATGATGAAATTCCCTCTTCATCACAACAGTTAAAGCTGCAGGAGCTATACTAGAGTGACCAGATACAAAAGAAGGCAGGGCTCCTGCAGTTTTAACTGTTGTGAGGAAGAGGGAATGTCACCAGGTGCTGCACACATACAAATAACTCCTGATGAAATTCCCTTTTCTATGCAACTGTTAAAGATACAGGAGCCCCTTTCATATGGTCACCCTACATTTAGAATATGGCGTGCAACGTAAAAAGAGCTGCATTAAGGGCTGAAGTCATGTCTGCAGTATATTAAATAATCCACCATTTTGTTGTACTTTGTGTCTACTAGAATTTGAATTTAGTCTTGTGTGACATGGGTAAATCTTGAATATGAGTTACGACTTCCTTTGCGGTCATTTGGGCTGTAATCCTATCTTGGAGTAAGCCCCATTGAACTCAATAGGACTTACTTTTGCATAGGCTTGTATAGGCTTGTGCTGCCACTGTGTGAGTCCCTTCCCCTCCTTTTCTTAACCCTATGCTGCAGGCTTTTCTTAACACGGAAAATCTTGGGCTTTAGAGGTCAGCACCAAGACAGGGCAACCAAATGAGTCTCCACTCCAAAACCAGGTCTATGACCTGACTGAAAAGGAACTTTGCTACTCAAGGCTGTTAATCCAGTTCCTCTACTTTTGGTTTCATCACAGAATTGAGATTCAAGAACTATATGAAGAGTATTTCCTTTCTTCCTTTCCCACTACATAACTTCTGGGTGGCACTATGGTAGAGCAGAATAGCACAATTATGTAGGAGTGGAAAGGGGGGTTGCTTTCACAAATAATACTGCATTTTCCCTGTGCTAAAAAAACTTGCCCAAAGTGCTCCTAAAAAGCAGAAGTGAAACTGTAGGGTAATGGCTGCATTTAAAAACTGGTAAACAGCCACAGGTAGGGAATGAGAAATGCACAATAAATGCCTCATGTAGAAACGATCATGGTCCAGATAATCAATATAATCCAGAAGTGCCTGAAAGTGACCATCAACCATTTGCTCAATCACATTGCTGAAAAATAGAAGATTGGCCACCAGTCTAAAATTATTTAGGTCCTCTGGATCTAATCCTGGCTTCTTCAAGAGATGCCAAACCACTGTCCATCCCTCAAAGAAACATTGATCACGTCTTGGATACAGGTCCCAAGGGCAGATCTCTTGGCTGTAAGGCAGGAGTCAAGAGCACAGGTGATCAGACGGACAGATCCAATGCTCTGTCCTCATCAGCAGACCTCAGTAATGAAAACTCATCCCATAAAACTGGTGCAGTGGACAAGGCAGTGCAGTGGCATCTCTTATGAAATCCAAATTGTGACAGATCTGAGCAATTTTATCTTCAGAGTGTTCTGCAAATCCACCACAACAAGCAGTTAAGGGTTCAATTCGATATTTTTTCTGATCAGCCTGTACAAGGCCACAGACCACCGAAAAAGCTCTGCAGGGTGACATTTATAGGATGCAAGGATGGTGGAAAAGAACAGTAAAGTAAGAGAAAGGGGCGGATCGTATCACTATCCGTGTTCGCATATATTACAAAGGTGGATAAGTATTATAAAAGCCTTTTAATACATTAATAAGTTTCACTAGTGCAGAAAAAAAGTATATTGCCACTGTAGGACTGTGTAGTCTGACATTAAGAACACATTAAGAATACACTAACAAATACTAAGAACCCATTAAAAAAACATTCAAAGTCAAGGATTTTTTAAAAAAAAACAGACCAAAACGCATTTCGACCCTAAAGAAGGGTCTTCCTCAGTGGTCACATATACTCTATAGACACTTAGAAATACTAAGTAGTTATTTACAAATTGCCAATACCTGAAAGTCAAGGGAGACACGGGATTAGCAACATTCATACCCACGCTAGAGCCTCCAGCCCACAGCCCTATGTTCCAATTGTTTAACCTAATTTCCCCCCCTAAAAACACACACTTACCACTAGATGTTACTGTCCCTTGCTTTTTAAAGTAGGTATTGGGCTAGTATATTTCAGTTTGGGATACAGCTTCCTGTCACAACTGCCTCTTTATTATGTTCTAAATGCAAATGTGCAAAGGGGCATATGTAAGAAATATTAAATATTAAAATCTTATTTTGTATAGATGCAAAGCTAAAATGCAAAGTTATATATTTCAAGCTAGTTACCTGTAGCAAAAGCTGTCCCGGATGTCACTGGTGTTTTCACATGCATTTATTTTGTTATCAAGAGGCAGGGTGTCGCTACCAGCCATCTAACTCATTATATAGTGCAAGAGACAGTTGGAGCCCAAGTTGGAGTTAACTGTAATACTGACTATACCTGCTGGGCCTGAAGGCATCTTGTATATTCTATTAGGTAATGGGGTTCTTTATGGTGCTAACTGGCTCTATCAGAGCCATTACTGGTATGTAAATTGTTTGATATGTAGCTATGCTCAGTACAATTTACAACTCAATTGATGGCGCCTGCTTGTAGGGTCAAACAATTTACATACCAGTAATGCCTCTGATAGAGCCAGTTAGCACCATAACGATCTGCCTCTTGATAACAGCATTTTAGCTTTGTATGTATACAAGATTTTAACTTTAAAATTTCTTACATATGCCCCTTTGCACATTTGCATTTAGAATGTAATAAAGAGGCTCCCTGCAGCTAGAACACCACCTTGGCAGTTGTGACAGGAAGCTGTATTCCAAACCTGGGATACTGGCTGAAATATACTAGCCCAATACCTACTTTAAAAAGCAAGGGACAGTAACATCTAGTGGTAAGTGTGTGTTTTTAGAAAAAAAAAATTAGGTTAAACAATTGGAACATAGGGCTGTGGGCTGGAGGCTCTAGCGTGGGTATGAATGTTGCTAATCCCGTGTCTCCCTTGACTTTCAGGTATTGGCAATTTGTAAATAACTACTTAGTATTTCTAAGTGTCTATAGAGTATATGTGACCACTGAGGAAGACCCTTCTTTAGGGTCGAAACGCGTTTTGGTCTGTTTTTTTAAAAAAATTCCTTGACTTTGAATGTTTTTTTAATGGGTTCTTAGTATTTGTTAGTGTATTCTTAATGTGTTCTTAATGTCAGACTACACAGCCCTACAGTGGCAATTTTTTTTCTGCACTAGTGAAACTTATTAATGTATTAAAAGGGTTTTATAATACTTATTATTATTACCTTTGTAGTATATGCGAATACGGATAGTGATATGATCCGCCCCTTTCTCTTACTTTACTGACTTTACTTTAAGGGGCCTGGATAGCTCTTTTGCTTATCGATGGAAAATAACTTCTTTGCCACCATCACTGCCGCAAGGTAGCCTCACTAATGGGCTCTAAGACGTATTTAGTCAGATTCAGCAGGAGTGCATCTGTGTTCCAGCTATTTTCCATTTCATTTCATAGCCCTCAGCTCCACAGTATACCATAGTGCCTAACAGGCTCAGCCAAAGAAAGAAAACACTCAGGCGTGATCATATCAACCATCCTGGTCACCTTTGTATCCCCCCAGAAAACCAGGCCTTCAACAGGCGCACCAGCCATGTCAGCAGGAAAAAATTGGAATCCCATCAGGCTCCATCACTCTCTGGCAGTGGACCCTTCTGATGGGGCCCCCAACCTTGCAAAAGAGGAATGGCGCTAGCTGTCTAAACCTCAGTAGAGTGTGACCTCTTCTGACCCTGACAATGGTCTATAGCCTCTTTTCCACCCCACTCCCACAATAAAATAACATTTTACTATAAAAAGCGCCACAAGCTTCCAGAAGTCAACAAGGAAGCTGCGGTGGGATTTCCTACCTAGGTGCTGTGACAAGTTACATCTGCTGAAATTTCCTCTTCTACACAACTGTTAAAGATGCAGTTGATGTGTCCCTTCTTACATCTGGGCACCCGGTTTCTACTACTTGGGGAGATGGGAAATGTGGACCAATACTTATGTTAAAGCTTCACATTTTTCAGATTATGGCATTGTTCATATTAATAAATGTGACCTACCATGAGCCAGCTATATAGTTTGGTCTGCAAATGGAAAGTGATTGTGTGTGTGTGCTGGTGGGGGGTTCTCCTCCAATCTGTAGAAAACTAGGGCAAAATGCCCACAAGCATGTCTGTCATGTATACTGATGTCATTATCAAAGGTAGTATTCCAGCATCATGTATCTGATGTGTTGGGTTTTGAGGACACCCTTTTTATAAAAAGCAAAACTCTATTTTTACTCTGGAAATTCTTTTTATTGTCTAGCATCAAGAAAATCAGATGGTGACAGTGGGAGCTGTGACCAAGACAGCAGGAAGGTAAATTTAGGAGGCACCAAGGCGTGGTTTTCTCTAGCATTTGGGGTAGTTTTTTTCTTTATTAATTGGAGTCGTTCGCTTTGAACTGGCAACACATTTGATTAAATATCCATGATAAGAGAGGCTGAGATCACATCAAGAGAATGGCCTTATTAAAATCAGTAGGGCTGCTCCATGTAAGTGGTTCCAGAGTTCTGTCACAGCTAAAAATAACACCTATTAGTAATGAATATGTATCTAAACTATTGAAGTTGCTAGCCATGGAAAGCAATTCAGATGGTAATAATGAAATACATAGTGGATCCACCCACTTACTATGCAATACAGCTTTTTTGCACATTCAACAAAACATGTCGGATAATGAATTAAAATCCTAAAACTATAGACCACATGGATCAGATGGGCTGTGTTACACATGCTAGTCACCTATGGCATAAATTTTGAAATTATCTTCTAAACATAACATCCAGCCAATGGTTTGCTAAAAGATCTAGCAGGTGCCATCATGATTTATATAACAACAACAACAACAACAACAGTTTATTGCTTATAAGCCAGTCAGGTCATGCACATACACAGACATAAAATACTCCTCACGCCGGAGGTAGTACCAAAACACAAAATGTTAATGAAATGGCTAACAAGAGCAGGTTAAAACATCTTGTACTCCTGGACAATATTTGCTGACATATTCTATTAATAAGTTTAGTCTTTTATGGCTGCCAGTGACTTTCGTTTCTCCAGAGCCTGTTGGGCAAACTTGGCAGTCCTATGTGACATGTAATAATCTGTACCAGCCAATAGTGACAGACTTATGCTTGCAGAGGAGATATCATTGGACCCAACCATTAAGGGCTTTGGGCTAAGATCAAGTGTAGGATTTATATAACAATGTAGCTGGCCTAGCTACCTCCTATTGCATGTTGTAAGAGCCAAGTTAATGCTTAAATTAAACGTTTTAAAAGAAAACATACTAGGAGTGTGGTAATACGGAACCCCCAAGGGTTGGTTGCTGAGGTGCAGCATACAAGAATGCAACATTAATCAAACCTATTAATAACAACTCTCCCAATTAAAAAATGGCCCCACTTAGATAGATATGCACTTAGATAGATATGCAAACTAATGAATGCTTGCTGTTACTGCCAGATTGCTTTTTTCCAGCGCTCCTCGCTTGGCCAGGTCAGACGTCGCAATGCTGACTTCTTCTCTCAGGGAATCAGCAGGGTCTTTCGTTCACCTCATGTCCAACTGGGGCTGGATCTGCACTACTGCTTTAAAGTGCTTTATAACAGCCTTGACAACTGTTGGGGCCCAGGACACAGAGCTCCATAGACAGCTGTCAAAACTGTTATAAAGTGCTTTAAAGCAGTAGTGTAGATTTGGCCTGGGCTCCCCATCTTGACGGCGAGGCCTCAGGCTTTCGCATTGGTACTCCTTCCTGAAGTTCTGGGCTGAAAACTGTTTGCTACATTCTTCTTTGTAAAGTGTGCAACATGGAGGATTCCACCAGCAAACTTGAAGACAATTTACAGAATAACCCAACACTTGAACTGGTGGTGGTGAGGCAATTAAATGGCCCCTAAAAGGTTGCTGAACAAGAAATCCATTTGCCCTCCTTAGCATCCCAGCGTGAAATACTACCCTGCTGGGTGGAAAGGCTTTAAAGTTGCTTTTACTTGCATGTTTCACATGGAGAATACTTACCTTTTTGAATTTCCTGGAAAGTACCAAATGTTTAATGGTTATTCTTCTCAGCTAAAGTCCAGCTGGCTCACTTTGAAAGGGGACGTGGATGTCAGAATGAACTCTCCAGTTCTGGATACTCAGTCACTCCCACAAAGTCCTGGAACTGACAGGGAGATTCAGCGGTTGCACAATAATGCAAACACAATCTATCTACGTAAGTACTGGTTTGTTTTCTAATAAATGCACTGAGACCTGATTAACACAACCATTTCAAGAGATGGTTTATAGCAGTGTAATAAAGGCCCCTAAGGTGGGGGGAAGTTCAGACGTCATCCCATAAACATTTAGCCAAAGCTATCAGATGAGTCTATGGGGGAGAGGCTGGAGCGTGCCAGAGGATCAGCCTAGTTTCTTGAGTTATTGTCAGTAGAGGAGTGGAGCTCACAGGGGTGTCTCAGAAGTCCCAGTTTTTATCGGCCTCAGAATCCTCCGTTCCCTCTGAGCGTAGCTGGGGGGAAACGATTCTATATTGTTGTGAGCTATCCCTGTCATAAAGCCAAGTATTTCAGGGAGGCCTGTTCTTAATGGCAGTTAAGACCCACACTAAAGACCTGGCCCTGGTAGAGATGAAAAATGCTGGAATTGGTTGGTTGAGATTGATCAACCTTTTCCAGTTTTGCCCTCTCCTTGGGGACATGTCTATGGGGACTGTCATGTTGAGTTCCTGCAGTTCAGATTTTACCACTACAGCACCAGTTCTTCTTCGTGGTCTCTGTGCATCACACACTATGGGCTTCTGCGCCTGCGGAGGACCAGTGTCGGGAACTTCAATAGCTGAGTATGATTTTTGGCGGGATCCCCGCCCACCATCCTACTGCGCATGTCCAGGGGGTCCCGCCATGCTCCTCAGTTCTCTTTCGACCGCGCTGCTACCAGCACGTCGGGAGCTTCGCTCGTCCTTAAAGAGAATATTTAGCTGAGACTTCGTCGGTTCTTATCCTTTTCTTATTCTTACTATTATTCCTCTTCTTCTTCTTTCATTCCTCTCCTAAAAAAAAACAAAAACCAAACACTTAGTTAGTCCTTGTTACTCCTTTACTTTCGTTTTCCATTCTAATGTCTGACTCTAACAAAGGCCCCTTTAAAAGATGTCTTTCCTGCAATGGAAAGGTTCCTCTTTCTGATGGACACTCCTTGTGCCTCTTATGCTTGGGCGAGTCGCACGTCGTTGAATCCTGTCCGTGCTACATGAAACTATCCAAACAGTCTCGCCGCAATAGAGCTGACCGACTGAAAGCTCTTCTTTGGAAAAAGGCTCTTGAATCGGTTCACGAACCTATTCCGCAGGCCTCAACATTGACTGCCCTCCCTCGATCTCCTATCATGGAGCAACGGGCACCTTCGGGCAATAAATCCCACACCCTTGTAGCAGCAAAAAAGCTCTCAAAAAGGGCAAGGGATCATAAGACGGACAACGGAAAGCAAAAGAAAAAACCTCGCCGAGACAAGGAGCCGCGTCCTCCATCTCGCCCTCCAACTCTGCAGCCGCAACCGATACCGTTGATACCGTCGCCTCCGCTGCCACCGACATCGCCACCGCTTCCCTCGGTACCGTTGCCTACGGCATCAATATCAGAAGGTGAACTCCGAGATTCTCCGTTATCATCTAGAGCCATTCCATTGGCACAACCAATTCCTCCCCAACAGGTTACCGCCTCGAGCTTCAAGACACTCCACCTCTCGGTACCGTAAAAATCACCTCTCCGTCACAACCTCTCATAGACAAATCGCGTCTCCTCCTCAGCAAGGGAGCCATTCGAAGAGTCTCCACCAATACCACCCGAGGATTCTTCTCCCGATACTTTACGGTACCGAAAGCCGACGGCGGACTACGTCCTATATTAGACCTCAGAAACCTCAACACATACATTCATCCAAGAAAATTCAGAATGACCACCTTGGATTACATCCTTCCCCTCCTCCGAAAAAACCATTGGTTCACCTCCATCGACTTAAAAGACGCGTATTTTCACATTGCAATCCACCTGTCCCATCACAAACTCCTCCGTTTCGCCATCGGGACCGACGTTTTTCAATTCACAGTTCTTCCCTTCGGACTCTCCTCTGCCCCAAGGGTATTCACAAAGTGCATGGCACCAGTGTGTGCACAATTTTTCCCTATCTAGACGACTGGCTTCTGACAGCTCCATCTTCCTCAACAGTCCTTCGGGACACCACATACACCCTCGACCTCCTTGCCTCTCTAGGTCTCTGTGTCAACAACGAAAAGTCAAACCTTCTTCCCTCACAACGCATCTCATTCATCGGAGTCGACATAGACTCAAGAACCTCCACAGCGTATCTACCTCAAAAACGACTACTCACCCTCATCGTTCACACGCATACAATCCATCGTCGCCCCTCTCCGATAGTCTGGGCCATCCAACGCTTGCTCGGCCTCATGGCATCCACCGTATATGTTGTACAGTGGGCACGCCTGCGAATGCGTCCTCTCCAAGCGTACCTCATACGCTCTTACAACGGCACAACCGACCCACGTCGGACTTACCTCATCATCCCACCAGAGGTTCATTCCTCCCTGCTGTGGTGGACTCAAGCACACAACCTTCTCCAAGGCATGCCCTTTCGGCAACCTCAACCATCCATCACAATCACGACCGATGCGTCCAACCTTGGTTGGGGCGCCCACACCGATCATTTCAACACCCAAGGTCAATGGTCCACCAGCGAACGCACGTTACATATCAATGCCCTCGAACTCCTAGCGGTATACAAAGCGATCGTCACTTTCAAGCCCAACATCCAACACAAGCATGTCCTAATCCTGTCCGACAACACCTCAGTCATGTGGTACCTCAACAAACAAGGAGGGACACGCTCCCCTACACTCCTCAACATTACCCTCGACATCTTCAATTGGGCAATCCCCAGGAACATCTCTATCATCGCCATCCACATTGCGGGGAAGTCCAATCAAGTTGCAGACACCCTCAGTCGCACCTTCTCCCCGACCCACGAGTGGGAACTCTCCCGGACCATCCTTCTCAAACTTTTTCTTTGATGGGTAACTCCATCTATAGACCTCTTCGCCTCTCAGACCAACACTGCTTGCCGACTCTTCTGCTCCAGAGCTGGGCACGGAAAATCCTCTCTCGGAGATGCCTTTCAGATTCAGTGGGCACACACCTTTGCTTACATATTACCCCCCTTCCCTCTCCTCAACACAGTCATTGCCAGCCTACGGACAGAACCAATGACTGCAATTCTCATAGCCCCTTGGTGGCCCCGCCAGTCTTGGTTCGCTCCCCTCCTCTCCATGTTGAACCAGACCTACATCCGCCTGCCCACGATACCGAACCTCATCACAATGGACAACGGACACATACACCACCCAGATCTCCAAACACTTCGAATAACTGCATGGAAGATCAACAATCATCATTAGACATCCCCCCCAAATTCAGCACATATTACGTTCCGCGAGAAAACCATCGACTCGGAAAGCCTATCGAGCCAAACGACGCCGATTCAGATCCTTTGCAAGGCAACACAAATTTGACCCTCAAAACTGTTCCATTAAAGATGTTCGCCTTTTTCTCAAACACCTTGTGGACTCTGGTCTCAAGAACTCTTCGCTCCGGGTCCACTTGGCAGCCCTGTCCACTGTTCATCCTCCAATCCAAGGACATTCTGTCTTCACTCACCCTCTCATCAAGCAATTCCTAAAAGGTGCCAAAAATTTGTTTCCTCCAACAAGACACATTACTCCGCAATGGAGCCTATCGGTCGTCCTAAAAGCTTTAACGGCCAAACCCTTCGAGCCCTTAGCATCCATCAGCATACACCTCCTCTCGATGAAAGTAGCCTTCCTCATGGCTATCACACTCTGAACTCACAGCCCTTCATGTCGACCCACTATATCTGTCTTTTCACCCTGACAAGGTCACACTTCGACCAGATCTACAATTCCTTCCTAAGGTCGTAACATCTTTCCACCTCAACCAGGATATTATTCTTCCTACTTTCTTTAAACAGCCCTCTTCTCCATTGGAAACAACTTTGCATTGTCTCGATGTTCGCCGAGCCGTGGCATTCTACAAAGCTCGAACCGAGTCGTTCAGAACTACTCTGCGCCTATTTGTTTCATATGGTAAGCCGAACCAAGGCTCACCTGTATCATCGCAAAGGCTTGCAGTATGGATCACCCAGACAATCTGTCTTGCCTATCAACTGCAAAACCTACCTATACCTAATCCTCTGACGGCACACTGTACCAGAGGCATTGCCACCTCTATGGCCTTTTCCAGAGGAATTCCTATTCAAGAACTTTGTAGAGCAGCCACCTGGTCTAGGCCCTCTACTTTCATCAGACACTACCGACTAGATGTCAGAGCCAGAGCTGATTCCAGTTTCGGTAGAGCTGTCTGATCCTCACTCCTGTAACATCAACGCGACCAACAAGACTACCCTCCTCTGGTAAGTCAGCTTGCTATTCGCCCATATATAAATGTAATAAAATAAATAAATAATAAATAAATAGTGTGTGATGCACAGAGACCACGAAGAAGAAATGCAGGTTGCTTACCTGTAACCGTAGTTCTTCTAGTGGTCATCTGTGCATTCACACAACCCACCCACCATCCCCTCTTGTCTCGTTGAGGCTTGAGGTATACTGCACTCTACAATGTGACAACTTATCACACATGTGTACATTTGCTTCGTTCCATGGTTTGAAGATATGTATAGACATGCATGTCTGTCTCTCTACATACTAGTGTACACACATATATATATATATATACATATACATTATAGTGATATATATATATATATATATATATATATATATATATATATATCCTTGGTTCTATTGACTGCAGTCTCAAGGAACTGAGGAGCATGGTGGGACACCCTGGACATGCGCAGTAGGATGGTGGGCGGGGATCCCTCCAAAAATCATACTCAGCTATTGAAGTTCCCGACACTGGTCCTACGCAGGCGCAGAAGCCCATAGTGTGTGAATGCACAGATGACCACTAGAAGAACTACGGTTACAGGTAAGCAACCTGCATTTATTGTTGGAGACACGAATATGCAATATTGACCTTGAAATGGCCTCCAAGATAGACTCTTCACCTAAGGTTGTAGAGGGAGGGAGGGGGGAGGATCGCGGACTTACCTGTGTCCAAATGGAAGTGTGATGTTGTGGAAGGGAATAGATACGTTGCACCCGTCATGCCCACCATTTATTTTAAGAAGTCAGGAGCTGGAACATTCTTGCACTCCAGCGAAAAGCAAGTAAAAAAGAAAAAGAAAGAAAGCCCAGCCCCTGCTCCCCCCTCGATGTCCCTGGACTCCCCCCTGCCTGGCCCCTTCCCTCTGCTGACCCACCCACCCCGCTACTCATGGGGAGGAGGGAAGAAGCCAGCGGTCCTCGGAATCGTCCTGGGACCACAGGTAAAATCGGGACAACTATTGAAGAAGTTCTATCCTGGGGAAATGGAGCGGTTGTCCTTGCCTGCTCCCAGGATCCCGTGTGTGTCATTTGGATGCACAGGGAAGAACCAGGGGGAAAGGGCTGGTATAGACACTGCCTGAATGTTCGTTTCTCTTTCTTTTTAAAATGTCTTACGTTAATAGCAGGAGAGTAGGTACATAGAGAGGCAGACTCCAGTTGTTCAGAAGAACGTGTTTAACCCAAAATGGGGATGACTGGAGATGATGAAAGCTGATGGAGATTGTTATTATAACTGCTGGATTTCTCCAAACACCTTTTAGCCACTTACTCATAGCTTCTTTAAAGTTTGTCAAATATCTGACTTGTCACTGTTCCTGAAAATGCTTTGTTATGAAGTATCTGATTAGAAAAGAAATGGGAACCTAACCCCTGCCCCTGTTACACATATTTTTCAGGATCCCTCTTTCAAGGAATTGGTAGCCCTGTCCAGCCAGTCCACGTCCCTCACACAATGAGGGGGAGTGGGGATGAGAGCACTAGGCCCACCCCATCCCCATTGCAGCCTCCAGCATGTGGAGGGGGGCTCCATAGTTGGAAGCCTACTATACTAGTGTAGACTCGCTGTGAGATGCAGAACCGTGAATTCCCGACATGTGGAGGGCCGGGAGAGAGTGTTCCCGTTCTCCCTCAAGCGATTCTAATCATTCGAAGAAAATCAGCACATGATGACAATTTATAAATCTCTTAAATCCATATTGATTCCCCATACATGACACCATCATTGTTTCCTTCTGAGTCAGGATATTACAGGAAGTCAAATCTGAGTGAGGACAATGCTTCCTGCTCTTACTCTGAATAGGTGGATAATATTTTTCTCAGGGTTCATTTTTCTGAACCCTCAGAAATGTTGTCCATTTCACATGGAGCAACCCTTTTCAGGAAACATATGCTCTTGTTTTTGCTCAGCTCTTCATTCAATAGACACTAACATATTAATTTCCATCCTAGTATAAATCCTAGTATAAATCACCCCTCCAGAAACTGCTTTTAATTTTATTTCAGTTAGTTCTCACAATTTATTATATTATCGACTTCAGCACTCAGAGAGAGAGAGAAAGAGAGAGATCTATGGCCAGGCCACAGATTGTCCCAGGATTGTCCCGGGATCATCCCTGTGCATCTGAATGACACACAGGGGATCCTGGGAGCAGGCAGGGACAGCCCCACCATTTGCCTGGGATAATCCTTAGGTCTTTACCTTGTTTAGTAATAATAATAAGAATTTTCTCCATTCAAGTTTCTGGGATCTTGTTTAGGAATTAGACTTTCACAAGTGGAACCTGCAACAAAACATTGCCGTCTGCAGAGCTTCCATTCAGTGTTTCCACCAGCCTGCCATCCCTTCTTTCAAGCAACCCCATTCCATTTCTCCTGCTTTTCTGCCCCCCCCCCCATGTTCCCACAGACACTCCTGTGGCCACTTAGCCCTCACTGGACTGTTTCTTGTCAAGGGGGTTGCTTTTCCTAAAAAACAAACCCAAAAAACCTGGGGTTATTCAGAGCCTGTTGGTACTGCATTTTAGTTGCATAGGTCACCACCTGAGTTCACTATTAGTATTTATAATGATTGCACACTCAGCTTGATCACATTTCCTTTTGAATTCTTTTTTCCTCACCCAGTGCTTGACTCACACCTCGGGGCTTTTCAGCTCCCACTTTCTGTCATGACCCCAAGTCCTCCATCTTTGCAGTGGGGCAGTGTGACCAATTGTCCTGAAATTTGACGGACAAAGGCATGGAGGGAGGGGTCTGCAAGTTTTAGTCCATTGCAATGACAAAGTAATAGGCAACAGAAGACAGGATAGTGGTGTCTCTAATTGCAAATACTGATGTCTGAAATATGAATTTAAATCCAAATTAACTTATCCTGAATTAACTAAATATGAATTAAAATGTTATGTAATAAATAAATTGTGAAAATATTTAAAATACAAAAATGAAGAAAAAAGATTTTTCCAAGTGCATGTCACTAATAAATGTATGCTAAAATCCCGGACCTAATGAACCATTTATTTTCCTCCCACTTTCCTCTTTGGGGGTGGTATAACTAGAAAGATTGAAATCCATAGTCCACTCGTTTTTAGTAAGTTGCTATGGTAAAATAATGAATAACATGAAATCAGCTAAATTTTTACATAAACTTAGAAGAAATGTAGCAGATGTTGCCTTCATATAGATCAGTTTGACAAGGCCTAATTGTTTTTTCCAATATGACTTAAATACTTGAGATGAGCTCTTCCTTATTGTTTTTGTTTGTTTGTTTTGCTTATTGTAATCTATGCCCATGTAAGACCGCATGTTTTTAAAAATCTCTTTTCTTTTCTGTATATTTTACAGGATTTCCATATTCCAAATCTGCTTCTCTTCCTGACTATGGAAAGAATGGATTACACCATGTAGGTAGACATAAAAATCTCCAAATACATATGGAATGTCAGCCTTCGTCAGATTGATGAACTATTTAGCCCTCTGTGCTTAGGGAAAGGGCCTTGTGCCAGGTCAGAGTATTTGTCAGTCAGGCCCAGTATTGTTTACTCTACCTGGCAATGACTCTTCAAGGTCTCAGGTATAGGTCTTACACGTCACTTGCTACCTGATTGTTTTTTTAACATGGAGAGCTTTCTCAGGCATCGGCCCTCAGACCTTCTGCAAATGAGACATGGGCACTACTGCTGAGCTTCAGTTCCTTGTACCAGCTCTAGAGTTTTTTTCTGCAACCATGTGCCTGCATTTTGCCAGTGAATGACCACCATGGCTAATAAGCATTAATAGATTTACCTTCCAAACACACCTCTAATCCACTTCAGAATCAAGTTAAACTAAGAGCCATCTCAACATCTTACATTGTGCTACAACTGAAAAAGTACCTTCATTTTACTTACCAGAGTGCTGTTGTTTTAACAAAACAGAATCTCACATGCTTAAATATGATATATACTTCATCAGTACAAACAACATGTCTTATGTAGACCAACAATATGTGTGTGGGGGGGGGGGGCGGGGATCCCTTTCTGTGGCACCAATAGCAATGTCCTGCATAGGCTGAATAGCAGTATCAATAAGGGAATGGTTTTCACTGGGGCCAGGTCATGGGGGAAAGGGGCAAATCCTTTTCCTGTGTGCCAAGGTATTAATCCTGATTAGGGCCCGCCATGGCTACTATTAAGAAAACAGTACAAAAGGAAGGCAAAAGTTGAGAAAAGACACTCTAAAATGCCATTTTTGAATGTTGCTACTAAGAAAAACCAGATGTGTTAAACGTGATCATGACTTTATCATAATGTGCAGTTTGGTCATCTGATGTTAATGCTTCTTTGAAAAGAAAGAAAATAATCCTAACAGCATTCATAAATAAAATGGTAGATTGAATTACTTAAAATGATACCTTAGAGCAGTCAAGATTGTAAGCCTCTCTACATGTCTATTCAGAAGTAAGCCCCATTGCTTTCAATAAGACGTTCTCCCAGGTAAATAGATATAAGATTGCACTCAAAAAGTTTTGTTAATTTAGTGAGATAACTAATGTATTAACAATAGGCCTTTGGGACCCTGAGTGTTGGCTGACTGGAGATCCGGAAACAAAGCCCTATGAAGAGAGACTGAAAGAACTGGGCATGTTTAGCCTGGAGAAGAGAAGATTGAGGGGAGACATGATAGTACTCTTCAAATACTTAAAAGGTTGTCACACAGAGGAGGGCCAGGATCTCTTCTTGATCCTCCCAGAGTGCAGGACACGGAATAACGGGCTCAAGTTAAAGGAAGCCAGATTCCGGCTGGACATCAGGAAAAATTTCCTGACTGTTAGAGCAGTGCGACGGTGGAATCAGTTACCTAGGGAGGTTGTGGGCTCTCCCACACTAGAGGCATTCAAGAGGCAGCTGGACAACCATCTGTCAGGGATGCTTTAGGGTGGATTCCTGCATTGAGCAGGGGGTTGGACTCGATGGCCTTGTAGGCCCCTTCCAACTCTTCTATTCTATGATTATGATCTTTCACACAGAATCATCAAATATGTTGTTTTGTTGTTTTTATTGTCTGTCATATTAGGATTTTTTTTACAGTTTAAAGAGTTGTTGAACAAGATATAGATCTCAAAAATGGCAATGTCATGCTTACTGAAGGAAATAAACATTGACTTTAATACAATATTATAATTATGAATGTTTCAATATTTACAGACCACACTCCAAAATTTCTTAGTATAAACATTTATAGTTCTCTTGTTTCTTCACTTTCACATCATAGGTAAAGTATTATATTAAAGGTTTCACCCTTTAGAAGACGTTTTTTCCTCCCCTGTGTTACCCTTTGATTATTTGTTTAAGATAGTTTTAACTGCCCTTTAGGGTCAAGCCTTCACAAGCCAGCTTCTAGTATAATAAAACTCACTAGAAATAATTAATAAGCAAAAATAGGGGGGCCAATAAAGACCACAATAGAGTCCAACAGCAAGATAATACCAATAAGGCTAGTAAAGCAGGGAATTCTTCCCAACCAAATAAATTTGCTATTACATAAAATGGATTAAAAAGATATTTGCTTCAATTTCTACTTTAATTCAGTTTAAAACCAGCATCCCCAGATATCTCTTATAAGAGGAAGGGTGCTTCCAGACAAAGGACTTGGGTTTGTTTTAACATTATGTAAATAAGTTATCTTTCTCTTGAGATCCACTAACTTTTGCTAAATGTTTTTGGTGTGTGATGATCTGACAAATAAAAAAGCTGATTTGATCTTGCAGAGGACCCTTGGTACTACCAATAAAAAGACCCAGAGGACTGTCTACACATGGAGAAAGCCTGGCAGAGGCTGTGGATCTATGCCCCATCGATTGAATGATTGAGGCACAGGTTCGCAGCCACCGCAATTTATTTATATTTATTTATTACATTTATATACCACCCCATAGCCGAAGCTCTCTGGGCAGTTTACAAAAGTTAAAAACAGTTAACAAAATTTAAAGTATACAAAATTTAAAACCATCAAAAGCATAAAAACAACAGTATCCATTTAAAAACAATAGTTCTGGGGTTCGTTAAAAACAAACAAACTCAGCATATGTTGTTAAATGCTGCGATTTGAAAAAGCCAGGGATTTACCCCAACTTCTTCAAAGACAGCGACATCAACACAATGCTTCCGCCATGTAACATTACTCCAGGGCCAATCTGGGGGCAGAGCCTGGTGGACATTGAGCAGCGATTGGTCGCCTCCCACCAGGAAGAGGGCGGGGTCAGCTCCAGGAACCGGATGGCCACCCAGGAACCCTGCACTCCCTCCTCAGTGTTGGGATTACCCGACGCCACCCCACAGGATTGAGAAGGAAGGCGGTGCCAAACAGGCACTGTGAAGGCAGCCCCCAGGTGTTGCTACTCCTGTCTTTTCTGGTAAGAAAAGAAAAATCGGATCTGATGAGAAAACGGGAAAGTTACAAATTGAACGTCTGTCACTATCTGGCCTGATGTAAAAATTCTGTGTTTGAGGGAGGGCAATTAAACTGCAGAATATAAAGCCTTGTCTGGAAGCACCCAAAGTGGCTCAAAGCAAGTGAGTGTTTTCAGGCCCTAGGCGTAATGGCTGGTGGTGAAGGGGGCCCTGTGGGCTTCCATAGGAATTGAATTCTACAAACATAAATGTTGCCCCCCAAAATCTGTCTTTCTTTCTGTTCTAGGCTGCAGATGTGACCCAATATGACACTGACCAGGATGCTGCTTGGGGAAAGAGAGGTATACCACACAACGTCTTTTTAGTCAGCATGGCCGCCCCATGGCTGCCTTATGAGGGTGGGACCCCAAACATAGGTCTTTTGAGTGAGTTCTGCTGTTAGGAACATAGGAAGCTGCCTTCTACTGAGTCAGACCCTCGGCCCATCTAGCCCAGTAATGTCAACGCTGACTGGCTGCAGCAGCTCTCCAGGGTTTCAGGGTTAGGGTCCTTTCCTTGCACTACCTGGAGAAGCCCAGGCTCGAACCTGGGACCTTCTGCCTGCAAAGCATGCACTCCGTCACACTGAGCTGTGGTCTCTCACTGCAGCCTTCAGGTACTTTCCAAAACTGAGCATACAACAACCATCAGATGACTTCAGAACTATGCCTGGATGCACAGGCAAACCTTGGGCTGCTCTCTATAATGTAATGACTTTGGATTCATGCAGCATTTGCAAACTTTGCATCAAATTACCAACTTAAGTTGCTTTTAAAACTAATAACATTAAGGACGTTCAGACCACTTGGGTAAGAGAGGTCATCTCAGTGAGTTCAGACCCTCAGGGATGGTTTAGATCAGACATAGGCAACCTTTGGGCTCCATTACACCAGTGTTTTATCGCACTCTCATCATGCCTGGTTTGCAGTTTTGCAGTGCAACACTCAGATGACGTTGTGCCTGTCCTGCAGAGACCCCACCTGTTCCCCTCCCTTTTTTGTGTTTTCCTAGAGCAGGGAAAGTCTGGATTATTTCCCCCAAATGGAATTAAAGTGTCCTTCAGCCCCCCTGTAGTGCTGTCCTCTCACTATTTCCTTTGTTGGGGGGTCATGTGCTTTGAAGGGAGAGCTTGCTGACGAAAGGGGAGGGTGGGGCGGTTCTCCCCCTCCAGCTCCATGTCAGTAAATCACTAGGCAGCAAAGCCAGAGCGAGGGAGGAATGAGCCCACACCCATCACAATGTTGCAACCAATGAACTGGAGGCAGAAGGAGAAGGGGTGGGATGGGGCAGGGTGGAGTGGAGTGGAAGAGCAAATAAGTGAAATGGAGGTTTCATCGGTATAGTGTGATGCCGCAAAACCATACACTAATGAAACGGAGCTAGAAATCGCAGAGGGAAACCAGGGGGGGAAAGTAGGTGTGATGGAGTTCTTTGTGGGCTCGTGGGCAGATGTGACATTTTGGGAGGCACTATAGGCTGCTTTACATTCCCCCCCGTATTATAGGCACCCTTTATTCCACCCCCCCAGGCCCAGGCCCATTTTCTTGCCCCCTTTCCATGGAGTCCCTCTTCTCCTGCTCCCCGCCCCCTGGATTCCCATTTCCCTTGCTCCTTTCCCACTGTCCTTGCCTTCCTTGCCCACCACACCTTCCTTTCCTCCCATGCTTGGGATTCCCCCCTTCTGGGGCCTACCTCTGTTGCAAACACCTCAGCAGCCACAAAGCTTTCACCAGGAAGTGGAAGATGGCAGATGGGGAGACGACTTCTCCTAAGCTGCCAATTTCCTGCTTACTGGTTGGGGCTCTGGGGCTGCTGAGGCCAGGTGGGCGATGGCTGGAGAAGGTGGATCCGGGGGAAGTGAAGGAGGTGCGGGGGCTGAGGTTGGTGCATGGGGGGCTTGGTAAGTGCCATCGGGGGTCCTGATGAGTGCCCCTGCGTACCCTCAGGTACTAAGTTACAGCCCCTGGCTTAGATCATTGGTCTTCTAACTGGTAAGTCAGAACCCACGACATTGGCCTCTAGTGAGTTGCCACAGTAACCCTGCCAGTCTGAAAGGGTTGAAGACTACTGGTTTAGATGGGAGCCCCCTCATGTGAGTGTCTTTCCCTCAAGTCCTCTTCTGTCTGGAATGACTTCGTGTGGGTGTGGTAATACTGAAATGCTTTTAGCCCATCCTTGCCCAAGTGTACAAAACATATTCCAATAAGACTGATATTAAGGATATTCCAGAGCTGGTAGGCATATATTAATATATGTATGTCTCTGACTAACATATGGGGTTAGGACCATTTAACTATTGCAGCCTCCAAATGGAGAGGCTCCACAGAGTAAATCTTTTTGACAGTACTCACATGAGGAAAGTAAGGCCTAAACTGGTTCTCAAAAGGAAATATATGAACAACAGCCGGGCCTGCTCTAATCCACACTTTTGTTTATTTTTGGTTTCTTACAGAATACAAGGTAAGGCTTGCTGTTAACACTGGAAGAATGTCGAGAGGCATCCCGTGCCGGCCGTGCCATTAGGCAGAGTGAAGCAGCCACCTCAGGCTGCAGATGCTGGGAGGTGGGCAGCAGCAGCAGCAGCAGCTAGGGCTGGCGGCGGTGGCGGGGGGGGGGCGGAGCTGCGTGTGCCGCTCTGCCTGCCCTGTGTCGCCGCTGTGAGCCGGCCACCATGAGAGGTGCTGTCCTCTTGCCAAGGGTGAAGTAAGATTTGATTGCCAATCCAGAATGGGGAGGGGGGGCACTTTGTCCTCTTCCCCTCAGGCAGCAAAATGTCTTGGGTGACTCTGAATCAGCTCTTCTTAGCAAGATTATGGTATTCCTTTTTTCTTCTTCTTTATTCCATGTGGAATTTATACATACATTATAGATCCATGCATGACCCATTTACATCCTTCTAGGCATCATACCTTTTCTTTTGTGATAGGTCTATCCCTACGACACACTTATTGTAACAAATAGAGTCCGGGTGAAACTACCAAAGGATGTCGATAGAACCAGGCTGGAGGTGAGAAAGGCATCTGCTTATAATTCTCATAACTGTATAGTTTAATTATGGTTTAATTGCAATGGGCAACCCCCCACCCGCCATGCAGATTCAGAAGGGGCTTGGTTAATACAAATATGTCAGAAAATAACTCCTCTGGAGTCCATTCAAATTTGGATCATGCTCAAGAGACAATATCAGGAGCATCAGGTTTTGTTGAGACAGGGCGTGGACAACCTGTGGCCCTCAGATGGTTGGGCCCACGTATCCCCTCATCATTGGATATGCTGGCTAGGGTTGATGGGAGTTGTAGCCCATAAAAACATGTGGCCCTCCAATGTTGGAGTTCCGGAGGGCCACCAGTTACCCACCCCTGTTAAGGACTGAAGTCAGGGAGGTTCCAAGCGGAATGTGGCTCTTCCATTATTTAGGAACAGGATATTTATAGAGCTACAGTTTCCCACCTGATCATGCCTGCCTGGTAAGTTATCTGAGGAAGGCCCTGCTCTGTATTGTCAGAAGTGCCATTGGTGATATGAGACGGGGCCTTTTCTGTTGTGGCATCCAAACACTGGAACTCCCTGTCCTATCTTCTTTACTGAGTTTTGGTGTATACCGGAACTGATGATGCTTTCTCTTGTTTCTGCACACTGTTTTTGTTTGTTTATTTCACTGCTGCCATTGCTTTCTTTCTATTTTTAAAATTTAACCTTAAGATGTCATTTAAGTTACTGCTTTTTATACTGTTGTTTTAATGACTGTGAGCTGTCTTTCTGTGTGGGACAGATATGCAAGTATAAATGTTTTAATAAATAATCAAAGGCCAATGACCTTCCAGTGAGACATCATTTTCAAGAATGGAGATGGTTAAGCAGTAAGAAGAGCACAAAAGTAGGACCATACAGAGTAGAGCAGAACTCATAGGTAAAATATATGTTATGGCAGATGTAGAAGCCCTATACAGGTCTGTGCCTGCTTGCATGTAGGGCAGAAGTGTGTGTGTGGGGGGGGGGGGGGCATAGATGTACACATAAGCTTGTCCCCACATGCTGGCTTCCATACAGACCTCCACATATGAAGTGCAAAGATCTGAAGAGGGCTCCGTGAGTGTGCTCAGCTGAACACGCTTACAGAGTTTCTGTCATTGTGATTCCTGCTTTTTCAGGGTTTCCTGTCAAGTTCAGCTGAGCATGCTTGCAGAGCCCTGTACAAACCTTTGTGTGTTACATGGAAGTCAGGCGTGAAGGGACACTGGTGTGTGTGTGTGTGTGTGTAGCTTATGTACACCCACACACCCCTATACAGTTCAGTGCTACAAGCGAGTAGATGAATGCCTGAGTAGGGCTAGAGAGATGTCTGGAACTACCATTCCCATTCCACCTTCCCTTCCCTCTCATGTGTAGTTCCACTTGCTTGTCATATCATGGCTTTGATCCTAAAATTAGGTAGCTTCAGGAAGTTCACAGAATGAAAATGACCCATCTCCTCTTCCCCGTTTCAGCCATATGCACCATCCCCACCCCAAAGCCTCTCTTGGGGATCAGGGTCCCTCCTGAATAATGTGGGCTGGGGCATGGGGCACAGTTAGGGGAGTTGCTCAGAATCAGGCTGAGGTCTGCCCAGTGCTATTCAGGAAGTCCCTCTGGCCCTCTAGAGAGACATTTTGGGTGCAGTGGGTGGGGGGAGGTGCAGATGACTGTAAGGAGGAGGAGAGGACAGGTAAATTTCTTTCCAAGAACATCCTAAAGTCAACGTATTTTTGGATCCAAACTATTGCATATTTACCAATATCTGGTGTACATCCTCAGCTGCCGCTGGTGGGAATAGGAAGTTCAAAATCGTACAATGTCATGTCACAGGTAAATGGAACTGTATATTAAAGGGAGAGGACGTGATGTGGCCATCGCATTCAGTCAACTCATTTCACTCACCTCTGCTGTAAGATGTAGTTGTTCTCTCAGGAAGTGCTACAGCTGTGCAGGAACTCACAAAGAGTTTAACTGGAAATGTTATGTTTTCTGTGGAGCTGATTTCCAAAAGATGTTATGAATTTGATCCAAATCTTAACGTTATTTCTTGCAAGATATATAAATGGAAGGATGTTTTGTTTAGAAATACTTCCCTTTCTTTTTCAAGCGGCACCTGTCCCCTGAAGAATTCCAGGAAGTCTTCAAAATGAGCATTGAACAATTTGAACGACTTGCACTTTGGAAACGGAATGAGCTAAAGAAAAAGGCTTTGCTTTTCTAGCCTCCCACTGACCAACAGAAATGTGCTTAATGAAAACAAACTACTCACACTTGCCACAACTTATCATGTGCACTTGCTGTAGACCCTTTGTCCAACTTCATGTGTTAGGAGTGGGCAAGCAGAAGCAAAGAGAAAAAAAAAAACATGCTGTTTGCGTGACCCGGATGAATATCTCAGTAAACGCTTGGTCTTTAAAGAATATAACAAATTAATGCTTTAAATTAATGATTGCTTTAACTGTCGCTTTTTGCAAAAATAAGTCATTTTAAATAGGAAGGAAGGGTCATTTGGACAAACAAACAAAATAGCTAGCTACCATTTTGTTTCTACATTTTGCACTAGTGAGCAAAACTTGTACAGAATCAAAACAGAGGTGGAAAACAAAACTTCCCCAGAAGCAAATGTCATGAAGGCCAAAGAAAAGCATGTGATTAAGTCACTCTTGCCAATGTTTGTGTGTGACATCTTTTTAGGAATAAAAGAAAACGTATAATAAAGCACTTTAAGTCTCATTCTCTCACTTAAATGTAAGCTACTATTTCAAAAGTAATGTAGCAAATGAAAAAAAAAGCTATCAAAACTTTTATTTTAGTAAAAATAGACTGTAATGTAAATGTGTCCAGATGACCATAACAGGCAGTTCAATCTACAACCCACTTTATACAGAATACTTGATTTAAAATGTATTAGGTGTTTACTTTAGTGAGTCAAAGTTCCTCTAATTTCTTTGGATTAACTCAGCTAGGGATCATGTAGAAATTTAATCTTCACATCAGAAAAGTAAATTCTTGTGTGGAAATGTCATAAGGCTGTGCAATTCTGACTGTGTATTTCTATTTTTTCTACATTTCACTCTAGTACAAAGAATGTGTAATGAATCTTGACTCTATGCATACACTGGTGTTCACATTAAAAATATTGTTTTGTAATTAAATGTTATATGGTTTGTTACTCCATTGTTTGTTGTGTCAAGGAAATTCCCTGATCCAGTAGGGGGAGGACAGGAATCCAGGCATGCCCAGATTCAAAGACTTTATTCAGGAACTACGTACGTAGGAGAAAAGCTCACCTCCAGCAAGCCGAAGGCTGAACACTCTCCCTCCCTCTCTCTCTCTCTCTCTCTCTCTCTCTCTCTCTCCATCATCCACATACAGCAGACTTTTATCCTTTCAAAGTTGCTGTGAGGAAATCATACTTTCCCTCCTCCCCCTCCGGTGACTGTTCATAAGTCCCATACATGTTCCATAAACAAAACCATTGTTACATAAACAATATTTTCTATTACTGACAAGTGTTACATTTTGTACCTGATAAGCACCCCAAGGGTGAATGGTAAGTCCTGAGTATGCTCTGACTCTTCCAAAATGCCCAGTCAGGGGGGCTTAGGGCAATAAACAGAGAATGATGCGCCTTCATGTATGTGTTACAGAGCTTGGTTCCTAAACACAAGGCAGATGTGTTTTAGGAAAAAGCAGCATTTGGCCATGCTAGATAGGGGGCCAGTGAAAAGGCGCAGAGTTCAGGGCAGCCTCGAACAGCTGGCCAAGAGGCTTTTCTGTGCCTCTTAATTCGAAAAGCAAGAAGGGGAGGGAGAGAGGGGTGAAGAGAGATCCTGGGTGCTTGTGCACTTTCCCACATCAGACAGAAGGGTTTTGGGGGTTTCTTCAGATTTCCCTGTCAGTCTCACTTAAGGATACTGTTACAGTGAAAAGTAGATACACAATAAAAACCAATTCACATGCAACAGCACCCCATCAATAATATAAAACCATTTGTCTATGAGTATATGCATGTTTTTGTGCAAAGAAACCTCTGCAGTGCTAAGAGTGGGTCCAGCAATAGTAATCATTTCAGATCTCTCTAGCTAAAATGAAATAATACATTTAAGTTGAAATCCTATATGTACTTACCTGGGAATAGGTCCAGTTGAACTCAGTGGTGCTTACTTTTGAATAGACATGTGTAAGATTGCACTATTAGGTTGATTACTTTGTCTTGTCCTAATCCAGTGGACAAAATATTTGGGATTTATTTTAAGTAAATTAGTTTGGTACTAATTTGTAAATAAATCAATACGAGCAAAATGTGGAGGAATTCCACAGATTAATCTGTACATCTGACTGGATACTAGATTCCTATGGAATATCTAGAATCCACACAGATTCTCACGGTGTGCATAGACGATGGCTCCTTGTGATCTGCAAGACTCTGTGATGACCTGGGGGCTGTCTAGACATCTTCTAAACCCTGTGGTGGCTGTGACTCGGCGCTGCATTGGTTATACAGCACAGCCACTGTGGAGCTTTCCCCTGCAGCTGCATGTTGGAACAGTCAGGGACTTACCCCGACTTTTCCTGAAGAAGCGAGTTCACAGCCCTTCTGCCACGTGACCTCGATCTGGGGTTGATCCAGGGGTGTTCCTGGGCAATGACGACCAGTGATTAGTTGCTGGAAGGTGGGTGGGCTCCAGTACCTGGATGACTGCCAGGAAACCCCACTCCCCCTCCTGGCATGGGGACTTCCCACCACCACCCCACAACAGTGATATTGCAGGGCTTCAGGGAGGAGGAGTGGCACTGTGAAGACAGGCCCCTGGGCTTCATTATGTCTTGGCAGATGCCTCTAGAAACTAGCGTAGCTCAATGCCATCAACAACCTACGATAGCAGCTGGATGTTGTATCCTAGCAACTTGCTGCAGTGGTGCTAATTAGGAGTGGGGGTTAATAGCGGGCTGGATGGGCAAAGGGCCAAAGCTTTCTTTAGGCCTCTGCAAGCAGACTGATTGGATAACCACCTGCTCAGAAGAGCAGCCATGCTGCATCATTGGTCTGCTGAGCTATTCCTTGCAGGGCCAAATGACGTCTGGTGGTACTGTACAGATAACTTGTCAGTTGCTAAAAGGGAGCAGGGATATGAACACCTGCCAATACCCATCATCGACCTGCTTGCAGAGGCCTCACCATCAGGATTAGCAAGGGATTTAGTCATAGGTTATATGTATGCAGGCCATCCAAAGTGTCTGTAGAGAGGGGTCTTGATGGGCATTCAAGGAGGTTCACAGGGAGTGTAGAACATATCTAAATGATTAAGAAGAGGGCTGTGTAACGATACGCAGGGGTTGAATATACATGAAAAAGTTAAGTAGAAATACATATGTTCTCTTCCATTTGCTGGAGATACCTTGGTTGCAAATATGGGACAAAATTCAGAATAATAGATGAACATGCATATGTAATCTTTCCATCGAAACTTTTTATTGTTTTTATTAAAAACATATTCACAATAAGAAAACTTATAAAACCAATGGGAAATCTTCACAACACAGACAACAAAAAGAATGACATACACTTTTCAATTTGAGGCATTGCACAAATAGTGGAACGCACAATGTAGAAGGCTGTTGCACCCACACAGAAAGGATTTTGTTTTTCAGTAGATGCCAACATTCATCTATTGAAAGCTGGAGGAATGGAAACAAACTCATTTGCTCCAATAATGGGGATTTCAAGTTCTAAAGATGTCTCCAATGAAGTGGCCGGGGTCCAGAGAAGCTTATACCATTTAAAATGTGTTAGTCTATAAGCTGTCACAAAACAACTTTTTTCCAGAGGCTGTAAAAATATATATAAAATAGTGATGCAGACTCGGTGTAAGTTACAGATATTTGGATGAAGGTATTAAGCAAAAGGAGAATTCTCAGAGCACCACCAGAACTATACCTCACCAGGATGTTTTGATATGTGGGAAAGGAGAACTAGCCACAAAAAATCTTTTCACTACCTCTTGGAGAAATGCAGCTTGGGAGAGAAAAAGAGAGGCTTTTTATGTCCTTCTTGTAAGCCAAATATTTCAAATCATGAGGGACAAAGATTTGGGATACCAATTTCTGAGAATCCCAGCTGCAAAATCTATATCCAATTCTTGTGCTCTGGCATAATTACAATAAACCTGCTCCAACTACACAAACAGTGCCCTATCTAATGGGATGAGCGAAGCAGTAAAGAGAAGCAGTATGTAGGCAGTATTTGGACTAGGATGGTAAAATTAACCAGTAAAGACTTTCTATTTCCAATTTTTATGGCCATCTTATTTTGCTTTCAGTGGTTCTGGAAAAGTGATTCATTCATGTGAAACTCAGCTATGGATGTTAGCAATCCTTCAGGACAGTAGACATGACCCCAAAGATTCTCTTCCTTCAGAGCCTCCTAGCTAATTAAATAACAAACGGCAAACACACACCATCATGCTGAAGGGAAAGCCATAGCAGCAGCAGCAGCAGCAGATGCCCTGTCTACACTACAAACTTACATTTATTTTATACCATGTTAACTGCCTGTCATTTCCCAAAGAATACTGGGAATAGTAGCTTGCCAAGGGTGCTGAACATTTTCTATTGGAGGTCTTCCAAGCTACAGTTCCCAGGGTCCCCTGGAAAGGGGGAATGATGGTAATATTGGTTTAAGGTTATGGTGTAGATATACCCACAGATTCAATACATCTTCCCATTCCCTCACTATGAACAGGAGAAGACACATTAACACACAGAGGCTTTTCCCTCCAATGAAATGCATTCATTCACATTTACATTCACACACAGACACACCCATATTAAAATTCTTTATATTTCTGCACCTATAAGAAAACATACCCCATTGACAATGCTGAAAATATATACAATAATTAGCTAAATCTGTATATATTATACTGATAACATATACAGTAGTTAGCCAAAAGAAACAATAGTTATCTACATTCATTATGGTTAATAAATATTTTCTTCAGGCTATTCAGATACAATGGGCTTAGATCTTTTTTTATTTTTGAAATATCAAGTTTTAGTAGCTTTGGTCTCTATTCCTGCATTCCATCATCTCCAGCCTAAGCTGATCAGAAATTGCCATATGCTTTCATCTAATAAAATAATTGATTACAAAAATATGTGTTGGAAAAACTAATTTAGTTTCACTTTCAGTCTATTTTCAAACTTTGCTTACTCTTAAAAGAAAGAAAGGGAATGTTGTGAAAACTGTTGAGATGCCACCAGGTCTGGCTTGAGCCATTTCATCCCTCAGCCCAAATGGCAGCCCCTGCAGAACGCGAGAGGCCGTGTCCTTAGCGGTAAAGAGTCACGTAGGGTCCCCTACCTATATTACGTTCTCACATTAGCAGCCATGTCTTCAAAGACCAGAAACGGCCTGCAGTCTTTATTCTGTGAATAGGAATAATGACTGAATGTATCGAGTTGCAATGCCCCTTTAACATCACAATTTTCAAGTAATACTTAATGAGAGGTATTCAACACACTCATCACATTTTCTGGTAAGTACAGAAATGTCACGCTTGTTCTCCCCAGGGCTCAGTTTTCTTGAAGGCATAATTCACTCTTAAAAGTGGCAGAGGCCATGTACCTATGTGCAGAGCAACCTTTTTTCTCTTTGGTATGCTATTACCTACCACCAAAAATCCTTTACAGTCATCATGTTTCTCAATTCACAACACCATCTCTTAAAACACTTCTTTATCTTAAAACATTTTTTCTTAAAACATAGAAGTATTTTTTACATAAAAATAAATATTTACAAGCAAAATGACACAGGAATAAATAAACTCTAGTAAATAAACCCTTATGGGTTGTAGACAAATGTTTGGAAAATATTTTGTGTTTCTATCCATATTATTTTCCACAGATGAAGAAAATATACATCTAATCAAATAAATAAAGTAACATGGCTCTCCCCGATTTACATTAAATCTCAGTATTTTGAACACTTTCCACAGCCACACTGAAAAACATGAATAGCAGCAATGAAAACATAGAATTGCTGTGGAAAGTATCAGAATTATACCCAGAGATAAGCAAGGGTCACGAGTGGCGCACTTTAAACATTGTCTGCAGCATGTTCAATAGGCTAAATGCTAGTCAGTTCCACCATCTGACTTTTTTCTACAGTTGCTGGGGCAACGCCGTCTTCTGTCCGCCTTTCGAAGCCACTGGAGATGTCTTCAAAAGTCCTGCCTTTTGTCTCAGGGACTTTAAAGTAGGTGAACAAGAAGAAGAAGATGAGAAAGCCAACAAAGATGAGGAAAACATAGGCCTGACAATACAGCTGCAAGGGAAAAAGGAACAAGAAACGTTTATTACTTCCAACAAGGTAACATGCCTGATGGTTGCAACAGGACTGCAAGGGCCAGAGTGACATATCAATGGTCTTTTCCTTCTGTCCTTTGTGCTGAGTGAGCAGGAACCCAGCAGGGTGCAATGCTGCTCACACCACTCATACATCACCTCTACCACATACTATGGTGTGGCCATACCCGGTATGCTGTTAAATGCCCCGTCACTGGAAGACTTTGCATAATTTGGTGGCATCTTACAAACAAGGTAAGATGCTCCATCTGACACCACATCTCACACTTTTTTTGAAGGGTGGGGGCTGTACCTTTTGTGCTTCGTGGGGAGAAGCAAAGGGTTTAGCCCCTGTACAACTCTTCACTGAGCAGCAAGTGAGAAGGGAGTAGGTCATTCTAGCCCCCCCACCCTGTGTGTGTGTGCGTGCGTATGCATTCATAGAATCATAGAATAGTAGAGTTGGAATAGTAGAATTGGAAGGAGCCTATAAGGCCACTGAGTCCTCCTCAAAGAGCTTTGTTTCCAGACCCCTGATCATCTCCTTGCCCTCCTCTGAACCCCCTCCAGCTTGTCTGCGTCTTTCTTGAAGTGTGGCGCCCAGAACTGGACACAATACTCAAGATGAGGTCTAACCAGTACAGAATAGAGGGGAACCAGTTCCTCACACAATTTAAAAGCTATACTTCTATTAACACATCCCAAAATTTCCTCCTTCCTCCTAAACCTTCTCCTCATCTCTCATTCTCTCTTACTGTCAATGATGTTACGCTTACTCCGGTCAAGGAAGCTCGTAGCCTTGGCTTTATCTTCGACTCCTCGCTCTCCTTTATTCCTCATATTGAGGCAGTAGCTAAATCTTGTCGATTTTTTCTGTATAATATTGCCAGGATTCGATCATTTTTGTCTGTCTCTTCTGCCAAGACGCTTGTTCATGCACTGGTTATTTCACGGTTGGACTACTGCAACCTTCTTCTCTCTGGCCTTCCTTCTTCTCACATCAGTCCGTTGGTTTCTGTTAACCACTCTGCCGCAAAGATCATCTTCTTAGCTCGCCGCTCCGACCATGTTACTCCGCTTCTGAAATCTCTTCATTGGCTTCCAATTCACTTCAGAATCCAATATAAACTTCTCCTGTTAACCTTCAAAGCTTTTCACGGTCTAGCTCCTTCCTATCTCTCCTCTCTCATCTCACACTATTGCCCCGCTCGTGCTCTTCGCTCCTCTGATGCCATGTTTCTCGCCTGCCCTAGGGCCTCTACTTCCCTTGCTCGGCTTCGTCCATTTTCGTCTGCTGCCCCTTACGCCTGGAACGCTCTTCCAGAACATTTGAGAACTACAAGTTCAACCACAGCTTTTAAAGCTCAACTAAAAACTTTTCTTTTTCCTAAAGCTTTTAAAACTTGATGTTGTGCAGACTTCTACTGTTACTTTCTACTGTTAGTTTTTCCCTACCCTGTGCCTGCTTACCCTACCCTGTACCTGTTTGCATTCTCTTCCCCTCCTTATTGTTTTACTATGATTTTATTAGATTGTAAGCCTATGCGGCAGGGTCTTGCTATTTACTGTTTTACTCTGTACAGCACCATGTACATTGATGGTGCTATATAAATAAATAAATAAATAAATAAATAATAATAATAATAATAATAATAATAATAATAAAATAGCACTTGCTGTTTTTGCAGCCACATCACACTGTTGGCTCATATTCAGCTTGTGATCAACAACAATTCCAAGGTTTTTCTCGCTTGCAGTATTGCTGAGCCAAGTATCCCCTATCCTGTAACTGTGCATTTGGTTTCTTTTTCCTAGATGTAGAACTTGGCATTTATCCCAATTAAATTTCATTCTGTAGTTTTCAGTGCAGTGCTCCAGCCTGTTAAGATCACTTTAAAGTTTGCTTCTGTCTTCTAGGGTGTTAGCTAGCCCACCCAGTTTTGTGTGTTCTGCTAATTTCATAAGCATTCCCTGCACCTCTTCATCCAAGTCATTAATAAAAATGTTGAAGAGCACTGGGCCCAGGACTGAGCCCTGTGGTACCCCGCTCGTTTCCTCCTCCCAGTTTAAGAAGGTACCTTTGAAAAGCACTCTGAGTCTGATTCTGTAGCCAACAGTGGATCCACCTAATAATTGTTCCATCTAGCCCACTATTAGCTAGTTTGCTGATCAGAATGTCATGGAGCGCTTCATCAAAAGCTTTGCTGAAGTCAAGATTGTGTAGAAGTTACCAGGAAAAACTCTTCCACTTGGGATGGTCCCAAAGAACATTTATATTTGATGAATCACTTGCAGGGAATGTCACTCCTTCACCATGAAGCCCTTGCTTAGCTGCCCCCCTGCCAAACACTCCCAACCTTGGTGAAGTTGCAGGACCCATAAAGTAGATTTGCTCACACTTATCTCTTTATGCCTTTGCGTTCTATCCTGTTCCTTCTTCTGTTTTTCCCCACTTTTCTTTTTCCTTCTCTTCTCTTTTAAATTTTAGACTACTAATGCCATGGGAAGGGACCAGGCTTTTTGTTTTTGCTCTACTGTCAGCCCCCAGACACAGACTGCTGTAGTGGTCAGTAGTGTGCCTGCCAGCAGGAAGCGGTCAAAGGAGAGTGCTTACCACTGCGTAGGGAAAGAGCATGGCCACCAGGAAATTGGATGTCCAGTTTGAGCAACCAGCCACTGCCACAGCTGCCGGACGAGGACCCTGGCTGAAGAGTTCCGATACAATGAACCAGGGAATGGGCCCTGGGCCAATTTCAAACAGGGCCACAAAAGCAAGAGTAGCAATAATGCTGATGTAGCTCATCCAGGTAACAGTAGTCTGCAACGAAGAGATTGAGAATTAACTACACTTAGCACATTAACATAGCCCTAACATGCCTACTTTTGGCAAAGCATTTTAGAGTCTTTATCTGGTTCATCTCACTTTTATTCCCATCTTACAAAAAAAGGAATGGTGCTGGAAAAACAACAACCCAAAGAGCCTCCCCTCTGCCCCACTGTATTCATAGCTACGTAAAGATCTTACTTTAGCCCAGCAATTTTTGAAACTTGTGGGTGTGGGTGGGAGGCCAAAACCATGAGGGTGGGGGAGCAAAAATCTTCTCTCCCTGAATCTTCTCTCCCTGAAGATTGGATTACTATTTGGAGGCAGGGAAAAACTGAAGGACGTTCAGGTTAAAGTTAAGGCCACCCTCTACCCAAACGTTCTTCAGTTAACCCCCACCCAACAGTGAAAAATATAAACAAAATAACAAATAAATAAATAAATAACCACAGACATCAAACATTCAAAAAACAGCAGCAGCAAATAGCAACAAAACAGCCATTGTACAATTCCTCAGCCAACATCATCTTTCCCCGTTTCCCCCCATATTTTCGCAGAACATTGACTGGATAACTTCATATTCCAGTCATGACAAAGAGGTTACATTTCTTGATGTCTTAAATTAGAGTGACTAGATGACCCGGAAAACCCCAGAGACCTCCAGGAAAATGAGGGTCTCTGGGGCAACTGGGACTGGGCCCCAATTTACCGGGAAAGGCCCAGATCCGATCGGTGCAAGGAGGGCCTAGAAGGACGCATGCCCGGACTTCTGGGAACGCGTCCTCCAGCCCCTACCAGTGCCGATCTGGCCTTCTCCTTGACTGGCGCAATTGCACCAGCCAAGCAGAAGGCCTGGATCAGCCTGGGAGGTGCTGGAGGACGCATTCCTGGACTTCCGGGAACACATCCTCCCCCACCCAGTGCAGATCTAGCCTTCTCCTTGGAAGAAGCGGAAAAGGAGGAAGAGGACAAGGACAACCACTGGGGCCAGTGAGGCGGTGATAGCAGCAGCAGCAAGAGCAGTATGGGCGAAGGAGGTAAGGAGGAGGTAGCGCTGAGAATGTCCTTGCCCAGGCGAGCACACCCCCTTTCTCCAGCTGTGTTGTGGCCTGATTTGGCTACCTGGGCCTCCCCCCTTTTTTTTCAGCTGCGGTCTGGCTTAATTTGGCTGCCCGGGTCTGCTCCTGCTCAGTATTGCACCCACCCAGTCTTCACCTGGCCACAAGAGGCCCTGGGCGGGGTGGGAGGGAGATTCTCTTAATCTTTTTTCATTTTCGGTGGCAGCTGCCGGAGTTTCCCTTCCACTAGGTGTACATATGTTTTCATAATCTGATCTATTATTATCATTATTGCCAGGGAGGGTCAAAAGCAATTGTAGGATTTTCTTCCTCAGGTGCTGCAATAACTTGACTGCCTTTGGGTAACTTGACTGCCTTTTGTCTATGACCATTATGTCTGGTCGGTTGCAAGGTATTGTCTTGTCCATATGAATTGTTCTGTTCCAGTATATTTTATGATCTGCATTTTCCAAGATTGTTTCGGGTGAGTGTGTATAGTATGGTGTAGGTTGTTTGATGAGACTGAATTTGATGATCAATTATTGGTGAATTATTTTTGCAGCTGTACTGTGTCTGCCTGTATAGTCCATTCCTCACAGAATTTTACATCCTCCTGTTACATGGTCTATTGTTTCTTGGAATTGATGGAATCATCATCATCAATTGTACATGCAATATAAATATATATGGAATTAATTATTTGGATATTATTATTATTATTATTATTATTATTATTATTATTTATATAGCACCATCAATGTACATTTTATTTTATTATTTTATTTTATTTTATTTTATTTTATTATTTGCATGAGAGTAGAGATTTTGCTTCATATTGTGGGTTACTTGGCTGCACTTTTTTTGGCAGTTCCCAGTTAAACTTGACTACAGAAGACTCAAGTCAACAACCTAATCCTGCTATGGTAAAATGCCAATTAGTGACTGGTTTCTTCATTTATGTGATTCCTTTCCTCATTTAAAAATTGCTCAGATCTTGGTTTGTTTTTCTTAGTGACACGTCTCATTTCAAAGTATAAGATTTTCAGATCAAGGGGGGGAAAGGTAACCAACAATTGATACTGAGCACATGGGGACATTTTGGGTTTAATCTTTTGTTTACATTCAGTAAGGTCTATGGTGTGACCACACTTAGAATACTCTATACAGTTCTGGTCACCACACCTAAAAAAGGATATTATAGAGTTGGAAAAAGTGCAGAAAAGGGCAACTAAGATGATGAAGGGACTGGAGCATCTCCCCTATGAGGGAAAGTTACACCAACTGGGACTGTTTAGCTTGGAAAAAAGAGACTAAGGGTTGACATGATAGAGGTGTACAAAATTATGCATGGTATGGAGAATGTGGATAGGGAGACATTTCTCTCTCTCAAAATACTAGAACCTGGAGCCATCCCATGAAGCTGACTGGTGGGAGATCACACAGCACATAGTTAAATTATGGAACTCTCTATCACAAGATGTAGTGATGGCCACCAATTTGGATGGCTTTAAAAGGGAGTTGGATAAATTCCTGGAGGCAAAGGCTATCAATGGCTACTAGCACTGATAGTTGTGTGCTATCTCCAGTATTCGAGGCAGTAAGCCTGTGTGCATCAGTTGCTGGGGAACATGGGTGGGAGGGTGCTGTTGCACCATGTCCTGGCTAATGGCTGGTTGGCCACTGTGCAAACAGAGTGCTGGACTAGATGGACCCTTGGTCTGATCCAGCATGGCTCTTCTTATGTTCTTAATTAAACCTCAATTTGCTGCAACACCCAAAGTGGGTCACTGACTCTGCTGACACACAAGGCAGCAGGAACACTCACAACTTACCTTTAATACCAAGGCGAGGGTCATGAGGCCCGCACAGATCGCCATCCCTCCTAAACCAATTAAATGGAGTGTCCTGCGCCCTGCACGCTCCACGAGGAAGAGCTGAAAAATTAGGAGAAATAAATGAAATGCTTTCTGTGGCAGCAGCAGCAGAAGAGGCTCACACTTGCAGGGGGGTGGACTCGATAGGCCCCTTCCAACTCTACTATTCTATTATTCTAAGTGTGGCTTAGTCACATTCAAGTGAGGCTCACTCCCACCCACACAAATGGATATAGGGTTGCAGTTTAAATCGGTTAAAGCTTTCAGGCCCAAATTGTATTGTGCGGTGCCTCAAATCACTTCAGTTAAGACTGTCTAAGAGTGCAACCCCCAAGTCTTCCCCTCTTCAGTTGGGGGGTGGACATTCCGAGGAGCGAAAGGAATGCAAACTGGGCTGGTTTTTGCCCCCACTTGATCGTCCCATCCCTCTCCCAGCCTGCTTTCTGCTCTCAAGCTGATTTAGTTTCAGGGTAACAATCAGAATGAAGGCAGAATTAGGAACACATGCGCCCAGTCTGGGGCAGATGGAATAGAGGCAACTTCAAAGAAAGAAAGAAATGGTGCTCAATAAGCATGGAGAGTGTGATAAACCATGTGGCTGCAGCAGCAAAAACGGTGAATGAGGACGGGGCAGTTTCAGGAAACCTTCCCCCCCTTCAATTCCCACCCCCCCAATTACTTTTAGACCTCTTGGTCCAGCCATAAAAGACATGCTACCCAGTCTTCCACGCTACCCAGCGCTACGTACCGATACAACAGTAAAGATGGTATTGACCACACCAGCGCCAATGGTAGCATAGACGGGCTGTTGCACTCCAGCTTCTTTGAAAATTCCAGTTGAATAATAAAACACCTGGAGGCAGAGAAATAATTGTAAGCAGTGACCCATCATGGCATCATGGGACCCCTTGCCATCTGGGGTGGGGTGGTCCTCTGTAAAGGGAAGCCTGCTGGATGTGTGCAGGCTACCCCATGATTAGGAACTCGGAGCCATCCGCGTTCTCAAATACCACGGGAGCTTATGCCCATACAGAAGGTTCCCCTATACCGATATCCCCCCCATCACATGGGGGGCAGGGCTGACAGTGGACATGACAGTGGGGTGAAGTCAACAGGCACAGCCCTTCCCTCCCTCTCCACCCCATTCCTGTCATGTGGAGGGAATACCGGGATAGAACTAGGCTTTTTAAATGGTCAGTCATATATTAAACGCAGCAATACAATTTCAAATGAAGAGGCAGTGTAGTGTACTAGATAGCAATGAACTTAAACTGGAGGAATCCAGGTTCATATGTCCACTCATCAACCTTGCCACTGGACCAGTCGTTATCCTCACCATAAAACCACCTCACAGGTCTGTTGTGATAATTAGGGCTTTTCTACACAAGGCTGTTCTACACAATGCTACATTTGCTTTTGGTTTTGTCACAGAATTGAGATCAGAACACTACACAATGAGTTTTTCTGTTCCTGATTTTCCACTACTAAACCACTAGGTGGCACTGTGATATAGCACAAATACATAAATGGAAGTGGCATTTTCTTTTGCTGAAACTGGAGGGTCACACTGTCATCAAAAGATTCTGTAAACAACCATGAGTAGGGAATGGTGTGCAAACAAGTGTCTCATGAACAAACACTCCCAAATGGGAGAAAGAAACTAGGTGTGCCACCCTGCACTCTTTGGAAGAAAGCGGAGATAAAAATGTAATAAATACTATTCAACTCATAACCCTGTCTAGTGTTGCCAACCAACCAGGAAAAAGCAGCCAAATCTGCTCCTGTGCCTTTGATAGTGGCTTTTACAGTATGGAGATAAGCACATTATTACTTGCTAAGCAATATCTGTACATCACGCTGCTGTTAAAGAGACTATTAAAATGCAATTCTAATTTTGCCTCTGACAGTGATCATCCCTGGAACCCTGAGAAGCAACAGGTTGGCTAAAGACTGATTCATCCGTCTCTTGCCATTCACTCATATAAGGTCACAATATATGAATTCTATGCCTAATACCAATTTGTCCTAGCCTTAGCACCTTTTTAACCGACCCCAGTTCTATAGCACTGACACCAACCTGTCCCACAAAAATGTAGCAGATGAAGCTGTGCCTGTGAGGTTGGTGATAAACACACAGGAGCAGAAGCCACCAATTCATTTCTGCACTCAGGTGGCAAAACCGTGAACTACACAAAGCCTTTGTAACGGAGTTCAGCCCTGAAGATTTCTGAACGTCACGTTTTTCTTAAGAGCAACCTTAGGCCTGTCTACTGTGAATTCAATGGGACTTGCTCCCAGCTCAGTGTGATAGGGTACTCCATTTTTCATGCTCTTAACACTCCGTGAAAGTGCTCTTAAAAAACGGGAGTGAAACTGGAGGGTCATGACGTAGCCTAAAGAACTGTAAACAAGCAGAAATGATGAACGCACAATACATGTCTCATGTAGGAAAGTTACAAGTCTGCAACTTGTCCACGTGAGCTCACAACCACTAGGTGTTCATTCTAATGAATACCCATGGGAACTGGCCTCTCCATACAGCCAGCCAGCCATTTAGGAGGTGGGGCTCTCCCTCGGCGTGACGCAAATGGTTGGCAGGAAGAGAGAAGAGCTCAGAAAACTAAGCAGGAAGCTCGCATACCGCATTGATGCCGGAGAGCTGCTGAGAGAGCTGGAGTGCAATGGCAACGATGATGGCCTGGCGGTAGCTGGGGGAGCGGAAGAGCTCCGGAATGGTCACCTTCTTTTCTTGGGACATCTTGGCACTCTCCTCTTTCATCTCTTGAATATCACTGGACACATCTTGGATACCACGAAGCTTCTGGAGAACTGATGGAGGTGGGGAATCAAAGGTCTGAATTACACTTAAGGAGGCATCCATTTACAGAGAACCAACTAGTTATACGCTCTGAGCTTACTTCCAGGTGGGAACCCTTCCTAACTTGGGGATTCACATCGCCATGGTGACATAGTCTGTTCCTTATTCTAGCCCAGCCTTCCCCAACCTGGTGCCTCCCTGATGTATTGGACCAGAACTCCCATTATGCCCAGGAGCAGAAGGGTTGGGGAAGGCTACTCTAACCCTTCTGCTCAGCTTAGAGATGAACTGGCCTTTGGCCTAACCCCATCATCATCATCATCATCAACAACAACTTGAATGAAATCCCCACATTCATGCCTTGTGCCCCAAGGCTCCCTCTTCTCCCTTTACTTTCTCTGTTTACGTCTTGGGCAAATTTTACACTGTGGCAGGAAACTCTCCTTTTTGCTTGTCAAATTCTATAAAGTACCAGGTGCACTGATGGTGCTGTATCAAGTGGTGGTGGTGGTGGTGGTGGTGATGATGATGATATAAGATCAGGCTGAGACCTGCTAAGCATATCCATTTAAAAAAATTAGAATATACATGCAATAGCCTGCAAATACAAGTGTGTAATAATGCTAATATAACTGTAATTTTAGCATTTTCCCCCCAGTTAAAAGCACTTCTTCCAACATGAACTGCTAATTTTTTAAACTGCCCAGAGAGCTTCGGCTATGGGGCAGAATATAAACATAATAAATAAATACATAAATAAATAAGGGATTTTATTATATGTAACAGTATATTTATTTATTTAATTTTATTTATTTAATTACATTTATATACCGCCCCACAGCCGAAGCTCTCTGGGCAGTTTACAACAATTAAAAATAGTAAACATTAAAAGTATACAAAAATTTAAAAAACATAAAAACAGTATAAAAACAACAGTATCCATTTAAAAACAACAATTCTGGGGTCCATTAAAAACAAACTTAACGTTGTTAAATGCTGTTAAAATGCCTGGGAGAAGAGAAAAGTCTTGACCTGGCACCGAAAAGATAACAATGTTGGCGCCAGGCGAGCCTCGTGGGGGAGATCATTCCAAAATTGGGGGGCCACCACTGAAAAGGCCTTCTCCCTTGTTGCCATCCTCCGAGCTTCCCTCGGAGTAGGCACTCGGAAGAGGACCTTAGACGTTGAGCGCAGTGTATGGGTAGGTTCATGTCGGGAGAGGTGTTCCATCAGGTATTGTGGTCCCAAGCCATGTAGGGCTTTATAGGTTATATAACTATAGGTTATATAACTTTATAGGTTATGTAACTATAGTATATAACTATCACAAATAAACCTACCCAGACACCAGCCAGTTTAGGGCTGTCCTCCACTTCCAGGCAGTTGATGGCATATGATGGAGCATTTATCTCAGTTGTTTTTATCAGGTACAGTTTGTTATTGTAACCCTTTTAACTATTTAAATTGTTTTAAATTTTGTATGTTAATGATTTTATATGATGTTTTTATTACCTTGTATTTATATTTGTGATTTGTAATGTTTGTGAACCACCTAGAGAGCTTCAGCTATTGGGCAATATAGAAATGAAATAAATAAATAAAACACTTCTGATACAGCTCTTGCTAAGTGCTTCATTTTAAAACATTTTTTACAAGTAAGCCGTTGGGCAATTGGGGTTAAATAAATAACTGTTACAGCACAAATCAAGTGCCTGACTAAGAAAAAGTTGATCAGAAAAAATATCTATGAATGACTGCCCTCCTCCTTCCCTACTGTGCCATAACCAACAGTATTAACTGAACATAGTGAGAAGAAGTTAAATGCAGGAAAGGAGGAATGAACCCCCAGTAATGTAGAAGACAATTACAATTCTACTTGTACTTTACAGTGGAAGAGCAATTGTGTTAGGAACTGTGCATAGGGAAAATTTCCATGAAGGTAAAAACAAAAGCTACTCCAGTGGTAACAGAGGTGGTGTAAGGTGGTCCTGATCCACAAATATGTACTGGCAGAAGGGGCTGAGGTTGTTTTGGTGATGTATTGAGTTTGTGGCTACCTGCATGTGCTTTCTCTTCTTCCATCTTGTTGATCAGCAGGAAACGTGGACTCTCAGGGCAGAAGGGCAGGGCTGCGCACTGCAAGATGGCTGGGAGAATGGTGAATCCCAGCAACAGTGGCCAGAGTGCTTCCGTTCCCATGATCACATCTAGGCCAAAGACCTAATGGTAACATTTGGTGGAGAGAAAAGATAGATAGAAGTATCATGAACTATTCCCATATATTTCAATTATGTGTATATATGCAAATGGCATGGTTGGAAGAGCCTTTAGTTTGGTACAGTGAAGCCTACAAGTAACATTATGCAGGTGTCAGAGTTGGACACACTGTGCCCACCCTGGGAGTGGGGTCTGTTCACTTCATTCCTCTGAGCAGTGGCGGTGCTCCTCAGTAGCCAGGAAGGAGGCAGCTGTGTAATACTTTCTCTCGATTGGCTTCAAATTGTATTGATTGCAAAGGCATGCCCTCATTAGGGAAGTCTTGCCACTGAAGATGGTACTGCAGACTTCAAACATACAGGAAGCCAGATTCCGGGTGGACATCAGGAAAAACTTCCTGACTGTTAGAGCAGTACGACAATGGAACCAGTTACGTAGGGAGGTTGTGGGCTCTCCCACAGTAGAGGCTTTCAAAAGGCATCTGGACAATCATCAGTCAGGAATGCTTTGAGGTGGATTCCTGCACTGAGCAGGGGGGTGGACTCAATGGCCTTATAGGCCCCTTCCAACTCTACTATTCTATGATTCATTAACATTAATTAATGCATTTTGAAAATCAAATAAGTCCAAGGCGTATGCCCCTAGGATCCTCTTAGTATGCACCCCAAGTATCAGGTGTTTAGGATTCATGGTCTTGGCAATATTGCACTAACAGACCAACAGACAAGTTTTAGGTTTCATGGTCTTGCCCTGATAGACAAACAGACACACATCCAGTAATAGGATAATAGTTATTCCATTTTGACATGGCTTCCTTCAAAGAATCCTGGAAATGGTAGTTTGCTCAGGATTGGTGGATTCAAAAGTCCCTCTGCACAGATGTCCATCCCAGAGTTCCCCTAATAAGATGAAATCGGCACCAGTACTAGCAAAGCTCTGCCAAAACCTCACCCACCTGATCCCATTTAGGGTATTTCTTTGGAAAATGTTGCCCGCTCTTCAGCTGAAAAAGCTCCCAGACTCCCTTCGAATAATACCAATGAATGACAAAGCTGTGTGGCTTAGAAACCACTGCAGAAAAGCTGGTCTCACCTGTGCCACCAGGATGCCCACAACAATGCCCAGCTGGTTCAGTGTGCCAAATGCCCCTCGCAGTGCAGTGGGGGCGATCTCGCTGATATACATGGGCACAAAGCCAGTGCAGAGGCCACAGAAGAGACCAATAACAAAGCGGCCAATAATAAACATTTCCACGGCATGTGCCAGCTTGGAGAAGCCCATCAAAGTGCCACCCACAATGGCCAGAATATTCACCAGCAGCATAGAGTTTCGCCTACAGGGAAAAATCAGTAGTGATTTAAAAAAACAGAGGAAAGTTTGGAGAAAATCACATTGGAAATAGATATACTGAGGGCTGGCCCAGGAGATTTGGGTACTTGAAGCAGAAAATCCAAGTGGCACTACCCACCCCTAATTAACACAAGGCACAATCCATCACGGGGACATCTTCCCATGCAAACAAACCTCATTGAAGAGCATTTCAACGGGCCATGCACAGAAGCCTTTCCTACTAGCCCACAGTTCAGCTATGTTCTTCTTTCCCTTTGTTGCCCATAATGGAACCGAAAATCTGCTGCTGAAGTGGCCACCTTATTTCACCTCTGGGCAGAGCTCCCGCTAGGTAATTCCACAACATGTATCTGTCATGTCTGGCAAGAGACAGTTAAATCTCCACCTTGTGTCTGAGTTCACTTTTTGGAAAGGAATTCCCCATTGGTTTCCAAGAGGGGATACAGTTTCCTCTCTCTCCCCGCCCCCTTCCTATGCTTCACAATGGAGGAAGAAATTGCTCAGTCGGCCAGAATCTTTCTACCATACCTGCCAAATCGGTTGACAAAAAGTCCAACAGAAAGAGAGCCAATCATCCCTCCTACTGAGAAAATCGCCACAGAGAGGGACCACAGTGAAGTTAGGAGAGTAGCAGAGATGGGGCGTTTTGTCCGCTCTATCCATGTGTCATTGAAAAAGCTTTTGATAATCTGTAAAATTAAGAAAGACACCAGGCATTGGGTTAGATTCTAATCGTTAGAGCCATACATCAAGAACATTTTGGAAATTTGATACACAAAAGACATGGTACAAAAGGACAAAGGGGTAGAAGGGAACAAGAAAAGCAGGAAAACACAGGGAAATATTCTTAAACTTACAAAAATGTTAGGGATTTTAGGGTGCAATCTTATGCATGTTTAGACAGAAAAAGTCCTACAACTCCCAGCATTCCTCAGATAGCATGGCTAGCTGGGAAATGCTTGGAGTTGTAGGAATTTTTCTATCTAGACGCAGAATTGCACCCTTAGGTGGTTTAAAAATAATATACTGTTACAGCAACAGAAGATTTCTGGAACCACAGAAATTAAGAGACGAAAACGCTAATCTGGTTCAGAAAAGGTGAAATGCTCAGAAATTCTAAATTAGGATAGAAGCCTTGGTTCCGTGAAAATTGACCAGGAATTTCTTGATGAGCATATTAATTTCATTATTATTTATTTAATTTCTATACTGCCCCATAACTGAAGCGTTCTGGGCAGTTTACAACAATTGAATATCTGCAATGGCAGGCACGTTTCCTTGAAAGCTATTGACCTATCATTATGCAATTCAGGAGAATATGGGGTAATCTAGAATCTATGTCATGGTCTCAGTTTACAGGGATCAGTGGTGAGATCCAACAGGTCTATCCAGTACACCCCATAAACTGGGTGCACATCTTAGAAAATATCCCCAGATCCTCTGCAATGTGGCTCCATTACAGATAAGTCAATGTAGAAAGTTTCCCTAAAGATTCAAAGTCTAAAAGCTGTTCTACAGGAATGAACATTCAGTGAAGTAGTGTGGAAACCCTGCCCCATGAGTGCTGGAAGACCTTCTGCTTCTTTGCAAGCTGCTGCTCCCACAGCCTCCAGTCTTTATCTGGTGCCCACAGCCGTTCTCTGCCAATGAGTACTTAGGTCGTATCTGAGGCAGAGAAAAGAATCAGTCTGGAAATATGGAGTGGATAGGAGATGCATGGCTGAAGTAGGAAGGGAAGAGAGGCTGCCTTGGGATTCCCAAGTTTCCCCCCTTAGGTGGATTACTGCCTTTAACAGCTGCTGCTTGCATATCAGGCAGAAATTCAAAAGGTGCATCATTCTTTGACAAAGCATAGAGCCTCTTTCAGGAAGAAAAGCAGAGTGCCTTTGGAGAGATCAACAGACTCGGTACTTCAGAGGGTATTATCGGTGCATGAGACAATCTTCTCTTGCTAAAGCTGCTATCCTATACTCATTTACCTGGGAAAGTATAGGCTACATTTTGATATCCCAAAATAGATCCTATACAGTGTAATATTAACATATCGATCAATGTAAGTTCCTTGATTATATTGAAAAATTGCAGAAGGTTGTATCTCTAAAAGGGTCCATTTTCTCACATGTGGCTCTGTTTAAACAATTCTTTTAACCATGTGACCCAAACATTTTTTAGAGAAAACCACTGAATTAAAAAAATTAATAGAGACACACAAGGGCCACCTTCCAATAGATCCAGGGCTCCTGCGAAAAAAGGGGCTGGTGAAGCCAGAAGTGAGAAAAGTGCTCTCTGCTAAAATTCCCTCTTCTCACAGTTGTTAAAGTCACAGAAATCCTTTCCTTGCCACCTTTGCATCTGGACTACCCAATTCAAATGTGTAAATACTAGTGCTGCTTTATTTGAAGAAAGAGATCAGGGTACAGCCATATTCTGTTCTACCACCAGATGGCAACAGGACAATAACATGATTGGCCAGCAGAGCAGCTTTGCATCTCCCCCCCACCCCCACCCCCCACCCCCAGGCGATGACATCCACATATTTCCGGAGTCTGGGTGGCTGTGCTACATGTGAGTCACTCTCAAAAAAGACCCCACCCACGCACCTCTCTCTTAATGGAATGGCGCAAGTGTGAGATGTGCTATTGGGAATTTCCCCCTAGTCATCTTCCTTCCCCCAGCAATTCCCTGTTTTGACTGCAAGGAATTTAAAATATGAGAGCTGGATAAGACAGGCAAGACTTAGATCCATGAGAGCAAGAGGGAGAAGTAGTAGTTAGGTACATGACTGAGCGAGAGGCAGCAATTAGCTACGAGTGTGCAGCCGGGGCAGCTAGGAGCGAGCGCTGAAGTAGAAGAGAAACCCAGGAGAAACAGGAACCTTCTTCCTCTCTCTTGGCTCTTCCTGGACGCTTCCTTCCCTATGCCCTGTCCTGCCCTCTGCTCCCCTCGTTCCTTCAACTAGCTGTTCCGTGATTCAGCAGCTTCATGTGCCTTGCCCTCAGTTTGTCATGGCCAGCCCTCTACCCCTGCCAGTCCCATCCCCAAAGAATAGGGTCCATTTCCTCCTAAGCACTCATGTTCCTGAGAAGGTAGTTCAATCTCACTCTAATTCAAGGATTCAAATCTCCACCCCCCCTCCACAAAATTCTCTTTATAGAACCAACAAGGCCTTTTTGTGTTTTGAAGTATGGCCAGCAAGAGCAGGGGCATTTCTTAGGTTGCGTCCTCCAGCTAATAGTTCCAACTGTGCCCTATAACATTCTAAGTCCTTACAGGACTCTTCTGCAAAGACAATAGAGCAATATTCTTTTGATGCCCGGAAAATATCTTTGTATTTCCCAGGCCTTTTAATCGGATCTTTTAAAAAAAACTCTGTTGCTGCTACTTTTACATTGCTCTCTTTTATTATCTGAATGTTTTTAATAGCTTTTAATGCAATGCTGATTTTTTTTTTTTTTTTTGTAAAGCACCCTGGAATTTTTTTTTGAAGGACAGGATAGAAATCTCCATAAATAATCAATCAATCAATCCCTTTCATCTAATTGATGTAGGCTTCCAGGTGCCACCAGAGAATATGGAATTACTGTGAAGCTGCCTGATGCAGCAGGAAAAAAAGAAGCTGTGACTTCTCCTGCCCATTCCCAATCCTGGTCCTGCCAGCTTCTGCTGCAGAAGCACTTGTGAAGTCCGACTCACTCCAGCAGGCAAAGGAGGTGAACAGATGTTGGAATCATTTGGAAAGGGCACAGGTGGCTGCTTGTTTCCATTTACAAAGGGGGACTTATATACCTACACACACACACCATTTCTATTCCACCTTTCCTCAAGTAAGCTCAAGGTGGCATGCAAAGTTCTCCCCGTCACATTTTATCCTCAACACTATGCTATCAGTATTTTCATATGTGGTGGGATTGTAAAAATATTCAGAAGTTTTGGCAAATGGTATTTAAAGAAATAAATGAAATAATGGGATGAAATGTAGAAATAGACCCACAGACAGCATTGTTATCAATATATGAAGGGGTCCAATGTACACAAAATAGTAAAGAATTAATAACTAATTTACTAACAGCAGCTATACTGATAATTGCTAGGAATTGGAAAGAACAAAGGGAATATAAAATAGAAGAACTGTATAAAGAAGTCTGGGATATTGCTATTAATGATAGGCTAACGGGGTGTATGAAAGTTAAGAAAGGAATATTAAAGCGGAATGATTTTGTTAAATTTGTATTAGGGAAATGGAAAGGGTATAAACTGTCACAAGAGGTGTTACAATTTTGGAGTGGAGAATAATGGTCCCAGGGGGTGGGTTGCACTTATTGCACTTATACTGGCTCCACAAAAAGCTTAGAGATGACCTGAAAACAAAAAGGGATACATATAGGAAGTGGAAGGAAGGCCAGGCTACAAAAGAAGAATACAGACAAGTGGCGCAGAAGTGCCGAAATGGTGTCAGGAAGGCTAAAGCTCAGAATGAGCTGAGATTAGCGAGGGATGCTAAAAGCAATAAAAAGGCTTTCTTCAGATACGTGAGTAGTAAAAGACAGAGGAAAGAAATGGTGGTTCAACTGCTTAATGAGGATGGCAAATTGATAACAGATGACAAAGAAAAGGCTGAAGTGCTCAATTCCTACTTTGCCTCAGTCTTCTCCCAAAAGCGGGTCTATGACCACTGTGGAAAAAGTGAAGCAGAAGTTGAGGGGGCAGGATTACAGTTTGTGATTGATAAATGGTCAAAGAACACCTAATTTCCTTGAATCATCCTAGAGTAATGAAGGAGCTAGCGGAAGAACTCTCAGAACCTTTGTCTATTATCTTTGCAAAATCATGGAAGACGGGTGAGGTGCTGGACAACTGGAGGAGGGCTAACGTTGTCCCTATCTTCAAAAAGGGCAAAAAGGAAGAACCTGGGAACTACAGACCAGTCAGTCTGACATCCATCCCTGGGAAAATTCTGGAGCAGATTATAAAGAAGTCAATCTATAAACACCTTGAAATCAATGTGGTGATCACTGGAAGCCAACATGGATTTGTCAAGAACAAGTCCTGTCAGACAAATTTGATCTCATTTTTTGATAAGATAACCTCCCTTGTGGACCGTGGGAACGCTGTGGATGTCATATATCTTGACTTCAGCAAAGCTTTTGACAAAGTACCACATGACATTCTGATTAACAAACTAGCTAAAAGTGGGCTAGATGGCTGCAAGAAAGGCAAATGCTATTTTGGGCTGCATTAATAGAAGTATAGCTTCCAAATCACGTGAAGTACTGGTTCCTCTCTATTCGGCCCTGGTTAGGCCTCATCTAGAGTATTGTGTCCAGTTCTGGGCTCCACAATTCAAGAACGACGCAGACAAGCTGGAGCGTGTTCAGAGGAGGGCAACCAGGATGATCAGGGGTCTAGAAACAAAGCCCTATGAAGAGAGACTGAAAGAACTGGGCATGTTTAGCCTGGAGAAGAGAAGATTGAGGGGAGACATGATAGCACTCTTCAAATACTTAAAAGGTTGTCACACAGAGGAGGGCCAGGATCTCTTCTCGATCCTCCCAGAGTGCAGGACACGGAATAATGGGATCAAGTTAAAGGAAGCTAGATTCCAGCTGGACATCAGGAAAAACTTCCTGACTGTTAGAGCAGTGCGATAATGGAATCAGTTACCTAGGGAGGTTGTGGGCTCTCCCACACTAGAGGCCTTCAAGAGGCAACTGGGCAAGCATCTGTCGGGGATGCTTTAGGGTGGATTCTTGCATTGAGCAGGGGGTTGGACTCGATGGCCTTGTAGGCCCCTTGAAACTCTGCTATTCTATGATTCTATTATTATCATTTTTATAATGGTTATTATGATTATTATGGTTATTACTATTATTACTAGATTATTGTATTAGTTTTTTCTTTGTTCTTTATTGGTTATTATTGTAGGGTAATGAGTTGATGTGTTGTGATTATTGTATACTTTTAATTTAAATAATAATAATAATAATAACAACAACAACAACAACAATAATGACTACAACACTATACTATCAGGTAGGTCAGGCCGAGAGTCAATGATTAGCCCATGATAACCCAGTAATCTTCATGGCTGAGTGGGAATTTGAACCTGGGTCTACCAAGGGTCAGTCCAATATTCTTAACCACTGCACCAGCTTTCTATATGAATGCTTCTTGGGTTGCAACCTAGCAGCTCCAAATAGTTGTGGGGAGGTATCTTTGTTGCAGAAAGGGAAATTCATAATCTTCCTGCTCTCCCAGCCCTATTTAAAGACTGGATGGTGTGCCTGCCTACCAAAGGTGAAGCATTTCCCTACAAAGAGGAAACTGAATGAAATTGAAAATGATTAATTAGAAGGCAACATCTGGAGATGCCCCTTGTAAGTTATCAGTTTCCCTCTGCCTCAAGACCAAGTCTGAAGATTTGCTGCATGGGGTGTGTGTGTGTGTGTGTGTGTGTGTGTATATATACCTGACAAAGAGCTTTCCCATCTATTACCTGGAAAACTAATTGCATTTTCCGAACAATAATATGTTGACTGGATTCACACAAAACAATGGCAAATCGTGGGTTAACAGCTGTGTGATAGTCAGGAATCCAGGAGGTATCACCAGTACGGAACTGCAACTGTTGAATTTCTTCCTCACATAAAGCTGTTATGAACAGCACCTTTGTCAGGACAAAGATGGCACCTGTAAACTCAAAATAAAGGATTTTTGTCCCTCTGAAGAGAGTTTCTCTGCTGAGAGGAGAGAAGTCATGGAATAAAGATACATCCTATTTATGAAGATGCAGTTCCGTGGCTTCTCTCTCCTCTCAGTCTTCTGTACCCTTTCATGACTTTCCTGACCCCTCAACCTCCTTGTCACTACACCCAAGCACAACTGATTCTAAGGTAGTGACGGAGCCGCCTCAAAGCCCATAAAGTGCTTGTCAGTGCCCTTACCTCCTCAGGAGCATTGATGACTCCTGTGTTGTACCCATACTGCAGGGATCCGATGACAGCCACACACACGGCGGAGACAAGGGAGCACGTTATCTTCTGCAGAAGGGAAGGCGAGAAGAGGGTTAGTCCTTTCACATGGTCCTCAAACAAATTGTCATTCTATGCAGACATAGAATGCAGTTCAGGATCTCTTAAATATCAGAATATATCGCTCAATGAATTTAAAGTGTTAAGTATAGATTTTTTAAAGAAGAACCTAGACTGAATGTGAGTTAGGGATAGCTAAGAATGTAACATGTGCTTAACTTTCCAGTGCCTTACCTAATACTGAAGTTCGAGATAAACAAAATGCCTGAGCCTCCATTATTGAGTTTAAATGCTCTGGAATTGCTATAGGTATAGTCCCAGAGAGTTTGGAGGTAGCTACTAAGTGGGATATCTAAGATGACCACCCTGGTCCTTCCTATGCCTTTAAACTGTGCCAGCCTATTTACAGGTACCCAGGTGCCCACTTCAAGGCCCTAGGTGGGACAGACCACCACAGCAATGTGTATGGGTCCAGTCAGGTAAGGTCTATTCAAGTCCATTGATTCCATATGCTTTCAGTTTATCCTATCCCTTCATGAGATCCCCACCAGATTTCCTGCCTGCATCCCTCCTTTAGGAAGCTAAGCCCAAAGGCAAAGGAGTCTGCCATGCAAGGCAACAAGCTCATAATCACATCAACTCCAGATTCCTAGTCAGTAACCAAAGAGAAATCCAGATGCTTGTGTTAATGCAGTGTCTTGCCTTAATTGCATTTTATAAGATCTCAGTAGAAATCTGGCCTGGTTTTTGTTTTGTTTAAATGTGCTTAAAGTTCATATTTTAAATTTTTGCAAAAGTAACAGAGATTGCTGTGCGCCACGGAATAGCAAGGCACTCTCCAGTGGTGGTGTCTTGTATATTCAGAATAAAGCCACTGCCCCAAAAGCCAGCCTTGGGAGTATCTTCAAAATCATCATCATCATCATCTCCTCCTCGAAGATAGCTAATTTCTATCACTACATTTTGGGGGCACTGAAGAGACTAACTATACATAATAGCACGATAATGCAATGCCTGTGGACATGGGTCCCACTTAATTTCAATAAAGCAAAATGTGGCGGATGATTTAAAGCAAAGAAGGGACAGGAGAGCTGAATTCTTCCCCTGCCCTCACTTGTCTCGCCATTATTACCTCTATCCCGCCCCACGTACACAAGCTGTTTTTCTCCCAGTGGAGCTTAAGGCCAAAAACAAACAACCCCCAAAACACTGGTAGAAAATTGCTGGGAGGAGCTTATTTTGAGGAGTGGGGGAGGGATTCAGCCCCACTACCTCCTTCCTGCCTGTCTGCTCCCTCTGTGCTTTTCAGTTTCCCCATCCCACTTTATGCAAATTTGAAGCAATGCCATCTGCTGCCATTCAGGTCTAACAAGAGCCCCTTGGTAGCCCTTTTAGTTGAAAGGGAAGAAGCATAATGCACAAAGACATGTGTATAAATCCCCCAAGGATGGCCACGAATGTTTAGGATCTTTCAGTTCTTAGTCTAATAATTATCATTTAACATGGGTAAAATGCGTTTTGAATGTTCAAAGCACTTCAATATCTGTAATCTTAACCACAAAATCTTATTAACCCACCCCCACCCCATGCCAGTTGAAGATGGAGGGCTCAGACAGAGAGAGAGAGAGAGAGTCACTTGCCTAAGGTCAGCTTGGGATTTCATAGTTGGAGATTTGAAGTAGGGACTTCCTGTCGAATAGCTCACACTCATAGTCACTATATTGGCCTACAACTGCAACACTATTCTGATTGATTGTAGGGGGCTGGGGTCTTCAACCCCTTCTCCAATGATGTGTAACCCCGTGCAAGTCCATGATCACATGTGCAAACACCGTGGGACGTGGTTTTCTTCTACAGGCCACACTCTGCTAGGCAGCCTGGCTTTCCTCCCCATGCAGCTCTGTCTTCCTGCGGACTCACCTGAATGCCTTTATATCTCAGAGGGGTCTGTGATAGTCCTAAGCGCAACTATGGACAATGCTCTGTTCTGGAGTTTCTGCTACTGCCTTTTCCCACTGCAAAGGCCCTCAGAGCCCTGTGCAAGTCCATGAGCAACCTTTGCCTGAAAACACTTCATGTGCTTGGCTGTCCATTCCTCTGAACTTAATATTTTTTGTCCTCTGCTCACATATCAAGTGTTTTAGCTCCACATTTTATGAAGGCTTTAAAACCTCTCCTCTAGAAATTTAGTTCTAGAATTGTTATCACTTGTTGAATTCAAATGGTACAGTAAGGACTGTCCTTTGCCATCCTCTAAATGACCTTGACAGAGGTTTTTGGCAAGACCACTCTCCTGAACCAGGACAGGAGCAGTCAAACAGTGCATCTGTCCCACGGGCCAGAAGTGCTCCGGCAAAGCAAGCCTCCCCAGGCATCCCTCCATCATCTCTGCAGTGCGCCTGGCCTGGCCTGGCCTGGCCTGCCCTCCTCTGGCGTCTTGGCTTGCGTGCTCTCAGGCACATGCTTAAAATGAATCCTCCACTCATGCACACAGCAGCACACCAGGGGGATGCCCAGCCACAACGTGGCCCTCAGACCTCCCAGAGCCTAATTCTCAACATCAGGAGGAACAAAGGTAATTTCTTTTCTTTTCTTTTCCATGTGGAAACTTCGAAGCCTTCGGATGTATAGGGTGAGGACAGACACATTCATTCATTTATATTGCACACGCTGCGGGGTGGGGGGCCGTGCTCTCTTTCCTTTCCCATTACATCGGGTTAAGTACCAGCCCCCCACCCCAATGTGTTCTGGGGGAGGGGTTAGTCTAGAAATCAGCTTAAAAAGAAACGATTAATATATTTAAATGATGTTCGAGGAACACTTCAGCAGCAACCTTTTGCATTCCTCAAGGACTTCCCGGCTCTCACAGAAACACCAGCACTGCCTCCCCCAACCCCATCCTCGTTGTCTGTTGCTATTGTTCCTAGCTTAGCATTTAAAAAGTGGATGCACATTCGGCGGCGCCAGAACAGCACGGTGTAAACTGCTTAGAAACAAGCTTAATTTGGAAGCACGGCGCGCACCACGCATTTGCGCCGATCGCCCAGCAGCCTTTCCTTACCTTCTTGCTCTCCATCGTGCCTGCCCTTGGTTTCACCGCCCCCCGCGCCCAGGCTTCCTCTTGGGGCAGGCTCGGATGTCCTTCGCAGGCGGCGCGGATCCTTCCCAAGCCTCGCAGACGCGGCCACTGACTGGGGGAGTTGCTTGGTCTAGAGCCTCTTCCCGTGTCTGCTTTTCTAGATTCGCTGCCTATTTATGGCTTCTGGCGGAAAGGCGGGGAGGAGAGTTCGAGGGTGGCAGAAAGACGAGGCCCCGCCCTAGTCCATCCCTGCGCGGGATGAAGGCTGCGTTCCGACGCCGCGCTAACCGGGGTGTGTGCGTGCGGGTGCGCGCGCGTTGATTAGCGTGGCTTCCGAACTCAGCCAAATACAGAGAACCACATGGTTTATGTATTGTTTTACTATACCTTCTGCACACGTGACGACATTGTTTCCCCGTTTCAAACCTGCTGCAAGCACCAAACCATAGTGTAGGCGGGTGATGAAAATGTCCCCCAAACCTCCAAATTAGACAAAGAAATGTATTACGATCGTAGAGCAGCACAATTCAGCCAAATTGTTTTACGCTTTGGAGAATAAAGAATGAAGAAGAATTAGTTGTCCAGCCTGAATCTCAGTTTCTCCTTCAACTGCATTTCTTAAACAGGTAAGCACAATTCAGAAGTAGATGAAATAAATCACATTTTGAGGAAATTCGAACGTTTCACAATTAAGGGTGAAATCCTATGTCTATTTAGGTAGAAAAAAGCCCCACAATTTCTGGCTGGGGCCTGCCGAGAGTTGTAGGACTTTTCCTTCTGTCTAAACAGGCATGTATAGGTTTACATGCTAAACCTTTTCCCAGTGAGGCATATTCTAGACCCTGGCAGAGCTCCTGAGCTGTAGCCTACCAAAGGACCTGATGCTGTTTTATCAATGTTTTCCTTTTCCACAACTTGATTTAGAACAATTCATTTTAATTAATCTGGTTTCTGTAATTCTTTTGACACCATAAAGATTGCTAAGGATGATTAATCAAAGATTGGAAACAAACCAATATTAAAAAAAAAGTGACTTTGGAACTAGTTTGTTTCTGCACATCCACCTAGTTCAGCAATGTGTCTTTGGCAAGATCTACACTACTGTTTTGAAATGCTTTGTAACAGTAGTGACAACTGTTGGGGCCCAGGACATGCTCCGTATACAGTTTTCAAACTGTTTTCAAAGTGTCATATGCTGCTTGGTGTACAGCCCAAGACATTTTGAAAATCCAGATGCACACCTTAGCTGTAAAAGTATAATAATACAATAAATAATTGAAATACACTTCCAGCACAATCCTATGCATGTCTACTTAGAAGTAAATTTCATTGAGTTTAATTATCTTTACTCCCAGGTAAGTGGATATAGGATTTCAGCCTAATTATCTGATTTCACTGATTATCTAGACCCATTTCAATCAGGGTTTTGACCTGGTTACGGGAGTAAATCAGCCTTGGTCACCCAGATGAATGACCTTTGTCGAGAGAGAGGCAGGGGGAGTGCAAATCTGTTAATTCTGCTCAATCTCTCATCGGCTTTTGATACCATCGACCATGGTATCCTCCTCGATCAACTCTGTGAGATGGGCATTGGAGGCGCACTGTCTTCCAGTGGTTCCAGTCCTACCTGCAGGGTCGATTTCAGACAGTAACATTGGGTAATCATTTCTCAGCCCATTGACAATTAAGCTATGGGGTACAGCAGGGCACCATCTTGTCCCCAATGTGGTTTAACATCTATATGAAGCCTCTGGGTGTGGTCATTGGGTGATTTGGAGCAAAATGCCATCAGTTCAAGGATGAAACGCAGTTCTATCTCCCTGTGACATCTGAATCAGGAGAGGCTGTGCAAGTCCTAGATCAATGCCTCAACTCAGTAATAGGCTGGATGACGACCAATAAACTGAAGCTGAATCCTGGCAAGATGGAAGCCCTGTGGGTGAGTGGTTCCCGAGTCCGGGAGACAGGCTCATTGCCAGTTCTGGATGGGGTTGCACTCCCTTTAAAAGATCAGGTTAATAGTTTGATCCATCGTTGTCAATGGAGACCCAAGTGGCCGCAGCAGCTCGGAGTGCCTTTTATCAGCTTCGTCTGGCTCTTCTGGGCAGGGATAGCTTGGCCACAGTGTTATGGGCATTAGTAACCTGAAGACTGCATTATTGCATTATGCTGTAAGTGGGGCTGCCCTTAAGACTGCTCCGGAAGTTGGAGCTAGTGCAGAATTGTGCAGTTCAGCAGTTGTCAGGAGCTGCCTTTTTTCAGCATGTCCTGACAACAGGAGCTACCTATTGGCTACCAGGCCAGGTTTAAGGTTCTGGTACTAGTGTACAAAGCCCTAAATAACTTGAGACCAGGATACCTGAGAGAGCACCTTCATAGAATCATAGAATCATAGAATAGCAGAGTTGGAAGGGGCCTACAAGGCCATCGAGTCCAGCCCCTTGCTCAATGCAGGAATCCACCCTAAAGCATCCCTGACAGATGGTTCTCCCCTAACATCCTACCTGATCACTGAGGTCATTGGAGGGCATGCTCCTGGTGGTTCCATGTGGACTTATGGCCCAATGGGAATCCACCATGAGACGAGCCTTTAGTGTAATGGCTCCTTCTCTGTGGAACTCCCTGCCCCTGGAGGTCAGGCAGGCGCCAACAGTAGGCTGCTTCCGGCACCTCCTGAAAACAACTGTTTTGGGAAGCCTTCCTCAGCTGACTAGCCACTGTTTTTTCATGTTCCTTTGTTTTTAAATTGAACAATTTTAAATTACTTTTTAAATCTTCCTTTTACTGTTTATACCTATGTTCACCACTCTGGAATCTGTTAGATAATTGGGCGGTATTTAAATATTGTAAATAAATAAATACATAAATACATTAAATATATTCTTTAATGGCACCCAAAGGCATCTGCCTGAAGTAGCTACTTTACTTTCCCTAATGATTGGAATGGCCTGATCTAGAACTCTAGAGAATATATTGTAAATATTCTAGGTACATTACAGAATTGGTGTAGATATATGTCAACTGTTTCAGAAGACATGGGAGAAATACTACATCCAACAACATTAAAAAATCTGAATTTCAGATCCTCCCCCAATCGGTCAGCTTCCAAATTGTAATCTTGGCTTCTCAAACATTCAGTGGGAGGAGCCTGAGTTGGGCCAGAGAGGCTCGTTCTTTGGTTTTGCTCCAGGACTTTTTGACATTGCCCAAATAACCCTGACATTCGCAATGCACTCAGTTCCCTCCCACAAATGCAAATCCTTTGCCTATGAATCAGGCATCAAGCCTTTCCAGTTGGAGCTTAGACAGTAGCCATTTGGTAAACAGCCAAGAAGACAACTACACACACCCTGCGGTCCTAACAGGATGATGTCTGGACCAGAACTGGAAATCAATCTTCTCAATGTTTTAGCATTGTGTACATGTTTATAAAATCATAGAGGGAGGCATGCATGGGAAAAGTTTCCCTTCACCTTTCTTTCACTGCTTTCCTCTGCAACTGTTTATACAAGATACGAGCAGTCATCTTGGTGCTCCTTCCGTTTTTTAAGTCTGAGAAGTGTTGTGGAGAGGACATGAGGAAACCATCAAAGCCACAGAAAAGGGGCTGTTACGAGAAAGATTGCGCTGTTGCAGCACTGCTGCGCACTGCTCACGAGGCGGACGTGACATCCTGGGAAAGCTTGTCTGAAATGTCCTTGCCTTCAATCCTTCAGGCCACCTCGCTCACTCTTACTCAGGCTCCGATTCAGCATCTTGCTCATAAGCTCAGTTTTCCCTGAACAATGTTACCATAATAACAAGGCCTTGCAACAAGCAAGAAAGGAATATTTTTAAGGAGTATCATAAGCGATTTATTTATTATTGCATTTATAATTCTCCTCCTCTCCACTTTATCCTCACAACAACAACCCTGTGAGGTAGGCTGGGTTGAGAGTTTGCAACTGGCCCAAAGCCACCCAGTGGGTTTCCATGGCCAAGTGGGGACTAGAACTGGATCTCCTGACTCCCAGTCTGATACTTTAGCCACTACACCATACTGATGATGCTCATTTCTTGTGTAGTTCTGTCTCTCTGTGTGGAGTGTGTACCTGTCTTGGCCGTCATCACACACACATATTTGGATAATCTCAAAATCTCCAGTCATGGCTGTGTGTGCTTATATGTGTGTGGATATATATGTGTAATAGAGGTGTGTACTAACCCCCTGCTTCAACTCAGATCCCAGTTCAATGCTTAATTAAATGTCCTGCTTCTGCTTGGACTGGTCTGGAGTCAGCCCACTTCAACTCGGTACTGAACTCAGGTTGAAAATTGGAAACCCAAGGCATCCTGCTTTTCATTGACTATCATGGGAATTTTTTTAAAAAGGTCTATAGCTTTTTTCTCTTGGTCAGAACTGGGTAATAATTGCAGACATAATAGCCCCTTAGGAGGGATAATATTTATTTATTTATTTATTTTATTACATTTTTATACCGCCCAATAGCTGAAGCTTTATATAATACCTGCCTATTGTCAGGAAATAGGTGCAGGGGGTATATATTTTGACTTTTTAAAAAGGCAGCAGAGGGAATAGGGCACCATGGCTTATCTCCCCCATCCTGATCATGTGAATGGACCAATTTCAGAAATGGGGGCTCCTCAGCTGTCACTCTTGAAGGGCTGGGGAAAAAGGATGTGGACAGAATTCTTGAGCCACGGAACTCCTCAAAGGTGCTGCGTTCTGCACACTTGTGAAGCTTAAATCTAAGAGGACTTACATTTCTCAAGAGTTACTAGATTCTCAGGAGATCCTGCATATAGTTTAGTTACAAATTAAAATCACAAGCCCAACCCTTAGAAATTGAGGGCGATATTTATGCTTATGTTTCATAGGTCTCTGACACTGAAAGCTGCATTTCTTCTGAACGCAGAGGACAAGGGACAGGACAGCAGCAAAACAGCTGCTGGAAGAAGGCTAAGGAGGCAGCAGCAGCAGAAAAAGTGCATGAGGAAGTGTCACTGAAGAGAGCATCATCGGTACAAACTAGGAGAAGAGTTAAAAAAAAAACACCCCTCAAACCCCCTCGGGATGAGAGCACTAGTAGTACAATCATCAGTGATCAGGGCTGAGAAAAACTGGCAGAGTTGCCATTTCTAAAGACTGAGATAGCAGAGTCCTCCTGAGGGGAAGATTAGAATAACCAGATGAGAAAGTCACTAGCAGAGCTCTGGAGGGGGGACGCCTGGGGCAAGGAGGATGACAGGCGGCTGGGATTGGCAGCAACTGGGCAAAGTGCTGTGTGGGTGGGCCATGGCGGGAATGGCAGGCAGGGTTATTTCAGGACAGGGGAGAGAGAGAGAGAGAAAGAGAGAGAGAGATGTATATGTCCCTGCAAAACATTCAGAAGTAATGAAGCAAAGGGAAGGTCTCTCCAATACACACCCGAAGCTCCACCACGGGCAAATTCTAATAGGGAAGACAGACCCTTTGGTTCTCACCTTCCCACTTGGCAACTGACAATATTTGTTCTCTTCCCCTTCCCTCATAATATTCATTTCCCCCCCACTACCATCTGCAGCTATTCACAAAAGAAAACAAGCCAGCATATGACTTCTGTGTGGCAAGATAGGATGCAAAAATGTGGTTTCTCCTTCAAAATGTGTTTGCAGAGCTCTCGCTGAAATGGTACCAGGCATAGAGCTACCTAGATAAACTTTGTATGCTGCCCTTGTGCACGTGGAAGGGAACTTCACTGGCTTGTCCTCTTCCGGAAGGGCTCCTTTGGACTCCTTTCGGATGCACTCCCAAGTGCCAGCTTCCCATTGCATGAGTGGCCATTTCCACTAGCGCAACATGACCAGTGCTGGTAGACTGATAATATTGAATACTGCCCAGGAAATTGAAACAGACAGGAAAGGGATCATTTACACAAGTCAGAGCTCCATCCCACGAGCGTTTTATTGCACGCTCATTACTGGGCACTCACGGAGTTTGCTCAGGTCCCTCCCATGACATCGTCTGCCTCCCACGCCCCTTCTGCCCCTTCTGGTCTTCTTTGTGCGACAAACACCCTCCTACCCCAGTAAGTCCAGATGTTTTTTTAAACTCAGAATTGCTGCTATCTCCCACTGTGTGCAGGAGAAGCAGTGCCATTAGTACAGCAGACTCAATGGGCCTTGTGCTCCTTGTGTACTTCCTCTTTTGACAGAGGAAGTAACTGAGGAATGGAAACACAGGCAGAGAAGCGACGGTTGGGAGCATGTTAACCCCCAGTGTGATGGAGCTTACAGCCTTTTACAATAGAGGCACTGAATCATGCATCTAGTGGGGAATTTGGAAATAAAGATGTGTATGCCATAGACAGTGTTATGCCGATGGCATTATGATATAAGTTTTCTTTACGGTGTCATTCCTAGTAAATCCTAACACTGAATATGCTTTTCCATTGCTGCAGTGCACTAGGCTGCCATTTTCATTGTACTGTTTCTGCTGTAACTACAAGATCTTTACTTCTGTCTAAATACATTCAATATACACATACCCATTGCAATGGGTGCAAATCCATCATGTCCCCTCACATTTTCTGGATTTCATTCCCCTTGTCATTGTATGTAGAAAGAAAAAGAGGTTGCAACTAAAAATTTGAGGTGGAAGGGGCGGTACTTTCTCTCCTTTACCCCTTTGTGACCCTTCTATCACAAAGTTGTGGGTTGTCTGGTTAAATGTGTTGCCTCTCCTCTTATTCCATGACTACTAAGTTTATTCAGGAGTCTTTGATGGGAGACTTTATCAAAAGTCTTTTGGAAGTCCAATGTCCACCGGATCACCCCTGTCTACATGTTTGTTGACACTCTCAAAGAATTCTAGTAGATTAGTGAGACAGGACTTGCCTTTGCAGAAGCCATGTTGATTCTTCTTCAGCAGGACTTGCCCTTCTATATACTTACTAATTTTGGCTTTAATAACACTTTCAACCAATTTACCTGGAACAGATGTCAAGCTAACTAGTCTGTAATTTCCTGGATCCCCCTGGATCCCTTTTTGAAAATTGGTGTTACATTGGCCATCCTCCAGTCCTCTGGTACAGAGGCTGAGCTTAGGGGCATCTGTTTTTAATGTGTTCTCATTTATGTGTGGGGAGGCTTAACAATGGTCTCCTGATCTCAAATAAAATATTCCCCTAAAATCCACTGTGTGGATGCTCATAGGTACATTGATGGAAGGAGATGTCACTTGCTGATTGGCCTCACAAAGCCAAATGTCCCGAGCCGGTACTGAGAACACCCACAATACACATACTTTCTATTCCTGGAATGAAGATAATTATTGAGGGAGGGACATCGAGCAAATAGGGGTGGAGTGTCCATTAAACCTATTACATCAGCAAGAGTCACGGGAAAGAACCAGTCTCTCCTTTCATCTCACTACTAGAGACTAAAATTAGGTACAGATTAAGTTGATGACATCCAGAAATGCCAGAGTTTGGGGCCAATCATTGCTAGGTTAATAATAGTTCCACATTTTGAAAACATAAGGACTTTATAACTGTCTGCCTCAAGTGGACAGTTCTGATTTGACCTCTCTCGGTAAAACATATCTCCAAGATTCAACGGGAGCAATGTGGAGAGAATTAAAACTAGGTCAATCTGAAGGAAATGTTCTAACAAAACCTTTATAGGTCACCGCCTCTCTGATGGATGAGGTTCAGGAAGGGAGAATTTGTAGGGCTGATTTGCATGTGTTAATGGGTACAAATATGTAAACGTTCCATCGTCAAAGGTTACAACATTTTCTAGGCTAACTGGAATGGAAGAGTTGATATTATGTATATTAATAAATTAATATATTGTGTATATATGTTCCAAGGAAAACTCTTTAGCATTAATCTTGTATCTTTTGGAGAAATTTAAGTCAAGACATATGTACATATAAAAGTTTATATTTATTTTTGTAAATTTTTAACAAACTAATGTCTTTCATTCTTCCGTCTTTCTTTTCTTTTATTAATAGGAGTACTATGAAGCTGGAAAAGATCATAATAAAATGGACACTGAGAGCTCCATCAGACAAGTGTTTTATTGAACTCTCATTACTAGGTACTCACGGATTTTTGTAGTGTCATCTGCCTCCCACATGCCTTCCACCCCTTCTAGCCTCCTTCGCACAACAATAACAAAAAAACCCCCAGTAAGTCCGACTTGTTTTTAAAGACAGAAGTTGCCACTATCTCCTGCTGTATACAGGAGAAGCAGTGGGATCAAAAGGGTGCATTGAATGGGCCACATACAAGTTGTTTCAAAAGAGGAAGTGATGAGGGATAAACGCATGGGCAGAGAAGTGACGGTAAGCAAACAAGATTTTCCCCTGTGTGATAGGTTAACAAACTGTCTGGTTTTGCCCAGACATGTCCTCCTTTTTGAGCCCTCAGGGGACTCCGAGCAGAATTTTTAATATGTCCGGCTTTCCAGAGGCCCGGAGAATGTACGCCCTGCTCTGACCCACCCCACACAAATAGATGGGCCAGTCCCAACCCTTCAGTACAGGCTCCTGATGGAGCACTTGGTGGGCAAGAAGTGCAGGCTGAGGCAGTCCTGGCAGGACTTGGCTGGAGTTGGGCGTGTTCACTGACAGCCGCTTACTTCCCCTCCTTCGCAATACTCCTCCTCAATCCTCTATCGAAGAGCAGCATCGGCAATGAGAGGAGGGAAGCGCCTCTCAGAGGACGTGTGCACCTGCGGGCCCCCAAAAGCATGCTGGGAGGTGTAGTACCGGCATGTAGAGTGGCTGATTTTAAATAAAGCATGGGTTAGCAAACCAGGTCAGTATGTGCAAACCACGTCACTATCTCTCAATCCTAACCCAGCTCCCACTTTCCTGACCTCTCACTAACTGTCTTTGTTCTTCTTCTGCTAATAAATCCTTCTACCTGACTTTCCCCAATGCCACTAACCCAACCCACCATTCCATTCTAGCCTCAGCTGTCAGTCATTCCTCCATTCAATCTTCTGTTTCAATGGCAAAGTCAGGCTTTTACATAAAAATCATAAACTTCATTCAGTAATCCTTGCTTCTGTCTTGGAATGTTGTTTAGTTATAACAGGGGGGGAAACCCCAACATAAAAAATCTCATCAAGTTAAAAGGCCTTAGAATATATATATATATATATATATATATATATATATATATATTAAAAAAACAAATTGACTTGGCACTTAAAAGCCATTAATGCAGTCACTAGGCAAGCCTGCCTGGGAAAAAGAAATCCCTAAGCAGGGTGCCACAACTAAGAAGGCCCTCTCTCCAGTTGTCTTCCACCACACCCCAGACGGTGTTCAAAGATTAACACATTATTCAAGGGCCTACAACTCCCAGCATGCCTTCGGTGGGAAGGGAAGATTTATCAGGCTTTGGCAACCGTCATCTCAAAATGGCTCGCCATCCTGGGCCTGAAGGGAGAGCCGGAGAGGATCCACACTTAAACTTTGGGACGCCCTGATGGCGCATTGGGGCGTCCCGAAATCGATGATGTGAACCCTACCTTAAGCGTTGCAAGAAGAGGCGGCGGCGGAGGAGGAGGAGGCGTCCCCTCGCGGGGACGGGATGAAGAGTAAACTGCGCCCGGCGCCTTCGCCGGGCAATCAGCTGCCGCCCACCTACCTGCCGGCCTCCTTTTGCCGGCGAAAGAGCCACCCGGGACCACCCGGGTTGGAGAGCTTGGCGGAAGAAGCCGGCGGCAGCTTCTGCCCGGGTGGCTCTTTCGCCGGCAAAAGGAGGCCGGCGGGTAGGTGGACGGCAGTGAACATCTCACCCAGGCAAACAGCGGGGGGGGGGCAGCTGATTGCCCGGCAAAGGTGCCGGGCGTGGTTTACTCTTCATCCCATCCCCGCGAGGGGCCTCCTCCTCCTCCTCTGCCGCCGCCTCTTCTTGCAACGCTTAAGGTAGGGTTCACATCATCGATTTCGGGACGCCCCAATGCGCCGTCAGGGCGTCCCAAAGCTTAAGTGTGGATCTGCCCCAGGTACGGCTGGCTGCCTTGGTTGCTGGGCGTGATCAGGAGCGGAAGGGAAGGAGGATGCAGATGCAGGCCCATCGCCAATGACAATGACCAAGCTAACCGTCAGCCAGCCAGCCAGCGTAGTGCAGCATGGACCGGATTGGCCAGGCTTCACCTCCCGCGAGCCTTGGTGGCAGGAGTCCCATTGGGCAAGTCGGGCACAGTGGCAAAAAGCATGCCCAGGAGTGGTAGTTTTTGTATTCTGTGGGGACAAGGAAAATCATGGTGGTGGCAACTTCCTCAGGCCTGAGTAGGCCTGAGGAAGGAGATCAAGTGCCCAGGCAGGCCCCAGCGCTTCAGTGCAGCCCCCTGCTGGAGCATTTGGTCCGTGAGAAGTGCGGGCCGAGGCAGGAGCAGGCCTTCAGCCCAGCTACCCGCCAAGAGCCTCAGGCAGAAGATGGTCAAGTGGGCCGAGAGCTGTGGCTTTAAGGCGTCAGGGGTGAGAGAGAGAGAGAGGAAAAAAGAAAGAAATGTATTTAATTTGTTTAAAGTTACCTCACAGGCCTAGCACTGGCTTACCTTGCAGGTTTGTCATGAGGGTAAGAGAGGAAAAAAAGAAACAAATTTAAAAAAGAAACAAATTTATACTTTTGTATACTTGTTTTTACCTCAATTTTAGAATGTCTGTAAACCGCCCAGAGAGCCCTGGCTATGGGAGCGGTATATAAGTTTAATAAATAAATAAATAAATAATTCGTTTAAGTTAACTCACAGGCCTAGCGCTGGCATACTACTTGAAGATGTTTGCCGACATATATCTTAGGGGGCCTGAGCAACATTGGGTAGAACCTTGAAATCTGGCACACTGATAGGTCTGGCTGTACAATGTACCAGAAAAAACTAAAAACATGAAATTTTGGATTTTAAGTATTTTTAAAGAATTTAATAAAAAACTGAGGCTTATGCCTACAACTCCCAGCATGCCTTGGGTGCAACTCCCAAGACTCTTCTCTTGCCACCAAACTATGACTCATGGTCATGACCAGCACAAATTGCTACTCTTCCTTCAGGACTTTCCATAAATAAAATTTCTTCAGCAGGAGGTATTGAAAATTGCTTTATCCTCTATGTGGGTCCATAGCAGTGGCATAATGCCACCAGCACCATAAGGTGGTGGGTTGACCATTAACCAGGGCCATGTGCTGTTTGCTGTTAATGATCCTACCTGGGTCAAATAGCAGCTTTGGGGAAATTTGAACCAGGAAAACAGCATGGATGGGTGGGTGCTACAGCCCTGATCACAATTGGGTCCCCACAGCTGCTTTTTGTAAAGAAAGAGAGATGGTCAATCTTAAGCATGCTGTTTAAGCACAATTCAAGCCACATGCCGTTTGGATCTTAATCAGTGGCTGTATCATTCTATGTGTCTTCACACGGGGTTGGACTCGATGGCCTTATAGGCCCCTTCCAACTCTACTCTTCTATGATTCCTTATGTGTGCACTTATTGTCGTGCAGATGGTCAATTTATACACAAGTTCATTTAACTAAAAAAATTAAAATAAGGAAGTGCCATGGTGTGTCTTCCGAGCACAAGTATTTTAGATAAAAGGTCCAAATCACCAGTGGCCTTGACCATCCTGGCTCTCTGCCAAAACCTGTAAAATGTAGATATTATATAGTAAATTATGCCAATAAAGTATTCTGTGTTCTGGCTGCTTTCCTTTTTTCATAATAATTTCAGTGATTCCACCACCTTTAACTTTATGAGACTTTTTTATGCTGTGTTTTTTCTGTTATAACTAAACTACAACATTCTTCTTCTTTTGTGTTTAGTAAACTCAATTGAACTTAGTTCTGAGTAGGATTATGCTATGTTGCCTAGTCATTCACACAAAATTAACCAGATTTAACCTGAATTACACATTGACTATCCATTTAATAATGTTGAAGTTGTTGATTGTTGTGTAGCAGCTAAACTGTTGGGCTGGGAGCTGGGAGACCTGGGTTCTAGTCCCCACTCGGCCATGGAAGATCACTGGGTGACTTTGGGCCAGCCATAGACTCTCAGCTCGGCCTACCTCACAGGGTTGTTGTTACTGTGAGAATAAAATGGAGAGGAGGAGGATTAAGTACACTGCCTTGGGTTCCTTGGAGGGGAAATAGCAGTATATAAATGGAATAAACAAATAAAATGTAAACTCTGTAATCTTGCAACTTGTAGTCAGATGTTTTGATAGTGGTATAGTTAACAGGGTTTGGTAGAAACTCACCACTGAGGCCATATCATTATTATTGTGAACCGCCCAGAGAGCTCCGGCTATTGGGCGGTATAGAAACGCAATAAATAAATAAATAAATAATAAATAAAATCATATCACTGAGGCTTATCATTAGTTCTCCCAATAGTGTACAGCTAAAACTCTTGAAAAGGCTATGCCTGGAGCAAGACCTTATGAAAATCTAGTTTGTATTTCTTCTCAAGTGTTAAAATGTTTTAAAGAGAGACACTCTTTCTTGCTTAATATTAAATCACACTGAATGGGCCTGAGAAAAGATTGCTACAGTGACACTTTCTCCACCCTTCCATGGGAATAAGTCCTATTAAACTCAGTGAGGCTTCTTGCTTCTGGTTAGGGCACAGTCCTATGCATGCTGACTGTGGAATGCTGGGAGTTGTAGGACTCTCTTCTGGCTAGAGGACAGCCCCTTTTGCCTTCCTTTCTAATCTTTCTTTATCACATATTTCCCATTTTCTGTCTAGCCTAGCACTGTTGTACCCGCTCCTAACTGCAGTGTTCTTTAGCTATTTCTTTTCTAATCCCGGACCTGTTTTCTTTTTTAAAAAATGGAAAATAATAGATTTTCTTTTCTATTGATCTTGAAAACAGCAAAAAGAACTACCACAAAGAAATTTGAATAGTAACTAAAAATACATTTTAATTTCAGATACATTGAATGTCTCACTTGTTCTTTATTTCAGTGATTCTAACAGTAACATATTATGTAGAATAGGTTTGTCTTAATTGTGAGCTGTAGAATCAGACATGTGACCAAGGCCATGCGCCCCTGGGGGCTGGATGGGCCCACTCCCTTGGGGCTGGGCATGTCAGGGTGGGCACGCCTCCTTGTGGGCAGGCCATGTTGTCCTCCTGTTTGGTTTCCGAAATAGGGTCACGCTACTGTGTGATGAAGCTGTGAGGCTGAGGGTTTTGGTTTTGGTTTTTTGATCAAAGACCTCAATCATGCTGGGTGAAGAAAATAAACATTTATGGCTTGTGGAATCCTTGCCTGTAAAATAGGACTGGAAGATCCTACACAAAGAGTTCCTCACAAGATGGGAGTTTCTGCTGCTTTTCCACTCCTGGTACAAAGAATTTTTGCTTCCTCCTTCCAATAGTCCCAGCAATTCCAAACAGCAGATCAATGACTAGTGGCAGGAGGTAAAATCTGAATGGTCAGGGCTGGACTAAAGACACCCACGCCTTAAATCAGGAAGAGAGACCCCACCCCACCCTCCACCCCCCACCCCCAGAGCTTTTACGGATGCTTCCATAGGGCAAGGCTAGGCCTGCAGGAGATTTGGGTGGTGGGTGGTGGGAGATACACTTGGTGCTGGGAGGAGCTGTTTCTCCCACCACTGGCTCAGCATGTTTGTGCATCATTGCTCCATGGGGATGGTGCATGGTGCCACAGTGACTCACCCGTGCACTGCCTTCCCTGTCGGGGAGGATGCTGCATAGGCAAAGAACACTGGCCAGAGCAAGCCTCCAGCCACTGACTCGGCCAGGGCAGCTTTTCTCATGCAGTGCTTTCCTCTCATTGGGGAGGACACCATGAAGGTGAAGCATCTCCCGGCTGAGCTGGCAGCTGGAGCACTCAGGTCGGCTTTGCTGCGCACTGGCCTTGCCCAGTGGGGGAAGCTGGAACACAGAGAAGAAAGGCTCCAGTTGGTGCACCAGGTCGATGATTCACCCGGTGTATTGGCCAGGAACTTAATGACAGTGGTGTGTGCAGCCCCACTCTCTGATGTCATTCAGCATGTGGAGTGCTGGTGGGCCCCTCCCCAGTATTTATTTCCCCACCCTTGTCTTAATTGAACATAAGTTGCACTTCTTTTGTTACTTGGGAATGTTATTACTGTTGGAAACAAATGCAATGTGTATTGTAGTCAGGGTAGGGTTATTTATATTACAGGGCAATATTAGCCAACCTTTTGCAGATATGTGGCAGAGGCGTGTGATTTGGCCATGAAGACACCTGCCTTAGTTACATCCCATTTGTATTATTCCCCATGGGGCTCCTTGTGTGGCTGCCTTTGAAGACTGGTTCAGAACGTTGCAGCCAAGCGTAATGCAAATGCGGAAGACTATGGAACCTCGAGGACATAGTGATATAATATCACTGCTTCTTCTGTGCCTCTAATGCCTCTTTGCTCTCTGGATTTCAGAATCAGGTTCTCCAAGGGTTAACTCTTGAAAGCTGAATAATCCATGTCTCAAGGCTGTAGGGAACACCCTTGATATGCAGGAGAGTCTTAACTTGGCTAATGTCCTTTTAGTAATTGACAGCAGGGAGGGTTTTTCTCTGTATCAGTTTGGCTACCAGCCATTCCCTTGGGAGTTTAGCTGGTCACATCACAGGTGTGATCAATTGGGGAGATGTACAGAATTGCAGGTAGTCCCTGGGAAACTTGTGCATAAAAGACTGTCAGAAGCCCACTTGAAAACTTCTTGAGGAGAGAGCTTCAGGAGAGACATTTGGGCAGCGTGAGAGGAGCTTCAGCATTCTGGGTCCACGGAGACTGCAGTGGAAGGTGCTGTGCAACTGAACGGGCCATTTGAACTCACTCCTCTGTCGTCAGTGGGCCCTCCGACATATTGATCCAGAGACGTAAGATCCGGCCTGGGATTGCTGATTAACCCTGTGTTATATTACCGTTTAGCTTGCTAGCTCATAAAGCATTTAGACTTCTTTCATCCCCTAGCGTCTGTTATTGTATTGTTTTTTAATTGTTGATTTTACTGTTATTAACTGTCTTGGGCATATTTTATGTTATAGAGTGTACAAATGTAGCAAGCAAATAACTAAATAAATATAAGTGAGTCCAAAGTATGCAATAGTGCTGCTCCAACAGAGCAGCATTTCAATAGGGCTCCAACATTTCAATAGGGCTGTACCTTAAAGGCCCTGATTGGAGCAGAGGAAGGGAAAGTGCTCTTTCTCCGGGGAGGGGGGCACTGCTCCAATCAGAGCTTTAAAGGTGAGGAGGGGAACACCTGCTTTCTCAACCCCTCCACTGCAGGAGAAAAGTTTAGGGGTTGTGGGACTGAGATGCAGGAGTACCAAATGCCTTGGTGCTCCTCAAGAGGGAGAGGGAGCCCAGAAAAGAAACAGGGAGACCAGGCATGGCCCAAGGAAGGTCACCACCTGAAGTGGAAACCCACTGCACCTATCTCTTGTTCCTCAGCCACGTGATTCCCTCCCCACCACAGCCTCCTCCCATGGCCTCCTCCTCCCGTGATCTCTTCCCCCTCTGCAGCCAGCGGGCACGACCAGCTGGCTGTCCAGGCAAGCAGCCCTAGCAGCTGAGAGGTGCCTGAGCAAGCAGCCGCCTCTTGGTCCCATTGCCCACCTGCACATCTCTCGCCCACCCAGACTGCCCACCTGGGCAGCTGGTGCACATACCTTCTGGGAGAAGAAGGGAAGCTGGCCTCGCTGCCTCTCCCAGAAGCCTCAAGCCTTGCGAGATTTCCGGAATGAGATATCTGAAGTCTTGCAAGTCTTTTGTGAACTGTAGCCCACTTCATCAGATGGAGTTCTTGTGGTGGTGGAAAAGAACTGTAAATAGTGATCTCAAAAGGAATTTAGATACAGAAAATGAGAATCACATTATTTAACAGTGGTCTTTCACTGTGAAATTGTTGCTGATAATACAAATATTCTCTCATTAGGCAAGCCAATTAACACACATAGTGTGATATATGCTTTATTTGCTGTTCAAGCCTCTGGTGATAGAATTAATTAGTCCACAAAAGCTTTTGCCGGAATATATTTGTTAATCCTCATGGTGGTACAAGGTTCTGTTGTTTTTGCTGCAATAGACTAATATGTCCCGTTTCTGGAAATTGCCACTGAACAGTATCTAGGCAAACCCCCCTCCCCAACCCAGCTATGCCTTACTGTTGGTTTGCCTCAAGTCCAAAGAACAGCACTGGAGAGGCAGGCAGGCAGGGAGGCCCAACCTTACAGCTTAGGGCTTAAGCCATTGGCATGCCCATTGCCCAGGCATACTCACAAACTCTTGCTGACTAAGGCACTTGTGCCATCCATCCGTGCCTCAAACATAAATTATGTTATGTCCTTTAAAGACTCCAAATGTAACACCAGCAGAACCCCTTTCTTAGGTAACATGTTTGTGTTAATTTTGAATTCTGTAAACCTCTTGCCTAAAGTTCCAGGGTTGATCTTTGGCACCCAAGGGTTTCCAGAAGTACAACTGGTAAAGGCCTCCCCCTCAGGAGCTGCTTTAACATGACATTTCAGGAACGTGTGTATTGGCAAAATATGTATCACACATTCTGTGCATGCTCAGAGGCACTTTCATCTTTGTTACCCCTTCCTACATGACAGGGCCTGTGCAGGTCTTGATGAGTCCCAAGGCAAAGCGCTGCTTGGGAGGCTGGGTGGGACAGAGCCTGGCTCTGCCTGAGCAGCCAGAGCTGGTCTGCTGAGTTTCTGATGCATCAGCATCCCTCATTAGAACTCAATAGTACATTCACTTATTAATTATCCAATTAATACCATGATGACAGATTGAAAATCAGTTTTTAGTAGACATTACTTGTACAGCCTCTGCTCAAGTGCCAATTGTAAAATTACAGACGGTGGTCCCTTGATTCAGAAAATGTGTTCAGATATTTCTTTTGGAAAAACATGACTAACAGTGTAGTTCAGTGCATTTGAGTTGAACCAAGAAATCTGTCCTGCCCAACAGTGGTTTTGCCCCTGTGCATATTTGCTCATCTCCAGCTGCTCCTTGCCTGGCATTAAGGCTGAACTTTTCAAAAGTGATTGAAATTGAAAATGAAAATGTAATCAGTACAAAACATTTTGATATTCTTATCAGGCAGAGATGGTGCAAGATATTTTGCTGTCTCATATGAGGCCCAAATTGCTCTAATTTACATGGGACACAATCCATTAAGACGTTCTCTTGCATGATTGAAATGAACAGAAGCTGCACAAGGGCACAATAGGTGATGCTTGCACAGGAGAATGATCCAGTGAATTCTGGCCCATCAACATCCCACATTACCATCTTTAAGGATGCCCCAAATCTGCCACTGGAGGCAGGATTACATCTGCTACATGGCAATTTTGTAGCTCACTCATGAGAAAAGAATTTGCCTTGGATGGGCCCTAGAAACAAATAATTGTTTTCCAGTCAGCCTGTGCTTGAGAAGACAGAAAAGGAGGGTGTGTACGTGCAGAGCATCAGTCATCAGTCGGAGGGATGCTGGGTTCTCTCAGCCAATGGGAATCTGGAGGATGCTGGGTTCTCTCAGCCAATAGGAATCTGTCCATGCTGAAGGATTTCTACCGGGTCCCTCGCCTCCACCCTCTGCTACAAAGAGCCGGCCACACTTACAGCTTTCTCTTTCCTCGCCTCATTTTCCTTACAAACAAAGCATTTATGCTGGCAGCACTTTCCTGTGTGTGCATATATTTGCCCTCCAAGGCTGCCAGATGCCTGCCCTGCAGTGGCTTTTGCTGTCCCTGTGATTTCTCCACAGATCCCCTGTTGTCCCTGGAATTGTGTGGCTACATCACATCACCCCGTCGGTATTTTCAAGATGACTCTGAGAAGATTGGAAAGCTAAGTCACATGACCTGGCCCAAAATGTACAGTTTGTGTTGGCTTAGAGGCTGACCTGTGCTTTTCATCACAGTCACGTTTCTCTTTGAGATTGTCTTTCAATCTCTGAAACCCACAAGCTATTACAATTCTTTTTGTGGCACATATCTGTATTTGTGTGAACATCTGTTTCTAGGTGAGGATAACACTCCCTGATGTTTCTATGCCCGTATTGCTGCTGCTGCTGCTGCTGTTTCTATCCATCATTATATTATTACTGTGTTTATTTATTATATGTTTTTATAACAGGAAACATCAGCAGATTTGCCAGGTAATGGGGGATGTGGCACCACCATATACTCCACCAAAATGCTTCCCACCGCTTTGTCCACCACCAGCTCAACTCATTTCCTGGGGCCACTGTTTAGAGAGCATCCCCACTCCTTGCAGCAGGCAGCTCGAGTGGTAACAAACGCCTGCCAGCCCCCAAAGTTGTCACCCTCATACTTTGTTCTCTCTTCCCCATCCCAGTTTGGGGATGCTGTGCCCGGTGCAAATCCAGAGCCTCTGTCCAGGCCCTGCATAACTGGAGAGAGGGAACCGAGGCCTGTCATGTTGATGCAGGGCAAGCAAAGTGAGGCAATGCAGCAGCTCCCCCCAGCCTCCAACATCTCCATCACACTGGAACATGAGGAATCCTGGGAGGCTGCGGAATGGCCTGTTACCCATGTATGTGGCTTTGAGGGTCTGCTGGAGTCAGTATGAAGGAAGGGCCTTATACTGTAGAGACCCCAGAGAGGGAGTAGAATTCATTGCTCTGGACTCTGCACAAAGCAGCCTTCTGCTTCCATCCAAGGAGGCTGGGCTGTCCACTGCCAGGGATGGGATGGGAAGGTTTTGCCCTAGCCCCTTGGCTTTGTTTTCTATAGTTTAGCAAAACATGATGGGAAGGCTAAAGAGTGACAACTTTTAAAAAAGAGAGACAGTTGTTTCTTTTCCGGCAACATCTGATAGAAAGTTAAGACTGTCCGACTGAAATGCCAGCCAGTGGAAAGAATTAGAAATACTATTTTGAGGAAGGTCAGAACATGCCACTCCTGACTAGTGGCATCGCCTCAGTCATGCAACAGCACTATGTGCAGTGTCAGGTGGAAAGCCGACCTGGGGACTGCCTCAGTCGACTCGAGGCAAGCAGCACTCGGAGGTGGCTGGTGGCGGGTCTCGCTTTTCGCATCGTCTTAGTTTGGCCCAAACATTGGCCACCACCAACGTAGACAATCCAGTGCTCGGAAAATATACCTTCACAACAGTAGCAAGGAACATGTAACACATGTGTCTGTGTGCATGTTAACAGCACTGGATGTGCAAAAAGGCCCTATAAGATTATAAGCTCCATCACACCGGGGGTTAACACGCTCCCTACCATCGCTTCTCCGCCCGTGTTTTCATTCCTCAGTTACTTCCTCTTTCAAAAGAGGAAGTGCACAAGGAGCACAAGGCCCATTGAGTCCGCTGTTCTAATGGCACTGCTTCTCCCGCGCACAGCAGGAGAGAGCAGCAATTCTGAGTTTAAAAAAACATTGGACTTAAAGAGGGTTTTTTTTGTCACGTGAAGAGGAAGGCCAGAAGAGGCAGAAGTTGTACGGGAGGCAGATGGTGTCATGTGAGGGCCCTGAGCAAACTCTGTGAGAGCCCAGGAATGAGCGTGCAATAAGACACTTGTCGGATGGAGCTTAAGGCATAAAAGATTCAGGCAGGCAAGCAAACCAGCATGAACCAACACGTGAGCACCAGTGGTGCCTTTTATTTGTTCATTTGATCCGTCTTCCCATTCTCCCCCTTCCCTTTCCTTTTCCCACTTTGCACTTTCTTCATAACCCATTTCACATTAAATTCTCCCACAATGTCTCTCCTCCAGTTTTTTATCCCATAGCCCACCCACCTCCACCAGTCTCTCTTTCCCATCATTGTCAGAGCTTTTCTAGCCCTAACTTTACCTATCCAGCTGTCGGGAAAATTTGTAAAGCCTTGCAAAGATACAAGGCAAGGTCAGAGGGTAGATAATGAGATGGATGCCCAGCCCCTTTTTACTCTTTGTTGTTTGTTTATTCGTTCAGTCGCTTCCGACTCTTCGTGACTTCATGGACCAGCCCACGCCAGAGCTTTCTGTCGGCCGTTGTCACCCCTAGCTCCCCCAAGGTCAAGTCTGTCACCTCCAGAATATCATCCCTCCATCTTGACCTTGGTCGGCCCCTCTTCCTTTTGCCTTCCACTTTCCCTAGCATCAGCCTCTTCTCCAGGGTATCCTGTCTTCTCATTATGTGGCCAAAGTACTTCAGTTTTGCCTTTAATACCATTCCCTCAAGTGAGCAGTCTGGCTTTATTTCCTGGAGTATGGACTGGTTTGATCTTCTTGCAGTCCAAGGCACTCTCAGAATTTTCCTCCAACACCACAGTTCAAAAGCATCTATCTTCCTTCGCTCAGCTTTCCTTATGGTCCAGCTCTCGCAGCCATAGGTTACTACGGGGAATACCATTGCTTTAACTATGCGGACCTTTGTTGTCAGTGTGGTGTCTCTGCTCTTAACTATTTGATCAAGATTTGTCATTGCTCTCCTCCCAAGAAGGAAACGTCTTCTGATTTCCTGGCTGCAGTCAGCGTCTGCAGTAATCTTTGCGCCCAGAAATACAAAGTCTGTCACTGCCTCCACGTTTTCTCCCTCTATTTGCCAGTTATCAATCAAGCTGGTTGCCATAATCTTGGTTTTTTTGAGGTTTAACTGCAACCCAGCTTTTGCACTTTCTTCTTTCACCTTTGTCATAAGGCTCCTCAGCTCCTCCTCGCTTTCAGCCATCAAAGTGGTGTCATCTGCATATCTGAGATTGTTAATGTTTCTTCCTGCGATTTTAACTCCAGCCTTGGATTCGTCAAGCCCAGCACGTCGCATGATGTGTTCTGCGTACAAGTTGAATAGGTAAGGTGAGAGTATACAACCCTGCTGAACTCCTTTCCCAATCTTAAACCAGTCCATTGTTCTGTGGTCTGTTCTTACCATTGCTACTTGTTCGTTATACAGATTCCTCAGGAGGCAGACAAGATGACTTGGTATCCCCATACCACCAAGAACTTGCCACAGTTTGTTATGATCCACACAGTCAAAGGCTTTAGAATAGTCAATAAAACAGAAATAGATGTTTTTCTGGAACTCCCTGGCTTTCTCCATTATCCAGCGGATATTGGCAATTTGGTCTCTAGTTCCTCTGCCTTTTCTAAACCCAGTTTGTACATCTGGCAATTCTCGCTCCATGAATTGCTGGAGTCTACCTTGCAGGATCTTGAGCATTACCTTGCTGGCATGTGAAATAAGTGCCACTGTACGATAGTTTGAACATTCTTTAGTGTTTCCCTTTTTTGGTATGGGGATATAAGTTGATTTTTTCCAGTCTGATGGCCATTCTTGTGTTTTCCAAATTTGCTGGCATATGGCATGCATCACCTTGACAGCATCATCTTGCAGTATTTTAAACAGTTTCTCTTGTGCATTTGTGCTATTCCTCTAAACAGTGCCACCTACGTAGTGGGAAAGCATGCAAGGAAATACTCCTCATGCAGTGCTTGGATCGCAATTCCGTGATGAAACCAGAAGTAGATGCAGCTAATTAGCAGCCTTGTGTAGAAAAACTCTGAGCCAGGCATCAGTTGGGAGGAGTCCCAGGACTGATTTAGGCACTAATGTGGATTAGGTGCCCAGATTGTAGGGATTGTGGACAATGTGCACGCAACATTTCCTGAGCACTCAAAATGCTAGATAAATGCTTGGTAATATTACTAAACAAGCCTCTCTTAGCGGTTTGAGATTCAGGATAGAGGGGGTTCACATTCTTATCCATTCACTGGCAGGTCCAGGGGAAATCACATCTTCCCAGTAGAACAGTGTCCTCAAGAACCAAGCTGAAACACGTGTGTTTTTTAGATGGACTTATTAATGCTAACAGGGCTCTCTACAAAATTGCTCACTGGTAAGGAAGACAGAAACAAGAAGTGGACCGGATCGCTCTCATCTTAAAAGGCATCTGTATAGCCTGCCACATGCAAGGCCAGGGGCTGCAAAAGGGTTAAACAGTTCAGCTGGGATACCGTCGTCTCCTGCTGCCTTGTTATTAGCAATGCTTCTTAAGGCCCATTCAACCTCACTCTTCAGGATGTCTGGATCTAACTCACTGACCACACCGTCTGAGCTATCCCCGATATTATTATCCTTCCTATACAGATCTTCCGTATATATACAGATGCCACCTTTTCTTGATCTCTTCTGTTTCTGTTAGGTCCTTGCCATCTTTGTTTTTGATCATACCCATTTTTGCCTGGAATTTACCTCTGATGTTTCTAATTTTCTGGAAGAGGTCTCTTGTCCTTCCTATTCTATTGTCTTCTTCCACTTCCGCACATTGCTTGTTTAAAAATAATTCCTTATCTCTTCTGGCTAACCTCTGGAATTTTGCATTTAATTGGGCATATCTCCCCCTATCACTGTTGCCTTTTGCTTTCCTTCTTTCAGGTTCCTTTGGTGTGTTGATCTTTAGAACATCGGATTCGTTGTTCACCACCAGCACCGTCGGCCGCTAGCCGTCCTTTTGGCTTTGAGCTAGCTGTGTCATCACATCTGGGGCTAGTTGAACTTATCCTCTGTTCCTCCCCAGTAGCATTTTGTACTGACATATCTCTGGTTGTACTGATCCATTTAGTTTTCACGGCAAGAATACTGGGCTGGGTTGCCATTACCTTCCCCAGGGATTGTATTTAGTCTGACCTCTCTACCATGACCTTCCCATCTTGGGTGTCCCTTCACGGTTTAGCTCATGGCATCCTTGAGGTGCTCAAGCTCCAGCACCACGACAAGGCAACGATCTCCTTTGCTGGAGGACCAAAGGCTTATGGGGGCATAACTGGGAGGAGAATATTGGAAGAACAATTTATTTGGTGTTTTGTTTGTTTGTTTGATTTTGTTTTGTCTTATTTTTGTGGGCGTGTTTGTTTTGTTAGTGTTTTTTATTTACTGATGTTTGGAAATAATAAAAAGATTAAAAAGGGGGTATAACTGGGACTGCAATAACACTTCTACTGTTACTTTCTACTGTTAGTTTTTCCCTACCCTGTGCCTGCTTACCCTTCCCTGTACCTGTTGGCATTCTCTTCCCCTCCTTATTGTTTTACTATGATTTTATTAGATTGTAAGCCTATGCGGCAGGGTCCTGCTATTTACTGTTTTACTCTGTACAGCACCATGTACATTGATGGTGCTATATAAATAAATAATAATAATAATAATAATAATAATAATAATAATAATAATAATAATAATAATAAGTCTGCCTGCAATATCACAAGTCCCCGGTAATGTATGTATCGAGCGAGAGTCACGGGGAAGCTGGGAGAGCGGCCTAGTGCTATGGGCATATCTCTCATCTGACAGCAGATGGTCTACGAGGAGAGCCAAACAGGAAGTACAGCAAGTAAAGAAGACTAAATTGGGTAGCAGACGTTAGTTGTGACATGTATCATGTGAACCTTACAAGGGGGTCTGAATAGGATCAGCAGGATAACAATGACTACACAAAATGTTCCCTGCCATTGTTTCCAGCCAGCTCAACCTCTCTCTCTTCTCAGCATCCCTCAGCCTACAAATCCAGCCTATGGAGTATTCCCACCCACGTCCTGCTTCAGCTTGGCTGGACTTCATTCACCTTTCTCCTCAATGTCTGTCCTCCACACCCCTCGCGTCTCTGGCATATTTGTCTGGAGCCTCTTGCAAACCGACCACAGTGCTCTAGAACTAAAGCAGGGATGTGGGGAAAACTTATGACAAAACTGGGTCAATGGATCTGGGAGAAGTCAATACCCACCCTCCAACCCCACAGATTGTGCTGCCTACATTAGACCTCTGTTTTCTCCATCCTTCACTGCTACCTGAAAATGGGCTAGCTGAAATGGACAGTGAGGACTGTTGAAGTCCAACCCTCCTCCAACATGCTTCATAGACGTTTGCAGAGTGTAGCAACATGTAGCCCTCAATGTCAGTCAAGGAGGTTCCTGGCTGGAAACCTTAAAAAGTGTGGCCACTTGCATGGTAAAGGTACAAGAACTAAAACTGTAGCCAACATGAATCCAATATGGTAGATGCTGAGGAGAGATACTAGGGAGAGAAAAAGCCCTTATCCAATTTGTTTGCCCCAAGAAAAATCCCTCTTTATTTATTTAGAAAATGCTCAAGCCCTCTATCTCAAGGAGACAAATGAACTAAGGTTAGTGTTGAGATGGAAACGAAAAGTAAATTAAATGTAAATACACCCTCACCCTTATCAGTGATTGAATGAAAAGAAGCAAGGGAGGTTATTAGATGGAAAGGCTTTTTAGAGAGTTTTATTTGTAGCAACAGAACCTACAAACAACAGAGGATGTGTTAAGAAAAGAAGAGGAAATGATGACTTGCTCAATGGTGTTCGTAGGAAACCAAAAAAAGGGAACGTTGAGTGACCACTGCAGGAAGTAGAAGAAATAGTGTGAGCTTCCTGGACCATGCAAACAAGCATGACCTGGGTTCCAGAAGGGGTGTTCACACCAAGGGCATTGCTAAGTACTTGAAGATTTGGGGCACAGCCCTACACTGAACTTGTCATCACTTACCACAATGTAACAACGTTCTGGTTCTGGATGACCACATCCTAGGCCTAGACATGGGAGGAAAGTTAGAGCAGTGCGACAATGGAATCAGTTACCTTGGGAGGTTGTGGGCTCTCCCACACTAGAGGCCTTCAAGAGGCAACTGGACAAGCATCTGTTTTAACTCTGTATTTTAATCTTATATCAATTTTGCTGCGTGGTTTTATCCTGGTTGTGCTTTTTATACTGTATTTTGTATTTGTGCTTTTAACCTGTTCGTTGTTTTATCATGGTTTTAATTTTTGTGAACCGCCCAGAGAGCTTCGGCTATTGGGCGGTATAAAAATGTAATAAATAAATAAATAAATCTGTCAGGGATGCTTTAGGGTGGATTCCTGCATTGAGCAGGGGGTTGGACTCGATGGCCTTGTAGGCCCCTTCCAACTATGCTAGTCTATGATTCTATGAAAGTGCATTGCTCTTATTCTCCATTGCATGTTGAAGTTGGCTTTGTTCCATCAACGCTAGACAGCGGAGCCAGCTGCCCTTAAAACCCGGTTTTTCAGTGCTGGGAAAAACATACTTCTGGGTGGGTGGGCGGGTGGGTGGGCGAGAGCAAACCTTTTCCATAAGAGAGAGGCTCGTTACCCGTCCCACTCCAGGCTCGCCCTGCTATGTTGTAGGAATGGGCATGAACTCATCCCACAGATCTCTATTTTTTCAAACCGGGATATACACAGCTGTGCAACAGCACAGTAAAGAATAAAATCTCCCTCCAGAAAGGCACAGTTTTTATAAACCAGAGAAGCACAGCTGTGCAAGAACAGTAAAAAAATAAAGCGCCCTCCAGAAAAGTGCAGTTTCAGATACGGATTGGTGTGAACTAATGCGGCACAGAGACGAAGTCAGGCAGCATCAGAGATAAATAATAATGGAATGGGCAAGGAAAAGGAGTGATGGGGTGGAGGACCATGAGTGGTGACGTAAATGGGCACCTGGATTTTTCAGAATTTTGCCCAAGACTGCCCAAGCATTGGCAAGCTAAAAGGAGCAATTAATAGAATAAAAGTATTTATATTCTGCCTTTTTACCTTTGAAAGCCCCCCAAGGGTAAACGAGTAAAATATCACAATAACCCAAAATATAATACATGGATTATCAACAAAATAAGTGAGGGGGCATCATTATTATTATACCTGCACACCAATTGGCAAAGACTGTACAGGATTTTTGCCTTCCCCATTGCAAGATTAATTCCATAGTAAATAAATGGACTATCAGTAAATTCTGTGTGGATGCTTCATTTTATAACATTTGTCACATCTTACGTGGATCCATTGGTGAGGGGAAGCAGGACTGGCCTCCCTGCTACCCCACAGTGAGGATTCCCATGAGGGATCTCAGAGACGTGGCACCAAGACCAGACCAACATGGGGGCTGCGAGCTGGCCACATCCAGAGAGATGGAAAGGGGTTTCCATTAGCAGTCCATGCCGTGGTGTGTCCCTGGCCCTACCATCCACCACCAGTGCCTCTGGCATGCGGGCCAGGAAGCGGAAGCAGTCAACAAGCAGGCGGGCCAATTACAGGATCCAGGCCCTATGCTGCCGCCAAGCCTATTCAAGTGAGTCAATGAAGTTGTGGCCAATTTATTATCCAGCTATGCCTGTGTGTCTAATTTGTTCTCGTCCCTTCAACAACCAAACCCAATAAGTGCTGCTCACTCAAGAAGTTGTTTATTTATTTATTGCATTTCTATACCGCCCAATAGCCGGAGCTCTCTGGGCGGTTCACAAAAATTAAAACCATTCAAAGTATAAAACAACAGTATTTATGTTAACAGGAGATCAATTTGTAGCATTGTTATGATTGGTGAGATTTTGGAGCATGTATGAAAGACAGAGACTTCAAGACCAGTCCCCTGATACATACAATCTTTTGTCTTGCTCATCTAACACATTCTTTCCCACTAGTTTGTTAAGTTTGCCCTCTTACTTCAACCCCCATTAGCCTCTTTCCAGTATGAAATGACAATCATAGACCAGGTTTGTACGTAAGTCCAATTCTTGGGTTGTTTAAGCAACAAATTGGTGAGGTCATGCCAGAGTGAGCAAGCACACTGCCTCTCTCGTACTCTCCATTCACATTTTGCATCCACTTTCATGAACAAACCAGGGACACGGTGTTCCTGGCTTATTTGATGTAATATCTGAACCCAGAATTCTTGGTTGTGGGGGCCAAACAACCCAAAGTTTTAACCCAATAACAAACCATGGGTTAAAACTGGATTTTTTGTCGTCCAACAACCCAGAGTTCTAGGTTCAGATATTGCATCAAACAACCCAAGAATGGGGTGTTCCCAGGTTGGTTGTGAAAGAGAATGCAAAGTGGAAGTGGTGAGCGGGTGAGTGGTTTTAACAACCTATGGATTGTCATTTTAAAAATAATAATTTTTATTTGAATTTTATAATACATACAATAATCACGCTACATCAACTTAATATATCATAATAATGAAATTAAAAAGAACTAATTGAAATAATATAATACTATCTCGTGCACCCCACCCACCAGGACCCTTATTCTCCTTTCCAAAATTGTAATGTATCCTATGGGTTGTCATCATGTGTACACCATTGTGTAATGTTGTCTTCCTCCCCTGTGGTATTTTCACACCACCTTTATTTTATTTATTTATTTATTGAAGTTTTATGATGCATTTCACACATATATTATCCTCCTTCCCTCTAATTAAGGTGCCTCACAATCTGGTCCAAATATTTTTATGAGGCAGTATTGTGAATTGCATAAATGCCAATCTACTTCTGTTGAAGCAGGCTATATATATATCTCCTTCACACATTACAAAATTAGTGGATCCCAAATGTCCTGTATACTGAAGTGAACCTTTTTCAATCTTGTGTACAACTGAGTCAAAGCAAAGTTGTAGCTCCATCCTACTAGAACATTAATTGTGCTCATACTCACTTCCCCAAGTGACCCAACCCCAGGAATGCCTCAGCTTGTGGGCTGGTGGTGTTGGGAACATTGCTAATTGTGAATCTGCAGACAGGGGCAGCGCCAGAAGGGTAAAGGGGGGGGCAAGTGCCCCCTCAAACAAGGAGCTTCCCCCCCATTGCTGGACTCTTGTCATTAGTTGATCAAAAGGACCTTTCCACATATACCACATGCATCTCATATGTTAATATCCCCTGCAGTTCTTCTACAGTCCAGGTGCAGCTCTTGAGCCAACATCTGGACCCATCTGTCAGGGATGCTTTAGGGTGGATTCCTGCACTGAGCAGGGGGTTGGACTCAATGGCCTTGTAGGAACTCTGCTGTTCTATGATTCTATGATTCTACACAGTTTGCAGCTTATTGACACAGAGCGTCATCACATGGAGGAAACCACGTTTGCTTACCGTCACTTTTCTACCCATGCATTTGTCCCTCCTTACTTCCTCCTTTGAAAGAGGAAGTAAACAACTTGCATGTGTGGTCCATTCAGTGGGACGTTTTGATCACGCTGCTTCTCCTGCACAGAGCAGGAGATAACGGCAACTTCTGTCTTTGGTAATAAGTCAGAGTTACTGGGTGTTCTTTTGTTGCGCGAAGAAGGCTAGAAGGAGCAGAGGCACTTGGGAGGCAGACAACATCCATGAGCATGCAATAAAGTGATCATCCGATGGAGCTCATAGTTTTCAAGATGCCAACAGACCAGTCACAATCCATTAATGAAAAGAAGAAGCATCTGATAAGCAGGGGAGAGGTGTGGACAGCTACATTGCTGGGGTGGGTGGGTGAGGGAGGGTCCAGCTAGAGCTTCTGTTGTTTTTTCTACACCCCCCTTTGGTGTGTAGTAGAATTTTTAAGATGGGAATTGTAACGGAAGTCAGGGTCCACCTGACATCCCTGCAAGGTAGGCTCCTGGACCAAATGTCTTAGACTCCCAGGCAACCTGCCTCCCTAGCCCTGTCCACAACCGGGGTGAGCCAGATGCTCCATGAATAAAGCACAAACACACATTAGGGACCAAAGCAGGTTTATCAACACCACTAAGACTAACATGTAAGGCCTTGGTTGGTAACAGCTAAGCAAAAGGGAAAGGGAAAATGTTGGGGAAGGGAGTGGGGGGAAGGGGTGAGAAACAAAGCTGAGGAAAGGAAGCTAGCAATTACCCCAATAAAACCATCAGTCATTCCACCACCCAGCCGCAGCGGCGGCTGACCTTGTCCAAGATACCCCAACACTTAAAACATAAGAAAAAACTAACTAACTCCAAGCAGTCCCCCCTGACTGCTTGGACCTGATCTTCTCTTGATATGCATGTCGTCTAGCAAAGAAGATGGACACCCTCCAGCACTAAACACTTTTATCCCTTTTCGGCCACTTGACCCCATGATCCACACCAACCAACCAGTACCTTTCCCGGGCTCCTGACAACCCTTCCCAACAGGAGCGAGACCCACAGTCTTTCCCACAGCTGAAATGAGTTGACTTCTAAGCACCCCTGATAATCCCCAGGTGCTACAGGGGGAGTTGGAACTGCCAGGCCAAGATGACCTGCTTCTTCCCTCCCACCCGAGCCTGGGACAGCGAAACTCAGATCACAATAATGTACACATTCTGGCAGGCACAAAAAGGCAACACTGAATTAAAGCAGAACCCAGGTCAATGTCCTTCACAGGAATTGTAGTAGAGTTCTTGGGATGTTGCAAAAAGCACAAGAAGGTGCCTCTAGCTGCAAGCAAGCAAGAATGTGTGTCACTTTCGGCAACCAGGGTTGAATTGGTCTGGGCTTCCTGATAAAACAGGGCCCTAGGGTGACCAGATGCAGGAAAAACCTGGATTTGTTAGGATTTTTGGTAACAAATCTGGGACGGGGGGAATTATGAAATTTGAAGAAAAATCTGGATTTTTCCCATCCTCCCCACTCCAAAGGCAGCTCTACTTTAATAGGAATTAACAAAAATGCTTATAGCTCCCCATTTTTAAAGATAAAAAGATGAAACTTGGCACCGTGATAGCTCTTAGGTAGAGCTTTATTCATGCCAAATTTGAAACAGATCTGTTCATCTATTGAGTTTTAGGATTTTTTTAAAACATTGAGGTTTTGAAATTATTATTTTTTTAAAAAACAACCCCTGTCATTTTTAAAGATAAAGAGATGAAACTTGGTGCCTTGGCATATCTCAAGAAGGGCTTTAGCCATGCCAATATTGAATCAGATCCATTCATCCATTGATGTTTAGGAATATTTTTGAGGTTTTAAAATTAAGGGGAGAATGTATCACACAGAGTACAGCAAAAGCTACAAAAGTAGGAGTAAGTGAAGTTAATTTCAGATACATTGAAATTTGTATTGAATCAGATGCATTGTTCTTTATTTTAGTGATTTTAACTTTAAGATGGCCCAGAGTGCAGGACATGGAATAATGGGCTCAAGTTGCAGGAAGCCAGATTCCAGCTGAACATCAGGAAAAACTTCCTGACAGAGCAGTACGACTAGAGAGGTTGTGGGCTCTCCCACACTAGAGGCATTCAAGAGGCAGCTGGACGACCATCTGTCAGGGATGCTTTAGGGTGGATTCCTGCATTGAGCAGGGGGTTGGACTCGATGGCCTTAGAGGCCCCTTCCAAGTCTACTAAAAAATGATTCTATGATTCATGATTGGTTGCCGTCTGCCCGGGCAGGGAGGGGTGGGCTGGCAAGCTGAATAGCTGCCAGAATGCCCCTGCACTGCCTCCGGCATGGGGAGAAGCAAAGTTCTCCTCCATTCCTGTTCCCTTGTCTGTCTAGGGAAAGCCCCTCAAGGTGTGTGTGGGGGGGACTGGCAGCGGTGCTAGCTCCTCCTCAGATGAATGCAAACCACGTGTTTGCTCCTTGGCATGGGGACAACCTTGCAGGAACGAAACTGAAGGTTTTGGGGGGCTCACCACGCCACTGCGTTGTTGTCAAGACAGGCCGTAGATCTGGCAAGAATAGAGGAACAGTACAAGACGATATTGTAGAGCTGGAAAAGGGGCAGAAAAAGGCAACTAAAATGATGGCTGGAGCATCTCCCCTATGAGGGAAGGTTACATCAACTGGGACTGTTTAGCTTGGAAAAAAGGAGGCTAAGGGGAGACATGATAGAGGTGTACAAAATTATGCATGGTATGGAGAATGTGGACAGGGAGACATTTTTCTCCCTCTCTCAAAATACTCGAACCCGGGGTCATCCCATGAAGCTGATTGGTGGGAGATCCAGAACAAATAAAAGGAAGTACTTCTTCATACAGCGTGTATTTAAATTACGGAATTCACTACCACAAAATGTAGTCATGGCCACCAATTTGGATAGCTTCAAAAGGGGGTTGGATAAATTCCTGGAGAAGAAGGCTATCAATGGCTACTAGCCATGATGGCTAAGTGAAATCTCCAGTATCTGAGGCAGTAAACCTATATTGCTGGGGAACATGGGTGGGAGGATGCTGTTGCGCTGTGTCCTGCTTTGTTGGTCCCTGGCCAACAGCTCGTTGGCCACTGTATGAACAGAGTGCTGGACAAGATGGACCACTGTCAGGTATGCTTTAATGTGGATTCCTGCATTGACCACAGGGTTGGATTTGATGGCCTTCTTACTCTACTATTCTGTGATTCAAAACGTTGATCCAGAAAACTTTCTTTATCCAGAAAAGCTCAGATTATTTGCAAGACATTATATCAGTGACATGGATGGACTTTCCAAAAGTTCTAAAAGGTATGAATGAGAAAGACAAATACAAACTGACACGATGAACCAAATGCTTACTTCAGAAGAACTGAAATTGTCTTTCAGTGAACTTCACTGACTGTGTGCCATAGCCATTGCAGTAACTTCATCAAGTCCTGGATGTGAATGAACATTTTCATGTCTGCAGCAACTTACAACCTACTTGAGGAGCACTATGGGTGATAAAACTTGCAGAAGAGCATAAGAATTGACATATTCAACTTCTTTAGATCTACATTCTCCTCCGTTCCCTCTCAGTGGGGGCAACTAATTAGCCAGAGATGGCTATTTAGATACAGAACAACATGCATTGGGTTTCCTAGGTGTTCAGGGCCCAGGTGTCTCAGGGTGTTACTAGACGGGGCTCTAGCGCGCGTTACCTTCTGCAATCACATCGAGGCTTCCAGATGACGTTCACCAGGATCCGCCGTTATCCTGCGGTGAAGCCTCTTTCTCTCGACTTTAAAAAAGTGAGTTCTAGTGCGCCTTTTCCTGCCGTCCCACGGTAATTCGGAGTACGTGTGGGAGGATGTGAGGTCACTGCGATCCGCACTGGGCAGGAAAAGGCGTGCTAAGGGGGAGTGGTCAGCGGCTTCGGTCAAGCCGCCTCCGCCATTTGCGCCCAGTCCGCCAGCTGGGGCAGTGCGGCGGAGCGGCTTTTTTTTATTATTCCCCCAGTGACAGTTTGCGCAGGAACGGAGGAACGGAAAAGTGGCTGGTGACTCCTTGCGGTGGGCAGCTACCGTGGCCGCATAATGGCGGTGCTGTACGCTGCTTGTTAGTGTGGGTACCAGGCTGGCAGAGGGCAGAGCTGTTTGTGGGCTGCTGCCATGGCTACGGCCAGATGTGGGTTGGCTCCTTGGGATGGGGCACAGGGCACAGAGGCGGTCATCGCCGCTGACACCTCAGAGGCATGATGGGAGATGTAGGCACAGAGTGCCCATGCAGACGATTGACCTCGGGTCATGTTACACCCGCCACGACCCCCATCAGGAAGTGAGCGCATCAATGCCCTCAACAGCACCAACAGCACTTCAGCTGGCACTGGCACTGCCGCCGCTGCCGCCGGCTCTGCCGCCGGCTCCGCCGCCGGGGCGGCGGCGGCATCGCTGACGGCTGCGCAAGTTTGCGGTCTTTCGGACTTGCGCAAACCGTGCAGCGAGCGGAAAAAAAAGCCGCGGCAATCAGGCCAGTGTGGCTGCGCAACTGTGCTCGCGGTGGCAGCAGCACAAACGGCGCAAACTTCCGCCACAAATCGAAGGCAGATGTGGATCATGAGGCGTCACGGCTGAACGGGAAAATCCGCTTTCACTGCTCCTCAACGACGGAACACCCGGTAGGTCTAGCAAAGCCCTCAGTTTGCTTCCACTAAAGCCTTAGCTAGACCTAAGGTTTATCCCGGGATCGTCCCGGGGTCATCCCTGTTCACGTAAATGACACACAGGATATCCCGGGAGCAGGCAGGGACAACCCCAGGATAAACCTTAGGTCTAGCTAAGGCCTGAGAGTTGACCTTCTTGGTTCTGCCTGCACAGGTTCAAAAATAACAGTTTTCAAAAGAAAGTGTTCTGTCTGTCTAATCTATGTCAAGGAAATGTTTGAAAGCCTTTTTCCTTACTGTTACTTGAATTTGGTTTATTACCTAAATCAATCAATGTATGAATTATTTCAGAAAAAAAATGTTTTGATGGTAATTTTACTGTGAAATTGATGATGATGATGATGATGATGATGATGACGATGATGACAATGCATTCCCTTCATGGTCCTATTGCCCATTGCTTCCTGTGTGGCACATCTGGAAATCTGCTCACTACAGCAGGCGTGTGTGAGAGAGAAACAGAGGGCTTTTTTTACACGAGGCTTTCAACCCGCCACTTTACTGAGGCTTCTGCTTGTGGATTCATTCCCCACCCCACCCCCATGGTTTTTCTTTCTCTGCCTTTCTGTATGTTCCATTACAAAACCACTAGGTGCTATGGTATAGTGCAATTGCACAAATACACCAGGGTTTCATGCTGCTGTTCACAGAAATACCAGACTTTCCTCGTTAGGAAAAAAAAGTGATGCTGATGACAAAGAACAAGAGAGGTCCTGGAGAATGAGCATTTGCAAACTACCATGAGTGAAGAATCATGAATAAAGGCCTTATGCGAACTGCCCAATAGTTCACATAAAGTATACGTATAAAGTATACGTATATGGGCAGTATAAAAATGTAATAATAAATAAACAAATAAATAATATAAAAAGTCTCAGAAAACCTAACTGTGGATGAAATTTGTGGGAGGAGCTTCAGCAGATGCTTCTTTCCATCCAACTGGAGGTTTAAGCACATCGTAGTATTAATCAAGTATTGGTATTTGACATTTCACTGTATTTGTATCAGTCGAACGTTGTCAGAGAGGACTGATGAGATGAAGTCAGGGCCGGCCCTACCATTAGGGAAAGTGAAGCATCTGCCTCAGGCAGCAGATTTGGCTGTCATGAAGGGGAAGCAAATTGTGAGTTAATTTATTGTTATATTTTTACTGCTGGGGATGGGGAGAAGGGATTGTGAGATCCTATGCTTCGTGTTCCAAACTAATTTGGCTGGCTTTGGGTACTATGTGGGTCAGAAAGAATCATAGAATCATAGACTAGCAGACCTGGAAGGGGCCTACAAGGTCATCGAGTCCAACCCACTGCTCAATGCAGGAATCCACCTTAAAGCATCCCTGACAGATGGTTGTCCAGCTGCCTCTTGAAGGCCTCTAGTGTGGGAGAGCCCACAACCTCCCTAGGTAACTGATTCCATTGTTGTACTGCTTTAACAGTTAGGAAGTTTTTCCTGATGTTCAGCTGGAATCTGGCTTCCTTTAACTTGATCCCGTTATTCTGTGTCCTGCACTCTAGGAGGATCGAGAAGAGATCCTGGCCCTCCTCTGTGTGACAACCTTTTAAGTATTTGAAGAGTGCAATCGTGTCTCCCCTCAATCTTCTCTTCTCCAGGCTAAACATGCCCAGTTCTTTCAGTCTCTCTTCATTAGGGCTTTGTTTCCAGACCCCTGATCATCCTGGTTGCCCTCCTCTGAATACGCTCCAGCTTGTCTGCGTCCTTCTTGAATTGTGGAGCCCAGAACTGGACGCAATACTCCAGATGAGGCCTAACCAGGGCTGAATAGAGAGGAACCAGTACCTCACATGATTTGGAAGCTATACTTCTATTAATGCAGCCCAAAATAGCATTTGCCTTTCTTGCAGCCATATCGCACTGTTGGCTCCTATTCAGCTTGCAATCTACAACAATTCCAAGATCCTTCTTGTTTGTAGTATTGCTGAGCCAAGTATCCCCCATCTTGTAATTGTGCATTTGGTTTCTATTTCCTAAATGTAGAACTTGGCATTTATCCCTATTAAATTTCATTCTGTTGTTTTCAGCTCAGCACTCCAGCCTATCAAGATCACTTTGAAGTTTGTTTCTGTCTTCCAGGGTATTAGCTATCCCACCCAATTTTGTGTCATCTGCAAATTTGATAAGCGTTCCCTGCACCTCCTCAAATTTGGAACACATTCTCAGGATGCAAAATGGCTATTTTCAAGAAGCCTTCCTCAGGGGGCTGTAATATTAAGGGTACAATGAGACAACACATAATATTAAAACATATATCTGGATTATACATACATCTGGATTAAAATAAATGGGGCAAGGAATAAAAAGAACATGGTAATCGGAGTCTACTACCGACTACCCAATCAAGGAGAAGACAAGGTTGAAACTTTTGAGAAACAAATTGCCAGTGTTTCAAGGAAGTGTGATGTAGTAGTGATGGGGGACTTCAATTACCCTGATATCTGTTGGGAGATCAATACTGCCAAAAGCGGCCCTTCCAAGAAATTCCTGACATGTGTGGGTGATAACTTTCTCCTACAGAAAGTGGAGGAAGGAACTAGAGGATCGGCAATCCTTGACTTGATATTGACCAATAGGGATGACTTAGTGGATAAAGTGGCAGTTACAGGAACTCTGGGGGAAAGTGACCACATCATACTTGAAATCTTGATTATGAAGGAGACAAAAGTTGAGTGTAGCCATACACGTACTCTGGATTTTAGGAAAGCTGATTTTAATAAACTCAGAACTATGATAAGTAAGGTCCCATGGCAAATGAGCCTAATGAGAAAAGGAGTGCAGGATGGGTGGGAGTATTTAAAAAAGGAAATTTTAAAGGCACAGTTACAAACAATTCCAACAAGAAGAAAAGATAGAAGACAACAGAGGAAACCAATGTAGCTCCACAAAAAGCTTAGAGATGACCTGAAAACAAAAAAGGATACATATAGGAAGTGGAAGGAAGGCCAGGCTACAAAAGAAGAGTACAGACAAGTGGCGCAGAAGTGCCGAAATGGCGTCAGGAAGGCTAAAGCTCAGAGTGAGCTGAGATTAGCAAGGGATGCTAAAAGCAATAAAAAGGTTTTCTTCAGATATGTGAGTAGTAAAAGACAGAGGAAAGAAATGGTGGTTCAAGGATGGCAAATTGATAACATATGACAAAGAAAAGGCTGAAGTGCTCAATTACTACTTTGCCTCAGTCTTCTCTCAAAAGCGGGTCTATGACCCCCCTGGAAAAAGTGAAGCAGAAGTTGAGGGGGCAGGATTACAGTTTGAGATTGATAAACAAATGGAAGTAGAAGAAATAGTGTGAGCTTCTTGGACCATGCAAACAAGCATGACCTGGGTTCCAGAAGGGGTGTTCACACCAAAGGGCATTGCTAAGCACTTGAAGATTTGGGGCACAGCCCCACACTGAACTTGTCATCACTTACCACAATGTAACAACGTTCTGGTTCTGGATGACCACATCCTAGGCCTCATCTTGACGGACATGGGAGGAAAGTTAGAGCAGTGCGACAATGGAATCAGTTACCTAGGGAGGTTGTGGGCTCTCCCACACTAGAGGCCTTCAAGAGGCAGTTGGACAAGCATCTGTCGGGGATGCTTTAGGGTGGATTCCTGCATTGAGCAGGGGGTTGGACTCGATGGCCTTGTAGGCCCCTTCCAACTCTGCTATTCTATGATTCTATGATTCTATATTTCTGCTAATAGGTTAATTAAGCACATTGCCACAGGAGTCTATGCATATATATTGGTAAAAAACAACAACTTTTAAACATGACACAGTGCAATAAGGCCTATACACTATTGTTTAAAACCTTATAAATCTGGCCTATTACAAAGGTAAAAATATATGAGTCCTTACTTGCCAGAAGGAAGTGTCTGCGGAATTTCTTGTAGCAAAAAGATTGTCTCCCGTGATAATCTATGGTGACTGAAAAGAGCACTCCTCAAATTAATTATTATATTTTTAGTCCATTTTCTCTGGGCTCTGCCAAGTGTTTCCATGTAGCTATGATAAGTCCAAGGTCTCAAAGCGGGACACGTGGTTGTTTTGGGGGTGCTATGCACCTTGACTTGGCTGGGTGGGGACAGCCCCCTTCTGCTCTGCTTCAGGCAGTAAAATGTATTGAGTTGGCCCTGCACATAGTGTTATTTTATATTTGATGCCTGCCCATGCAAGAGTTACTAGCAGTTGTAAAGAACGTGAAATTCCTGAGGGAAAAGTTCACATTTAAAACACCAACCTGAATTTTAAATGCAAAATATCGATTTGAATATTGAATTCAAAATCTCATATTTAGAATTTGAATGGAAAAATATCTTGTGAATATTCAGTTCCACTCTTGAAAAGATTAAGAGGACCCAGCAGAGGCACAGCCTGACATTTTAAGTCCAGATCCAAGCAAAATGCCAGGCTGAACAATTGACACTTAACCTTCAATGATGCAGTCAGCAAAGAAGCACTGGGACGCCTCCTGTCTCTTTCTCTCTCATATTCACTCTCATCTTCCCTGCTTCGATTCCTTGAGGATGTTCTCTGCTGAAGGGTTGTCATAGAGACGGTGCTGTCATAGCAATTGGACTAATGGGGAGAGCTTAGGAGCTTGGGAGATAGAGGTGATGTGCTCCTTTGAGATTATATTGCGTATCTTTAACTTGGACTCCTCATGCCACAGCCTCAGAGTTCTTGGGTTTTGCTCATAATGAGGGAGGGAGGGAGGGAGGGAGGGAGGGTGGGTGGGTGGGTGGGGTGGGGTGTAACAGCAGACTCCTCCTGTGCGCAATAGCACCACAAATCACTTCACTTCAGGGAAGTGCCTTGCTCACGCAAAGCTAATGCTCCAGCAACACACATCCTGAAAGCCACCTTTGGCCACGGAGGGCATCGAAGTTCCAAGAATTCAGTTCAGCTACCTGGCAGCAACCCTTTGGGATGCATTCTTCTTTACTAAACTGCGGGGGAGGCAGTAAACAAAGGCACAAAGGGGCTGTCTACACAGCACCGCTCTCACTGCTGATCCCCCCGCCCCCAAACCCACAGCATCACAGTTGTGAAGTGGCAACCACTGTGAAACATGGGCAAGATCGAATGTGGAATATCCTCCCCCGAAACTTTGCAGGACCCCTCAACATCTGGCTACATTTGAAAAGGTATGTAGAAAACCTTCCTCCTTCCCCAAGGAGAAAATTCTCCAAAAATTCTCCCAGCCTCTTTCATCTTTCATTCCCTGCCCCACACCCCTGCCATGAAATTCCAAAAATGGAATGGTTGAGATTTTCAGCCCACCACTAGAAAATAGTAAATTCAACTTATTTGCATTTCTGTCCCTTGTATCCAAGGATTTTTCTAGGTTTCAACCATCACATAAATCCCCATAAACATGGTATCAATTCCTGAGAATATCTTAACTCAGATTCCACCTAACAGAAGCCCAACTCACTTGACATGGCTGGCTTATCCTGGCCAGCTCATTGTCGGGCTGTGCATGTAGTCACCATTTTGAATATGCAACCCCTGATTGGGGTGATTTAAGGTTGTGCCATGTCATGCGAAACTGGCCATCCTAGGTTATTTAAGAAGTGGAACTACCCTTGCTTAACTCTGCTAGCAATCAAAGGTTATGCAAGGATTGTTTAACCCTCTAATAACACACAATGACATGGCACAACCCCTGATTGCCCCGAAAATGGCAGCCACATGGCATGTTAAATTACCTATGATGAGCTGACCATGTCATGTGAACCAGGTCAGAGGTTTATTGGGAGCTTGTCCATTCAATGTCAAGTGGTGTCTAATTGGGTGATTCTGATGCCACAGATGCAGAGAGGGATAGCGTATCCTCCATGAGTTATTCCCTAATAGTGGGTTGGGTGCTTCCAAATGAGGCTTTTATTGTGTAGTCAGCCTCCTTCAGTCATGGAATTCTATGGGGGATTCAATGCCATCTATTTGTAATCCCCCATGGTTTCCCCCCATAATTTCTTCTTCCATTTTTCTTACCATAAAAAGTCCATTGAAGAGGAAAAGATGGAACACTTTTTGACTGGTAGTGCTAGGAAGTGATCATCCTTGATCTTTTCAGGAGTGTGTGTATGTGTGTTTAGGCCCTGTTTGCATGTAATACTAACCCATAATTTTTATCAGCAATCCATGATTGCCTCCTTCATAGGCTGCTGAACATGATGTCCAGACCCCAACTACTGGATTGTTTAGGACTCAACAACAAGCCACGGCTTGACCATTTTTTAGTTATAAGTCCCGTGCTACCAAGCAATGCCATCCACACATGATGGCAGGCTATTATAGATCAACCTAGTGCGGACTACAGCTGTGCCACAATCAGAAAGCTGCAAATAACCTCCTGTATGCAGAACAGATGCCTTAAGAGAGTGAGCCAAGCCACCCAAGATAAGTATTACATGCTCAAGGAAGTAAGGATGTATAAGATTTTCTAGAAAACATTGTCCTCTTGTAAAGATGGAGAACATAACACCAAAGCTTGAGAAATGACCACGCAGCCTTCTTTCTCTTTCATTCTCGTGCACATATATAATTTCTCCCCCATTCCTGTCCCCCAAATAAAAAATAACAGGTAGTGGTGAGCAAGTAGCAGAGGGATGTAGTTGTCCTCATGTTATGCTTATAGGCTGCCCAGGGCCGATACTGGCCGCTGTTGCAAACAGAATGCTGTCTGGGCTAGATGGAAACGAGGGACTTGCCAAACATCACAGACAGACTACAAGACATTGCATCATCTTACCCATTACAGAATTTAAATATGTGAGCTGCTTACAGTAAATCTCTATAAGAGCAGCAGGATCAAAATATATGCCAAACGCAGCAACCTTTGGAAAGAAATACACTGGAAAATAAGACATTCTCTTTATTTAAATAAATCTCTATAAGAGCAGCACAGGATTATGAAATCTTGTCATGGTCTTTTTTATGTAATTATTTACATAAAAAAGACCATGACAAGATTTCATAATCCTGTGCTGCTGTAACACATGATACTTCGAAAACATCATCTAGGCTAGTGAACCTTACCACATCTTGTGGCAGTGAAACACACACACACACAGAGTCAGAAGAACTTAGAAGCAAGATTAAAACTGGAAAAATATTTGATCAGAATAGCTTAACATTCCAGACCCTTTCTGAGCATCTGAAGTCTCTATTCAAACTCATCACACACACACACACACACATACACACACACACACACACACACACACACCATCTTGTAGGAATTTGGCAAACTCAAAATTCAACTAATAAGTGGGTTGCCCTGGAAGTAGCACCTCACAGGAATTACACATTTTATTTATTTAGTCAGTCCAGGAGTACACCCAAAACATGAGCCTGAGTCTTCAGGGGGAGTGTAAACCCATCCAAAATAAATTGAGTCCCTATTCCCTGATCTGCCTTTTGACTAACCAAGTGTACCCGTGTCTTGTCTGGTTTAAGCTTCAGTCTGTTTACCCTCATCCAGTCCATTACTGACACCAATTTAGAACCAGAACAGTTTCCTTGGATTTAGATGGAAAGGAGAGATAGAGTTGGGTGTTATCAGCATACTGGTGACACTGAACCCCAAACTCTGGACAATCTCTCTCATTGTTTTCATGTATATGAACCTACCCGTACACTGCGCTCAACATCTAAGGTCCTCCTCCGAGTGCCTAGTCCGAGGCAAGCTCAGAGGATGGCAACAAGGGAGAGGGCCTTTTCAGTGGTTGCCCCCCGACTGTGGAATGATCTTCCCGATGAGGCTCGCCTGGCGCCAACATTGTTATCTTTTCGGCACCAGGTCAAGACTTTTCTCTTCTCCCAGGCATTTTAACAGCATTTAACAACATTAAGTTTGTTTTTAATGGACTCCAGAATTGTTGTTTTTAAATGGATACTGTTTTTATACTGTTTTTATGTTTTTTAAATTTTGTATACTTTTAATGTTTACTATTTTTAATTGTTGTAAACCGCCCAGAGAGCTTCAGCTGTGGGGCGGTATATAAATGTAATAAAATAAATAAATAAATAAATAAAATAATATATATCAAATAACATGGACAATAAGATGGAATCCTGAGGGACACTACAGGTGTCAAGCAGGAAACCCCCGCCCCCCCAGCACCACCTTCTGAAAATGCCCCTCCAAGGACTGGAGTCAACATATAACACTGTGTCCCAGTTTCAAACAGATGCCCCAGAAGGATACCATAGTTGATATTACTGAAAGCTGCCAAGTGGTCCAGCAAAACTAGCAGGGACACTCTCTATAGAGAGCCGTTATTGTAATTGTGCTTATTTATTATGTTTTTATCCCTTTCTTCTTCCAAAGAGCTCTGGATCATAGACATTGTTTTCTTTCTTTTTATCTTCACAGCAACCATGTGGGGTAGGTTAGGCATTCTCACTTAAAAAGGATTAACAGACCTGCAATTGAACTGAGTATTGTGCAACTCCCAGGCTGTTTTCAGTCAGATCAGGGCGACGCAGATGAGTCAGTGGTGAAATGCGGTATGAGGCAGTGTCACTTGCAGTCCTCTAGCTTGATTTTGTTTCTCCTGTCACAGACCAGGGGGTCATCCACATGAGCATGGAATGAGAAGTGCTTCTGGATATTATCTGGATTTTCATTGAAAGCTCCATCTGACAAGTGTTTTATTGCACTCTCACAGATTCCTCAGAGGTGGCTCACATGACGTCATCTGCCTCTCTCTCACCTTCTGCCCCTTCTAGACTTCCTTGTGCCGCAAGAAAAACCAGAAAAACTGTGAAGTATTTTTTAAACCAAAGTTGATCTAATCAGGTTGATCAAATTTGATCTAATCAGGTTCTCAACTAGACTAGAAAATTCGCCAGCTTGCTAGTTGGCTCTGAAATCAGAAATACACAGAAGTAAGAACTCGAGAAAGGAGGAGATTCCCCAACATGTGGTCCACACCACTCTCCAAGGACAACTCCTCCCACTATCCCTTAGTCACACATTTTCCTATGCTCGCCTGCAAAGAGATTGTGCTGCTACTCTGTTCTTTCCTTACTGATTCTCTGCAGTAAGTCAAATGACAGGAGAAGCTGTGGAAAAACACAAATGGATTACACGTAAATTATGACATAGAGGGCTTTCAGACATGGGAGGGGGTTGTGATTCCTTACTGTTGCTGGTTCTCTTCCATGTTTGAAACAAGCATAATTACACATCAACCATGTGACCTGTAGATTTCAATGGGACACCACCCTCTAGTGTGTTGGGTTATTGTGCCAGAACTTTTCTCCTTCTGGAACTCTGTTTGTGCTCAGAAACAAACACACATCATGCAGGTCTTACACAGCAGAGCTGGTTTATTTCCTTCAGGCTTCTGTGCAGTTCAATTCAGATCAGCACACTGAGGCATACACAGAGAGCAGTGATCACAGAGCAGTGATCAGTAAGCAGTGATCAGTTCCATTTTACACAAGTGAGAAACTATATACAGATCTACACAATTCTTATCTACATTACATACAGCTGTGATGAGGCTAACTTAGAATCTTGGCAAGGTTCCCAGAACAGCCTCTATCTCAAGGTAATTGCCCACAGATATACTTTCTCTGTTTAACCCTGAGATAGCCATACACACACAATTTTAATGACTAAGCAAGTATTTCTTTTCATATACTTAACAGTCCTCCTCTTGCGCATGTTGTTTAAATTGTGTTACAATCTGAGACCTAGCTTTAAAGCATCTCTTTGTGTTTTACCATTGAACCTTCCACCTGTCCTTTCTCATTTTGTTTTACTTTGAATACCCATTTACAGGTAATGGCTTTACAGCCTTCAGGTAAAGGTACTAGCTCCCACGTTTCATTTTTTTCCATTGCTCTGATTTCCTCTGACATTGCTTCATGCCAGCCCTGAGCTTCTGTAGGTTCCATTTCCTGAATTTCCTCAAATGAAGTAGGTTCATAGGCTATTAGTAAAGCTCTATGAGAAACCTGTTTGCTTTGGTATTCATCTGAATAACGAATTGGAGCTTTGCGTTCCCTTTCTGGTCGCTTTGGCATAGTTACAGGCACAGTTTCCTCCTTTACAGTTTCTTCCCCCTCCCTCTCTTGCTGAGATTGTTCAGGAATTTCTTCTGTTTCTACAGCTTTCTGTTCTACAGGCAAACTTACATACTGTTTTGTTTCCTGCATTTGTTCATGAAAAATTACATCTCTGCTCACAATTACACTTTTGTGATATGGAGACCACAAACGATAGCCTTTTGTTTGTGTATCATATCCCAACAGTTTACATTCCAAACCTCTTTGAGCTAGCTTTCCTGGTCTGTTTTCTTTCTGAATATGAGCAAAACATTTACTTCCAAAAACCCTTATATGTGACACTCTAGGTTTTCTTTTGTAAAACATTTCATATGGAGTTTTTTCATGTACAGAGTGGTAAAGCCTGTTTAACAAATAATTTGAGGTGGACAAAGCTTCTGCCCAGAACAGATTACACAATCCTGACTCTTTCAATAGAGCTCTTAACATGTTCTGCAAGGTTCTGTTTTTCCTTTCTGCAACTCCATTTTGAAATGGTGAATATGGAGCAGTAAGGTCATGTTGTATACCCTCATCACTGAGGAATTTTTTAAATTGGTTGCTAAGAAATTCACCTCCCCGGTCCGTTCTTAGATTAGCTATAGGTTCTTTAAATCTATTTTTACTCCACTTAACAAAGGCTTTAAACTTTCCAAAAGTTTCACTCTTCTGTTTTAACACATACACAAATCCAAATCTACTGTAATCATCAACAATAGACAAGAAAAATCTGTTTCCTCCTTGACTTGTCTCAAAAGGACCTGCAAGATCTGCATGAATTAATTCAAAAATTCTTTTTGTTGTTCTCTCACTATGTTTTGGAATGTTTGACTTATGACACTTGGTTTCACTGCATACATTACATTCTACATAGTTAGAACATGGTTTGATTTTCACCCCTTCACACAATTCTGGAATCTTAGAAATTGTTTTATAGTTAGCATGACCAAACCTTTTATGAGTTAAATGGATACACTCTTGGTGTGGTTTGCAATTGGCTATTGTTTTTGTTGTGACTTTGCTGGCTACAACTTCATTTTTTGTACAAGTATTAATCACATACAAAGATTCTTTCATTATTCCCTGCACACACACCTTGTTTCCCTGTTTTATAGTACAATTTTCTTCAGTAAAACAAACCTCATACCCCATTTCTGTTAACTGAAACACACTTAGAAGGTTTGTTTCTAATTCTGGTACATATAAAACACTTTGTAGTTCAACTCCCAGACAATCAAAATATACATTACCCACACCACAAATCTGGATTTTTGTTCCATTTGCAAGGGTAACACACTTTTGCTCTGAAGTAGAAGTTTCCAAGGTTACAAATGAAAATTTGTCTTTTGCCATACTTATTGAAGCCCCAGAGTCCAAAAACCAAGGATTCATTGTTTCTTTGACTCTTGCTAGAAGACACTTCTTTGTTGATTCAGCTTCATTCATGTTGTTCTCTTCTCTCCACTTTGCTGTTGACTGCTTTTTCTTCTTGTTGTTGCAATCCCGCCGTAAATGTTCCGTGGAACCACAATTAAAGCATTTCCTTGCCTTTAATGCAGCCACCACATCAGAAGATTTATGGCTTTGTTGAAATTCAGCCACAGGATGTTTAAAACTCTGTTGTTTTGAAGCTTGTCTTCTTTCATAGGTTTCCAGTAGTTTTCCAGCTACATACTCGAGGGTTAAATTTTTCTCCTCTTGACTTTCCATCATGGTGACAACCGCGTCGTACGATGAATCAAGACTTGACAAAATCACATAAACTTGGTGTATAGTTGTAAACTCCATCCCTCGTGCCCTGAGTTGATTGAAGATTTCTCTCATGCTTTTCAAATGGTTTGACATAGACTCCCCTGGTTTCAGCTTCATTCCATACAGTTTCCGGGTTAGAATTATTTTACTGCCCACTGTTTCTCTTTGATATACAGCTTGTAGCGCATTCCAGCACTCTTTTGATGTATTCAAAAACTGAATGAAGGAAATTTGAGAGTCTTCCACAGCTAATGCAATAACTGCCATTGCTTTTGCATCGTCCTTAAACCATTTAGCATTCTGTGGATCTGCTCTATCTGGTGGATCCTCTGTGACTACATACCACAGTTCAGCCTGAATCAGATACATTTGCATTTTGTAAGACCATAATGCATAGTTAGAGTCATTCAGCTTTTCTAACAATTGATGCAAACCAGACATATTAGCTCCTGCCATTTCCTCTGCTTTAGGAATTGGTATCTCACCGTCCTCCTGCTCAGAGTCCTCCTCAGAGTCAGCCGACTGAGATTTTTCCTCACTTTGCAGCACTGGCTTTAGCTTGATGTCTTCCTTCATCAACAGTTTTCTGTTTTAGCAGACTCCTGGTTCTGGTTCTGATACTGCACCATTCCCATCAAGTTCTGGTTCTTCTGCCTGGGTTAAGCTGGCGTAGGCTTCCTGGACTGGACTGGGCCCATAACCTTTGTTGGGTTATTGTGCCAGAACTTTTCTCCTTCTGGAACTCTGTTTGTGCTCAGAAACAAACACACATCATGCAGGTCTTACACAGCAGAGCTGGTTTATTTCCTTCAGGCTTCTGTGCAGTTCAATTCAGATCAGCACACTGAGGCATACACAGAGAGCAGTGATCACAGAGCAGTGATCAGTAAGCAGTGATCAGTTCCATTTTACACAAGTGAGAAACTATATACAGATCTACACAATTCTTATCTACATTACATACAGCTGTGATGAGGCTAACTTAGAATCTTGGCAAGGTTCCCAGAACAGCCTCTATCTCAAGGTAATTGCCCACAGATATACTTTCTCTGTTTAACCCTGAGATAGCCATACACACACAATTTTAATGACTAAGCAAGTATTTCTTTTCATATACTTAACATAGTGGACATTTTATAGTGTGACCTTAGAAGAGTCGGGTTTTCTTTATATTGTGATGCTAAAACAGAAAAGGAGCAGGAGACGTACAGGAGGCTGATGGCAAAAGGACCCATTAACATCCATGAGTAGCCAGTTACAAGTGTACTATAATTTGCTTGTTTAAAGAAGCTCAATGTCTGGAAGATCTGTATCACTGCATGAAGGAACCATGGCAATTACAGATTAAAAGCCTCATCTAGAAGCACACCTATAGCCAGAATAGAGAAAGCTCTTGGTTTAGCAGCAGGTCACATTCTTTGCATGTAGACTGTCTCATGTTCAATCCCTGTCCTCAGAAGATAAAGAAAGATCAGGTTGTTGAGCTCGGGCTGTGGAGATTCCTGATCTGTATTTGCATATGTTACACTGCCTTTTACTGAACCAAGCCATTGGCCCAAGCAGGGCAGTGCTGTCTACTCTGATTAGTAACAGCTTTCCAAGGCTCAAGCAGAGGGGGCCTTTCCCAGCCTGGCTACCTGAACTCCTTTTAACTGGAGACACCAGGGGTTGGGCCTAGGACCTTCGAGAAGCAAAGGCTGCTTTGGGAACACTGTCTGTGGATTCATTGGGATCACTCGACGGCCATTTCCCTGTTAAGCATCTTCTCCCCTCTGAGTGTGTTTATGAAAACAACCTTTAGCATATAATACTATAATGAATGGTAATTACTTTACAATTCTTCCAATATCCTTATTTCTCATCATTCTTGGGGATCACCAGGCTGCTTCCACATGATCCAACCACCTCTTTCAGCCTCTCCACTTTGACTTTCTCAAAATTGCTGCTTGTTTATCTTGATTCTGTTCATGTCAACCTCGACTCTCAGGCTTAGTCTACCCAGCTAAGTATAAAGTCACACAAAGGAAGACACGCTACCCATAAACAGCTTTACAGATGTGTGATCAGTGTTGTCCCAGGAACTCCTCTCCCAATAGATTGCATCTACTTATTATCAAAACCATTTTCATGCTCCTTTGTACCTGACTGTTGATGTCCCTCACTATAGAACCATGAAAACTATTAGATCCCTGATAAGAACACAATTGGAAAATTCTCTCCGCTGCCAATGACCCTAGAACTGTTCTGGAACATGAATTATTATGATTTACACAAAACATAATTGTGCAAAAGACATATAATTATGTTTGCAAAATTAGGCATCCTTGGTTTTAATTCTGTTTCCTCTGATGTTCACACATGCACCCATTCCCAACGGATAAGAAAAACAGTAGTTTCCTAAAGCCATTATTGCTGCATCTCAGTAGCACTTTGGCAGCAGCCTTGTTAACTAAACCGTGAAGGTCATTTGAAGGCCTTCCAAGAGTCTCCTCCCATCTGTTTATTTAAACCTATTCAGAACATATTATTAATAATTACTGTTTCTAGAGTCCTTTTGGCTCCTGAGGTGCTTTCACAGTCTCATTAATCCTTACCATAACAATGGCAGAAGAGCTATCAGATTAAAGATCAGACTCTTTTAAAATAGGTATTCTCAAAGTCCTATAGATCGTAATGGATGCCCATTAACTCCATATTTCATGCTGTTATAAAACACTGTGAAAGTCCTAATACCACTGCTCCAATTAGCTAATTATTTAGGTGAGAACTATAGAATGAGAACTTTAAAAAGGCACTTTACCAATGCTGAATATAGTAGTGACTTAATTTTTACCACCGTGTCAGTAATATCTTTACTTCTCTTCTTTGCATTTGCTCATGTTAGATTCTGGAGAATTTGATGTAAGGAGCTGTGCCCTCCCCCTGTTTATTTTCTTTACTAACCAGGCTATGTGGAACAGGCCTTTACTTTCTAGGGATGTGCTTCGCTTCTCCTCGGACCAGAGAAGCAGGAGCGAATTGGCCTGATCCACCTTGCCCAGAGGCGGAGGAGAACGGAGTCAGGGGCCTGGAGGAGCATGGCGAAAAGAAGCGACCATAAGAGGAGCGCTCCTCTTTTCCCGGAGCGATCCGCCTGCTATTTTGGATTTTTTTGCCCATAGGCTTGCATTGCGGAAAAGATTATCGAATAACTTTTTTTGTTTTTAAAGCTATCTTTCTGAAATTTCGTGTGCTTAGAGAGTCGTGGCTGAGGGTCATTTTGAGCCTACTCTCAGCACTCTGTGTGGTGCGGTTTGCTTGCTATCATTTTTGGAAAAATAGGGTAAAAAAAGTGGGAGAGGTACCTTTTTGAAGTGCTGAGAGGCAGATTCAACTCCCAGTCATGATCACCTGATGAAGCATCCTCCAATCCCAAAGTTGGATGAGGGGATAGGCAAAACAGGATACTTGGTAACTTGGGATACTGGGAAACTTCTCTTTCTTAGTCTGAACGGACTTTTCCCAGTGTTTTTTAAAACAGTAGCCCCACCAAATGCACAAACAAAACCTGCAATCATATACTAAGCAAATAAATAACAGATAGGAAACACAGCACTGCTACCCACCCTAACCTTGGTGAGCAACTGAATAGATGTGGTGCAAGGGGATGAGGTCCCCTAGGGCATGTGGACGTTCCCAGTGCACACACACTGGGTAATCAGAGCCCTCCAAAGAGTAACCAGTGGAGACTAATGCCTGTCATGAGTTGAAGTGACAGGTAGCTTCTTAAAGACTGGTAGTTACTTAGGGCCAGTCAAAAATTGGCATAACCCCCTCCCCCTGGGCACGTCCACTTTCCTCTTACTGGTAAAAGACAGACATTGCCTTTAAAAAAAAATTCTTGTTGTTGTTTATTCAGCAACACTGCTGCTTTTAATTCCACCCCTCCTTTGTTTATTTATTTATTTATTCCATTTTATACACCCCATAGCCCAAGCTCTCCTGGTTTTTCCTCTTCAGTGAAGTCAGGCAGGCTTTCATTGTGGTTCAACTCCTTGTTGTTGTTGTTGTTGTTGTTGCTATTAATATTAATTAGTACTGCTATTATTAATGTTACTATTGTTGTTGTTGTTGTTTAGTAATGGCTGTGATCACAGTGCAGTCAATCAACTCTGAAGCAAGGATCACAAAGCTTTATTCTTATCCTCCTAGCCTCCTAGTAGTTATAGGATGCAAAAGAAAAGGCATCTCTCTGTGCTGCTCCCGCCTCACAGGGATGGTTTGCATTACTGGCTTTGAAACAATCCTTGGCTCACTTCCTTGTGCCCCCAGAAATGTCTGCTGCCTGCCTGCCTGCCTTCCCCCTGGGGTGCTGCTGTGGTGGGGCATCTGCTGGGACTGACTCCCCCATAGATCTATGGCATATCTCTGCCTGCCTCTCTGCCTGCCTGGTGCCTGGGAGATGGGCTTTATGGTTCATGCCCAGCAGCCTCCGGCATGCTTGCTCCCAGTCGTCCTCCTCTGTGCCCGCCTTAATGCATTACTGCTGGCTTAGAAAGAAACAAGCCATCCTTGGCTCACTTCCTTGCGCCTGCCTCGCAGGGTTGGTTTGCAATGCGTTACTGCTGGCTTAGAAAGAAACAAGCCATCCTTGCCGCACTTCCTTGTGCCCCCAGAAATGTCTGCTGCCTGCCTGCCTGCTTTCCCTCCCTCCTCCCCTGCCTGCCTCGCAGGGATGGTATGTGTGTGTCTTGCTTTGACTCAGGGGATAAGTCCTTCCTGCGCTCACTTAGACTTTTGGAAGTTCCAAATCAATTTTTCAAGTGTGGAAGAAGATTCATATTTAGGTTTATCTACTCCCCAATTCATGGCATGTTGGGATTTCCTTTGAAATGGCCCCATTGAGCTGTATGCAGCTTTAAATCCCTGAGATACTGGGGTGTCCGATTTTCAAAAATTCCCCCAAAATCAGGGGAGGCTTGGATTGGCTTGAGGCTTGGCATGCATGTGTATATGTGCATGAGGTGTCATGGTGCCTAATTTGAGGTTTCTAACATGAAAATTGACGGAGATATAGAAAGGGGTGTGTATTGGGGTTAGGGGTGATGCATTAGAGGTTAAAGCCCCCCCCCCAAAATCAGGGGATGATGGAATTTGCTTGAAACTTGCCATGAATGTGGATGTGCCTGCTTCCAAGTTTTTATCTGTCAAAATGTCAGAGAAAAGCCCATGTCTGAAAATGGGGTGTCCAATTTTCAAAAATTCCCCCCAAACCAGGGGAGGCTTGGATTGGCTTGAGGCTTTGCATGCATGTGTATATGTGCATAGGCTATCATGGTGCCAAGTTTGAGATTTCTAACATTAACAGAAAAAAAGTTGTATGCTTTTTTGGATTTCAATGCAAGCCTATGGGGGGAAGCGGAGCTCCGATCCGGATCCGGAGCTTCACAGCGAACCGGAGCGGACTATAGGCAGAGCGGACCTGATCCGGAAGTTGCAGATCTGGAAGAGAAGCAGATCGGGGGGTCCGTGCACACCCCTATTACTTTCTAAGAATGATTTAGGTGATTTATGGGTGCTTTGTAAATCTGATCTCCTTATTTTTTGTTTACTTTAGATATTCCTGGAATTCTGGAAGTTGCTGGAGATCCCCCGTTGTCTGTTGGGGATGCTCTAGCTCTGGATTTCCAGCATTGAGCAGGGGCCGTGGAGGCTGGTGGATCTGATGTCGGTGGGCTGGTGATCAGGTAGAACTAATGACAAAACTTTATCCTGAACTGAACTACTTCAAGCTGCAGTTTGTAACTTGTGCTTGAATGCTCCCCCTACACACACACACACCCCAAACCTCACTGCCTGCATTTAGAGCTTCATCACACCAGCGTTATACTGTGCAATCACTGTGAATTGCATGCAAAGGACTCCAAAGTTTTCCATCTTATAATCTGCTTTGATTGTGAAGTACTCCCATGCATCCTGCCTTAATTATGCTATAAAGCCAAAAGATTTGCCGTATTTAGCCCCACTTTTTGAGCATTTCTTCCAAGCCGCCGCTGGGGCGCAGGAGCAGGATTTTAAAGAAATGCTTACATCTGCATAAACGTAAAAGATAAAGACCCCCAAATTGGCACAGTAATAGACATTAGGGAGAGCTTTAAGCATACCAAATTTGAATTGAATTGGGTCATCCGTTGATTTTTTATGATTTTTTACATTTCCCCCCTTAAACTCACTTCGTGGTATGCAAAGGATCGCTGTCGCCCGGTAGCAAAAACAACCACAACCGCAAAAGCTTAGCGCTACAGGGATAATCCGAGGGAAGCAGGTACGTGGAAAGAAGCTTTCAGTTTGTTTATTCATTATTGGTGTTTCTATGCCACCAATAAAACACATCCCCAGGGTGGCAATGATCTGCCCTTTCCCTTCTTAGCATCTTTCTTGGCTGCTTCTATAAGCTGTGGCTACTAATAGGTTTACTCTTCTGACCCTTAAGATGGAGTAGTCAGGCCTTCTTTGGAGGAAACATCCTTCAGAAAGAAGAGAAGAGAAAGGAGGTGATGGGAAAGGGCAGCATTGGGATTGATTAAAATCTTCCTTAAAGACATCTGTGTTCACAATCGACCAAGCTCCTTCATTGTCCTCAGAATAATATTGGCTCCCAATCAAGTATACAGTGGCAATAATTTTATTGACATCCATGGAAGCATTAATAGTGTCAGTTTTAACTTAAATAGATGCGTGAATTTCTGGCTTATTTCAAATTCTCTCTGCAGACTAAAAAGTAGTGGAAAATTCGGAAGAAACAGAAACAACCACAACCATGCCTTGCTCAACAACGTTATTCCTGGTATCCCCTTTCCTACAAGGATGCACTGGAGAAACTAACATAACACATCCATGCAAGTGCAAGAGTACAGCATTCATTTGTATCCACCAGAGACATGGAAGCGATGGTGCACATATAGGCTACATTCTGAACTGTTGATTTGTTAAAGAATAGCTCTTGCAATGCATGTTGGGTAAAAGGGGGTGGATAAATTCCCGGTGGAGAAGGCTATCAATAGCTACTAGTCCTGATGGCTATGCACTACCTCCAGTATCAGAGACAGTAAGCCTATATACTGCAGTTGCTGTGGAACATGGGTGGAAGGGTGCTGTTGCACTCATGTCCTGCTTGTGCATCCCTGGACGGCAGCTGAACTAGACAGACCTTTGATGTGATCCAGCATGGTTCTTCTGATTTTCTGATGTTAAGTGCCTGTGGGTGTTTCTAAACAAGCTTTTATTGTGCAATTACTTGCCTCATTCACAAATTCTACTGGTGATATTGTTTTCAATTTGTATCCTTCCCAAGTTTCCCACCACTTCTTCCATCTTTTTACTTACAATAAAAAACCTGTTAAGGAGAAAAGGATGGAACAGCTCTACAATGTCTTTTGATTGGTAGTGCTAGGAACCACCCACCTCATAGCACCCTGTGTCTGGGCAGAGCGGGACTTAATTATATGGCATATTTCTACTGCTTGCTCTTTTGACAATGTTAAAATAATTGTTACCCTTTAAGAGCGTGACACTTAACGCCATTAACAGAGCTACTATATCTGGACTTGGTAACTTTGTGATTCTGAACAAAGGTATATGAATTTGGATGTTTGATATGAGCTTGGTGGTGCTCACTTTGTAGCTGGAACCTTAAGGTGAAGACAGATGGAATATTGAACAAGGAGACACAGCATGGATGTAAGCCCAGCTTTGTGCCGGTGTTGCACAATTTGCATGACAGACAGACATTCTGTCAAGTTGAACAGTTGTCAAGCTGGTCAGCTATCGGTGTGTTCCCCCCCCCTTTTCTTCTGATGGGGTTTAAACTTCAGGTACATTTACACATTCCTACCTCATCTTATTTGAAAAAAAAAGATAATACCTAAAAAATAATGTGCACATCTGCTCTGGGGATGGTGTTAGTGGTGAGGTGTCCTTGACATGATGTGATGTGAGCTAGCCAATTGGCACCATACACAGCCACCTTGAAATTTGCTGGGCTTGGCGTTGATGTGGGAAAATGGCCTAAGGAAATATCTACTGTTTTTCACCAGGTACTGGTGAAAAGCATGAGCCATCTGGATTAGCATATTGCAGAAAGAACAACATAGATTATGTTAGATCATGTCAGATTCACCCTCTTTGGGAAGATAGTCACAAATTGAGGCCAGAGTTCAATCTTAGTGATGCTCCAAGAAGGACACTTATCAAATACAAGCAAATTTACTCTTTGTTTGTACGCCTGTTAGTCAGTCTCAAAAGCATTAGTATAGCAATACTTTGAGAAGAACAAAGAAATGTCATCTGATGCAAACTCAAGGAGGTTAGGATTATTAGATGTGATGTCTTTGTTCCATGACAAAGGTTAGCTGTTGCTTCTAAGAAGGGATTGAACTTCCAGCCCTATAATTGCATATATCATCACTGCCTTGTTCCCCATTGGAACTTGCAAATTGATCCCGGAAGTTTATACATCCTCATACAGGCAAAGGTGTCATCTCCAAAGCCAAAACCACAACAAGAATGGCTCCACACCATAACTTCTCTACAACACACAGTTCACTTCAAAGTTTAGTACCCCATGAAGTGAACATTTTGCCTGTTTCTTTCTGTGACTGTAACACTTAGAAAGTTAGACATGTGGTAATTTTTAACTGCTCATATTATTTATATCTTACAATTGTTTAAGAGATGAAGACTGCCCTCCAAATCATAGTTGTTTATCCCACTCCTCTCACGATGACACTGTTTTGTGACAGTAGACTGCAATTGCACAACCCCCTCAGAAGGTTGTTGATTGAGGGGTTTGGCCTGGGGTGGATCCATGGTGGTGGCAGGTCATTGATAGGATGCAGCTGCCATAGCGGATCCATTCTGAGGCATCCCCCCAAAACTCCCATTTTAAAAAGTCGGGGACTTACCCTGACTTTTTCCACTTGAAGCAAGGTGACAATGACATCTGCTGTCTGTCGCCTTGCTCCAGAGCTGTGGCAGAGGCGTGCCCCAGCTGATGGCGACCCCTGATTGGTCACCATCGGCTGGACAGGGGAGGGGGCAGCCCAGCGGGCTGAGTGGCCACTGGGCCGCCTCAGTGCCTCCATGGAGCTTCGCCTTAAAAGAAAAACATTTTTAAAAAATTAAAAATGGAGCAAGGCGTGGATTCCCCCCTCCGTAACTGCTTTCTCTTCTGCGGGGAGGAGGAGGGACACAACCAAGGTAAGGGGCACTAGGAGCAGTGGTGGCCCCTCCTCCTCCTGGTGAGGTATCAACACACACACACCCGTGCACTTCTTGCCACCAATGCGAACTCATATAGACACGACTAAGAAAGTCCACACTCCTGGAGTTTCCTCTTTCAGATTTCTCTCCATTTAAATTAGCAAAGTGTTCTTAACAACATGATTTATTATGAACTCCATCACACCAGTGATTTATTACACATGCCTGGTATGTGTTTTTGCAGGGCGGTACTCAAATGACGTTGTCCCTGTCTTGCAGTAATCTCACCTCTTCCCCTCCTTTTTTCATCTTATTTTGGAGCAGGGAAATTCTGTTTCCCCTCCCCTCCCTGCACAATAAAGCCACTCCTTCATCCTGTGAATTAGTGTCCTTGTGTTATATTGGACCATCCCCTTTTTGTTGGGGGCATGTGTTGGAGGGTGGTCTCGCTGACAAAAGAGGAGGGTGGGGCAGTTCTCTGCTCAACTGCTCAACTGTGGAGGGGGAGGGAGAGAGGGCCAAACACCCAGCAGAGAAAATGAGTGAGGCTGCTGCCACCCATGCCCAGGACTCGGTCACATTCAACTCTATGTTTCTTACTTCTAAGTAGGCATGTCAGCTTCCCACTGCCATGTCAACATTGATCACAAGCTTCTCCCAAAATTAATTGTAATACTTTCTCTTCACATATTGTTTAATAAGGGTATGTGAAGTGGGTTCCCTCTGCTCCAAAATTGGAAATGGAGCTCTGTTGACTGGCTTCTATGCTCTGATTTTTGGAGCAGGCCACACCTTTTTCGGATAACCATTACATTATGTCTATGGAAATTAACAAAAATGCTTACATCGGTGTGATTTTTAAAGACAAAGAGATGACATTTGACACAATGATAGTTCTTAAGGTGGGCTTTAGCCATGCCAAGTTTAAATCAGATCCGTTCATGCCTTGATTTTTAGGATTTTTTTAAAAAATCCCCTCAAATCATTCTCCTGATTCTCCTCCAATGCGAAATTCCACCTGTTTGCATTTGTGGAGGATCTGTTTTCCTTTACTTTGATAATGTGCAACTGTGCATCTTTAGTTCATAAAAATAGAGATCTGCTGTTCCATGAGGACCCCAGTAGATCTCTATTTTTATGAATTGGATATGCAGAGCTGTGCATTATCAAAGTAAAAGAAAACAGATCATCCACAAATGCAAACAGATGGAATTTCACGCTGGAGGAGTATTAGGAGGATGGTTTGAGGGGGCGAATTAAAAAAATAATCCTAAAAATCAAGGTATGAACAGATCTGGTCCAAACTTGGAATGGCTAAAGCCTTCTTTAAGATCTATCACCAAACCAAGTTTTATCTCTATAGCTTTAAAATTACACAGATGTAAGCATTTTGGTTAGCCACAGATGTCAATATCAAAGCTACCCCTCACCCCACTCAGCCTCTTCCAAATATGGAGATGTTTAATTAAGAAACACACACACACACAGCATTGATGCCTGAAAAACTCTTGGATAATTTCAGAGACATTAGAAGCTCTGATTGGGTGCAGTAATTGTGCAGTTTCGGGCTGCCATGCTATTGTATTTCCCCTGAAATAAAAACATATTTTAAAAAATATTTTAAAATTAACTGCAGAGAGAAGGAGAACTTATGGGGTGGGGTGGGAGATTTCACTGGCATAGTAGCGATGCAGGTGAAAAGATTCATGAGCTGAAATAGTGCAACAACACACACAAATGTGAACGTGCCCAGTATATTTAAACAAATAATTTCTTAGATGCCCTCAGCAGCCTCCAGCACCATCATTATTTTGTATTTTCCATTATTTGACTCAGTTTTGCATCTTTCGTTTTATTGGCAGTATAGTATTATCCTCCTGGTTTTCCCTTTGCCCATCAAAATTCTTTCTATTATCTCTCCCCACCCCCTGCACACACTCTCTCTGTGGTGCCTTAGGGTTAAGAGCACGCATGAACTGGCTTCTAACGAACTAGTGGCGCTTGCAGTACCCTCCTTCTCTCCACCACCATTGAAGTACTTCCTCTTCCTTGGGTCCCTGGTGAGGACACCTGGAATCTTTTTCACACGCACCAGAACTCCCTAGCCAGTGGTTATTTTTCGTTAAAAAGCAGAAAGAACATCTAAGCTTGAGTCTGCCAATAAGACCCAGCCCTCCCCACCGCCACACAGTAATGCCAGTTCCTGCCCAACAATGACTGAACGGGTTTTCTTTCAGGGGCATGTTTGTAGTGATGCGAAGGCCTGTATCTCCTGGGGCCGATCTACACATCGTTGCAAAGTCGCTTCCGTGCACCTCGAGTGCGTCCGAAAGCTCCTCGAGACACACATCCTTACTTTTAAATCGCAGTTCCCCGCCTTTTGAGTGTTGTTATTTACTCCGTCTTAAGTCAATTTAAGGCGTTCCTTCTTCCAACGTGTATAGCATTTTTTTTACTGTTTCCTTACCGCCCCGCTCCGCCCAGTCTTATTTTGTTACCTTTCCACTTCCGTTAACGTTTCCAGTGTGAACAGCAGCATCCATGTTTAATCTTCTCCTTTCCTGCGCGTGAGGAGAGGTGAGGTAGGTTCTATTTGTCTTATTGCTTTCTTCTTTTTCCTTTCCCATTTTTAATTTTTTTTAGTTAATCTTATGGAAGCGCACGTGTGCACGTTCATTTATTGTTATTCTGATTTTTATATATTTGAGTCTACTGCGGTAAAAGTAATTCTCCAACCCACAAATCTGGCGCGAACAGCAGCAGCTATGTTTAATCTTTTCTTTTCCTGTGCGAGGAGAGGTGTATTGTTTTATCAGTAATGTATTTCTTTCTGAGTAAATGTCGATGTTTTTATGTCTGATGAAGAATGGATGTTCTCTTGTTAATTTATTCTTCCCCCTCCCTCATGCCATAATTTATTTAACTGTAATGTGGAAACCAATGTTTACTTATAAACCTTTTGCATGCATTTCTTCTAAGTAGAACTGCTTTTCTTCACTGGGGTCGATTTCATTTTATTTCTTTATGTTAGAAGGGATATTTTTGTCAGTTTCCCCCACACCCACCCCACCCCACCCTTCCTTAGATTGCCCTTTCTCAAGCATTTCTTCTTAGTAGAACTGCTTTTCCTCCCTGGTCAATATCATTTCATTTCTGCATGTTGGAAGGGACATTTTGGTAAGTTCCCCCCCACACACACACACCCCTCACCCCACCCTTCCTTAGATTGCCCTTTCTCAAGCATTTCTTAACAGAACTGCTTTTCTTCACTGTTCAATTTCCTTTTTCTTTCAATCACAGTGTTCGTTGTTGGCTGCTGAACTGTATATTTATATGTTAGAAGTGATATTTCAGTCCAGGACATTTCCTAATCTGGTAAGTTCCCCACCCCCTCCTCCACCCCCAACCTCCCATGCATTTCCCTCATGCTTGCGGTTGTTCTTCATATATCTGATTACAGTTGTATGAGGACAGCTAATCTAAATACATTACTTATATAAGTTTGTGATAGTTAATAGTTTTTTAAAATATTAAATAAGTCCCTTCTGTTAGCAATACTGCTTCGTTATCAATGACCAAACATTACACCAGAAAAAAGGAGTTGAAGAGTTACAGCACGAGTTATATTTATACATTAATAATTAAATCCAAATTTTTATTCTTCATAATCCCTAGATCAAACTCTATTTGCACTCTGAGAATGGCAAGTGGCAGTAAGGGGCGAGGCAGCTCGTGACGTCACCCAGAAAATCTGGATTTGCTTGACGTATGGGGGGAAGAAAAAATACAGGAGCAACTGAGGGCAGCCATCGGAACATTGATTCTTTTGAACTGATAGCTCAGGAACTACGAAACGGGGGCACAACCGAACAGCTGTAGAGTGCAGGAGCAAAAGCAAAGCAATGAGACTTGGATAGCGTAGAGTGGTGAGCCACAATGAAAAGTCAGGTAACAATGCAACCACCTGTCCCTACTTCTCACAGCTGCACAGCATTCTCAGGGGTGATGCTACTATTAGACCGAAGCGTGTAGTACCCAGTTTACAAATTACAAGGTCCATGGCCTCATCATGCAGCTCATCTGGAAGTTCCTCGAATATGAGTTATGCTTCCTCACAGGAAAATGATAATGTTCCTGTTGAAACTTTAAATACTGAGGACCTTTACAATGGTGAGTAATGGCATTGGTTTTCCTGTTTTACCTTTTGTAAAACAAAGGTAAAGATTAACAAAGTATCTATAAGTTTGAAATAGCATGCCTGTGACCATCATTTTAACACTATAAATATATAGATACTTTGCTAACCCTAATCAATGTTACTAAGGTAAACTATTTATTAACTTAATGTTTTCTTTACTATTCACAGATGAACAAGTCAGCATGGATTCGGATCCAAATATTAGCTCTACATTGACAGATCAAGAGCAAGCACCAAGTACTGTGGATCAAGGTCTGCATATGTTAAAGATGGGCTGCCAAAAAATTGGGCTTTCAGCCTGTTAAGGCTTGGGTATCATTGGCTGCGAGTAATCATCCCTTTGACAATGCAATAATAATATCGATTAATATTGTTTTTTCTGACATTTGTAATATTTTGAATGGAGAGCTTGTTCACAATGTAAAGTATGGAATGAGAATCATAGAATCATAGAATAGCAGAGTTGGAAGGGGCCTACAAGGTCATCGAGTCCAACCCCCTGCTCAATGCAGGAATCCACCCTAAAGCATACCTGACAGATGGTAGTCCAGCTGCCTCTTGAACGCCTCTAGTGTGGGAGAGCCCACAACCTCCCTAGGTAACAGATTCCATTGTCGTACTGCTCTAACAGTCAGAAAGTTGGAATCTGGCTTCAAAAACTTGAGCCCGTTATTCCATGTCCTGCACTCTGGGAGGATCGAGAAGAGATCCTGGCCCTCTTCTGTGTGACAACCTTTTAAGTATTTGAAGAGTGCTATCATGTCTCCCCTCAATCTTCTCTTCTCCAGGCTAAACATGCCCAGTTCTTTCAGTCTCTAGAATCATAGAATCATAGAATAGCAGAGTTGGAAGGGGCCTACAAGGCCATCGAGTCCAACCCCCTTCTCAATGCAGGAATCCACCCTAAAGCATCCCCGACAGATGCTTGTCCAGCTGCCTCTCTTCATAGGGCTTTGTTTCCAGACCCCTGATCATCCTGGTTGCCCTCTCCTGAACACGCTCTAGCTTGTCTGCGTCCTTCTTGAATTGTGGAGCCCAGAACTGGACACAATACTCTAGATGGGGCCTAACCAGGGCCGAATAGAGAGGAACCAGTACCTCACGTGATTTGGAAGCTATACTTCTATTAATGCAGCCCAAAATAGCATTGGTCTTTCTTGCAGCCATATCGCACTGTTGGCTCATATTCAGCTTGCAATCTACAACAATTCCAAGATCCTTCTTGTTTGTAGTATTGCTGAGCCAAGTATCCCCATCTTGTAACTGTGCCTTTGGTTTCTATTTCCTAAATGTAGAACATAGCATTTATCCCTATTAAATTTCATCCTGTTGTTTTCAGCTCAGCACTCCAGCCTATCAAGATCACTTTGAAGTTTGTTTCTGTCTTCCAGGGTATTAGCTATCCCACCCAATTTTGTGTCATCTGCAAATTTGATCAGCGTTCCCTGCATCTCCTCATCCAAGTCATTAATAAAAATGTTGAAGAGCACTGGGCCCAGGACTGAGCCCTGCGGTACCCCACTCGTTGCCTCTCCCCAGTTTGAGAAGGTTCCATTGATAAGTACTCTTTGAGTCCGATTTTGTAGCCAACTGTGAATCCACCTAATAGTTGTTCCATCTAGCCCACTTTTAGCTAGTTAGTTAATCAGAATGTCATATGGTACTTTGTCAAAAGCTTTGCTGAAGTCAAGATATATGACGTCCACAGCATTCCCACAGTCCACAAGGGAGGTTACCTTATCAAAAAATGAGATCAAATTTGTCTGACAGGACTTGTTCTTGACAAATCCATGTTGGCTTCTAGTGATCACCGCATTTCAAGGTGTTTACAGATTGGCTTCTTTATAATCTGCTCCAGAATTTTCCTAGGGATGGATGTCAGACTGACTGGACAACAAGATGCAACCTTTTTTAATGATTTTTTTACTGAAGTCGGTGACAGCAGACGAGGAATACAGACGGGACAGGAAGATGCTAATAAACTCAATAGCACATCACCCATCAATCCTGGAATGCCTTGTCGATAAAATTCCTGATGCCAACAGGATGCTGCGTCAGAGGAATATTCAGGCAGCAGAAATTGCTGAGATTGAATCTGCTGCTCAACATTTAGATGTTGAGATTCTTGACAATGATCAAAATATTCCTAATTACTCCTCATCTGTTACATCTACCCCCAAAAGAAGTGGAGCAGATGTTGTATGTTCCAGAAGGCTGATTAAACCTCCAATTGTGTTTCCCCCATAACAGCCAGCAAAATTATTGAGCAAATAACATTAAACAAATTATATGTTAATTTTGTTGGTTACTGCTTTGGTTAACGGGGTGTTCTTGTTTCAATGTTGTGAGTTGTTTTCTTTTGAAAGTTACTGTTGTTGGGTTAAAGGGCTAGAAGACACAAGTGTAAGTGTGACTCTGGAAAACTGAACCAAAAGGAGATCGTTACTAGTTAAACTGCAAAAAAGGAAAAAAACAATGTTGTGTTTTGTTTGCAAAAATATATTCTTTACTTATAGAAAATTAAACATGTTTAAACAGCAAGTCTGAGGCATTTCTTCTTATTTACATCAACACAAGGAATTGCAGTACTATAGAAATATATTTCAAAAAAGTCTTTGTGCGTTCAACCTATTACATTGTTAATTTTATTTTTTGATGCTACTGCTGGTCCAGCCGCTTCCAGTCCAATTGCACGGCATGGGTTATTGTGCCAGAACTTTTCTCTTTCTGGAACTCTGTTTGTGCTCAGAAACAAACACACATCACGCAGGTCTTACACAGCAGAGCTGGTTTATTTCCTTCAGGCTTCTGTGCAGTCCAATTCAGATCAGTTCAGATCAGCACACTGAGGCATACACAGAGAGCAGTGATCATAGAGCAGTGATCAGTAAGCAGTGATCAGTAAGCAGTGATCAGTTCCATTTTACACAAGTGAGAAACTATATACACATCTTACACAATTCTTATCTACATTACATACAGCTGTGATGAGGCTAACTTAGAATCTTGGCAAGGTTCCCAGAACAGCCTCTATCTCAAGATAATTGCCCACAGATAGTCTTTCTCTGTTTAACCCTGAGATAGCCATACACACACAATTTTAATGACTAAGCAAGTATTTCTTTTCATATACTTAACAGTCCTCCTCTTGCGCATGTTGTTTAAATTGTGTTACAATCTGAGACCCAGCTTTAAAAGCATCTCTTTGTGTTTTACCATTGATACTGGCTTTGTGAATAAATCAGCCAACATCATTTCAGATGGACAATATTCAAGCTTAATCCAGCCCTTCTGAATTATATCTTTCACATGAGAATAACGAACATCCACATGTTTAGTTCTTGGTTTACACTTTTCAGATGTAGCCATACTAATACATGCCTGATTATCCTCAAATATGGTTACTGGTGTCTCAATTTCCAACCTTAGATCAGCAAATAATTGTTTATACCACTCAATCTCATTACAAGCCAGAGATAAACTGATATATTCTGCTTCTGCACTAGAGGTTGCTACACAATTTTGTTTTCTTGTATACCAATCAATCAAGGATTGATTGTAAAAGAATGCTGCTCCACTGGTAGACTTTCTATCAATTGCGTTAGCCCAGTCAGCATCTGCATAAACACAGAAATTTCCATCTTTGTGTGTAGATATTTCCAATTTGTGATTGATTGTACCTTTTAGATATCTCAATACACGTTTTACAGCTGTCCAATCAGTTACAGAAGGTTTTGTCATTTTTCTGCTTAAAAGATTTACAGCAAATGTAATATCTGGTCTACTTAGGTTTGCTAGATAAAGTAAACTTCCAATCACACTCTGATATTTCTGTATGTCTTCCATTTCAGTACTGTCTGTCTGATTTTGAAAATCAGTGACCATAGGAGTGGCAACAATTTTACAATTCTCCATGCTGTGTTCTTCCAGCAATTTTTTAATTTTGCCACTTTGTTCAATCAGAAATGACCCTGTGTTAGAATCTTTTGAAATTTGCATTCCCAAATAATTTTTCACTGAACCAAGGTCTTTTAACTCAAAATGTCTTTGCAGCTGGTTTACAAATGTGTTTTTCTGTTCTTCTTCATTAAAAACCAGTAACAAATCATCTACATAAATCAGCAAATACACTACATTTGAACCATCCTGTTTTGTGTACAAACAATGATCAGCTTTGCTTTGTTTAAAACCCATTTTGATCAATACATTGTCCAGTTTCTTATTCCAACACCTTGCTGCTTGCCTCAAACCATATATGGATTTTTTCAATTTACAAACTAACCCTGGATTTTTAACAAAACCTTTTGGTTGAGTCATGTAAATTTCCTCTGTTAAATCTCCATATAAGAAAGCTGTTTTGATGTCAAAATGAAATACATTCAATTGTTTTTCTGCTGCAATTTTTAACAAAAGTTTTACACTTGAGTATTTTGTTGTAGGTGCATAAACTTCTTCAAAATCTATTAGATATTTTTGAGCAAATCCTCTTGCTACCAATCTTGCTCTGTAACGTTCCACCTGTCCTTTCTCATTTTGTTTTACTTTGAATACCCATTTACAGGTAATGGCTTTACGACCTTCAGGTAAAGGTACTAGCTCCCACGTTTCATTTTTTTCCATTGCTCTGATTTCCTCTGACATTGCTTCATGCCAGCCCTGAGCTTCTGTAGGTTCCATTTCCTGAATTTCCTCAAATGAAGTAGGTTCATAGGCTATTAGTAAAGCTCTATGAGAAACCTGTTTACTTTGGTATTCATCTGAATAACGAATTGGAGCTTTGCGTTCCCTTTCTGGTCGCTTTGGCATAGTTACAGGCACAGTTTCCTCCTTTACAGTTTCTTCCCCCTCCCTCTCTTGCTGAGATTGTTCAGGAATTTCTTCTGTTTCTACAGCTTTCTGTTCTACAGGCAAACTTACATACTGTTTTGTTTCCTGCATTTGTTCATGAAAAACTACATCTCTGCTCACAATTACACTTTTGTGATATGGAGACCACAAACGATAGCCTTTTGTTTGTGTATCATATCCCAACAGTTTACATTCCAAACCTCTTTGAGCTAGTTTTCCTGGTCTGTTTTCTTTCTGAACATGAGCAAAACATTTACTTCCAAAAACCCTTATATGTGACACTCTAGGTTTTCTTTTGTAAAACATTTCATATGGGGTTTTTTCATGTACAGAGTGGTAAAGCCTGTTTAACAAATAATTTGAGGTGGACAAAGCTTCTGCCCAGAACAGATTAGACAATCCTGACTCTTTCAATAGAGCTCTTAACATGTTCTGCAAGGTTCTGTTTTTCCTTTCTGCAACTCCATTTTGAAATGGTGAATATGGAGCAGTAAGGTCATGTTGTATACCCTCATCACTGAGGAATTTTTTTAATTGGTTGCTAAGAAATTCACCTCCCCGGTCCGTTCTTAGATTAGCTATAGGTTCTTTAAATCTATTTTTACTCCACTTAACAAAGGCTTTAAACTTTCCAAAAGTTTCACTCTTCTGTTTTAACACATATACAAATCCAAATCTACTGTAATCATCAACAATAGACAAGAAAAATCTGTTTCCTCCTTGACTTGTCTCAAAAGGACCTGCAAGATCTGCATGTATTAATTCAAAAATTCTTTTTGTTGTTCTCTCACTATGTTTTGGAATGTTTGACTTGTGACACTTGGTTTCACTGCATACATTACATTCTAGATAGTTAGAACATGGTTTGATTTTCACCCCTTCACACAATTCTGGAATCTTAGAAATTGTTTTATAGTTAGCATGACCAAACCTTTTATGAGTTAAATGGATACACTCTTGGTGTGGTTTGCAATTGGCTATTGTTTTTGTTGTGACTTTGCTGGCTACAACTTCATTTTCTGTACAAGTATTAATCACATACAAAGAATCTTTCATTATTCCCTGCACACACACCTTGTTTCCCTGTTTTATAGTACAATTTTCTTCAGTAAAACAAACCTCATACCCCATTTCTGTTAACTGAAACACACTTAGAAGATTTGTTTCCAATTCTGGTACATATAAAACACTTTGTAGTTCAACTCCCAGACAATCAAAATATACATTACCCACACCACAAATCTGGATTTTTGTTCCATTTGCAAGGGTAACACACTTTTGCTCTGATGTAGAAGTTTCCAAGGTAACAAATGAAAGTTTGTCTTTTGCCATACTTATTGAAGCCCCAGAGTCCAAAAACCAAGGATTCATTGTTTCTTTGACTCTTGCTAGAAGACACTTCTTTGTTGATTCAGCTTCATTCATGTTGTTCTCTTCTCTCCACTTTGCTGTTGACTGCTTTTTCTTCTTCTTGTTGCAATCCCGCCTTAAGTGTCCTGTGGAACCACAGTTAAAGCATTTCCTTGCCTTTAATGCAGCCACCACATCAGAAGATTTATGGCTTTGTTGAAATTCAGCCACAGGATGTTTAAAGCTCTGTTGTTTTGAAGCTTGTCTTCTCTCATAGGTTTCCAGTAGTTTTCCAGCTACATACTCGAGGGTTAAATTTTTCTCCTCTTGACTTTCCATCATGGTGACAACCGCGTCGTACGATGAATCAAGGCTTGACAAAATCACATAGACTTGGTGTATAGTTGTAAACTCCATCCCTCGTGCCCTGAGTTGATTGAAGATTTCTCTCATGCTTTTCAAATGGTTTGACATAGACTCCCCTGGTTTCATCTTCATTCCATACAGCTTCCGGGTTAGAATTATTTTACTGCCCGCTGTTTCTCTTTGATATACAGCTTGTAGCGCATTCCAGCACTCTTTTGATGTATTCAAAAACTGAATGAAGGAAATTTGAGAGTCTTCCACAGCTAATGCAATAACTGCCATTGCTTTTGCATCGTCCTTAAACCATTTAGCATTCTGTGGATCTGCTCTATCTGGTGGATCCTCTGTGACTACATACCACAGTTCAGCCTGAATCAGATACATTTGCATTTTGTAAGACCATAATGCATAGTTAGAGTCATTCAGCTTTTCTAACAATTGATGCAAACCAGACATATTAGCTCCTGCCATTTCCTCTGCTTTAGGAATTGGTATCTCACCGTCCTCCTGCTCAGAGTCCTCCTCAGAGTCAGCCGACTGAGATTTTTCCTCACTTTGCAGCACTGGCTTTAGCTTGATGTCTTCCTTCATCAACAGTTTTCTGTTTTAGCAGACTCCTGGTTCTGATACTGCACCATTCCCATCAAGTTCTGGTTCTTCTGCCTGGGTTAGGCTGGCGTAGGCTGGTCTAGGCTGGCGTAGGCTGCCTGGACTGGACTGGGCCCATAACCTTTGTTGGGTTATTGTGCCAGAACTTTTCTCTTTCTGGAACTCTGTTTGTGCTCAGAAACAAACACACATCACGCAGGTCTTACACAGCAGAGCTGGTTTATTTCCTTCAGGCTTCTGTGCAGTCCAATTCAGATCAGTTCAGATCAGCACACTGAGGCATACACAGAGAGCAGTGATCATAGAGCAGTGATCAGTAAGCAGTGATCAGTTCCATTTTACACAAGTGAGAAACTATATACACATCTTACACAATTCTTATCTACATTACATACAGCTGTGATGAGGCTAACTTAGAATCTTGGCAAGGTTCCCAGAACAGCCTCTATCTCAAGATAATTGCCCACAGATAGTCTTTCTCTGTTTAACCCTGAGATAGCCATACACACACAATTTTAATGACTAAGCAAGTATTTCTTTTCATATACTTAACACTTCAGTCATCTGATCTTCGAGTATTGCTACACGCCGTTCCAAGCGACGCACTAAGAATAGAGTATAATCGTTAGTAGTCGATGCAAGAAAAAGGAAATTAGCAATTTACACTTTAAAGTAGTTATTATTATTATTTTTACTAGTCTTGTGAAAGGATGCCTCCAAACAAAGCACTGCCTTCAGAACTTCCTCTGAGGTATGCATCCTGCCAGCTGTGGTTCCTGTGCTTCACCTGGCTGGTCAGCTGCAGGAGGTGCTTCCAATGTAGACTGTTCACCTGAAAGGGGAAGCATGTAATTTTAGCAATGATATCTAGTGAGCAGCAGTCATAGCCTTGGTGTATTCAAGTACTCTGTAGTTGGGTGAAATCAATGATAGACCTGCGTGATAGGGATGTGGCGGTGACATCTCACTATGAGGATGTTTGTCTTCCTCTGTTGCTGCATCTGCCTTTTGTTGTCCTCGTTGGGATCGCCGAGCTGGCTGCATGTCTGAAAAGTTTACAAAGTTAAAGTACGTATGAGTGAAGGACTATTAATAATGTGTCTGTTTTTTACTAGAAAGATTAAGGAAAATCATTATTATATTAATATTTTTAGTTAAAATTAATATAAAGACACTAATATAATTATTAATAAATTCAAAGGTAGTATTATAACTTATTAGGAAACACAACACTTAAAATTACAATATTTATTTCCATCTTAGTATTTATTTGAAAAATTTACAGTCATGTTTCATTAAGTAATGTTTTTATTTTTAGTTTATGTAATGAAACAACTTTCTGAATATAGCAGTAGAAACAGCCTTAACATTAGGATAAGTTGTTTGTTAGTGTTATGCTGTAACTGCTGCAGATACAGTCAGATTCATACACATGACTAAAAATTTTTTTATCAGAACTAATCTGCGATGAATGCATTGTATATAATCTAATTAATTGTATGAATTAAATTGGAAGTAATTAAAATGCAATATAGATTTATATTCCTTAACAATACAAACTTACTTGCAGGTCGCCTTTCCCACCAGCTAGGCTCCCCTGCATCCAGCCACATATACAGCATATACAGTATATATGCTGTATATACAGTATATACAGTATACTGTATATACTGTATATACACATATACTCCCCTGCATATACAGCTTATGCATAGAGTCATAAGGGGGGGTCTTTGACGCCTTGGGGTGGCCCTTCATGCTGCTCTAAGGACTCATAAAACTTGGCCTTAATTGTTTTAAATTTGGTTCGGGCCTGCAATGCACTCCTAGGGTAACCCTCAGCTGTCAGAGTGCTCGCGGCTTTCTTAAACAGGGGCATAGTCTCCAAGCTAGAGCTTTGCATCAAGCGCTCTGCTTGGCCTGATTTTATTAGCTCTTCCAGCAAGAGCTCTACCTCCTCTAATTGCCAGTACGCAACTCTTCTAGGGGCCATTTTGAAAGTCTTCGAGGGGTATAGAAAAGTAAATGGTTTGCTTCCTGAATTGCGCCCCCTATAAACCAGAAGTAATAGCACAGCATTGCACATGCGCAGCGATATTAAGTGGAAACGGAAGTACAGCTGCCAATACAAAAGGTTTTTATTCAGTATGACACAACATGAGACATACCATGAAGTCACGAAGAAACGGAAGCGAGTGAACGAATAAACAGCAACAACATTTCCATTATATTACACTTCAAATTTACCTTCTCAACTCCCTATTACGCCACAAGTATGTAATAGCATCCCTAACTTTGATTCCCTCGGCTCCACGCTCGTTTTCATTATTCACATATGGTTGTCCTAGGGTCGCAAGTGTTACACGGTTTTGGGGTCCGTCAGTATTTATGATTGCGTAACCTCTGGATTCACAGACGTTGTGCAGAATTACGCAAGCAGTAATAACTGAGGGAACATTTTCCTCCGCCACTTCCAGCCAACCGCTGAGACACCTCCATCTGCTCTTCAGTCTCACAAAGGCACGTTTGACAACGGTCCAGGCACGACTAAGGCAGTAATTGAAGTGAGCTTGCGGTGGGTCAAGGATTCCACCATAGGGCTTCATAAGCCATTTCCACAACGGATAAGCTGCATCCGCTACAATGAAAGGCGGCACTTCTACGTCCCCGATTCTCCATACATCATTGGAAGGGCAAAAAACTCCAGCATCCATTGCCTCAAAGAGGGATGAATTACGGAATACATGTGCATCGTGGTTTCTGCCACTTCACCCCACCTCAATATGGGTGAAGCGGCCAGTGTGGTCCGAAGTCCCCTGCAGTATCATTGAATAAAAGTTTTTCCGATTTATGAAATCGTTGCCTTGCCTAATCGGAGGTACAATTTCAATATGCGTTCTATCACAGACTCCACAAGAGCCACGAAATCCCAAAGCTGCAAAGCCGTCCATTACCTATAAAAAGAATTTCAAGACAATGTATAAACCAACAGGTATGTTTACATTGAAATACATAGCAGTTCATCACAGATGCACACGTGTGCATGCAACTTCGGTCCAAAGGAAAAAAAACCTTCCTATATATTACACTAGTTCGTTTGTCACACATGCGCATGTGTACATGCAACTTCGGTCCAAAGGGGGGGGGAAAACCTTCCTATACATTACACTAGTTCGTTTGTCACACATGCGCACGTGTGCATGCAACTTCGGTCCAAAGGGAAAAAAACCTTCCTATATATTACACTAGTTCGTTTGTCACACATGCGCATGTGTGCATGCAACTTCGGTCCAAAGGGGGGGGGAAACCTTCCTATACATTACACTAGTTCGTTTGTCACACATGCGCACGTGTGCATGCAACTTCGGTCCAAAGGGGGAAAAAACCCTTCCTATATATTACACTAGTTTGTTCGTCACACATGCACACGTGTGCATGCAACTTCGGTCCAAAGGAAAAAAAACCTTCCTATATATTACACTAGTTCGTTCGTCACACATGCGCATGTGTACATGCAACTTCGGTCCAAAGGAAAAAAAACCCCTTCCTATATATTACACTAGTTCGTTCGTCACACATGCACACGTGTGCATGCAACTTCCGTCCAAAGGAAAAAAAACTTCCTATATATTACACTAGTTCATTTGTCACACATGCGCATGTGTACATGCAACTTCGGTCCAAAGGGGGGGGGGGAAACCTTCCTATACATTACACTAGTTCGTTTGTCACACATGCGCACGTGTGCATGCAACTTCGGTCCAAAGGGGAAAAAAACCCTTCCTATATATTACACTAGTTCGTTCGTCACACATGCACACGTGTGCATGCAACTTCGGTCCAAAGGAAAAAAAACCTTCCTATATATTACACTAGTTCGTTCGTCACACATGCACACGTGTGCATGCAACTTCGGTCCAAAGGAAAAAAAACCTTCCTATATATTACACTAGTTCGTTTGTCACACATGCGCATGTGTACATGCAACTTCGGTCCAAAGGGGGGGGAAACCTTCCTATACATTACACTAGTTCGTTTGTCACACATGCGCACGTGTGCATGCAACTTCGGTCCAAAGGGGGGGAAAACCCTTCCTATATATTACACTAGTTCGTTCGTCACACATGCACACGTGTGCATGCAACTTCGGTCCAAAGGGAAAAAAAAACCCCTTCCTATATATTACACTAGTTCGTTCGTCACACATGCACACGTGTGCATGCAACTTCGGTCCAAAGGAAAAAAAACCTTCCTATATATTACACTAGTTCGTTCGTCACACATGCACACGTGTGCATGCAACTTCGGTCCAAAGGAAAAAAAACCTTCCTATATATTACACTAGTTTGTTTGTCACACATGCGCATGTGTACATGCAACTTCGGTCCAAAGGGGGGGGGAAACCTTCCTATACATTACACTAGTTCGTTTGTCACACATGCGCACGTGTGCATGCAACTTCGGTCCAAAGGGGAAAAAAACCCTTCCTATATATTACACTAGTTCGTTCGTCACACATGCACACGTGTGCATGCAACATCGGTCCAAAGGAAAAAAAAACCCTTCCTATATATTACACTAGTTCGTTCATCACACATGCACACGTGTGCATGCAACTTCGGTCCAAAGGAAAAAAAACCTTCCTATATATTACACTAGTTCGTTTGTCACACATGCGCATGTGTACATGCAACTTCGGTCCAAAGGGGGGGGAAACCTTCCTATACATTACACTAGTTCGTTTGTCACACATGCGCACGTGTGCATGCAACTTCGGTCCAAAGGGGGGAAAAACCCTTTCTATATATTACACTAGTTCGTTCGTCACACATGCGCACGTGTGCATGCAACTTCGGTCCAAAGGAAAAAAAAACCCCTTCCTATATATTACACTAGTTCGTTCGTCACACATGCACACGTGTGCATGCAACTTCGGTCCAAAGGAAAAAAAACCTTCCTATATATTACACTAGTTCGTTTGTCACACATGCGCATGTGTACATGCAACTTTGGTCCAAAGGGGGGGGGAAACCTTCCTATATATTACACTAGTTCGTTCGTCACACATGCACACGTGTACATGCATCTTCGGTCCAAAGGGGGGGAAAAACCTTCCTATACATTACACTAGTTCGTTTGTCACACATGCGCATGTGTACATGCAACTTCGGTCCAAAGGAAAAAAAAACCCTTCCTATATATTACACTAGTTTGTTCGTCACACATGCATACGTGTGCATGCAACTTCGGTCCAAAGGAAAAAAAACCTTCCTATATATTACACTAGTTCGTTTGTCACACATGCGCATGTGTACATGCAACTTCGGTCCAAAGGGGGGGAAAAAAACCTTCCTATACATTACACTAGTTCGTTAGTCACACATGCGCACGTGTGCATGCAACTTCGGTCCAAAGGGGGAAAAAACCCTTCCTATATATTACACTAGTTTGTTCGTCACACATGCACACGTGTGCATGCAACTTCGGTCCAAAGGAAAAAAAAAACCTTCCTATATATTACACTAGTTCGTTCGTCACACATGCGCATGTGTACATGCAACTTCGGTCCAAAGGGGGGGGAAAAAACCTTCCTATACATTACACTAGTTCGTTCGTCACACATGCACACGTGTGCATGCAACTTCGGTCCAAAGGAAAAAAAAACCCTTCCTATATATTACACTAGTTCGTTCGTCACACATGCACACGTGTGCATGCAACTTCGGTCCAAAGGAAGAAAAACCTTCCTATATATTACACTAGTTCGTTCGTCACACATGCACACGTGTGCATGCAACTTCGATCCAAAGGGAAAAAAAACCCTTCCTATATATTACACTAGTTCGTTCGTCACACATGCACACGTGTGCATGCAACTTCGGTCCAAAGGAAAAAAAACCTTCCTATATATTACTCTAGTTCGTTTGTCACACATGCGCATGTGTACATGCAACTTCGGTCCAAAGGGGGGGGAAAACCTTCCTATACATTACACTAGTTTGTTTGTCACACATGCGCACGTGTGCATGCAACTTCGGTCCAAAGGGGAAAAAACCCCTTCCTATATATTACACTAGTTCGTTCGTCACACATGCACACGTGTGCATGCAACTTCGGTCCAAAGGAAAAAAAAACCTTCCTATATATTACACTAGTTCGTTCGTCACACATGCACACGTGTGCATGCAACTTCGGTCCAAAAAAAAAAAAACTTTCCTATATATTACACTAGTTCGTTCGTCACACATGCGCATGTGTACATGCAACTTCGGTCCAAAGGGGGGGGGGAAACCTTCCTATACATTACACTAATTCGTTTGTCACACATGCGCACGTGTGCATGCAACTTCGGTCCAAAGGGGGAAAAAACCCTTCCTATATATTACACTAGTTCGTTCGTCACACATGCACACGTGTGCATGCAACTTCGGCCCAAAGGAAAAAAAACCTTCCTATATATTACACTAGTTCGTTTGTCACACATGCGCATGCGTACATGCAACTTCGGTCAAAAGGGGGGGGGAAAACCTTCCTATACATTACACTAGTTCGTTAGTCACACATGCGCACGTGTGCATGCAACTTCGGTCCAAAGGGAAAAAAAACCCTTCCTATATATTACACTAGTTTGTTCGTCACACATGCACACGTGTGCATGGAACTTCCGTCCAAAGGAAAAAAAAAACCTTCCTATATATTACACTAGTTCGTTCGTCACACATGCACACGTGTGCATGCAACTTCGGTCCAAAGGAAAAAAAACCTTCCTATATATTACACTAGTTCGTTTGTCACACATGCGCATGTGTACATGCAACTTCGGTCCAAAGGGGGGGGAAAACCTTCCTATACATTACACTAGTTCGTTTGTCACACATGCGCACGTGTGCATGCAACTTCGGTCCAAAGGAAAAAAAACCTTCCTATATATTACACTAGTTCGTTTGTCATACATGCGCATGTGTACATGCAACTTCGGTCCAAAGGGGGGGGGAAACCTTCCTATACATTACACTAGTTCGTTTGTCACACATGCGCACGTGTGCATGCAACTTCGGTCCAAAGGGGAAAAAAACCCTTCCTATATATTACACTAGTTCGTTCGTCACACATGCACACGTGTGCATGCAACTTCGGTCCAAAGGAAAAAAAACCTTCCTATATATTACACTAGTTAGTTCGTCACACATGCGCATGTGTACATGCAACTTCGGTCCAAAGGAAAAAAAACCTTCCTATATATTACACTAGTTCGTTTGTCACACATGCGCATGTGTACATGCATCTTCGGTCCAAAGGGGGGGGAAAAACCTTCCTATACATTACACTAGTTCGTTTGTCACACATGCGCACGTGTGCATGCAACTTCGGTCCAAAGGGGGGAAAAACCCTTCCTATATATTACACTAGTTCGTTAGTCACACATGCGCACGTGTGCATGCAACTTCGGTCCAAAGGAAAAAAACCTTCCTATATATTACACTAGTTCGTTTGTCACACATGCGCATGTGTACATGCAACTTCGGTCCAAAGAGGAGGGTAAAAACCTTCCTATACATTACACTAGTTCGTTTGTCACACATGCGCACATGTGCATGCAACTTCGGTCCAAAGGGGGGAAAAACCCTTCCTATATATTACAGTAGTTCGTTCGTCACACATGCACACGTGTGCATGCAACTTCGGTCCAAAGGAAAAAAAAAACCTTCCTATATATTACACTAGTTCGTTCGTCACACATGCACACGTGTGTATGCAACTTCGGTCCAAAGGAAAAAAACCTTCCTATATATTACACTAGTTCGTTCGTCACACATGCGCATGTGTACATGCAACTTCGGTCCAAAGGGGGGGGGAACCTTCCTATACATTACACTAGTTCGTTAGTCACACATGCGCACGTGTGCATGCAACTTCGGTCCAAAGGGGGAAAAAACCCTTCCTATATATTACACTAGTTTGTTCGTCACACATGCACACGTGTGCATGCAACTTCGGTCCAAAGGAAAAAAAAACCCTTCCTATATATTACACTAGTTCGTTCGTCACACATGCACACGTGTGCATGCAACTTCGGTCCAAAGGGGGGGGAAAACCTTCCTATACATTACACTAGTTCGTTCGTCACACATGCACACGTGTGCATGCAACTTCGGTCCAAAGGAAAAAAAACCTTCCTATACATTACACTAGTTCGTTTGTCACACATGCGCATGTGTACATGCAACTTCGGTCCAAAGGGTGGGGAAAAACCTTCCTATACATTACACTAGTTCGTTTGTCACACATGCGCACATGTGCATGCAACTTCGGTCCAAAGGGGGGAAAAACCCTTCCTATATATTACACTAGTTCGTTCGTCACACATGCACACGTGTGCATGCAACTTCGGTCCAAAGGAAAAAAACAACCCTTCCTATATATTACACTAGTTCGTTCGTCACACATGCACACGTGTGCATGCAACTTCGGTCCAAAGGAAAAAAAACCTTCCTATATATTACACTAGTTCGTTCGTCACACATGCGCATGTGTACATGCAACTTCGGTCCAAAGGGGGGGGAAACCTTCCTATACATTACACTAATTCGTTTGTCACACATGCGCACGTGTGCATGCAACTTCGGTCCAAAGGGGGAAAAAACCCTTCCTATATATTACACTAGTTCGTTCGTCACACATGCACACGTGTGCATGCAACTTCGGTCCAAAGGAAAAAAAACCTTCCTATATATTACACTAGTTTGTTCGTCACACATGCACACGTGTGCATGCAACTTCGGTCCAAAGGAAAAAAAAACCCTTCCTATATATTACACTAGTTCGTTCGTCACACATGCACACGTGTGCATGCAACTTCGGTCCAAAGGGGGGGGAAAACCTTCCTATACATTACACTAGTTCGTTCGTCACACATGCACACGTGTGCATGCAACTTCGGTCCAAAGGAAAAAAAACCTTCCTATACATTACACTAGTTCGTTTGTCACACATGCGCATGTGTACATGCAACTTCGGTCCAAAGGGGGGGGAAAACCTTCCTATACATTACACTAGTTCGTTCGTCACACATGCACACGTGTGCATGCAACTTCGGTCCAAAGGAAAAAAAACCTTCCTATACATTACACTAGTTCATTTGTTACACATGCACATGTGTACATGCAACTTCGGTCCAAAGGGGGGGGGAACCTTCCTATACATTACACTAATTCGTTTGTCACACATGCGCATGTGTGCATGCAATTTCGGTCCAAAGGGGAAAAAAACCCTTCCTATATATTACACTAGTTAGTTCGTCACACATGCACACGTGTGCATGCAACTTCGGTCCAAAGGAAAAAAAACCTTCCTATATATTACACTAGTTCGTTTGTCACACATGCGCATGTGTACATGCAACTTCGGTCCAAAGGGGGGGAAAAACCTTCCCATACATTACACTAGTTCGTTTGTCACACATGCGCACATGTGCATGCAACTTCGGTCCAAAGGGGGGGAAAACCCTTCCTATATATTACACTAGTTCATTCGTCACACATGCACACGTGTGCATGCAACTTCGGTCCAAAGGGGAAAAAAAACCCTTCCTATATATTACACTAGTTCGTTCGTCACACATGCACACGTGTGCATGCAACTTCGGTCCAAAGGAAAAAAAACCTTCCTATATATTATACTAGTTCGTTCGTCACACATGCGCATGTGTACATGCAACTTCGGTCCAAAGGGGGGGGAACCTTCCTATACATTACACTAATTCGTTTGTCACACATGCGCACGTGTGCATGCAACTTCGGTCCAAAGGGGAAAAAAACCCTTCCTATATATTACACTAGTTCGTTCGTCACACATGCGCACGTGTGCATGCAACTTCGGTCCAAAGGAAAAAAAAAACCTTCCTATATATTACACTAGTTCGTTAGTCACACATGCACACGTGTGCATGCAACTTCGGTCCAAAGGAAAAAAAACCTTCCTATATATTACACTAGTTCGTTTGTCACACATGCGCATGTGTACATGCAACTTCGGTCCAAAGGGGGGAAAAAAACCTTCCTATACATTACACTAGTTCGTTTGTCACACATGCGCACGTGTGCATGCAACTTCGGTCCAAAGGGGAAAAAAACCCTTCCTATATATTACACTAGTTCGTTCGTCACACATGCACACGTGTGCATGCAACTTCGGTCCAAAGGAAAAAAAACCTTCCTATATATTACACTAGTTCGTTTGTCACACATGCGCATGTGTACATGCAACTTCGGTCCAAAGGGGGGAAAAAAACCTTCCTATACATTACACTAGTTCGTTAGTCACACATGCACACTTGTGCATGCAACTTCGGTCCAAAGGGGGGGGGGGAAACCTTCCGAGAATCTCCCAGATAGACTGTGCCACGAAGAAGAACAAGCTCCAATGCCAAGCAAACTTCAACGAAGACTTCACCAACTGTCGAGTGGCCAACCCCAAACTGCTCTGCGGCATTTTTATAGAACCCAGGGTTAGCCAGCTTCCAAATAGCAATGGCAACACGCTTAGCGACGGAAAGTGGCTCCCTCATGGCGGTCTGATTCCTCTGTAGTGCTGGAGTAAGCTCAGCAACAATTTCAAGCAGTGTTCCTCTACTCATCCTGAAGCTCTCGATCCACCTTTCATCATTCCATACTTTCAGAACTAAATTCTCCCACCAGTCCTTGCTACTGGGATGGATCCAGTAGCGTCTGAAAACAGCAGGGAGACAAATGAACTCTGTGCCTAACACCAAAAAGTTGGTGTCCTGCTCAAGCTGCTGCAAGAACACCATCCTTTGTCTGAGGTTAATTTTCATTATTCTGATGAGTTGCGCCCGGCGATGCATGTGCTCATCCTCGAGCACAGACAGTGCTCGAAGAGCACATAGGAGTAAATTTATAGAAACAGCAATGGCGCTGACTAATTCTGTTTGGTTATCCATCGACTCCATCTTCTCCACAACGACCCAAATAGGGAATTCTTGGATTTGTGGAATTTTTTAAAAAAGGGGGGGAGCAATGGAGAACGTCACAAGCATCCACCAAAGCCAGGCTATAAGAAACGCCCACTTGCGACAGAAGGGACAGGAATTTAGAAGAGTGTGAACCAGTCCAACGAAACGAAATGCAAGAAAAAGCGCCAGAGACAGAAAAGAAAGACGCACTTCATTTAGGTGCGTATAAAAAAACTGTGCACGGAAGCGACTCCGCAACGATGTGTAGATTGAGCCCTGGAGGCTATACTCGAAAAGCCCCAGTGTGGGGGTGCAGTAGCACAGCGTTGATTGTATGATGCAGCTGCAATCACACACACAGACACACACCCCGGGGCTTTCTGCCAAAGCTGGGGGGGGGGGGAATGGGAAAGTGGGGACTTACCCCCACTTTTTTCTCTGGAGTGAGGCGAGGATGCATAAGACAGCCCCAAAGCCTCTCTCCAAAGTTGCAGCAGAGACATAGATGGTGCCTGGTGGAAGGGGACCTGCGACTGGTTGCCTCCCACTAGGAAGAGGGTGGGGCCCACCCAGAACACTCCCCCCCCCCTGTCTCCTTGCTGTCAGGGTATCATCAATTCCAGACCATAAAGAGGTAAACTTCACAAGATCCCGAAGGAGGGACACAGTATTGTGTGTGTCTTCTTCTTCAGAAAAGCAGCCCATTTAGGAACCAAGAAGGAACACCGGCCTTCAATCATAGAATAGCAGAGTTGAAGGGGCCTATAAGGCCATCGAGTCCAACCCCCTGCTCAGTGCAGGAATCCACCCTAAAGCATCCCTGACAGATGGCTGTCCAGCTGCCTCTTGAATGCATTTTAAATTGTTGGTTGTTTTTATGCTTTTCATGGTTTTAATTTTTGTGAACCGCCCAGAGAGCTTCGGCTATTGGGCTGTATAAAAATGTAATAAATAAATAAATAAATAAATAAGTGTGGGAGAGCCCACCACCTCCCTAGGTAACTGGTTCCATTGTCGTACTGCTCTAACAGTCAGGAAGTTTTTCCTGATGTCCTTGTCCCTCTTAGTTGTCCTGCTGGGCCATGCATCAATTTGTACATCTGCCCTCTTTCTCTATTTCTTATATCAGGTCCTGTCACCTGTTTTCTTGTATTTTCTCAGGTCATACTTGTATAACAGATTTAAAACTGATTTAATATGCATCTCTTCTCCCCAGGAAACCCTGGGATTTGGAGTTCAGAATTAGGAGTAGGATCTTGGGCCCCCTGCATACTCACTCCCACTTTGCCTCAGAAGTTCCTTTTCTTATTCCACATACAAGCAGGTTATTTCTCCCAATCCCAAAGGGAAACACTTGCCTCTTTTCACCTCAGTGCAATTTTATTACGTGCATAATATCTTAATATTGGTTTGTTTTCCATTCCCAGGCTTGTTATCAGAAGTATTTCAAAGTCAAAGATAAGTTTTTAAAAAAGAAGAGGAGAACAAAAGCCTTTTTACCTAAACCCGGATTAGAATGATTCCTGGATCCGGGAACAGAAATATTGGCAAAGTACAGAATAGCAGGAGGGACCCGAAACAAAAGATTTCCATCAGCAAGTTCAAATACAAAAGATTCTGGGTGGAACGCTTAGCAAACAGAATGTATTTGAAGACAGAAGGGCAGCAAAAAAGCATCTGTACCATGTCATGAAACACAACAGAAAGCAAGAAATATCTGAGAGACACACATTTCCCACCTTGCTGGAAAAAAATTAGATACACAGCAGTACAAGAAAGAGTGGCACGCACAGCTTGATACATACAAGTGAAAATGGAGCTGGTATTTTAATAGCCCACTGATCCAATTCGTGGTTAATGAATACCGTGTAATCAAGGACGCAATCCCATCCCATTCTCTCTGAGTCAATTTAGCTCTATAGAGCATCTTCAGGCGGGGAAATCACGTTTCCTTTCTGTTGCGCACCATCTCTCTTGCTTCCTGCTTGCTTCCAAGTTGGAAACGAGCTGAAATTACAAGGGAAAAGAGAGCAGGTACCGGGGTGTGTGCTCCGCACCGAAAATCTAGGGGTCCGATGGACCTCCAAAATTGCAGTGCAGTTAAGGGGTGTCAGAAACTGTCATATTCAAAACTGCCGGAAACCCGCAGAGCAGTTAGAAGATCGTTTGGAGCCCCAAATGGATCCATAGATACCCAAAGGATTTTTAGGCAACTTGAGGGCTCATTTCATGTTGGTGGACAGCTAACTGAACACTTCCATATTAGGAAGATGCTGAGGGGTGAGGGAGGGGTAGTTTTGAGGTTGACATCTGTGGCTAATCAATAGACACAGTGTTCTCCCTGTCCCCCCTCCAATCATGTTGCTTAGGGGGAAGGATTGCAATTTTTTTTTTAAAAAAGAGCCTGTAACACTGCTCTTTCACAATGCAGCTGAGGCTGACTGAATGGGAAAATGGGAAAGTTCCATCATCTTTCCTTAGCACCTTCCTATCTGGAGGTATTTTGAAGCCCCCTCTGCCCTTGCCCTACTGGTCCAGTGGGGCCAGTGGCCTGCCTCTGGGCATGGGGTACAGAAGCCTTGCCCACAGCACTGCTGCTGCTGCCAGCCTGAGACTGACCGCTGGCTTGAAGGGGGTGTAGCCTCTGCAGACCTAGCATACCTGGGATCCTCTGCCACCAAAGAAAAATGATCCCAGGTGCTAGACTTGCATCTTGAAGGAGAGGGTTCAAGTGGAGCCTCAAGACCACCCACACCCAACTTCTTCTCCTGCACTTCAGAAGGAAGTGCAGGAGAAGGTTAGACTCGATGGCCTTGTAGGTCCCTTCTAACTCTGCTCTTCTATGATTCTATGACCACCAGCAGCAGCAGAGAAAAGTGTGTGCCTAATTTTAGGCAGGGGAGGGGGGAACTACAAGAAATACCTCTCCCAACACAGCCAGTTTTCTTTTCTCTGTGTGTGTACCTGTCTGCTTTTATTTGCTTCTTGTAGTACCACCCCACGCTCCCCTTTGTGTGTTATTGTATGTGTGTGTGCATGTTCTTGTTCCACACATGGAGATAGGGGACTTTGATTTTTGTAGGAGGATTCTAGTTTCTGAAACTTCTGCAAGCTCTTTTGAGAGAAGACGAAATGCATCTGAAAAGTGTGTGTGTGTGTGTGTGTGTATGGGGCGTGGTGGGAAATGGTTGGAAGGGATTTATTTTTTTAAATTCTAACAATCAAGGGATGAAGGGATCTGCATCAAACTTGGTATGGCTAAAGCCTTACTTAAGAGTAAGTACTGTGCCAAGTTTCATCTCTTTTATCTTTAAAGCATTTTTGTTAATTCTCATTGATGAAAATAGAGCGGTTCTCCGACAATGGAGCAGTTTTCCACCGGGTAATACGGTGGTGCAGGGAGACAGAGCCACCCTGAAAATTGGGATGGGGAATCACCTCATCAGAGCTCTGTCCAAAATATTGGGGAGGCGCAGACCTGCTCTGCACACGCCTTGAAGGGACCACATGACCCATGCAGTGCAATGGAAGCATCACCCTCTAGTGGTCATTTTATAGCACAATACAGACATTAAAAATGGCTTTTCTGTGGATTAATTTACAATACTAAAATCAGGACAAGTGTGGGAGACACGCAGGGGGATCACTGCTTCGTCAAAATGACCTGTGAAGATTCATAAGTAGCCAGTCGCAAGTGTACGATAAAATGCTCATTTGAAGCTTATAATCAAATAGCAGCTTAGAATCATAGAATAGTAGAGTTGGTCATCCTTTCCCTATGGTGCCCTCTGTCCCCCTTATTTGCTTTCCCCTCTTGTGTTTGTGTGTGAGTGTTGAGAAGTTAGCGCCAGAACATCAGCTGGCCCCCAGGCCACGCAAGCGCCTCACACAAATCATTGCAAAACCCATCTTCTCTTGAGTTCATAGTAGTTCTCCCTCCCTCCCTCTGTCCCCTATAAGCCTTAACCCCACTTTGCTTAGCCCCAACCCAGCAGCGTTATCAGAACCAGTCCATTTATATAAAATGTATTTACAAAACACCGTTAAGGCTCTACAGTTTTCAACCAAGCACCAAAAAGCAGGGAAATTGGGAGTTAAGGCTCACAAGCCTTAACCCCACATCCTCCCTTAGGAGGCAGAAAGTGCCAGTGAAATTCTCATTCTCCCAAAGCAGATAAACCATGAGGACAGGATGGAGAATAGGATATGCAGAGGTGACTGTGGGGTTGTGGAAAACTGATGACAAACAACTTAGGGCCACCTACTTCTCTTTTTTTGTTTAGAGCAGCCCTTCCCCAACCTGGTGTCCTCCAAAGGTGTTGGACTACAACTCAATAGCATTTTTAGTTTGTAAACTCCATAAGCCAAAAGAATGAAATGTTATACCCAAGTATCTAAAGGATGAAACTTGTTCAATGGGGTGGTTGTTAATCTGCCATTTATGCTTTAACCTTCTTCTGGAAAAAAACATAATCTTAGATTTAAGATGGTTAATCAACAGTGATTCATTTTTACAATAGAGGTCTAACGCTTTTAAAAGCTGTCTTAATCCTACACTTGTTAAAGAAAGCAGCACAGCATCGTCGGCATACAGAAGTACTGACAGGGGCTTATTTGCCAAATTTGGGGGATGGGAACATACTTCCTTCACACTTTTAACTAATGAATTTATATAGAAATTAAATAGAAAATTAGAGTTATAGAAATTAAAGTTGGGATTTGATCAGTTAGGTGTCCCACCTGATCGCAACTTATCCGAAGATGAGTGTTCTCATATAAGCAGCATATGAGAGTTAAGAGACGTCTATCAATATTTGTATCCTCAAATTTTCCCCATAACCTCTCTCTTGAAATTAGGTCAAAGGCCGATTTGAAATCAATAAAGGCTGCATAGATAGCTCCTCTAGCTTTTGATGCATATTTTTCAACCAGGTGTTGGAGAACCAAGCCCTGGTCAATCCTGCCTGTTCATCTTCTAGAATATTTTCTTGATCCAGCCACATAACTAGTTTTTCATGAAGATGGCTGGCATACAATTTACTAATTATACTTAAAAGGCTGATAGGTCTGTAATTTGCAGGGTCCGATCTTTTCCCTTTTTTGTATATTGGGATGATAATTGCAAGCCCCCAATCTTCTGGGATGCAAGCTGAACGATCGATGCAAGTGAATAGGGCTGCCAAAACTGGCGCCCACCACTCTTTATTGGCTTTAAGCAGTTCTGGAGGGATGTTGTCTCCACCTGGTGCTTTACCCTGTTTACGTTTCAGGATAAGGTTATTTATTTCAGAAACAGATACAGGGGGACACTCGGGAGCACTATTAATTAAAGCTCTTGGAAACTGTTGGGAGACTTGCTCACTTGCATACATAGTATAGAAATGGGATTCCCAAACTTTAGCAGGGATAAGACACTCCAGTCTAGCTGTTATATTTGGCCAACCCCTCAAAATAACTTTCCAAAAGGTGGCTGAATCACCCGCCCTCGATGCATCTATTAAACTGCCATGCTTCCCTTTGGGCTTGCTTCTTTTTATCTTTAATCAGAGCTTTATATCTCCTTTTGTGCTCAAACCATTCCTTAGGAAATCAATTCTGTTCCCTGTACTGCCTGTATTTTTTTTAACTAAGAGGTGTTTTAAAACAATGCAGTCATGGTCAAACCACCTTTTAGATTTATTGGACGAGGAGAATTGTTGTTCGCCCTTTTTTATACTTCAAGCAATTTTGAAGGGAGGAGATCAATACTTGGAATAATGATACTGCTTTTTGGGGGGATACTGCATTTAGTAGAACATCTCTAAAGTGGAGAATGCAATCCAAGTATAACATCTCAGATGTTGCTTTGTCTAGTTTGGCAGACCACCTAATCCGTGAGGATCTCATTTCTGCCTCTGCAATCATTGGAAAACTGTGATCAGCGTGCACATTAAGGTTTCTCAGGTTTAGGGATAGCATTAAGGGTAGGTGGTCACTCTCAACACGGTTACCCACCTTGAGCCCAGTCACCCTATTTAACAAATTATAAGAGACTAAACGTGGAGGCAGTGACAGACTTTGTATTTCTGGGCGCAAAGATTACTGCAGACGCTGACTGCAGCCAGGAAATCAGAAGACGTTTACTTCTTGGGAGGAGAGCAATGACAAATCTTGATAAAATAGTTAAGAGCAGAGACACCACACTGACAACAAAGGTCCGCATAGTTAAAGCAATGGTATTCCCCGTAGTAACCTATGGCTGCGAGAGCTGGACCATAAGGAAAGCTGAGCAAAGGAAGATAGATGCTTTTGAACTGTGGTGTTGGAGGAAAATTCTGAGAGTGCCTTGGACTGCAAGAAGATCAAACCAGTCCATACTCCAGGAAATAAAGCCAGACTGCTCACTTGAGGGAATGGTATTAAAGGCAAAACTGAAGTACTTTGGCCACATAATGAGAAGACAGATACCCTGGAGAAGAGGCTGATGCTAGGGAAAGTGGAAGGCAAAAGGATGGATATTCTGGAGGTGACAGACTTGACCTTGGGGATGCTAGGGGTGGCGACATGGGCTGGTCCATGGAGTCACGAAGAGTTGGAAGCGACTGAACGAATAAACAACAATGATATAATCAATCGTTGATGCACCCAAACTAGACAGGAAGGTAAATTCCCCGTTCATATCACCCTTTACACCGCCATTCAAAATGACTAGATCAAGTCTATTTATCATTTTCATAAGGCATAAGCCAGCGTAATTACAACCCTTATCCTTAGATTGCCTATGAGGCAGGGGGTGGGCCTCCTCTATTGCAGGTTGGTGTTCATGGAAATGGGCATACAAGACAGCATCATTCTGACCAGTTCGAGCATTAAGATCCAGCCATGATCACCGAGGCTTCAGGATACAAATCTGTCAGCTTATTGATATACTCCTCCAACTTTAACCAATCTTCTTTAACCAATTGCTTTTCCCTATGTGGTTCCCTATAATTAATATACATTAATTATTAGTAAAGTAAATGAATTACACTTTAGAATCAACGTGGTGGCCAAATAAGTCAGGGGCTCCAATCTAGATAGGGAGGCCCTGATGCTTGTAGCTATTAGAATACCCAGTCCTGCTTTGGGCCGCCCACCTTTGTTACTAGGGGTTGCTTCTAAAGAGTAGGAGGCAAAGCCATTTATAGATAGATCCTCTCTGGCCCATGTCTCTTGGAAAAGTAAAATCTCATGTTTTTTGATGAATTCTATAAAGGGGTGATCTACCACTTTACTTAGTGAACCTGCAATATTCCAGGAAAGAAGACTTATTTGTGACACGTTACAGTGGCACTTTTTTTGTCAAACTGGTATAGACCCCCATTGCAGGATGCTCTGGGTTGTTATAGTCACTCTGGGACAAGTAGATGAAGTTACTCCTCCTACAAGTGACTGGTGTTCCTTTGCAATTTCCTCAGCCCCTAATGATGGCCTCAAGTCCTCCTCCAGCTCTTCAATCAATTCCATCTGTGTCATGATCTTGCTGACGATAGTTTTCACTGGTCCCGTCACCTTTATGAGGGGGTATACAGGTTCAACAGGTCTTTCCGGGAATCCCAGTTCCTCTTCTTCCAAGTATCGCATATCAGCCCATATTGGAGATTTTAGTCTTTGGCCACTGGGTCATATTGCACAAGTTTATTATCTTGGACAGTAAATTCTGTCCAGGATAATAAATTCTGTCCAGGACAGTAAAAACCTCTCTGTGAACCTTTCTCCCCTCCATTGGAGCCATTTCCAACTCCCCTCCCACTGGTTTGATAATTTTTCTGGTGGATTAGGGCATGGTCTTCTACTGACCCGGGTGCTTCTCCCTTAGCCAACGGGCTTGCACATTTTGCTTGCCTGGTTATCAAGTGTTCTCTCAAAGATGTCAGACGCCTCAGGATATCTTTCTGTGCTTCTAGGTTCAACGCACAAAAAGAGTCCAAAAGGGTTATCTCCTCATTAGTATAGGGTTCATCATCCTTATAGCATCTGTGCCACTGATCCCATGCTGTTTTTTGATCAGCTTGGCCTTTAAGAGTAGGAGCCCTTTCATGGGCCATGTGAAAAATGGGAATTCCGCAGGCCACCACTGGATCTGTGGAGTTATTCAAGCTTTTTGAGTTGTTGGCCTGCTTCTTTCCACAGTGCTCTGGGTGTTTTGTATTATATCCTCTTGAGTCCAGCAGTGATCCTTGGTTTTCAAGAGATCTTGGCCGGATCTACACTAGTCTTACAATGTTGCTAGTGTCCCTTTCTAACGTGGTTCTCTGTATCGGTTCTCTGTAGCTGAAACGTTACTGCAGGGCACATTGTTAAATCCTTTCGTTGCTGGGTTTGCTCCGCCCACTGCCTGCCTCATTCCTAGCTAGCAGTGCAAGGCAAGTCATAAGCACACACAAATCCCTCCCTCCCAAAACATCTTAACACAAGTCCCAGGGAATTGCCTGAATGCACAAGAGCCAGCCACTTTGCTGAAGCTAAGCAGGATAGGGTCTAGTGAGAATTTGGATGGGAGACCAAATTGAAAAGTTTTAGCAGCAGCCGCATTTAAGCCCCACTGGTCATGAGTTTTGGGCTTTGGACCCTTGTTAATTTTCCTGCAGGGAGCTACAGCTCCTTTGCAAAGAGGGGGGAAATGTTTTTTAAAAAATCATAAAAAATCAACCGATGACCCAATTTGATTCTAATTTTAAGGCAGGATGCATGGGAGTACTTCACAATAAAAGCAGATTCTAAGATGGAAAACTTCTGAGTCCTTTGCATACAATTGTCAGTGACTGCACAGTATAAGGCTGGTGTGATTTATCTGCTGTAGCAGATAAGATAGCAAACGGGGCGAAGGAAGGCGAACAGGAAGTGGGCGGAGCAAACTCAGCAGCTCTGGGTTGCGAGAGGAGAATTACTGGTAGGACAAGGCACATGAATCTGCAGCCACGCTGGAACTAAGAAACAGAACCTGTAAGTATGACTCATTTACAACGTTGGAGACCCAGGGTCACGTGACGCTATGCGTCACAGTAACCCATTCAAAGCGTTAGAATAACACCAGGGTAGATTCCCACCTTGACACCATTATACTGCTATAAATAGGATCTTCATTACTATCCGAGAACTTTTGGGTGTTTATACCTTTATGGCTAAAGAGAGTTCCTTCTGTGGTATCAAAGTCAATTAAATTTGTAGTGACACATGTCTCCTTCTCATAGGTGTATTTTGGGTATAAAGAATTGGAGGGACCTAAAGCCAGAGGAGGTGTCAGATTTTCAAAAAATCTTGAGAAAAAAATGCTGCTCCCAGTGAAAGCTTCTCTGCTGTCATATACAGTTTTGGCCTTGCCCCACTCACTGAAGGTAACCACAGCACGAGCATGTGTATAATTATAGTATAAGTATTCCACGTGGGCAATATTAGTTAAAGTAACCAGCCCTGGGAGAACTGCATCCAAGATTATCATTAAATGCCGTTTGCGTTTGTGGTTAAAAAACTTGCGGGCTTAGGATAATTCACTAATAACAACTTTTAACGATTCAATATTAAGTTCTGATTGGAATATTTTACACTCTTCGTCAGGTGGAGCTTCTTTCTCCGTGGGGCTATTGTCCAAGGATCCTGCATATCAGAAACTTGGATCTGATCCTGTACAGATGTTAGTGAGATGGGCTGTAGAGGCGTATCAGATATAATTTCAGATTGGCATTTTCCAGTATCACTAATAGTTTCCTTGTTCTTGGTTTCCTTCTTAACTTTTAAATCTCTTTCTGCTTAGGACTTTTGTCAAACAGTTTGAAAAGTTTCTTAAATTCCATTTTCTTGTATCTTGTAGGGTTAGCATTTTTTACATTTTTGGTCTTCTTCAAATTTCTGCCCCTTTCTTCTTAGCCAATCTCCTGCTCGCCTTCCAATTCAGCATAGTAGAGTTGTTTCTTTTGTGCCCCAATTTTACTCATCCCCGTTTCTGAAACCACTCCTCCAAGCTCAGGGGCATCTCTTGTGTATGCTTTAGCCCATGTTGTTAGAAGGTTGGAAGTTGGCGTCGGTTTTTGCTCAGATGTCTTAGTTTCAATTCCACTTGTGTTGCCTTGGATTCCTTCCTTAGATCTGCTGAGAGCAAAAACTGTTAGTGTAGTCAGAAGCTCCTTGCATTCTGAGAGAAACTTCTTTATCAGAGATATATCATCTGCCCAGCTCAGAAACAGTCTCTTGATCAGCTCATGTTGGCTGCTAAGCAGATTGGCTGCCACATGGATTTCTTTATTGTCAGAGAAGAATGTTTCGATATGGGGGTGAATGTTTCGATATGGGGGTAGAGAATCGAAATTCTTGCCCGAAAATGCATCCGGGAAGGTCGGTATGACAGGACTTATAGAGCTGCCTAGTGGAGTTTCAGATGAGCAAATTGGATGTCTAGTCTCTGCAAGGGGAACCCCCACAGATGCGAATTCTGCAGCTAAACTGCATCTGCGTTCCTATGGCCATACTACCTTGAACACACCCGATCTCGTTGGTATATGGAATATGTCAATGGGCCCCAACAGTTGTCATAGAATCATAGAATCATAGAATAGCAGAGTTGGAAGGGGCCTACAAGGCCATCGAGTCCAACCCCCTGCTCAATGCAGGAATCCACCCTAAAGCATCCCTGACAGATGCTTGTCCAGCTGCCTCTTGAATGCCTCTAGTGTGGGAGAGCCCACAACCTCCCTAGGTAACTGATTCCATTGTCGTACTGCTCTAACAGTCAGGAAGTTTTTCCTGATGTCCAGCTGGAATCTGGCTTCCTTTAACATGAGCCCGTTATTCCGTGTCCTGCACTCTGGGAGGATCGAGAAGAGATCCTGTCAGTGCCCTTCAATACCGCTATAAAGCAGTAGTGTGACTCCTACCTTTTACATACTGCTTTCATACTGCTTTCATAGTGCAATATCCTGCTTGGTGTAGATGAGCCCTATGTGTGCTATGAATGCCTGCTCTGACTATTCCTATAGTTTCCTGCAAGGCCCAGCCAGGGGAGGCCAGTAAATTAAACCCGGGGTGGAGGGTGGGATTCCATCTGAGAGCTGGTGCTGTAGAACATGGACCTTCCAGGAATGTTGAGACTGGATTTCTGACAGACCCAGCCAGGCATTTTTATGGCCTGTTAGTCCCTCCATTTGGTAGCCTGCAGGAGCACATGCCTCATAAAGCAAATGGCCACATGAAAACTGTTATGGTCTGCTACTTTGTTTGTCTTTAATAGTCTGTGATCCAGACCTCTTCAGAAGGGGGAATAGTGTTATGTGGTTGGGGTCAGTCTAAATTATCTCCAGGGATCCTTTACTCAGTGCCTCAGATTGCAAAGAGATTGAGGATTTCCCCCCAACTCTGTTTCCCTTGAAGTTGGAAATAGATTTTATAACACTAGGAAAACAGTGAATACCACTTTTAACTTGTTAAACCAATGAAAACATGCCACACAAGAAGTCTTAAGATATGAATGGTTTATAAAGAAAAATGCAAAAGAATATCGAATACAGAAGTGAAATGTGAAACATTATTATTATTATTATTATAATTATTATAATATTTATTTATTTGTATCCTGCCTTTTGCCCAATGCTGGGCCTCAAGGCAGCCTTACAAAATGAAAACATACAGCTAAAGACTAAAAACAGAAATATACAAAAGTTAAAAACATTATTAAATACTTTTCAATATTAAAGCATTTAATTTTAAATATATATATATTTAAAAGTCCAAGGTATAGACAGAGGTCAAGATTATTTGGCAAAGGCCTGCTAGAACAAAAAAGATTTTGCCTGCTTCCAAAAACTCATCGAGCCATTCTAGACTGCAATGATTAGAAAGAAAATACATGTGTACATTATGCAAAACACACTACAGTTTAACTGTTTCTAAAGCTTATGAGAAAAACAGTGAGTAGGCCAAAACCAATTTTACACGCCCAGAAGCACTTTGAAAGATTTCAAAATTGTACTTAAAAACTTTCACCGGCCCAATCTAATTTAATGAAGTGTTTGAAGCTTTCAACTTTATAACGGTATTGGCCAAACTCTTAGAAAAAAAGGAAAGGAACACTGTGTGTGTTGCGGGAGGGGGGCAGTTCCAAAAGAGAACTCTTCTTCTTTCAAAAGGGAGGCAAGCCTCTTATGAACTAAAATTTCAATCCCATTCAATTCCATACCTTCCTTGTGTTAAGGTCTGAAACCCCAGCAATCAGAAGGAAATGGCTGCTACAGGAGCCAGGCGGCCATTTTATTTCCAACATTCCAATCTATCTGAGACAGGAGGGAGGGGGGAGAGCGACACTACTGAGCATGCTCCATTTAGGAGTTATGATTCTGTATTCACTTTAATGGCGCAAAGAAATACTCATTAAAAATCAACGGAAGTGAATTTTTTAAAAAGAAAAGCCATTCCACCAACTAGAAGGACAGGGGAAGAATGCCCCACCACTGGATTGCAGGGCAAGGGTCCCAAGTCGCCAAATTTCATGAGCAAAAAATGACGCCAACCCTGTTTTTCAGTGTCATTTCGAGTCAGAAATGGTTTCCCCCACCCTTTTTGTGCTTTCAGCTGCTATCCTTCCCTCAATCTTTCACCAATCTTCTTGAAATCTTCAGGGTATGTAAAACCAGCATTTCTTTCTGGCACATGTACATTTCAGCAAGATAGGTGAAACATTTTCCATTTTATGAACGTTAGAATGACCCACCCACCCCCAATTACGGCTTTATAATGGTGGAATGCTAAATCTATACTAACCAGCTATAACTACATGGACACTGCTGTGTCCATGTAAATAAATGTTTAATTGTGATTTTTTTAACAAAATAAAAACCATAAAAGAAAATAATAATAATATAGACATATGCAACTACATACTTCAAAAGCCTTCATTTCAAATATCACAACATTCTAAAATAAAAAAGGGGAAAAGGAAAAGTAGCATCAGACTTGATGGATGTGTCTGCAATCCAGGCACATCAGCCCTCGGTTTAGACACCAAGCAGGTCTTTGAGCTTGTTTCCCCACCTTTTGAACTCTGTGAAAGAATATCTATATGATTCACTTTGTTTTCTCTCTTATAGGTTTTGCATGCATAGGATGGTTTGTTGTATATGAATTGATTAATTCCATCTTGACATTCATATACATATAGTGCCTATTACAACCTGCTAATTCTCAAACTATTTTTTGTGTATATTTTTTTCATTCCTTTGTTCAATAAATAGTCCCTTTTGGAAAAGACGTGTGTGTGTGTGTGTGTGTGTGTGTGTGTGTGTGTGTGTGTGTGCATCATCAGGACAAATTTGCCAAGATACATATGATCAGTGTTCAAAGATTGGTTAGTAACATGCATCTCCGAATGCGTATACCCTTACATGCATATTCGCAGGACATTTGTTATCAACTTTCTGAATCCATTGTACTGTTTGACAGTGGCTTGTTTAAGCTGTGGTGGTGCGTGCTGGGCGCCATTTGCCTAATTGCTCAGCAGGGCACAGCTTGTTGTGTCATCTGAACCTGGGCAGCATGGCTTATTGGAGGGTGAAACAACCCTCCAATAACCCAACAAAAGGCAATGGATTATTTGAGGGTTGTTTCCCCCTCTAACAAGCCGTGCCAAGTTCAGTCAATGTGACAAACCACATGTGAGGGGTAATGAGACAAGTTTTGCCCAGCACGCACTGCCACAGCTTAAACTGGGGTCGGATGAACCAGGCCATTGTTACCTGTTGTAACGTAAAATTTGCGGTGGGAGGTTTGGCCTTAAATGGGCAGTGAAGACCCATTAGCTTTCTTTCTTTCTCTTACATTTTTATACTACCCAGTAGTCGAGGCTCTCTGGGCAGTGCACAATTAACTTACTCCACGTGGAGATGAAAAGTACTAGCAGTGGCTTGTTGATGTGAATCAACATGGCTGCCTGCATTTTTGGACTGTCCTTGGGGGCTTAGCCACGGGAACTGCCATAATGAGTGCCTGTACTTCCAAATGTACCATTACACCACTGTTCTCAGGGGGCTGTGTTCACGGCGCCGAGTTAGTGCCCCCCCAAATCCTGTGGTCTTCCTTACCCAGGGGGGTGTCGAGTAATCCTGATGCCAAGGAGGGAGCGTGGAGTTTCTGGAGGTCCTCCAGGTACAAGAGCTGCCCTCTACCTGGTTTCCACTGACCAATAAACAAGTTGCCTTCCACCAGGGGTACATCTACATGGCCTCTTTAACTCGACCTAAACCCACACATTCGTGTTTTAGGGCACATGACACAGCTGTCCATTCGCTGCAATGCTGGTTCTTTAACTCAATAATGTGCATATTAGCAACAGACGATTTACCGTGCTTTTTAGATAATGTTCGACTGTGCACCATGTTATGCTTATGTGACCCCGGAGGTGTTGAATCACATTTTGACAGGCGGGTGGAGCTTTGAAGCTAGGAGAATGTGATTCGCCAATCTCCTGTTTTCCCACCTATCAGCACCCCTTTCCCCCCAATTTGTTTTTATTCCTTCCTCCTTCCCTCTTCGGAAGAGGAGGGGGCGGCTGGGGGTGAGGCGATCGAGGCAGCCTCAGGCTGGGCTGGCCAGCAAGCAGGCAGGCGAAGGAGGGGGGCCCTTCCCCCGCGAGCTTGCCTGGAGCCTCGCTGGAGAGAGGGTTGAGTCCGCTTTATCAAGGCTGCTGACTAGGCATGTGCTCCGCTCCGATTAGAAGCGCAGAAGCAGGAGCGAATTGGCCCAGAGGTGGAATAGAAGCGGATGGCGGACTCCTAGAAGCAAGGCGAAGAGAAGCGCCCATTTTCGGAGTGCTCCAGTTTCCGCGGTCCGATCCGATCGCCATCTTGAAACATTTCGCCCATAGGATTGCATTGCGGAAAAGAAAGGGGGATAACTGTGTTGTTTTTGAAGCTATCTTTCTGAAAATTCTTGTGCTTGGAGAGTCGTGGATGGTGGTCATTTTGAGACTACTCTCAGCTCTCTGCGTGCTGCGGTTCGTGTGCTAGAATTTAAAAAAAAAACCGGCGGGAAAATACCTTTTCCGAAGGGCTGAGGGGCAGAGTCAACTCCCGGTCATGATCACATGATCCCAAAGTTGGAGGAGGGGATAGGCAAAATGGGTAACTTGGGATTCTGGGAACGTCTCTTTCTTAGTCTGAATGGACTTTTCCCAGTGTTTTTTAAAACAGTAGCCCCACCAAATGCACTAACACAACCTGAAATCATATACTAAGCCAAGAATAAGAGAAACACAGCACTGCTACCCACCCTAACTTTGGGGAACAACTGAAAAGATGTGGTGCAAGGGGATGAGCTCCCCTAGGGCATCCCATGTGGACGTGCCCCCACTCTCTCCTGTACTTGGAGGGCCATTAGAGCCCTCCAAAGAGAGTAACCCGGTGGAGCAATGCCTATCATGAGTTGAAGTGAGAGTTCTACTCCTCGGCTCTCGTGGTGAAGCAATGGCTTTCATGAGTTGAACTGGCAGCTGCTTCCCCCTCCCCTGGGCACGTCCCCCTATTGCTGGTAAAAGACAGATACAGCCTTTTTAAAAAAGTTCTTCTTGTTGTTTATTCAGCAACACTGCTGCTTTTAATTCCACCCCTCCTTTGTTTATTTATTTATTTATTCCATTTTATATGCATTACTGGCTTATCCTTGTCTCACTTCCTTTTGCCCCCAGAAATGTCTGCTTCCTGCCTGCCTTCCCTCTCTCCTTCCCTGCCCGCCTCGCAGGGATGTTGTGTGTGTCTGGCTTTGACTAAGGGGAGAAGTCCTTCCTGCGCTCACTTGGAGTTTTGGAAGTTCCAAATCCATTTTTCAAGTGTGGAAGAAGATTCATATAGGTTGATCTCTACTCCCCAATTCATGGCATGTTGGGATTTCCTTTGAAATGGCCCCATTGAGCTGTCTGCAGGTTTAAGCCCCGCCAAAAAACAGGGGATGATGGGACTGCCTTGAGTCTTGGCGTGCATGTGCATCCCTGGATAAGCTATCATGGTGGTGAGTTTGAGGTTTTTAACGTGCAAATTGACGGAGCTATCGAAAGGGGTGTGAATGGGGTGTTGGTTTTTCATAAATTCCCCAAAAATCAGGGGATGATGGGACTGCCTTGAGTCTGGGCATGCGTGTGTGTCCCTGGATAAGCTATCATGGTGGCGAGTTTGAGGTTTTTAACGTGCAAATTGACGGAGCTATCGAAAGGGGTGTGAATGGGGTGTTGGTTTTTCATAAATTCCCCAAAAATCAGGGGATGATGGGACTGCCTTGAGTCTGGGCATGCGTGTGTGTCCCTGGATAAGCTATCATGGTGGTGAGTTTGAGGTTTTTAACGTGCAAATTGACGGAGCTATCGAAAAGGGTGTGAATGGGGTGCCCGATTTTCATAAATTCCCCAAAATTTAGGGGATGATGGGATTGCCTTGAGTCTTGGCGTGCGTGTGTATACTTCCATGAGGTGTCATGGTGCCAAACACGAGGTTTCTAACTTTCACAGAAAAAAAGTTGTATACTTTTTTAGTTTAATGCAAGCCTATGGGGGGGGAAACGGAGCTCCGATCTGGATCCGGAGCTCCGCAGCGGAGCGGAGCGGGCATGGGTGGAGCGGGGGGCGGAGCGAAGCGGCCCGATCCACAAATTGCGGATCTGGAAGTGAAGCAGAGCGGGGGGTCCGTGCACACCCCTACTGCTGACCATCAATGCACGCACATACACACGGCTCCATGCAAAGTCCTCCACTGCGCCTTTGACCAAGGCAGGGGAGGAGGAGGAAGGAAGGGAAGGGAAGGGAAGGGAAGGGAAGGGAAGGGAAGGGAAGGGAAGGGAAGGGAAGGGAAGGGAGGGGAGGGGGATGTTATTGTCGCCACCGCCTCAGGCAAGCCAGCAGGTGGACAGATACGAATTGGGGGGGGCAGCTCTCTCCTCTCTCGCCGAGGGGCAGCAGGGTTTTTGCATTTTGACAGGTGGGTGAGTGGGGTAGGCAGAGTACTTAAATCACTGTTGCTGCTGCAGTGTGATGCTCTTTTTTAACTCTCGAATCAACGAAAAATCGGGTTTATATTTAATGAGGTGCAATCCAGTTGTTGTATAGCTGAGGGCCAGGACTGCCTCCCAGATTGTCCCCAGAGTGAGCTCAGATGGCAGAAGAGCTGTACTGACTTTGTTCCCACCAAAAAAGGTTGAGGCAAGTCCCTGCGCAGCTTCACAGGAATATGCCTTGCAGTGGCTACGAACCTGCGGCTGTGTCATTTAACTGACGCAACACAGATTCGTAGCCAACATGGGGCTTCGGTCACCTGAAGACAGCCCCTGGTCTCGATGGAATAACTATCCGCCACTTGCTAATGTAGTCCTGACCAGGTCCTTGAGAGCATTGCACCAAAAGGTGACAGATATTGGGAATAGGGGCACAGAAAATGACCCGCCTGCTTACTTGTTCAGCCAACAGCGCCTTTTGCTTTGTGCCGTTCTACCACAACTCCTCACTTCCTTTGCATTTTTGTCCTTTCCTGCTCTTTTCTCCTCCATTTTCCCTTCCTCACAGTGGCCGCCGGTGGGGAGTAGAGTGTTGCGTAACAAGCTGAGCACAGCCTCACTGTGTAGAATGGCTGCATGTGCAGATGGGGCATCTGATTTGCCTGAATTTAGCTTGTGCAAACAAGGCATCCTTTGCTTGTGATTTTCAGACATTACGATGCCTAAAGCCATACAATACAAATTTCATTGTACACAGGTCACATGTTCTACAGTGGATAGAGCTTCAAAGACTATGATAGCTTCACTGGTCAGTAGCCTGTTGCCTACTTTCATTCATTCATTCTTTCTTTCTTTCTTTCTCCCCCACCGTTTTCTCTTTTCCTGGCTTTTGTTCCCCTCCACCTATTTCCCCCCTTTTTCTTTTGCTGCTTTCTATTTTATTCCCCCCTCCTCTCCACATCCACACCCAACTACCTTCTCCTCTTCTTCCTCTTCCTCTTCCTTCCTCCTCTCCTTTATCTTTCTAGATCTTTACATTCCTTGTATTGGGTGAACCCCCCTTTTTAAATCCCCCCAGATTTAAATCCGCTTAGCCTTAAAGTAGGGTGACCATATGGAAAGGAGGAGAGGGCTCCTGTATCTTTAACAGTTGTATTGAAAAGGGAATTTCAGCAGGTGTCATTTGTATATATGGAGAACCTGGTGAAATTCCCTCTTCATCACAACAGTTAAAGCTGGAGGTGCCCTGCCCTCTTTCAAATCTGGTCACTCTAGTATAGCTCCTGCAGCTTTAAATGCTGTGATGAAGAGGGAATTTCACCAGGTTCTCCATATATACAAATGACACTTGCTGAAATTCCTTTTTCTATGCAACCGTTAAAGATACAGGAGCCCCGTCCTCCTTTTCATATGATCTCCCTATAATGTACCATTATAGCTCGTTCCTAAGAATGCTTGATGCCTCCACACTCTTGACTATCATGATCCTGATCGCTTTGCTGTACAGAGCTGGAATTAAGACTTTGGACCTAATTGGTTCCCATAGCAAGAGACAGTGGAAATCTGAAACATGTGTACTAGGGAGCGAGCCCTATTGAACACCGCCCAGAACACTGTAAACCGCCCAGAGAGCTCTTGCTATGAGGGCGGTATATAAACGTAATAAATAAATAAATAAACACAGCGGGGCTTGCTTCTCAGCAAACATAGATAGGCTTGCACTGTTAAATATTCTTAATAAGCTGTTCTCTAAATATATTGTATTTGCGTATATGTGTACTTACCCTATTTCCCTACTTGGGCAATATTACTTGTAGACTCCTGTTTGTATAGGGGTGTGCACGGACCCCCCGCTCCGCTTCTCTTCCAGATCTGCGATTTGCGGATCGGCCCACTCTGCCCCGCCCCCACTCAGCCCATGTCCGCTCCGCTGCGGAGCTCCGGATCCGGATCGGAGCTCCGTTTCCCCCCCCAATAGGCTTGCATTGAAAGCTAAAAAAGTATACAACTTATTTTCTGTGAAAGTTAGAAACCTCAAGTTTGGCACCATGACACCTCATGGAGGTATACACATGCATGCCAAGACTCAAGGCAATCCCATCATCCCCTGATTTTTGGGGAATTTATGAAAATCGGGCACCCCATTCACACCCCTTTTGATAGCTCTGTCAATTTGCACGTGAAAAATCTCAAACTCGCCACCATGATAGCTTATCCAGGGATGCACATGCACGCCAAGACTCAAGGCAGTCCCATCATCCCCTGATTTTGGGGGGATTTATGAAAATCCAACACCCCATTCACACCCCTTTCGATAGCTCCGTCAATTTGCACGTGAAAAATCTCAAACTCGCCACCATGATAGCTTATCCAGGGACGCACACGTATGCCAAGACTCAAGGCAGTCCCATCATCCCCTGATTTTTGGGGAATTTATGAAAATCCAACACCCCATTCACACCCCTTTCGATAGCTCCGTCAATTTGCACATGAAAAATCTCAAACTCGCCACCATGATAGCTTATCCAGGGATACACACGCCCGCCCAAACTCAAGGCAGTCCCATCATCCCCTGTTTTTTGGCGGGGCTTAAACCTGCAGACAGCTCAATGGGGCCATTTCAAAGGAAATCCCAACATGCCATGAATTGGGGAGTAGAGATCAACCTATATGAATCTTCTTCCACACTTGAAAAATGGATTTGGAACTTCCAAAACTCCAAGTGAGCACAGGAAGGACTTCTCCCCTTAGTCAAAGCCACACACACACAACATCCCTGCGAGGAGGGCAGGGAAGGAGAGAGGGAAGGCAGGCAGGCAGCAGACATTTCTGGGGGCATAAGGAAGTGAGCCAAGGATATGCCAGTAATGCATATAAAATGGAATAAATAAATAAATAAACAAAGGAGGGGTGGAATTAAAAGCAGCAGTGTTGCTGAATAAACAACAAGAACTTAAAAAAAGGCTATATCTGTCTTTTACCAGCAATAGGGGGACGTGCCCAGCGGAGGGGGAAGCAGCTGCCAATTTGACTGGTCCTAGTGACCAGTCTTTTAAGAAGCAAGGCTGTCAGTTCAACTCATAAAAGCCGTTGCTCCACCACGAGAGCTCTACTGAGCAGTAAAGCTGTCACTTCTACTCATGATAGGCATTGCTCCACCGGGTTACTCTCTTTGGAGGGCTCTGATGGCCCTCCAAGTACAGGAGAGAGTGGGGTCACGTCCACATGGCATGCCCTAGGGGAGCTCATCCCCTTACACTACATGTATTCAGTTGTTCCCCAAAGTTGGGGTGGGTAGCACGGCTGTGTGTTTCCTATCTGTTAGTATGATTTCAGGTTGTGTTAGTGCATTTGGTGGAGCTACTGTTTTAAAAAAAACACTGGGAAAACTCCTTTCAGAGTAGAAAGAGAAGTTTCCCAGAATCCCAAGTTACCCGTTTTGCCTATCCCCTCCTCCAACTTTGGGATCATGTGATCATGACCGGGAGTTGACTCTGCCTCTCAGCAATTGAAACAGGTAACCTTTTCCAGTCTTTACCCTACTTTTTTAAAAATTCTAGCACGTGAACCACACCACGCAGAGAGCTGAGAGTAGTCTCAAAATGACCCCCATCCACGACTCTCCAAGCACAAGAATTTTCAGAAAGATAGCTTCAAAAACAACACAGTTATCCCCCTTTCTTTTCCGCAATGCAATCCTATGGGCGAAATGTTTCAAGATGGCGATCGGACCGGACCGCAGAAAGAGGAGCACTCTAAAAATGGGCGCTTCTCTTCGCCTTGCTTCTAGGGGTCCGCGGTCCGCTTCTACTCCGCCTCTGGGCAAGGCGGAGCAGGCCAATTCGCTCCTGCTTCTGCGCTTCTAATCGGAGCGGAGCACATGCCTAGTTTGTAACCTTGCCCGTGTGTACAAAGGCTAATGTACATATGAACACACCTCTGCCTCTCCCTACCCTGCCACACATCTTTGATCTACTTTCCTCACCCCAGAAAATAACTTTGAAATGCCACTTCAATATGCAACTCCCCCCCCCTCACCTCCAACCCAATATTTAAGATGGGTCATCCAGAGCCTTGTTGAGATGACCTCATGGTCCAGGGCGACATCGGTCTGGAAGCCTAAACAAGTTTTATGCACGAGTTTTTGTTGCTGTTCATTAGACTTTATTGTTAGAGTTAAGAGCCTCCCTCCTCATTCTCTTCTTCTTTTGTCCACCCTGTGGGCCAAGGTTTATCCTCCCCCTACTCCTTCCCCAATGCTTGCATTGTAAGAGCTCCATCACACCAGTGGGTTAACACTCTCTCATCACGTCTGGTATCTGGTTTTGCAGTGCGGGACTTACATAATGCCATCCCTGTCCTGCACCCATCTGGCCTCTTTTCCTCCGTTTTGTGTATTATTTTGGTGCGGGGAAAATCTGGATTATTTTCCCCAAGTGGATTTAACCCTTAAGCCTCCACGTATTGCTGTCCTCCCACTTTTTCCTCTGTTGGGGCCGTGTGCTTTGGATGGAGTCTTGCTAACGAAAGGGGCGGGCGGGGTGGTTCTCCTCTTCCAGCATGCCGTGTCAAACAAATGGGCTTGTGCTGAGTCGGTTGAATGGACTTTTTACTGCTCCACCCTCATTGCCTGCAGAAATGGACCCCAGCCAATGAAACATTAAATCAGTAAATCGCTAGACAAGGGGGGCAGAGCAAGGTGGGGGAGGAGCCCACGCCCATCAGAGTACCACAACCAATGAACTGGAGGCGGAAGAAGGGGGCCGGGTGGAGTGGAAGAGCAAACAAGCGAAAGGGAGGATTCACGGTGCAGCACAATACCACAAACCCACCTGAAAGGGACTATTACCTTGACACGCTTACGAAATGGAGGTAAAAAACACTGAGACAAAGCGGGGGGTGGGGGTGGGGATAGGTGTGATGGAGCCCTAAGTTAAAGTGCCCTGGTTTTGGTTTTAACCTTTTCATTCCTCCTGTCACTGCTGAATGCAGCAGCACTTAGCTAGCCCAGCTGCTTGGCAGCCACATTGCCTACATGCAAACTCTCTTCTCCTGCTTTGGAAGACGTCAGAGAGACACTCTTCAACAATGTACCATTATTCTACTCCAGTCACCCTAAGTGGTTGGTGTGGGTGTGTGAAATGGCAAGGAACAGCTTTGCCTTCTAAATTTCATGTTTCACTCCTCTCACATCCCCCCTCCTTAGGACTCCCTATGCTTTAAACATCGCATGTGATTGGGCACTCTAACAAAAGAAAGCAAATCCTCACTAAATTGTGGAAATCAAAGGCTTATGTCCTATCACAGCAAACAAACAAACAAACCCTCACCTTCAAGCGATCTATTAAGACAGATTCTGCAGAGTGTGTGCAGAAGTTCACGAGTGGTGTTTTAAAAAAGCGATCCAAAGGAGTAGACACCATCCTCACCCACAGAAGATGGCCTGTTTACTATGACATCTCACATTCTGGCTGCAATCTTACCTGGAAGTAAATCCCATTGAATGCAGTAACCTTACTCCTGAGTAGACACACATAGGATTGCACTACTAGATGACTTTGCTGACCAAGAAGGCTACTTTCTCATTCTACTCATTGAAATTGCCTTGGCAGCTCAAGTGCTGGTAAATACTTGTGTTCCTAATTTTGTCTCTCCTGTCCTCTTTCATGCCTGTCTACATCACTAAGGGCACAATCCTATGCATGTTTAGACAAATAATAATAATAATAATAATAATAATAATAATAATAATAATAATAATAATAATAATAATGCCCTAGGACTCACAGCTTTTCCTAGCCAGCAGATCAAGGGTTCTGGGTGTGGCTTGTTACCCACGGCAACAAACCATCCTGCAGGGCTGGCTGGGAAATGCTGGGAGTTGTGCCCTTATGACTCCCACTTGATCAAGTGGGCTGAAAATACACTGCAGACACTGCAGTAGTTAAAGCTGAACCAGTAAAGGAACAAAAACTCAACATCTTCCACCAACTGCCCTGAGAGAAGGATCCTGATGGTTGTTTATTGTGGTATTATTATTATTGGTTGTTGATGTTATATTATTTATAAGCTGCCTTGGTAGGATTTGTATCCTGGAGGCTAATAAATAATTACAATAAAAAATATTTTTTTAAAAAATAGGTAATTGAGGCACAATACTCATTACAATAACAGTGGATAGAGAAAGGTGGAGGGTTTTATTTCTTCTTCCTTTCTTTGACCATATATTTGCAAAAGGCTTGCAGCTGCTTCTGGTGGCAGCTCAGCTTTGCAAAGCAGCCCCGACCATATTCAGGGGCCTGAATGTTCTGGGAACAGCAGTACTTTGATTGTACGCAGAAGAACACCTTAATAGGACTTTAGAATTCGTTGATTTTGCTCTGGAGCAGGTGTGCCTAGAAGATGCTGGAGCAGCACCAGAGGAGTTCATTCACTTCATTTCCTTTTAGTTCTTCATGGTCCTTTGCTGCCTGCATTATGTTTCCAGTTTGTCTTCATTTATATATCAAATTCCTTATTGTTTTTATTGCCTTTACTTTGCTTTATTATTTCTTGTAGCATCATTTCCAAAGGTATTCATGGGGTTGGGGGGAGGGGGAGAGAGATGGCTTTGACATGTGTGGGGGGGAGCCACTTCTTCTTCCTACGGGATGATACTGTGACATCACATCCTGACATGACTAGGTTCACAGGATCACTGGTGCCCACCATGGCTTAAATACGCGGTGGTGGTTTTCCGCTGTTGCCAGCCTCCACTTTTAGGGCAGGATAGATTTTTGCTATAGTCTGCAGCAGGGTTCTAGAGTGACTTATTACTCAAGGCAACAAGGCACCCAGCCTGGGTTCGCACATCACAGTAAGCCACAGTTACTTCCCACCACAGCTTGAATATTCACAATGCTGATCAGCATGCACCACAACCCCTCTTAGTCCCATTAAGCTCAGTGGGACTTGCTCCCATGTAAGTGTGTCTAGGATTGGAGCCGTAAGACCAGCAGTGGAAACGAAAGTGTGCTTTACTGTTGCAGAGGGTGGGGGTTCGCGCATTTGGCATGCAACGTAGCAATGGATGGTTGAAGTAATGTTTGGCAGAGCACGGATGGTGCAGGAAAAGGGGAGAGAGAGAGGGAGAGAGAGAGGGAGAGGGAGAGATGGTTTCCATAGAAACAGCTGCATCATATGATTTCCGTCAGTCTGAAACAACAAGTGGTGCTAGAGGAGAGAATAACTATACAGCAGAGGCAAAAATAAATGTTAACAAAAACAAAAACAAAATCTGGCTGAGATCTCGTACTTCTGTAGTACGAGATCTCTTGCTGCCTTCAGTTACCTCATTCATTAGCTATGACACCTGTCTTAAAACACATGGGGATCTTCTTGCATCTTTCACATTTGCATTTTCTTCCCCCGAATATACCCACGGAGCAAAGTTTTAAACCTAGAGTTAAAATGGGTGGGGTGGAAGTGTGAGAAGACGTTCTGAGTGTTCCTTGTGGATTTCTGCTGCCATCTGGTGCTTAGTTGAATCATAGAGTTCCATCACTCCTACTCCCCCCGCCCCACTTTGAGTCCATGGCTTCCACGAGGTGTTCAGGCGCCCTCTCTCCCTCCCCCTTCACAATTGAGCAGAGAACCACCCCACCCTCCTCTTTTGTCAGTGAGACCGCCCTTTGACACACATGGCTGCAGCCAAAAACAGGACGTCTGATACAGCACAAGAACAGCAATACACTGGAGGGAGGAGCAGCTTTATTGCACATGGAGGGGGGGGAAACAGACTTTCCCCACTCCAAAATAAGATGAAAATGGAGGGGAAGAGGCAAGATGAGCGCAGGACAGGGACAAGGTCATGTGAGTACCACGGTGCAAAAACACATACCAGGCATGGCGAGAGCGTGATAAATCGCTGGTGTGATGGAGCTAGTCAGTCAGATCTAGAGCTCCATCACACCAGCAATTTATCACACTTTCGCCATGCTTGGTATGCATTTTTTCACTCACATGACGTCGCCCATGTCCTGCACTCATTTCGCCTCTTCCTCTCCATGTTTGGTTTCTTTTTGGAGTAGGGAATGTCTGCATTATTTTCCCTCCCTGCGAAATAAATGCGCTTCTCCCTCCGGTGTATTGCTATCTCTAGTCTGCTGCCTTCTTCCACACAGATTGCCTAGACAAAGATGCTTTGAGCTTTGCACAGTGCTTGCTTAGGAATAATTTAAATGTAATCACATATGTGGATCTGTGTCTGTTCAAAAATGTAGGACCTATAGAAACATTGTTCCCAAAGCCTTGGTCACCCACTTGCTGGTTGCAGCCAGGTGGGAAATTGCCCACTTCTGGAAAAGCCACAGACCTTTTGACCATCAAAACTGGTTTGATAAGCTTTGGAAACTAGCTGTAAATGATAAGTTGACTCAACATAGCAGGTTAACAAGAGGGGAAATAACATCAGACACATTTTTGGAAAACTGGTTGGACTTCTTCTCATTTATTAATTTGAATCCAGGTGAACTGAGGCCTCCACTGACTCAGGAATCCTTTTGGTCAGAGGTTCTAACTTAACCTGCATCTTTTTCTGTACAAGAAAGTATAGATTTGGTTATTATTATTATTATTATTATTATTATTATTATTATTATTATTATTTATTTATTTATTTATATAGCACCATCAATGTACATGGTGCTGTACAGATAACACAGTAAATAGCAAGACCCTGCTGCATAGGCTTACAATCTAATAAGTTGTAGTAAACAATAAAGAGGGAAGGAGAATGCAAACAGGCACAGGGAAGTGTAAACAGGCACCGGGTAGGGAGAAGCTAACAGTATAGAGTCAGAACAAACTCAATATTTGAAGGCTATAGGGAAAAGAAAAGTTTTTAGCTGAGTTTTAAAAGCAGTGATTGAGTTTGTAGTTCTCAAGTGTTCTGGAAGAGCGTTCCAGGCGTAAGGGGCAGCAGAAGAAAAAGGACGAAGCCGAGTAAGGGAAGTGGAGGTCCTAGGGCAGGCGAGAAGCATGGCATCAGAGGAGCGGAGAGCCCGAGCGGGGCGATAGTGTGAGATGAGAGAGGAGAGATAGGCAGGAGCTAGACCGTGAAGAGCTTTGAAGGTCAGCAGGAGAAGTTTATATTGGATTCTGGAGTGAATTGGAAGCCAATGAAGAGATTTCAGAAGTGGAGTGACATGGTCAGAGCGGCGGGCCAGGAAGATGATCTTAGCGGCAGAGTGGTGGACAGAGACCAGCGGACTGATGTGAGATGAAGGAAGGCCAGAGAGAAGAAGGTTGCAGTAGTCCATTTACTAAGTGCTTATTGAAGGTATGAACACCCATGCTTCTTTACAGTGGTGCTGTGGGAACATTCGTATTGTTATTGAGTGTTTTCTTTTCTTCCTTTCTTTATTTAAAACATTTGTATCCTGCCCTATATCATTAGGATCTCAGGGTGGCATGCAGATAAAAGCATACAGTATAAAACAATAAATATACACAGCTAAAAACAAATTAAACCATGAACCAAGTTAAAACAATATGTAATTTAAAAGCAGTAAAAACAATTAAAACCATTAAAACAATGTTCCATCTTAGCGACTTTAACTATCAAAGGCTTTGTTAAAAAGCCATATTTTTACTTGGTATCGAAATGAGATCAGTGTTGGCGTCAGTCGAGCCTCCAAGGAGAGGGCATTCCACAGTCGGGGGGGGGCACCACAGAGAAAGCCCCCTCCCTTGTCCCATTTACTCTCTGTGTTTATTGTATTGTATTTGTCCTTACTTGAAAATCAATAAAAAATAGTATTAAAAAAAATGTGCAGGAGCCTGCGGATATTTGTTTGGAAAAAAGAAAGACAGAAAGAAGAGTAGTTATTCAGAATGCTTCATATACATCATTTCTATTATCCTGACAACAAACCTGTGAAGTAGCTCTATGTTATTATCTCCACACTGCAAATGGGGACTGAGACTGGTGGGAGCTTTTAGAAATATTCTTTTATGGGGCAAGTTCATAGTTGAGATGAGATTTGAACAGGGGAGTTTCCAGCTCATACTTTAAATCACGACGTTATATGAGAAATTAAATAATTAAGTAATGCCCCACATGTGAACGTGTGGAAGACAACATAATGCAGCTTCTTTCCACTGCATAGAGGGAAACATGTGGCAACAGTGAATATGCATGCGCGTGGGGATTCCGAGGAGCAGAGCAGAAGGGCTGATAAGTGAGCATTCCCCACCCCCACCCCCAGACCCCACCGAGATGGATCAACCAGCTCAGCTGATTCCTTACCTGATCAGCCAGCAGTAGCAACATTGGTCACAATAGCCATACACAGCAGCAGTACCTTTGACACAGAAGTACCACATAGTCACAGAGGACTACGTAAACAGAGATGTACAAATTTATGCATGGTGTACAGAAAGCAAACAGGGAGAACTCAGTGACAACCCATGAAGCTGAATGGTGGGAGATACTGGACAGATGAAAGGCAGGTGTTAAGTTTGCATCCGAGGAAGCCTCCTCGGACGAAGAGGAGGAGAACAACTTAACCACAGGAGAGGGAGTTTCCTCCCCCGCAGCCAGACAGGAGATCAACACACAGAGGGAGGAGGTCGCAGGTCCATGGGAGGAGCCACTGGCTAGCTAGACCCTTGCCCTGCATGATGTTCCAGAGGTGGAGGTAGAGACGGAGGTGGTGACACCACCCAGCCCTCGGGAGCGGAGGTGAGGAAAGAGGGCTGAGCAGATGCAGGCAGTGAGGAGGAGTGTGTGTGTGAGAAACCAGCAGGGGAAAGATGCCAAGCCTAAATAGGAGGTAGGTGTAACAAGGCAGAGCTGGACTCTGGGTGGGGCCAGACAGGTAGGACAAGAAAATGAGGAAGTCTACTGCTGGGTCTTCTGGTCAACACCTTTCACTCTCCCTGGTTGCCAGTACCTTGCCTTGCTTCTTGACTCTGACCTTGGACTCTCGACTCGGACCGGCTGACTGATGACGCATCTACCTGACCCTGACATCCTGGACAACGGACTCAGCTCTTGACTTGGATTGGACTTCGGACTGGCTATTGACACGGCGATATCGGCATTCCTCATTTCTGGCTGGGGGACTCAGACTGGTAGGCTTACGTTCCAGCATCCTTGGATTTTCCCTCGTGGCTGAACTCCTGCTTCTGTCTAAAAGACTGGGACTTCATCTTTGCAGCATCCAGGCTTGTGTTTGATTTCCTGGCCAGAGATTTATGGCCGGGTAATTAACCAGTGTAATAAAACACTTAAGAGATAACGCTTCGGCTCAAGGCTTGTCTTTGAAAGCAGGGCTTCTTCACACAGCACAGTATCAAAACTATGGAATTTGATACCACAAGATGTCATGATGATACCAAATTGGATGGCCTTTAGACAAATTCATGGATACTGGCTATAATGGTTATATCTTACCTCCACTATCGGAGGCAGCGTCCTTCTCAATACCAGTTGCTGGGAAACAGGTGTGGGAGGGCACCATTGCAGTCGTGTCCTAGTTGTGGGCTTCACACAGGCAGCTGGTTGGCCACTGCAAACAGAATGCTGGACGAGATAGGCCTTTGGCCTGATTCAACATGGCTGAGTGTTCTTATGAGGCTGGAGTTGATTGTTAGTTCTCAGTTCCTTATTCCCAAAAAACTTTGAAACAAAGCTCACTGAATACACTCAATAAGGGACTGAGGGAGACATGAGAGCACTCTTCAAATACTTAAAAGGTTGTCACACAGAGGAGGGCCAGGATCTCTTCTTGATCCTCCCAGAGTGCAGGACACGGAATAACGGGCTCAAGTTAAAGGAAGCCAGATTCCAGCTGGACATCAGGAAAAACTTCCTGACTGTTAGAGCAGTATGACAATGGAACCAGTTACCTAGGGAGGTTATGGGCTCTCCCACACTAGAAGCATTCAAGAGGCAGCTGGACTACCATCTGTCAGGGATGCTTTACGGTGGATTCCTGCATTGAGCAGGGGGTTGGATTTGATGGCCTTGTAGGCCCCTTCCAACTCTGCGATTCTATGATTCTATGCCACAGTATCTTAAAATAAGTGTTGACCTACACAGACATCATGACTTGGGGGCTGTCCCCTCCAAGGTCCACAACCATGTCTCCAGTCAAAACTGTTGTTTTTGCTCAACACTCTTTAATGCACGATGGGCCCAGATAATGAATAAGGAAGTGGGCTGTGCACTCCAAACTAAGCTTTGGGCCCCAACAAATCATGTAGCCACGCTTTCTGGACAATGTCTCCTATGAGATACACCAGCATCTAGCCTAATGCTTCATTTTGGCACAAGATACTACTGTCAAATATTCTGTCACATACCAAAAATAGTTAAGGGGTTGTCTAGATTCAAACATACTGAGAGTATACTTACCTATGAAATCAATGAAACTTATATAAAGTCCCACAGATTTCAATAGGTCCACCCTAAGTATGCCTACATCTGGATCCAACACAAAATATTGATCACTGATGCCTCCAGGGGCCTGGCCTCTTTGACACACCACACTCTTGCATCTGGCCCAGTGCTTTGCTTGGGCACTCAACACTGGCCCCATGCCAATAACAGTCTGGCAGCACTTCCCAGACATACCACCTCTCTCTCTCTCTCTCTCTCTCTCTCTCTCTCTCTCTCTCTCTCTCTCTCTCTCTCTCTCTCTCTCCCCCTCCCTCTCTCTCTTTCTCTCTCACACACACACCCCACCACCAACAGCATTTCTCTGTCTCTACACACATAAACACACAACAGCATTTCTCATGCAAACACTGCAGTTTCACACAAAGCATAACTAGACACAGCAGCAGCACTTCTCTCACACGCTCACAAGCACATGCACAACTTCACGTTCACCACGAAGGTTCCTAACCCAGCATTTGGGGAGGGGGGAGTTCTTTTCCGTCACTTCTTGGAGATATGAAATGTGAGGCAAGACAAGCATGGGGCCCTGCTGCTTATTTCAGGCGGCTGTGCCTTTCCTCGGCATGGTTCACAGCAGCCACGGAAGCAAAAACTAGAGTGGATCTGGCAAGACCTAAGTGGGGTGCTGTGGCAAGTAAGGCTGGAGCATAGATGTGTGCACAGGGTGTGCCGGGAGTACCCAGGCACACCCCAAAATTTGGGGAGCTCTGCTTTCCCCCCTCACTGCTCCCATCCGTGACGGCACGCATCGCTTTCGAGAAAATACAGCAGTGGCAGCACCTCCACCTCCCTTCCCCGCCTGCCCTTAGTGGGCTAGCACATGCACGCTGCATCACCAGTGCGCTGTCTGTCTTTAAGAAGCTTCCCCCTCCGCTCCCCTCGAAGGCGAGGGCACGGGGCTCTTCCCAGAAAATGAAGCATGCGCAGCGACGGTGACAGCAGCGGTTTTATTTTCTGGAAAGTGCCCCGCCGAAGATATTAGAGGGGGACATTTCCTCGGCCCCTTCCCGTGATCCTCTCACGCATGCGGCACCCGCTTTGAGTGGCTGCCTGAACCTTTCTTGGACACGTGCACGCGTGGTGAGGGGGAGAGGATCACGGGAAGGAGCAGAGCCTCGTCTCGCGGACGTTGCCTGCCCGCTGCTGTTGGAGCGTGCCTGTCCAGCTCCTCCATAACTGAAAGCTCCATCTGATGAGTGTTTTATTGCACTCTCATTCCTGGGTACTCATGGAGTTTGCTCAGGTCCCTCACATGACATCGTCAGCCTCCCGCATGCTTTCCACCTCTTCTGGCCTTCCTCGTGCAACAACAAAAAACCCTGGTTAAGTCCGACGTATTTTTAAACTCGGAATCACTGCTCTCTCCTGCTGTATGCAGGAGAAGCAGTGCCATTAGCACAGTGGACTCAATGGGCCTCGTGCTCGTTGTGTACTTCCTCTTTTAAAAGAGGAAGTAACTGAGCAATGAAAACCTGGGCAGAGAAGCGATGGTAGGGAGCGTGTTAACCCCTGGTGTGATGGAACTTCAAAACTCACATTTCAGGCGTTTGTAATGTTTGCCTCAAGAGATGTGTACTTTGTGCTTGATAAACAATAATTTCTTTTGAATACCAAGACTGATCTCTTCCAGCAGGCCTATCCAGTAGAATTTTAGGATATTTTTAGTATGCTTTTAAACAGTGTATACCATGTTTTTAATCAGTATTTTAATCAGTGTTTTATGTATTTTATACCTGCTGTTGTTCCTTGCCTCGATTCAATCGGAAAGGCAGGTAAGAAATATATTATTATTATTATTATTGAATGGGATTCACAGTCCTTCCACAAACAAATCTGCTCCTGGTTACTTCAGCAGTTTAATTTATGCAGGGGAAAGAGCCATTTTTGCTATTCTTATACAACTAGGGGCATTTCTACATAAGACTTTGATCCCACACCTTTACCAAGGTTTCAGCTTCCAGATTCTTTGTGGGATTAAGATCAGCTCCTTTATACATGATTTTCTCTGTGTGTGTGTGTGTGTCTTTCTCTGCATTTTTATGTGCTTCATTATCCAACCACTAGATGGCACTGTGGTATAGCAGAATTGTACAATTTCACAAAAGTCTCATTCTGCCATTTTCCACCACACTTTCCTCTTCAGGGTGGTGGGGTGGTGGTGGAAAACAACCCTGTGATTATGGTTGCAAAGGACAGGTAAGGCCCTGGAGGACGACGGCATTGTGTAAAGGACCCACAAAATACCATGAGTCAGCACACAATAAAAGCCTTGTTTAGAAATCCTTGTCCAATCAGCCCATTTTGTAGCCAAAGCCAATTTCACATGTTTCATATGAAATGTCTCCAAAGAACCTAGCCTTAATAAGGCCAGGTTCTCTACTTTTAGGAACTTGCCTCTTAAATTGACAGTGGCAAGCCTTATTTCAGGAAATTGGACAGGGTTGAAAGAAAGGTCAACCATGATTGCAGCCTATTTCCCCCTCAGGAAGGCAGGCAGGAAGGAATATTGGGGTCTGGGTGTAACAGAGGATCACAAGAGACTTTAAAAATGATCTAAAATGCCTAACATTTAACTCCTTGTATGCCAACTCTCTGTGATACCCCTGCTCTGACCAGTCACGTCATCAGCTGTTTGTGTGAATAAGCTTCTCCAGAGCCAGTGTCAAGGGTAGGTATGGTTGGGCCCCTGCTGAGGACCCATATGCCAGTAGGGGCCCACTAGCAAGAGACCCTCTGGATTTGCCCATTCTCTTCACCGTTGCAACCCGCTTGTTCTCCTGCTCTGGCCCAGAGAAAGTGAGCAGGAGATGCCGCTGCCGCTGCCGCTGCCGCTGCCTGCCTCCTTGCCTCGCTGGCTCTCAGCCTGTCAAGCAAGCAAGTGGTGTCAATGATGAGAAAGAGGAGCAGGAGGAGGAGGAGCTGGTGGCAAATCGCTCTGTGAGAAGGCAGACTCAATGGGCCAGGAGGGGACCTGTTGAGGACATCTTGCCCAAAGGCCATCAGAAACCTGGCACAATCTGAACCAGTTTTGCCTGCTGCTTTTGCCACATCATCATTATCAATTTATTTCTTACCCGACTCTCCATTTGAATCAAGGCGGGGAACAACAATAAGTATAAAATACATAAAATTGATTAAAAACATAGGACACATTATTAAAACATCCTAAAATTCCACTGGGCAGGACTGCCAGAAGAGATCAGTCTTATAGCTTTCTTAAATGCAAAAAGACATTTAAGTTGATGAGTCTCCTCCAGCAGGCCATTCCACAGTCTGGGAGCAGCAGAAGAGAAGGTCCTCTGGGTAACAGTTGTCAATCTAGTTTTTGTTGATTGAAGTAGATTCTTCCCAGAGGACCTGAGTGTGCGGGGCGGATTGTACAGGAGAAGGCGATCCCGCAGGCAGCCTGGACCCAAACCATGTAGGGCTTTAAAGGTGATAACCAACACCTTCGCTCGGAAACTAATTGGCAGCCAGTGAAGAGATTTTAAAACAGGTGTAATGTGGTCAACCCTAGGTGTACTGGTGACCAACCTGGCTGCCATATTTTGAACTAGTTGAAATTTCCAGACAAGGCACAAAGGTAGTCCTATGTGGAGCGCACTGCAGAAGTCAAGCCTTGAAGTTACCAGCACGTGCACGACCATCTTTAGGTCTTCCAACTCTAGGAAGGGGCGCAGCTGACGTATCAGCCAAAGCTGATAGTAGGCACTCCTGGCCGTTGCATCTATCTGGGCTGTCATTTGGAGCGACAGATCCAGGAGCACCCCCAAGCTGCGAACACAGTCTTTCAGGGGGTGTAGACCCATCCAGAACCGGTTGACACACCTCCAAACCCAGGTTGTGGCCTTTCCAACTATAGAGACTGAACACATGGAGAGGGAGTGAAATTGTGCCACCATCCCTCCTTCTGACCTTTACCCATTTATAGGCACTTGGTTGGGAAATCTGGAAAAAACACATTCTTCGATTACATGCTATATGTGTACTAATTTCACATGGGCACAACAGTCAACACAGGGAGGTGAGAAGTAAAAATTCATCCCCCCTTCATGCATTCACCTTGACAGAACTGTAAAGCCAGGTGCATTTTTTTCAAATTTTGTACATACATATGAGTAAACGCTTGAGAGGGCTCCACACTTAGAGGCAGCCTAGAAACTCTAACTCTGTGTGTATGTGTGTGTGTGTGTAAGTGTTTTCTGTTCAGATATTCAAATTTTATTTATTTATTTATTGCATTTCTATACCGCCCTACAGCCGAAGCTCTCTGGGCAATTAAAAATAAATGTATAGTAAAACAGTAAAAATAATAGAATCAAGCCTTTTCAACAGCAGCAGCAAGAAGCAATCTAAGATTAAGGTAAAATGGGGGCGAGGGTGGGGGAGAGACAATTAAAAGCAGCAGCCACTGATCACCTCTTTAAAAGCCTGGAGAATGAAAAGAATGAAAATGGGTCTTCTAAAAGAGAAAGAGAGTTGCTGCCTGCTGAGCCTGCCTAGGGAACATATTCCATAGCTGGGGCACCACCATTAAACTGGCCCTCGTCCTGATCAAGCAAATCCTGATCATCTCTGAAAGCAAAGACACCCAAGATATCCAATGTTTTGGGCAGGTTCAGACAGGCCTGGGGAGGGAAACCTCAGACCTGTGGGCCAAATCTGTTGCCCAATGCACCCCTCTAGGTTTTTCCTGGTGGCAACCGGGGGGGGGGGGCCCTTCCCTGGCCCCAATGCCTTCCCCCAGCCACCCATTGCTTGGTTGTTGCTTTTCTGCAGTGTCTTCCCCCATTCTCAAAGGATGAAATGCCTCTCCTAAGACGTAGTTACTGGCAGTAGGCACTTTAAGCTACAACATGGTGGGAGGGGTCTTGCTCCTTTTGCCCTTGGCCCCACTCACCACTGGAATGCAGCCCCTGAGAGCATCTCCAACATGCAATTTCGTCCACAGGCTGAAGGAGGTTCTCACTCCTCACATAGGCTGCGCATCTTTCAAAACCTCTTGAAGAGCTTTTCATTTAGACTTTAATTTATTTAGTCTTTCATTTCGACTGTTGTTTTTATACTGTTTTTTGTTTTTGATGGTTTTTAAATTTTGTATTTTTAATGTTTACCATTTTTAATTGCTGTAAACCGCCCAGAGAGCTTTGGCTGTGGGGTGGTATATAAATGTAATAAATAAATAAATAATAATAAAAAATAGACTTTATCCTGTCTGAGGGCACATCTACACGAAGGGTTTGCCTCGGGGTGCCTTCGCAGTAGCGGCATGTCATCTACATGACACAGCTGCCATTGCGAAGCCATTTGAGGGCAAACCCTGGAAACTCCACTCCAAAAAAGTTACTGAGGCACTTACTCAGACTTCTTTGGCAGTGGAACCCATGGTGCCCCAATTGGTTACCATGGGCAGCCCCGTACCTCTAGAAAAGTAAAATAAAGAAAAATGGGGGGGGGGAGAGAAATGGGCCATACCTCCCCCTTTTTTAATTTTATTATCTGTATCTGCGGAGCTCCGCAGATACAGATAATAAAAATAAAAATCGGGGAACGGGGAGCCAGAGTGAGAAGTGGTTTGCCCAGTTGCATCCTCCTCTGCTGTCTCGTTCCTTCCCCCTCCCATTTTTATCTGTAACTGTGGAGCTCCGCAGATAGATTCTAAAATTAAAAAGGGGGGAGGAATGGCCTCATTCCTCTCTTCCCCCACCCCCATTTTTGTTTGTTTTTTACTTTTCCAGAGGCAAGGGGCTGGAAAATTCGCACTTACCTTCCTTCCTGTGCAAATGTCTCTCTGTCCCAATGGTCAACATGTCCTTTCCTCGCTAACATCCTTGGCCCAGGAAGGGGCCATGAGCCAATGTGCAAAAGGTCCGACTCCTGGGCAGCCAGAGCTACCCCCAAACTGACCAAGGAACTGGCTAGGGTCACATCTTCAGGCCCTTCAGTTGACCTGGTATGATCTGTGCGGGGAGGGCATCACCTGGGCCCCTGCCCTCCTCTTTTGTCAGCTAGACCCGTCCCAACAAAAAACAGGATGGTCCGATAGAATGAAAGGACAACAATATACGGATGGAGGAGCACATTAATTTTGCATGAAGGGAAAAAAACCAGACTCTCCCCGCTCCAAAAAGAAATGAAACATGGAGGGGGAAAGGGGAAATGAGTGCAGGACATGGATGACGTCATGTGAGTACTGGGCTGCAAAACCGCATACCAGGCATGGCGAGTGTGCGATAAATCACTGATGTGATGGAGCTCTAGGATTTATTTCTGCGTAAACAAGCTTAGGCTCGGACGTTAAGGCTAGAATCCTATGCACACTTATGTGGGAGTTAGTTCAATTGAACATAGTGGGATTTACTTCCCAGAGTTCCAGTGCTAGACTTCCCACTCTTACCTAAGCAACTAGCAGTGAAATCCTATACATGTCTACTCAGAAGTCTCACTGAGTTCAATTGGGCTTACTTCTAGGGAAAGAGGTATAGCTTTGTAGCCTAAAGCTCACTTCACATATTACATATTTTATACGAATGCTATTCAGAGGTACAGCATGAATGAAAAAAAAGTTTGTAAAAATGTCAGTTGATTCAAAATTGTATTATTTTAGCTGTACACTTAAGATGTTTTAAACATACAGCACCTGAAATTGTGAACAAAGGAGACACACTTGTGCTTCCAAACACATAAATCATTTAGTTCTTTTATTATTTTCATATATCTTCCAAGCAAATAGTACGCAACATATACATATACATACCTTCATTAGGAAGTTAGAATTGGCAATGGTAGACTATACCCTGGCCTCTATGAACAATTTTATCCCTAAATGAAATCTAAAGAACAAAATTTTCTATTCCTGACATACATATTTTGTACTGTGCATTATGAACCTTTTCAGTTATACCCCCAACATTATTTTAATGTGTTATGGATTTTTCTGGTTACTTTGGACAAAAGGTGTCAAACTTATAGACCCAAACATGTATCATGCTTTATACATACAATTAAGGGTTTGTTTCAATGAATGGTCCCCCCCACCATGAAAGCCACTCATTACAGATGGCCATTGTGGCTAATAATTTTACTAGGGTCATAGGCTATCCAAAAAGAGGGGGGATATCTTTATTCTTTGGGCAGCGACTCCTCCTGCCTCTTCTTTGCTTAACCTCTCTGGGCACTGCACCAAAGTGGATTTGGCCTGTGGTGCTGCTGAGAGAGAGTGTGAGCAGCTACCTCTACCCAATCGCTCACCCTCTCCACCTAGGCAGCGCAACTTGCTCATTGGCTTCTCCCCCCTGTTGTGCCAGACAGAGGGAAGGAAGAAGAAGGTGTGACAGCTGGGCCCCCCATCACACAATTACACAGCCTTTCTTTCTCTTGGCAACAAGGCACTGGGCAAGTGATGATTGCCACAATTTCCAGTGGCTCACCTGCCCTCTCCCTCTCTAGTGCTCTACCTACTCACTCATTGGCTGAGTTTGGACAACATGCTAATTAATGGGTGTGTGGGTGTGTAATAGGAACAGAATGGGAAACAACCATTGATTAGTGCGTTGTCCGAACTCAGCCATCCTCTCTCTTTGGGCAATCCAACAGGAAGGACTGGGCTTAGTAGAGCCATCCGGAGGGAGGGAGCAAAAGGAGATTGTGGTTTTCTGAGTGTAGCCATACATGTACTCTGGATTTTAGGAAAGCTAATTTTAATAAACTCAGAACCATGATAAGTAAGGTCCCATGGCAAGTGAGCCTAATGTGAAAAGGAGTGCAGGATGGGTGGGAGTATTTAAAAAAGGAAATTTTAAAGGCACAGTTACAAACAATTCCAACAAGGAGAAAAGATAGAAGACAACAGAGGAAACCAATGTGGCTCCACAAAAAGCTTAGAGATGACCTGAAAACAAAAAAGGATACATATAGGAAGTGGAAGGAAGGCCAGGCTACAAAAGAAGAGTACAGACAGGTGACGCAGAAGTGCCAAAATGGCATCAGGAAGCCTAAAGCTGAGATTAGCAAGGGATGCTAAAAGCAATAAAAAGGCTTTCTTCAGATACGTGAGTAGTAAAAGACAGAGGAAAGAAGTGGTGGTTCAACTGCTTAATGAGGATGGCAAATCGATAACAGATGACAAAGAAAAGGCTGAAGTGCTCAATTTCTACTTTGGCTCAGTCTTTTACCAAAAGCGGGTCTATGACCCCCCCTGTAAAAAGTGAAGCAGAAGTTGAGGGGGCAGGATTACAGTTTGAGATTGATAAACAAATGGTCAAAGAACACTTAATTCAAACTCTCCAGGACCCGATGAACTGCATCCTAGAGTAATGAGGGAGTTCGCGGAAGAACTCTCAGAACCTTTGTCTATTATCTTTGCAAAATCATGGAAGGTGCCGGACGACTGGAGGAGGGCTAATGTTGTCCCTATCTTCAAAAAAGGCAAAAAGGAGGAACCTGGAAACTACAGACCAGTCAGTCTGACATCCATCCCTGGAGAAATTTTGGAGCAGATGATAAAGAAGTCACTCCGTAAGCACCTTGAAAACAATGCACTGATTACTAGAAGCCAGCATGGATTCGTCAGAAACAAATCCTGTCAAACTAATTTGATCTCATTTTTTTAAAGGATAACCTCCCTTGTGGATTGTGGGAATGCTGTGGACATCACAAATCTTGACTTCAGCAAAGCTTTTGACAAAGAACCACATGATATTCTGATTAACAAACTAGCTAAAAGTGGGCTAGATGGAACAACTATTAGGTGGATTCACAGTTGGCTACAGAATCGGACTCAAAGAGTACTTATCAATGGAACCTTCTCAAACTGGGGAGAGGCAACGAGTGGGGTACCGCAGAGCTCAGTCCTGGGCCCAGTGCTCTTCAACATTTTTATTAATGATTTGGATGATGAGGTGCAGGGAATGCTTATCAAATTTGCAGATGACACAAAATTGGGTGGGATAGCTAATACCCTGGAAGACAGAAACAAACTTTAAAGTGATCTTGATAGGCTGGAGTGCCGAACTGAAAACAAAAGAATGAAATTTAATAGGGATAAATGTCGAGTTCTACATCTAGGAAATAGAAACCAAATGCAGAGTTACAAGATGGGGGATACTTGGCTCAGCAATACTACAAACGAGAAGGATCTTGGAATTGTAGTAGATCACAAGCTGAATATGAGCCAACAGTGCGATATGGCTGCAAGAAAGGCAAATGCTATTTTGGGCTGCATTAATAGAAATATAGCTTCCAAATCGCGTGAAGTACTGGTTCCTCTCTATTAGGCCCTGGTTAGGTCTCATCTAGAGTATTGTGTCCAGTTGTGGACTCCACAATACAAGAAGGACGGAGACAAGCTGGAGCGTGTTCAGAGGAGGGCAACCAGGATAATCAGGGGTCTGGAAACAAAGCCCTAATGAAGAGAGACTGAAAGAACTGGGCATGTTTAGCCTGGAGAAGAGAAGATTGAGGGGAGACATGATAGCACTCTTCAAATACTTAAAAGGCTGTCGCACAGAGGAGGGCCAGGATCTCTTCTTGATCCTCCCAGAGTGCAGGACACGGAATAACGGACTCAAGTTGAAGGAAGCCAGATTCCAGCTGGACATCAGGAAAAACTTCCTGACTGTTAGAGCAGTACGACAATGGAATCAGTTACCTAGGGAGGTTGTGGGCTCTCCCACACTAGAGGCCTTCAAGAGGCAGCTGGACAAGCATCTGTCAGGGATGCTTTAGGGTGGATTCCTGCATTGAGCAGGGGGTTGGACTCGATGGCCTTGTAGGCCCCTTCCAACTCTGCTATTCTATGATTCTATGACCCACCCTCTGCCTGCTCACTTGCATCCTCTGAAGGAAGGTGAGTGAGAGAAGGGGGGGTTTGGCAGCAAAAGAGCCTTCCGCCTGCTCTTTCCCCCTTTCTCACGGGGCAGCGTGGAGGAGGATGGGGCTCGCTGGGCCCTATCTCCACTGCCCCGCCACTGAGAGGCAGCGTGCAGGTGAGGGGGCTGCTGATCCTGCTGTGCCCGTGCTCCCTTGCTGGGGTGCCCAGAGAGGGTGGCGGGGGGGGGGGAAGAAGCAAGCTTGCCCCCTCCGCCCCCACACCTTCGTTCTGAGGCAGGTGACCGCGTCCACCCCACAGGAGCAGGGGTGCGGGCTGAGGCTGGGGCTCCTGGCGCGCGGGAGCCCCCCCTTCTCCTCCTCCTCCCCCCCTCCAGCCTTCGTGGAAGGGGGCAGGGCAGGGCAGAGGAACAGCCGCTTCCCGTTGTTCGGTCGCCTCGACTCCGCAACCGGCGGGGCGAAGCCGCCTTTCCCGTGGCGGGGGCGCCCTTGCGGGCCGGCCGGCCGGCCGCTGGCGCGCCTTCTCCTCCCCGGGGGGCGGGCCGGGCCTCGGCCTCTCGCGTCTCCGAGGGCCGGGAAGGGACGGCTGAGGACGAGTTTCCGCTTCAACAGGCTCCTCCTCCCCCCTCGGAGGGGCGTGGGCTGCTCGCGCTTCTCCCCCACCCCACCCCACCCGGGGGGGCGGAGAGAGGGCGCATAACGCGGCGCGGGGGAGCCCCCCCCGCCGCCCAGCCCTCCCCGGCTCCCCCCCGGGGCGCTGCGAGAAGCCATTTGGCGGAGCGGCGGCGGCCCCGCGCCTACCTGCGCGTCTTTCTGGAGCCACACGTTCCCTGGCTGCCTTCGACACGGGGCTGGGCGGAGCCGGCGGCGCGCTGCCTCTCGGACGCGGCCCTTCTCTTAAGGTGGCCTCGGCTCTGGGGAAGCGCCTCGTCCCGCGCGGGGCTCAGGCTGCCATCCGGCCGCGCCCGCCGCTCATAGGCGGTGGTGAATGCTCGTTAAAATCTGCGGGGAGTTAGATGGCGTTTTCCAGAACAGCGCAGCTAGTCCTCATTGTTCCGGAAACAAAAGTCCTTTAGGAAGTTAGCCATAACAGCTGCCCCAGCCTCCAGGAATGTGGCTTTGCGCTCCATGCCACCCCCCACTCGCACCCGCACCCGCTTTTCTACTGGGGATAATGCAACAAGATACATTGCACCTGGTGAGCGGTGAGCCACCCTTGGTCTCTGCACTTCCTCCCTAGTTCTAACCCTGCGGCTTGTCCCTAGTGCCTTCTATGAACCCTTGCTGGTCCTGGCCTTGGATAATTCAGCTCTTGCAATGCAAATCATGTGCTTTTCTCCGCCGCAGGTCTCCTCTCTGAATTGTCTTTGGCCTGGGAGGCTTCTATGTATGGTACCATCATCCCGCGTCATTCACAGAATTTAAAGGGGGTCCAAAGAATGTAATCTTCCGTTTGGAACCTCCATCTTTTCCTACAGCTTCTTCCATTTTTTCTCTTACTGCAGATATTCTGTCAAGAAAGAAAAGACGATAGCTTCACTAGGCCTCCTGACTAGGAGCGCTAGGAACCCTCTGTCTTGAAGCACCCTTCAGATATATGCATGAGGATATGTCTGAATGATTCCTATACCAAGAACTCCCAGTGAGGCCCACTTAACATCAACATTGTCGGCGACAGTTTAAGACTTTCTTCTATTTCCAGGGAGCTGATTGCATATGATGAGCTGTTTAATGTATCAGTTTATAATTGCCAGTGGTTTTTTAGTTGTTGCATGAGGTGGTTGTATTTTAGTGAAAAGTGTGTTTTGTATGTCTTCATTTTAATGCAAGTTGCCTTGAGTCTTTTTTTTTTTTTTTGAGAAAGTCATAAATAACAAGAACAAGAACTTCTTCCAAATGGAAAACCAAGAGGCAAATAAGCTGGGTGGAACTGTTTCCCTGCTGTGCTAATTTTCTATTTGCAATGATTTCTGTACATGGAGGAACATTCAGAACAGGAATCCACATGTGCAGTCTAAAGTAGCGCTGTCCATTTTATCGCTTGAGTGTTCATTTCCAGCTCATTATGCTGCATGTGCAGGGCTGGTGCTACCATAGAGGCCACTTAGGCGGCCGCCTAGAGCGCCAAGCTTAGAGGGGTGCCAGGCACAGCACAGCACTCATGCGCGTTGGCTGTGAGTCGGCCCGGCCTGAGGATTCAGCTGGGCCTGGGTGGGTGAGATGGCACCCCACGCTTGCGCAGCTGAAGCGAAGCCAGGGACGCTGGGGTGGGGGTGTCTCGGAAGCCCGAACGTGGAGCTGCCCCACCCCACCCCAGTGTCCCTGGCTTCGCTTCGGCTGGGCGGGTGTGGGGTGCCATCTCGTCAGCATGAGGGCGACAGGAGGCAGGGGTTGGGGCTCAGTTCGCTCGCTGTTGCGAGCAGCTGGGCCTCCAGCACACACACCCTTGGCGCTAAAGAAGAGGGGGAAGAAGCAGGCAGTAAGTACCAGGAGGTGAAGAAGAAAGAGAAGAAGTAAGTAAGGTAAGACTGAGGTGTGTGTGAGAGGGAGGGAGAGGGAGAGAGAGAGAATGTATGGGTGCATGGGGTCTTTGAGTGAATGCATGTGTTCATGCGTGTCTTTTTTTCGAGTGAGTGATGCTGAGTGTGTGTGTGAGCCCGCGTGTGAGTTGGGGGGGATGGTTTGGAGGTGATATTCCTATTAAATAATGTATTTTAGACCCATAAACGTCCCTTTCCAATTTGTTTGCTATAATTGGCATGATGTATTTTTTGCACTTTAAAATAAATTTAGCAGTTTAAAGTTTTGCACTTATTTTTTCCAGCAAACATATGTTCTTAAAAATCAAAGTTCGCATTTTGGGGGAGGGGGGTGAAAGTAGCTCACCTTACCTAGGGCGCAAAATAGTCTGGCACCTGCATGTGTAAAACAGGTTGTTTGTAAAGGATGTTCCATGTTTGGGGTTTGCCATTGTGAGGTAGTGTTTTTCAGACCTTCAGGAATCTTTTCACATTGACTTGTCTCAGTTGTGCTATGGAAGGTTTTGGGGAGACATCTCAGTTTATTTATTTATTTATTTATTACATTTTTATACCGCCCAATAGCCGAAGTTCTCTGGGCGGTTCACAAAAATTAAAACCATAATAAAACAACCAACAAGTTAAAAGCACAAATACAAAATACAGTATAAAAAGCACAACCAGGATAAAACCACGCAGCAAAATTGATATAAGATTAAAATACAGAGTTAAAACAGTAAAATTTAAATTTAAGTTAAAATTAAGTGTTAAAATACTGAGAGAATACAAAGGTCTTCAGCTGGCGATGAAAGGAGTACAGTGTAGGCGCCAGGCGGACCTCTCTGGGGAGCTCATTCCACAACCGGGGTGCCACAGCGGAGAAAGCCCTCCTAGTAGCCACCTGCCTCACTTCCTTTGGCAGGGGCGCACGGAGAATATATTTCTCATCAGCCTCTGTGTGATTTAAAAGTGTACCCTGGAGAACATTCCCAATATTCTCTGTGCCTTTACAAGGCTGATATTAGTTCTCAATTTCTTCTTCAAAACATTGTGCATGATTAGTCTGAATAAAAAGGCTTATGTTTATATGCTTCTGTACTCCAAAAAAGGTTTTAGGCTACACCATATCATACATCTCAATAACTGGGATACACAGCCATTATTTTTAATGTACTTTAACATGGGATGACCCCCAGGACACACTTACAAATAAGGAACTAGAGACATTTCTCCCAAAGTAGGTTTTGAGCCACCCCAAGGAAAACATCCACACCAGCAGGAGATTGTCCTCTATGAAATACCATAGCTCCACTTCCAGCCGAAAGCTTCATTTAGGCAAGATCCTGTCAGGCATGCTGCCTCATGCTAATAATTACCAGTATATGTGTAAATTCATAAGGAATTTGGGAGAGGGTGCACTCTGAACTAAGCTTTGTGCCACCCTAAATCAATCACCTGCACTTCCAGGAGAGTGCCCTCTATGGCACACGAGCATCATGGTTGGCCCAGTGCTTTAGTTTTGCATAAGACTCTGTAAAGTGTATTGTTGTTATGCCAATAAATGTACAAATGAATAATGTGTGTGTGGGTTTCCCCCAAAATTATATTTTTAACCACCCTAAAACATTCTACCACTGATAATCTCAATGCTTCTGATTTGCATGAGACAAAGGGCTCATCTACACCAAGCAGGATATTCCACTATGAAAGCGGTATATAAAAGGCAGGAGGCGCACTACTGCTTTATAGTGATATTGAGGTGCACTACTGCTTTATAGTGGTACTGAAGTGCACTGACAACTGTTGGGGCCCATGACACATTTACACCAAGCAGGATATAACACTATGAAAGTGGTCTGAAAGTGGTATATGGTATGTCAGTGGGCCCCAACAGTTGTCAGTGCACTTCAGTACCACTATAAAGCAGTAGTGTGGCTCCTGCCTTTTATATACCGCTTTCATAGTGGAATATCCTGCTTGGTGTAGATGAGCCCAATGTCTGCTGCTCATGCCTCTGGCCACTGGCCTAATTTGGCCTGCGGGGCACCTCAGTCTGGTCCAGGCAGCATCTTGGCAATTTACCTATGGGGATGTTATGTAGCTCATAGTTATGCATGGCTGACTGACAGATTGAAGGAAAGTAGGTGGAACCTGCTTGACAAAGAAAAGAAATTGCACAGCATTGGAAATAATGGATCAGGGCGTGAGGGTAGCTGCTGCATCTGTGCATTTTTGTTGCCTGTGAAATACCGTTGCAAGTGGACAGACAGCATCTAGGGTATTCAGTTCTGGCTGCCAAACTTTAAGGACATCGACACACTAGAACGAATACAGAGGAGGGGGCCAGAATGATGAAGGTTTGGAATCCAAGTCCTATAAGGAACTGTTGAAAGAGCTGGGTATGTTTAGCCTGGAGGAGGGCAGATTAAGGGGAGACATTATAGCAGTCTGCCAATATTTAATGGAGTGTCATATAGAAGATGAAGCAAAGCTGTTTCCTGTGACTTAGTTTTCACCAACTAAAGGGTGAAAATTGTGAGAAAGCACAATTCAGCCAAACATTAAGAGAAACCGCCTAACAGTGGGCAATATCAAATACTGCCACTATGCTCCAGCTGTTTCTGTTGAGCTTGCAAGATCCACCACTTATGCAACAGGAACTAGCGCTTCTGAAAGCAAGCCCTGAAATGAGTGGAAATCCTCATTTCCAGAAAGGAAATGTCAGCGTAACTCCTTTCTCCAAGCTCCACTGTATAGCTAGAGTGACCAGATACAAAAGTGGGCAGGACTCCTGCAGCTTTAACTGTTGTGATGAAGAAGGAATTTCACCAGGTGCTGCATGCATACAAATGGCACCTGCTGAAATTCCCTTTTCTATACAATTGTTAAAGATATGGGAGGAGCCCTGTCCTCCTTTTCATATTTTGTTCTGACTTTATACTGTTAGTTTTACCCTACCCAGTGCCTGTTTACCCTACCCTGTGCCTGTTTGCTTTCTCTTCCTCTCCTTATTGTTTTATTATGGTTTTATAGAATGTAAGCCTATGCGGCAGGGTCTTGCTATTTACTGTTTTACTCTGTACAGCACTATGTACATTGATGGTGCTATATAAATTAATAATAATAATAATAATAATAATAATAATAATAATAATAATAATATGGTCACCTTAAAGGAGATATAAAGTTGGGTGTAAACTGGTGGCACTGAATCCCAACACTCCAGGCAATCTCTCCTGGCAGTTTCATATATATGTTAAATGTACAATAAACTAATGTGAAACAGTGCCTCCAAATCCCATTTCAGCCATGCGGTCCAAAAAGAGACTGTAGGCAGTGGTTTTGAAAGCTGCCGAGAGGTCCTACAGAACCAACAGGGACATGCTCATAATGTTCAATTCTCGGCGTAGACAATCAAAGCAGATCCATTTCAACTAGGCCGGAAGCCAGATTGAAATGGATCTAGATAATCTACCTCATACAGAAACCTCTGTAGCTGAGTCACTACCATATGCTCCAACACCTTGCCCAAGAATGGAATACTGGAGACTGCCCGGAAATTATCCACTACGTGGGGTTCAGGGAGTGTTTTTTTTAAAAGACTAAGTCCTCATCGCTGCCCCTTTTAAGCATGATGGAATCACACCCCTTTGTAAAGAAACATTCATTGCTATCTTTACCCTTATTGTGGGGTGATGGTTTTCTGAATAGGTCCCAACATAAAAGGGCTGCCCCACTACAATGTAACAAATGGCTGGTTTACATAACCATTTTATGTGTACTTTTATTTTAATTTTATTGTACTTTCACAAGTGTAAGTTGCTTTTAATGCTCTGGAAAAGCAGCCTAGAAATATTCTGAATAAATGAGCGGGGCTTTAATGGCTTAGTTAGCTTGTTTGTTTAGGTAAAATAAAAATATCGAAATCTGTGATTTTGCCAGAATGCAATAAGCCAACATTTTGCCATGAGCTGAAGTATCAAGAAGACAAGCGCCGATTATAGTAATGAATGTCTAAGATACAATTTGGGCTTTCAAAATGGAAACGTTAAATACTATTGCTATGTTACTAAGCATCTTTACTTTCTAGAGTGTAAGTCCCATTTAAACTCAGAAACACTTACTTTAGCACAGGAATTTGCTCTGTATTCAGTTTATATTCAACTTCCTGTCAAATAAGCAAAATTACTGTTATTCTGTTTCCCCCCATCTTTTTGAAAGGAAAAGCAAGACAGATTAAAGTTTGTTAAGACACATTAATTGTCCCCCTAGGGAAAAAAAAGGGGCAAACTGTCGATAATTGGTTTTTTTCCTTGTTATGGTCAGAAGTCCTGAACTATGAACAATTAATGAACAGTACTATATAGGTGGCAAATCTTTCCGCTTGAACATTTTCTATACAAATGGGGAGCAAAGGTACTGAATGCAGGGGATGGGGTGGCACATATGGAGTTCCTCTCCTGAGTTTGGGGGAATTATAAGGGTTTGGGTGGGGAAGACGAGCAATTACCCTGATAACATGTTTTTGGAAGAGGAAAGGGGTGCTTATTTCCCCTAGAATTAGGAGTTTAAAGGAGGTGGTAAATACTTAGCGCAGAAGTGGGGGCAGGGAGGCAGGGGAAAAGCGTGGGTCGGCTTTCCGCCTGACTGACGGCGAAGCGCTGCAGCACCGTCGGTCGGTCGTTCCCCTCCGCTGAAGGGCGGCTACGGGGGCAGCGGCATCTCCGCCGAGAGGAGCCACCTTAAGGCGGGGAGGCGGGGGCGGCGCGGCCTGGAGGGAGCCGGGGGAGGCGGAGCGGAGGCTGGGGAGGAGCCGGGGCCTGCAGTAGAGCCGCAGCCCGGAGCACACGGACCCAGCATCAGCGGGAGGATAAGGAAGAGGCGCAGGGCCGGGGCCTGCACAGGGTCTGCCGCGCCGCGTCGCCCCCTCCCCGCGGCACCTCGCGGTGTTCCGGCGTCCTCCGGGACCGCCTCAAGCCCGGGGCGGCGGCGGCGGCGGCGGCGGAGGAGGAGGAGAAGAGTGCCCAGGCCCAGAAGCCGCCGCGGCCTCCAGTGGCAGCTGGGTCAGGAGGAGAGAGCGCCCCTCCCCCGCGCCCTCCCCCTTCGGCTCCCCCACCTGATCCCACGATTGCGCTACCCGGCCGGGGGGGAGATTCCCCCGTCCTGACACGGAGCCAGGGCTGATCTCGGAGGAGACCTCTAGTCCCCTATAGCGGCTGGGTCTTAAATTTAGCGGGGGGGGGGGGCTCCGTCCCTCCCTCTCTCGCTCCCTCTCTCGCTCGCTCCCTCCCCTTCTCGCTCGCTCGCTTCCCCGGCCAAGGACAGATACGCACAACTAGGCCTTGCCTGTTGTGTACTGCCACAACTTTTGTCTGCCCCCCCGCCCTTCCCCTAACCCGAGAGGTGTATCTAGAATTTAAAAGGCTACTTTATAAGAGCAGAGAGAGAAGCTGCGGCAGGGAGAGATTATAGCGGCCACCAGTCTAAAGGAAAGATCCCAAATGTTTCACTCTCAATTAAAGCCATCACCACCCCCCAGCTAAAATCACCCCATAACTTATTGGTGCTTACTGAGTAGCCTACAAGGAGACAAACTAATTCCCACTAGCTTGTCAGCTATAAATATTTCCTAAACCTATTTAACTAGGGGGTATTCTCCTTGTAGATAGGACTCCACTCTCTGTCACTTAGAGCGATTCTCTTCAAATATTAATTGTAAAAGAGAAGAAGAATAACTTCATTGGCAGCCCAAAAGTTTTTTTTGGGGGGGGGGGGAGAGATAACATCAAGTAGCTGTGAAAAGGGAGAAGACCAACAACAAAAATACTCCTTGGAGGGAAAAGATGCTTATTCACCAAACTGTCAGAAAGGGGGTGTATTAACTGAAGGGAACAGGGAGCGACGGAGTACAGAAAGAGAAAAGTTCCCATTACAGCTGGGGGGATGGGACAGGCGTGACATTACCTAAGTAACAGCCCAGCCAACAGGAAAGAAAGGAATAAACTTTTAGTTTTAAGAATTTGGAACCAGAAGCTCTCTTCCTCTTAGTATCATTGACAAGTCCCTCCCAAGGGAGGGGGGAGAAGAAGAAGAAGAAGAAACAGCAGCAGCAGCATGGGGCCTGTGTGTAGAGCGTGAAGGACAACATCTCTCCTAAAAAAAAAAAACATCCAAGAGAGAACCACTGCAGAAAATCTTACAGTGAGTGACAATATTACATCACATATCCCCCTTGTCTATTTTTCTCTTTTCTCTCCCCAACTGCATTCTCTCATATCATTTTTTTCTCTGTGTATGTTTTGCACCTTCATTGCTGGAATATGTTGCTATTTTAGATATGTTGCCTGCTTGTTTTTCCAGTGGCAGACTCTGTCCCCAAAGCAATTGTAACAGCCCTTTTCAGTTATCTTTCAGTACTGTGAATTTAGTCTTGGCTAGTATGTGCAGAAAGGGGAAAACTATTTTATTACCCAGGAGTCCATGGGGAAAGGATCACAGTAATTAAGAAGTTAATGGGCAGGGTGTGGAGTATATGTAATTAGTTACTTGGGAGGTATACTATTAATACAACTGTAGTTGGATGCTGTGATACTATACACACACAATACTTTGCATTGTGAACTCTGTGTGGGACTTAAATTTCAGGTGATCAACTACATGTTAACTTTTTGGACTGTGAATCATCTTGAATTTGGCATTTTACCCTCTTTCAAAGGGTAATGGATTTATTTATTTATTTATTTATTGCATTTTTATACCACTCAATAGCCAAAGCTCTATGGGCAGTTTACAAAATTTGAATCCTTGTTAATGGCATAGCGCATAGAATCCAGAGATTGTAGCTATTCTATTGATTAGTATTAAATAAATGGGTGTGAAATGTGACTATGCCATTGGATTGAGAATTCAATCTGCATTAAATAAAATTAATTGGATTGGGTGAAATTCAGTGCCAAGATTCATACCACAGCGGTGTCCTTGATTTGATCTTCTTACTTTATTGAAGAGTTGCAGACACATTTTGGTGCCATTATCCTGAGATGGGATTGTTAACTCTCAGGACATGGAACCTTTTTGACAATAGTGCATAGCACGTGACACATGGCATCTGCTTTTGGTAGGAAACTCATACCCAAGGGGCATGTCTAGATCAGCCCTATATCCCGGGGTAGTCTCTGGATCGTCCCTGTGCATCCAAATGGGATCTTGGGGACAACTGGGGACTTCCCCCGGGATATCAGGAATGGCAGTAAACCCGATTTTTTCACAGTCCCATTACCATCCATGTGGCCGCTGCTCCCAGGTGGTCCTTTCCCCCACCCCATGAGTAGCGGGGCACTTGAAATGGGCACGGAGCTGCACAGTGGCAGTCTGTGCCCATCAGGGAGGGGAGTGGGGTCCTCTCCTGGATGTCATGCGGCCATCAAGATGCCCAGGGAGGATCATGGAAGCTGGTAAGCCTGTGATCCTCCTCCCTCCCTCTACATCATATGGTGTAGACATGCCCAAGCACTGACCACTTCAGATAGTGTTTTATAGATGCTATTGTCAGCAGTCACTTTGAGGAAAGAACACATCCTAACTTGAAGTATACTTTTGATACATGACTCAAATCCTGTTGCGACAAAGAGAGTTACAAAGAAATCAAAAGAGCTCTTCCCTCAGTTATGGCCAGCTAAGTCTGCTATTGACAAATGACTGGGTATAGAGTATTATCAGAAAAGGCATCAACAGGAAGAGTTAGGCATGTAATTAATGAAAAGTCAAAACTATCTTGTCATTTACAATTAATTGCCCACTCCTGGCAATTGAGTTATCATTAGGTTAATAAATAAGGAGCATTTTGATAAACTAAAAAAGTGACTCCACTTAATACAGCAGCAGATGTTAGAAAAATGGTTATTATATTTATTTCCTGTTATTATAAAAAATCGGTCCAGATAACAAAAACATGTTAAAAGGGGGAATGCCTTCTGCAACATCCGTATGTCATCTAAAAACAAAGAAAGTGTGCTCCCCCCCACACCTTTAGAACCATTGGTTTTTCTCACATGTACAGATTTAGGCTGCAATTGAATACATTCCTGGGAATAAGTCTCATTGAGTTTATTGGGGCTTATTTTCTGAGTAGAGGACTGACCTGTTAATCAAATCAAAGTTAACTGACTAAGTTAACTGGATGACAGTAGTACATTTTTGTTTAAACTTCATGTTGTATTCTGGTTGGCAAGGTAGATTTTTCTGGAGAACTCAAACTTGCAATATATTGTCTATGATTTTCTGGGAACTAACTAAAACAAGAATTTGTCTATTGCAAAATTGGCATGGGGAATTAACATCTCCTGCCTTTATGATTAACTTGCACTCCTACACCCCAGTTATAACTTGACTTTTTTTCTAGTGATGTTTCTTAATGGATATAAGATAGTAACAAACTTGAGCTGAACTTCAGTTTTATAAGAAAGAGAAATTGCCCACCACAAGTGGATTACAAAGTATTTTTGCTGGTGGAATATATTTTGCTGGTGGAATATATTTTGCTGGTGGGGGACTGTATATTCCATTTCTCCTCTCCAACCCCTCCCTCCCAAAGCATGAATTGGTTTAGTTTCTTGAGTGTGCCAAGACTGATATCTGAGTTGAGCAGAAGACTTGCAAGATGAATACTTGTGTTGAGCTGAAGAGTCATTGATGGTTCTTATTTGTTAAATGCTACAATGTATGTTCATAAAATTCTGACATTTCATTCAGAAGAACTTGACAGTAGAAAGGTAGTTATGCAAGAACTGAGAGATTCTGAAATTCAGAGAAAGGAAGATCAAAGCAGATGGTTATATCTTACTTTATATTTGTAGGGATTGTTTGTTTGAGGGTGATGGTTGCCTGCATTTTTAGTGGAATGGTTCAGTTGTTACGCGGGAATGTAAATGAAAGGTGGGAATAGGGATGGAAAGAAGAAGTTAACACTATTTCATCCTGTACTTGCTCATAACTGCTTTTATCCAATAATTTGAAAATCAGCCTTTTTGTCAAAATGACAGGTTATAGATTTAAGAAAACAAATTTAAAATTCTCTAGATTGATCTCCTTGTGACTTCAGAATAAGCTATCTTAACTCATCTGGCATCTCCTACATAGTGCTGTTAACTCACAAGTTAATGATGATTACCAAGAATTTTGAATGTTATCTGCACAACCCTATGCATGTTTACTCAAAAGTAGGTCCCATTGTGTTCAATGGGACTTCCTCATTAGTAAGTTTGTTAGGATTGCAACCTAAGAGTCTAACATGGTTTATGATTTATGATTTATAGACATAGAGGAAATTGCACTAGCAACAATGAAAGATCAGTGGAGATTATACTAATTCTTTGTATTTTTCTTTAAATATACATTTTTAGTTAATGTGTTTTAAGCAGAGAAATCATACTATATGGAACTAGAAATAATTTGAAGAATCTGAATATTAATATTTTAGAACCTGGTTGTGATAACTTCTATTTCTTGTGAAAACAACTTAGCATTATATAGGGGAATATTTAACAACAATAAAGGGAAGTGTTTGACAGTAATTTTGTCTAGTTCATTAAATTGATATGCCCTTTAGGGCTGTGGCCTTCCTGCCTTCTGCTAAGAGGGCTTGGTAACAATAATTTCATCTTTAACTAGAGCTTGCTAGAAACTGATATTAAAGCTCAGCTATAGAACATATGGCTGAATATTTATCATTACACAAATTTTTATACTTCTTTCCAATAAAATTATCAAAGCAGTTAACATAATAACAATATAACAGTAAAACACAATAAATTAATCAATGCTCATCAGTAAAACTATAACTACACCGGCTGGGTCACTCCTCAGGAAAAGCCTGCTTAAAGAGATGGGCCTGAGCAGGCATCTAAAAACCAAAACTCTAGATGCCCCTCTAATGTCAATGGGGAACATGTTCCAGAGGTTGGATGCTACAACATTAAATGCTCTAAGGGGAACTACTGGGATTACTCTGAGGTGAACCTCAGGAGCCTGTAACTCCCTCGGGAGTGCTCCTTCTGAGGACCACAAACATTGGGCAGTGACATAAGGGGTGAGGCAGTCCCTAATAATAAATAAAAGTATCTTTGGGCATGTGCAGAGTGCCTTCCCGTCACTCAGCCAAAATAAAAGCTGCTACATACCACAAATTAGGGGCTTTGAGGTCAGATGCCCCTGCCTCCAAGCAGGCTTGAGTTCTGGCACTTCGTATTTCAGAAGTAAACAGCTGTCTGTGGTGTCAGCTTTAGGCTCAAGGTGATGGGGAAAATGTTGATGGTGATGTAAGCTTGGGTCTGCCTGAAGAGCAGGAGTTGGAACATATGTTAGTGTGGAGGGCAACCCCTTCCCATATATGTATTTGTTGAATATTTTAACTTGGCCTGAAATTTGTTATGTAGGTGAGAACTGAACAAAACTGCCATTGGTTCTGAGTGTGATTGGCATTCTGCATGCCTGTGCAGAAGACCCTTATTATCCCCTGAGAATCTTGGGGATTCCTGGCTGGAAAATCTACAAATGTGCAGGAAGCCCTTTCTACTGCTCTCTGGTATGATATTGTGGCCTTTATTTTAGGGTACCCACAGGAAGGGCAGTTTATGATAAAAGGTTTATGGGTTGTAATCCATAAAGAGGTGGGTAGAGATTTGAAGGTAGCTACTATTCACAGTTAATTAGGCTTGCTAACTTTTCATTTCAGAAAATTTATTCCCTTGGCATGGGGAAGGGGTGAAGACAGGACAGAAGCAGGCAGATCAGGTGTGAGGTCTGGTAGTGTCTGAGTGTTATTGGTTTTTCAGACTTTGGTAGTGGCTATATAAGTGCTTACTAGTTGGGCTGGCAAAATACTGGCTGGTTGGTTACTCACTGCAAACAAATTGGAACCTCTTTTATACTGTGGTAAACAATACACTCCTCCTACCACCATACCTTCAGGTAGAGCCCTGTGTGTGCTGTAGGTTGGCCTACCTGAACCTGGGGCCTCCAGATGTTGTAGACTTCAACTCTGATTAGCTCCAGCAGTCAGGAATGCTGTAGTCCAAAATGTCTGGAAGTCACTAGGTTGGGAAGGCTGCTATAATTAAACACAATCTAGAATATAGTTGTGTTCTAAAATGAAGGCTTTCACCGTAGATTTTCCTATAACCCCTTAATCTTGAGATAACTTTTGAAAACTGACTATTGTAAGTGCTTGAGTTTGGGTCTGCTCTGAAACAATAATTTTAAAGGAGAAATTCCCACTCATCTCCTTCTTATGTTTAAACTTGTCAATCTTTTTATTTCAGAGTAAAAGTTCATAATATTAATAGTTTTTGAAATGAGTGTTTTACTAGTAGAATTTGCTTAATGAGGGATTTTTTTTCTACGGTTGCAAACATGTGTTTCTCCTTGCAGTCATCACTGGCTGAAACGAGATATGATACGTAGTTTTGTGTATCTTTCATGTAGATTATTTGTAACTTCTTTTTAAAACTAAAACTGCCTTGGGAAACTGAGAATTTAAGGGGAAGAATGAGAGTGCGGGCTGCTTAAACTTTCCCCTTTTGTCATTTTTCCACTCAAAATTGTCCCCTCTCAAACTCTGATTTCCCTTGCAAGTAGAAAAGCAGCCTAAGGGAATATTTTAAGTGTGAAAATACCTGGAGGAGAAATGATTATGCCGTCCTCTCTGTCAGAACTACTCTGTTTAAACAGAGCTTCTCAAGACAGCTTTTGGTTTTAAATAAATAGGGGAAAGCTGCAAGCATCTATGTGTAACACCTCTGCGTAACATCTAGTTTTTCCCACAGTCTTCAGATTCAGTCTGAATTTGTCTATGATGAAGTTGCACAATGTGTGTGCAAAACTCTATGGCATATTAAAAATGAAGTGTCACTGTGAAATGAGTTCAGTATGTAGGAGGATGGTTGGCTATGCCACTCATTTTAGTATCTCAGTGACTAAAGCTGAACATTTTATAGTTCAGATAGATTCCCTGTGGGGCATCCCTAATTTTGCAAAAATGCAAATACTGTGCCATAGGCCCATGTCGTTGTTGATTTGCAGGGGTTTTCCCAGGCTGAATTGTTCTTAGTATCTTCTTGCTCCCTCTCGCTTCATGACATGTGGTGGTTCTCCAACAGAAGAAAATTCTGTCCTTATCCACGTTGCAGTTTTTAGTTTTGGTGTTGGATCCCCTGGTACAGTGCTTCTTAACTGTCTATTGCATCAAGTTCAAATTCCTTGCCTGGACCTTTGAGGTTTCTTACTTTCTTGCCTCCATCAATTGTGTGCTTTTCTTGGCCCCTTTTTTCTCTCTTCGTCACGGTTCTCTTTCTTGGTGTCTACTTGCGGCATTCCTCAGTGCTGCTCCATTCTGGGATAGTCTTTCTGATTCCATTGACTAATTCTTCCTCCTCCTTCCCACTATCCACTTTTCCAAAGACTGTATAGATTTTTGTATCTTCTTCTAGGCTGTGCTCATGTTTGACGCTCTAGCCTGCTTTATTTTTATAACTCTTTTGCTTCTAGTTCTGAAGGTTAGCAAATGAGTGCTAAAGGTTTGAAATGAGTGCTGAAAACAAGCCTCCTCTCCACTGCACACCCTGCTGCTTCAACTCAAAAAAGCCAATTCTAATGGATTTAAATAGTTCAGTCACTCAGCACTGAAAGGGTGACAAGGTCCAGAGCAGTAGTCATGTTAGTCTATTACAGCAAACACAAAGCAGCATCTGATGATATGGGCTTTAGTCCACAAACATTTATGCTACAATAAATATGTTGGTCTTTAAGCTACTCGGTTGCCCTTTTATATCAGAACAGAAATGTATGGCAGGTTTGTGCCTGTTATGTCTCAGATGCCCTGTGCTTTTTAGGATATGGGATAGCTTCTTAGAGTTCGAACCTGATCGTGAGGAAAGGAAAATACTAATTGGTTCTAAAGGAAGCATGTTTAAAGACAGATAATAATGAGTTAATGCAGAGTTAGGGCTACACTACTCAGTTTAATATTTAAAATAGATATATTGTGCTGGATCCAGACCAAGGTAGCTATGATTAACTTAAGTCTCATTGATTTCATTCAGATTAAAACATGACTAACTTAGGCCTCATCTACACCTTGAGGCCTTCCAGGATGGGGTGGGGGGAGGATCCTGGGCTTACCTGCTTCCGGGATTGTCCCCCTTCTTCTCTTTGGTGAAGGATGTCTTTGGGAGACATAAGCATAATGGGTGACCTTGAGTTGCAGTGGCCTGGGGAGGGGGCATGTTAAGGGAAGAATGGTTATCTTTACAGTAATATCAGGAGAAAGAGGAAGAATAATGGCAGAGTTTCAGAGGAAGGGAAGCACACAGAACTTTGCTTCAGGTTGGGACATGGGAACGCACAATGGGCTCAGTCTGCCTTGGCTTTTACCAGCAACTGGACAAGAATTTTGGCTTGATCTGTAGGGGCTGCCGCCACCCTCACATAGGTTGATTTGTCCACTGTCTTTGGACATAGATGATGATTTCGGGCTAGGCCATTATTATGAACCCCTGAGCCTTGCATAGTGCAGAATGCAGTTTAAAAATAGAGCTTGGAATGGAGGACTGTGAAGCAAAGCCTCTCCTAGGCCCCTAGCTAGATCCAGGAAAATAACAAAAACAAATAGAGGCAAGAAAGTGAAGGGAAGGAGGCAAGGGCGAGAAGCTTGCTAAGTGTTGGAGGCACCTGGCTCATGACACAAAATCTTGGCACAATGCTTTTTTCTTCTTAGCTTGGCCACACAAGGATTAAACCCCAGAGTTGTGAGCCAACGGTTCTTAACAGCTGTACTGCATTCTCCAACGGAGAAACCTGGACTCCCTGGGTCCTGAGATACGATCAGTGGCCTCAATATTGCACATACATACACATGCCTTCCAGGCATGGCCCCAGGCAGGGGATCAAACTCCCAGTGGATTTGGGTTGTGCCGCTGAAATAAGTGTGGACCAAAAACAGCAATCGGTGCTTCACAGGGCGTGAAGTTCTATCTGGGTGCACAAGGCAACAAGGTGGTGCAGGCAAAAAGGAAGCTCTAGGCTGGGCAATGTAGGGTTGGGTCCTCCTGAGAGAAGGGAACAGATAATGAGAAATGGGCAGCCTGCCAGGAGAATCCTGTGAGACTCTTAGCATGCACTAGGTTCTGCAAAGAAAGGTCCCAAGAATCTTCAGAGCAGTGATGTGGGCTGGTAATAATGAATGGATGCCAATTGTAAATACAATATTATGCTATGTTGGCAGTTTCAAAGTTGTAATTCACGTTTTTCAAGTAATTATCCCTAACAAGTATGACATATGTCACTAAAGAACTTCTATGTCTCAATGTCAAATGGAAGTAATAAGTAGTGACAGTGAAACTGAAGGAGCCCCAATGACTTCAGTGGAAGAGAGTTGAACTCTGTTGAAATAGATGAGTGGTTGTCAGCATATCATGTACAGTTTTTTTGGTTGCTAAAATTAATTAGTGCAGCCTTCCCCAACCTGGTGCTCTCCACTGAAGGATGCTGGGAGTTGTAGTCCCACACATCTGGAGGGCACCAGGTTGGGAAGGCTTAATTAATGTGTCAACAGTTTTCAGTTTTACTTGTACTTAGTAAACATGTTTTCTAATGCAAATTTATTTATTTATGAATTTGACTCTATTCAAATTAACCTAACTTTCATCGGAGAATTTTCCAATTCATTATTGCTCTAGAGTGTACCCAGGGTGGTCTAGAGTGCTTAAAGAATAAGAACATAAGAAGGCCAGACCAAAGGCCTATCTAATCCAGCATTCTGTTCTTACAGTGGACTATCCTGCCAAGGCTTCAAATTGGCCAAATTAAGCTATCCTCTTGGGTTGCTTGCCAAGTGGTAACTTGGAAATCAGGAATGCATTTGCGTTGATCTGGAATTCCCAAGCTTTGGATACTGTTAGAGAACAGCTCTTTTTAACTTAGTTAGGGTGGAGGACATGTGGGTCATGAACTTCAATTATAATAAAGCTGGGTAGACTGTGAACTGCCCAGAGAGCTTCGGCTATTGTGTGGTACAAAAATTGCAATGAATAAATAAATAAATACTACCATATGCATCCCTTTGCTTTTGGCTGCCTTAGATCCCTTGGTCATGCAGACTTTCCAGAACAAAAGGCATATTACATTAGCTAAAGTGTGGTGGTAATGCTAACAACAACAGGAAAAATGCAAAACACACATGTCATGTAACAGGGAGTGGGAATTGTGAGTAGTACATTGGAGAATAAACCCTGTGTCCCCACCCCCTTTTAAGGCAAAGCATCTTGTATTGTATTTTAGAGAAAACAAATTAAAATACCAGTTCCACCTAAACACGGTGTCCAAGTAGCATGACATGATGTATGACATGCTTGAAAGAAAGGCTATGATAGGAGATCAAATAAGGGGACAGGATAAAGATAGTAAGAAGCCCATGCAAGCTAAAGAGAATTAGAAATGTGAAGGCCCGGAAAAAAAGAGAAAAATTCAGGGAAAAACTAGTTTTTTCCCCATTTTTTTCCAAAGCCTTTTTTGTTTTTTTCCTGAAAAATTGGGAAAATTGAAAAAAATGAAGGAAAAACAAATTACGGTATGTTTTATTTTAGCATGATGAATAAAATGTTTAAGACAAGGTGTTCAGATATTTACTTCTCCAAATGATTTCTAAAAACTATGTACAGTATCAGATTATTACAATTTCTGTGCACCAAGGACAAGCAAGTCCTGGGTTGCAAACTGAGACTACATCTCTCAAATGCAAGAGAAGGATGCATTTCTGCCTCTAGGGGGCAGCACTGCCACTGAAGCAGAGCCTGAAACTGATAGTGATGGCTATAGCTCAGAAAATGAGTCTGATTAAATTTCATGCATATTCATTGAATCTTGGTGTGTCCCCCCCCCTTTTTTTTTTCTCAGTTCTTTTTTATGGGAATGGGGACTTTATGTCTGCTTGATGACACTGTGGAGGACTTGTGGAGACGTAAATAATTTTCTTTGTTACTAATATTGATGGTTTCCTCTGTTGTTGTTTGAAATTATTTTTTGCCTGCTCATAAACTGGCAAAACCAAAGAGGTTCCTTACAGTTCAGGTGCTCCTAACAGTTCAGGAACTTGTAGCTCCATTTTTTACCAAAAAGGTAAAAAATAAATAAATAAAGTAAATTCAACTTATTTTATTTATTTTTTTATTTATTTATTACATTTCTATACCGCCCAATAGCCGGAGCTCTCTGGGTGGTTCACAAAAATTAAAAACATTCAAAGTATAAAACAACAGTATAAAACCATAATATAAAATACAATATTATAAAATACAACTTGTAATAATTGTTTGAATACACTGTACTTTTAATATACCAAATGTAATAATTTTATGCCAAACCAACATGGACATAATTACATTTCTAGATAACAGTGAAAAAAAGAGCTATCTCTTGATTTGCAAATGGTGCAATCAATCAAATTAGCTGAGTGTGTTGGATTAGAAAATAGAAGGCAGCAAAAATTCACATTTAAGAAAGAATTTTACCCCTATATTGCCATTTGGCAGGTTGCATACACTATCAGTATTGCCATTATCAGATTTTTCATACAATTCTCATTAATCATATGCTATAGTAATGTATTATTAAAAGTTTGATACAAATGTATAATAAAGAGTTTATTGGAAATTTTCTCTGAAATACATGCTACTTTTATAGCAATATTATTCACAACATGTTGATAACTATAGAGTATTTTGTGCACATTTATATACAAATTTTTTTAAAGGAAGCAGAGAAGAACTTTAATCGCATTTTCATTTGGGGATTTTTTTATTTACTCAACAGTTGTCCAGATGTTTAGGTGGTATTTTTCTTGTCTGCTTCCTAATGATATCAGTGTTTGTAGAAAGAGAATTTGTATTTTATCTGTGGTGCACATCCACTGATCCTAATCCCCAACTCCAAGATAGTTATTGTTAGCTGAAATTGGCCTCCCCAGGCCTCTGTCTTAGAATCATAGAAACATAAACTAGTACAGTTGGAAGTGGCTTATAAGGCCATCAAGTCCAACTTCCTGCTTAATGAAGGAATCCACCGTAAAGCATCTCTGACAGAGGGCTGTCCAGCTGCCCCTTGAATGCCTCTAGTGTGGGAGAGGCCATAACCTCCCTAGGTAATTGGTTACATTGTCGTACTGCTCTTACAGTCAGGAAGTTTTTTCTGATGTCCAGCCGGAATCTGGCTTTCTCTAACTTGAGCCCATTATTCTGTGTCCTGCACTCTGCGATTATCGAGAAGAGATCCAGGCCCTCCTCTGTGTGAGAACCTTTTAAGTATTTGAAGAGTGCTATCATGTCTCCCTGCAGCCTTCTCTTCTCAAGGCTAAACATGCCAGGTTGTTTCTGTCTGTCTTCATAGGGCTTTGCTTCCAGACCCTTGCTCATTCTCGTTGCCCTCCTCTGAACCCCCTCCAGCTTGTCTGCATCCTTCTTGAAGTGTGGTGCCCAGAACTGAACACAATATTCAAGATGAGGCCTAACCAGTGCTGAAAAGAGGGGAACCAGTACTTCATGCAATTTGGAAGCTATACTTTTATTAATACATCCCAAAATAGCATTTGCTTTTTTTGCATCCACATCACATTGTTGGCTCATATTCAGCTTGTGATCTACAACAATTCCAAGATCCTTCCCCCTTGTGGTATTGCTGAGCCAAGTGTCCCCCATCTTGTAACTCTGCTTTTGGTTTCTTTTTCCTTGGCATTTATCCCTATTAAATTTCATTCTGTTGTTTTCAGCCCAGTGCTCCAGCCTATCAAGATCACTTTTGAAGTTTGCTTCTGCCTTCCAGGGTGTTAGCTATCCCACCCAATTTTGTATCATCTGCAAATTTGATAAGCATTCCCTGTACCTCCTCATCCAAGTCGTGAATAAAAATGTTAAAGAGCACTGAGCCGAAGACTGAGCCTTGCAGTACCCCGCTTGTTACCCATCCCAGTTTGAGAAGGTACCATTGATAAGCACTCTTTGAGTCCAATTCTGTAGCCAACTGAGGATCCGCCTAATAGTTGTTCCATCTAGCCCACTTTTAACTAGTTTGCAGATCAGAATGTCATGTGGTACTTTGTCAAAAGCTTTGCTGAAGTGAAGATATTTTATGTCCGCAGCATTCCCACACTCCACAAGGGAGGTTACCCGATCAAAGAACGAGATCAGATTAGTCTGGCAGGATTTGTTCTTGACAAATCCATGCTGGCTTCTTGTAATCACTGTATTGTTTTCAAGATGCTTACAGATTTTACTTCTTTATAATCTCCAAAAGTTTTCTAGGGATGGATGTCAGACTAACTGGTCTATAGTTCCTACGTGCCTCCTTTTGGGCCTTTTTGAAGACGGGGACAACATTAGCCCTCCTCCAGTCGTCCGGCACTTCACCCGTTTTCGATGATTTCGCAAGGACAGTGGTTCTGAGAGTTCTTCTGCCAGCTCCTTTATTACTCTGGGATGCACTTCATCAGGCCCTGGAGATTTGAACTTGATCAAAGAAATTTGGTGTTCCTTGACCATTTGTTTATCAATCTCAAACTGCAATCCTTCTCCTTCAGCTTGTACTTCATTTTCCCACCTCCCCTTCATTTTCTTTCTTAGTTGCTTTATCCCCCCCCCTTTTTTTTTGTAACACCATCAACAAAAATCTTAGAAGCTCAACCCATTTTAGGGATTTAAAAATGTATTTCCTTTAATTTATACTTTTGCATATCCAAGGAGTCCCCCAGGTGTGTAGATACCACTACCTTATTTATTTATTTATTTATTTATTTATTTATTTATTACATTTCTATACCGCCAAATATCTGAAGCTCTCTGGGTAGCTCACTAATATTTATATGGCCCCATTTCCAACTCTTTATTTATAGCTACAATTTTTGGGTGTATGGGAAGCTGTCTTCCCCCAATTTGTGAGTTGGGTTTTTTTAAAAGGTCAATTGAGTTAACATTTCATTAGGAATTGTGATATTAAATGTAGAAAGCACCTTATTGAAAGATGGCTCTTGTATGAATCATTACACTGGGATCATACATTTCAAGATAATATTCAACCTTATACCTGATTTACATTACTGTGAGAATAAGAAATTTATCTTGTATGAATAAATGTTAACTTAAAAAGATAAAGCTGTCTGCTACTCAAAACTGGTATTAATCAAGTTGCTTTTTGACTAAGGCCCTATCTACATGGGGGGATTTACTCTGGTTCTACTGTGCCTCAGAAATCGTCATGGGACATGACAGCCCCCCTCCCTGTAGCAAGTGACGCTTTTAGGTTCCTGCTGACCACGCTACTGGAGAGAAGAAGGTGCATGGAGGTGCATGTACACACACACACATACACACACACACACACCTCTCGATCTGGGAATTGACTTTCACTGCACCTCAGTGCAGGCCTGAGAGGGGATAGGGATCTTGTGGTATTTTTATTTTTTAGGAAGCTTGTTGATGCTACAGTTAATTGTTCAAGATGTTCACATTCCACATTCTAACTGGCTTTCCAGTCTTGGGCTTCTAAATTAACTTCTACTGTGATATCAACTGGAAGATATTAATGCCCGAAGGAAGGAAATAGGTGATCATTCCTGATTATATAGCTGTGGGAGTGGCTGTAATGTTAAGGCAGATAGATTTTTGAGAATTCTATTAGTATAAAACCATATCAAGTCAGCTTGTCCCCCCCCCCCCCCCAATATGACATTTAGTGTAGAGAATCTACCTGGACAAATTTTGGGAGACTTTGATTAAGAATGTCCAAGCTTCAGCAGTTTAAACCATTTTGCTCTGAGCTGCAAGGTCCTCCTGTTTCTGATCATTTTTGTTCAGTTTCTTCTTTGGCAGTTTGGATTATGTCAACAATTCAGTGGTATTGTGAGGCTCTCCTTTCACTGGCTTGATGAAAATCTGTTACATGTTATAAAATTATGAAGTTCTGGGGTTTCCATTTTAAGTTGGATGTGAAGTTGGCGCAATTTACAAATGTCAAATAGGCATTACAGTGGGAAGTCAGCGAAATCTGCTAGTGTGAGGGAGAGTTTCATGTTGATCAAGTAATTGTTTCTTTTTTTAAAAAAATCCCCATGTTTAAATAATTCATCCACATTGAGACTTCAATGGTAGACTCTCTTGCTTGGCTCACTTCTCTGAGTGATCTGCTTTGTATATGTTTTGGGATCTTTTGCATGGATTTACTCAATTTGTAGTTTATGATGGTAATGGGCTGCGCTCCAGAGTTGTGTTCCAGACTTCTCATAACCCATTTCTTCAGCCTTAGGCCTCCTCTCTCATTAGAGTAATATGTGTAATATGTGGGATGCATTGTATGCCTGGTACCATTGGACACTATGAAGATAATATAAATGGGAAAAATATGAGGATAATAATTTTGCCTCAACCCTGCAAGTGTGAATGAGATAATATATGTGATGTATTTCTTGCTCCTTTATAGCACAATCCTAGGCATGTCTATGCAGAAGTAAGTCACACTGAGTTTAATGGGACTTGCTCGCACATAATTGTGTATTGGATAGCAGCCTAAAGCACAGTATAAATAGTAACTATTGTACAGCTAGACTGAAGTTAAATTTTATCCCTCCTGTGAAGTTTTGTGTAATTCAGTTAATTACATTTTCTAAATAAATAAATAATGTGTTAGGATCAAACACTTTCAGTTAATGAGAAGAATTAAATTACTTACAAATTCACTCATGCCCTAAAAGGATGGAAAGTAGAAAATGGACTGTACAATCATATATTATGCCCATTTCTAACTGCTTAACCTCACTCAATGTGCCCATGTTTTCCCTTAGAAAAGACTAAGCCCCCATTCCTCACAGTAAATGGTATGTTGAGCTTCTTAACCTAAAATATCCATGCTTTTTTGGTGCATCACAATTTGTCAGTGCCTTTTCTTCTCTCAAACTGGGGTGTTTTTAAAAATAAAAATAAAAATCCCTAAATAGTCTTTAAATATAACCCTTTACAATGTTTTTGCACCATCTGGGGTGATTGAATGCAGGCTTGCAATAAGGTTTTTTTTAGGTGTCACGTTGTTCTCGGTACTTCGAGGATCCTGCATATTGCATTCTAACCTCCTGATGGTTGAGATTGTTGAGGTTTTCAAGTGTGGCCACTGTAAACAGTAGGAAGCTCAGACACGTGAAGGCATTGGTTAATTTCTAAAACCAGAGGTCCGTTCTGCCTGGGAAACCATGTGCGCTGCCTTGGAAAACTACATGTTTAAACATTTGTATAGTGTTTTTTCCTGAGTGTTCATGTGCTTTACTTACAGCACTCTCTTGCTGTAGACCTAACAACAGCCCTTAAAGTGGCTGATACTTACTTAAAATCACTTACATACTTTGCATAATGTTCATAAAATATAGCTGGTCAGGAACTCACAGCTCCTGGATTTTATTTATTTATTTATTTGTATCCCGCCTTTTGCCCAATACTGGGCCTAAGATTTGCATTTTTTGGCTGGGGATTCAAGTCAATCCTTTTTTGGAGGACTTAAAATCCTTTTCAAATATGAGGAATAAACAAATCCTCCTCTTTCCCTCCTCATTAAGCTGTTGTGGTATTCTGACTCTGACGAAGCAGTTGTGAAACAGGTAGAAAAAAATGGAGGCCTGTAGCTTATCACTCTGTTATCACTCTGTTATCACTCTGTTATTGTAAACCATTTGAGTTTGGTTATAGTTAACAATTTGTTCAGTTTCGTTAATTTCGTTATGTTTGATTATTGTGAAATAATTTGTGACTTATACAATAAATTATATAAAATCTTCGTTCACTTATGATAAATTTATATAAAATGTCTGTTTACCACCCCAGTTGCTTTGATATCATTTAATATTTTAGCAGTTGTGTGCTGATTAGCATTATTCTATTTTGTTTTTTGATAAACTATATTACAACAATTAACACTTTGAAAATACAAAAAACAGTTTTAAAATGCTTCAGTAAACAACCAACTGAGGCAAATGCAACCAACTGAGGCAAATAAGTGACAAAGGATAAAGTTCTCAACCTTGCTGACAAACTGAAAGCAAATAAATCAACAGGCCCAGATGGTAGCCATCCTAGAGTTCTCAAAAAACTCAAATATGAAATTGCGGATCTTCTAACCAATCTATGCAACATGTCCCTAAGCTCAGCCTCTGTACCAGAGGACTAGAAGATGGGCAATGTAACCCCATTTTCAAAAAGAGACTCAGGGGGGATCCAAGAAATTACAGACAGACTAGCTTGACATCAGTTCCAGGTAAATTGGTTGAAAGCATTATTAAAAACAAAATTAGTAAGCATATAGAAGGGCATGTCCTTCTGAAAACAAATCAACGTGGTTTCCGCAAAAGCAAGTCCTTTTTCACTAATCTTCTAGAATTCTTTGAGAGTGTCAATAAACATGTAGACGGAGTGATCCGGTGGACATTGTTTACTTGGACTTCCAAAGGGCTTTTGATAGTGCCTCATCAAAGACTCCTGAACAAATGTAGCAGTCATGAAATAAGAGGAGAGGTCCTCTTATGGATCAGTAACTAGTTAAAGGTGCTATATAAATAAATAATAATAATAATAATAATAAGAAAGGGGAAGGAAAGGAACCTCTCGTGCAAGCACTGAGTCATTACTGACTCTTGGAGGGACGCCAGCTTTCGCTGACATTTTCTTGGCAGGCCTTATAGTGGGATGGTTTGCTGTTGCCTTCCCCAGCCGTGATTACCTTTCCCCCAGCTAGCTGGGTACTCATTTTACCGACCTCGGGAGGATGGACGGCTGAGTCGACCTGAGCCGGCTGCCTGAAACCAGCTTCTGCTGGGATCGAACTCAGGCCGTGGGGAGAGTTTCAGCTGCAGAAACTGCTGCTTTACGCTCTGCGCCACACGAGGCTTATAAAAGGTCAGAAAACAAAGTAGGAATAAATGGTAAATTCTCCTGATGGAGAGAAGTAAATAGTGGGGTCCAACAGGGATCTGTATTGGGACCAGTTCTTTTAAACTTTTTCATAAATGATCTGGAATTAGGAGTAAGCAGTGAAGTAGCAAAGTTTGCTGATGACACCAAATTATTTAAGGTGATTAAAATACAAAGGGATTGTGAAGTGCTCCAAAGGGATCTCTCCAAGCTGGGAGAGTGGGCATCCAAATGACAGATGCAGTTCAGTGTAAGCAAGTGTAAGGTGATGCACGTTGGGGCAGAAAAAACCAACTTCAAGTATAACTTGATGGAATCCTTGCTGGCAGTGACTGAACAAGAGAGAGAACTTGGGTTTGTGGTGGACACCTCAATGAAAATGTCAACCCAGTGTGCGGCAGCTGTAAAGAACTCTGTTAGGCATTATAAGAAAAGGAATTGAGAATAAAGGCAATATCATACTGCCTTTACACAAATATATGGTGTGACCACACTTAAAATACTGTGTACAGTTCTGGTCACCACACCTTAAAAAAAAGATATTTTAGAGCTGGAAAAAGTGCAGAAAAGGGCAACTAAATGATTAAGGGGCTGGCTTCCCTATGAGGGAAGGTTACAACAGCTGAGATTGTTTAGCTTAGAAAAAGGAGGCTAAGGGGAGACATGATGGAGGTGTGCAAAATAAAAGGAAGCACTTTTTCACACAGCACATAGTTAAATTATGGAACTCATTACCACAAGATGTAGTGATGGTCACCCATTTGGATGGCTTTAAAAGCGGGTTGGATAAATTCCTGGAGGCGAAGGCTATCAATGGCTACTAGCTCTGATGGTTGTGTGCTATCTCCAGTATTTGAGGCAGTAAGCCTGTGTGCACCAGTCCCTGTGGAACATGGGTGGGAGGGTGCTGTTGCACCATGTCCTGCTTTGTTGGTCCCTGGCTAACAGCTTGTTGGCTACTGTGTGAACAGAGTGCTGGACTAGGTGGACCCTTGGTCTGATCCAGAATGGCGCTTCTTATGTTCTTAACTATGCATGTTGTGGAGAATGTGGATAGGGAGACATTTCTCTCTCTCAAAATAGTAGAACCTGGAGTCATCCCTTAAAGCTGATTGGTGGGAGATTCAGGACAAATAAAAGGAAGTACTTCTTCACACAGCGTGTAGTTAAATTATGGAATTCACTACTACAAGATGTAGTGGTGGCCACCAATTTGGATGGCTTTAAAAGGGCGTTGGATAAATTCTTGGAGGAGAAAGCTATCAATGGATACCAGCCCTGATGGTTATGTGCTACCTCCAGTATCCGAGGCAGTAAGCCTGTGTGCACCAGTTGCTGTGGAACATAGGTGGGAGGGTGCTGTTGCACCATGTTCTGCTGGTCCGTGGTCGACAGCTGGTTGGCCACTATGTGAACAGAGTGCTGGACTAGATTGACCCTCGGTTTGATCTAGCATGGCACTTCTTATATTCTTATGAAAACTGTGATGTGTAATAGATGGATGGATGGATGGATGGATGGATAGATAGATAGATAGATAGATAGATACTGTATGAGAGATCTGAGTGCATATATGGTTAGATTTCTGCAACTAGACTCTGTCATCCTGGAATATCTATTTTTAGAAAGGATACCTAATTATTATTACACTTTCACTCAGATGGGGTTTTTCTTGCTCCAGCTGCTCTGCTCATGTGAGACATAAACTCCAGGGAAACTGTATCTGATTATTATTATATTATCCAGGTAGATGTTCAGTGATCACATTAACTGTTAGCTGATTAAGCTATTAGCTCAACTTACTAGTTGCCTATTAAATGTGTATGCCAATTTTGTACTGAAAGATATCCCTTCTTCCAGATACTTCGGGGTGGGGGTCGCTGGCCTCCTGCTCCTACGTCCCAAAATTAGTAGTGTAATAGCACAACCATTGCAAAGTCTGGCTCAGAATCTTTGGAGGAATGCTTCAGAGGTGGTAGATTTTGTGTATCACCAAGAGCAACAGAGTGAGAGGTGAACAGATCCAAGTCATGGATCTCATGAGGTACCATCCCATAGCTAGAAATCATGAAGGGGGGGGAAAGTTCAAGAGGGATGGGAGATCCTGAAAATTGAAATACTGAAGGCACAACCACAAACTATTCCCATGGGAAGGAAAAATGGGGGAAATTCAAAGAAGCTTGTGTGACTGCACAGGGAACATCTGATAATCTGAGACTCAAAGAGCTCATGTATTGGAGAAGGAATTAGGACACATTACCAAGGAGGAGTATAATAGAGTTGCCCAGACTGGTAAGGATGGTGCCAGGAATGTAAATGCCCAGATTGAGGTGAGGCTGGCAAGAGAAGCTAAAAACAACAAAAATTAGGCTTTGTTGGCTATGTTAGGAGCAAGAAGGAGATCGAGGAACGGCTGTGTCCACTGCTTCATGAAGATGGTGGATTGTTAACAAGTGATGGAGAGGGGGAGGAGGAGGTACTCAACTCTTACTTTGCACAGGGAAGTTGTGTCCAACATTAACAAGTAGAGATGTGAAGGCTTTGAAAAAACAGAAAAATTTGGGATGAAAACTCAGCCCCTCCCCCTTTTTTCACTCCAAGGACATTTTTTTTTTGAACAGTTGAACAGTTTTGGATTTTGAAATTTTTTTTAGAATGATGAATAAAATATTTAAGACAAGGTGTTAATATACTGTTACCCAGCCTTTACTCCCCACAAATAATGTCTAAAACCTATGTAATAAGACTTTTATATAAGGGGTAGATATGTAACATTTCTGGAAATAATGAAGCCATGGAAATGTTTTTCTAATTCCCTCTGTACGATTCCCAGCAAAATAATTTCTTTATACTTCTTATTAAAATTACTTATCTAATTTATCCTTTACTGATATATATTTAGGGATGCTCTGTGTCATGTTCAGTTCCCAACATGTGAGTAGAATCACCATATCATAAAATGTGCATTCTTGACGATTTTGGTTTTGTTCTATAAGTGCTGTGTGTCTGGGCTTACAGCCATCAATGTAGTTCTAATCTAAAACTCTCAGGTGAAAGAAACCCTGTAGGTGATCCTGCCATTGACACCTGATGCAACGGAATAACGTGTGGATGACCCTATCTATGCTGCTTTTAAAAAACCACTGAGGCCTGGGTCTATAGAACACATTGCCACAGTTTTATTCAAGTTCTCAATTAAATCTCAGTACTAGGGAAAGTTGCCTCAGCTTTTAACTGCTTCCATTAGAATAAAACCTCTCTATCCAAAAGAACCTCAGTAGGCTGGTTCCTATGGCATCAGCATGGGAATGATGGGGGGCGGAGCCTGACGGCCATGTACTGGTAAGATTTCTTGTGAGGCTCCCGGACGGGGTAGCCGAAAATCCAATTATCTCATTTAAATGGGCATGAATCTCTAATGAACATTAATGAAAATGCTTATGACTTTTAACTGATGGTGATGATGGCTTTTTTGAAAGTATAATCTGTATACAGAGCGGGGAAATCAGCGCGGCCTCTGGGCTTAGCAATCAGTTTGTCGGAGCGAAGAGGGTAAACCGAAACTAAAGAATTTGTTATTGTTGGACCTCTTCCAGCGACTGCTGAGTTAAATTGCTGGGATATATCACTCCTTATCTGTGTAGAGCGAGCAATTGGCAATAAATTTAACCATCAGAAAGCAGTGAGAGAGAAAAGCTGTTTACTTGCATGGAATGAGAGACTGTTTTGATTGTTACCCGGAACATTAAGCAACTGATTTATGCCCTATGCCGAACATTAGGAAACCAAAAAAAAAAAAAAGTTGAAAAAGCTACCTGGCAACGCCGTAAACGTCCCTCAAATCATAATCTTGGCCGCCTTGAAAAGGTGTCCTCGGAAGAAGACGCAGATAGTAGCAGTCAGAGTGACAAGATGGCGGGAAAAGCTGGCAAGAAGCCAGCTACTATGGATGAAATCAAGAGCTTCATATTAGCAAACAACGCTACACTTTTTTAAAAAATGGATGAACATTCAGAAAAGGTAGACAAGAGAATGGATGTGTTAGCTGGCAAGATTGCTCAGAATGACAGGAGCATAAAGACACTAGAAGCAGGAGTAAATTTACTGGAGAAACGGCAAGATGTTTTTGAAAAAAGTTGTAATGTACAGTTTGAGGATCAAGAGAAAAGGCTGATCCAATTAGAAGACCAGAATCGACGATCTACACTACGAATTAAGAATTTTGTTGAAGTATCAGGAGAGGACTTGAGAAAAGTAATTTTGTGGTGGTTTAAAGAAATGATGCCTGATTTGGAAATAAAGGACTGTGAGGTGGACAGGATTCATAGAGTGGGAGGATCAAACTACAGGGGAGCAATCAAAGACATCCTGATGAAATTTGGCAGCTACTACAAAAAAGAGCAAGTTATGAAGAAATTGAGGTCTATGGCTCTGATACAATATAAAGGCACTTCAGTGCAAATTTACAACGATCTTTGTCAGCAAACACTCAAATGGAGATGCAGTGTCAAACCAATAACTGAAATATTAACGAAGGATGTAATAAAGTATGCCTGGGGTTACCCTGTTTTTCTAAGGTTTACACATGGCGGGAAGCAATACAGAGTAACCTCCTTGGATCAGGGCAAGGAGTTGCTGAAGAGTTTGGGTTTGCATAATGGTGCAAGTTTGAAAGAAGCAGGTGGGAACGGAAGTGAAGCTGGGGCGTCTGGGATGTTATAATCTTGATAAATTGACAATGAGATAACAGTAGATAATTTTTGTTAAAATATAGAGGTCTTGCCGGTCAGGCGGAGCACTGCCTCTCCCCCCTCCCCTAAGGGTAGACAACGGCCGGAGTGATAGACTTACGGGGATTTGGGGGGGGGGAAAGAGGTGGGGGTGGGTGGGGGGGAGGTTTGATTGGGTGGAAGGGAGGGATTTGATGGGGTTTTCATGGTTTTTGTGTTTTTATGTATGTGAATTTGAGTTGCAGAACACATGGGATCGGAAGGATTATCAAAAGGCTGAATATGGATAAGAAAATAAAAATATCAACGCTTAATGTAAAAGGTCTGCGGGCAGTCGTGAAAAGGAGGAGAATTGAACAAATGTTAAATAGAGAAGGATCTGATATTATCCTTCTGTAAGAAACACACCAGAGATTCGATGGGGTAAATGAAATACGCTTAAAATGGTCAGTTTATTATGAAAAGTCACTGGGGACTTCAAAAAAAATGTAGTGGCTATACTGATTTCAAAAAGAAGTGGATTTATATTAGATACTATAAAAAAGGATGATAATGGTAGATATCTTATGATAAAGGGTCAAATTGAAGGCAAAGCGTTTACATTAGTTAATGTTTATGCCCCTAATGAGAGACATAGAGAGTTTTATACAGAATTATTTAAAGAAATAGAAGATTTTAAGGAGGGGTATGTTATCTTAGCTGGGGACTTTAATATGGTTATGGACAATAGATTGGACAGGTCAAACCCCACTAGTGCTGAAAAGAGAAATAATATTACTATATTGAACAAATTGGTAAAAGAGAAAGATTATGTGGGTTGTTGGCGTTTACTTAGTGGGGCGAATCCTGGGTTTTCATACTACTCTACAGTTCATCATACATACTCTAGGATAGACTATATATTTGTTTCAAAAGAGTTTGCAACTAAGGTTTGTAAAATGGAAACAGGGGTAATAAAGGTAACAGATCACACATTGCTAAGTTTAGAGTTTACAGTTAGGAAGAATTATAAAGAAGCGTTTAGGTGGAAAATGAATACAAAAATATTGAAGTATAATAAAGTGGTAGAAAAAATGCAGAGGGAACTGTCAGAGACTTGGGAAATTAATGAAAAGGGAGGAACGGTTGTCTGGGATACCATGAAGGCAGTAGCAAGAGGGATTTGTATTAGAGAAATGTGTAATTTAAGGAGGCAACAGCTTGCAGCACAGGTAAAGTTGGAGGAAGAGATTAAGAATTTGGAGAAAGATTATTGGCAATTTAAAAATAAACATAAATTAATAGAAATACAAGCAAAGAAAAAAGAATTAGAGAACATAAATTTAGAGCAAGTTCAGAAAAATCTAATTTATATGAAAAGTAATAAAATAGTAAGAAAATAGTAATAATAGTAATAAAATAGTAATAAAAATTCTAGACTGCTAGCCAGACTCACACAAAAGGAAAAAGCTAGGAATGGGATAGGAATATTGAAAGATAAGCAGGGGAATTATTGTCACATAATGAAGGGTAAAATAAAAATCTTTCAAGAATTTTATCAAGAACTCTACAAGGGAAAGGATATCCAAAAAAAGAAGTTGGAAGCTTATATAGAAAAGTATATAAAGAGGGGAATAAAAATAGAACATAAAGAGTTAATGGAGAAGGTAATAACGCAGAGAGAAATTGAAGAGGTAATTGAGAATTTGAAAGTGGGTAAATCACCTGGGGTTGACGGTTTAGGACCGAAATATTATAAAGTTTTTAAAACGTTTTTAGTACCGAAATTATTGAAGCTGTATAACGCCATATTGGAGGGAGAGAAGACACCAGAATCATGGGAACACTCATTGATAATTTTAATTCCAAAACCAGATAAGGACTTGACTGTCCCTGATTCATACAGATCTATTTCATTAATAAATCAAGATGCAAAAATTTTCTCAACTATTTTAGTAAAACGGTTAAATAAATTTATAGTGGAATATATAGGGGAAGACCAATGTGGATTTGTAGCAGGTAGACAAATGCATAATTTAGTGGGAAGAGTTTTAAATGTAATACAGGTGATAAAAAACTCTAAGGTTAAAGCGGGAATTTTGGCACTGGATATCTTTAAAGCTTTCGATTGTGTGAGCTGGCAAGCATTAAAGATGGTTTTAAATAAAATGGTATTTGGAAATAAATTTAAAGCTATAATAGAACAACTATACTCTCAAAATACAGCCATAGTGGTAGTGAACGACGGAGTTACAGATAAGATACGACTAGCCAGAGGGACAAGACAAGGATGTCCACTCTCGCCTGTCCTGTTTGTAATAGGACTTTTCTATTGCTATCAGATCATCATCTAGTCTCTTTCAATATCACTCACAATCCCCCTCCTTCACGTCCCGCTTCACGCCCTTGTCGTGACCTGCATTCTATCAACTACGAGGCTTTTTCTCAGTCTTTAGCCTCCTCTCTTCCTTCTGTCTAGACAGCCGTCTCCTTGGACTCAGCCGTCTCCTCCTTTAACTCCTCCTTATCTTCAACTCTTGATAATCTTGCTCCATCTACAACTCGGATAGTTCGCCCCTCTCAACCCCAACCGTGGCTCACCTCTTTCCTCCGCTACCTTCGCTCTTGTTCCCGGGCAGCCGAACGCCTGTGGCGTAAGACCAAGGACTGGGCGGACTTTGTCCACTACAAATTTGTTCTCTCCTCTTTCTCTTCTGCCATTTCACTGGCCAAACAGCAGCACTACTCAACGTTGATCCAGTCAAATGCTAAGCACCCTCAGCGGCTCTTCGCGTCCTTCAATTCTCTTCTGAAGCCTAATCCGCCATCTCTCCCCGCCTCTCTGTCTGCCAACGACTTTGCCTCCTTCTTCAATGCTAAAATCCAAACTATACGCTCAGATCTAGCCAACTCTGCTCCGCTTCCAGCTCCTGTCCCTCACCTGTCAGTTCCTCCTTCAACTCTCTCGGCGTTCCCTTCGGTCTCAGCTGATGAACTGTCTAAAATACTGCGCTCATCGAAGCCTTCCACTTGTTCCCGTGATCCGATTCCCTCTCGCGTCTTTATTAATCTTATCCCCGCTATCCTCCCGTCCTTGCTTCACATCATTAATTCTTCTCTGTCCTCTGGTTCATTTCCTTCTGCTTTTAAACATGCTACAGTCTCTCCCATTCTCAAAAAACCCACTCTTGATCGACTATCCCTGTCTAACTACCGACCTGTCTCCCTCTTGCCCTTTGTCTCAAAGATCCTGGAACGTCTGGTCTACTCTCGTTGTCTTGACTTTCTCTCTAATAACTCTGCTCTGGATCCCTTTCAATCTGGCTTCCGTCCTTTGCATTCCACTGAAACAGCCCTTACCAAGATCACCAATGATCTTCTTACTGCCAAGTCTAAAGGCCATTATTCCGTTCTTATTCTCCTTGATCTAACCGCAGCCTTTGACACGGTTGATCACAATCTTCTCTTAGATTCCCTCCATGACCTTGGACTCTGTGGCTCTGTCTATAACTGGTTCGCCTCCTATCTAGAGGGTCGCTCTTTCAGCGTGTCGGCTAACGGCAGCTCGTCCTCCTCTTTTCCCCTTTCAGTTGGGGTTCCGCAAGGCTCGGTGCTTGGCCCGTTGTTGTTCTCTCTATACATGCTGCCCTTGGGCAAGCTTATTCAATCTCACGGCCTCCAATATCACCTGTATGCCGATGATACACAATTATATCTTTCATCTCCGGAACTTTCTCCAGTTGTCCACGATCGTATCTCGGCATGTCTTTCAGATATCTCAGCCTGGCTGCTTCATCGTCGTTTGAAACTTAACATGGCAAAGACTGAATTGCTTGTTTTTCCTCCTAAACCTTCTCCTCACCTCTCATTCTCTCTTACTGTCAACGATGTCACGCTTACTCCGGTCAAGGAAGCTCGTAGTCTTGGCTTTATATTTGACTCCTCGCTCTCCTTTACTCCTCACATCGAGGCAGTAGCTAAATCCTGTCGTTTCTTCCTATATAATATTGCCAGGATTCGACCATTTTTGTCTGTCTCTTCTGCCAAGACTCTCGTTCACGCACTGGTTATCTCTCGGCTGGACTACTGCAACCTTCTTCTCTCTGGCCTTCCTTCGTCTCACATCAGTCCGATGGTCTCTGTCCACCACTCTGCCGCTAAGATCATCTTCCTGGCCCGCCGCTCTGACCATGTCACTCCACTTCTGAAATCTCTTCATTGGCTTCCAATTCACTCCAGAATCCAATATAAACTTCTCCTGCTGACCTTCAAAGCTCTTCACGGTCTAGCTCCTGCCTATCTCTCCTCTCTCATCTCACACTATCGCCCCGCTCGGGCTCTCCGCTCCTCTGATGCCATGCTTCTCGCCTGCCCAAGGACCTCCACTTCCCTTACTCGGCTTCGTCCTTTTTCTTCTGCTGCCCCTTACGCCTGGAACGCTCTTCCAGAACACTTGAGAACTACAAACTCAATCACTGCTTTTAAAACTCAGCTAAAAACTTTTCTTTTCCCTATAGCCTTCAAATATTGAATTTGTTCTGACTCTATACTGTTAGCTTCACCCTACCCGGTGCCTGTTTACACTTCCCTGTGCCTGTTTGCATTCTCCTTCCCTCTTTATTGTTTACTACAACTTATTAGATTGTAAGCCTATGCGGCAGGGTCTTGCTATTTACTGTGTTATCTGTACAGCACCATGTACATTGATGGTGCTATATAAATAAATAAATAATAATAATAATAATAATAGTTATGGAATTATTGGTGAATGCAATAAGAGATGATGGGGAGATAGAAGGAATAGGGGATATTAAAAAAATAAAATTGAATATGTTTGCGGATGATACTTTACTAACTATTAAAAATCCAATAAGAAAGATGGAAAGAATTAAACAGCAACTGAGAGAATTTGGGGAAATTATTGGGTTAAGAATAAATTGGTCCAAATCAGAGATGATGTTATTCAATTATACTAAAATGGAAGAGAAGGAATGGGAAGGGAAAGGAATAGAAATTAGAGTTAAAGAACAGATTAGATATTTGGGAATCAAAATTACAAAACATTTAGAGAGTTTAGAGAAGGAGAACTTAAATAGTTTTAAAAAAGAGATTTTAGTAAAATTGGAAAAATATAAATTCTTCTTTGGAAAAATTGCATTAATAAAAATGAAGATTTTAGCAAAGATTAATTTTGTGCTCAGGATGTTACCAATAAAAATTTCAGAATCAGAGATAAAAAGTTGGGAAAATATCATAAATAATTATTGTAATGGGGATAAGAAAGCGAGAGTAAATAAGAATAAATGGTATTTAAGTCAAAAAAAGGGAGGATTGGGTCTCCCAAATATTAACCTATATTATATAGCTAATTGTGGAAGCGATTATAGGAGTAGGAGATTTAGATTAGGTGGAGGATAAAACCACAAGCAATATTGAGATGAAGTTGGAAAATGTATTCTTTAGGGAAGGAGGAAAAAAATGGGCTGAAAGTATAGGTAATCCGCTCTTGAGGTTTCACTGGGAGATTTGGAGTAAATATAAAGGGGAGCTGCTTTCGAGCAGCTCCCCTTTATCACCGGTAATAATGTTAAAGAATTTCCCGGAGGAATTAAAGAGTAGATTAAGAAAAGTTTTAATAGAAAAAAATAAAATGAAATTAAGGGATTGGTTAAGAGAAATGAATACAAGAGAGGATTTGGAAAAGGTTTTAAAAGATAAAAAATTAACTTGGTTAAACTATTGGCAATTAGAACAGTGGACCAAAAAGTGGGTAAGAGAAAATGGAAATTGTAGAGAGTTGACGAAGTTTGAGGAATTAATAGTTAAAAAAGAAAATGATAAAGGAAAAAGAATAGCGTCAAAAGGGTTAATGAGTGAAATATACAGAATATTGTTGGAGAAAGGGTCGATGGATAGTTCAGGGAAAATGGTTTGGGAGACAGATTTGAAAGTACAAATAGGACAACAGAGCTGGGAGGGACTATGGAAACAAAGAGCGTTGAGAAATATGTCAGTGAGAATAAAAGAGAATTACTTTAAAATTATATGGAGGTGGTACCTAACCCCGGTTAGATTAAATAAGATAAATAATCAGCATTCAGCAAATTGTTGGAGAGGATGTGGGGGAAAAGGAACGTATTTACATATGTGGTGGGAATGCAAATACGTCCAAAAATTGTGGAAGATGGTGTTTTTAGAGATTGAAGAAATTGTGGGAATGAAGATAAAACAAACACCAAAAGTTGCATTATTGTCACTATTTGAAGATTTAAAATGTAAAAAAGAAATTAAGGAATTGATATTGAATTTGCTGACGGCAGCAAGATTGATCGTAGCTAGGAACTGGAAGATTCAAGGAGATTATTGTATTGAATGGTACAAAGAAGTATGGGATATAGCTATTAATGACAAATTGACTTGTAATATTAAAGTGAGAAGAGGTATAGCTAAAACAAATGATTTTGAAGGAATCTGGAAACAGTTCCTAATATTTGTGTTTTCTAAGGGAAGTGGGAAACCACCATCAGAAGAAAGTATGAGATTTTGGAACCAGGAATGAGATCCCGAGGTGTGGGGTGCACTTATATGTTAAGTTTGATTATGTTATATAGATAAAATACTAATGTTAATTAATAATTATGTAGTGTGTGTGTGTGTGTGTGTGTGTGTGTATATATATATATATATATATATATATATATATATATATATATAAATTGTAATGGTGTATGCTTAAGTATTGTAGAAAATAAAAAATTTATATGAAAAAAAAAGCATGGGAATGATACCAGCCTTTCAAAATGAAGAAAAGGTAAGATGTTCATTAATGGAAATTATTTGCAAAAATAAATAAAATTTCACGCTTCAAATAATAGGTTGAGATTCCTAAATGTTCTTAAATTAAATATGGTTGCTTGCCCTTCTCATCTAAATAAAATCTCAATAGCTTTTCCTTTAGATCAGATTTCCCTAAACTCAACTCCACAAGCAGAAACAGGTTTAGGAATTTGCAAAGAGGAACACATGCTACACACCAGTCTTTCTCTGACTCCAGTTCTTCCTGCTTCTGGCTTCTATGATGATTCAGATGTTTCAGGTACTACTTGCTGAAGTTCCTTCTGGTCAGACATAAAACAGGAACCTCAAATATGTTATGTATAACTTGCTTTGCTCATAAAATTATCATGTTTGGTATATTAAATATGAAAGTATAGTTTATTCACGCAATTATTACAAAGTTACTTACAGAATTGACTTTTAAACGCTTTTATTTTTAATTATAATTTTATGAGCAAACCAGGTTATAATTTATGTCCCTAAAGCAGTGTGCCCCAACCTGGTGCCCTCCAGAAGTTTTCAAAGGATTATCTCCTCCTATAAGTACCTGCCAAGCTGCCTGAAACTGATGAGAGTTGGAGTCCAAAACATCTGGCGGGCACCAGGTTGGGAAAGCCTGTTCAAAAGCAACAAAGTGACTTTTGATCTGTAAAGAGTACTAAAAAAATTAGTATTGCTTTCCCCCCAAAATGTCAATTCCCCCCACCAAACATCTGGGGAAGTCCCCACCCCCACCCCGGAATGGCTTTAAAATTTCCAGATATTTTACATCTCTAGCAACAAGTACAGCAGATCATATATGGAGGGGTTTGCAGCCCCAAATATATAAGGACGTAGTTAGAGAGAATGTAGCTACTTTAAATGAGGTTCAACGGAGATAATTGTAAAGTACTGCAGCTACAAAAAATCAAAGGCACAGATATAGGATGGGGAAGTAATTGTTTCACTTTCTTCTGCGTTAGTCAGGCTGCATTTGGAGTACTGTATCCAGTTCTTAGTGCCCTATTTTAAGAAAGACATTGATAAGCTGGAGTGTGTCCAGAGAAGAGCAACCAGGATGCTGAGGGGTCTGGAAACCAAGTCCTATGAGGAACAGTTGAAAAAGCTGGGTATGTTTAGCCTGGAAAACAGCTAAGGTGTGTGTGTGGATTTTCATGATACCTTCTTCAGTGTAAGACGCTATCGATTGTAAGATGCACACTAATTTCAGTACCACCAACAGGAAAAAAAAACCCTAAGACACACCTGTGATTCTAAGACGCACCCCGTTTTTAGAGATGTTTATATGGGGGAAAAAGTGTGTCTTAGAATCGAAGAAACAGGGTAGTGGTCTTCAAGTATCTGAAGGGCTGTCATGCAGACGATGAAGCAGACTGGTTATCTGTTGCTCCCGAAGACAGGATTAGGACCAGTGGATGGAAATTGCAGGGAGCAGAATTTGACTAAACTTTAGGAGAACATCCCAATAATGAGAGTTGATCAGGAGTGCTCAATGCAGGAATGAGAATTGTTCAGAGTTTGCCTAGTTAGGGATGGAAAAGGTGATACTTCTGAGATTTACTTGTGTCCCACAGGCTGTATGCAGTCCTCTGTCTGCTTCTGTACAGTCTTCAGGATTCCTTCCCACAAATCTGCTGAGCAGTGGAGCAAATGGGGTATGACTGCAGCAATGTCCCATTTTGCTCAAAGTAATAAGAATCACACTCTCATATCTAGGAGGATTTGGAAGACAAAGGTCACCTTGAGGACTGTATTAATTCATTAATGAAAAACTCTTAAGTCTTGTGGATCCAACATGGAAGAGATTCACTCTATATCTGTGATTTGGAGGCATGTGTCTTGCTGTTGAGAAGCTGAACTCAACATAATGCTTTGGAATCTATGGAAAAAACAAACTACTTCTTGGTCTTCCATTCAAAGGACAACATTAGCCTTGTTTTGATGGGGCAATGATAATATAGGCACATAAGTATTTTCCACCCAAATGTGGAATGACACCATCACTTATATCTGTAAGGAATGTATGTGAAATAATTGATAGAGAATGGCAGGATGCTTACACCAGGAAATAAATGCCACCCAGCTCCCTGTGCCAAATATATGCCTTTCAAGTATGGGTCTAAACAGGTGGCCTCCTTAATGGGATCTGTGTAATGGGATCAAAACATTGATTTTAATTGTCTTCTTCCCCATGGGTCCTTGACTTTGTTTTGTGGAGTGATCTTAGCCCCCCTAGATTTACATTTTCCTTCCTTTTCATTTCAGCCCTTGTCAAAACATGTAAAGATCCTGCAAAGTCCAGTCTATCTCATTATGAATACATTCTGAAAGTCAAGCGATGTTTTCTATAATTTATTCTAAGTGAAGTATTAGGCTTTTGGGGTGAGGGTACTTCCAGTTGGTGATATCGTAGAAAATACATTTCCTTTGGTAGAGTTTCTTTTGGATATAATTGTCATTCCTTAATGAGCCGCTAAGCAGCACCCCCTCTTTAATTACAGAAATGTCATGGTTCTCTCAGTGTCATGCTTAGTCAACAAATGACCTTTTCCTTGTAGCAGTTAAGTTTGCCATCAAAACGCCATACCTGCAAAAAGTATGTATGGCTCTCAGAGATTGATACATACCTTTATTTACCGTGATGTGAATAGCAGTGGATTTTTGATTATGTTGAGCACACAACTATGTGAGCATGACAGGTGGAGAAGGTGGGACCATACTAGTTGTGTGTTTGTGCACAGCTCCTGAGTGGGGACCTCACAGCCAGCAGAGCTTGGTAGAAAACAAGTCATTGTCGTTAAGCTCATTTGAAGAGATGAACCTGAATATCCTGGCACTTCCAAAAATTGATAGTACTTGCTGGGGAAAAGGCCCATTCCTTCCCACCCAGTTTTAATAGGAGTTTGAAATTCACCATTCCATTTTCACTCCTTATTTGCAACCATCACGTAATTTTATATAGCCTTATTATCTCGGTTTTGTTTCCTAATAATCTTTTCTGAAAGTAAGAGTGAACCTCTTTCTGTACTCTGCTACTCCTGTTTCCAAAATCTGTGGCTACTTTGCTTGCATACACCATAGTCCTGGGGAATGCAGTGTGTGTACTGGGGAATTAATTTGGAAGGTCATGTGCATTGCCTCTCTCTCAATTATCATCTGACATAATCATCTAAACAGATTGAGTTCAGAATGTCACTGCAACATTTATTTATTTATTTATTTATTACATTTTTATACCGCCCAATAGCCGAAGCTCTCTGGGCGGTTCACAAAAATTAAAATCATGAAGAGCATAAAAACAACCAACAATCTGGTGCTTTGCAGTTTCTTTGCTGCAGAGTAAGCCTGAAGTCTTGAACATGCCCCAGTAAGCTTCCTTCCATTCTCATTCTGAATTTTAATTTGGAGCAAGGTAGATAACAATTAATGATTTTTTTTTTAAAAAAAGGTTTTATCTAGATATGAGCATTTTAGCCCTAAAATTAATCTCTAAACCACTTCAGTGCCTCTACCACAAACATTGAGTTAAGGGAGGCTTTCTATGAAAATGAAAATGAAGAAGCAATCGTAAATTAATATGATCATATGAACACTTGCCAAACACAGGTATTTAATTTTCACCTCATGAAAACAAAGCTGTTCTGCTCCGTCCAGTATCTGTGGGGCTTCACTTGTACCTATCTGTCATGGGCAATTAGTTTTTGTTTGCTGCTTCATTTTTATGAGGGTGACACTGGGTCAAGGCAGAGCCAAGCGGAAAGAGCAACCCTGGAAATAATAATAATAATAATAAGGTAGTAGTAGTAGTAGTAGTAGTAGTAGGTAGTAGTAGGTGCGTGTGTGTGTGGGTGTGGGTGTGTGTGTGGGTGTCTCCAGGTTCCTGCATGCCCATACTAAATCTCACAAACTGTCACGAGTGCTTGTTGTAAAAAGACTTGATATAAGAACATTTTGAAGTGCACACAATATATAAGGTGCAACAAATACAGGCAAGGACAGGTAAGAATAGAGGAGCAATCCTCTGGGGGGACATAGGGTTGTCAGGTTTCTGGGCCCCAAGGTCACAAATAAGAAGGGAGGAAACTGGGGCCGCGGCCACGTGACTTTTCCGATAGCCTCCCTCCCTTTTCCCTCCAAAGTGCTGCTGCAGATGGGCGAACTCACACCCGTCTAGAAAAAAGGCAGGATGGCTGGAGCACGGAGGTGACGATCCAGCCGCTCTGCAGTGGATACTCGGCAGCTTCCAAGACCAGAGGCCAAATCCTCCTAGGATTGGGCCCTAATAGAGTGTAATGAATAAACCACACTCTTGTTTCCGTCTTCCCCCAACCTGATGCCCTCTGGATGTAGGCTCCTATCAGCCCTTAGCCAGCATAGTCAATGCTCAGGAATTCTGGGATTTGTAGTCCAGAACATCTGGAGGCCACTGGGTTGGGGAAAGCTGCTCTATTTAGTCATAAATGAACATTTTTTTTGTGTTCAGATTTGCACCATTTTTAGGAAATATATGACGTTTCAATGGGAAAACTTGATTTAAATCAGTGGTTTAAATTGGCCTTTTTTCTTGCTGATTAAAATCAGTGATTTCAATCAATCCAGCTTGACTGGAAGACTGCTGAGATTACATCTGCCTTTCCTCCAGAAATTATATTTTAACTTTGTGAATAAGTTTACAGAATAACTAGCCCACACGAATTTCTAATTGCTTACCTGCTGTCATATACCTATTTCAATAAAGGCTTAAAAGAGGGGGGGAAAGGAACCAACTTTTATATAGCTTACCTTTCTTGCTGCCTGGGGAGGATCCTCACTCTCCATTGCTGATGAGAGAAGTGGCTATTTGCAAGCCTGTTCTAACTCGTACGACTGGCTCAGGTAGTCTTCTCCTTTCCCTCACCCTTTCTAGTTTGTACACATACCCAAGCAAATGCAGTAATATTACTGACACTGGAAACAGTTTTTGAGACTGAGCTGTTGGTATCTTTAGAAATATAACATTTGTTTTGGCCTTGTTACATCCTTTTCTAGTGGAAGAGAAGAGCCATTTGGTTTGATCGTCTTTCAACAGCTCTGTTCCTTCCTCCACAGCAGATACCTTTGCCTTCTGCACCATGGCCTCTGACCTGGAAAGCAGCCTCACTTCCATCGATTGGCTCCCACAGCTCACCCTTCGAGCCACCATTGAGAAATTAGGGGGTGCTTCTCAGTCAGGACCCCCAGGGGCTGGTCGAAAGTGCCCCCCAGGCTCGCCCACTGATCCCAATGCCACCTTGAGCAAGGACGATGCTGCAGTTCACCAGGATGGGAAGCCACGCTACAGCTATGCCACGCTAATCACTTATGCCATCAACTCTTCACCTGCCAAGAAGATGACCCTCAGTGAGATCTATCGCTGGATTTGTGACAACTTTCCCTACTACAAGAATGCTGGCATTGGCTGGAAGGTGAGAATGCTCAAGTGTAGAGTCCCAGCTTCTGCCCGTATGAGAACCATTCTCATCAAACATTATGCACAGGAATTTACTCATTTATTAATATGATCAGGCCATCAATGTATGTAGTGCTTTACAGAGTGACATGAAAATTAGAAACCTGTCCCAGTGAGCTTATATTCTAAACTTTGAGCAGAGCTGGTCTACTGAGATGGAGGTGAAACGTTTTCCATATGAGTGTTTTGAAGTCCAAATTTAACCCCACACATATCTCTTATGTGCTTGAAACTGCTCCCACGTCTTTTTTAAATAGATACAAGCTACAGATTCACGCCACAGACTTTCAGCGGTTCAAACATTTCTATGGTAGTAGAAGCCCAACCTTATTGCCAGGTGCACTACAAGTCGAGACAAAAGTACGAGATAGTAAGACTAATGGCTGCCATAGCAAATATGCAGCCTCCCAGCCTGTGTCAGCACTGCCTGAGAGAGGCAGGCAGGCAGGCAGGCAGTTCATACCTTAAGTCCAGGAGTGCCACAAACAGCAGTGCATGACACAGGTGGGTCACCCGTGTCTTATGCACCTTGATGCCTCCTGCAGAGCAAAGGAGACATTTAGCTTTCAAGCTTGAGGGTAGGTTTCTGCGGAACCAGCTGTCTGATTTCGCTCCCATGAGCACACAAACGACTGGGCGGCCTGTGAGACAATTTATACATGGTTCATGATGCTGACAGTAGCTCACCAGTTCATGTGATAACTTTGCAAGAAGCATATTTAATGTGTGCAAGAGGAAAAGTGAAAGCACAAACTGAAGTAAGTCCTGTGGGTGGCTTTCTGAATCAGTCCTGAGTCACATAATTTGAGGAAGAATATAAGCAGAGATGTCAGATAGAGATATTACAGTGGCTGTCAGGACCGGAGCACAGCTTTGGGATAGGCTGCAAGATGGGCTGGCTCAGTACCAGTTTGGACAGATTAGAACTAAAGTGATCTGATCAAAAGGTGGGCTGGTAGTCAGGTACCTGGGTTGCAGGGACAAAAACCAAAGGCAGGAACATGGTTAAAGGCAGCCCAGAGGTCAGGGACAGGGTGGCAGGGACAAGAGGCAGCTGGACAAGCATCTGTCAGTGCTGCTTTAGGGTGGATTCCTGCATTGAGCAGGGGGTTGGGCTCGATGGCCTTGTAGGCCCCTTCCAGATCTGCTATTCTATGATTCTATGAGGCAGGTCTGTTCTGTTGTTTCCATCGGTGGAGCTTCTCAGCCTACAGAATGGAGACTAGTGAGCCCTTCTTGATTCCTCAAGTCAGCTGCAGTTCCAGCTTGTGTCACCATTACGGTGATGCTGTAGCACAGAAGTGACTGCTCCTCTAATCCCTCAGTCTGAGCAGCCCCAAAGGGAGTAGGGTGCTTGGGCTCTACTGCCTCAATCCCTGCCTGCCTCGGGTCCCCCTTATGCCTCACACAAGTTGCTTTCCATGGATTTGTAGCTGTAGAACGCGGTGCCAAGCAGTGGCCCTAAGAGAATGGCATGTCTCCCTTGCTGTTCAAAAAATCCCCATGTGGAGATAAGAGATGCCAGAGCAGCAACCTGGCAATGAGGGTAGGATGTGATTTAGATCGGAAGACTGGCTGATGATATATATATATATATATATATATATATATATATATATATATATATATATATATAATTTTTATACCACCCATTAGCCAAAGGTCTCTGGGCAATTCAGAAAAAAAATACTTGGGAGGAGAACTGTTTAAGTCCATTTCTGTGTCCTGCCACTTTACCTCAGCACTCCCTCTTTTGCTTTCCCCCGCTTGATATATTTATATGTCCGTGTATATCTATATCTGGGAAACCTGTCTGAGGGAGGAGCAGCAGTGTTGGGGATGAGGAGGCTGCAAGAAAAGAAGGGGAAGCCGCCTTCCCGCCCACGGAGCATCATTTTTCTCTGTCTCTCCCTAGAACTCGATTCGTCACAATCTGTCTCTGAATAAATGCTTTCGAAAAGTGCCTCGCCCTCGGGATGACCCTGGAAAGGTGAGGGATCTAGCTATGTCTGACCAGCCTATTCAGGGGGGCTTTCGGTCAATTTCGAATTGTCCTTTAGTCCTGCTTTTGGAAAAATGGGATGAAGTGAATGAACAGACAAATAGTTGGAATAAAAATGTTCAGACAAGCCAGACATTCTGCTCCTCCTGCCCCAGGTTAGGGGCATTTTTTTGGAATATTGTATAAGTTTGTGAAAAAGCCGTGTGGTGATATTTACTGCTCAGCTGAATGAAGGGAAAAGGAAGCATCCATTGTTTGTTTGTGTGTTTCTGTCAGTATAATACTAATGAAATCTGGTGTGGGCTAAATAACTTGGCACTCTTCTGTAAGTACACTTTTGTAAAAGCTAAGGGAAAGCAGACTTTGTATCCTAGACCTAATGTGTGTGCATAGGTATTCTGCAGTGGGGGGAAAATGGGTCATGTTTCTTGAGATTTTACTGGATTCTTCAGTGGTCATTCTGTTTCATGTTTTTACATCAGAATTGCTATTCTTGTCTAACCGGTTCTTCTTGAATTAGAAATCAAGGAAGATGTTGCAAGAGTACAATATTGCAATGCAAAGAAAGCAAGTGCAATTGATAGTTCTGTAATCAGCATGCTGGATTACACTCCTGCTATTGCAAACCCTGGGTATGAATTTTAAACTCCTGTCACCAGTAGTTCTTGTTCTTTCCAGGGCTCTTATTGGACAATAGACACTTGTCCTGATATCTCCCGGAAGAGGCGGCATCAACCCGATGATGATGTGAGTTGACTGTCCCATCCTTCCTTCAAAATCCAAAGCATGTGTGAGGGAAAATGGCCAATGTTTCCAAAAGGGCTTGTATGTGCTGCATTTCCACAGAAGAAACACGTGGCAGAGAACAAAGCATAAAATGTGGCATTAGACACTTGACAGAGAAGGATCTCTTGCACTTATAATAGCAATAATTATTATAAGAACAGTCAATGCCTATTAAATTGTTCAGCCATTCCATAGTGCTGTCCCTTACTGAACATAGAGGTACAACATTTATGTTGAAACCCTAATGCATGCTTACATAGAACATAGTCGAATTAGCTCTGGAATAAATATGCATAGGATAGTGCTATTAATTTATTAATTGGTTAGATTAATCAATTGAAAACTTTTAATCAGTAAAAAGTTGACACTGATAGGGCAGTAGATTGATATATATATATATATATATATATATATATATATATATATATCAATCTACAAGTGCTTATTTAAAACTATAGGTGGCAAGTGCTGTCTTGTTCTCACGTCGGAGATGATGCCTCTTCTAAGATAATGATAATGTCAGTTCTGATGCATGTGTATAATCTAAAAGTACTTCTTGCTTCAAAATAACGCTTTTAACCCATATGCAAACTTAACTGATCAATTATCTGATTTAATATTTATAATTTATTTAATTGGATTGCAGCCCTTATTGAAAGCTCATTCATGATACATTGCACAACAGGTCTCCAAAACTTATCTCAGTGGTTGAGTCTTAAACGAGCTCACCAGAAGTGACTCCAGTATTTGTTCATTAGACACGAAGTGCGTATTTCCCTCTTGCTCCGGCGTGTTGTGGGGCAAGTGCTCGGGCTCTTTGGCTGCTAGACATGCCCCTTGCCACCCTGGATCCTGGCCTTGTGTTGAATGTGCAGCTGGCTTCTTTTTCTCCCATCCATTTTTCATGCCCATGCCTTGCTTTTCCATCGGTTCAGTTATCACAAGATTCTCCAGACCAAGAGGCAAGCAAAAGCCCGCGGGGGCCGGTCCCTGTCGGCGCTGAAGCATCGTTGTCCCCTGAATCTACCCAACAGCTCTCGTTGCAAAGCACGCCTCCTATTGGCAATTACGGTCAGGTGCGTGGAGATGGGCTGGGTGACAGGAGGTGCTGATGAACCAGGAACGGGAAGGAGACAGAAGGGGGAGATCAGTGAGGGGGAGTTCGAAGGACAGAGGCCCCAAAGAGGGGCAGGGTATTGCAGAGCAAAACAAACAAACACCCCACTGAGGGTGACGGGTGGTTTGGGCACAATGAAGTGCTTGTATGTGGGTCAAAGCTAATAGCTGTGAAGTGGGGAGACTACTTGAAAAACCCCTGGTGTCAAAATGTCAAGTATTCTGAAGTTTTGTTTAATTCCCTTGTTTGTCCTCAGCAGAGTGCAGGGCCCGTCGACGTGGCTGCAACCGTGGCGGGTGGGCAGGGCCGTGAAGGTTCAGATGTGCCGCCTCCACACTACACTACCAGCAACGACTTGAAATTCTCTTATTCTGAGATCAACTTCCAGGACCTGAGTTGGTCCTTCCGAACTCTCTATAAATCTATGCTTGAGAAATCCTCCTCCTCCCAGCATGGTGAGTAACAGCGCCAGGCATGATCTGGAAGGATGGAGCGGGGCAGAGGAGTATTTGCATCCTAGATAAGGATCGTAGCCATCAACTTCTGGCACTGGTTAAGGAGGGCCCTGTTGTATATCTGCTGTGACCCTGATGGCTAGCTTGTGGCCTATGGGCAGCACCTGGCCATTCCTTTGGCCTTTTACAGCCCCTTCCCATGCCACACTGGAAGTGTGAGGTACTGTGAAGGGGTGTCTTGCATGCCCTTTTGGCCTGGGCAGTGCTGTTTTGAGATTGGCCAGGCCGAAAACTGCATGGGAGGAGAAAGCTGCACCAGCTTCTCCCTTGGCAGGCACCCCCTCCCATTGGGAGATGGGAATGTGCGTTAGAGGGCCTCATGGAACGTGCCTTTGGCACGAGGCCTCAAGGATGACCTGGTTTCCTCCCTGCTTCTTCAGCCAAGGGTGCTGGACTTGCCCTGGTTGAGCTTCTTGGCCAGAACGAGTCTCCTGCCGGTAAACAGTTATCCTTCACCCACCCTGGTTGACTGAAGACGTTCGCTTGCTGCTCTTCTCAACTGAAATGCTTGTTTTCTTGATTGGATCATGAATTATAAATTGCTACATAATCAGGGGTGCTACTGTTTTCCAGGCTGTGTGCTTAAAAATTTTTTTTTTAGCTGGACTCTTGGATTAGGGACATACTTATACAGCAAGAGAAAATGATAAGACCCATGACTAGATGAAACAGCATGCAAGAAATAGGTTGCAGACAGATAATATTGTTTCCTAACTCTAGAATACTTTGGATTCTATGATTCAATTGCAACCGCTGGAGGGCGCCATCTCATGAAAATTCCCTTCTGCCTAACTTTCATGCAGAAAAAGGCTGAAAAAGGCCTGTGGGCCTAAGCTGCTGTCGAGACTCGGAGGAGCAAATGAACGAAAGTATTACTAGAAACATGGTCATGGCTTTGATAACAGAAGGGCTGATAATCGTGCTTCATAGTATTTGCGACTTCGGAGGATGGTAGTCTCCGTAGTAAGGAAGAGCAGATATGGGACTCGTCATTTCATATTTTCCCCTTCATCCTCCAGATTTCGCTTCCCTCCTGGGTGACATGCAGCCCTCCAACCACAATTACTATATGTACCAGCAACCGCAGGTGCCCTCCTCAGTGGGAGCGGCACCCCCACTCCACACTCCGACCTCGGAAGGCTGTCCGACTCAGGGTAGCAAGCAGCAAGGAGGTGACAGCTACGGCCCCCCGCCTGTGATGTCCATTCACCCTTCCCCAATGCATCATGGAGGATATCAGCAGCATCCACAGCATCAACAGCACCATCCGCACCCTCATTCACAGCAACAGTCACAGGCTTCCATCAATAATGCTAGCTTTGGTGAGTCTACAGAGTGGAGAAGCAGTGGCAGGAGTGAATTACACGAAGGGCGGAGGGACCGGCTCAGATATTGTTACACGGCTAGCCTGGGGTTTAGGAGCTTTCTGTGTGTTCCTTCTAATACTGGGTTCCTGTGTGACTTGAACAAATCACAAACTTGTATTTTAACGTATAAACAACAACAAAATCTTGTGGCACCTTAAAGACTAACACATTTATTCTGGCATTAGCTTTCATGGACTACTGCCCCCGTGGACACACTTCATGAGCCTTGACCTTCTGTCTGTTGCCAAAATACACAAACCTGGTGCCCTGTTGTTGCACCATGTACATTGATGGTGCTATATAAATACATAATAATAATAAGGCATTGAAGTGGGCCATAGTCTGCAAACACTTATGCCGTAATAAATTTGTTCATCTTTAAGGTGCCATAAGACTCATTGTTATTCCTGCTGCAACAGACAAATGAGGCTACCCCTCTGGAAATGGTAACGTGTAAACGTGTATTATTTAGGAAGCTGGCATTTCTTTCAGCTGTCTGTTAGGGTGCTATTGGTAGCAAACCTGGGATTTATTTATTTATTGATTGATTGATTGATTGATTACATTTTTATACTGCCCAATAGCCGAAGCTCTCTGGGCGGTTTCCCTTGTTTAGTGTTTGAAATGGCCCAGACCTTCTCTGTATCACAAATATTCTTGGTGCTTCCCTGAGGTGGAATAAAAATATATTATTGTAACAGGTGATGAAGTACAATGTTACGTAAGTCTGAAGGACGTATTCATCTTCAGATATAAGCTATGAGAAAGAAGGGCAGTGTGAATGGGTTGTTTTGTGTCCCCCATTCCCCAGCATTTCCCCCTGATTGGTGCTCCAACATTGATTCCCTAAAAGAAAGTTTCAAGATGGTGAATCGACTCAACTGGTCTAGCATTGAACACTCCCAGTTCTCAGGTGGGTTATGTTACGTCCCTTCCTTAATCTCTTCACTCTCCATCTCTTAGACAGCACCTTGGTGGAGTGGGGGTTGGGGGGAAGGGGCCCTCCGTACACCTCGAGGGGGAAATAGAGGTAGAGAAGGAGCTCTTGGGCAAGAGTAGAGAGTAGTGATACAGAGTTTCTTACCTCTCTCTTTCTCTGGACCCCTGCAGAGTTGATGGAGAGTCTGCGCCAGGCTGAGCGTAAGAACTGGACCCTAGATCAGCATCACATTGCCAACCTCTGTGACTCCCTCAATCACTTTCTCACCCAGACCGGTCAGCTCCCTCACCTGGGAGGCCCACAGCAGCCTCCCCGAATCTCCGAGTCCTGTGCCATGAATAGTGGCAAACAAGAGCAGCCCATGAACCAAGGTATTCAGCAGGGCAATCTGGAAGGGGACCTGCCAGTCCTGGACAGTGGGTGAGACAGAACCCAAAAAGTATAGCTGCACCCTGGATTGTGGCATCATTACTAGGGATGGGGCTAAACCCTCCTCTTTTAGGCAAATACTGTGTTTTTGTCACATCTAGGCTCCATCCCTGAGATTTCACCTAACCTTGGTCTCTTGCCTGGTCCATTAGTACACCGGGGAAAAGGATTGAGTAGCATAACCAGGTATTCCAGGGCCACTGCAATACATGGTGGACAAGCTGGGCGTGGGGCAGACTGTTTCTTTGGCCTGAACACACCAAAGGTAGCAAGTGCCACGACCAAGAAAGAATTTCCATCTAAGATGCGTTCAGGGTTGATGCCGGATGGGATTCTAAGCATGCTAAGTAGTTTACCAATACAGAGCCTGTAGCAGATGCCTGCCTTTGCCTGGAGACAAATACACTGTTCTTACAAATAGATTTAAATGTATCTCTAGATTGCGTGTGCGTGTATGTTTCTCTTCCTGAAGGCCAAGACCTGAAGCAGCTTGTCAGCCAGGCACACCCTTTCTCTATCTGTCTAGAGTGAAAGACTCAGGCAAAATTAATCCGGGAACTGATGACTGCTTCTCAGCAACAGGGAGCTGGTTTAATACAAGTCAAAAGAAACCATACTCCACATAGCCTCTTTACAATTCACCCATGCTACCCCTAGAGATGTGAACGAAGGCCTTTGCTAAGAAAGGGTCAGAAGAATTCATAGGGTATATTCAGAGACTTTGGCTAGGATTATCGGAGGACTTTGAGGGTGTCCCGGCCCTCTCACTTCCAGAATGAGATTGCATCGTATGAATTATTCCATAATTCTCCCATTTCCAGTGAGTCTACAGTTGTCTGTAATATCAGATGAGGTACTGGGCTACACAGCTTGGCAGTGATAGAGCACTGATGGCAGACGGCCCCAAAAGTTTGACTATGTAGGAACATGATTTCAAATTGCACCCTGTCTTGCTTACTCAAGGATAGGATATGAGTAGCCACTCCTCTGTTCCCCTATGGCAAGTAAGAGATGCCTCCAGGCAACCAGGTGAAGATATTATTTTAAGTTGGAAGAGAGTTGATACTTTTTTTTCCTTTCAGGAAGTTGATGTGGCAAAAATAACTACATTGGGGACAGGCAGGCTAGTAAAAAATGTTTGTGGGTTAGTAATGTTTGTGGATTTACTTGCGAGGCTGGATTAGTACATTTTTGAAAGACTAATAAGACAAGAAGAGTTGAGATGATGAATTTATGTCAATTAATTTCCCATATAGTGACTAGTAGGGAGATGGATGAGTTTACCTATGGAGAGGAAACAATTTGCAGTGAAAAACAGCTCTGGGGGCAGCGGGTGGGTTTTGCAGAAGACGAAAGCTTTATATTTTTCTTTTGATTAAGAAAGTTGCTAATAACTGGATTTTCACATGTATGTCTGGGGAAGAAGCAACTGGCCAGAAAACTTTACCTTAAAAGAAACCTTCCCTGATGATCTAGATCCAAGGTGCTTCTAGCCTTCCCCATTTCTAGGCTGCAAGCGGGCAGCTCAGGCTATTGATGGTTCTTTCCCCCTTTTATCTGCTAGTGAATTCTTACGGTCAGCCACAGCCTCCCCATCTCTACTCTGGGCCATCTCCAATGTACCAGATTTCCACCCAGGACTCACCAGGGTATAATCGTCCAGGTAAGAAGATTGTGTACGGCACCTTTTGAATACTAAATGTTGAAGATTTGCTGCAATAATTGTCTGGGGCCCAACTAGCAAGTATCAGCAACACCCCAAACGCATATAGACTACTTCTAGGGCACTATTGAATTAGGTGCTGAGATACTCCTTTCTCCATCTTGTGCACACGGGCCATGCAGAAAGGAAATACCTGGTATGTATGAAGAACATGACACAACTGCAGGTGCAAAAATGTAAACAATCTCAACTCTTCAAGACCCTATTCCCCATGGTTGAAGATATATAATTTATTATTACATTTATATCCCGCCTTTTTTCCTCTTGCAAGGAACCCAAGGCAGCTTACATGGCCCTCCTCCTTACCATTTTATCCTCACAACAACCCTGTGAGTTGGTTAGGCTGAGAATGAGCAACTGGCCCAAAGTCACCCAGTTAGGTTCTAGAACTTAGATCTCCAGAGACCTAAGGAAGGTTTTCAGATCTCAGTGCTTCTGCACCATCCTCCCAGCTTAACCTCCCACCCCACACTCTGGGCAAATCAGCCTCCCCTGCATTGTTTTAAAAACAAAATACAGCGGCACAGTGGAACTAAAAGAAACAGGGTGGTCAAAGGATTGGAATGCTTTCAAACGTATTACCACCTATATGCTAAACTGTGTAAAAGTTATGGGGGAAGCAAAATGGCTCTGGAGCATAATGGCCGGCAGAAAATGGCAGAACCAGCCATGCAAAAAGGCAGGTTTCCACCAGCCGTGCCCCAGAGCACTTCTCCCACCCGTTGCAAATATATGGAACAGGGTAGAGCTGCATTTGCATTAAAAATCAGAAAAATAGCCAAAGATTAGATCTGAGGAAAGGGTGTGTGTGAATTCCCAGCACCCTGAGAGCAACAGAGCTAACACCACTGCCCTATGGATGCCCTGTAAAACATGAGTGAGCAAAGGAGAGTAATTCCAGAGAAAAGGGCAAGCGTGGAAGCATGTTTCCTCTTAGCCTCTCCCCCCCGCACCCCCCACCCATAGGGCGCCTACCCTGAGCCGGCCTGGAGAACGGAGCCCAGGCCCCTCCTCTCCTTGGCCATGTTACCACTTCTTCTCTTGCTCGTGCTGGAATATAACCAAGAGATACTGGGATTTTGTGTGTTTGATGCATATTGGCAAACACTTCATTAGTTTACTATTTTTTCTGTATCCAGAAGTTGAATTGTATTTTCTTGTACAGCATTTTGTACAGGAATTTAACTTCCCTTTCCTCAGAATTTCTCTGCTTCAGCCAAAGTCTGTGTTGGTGCTATGGCTACTCTTGTGAAAATTAATACAGCATATAAAATCGTCACTTGAATGAGTTTATATCTAATATCACTCACCCATGATCTGCATATTCTCTCTATTGTTAGGCTATTTTAAAGTGCTAAAGAAATGTCAAAATGCGTGTAATCAAAGAAATGGTATATGGTTATGCAAATCCATTATGATGCTTCATTAACATAATTCTTGGAGAAGAATCCTCATTCTAGAATGGGAAATGTTTCTAGATAGAAAAATATGCTATCTGCTTAGACTTTGAGCAGAAAGAAAACTTAATTATATATAATAGTTTAGATTATTATCGAGAGTTCAACATAAAACACAGCTGATTTCCTGTTTCCTTCCTCTCAACCATGTCTTCAGGTCATCATCTGGTCCCACGGCCACCTCCAGGTGCCAGCGAGGAGATCCCTGATGATTTCAACTGGGATTTGATCACCTAGCAAGTTATAGACTTGATAGCATGTCCCTCGTGTAGGGCATGGGGAAGGGGGCTCAGGGCTCCGGTCCCGTGACCAGCACCCGGGGCCTCTTCCCTTGCCTGTATATAGATATATATTCTCTACTTCCGCCAGAGAAGCTGCCGCAAGATGCTGCCGAAGATAATCCTTCCTTGCTCTCCCTGTTTTACCTTCTTTTCTTTATTATTATTGTTGTTGTTATTATTATTATTATCGTCGTCATCATCATCATCATCAATAATTGTACACAGCCCTTCTGCTCCATCTACCAGCTTCGGATTTTATGTATTTACTGGCGTCCTATGTGGGATGGAGGGTAGAAAGACTGTTTGGGTTGCCATAAGAAGACCTCAGAAGGAGGAATTCTTGCAGGCATTTTTCTCTTCCTCCATCACTTGCGTTTAACAATCCCTCTTTCCCGCCAAGGTGGCTGTTTTGTTGGCTGCAAGAGTGAGAGAGCCCTGTGGATCTTGAGAGTCTGTAATAATTATGTTCTTTCTTAAATGTTGTAAAGGGTGGGGTGGGAAGGGTTAGGGCTTAGACTGGTGTTGAAGGGAAGCCTGCGAACTTTCTCAAACCAGCCAGGGTCAGCACGGGATTGAAGGGAGTAACAAGTGCAGAGAATGGGAGGCTTTGGGGTATGGAAAACAGCTAGAATTGTGGTTTGACAGGAAGCGAGACGCCCCGTGTGAAAAGCAAGGACTTCTTTCTACCCGAAACATTGTAGTTAGGAGTCTGCTGCTGGTACAGACTGAGTGTCTGAGAAAGACAGAGGGGGCCTTTACCTTTTGTTTCTACACTGCCTTTTTCAATCACTGCCATTTTGCACTTGCCCCCCTCTGCAGATGAAGAAAGCTTGACAGGTCTGGCTTGTATCCGCATCATGTGGGCCGGGTACCAAGATCAAATCAGATTCCTCAGGGCTTGTCACATCTCCGTTTCCCCCTGTTGCCTTCTCTGATGATGCATCAGGGCTCTTATTTGAATATGCAGATAAGACATGCAAATCAAGAAGTATTCCTCTCCTCTTCAAAGTTTTTTTTTTAACTTCTCAATTTTCCTTCCCCTCATTTCTCTGGAAAGTGCTGGAGTTTGTAATGAAAGAGTGGAAGCCAAGGATGTCTTCTCTGCCTTATATAAATAAGCAATTGATGCTTCCTGTTTTATGGGTGAACTAAGTTGAAAGGAAGAACAGAATTTGGTGTGCAGGGTTGGGGGTGTGTTTAAAACTCTCATTGAGATAAGTGGCACCTTGCTGCAGATGGTCTACGGAGGGAATACGGAAAGTGCATCGCTAGGAAGGAAAGTTGCAAGGGTCCTTCCGACTCAGGTGGGGTCAGGAAGGGCAGGAGATCCATTGCAGGGCAGTCCTTAGGACCTAAGGAAGGACAGCAGTGCCAACATGGGATTGAATTTTGAGCTGGATCTGTCTGGGTGGCCCCTCCTCACTGCTTTGTTTTCAGTTTCTAGTGTGACTCTTTTGCCAGACTTCTTGTTAATCTGCATGCCCTTCCAACTGCAAGCCTGCTTTGTGTGTGGGGGTGGGGTGGGGTGGGGTGGGGTGGGGTGGGTGGGGGTGGGATGAAGTTGGAAGCAAAAACATCATGGGAATATGTTGTTCCAGGGGTGGGGAGTTTCTGTAGCATTGCTTTAACTCGCTGTTTCATTGGATTTTGGAGGGAGGGACTTTTTTGGTTGTGGGGGGAAGGGGTCATCATTGTGTGTTCTGAGAGGAGTGGAGAATCCCTGAGCCGAATTCATGGAGGAGTTTTAATGGTTATCTGCACTGTCCAAAGATAAGAATGATGTGACCAGGAGTTCCTTGTCAGTGAGAGTCTGTAGAAGATAATGTAGAGCTGACGTCCCGGCCAGATGCCAATCAGTGCTGCTTCTGAGAACAAGATCCACAGAAGGATCACTTGGCCTTTCAGAGAATATGGGGCTGGGTGGTGGGAGAAAAGAGCACTCCTTTAGATATTCAAAGGCTCTTCATTCACATAGTCAGTTGCGCCTTGTTTGCATATGTAAATATATGCCAGTCAGTGTGAACATTAGCCTCATCCTCCCTTTGCCTCTGAATTAACTGCATCATTCTTGAGTGGGGCTAGTAATGGATTGGGCATATGGAGTCATAGACTCAGCACTGGAATTCTGCACTGTGAGCAGCTGACACAGCCTGTCAGGGAAAAGGGTCAGCCCAGAGAGCTCGCTGGCCGGCTGGCCTGCCAAGGAGAGGAATCCCTCATCGGCCCACCCGCTACAGTGCAACCCACAATGCTTTATGTCATGAAGACGGGAGAGGGGTGTGGCCTCACAAATTTATTTTTGTGCATGCTTTCTTAATTAAAAAAGTGAATGTTTATGGTTTAACCCTTTGGTGACCCTGTTTTATTTTGTTGTGGCAGCTTGTTGGATGAAATGTTTGACTTCTATCATTGGGAAACACGTTTTTGTTTCTATCTAAACAAAGTATGCAGTTTTACATGTAACTTGAATCCAGATTATTCCTTAATTTTGTACCACCAGATGCCACTGCCCTAGCCTGAGCTCAAAGATAGCCCTGTTATCTGTGTGTATGTACTGGGATTCTGCAGTAGACACAATGCAGAATCAACTTACTGAGACTCTCAGATTCTTTTTTTGTTTGTTTAACATTTCTATCTGTTACAATTGCTAAGATATCCAGTGGGCCAAGATCTCAGAATCAAGGAAGATGAATAAAAAAGTATGTGCTTCTGGTGATTGGAGATGGGACTTGGGAGTCCTTTCCCATTATTAGCAAAGCCAGAATAAAGTACGCAGACTAATAAGAAATTGTGCAATAAATTATGTAAACCAAGATCAATTTTGAACATAAATGGACCTCTGCTAGATCAGCTCAAATCTCATCCCATCCAGTATTTTGTTTTCCACACTGGCCAAGCAGATGCCCCTGGGAAGTTCACCAGCAGGGCAAGTAGAGGCCATAGGGCCTTTCCAGCTGTTGCTCCCCAGCAACTGGCAGCCATTGGTGTGTTGCCTCTGCACCTAGAGGTCTCATATAGGCATCCTGACCAGTAGTCCTTGATAGCTCCAACCTCCACGTCTTTTTGTAATCCTCTTTGAAAGCTAGAGATCATTATAACCACATCTTGTAGCAGTGGCATACGTTAGCTATGTGCTGTGCAAAGTGCTTCCTTTGGTCTGATCAATCGCTAGTTTCATTGTATCTAAGATACATTTGGTGAGAGGGAGAAGAATTATTCTCCATCTCCTTCCTTCACATAATGCACAATCTTGTAAATGTACAGCTCAGCTAGCCATGCTGAAGGATTTGGGATTGCCTTGGCCTCTGTTAATTCCGCCCCCCCCCCACACACACACATATGATTGGCCGTGAGCAACATGTCTTCAGCACTGTGTGGAAACAGCCTCTCCAAATGTTATAATGTAAATACTTAGGACTGTAGTACTACATTTCAGGCATCTATACTCCCTTTTGTTTGTTCACATGTTTATTCTGCTCTTCCTCCAAGGAACTCAGGCAACATATTTGGGGCTATCACATTTTATGTTCACAGCAACCATGTGAGGTTCAGAGAGTAACAGCTCCATGGTGATCCAGTGAGCTACACAGCTGAGTGGGAATTTGATCCTAGGTCTCTCATGTTCAATGTCCAGCTCTATCCGCTCCACCACATAAACTCTCAGTTGAGGAAATTCTATTGGGTAAGGAATTGCAGGAGACCACTGACACAGCTGGGAGCTCCAGGAGCCAGCCGTGCCGCAATCTCTGACTTGCCTTAAATCCTTTTGTGCATAATGCAACTCTGCTCAGACACCTTCCACGTCCAGTGCTGTAAGAAACCTTTAAAATAATTAATGAAGTGTTTCCTTGGTTATCTTTGGGAGATTCTAAAGCAGAGATTGTGATCTTAAAAGGAAGTTGAGTGAAAATCAGCAAAAACTTGTTTTTGCTGCAATATGCAATGGATTGAGTAACTTGAACTTTGAAAAGGGAAGTGTTCTTTCGAGCCTAGTTGAAAAAGCAAAGGCAGTGGAGCATTTGGTGGAGCATGTTTCATCTATGAGCAGCAGGACATCCGCTGCTGACTCAAGCTTAGGGATAGACAATAGGTCATTCCATTTGGGGTTCTCACCTGGTCCAGAGCACCCGCTACCACCACATTCTGTTGTCTGTGTAGCCCAGGCACAGGACGCGGGAACCTTACCCTCCCCAGAGTGGACAATGCTAGAGGGGCTGTCAGAGTTCTCAACAGTAGCAATAGGGATCAGAAAAACGGCTGTAAAGCAGGAAACCAAAAATAGACAATACAGCTGTACTGGTTGTTCCCAACGTGTTTCGACGTGGGTCTTTGTCACTTGAAAAAACCTTAAAGGCTTTTCATCCCTGAAGGAAGAGGGAATCCTGAAAAGCATTTAAGATGTTTTCCCTTGACAAAGAACAGCTGTGCCTTGTTTGATTTTGGTTTCCTGACAGAGTTCTCCCCATATGTGCATTCCTCACTTACCTGTCTTGGCTCATTCAGAGGCACATAAGAGGGTAACACTCAGGAAGCAGGTAAATGGATCTCCTGTGTCTTGTGTTGGACTTTGACCTGTGTTCAAATCGTCACTCAGCAATGAAGCTAACTGGGCTGGTTACGATCTTGCAGCCTAACCTACCTCTTAAGGGGGTTATATAGCTAAAGGAGAGATAACTTGAGCTCCCTTAGGAAAGGATAAAAAATGAAATCAGCAGTGAGCCACTAACCTGTGTCCTGGACTCCTGCAGGAGTGTCAGTGACGTCCTTTAGCTTCTGCTCATTTCAAACTTAGGCCATGTTAAATTACTTGATGAGTAAGGTTCTAGGTGCAGTTTCATATATAATATTTTCCTGTTGTTCGTTATTTATATACGTGTTACCAAAGTATATGATATGATTGACTTCAGCAAAGCTTTTGACAAAGTACCACATGACATTCTGATTAACAAACTAGCTAAAAGTGGGCTAGATGGAACAACTATTAGGTGGATTCACAGTTGGCTACAGAATCAGCCTCAAAGAGTACTTATCAATGGAACCTTCTCAAACTGGGGAGAGGCAACGAATGAGGTACCGCAGGGCTCAGTCCTGGGCCCAGTGCTCTTCAACATTTTTATTAATGATTTGGACGAGGAGGTGCCCCTCTCCCCAAACATTAATTTTTGAGTGGTGGGGGAGTACTGCTGCCTCTTACCTCCTAGCTAGGTCTTTAAAAAAAATTCCTTTTTCTTCTATAGGTAATCCACAGAGACTGAAAAACACTTCAGCTGCACAGCATAATTATTGGTTCTTTTGTTAGGAAATGAAGTTAGTTTTGCATTCTACTGTCAAATGAAATACCAGGGGTTCGAGAAAGGTCAGGCAACCTTCTTGGATCCTTTATTTATTTACAATATTTATATATTGCTCAATTATGTAACATAGATTCCAGAGTGGTGAACATAACTATAAACAGTAAAAGAAAGATTTTAAAAACAAATTAAAATTGTTCAATTTAAAAACAAAGGAACCCGAAAAAAAGCTAGTTATTTCAGGAAGGCTTCTCGAAACAAGAGCTGTTTTCAGGAGGTGCCGGAAGCAGCCTTGTGTTGGCATCCGCCTGGCCTCCAAAGGCAGGGAGTTCCACCTCGACTGGAACTGTACGAACTGTCTTGGGCACCACCACAGAGTGGCTACCATGGAAGGTGTGGCTAGTCACAAGCGACGTGTAACTTGCCCCCAAAGGCTGGAGTACAAGGCAGAAGTGGGGGCCTGAGGCCAAAGACACTTCTCAAAGCTCCTTTGAGCCCTCCATTTCCAGTGCTGCAGAGGGAAGCGTCAGCCTGTAGCTACCTTGTCATCTTCATTTCCTAGGAATGCTCATGAGAGCCCCATGTGTGGCCCCAAGGAATTACTGAGCAAACAAGGGGGCAGCGGCTGGAGGCCCTCGTTTTGCTTTGAAGTGATCCCATCTGCCAGTAAGAGAATTGATTGATTAGAGAAAAGTGAGAAGCATGTGGGGCAACAAGGGAGGCGCCAAGGAAGAGGCCGGCACGCTGGTGCCTGTGGCGGAGTTAGAGCGGTGGCACTTTGTGCCTGGAAATTTAGGCAACTGTGTTGCTAGTCATTTCCTATATGGGGCAGAATGTATGAAAGGTGGGCTCGAAATTAAAGCCATGTAGTGTTTAATTCAGAGTTTAAAATTATTTAACGCACCTTTCTAGCCTGCCTCATCCCAAAACCTCAGGCTGGGTAACAAAATCTCTCCTTACCCACCACACCACGGAACAGAAAACATCATCACTCATTTGTAAAAACGTCTCCACCTCTTCCTGGCGTAACCCTCTGCCCCAAAGCTAAGTACGAAAATGTAGGTCTTGCAACTCTTCTGAACAATGCTCAGGCCTTGGTGAATTTGTAGCAGGAAGGCATCCAATAACTGGGTAGCCCCTACTCCAAGATATGTGCACTGGAAAAACATACCTGTTAATGGAGTCCTCAGTGGTGTTACATGAAACATGACGCTCATAGTTGTGCAAGTCCAATTCTGTGTTCGTGTTAGTCATGTCCTACCCAGTGGCGTAAGTAGAACAAAACTCTTCAGGTACTGGTTTCAAATACACAACACCGCTCTAGCCATGCCCATTTAGCTCCACTCTCCCATCTTTGGCCACGCCTCTTATTCAAAGAAACAGATACAAAGTCATGGTTTATATCAAGAAAAAATATCTCTGGCTATGAATGCATTTTCTTCCCTATTGAGCAATGGCAGCCTGTCCCCACATGCTTAGATCTAAATCAGTTGGGTGTCTTTCTAGCTGGCAGGCTTGAGCCCTGGCACACATCTTTTTAGAAACAGCAGGAGAAATGAAGCACGACTTCCACGTTTGACAGCATTCTCAGAACACAGTGCATTTTTTAAAAAAACCACTGTTAAACCTTATTTGAACATTTCTTTTCTAGCGCTAAAACTTATTCTGGCACATGATACTTCGCAACATCCACTCCCTTTTGACAATGGTGCCAAGAGAAGATGTAGCCACATAGACATATAATACCATACGTAACATTCACAATGCTATAAAATATTGGCAAATTTAAAATACCCTTCAAAGCAGATGTGAGATGTTCAAGGTGTCCTCCATATATACAAGAGCTATAGATCATAATCCAGATTGTTCACATCTGTATTGCTGCACTAAATCAGGAATTCAGAAGACTGAAACAGAATTTCTGTTGTCTAGAAGATCCATTTTAGAGTACTGAAACATCAATATCATTGTCAATGATAGACCTGCTTCTGTCCTGAGTGTAGGCTGTGGAGCATGTAGCTTCCTCACGGAAAGCCCCTTCAAAAATCCCTTGCACTGTCTGGTGTGCTTTTTCTCTGAAACTTCGACCCACGAACACATAAAGAAGTGGGTTGATGCAGCTGTTGGCATAGGCCAGTGCTGTGGAAATGTGGTCCCACAAAACCAGCTTTTCATGAAATTCTGTGCCTGGGGAAGCCAGGATGTACAGCGCCCCAATTACATGGTAAGGAGCCCAGCAGAGGAAAAAAGCAGCTATCACAAGCAGGATAATCTGTAGAGCCTTCCTGCGGGGCTTAGCAAATTGGTTTTTGAGCATCTTGTGAGCAATAAGTGCATAACAGGTCACCATGATTCCAAAGGGGAGAAGGAAACCAAAGACGCTTCTGGTAATGGTAATGGACAAAAGGACACTTGGTGGTTGGATTTCAGAGAAATCATAAAAGTACATTTCTGTTGAATCATTACTCAAAAAGAGGGTCTCAGAATAAATGCCAGGAGGAACATCTGAATGAAGAATATTGGATAGATTCTGATAGATTCTGGGAAGTTCATGCAATATTGGTGTAGGATGCGTGATGGCTGTCACTGACGAATCTGTAACTTTACTGATGCTGTGATTATTTGATATGCTAGAATGCAGAAACTTGCTTTTTTCAGTGTTCAGAATAGGATACTCCAGATACATATCCAGAATTCCATATGTGATGTTGTCCTCATAGATTCCACTATCCATGGGAGAAGGGTATGGAATAAAAGACTCATAGTTGCCGGAAAATGCGTCCGCTGGCCAGTTGTCCTCTGCATATTCCTCACCGTGCCAATTGTAGACACATTTGGTGTTGCCAAATTCATCCATGGAGGTCTCACGGTAGAAGAAGGCAGGACAACACATAATGAAGGCTAAGAGCCAGATGCCACCACATATCATGGCAGTGAACCTTACTGTTCGGTGATTCTGACACCAGACAGGCTTCATCACCACCAGACATCTGTCAATACTGATGGTGGTGAGGAGAAAGACACTGGCAAACATGTTGAAAATAATGGTTGTTGGAATAATCTTGCAGAAAAACCAACCATAAGGCCAGTGCTCATGGAGAGCCAGATGAACAATGTAAAAAGGCAGGGACAGGCAGCACAGGAAGTCAGCCACCGCAAGGTGGAGAAACCAAGTGGTGTTCACTGTTCGCTTCATTTTCAGGGTGGTTACCCATATCACCAGGCCATTTCCAGGCAGACCCAGGAGGAAGGTGAGGGAGAAGACAGTCAGAGAACTGATAGATGTGGGGGTACGTTCGAACATGAAGGGCTCAACAGAGCTATTAAAACTCTCATTAGCCAGGAATGGAGGCATCTTCCTAAGACAACAACACCTGACCCTGAAAAACAAAGCAAATAGCATTAGCTCGGGGCTCTCCAACTTTATTCTAATGATACTGTAAAGGGTGGTTGAAAGAATCTGACACAGGCAAAATCCAATGTGAAGTTCTCCTGCACAAGCTCAATGGGTGGGAGCTGCACAGGGGCATATTATCGTGCTCTTGCGTAGCTCTCGTTTATGTCAACAGCACTTGTGCAGAAGAACTTCCTAGTGGATTTCCCCCTGTGTTAATTAGTGTGAGCAAGTGGCATTTGGATTTTCAATTCTGAGCAATTTGGAGCTTTATCACACTAGGAAATTCATAAGATATTTTTCTTTTCTTACCCCCTAGAAATAAAAGGACACTTTCCAGAATTTTCTCTATGAGGTTTATCAGACTAGCATTTTATCACACACTCGCTACTGCCCACTTATGGACTGCCTCTCCTGCGCCTTCTGCTTGTTTTTCTGTTGCAAAATAGACCCCTTTTAATCCAACTTCTTTTAAAAAACAGAATGTACTGCGATTTCCTGCTGTGTTTCTATTTCCTAAATGTAGAACATAGCATTTATCCCTTTCAGCTCAGCACTCCAGCCTATCAAGATCACTTTGAAGTTTGTTTCTGTCTTCCAGGGTATTAGCTATCCCACCCAATTTGGTGTCATCTGCAAATTTGATCAGCGTTCCCTGCATCTCCTCATCCAAGTCATTAATAAAAATGTTGAAGAGCACTGGGCCCAGGACTGAGCCCTGCGGCACCCCACTCTCCCCTCTTGCCTCTCCCCAGTTTGAGAAGGTTCCATTGATAAGTACTCTTTGAGTCCGATTCTGTAGCCAACTGTGGATCCACCTTACAGTTGTTCCATCTAGCCCACTATTAGCTAGTTTGCTAATCAGAATGTCATGGGGCATTTTGTCAAATCCCTTTCTATTATGGCTCCGTCTTAGTTCCCATTTCTTTTGCAAATGATGTGGTTCCCCTTGTGCAAAGGAAGCACTTTTGTCTCTTGTATATTTTTATGGCCTACGTGGAGTTCCAAATATAGCTGATGTGTCAGCAGTGTTAATGTTGAGGTCAGCAATAAGGAAAAGCACCCAACTAAAAAATATGCACACGTACTTCTGAGCCTTAGCTGTAGCAGCTATTGTCAGCCCACCTCAGCCTGGATCTGAGTCAGTGCCACGTTGGCCCAAGGTCGAAGCAGATCAGTACCGAAACCTCGGGGCGCCTCGGGCCAATTCAGTCCATCGGACTCACCTCTCTCTCCCTCCCCCTCCCCACTCACCCCCTGCTGCCACTTTTAACAGGTAGATAACCTGAAGCAGTAACGTGTACCCAGTAAAGCCATAGCACGTAGCATGAAAATTGAAAGCAGTAAGGTAGAAAGTAGTGAGGAAACCCTCTATTTCCCTTGTTTTAGTGATTCACAGAAATAACCAAGTTCTCAATACTTTAAACAAGCCATTCTCATAGTTTCAGATTAGAGAATGGAAACCTAGAGAGATTGCAGTTAAGTTTTACTCACCTATATTCCAGTGTCAAGTTCCACCACTCTCTACTCCCAGTCTGCTGCCCTACACATCATTTGTTCATAAGGAAGAGTCCTGCTGAAGGTGAGAGAAGATGGCCATAATACCAGGCCTCACAAATTGTTTGCCTTTCTCCTCCTTTGCCAACCATATTCTTCCGCCCATGTGCACGCACGTGCACATGCACACACTGCCCTCTCTTGCATGCTTGCTTCCCTCTCCCAGCACCACCACCTAGAATTGCCACCATTTAACACAACAAATTGTGAACATTCCACTGAGCCAAACTATTAACTCCATTGATTTGAACGGGGGGCACTGTCAAAACCCAGCTAGAGGTGGGGGAGAAGCCCACTGCCCACCAAGGACCCTGTTTCCCCAAGGATCCCTGGCTGGGGGTGGGCGTCCACCCTGCTCTAGCTATGCTCCTGCAAGTACTCCTCCCCACCCCCAATGTGAACCCCTGGAGATGGCTCCTTAATCTCTAACTCGCTCAGATGTAGTGACATCGTTTCCATTTGCAAATAAACCTGCAGCTGCCTGACTTAGGAATAAGAAGTGTACTAAATACATTTGAAAGAAAAACGTTCTGAAAGAATGAACATTTTCATTTATGATTAGATAATTTAGAATAATTGTGAGTTGTATTTATTAAACTGGAAATGATTATGGAGTTCTTTCAAATATATATTTTCTTTCAGATGTCCAAATGCAGCACAGCCCTATTGTGAACATATGGAGCTGCATAACTCTGAGTCAATTGGTCCATCTACCTCAGTGCTGGATAACCAAAAAAACCCTCAGGCAGACGTTTTCCCCAGCCCTGCTACATGAGATCCAACAGGACATAAAGGACCTTATTGCAGCCAGAGTATCAGTATTAGTATCCAGGCACACTTTAAATTACTTTAATTATTAAAAATGAATTTGGAAGCAGGTAATAGGAGTGTGTGTGTGTGTGTGTGTCTAGACAGCGTCTTTGCCCCCCCCCCCCAGTGGCTGGTAAATCGGCACTGTCTCAGTTATATGATGTTGCCGTCGATTCGCTGCTGTGGGGCAAAGAGATGAAGATGTGCAGCAGAAAAGTCAGGAACTCGCCGCGTCTTTTCCTGCCAGAGCAAGCAAGGTCTTCTGCCATCTGGCCTCGCTCTGGCACGGGGGGGGGGGGGGCATTCCCATGTGGAAGGCGACCTCCCATTGGTTGCCGGAATCTGGGGGTGGGCCCAGCGAGCCGAATAGCCACCAGAAAGCCTGCGCTGCCTCCTGTGTTGGGACTACCCAACGCCACCTCACTGCAGCAAAAGCGCAGGGTTTTCCTAAAAGTGCAGGCAACCCGGCACCATCAAGGCAGCCCCATGAACACCTGTTATAATTTGTAATCCCTTATAAAGCAGTTTTAGTTTCCAGAATATGTCATATTCTGGTATACATTATACTACTCAGGTAAAGGAATTTATCTGCATTCATTTTTCATTGAAAGGAGGAAACAGACTTTTTCATGTCCCCAGGAGCCCCTTCCCTTCTTGAAAGTGAAGGCAGGACTGAAGTTTGTATCAACATACAATTTTGCCTTTTCAGAAATGTGGGCAAATTTGGCCCAGAATAAGATTGATGTATTTTTTGCTTCTTCTTCTGTCCAGAGTTCCTGAACTATGAACCATCTAGAAGCATTTAGGGTGGCCTGTCAACTCTGCCGTGGCCACCTTCTCCTTGCTGCCTTCCCCCCTCCAAATCCTGGCTATTGCCTGTATGTCTCTAACCCACCACCCTGCAGCCCCCATCCCTCCTCTGAGACTCTCTCCAAAGCCCCTACCTTTGCTGTGCTTTATTCTTGGCTCTGGGTCCACAGCTGTTGCTGCCACCATCTGAATTTCAAGAGTTCCTTCTGTTCCACTGAGGCGAGGGGGAGGAAGAGGCAGTCACAGGCAGGAAATCGTAGATTGCACCTCTAACGCCCTTGTACAGTGGGAACATGCTAATTTCCTGGTGACCCTGAATAGGATAGTTCCCATATAATGTGTCCATTCCAAATGCCAACCATGTTTTAGTCTTGTTTTTAAAACAAAACAGTGGAGATGGTTTGGCAGGAGAAGTCCCCTTTAGCCAAGTATCGTAACTGTAGTACGTCAGACTTGTCCAGAACAGCAGCACTACAAACATCCAGTTTTAAGATGGGGAAAAAATGGTAAGAGAGATGCATTCACTGAATACAATTCGTATCTTCAGAGAAAGGTGAATAAATGGGAACATGATAGGGATGTATTTAAAGAGGCATGGCAGTGCCTCTTTAGTTAAGACCGACTGGAAAAAACACATTCCACCATGATAAAGGGGTACTGGGGGAGGAGGGGGTTATTCTAGCATTCATAGAATCATAGAAAAGCAGAGTTGGAAGGGGCCTACAAGGCCATTGAATCCAACCCCCTGCTCAATGCAGGAATCCACCCTAAAGCATCCCTGACAGATGCTTGTCCAGCTGCCTCTTGAATGCCTCTAGTTTGGGAGAGCCCACAACCTCCCTAGGTAACTGATTCCACCGTTGCACTGCTCTAACAGTCAAGAAGTTTTTCCTGATGTCCAGCCGGAATCTGGCTTCCTTTAACTTGAGTCCGTTATTCTGTGTCCTGCACTCTGGGAGGATCGAGAAGAGATCCTGGCCCTCCTCTGTGTGACAACCTTTCAAGTATTTGAAGAGTGCTATCATGTCTCCCCTCAATCTTCTCTTCTCCAGGCTAAACATGCCCAGTTCTTTCAGTCTCTCCTCATAGGGCTTTGTTTCCAGACCCCTGATCATCCTGGTTGCCCTCCTCTGAACACGCTCCAGCTTGTCTGCATCCTTCTTGAATTCATAACATCGAAAATGTTTCACCAATCTTCCTGAAATTTACATGGTCCAGAAAGGTTGGTTTTACATAACCTGAAAATTTCAAGAAGACTGGTGAAAGATTGAGGGAAGGAGGGCAGTTTAAAGTAGAAAAGAAAAAACCTCTCTCACTCACTGGCTGGGTTCGGACGACACAATAATCAACGGGCCGGGGAAGGAGGCAACTGTCAGTCGAGTTGATCATTGCGTCATCGGGGACGCAGTGCCCACACAGCCGACCGTACACTATTTCGCCATTTTAATCAATAGAGACAAACAACAGGCTGCGACCTACACACCTGCTTATAAGGAATCTTCAGACATTGGCAATAGAACATTTGTGGCTAAGTAAGGCAATTCTTACCCAAAGAAATCTAAACTATTGGAGAAATGTGCCACAATGGCACATTTATTTATTTTTTATTATTATTATTAAACTTATATACCGCTCCCATAGCCAGGGCTCTCTGGGCGGTTTACAGAAATTGAGATTTAAACAAATTCAAATGCACAAGCTAGCTTTGGGGGAAATAGCTGAGCAAATGGAGGTTTAAAAGACTTGAAGCCTACACAAACACACACCCCAGGGAAAAGAGGGGAAGGGCTCTCTAAAAGCAATATACCTATCCCTACTGAAGCCCTTTCCTGTAGACAGGAACAGGTGAGCATTACAACTCCTGGTGTCAAGTGAAGAGGAAGGAAGGAGCAGGAGCCTTTCCTTTGGGAGGAGAGACTCAACAATTCTGGCAGCAGTGTGGCACCTTACCAGGGTGGTGAATCCACTTAGTAGATTCAGCAGCATGGCCCCATGCCCCTGGGACTTTCAGCCACGTGATGGGGGCAGGGGCAACATGTCATGAGAGGAGTACCAGGAGAATAATGAACTGTGAGTGTGCTATTACCCCCTCCATTGCCTAATGTGTCATCCGAAGTCAGCCATTGTGATTACTGAATTTGGGCTGGTGAGATCTGTGCCCATGATTTATGAAGTAATTAGACCCTGATTTTTTTTTAAAAAAAATCCCTTCGGTTGATTTTTAATTAATATTATTTCATTGCATTAGGGTGAATGCCATTTTGAAAAGACACAACACGCTGCATGCTCAGTGGTGTCTCCCTCCTTCCTCAGTTATATTACAATGTTGAGGAGAAATGGCTGCCTCCACTAGCAAAGACATTGCCTTAGTAGAATAATCAGTGTCTTCTATGAAGTAAGTTCCATTGAGTCTAATGATGAAGTTCTTTATGCTGTGGCGAAACACATTCTTCCCAGCCCTTGTGAGGTGCAACCCGTTCCTTGCCAGCAGTCCATCTTCCAAGTAGCGTAGCCAATGATCGCAGAATCCAAATCTCCCACGTCAGCACCACTTTCATAGCCAGAGTAGTTCACCCAAAGTATTTTTCTTTCTCTTTCTGTTCCTCTTCAAAGAACTGGAAGAATGGATGAGAAAGCTATTTGGGTCCCAAAGTTCTTGAGTTTCCTTCCCGGAGCTTCAAAATCTGACATGATTTCCTTGTAGCTCCGCTTGGCAGTATCATTTGTTCCCACATGGATGAGATGAAAAGGATATGTGTCGGTGGGCTTTATGAGCTTTGGCAACCCTAGGGAGACTATATTTTGGAACCCATGGGGGCATGCTCACCAACATGTCCAGCCCCCAAAGGCCCACCCAAACATGGCCTTGGTCACAGCTGATTTCACAGCACACAATTAAGACAAACCTGTTCTACAAACATCTTAATGTTAAAATCACTGGAATAAAGTACAAGTGAGACGTTCAATGTATCTGAAATTAACTTCACTCATTCCTACTTCTGTAGCTTTTGCTGTACTTTGAAGCTTTTGCTATACTCTGTGTGATACAGTCTCCCCTTTCCTCAAATATCTTTTCTGACTGCAAATCCTTCATTGGATTACCATAGTCTAACCTTTCCTAACATTTAACACTCTTTCCCCTTCACCTTTCTCATATCCATACTCACAAATTCAGCATACTGCTACCACTGAACAAATGAAGCAGTTGACAAGTACAGAAAACTCTATTACAACAAACAAGCATTCAGAAAGAGTATAAACTACTATTAGCCTGCAAACATTAGCCGTGGAACAAAATGGACTACAGGCTAGCACCTCTTAGCTTGTTTCAACTTCAACCAGACATAACAGTAAAAAAAAAAAAAAAAAAACCCAAGAAAAACACACCTACTTCATTGAAATTGCAATACCTAATGACAAAAATGTTGCAGAGGAGGAAAAGAGAGAAAAATATACACCACTGGCTATGGAAGTTAAAGAACTATGGCAACAGGAAAATGTTACAATTATTCCATTAGTCACATCAGTCACCAGCATGATATTGTTGGGTTTTTTTTTACAGAAAACCTTCAGAAATTAGGCCTACCAAAATACATGCATGCCAACATCCAGAAAGCAGTCATACATAAAACATGTTCAATAGTCAGAGAATTTCTGAATAAGTAAAAAACAGCATGACTTGGCAAAGCCCATCATGTTCATCTAGAAAAACCACCACAAGCAAGAAAAGAGAGATAAATGATGATAATAATAATGGCAACCCTGTTAATTTTTAAAAAGGTTTTTAAGAAGGATGAACAATTATCACCCATTGTTACAAAATATACATCATGCCAATTATAGCAAACAAATTGGAAAGGAAGGTCTATGGGTCTAAAATGCATTATTTAATAGGTATATCACCTCCAAAACACCCCCCCCAACTCATACACAGAAAACTACAGCCCTCCCCCCCACATACAGTGCAAACATGCACATGCATCCATTCAAAGTAAAACAACCAGGCATCCCATTCAGACATCAATACACTCATACACTGTCAGCACATGTGTGCACGCGCACACACACACACACCTCAGTCTTACCTCCGACTTGCTTCTTCTCCTCCTGCTTGCTTCTTTTTACTTCTTCCTTCTTCCTCCTTCTCCTCCTCGGCTTGCGATCACACCAGCCCAGGAGAAGAGGGCTAGATCGGCGCTGGGGGGGGGGGTAAGCTGGAGGACAGAACCCGTCCTCTGCCCCCTCCCCTGGTCTGATTTTGCCCTTTTCCTGCACTGGGGGGAGGCGGAGGCTGCTGTACATGTTCCCGGAAGTGCGGGAACGCGTACAGCAGCCCCTACCCCCAGCAATGCTCTGGCCTTCGGCTGCCAGCTAGGAAGTCGTGCGAGACTTTCCACTGGAAAGAAGGCAGAACTGCCGGGGAAAGAAGGCCATACCTCTGCCAACTGCGGGCTGGGCACCCCCGTTTCTCCGATAAGTTGGGCCCCAGCTCCGGTTGGCCTGATTTCCCCGGATGGTTCCGGAAATCTCCGGTGCCTATGGTCAGCCTAGGCAACCCTGCAGTTACATCTTCAACCTGTCCTCCAGGGAGACATACCTGGTGAGTTTATGGGCCTTCACAACATAATTGGGTTTCAATCCCATGCACCAGGGAGTCCGCCACAGCGACTACTCTTCTCTTCATCTTGTTCGACTGACCTTCTGCCTCTGCCATGAAAACATAGATCTGAGGCAGGGATCCCCATGATTTTTACAAGGAAAATCCTCCAAACCACAATCTAATCACAGAGCACATATGCCTCCATGGCCTGAACCATGAAAATTATGGATTCACCTCTCATGGGTGCAGTCAGGGTGCAAAAAACATGGACCTGAGGAAGGGATCTTCTTGATATCGTATGATTTAAAGCTGCATCACACGTGGGAAAACATGCTCCCTATCGTTGCTTTTCCGCTCCTGGTTTCATTGCTCAGTTACTTTCTGTTTCAAAACAGGAAGTAAACAACGAGCACGAGGCCCATTCAGTTGGGCATTCTAATCACGCTGCTTCTCCTGCACACAGCAGGAGAGAGAAGCAACTTCGGTTTTTAAAAATATTTCGGACTTTCTGTGTTTTTTCTTGTGATGCAGGGAAGGCCAGAAGGAACGGGAGACAGACAACATCATGTGTGGGACCTACTAAAAATCTGTGAGTGCCCAGTAACAAGCATGCAATAAAACGCTCATAGGATGGAACCCTTATACAGAGCAACCTCTCCCAAACAACAAATTACAGAGCGTATCAGCCTCTATAGACTGAACAAGAGAAATCATGGATCTCCCACTTGTAGGTGCCCAGGAAGAAAAAATGTGGATTCAAGGTAGGGATCCAACTTTAGAACCACTCCACTGGCTGCCAATTAGTTTCTGGGTGAAGTATAAAGTGTTGGTTATTACCTTTAAAGCCCTACATGGTTTGGGCCCAGGATACTTGCGGGATCGCCTTCTCCCGTACAATGCGCCCTCACACTCAGGTCCAATGGGAAGAATCTACTCCAGTCAGCCAAAACTAGGCTGACAACTGTTACTCAAAGGACCTTCTCTTCTGCCGCTCCCAGACTGTGGAATGGCCTGCTAGGAGAGATTCGCCGACTTAATAGTCTTTCCAAATTTAAGAAAGCCATGAAGATGGATCTCTTCCAGCAGGCCTACCCAAATGAATTTTAAGATGTCTGATTGTTATTTTAATATTGTATCAGTTTTATACGTTTTTAATCAGTTTTATGCATTTGATATTTTGGTATTTAATAATAAAATTATTATTATTATTATTATTATTATTATTATTATTAATTATCCTCATGACTTTTACAAGAAATTTCCATGTAAAAATCATGAGGATCTCTGCCTCGGACCCATGCTTTTATACTGTGGAGGGGCCCACGAGTGGTGGATCCATGATTTTTTCTGATTCAGTCCATGAAAGAAGATGTGCTCTGTAATTTTACTGTGGTTTGGGGGGTTTGCTCTGTAAAAATCATATGAAATCATGACATCCCTGTTTCGGATCCATGTTTTTGTGCTGTGGTTATGCCCACAAGTGACAGATCTGATATGCTCTGTGATTGGATTATGGTTTGGGGTATTTTCCATGTGAAAATCATGAGGATCCCTGCCTCAGATCCATGTTTTTGCACCATTGAGGTGCCCATGTGTGGCAGACCTGTGGTTTTCATGGTTCAGTCTGTGGAGGGAGATGAGTTCTATGATATGTTATTGTTAAGGAGTATTTGCTCTGTAAAAATCATGAAGATCCCTGAGGATCTATGTTTTTGCGCTGTGGCAGTGGCTACAAATGGTGGATCAGTGTTTTTTGTGGTTCAGTCTGTGGAGGAAGATGCGCTCTGTGATTGGATGGTGGTTTCGTGGCCGTCCTCTTTAACAAATCGTATGAAATCATGGGAATCCCTTTATTTCATGGATCCTTGCTTTACTTTCTTCCACGTCAATGGGGAAATAATTGGATGTCCTGTGTTCTAGGAATGCCACCAAGGGCCAAATTTGGCGAGAGAGAGAGAGAGGAAGGCTGGCGAGGCGAGAGGCCCCGGGGCGGGCGTCTACACGCGCAGCTGCCCGGGCCCCGCGGACGTCCTGCGTGTTCGACAGACAGCTCCCACTTCCGCCCCAGGGGAGACCCAAAGTGCACTCGGGCATATTCTCTCTCTCTCTCTCTCAATCAAAACATGAGGCGAGGGATCGCCGTGAGAGCGGCTCCTCTCGGCCCGCGACGCGCTGCCAGGGCCCAAGATGGCTGCCGGCAGGAGTTCAGCGGCCTCATGACGTCAGCGGCGCTGGGTATAGAGGCGTAGAGATAGGAAATGCTAGAGTGACTCACTGTAAGGCCCGAAGACTCCGTTCCACGGTTCCTTTAGACTCTGGCTGTTTACCCATAGAAAACAATGAAGAACTCTAGAATTGGTAACAAAGCTGTACTTGGGTAGCAGCGTCCCCACCCCCCGCCCGCAAATGTAAGCCAGGAGTACAAACGGGTGCGGAAACGTTTTTAAACCTTTTTTAAAAAATCCCTGGAAACCCTAATTCCTATGTAGTTTGTTGTCACAAGATTGCAGCGCAGAAGCGGGCTGTCAAACTAGTTTGGATTTCTAGCCAAAAATCTCCCGGGCAAAGCAGCCCCACGCACCCACCCCGGCCCGCCAAATCTCGAGCTCTGCTGCATGCAAAATCCTGGCGCTCCGTCGACTGTGTGAAGCCACGTCGCACTTTTAAATGTGCGTGTTTGAAAACGGAACCCCCCCCACACACAACAACAGTCCTGAACCAAACACGTTTTTGCACAAGATAAGCCCCGAGTGAAAGAAACGTCTCCCTCCCTCCTCAGCTACCTGTAGGCCCCGGGCGGACGCGCCGCCCCCACGCCCCAACCCTGCCTTTCTCACGGGCAGCCCTAACCCTGAGCCCCGAGGGGAGGAAGGAGGCCTACAAAGAGCCCGGAGGCCGGCAGGCGTTGTGAGTCTAGCGATTAGCTCTGTGCGGACAAACTTCCGAAAACCCAAGATGGCGTCGCCCGGCGCGGGTCGTGACTGGGCAATATGGCGGGCCGGAGCTTGCCCTGTTTTAAGATGGCGCCCGCCAGGGCTTCAAGAGACGTGACCGGGGCCGTTTCCTGGCCTGCGATATCGCCCCGAACAAAGGTGGCGGTGAGAAGCGCGCCCGGCGATCCGCCTGCCTCCGCCCGCGTCTTCCCTTCTGCCTGGCCGCCGAGCCGCCGGCCCTGACGCTCGAGATGATGGCGACGGCGTCTACCGAGGGCGAGTACGAGTCCGTGCTGTGTGTGAAGCCCGAGATCAGCGTCTTCCGGATCCCCCCGAGGGCGTCGAATCGGGGATACAGGTAGAAGATGCGGGTCGCGGGGGTGGAGTGGGGGCTCCGCGGCGAAGCCTGTCCCCCCCCCCTCCACACACACTGCCGTTGTTCTCCTGGGAATAATGCGTCGCCAGTGAAACAGAAGCCTACCTCACAGGGCCGTTGTGAGAATGACTGAATTAATATGCATTTGGTCGTCTTTAAGATCATCTACTCATCTTGCTAACAATAAAGCGTAATGCATGCACACAGCGCTTTGCGGAGTTCGTAAGGGGGTGGGGTGGGGGAGAAGAGACACCCCCGAATCCCTCAAAGGCTTATAGCCTCTGCATTGATAGCGGGGAAGAAGGGCACAAAGGCAGGGAGAGAAGAGGCCAGGTAAAAGTAGCAAGGGTTAGAAGAGATGTGAAAGTCTGGATGGGGTGGGGGGGAAGCATTCCTTGGCCTTCATAGCTCTAGTTGGGGTTGAATATGACCGGATCCAGTGTGAAGCACTTTGAACATTCAGAAAACGTGTCAATGGTTTGCTACTGCTGCTTCTTTCTAAAAGCTTTAAAATCCACTACGGGGTCTTTTTGTTGCACTTAAAAGGCCCTTTCACTTCATGCAGTCTTCCATATCTGAATGGAGCAAGTGAGGGTTGTGCAGCGAGGCTTGCCTGGCTTCAGGCACTTCTAAGGGCCCCCAGGCCCTGTCCGGGTGGATAGGAAGGGGGGGCATCCAGAACTAGGCTTCCTTTGCAGATGTTTACACGGATTATGCAAGTTGCACCCCTGCCCTGCCATGATCTTTAGGGAGCCCAGGACAGCACACCTCACAGCAGTCTTACAAGGCCCTTGAGTTGAAATACAGTGGTTTGCCAGGGGCCTGCCAGATCTTATTCTGCAATTCCAGGTCCTGTTCCTACAGATTGCAACACTGTGTGTGAATGCCACCTTCCTAGTTATAATGAGAAACTCTTAGGGCTTATTGCTTGTGCTCCCCATGGATTGACATCAACCCGAAGCAGAGCACAAAGGATGTTAAAATGGGGAATAACACAAATCAAACTCTTGCTGCCCTCTATAGATTCCCTCCTCCTTTGTTCAGGGTAACTGCACAGGTGGATTGACTTCCTCCTGCTGGCGTTGGCTTCTTCAGCAGGAAAAGAAATAAAGCACTCTTTTGTTTTATAAACCACTCTTTCTTCCCCCCTCCCCGCATCTCTGTTCCCTTGCTCTGTGTGTGTGCACGCACACATGCTCTGAGTCATCCTGTGGCAGTTTTCATTAGTGACAAATCCACTCTTCTGCTTTTTATCTTGTTGCTAACAGTCATGAAGGGACTTGGATTATCTTCCAGTTTGACTCTCCTGGTTCCATGAGCAGAAAGACCCAGAAAGTGGGTACTCCAAGGCAATAATGCTTGTTTTTCTGCTGGCATTCCTGCATATCCACTCATCTGACATGGTTTGAGCCCCTTTGCTTGTTCAAGGAGCTGAGCAATCACATTGATTTCTAGGAGAATGCTTTCCATGAGGCTTTCCATCTCCCTGAGTTCAAGGCTGAAATTCCTCTGGCATCCCCTTTTCTCGAAGAAGAAGAAGAAGAAGAAGAAGAAGAAGAAGAAGAAGGGCTGTAACTGCCAACACTGCTGGAGACATGAAGGCCTGGGGACATTGGGAGGGTTTCCATTGTAAAACATGCAAGAAAACAAAACACCTTCTTTATATAAATAAAAGTGGAAAACAAAATTCTGTGAGATATTTTAAAAGGTGGGTTTTAAAATAATAAACAAGACATACACTGAAGACAATGTTAGAAAAGTGCTTTCAAAAATTGAGGAATTCAGAATATCTTGGGGGATATGATGTAAATAGGAGTCTTTCAAGCATGTTGCTTTTGCAATATGGTAGCCAGGCCTTTGCAACACAGCCACTGACTTTTCTTGCTACTTGGTTGCCTCAGAATCCTCCATCTTCTGCACTAAGTTAAATAATTTGCTAAATAGTTGAAAAATATATGCATACTAAAATATTAAAGAATTGAGAACTTCTTTGAGTTCACACACATCTTCCATGTACTGAAATATATGACGCTCAAAGTAAAAGTTCAAAATCAGAAGGTAGGGATCCTCCACAGACTGATTAGAAAAATTAAAATGAATTAGACTAGTATTTTCAGGAATAAATTGTTTACTGAGATCAGGATATAGATAAATATTTTTTCAGAAGCAAGTCCAACTGCATTTAATATGGTCCACTGTCAATTGTTTATTCATTTTATTTAATTTATGTACAGCTAAAAATGATTAAAACAGCAGACTTACTGGGTCTCCTTAGACGCAATGCCAAACCATAGTTTCTCATTATGAGAGTGAGCAGGCATGAGACTGGGGAGTGTCTACTCCATCCTCCCCTGGAGATTAGAATTTTCAGTTTGTGGTTTTCCTCTCTTTTTTTTTAATTTAATTTTTTTATTTTCTACAATACTTAAACATACACCATTACAATTAAAAAAAACATACTACATAATTGTTGATTAACATTAATATCTTATCTATATAACATAATCAAACTTAACATATAAGTGCACCCCCCACCTTGGGATCTCATTCCTGGTTCCAAAATCTCATACTTTCTTCTGATGGTGGTTTCCCACTTCCCTTAGAAAACACAAATATTAGGAACTGTTTCCAGATTCCTTCAAAATCATTTGTTTTAGCTATACCTCTTCTCACTTTAATATTACAAGTCAATTTGTCATTAATAGCTATATCCCATACTTCTTTGTACCATTCTTCAATACAATAATCTTGAATCTTCCAGTTCCTAGCTACGATCAATCTTGCTGCAGTCAGCAAATTCGATATCAATTCCTTAATTTCTTTTTTACATTTTAAATCTTCAAATAGTGACAGTAATGCAATTTTTGGTGTTCGTTTTATCTTCATTCCCACAATTTCTTCAATCTCTAAAAACACCATCTTCCACAATTTTTGTACATATTTGCATTCCTACCACATATGTAAATATGTTCCTTTTCCCCCACATCCTCTCCAACAATTTGCTGAATGCTGATTATTTATCTTATTTAATCTAACCGGGGTTAGGTACCACCTCCATATAATTTTAAAGTAATTCTCTTTTATTCTCACTGACATATTTCTTAACGCTCTTTGTTTCCATAGTCCCTCCCAGCTCTGTTGTCCTATTTGTACTTTCAAATCTGTCTCCCAAACCATTTTCCCTGAACTATCTATCAACCCTTTCTCCAACAATATTCTATATATTTCACTCATTAACCCTTTTGACGCTATTCTTTTTCCTTTATCATTTTCTTTTTTAACTATTAATTCCTCAAACTTCGTCAACTCTCTACAATTTCCATTTTCTCTTATCCACTTTTTGGTCCACTGTTCTAATTGCCAATAATTTAACCAAGTTAATTTTTTTATCTTTTAAAACCTCTTCCAAATCCTCTCTTGTATTCATTTCTCTTAAACAATCCCTTAATTTCATTTTATTTTTTTCTATTAAAACTTTACTTAATCTACTCTTTAATTCCTCCGGGAAATTCTTTAACATTATTACCGGTGATAAAGGGGAGCTGCTCGAAAGCAGCTCCCCTTTATATTTACTCCAAATCTCCCAGTGAAACCTCAAGAGCGGATTACCTATACTTTCAGCCCATTTTTTTCCTCCTTCCCTAAAGAATACATTTTCCAACTTCATTTCAATATTACTTGTGGTTTTATCCTCCATCCAATCTAAATCTCCTATTCCTATAATTGCTTCCCCATTACAATAATTGTTTATGATATTTTGCCAACTTTTTATCTCTAATTCTGACATTTTTATTGGTAACATCCTAAGCACTAAGTTAATCTTTGCTAAAATCTTCATTTTTATTAATGCAATTCTTCCAAACCAGGATAAATTTAATCTTTTATATTTTTCCAATTTTACTAAAATCTCTTTTTTTAAACTATTTAAGTTCTCCTTCTCTAAACTCTCTAAATTTTTTGTAATTTTAATTCCCAAATATCTAATCTGTTCTTTGACTCTCATTTCTATTCCTTTTCCTTCCCATTCCTTCTCTTCTTTTTTAATATAATTGAATAACATCATATCTGATTTGGACCAATTTATTCTTAACCCAGTAATTTCCTCAAATTCTCTCAGTTGCTGTTTAATTCTTTCCATCTTTCTTATTGGATTTTTAATAGTTAGTAAAATATCATCCGCAAACATATTCAGTTTTATTTTTTTAATATCACCTATTCCTTCTATCTCCCCATCATCTCTTATTGCATTTGCCAATAATTCCATAACTATTACAAACAGGACAGGCGAGAGTGGACATCCTTGTCTTGTCCCTCTGGCTAGTCGTATCTTATCCGTAACTCCGTCGTTCACTACCACTACGGCTGTATTTTGAGAGTATAATTGTTCTATTATAGCTTTAAATTTATTTCCAAATCCCATTTTATTTAAAACCATCTTTAATGCTTGCCAGCTCACACAATCGAAAGCTTTAAAAATATCCAGTGCCAAAATTCCCGCTTTAACCTTAGAGTTTTTTATCACCAGTATTACATTTAAAACTCTTCCCACTAAATTATGCATTTGTCTACCTGCTACAAATCCACATTGGTCTTCCCCTATATATTACATTATAAATTTATTTAACCGTTTAGCTAAAATAGTTGAGAAAATTTTTGCATCTTGATTTATTAATGAAATAGGTCTGTATGAATCAGGGACAGTCAAGTCCTTATCTGGTTTTGGAATTAAAACTATCAATGAATGTTCCCATGATTCTGGTGTCCTCTCTCCTTCCAATATGGCGTTATACAGCTTCAATAATTTCGGTACTAAAAACGTTTTAAAAACTTTATAATATTCCGGTCCTAAACCATCTATCCCAGGTGATTTACCCACTTTCAAATTCTCAATTACCTCTTCAATTTCTCTCTGCGTTATTACCTTCTCCATTAACTCTTTATGTTCTATTTTTATTCCCTTCTTTATATACTTTTCTATATAAGCTTCCAACTTCTTTTTTTGAATATCCTTTCCCTTATATAGTTCTTGATAAAATTCTTGAATTTTTTTTATTTTACCCTTCATTATATGACAATAATTCCCTTGCTTATCTTTCAATATTCCTATCCTATTCCTAGCTTTTTCCTTTTGTGTGAGTCTGGCTAGCAATCTAGAATTTTTATTACTATTTTCAAAGTACTCCCTTTTCATATAAATCAGATTTTTCTGAACTTGCTCTAAATTTATGTTCTCTAATTCTTTTTTCTTTGCTTGTATTTCTATTAATTTATGTTTATTTTTAAATTGCCAATAATCTTTCTCCAAATTCTTAATCTCTTCCTCCAACTTTTCCTGCGCTGCAAGCTGTTGCCTCCTTAAATTACACATTTCTCTAATACAAATCCCTCTTGCTACCGCCTTCATGGTATCCCAAACAACTGCCCTTGCCTTTCCTCCCTTTTCATTAATTTCCCAAGTCTCTGATAGTTCCCTCTGCATTTTTTCTACCACTTTATTATACTTCAATATTTTTGTATTCATTTTCCACCTAAACGCTTCTTTATAATTCTTCCTAACTGTAAACTCTAAACTTAGCAATGTGTGATCTGTTACCTTAATTACCCCCGTTTCCATTTTACAGACCTTAGTTGCAAACTCTTTTGAAACAAATATATAGTCTATCCTAGAGTATGTATGATGAACTGGAGAGTAATATGAAAACCCAGGATTCGCCCCACTAAGTAAACGCCAACAATCCACAAAATCTTTTTCTTTTACCAATTTGTTCAATATAGTAATATTATTTCTCTTTTCAGCACTAGTGGGGTTTGACCTGTCCAATCTATTGTCCATAACCATATTAAAGTCCCCAGCTAAAATAACATACCCCTCCTTAAAGTCTTCTATTTCTTTAAATAATTCTATATAAAACTCTCTATGTCTTTCATTAGGGGCATAAACATTAACTAATGTATACGCTTTGCCTTCAATTTGACCCTTTATCATAAGATATCTACCATTATCATCCTTTTTTATAGTGTCTAATATAAATCCACTTCTTTTTGAAATCAGTATAGTCACTCCATTTTTTTTGAAGTCCCCAGTGACTTTTCATAATTGACCATTTTATGCGTATTTCATTTACCCCATCGAATCCCTGGTGTGTTTCTTGCAGAAGGATAATATCAGATCCTTCTCTATTTAACATTTGTTCAGTTCTCCTCCTTTTCACGACTACCCCCAGACCTTTTACATTAAGCGTTGATATTTTTATTTTCTTATCCATATTCAGCCTTTTGATAATCCTTCCGATCCCATGTGTTCTGCAACTCAAATTCACATACATAAAAACACAAAAACCATGAAAACCCCATCAAATCCCTCCCTCCCACCCAACCGAACGTCCCCCCCACTTCTTCCCCCCCCCAAATCCCCGTAAGTCTATCACTCCGGCCATTATCTACCCTTAGGAGAGGGGGGAGAGGCAGTCCTCAGCCTGTCCGGTGAGCCCTCTATGTTTTCTTAAAAAAATATATACTATTATCTCATTATCAATTTATCAAGATTATTACATCCCAGACGCCCCAGCTTCACTTCCATTCCCACCTGCTTTTTTCAAACTTGCGCCATCATGCAAACCCAAACTCTTCAGCAACTCCTTGCCCTGATCCAAGGAGGTTACTCTGTATTGCTTCCCACCATGTGAAAACCTTAAAAAACCAGGGTAGCCCCAGGCATACTTTATTACATTCTTCGTTAATATTTCAGTTATTGGTTTGACACTGCGTCTCCATTTGAGTGTTTGCTGACAAAGATCGTTGTAAATTTGCACTGAAGTGCCTTTAAATTGTATCCGAGCCAAAGACCTCAATTTCTTTATAACTTGCTCTTTTTTGTAATAGCTGCCAAATTTCATCAGTTGCTTTAGTTGCTCCTCTGTAGTTTGATCCTCCCACTCTATGAATCCTGTCCACCTCACAGTCCTTTATTTCCAGATCAGGCATCATTTCTTTGAACCACCGCAAAATTTCTTTTCTCAAGTCCTCTCCTGATACTTCAACAAAATTCCTAATTCGTAGTGTAGATCGTCGATTCTGGTCTTCTAATTGGATCAGCCTTTTCTCTTGATCCTCAAACTGTACATTACAACTTTTTTCAAAGACATCTTGCCGTTTCTCCAGTAAATTTACTCCTGCTTCTAGTGTCTTTATGCTCCTGTCATTCTGAGCAATCTTGCCGGCTAACACATCCATTCTCTTGTCTGCCTTTTCTGCATGTTCATCCATTTTTTAAAAAAATAGTGGCGTTGTTTGCTAATATGAAGCTCCTGATTTCATCCATGGTAGCTGGCTCCTTGCCAGCTTTTCCCGCCATCTTGTCACTCTCACTACTATCTGCATCTTCTTCCGAGGACCCAGACACCTTCTCAAGACGGCCAAGATTATGATTTGAGGGACGTTTACGGCGTTGCCAGGTAGCTTTATCAACTTTTGGTTTTCTAATGTTTGGCATAGGGCATAAATCAGTTGGTTAATGTTCCGGGTAACAATCAAAACAATCTCTCATTCCATCCAAGTAAACAACTTCTCTCTCTTACTGCTTTCTGATGGTTAAATTTATTACCAATTGCTCGCTCCACACAGATAAGGAGTGATATATCCCAGCAATTTAACTCAGCAGTCGCTGGAAGAGGTCCAACAATAACAAATTCTTTAGTTTCGATTTATACTCTTCGCTCCGACAAACTGATTTGCTGAGCCCAGAGGCCGCGCTGATTTCCCCACTCCGTCTACAGATTATACTTTCAAAAAAGTCATCATCTCCATCAGTTAAAGGTCATAAACATTTTCATTAATGTTCATTAGAGATTCATGTCCATTTAAATGAGATAATTAATTTTTGTGAACCGCCCAGAGAGCTTCGGCTATTGGGCGGTATAAAAATGTAATAAATAAATAAATAAATAAATAAATAAATAAATAATTGGATTTTCGGCTACCCCGTCCGGGAGCCTCACAAGAAGCTTACTAGTACATGGCCGTCAGGCTCCGCCCCCGAGTTTGTGGTTTTCCAAAACCATAGTTGGCTGTTTGATCTGAACCCAGCTTACTATGGTTTGCCTGTACAACAGGATTGCAAACCAATAACTAAATTTATTGCCACTCAATTATAATGTAAAATCCCCCATGGTTTCAAAGTACCTGGACACTTTATATTGATAAATACCACTATAAATGTGGCTTGCTAAATTACTGAATTTTCTTAGCCAGTGCTTCTAAATGGTTTGAGGGCTGAAGCTTGTCATTTGTAACTGACCAAATTTCACAATCTTCCTAAGCAATCCCCCCAAAATCCAGATGATAAGTACTCCTGCCTAGACATGCAAGAAGTTGTGCTATTATTATTATTATTTAAAAAAAAATACTGTTTCCTCAAGAAACCTCTTGCTTGATTCTGGTTGCTGACTTGGAGCTGAGCAGAAGCAGGGAAAAGCAGCTGGCCCAGCTCAAGGAGGAGCTAGAAAAGTAAGCCAGATTCCCAGGGAGCGAGCGAACAGGAAGAGCAAACAGGAGTTTGGCAGGGGGAGTGTAGGGGAAGAGGAGACCAAGGAAAGGGGAACAAGAGAAGCCTCAAGGAAACCCAGGAGGCTGCCAATTCAAAGAGGCCGTGTGCTTGCCATGTGCTCCTGAGTGCTGAGTGAGAGGTTGGTGTTTATAATTGCTGCAGGAGCTGAAGGGGGAGTGGCCTGATTGTCAGTTGGTCTCAGCAATCAGTGCCTAATTGCTGTTGATTGTTGTTGGCCTTTCAGTGACCTCATTCTGGTTGCTGACTTGGAGCTGAGCAGAAGCAGGGAAAAGCAGCTGGCCCAGCTCAAGGAGGAGCTAGAAAAGTAAGCCAGATTCCCAGGGAGCGAGCGAACAGGAAGAGCAAACAGGAGTTTGGCAGGGGGAGTTCGGCAGGGGAGGCCAAGGGGGAGGCCTCTAAATAATAATAATAATAATAATAAAAATAAATAAATAAAATAAAAATAAAAAAGAGGTGGGGGAAAAAAGAAAAGCATAAAGAGAAAAAAAAAACCCACAAAACCACCACCAAACAAAAGCAAAAAACCCCCCAAAAGATTACTTTCCCTTAAGACATCCTCATATAGTTGTGTACCTTCAGAGAGGACACAACAAAGCAAAGGCAATTCTACTATAATCAAAAAGGAAAAAAACAAAAGCAGAAATCGACATTATGGATGGAAAGGAGTCCCTAGAGGTAGTGACCTGCAAAGGGTGTGCAATGTTCGTGTTTCTGCCTGAGCTCAACATGGCGTACACCTGCAACAAGTGCAAGCTGGTGGCACTTTTGGAAGAAAAAGTGAGAGGACTTGAGCAGCGAGTGTCCACCCTCCAAGGAATAAGAGAAGTCGAGGAGTTCTTAGACCGAACGGTGGAACTGCAACAGCAACAAGAAGCACATGAGATTGAAGAACAACAGCCAGCTGAAGCAGAAGTGGAGTATGCTGAGGGGACTCCCTGGAAAAGAGTGACAGTTAGAAGAGGAATTAGAGGGCGTTCTGCACCGGTGGAGCCATTGCAGTTAAGCAACCGCTTTCAGCTTCTGGAGAATGAGACTGAAGGACAGTTTGCAGAGGAAGAAGTACAGGAGGCACCATGCAACAGTGACCAAGAGACAGAAGGTAGGTCAACCAAGAAGAAGCGAAGAGTAGTCGTTGTGGGAGACTCCCTGCTGCGTGGGATTGAAACCCAAGTATGTCGTGAAGACCCATGGACTCGCCAGGTGTGCTGTCTCCCTGGAGCACAGATTAGAGATGTGACTGAAGGGTTACCGAAGCTCATAAAGCCCACGGACACATACCCCTTTCTTCTCATCCATGTGGGAACAAATGATGTCGCCAAGCAGAGCTACGAAGAAATCATTTCAGACTTTGAAGTTCTGGGAAGGAAACTGAAGAACTTTGGGGCCCAGGTAGTTTTCTCATCCATCCTCCCGGTTCTTGGAAGAGGATTAGAAAGGGAAAGAAAAATACTCCGGATGAACGACTGGCTTCGAAAGTGGTGCCGTCGTGAGAGTTTTGGATTCTGGGACCACGGGCTACGCTACTTGGAACATGGACTGCTGGCAAGGGATGGGTTGCACCTCACAAGGGCTGGAAAGAATGAGTTCGGCCACAGCATGAAGAACTTCATCAGGAGGGCTTTAAACTGAATCTTACGGGGGTGGGAGACGTAAATTTTGAGGCAACAATGGATGAAGGCCAATGCACCACAGTACAGAGAACAGCTCCAACAGAGTCCCAAAATAGTGTCTGCAACAAGGTAGGAACAAAGCCAGACTATAAAACACATGGTCTTCGATGTCTATATACTAATGCCCAGAGCATGGGAAACAAACAGAATGAACTTGAACTCTTATTACATGAAGGCAAATACGACTTGATAGGTATAACTGAAACTTGGTGGGATGACTCCCATGACTGGAATATAGCAATTGAAGGATATAACTTGTTCAAAAAGAACAGAAGAAATAGAAAGGGAGGTGGAGTTGCACTATATGTTAAAAATACCTATCCCTGCACAGAAATACAGGCGGATGAGATTGGGAGCCCCGTCGAGAGCGTCTGGATTAAAATAAATGGGGCTAGGAATAAAAAGAATATGATAATCGGAGTCTACTACCGACCACCCAATCAAGGAGAAGACGAGGACGAAACTTTTGAGAAACAAATTGCCAGTGTTTCAAGGAAGTGTGATGTAGTAGTGATGGGGGACTTCAATTACCATGATATCTGTTGGGAGACCATTACTGCCAAAAGCGGCCCTTCCAAGAAATTCCTGACATGTATGGGTGATAACTTTCTCCTACAGAAAGTGGTGGAAGGAACTAGAGGGTCAGCAATCCTTGACTTGTTATTGACCAATAGGGATGACTTAGTGGATAAAGTGGCAGTTACGGGAACTCTGGGGGAAAGTGACCACGTCATACTTGAATTCTTGATTATGAAGGAGACAAAAGTCGAGCGTAGCCATACACGTACTCTGGATTTTAGGAAAGCTGATTTTAATAAACTCAGAACTATAATAAGTAAGGTCCCGTGGCAAGGGAGCCTAAAAAGAAAAGGAGTGCAGGATGGGTGGGAGTATCTAAAAAATGAAATTTTAAAGGCACAGTTACAAACAATTCCAACAAGGAGAAAAGATAGAAGACAACAGAGGAAACCAATGTGGCTCCACAAAAAGCTTATTGATGAACTGAAAACAAAAAGGGATACATATAGGAAGTGGAAGGAAGGCCAGGCTACAAAAGAAGAGTACAGACAAGTGGCGCAGAAGTGCCGAAATGGCGTCAGGAAGGCTAAAGCTGTGAATGAGCTGAGATTAGCGAGGGATGCTAAAAGCAATAAAAAGGCTTTCTTCAGATACGTGAGTAGTAAAAGACAGAGGAAAGAAATGGTGGTTCAACTGCTTAATGAGGATGGCAAATTGATAACAGACGACAAACAAAAGGCTGAAGTGCTCAATTCCTACTTTGCCTCGGTCTTCTCCCAAAAGCGGATCTATGACCCCCCTGGAAAAAGTGAAGAAGAAGTTGAGGGGGCAGGATTGCAGTTTGAGATTGATAAACAAATGGTCAAAGAACACCTAATTTCCTTGAATGAGTTCAAATCCCCAGGGCCCGATGAACTGCATCCAAGAGTAATGAAGGAGCTAGCGGAAGAACTCTCAGAACCTTTGTCTATTATCTTTGCAAAATCATGGAAGACGGGTGAGGTGCCGGACGACTGGAGGAGGGCTAACGTTGTCCCTATCTTCAAAAAGGGCAAAAAGGAGGAACCTGGGAACTACAGACCAGTCAGTCTGACATCCATCCCTGGGAAAATTCTGGAGCAGATTATAAAGAAGTCAATCTGTAAACACCTTGAAATCAATGCAGTGATTACTAGAAGCCAACATGGATTTGTCAGGAACAAATCCTGTCAGACTAATTTGATCTCATTTTTTGATAGGATAACCTCCCTTGTGGACTGTGGGAATGCTGTGGATGTCATATATCTTGACTTCAGCAAAGCTTTTGACAAAGTACCACATGACATTCTGATTAACAAACTAGCTAAAAGTGGGCTAGATGGAACAACTATTAGGTGGATCCACAGTTGGCTACAGAATCGGACTCAAAGAGTACTTATCAATGGAACCTTCTCAAACTGGGGAGAGGCAACGAGTGGGGTGCCGCAGGGCTCAGTCCTGGGCCCAGTGCTCTTCAACATTTTTATTAATGATTTGGACGAGGAGGTGCAGGGAACACTGATCAAATTTGCAGATGACACCAAATTGGGTGGGATAGCTAATACCCTGGAAGACAGAAACAAACTTCAAAGTGATCTTGATAGGCTGGAGTGCTGGGCTGAAAACAACAGAATGAAATTTAATAGGGATAAATGCCAAGTTCTACATTTAGGGAATAGAAACCAAATGCACAGTTAAAAGATGGGGGACACTTGGCTCAGCAATACTACAAATGAGAAAGATCTTGGAATTGTTGTAGATCACAAGCTGAATATGAGCCAACAGTGCGATATGGCTGCAAGAAAGGCAAATGCTATTTTGGGCTGCATTAATAGAAGTATAGCTTCCAAATCACGTGAGGTACTGGTTCCTCTCTATTCGGCCCTGGTTAGGCCTCATCTAGAGTATTGCGTCCAGTTCTGGGCTCCACAATTCAAGAAGGACGCAGACAAGCTGGAGCGTGTTCAGAAGAGGGCAACCAGGATGATCAGAGGTCTAGAAACAAAGCCCTATGAAGAGAGACTGAAAGAACTGGGCATGTTTAGCCTGGAGAAGAGAAGATTGAGGGGAGACATGATAGCACTCTTCAAATACTTAAAAGGTTGTCACACAGAGGAGGGCCAGGATCTCTTCTCGATTCTCCCAGAGTGCAGGACACGGAATAACGGGCTCAAGTTAAAGGAAGCCAGATTCCGGCTGGACATCAGGAAAAACTTCCTGACTGTTAGAGCAGTGCGACAGTGGAATCAGCTACCTAGGGAGGTTGTGGGCTCTCCCACACTAGAGGCATTCAAGAGGCAGCTGGACAACCATCTGTCAGGGATGCTTTAGGGTGGATTCCTGCATTGAGCAGGGGGTTGGACTCGATGGCCTTGTAGGCCCCTTCCAACTCTGCTATTCTATGATTCTATGATTCTATGATTCTATGATTTGAAAGCTTAGTGCTTCTAGGCAACCAAGGGCCAACTCAGTAGTTTAGCATTTTCTCAATCTGGATTCAGATTGACTGTCTGGATGCATTCATGTGTTGAGTCCACAGCATTCTGGGAGTGGTTTGAAAGTATATTCACAGTTATATCTCTGTGGAGGAACTGTGCCAATTTGGATTCTGCAGCAAACGTATCTCTCATAAAAACAAAAATCTACTAGTAAAATGTATAGTCCACCTTTCTAAAAACTTAAAGTGGCTCACAATCAAATGCTAATAAAACATCAACGCATACTAATAAAACAATACAGTTTGTATATCTAATGAAAACTTGAGGCAAGAATAGTAGCAGGAGCAAAAAGGCAGCTTCTAAAATAAAAATTCCGTAACATTGCCTCGGCCTACCTTTTGTTGATGTCTGTATAGAGAAGGCCCTATGTTGTGGGGCAGCTACCAAATACACTTTCAGTATAGATGGATTGTGCGGTATGGCCTTACCAGGTGTGGGGCTTACATAAACCAAGGTGGCTTAGCTGAAAGACAGCAAGTAGTCCAAAGTTACCACTGAACTTCATAGCTGAGTATGGATTTGGGTATGGGTCTCCCCAGGCCTAGTCTGACAAGCTAGCCACTTTCTAATGGAAAATAACGTTCTTGTTTCATTATGTTTGGCCCTATTTTAATTGTTTGCCTACATTCACACTGAGTAGCTGCATTCTGCCCTGGTAGCTGAGAACACATGAAGCTAAGGCCCCATCTCTGGGTGAGCGTCTGGCCCCCATTGGCTCAGAAAGGTGAGCCAAATCTGCTGTGACTCAGGACTCTGATGAGATCACCAGGGAAGGCCAAATCAGCCGTGTAGGAGGAAGCGGTTTCTTATCAGTAAATAACCCCATCTCTGTTCGCCCTGCAGGGCCTCTGACTGGAAACTGGACCAGCCAGACTGGACGGGGCGCCTTCGCATTACCTCTAAAGGCAAAATTGCTTATATAAAACTAGAGGACAAAATTTCAGGTGAGGAAATGGCTGGGAGGGTGTTTTGTAGTCCTAAAGACATTGTTATCTAGATAACAAAGTCTCATTGGGTTGTTTCCAAATAGTTTTGAACTGCTGCAGTAACTTCTGTGGTAACTGCTTTGCTTTATTTCTGTTGGCTCAATGTGTATCTTTTTCCTTTCTCTTCAGTGGTGGGAGTGAGGCTGCCCTGCACATTTTTAGGGGTGACTTGCTTGGTGGTTCAGATTAGCACAATCATTAAATATTGGGTAAATACAAGGCAGGATCTGCACTACTGCTTTATAACGGTAATGAAGTGCACTGACGACCGTGGGGGCCCATGATGCACAGTCCATATACTGTTTTCAAACTGCTTTCATAGTGTTATACCCTGCTTGGTGTAGATCTGGCCCAAGTCTTGGTTAGCATAACTTTGCTCATGATAAGTTAATGTCATACCTGTTCAAACTTCTTGAAAATGAGATGCTACACAGTGTTATAGCTCTGATTTGCAAGGGAAAACCTGCAGTTGGAGTTTTATGGTAAGCCTCCTTTCAGATTTTTTTAAAAAGGATATCAGGCAATGTGTATTGATCATTCTGCTATATTAACATGAGGATAGTGACCCACAGTTACATTCATCTGCATTTTAGGATCAAAATATGTTTTCTGAGAAAATAGTGAATCTACGCTGCCAGAAGGTTATTAGTATTTGGGCAGATTGAAATACAGCATTGGATAAAAATGAAATTTCTTTTCGGTATCAGATCTTGTGAATTAAGGGTTAGCAATGAAGGCTGGTATAAGTGTGATGTTGATTAGATGCTGATTATCCATGCCTAAAACTGCTTCAGACAAGTCAGCAATTCACCGAGATTTACCCCCTCCATGTTGTTGTTGTTATTTTTTAAAAAAATGACGCAAATTGTTATCATCTTAAGGCCCTTGATGCTGAATAAGTTGGTTGTTCCTTTATTTGAGGAACACAAGAGTGCATCCTTTCCAGCATCCTTCCAGGGATGAATTCGTTTTGGTCTTGAACATGGTGCTCTTCTTGTGTATCCTTAGGTGAGCTTTTTGCCCAAGCTCCGATAGATCAATATCCTGGCATTGCTGTGGAGACTGTGACTGATTCCAGCCGGTACTTTGTCATCCGGATTCAGGATGGGAATGGTGAGAAGGGATTTATTGCTCCCCAGCTGAATTGGAATGAATGGAGTGGTCATAAGGGAACTCTGACCCAGCTGCCTTTTGAGGAATATGGCTGATGACATTTTTTGGAGTGGGTCTGCAAAACATGGCTGTGTATCTCCTGTGTAAGGCCAGGCTCACTAAGGCACATACCTAGGTAACTATTCGAGGCCCTCTCCTGTTCAGCTGTCTCCCGGGATTCGCTTCATAATGCTGGTTTCTAATAACAACTGGTAGTAATATTCACAGGAAGTAGGCACTACACCCAGAACAAAGTAGACGAGGTGTTAAAATAGTATTGGCAAAGTAGAAGTGTCGCATGACAAAAGTAAAAGATTAAAGGAAAGGGTAATTGAAAATGGAAGGTGAAGGACTAAGCCAGAACTAAGCTTTATATCAGGTTTGTGCTGGTGTCCAACATTTGACACACCTAGAAGCAATCGCACAATGCAATTAAGTGCCCTTCAATATCATTAAATTATTTTTGTGCTTGGGCTAAAGGCAGAGATTCATTAAAGGATTCAATCATGACTGCTACAGAGGTCTTAATGGCTGCTGAACAGCCATTCGGTATAAAAGAGAAGCCAAGATCTAGAATTTGGGTTAAGAAAAACGAGTAAAGCTTCCAGATGTTTTACGCCACAACTCCCGTCAGTCTCAGCCAGCACAACCAATGGGAAGGGATTATGGGAGTGGTAACAAGTTGCCTACCTCTGAATTAAGAATAAGGTCCCTTTTAACTGGAGTCTGTGTACCACTACTTCAGGTATGGCAGGTATCATAACCCCAAAGGTGCAACAAACTAACCTTGCCTTGGGGCAACCACCAACATTAATCTAGCTCTGTTGATGTAGAGGTTAGTCATCATTTGTATAAAAAACAAGAAGCAGCAGCAGCAGCAGCAAATCTGGAGCCATAAGTATTTGGATAAACAGGAAAAGAGAAAACTGTAAATTAAGGCAAGATAAAAGGATACCTGTTAGCAAAAGGAAGTCTCTAGCTCCATGGATAGATTCAAATCCAGTCCATATGCCTCTGGGCCACTTAAGCCTGACTCCCCAAGGCATTCTGGTGGTGGGTGGGATCACCTATTGGGAACTTGGTCCCCATCAGTTGTGCTGCTGACTTGTTGCTCCACCTCTCTTGTCAGGGCGAAGTGCCTTCATTGGCATTGGCTTTGGAGACAGGGGGGATGCCTTTGATTTCAACGTTTCCCTGCAGGATCATTTCAAGTAAGTTTTTCTCTCTGTTCTGGCACATGATCCTCTACGGGCTACTTCTCTCTCACTGAACATATGCGTTGGACCATTGGTCCATCTAGCCTAGGGTGGGCAGCCTCAGCCCGAGGGCCAAATCCAGCCCCCCAGAGGCCCCTGATCAGGCTCTCTGGGGTCCCCTTTTTCCTGGCCTTTTGTGCAGTTTTTTCTCATCCTAAAAGTTTGAAATGCCTTTCCTATGGCTGAGCCGCCGTCCGTAAGAGCTTTCATCTACTGCATCCTGGTGTTCTTTGTATTTTTGCCCCAACCCTTTTGCCTTGCCCTGTTTGCCATCGGAGTGTAGCTCCCAAGAACCTTCTCGGAACCTGACTTCAGCCCTCGGCTCGACAAAGGTTCCCCAGCCCTGATCTATCCCCATGTTACCTTGCAGCCCTCTCCAAGGACTCTTTTCCAGCCCTTCTGATGAGACTTTCTTTAAAATGGAGATTCCAGGCTTGCCTGCAGGAGGTCCCAGATTGAAAGCAGGTGCTCAGCCACTGAGCTGGTGCTGCTCTCATTCAGACATCTCAGCTGTTGGACCTAAGGGGAGACACACCTTTGGCTGGTGAAGCTCTGCCTGTAGCCCTGATGTGGAGAGTTAGAACAGATGGGATGTGTCAAAGCCCTCGAAGACGAGCAGAAAACAGCAGGCTGTCTCCGTGCTCTACCTTGGGTGACTTCTGTAAGGCGTCCTGTTTGGGGCTGCCCTTGAAGACTTGTTTGAAATCTTCAATAGTGCAAGTTTCAATTACCTGTCTCCTAACAGAGGTGGCTCTCCAGGAACACATTACACAAAATCATTGCCCATCTTTACTGTCTTTCAGAGTGTGCCTGGGCCCAATTCAAGGCATTGATTATATCTATAAAGTCCAAAAATGATTTCAGACTTTTTGTCTTCCGGAGCATCTTCTCTCTTAAGAACCTTGTGATCCCAAGCCCCTGTGATTTTTAGGAAGTGAAATCTTGTTCTCTCATGTAAGGTTTTCCTGAGAACTAAAGTAATTAATGAATAAAAGAAAAGAAAAATGAAAACAATAAACTACCACAAAATTATGGAACACCCTCCCCAGGCAAGCCTATTTTAATCTAGCGACATGGGTGATTTTCTAAATATTAAAACACTTTAAAAATAGTTTTAATGTGTGGTTTTAAAGATGCATGCATCACTTTAAAGTACTTGCCAGAAAGGTGGTTAACACACTCTAATTAGTTAAAAATAGAGGAGAGCTATGTTTGCCTGCAGTAAAAGGGGTGGTGCCAATGCAGAGTCCAATCCAATCGGTGAGGCGGCCAGCTCAAGGTGTTGGTGCTAGACTCCCTGCTGTAAAAAGCTGCTCTGCCTCCTTACTCTTGCAAACGTTGGTTGAAATGGCCCTTCATGTGATGATGAAGGCATCTGTTGAGGCTTCTAGGTCCACTCTCCTGCTCATTGGCTTATTTAGCTTAGACCAAGAGCGTGTAGAACATTGGGGAGGGCAACCTGTGGTCCTCGCCAGATTTCAAGGGCATCCTGCATGCAATCAGTTCAGACATCTGGCAAAAGTGACCTCTCCCTTTTCTGTTGGCCCCCCACGGCTTGAGAAGGAAAAGGGGGAGAGAGAAAGAAAAGGGGGCGGGCCTCCCCCCTCCCCCAAGGGGCAGAACTGTCCGTCTCGCTTATAGCCATCCATCCATCCCTTTGCATGTATGCACACATACGTTCACACACGCATTCCCCCCTCTTTCCCTGCTTCCCCCTCTCTTTCTTGCCTGGCCTTGCTCACCCAACCCCTGGTGCGGCAGTAATGCTTTTTAAGACTAATTGCCTAGCTTGGGGTGTGGAGCTTTGGGGCAGAGAGTTACAGCATATGGCAAGGGTTAGCCCCTCCCTCCCCAGCTGAGACACACCCAACGGCCCTGTAAATGCCCCACATGAGTTACATAAAAAAGGCGTCCACTGATGCCTTCTTTCCAAGGTGTGGGTGAGATGGGGAAGCTGCTGGCTCTCCATCCGTGGGCCAGAGCAGCCTTCCCCAACCTGGTGGCCTCCATGTGTCTTCGACTACAACTCCCAGCGTTCCTGGCCATTAGCCATGTTGGTTGGGTCTTAGGAGAGTTGAAGCCCAAAGCAGCAGGAAGACACCATGGTTGACTGAGTGTTGAACTTGGTTCAGATATCTCCATTATTAGGAAGCTGGCTGGCTGGTGTTGGGCCACTCATTCTCAGCTTCGCTCAAAACAAGGCACGTTTGAGTAAGCCACCCCTCAATTCTTTGAAGGAAGGGCCCTGATACAGAGTAATAATCACGTTCTTGCCAGAACACAAAACATTGGGGGGTGGGATACACATATGAAGGCAAACCAAAATACTTGCTGTAGAATCCTGGTTTGAGTTTTTCTTTGCATCTTCCTTGTCTCTGCAATCAGTCTTTCCACTTCCTGTGTGTTTTTTATTTGTTTCTCTCTGTTCCTACACTCCACAATATAGGTGGGTGAAACAAGAGACAGAAATCTCCAAGGAGTCCCAGGAAATAGACAGCCGTCCCAAGCTTGACCTAGGGTTTAAGGAAGGACAGACCATTAAATTGAACATTGGGGTGAGAATCTAATGGGTCTTGCTTGTTTCTGGGCCTGCTCAAGGCTCTCTCTGGTAAGCTGCTGTTGCTTTGAGATATTCCCCTTGATACTGTGTTTCTCTTTTCAGAACATGCCAACAAAGAAAAGTGGGTCAGCCAAGCCACGTCCAGCTGGATCAGGGGGACCAAGCCTACTTCCACCACCTCCTGGGGGCAAAATTGCTCCTCCTCCTGTCCCCCCTCCTTCCTCGACTGCCATCTCTAACCATGTTACACCACCACCAGTGCTGAAATCCAGCAACGTGGGCAGCACAGGTAACTGCTACACATGTGCAGAAAAGGTCATCTGGAACAATCCCAGTGCTTTGAACATACAAAAAGCTGGAGCTGGCAAGGATACTGGGCTATAGATCAGACATTTCCTGGTTTGGATTTAATTTCTGTCATACTGTTACTAGGTAGCCATAAGCAAGTCACTGCCTCTTAGAATCATAGACTGGTACAGTTGGAAGGGGCCTATAAGGCCATTGAGTCCAACCGCCCCCACCCCCGCTCCATGCAGGAATCCACCTTGACGGGGGGCACAGGGAGCTGTAGATGGGCAAGACTCTTTGCAAACGAACTGATGGGTTCTGATACTGCCACTCAGAATTGGGGAAATAATGGAAATGATAGTGTTGACAGTAGGCATGTGCTCCGCTCCGATTAGAAGCGCAGAAGCAGGAGCGAATTGGCCTGCTCCGCCTTGCCCAGAGGCGGAGTAGAAGCGGACCGCGGACCCCTAGAAGCAAGGCGAAGAGAAGCGCCCTTTTTCGGAGTGATCCTCTTTCCGCGTTCCGCTTCTATCGCCATCTTGAAACATTTCGCCCATAGGATTGCATTGCGGAAAAGAATCGCAGTTAACTGGGCTGTTTTTGATGCTATCTTTCTGAAAATTCTTGTGCTTAGAGACTCGTGGATGGGGGTCATTTTGAGACTACTCTCACCTCTCTGCGTGGTGCGGGTCGCGCGCTAGAATTTTTTAAAAATCGGGTCAACAAACAGGGACAGCGCGGTAAACCGGCGGTTTGGGGTTTGTTTGTTTTTTGGTTTTGAAGCGATGACAGGCACATTCAACTCCCAATCCTGATGAGAATTGATCACCTCATGAAGCATCCTCCAATCCCAGCGTTGAAGGGGGGGACTAAGGCAGAGGCACCCTGAGACCTTTCTGCTTTGTGTCTCTTTGTGGGTTGGCGTTCGTGGAGAGAGGAATTAGTTAAAGGTGCTGCTGCTGTGTTTGGACTTTGGAGATAGATTAGGATTTAGCTTGGCGCATGTGTGTGTGTTTGTTTGCTTCTTTCTGACTTTTAGCTTAGTTTGCTCTGTGTTTTTCCCTTACTTTGATTTAATATAAACTTTATTTTTAAACTTTGGAGTGTGTGTTTGGTTGGTTGGTTGGTTGTCCCCCCCTCTCCCCTCTCTTAAAGCCTGACTGTGTTTCATCTTCCTTCTATATACCAAAAAATACAAAAAAATACCAAAAAAAAATATTCTCTATTTCTTCTCTCTGTTACTTGGACTCTGTGTGTGACTGTGTGATTGTGTGAGTGTGCTGTGTGTGCAGTGCACTGTTTGTGAAGTGCAACAGCCACTGACTGAGCATTTCAAATCCTGTTTGGGCAAAGCATACACACACTTCTTGTCCCATTTCCCTACATACAGTAATTTTCTTATACATATTATTATATTCTTATACATATATTCTTATACATACTATTATTAGTATTAATATTTTATTCTTATACATATTAGTAGTAGTATATATTCTTATACATATTATTAGTATTAATATTTTATTCTTATACATATTAGTAGTAGTATATTAGTATATTCTTATAGATATTATTATTAGTAATGTCATCATGAGAAGAGGGAGCAGGCGCATGTCTGTGGTGGGGCGTGCTGAAAGCAGTGGTCAAGGCAAGGGTCAGGCTGGCACCAGTAAGCAGGCTGCCTCTCCTGCTGTGAAAATCAAACGGGCAACTCCTTGGCTGGCTGCTCCGCAACAGAAGCAGGAGAAGGAGCAGGCAGAGGCACTCTCTTCTGCAACTTGTGCCCGGCGTTCTCTTTTTGAGGGTGGGAGCAGCAGTGCCATTAGAGGAGGAGGAGGAGGAGTATCCCCAACTCCTTCATTATCCTTTGAGCCCACGAGCCCGCTGATGGACCTGTCTCCAGACCTCCTAGACGAGGCCCTCAGCACAGTGGAGGGGGAGGAGGAGGCGGTGGTCCTCCAGGATGTGGGGGATGAGGAGGAGCAGCAGCAGGCCGAGGCTCTCTCCCCAGTCTCATCCCACCCCTCTTCCGCTGCCACCCCTGTTTCTGTGGCAACACCAGAGAGCTCAGGCGGGCAATTGGTGTCACCACGGAAGCGAAAGACAAGCATAGTGTGGGACCACTTTGAGTTGGGAGCGGATCCCCGCTTTGCTGTCTGTCGCCACTGCAAACTCACCCTAAGCAGGGGTTCATCTACAGGGCATTATGGAACCAGCAGGATGAAGATGCATCTTCAGAGGCAGCACCAGGCGATCTTGCTGGGGAAAGAGGTGGGCAAGGTGACTGGTTCCAGGGGAAAGCCGAAGGCTGCTGCTGCTGCTGCTGGTGGTGGTGGCACTGCCACTCTAAGCTCTCCATCTCCCATCCCCACAAGGGTTAGGCAGGCAACCCTGCAGGACATGGGGTGGGGGAAGTATGGACCCACAAGATGGAGTTTTCCAACGCCCACCCAGGGTGCTACTGTGGTGGGGCATCTGCCGGGACTGACTCCTCCCCAATACTAGATCTATGACATGTCACTCTGCCTGCCCCTCTGCTAGCCTGTCCTCCTCGGTGACCAACTCGCTGGGATGGTTTGTGTTTGCAATGCGTGACTAACTGCAGTGCTGGCTTAGAAACCAGCCATCCTTGCCTCACTTCCTTGTGCCCCCAGAAATGCCCGCAGCCTGCCTGCCCGCCTCCCCCGGGGTGCTGCTGTGGTGGGGCATCTGCCAGGACTGACTCCTCGCCTGCTCTGCCTGCCTCTCTGCCCGCCTGGTGCCTGGGAGATGGGCTTTGCGGTTCGTGCCCAGCACCCTCCGGCACGCTTGCTCCCAGTCCTCCTCCTCTGTGCCCCTCAATGCGTAACTGCTGGCTTAGAAAGAAACAACCAGCCATCTTTGCCTCACTTGCTCCTTGTGCCTGCTTACGGGTTGGTTGCTATGCGTTAGTGCTCAAGCCATCCTTGCGGCACTACAATGCATGCTGCCTGCCTGCCTTCCCTCCCTTCTCCCCTTCCCGCCTTGCAGGGATGGTGTATGTGTCTTGCTTTGACTCAGGGGAGAAGTCCTTCCTGCGCTCACTTAGACTTTATCAAGTTCAATAATCCATTTTTCAAATGTGGAAGAAGATTTAGGGTTATCTCGTGGCATGTTGGGATTTCCTTTCAACTGGCCCCATTGAACTGTCTGCATTGCAACTTTAAATCCCTGACATACTGGAGTGCTCGATTTTCAAAACTTCCCCTAACATCAGGGGATGATGGGATTGCCTTGAAACTTGGTGTCCATGTGGACACATGGGTAAGCTGTCATGGAACCAAAGAATAGGTTTCTGACATGCAAATTGATGTAGTTGTAGAATGGGACTTGATTTGGGGTGAGTTAAAAAGTTTAAGCCGTGCCAAAAATCAGGGGATGATGGGATTGCCTTGCTGAAAACAACAGAATGAAATTTAATAGGGATAAATGCCAAGTTCTACATTTAGGGAATAGAAACCAAATGCACAGTTACAAGATGGGGGACACTTGGCTCAGCAATACTACAAACGAGAAAGATCTTGGAATTGTTGTAGATCACAAGCTGAATATGAGCCAACAGTGCGATATGGCTGCAAGAAAGGCAAATGCTATTTTGGGCTGCATTAATAGAAGTATAGCTTCCAAATCACGTGAGGTACTGGTTCCTCTCTATTCGGCCCTGGTTAGGCCTCATCTAGAGTATTGCATCCAGTTCTGGGCTCCACAATTCAAGAAGGACGCAGACAAGCTGGAGCGTGTTCAGAAGAGGGCAACCAGGATGATCAGAGGTCTAGAAACAAAGCCCTATGAAGAGAGACTGAAAGAACTGGGCATGTTTAGCCTGGAGAAGAGAAGATTGAGGAGAGACATGATAGCACTCTTCAAATACTTAAAACGTTGTCACACAGAGGAGGGCCAGGATCTCTTCTCGATCCTCCCAGAGTGCAGGACACGGAATAACGGGCTCAAGTTAAAGGAAGCCAGATTCCGGCTGGACATTAGGAAAAACTTCCTGACTGTTAGAGCAGTGCGACGGTGGAATCAGCTACCTAGGGAGGTTGTGGGCTCTCCCACACTAGAGGCCTTCAAGAGGCAGCTGGACAACCATCTGTCAGGGATGCTTTAGGGTGGATTCCTGCATTGAGCAGGGGGTTGGACTCGATGGCCTTGTAGGCCCCTTCCAACTCTGCTATTCTATGATTCTATGAGTCTGGGCGTCCATGTGGACACATGGATAAGCTATCATGGTGCCGAGTTTGAGGTTTCTAACATGCAAATTGACGGAGCTATGGAAAGGGGTGTGAATAGGGTGCCCGATTTTCAAAAATTCCCCAAAAATCAGGGGATGATGGGATTGCCTTGAAACTTGGCGTCCATGTGGACACGTGGATAAGCTATCATGGTGCCGAGCTTAAGGTTTATAACATGCAAATTGAAGGAGCTATCGAAAGGGGTGTGAATTAGGGTTATAGGTGGTGCGTTAGAGGTTAGAGCCGCGCCAAAAAACGGGATGATGGGACTGCCTTGAGTCTGGGCGTGCGTGTGTGTCCCTGGATAAGCTCTCATGGTGGCGAGTTTGAGATTTTTAGCGTACAAATTGATGGAGCTATAGAAAGGGGTGTGAATGGGGTGCCCGATTTTCAAAAATTCCCCAAAAATCAGGGGATGATGGGATTCCCTTGAAACTTGGCGTGCATGTGTATACATCCATGAGGTGTCATGGTGCCAAACGTGAGGTTTCTAACTTGAACAGAAAAAAAGTTATATACTTTTTTAGCTTTCAATGCAAGCCTGGGGGGGGGGAATGGAGCTCCGATCCGGAGCTCCGAGCGGAGCGGAAATGGGCGGAGCGGGGGCGGAGCAAAGCAGGCCGATCCGCAAATCGCGGATCTGGAAGTGAAGCGGAGCGGGGCGTCCATGCACACCCCTAGCGTATACCTTGCTTTAAAGCAAATTTGCAGTTTCCCTTTGCTACTGCACCACCGAATCTGAACTGCAAATTTGGAGACGAGGGGGACCACAAAAAGGGCCAGGGGCCTGTGGCTGGCCTGTCCCTGATGTACAATGCGCAGAATCCCCTCTTCTTGCAGCAACACTGGAGTTGAGCCTTTTACGCATTCGGCGGAATGGAAGGCTGCAAAAGGAAGTCTGTGTATGTTGCTCTAATACAGAAGTATAACAAATAAATGTTTGCCTCTCTTGACCACCAGATATTCTTCTAGACTTGGACTTGCCACCTGCTGTTTCAAAGGCCCCTGCACCTGCTGTGGTTCCAGCCACAACAGACCTCTGGGGAGACTTCAACACTGCATCCAGGTAAGTAGCTGTGAAAACGACGGGGACGGGCTCTTGGCCTAAGAAGATCGTGAAGAGTGCAAATGCCAGGGGTGGAATAACAAGCAAACCAAATTTTAAAAAACCTTAAAGTACAACATTGAAAACTCCAAATAAATCATAAAACAGGAAGACAACTTCCTGAATTAAGGGACATCCAGATTAGTTAATCAGCCAGACTTCTTCCTCTAAGTGGGTTTCCCCCCCTTCTTCAAACAGAGATGCAACTCTCTCCCCTGGTGAACTTGTTCCACTGCCTTGGAGCAACCTCATTCAGCAAAAGGCCTTGTTCCTTCCTGCTGATGTTCTTGTCTCTTTCACTACTAAGATTCCAACGCAATGATCTTCATAAACAGACGCGGGAGCAATGCATTTTTGGGCATGCAGGTCCCAGAGTTTCCAGGTCCACGACAGCGCCACGGTCCAGGGCTAAAGTCTGCCACTCTCCTCACTAACACTTTCCTGCCTTTTCTTCACCCCCTAGCACAGTTCCCAGCCAATCTCCTCAGCCCCCCAATTGGGTCCAGTTCTGAAGATTTTGAGTTGGTGCAGTAGGAACGGACCAATGACCGAGGCTCATCGGGCTCTAAGAGGGACGGGAGTGTGCCGGTGTCCTTGGCTCTTCAGTCAGAACACAATTTCTGGACGATCTTCCTGTTTTTGTTCATGTTTCCATTTGCATTGACACTCATAGTTTTTTCTCCCATGGAACAGAACGGCAGAAAGCTGGGAGTGCTTCAGAATGCTGCCCTGGGGTAACTTTGGAAGAGGCGAAAGGCTCTGGCTAGCTTCTATAAATCTACCTTCCTCCTTCATGGCTGTAGAGGAAAACTAAATTAATGCTGTGTGGGATAGGAGAAGGCTGTGCAGACTAGGCTTGTCATTTGGTTTTTCTAGCCAGGTGTAGCTCCTTTCTCTTCTCCAAATCTCCCACAGCAGTTATGATTTTAGCAAACACAGGTAGATCGTGATGGTGTATTTGACACTAGTTCTTGTATAGCAACCAAGGAGGAAAACAAAAGCCATTCTTAAAGTAGTAATCCTGGAACGGGTTGCTTTGTCATAGCATCTTTATCATGGAATTAATTCAGCCCTTCCTCAAATGTTTTTTTCCCTCCCATTATATCTGTGGTAGGGAAGGGAAGATGGAGGTCTATGCGTCAGCCTATCTATGGTGCATTTTGACTTTCATCACCCTTGTTTCCTACTGATCGAGCATCTGCAAATATCCCTGACTTTTCCCCTGCCTGCCCCCACATCCCTAGCACTAAATATACGTTGTGGAACCTTTTAAAACTGGAAATGTGTAGAAATAGCAGCAACATGCCAGAAACTGTTGCCTCCATCCTTACAGGGAACCATAGCAATGCTTCTGCCCACCAGGGAGCAGCAGCTGTCCTGGTTCTTCTAGGAATCCTGTATCTCGATAAGGCAGCTCAACTCTGACCTCCGTTTGGTGTGATGTCTGCATTTGGGAACTGTCAGCTAATGTAAAAGAAGTCCAAATGCTTCACTGCTTGCTTATGGCTTAATGGAAGATTGACCAATTGACCAAAGCAACAGAAATGCCACTGTGCGAACTTCCAAAAATGAATATCAGTGCTTGAGGGATTTAACTTTTGGATTGTACTTTCTGGCCAGTGTGATTTAACTTGTTTCATGTTAATAGTTTCTCCCTAGCAAATATGAGTGGATCATGAAGGCTTTGGGGGCATTGTCCCTTCCTCAGCCCACATTCTGTGCAAAGGTTTTTTATTTTATTCAATCTCCATCCTTTCCTGTCCTGAGATGCTCAGGTTGTTGTGTAGGTTTGCCTTTGCCCCCCTCCCCCCTTCATTGCACTTTATGGACTGGAAATGGCTAAAAAACAAAAAAAGCACCTGCTTTGCTTGGCCCTTCAGCAAAAAGACCACATTATTGCAGAACGCTAGATTTGTAAGTTTCACAGTGGGCTCTTCTTGTGATGCCAATATCACCTGGCGGCCTGTGTATGTACACATAGGTGGTGTCCTCTGTTACCCCATGGTTTGGTGCTCTTAGGTGGTTGAATTAGCGCACGTATGAATAATCTTCTGATGTTTCTCCTTTGCTCATGTACTTGACAATTCCTTAATGCCAGAACAGCAGAGAGGAACCTGGTCCATGAATAATTGGGGAGGAAATACTTTTAAACATTTTATGCACGTCTCAATACATGCTTTAAATGCCCAGTTATTCATCACTTCTACCACCACCTTATTCTTAAGCTTATCTGTTCCTAGAACTAGTTGTATATCTCCATCTTCTTTATTTTACTACTGGTTGGTTGTAAACTGTTTCCCATCCACTTTAAGCTCCTTTTTGTGTGGTATCATATATGCCAGGCCAACAATTCTAGAATTTGGCTGAATATTCCATATCAGTGACAGGTCCTGTCATTTCAATAATTTTGTGTTCAGACGTCAAGAAATTAGATACCCCAAAGAGATAATCAGGAGTCTCTCCCTCTGTTTTTTTTTAAAAAAACTAGTATTATCAAGATAATATATAATGTACTGGCACAAAATGAAGTAAAACTTCGTGTATATGTATATAAAGCATAAGATGTACTGGTTCAATGGTAGCAAATAAAATCAAGAATAAAATTGGAAAAGCATGTATTTCTGCTGTGTATGTGTTTTAAATGAAGCAATACCAGTACATGCCTGGCACTTCTCCATCACACTCTAAAGTGGTCTAGAACCTTCTGTGGTGTCAGTATCCCTTGGGGGGGGGTGTTCTGGGGGACTCCAGGATTGGGCCTTGCTCCTTGGATGAGTGGGTTGAGTGGTCCACGCGAATGAGATAGGGGTGAGGAGGTACAGGTAGCAGAAATATTAGGGGGGTGCAAGAACAGTCAGGGACACCGTAAGGAATGGACTTTGCAAGCTGTGCAAGAAGGAGAGGCTGCTTAGAGGCAGGAAGGGGTGGTGACCAATCACAACAGGAAGGGCGAAGCCAGGCACAGAGGTCAGGAGGCTACTTGGGCTCAAGCAGGGTTCCCCCAGAAGCGTAGTGGCTGAAGGAAGAGAGATTCCAGCCCCAGCTCCCAGGGGCATGTACAGCGGCTGAGCCTGTCACTTCACACGCACGAAGGCCTGAGGTTTAGTTTCTGTAAAGGTTGCAAGGAGATTTGAACTCCAATGAGAGTGAAGCTTGGCACAAGCTAGTTTCTCCCCATTGGTGAGAGAGGGTGCAAGTAGAGAATTTTGCATTGGATCACAGAGTTTCCTCTTCATTCTCCAGTGGCTTGTTGGGAAAAAACGGGAAGGCAACACAGTTCACCAGGCAGTAGTCCAATTAAATCAAGGAAGCCCTGACCAGCTGCTGCTTGTTAGACTAGCCAAAGGTAGGCAATCTGCTGCCCATGATCCTTGATGGCTGGTCATGTTGAAGGGGCTTATGGGAGAAGGCCCAGAACATCTGGAGGGGTCCATCTTGCCTGTCCCTGGACTAGATTTTTATGTGCTTTTTAAACGCTTAGAAATGCATCCTGTCTGCATGCAAGTCAATGGAATATGAGGTTTCTGTATGCAAGTTAGTCCTGGATTTGGCTTGGGAGGATGTCTTGAGTTGAAGAAACCGGAGAGGATTTTTGGAGGGGGTGGTGGTGGAATCCAAATTGGCCTCACCTCTGACCTCCAATATTAAGAGTAGACTGCTCATACCTCTGGACAACAATGCACCATTCCGTTGCTGCAAACCATTCAGAGCCTGGCCTGAAGTATTCCATGTGAACTTCCCTGCAGGGCTGTCCTTGGTCTCACTTCCAGCTGCAGCTCCTTCCAAATGGCAATTTTTATTATCTGGAACAGGTGTGTGCTGTGTTTCAACAAAAGGTGGTTGACCTAGTAAAAGGTAGCTTACAAACGTGTTTCAGTAAAGTTGTTTATCGTCTCGGCGGGTGTGTATGTGTGTTTCACATGTAGATCTACCACTGAACGAAGGAGCTGCTCTCCCACCTTACACCTGTTTGTTCAGGTTCAGGGATGTCTTGGAAAAACCAGCCCCTCCTGGACGCCTCCATTCCCCTCCCCCTCCAAGACTAAATTCATGAATAGTCCGGATAATGTCTAGCCCAGGAGGGCAGGGGCTGCTCGTGCGGCAAAATTGTTCCTTCAGACAGCTGACTCCATGGGAGCTGGAATCCTCACAGGAGTCTTATTGCCTGTGCTTGTGCATACATGTACAAGGACTCATGCCTGTACATGTCCACCCAACCAACATGGACATGTTGGGATCCTTTGGAGAGGCACCGTGCCAGACCAACTTGGGAAAGTTGGGTCAAGCATACTGACTAAGCAGGAACTTGGCTCTTTGCCGCTACCTTTTGGGGGTTTGGATGGTGGAGTTACAGCTAAGTAACATTTTGAATTTTTTCGTTGATTTCAATGGGCAGCTGTCACTTCTGACCCTGCTGACATCGGAAAATAAGTTTATCTGTGAACTAGCAAATCCAGATGAATGGCTTTGTCTGCACTTTTAAATCTAGATGTCTGTTTCCCTGTCATCTTTTGCTTGTTTGTTGTATTAATTGATTTTATATAACAGCTGTTTAGGCATCAGTTGTTAGGGGACTGATCACTTTTTGATTACAATTTAAATAAATAAATATATAAGTATTTTGTTTGTTTTAGAGCTGTGTGCAAATAGCCTCCCAAAATTCTGTACCCCATTTCTGGGGAAAGAACGTGGGGAACATTTCACCTAATTTCTTCAGGACAAAGAGAAACACCATTTCTGAGGGATTGCATACTCATGGCTCTCAGCTGCCATGACCCTAGAGAACAATCTAAGAAGCCTGAATACAATGGGGCCTGCCCAACCCATTGCCTTAGGCTGCAGCAGAGGCTGGGGAACGGCAGTGAGGTTTTAGGGGACAGAGCTCTGTGCCCCCCACGGCCTGCCTGGCACCCTGTAAACTAGGGCTGTGCATGGACCCTTGATCCTCTCTGGATCCCAATCCGCTACTTATGGATCGGGTCCACTCCACCCTGCGTTGATCCGCTCCGCTGCAGGGCTCCGGATCCGGATTGGAGCTCCGTGTTTTCCCCCATAGACTTGCATTGAAAATGTCAAATGCCTATAACTTTTTTAGTTTTCAAGTTAGAAACATCAAAATTGTCACCATGAGACCTTCGAAAAGTATCCACATTCATGCCAAGTTTGAAGGAAATCCGAGCATCCCCTGATTTTTTGGGAATATTTCTAATATCCCCCCCATTCTCAGAAATGCAGTTATTATCTGTCATTTTTCCAGTTAGAAATTTGAAAATGGGCACCATCACAGCTTCCTCCTTGATCCTTATTCATGCTGAGTTTGAAGGAAATCCGAGCATGCCCTGATTTTTAGGGAATTAATAATGTTTTAAGCCTCAACCCTAACCCCAATTAACAAACCTTTAAACATCTCCATCACTTTTCAAGTTAGAAACAGACAAAACTGGCACCATGAGACCTTAGAAATGTATCCACATTCATGCCAAGTTTGAAGCAAATCCGAGCATCCCCTAATTTTTGGGGAATTTTTAAAGATATATCTAAATAAGAATCTTCATCTTAGGTTAAACACTTCAAAAATGCACACACATGGAACTTCAAGAAATGCTAAACAGGGTGAGCACAATGCAGCTGCCTTTTCATCATGAGGAAGGAAGGACTAATGCCCTGAGTCAAAGTAAGACACACACAAACCAGCCCTGTAAGGCGGGCACAGAAGAGGAGAGGTAGCAGGCGGCGGCTATGCCCCTGAAGCACTGGGAGCAAGCATGCAAGAGGCTTGTGGGGTTGACCCACACAGCCCATCTACATCTAGGCACCAGCAGGGCAGAGAGGCAGGCAGAGAGGTGCTACACGCACACGATGTACGACTATGCCATAGATCTATGGGAAAGTAAGTCCCAGCAGATCCCAATACCCCACAACGACAACACCCAGGCAGAGGCGGGAAGGCAGGCATGCAGCAGACATTTCTGGGGGCACAAATAAGTGGCCAAGGATTGTTTCCAATTTCCAGGCCATTCAAAGCCAGTAATGCAAACCAGCCCTGTGAGGTGGGAACAGCACAGAGAGATGCCTTTTGCATCCCATAACTAATAGGGGGCTAGGAGGATAAGAGTAAACCTTTGTCTTCCTTGCTTCAGAGTTGATTGACTGCACTGTGACCACAGCCATTATTAAACAATAATAATAATAATAACAGTACTAATATTAATAATAATCACAACAATAATAAGAACTTAAACCACAGTGAAAGCCTGCCTGACTTCACTGAAGAGGGAAAGCCAGGAGAGCTTTGGCTATGGGCTGGTATAAATTTAATAAACAAATAAACACAGGAGGGGTGGAATTAAAAGCAGTAGTGTTGCTGAATCTAGTAATCACAACAACAAGAATTTTTTTAAAAAAGGCTTTGTCTGACTTTATTACCAGCAAGAGGAAAGTGGACTCATTCGCCTGGTCCTGTCTAGGTACCTGCCTTTGAGAAGCCACATCACACTTCAACTCGTGCAACTCATTGGCTTTTCCACTGGCTACTTTTTCAAGGGTTCTGATGACCCCCAAGGCAGGGCAGTGTGCACTGGGCACGTCCACATGCCATATGGACATCATCCTCTTGCACCACATCTATTCAGTTGTTCCCCAAGGTTATGGTGGGTACCTTGCAGTGGTGTGTTGCCTATCTGTTATTTTACTTAGTATATGATTTAAGGTTGTGTGTGTGAGTTTACTGGGGCTACTGCTTCAAAACACTGAAAAAAGTTTGATCGAAAGACAAAGAAATCAAAGTTACTAACTAGTATCCTAAGTTACTAAGTATCCTGTTTTGCTTATTCCCCCCCCCCCTCCAACATTGGGATTGGAGGATGCTTCACATCAGGGCGCTGAATCTGTCAATCATCAAGGTGGGAAAAAAGCGCTTCCCCCCTCCCGTTTTAGCCATTCTATAAAAATTAATAGCAAGCAAACCGCACGATGAAAACTTCTGAAAGTCGACACAAATGACCCCCCAATCATCACTCTCTAAGCAGAGTAAGTTTCAGGGTTGCAGCTTGAAAAACAAAAAAGTTATACGCGCTCATTTTGTGCAATGCAATCTTATGGGGAAAAACTTCCAAAATGGCGGGCGGAGCTTCACAACAAGTGGATCGATCCACAAACGGGCAGTCCGCTTCGCGGTGCTTTGCCCCGCCCCGGCTTCGCTTCGGCTCTGCCCTGAAACGGAGCGGAGCACAGCCCTACTGTAAACTAGCTTGTTGCCCTCAGGTGCAGTGGAAGAACGAAAGAATGAATGGGATCAGCACAAGAGTATGATATATTCTGAGTGCTTGCGTATATATATATATATATATATATATATATATATATATATATATATATTTATTAAGAAGTTACCCTGTCCAGCCTTTTTAGAAACTTTACTTCATAGTATATTTGTCACTTTCTTGAAAGTTAAAGCTGTGATAAACCCTGAACATTTCACTAGCTGATCACGAACTGCACGCCCCTGTTAGCTTGAACCTTTTAGCCAATAATCCCACAAGTTCTAATTCAAAGCCAATAATAGTAAAATCTCTTGTCCTCTTTTTTGAGTCCAGGTGGATATGGGCCTCAGCCCTTCACATGAACTTGAATAAGAAAACATGAAGAATGGAGTCTTAAAATGGCGGGGCATTTCTGGGGTTGTGTCTTGTGTCTTTTTCAGGGTAGTTGGGGGTGTTTCCCGCTAGAGTGGCCCAACAGAAGGGTGGGGATTGGGGGGCGTGCTCACCCTCAAGTATGTGTTGCTTGCCAGCCTTCATGTCCTGCACAGTGTCCAGTATGTGCCTGCAACACTCACGTAACCCCATTCCATAGGAAGGGCTGTCTAGATGTACCAAGGATTGAGCGTTCAGTGCTCAGAAATGGGATGATATCCCTGAAAAAGAAGCTCTGCCTTTGAAGAGAGATTCCTGGACCACACACAACAAATAAGGGGCTGCATGTATAATGCACAAATACCACCTCCACCACCTAAAGAAAACAATTTTGTGAAAAGGCCCCAGAAGGCCTCCGTGTGCTGTCTTTATGTCTATCTGATTGATGCAGTTGTAAAGGAATGAGTTAAATAATGTTCTTGGTCCACCCATGACCCCTTTGTCTTCCAAAAAATGAATGTTATTTTAGTTATAATTTGGCATAGTTGTGGTGCCATCTGGCGGGCAAGTGTGATACAGTTGCTGCGCTTAAATTTCTTCCTTAATGCATCTTATAGCAAGGGCTATTACTATTGCAGTTTATAACTTTTCAAGATGACTAACTAATGTGTGTCTCGACCACATTTTGTGTATTGCAAAATACTTGCCCATGTTCCTATTGTTGTTACATCCACTCCCCACATAATTCTGTAGGCAGCAGGAAAAAGCAGTTTTGCTGCCGGTAGTCAGGAGAGGAGGGAAGACGTCCTTAGAAAAACAAACCAAAAAGGGCTTTCTGGAGACAAGCTACTGTGAACTGCGTCCACTGGCCTGTTAAAAACAGATCATAGAATAGCAGAGTTGGAAGGGGCCTACAAGGCCATCGAGTCCAACCCCCTGCTCAATGCAGGAATCCACCCTAAAGTGTCCTTAACAGATGGCTGTCCAGTTGCCTCTTGAATGCCTCTAGTGTGGGAGAGACCACAACCTCCCTAGGTAGCTGGTTCCACTGTCGTACTGCTCTAACAGTCAGGAAGTTTTTCCTGATGTCCAGCCGGAATCTGGCTTCCTTCAACTTGAGCCCGTTATTCCGTGTCCTGCACTCTGGGAGGATCGAGAAGAGATCCTGGCCCTCCTCTGTGCGACAACCTTTCAAGTATTTGAAGAGTGCTATCAGCCTCTGTTGCTGAGTGGCGAAAGAGCAGGGAGGGGCAGTATCAAGGCTGCTGGTTCTGGAGGAGGAGGAGGAGGAGGAGGTGGCGTTAGCGGCTCCCAGGGGTCCTGCTTTTCCTCCCGCTACCACCAATGTTCCGGGGCTGCTGGGGCTGTTTCTCCTCCACCTTGGCTCCTCCCCAGGGCTGGTGCCACCATTAGGCCAACTAGGCAGCCGCCAAGGGTGCAGACCTCAGAGGGGCACAGTACTGACCTTTAAGGGTCACAGTTTTATACAAATTAGCTGTTTTAAGAAAAAAACGTAATAAAAGGAAAATATAATAGTTCAGAAACTGTTCTTGAACAGCTGAATCGAAGTTGGCAATTTTGGGGGTGTGTGTATGCCTTGCCTAGGGTGCAAAGTAGTCCGGCACCGGCCCTGCTCCTCCCAGTATCATTCTTTGCACCTCGTGTAAATCAATTGTTGATCAGGTGGGAGGCTCCTATTAAATTATGGGGCGTGGGGCACTCCTGGCCATCTGCCAGTTCGCCACTCTGGCCTGGACGCTGCAGCCTCCACTGCAGCTGTCGTCTCTACAAGACCAAGCCACCAATCGAATATATATATATATATATATATATATATATATATATATATATATATATATATATATGATGTTGCTGGGTATTGCTATTTATTGAGTAAGATCTTTGATAGTAGAAAGAATGGATGATACGTTCCTGACTATGGACAAGGAGCTTGAGTCAGGTCTGGCTGACCACTTGTGGTCACCTTGTGGCAGAGGGAGAGGGTGTCCATCTGGGTCCTGGGTGTTGTAAATGCCTCCCTGAGATAGGGAGAAGTTCCAGTTTCTTTAAAAGAAACCAGTCCTAGCCTGGACTAGGATGCCAGGCAGATGAATCCTTCACTAAGAGTACCTCTGTCTTGTCTTGAATGAATTGAAGTTTATTGGCCCTCATCCAGCCCATTACCTAGGGTGACCCTATGGAAAGGAGGACAGGGCTCCTGTATCTTTAACAGTTGTATTGAAAAGGGAATTTCAGCAGGTGTCATTTGTATGCATGCAGCCCCTGGTGAAATTTCCTCTTCATCACAACAGTTAAAGCTGCAGGTGCCCTGCCCTCTTTTAAATCTGGTCACTGTAGTATAGCAGCAGCTTTAACTGTTGTGATGAAGAGGGAATTTCACCAGGTGCTCCATATATACAAATGACACCTGCTGAAATTTCCTTTTCTATGCAACTGTTAAAGATACAGGAGCCCTGTCCTCCTTTCCATATGGCCACCCTACATTACCACACCCAGGCACTTGTATTCCCAAGGGGAGTAAAAAGAAAGAAGATTAAAAACAGCAAATTAAAATTGTTCAATTTAAAACAAACTGCATTGGGAGATTTGGAAAGCAGTTTGTAATTAAATATGTTTTGCACAGTGGGCTTCATCTTCTGTTGTACTTGTTTATTTGTTTATTTAAGCTTGGATGCAATTGCAACCATATATAACATTGTTCCTCTCTTTTTCTTGTTTTACTGGTGGCTTCATTAAGAGGATTACATCAACTCGACAGTCACCATTTTACATTCTAGAGAATTAAACCTGTTTTTGACAATATGAAAGGACTAAACTTCTAAGTAGGTTGCTGACCATATATGCCAAGAGCTTCTCTACATGAGTGATTTATGTCACACACACGACTGGCCATTCATGGAAGTTTGCAAGATCTTTACATGACACTGTCAATCTTCAGGACGTCTGCTGTGCCTTCGCCTGGTAATTTCGCTTTAACAAAGATCTGAGATAATGCACTATTTAAAATTATTGTGGGATATCGCATTGCTAGTGATAAGGAACTGTTTGTACAGCAGTTACCATGCCCCCTATTGCCTATTCTTATGGATGTAGATTTCCAGGCTCTCAGGCAGAGGTCTTTTCCCAACTTACCACCTGAGATTCTCCAGGTAGGAATTGTACCTAGAACCTTTCACAGGCAAAGCATGTTCTCTGTTAATGAGACCATTGTTGAGGCACCTCCTCAATGTGACTCTCCTTCCTCTCCCCAACCCCCCAGTGACATGTCACTGTTTGTCTCCTAGTGCATAATGAACTGGCATTGCTTAAAGTATCTCTATAAGTCAGAAACAAAGTATTAGAGATTTTCTAACCAAAAAATACCTTTTCACAGAAATGAGTTTTGTATTTCACCAATGGAATTGTATCTTCTTTATGTCATATCAGTTACCCCTATAAAAGTAATTTCTGTATGGTTCTTGACTGTGGAAACAGCTATGCTCACCTCTGTTGCATGCTTAGGCATGAAAGAGTTAGGCCAAAGGAGAGTGTTGGAAAATGAATAGTTTATAATGGCTTCAATATAGACCAGGAGTGTCGAACCTCTTTCAGCTCAAGAGCCGAACTCCATTTTGAAGAAGCTCTGGGGGTGGGCGGGGTGAAATGCAAAATGGGTAGATATTTGGATACCAGCCTATTTTAGCTTAAAGCTGTTGCTGCCATGGACAAAGCCTTAGGGGAGACATTTCAATCTGGCGGAGGAAGGGGGATGGGGCGTGGCCTTCTGGTGAACCCCAGAAAGCCTGCATGGGACCCCAAGAAAGCTGAATTTGGCCCCCAGGCCTGAAGCTCTGCCCTCCTGCTGCATATTAATTTTACCTGTTTAAGGAATTCAATTATATTATTTAAATAGCCATAAAGCTAGAAGTGTGTGAAATCACAACAGATACACAAGTAGCTAGGATAGGTCACATTTGCTCCTGAACGAGTCTTCAGCACAGTGTGGCCTGTGGAAACTCAAAATGCATTAAAGAATTGCAATGACACACATTTGAAAAGCTCTAAATCAAATACTGGTAATACTGCATAAAAATGGGCAAAATGGAAAATCACCAACAGAAATGTTAGAATGTTAAATACCAAATGATCTACATTATTGCTCCCAGAGTGATTAATGTACTGGCATTTCCCCAACCTGCTGCAATTTAATAGCTCATGGTTTTCTTTTGTTGTTGTTTTTATTTCTAGAGCATAATCAAATATTATTTCATTGAAGAAAACTGAATGCTTGTTAACAAAAAATATCCAAATTAACTGTCAACATATGTTGCTTTCACTCTTTCAAATCAGAGTATACCAACCATCTCTAATTGGCTTCCTGATTAATAAGTGGATGGGGAACCAAGAAAATTATATTAAGGATAATTTGCAGTTTGCGCAGGTTAGGAGGCAGTAAAAATATTTTTCAACAGGAATCAAATAAATCTACAGAACATTTTGTTTTGTTTTACAACAATGTGAAAATATGCAGGACATCGTGTTGTTAAAAGCTGGCCAGGCCAGTAGAGCAGGATGAATAACTACCCTTGGCCATATGAAAACTGCCAGTTAAATGCAGATCATAACATTGTTTGTTGCTATATAAGGGCTATTTTTGCTATTAAGAGAGTAATTTCAATTTACAGAGGCTTAAGGCAATTTTCCATCTAATTTTCCATTTTATAGTATCTGCTAAAATCTTGGTGCCTTATTAGTTTGTGTGGTCGAATCAGTTTTCACATTTCAAGACCATTGGTTCTTCTTGGGTAAAAGAAAATGTGACTAAATGGGTTTGTTTAAATATAGGAAATTTATGAAGTTAAAAGCAAAGTAAAACTCAGACTTGGTTATATGGACATAGCACCACTGATATATTCTGTGATGAGAAAAAGGTGATGTTTTGTTTCAGCTGCTAAAAACTGGCCACTAAGAACTTTCAGAACACTTTCTGTTTTCTTGTATTTTATGTTAAAGTTTGTCTCCGTTTCTAGAGATCTGGAGCACAATCTGAGCTCTCCTGAATGAGACCCACTGAAATGGATGTTGCTGTGCAAGAACATTGCAAAGAACCCTTTAAGCAATAAAATGAAACCTCAACCACTTGGGTTGCAAAAGTGGATTCTGGGGCATTCAGATTTTTCTTCCAACACACCAAATGTGTACAAAGCAGATGTAATGCCAGTGCTGGGCAAATGGTAAAACTGCCACCTTCTTTTCCTGTGCTTGCTTGTTTGTTCATTTTCTAATGTTGCCTTCTCCCATACGTACCTGCCTGAACCTTAGGATCTCCTTCAGAAGCCCTGTTCTGCATGCCCCTGTCAAATGAGGTGGGTGACTGCTAGGGAGAGGGCCTTTTCGGTGGTTGGTATCCAGTTATGGAACAGCCTCCCCAGAGAGGCTCACCTGGCAATATCTCTACGGTCTTTTCAGTATCAAGCGAAGACCTTTTTACCTACCTCAGCCTTTTAAATAACTTACTTCTCTTTTTTTAACCTGGCCCCCTCTGTTTCAAATCCTGTGTTTTTAATTGTTTTAGATTTATACTGTAATTTAATGTTATGTTTGATTGTGATCCATCTAGAGAACTTCCCTTATGGAGCAGCAGTAATAAATACATACAGAAATGACAGCTGTACATGAAAAAACATCCCTTCCACACTAAAAGAGAGCTTCTGCTATGGGGGCGGTATATAAATTTAATAAATAAAAGCCCCGTCACATCTAGGTAGAAATGCGCAGCTCCCATCGCTTCTCCGTCATCGCTTTGATGTTGCTCCCTGAAAACAGGAAGTAACACCCATTCAGTGCAGCAGGAGAGAGCAGCAACCGGATTTTTTCTGGGCTTTTTTGCGGCGCAAGGAAGGCCAGAAAAGGCGGAAGACGCGCAAGAGGCAGGCGACGTCATGGGAGCAATCCGTGACAGCATTTTACTGCATGCTTGTTACTGGGCACTTACGGATCTAATCACATCTAGCATGAGCAGCTGAAGAAGGCTTCCTGGCCCTCCTCACTTAGTGGCATTTCACATATCACACTGCAGCAAAGTTGGGTTTGCAACTGGCAGTGCAATCAACAGTGTGTTGTAGCGGCAAAAGTGTAGAACTGGGAGTCAGGAGATCCGGGTTCTAGTCCCCACTTGGCCATGAAAACCCACTGCGTCACTTTGAGCCAGTCACAGACTCTCAGCCCAACCCTACCTCACAGGGTTGTTGTGAGGATAAAATGGAGAGGAGGATTATGTATGCCGCCTTGGGTTTCACGGAGGAAATAAAAGGTGGGATATTATGATGATGATGATGATGTGGCAGCCAAAGCTGCTCTTTGAAGAGTGTACCAGTATGATACATGTTGGTTCAATTATCTGTTCATCACATTCACATTAAACACCCTAAGGACACATCTAAATTGATATGATACATGAAGAGCTCCTTTATTTATTTATTTATTAAATTTATATACCGCCCCAGAGCCGAAGCTCTCTGGGCGGTTTACAAAAGTTAAAAACAGTGAACATTAAAAAAGTATACAAAATTTAAAACCATCAAAAATATAAAAAAAGAAAAGCCAATTAGCAAGGGTGATTTTGAGCATAAAGCAACAGTTTCATCTGGAAATACTAGCAGAATCCATAAGGGTTCAGCTAAATAGTCACCTGGAATGGTATCTCTAGTATTTTTATTTATTTATTTGCAGTATTTATATACTGCTCCATATCTACAATAGATCCCAGAGTGGTGCACGTGGGAGGGGGAGTAAAAAGAATGAAGATTAAAAACAGCAAATTAAAATTGTTCAATTTAAAACAAAGGACCAATAAAAACAGTGGCTGGTCAGTTATACTATGATTGCATAATATTACTTTTTTTAAAAAAAGTCCATGACATCCACTGATTACACACACTCCCTCACATACACAACCTGGAATGTGTGTGATACTTCTTTGCTGCTTTCTGGACCCTTCCTATATATGATCAGACCCTGTTCTCATAATTTGAGCAACTACAGAAATGGATGAGGCAGGTATCAGTTGGAAGACTTCACACAGTTCAAAGGCTACTCTGTACTAGTAATCCAGGAGTGTATTTGGATTATAATTTTTTTAAAAAAAGGGATGACACGCAAAGGAATTGACAGATTGTTGGATTTATAGGGAGAAAATAATGCTTTGGGTAGCTGATGAAATGGGACATGCTTAAGAAGATGTCATTTCAACATCATGGGAGATTTCAACAGGATTTATGCAAAAATGGTTTGTCAATAATTTGCTCCATCTAAGTTTACCTCATGTAAATTAAATCTGTGTGCAAGGGGCCTCTCAAAATTCTCCACCCTATTTGTGGTAGAGAACATAGGGGGAAAAGTTTAACAAATTTCTCCAGGGGGAGGAGAAATTCTCCAACAATTTCTCTCAGGTAGGCATCCCCATTGGCAAGGGGTGTAGAACGGCTCCTTTCTCCCCCCCCCCCCAAAGGGTCTTTGGTTCTTTTGCACTGCCGCTGCGAGTGACAACAGCATCCACTGTGTTGTCGGCCCGGCCCCCGTCTTCATCCTCCACAATGTCCCATATACCTAAGATCACCACAGGGCATCGAGGGGGAGGGAATGCAGCCTCCACAAAAGAATAATGGTGATGTGAGAATGGCTGAAATTTTCATGGGAGAATTTTTCGGCACAGAACTAATGTAAATCGCCTTTTTTTGGCCAGAAGGAAAAGCAAGTAAAATTAAGTAGCAAGTTAGATGATATGTGGGAGACGTCTGAACTATTAAAACGAAAAGCAGCATTGGAGACTGAAATTAGGAGGGGAGAGTAACTAGGGAGAGGCTGCTTGACTATTTCTCTTCCTGCTACATTCTGAACAAAATACCCCCTGCCCCCAGTTGCTTTCCTACTTACAAGAAACACATATGGAATCCTCATATCTTTGATCCTACAAGAAGAAAAGCAATTAGCAAGGGTGATTTTGAACATATAACTAGTGGGAAGGGAAAAGGTTAAGCTCCCCGCCCCCTGCTATTCTTTGGCTGAACATGGCAACTTCCCACAGTTTTTTAAAAATGCATTTAGGAGAATGTTCATACACTTCCGACATTTTCTCTGCTTTTGTTCTTAAGATGAGAAGCTCTCTCAATCACTGAGAATATGGGAAACAATCAAGGATACTTTACGTCTGGTTGAAGAAGTCATAGGGCTTATCTGCACCAAGCAGGATATTCCACTATGAAAGTGGTATACAAGGCAGGAGCCACACTACTGCTTTATAGTGGTATTGACATGCACTGACAACTGTTGGGGCCCATTGACACAGACCATATTCTGCTTTCATACCATTTTATATCCTGCTTGGTGAAGATGTGTCCTGGGCCCCAACAGTTGTCTGTGCACTTCAGTACCACTATAAAGCAGTAGTGTGGCTCCTGCCTTTGATATATTGCTTTCATACCACTTTAAAAGTGGAATATCCTGCTTGGTGTAGATGAGTCCAGTGTGAAGTCTACATGTTCTCCTGCAGCATCTATTATCAATTCAGAGAGACTATTGGCTCATCTATAACAAGCAGGATATTCCACTATGAAAACTACTACTGCTGGAGCCACACTACTGCTTTATAGTGATATTGAAGTGCACTGCAGGATCTACACTACTGTTTTATAGTGGTAATGAAGTGCACAGCCAACTGTTGGGGCCCATAAGACACATCTACACCAAGCAGGATATAACACCATGGAAGTGGTATATGGTCTGTGTCAATGGGCCCCAACAGTTGTCAGTGCACTTCAGTACTGCTATGAAGCAGTATTGTGGCTCCAGCCTTTTACATACCGCTTTCATAGTGGAATATCCTGCTTGGTGTAGATGAGCCCTAAATCTGGTCTTTTGGAAGTACATCATGAGCTACTGAGTGAGTTTTGGGATCACAGAGTCATTTTCACAAAGGCTGTGCAAGTAAATAATCGTGTCAATATGTCAATAGTCATTTGCACCCTTCTGCAAATACAGTTGCAAAATGCTTTCTTCTCTCAAATGGGACATGGGATGGCTCCCCTGAACTGTATTTCTTGTCCTCTTGCTCAACAATTTTGGGTAAAGAACTAAGTTGGGAGCTGAGCTCTGTCCTCTGACACCTTTTCACAATTCTGGCAGGCTTTAGCAAATGCAAACTTGAGCAGTGAATGACTCTGTGATTTAAGCTATTACTGATATACCCGGGGACAAATCTAGCAACTAGTAAATGCCTTTACACTCAAATTGGTGCTTTTTTAAAAAAAATCTTTGATCCCAGTAACAATTAGTAGCTAGCTAGGATTTTAATGCAGAAAAGTTATTTCTGTAGCCAAATGGCAAACAGCAATGTTTTGTTTCTAGCTTTACAGCTGCAAGCTGGGTGGCAAAAGAACATTTTGGAAGGGAACATATCAAAGGGACTCCTGGAGTAGAAACTTATTAAATAGTCAAAAGTCTTTTATTTATATAGCCAAGGGTGAGCCAGATTAATTAATCTTTAAAAGAGCTATTAATTTGTCCCTTTTCTGGAATTTTAACTTCACCGCCTTGGGCCGAGGCCCCGAATCCGAGCTGAGGTTGGCTGATTCAGCCCACCTTGCCTCGATTCCGAGGCGGTTCTGGCTCAGCCCAAGGTGTGCCAAAGCCAATCATCCCCAAAGCTTCGGGATGCCTCGGGCTGCTTCAGAGTGGCACAGCCCTAGGCCTTACCTGCTGCTATCGCCACTGGCGCCAACAGCGCATTTAAGAAGAACCAGGCCGTGTGCGATTTTAAGATATCACGGGGGCTCTGAGTGATTAATCCTAGAATCCTAGAATAGTAGAGTTGGAAGGGCCCCCCTGTTTAGCACTTCTATGGCCACAAACTATGGTGGCCATAGAGGTACTAATCACTCAGAGCCTCCGCGAAATCTTAAAATCGTGCACGGCCTGATTCTTCTTATATGCGTCGGAGGTGGCAGCAGGTGAGCGGGGAAAGGGAGGCTTCTCTGGGTACCAGCTGCACAGCCGGCAACTAGAAAAGGCCAAGTCACTTTTTTTTTAAAGTCTAAACCAGCAAACTGGAAAGAAGTGCTCTGCAGCCCTATGCTTACTTCTGACATCTTCTGTTTACTCAGAAGTAAGTCTCTCTCTGTTCATGGGGAAAATAGATCCTTCACAAATGCAAACAGGTAGAATTTCACATTGGTGGAAAAGAGATCCTTCATAAATGTAAACAGGTGGAATTTTGCATTTGTGGAATATCAGGGAAATGGTTTAAGGTAGGGGAAATTTAAAAAATCCTAAAAATTCAAGGGATGAACAGATCTGATTCAAACATACATGACATGGCTAAAGCCCTCCTTAACAGCTATCACCATGTCAAGTTTCATCACTTTATCTTTAAAAATGAGGGAGCTGTAAGCATTTTGATTAATTCCCATAGGAGCGCTAATGGGCCAGGGGGGAAGGCCACGTCGATCACAATTTCCATCAACGACAAGAACCAATGAACTTGAGGGGGAAGAAGAAGAGGTGGGGTGGGCCAAGGTGGGGCAGGCACAATAGCAGCGGGGGAGCAAACAAGCGAAAGAAGAGTTCACCAGTATTGCGACCATCATGAAAGGGAGGAGTGCTTGCAGTGCTTATGAAATGGAGGTGAAAACACAGAAGCAAACCGGGTGGGGTGGAGAAATAGGTGTGATGGAGCCCTCCATCTCTCTTTAGCTCAAAGGCATCTCTTTTTAGCTCAAGCTGTCCACATGCAAATTTGAGCTGCTGACGTCCAACTCCGTAGTCCCACATGCCTTCTTCAAGATGCCAAGCAATGCAAATGCCTCTTCATCTATGTCTTATGGGCTTCAGAACTTAAACCAATGTTGTGGTTGCTGTTTGGTCCCAATACACTATTTGGCTACAATCCAAAACAGAATTAAGCATGCTTAAGCATGGGCCCAACTCTGTGTTAGATGGTGTGTCCCCCTTTCCTTTAGGTGCACGAAGTAGATACGCCAAAGTCGTTTGAAATCCAGCAACCGTTGCGCCATGGCTCCATGGGAATTGTAGGGAGGAGTTACTACATCTCTCCACCAAGCCTTTCCTTCCCATGATGCATGAGAGCTTTCCAGCCTCTGCTTCTGGCTTAGAAATGAAACTGAGAGTGTGTGCTTGGCCCAAACCTCATTTCAAAGTCTGCATCTCCCCCCACAATATCCCCTTTCCGCCTTTTTTGAGTTATGGTTGAGCTGGAGGCAAGAAATGGTGCCCGAAGGCTTTGGATGCATGTTTGGCACACCAAAGTGCATAGACCTTTTGCATACGGCATCAGGCGTCTACAGCAGATGAAGCTTGGGTGCCATTTTAGAACTGGCCCACAGTTTTCCCAGCTCTTAAACAAAACCCTGAATTTGTCTCACCAGGAGCCCCTCTGAAATATCCAGGAGGACGAACTTTCTAGCTGAGCAATTGGATGTGGAATGATGGGAGATTGTCTTGTCAGCAGGATTAGGTTTCAGTAATTATATTCTGATGGTGGCTATGTAAAAAGGGGCAGGTATAAAATGCTCTAATAGCAACTTCTGGTCTGCAGACAACGTCTGTGTGGTTGTTTAAAAATAAAGAAACTCACAGCTATATTTTAGTTCTTATCCTGGTGGATGAAAATAAATGCTTATGATAGAAAATTCTCTCTAAAAAGGATAGGTGTGTGTGTGTGTTTGTGTGTAGAACATACACACAGAGAGAGAAAATATATATTTTAATTAATTAATTAATTACAGTATTTATATACTGCTCTCCATTCAGAATTTTGGAGTGGTGGACAAAATAAAATAGAATAAAAACAGAATAAAAACACATTAAAAGTACATTTTAAAAAGAAACAAGATGCAAAAAAAACCCCACAGCTGGTTGCTAAGAGAAGGCTTCCTGGAACAACAACGTTTTCAGGAGGCACCGGAAGGGATACAAAGTTGGCACCTGCATGACATCCAGAAGCAGGGAATTCCATAGGAGGGGGGCCACCACACCAAAGGCTCTTCCCCTGGTGGCCTCCAATCGGAGGAGTGGACCCCAAAGCTTGCTCTCAGATGACCTCAGTGACTGGGCAGGTTGATAGGGGAGAAGGCACTCTCTTGGGTATCCTGGTCCCAAGTTGTTTAGGGCTTTATACGTTAGTACAAGAACCTTAAATCTGGCCTGGTAGTGAATAAGCAGCTAGTGCAGTTCCCTCATCAAAGGAGTTACATGCTGAAAAGGAGCACCTCTGGACAACAGCCGAGCTGCAGCATTCTGCACTAGCTCCAGCTTCTGGCACAGCTTTAAGGGCAGCCCCACATAGAGCACATTGCAGTCATCCAATCTTGAGGTTACCAATGCCTGTACCACCGTGGCCAAGCTATCCCTCTCCAGGAGAGGCCGTAGCTGGTGAACCAGCCAAAGCTGGTAAAAGGCGCTCTGAATAGCTATGGGCCTCCAGCGACAATGATGGATCTAGGAGTACCCCCAAACTATGAACCTGATCTTTCAGAGGGAGTGCAACCCCAACCAGAACAGGCAATGAGCCTGTCTCCCAGACTCAGGAACCATTCACCCACAGGGCTTCCATCTTGCCAGGATTTAGTTTCAGCTTATTGGCCCTCATCCAGTCCAGGACTTGCACAGCCTCACTTGATTCAGTTGTCACAGGGAGATAGAGCTATGTGTCATCAACATATTGATGGCATTTAGCTCCAAATCCCCTAATGTCTGCTCCCAGTGGCTTCATATAGATGGTAAATAACACTAAGGACAAGATGGTACCCTGAGGCATCCCCATAGCTCAATTACCAGGGGAAAAGGAATGGCCACCCAATGTTACTCTCTGAAAACGATGCCGTAGGTAGGAGCAGAAGCACTGTAGCACAGTGCCTCCAATGCCCATCCCACGGAGTCAACCCAGGAGGATACCATGGTCAATAGTATCAAAAGCCAATGAGAGATCGAGAAGAATTAACAGGGTTGCACTCCCCGTCTCTTGATAAAGGTCATCCATAAGGGCAACAAAGGCTGCTTGAGTCCTATGACCGGATTGAAATGCAGACTGGAATGGATCTACATAATCAGTATCCTCCAAGAGTGCCTGCAGTTGCTCTGCCACAATCCTCTCAAGTACCTTCCTAAAATGGGGGTGTTTGTGACCGGACAGTAGTTGCTAGTACCACTGGGCCTCCAGCGACAATGATGGATCTAGGCGTACCCCCAGACTATGGGCTTCTCCAGGACAGCCTCCTTAAGGACAGCAGGGACCACCCCTTCCTGAAGGGAAGCATTTATCACCCCCTGGACCCACCCAGTGAAACCTCCTCAGCTTGCTTTTATAAGCCAGGAGGGACAGGGATCGAGAAGACAAGTAGTTTACATATAAAAGTGAATGACTAAGCATATCACTATTTAACTAAGCTTTTCAGCTTCCCTCTTCCTCAGTAATGTAGTTGAAATTTCAAATGCATGTGGGAGTCCAGGTAATAGTTCTAAGAACACCCAAACCCTAATGGGAAATTACGGTATTTTTAGATCTAGACATTGAGGGCATAGCTAGACCAGTCAACATCATGGGGATCACCCCAGGAGCATCCCTGTGTGTCCACATGATGCACAGGGCATCCAGGGAGCAGGGAGGGATGATCCCTCTCTAGGCCAGGGATATTGGCAGGCCCTTTCCCCCTGCTTTTTCTGCAGTCTCGGTATGATCCCGAGACTGTGGAATGTGTGGCTGGGCGTCGCGGGTTGTCCTGGCTCCTCGTGAGTAACCGCGAGGACCCGGGACCTGGGCATGGGGCATAGAGCTCCTGAAGAGCTCTGTGCCCAATGAGGATGGGGTGGGTGGAGTGGGGATTTTTTTTAAAATAAAAAACTTACCATTTGCGCACGAGCGCTCCTTCTCTGATCAAAAAACAAACAAAATGGTGGACACGATGTTCTCTTCCTCCTGGGACATCATGCGCCGCATGTAGACAGAGGGGGAGTTCTCATGATAACCATATTGCGTGATCATACCCCTCCCGTCGCACTAGACCTGGTAGGTCTAGCCATGGCCTGAAGTGTCATCACACAGAGGGAAATCATTTCCTTACTGTCACTTCTCCACACTTCCTCATTCTTTCTGGAGGGGAAAGTAAACAAAGACCACATGGCCCATTCAGAGGCTGTTTTGGTGGTGCCGCTTTTCCTGCACACAGCAGGAGATCACAGCACATTCCATTTTTTAAAAAAGTAGGATTAAAAGTAGGATTTGCTACAGAAAAACGAGCAGAAGGCGTGCAGGAGCGGAAGTCACCATCGTCGTCTAAAGGACATGCACACATCCGTAAGTGGGCAGCAGGGAGCCTGCGATAAAATGCTTGTCTGATAAACCTCTCTCTCTCTCTCTCTCTCTCTCTCTCTCTCTCTCTCTCTCTCTCTCTCTCTCTCTCTCTCTCTCTCTAATATACACATATTTGATGGCTGCTTTATTTCCAAATTGGAGAGGTTGAGACCATCAGAGTTAAAATGGTTTAAAATAGGTCATCCAAGCTTATTTTTCAGGATTGTTGACAAGTAAGCATACTGTAGCGTTTTCTTCCCCCAGTGTATGGAATGTAGCATCCAGGGCACTTGCATTTTACAGTCCATATATTAACTTGTTGGACTTGCAGCTGATGTTCCGTTTAATAAAATAGGTCTTACCAGTTGTCCTGCTTTTAAAGGTAACACTTTATCTAAGGTAAACACAGGTGATGCAGTGACCTTAGATATGTGGTCATTGTATCACCTAATAATGATATAGATGATAATGATAATAGATTCTCAGGGATGTGATCCAGGACCATATAGTGGTGGTCTCGTGTTAGCTTTCACCAGTAACATATATGTAGATATGAAGGTTGGTGGAAGGCAATGAAAGAAGAGTATAATAAGCATGAGCATATATCTGTAGTCTCGTGATTTCTTGGGGGCAAATAACTTTTGACCACATGGACTTGGTAATACAATGGCTTTCATTTACCCCCAGTTGCCCAAGATTCCAAGTCCTACGTTAAGCAGAACCAGACCTGCTTCCCTTGCTTTTGGTATGGGAAATGCATTTGACCCTGGAGGATACAGATACAGCAAACCTTTGCCAAAACTTTCCTCCCCATGTAATATTCTGCAGATGACAAAGACACCTCCAGTACTCCATGCAGGAACTCCCTAGGGCTGTGGCCTTTCCAGGTCTAGGTCACACGTGCAAGCAGGTCTGAAGTATAACATGTCCAAGAAGCTGAGTACTGAAACTGTGTGTGTCAGTAAAAAAATATTTCACTAGCTCATCTAAAATGCGAGGTGTGCACCCTTTCTTAGGTGGAATAAGCATTTTCTGGTATTATTAGCTAAAGGAATAACACCTCTAAGCGCTCTGGTTGTATCAACTAACCATTCTGAAAAACAACATCAAAAAGCTGATCATGTGGACAGGAATCATTGCTATTTAACAAGGTATTGGTGGCTCCAGGAATGTAGGTTGGTGAAGCCTTCTAATTAGCAAGAGCAGAGAACTGGGAGCCAACCCCCTCTGCCTCCTTAAACAGGAAATGTCATTCCTTTAATAAGTACCAGGCAGGATATTGGTCTTTTCTCAAGCTCCTACATCCAGACATGAGCAAAATGGGGATGGAGAAGGGAGGGAGTTGGGATATTTGGCCATATGCAATAGCAAAGGACTTGGGAAGTGACCAAGTCAGCAGCTCTGACTGGGGCAAGCAATTCCACTTCAGCTTTTTAGAGCACTCATTTTAACTAATCTTTATGATAAAATATGGAGGATCTTGGCATTTCAACACTCCTGTTATTTAGTTTTTGTATTTGTGAGGAACTGGAACATTTCTAGCTACTAATCATCGAATCATAGAATAGCAGAGTTGGAAGGGGCCTACAAGGCCATCGAGTCCAACCCCCTGCTCAATGCAGGAATCCACCCTAAGGCATCCTGACAGATGGTTGTCCAGCTGCCTCTGGAAGGCCTCTAGTGTAGGAGAGGCCACAACCTCACCAGGCAACTGATTCCATTGTCGTACTGCTCTAACAGTCAGGAAGTTTTTCCTGATGTCCAGCTGGAATCTGGCTTCCTTTAACTTGAGCCCGTTATTCCGTGTCCTGCACTCTGGGAGGATGGAGAAGAGATCCTGGCCCTCCTCTGTGTGACAACCTTTTAAGTATTTGAAGAGTGCTATCATGTCTCCCCTCAATCTTTTAAACATTTACTGTTTAAAACTAAACAGTAAATCAGAGTAAGAGGTTTAGCATACTAGGCCTTTTATCCTGCATTCTTACCAGGGCATTCTGCTTCCGGAGTCTTTGCAGGATTAAGTTTGGCTCCTTTACAAGGGCGGACACATGGTTTGCAGTTGAGGACTTCTGTTCTCGCATGTTCTATATGCTTCTATATGTTCCATTTTACAGCCACTAGATGGTAGTGTGATTATAGCGCTATGTTGTCATTTCACACAGCTGACAGATCAAAATAACATCCCTTATCATGTTATCTCTGATCTTTTTGAAAGCAGGATGAAGGTCATAAACTGCAGGAGGGTCCCTGGAGGTTAATAATGTTGTGTAAAGGACCCGCAAACTGCTGTGAGCAATCAATCTTGATCGCACAACATTGAGCTTTATCACACCAGCGTTATACTGTGCAATCACTGCGAATTGCATGCAAAGGACTCCAAAGTTTTCCATCTTATAATCTGCTTTTATTGTGAAGTACTCTGAAGTTTTCCAGTTTATAATCTGCTTTGACTGTGAAGTATTCCCATGCATCCTGCTTTAATTGTGCTATAAAGGGGAAAGAATTGAGGTATTTTGCTAGTAGTTTTTGAGCGAATCTTTTGTTGTTTTCCGAGCAGCCACTGGGGCGCAGGAGCAAGATTTAAAGAAAAATTAAACAAATGCTTACATCTGCATAAGCTTTAAAGATAAAGTCATCAAAACTGGCACAGTAATAGATATTAAGGAGAGCTTTAAGCATACCAAATTTGAATTGGATTGGGTCATTTTATGATTTTTTTTACATTTCCCCCCTTAAACCCTTTGCAAAGGATCTTAGGAGCGCTGTCACCTGGGGTGTGATTTAGCAACAACAACGCTGACAGTTTAGCACTGTAGGGGATAATTCAAGGGAAACAGGTATGTGGGATGAAGCTCATTATCCCAGTATGGAGAAGTTCTAAGTAGTAGCCAGAAAAACAAGGAGGAGCAGGGAGAGATTACTGCTATCAAGCTCCGACTCCTTCCTATTGCTGCAGCCACCTAGAGAAAACAGTTGAGCCAGGAGTAGCCACAGCGCCATCTATAGGCCAGGTGACCTCAACTCAACAAACTGCAACAGTGTACTAATAGGTCACTTCCTGGGGCGGGGAGGCATCCCTTGGCCCTGCAGCAGGTGACAGGTCATTGCTGGCCCGAGACAAACCCAGTAGGGCTCATATCGTAGGGGATAACCCGTTTTGGTGTGACCAATTCAGCATTTGCTTGGGGGGTGAGGTTGCCAATCCATATATTTTCTAGTGAGGAGGAGAGGAGATTTATCATCTGATTGCTACTCTGGTGAGATGATGGTGGCGGCAATGGCAAGTACAGCCGTCATCTCCCAAGCACCCTCTTTTGTTATGGGATGAAAGACCAGCTCAGTCTTTCTCCCATAACAAGTAGCATCACTTCCAGTGCTTATGAACAGTGATGTCACTGCTTTTCTCTAAATTGTATAAAAACTCACAAGTTTAGAGACTCAAGGCCCTCATCTTCCCAGAGGCATGGGGGCATTTTGCTGAAACCACTAGGTGCCTTACCACCACCACCCGCGGCAAGGTGCCACACTTCTGCCAAAATTGCTGCGTCTTGCCTCCCAGAGGAAAGGCTCCTGCTCCTTCTTTCTTCTTCACCTGAGACCAGGAATTGCAACGCTCACCAGTTCATGTCTACAGGAAAGGGCTTCAGCCCAGGGAAAGGTACATTGCTTTTAGAGATTCCCTCACCTCTTTCCCTTGCTGTGTGTGTGTGTGTGTGTGTGTGTGTGTGTGCTCTAAGTCTCAGAAAGTCTCCTTCTCAGTCTTGAAACTACATCTAAGCCTCCACTTGCTCAGCTAACGTCCCCAAAACTAGCTTGTGCATTTGTATGAGGCAGGCTCCTACTACCTGGGTTCTTGACCATCTGATCCAGCCAGGAGAGGCAGGCCTGCAGAGCAAGGGACCAATCAGCGGCTGCTGTTGTCCTGCCTAGTCTGCGGAACCTCCAACTGCCTCCTAGCAGACTCAGGCTCCCAGCAAAGAAACATCTCACCCCCAGCTGCAACATCTTTGGGGGACTGGGAGCTTAAGAGGCAGGCTCCTACTACCTGGGTTCTTGACCATCTGATCCAGCCAGGAGAGGCAGGCCTGCAGAGCAAGGGACCAATCAGCGGCTGCTGTTGTCCTGCCTAGTCTGCGGAACCTCCAACTGCCTCCTAGCAGACTCAGGCTCCCAGCAAAGAAACATCTCACCCCCAGCTGCAACAACTTTGGGGGACTGGGAGTTTAAGAGGCAGGCTCCTTTGGGGGCGGGCTCACCGCCGAAAGGGGGACTCCAAAGGGGTTTGCCACTTTGGGGAAGCCACTTCAGGGCAGTACACAAGGGCGAGGGCCTGTCCCCTTGTTTGTTTTGTTTTGTTTCTTTTCTTTTCTCCTCCCCCCCCTACTTTCGGCCTGCTTCCGTTTAGTCGTGTGAGGGTTCTGCCAGCCTGTCATGAACATCTGCTTTCCTGGGAGTGGAGGAGATGATGGGAGTCCGGAAGCAGCCATCACAGTTATACAGGGCAGAGGGAGATACAGGGCGGGGAGACAGCTGCACTGTCATAAGAGAGAGTGCAATGACAGGGTGTTGGCTGTCCCCAAACTTCCCCCCAATTCAAATAACCTGGATGGCCCTGGCAACAGACCTCCTGGGTTGAAATTGCTGCTGGTGAACGCCAGGTTGGTTAATGGGAAAACAACGGCTATCCAGGACTTGATCCTGAATGAGCGTGCCGACCTGGCCTGTATCACAGAGACCTGGTTGGATGAAGCTGGGGGAGTTAATCTCTCTCAGCTTTGCCCACCAGGGTTCTCTGTCGAGCAGCAAGCAAGGCCTGGAGGGCGGGGAGGTGGAGTGGCAGTGGTCTATCGGGATTCCATCCCCCTGACCAGGTGCCCTGTCCCACAGTCTGCAGGGTTTGAATGTGTGTATCTGAAGGTGGGTGCCCGGGATAGAATAGGGATTCTGTTGGTGTACCGTCCACCCCGCTGTTCAACAGTCTCCCTTCCTGAGCTAGCTGGAATAGTCTCGGATTTGGTGTTGGAGTCCCCACGGCTTGTTGTTCTGGGGGATTTCAATATCCATGCTGAGGCTGCCCTGTCGGGAGCGGCTCAGGACTTCATGTCCGCCATGACAACTATGGGTCTGTCCCAAGTAGTATCTGGCCCCACCCATGTTGCTGGGCACACTTTGGACCTTGTTTTCTGTGCTGGATGGGGTGACAGGGATCTGAGAGTGGAGGAACTTTATATAGTTCCGTTGTCATGGACAGATCACTACCTGGTGGGGTTTAGACTTGCTGGCACTCAGAACCTCTGCAGGGATGGAGGACCGATTAAGATGGTCCGCCCCAGGAGGCTGATGGATCCGAATGGTTTCCTGATGGCTCTTGGGGATTTTCCTGTTGCCTCGGCAGGAGATTCTGTTGATGCCCTGGTTGATCTCTGGAATGCAGAGATGGCCAGGGCAGTGGACACGATTGCTCCTGAGCGCCCTCTCTCACGTTGTGGAGCCACACCAGCCCCCTGGTTTTCCAGTGAGCTGGCAGCAATGAAGCGAGTGAGACGGAGGCTAGAGCGACGTTGGCGGAAAACTCGGAGTGAATCTGATCGAACACAGGCTAGAGCCTATTTGAAGGCCTACTCTGTGGCAATTCGGGCAGCAAAAAACCTTTTTTTCTCTGCCACTATCGCGTCTGCAAGGAGCCGTCCAGCAGAGCTGTTTCGGGTGGTCAGGGGCCTTCTACACTCTGGCCCCCCAAAAGTGATTTCAGACCTTTCAACAGCCTGTTGTGACCAATTTGCCCAGCACTTTGCAGACAAAATCGCTCGGATCCGCTCTGACTTGGATGCTATTGTTGATGCAGATCCAGTGGATGTAACTTTGGCACCTGCTTGTCCAGTATTATTGGATACCTTTCAATTTGCACAGTCCGATGATGTGGACAGGGTCCTTGGATTGGTGAGAGCCACCACGTGTATACTAGATCCTTGCCCTTCCTGGCTTATAAAAGCTGCCAGAGGGGGACTGGCTGAGTGGGTAAGCGGAGTGGTCAATGCCTCCCTTCGCCAAGGAAGGGTCCCAGCCTGTTTGAAGGAGGCAGTGGTAAGACCCACACTGAAAAAGCCCTCCTTGGCCCCCACTGTATTGGATAACTACCGGCCAGTCTCCAACATCCCATTTTTGGGCAAGGTATCGGAGCGTGTGGTGGCCTCCCAACTCCAGGGATTCCTGGATGAGACGGATTATCTAGATCCATTTCAATCTGGCTTCAGGCCTGGTTATGGGACAGAAACAGCTTTGGTCACCTTGGTGGATGATCTTCGCCGGGAACTGGACAGGGGGAGTGTGTCCCTGCTGGTTCTGCTGGACCTCTCAGCGGCGTTCGATACCATTGACCATGGTATTCTTCTGGGCCACCTTGCTGGGACAGGACTTGGAGGCACTGTTTTACAATGGCTCCATTCCTTCCTGGATGGGCAGACCCAGAAGGTAGTACTGGGGGACTCCTGTTCGACTCCTTGGCCGTTGGCCTGTGGAGTCCCTCAGGGCTCTGTTTTGTCCCCCATGCTATTTAACATATACATGAAACCGTTGGGAGAGGTTATCCGGAGTTGTGGGGTGCGGTGCCCCCAGTACGCTGATGACACCCAACTCTACTACTCCTTTCCACCCAATTCCAAGGAAGCAGTTTCTGTGCTAAACCGCTGTTTGTTGGCAGTAATGGATTGGATGAGGGCGAACAAATTGAAGCTTAATCCAGATAAGACAGAGGTGCTCCTGGTCAGTCGAAAGGCAGATCAGGGAATAGGGATTCAGCTTGTGTTGGATGGGGTTACACTCCCCCTGAAGACGCAGGTCCGCAGCTTGGGTGTACTTCTGGATTCAGCCCTGAGCCTGGATACCCAGGTTTCGGCGGTGGCCAGGAGTGCATTTGCACAGTTAAAGCTAGTGCGCCAGCTGTGCCCGTTCCTAGAGATGTCGGACCTGGCCACGGTGACACATGCCTTAGTTACATCCCGATTGGATTACTGTAACGCGCTCTACGTGGGGCTGCCTTTGAAGAGTGTTCGGAAACTCCAGCTGGTTCAAAGAGCTGCAGCCAGATTGTTGACCGGGGCTGGTTACAGGGAGCAACTCCCCTGTTAAAACAGCTCCACTGGCTTCCAGTCTGTTTCCGGGCACAATTCAAAGTGCTGGTTATGACCTATAAAGCTCTATATGGTTCGGGTCCAGGTTATTTGAAAGAACGTATTCTCCCTTATGAGCCTGCCCGTGCTTTGAGATCATCTGGAGTGGCCCTTCTTTTAGTCCCACCTTCTTCACAGGCACGCTTGGTGGGAACATGGGAGAGGGCCTTCTCGGTGGCTGCTCCGGTGCTCTGGAACTCTCTTCCTGGGGAAGCTAGGCTGGCTCCCTCCTTGATGGGCTTTCGGAAGCAGGCTAAAACTTTTTTGTTCAAGCAGGCCTTTGGAGAATAATCCAGCCCTCCATCTATGTTAATGTCTTATAATTTTGTTGTGTATTTTTTAATTGTTTATGGTTTTGTTTCCCTCCCCCCCCATGTATATTTTAAACTTTGTAAGGCTGCCTTGAGGCCCAGCATTGGGCAAAAGGCGGGATACAAATAAATATAATAATAATAATAATAATAATAATAATAATAATAATAATAATAATAATAATTGTATCTGTTTAAACCTCAATAAATCTGGTATTGCGGCGTTATCTTCTTGAACAGTGTGGATTTCTTTGAGTAAGAATTGCCTTACTTAGCCACAGATGCTCTATTGCCAATATCTGAAGATTCCTTGTAAACAGATGTGTAGGTCTCATTAGATTGTGTGCAAGTTTGTACACGGTCTAACAAGAGCACATCACGTAACAGGTATATTTCAGTATTCCATGTCTGAAGGTGAGCACAGGCAGCCACCAAGCACTTTGTAAACACCTTTGGGGCAGCAGCACAGCCAAAGGGAAGCCCATGAAACTGAAAGATGTTGGGTCCGACAGCAAAACAGAGGTATTTTGGGTGGGATGGATGGATGGATGGATGGATGGGTATGTGGAAATAAGCATTCTTGAGATCCACTGAGGTGAACCACTAGTCCCGTTGGAGGGGTGGAAGAATTGAAGCCTAGGTGGCCATCCTGAATTTTTTTGTTGAGTTAAAAAAGATGGAGGCAGAGAGTGCTGGTATTGACGGGCCTGGGTTGGGTGCCAGTATCATAGGTATCAGTACCAAAGGGCTAGGCAGTCGGAAGGCAGGATTCAGCATGTTTGGATTCCTTTGCTTTTTTAGAGGAATCTTTATTCCCCTTCTTTTTATGTCTTTCCGATGTTGACTTGTGTTCCCTTGTTCTCTTAGATATTTTTTTCACCATGTAGACAGCAAGTGATTGCCCTGTGATCAGGGGGTCCGTTTGGCTCATGGGTAGAGTGGCTGCACACGCTGGAGGAGGCGAAGTCTGTCTTAGGCCTGACTTAGAGTGATCCACTGCTTCAAGGGCCCTCTTCCGAAGTATTGCTTTGAAGCGGTCTGATCGATTTTGACGGGCCTCCTTCGGGAGTCTCATGCAATGGGCACAAGAGTCGATGCCATGAGTCTCTCCCAGACAGAGGAGGCAGAGAGAGTGGCCATCTGGCAAAAGCACCTTACTGCCACAATGAGAGCACTTTTTAAATGGGGCCCTCTGTGCCGTAGGGGCAGCATCAACCTGGAAAAGGGGAGACAGGAAGAAAGGAAAGATAGCTAACTATAAATTGTTGGGTTTTTTAGGTTAACAAAAGGAAGAATGAGAAAAGCACAAAGGTAAGAAAGAAGGAAACAAACTCAGCAATGAGAAAAGGTAGATTCTCTTGGAGAGAAGCTCCCAACATGCAGCACCAGCGGTGATCAAAAGAGAACTGAGGGCAATGGTGGGAACCCCCCGGGAAATGCACAGTAGGATGGTGGGGGAGGGGTTCCCACCAAAACCAATCCTCAGCTATGGAAGTCTCCCAACGTTGAAGCCAGCTCCCAGAGAGCAAGCTATCGATCAGGGTGAGCAAACATAGGCAGGATCTACACTACTGCTTATAACGGTTTATAATGGTTATGACAACTGTTCAGGCCCAGGACACATTACATATACCATTTTCATAACGTTTTAAAAGTGTTATATCCTGCTTGGTGTAGATCTGGCCAGGGAGGGCAAACAGGAGTTTCTCAGGGGGAGCGTAGTGGAAGAGACCAAGGCAAGGAGGAGAGAGGCCTCAAGTAAACCCAGGAGGCTGCCAATTCAAAGAGGCCATGAGCTTGCAATGTGCTCCTGAGTGCTGCTGCTATTATTGTTATTATTATTATTATTATTATTATTATTATTATTATTATTATTTGCATTTTTATACTGCTCAACAGCCGAAGCTCCCTGGGTGGTTCACAAAAACTAAAACCATTGAAAGCATAAAACAAACAGTATAAAAATATGATATAAAATACATGTTAAAAAGTGATTAAAAACATACCACACATGATTAAAACATCTTTAAAACATCCTTAAGACATTCTAAGTCCAGGGGTGTGTCCTGACAGTTGCTGCAGGGCCTGAAGGGGTGTGGCCTTATTGCTTTCAGCAACTGAGTGGGTGGGGAGTCTCATTCTGATTCCTGACTCCAAGCTGAGCAGAAGCAGAGAAGAGGAGCTGCCTCAGCTGGACTAGAAGCTACAAAAGGCAGGCAGCTCCCACAGAGAGTGTGATCAGAGGAGTAAACAGGAGTTTGTCAGGGGGAGTTCAGCAGGTCAAGGGGGAGGTCCCTAACAAAATTATGTTCTTGTAAGACACACTCATATAGTAGGGGACTTTGTTATATATCCTCAGAAAGGACAGGACAAAGCAGAGGCAATTCCAATACAATCAGAAAGGAAGAAACAAAACAGAAATAGAGAATATGGATGGAAAGGAGTCTCTAGTTGTGGTGACCTGCAAAGTGTGTGCAATGTTCGTATTCTTGCCTGAGATCGACATGGCATACACCTGCAACAAGTGCAAGCTGGTTGCTCTATTGGAAGAAAAAAGTGAGTGGACTTGAGCATTGAGTGTCCATCCTCCAAGGAATAAGAGAAAGATGAAGACTTCTTAGACAGAATGGTGGAACTGCAACATCAGTAAGAAGCACAAGAGTTTGAAGAGCAACAGCAAGCTCAAGCAGAAGTGGAGAATGCTGAGGGGAGGTGATATAAATAATAGTTAACTGTTCTCTATCAGGACACAAGCAGTAAGGTAACCTTTGCCTTGTCAAACATGCAACCTAAGCGAAGAGACCATATACACAGCTGAGGTCAAGAGGTAAGCGCGTTATCTGGGAAGACCCAGCTCAGTCAACAGACAAATACACAATGAGTTTCTGCTAAGAGTAGTATTTGCAATGCTATGAGCTTCCTGTGGAAATATACCAAACCATGGCACTGTATGACCTAATACGTAACTTGTTTGCAATACAGTATAAAAGTCCTGGATGAGAAACATTCAGGACTGCTGCTGCTATTCCTAAATTTGAAGCAGGCAGTCTTTTCGCTGCGGAAATAAAGCCAAGGCTTTGATCTTACCCCGTGTCTATTTGTTATTTGGTTCCGGCGGCTAGACACGATCCTAGAGAGAGAGCTCAATTTGAGGGCTCTTACCACAATTTGGCGAGCGTGCCAGGAGCTGTCTAGCCTGTTGTTCATCACGCCCCGCTCGGTTCCGAACTGACCCAGCTGGCACTAGGTGAGTTAACCTATTAAGTTCTTCTATTCCGGGCGAGACGGGTGAGCTTCAACCAAGGCCACTCCAATAAAGTAGGGTAAGATCATAAATTCAGGTAAGACACCCCCGGGATGAGCGATTGAGCGAAATGTTGAAAGGTACACATAAGCCATGCTCTCAGGTTATTAGTAGTCCATCTTGGTGTGAGTGATTAGGCCATAAAAATGTTGAAAGGTATACATGGCCACGCTCTCAGGTTCTAGGCGGGACGAAATGGGGGAGTTAAAGCATCCCAACGGGGTCCCTTTGATGTAATGTGTAAAAAAAATGGGATGCAGGGCATTTGCCTGGAATGGCAGAATTGAAGGAAAAAAGCGCTTGGTTTTGTTATGTGTTGTTATGTGTTGAAAACTTGGCCACTTATTGGTTTATCTGATTAAAATGTTTTAAGAGATCTCAGATTGGTTTTAGGAGGGGAAAAAAGAAAAAAAGAAAGGGAAAAATCCTTTGTTTAAACTTTTGCAACAGAATCCCATAGGAGTTGCTACAAGCCATGTTCTGAATGTTTATTCAGACCCTGCACCAGCATTTAACTTACAAGAGCCAGTTCACTTAACTATTATTATAGATTATTAAAACAGGGTCTTACAAGTTCTAAAACGTATGGGTTAAAAGATTGGTAAATTGGTCCAGAGTCAAGAATGTAGTTGAATGTAGTTCAAAAACAAACAAAAACAGAATTATCAGCCAATTTTTATGGCAAGGCTTTCCTGCAGTTTTTTTTTTTTTTGAAGGTGTGGTAGAATTTATCCAGAGGAAGATGCAAGCAGAGTGTTGGTTGTCAGTATTTTTTGTTGATCAAGAAGTTTTAGATATTAAAGAATACTGGGGGCGGAGCCAGCATACAAATGGAGCAGTAGGGCAAATTGTTCCTGCCGGGCGGTAGGTTTTAAAAATCTTATCATCTAAAGCAATTGGGCTGGGAATGGCGAAGAAGTGATGTGAACTTTTGTGCTGTAGATGGGGAGGCAAAGAATAAATCATTTTGCTACGTGTAATGGACAATTAGGCTGAAAGAAAGGTGGGGCAGGGAGAAGAAGTTCCCCTTAAGAACTGTTTGCTTAAGAACTTCTGACGGAACACTTATTTGGAAAGGGAAACTTGTTTGAAAAAAAAGCCAGCGTCAGGAGATTGATGGATTACCCCACCTTACTAATTACTGTTAAATTACGGCAATAATTACAGCTGAAGACCTTTTTATTCACTCAGTATTTTAACACTTAATTTTAACTTAAATTTAAATTTTACTGTTTTAACTCTGTATTTTAATCCTATATCAACTTTGCTGTGTGGTTTTATCCTGGTTGCGCTTTTTATACTGTATTTCGTAATTGTGTTTTAAACTGTTGGGTGTTTTACTGTGGTTTTAATTTTTGTGAACCGCCCAGAGAGCTTCGGCTATTGGGCGGTATAGAAATGTAATAAATAAATAAATAAATAAATAATCCCCCGTCGGACACGGCAATTGTTTTGGTTAAGAGCAGCCCGTAAATAAAGTGATTTATGCCACCCAAGAAGGATCTATCGGTGAAACCGAAGTGGCAAAGGTTACACACTTCAAATAACACAGTTTCTCGTCTTCAGAAATTAGCGGAAGATAAAAAAAATGAGATAATAAACAAGAGCAGAAAAAAGAATCGGAAGATCCTAAAATGGCCGCCAAAGTTGGCTCGGAGCCAGATACACAGGCAGTTACTATGGAACAGATGATGGCCCTTTTAAAAGGAGTTAAGGATGCGATTTTCACGAAAATTGAAGATGAAGTTGGGAAAACAAACAAACGTGTGGATGATCTGGCTGCAGAGATGGCTAAGAGAGACAAGCAATTGAGCTTTTTTAAGTCAAAAGTAGATCAGATGGGAAAGTGAGTTAAGCAAGTGAAAAAGATCCAGGAGGAGCAGGAGGTGAAATTTGATCAACATGAGAAAAGGCTGATATCTTTGGAAGATAATTCTAGAAGATCAACACTGCGTTTTCGCAATTTGGTTGAAAAGAAAGGGGAGGACCTCAGAAAGACCCTCCCAAGTTGGCTTAAAGAATTGGCTCCAACCTTGGAATTAAGGGAAGAAGAAGTGGAGCAGGTCCATAGGGTTGGAGGCTACAGAAGCTCAACTCCTAAAGATGTCTTGTTGAAGTTTTCAAATTATTACAAAAAAGAGCAGTTGATGAGGGAGCTGAGAGCGTTGGGAGAGCTGAAGTTCCAAGGAGTTCCAGTGCAGGTTTTTAATGATTTGTGTTAACAAACTTTGGAATGGAGGCACAGTGTTAAGTCCATAACAGCAGAATTGAAGAAGAGGGAGATACCCTATGCTTCGGGGTATCCAGTTTTTCTGCGTTTTTCATATAAGGAGAAAAATTACAAAGTTTTTTCTTTTCAGCAAGGCATGGAGCTTCTTGAGAATTTAGGTATGGGTCCACGAGAAGATGTCGGCAATGACGCAAAGGATGGTGATGAGGAAGAAAGAGGTGCAGTAGGGGGTGGGATGTAAACTGGTTAATATTGTGATGATAAGCAGTATAATTATATTAGAAGCCTTACTGTTTCTGTGTTCCTGGCTCACCTTCCCCCCCAAAGGTTAATAATTATGGCTGGAGTGTTAGACTCCCGGGGAAGCAATGGGGGGAAAAGAAATGGGAGGGAGGGTGGGGGGAGGGAGTTGGGAAGTGGGGTGGGAGGGAAGGGTATATATGGGGTTTTATGTATATAAATTAGATTCTCAACACACAAGGGATCAGAAAGAAGACCAAAGAACTGACTATGGATAAGAAGATAAGAATTTCAATGCTTAATGTTAAGGGTCTGGGGGCAGTCGTGAAAAGGAGGAGAATTGAACAATTGTTAAATAGAGATGGTTCTGATATTATCTTTCTGCAAGAAACGCATTAATGTAGCGAGGACACAAATATAATTCGCTTGAAATGGTCAGTTTATTATGAAAAGTCACTGGGGACTTCAAAAAAAATGGGGTGGCTATTTTAATTTCAAAAAGAAGTGGATTTATGCTGGAGAATATTAAAAAGGATGGTAATGGGAGGTATCTCTTGATTAAAGGTCAAATTGAAGGGAAAATGTATACTTTGATAAATGTTTATGCACCAAATAATAAACAAAGAGAATTTTATGAAGAGGTACTCAGAGAGATAGAAGAATTTAAGGAGGGATATGTTATCTTGGCGGGGGATTTTAATATGGTAATGGATAATAGAGAAGACAGGTCAAACCCCACTAAGGCAGAAAAGAGAAATAACGTTACTATTTTAAATAAATTAATTAAAGAAAAAGATCTTGTTGATTGTTGGAGAGTTCTTAGAGGGGCGGAGCCTGGATTCACTTTTTACTCTCCAGTTCATCATACATATTCTAGGATAGATAATATTTTTGTCTCCAGAGAGTTTGTAACTAAGTTATGCAGAATGGAATTAGGGGTAATTAGAGTAACTGATCATGCATTGGTAAGTTTAGATTTTACAGTTAGTAAGGACTACAAAGAAGTGTCAAGGTGGAGATTGAATACCAAGATATTTAAATATAGTAAAGTGATTGAAAAAATGCAAGAGGAATTGTCAGAAACCTAGGAAATAAATGAAAAAGGAGGAACAAGGACGGCAGTGGTTTGGGACACCATGAAGGCTGTGATTAGGGGGATTTGTATCAGGGAAACGTGCAACCTAAAAAGACAGCAGGAGGTATTGCAGGTTAATTTAGAGAAAGAGATAATAAAGTTGGAAAAAGAATATTGGCAAACAAAAAATAAACATAAGTTAATAGAATTACAGGCAAAGAAAAAGGAGTTAGAAAATATAAATTTAGAAGAAGTTCAGAGGAATTTAATTTATATGAAAAGGGAATATTTTCAAAATAGTAATAAGAATTCGAAAATGCTTGCTAAGCTCACACAAAAGGAAAAAGCTAAAAATGGGATAGGATCAGTAAAAAATAAGCAAGGTAATTATTGTCACATGATGAAGGACAAAATAAAAAAAAATTCAGGATTTTTTTGAAGATTTATATAAGGAAAAAGATACCCAAAAGATGAGGATGGAAATGTATGTGGATAAATTCTTGAAGAAGGGATTAGAACAAGAGCATAAGGGAATAATGGATAAAATTATATTGCAAAGTGAAATAGAGGAGGTTATAGACCAGTTGAAAGTAGGGAAATCACCTGGGGCTGATGGGCTAGGACCAGAGCTTTATAAAAAAATTAAATCATTAATAGTGCCAAAGTTACTGAAATTATATAATGCTATATTGGAAGGGGAGAAGATTCCAGAATCATGGGAGCATTCTATAATAATTTTAATTCCGAAGCCGAATAAAGATTTGGCTCTCCCTGATTCATATAGACCGATTTCGTTAATAAATCAAAATGCAAAAAAAAATTCAACTCTTTTGGCTAAAAGATTAAACAAATTTATAGCTAAGTATGTAGGCGAAGACCAATGTGGTTTTATAGCAGGAAGACAGATGCACACTTTAGTAGGTAGAGTTCTGAATGTAATTCAGGGGATAAGAAAGTCAAAGATTAAAGTGGGTATCTTAGCGTTAGATATTTTTAAGGCTTTTGATTGTGTGAGTTGGCAAGCGCTAAAGATGGTTCTAAATAAAATGGGATTTGGAAACAAATTTAAAGCAACAATAGAGCAGTTATACTCCCAAAATACAGCCGTAGTGGTAGTAAATGATGGAGTTACGGACAAGATACGACTAGCCAGAGGGACAAGACAAGGTTGCCCACTCTCGCCTGTCCTGTTTGTATTGGTTATGGAATTATTGGCAAATGTAATAAGAGAGGATGGGGAGATAGAGGGGATAGGTAGCAGTAATAAAATTAAACTGAATATGTTTGCAGATGATACTTTGATAACTATTAAAGATCCTATAGACAAGATGGAAAGAATTAAACAGCAGTTGAAAGAATTTGAAGAAGTTACGGGGTTAAGAATAAATTGGGCAAAATCAGAATTGATGTTATTTAACTATACTAAAAAGGAAGAAAAGGAGTGGGAAGGGAATGTTATAGATTTGAAAAGTAAAGAAAAAATTAAATATTTGGGAATTAGGATTACTAAAAATTTAGAAGATTTAGAAAACGAGAATTTAAGTGGTTTGAAAAAAGAGATATTAGAAAAGTAAGAGAAAATGGAGAGTGTGGAGAGATGACGAAGTTTGAGCAATTAATTGAAAAAAAAAGAAATCGATAAGGGACAAAATATAGGGACAAAAGGGTTAATGAGTCAATTATATAATATATTAACTGAGAAAGGATTGTCGGATAGTGTAGGAAAATTGGTTTGGGAGACAGATTTAAAGATACAGATAGGACAGCAGAGTTGGGAAGGACTGTGGAAACAGAGAGTGTTGAGAAATATGTCAGTAAGAATAAAGGAGAATTATTATAAAATTTTATGGAGGTGGTATCTAACTCCGGTTAGATTAAACAAGATTAATAATCAGCATTCAGCAGATTGTTGGAGGGGTTGTGGTGAAAAAGGAACGTATTTACATATGTGGTGGGATTGTAAATATGTGCAAAAGTTGTGGAAGATGGTGTTTACCGAGATTGAGCAGACTGTTGGAATGAAAATAGAGGACACACCAAGGATTGCATTACTCTCACTGCAAGAAGATCTTAAATGTACTAAAGAAACTAAGGAACTGATAACGAATTTGCTGATGGCTGCAAGGTTAATCATAGCTAGGAACTGGAAGACACAAGGAGATTATTGTATTGAAGAATGGTATAAAGAAGTGTGGGATATTGCTATTAATGATAAATTAACATGTAATATTAAAATGAAAAGAGGTATAGTAAAAAAGAACAATTTTGAGGGAATTTGGAAAAAGTTCTTAGTATTTGTGTTTTCTAAGGGAAGCGAGAAACCACCAACAGAAGAAACTATGAGTTTTTGGAAACAGGAATGAGATCCCGAGGTGGGGGGCGCACTTTTATGTTGAGCATGAATATGTTTAATAGACTAAGTTTGAATATATGATACAAATGCTATTTTATGTTTATGCACTATGTTTCTTTATTTTTGTTAATTGTTGTAAAAGTTAATAAAAAGAATTTTTTAAAAAAAAGATATTAAAGAATACTTTGTGGAAGTATCAGCCAGGATGGCAGGGGAATACTGTAGCTCAGGTTTTGATTATTGCATAGCATGTGTTGTTGTTGTTGTTTTGGTGGAAGAGAAGAGGAAAGAAGTCAGAAAGACGGAAACAAATAGACTAAGAGTGATATTAGGAAGAGTTTTTTTGCACTGGATTTGGGCACGGCCGGGGAGGCGGCCAAGGTTTTAGTAGAAGTTTTAGACGTGGTAGAGGTTTTTTGGACGAAGTAGAAGAATATGGAAATGGGGGAGAAAGACAAAATGGAGAGAAGATGGGCAGAGATGAGATGTGTGTCATTTTTTGTAAACCAGGACACTAGAAGCAACAATGCTCATTAAGGCAAATTAGAAGTGTTGGTGGTTACCAGGGTGCAGCCCTGGGGAAGGCAGAATGATGGTAAGAAAGAGATTTAGTAGCTGGTTGTGATGAGAAAGGAAAGAGAGTTGAAAAGCAAAGAAAGACTGGGGAAATGCCTAATATTTGGAAATTAAAATTAAATGAGCCCTTCTTGACTCTGTACATGAAATAGCTAATATTGTGAATGTCTAGTAGATACTGGCGCCATAAAAGAAAAAAAAGCATTTTCAATAAAATAATTTTGTCTCTCTGGACGCGGAGAGCGAGTAATGGGGATTGATAGAAAGCTTTCCTACACTCCCCTGAGTAAACTTGTAAGAGTAAAAATCAGCCCTCTACAATGTGATCACTTTTTCATTATGATGTCTAAAGCCCTGTAAACTTTGTGTGAAGAGTTGTTAACAAAACTAAATGTAAATATAGAATGTAGTATTGGTAATATTTATGTGTTTATCTCTGTTATAATTTGTTAGTTTTCATGAGTGAATGTGAAGAAAATTTGCCTCCAGAAACTGCAGCAAGGGCCATTTGTGTACTGAGCAGAAGATTCTGGGCAAATAAGGCTTTTAAAGTCTGTGGTCCGTGCAGATATGGCGCCCCCTAAAGTAACACAGTTGCCAATCCCAAGAAAAGCCCAAGAATATATTACAGAATTAATTTAAGGTCTTATGTAGTAAGAGATTATTGTCCTAAGTCATAACGTGGTCCCAAATCCTGTCACTATTATGTGCAGCATCCCAGTAGATGTCTGTATTGTAAATTTAAGTTCAGTTTCTTTTAGTATATTAGTGCATAAAGATTTGCAATACCTTTTTGCATTATTGATTTGTTCCAAATTTGTTAAGTGAAAGAGGCCACAAAATAGCAAAATGAAAACTGCAGTGGTCTAGGGCCTAAAGTGAAGTATTTGAGACACGCGTTGTCACAGGGTACCCGAAAATTGTCATGTAAAAGAGTGCATGCCATTATGTAAATGAAGATGTGCTCTACTAGTTTCTGCTTTTCTTTACTAATTGTTATTGTGGACGTTTTGCACTAGTAGATTTGTTTTAAAGGGATTTAAGAATATGTACCAGCTATGAGAATTTGTTCTGTAGATTGATTACAAACAGTATATATGTTGTATGTATCACTTATATCTCTAATATATTGCGTCTATTTTACATTTCTAAGTGCTTTTGTGGTTGAGTGTTATGTTAAGTTATTGTATGGACAAAACTTGATTCCCAAGTCTGGGAGCAAGTTAAAAAAGAGCCTCCTTGCGTTAGCCCCAGTATTGGGCTTTCCTGATTATGCAGAACTATTTTTTATTATTGTTTGTACATGAAAAGAAAAATGTGGCTTCCAGAGTCTTGTGCCAATATTTAAGTCCTCAACGGTGACCAACTGGATACTATTCTGGATAATTGGACAGTGTGGCACAAGGCTATGCCTCGAGTCTCCAGACCATAGCCACGGCAGTATTGACAATGGAGAAAGTACAGGACATTGTATTGGGTTATCCTCTTCAATTATGAATACCCCATGCAGTTGCTGTTTTACTCACTCAGAAGAACATTCAGCATTTTGCTAATGCCAGATATATCAAGTATGAAACTGTGTTAATGCAAAGATCAAAATTGACTATTTTGAAATGTGTTAAACCTTGTTGCATTGCTATCAGAACAGGAGGATGAACTGAATCTCTTATCAGAAAAGTTCAAATACCTCGAGACGACTTGAAAGACATTTGTTTACCTGATTCCGAACTCACTTGGTTTGTGGATAAGTCCTTTAAGATGGTTGAAGGAATCCGGAAGACTGGTTTTGTTTTTTTGTTTTTTTTATTAACTAGAGTTATTGTTTCAGAGTTATTGAGCTGATTGCTCTCACTCAAGCTTATCTCAATGCCAAAGACAGGTCTCTCACAGCAGACATGCCTCTTAGAGTGTGTCACTATATAAGAAGCACTTTTGAAACAGAATGGCTTAATCACAGCTGCTAGAAAATTGATTATTGATGTTGTCTCTGAGCTGACCAAACTCCAATCGTGGTGGGACTTGGTCCCCTCCAGCAGAGAGAAAGATATGAAAGCAAGACGGTGCAGAGTGGTATATTGATGAAAGTAGGCGATGCCGGATGAGAGATTGATGACTGCCTAAGAATTGTTGTGCAACAACATCCTTTACAGGTTATGTGGGGGCTGTAGGGTGGGCATGGACAATTGCAAGAAGGTAGTTTGTCCCAAGTGTTCACCAGATAGTTAAAAACACATTGTACAGTTGTGCAAACAGTGCATAAAAAGAGAATGCAAAAGCGTAAGTCCCCAAGCCTCAGTCCCCAAGTAAGTCCCCAAGTCATGAGTTCAGCTCTCTTTTGAATCTGTTAAAAAGAAGATTAATTAAGATTTGTAAGTCAACCAACCTGAGTTGGCTTACTGCCTTGCTTTTAGTCCTCCTATCTATTAGGACAACTCCCAGGCAGCCTTTAAGCCTATCTCGTTATGAAATTTTGTTTGGTAGGCCCCCTCTAGTAAGAAGAGAATATGCAAGGCCCTATGTGACTCTGATGGGGGTGGGGGGGATGAAGATTTAACAGTTTATGTTATCAAGTTCCAGGTGCAATACCAGAAAATCCAGAAGTATGTTAGAGACGCTTAAGCCTTACTCCCTGATGTTACTGCTCATTCCTTCAAGCCTGGAGGTGAAGTCTATGTAAAGAACTTTGCAGTAGACAAGGCTGGCAATTGGTGGACTGGACCTCACCTAGTGCTGTTAACAACTCAAACTGCCCTGAAAGTCAAAGGGAAATCAGCTTGGATACACTGTCTTTCTGACCCTACAGCAGTAGGGGGGGATGAAACTTGTATCAATAGGTAGAACTAAGTGACACACACAGGAAGTTAGATGGAAGAGGAAGTCAGGGACACAGACTTTGATTGAAGGAATACTCACCCAATCAGGAGGTGACACAGCAGTCAGTGACTCAGCACTCTCAGGAGTCAGTCAGGGCTGGAGAGAAGTTAGTTAGAAGCAATGTTTGTTTGAGGCAATAAAAGTTTTATTTTTATATAATACTGCATTCCTCATTTGCAACAAACCTATCTTTGAAACATGGTGTCAGAAGTCTAACAGGACCCATTTACAACAACAACAACAAAACAGCTTGAGATTTTGGATTATGGAGCGAGGTTTGAAAGCCCCCCCATCACTGGATTTCACTGGGCCTAATCTGGCTCAAGCTTGGCAGAACTGGAAAGAGGAGTTTGAATTGTACCTGGATCTTGCCTTCACAAAAGAGGAAGAAAAGCAAAAGGTAAAGTTATTATATTATCTGATTGGAGAAAAGGGGCGAGAGATATGCAAAACTCTTGGGTTTAGTACAACTTCTACTCTGCAACAGTTAGTAAAAGGGCTGGATGATTACTGTATACCTAAACAAAATGAAACAATGGAACGATATCAATTCTTTATGAGGCAGCAGGGGTCTGAAGAGAGACTGAATGCTTATGATACTGCACTAAGGACTTTGGCAACAACCTGTAATTTTGGGGCTATCACAGACTCCCTCATCAGAGACAGAATTGTCTGTGGGACCACAGACCGACATCTCCGTGAGAGGCTGTTGCGGGAGCCAGATTTAACACTGACTCGTTGTTTGGAGATTGCTAGGGCAGCTGAAGCTGCTAAAGAGAGGCTTAGGACATTAGAAGGCACCCATGAGGTGCAGGTGCAGGTGCATGCAGTCCAACACCAGTCAAGTCAGTATAGTGAGCAGGGCCGGCAGCCTCAGAGACGACTGCCTAAAATACAGTGTATGTTCTGTGGGAAGCAACACGAAAAGAGAAAGGAAAGGTGCCCAGCATATGGACAGAAGTGTAAAGGTTGTGGCAAACCCAACCATTTCCAAAGTCAGTGCAAGAGTGAGAAGAAACCTAATAGGCTGGCTGTGAGAACAATGCAGAATGAAAGCGATGAGTCTGAAAACTGTGAGGATGTTTTAAGCCTCACTTTGGGTCCAGTGAATCATGATGTCCACATAGTGGGGAATACAGGGAAGAAGGTAACCTACCCCACCGCATTGTTTGCCACTATGTTGTTGAACAAACACCCAGTTCGTTTCCAACTGGATTGTGGAGCCACCTGCAATGTGCTGCCATTAGCTCTAATAGACAAGGAAACAGATCTGGAACCATGTGGCCAATTGATGATTATGTACAATAGCAGTACCCTGAAACCTGTGGGGAAGTGCAGGCTAAAGATTCGCAATCCAACGAATAATAGACTCTATCGCTTAGAGTTCATCATCGTGGAAGGGAATGCCCACAGACCCCTGCTAGGAAGCAAAGCAGTCCAAGCTATGCAATTGATTCATGTGCAACATAAGAACATCCTGAATGCTGTACAAGCCAGTGAGCAGAACCAGTCCAGGATTTGGACTATGGAGAAATACTGAAAGATTTTGGGGATGTTTTTGAAGGGGAAGGACATTTGGCAGGGAAATTGAAACTTGAGGTAGATCCTTCAGTAGAACCAGTAAAGATCCCTAAAAGGAGAGTTCCTATGGCACTGGCAGAACCACTGAAGAAGGAACTAGCAAGCCTTCAAAGCAAAGGCATAATTGCTCCAGTAGAGACTAGCACAGAATGGATCAGCAGCTTGGTCATTGTACGGAAACCCTCTGGAAAACTCCGTATTTGTATTGACCCTAAACCTTTAAATAAGGCATTAAAACGCAGTCATTATCCCCTGCCAACCATTGACGATGTTCTATGTGACCTATCACGAGCCAAGGTTTTTTCAGTGTTTGATGTGAAAAATGGATTTTGGCACATAGAACTGGATAAGGAATCTAGCTACCTGACCACATTTGCAACCCCTTTTGGCAGATACCGCTGGTTACGAATGCCAATGGGCATCAGCCCTGCCCCAGAAGTGTTTCAACGCAGGTTGAATCAAGAGCTAGAGAACATCCCAGGCCTGAAGATAATCGCAGATGATATCCTAATTGTGGGAGAAGGAGATACGATAATAGAAGCTACAAGGGATCATGACAAAAAGTTGTGCCATTTTCTGGAGAGGTGCAGAGAGAGGAACATCAAATTGAATCAGGATAAGGCCAGATTAAGACTGAAAGAAGTACCTTACATTGGCCACCTGCTGACTGCAGATGGGTTGAAGGTGGACCCTGGAAAAGTTAAGGCAATCCGAGAGATGCCATGACCCGAGGATGTGAAAGGTGTGCAACGATTCTTAGGCATGGTAAACTACCTGGCGAAGTTTTGTAAAGGGTTAGCAGCTGACTGTGAGCCACTCAGACAGTTGACACACAAAGAAATAGAATGGGAATGGTCAGAGAGTCATCAGCAAGCACTTCATAAAATTAAGGATACTATATCCAAGACCCCTGTACTGAAGTACTACAGCCCAGGAGAACAGCTAGTCCTACAATGTGATGCCTCATAAAAGGGGCTTGGAGCGGCCCTTTTACAAAAACAACAACCAGTTGCTTTTGCCAGTAGAGCACTGTCAGAAACAGAGAGAGATTATGCACAAATTGAAAAAGAACTGTTAGCTGTCCTTTTTGGGATGGAACGCTTCCACCAGCTTACTTTTGGATAGACAGTACATGTCTAATCTGACCAGAAGCCACTGGAAACCATTGTGCGGAAACCATTATTGAGTGCCCCAAAGAGGCTTCAAAGGATGTTGATGAGATTGCAAAAGTATGATGTACAGATCCAATATCATCCAGGCAAGCACCTGGTAATGGCAGACACATTAAGCAGAGCATATCTCTCAGAGCCCAGTGAAGATGATTCAGTTGAAAAGGACATAGAGTCAATAAATATGCTGCAATATCTACCCATTTCACGGCCACGCCTACAAGCAATACAGGAAGGCACAGAGCAGGATACCAACTTACAGATAGTTAAACGCATTGTCCTGGATGGTTGGCCAGAGACCAAACATCAGCTACCACTGGAAGCTACACCCTATTTCTCAATGAGAGAGGAGCTCAGTGTGCAAGATGGAATTCTCTTTAGGGCAAACAGAGCTATCATCCCAGAGGCAATGCGCTTGGACATAATGAAAGGATACACTCCTCACATATGGGAATTGAGAGCTGTCTGAGGAGAGTGAGAGAATGCATATATTGGCCTGGCATGAATGATCAGCTGAAAACTTACATGGCACAATGTGAGATCTGCAATTCTCTAGGTGACAGACAGCAAAAAGAAACACTCCACCCACATGAGATTCCAAGGAGGCCTTGGGAAAAGGTAGGAGTAGACTTATTCAAGTTGCAAGACAAAGACTACCTCATAACAGTGGACTACTATTCCAATTTCTGGGAGATAGACTCCTTGCTAGATACCCGATCTCGAACAATTATCAGAAAGCTTAAAGGACACTTTGCCCATTATGGAATACCCGATGTTTTATTTTCAGACAATGGCTCCCAGTTTGTGTCTGAAGAATTTAGGGCCTTCAGAGCACAGCGGGAATTTGATCATCAGACATCGTCACCGGCCTATCCCCAGAGCAATGGGAAAGCTGAGTCAGCTGTCAAGACAGTAAAGCGTATTTTGGTCAAAGCCAAGAAAGCTGGGACAGATCCATATCTAGCTGTCTTAGACCACAGGAACACCCCATCACAAGGCTTGGATGCGAGTCCAGCTCAGAGTCTCATGGGTCGAAGAACTAAGACCTTACTTCCAATGCGAGGAAATTTGCTGCAGCCAGAAATCCATAACAGACGAGCTGACTCTATAGCAGAACAAAAATCTAGACAGGCCCATTATTATAATAAGTCGGCCAAAGATCTACCTGATCTACACAGAGGTGAGCAAGTCTGGATTCAGCCAGCAGGGCAAGAGAACAAGGAATGGAGAAAGGCAGAAGTACAAAGGCAAGTGAACACACGGTCATTTGAGGTGGTGACACCAGAGGGTCAAGTCTTCAGAAGAAACCGTAGACATCTGCGGAGGAGCAGCCAACTAGTATCAAATGCAGGTGTGTTAGACAAATATCTGGTTCTTTCTTCCTAAGGGCAGATCCCATAGAAATGCACAGATCAAGTTTGGAGGATATATATATATATTTATTCAGGCTGCAGCGCTGGGTGCGAAAAGCTCTAAAGCTATTCGGACCCTGAATACAAGAAATTACAATTATTTATATCGTTAACATCACATATGCTTCTTTTCCTGCCATTATTCTAAAAATGTATACGTGGTATAGTTAGCATTACATATGCCTCTCTCCCACCATTGTTCTAAAAATGTGTACATTGTGCTGGTTCTGACTAAATGTCAGCAGGCATCCGGGTTTGGTTCAAACCGATTCCTCAACTGCTGATTCTGAAAAACAACTTACATAGGACAGGGGGTTTGGGTGAAACAGAGTTCATTCCCAAGTCACACAGCAAGATTTTTCTAAAATGGAGTTACATTTGCTAACATTTCTCCCTCCTCTAAAGCGTTTTATAGATAATAAATCACAGTTTATCATTGATTCCTTCATCTATTTGTTCATACATTACAAGCATTTGTTTTTGCATCAAGCTTTTTTGCATGTGGCGAATAAGAGCCATTAAACAGGGAAAGCAACAAGATAATACTAGACAAACAAACAATACGGCTAACATAATCATTATCAATCCCTTGAGCCAACTTAAATCAGGTAACCAGCTGGTAAGCCAGTTAAACCAATCATTTGATCCGCTGATCCCTCTTGTATTTTGGCCATTCATATGCTGGAGATTCTCAAGTTCATTTTCAATAGTTTATTTAAATCTTGAAAGGTGACTCGACACCCTTTACCAACTATCTTACAATATCCTCCTTGTTTGGCCAAAATATAATCTAATACAAAACGCTGCTGTGCAACTTCTTGACTAAGATCTTCTATTTCAGATTGCATTGCTCTAATCATTCTTGCAGTAGCATTTATAGTTTTCTCTAAGCGGCAGGTCAATCCTAATATACTTTTGCGGTTTTCCTGTGCAATGATGCCAGGATATGCTCCTAATGTTAGGATTCCAGAGAATAATCCACCTGCTACTCTTGAAGGTTCTGTTTTAGACATTTGTTCTCCTACAATCACCATGTCATTACAATTCTTTCCTATGGGTCCTACTAGCTGTCCTAAGCCCCCTGTCTCTCTCCGAGTTCTGGTTCCAGCAAGTTTTACCACTTGCATTGGCATGGTTAGATACCCAGGGCCCACACATTGGTAGCTTCCAGGGTGATAGTTAGTGGCCCATCCTTTATAAAAGAACCATAAATTGGGGTCTCTGGCTTGCCATCCAGAGCAAATACTTCCTCCTTTTCCTGAATATTTCACCTGAAACATTGGGTTGTTTGATTAGGAGAGTTAATAGACATGGAAGTATTTCTCTGTCCCCACAACCAAAATTTATCAGAACAATAGGAATAATTCTTTAATCGTTCATAGAATGGCTTCCACTTTCCCCAATCTTTGGTCTTGTTATTCCAACTTCCTGAGTGTGAACAACAAAAACACATTCCTTTGGTGTACTTATTGGTTTTAAACCTTCGGTGTGGGTTTGCTCTGAATTCACTGCTACTTACTTTAGTAAAAAGAGTACCTGCTCCTTTATTCCCTAGCGTGGCTTGCAGAGCTCCTACAACCACGTCAGGATCAGTAATTAAACTAGGTATCATGGCAAAGTCTCTTACAGTAAGAGGATGTTCATAAAACAAAATTGCATCTTGTCCATGTTGGTTAAACATATATTCAGCATGTGTTTTGAACCAGTTTCCTTGTCCCGTCTGGATTAGGATCAAGCATTCAAGCAGGACCAAGGCCATGCTTCTGAATCTTTTAAAAGTAGACATGGCCTATCGTGGAAATGGCACACTTTGATGGGTGCCGATCGTGGTGTACACAAATGGGAGTATCTAATTGAGACTCTTTACTTTTAAAGTGGTTACACACTTAATTTTAATTTAGGGCCAAGGCCGATAATTCTCTGGATGCCGCCTATACCACGAAGGCCAGTAGATTTTGGGCTCTACAGTCCCTAATCTCTGAAAGATGTAGGGATTTTTCTGAGGCCCTTTTCCTTGTGACCACACAACAGTGTTGTTCTGTTCTCCTTGGGGCAGTGGGTTTACAAAATTTCGAATGACTGGTTCAGCTGCTGTATGATAGTGCACACTTTGGAGGCCCACCCATCTACTGATTTTTCACAATTTTAACTTTGGTGCCTCCAAGAGGTATACAAGTATACTTAACACGCTTGTCTTGATCCTTGTTGGATTCTTGTCCTATGCTCTGAGCTGCTTCCAGTGAGTTCAGAGAGGGAGGGTTGCTGTCCTCAAGGTTGCCCATGTCCCTCGAGCATGCGAGGCTCGAAGGAGGCAGGGGTGGCCTGTAGGCTTTAATTCTAGAACAATGAGTCCATTTATTTAGTCCAATTAACTTAACTGCTGAATGGCTTACAAGTCCTACTGAATAAGGTCCTTCCCACCGTACGCCATCAGAATCTGGGTTCCACCTTTTCAACAACACTTCATCTCCCGTCTGGAAGCGATGGATCGGGGCATCAAGTGGCAATTGCTGGAAGGGTGCGGCGTACTTGTGGAGCTGTGTTAAAACAGACTGAAGGGCAGTTACATGATCAAATAACATCTGGTCTCCCATTTCCCACTTAACTTCTTCCCTTATCCCAGTCAGCACACGCGGTGGAAACCCAAACATCAATTCAAAAGGTGATATCTTTAAACCCTTGCGAGGCATTCTCCTAAGCTTTGTTAAGGCTAGGGGCAAGGCATCTACCCAATTTTAGAGGTTTCTAGCTGGATTTTCTTAAGTGTTTCTTTCAAGGACCTATTCATTCTTTCCACTTGTCCTGAGGCCTGTGGCCTCCAAGGAGTGTGGAGCTTCCAATCTATCCCTAGCTCTTTTAGCTACCCACTGCATTATCTTAGAAGTAAAATGGCTTCCTTGATCTGATTTCTATGACTTCAGGTAAGGAAAAGCAAGTTACAATTTCTGACATTAACTTTTGAACTACAGATTTAACCTGGTTATTCTGACAAGGAAAGGCCTCTATCCAACCCGTGAGCTGATCAACAAAAACTAACAAATACTTAAACCCTTTGGCAGGAGGCATTTCGGCGAAGTCTACTTGTAGACGCTGAAATGGGTAGTGTGCCCATGGTTTCCTCCCATCGCTGGAGGGGGTCGTCTGGGAATGTTGGTCTTCTGACAGATGGTGCAAGTTGAAGCTATTCTTTGGGCTTCTTGGTGCATCCCTTTTCTAATGGTTGTTCTTTGCAGGTGTTCCACCATGCTGCTGGCTCCAGGATGTCCCAGGTTCTGATGAAGATCTTGTAAGATTTTTCTCATGATTAATCGAGGCAGTACTGCAAGTCCTTCAGGGGTTATCCACCAACCAGTCTCATTCTTTTGAGCTTTGGTTTCTTGAGCCAGGGCATCATCTGAGGGTTCATATACAGGTGGTAACGGTTTGGCGGGTTGAACTAGGAAAATTCCTGCTTCTCCTTGCAGGGCAGCTTGTTTAGCAGCCTGGTCTGCCTTCTGATTTCCTTTTCTCAATTTTTCTTCAGGCGCACGTCCGTGGGCTCGCACATGCATCACAGCCACTTCAAGGGGAAGCATCAGGGCTTGTAACAGGTCATTGATGAGACCTCCATGCGCGACAGGCTGTCCATTGGCAGTGATGAAACCTCTTTCTTTCCATAAGGCACCATGCGCATATAATACAGAGAAAGCATAACGAGAGTCTGTATATACATTTAAGCGTTTACCTGTTCCAAACTCGAGGGCTCGCGTTAAAGCAATCAATTCAGCGGCTTGTGCAGAGAAATGTGGAGGTAATCTCTCTTGCCATATGATTTCTTCACTGGTTACCACAGCTGCTCCTGTGTGTCTTTTCCCTTCAGTTACAAAACTAGAGCCGTCAACAAAATAAGTCACATCAGGATGCTCAAGGGGAATATCATTTAAATCAGGTCTAGACTTGGATTCTAGACTTAAAGTCTCTAAACAGTCATGCTCGAGGCCCTCCTCTGAGGTTCCTTCAGGTAACAATGTTGCAGGATTTAAAGAGGCAATGGCCTTGAAAGTCAATCGTTCAGTTAACAATAATCCAATTTCATACTTTGACTGCCGTGCAGGGTTGAGATACTTATCTCCTCCTCCTGATCCTAGGATCTGGGGCACTCCATGTGGCACAAGAACTTCCATCTTAGTTCCTGACTTGGAGCTAAGCAGAAGCAGGGAAGAGCAGCTGGCCCAGCTCAAGTAGGAGCTATAAAAGTAAGCCAGATTCCCAAGGAGCGAGCGAACAGGGAGCGAGCGAACAGGAAGAGCAAACAGGAGTTTGGCAGGGGAGGTCAAGGGGGAGGCCTCTTAAAAAATAAATAAAATAATAAAAAATAATAAAAAATAAAAATAAAAAAGAGGTGGGGGGGAAAAAAAAAGAAAAACATAAAGAGAAAAAACCCCCACAAAACCACCACCAAACAAAAGCAAAAAACCCCAAAGGATTACTTTCCCTTAAGACATCCTCATATAGTTGTGTACCTTCAGAGAGGACACAACAAAGCAAAGGCAATTCTACTATAATCAAAAAGGGAAAAAACCAAAGCAGAAATCGACAATATGGATGGAAAGGAGTCCCTAGAGGTGGTGACCTGCAAAGGGTGTGCAATGTTCGTGTTTCTGCCTGAGCTCAACATGGCGTATACCTGCAACAAGTGCAAGCTGGTGGCACTTTTGGAAGAAAAAGTGAGGGGACTTGAGCAGCGAGTGTCCACCCTCCAAGGAATAAGAGAAGTCGAGGAGTTCTTAGACCGAACGGTGGAACTGCAATAGCAACAAGAAGCACATGAGATTGAAGAACAACAGCCAGCTGAAGCCGAAGTGGAGTATGCTGAGGGGAGGAAAGCCAATGAAGAGGAAACTCCTTGGAAAAGAGTGACAGTTAGGAGAGGAGGAATTAGAGGGCGTTCTGCACCGGTGGGGCCATTGGAGTTAAGCAACCGCTTTCAGCTTCTGGAGAATGAGACTGAAGGACAGTTTGCAGAGGAGGAAGTACAGGAGACACCATGCAACAGTGACCAAGGGACAGAAGATAGGTCAACCAAGAAGAAGAGAAGAGTAGTCGTTGTGGGAGACTCCCTGCTGCGTGGGATTGAAACCCAAGTATGTCGTGAAGACCCATGGACTCGCCAGGTGTGCTGTCTCCCTGGAGCACAGATTAGAGATGTGACTGAAAGGTTACCGAAGCTCATAAAGCCCACGGACACATACCCCTTTCTTCTCATCCATGTGGGAACAAATGATGTCGCCAAGCAGAGCTACGAAGAAATCATTTCAGACTTTGAAGTTCTGGGAAGGAAACTGAAGAACTTTGGGGCCCAGGTAGTTTTCTCATCCATCTTCCCGGTTCTTGGAAGAGGATTAGAAAGGGAAAGAAAAATACTCCGGATGAACGACTGGCTTCGAAGGTGGTGCCGTCGTGAGAGTTTTGGATTCTGGGACCACGGGCTACGCTACTTGGAACATGGACTGCTGGCAAGAGATGGGTTGCACCTCACAAGGGCTGGAAAGAATGAGTTCGGCCACAGCATGAAGAACTTCATCAGGAGGGCTTTAAACTGAATCTTACGGGGGTGGGAGACGTAAATTTTGAGGCAACAATGGATGAAGGCCAATGCACCACAGTACAGAGAACAGCTCCAACAGTGTCCCAAAATAGTGTCTGCAACAAGGTAGGAACAAAGCCAGACTATAAAACACATGGTCTTCGATGTCTATATACTAATGCCCAGAGCATGGGAAACAAACAGAATGAACTTGAACTCTTATTACATGAAGGCAAATACGACTTGATAGGTATAACTGAAACTTGGTGGGATGACTCCCATGACTGGAATATAGCAATTGAAGGATATAACTTGTTCAAAAAGAACAGAAGAAATAGAAAGGGAGGTGGAGTTGCACTATATGTTAAAAATACCTATCCCTGCACAGAAATACAGGCGGATGAGATTGGGAGCCCCGTCGAGAGCGTCTGGATTAAAATAAATGGGGCTAGGAATAAAAAGAATATGATAATCGGAGTCTACTACCGACCACCCAATCAAGGAGAAGACGAGGATGAAACTTTTGAGAAACAAATTATCAGTGTTTCAAGGAAGTGTGATGTAGTAGTGATGGGGGACTTCAATTACCCTGATATCTGTTGGGAGACCATTACTGCCAAAAGCGGCCCTTCCAAGAAATTCCTGACATGTATGGGTGATAACTTTCTCCTACAGAAAGTGGTGGAAGGAACTAGAGGATCGGCAATCCTTGACTTGTTATTGACCAATAGGGATGACTTAGTGGATAAAGTGGCAGTTACGGGAACTCTGGGGGAAAGTGACCACGTCATACTTGAATTCTTGATTATTTATTTTTTTTTATTTATTTTTATTTATTTAAGTATTTTTATGCCGCCATTCAGCCAAAAAAGGCTCTCATGGCGGCTTACAAAAGTATTTCTTGACAGTCCCTGCCCACAGGCTTACAATCTAAAAGACATGACACAAAAGGAAAGGGGATTGGGAGGGAGGAGGAGGAGGGGGAAAAGGAAAGCAAATTCAGGCACTACAATCTTAGTTGGAAAAGTTCAGCAGTTACAGTTGGTAGCAGGAGGGAGGGGGCTCTCAGCTGGAGCTGGACCCAGGCACGGTGGAGAAATGCCTGGCTGCTGCTTCCTCCCTCATGGTGGCCTCTGCAGTGGCAGTTGGTAGCAGGAGGGAGGGGGCTCTCAGCTGGAGCTGGACCCAGGCACGGTGGAGAGATGCCTGGCTGCTGCTTCCTCCCTCATGGTGGCCTCTGCAGTGGCAGTTGGTAGCAGGAGGGAGGGGGCTCTCAGCTGGAGCTGGACCTAGGCACGGTGGAGAAATGCCTGGCTGCTGCTTCCTCCCTCATGGTGGCCTCTGCAGTGGCAGTTGGTAGCAGGAGGGAGGGGGCTCTCAGCTGGAGCTGGACCCAGGCACGGTGGAGAAATGCCTGGTTGCTGCTTCCTCCCTCATGGTGGCCTCTGCAGTGGCAGTTGGTAGCAGGAGGGAGGGGGCTCTCAGCTGGAGCTGGACCCAGGCACGGTGGAGAGGTGCCGGGCTGCTGCTTCCTCCCTCATGGTGGCCTCTGCAGTGGCAGTTGGTAGCAGGAGGGAGGGGGCTCTCAGCTGGAGCTGGACCTAGGCACGGTGGAGAAATGCCTGGCTGCTGAAGGAGACAAAAGTCGAGCGTAGCCATACACGTACTCTGGATTTTAGGAAAGCTGATTTTAATAAACTCAGAACTATAATAAGTAAGGTCCCGTGGCAAGGGAGCCTAAAGAGAAAAGGAGTGCAGGATGGGTGGGAGTATCTAAAAAATGAAATTTTAAAGGCACAGTTACAAACAATTCCAACAAGGAGAAAAGATAGAAGACAACAGAGGAAACCAATGTGGCTCCACAAAAAGCTTAGAGATGACCTGAAAACAAAAAGAGATACATATAGGAAGTGGAAGGAAGGCCAGGCTACAAAAGAAGAGTACAGACAAGTGGCGCAGAAGTGCCGAAATGGCGTCAGGAAGGCTAAAGCTGTGAATGAGCTGAGATTAGCGAGGGATGCTAAAAGCAATAAAAAGGCTTTCTTCAGATACGTGAGTAGTAAAAGACAGAGGAAAGAAATGGTGGTTCAACTGCTTAATGAGGATGGCAAATTGATAACAGATGACAAAGAAAAGGCTGAAGTGCTCAATTCCTACTTTGCCTCAGTCTTCTCCCAAAAGCGGGTCTATGACCCCCCTGGAAAAAGTGAAGCAGAAGTTGAGGGGGCAGGATTGCAGTTTGAGATTGATAAACAAATGGTCAAAGAACACCTAATTTCCTTGAATGAGTTCAAATCTCCAGGGCCCGATGAACTGCATCCAAGAGTAATGAAGGAGCTAGCGGAAGAACTCTCAGAACCTTTGTCTATTATCTTTGCAAAATCATGGAAGACGGGTGAGGTGCCAGACGACTGGAGGAGGGCTAACGTTGTCCCTATCTTCAAAAAGGGCAAAAAGGAGGAACCTGGGAACTACAGACCAGTCAGTCTGACATCCATCCCTGGGAAAATTCTAGAGCAGATTATAAAGAAGTCAATCTGTAAACACCTTGAAATCAATGCAGTGATTACTAGAAGCCAACATGGATTTGTCAGGAACAAATCCTGTCAGACTAATTTGATCTCATTTTTTGATAGGATAACCTCCCTTGTGGACTGTGGGAATGCTGTGGACGTCATATATCTTGACTTCAGCAAAGCTTTTGACAAAGTACCACATGACATTCTGATTAACAAACTAGCTAAAAGTGGGCTAGATGGAACAACTATTAGGTGGATCCACAGCTGGCTACAGAATTGGACTCAAAGAGTACTTATCAATGGAACCTTCTCAAACTGGGGAGAGGCAACGAGTGGGGTACCGCAGGGCTGAGTCCTGGGCCCAGTGCTCTTCAACATTTTTATTAATGATTTGGACGAGGAGGTGCAGGGAACGCTGATCAAATTTGCAGATGACACCAAATTGGGTGGGATAGCTAATACCCTGGAAGACAGAAACAAACTTCAAAGTTATCTTGATAGGCTGGAGTGTTGGGCTGAAAACAACAGAATGAAATTTAATAGGGATAAATGCCAAGTTCTACATTTAGGGAATAGAAACCAAATGCACAGTTACAAGATGGGGGACACTTGGCTCAGCAATACTACAAACGAGAAAGATCTTGGAATTGTTGTAGATCATAAGCTGAATATGAGCCAACAGTGCGATATGGCTGCAAGAAAGGCAAATGCTATTTTGGGCTGCATTAATAGAAGTATAGCTTCCAAATCACGTGAGGTACTGGTTCCTCTCTATTCGGCCCTGGTTAGGCCTCATCTAGAGTATTGCGTCCAGTTCTGGGCTCCACAATTCAAGAAGGACGCAGACAAGCTGGAGCGTGTTCAGAAGAGGGCAACCAGGATGATCAGAGGTCTAGAAACAAAGCCCTATGAAGAGAGACTGAAAGAACTGGGCATGTTTAGCCTGGAGAAGAGAAGATTGAGGGGAGACATGATAGCAGTCTTCAAATACTTAAAAGGTTGTCACACAGAGGAGGGCCAGGATCTCTTCTCGATCCTCCCAGAGTGCAGGACACGGAATAACGGGCTCAAGTTAAAGGAAGCCAGATTCCGGCTGGACATCAGGAAAAACTTCCTGACTGTTAGAGCAGTGCGACAATGGAATCAGCTACCTAGGGAGGTTGTGGGCTCTCCCACACTAGAGGCCTTCAAGAGGCAGCTGGACAACCATCTGTCAGGGATGCTTTAGGGTGGATTCCTGCATTGAGCAGGGGGTTGGACTCGATGGCCTTGTAGGCCCCTTCCAACTCTGCTATTCTATGATTCTATGATTCTATGATCTCTCCTCCCATGGTCAGCTTGTCCGCTTCCTGGACGAGGAGGGCGGTGGCAGCGACAGCTCTCAAGCATGCAGGCCAACCTTTAGCTACAGGATCTAAGACTTTAGAATAATAGCCTACCGGTCTCCATGAAGGTCATTATAATTACATTATAAATGTAATTAAATAAATAAATAAATAAATAAATTATATCTGGCTGTGCGGTACCTATAAACTGATTTACTATTACTTTCCTATTTGACTCTTCAGTGGGATCTAAACCTGAATACATTCTGAAAGTGGTAGTCAGCCTCTCAAGTAACGCTGAAGGGCTTTCAGTTTTCTCTTGTTTAATTTCAAAAACTTTTGATAAGTTTATAGGTTTTCGAGAGCACTGCTTCAATCCAAATAAAATACAATTATAATGGGCAGCTGCGCTCTCTCTGCCCGCTTGTCCTGTACCCCACACTGGATCATCAATTGGCATTAATTGGGTTACCCTTGCTGGTTGCGCGGGTCCCCCCCCTTGTCCTCCATGTTCTGTTGCCCATTTAAGGGTGGCTGTTAAAACCCTCCGTTTTTCTTCTGAAGTCAAGAGAGTATTAAGGAGGACTTGAGTATCCCTCCATGTTGGATTGTGAGTCGCCCCAATAGATTCAAACAAGCCAGTAAGTTTTTCAGGATCTTCACTAAAAGTGGGGTTCTGATTCTTCCAATTATATAGATCAGAGGTGGAAAAAGGGGAATAAACAAAAATGCTTTCCCCCTGTCCATTCTGATAACCAGTCTCCCGTACTGGATAGGTTCCAGATAGCCCTGCATCCAGCACACCCTCCTCTTGTCCTGCTCCAGAGGTTTGGGAATGGTATAATTTCGCCTGGTGTCTAGTGAGGGCAGGGGGGGCGTCACTAGGATCGCGTTTATTTCGGTTTCCCTCAGAGACTGACACTCTAGAGGCTCCTTCAGCCTCTTTCAACAAATCTCTATAAACCTGAGCAGCTTTTCCTGGTTCAGCCGCAGAAAAATGAGGGACCCCAGGCGTTAGCGCCTTACTTGCGGGAGGACTGAGCCACGGGTTAGGGTTCGCAGAAGGGGAGGGGGAAGCGCAGGGAGAAGCCTGGGGCCAAGTGGTTGGCACATAAGGAGGGGGAGCATAATCAATGCTTTCAGGCAGAACGCGAGGTTTGGATTTCTTAAATCGTTTCTGAATTAGCATCATTTTACACTTCTGCATTTTACATTTCAATAACCATGACGGCACAGGCTGGGTTGTTATAATGGTCAGCCAGGAATCTGCATATGGAAATTGATCCCAATGTTCATCACGAATTACTAAAGTATGAACGGCGGTAATGGCTGCTTCATCAAAACACCCTCCCTGCCGCCACCCAGTGCCGAAAGTCGGCCATTCATGATTACAGAATTTAATTAATTCATCCTTAGACATTTTAACACCATAGTCACCACAAAAACTAGAGAAATTTCTTAACATACAACCAAGTGGGGTAGAAGACTTTTCTTCCATAGACTGGGACCCTCCCATGCCTCCTAAATGAAACTCAGACAAATCTGAACTTCCAATTTGAAGAAAAGAATTACACTCACCCCTGTTCCCGGGAACTCCAAAGACAATGTTGCAGTCACGTCTAACTGCCAACTTTAGGACGTCCTTTCAAAGCCTCCGATCTGTGTCTAAATTTGTCAGACTTTCAGATCCTTGCCTAATTGGACATCGGCATCGGTCAGTCCGTGGTCTTGAGGCAAAGAGGAAGGACTGAATTCAGTCCTGTGGCCACACCCTAGTTGCCCCACACTTTGACAGAACGGCCGACAGCGATCCAACTTAGGAAGATATCCGAGTCACATCACCAAATTGTTAGACAAATATCTGGTTCTTTCTTCCTAAGGGCGGATCCCATAGAAATGCACAGATCAAGTTTGGAGTATATATATATATATATATATATATATATATATATATATATATTTATTCAGGCTGCAGCGCTGGGTGCGAAAAGCTCTAAAGCTATTCGGACCCTGAATACAAGAAATTACAATTATTTATACCGTTAACATCACATATGCTTCTTTTCCTGCCATTATTCTAGAAATGTATACGTGGTATAGTTAGCATTACATATGCCTCTCTCCCACCATTGTTCTAAAAATGTGTACATTGTGCTGGTTCTGACTAAATGTCAGCAGGCATCCGGGTTTGGTTCAAACCGTTTCCTCAACTGCTGATTCTTAAAAACAACTTACATAGGACAGGGGGTTTGGGTGAAACAGAGTTCATTCCCAAGTCACACAGCAAGATTTTTCTAAAATGGAGTTACATTTGCTAACAGGTGTGCAGAACCACAACCAAGAACAGCAATTCCAGGAGGAGAGAGCACCCACTTCACAGTCTGGCCTCCAGGCAAGAGGTCATTCGGAATCCCCTGCCAGAGAGACTGGGGAGATAGATGAAATGTCCCCACATCCTAGGGATACCCATGATACCGCTTATCACCCCAGAGAAACTACATCTCCTATAGCAAAACAAGTAAGAACTCGAGCAGGTCGCTTGGTACAGAAGCCACACCATCTACAAGACTATGTTTAACTTTTTTGGGGGGTAAATGGGAGTTGTAATGTATTGTTCGTTAAAATAAAAAAAGGAAAGATGTATCAATAGGTAGAACTAACTGAGACACACAGGAAGTTAGATGGAAGAGGAAGTCAGGGACACAGACTTTGATTGAAGGAATACTCGCCCAATCAGGAGGTGACACAGCAGTCAGTGACTCAGCACTCTCAGGAGTCAGTCAGGGCTGGAGAGAAGTTAGTTAGAAGCTATGTTTGTTTGAGGCAATAAAAGTTTTATTTTTATATAATACTGCATTTCTCATTTGCAACAAACCTATCTTTGAAACATGGTGTCAGAAGTCTAACAGGACCCATTTACAACAACAACAAAAAACAGCTTGAGATTTTGGATTATGGAGCGAGGTTTGAAAGCCCCCCCATCACTGGATTTCACTGGGCCTAATCTGAATTTGAAACAAAACTGAGGACTTCTCGCCACTAAAGAACAGCACCGCTTAGCCCTTCCACGGTCCCCACGGACGAAGCAGGGCCAGAAAAAGAAGCAGAGGAGGAACAGGTTCTTCCCCGCAATTATAACTAAGACTTTAGTGATTTCTCAAAATTGCATATTTTGTCTGAATGGTGGAATAAGATCAACAATCCGAACTGTGCTGATGAAGCCTTTAATAGTTAGCCAGACTTTATGAAAGTGGGTTATTACAAACTAGCTCCAGAGTGGGAGGTGGAATATGTCCATCAAATTGATCCACTAAAGTTGAAATTTAAGAAGAAAAGTGATTGTAACTTGCTAACTTGTAACTTGCTAACTTGTCTTTGTATCTTCCAGACTACCCTGATAAGTGTGGGCACGTCCAATCCTAGGGAAATGGTGGGGTAATTCCCAAAAAGAATTTACTATTCCAGAAATCCTTGTACTGTGAATTAGCAACTTTTTGGAAGCCCCAGAGTTTAAGAAGTCATGAAAAAGTTCCAGGGCATATTTGTGGCTGGCATTTACCTGCTATATGCCTGTGTCTAATTGCCCCTATCAGATAGCCTGCAGCTTTCAAAGCAGTATAAATGTGAGATCTTCTGTTTGCCATGAAATCTGGAGCACACAAGTTATAGCCCCGCAAGAAGGAACTTAGAATTGTGAGAATTACACTGCTGTATCTTAAGATTGATGCATTACCAGCAAAATCTTAGTACCTGGGAAAAAGAATAGAATAAATCTGAAAAGCAGTCTGAGCAGTATCACTTTAGTTACAATGATTGCTCAGCTTCATAGAACCCAGGATTTTTATGGTGGGTATGTAGGCAATATGCTTATAAAGTTGTGCCAGCAAATTGGACTAGTTGTTGTTATCTAACTACTTTACTTCCACCGATGTAGGCGATGTCTTTGCCATTCAGATATGTTAAAAGAAGCATTGAAACATCTTTAGAAGTTATTGCATAAGGGTCAGGACAATCTTGGCTTCCCAATTTGAATAGACTAAAAAGAGCTTATATGATGTTTATGATTGTTATTATGCTTGTGCTTTGTTGCTTTGCACCATGTATAGTACCTATGGTTCAGAAACTAATTTCCAGTGCTGTTACATCTCATGCTTATATGATGGTATCCACATCAGAAGATGATAAATAAGCAAAATTAAGAGAATGGTCTGAAAGAGGCCAAGCCTGTGTAGAAACCTCGCACTGTGACCCTATCAGTAAGGAATTACTGACGGGTCAAAAGGGAGGACTGATATAAATAATAGTTAACTGTTCTCTATCAGGACACAAGCAGTAAGGTAACCTTTGCCTTGTCAAACATGCAACCTAAGCGAAGAGACCAAATACACAGCTGAGGTCAAGAGGTAAGCGCGTTATCTGGGAAGACCAAGCTCAGTCAACAGACAAATACACAATGAGTTTCTGCTAAGAGTAGTATTTGCAATGCTATGAGCTTCCTGTGGAAATATACCAAACCATGGCACTGTATGACCTAATACGTAACTTGTTTGCAATACAGTATAAAAGTCCTGGATGAGAAACATTCAGGACTGCTGCTGCTATTCCTAAATTTGAAGCAGGCAGTCTTTTCGCTGCGGAAATAAAGCCAAGGCTTTGATCTTACCCCGTGTCTATTTGTTATTTGGTTCCGGCGGCTAGACACGATCCTAGAGAGAGAGCTCAATTTGAGGGCTCTTACCACAGAGGAAAGCCAATGAAGAGGAAACTCCCTGGAAAAGGGTGACAGGAGCAGAAGAACTAGAAGACATTCTGCACCAGTGGAACCACTAGAGTTATGTAACCGCTTTCAGCTCCTGTAGGATGAGACTGCAGGAGAGCCTGCAGAGGAAGAATTACAGGGGACCCCATGCAACAGTTAAGAAGAGGCAGGTCAGTCGACCAAGAAGAAGAGAAGAGTAGTTGTGGGAGTCTCCCTGCTGTGTGGGATTGAAACCCAAGTATGTTGTGAAGACCCATGGACTCGCCAGGTATGCTGTCTAACATGGAGTTTGCCTTCTTTACAGCAGCCATACACTGGGTGGACATTTTCATTGAGCTGTCCACCATAGAGCTCTTCTCGATCATCCCAGAGTTCAGGACACGGAATAATGGGCTCAAGCTACAGGAAGCCAAATTCCATCTGGACATCAGGAAAAAACTTCCTGACAATAATGGAACCAATGACCTAGGGAGCTTGTGGGCTCTCCCACACTAGAGGTATTCAAGAGGCAGCTGGACAACCATCTGTCAGGGATGCTTTAGGGTGGATTCCTGCATTGAGCAGGGGGTTGGACCCAATGGCCTTATAAGGCTCTTCCAACTCTACTATTCTATGATTCTATGTCTCAGCGCATACGCAGAGCCCATAATGTGTGATGCACAGAGACCATGATGAAGAACTAGATGTCACCAATGAAGACAAGTTAGCAATATGTGACTATTGGCAGGAATATTGGCCATAACTATGCAGTTTTATATTTCATAGATAATGAAAAAGCTTCAACGATTCCCAGCTTTTCACAAGGAAAATACTTCAAAGTTTTCTTTGCTGACGTTGAGGACTTTTTCTTTTTTCTCAATTAACCTTTTAGTTCTTAAATTCAATGATTTTTCAGCCACGAAGGATGCAACTCAAGATGTTTGCTAGGAGCCTTTTGGAGTGTAGAAGAAATAAATGTTATGAAAAAGAGAAATATGTTTCCAAAATGCAAGGCTGGCAGGAGATCTTGACACTTTGATTTGATATTTACTTTTTGGCAAGGGGTGGATTTTTCACCGCCAATGGAAAGTCTTGAAGTGCCAATGGATAATCTGTACTTGAACCACAGTCTGAACTGGCATGCAGCATCCAAAATTAAAGTTTAGTCCTTGCCAAGCTATATTTCTAACATTTCCTTTAAGCAAATGAAGCAACTTTGTAATATTCTGATTCTCTGTGTGACTAATTTTGAATGGATATACTGTAGCTAGCCAAACCAAATTAGCAGTGCATTCTGGAGATAGTTGAGAGAGGGTAAGAAAAAGTCACCTATCGAGGCTTATAGCCAGTCTACTACTTATGGAACACAGACACTGTTGTGGCAACTGTTGGGCAAGCAGAAAGGAAAACAATGAGCCACTCTCATTTTACCTTTATATGGTCACTAGCTGATATGCCCAGTGTTGCTTGGGTCCGTGAATAATGTTTATAATATTTATTTGATAAATAATACATTTCTCTGCAACTTATTCATCTTTAGGTTGGTTTTTTTTAGTTTGGTTGAGTTAGTAAGTTGTTTTGTTAGAATAAATGGGAAATTATGTTAATAAGAATTGTAATTTAAATTAGAGCTTCATGATAAACCATGTTTTGTTTTACCTGAAATGCCTACCCCTCCCATCATGCCTTGGCCAGAGCAGCTGTCTAAACTTCAAAAACAATCAGGATACACAACACCCTTTCTACTAGGGCTGTGCACCGCCTCGGGCCAAATCCTTCAAACCGAGGCAAGGTGGGCTGATTTGGCCTGGCTCGCTTCAGTTCTGAGTCAGTTCAGGGTCAGCCCAAGGTGTCTCGAAGCTGAAACCAATTGGCACTGAAGTTTCTGGTTGCCTCAGGCCACTTCGGAGCAGCACTGGGTCCTCCCTCCAACCGTCACGGGAAAGCTGGTGCAAGGCTGGCCGTGAGTCTTTTGGACTCACCTCCCTCTTTCTATTGACCTGCTACCGCAAGGCTGGCCGTGAGTCCTTTGGACTCACCTCCCTCTCTCCGCTCATCTGCTGCCACAGCTGCCACCGCATCACTCCTGCCACCACTGCTGCATTGCTCCTGCCACCATCACTGCCCGCCGTATCACCCACTGCGACCAGGAAATGCCGCACTCCTGAAAACCAGGCTGCGCTTTCAAGATATCGCAGGGGCTCTGATTAGTACCTCTATGGCCACCGTAGTTTGTGGCCATAGAGGTACTAAATGCCACAGATGTACTAATCAGAGCCCCCGCGATATCTTGAAAGCGCAGCCTGGTTCTCAGGAGCGCCACGTTTCTGGTCGCAGCAGGCAATGCGACAGTGGCGATGTGGTGGGTTGGCGATGGCGGCGATGGCAGTAGGAGTGTTGGTGGCGGTGATGGCAGCAGGTGAGCTGGGAGAGGGAGGTGAGTCCAATGGTCTCATGGCTGGCCTTGCTACCAGCTTTCCTGGGTGCTGGTTGCGCAGCTGGTAGCCAGGGACTAGCAAGGCCGAGTCACCTTGGTGGGCCCAAATCTCGCCTCGGCTTTGAGAGCTCCAAATCAGCCTCCGAGGTGAATCGGGGAGACCGTGCACAGCCCTACTTTCCAGCAGCTAAAAAAGATGCAAACCTAAAAATATGTTTTTAAAATATACCTGGCATTGCCCAGATAACTGAAAGCTTCATCCCACATACCTATTCACGTACCTGTTTCCCTCGAATTATCCCCTACAGCGCTAAGCTGTCGGCGTTGTTTTTGCTAAATCACACCCCAGGCAGCAGCGCTCCTAAGATCCTTTGCAAAGGGTTTAAGGGGGAAAATGTAAAAAAACTCATAAAAAAAATCAACGGATGGCCCAATCTGATTCAAATTTGGTATGCTTAAAGCTCTCCTTAATTTCTACTACTGTGCCAATTTTGAAATCTTTATCTTTAAAGTTTACGCAGATGTAAGCATTTGTTTAATTCATATCAAATCCTGCTCCTGCACCCCAGTGGCCGCTCGGAAAACATGCTTGGAAACTAGTAGCTAAATACCTTGATTCTTTCCCCTTTATAGCACAATTAAAGCAGGATGCATGGGAGTACTCCACAGTCAAGTAAATATAAAGCCTTAGAAGGGGAGTGAGTGCCTGATGGAAGGAGAGTGCTGATTGGATGTTGGTGTGGAGCGCCTGGATTGGCCATGAGGGAATGGGAGGAGTCAGAGGACTGTGTGAGTATATATGAGTTTTGGACTGGAGTTTGGAAGAGAGATTAATTAGGGTGACCATATGAAAAGGAGGACAGGGCTCCTGTATCTTTAACAGCTGTGTGGAAAAGGGAATTTCAGCAGGTGTCATTTATATATATGGAGAACCTGGTGAAATTTCCTCTTCATCACACCAGTTAAAGCTGCAGGTGCCCTGCCCTCTTTTAAATCTGGTCACTCTAGTATAGCTCCTGCAGCTTTAACTGCTGTGATGAAGAGGCAATTTCCCAAGGTTCTTCATATATACAAATGATACCTGCTGAAATTCCCTTTTCTATGCAACTGTTAAAGATACAGGAGCCCTGTCCTCCTTTTCATATGGTCACCCTAGATTAATAGAGATTGAGAAGGAGATAGGATGGGTCTGCGTGCTTTGTTGTGGGGAAGAGAACAGTGTATCCTAGTAGGGGTAGAGTAAGCAAGAGAACCTGAGGATATAGAATCATAGAATCATAGAATAGCAGAGTTGGAAGGGGCCTACAAGGCCATCGAGTCCAACCCCCTGCTCAATGCAGGAATCCACCCTAAAGCATCCCCGACAGATGGTTGTCCAGCTGCCTCTTGAATGCCTCTAGTGTGGGAGAGCCCACAACCTCCCTAGGTAACTGATTCCACTGTCGCACTGCTCTAACAGTTAGGAAGTTTTCCCTGATGTCCAGCTGGAATCTGGCTTCCTTTAACTTGAGCCCGTTATTCCGTGTCCTGCACTCTGGGAGGATCGAGAAGAGATCCTGGCCCTCCTCTGTGTGACAACCTTTTAAGTATTTGAAGAGTGCTATCATGTCTCCCCTCCATCTTCTCTTCTCCAGGCTAAACATGCCCAGTTCTTTCAGTCTCTCTTCATAGGGCTTTGTTTCTAGACCTCTGATCATCCTGGTTGCCCTCTTCTGAACACGCTCCAGCTTGTCTGCGTCCTTCTTGAATTATGGAGCCCAGAACTGGACACAATACTCTAGATGAGGCCTAACCAGGGCCGAATAGGGAGGAACCAGTACCTCACATGATTTGGAAGCTATACTTCTATTAATGCAGCCCAAAATAGCATTTGCCTTTCTTGCAGCCATATCGCACTGTTGGCTCATATTCAGCTTATGATCTACAACAATTCCAAGATCTTTCTCGTTTGTAGTATTGCTGAGCCAAGTGTCCCCCATCTTGTAACTGTGCATTTGGTTTCTATTCCCTAAATGTAGAACTTGGCATTTATCCCTATTAAATTTCATTGTGTTGTTTTCAGCCCAACACTCCAGCCTATCAAGATCACTTTGAAGTTTGTTTCTGTCTTCCAGGGTATTAGCTATCCCACCCAATTTGGTGTCATCTGCAAATTTGATCAGTGTTCCCTGCACCTCCTCGTCCAAATCATTAATAAAAATGTTGAAGAGCACTGGGCCCAGGACTCAGCCCTGCGGTACCCCACTCGTTGCCTCTCCCCAGTTTGAGAAGGTTCCATTGATAAGTACTCTTTGAGTCCAATTCTGTAGCCAGCTGTGGATCCACCTAATAGTTGTTCCATCTAGCCCACTTTTAGCTAGTTTGTTAATCAGAATGTCATGTGGTACTTTGTCAAAAGCTTTGCTGAAGTCAAGATATATGACGTCCACAGCGTTCCCACGGTCCACAAGGGAGGTTACCTTATCAAAAAATGAGATCAAATTTGTCTGACAGGACTTGGTCTTGACAAATCCACGTTGGCTTCTAGTGATCACCGCATTGATTTCAAGGTGTTTACAGATTGACTTCTTTATAATCTGCTCTAGAATTTTCCCAGGGATGGATGTCAGACTGACTGGTCTGTAGTTCCCAGGTTCCTCCTTTTTGCCCTTTTTGAAGATAGGGACAACGTTAGCCCTCCTCCAGTCGTCCGGCACCTCACCCGTCTTCCATGATTTTGCAAAGATAATAGACAAAGGTTCTGAGAGTTCTTCTCTCAGAAGATATATTTAAGAGAAAGAAAAATATATTTAAGAGAAAGAAGTGACTGAAACCATTATGCATTGTGCTTTATAACCATTACGCTTGAGAACTGAAGAAGCCATTAAGCTTTTGTACTTACACTAGCTACTTGTTAATAAATTATATTTACTTACAACTGGTGTGGTCCTTGGAGTACCTGGGAAAGGTACAGGCTTGGTGGCAGCGGAAGGGAGGATTTGGGGGCGAGGGTGCTGCGCTGTATAGCTCTGGGGCCTAAGAAGTGAAGGTGTGTCACAGGGAAGACTGCAGCATTCCAAACCGCTTGACACCTGCACCTGTGCCGGGTCCTTTGTTTCAGGAAAAGAATAAAGGAGCAGTATAAGGCGGGGGTCGTTACATGTGGTGGCTTTAGCGGTGGGATGCGGAAAGTTCCAGTGCTATTCATCTTAAACAGAGGGATCTGGGTACATCCATAGCAGTTACACGTGGAGTTCTGTCAGGAATCACAGAACTGGTATTGAAAACACAGTATAAGGTGGGGGTCGTCACACCTAGCCACCAAAGTAGCCGGCCCCAGGTGCTCTCCGTTCAGGCCCAGGATGGCCAGCCACTTCCAGATGATGGCTGCCAAAGCCTGATAAATTTTCCCTCCTGCCCAAGGCATGCTTGGAGTTGTAGGCTTAAACCTAGGTTTTTATTACATTCTTTAAAAATACTTCATTATTATTATTTATTTATTTATATAGCACCATCAATGTACATGGTGCTGTACAGAGTAAAACAGTAAATAGCAGACCCTGCTGCATAGGCTTACATTCTAATACGTGTTTTTAGATTTTTCTGGTACATTGTACAGCCAGACCTATCACCAATCACAAGTTTCTAACTCATCTGGAAGTGGGTAAACATTTCTGGTCATACATGACACACACACATACTATCCACTTTATAGGTAGAGATTAAAGGTTCTAATGTAATAGATTGAAACCCATACAGACCAGCACGTTTTGTACTGTCGGGACTATATTTATATTTGAATTGTTCAGGAATTTGGGAGCCTTGAAGAATTTGAGGTTTCTGGCAAAATGACAGCACTATTTCCCCACCCTCTTTCCTTTGTTTCAAGTTACCCCTCCCCTGTCTTTTTACCAGCTACTGCTGCCAATGTAATGTTTTCCATGTCAATTCATTATAAAAACATAGAATCATATAATAGTAGAGTTAGAAGGGGACTATAAGGCCATCGAGTCCAACCCCTTGCTCACTGCAGGAATCCACCTTAAAGAATACCTGACAGATAGTTGTCCAGCTGCCTTCTACTGTGGGAGAGGCCACAGCCTCCCTAGGTAATTGGTTCCATTGTCATACTGCTCTTACAGTCAGGAAGTTTTTCCTGATGTCCAGCTGGAATCTGGCTTCCTGTAACTTGAGCCTTTTATTCCGTGTCCTGCACTCTGGGAGGATCGAGAAGAGATCCTGGCCCTCCTCTGTGACAACCTTTTAAGTATTTGAAAAGTGCTATCACCTCTCCCCTCAATCTTCTCTTCTCCAGGCTAAACATGCCCAGTTCTTTCAGTCTCTCTTCATAGGGCTTTGTTTCCAGACCCCTGATCATCCTGGTTGCCCTCCTCTGAACACGCTCCAGCTTGTCTACGTCCTTCTTGAATTATGGAGCCCAGAACTGGACGCAATACTCAAGATGAGGCCGGGCCCTCAGCTATACGACCACTGGATTGCCTCTCATTATTTTTTAGCCTGCATTTTCCGTGATTCGTTTCTGCTCAAAGAGCGTTACACTGCAGCAGCCCGCCCTCGTCTCAGCCCCTCCACCCACTGCCTCCCCTGCCTGTTCCGAGGCATTTGTTTAAGTTACTCTGACACGGGAGGAATAGATGCAGGCAGGGAGATGTGCTTACTTGGAAGTAAGTTCCCCCTGTGCACGGAGGGTACATCTCCACTCCCTCCCACCCCCACTTCTGCAAGGCAGATGCTTTTAGTCCTCCAACGATTTTATACATTACCATGATGCGATTTAAAAGTCACCAAAGGCATGGTAAATCACAAAAGTCGAGGCAAATCGGCACCTACGAATATGCACATCTTAGGGCATTTAAACCGGCGGAGCAGCAAATCGACAGCTGCATCTTGTGACGAGCAATGGGGAAAGGCGCAGCACAGATGAGTTATAGAGCCTGTGTAGATGTAGCCCTAACCAGGGCCAAATAGAGGTTATCACAATTCCTGCTCATGTGGACAAGCATGTCACCCCTATCTATGCTAATTTAGCACAGTTAGGATCATCATCATCCTTGCTCCGGCAACAAATTATCTGCCTTATAAAAAATATTATCTACTTTATGAAGTATATATTGAAAATATGTGCTTTCTTCTAGTACAGTACTAAATCACTCACTCCCACACAGAGTGCTTTCCTCTCAAAGTCATTGAGAACTAGTTTATTTGTTTCTGTTTTGCCATGTAAGGAGTGGAGTGTGGGACAGTATTTCCTCATTGTCTCCATCCGTCTGGGCTGTTGACTGGTGGAGCCCCTCTGCACAATATCGGTCTACCTTTTTGTAGGGTATTTATGTTTGGGTGTCTGTAGCTCCTCTCCCCAGCAAACACACATGCTTTCTACTGTGCAGCAAGCTGTAGAGACAGAATATATATTTGTAATATTTTATTTTTGTAACCACAAAACAAAATAAGGAAATACATAGAAGAAGAAACTTCTATAGATACATTCTCACACTTCAAACAACTCCAGAGTCAGAATGACCCTGTTTGCATGATCTTTATGCTGTGGCATGTGCCAGTGTGTTTGCCTGGATGTGGCTTGTTGTGTCATCTGAAATTGGGTGGCAGGGCTTGTTGGAGGGGGCAACGACCCTCAAATAACCCAACATCAGGGCATAGGTTATGTGGGTTGTTTCCCCCTCTAACAAGCCATGCTACCTGCTTTAGATGTCACAACAAGCCATGCCAGGGTAGGTAGTTAGGCAAATTGCACCTGGCACTTATTACGGAATAAACAATCCACCTTAGCTTGTTTAAGCCATGGTGATCATGCAAACTGGGCCAATATGTATGTATACTGCCTGTTCCTGCATTATTTTCTTGCTCTACTAGATACTGATTTTACATTACTTTATCTTGTTTCTGAATTAATATAAATTGGTGGGATGAGAAGTTAAGTCCATTTATTGTGTATTTAATATACATTGTCTCTCCCTCATCTTCATAGTTAGGCTTCCAGCCATCAACAACCTCCTTGTTCTATCAATAAAGAGCAATTCAGATTTGATTTCCATTGAAAAGTTCACTTCACCAAGAATTATCTTTGTTGTCTGCATGAGTCTCCCATGAAAAATGTACAGGGGAGTTGCTTCTGAGAGATATGCAGACATGTACACACTTAAAGCACCTGTCGTTGTATATTGACGGGGGGGAGGGGAAACAATTGACATGTATTCCAGAAACATTTTGTACTGCATGAAATAACGGAGCTGGATCCATCTGAACTCATAGAACAATTTCTCTAACCACAGATGGAAGAACAAGTCAACTGATTTGACTCACAACTGAGTGAGTCAAATCCTCACTCATTTGTGAAGTTCATAGGGTGTCCTTGAGCCAGCCACATTCTCTCAGCCTCCTGCAGCTCCCTCCTCCCCCCCCCCCCGCTCTGAGGCTGGTGCTTGCGGGTGGGTTGTGGGGGAGGGCATGGATGCTTTTGGGGCCCTTTTTGTTGAGCAGGCAGCAGCAGCAGCAGCAGCAGCAGCAGGGTAGCAGTTCCAGGGATTCAGGTAGTGTCGGAGGACAGCATGTTTTGAATGCAGAGATCATGGATGTTCTAGACCCTCTTCAGCAGCCTTCAGAGCTACCCCACAAGCAGCATCAGCACTCTCAATGAGACTGCTGGAGAGCAGACAGGCTCACCCTTCTCCTGTCCTCCTATGGTGGCCACTCAGATTACAGCAGGAGACTCTGAGTTGCCACAGATGCAAAAAAAGAAGAAGAAGCATAGCCTGGGATCATACACCATCTACCTGCACTACAGGAAGCAGCTGAACGGAGGTAAGATGCTGGCACCTTGGCCCACACTGAGTCTGCATGTGAGAAGGCTGCTTGGAAAAGAGAAGTCAGGCAGCAGGGTGGACAAGAGCAAGAGGGTAGGGACAGGGCAGAGAGAGAGGAGGCCATGGGGTTCAGGCACCTGATGGACCTTCTAGCCCCATATTACATTTTGCACCACATTTAGCATAAGGGTGGTGCCCTCCTCTCCTGGGCAACCAGGGAGAAAGTGCTGGCAGAGCTGCGGGGGGTGATGCACTTCACCGCATGATGCACTTCACATGATGCACTTCACCGCCAACATGTAAAGGAAATGTGGGGCACACCTACCTGTCCCTGAGGGGAGCAGTGGTGGGATCCCGTAGGAACAGGAGCAGCCAGCATTGGTGGGGTGCAGGAGGTGGAGCATAATGGGGTTCTCCTTTTGGCAGAGGTGATGGATGTCTCCCACACGGCAGTGGAAATCAACCAGCTGATGCACCTCTTGGTGGACGTCTGGGCACCATGCTTAAGGAGAGTCGGGTTGGGTACTTTGTGAGCATCTGTTGCATTGCTCACATCTTCCATCTCATAGTGTGGGATGCCTTTCTGTTGGGGGACTTGCAGCGGCATCCACAGTCTCAGAATCATGTCAAGTGATCATGGGACACTTCCCCATCACGTAAAGGGCAGCAAGCTGCTGATGGACTAGCAGTGGTTGGATGCAGAAGCACCCAGCCCTCCCATCAGGATAATGGAGAGAATGTGGTTGTGTATTTTCTGGTTGAACAAGAGGGGGATGACTTCTGTGACCCCCCTTGCATACTGGACAGTCCATAGCTAGGTGCAGCAGGACTTGGCCCACGTTGCCTGGGAATGCCTGTCTTGCCCACCAACCAGCATTGCAAGTAAACAGGTGTTTCCAGTGGTGGGTGACGTTGTGACCCCACTGCACCTGCCTGGATCCTGAGTTAATGGAACAGCTGGTGTGCCTCTACTGGGATAACCCTGTCCCGAACCTTCCTGAGCAAGTGCCACTCCCACGCTGCTTCTGCACCCACCCCTTCCAACTCCTTCCTCCTGTTCTCTTTTGTTTCAGTTTGCCTTCAAAATCTGTGTTCCTTCATTGTGGCACCACAGTTATGACCATTGGAACACGCTGCTGCTCCAGCACAGTGCCTCAGCTCTGATTGGGAGACTGTGCCTGGCAAAGGTGTTTCAGTTAGTTTGCTGCTTTTTAACTCTGACTCTCTGCCTGCTACTAGAGTGGTTCGGTGGCCCCTGCTGTGGTCATACTGAATGTGGCAAGTCATGGGCCTGAGGGTTACATACATCTGGCAGTCATGCCCAATGCTGCCTGCCTCTGCCTGCCACCCGTTCTGCTCTTTCAGTACACGATCTCAATTCTGAGCTTAGAGCATTTCTTCCTGCTCCAGCACAATCCTGCTCCGCACACCGATTCAGGGACTGTGCTTGACATTGGTGTTTCAGTTAGCTGCCCTGCCTGCCTCTCCCTGCCTGGTGCCAGGACAATGTCGTAAGCTACAAGCTTCCACGCACCTGGCATTCACACACTACTGAACTCATTTTGCCTCTGCCCATCTGTCTTTCAGTTCAGTATCTGAACCTGACCCCTGACCCTGTAATTTTTTTGCTGATCTTTAAGTTCAGTACCCCAACTCTGACCTTGTAACTCTTTGCAGCTCCAGCACAGTACCCCCACTCTAATATAGGGACTGCGCCTGCCTGGCAAAGATGTTTCAGTTTGCTGCCACTTCCCTCCTCCACCCACCTGCCTTACTTGTGTCAGAGGTGGGTAAAAGGTGGATCAGGATGATATACAGTAGGTTTTCTGACTTCCATTTGCTTAACAAAAGCAACAATGTTTTCAGATTGCTGAAAAAGAATGTGGGGAAACCAGGGGTGGATTGCTACTCTTTGACCAAGTTTGCATGACATGACAACCCACCATGGATGATCAACCATGGTGTGTTTTCATGACAGCTGAACCTGCATGGTTTCCAAAGGGTGACTTATTTTTCACAAACAAGCCACCTGAGAACCCATGGCTTGTTCTTGGGTTGTTCAGGGTGGCTTGTTTTCAGGGTGGTTGGGATGTCCAAACGTAGCTGGGTGACTTCCTTATGGGTTGTCAGGAACAGCTAGAGAGCCACCCAGCAAGAGTGGGGAAAGCCCCCCTGCCACTCCTTGCAATGTCTCAGAGCTCCCAAGAATCTGTCAGGTAAACGAGTGAACAACCAACCCATGGTGGCTTATTCTCAAGGTGGCTTAGCGAGACATGAGAAGTGACCCTTTCAGTGCAGTGTGTCACCAGTATGCCGGTGCTTTTGGACCTCTCAGCAGCTTTCAATGCCATCAACCATGGTATCCTTCTGGAATGCCTGGGAGGTTTGGGAATCGTGCTTCAGTGGTTCGGATCCTATTTTTCGGGGAGGTTCCAAATGATGATGCTTGGGGATAGCTGCTCCTCAAAGAAGGAGCTGCTGTGTGGGTTACCACAAGGCACCATCCTATCCCCAATGCTGTTTAATATCTACATGAAACCGCTGGGAGAGATCATCCGGAGGCATGGGGCGGGGTGCTATCAGTATGCTGATGACATCCAAATATATTTCTCTATGCCTTTGACAACAGCGTCAGCTAAGGATTATGTGTCTCCTCTGAATGAATGCTTGGAGGCGGTAATGGGCTGGATGAGGAAAAACAAACTGAAGCTGAATCCAGACAAGGCAGAGGTGCTTGCTGTCAAGGGTTCTGACCTGGGTTTGGAGGTGTGTCAACCAGTTCTGGATGCGGCTACACTCGCCCTGAAAGACTGGGTTCACAGCTTGGGGGTGCTTCTAGATCCAGCATTCCAAATGACAGCTCAGGTAGATGCGATGGCCAGGAGTGCCTACTATTAGCTTCAGCTGATACGCCAGCTGCGCCCCTTCCTAGAGTTGGAAGACCTAAAGACGGTAGTGCACACTCTGGTAACTTTGAAGCTTGACTTCTGCAATACGCTCTACATGCCTAGTCTGGAAACTTCAGCTAGTTCAAAATATGGCAGCCAGGTTGGTCACCGGTACATCAAGGGGTGACCATATTACACAAACTTTAAAATCACTTCACTGGCTGCCAATTAGTTTCCAGGCGAAATATAAAGTGTTGGTTATTACCTTTAAAGCCCTACATGGTTTGGGTCCAGGTTACCTGCACGGGATCACCTTCTCCCATACAATCCACCCCACACACTCAGGTCCTCTGGGAAGAATTTATTTCAGCCAGCCAGAACTAGATTGACAACTGTTACCCAGAGGACCTTTTCTTCTGCTACTCCCAGACTGTGGAATGGCCTGCCGGGAGAGTTCCGCCAACTCCACTGCCTCTCTGAATATAAAAGAGCTATAAAAACTTATCTCTTCCGGCAAGCCTACTCAGTCGAATTTTAAGAAGTCTGGCTGTTATTATAACAATGCATTAGTTTTATATGTTTTAATCAGTTTTATGTATTCTATAACACTTTTGTATTTTACATTCCCATTCTCGATCCAGAGGGAGAGGCAGGTAAGAATTATTATTATTATTATTATTATTATTATTATTATTATAACCCTATTCCAGCACAGTGATTCCAACACTAAACAAGGACTGCCTACCTTGCAAGGGTGTTTTGGTTAGCTGCTGCTGCCTGCCTGCAAATTTCATTCAATTCTGCCAAGTAATTTTAAAAAGTTATGTGCCACTTAAACAACAAAAAGAATTCCCTCAAACTGGAAAGGTGACTAAGCCAAAAACCACTGTATTTATTTATCTGAAATTTGGCAAGTTCCAGAAAAGTCTACTATACTTGAAAATTTCATCCAGTTTTGTCGAAAAGTTATACGTGCTTGTTCATTTCCCCATAATTGTCCATGTAGAGAATGGAAGGTTCAGATTCTGCAAAGCCTGGCCCTGCCCTGCACTTGACGTGAAGCAGGTCATGCCCAAACCGGTCCAAGGTGAAGTGACCTGCTATCCAAAGCACCACTGCATGTTTTGAATCAAGTCTTCTTTTCTGTGCACATCCCGATTTAGCATGCTAAAAAGATTGTTCTTTTCATCAATTATATGTCAGACCCAATTTCTGATAGGTCATGGGATAAGGAAAGCATCTTACTCTATTTCGGGGAAGGGGAGGCAACAGATGAGTGAAACAAACTTTATGAATTTGGAAAATCCATGACTGGACCTCCCAAGGTTTCCCTCTTTAATTAAAAGCAGCTGTGATTCTCCCTCCCAAATTGGATCAAGGCAGTGACACTGGGAGAAGCAGCGATTAACTCCTTCCCCCATGCCAATTATCTGATCTAAATTGCCCCCCCCCCCCCAATGCTGTTATTTCCCCACTGATCCCCATCAGAACAGACAGCAGCTTCAGGAGGGTAAAGCAGCAAAACAACATGAAGGGGATGTCTTGACACACACACACCCATCTCCTTCTTTCCTGGAGTTGCTGCTGCTGCTATCCCAACCCAGTTCTGGAGTCTCTCTGGTTGCTTTAACTAAAAGTAGAAATACTGGGAGATTCAATGACAGATCTCCTGCACTGCATGTATTTTGGCCCTATGTTTTCAGTATACCAATATGTTTCATGATTTTACATTTTTCCCTCTTCATATTACTGGGGCGGGGGTGGAAATCAAATTCAACCCTCACTCATGACTTAAATACATTTCTTATAAATTTTAATACTGGTGCCTTAGTACACTTAACAGCCACAGGGGAACTGGGAACTAGGAGAAATTACATGGAAAGTCAGTGAGAAAATATCTGGTTTCATCTTTATAATGCAGTAAAGAAAGGCATGCATTGAAAAATGCATGCTTTAATATTGTACACAGCCTGCATTGGGTGCTATGGGGAATGAATAGATTAGGCCTGAAAGCTGTCCATTTTTTTTAAAAAAAAAAATTTTTAAAGCACATTTTTGTGTGAGTGGTGGTGACTAATTTAAAACTACATGGGGCGGTGATGGTTACAATTTTGATGTCTGTGTTCATATGTGCATAGCATGGAAAGGTGTCAGTAAAGAGGTGAGCACTCTGAAGCTGAGTTTATAACCACCCCAACCTCATCTATTACCGGGAGTACTTCTGATCTAAAGAACATTCTCTTCAAGGGAGGCAACCGAGATGTGGATCAGATTAATGGTGGAAAAGGGAATTATTCTGAGACTCTGGAAAGACTGAGCTCCCTTAGCAGAGGCAGAATGGATAACTAGCTTTACTCAAATTACACCTCTTGGGAGTGTGATTTATAAAACACAGAACAGGGGAGATTTATTCAAAAACATATGGAAACCATTTATGGATTATGTTGATGGGTCTGGGATTAATGTATGAAAATATGTAATACTGCTACATTTGTTGGAAGGATTGCTACATAATGAAGGCTTCATCTAAAAATTATGCATTCCCTCTTCAAGTCATGTGTTCAAAGGGTAGTGCAGGGGAGGTAAAAGGGATTCCTTTGTTTTGGGGGCAGCTTGTTGGTTTGGGGTTAGTGTGTTTCTTGTTTTTTGAAAGATCATTTAGGAATGAGTGGGTAGCCATACTGTGAATTGGCCTGGGGGTGAAGAAGACACAGAGCTATACAGCTTGGGTGTAATCCTGAGAAATGCTGAACACTCCAACTTTGGATAACAAGATGGAGTCAGCAAAGTAGGCGAAAGCTTTTGAGTAAGAGAGAAACAAGAGAATGTGAATCAGACTATGAAGCATTAAAAAAAAAAAGAAGTAAGCTGTATGGGTCCATAAGAAAAAATCCACAATCCACAGTCCAGGCAAGATGTTGTGGGTGAAGTGGGGTGATGATTTGATGTTGAAGTCATGAAGTCTGCATGGTTCGTGTCTTGTGATGGAGTGAAGGAAGAGGTCCATACTTAAATGGATTAGGCTGTACTACATGTTCTGCAGGTTTCACATTACACAAAGGACTGTTGAGATAAACAAACACATAGGGCAGTATCCAGTGTGGTGCAACCACTAACATCCACTAATGCAAAGTGGGAGATATGGTTTCACCTAGCTACAGTTATCCATGCTCTGATAACCTCTCGTTTGGATTATTACGTGGGGCTGCTTTGAAAACAGTCCAGAAGCTTCAGCTGGTACAAAACAGGGCAGCCCGTTTACTAACAGGGACTGGCCGGTGAGATCACATTACGCCAGTCCTTTTACAATTTCATTGGCTGCCAGTCCAGATCCGGGACCAATTCAAAGTGCTGGTACTAACATTCAAAGCCGTAAACGGCTTGGGGCCAGGTTATTTGAAGGAACGTCTCCTCCCATATGTACCTGCCCGGACCTTAAGATCATCCAAAGCGGCCCTTCTCTGTGAGCCACTGCCAAAGGAAGTGAGGCAGGTGGCCACTAGGAGGAGGGCCTTCTCTGCTGTGGCACCCTGGCTGTGGAATGAGCTCCGCAGAGAGGTTTGCCTGGCGCCTACACTGTACTTGCCAGCTGAAGACCTTTTTATTTTCTCAGCATTTTAACACCTAATTTAACTTAAATTTAAACCATTTTTTAATTCTGTATTTTAACCTATATCAATTTTTGCTGTGTGGTTTTAACCTGGTTGTGCTTTTTATATTGTATTTTGTATTAGTGCAACACCAATAGCATTAACTGTTTCATGTTTTAAGATTGTTGGTTGTTTTTATGCTCTTCATGGTTTTAATTTTTGTGAACCACCCAGAGAGCTTCGGCTATTGGGCGGTATAAAAATGTAATAAATAAATAAAATAAATAGTATGGGGCATGGAATCAGTTCTTGCATATTTTTCACAGGCTTCCTGAATGAAACGGGGCTCAAGAGATTACAATGTAAGATGGCCCTTGTTAAAGACTCTGGTCTAGATCCAAAGAAGGGTGAGGCCAATTCCACTTGCCCTTGCTATGCAGAGCATTGGGTTTTTGTGTTTCTGTGTCAGACAATAATGATTTGACTATGGCTTTAAAGTGATCTTAACAGGCTGGAGCACTGCACTGAAAACAACAGAATGAAATTTAATAGGGATAAATGCCAAGTTCTAAATCTAGGGAAAAGAAACCAAATGAACAGTTACAAGATGTAGAATACTTGGCTCAGCAATACTATGGCCATAGCTAGACCTAAGGTTTATCCCTGGATTGTCCAGGGGTCAAACCTGTTCATCTAGGTTACACACAAGGGATCCAGTGCTCAGGCAGGGGCGAACCCTGGATGATCCCAGGATAAACCTTAGGTCTAGCTGTGGCCTACAAATGAGAAGGATTTTGGAATTGTTGTAGATCACAAGCTGAATATGAACCAACATTGTGATGTGGCAGCAAAAAAAGCAAATTCTATTTTGGGCTGCATTAATAGGAGTATAGCTTCCAAATCGCGTGAGGTACTGTTTCCTCTGTATTCAGCCTTGGTTAGGCCTCATCTAGGGCTCATCTACACTAAGCAGATATTTCACTATGAAAGTGGTATGAAAACGGTATTTAAAAGGCAGGAGCCACACTACTGCTTTATAGTGGTATTGAAGTGCACTAACAACTGTTGGGACCCATGACACATACCATATACTGCTTTCATACCACTTTCAGAGTGTTATATCCTGCTTGGTGTAGAGCTGTCATGGGCCCCAACAGTTGTCAGTGCACTTCATTACCACTATAAAGCAGTAGTGTAGATCCTGCAGTGCACTTCAATATCACTATAAAGCAGTAGTGTGGCTCCTGCCTTTTATATACCACTTTCATACCACTTTCATAGTGGAATATCCTGCTTGGTGTAGATGAGCCCCTAGAGAGTATTGTGTCAGTTCTGGGCTCCACAATTCAAGAAGGACGCAGACAAGCTGGAGCACGTTCAGAGGAGGGCAACCAGGATGATCAGGGGTCTGGAAACAAAGCCCTATGAGGAGAGACTGAAACAACTGGGCATGTTTAGCCTCAGGGCCGGTGCCAGACTATTTTGTGCCCTAGGCAAGGTGAGCTACTTGCACACACACACCCAATTTTTTTTTTGCTGTCTTCGATTTTTAAGAACAGATGTTGAAGCAGGAATTACACCAGTTGCTGCATGCATACAAATGACACCTGCTGAAATTCCCTTTTCTATACAGGCAAACCTCACCATTGGGACACAATCCACTGAACTGTTGTGCAGCTCCTATTCCTTTCAATGAGACTCAAATGGGGAAACTCCTTAGGGAATTGGGCCATATTTAAACAAATGGGAAAGAGCCTCTTGAAGGTTTCACCTCATGCACCACAACATTTTGGGCTAGCCTTGGAATTGGGCTTATTTATTTTTATTATTTATTTATTGCATTTCTATACCGCCCAATATCCGAAGCTTGCATCCTGATCATAAATATAGTTATTTGTAGACACATTCAAAAAATCCCTAACAAATTGTGGGTGAGGCTGCCCAAGGCGTTCATTAAATGTAATTAAACAAATTAAACTGGGGGTCTCATACCTGCTAGGTAACTTCCTTTTCTTTGATTTATGGCCCCTTTGGGTTCAGACAGAACCCATTTTGGCAGGGCTGGTCTCTCTGATCTGTATTTTACAAGAAACGGATGTGCTAAAAGAAGCAACAAGCCAACAGTACTTCTGGTTGCATTTTCAGCCTGATTTATAGAGCTATAAAACTATCTGTATCGGGGGAGCTCCCACTGACTCTAAAAGGGCTATGAACATTTCTGTTCATACACCCACTCCTACTTTAGGATCGCTGAACCAGTTTCAGAAATAGCACTGAAAGCTATGCTCTCCCCCCACCCCCTTATTTTGGAAGTGTTAACATAAACTGCTCAAACTGCACAGTAGATGGAGCTGAGCTAGCATCAGAAAAAAGATAGAACAGCTGGCAGCAGGAATGAGCTGGAGATTTATCATCATCATCATCATCATCATCATCATCATCATCATCATCATCATCATCCAACAACAACATCTTGTTATTATTTAAATTCATAAGCCACCAAAATGACTCAGAATGTCCTGATGTATAATAGTACTTTTGTTGTATTAATAGTAGTAGTATTAGCACCATTGCTGTATATGGGGCTTTGCACATAGCAAAAAGACTGGTCTCTGCCCCCAGAGCTCAAGAGCTACGTTTCAACAGGGGGGGAGACCCACAGCCAGAGGAGGAAAGGAGAGGTGAGGAACATGGGATGAATGCCACAAAATGCAGTTACATATTCTTAGGCTTTCTTTTAAGAGAGCATGAAAGGGAATAAGGCAAGAGGTGTCATGGAAGAGAAGGGCTGTTTGGAGGGACTGGAAGAACAAGAGGCGTCATCGTCACATGTCCTATGAAGGGGGAGCTCCAAACATAGGGGCCAAGAAGGGCAAACATGTATGAAACCTGTTAGGAGAACTTCCAGGTGGCTGAAGAGGGCAGAGATGGATCAGTTATTATTGTTGTTGCTATTATAAATAATATTTATATAGCGCCATCAATTTTCATGGTGCTGTACAGAACAAAATAAAACAGAATACAAAACACCCTGCCCTATGGCTTACATTCTAAAATCTCAATAACAAACGAACAGGGAGGGGAAAGGCCAACCAGCATGGGGGACAATAAAACAAATAATAAGAACTAGTATCATCACACTACGGATTATAGCAGTGCCTGGAAACGGCTGCCACAAGACACAGCGCATGATGGCCACCAATGCAGGTGGCTGTAAAGGAGGATCAGGCAACTTCGTGGAGGATAAGGCTACCAGTCATGAAAGCTATATGCTATCTCCAGGGTCAGAGGCAGCATACAGTTGAATACTAGTTGCCATCAGAGAACACCAGTAGGAGGCAGAGAGTGTCCTGCTTGTGGGCTTCCCCTAAGCATCTGGTTGGCCACTCCGTGAGAAGCAGAATGCTGGAGTACAAATGCCTAGCAATTAGCTGCCGTTTCAGCCACCTCCCTCAACCTTATGGTAGGGCTGGCCCTGCTTTGGAATCTAGTGATGCACATGCATATGTACACCAGCTCTTGTTTTATTTATTTATTTGTTTGTTTGTTTATTACATTTTTATACCGCCCAATAGCTGAAGCTCTCTGGGTGGTTCACAATGCCCAGATGTTTTGATGCCCAGATGTTGAATGTTTGGACTGGCTCCATTGAAAAGCATAGCACTGGAAAACTCAAACTGGTGGAGAGTGGGGGAAAGCCAAAATGTTTATTTCAGTTACTTCTTTTGTGAAATCTGCAAGATCACAAATGAAACCAATAATGTGTTCCACAGTGTAAACTCTAGGTTATACACTCTGCAACTGAAATGTTGCATCCCAACATTTTTGTACTGAATCCTGCATGCTCAGTTTCACTCTCAGTACAGGTTCTCTGAGTTGCGCATGAGAAGTGCTTTGGACCCTACTGAAGTGCTAAATAAACAAAGCAGTGGTACAAACCACAGCAGCAACAGCAGCCACTTCAGTGCACCCACCTGCTGTGCCCCATCCAAGCCCGTTTCCCTTTTCTGGCCAAAGATGGTAGCGGCAACGGCAGCAGATGCATTGCCCCAAGCACCTGCATTTCGGGCCGTGTGGTTCGTGCAGGTGATGTGACCCAGACTTGCTCAGCCCATCTGCTGAGCAGCAGGGAAGAGTCAGGTTAGTGGAAAGAAGGCAGGACCTGCTATGGAGGATCCTACGAACCTTTGGAATTATGTCCCACTGAGTAGAATGGGATTTACTTCCAGGCAAGCTGAAAGAACAAAAGGTCTGTGTCTATGTGGGTGATTTAACAGGAATAAACCTTTCCACCATAAATGAACTTATCCTTCTATGGCTGCAGTCCTATATATACTTACCTAGAAGTAATTCCCATTGAACTCAATAGGAGTTACTTCTGAGTAGACATGCATGAGATGGTGCAATAAATGGATTTTATGAACTGTTTTAAATGAAGTATTTTACAATGATTTTGGATGGAATGGTTATATCTGAATTAACGTCAGTATGGACAGACTGAATCTAATTCGATCATAGCATCTTTCCTATATAAGTAATGAACTTTCCTAACAACTGGTTTATCTTTTATCAGCCTCAGCCCCTCCCACCTACAATAGAGATCATGGTGGGGAACCCCTTGCAGCTAGAGAGCTAGGGCTCATCTACACTAAGCAGGATATTCCACTATGAAAGTGGTATGAAAACGTTATATAAAAGCAGGAGCCACACCATTGCTTTATAGCGGTATTGAAGTGCACTACAGGATCTACACTACTGCTTTATAGTGGTTCTGAAGTATGCTGACAACTGTTGGGGCCCATGTCACATCCACACCAAGCAGGATATAGCAGTATGAAAGCAGTATATGCTCTATGTCAATGGGCCCCAACAGTTGTCAGAGCACTTCAATACCGCTATATAAAGCAGCAGTGTGGCTCCTGCCTTTCATATACCGCTTTCATAGTGGAATATCCTGCTTGGTGTAGATGAGCCCCTGAATTCAATTTAGGAGAGGGGGGGCTGTAATCCAGTGGTGGGTGGGGCCAAAGGCAAGGGGGGGCAACAAAACAAACAACAAACAGCAACAACAAACAAACGCCCAGGCCCCTTTCAGAATGGGGAAAGAACCACGCAAAAGTCTGGAAACCACCAAACAATCGGTGGTTGGGGGAAAGGGGGTGGGGCCAGGGAAAGAGCTATCTGAGTAACCCCAAAAAGCTGGATTGGGACCCCAGGAGTTCCAGACTTGGCCCCCGGGCCAGAGGTCCCACACCCTTGCTATAGATCATGTATTATAACACTGACTCACCTGATAGAGTTGTTGTAAGGATTACCACTAGTTCATACACTTGGAAGCAGTATACAAATGGTGGTGATGATGATGATGATGATGGTGATGATGATGATGATGATGATGATGATGATGGGTAGTTCTGCTAGGTAAAGGAGGATTTCAGAATTGAATTAACAGTGCAATTCTGAGCATGTTTACTCAGAAGCTGGTCCCATTGTGCTCAGCGGAGTTTATTCTCTACTAAGTGTGTTGGAGATCATTACCTACAGTATCTGCAGACTATTTGGGCTGGGATCTCCCCAAACGAATTCATATTGTGCATCTATATTCTTCTAATCAATTGACAATTTGACTGAAATGTCAACTGACTGTTTCTGTGGATGTGATTTTCTTAATCCTTCTAGTTGATTTGCATGTTTAACGAATTCTAGAGAAAGAGAAGAAAGGGGACGGGGTATTTAGAAGTTGCATTTTTGAGTATCTTGTTTCTAGTGCAATGAAAATTCTACTGGGCCATGTGTGCAGTCTACCATTTTGTATATTAGTGAGACTCATCATAACTCTAACATCATCACCACTGAATCTTGGATGTAGGAGTTTTGCAGCACAGTAATGGTCTGTAACAATATTATTTTAAAATGCTTTTTTAACAGTGTAATCCTTATTCAGAAGTAAGCCGCACTGAATTAAATGGGGCTTACTCCCTAGTAAGTGGGTATGTAACTGCAGCCTAAAATGCATTTCACTCATTGCTGTGAAAACTCCACTTTGCAGACTATTTAACATAAGAAGCCAATATTACAGAAGAAGTAATGTTTTATTATACTTGGGGACAAACATATTGTAAAAATTCTGTGTCTTCTAGAACTGACTTGTTTCAAAAATGACAGGCATATCAGCATTTGTCTGAGTTGACTGACAATAGAGGATGTCTTTAGCCTAATTCTTAGACTCAAAGGAGAAGTGACCCAAACCTCTCTCTCTCTCTCTCTGCAGCTTACTGTTTTACTCTGTACAGCACCATGTACACTGATGGTGCTATATAAATAAATAAATAAATAATAATAATAATAATAATAATAATAATAATAATAATAATAGAAGTTGCAATCTGCTGTTAAGGCTGGCAAGAGGGACTTCTTAAGCTTTGGAGCTCAGTGGTTTCCCCACTAAAAGTCACCCCTAGCTGCTACCTGTAGGAGAAATAACGGAAGGGCCTCATTTTGTTTCCACTTCAGGGAGAAAGGTAGCTTGGAGAAGTTTATGTTGCCTGGAACAGAGGGCAGCAAGCACAATAATACAAGCCAACCACCTCAGTGAGAATTAGGTCTCAGTCAACTGCTAAAAACACACCTTGCATTTTAGAAGCAAGGGCTCCTAATAGCACATGAAGTTACCCAAGCTGCTGCTTGTAAGCAAAGGACACTTCTGGAAAGGGGAATTTGGAACAAGCTTTTGGGGGGAGGTGACCGCTGTGGCCCATCGAGGCAGTTTGCTGGAGTCTGGCATTTGATTCCCAGTCGTAGCTGGTCAGACGCTTCCGTGAACCCCAAGTAGGGCATGGAGGCAGCAGTTGGTCCTGCCCTGTTGTTTTGCATCCCATATCTGTAATGTTTTTGGCTACCTTGCCACTGAACATGGTAGACTGATCTAGCTGACTTGGTTCAAAGTTGTTCCTAGGCCTGCCCTTAATAAACTGCCCACCTTCACGGTTATCAGCACATCTTGTGGCTGGGAATTCCCATGTGCTCCTTTCCTCAGTCCCCCTCCCAGTCTAAACTGAGTGTCCTCAGAGTTATATGGGGGCGGGTGTGTGTGTGCACTGAGCTGGATTGGACAATACTGCTCCCTTGAGCCGGCCCACAACTCAGCACCCAGCACACTCGCTCCAGTGAAAGCCCCAGCATCTATTTCTTGTTCGCATGTTCAGGGCAGAGGACGGAAGTGGGGTACCGCAGGGCCCAGTGCTCTTCAACATTTTTATTAATGATTTGGATGAGGAGGTGCAGGGAATGCTGATCAAATTTGCAGATGACACAAAATTGGGTGGGATAGCGAATACCCTGGAAGACAGAAGCAAACTTCAAAGTGATCTTGATAGGCTGGAGTGCTGGGCTGAACACAACAGAATGAAATTTAATGCCAAGTTCTACACCTAGGAAATAGAAACCAAATGCACAGTTATGAGATGGGGGATACTTGGCTCAGCAATACTTCAAGCAAGAAGGATCTTGGAATTGTTGTAGATCACAAGCTGAATATGAGCCAACAGTGTGATGTAGCTGCAAAAAAAGGAAATGTTATTTGGGGCTGCATTAATAGTAGTATAGCTTCCAAATCATGCGAGATACTGGTTCCCCTCTATTCAGCACTGGTTAGGCCTCATTTTGAGTATTGTGTCCAGTTCTGGGCGCCACACTTCAAGGACGCAGACAAGCTGGAGCATGTTCAGAGGAGGGCAACGAGGATGATCATAACAAAGCCTTATGAGGAGAGACTGAAAGAACTGGGCATGTTTAGCCTGGAGAAGAGAAGATTGCCCCTTATGCCTGGAATGCTCTTCCAGAACACTTGAGAACTACCAACTCAATCACAGCTTTTAAAACTCAGCTAAAAACTTTTCTTTTCCCTATAGCTTTTAAATATTGAGATTGTTCTGACTCTATACTGTTAGCTTCACCCTACCCGGTGCCTGTTTACACTTCCCTGTGCCTGTTTGCATTCTCTTCCCTCCTTATTGTTTACTACAACTTTATTAGATTGTAAGCCTATGCGGCAGGGTCTTGCTATTTACTGTGTATAATCTGTACAGCACCATGTACATCGATGGTGCTATATAAATAATAATAATAATAATTGAGGGGAGACATGATAGCACACTTTAAATATTTGTAAGGTTGTCACACAGAGGAGGGCCAGGATCTCTTCTCCATCCTCCCAGAGTGCAGGACATGGAATAACAGGCTCAAATTACAGGAAGCCAGATTCCAGCTGGACGTCAGAGGTTGTGGGCTGTCCCATACTAGAGGCATTCAAGAGGCAGCTGGACAACCATCAGTCGGGGATGCTTTGAGGTGGATTCCTGCACTGAGCTTGGGGTTGGACTCGATGGCCTTTTAGGTCCCTTCCAGGTCTACTACGCTATGATTCTAAGGGAATGCACTAAATGTCCCAGCTCCTCCGCTTCGTGGCTTGCGTGGGGTCAATTGGGATCTCTCCATGGTGCTCTGAAGTTTGTGACATGTAATACTCTCATCCTGGTCCCTCCTTTTTGAAAGGATAAGCTTCATCCATACCTGCTTCCCTCGGATTATCCCCGTAGTGGTTGTTGTTGTTTTTGCTACTGTGCGACAGTGATCCTTTGCATACCAGGAAGTGAGGCTAAGGGCGGGGGGGGGGGGAAATGTAAAAAATCATAATTCAATTCAAATTTGGTATGCTTAAAACTCTGGAGAGTTTTAAGCTCTGTCACAATTTTGGTGTCTTTATCTTTAAAGCTTATGCAGATGTAAGCATTTCTTTAAAATCCTGCTCCTGCGTCCCAGCGGCAGCTCGGAAGATACGCTCAAAATGTAGGGGTTAAATACGGTGAATCTGTTTGCTTTATTGCACAATTAAGGCAGGATTCATGGGAGTGCTTCACAATCAAAGCAGATTGTAAGGCGGAAAACTCCTGAGTCCTTTGCATGCAATTCGCAGTGATTGCACAGTATAACGCTGGTGTGATGAAGCTCGATAAGTGGCGAATATTTTCTCTTGGGGGAGGGGCATAATGAAAGCGGAGACTTGGGTGGTAGTAGCAGTAGTGGAGCAGCGGGAGAGGCTGCGGCTCAGGAATTGCCCTGCCGTCGAGCCGGGTCCTGTTGCGCCGCTGCAGCTGCGCTGCGCTCAAGGAGCCGTTGCTGTGGCTCCCCCGTCCCGTCGGGGCTACGTGGCGTCAGCGGCGTTCAATGGAAAGGGAAGCCGCTCCTCTCGCTCGCCACTGCCCCACTGAGCCGCTCCCGAGGCGACAAAGACACCAAAGGGAGCGTGATTTGTTGGTTCGGGCCGCAGGCGAACGGCGAGAAGAAAGGAGAGGCCGCCTCGGCCCTTGAAAAGCGCCGCCGCCGCCGCCGCCGCCGCCTCGCTTCGCGGTCCTTTGGAGCCGCCGCCGCCGCCGCCTATTCTCCGGGGGCGCTCGGGCGTGGGATTCCCAACTTATTGTCACGGCCTCGTTATTAATCGTCCTCATCTGGGTTTAATTGAGCCGCCAAGGACTTTCGCCCAAGGGTCGAGGCAGGGGGAAAGGCGCGCTCTCAAGCGGAGGCCGCGCTCGCAGGGGCGCCGGAGAGGCCCGGCCGGGTTGGCACAAGAGAAAGGGCGCGCGGAAGGCGGCGGCGGCGGCGCTGCCGTTGTCCCGCTGAGTGGCGGAGCAGGCCTCCCTCCCAAGGCCGCCGCAAGGAGCCCCTCCGAGCGCATCGGAATGCCCAGCCGGGGCCCGGCCTTGCCCTCCGCCTTCCCCTGGCAGCCCCCCTCTGCTCCCGCGCGCTCCCCGGCGGGCACTTGGCGTCCAGCCGGTCCGGGAGAGCGAGGGCCGCGAGAGGCAGAGAGAAGGCGCGGGCGGGATCGGGTCGCCCCAGCCTTGGCACCGCTTCGGGCGACGACAGGCGGGCGTGGGAAGAGCCGCCGCCGCCCGGCTCCTCGTGGCCCCAAAGCCGGGCGCGCGCTCGCCTGGGCTACCGGCAGGTGAGGCTCGGCGGCTGCGGAGAAGGCCCGCCTCGCCCGCCGCGGCGACAGCCTCGCACCTGCCGAGGACGAGGCGCGGGCGGGGCTCTCGCGCCTCGCCTCCGCCTGGACCGGGCTGGAAACCGCTGCGCGTGGGGGGGGGGGGGCAACGACGAGAGGAGGCCGCCTTCGCGCAGGCGGAGGGGGCCTGGCGGGGTCGCCGGCTCCGAGGGGGCCTGCAGCGTGCCATCTTGTGCCTGGCTACTCCGAAGGAAGCCATACCACGTTCGATCCGAGGTGAGGGTGTGTTGGGTGGCAGCCGAAATCGGCCGTCCTCGGAGCAAGCCTGACGAAGAGCGGGCAGTCGGTCCCGCAGGCAAAACCGCACCCGCCGCCCACGCCAAGAACTTCGGCTTGACTCGGCTACGGAGGCCGCACGGAGACCCGCTTCCGCCGGTGGCTGTTCCGGTGCTTGTGCCCAGAGGGCAGAGCCGGCCCAAGTGAATCGACTGCCTGAGGCGGAGCTGCACCGGGACTCCCCCCCCCCCGCTCCCAAATGACAAGGGACGTTGCCGCCGCCGCCAAGTTCCGTCGGCCCCTGAAGCGGAGCCCACCCCTCGGAAGGGAGGTGTGAGCGACCCGTCGGCGGCCTTCCTAGGGCACGCCAGATGCGCAGCCTGAGCCGCGGCCGGGTTTCCTGCGGTCTCCAACGAGGCGGCATCGCGAGGGCGCGCCCCGCCTCCGTGGCTTGGTTCAAACCCAACCCGTGGCTACCTTTCGGGAACGGCGATCCGGCAAAGCCCGGGCCTTCTCCCTCGCCGCCGTTTGCCCTTTCCCCTTTAAGTCTTTTACAAGCCCTCCAGCCGCTTGTAACCGAATCCCGGGGGAGTTTTGACAAGTTCAGACTTCAGTCGGAGCCCGGTGGAAATTGTGGAGTCCAGAAAACTGAAGGTGGGGAGGCCATCAGAGCCCTTCAGCCACCTGGTGAAGGAGGCAGCGGAGCCCAAGGGCTGAATTCCTTTGCCTCGCCCCTGCTTCTCTTTTATCCCTCACCCAGGCCGCCTGCCAAAACCCAGGGCTCCCCCACGGAGCCCAACCTCAAAGCTGCTCTTCCAAGAGCTTGCTTTCTCAGGGGGGCAACATCTCATAGCCAGCTGGTCAAGTCTCTCCCATCCAATTACAGGCTGGCAGCCTGACCCACAGCCAAACAGGGTGCTTTGGTGCTATTCACATGACACCTCTGTCCTAAACTGAAGCAGTAATTCAGTGGAACTAATTCCCATGAGAGCAGTGAACAGCTACAGTCCTCTGCACAGCTATTGGAGAGCAAGTCTCAGTGAACTTACTCAGTGCAACTTACTTCAGAGTAAGCATGCAGAGGTTTGGACCAGAAACTAGACAAAGCAGAAGTATTGTGCTGCATTCAATGAGGTTTACCCCCCCTCCCTTAAGTGTGCATAGGATTGCAACTTGAGTTAGAGAGGACTTCTATATTTTCCGCATCAGCTTTCACCACATTTCCTCTCCCTCCTACATGACTGCTGCAATCCTAGCCCTTTTATTTGGAAATGCAATTACCAATTCCAATTTGGTGCATTCTCTTCCCCTCCTTATTGTTTTATTATTTTATTAGAATGTAAGCCTATGCGGCAGGGTCTTGCTATTTTATTGTTTTACTCTGTACAGCACCATGTACATTGATGGCGCTATATAAATAAATAATAATAATAATAACTTACATGTACTATGTGATAAGTAACCATATATGCCTATCTATGTCTAGTCAGAAGTAAGCTCCGTTGAGTTCAATGGGTCCTTTCCCCATAAGCGAGTATAGGACTGAAGTGTGTTTAGGGTCCCCCTACCAAAAACTAACAAGCAAGTCCCATTCACGTCAACATTTTCAATAAGCAGGATTTACTTATATATTTTTCTGTTGCAAAGATTAGAATGTAAGGCTGTAATCTTGGGAGTAAGTCTTATTGAATTCAATAGAAATTGCTTCCAAGTAAATATACATAGGATCCAGCTTCACCTATGCTTGTTTATGGTGGTCTCAGTCTCAATAATACCAACGATGAGATTCCATACATATCTATTCAGATAACTTTTAACTATTAAGATAACTTGTCTTACCAAGTTCAATGGGTCTTACTCCCAGATAAGTCTGTATAGGATTACAGTCTAATTAAATTTTAGCTTTAACTTGTCGGATGGATGCAGATTTGCACAACTTTTGATTCACAGCCATTGAAACCCACTCATTTGAATCAGTTGCCTCCAGAATTGTAGTCCTTGAAATAAGCATGCTTTGGAGAACAAGATTTTGTGGAAACAGGTTTTGAATGGAAAATCCCGATAGATACCTCCCTATTCTTGCAAGCTGTCAGAAAAGGATGAGGCACCAATCAAAGTAAGCTCACTCAGAAATCCCATTTATGCTAACTGGGCTTATTTTCCAAGTTATGTACACTTGGGAATCTATTTTAAAAATATTCTGCCTTTGATTTTCTTCATAAGGAAAGCAATCTAATGGTTTGTATTACAAAGCTAAACACTTTACTTGGAAGTAAGACCCCTGAAATCAATGGAACTTCCTTCCAACGTGGGACATTACCTGTGCAACTTGCATTGGGGTTGGGGTAGGGGTTGAGAGCTAGATGATAAACACAATAAACTTTTCTGGAGAACCCAGAGATAAAATCCTATGGAAACTTTTAGTCCTGCCAGGGTGGGAAGGCCACATCCTGCCCTGTTGACCCAAGGTCGTTTAAAATTAATTTATTTATCAAATATAGCTATTAATATAAACGATAATAAATTTTCAACTGTACAATATTTTACACAGTACACAGAGCCCCTTTGTCAGGGCGCGGCGGAAGAACAGGGGGCCGAGAGCAGCGGGGCAGCAGTCCACAGTGAAAGCCTGCGGGATGCTCTAGTCCTTTGAGATCAGTTCTTCCCAGGGGAGCAACCCACCCTCCTCCCTCCCTCCCAGCCGGTCTTTCGGTGAAGGGTCGGGAAGGGGGCCAAAGCATCTGGCGGACCTTTCCTCCAGGACGGCTAGTGAGGAGGCTCCTGAGGTGGCCTGCCCAGGCCCAGGTCCTCAAGGGTGCCTGTGAAGAAGCCGTGGTGCTCTATGAGAGGTGGTACATGCTGTAGCCCACATGCGCAGCGTAAAGTCCCACGGGGGTGACAGGCAGGGCGGCGCGCTGGAAGGGGCCTGACGAGGCATACAACGAGGCGCCGGCCACGGCTGGGCCGCCCAGCGGGAAGGAGATGCCAAAGGCGGTGGGGGGCAGCATGGGCTTGGCTGCCATCTTGAGCTTCTCCAGCTCAGCCTCCTGCAGGCGCTTGGCCTTGGCACGCCGGTTCTGGAACCAAATCTTGACCTGGGTCTCGGTGAGGCTCAGGGAACTGGAGAACTCAGCCCGCTCGGCAATGGACAGGTATTGCTTCTGCCGAAACTTCCTCTCCAGCGCCAGTAGCTGCGCTGTGGTGAAGGGCGTCCGTGGCTTGCGGTTGGTCTTGTGCTTCCGGAGGGTGCAGGCCGGTGGGCTAGCGCGCCCTGCAGAAACAGTAATGATGCCCATTAAGCCCTGACCAGCCCCCAGGCACAGCAAAGGAAGACAGGCCCCATCCCATGGCAACCCCAGGGCCCGGCCGGCCCTCACCCCACTGCAGCTCGAGGGGGCAGAAGGCAGGAGCCTGGAAGGGGTCCCCTCTGTTTCTTGTCCTATGGGGCCAAAGACCCAGGGCTTGACCTAGCATGCCGCCACCTCGCATTGCAAGGGAACTGGAATTTTGTCCCCTGCTGGTGGTTTGGCCCTTAGGGGAGCACTTTCTAAAGCGCTGTGGGATGCAATCCTGACTCAATTACCAGGAAGTAAGCTTCACTGACCTCAATGGGACTTACTTCAGAGTAAATATGTTTAGAAACAGCCTGTAAAATTAAGTTCTGTTTGACAGCTTGATCCATAATCCGCTTAGGCCACAACAAGTCTATTTAGCCCCAGTAAAGTTAGTGGGCCAAACGGGTTTTACATCCTAATACTTCTGGTTAACTAAGCTGTAGGGTGAATTTCCCTGTTATTTCCTCATTTAATTTGAAAAAGATCTTACCAAACAAGTTGACTTAAAATCCATTTAAACAAAAATTATGGGATTCAAACTGATTTAGACCCACTGGGTCCTCATCCTATTCGGTTTGTATGAGATAGAGGTGTTATCCTAGGCACACTTACTCTGGAGCAAGACCCATTAAACACAGTGGACTTATTCCAGGTAAACCTGCAGAGGAATCAGGCTGTACATTTTACTGAAATCAAGTTGCTCCCAAAAAGGGATAGAGGATGGGATGTACGATATGAGCAAAAGACAGATCAAATTGGTGTGAGTGTGTGTGTTGGGGGGGATGGTAGTCAGCAAAGTGTGTGTGTGTGGGTAGCACTCCAAATTGTTCCACTTTAAATAACGTGCTCCTTTTAGGTGGACACTAGATGTGAGAAAGAGCCTCCTGACATACACACACACACCAGGAGTCCTCATGACAGGCCAAATCACCCATGCGGCCTGATCCTTTCAACTGAACTTATGCTTAAGTCAGTGCATCAGATTGCTGCTGCTGTAGAGGCTATTTGGTTTTCTGCACCTCTGGCTCAAGTGGAACCAGGATGCATCACAGCCACCAGCCCCTCAAAATGGGTTCCCACAGCTGAAGGACAACGGGACAGCAGGCTGGAGGGTTTCCTTTAATACTCTGGATGCCTTCCTGTTCAAGATAGAAGTATAAAGTATTTGGTGGAGGGGAGAAGATGAGCAGTGAATAGGAAGGAGAAAGGGAATGGGAAGGAAAATGTATTTTACTGGAGTAAACAAAAAAAAAATCAGAACGGCCTGTTCTGTCACTCACATCCCCTGTATAATACTCTTGGGAAACAGTGTGTACGTCCTTTACTAGAAACTCACAAGGGACAGCTCTTTTTATGTCCAGTTTTAAAAGTGACTCTCAGTACTCTGATCTACACCCAGTTGAGCCAAAGGAGAAGTTTTGCAATTCCTACATAGATTTCCTTAGAAATAAGTTTGACAGCTCTGATGGAACTTACTCCCCAGAAATTGTACTTTAAATCACAGCCTCAAATCAGATTCAATCCAAATATTCACATTATGCAGTGAACAAAACAGTTGTTCAGTTTCAGTATTTCCATTAATAGAAAAGAGACTCCGGCTGCAAGGATATCCACCTTTTCTTGGAAGTAAGTCCCATTAAGCCTAGCCAGATTTACTTCTGTCAGTGATACATAAACAAACAAAAACATATGGTTATGGTCCACCGGGATGCTCTCCTGAACCTGCTCCATTGTAATGAAAAAGTGACCCTTACTTATAGGAGTCTCATTGATGTTGTAAACCGCCCAGAGAGCTTCGGCTGTGGGGCGGTATATAAATGTAATAAAATAAATAAATAAATAAAAATATTTTTTCCAGAAGAATTTCCTGGTGGATTGGGCCCTTTCTTGTGTCAAAGTTAGCCACTGAAGGAGTCAAGGCTGATTTGGAGAATATTCTTTTCGATATGTTTAATGTCTATGACAACTGAAAAACTGCAAGTTGTTTACCAGTCCTTTAAAAATATCCCTACAGCTTTCTTTCGACACAGCTGGATTTTGTGTATTCTTGGGGACTCCATAGTGGGCTAATTCTGTTTTACTTGCTAACAGGAAATATGGATTAGATTCCCTTTGAAATGATTCAGAAGACTGGATCAAAAAATATTAACCGCTCAGAAACATATCCGGATAAAATGTATTTCAAAAGCAATGATTAAATACAGCAGTAGGGGACCCGACTTGAATCGTTTATATATTTTCCAGGCTAGTTCATTTGCATCCACATAGATAAATGCTGGGCCTAACTGATCCGCTGAAACATAAATCCCAAAGAACACTGGCTTTAGCTTCGTTTCCTAATTATACGTAGAAAACGAAAACAAGTTAGACTCATCGAACTTGAACAGGGAGGCTGCCAGAAAGTGCGCAAGTGTTTCAAATCACAGCGATCTATGAAGTACTAATATAAGGTTGCTGGAAAAGTTATAGATAGGGTGTAGTTACAGGTAAATGCCTTTAGGATCGGAGTCAGATTAGTTTATGATAATTGTGCCATCATCTTTTATGGGTGCTTAGTTTTAAAATATTCTGTTTGAATCCACGGCGAAGGTGGGAGACAGAACTGGACCCCAGCTAAAAGGGAAGGTCCCCATTAATCGGACAGGCCTCTCCCAAACATGGTTAACCTGGAGTCCCTTCCTTTAAGACCAGTTACAGCAGTTTGACCACAGTGATATGCTGCTGTAAAGACTTCGCAGGGCTGGAGTTGTGCCTTCTCCCACAACTTCAGTGCCAAACAACTGACTTGGAAGTAAAGCCACGTTGCCATCCAAGGAACTTAACTTCCAAATCAAAGTGTTTAGGGCAAGGACACGCAGGGCAAATGAGCGGCTGGGCCCGCTAAGTTAGTTCAAGGATCTTTTAAGTGCAGTAGACATAAGCAGTCTGGGATCTCTGGGCTTCCTAATGACGGAGTTTTCCGATTTACTTAAGCTTTGTAAAACTAATTTGAATTATTAATTATTATGATAATTTTTTAAACTTACACACAGCCCTTCCACATGTCAAGGGCATTCAGGGCCACGTCATAGTTCCCCATAAGATTTATAATTGCAGAAGGTTGCGCTATCATTGCTCAGGCTCCTTCATAGTGGAAAAGCCCTTTCCCACCACCTCCCCAGTAAGAGGACTGGCAATTGGGCCAGAATCCAGTTCAGCCAGACCAAGGCCGTTGCATTTATAATGAAACCAAAGAGCTTTTGCATCTTTACCCGGGCTACTAGCTCAACTGCGTATTGTGGACAGGCCTGGAGCACCAACCCGCAAGACCGGACAAGACCCGCTTACAAGCAGCGTTTGCTGTTGGAAATGCCCCTTTCCCTACCACGGTCCAAATATATGAGAATTGGGGAAGGCTGGATTGTACCCAGAACGAGCTCAACAGAAGCGACGTCATCTACCGATAACCCCAACGACGACTCACTTGAGCAGTTTTGGGGCTGAAGGCAGGTTACAGCCGCTCTATAGCCCAGAGAAACAGCGGAAGGCATGAACTTTAAATGGACCTGCATCTCGTCCTAAGCGTATTCTGAGGAAGCCTCGTGGAGATCAGCTTCCGAGGGGGTCGCGGGGGGGGGGGGGATCGGTATTAGGCCGCACTAAAACGCCGCCAGCGTATCGTACTTTGGCTTGGCAGGAAGTCGTGTTGAAAACAAGGGGTTTTGTTCAGCGAGGGAGTGTCAATCCGCTCGAAACCGAGGGCCCTGCGTCCAAGTACGTACGTTTGCGCATCTGCCCCATTTGAGTCAGTGGAATTCATTCGGGCCGAAAGCCTACGTGCGTTTATGGGCCATTAAGTTCCACCACTGACCTGGACCGCGCAGAGCTTTCCAATCCGCTCAGCGCCTCTACTTGAAAGTGAAGGTCCCCCCGGGGAGCCGGGGCAGCCGAGGAATCCAGCCCTCGCCGCCGCCCCCCCCCCCCCGGGCCGCGGCCGCGCCTGCCTGCCCGCCTGCTCGAGGGCCCCCTCCTCCTCCTCCTTCCTCTCCCGGCCGGCCCACTTACTTGAAGGCGGCGGCGAGAAGCGGGCGCTGGGCATCCAGGGCGTCCGGTCCACCGGCTGCTCGGGACTCTCGGCCTTGGCAAGCGCCTCGTCGTCGGGCCGTTGCACTAATCCCCCGACGGCAAAGGGGCTGGCCAGGGCCAGCGGGGAGGCCGGCCTGTCTGGCGCCGCGGCTGCGGCGGAGCCCGCCATCCTGGGGCTGAGGGTCCTCTGGTGGGCCGGAGGCCCTCCTAGCTCGGCCCCGCCGGCCAGCGGGTCTCTGGCATCGCCGCCACCGCCGGGTTTCCTGCGGTCGGCCATGAGCGCCTCGACGCTGAAGGGCAGCAGCAGCACGGGCGGCGCGGCTGCCTTGGGCTTATCGCCGTCCTCCGCGCCACCCATGGCGGCCCCCGGGGCCCCCGCCGGCCCGGGCTTGCTGAAGGCCGGCGCAGGCGAGGGCTCATCCGCTCCGGCCCCGCTCTGGGCAGAAGTCATTCCCAGCCCCGGGGCCAGGCAGCGTCCACCCTGCCGCTGGCGCCCGAGCAGTTGCAGCCGGGCATGGGGGTGGGGGCGCCGTCGGGGCCGGGGCCGGGGCCGGGGCTCGTCCACGCCCGCCGCCGCCGCCGCTCCTCCTCCTCCTGCGCCTCCTCCTGCTGCTGCTGCTGCTGCTGCTGCTGCTGCTGCTACTCCGCCTCCTCCTCCTCCTCCTCTTCACGGCGCTTCGGGACACTTTCCGAGGCCCTCTCCGAGGCCGGCCTTGTTAATAAAGCGCGGCGAACTCCGCCGGCGGCCAATCGGCGCGCCGAGGGGTGGTGCTCTCGCTCGCCATTGGCCGCGGCGCGCCGGAGCCGGAGCCGGGAGGGGGCCAGAGCGCCGCCGGGGCCCCGCGCGCCTCCTCCTCGCTCGGCCCTGAGGCTCAAGCGAGAACCTCTGCCGGGAGTCCCGCGTGGCGGTGGGGGCAGTGCGCGGACTCTCGCCCTTCGGCCCCTCCGCCCCAGAGGGCACGCCCGTCCCCTCGGGGTTGCGTTGCGTTTGCTTGGAGGCGGCGGCGCCTGCGCTGGCCCGGGCGCCTGCCTTCCAGACACCCAGCGCCGGGCTCGGAGGGTTGGGTTTAGCCCTCCTCCTCCCCATCAGCGGCGGCAAAATATGCCGTTTATCAGAGAGACGAACCTTTTTTGCGCTTTTAAAGTCGTCATCTTGGCATATGGGCTTCAGTCGCGGGCGTGGGAGTTTCTATGCATCTGAGCCAGAAACTGCAGTACAATATGTGTGTGTGTGTGTGTGTGTGTGTGTGTATACACACACACACACACACACATATATATATATACATACATACATACCTTCCTGCCCCCAATATTCACCCAGCCCCCTTAGGGCATGATCCAGTTAATTTAGTGTATTTAATGCCGATCTTTTTCAATGGGATGAAGTTAAACGTGTTCCGCTTTCTGGTTGAAATCCGTGGGGATGAAAAGCGCTTAACTCCGGCTTCCTTGGCTTGCTTGCAGTCGGACCATAGCCATGGCATTATTGAACGTAAAGTCCCGTTGTGTTCAATGAACTTACTCCAAATAAGTGTACACAAGATAACAACCTCAATGTTTATGTATTAGTGAAATAATAGTTGTGAAAAAGCAGAAAAACAGAGAGCCCAAATTACTATACCCCATGAATACCACATATGCAGCCTTAAGTTTATTTACACCCAAATTAATGTCACTAATGCTAAACGTGATTCAGCTCATCCCCATCGCAGAACTGGCCTGGCGTGCCCTAGATACGACCTACTCCTAATGCAGAGAAAACTAGTTTTCCTCGGTTTCCGAAGAAGCGATTTAGCCAGCCAACCAACCTACCAAAGAAAACAAACACAAATGCCGTCCACTATTAGTATCCGTTGGATCTACGAGAGGCGTGTGCGTTTCCACCGATAAGAGACACAATTGTGGCGACGGCTTCATTCCGTTTGGTAATTATAAAAGTGCCTAGAGATTTGAGCCTTAATACCCCACAGGAAGTCTAACCTCTAGTCCCGACCCATTACGGTCTTAAAAGGGGGATTTTGTTTCGTGAATGCCTTTTACGATCCCTTATCCTTGAGACCAGGACGGATGTGCCGTAAAAGGCGCAGCGCTCTCGAATAATGGGCTTGGCCGCTTGCTGAGAAAAGTTTATTGATAGCTGCGGGGCTCTAATCTCGGCGAAACACAAGAGCCTCTTGCCGTCATTTAAGGGTAATTATCTAAACGGGGAGGGACAGCAGAGACCCGGTCTTTTTAACTGGACCCGCGGAAGACTGGAGATTATGCGCACTTAGCTTATGGGATGGATGGATGGATGGATGCCACAGTCACGGCGATGCTATGTTGCTGATTCGCTGATGAACAGGAAGGTAATATGGTCCAATAGAGGTTTGCTTAGATCTCCCTCTTTACCTCTATGCTTGGATTCCCACGTACACCTATCCAGAATTGACTCACTATAGGTACATGTCGAGGTATAATCACAACCCCAAGTGCGTTTATATATGTAACTATACGTTTATATCGTCCAAGGAGTTCAAAGTAATGTAGACGGACCCTCCTCCCTTTTAGCCTCTCATTTTAACCTACCGTGTGAAGTAGGTTAGAATGAGAGAGAGAGAGAGAGAGAGAGAGAGAGAGAGAGAGAGAGAGAGAGAGAGAGAGAGAGAGAGAGAGAGAGGTTCACTCAGCGAACTTCAAGGCGGAGGCTTCAACCTGGATTTCTTTTCAGTCCTGGTTCAACTTTTAACCACTGCAGCTTGTACTGCTCGTGTAACCGACCGGAAATGTGTGTAACTGCACTTTTCCTTTTCGGTTGTCGCGCTGACAGAATTTAATCTGTAAAATCCTTGAATGCAGAACCTCCACGTTTTGTTTGTTTGTTTGTCTTTGCTCATGGCAAGCATGCTAATGCCGACAAATCTCTATTCAGACACAAGGTGAATTCGTTTCCATCAGTTTCCCCACTTACATTAAAATAATAATAATTTTAAATAATATTTCGAAGATATAGCGAAAGTGAAATCTGAACAATTATGAAATATATATTCAACTCCCGTTGAACCCAATGGGGCTTAAAACTGCTCAGTTTTGATTGAAGCGTGTGTTAGGAAGGTATGAACACATATATGACATTCTGTGTATATGGTTCTGCAAAGAGGGCTGGGCTGGGCTGGGCTGGGCTGGAGGGCAGGCACTCGCTTGCCTGGGTGGGAAAGTGTTTTGTGAGTTTGAAAGAGTTAAGGAAATGATCGGTATTTATGCATGTGGACTCGAGAAAATTATTCTAAGACTATATTTTAACTGATAAGCATAACTTTAAAAAAAACACCTTTTAGTCAAATATATACATTTCCAGTATACATGTAAATATTGTGGGCCTCAAAGAATCTGCGTAAATCAGCCAAGAAAGTATAGGCGACATTAAAGACAGAACGGGAGAAGTAAGTCTGTTTTAATAGTAAGTAGGATTTACTAAAATGTTGCGGTTGGCTTTGTTGCGGAAAGGGACTGAAATGCAAATTCTCCAACGGATAACTATTGTGCATCGGGAGGAGGCTGCTGTCTGTGTTTTGACCCTACTTAACACGCCGGTGAGTTGTAAGAATTTTCACATCAATGAAAAGCAAACTTCCCTATGGCCCTTTCCCCCCGCGCTGCGTGTGGGACTTCTGCATCTTCTCTGGCGATGTTTCCAGGAGAAACGCCCAAACCCCGCGTCCTTCTGTGACTCCCCTCCATTAAAGAAGTTCGACCGAAATACTCCGGCTTATTTGAAACGCGGGCCGGAGGGAAAGAAACGGGGCCTCGTGGTCTTTTTCTGCCGCGAACCGCGCGTTCCGATGCCCGCCGCCCCCGCCCCCGCGGCCCTGCGAGCCAGCCCGGCTTTCCAGTGGCCGGATTCCGCTCTCTGTGCCGGTGGGAACCAAACAAGAGCGGCTTCTCCCTCCACCCCCCGCGCGTCTGCGATCGATCCTTTTGGGAGGAAAGGCCGGCCCGGTCGTGCGGGGGGGGAGGGAGGGGGCGGCGGAGCGGCTGCTCCCAGGAGCGGCTGCATCGCTAATTGCGAGAATAAACAATCTGTCACGATTAGTCAGCGCCTCTAATAGGCAGACAAGTGATGTTGTCTTTAGGCGCCAGCGGCGGCGGCATCAAAGGCTCCCGCGGGCGGGGCCCCATTGAGGACGCCCGGCGGCGTCCAGGGAGCCCGGCGCCGGAGCCCTGGGACCGCGGCACGGCCAGCCGGGCCAAAGGAGCGGTCTCGGCCAATCGCCGCGCCCCCCGCCCCCCGGTTTTTCTCTCCTCTGCCCCCCCCCCATCGCAGTCGTCTCGCGTGTCATTCGCCGTGCCAGTTCCTTTGGATCGGGACCAAAAAAAAAGGGGGGGGAGGTTGCTACTGGAGAGGAGAGGCGCGTGGTGTTGGCCGCCGGCCGCTGCCCCCCCTGCCCCCGCCAGCTCTCGCCGGTGTTCCGAAGGGGAGGGCCGGGGGAGGGAGGCGGCCCGGGGCGCGCGCTGCTGCTGCTGCGAACGCTCTTCGGTGGGGCAGGCTCAGCAGCTGCGAGCCCAGCGGGGTGGGCCGGCGTGCGAGGGAGGCCATCCTCTGCGCGCTCGGGGGGGCGGGGGGGGGCGCCCCCTTTCAAGCGGCCCCACGGCTGGCGCGCCAGCCCCTCGTCGCTCCCGAGGCGCACCGGAGCGGAAGGCAAGGCCTGGGAATCTCGCCCCGACTCCACCGCCGCGGCCTGGGGAGAGCGCCGGGCCCCGGCCCCCTCCTGCTCCTGTTCCTCCGGGAACCGGGAGGCGTGGCGTTTACCTTCTGGCGCTTCCCGGGGGCGGCGCAGCTCGCTCGGCCTCTTGTCCTTTACAAACCGCCGCCGAGAAAGCGAGCGGCGCTGCAGACGAAGCCGGCATCGTTTGCTGCAGGAACCGGAACGCGCTGTCCGCCCGACGTTTCATCGGGCTTTATCGACTGGAGGGGGTGGGGGGGGAGCCGCTTGGACGCCGGTCGCTCCGGAGATCTGAAAGCCGAAGGGCTCGCCTCAACTTGAGTCTGCTTCCTGAAACGGGGCATCGCCCTTTGACAGGTCTTTTACATGCACACCTAAGACTCGCCTGGGTTCTCTTGGATGGAAAAGGCAATTTCAAAACAAAACAAAACCCGATTCTCAGCTGATCCCACACTGTGGTCGAGGGATGAGTCCCACCTGATTCCTCGAAACTTGCTTCCAAGTCCGTGTGCAGTGGGCTGCAACCCCGACTCCGAAACGAGTCCCCTGGAAACGAGGGGGCCGCGGCCTGCGCGTGTTTTGGTAGGGCTGTTCGCGTTCACTTCCTTCAATCGACTTCACAGGGCTGCGGATGGCACTCAAGTGTGCCACCAGTCTCATGGGGGTAAACCCTGGGCGTCAGCCCAGCAGCCTCGTTTGTTGATTTACCCGGGTTGCCGTACTTAAGAGCTCCTTATTGATTCCAAACCAGATCCTTAGCATTGGGAAGGAGGGGAGGCAGCCCCATTGAAAGGGATGAAGTGCTGGTTTGTACATGCATGTTCACCGCTTGATGGCTTGTGCCCCTGAACGCAGTCACGGATCTCACACTGCTGGCAGAACTTCTCTGGCACCTCATCTCACGCCCAGTGCTTTTTATGGGAGCGTATTCACACATTCACATCCCAGTCATCAATGGTGCAGTCATAATCAGGTATAAATAAATGAAGGGTGGTATACATGCATGTGTGAACCACGCTTAAGCACTGTGGGGCCAAATGACTTGCAGATCCTTTCAGCTACGGCTTTTCTTTTTCCTAAAGCTTTTAAAACTTGATTTTGTTCTGACTTTATACTGTTAGTTTTACCCTACCCAGTGCCTGTTTACCCTACCCTGTGCCTGTTTGCATTCTCTTCCCCTCATTATTGTTTTATTATGATTTTATTAGAATGTAAGCCTATGCGGCAGGGTCTTGCTATTTACTGTTTTACTCTGTACAGCACCATGTACATTGATGGTGCTATATAAATAATAATAATAATAATAATAATAATAATAATAATAATAATAATAATAATTCCAGCTCAAGACGGCGAAAGAGAGGCAGAGGTCTCTCCGGTCTTTTGTGTCAGTTACCATTGGCTTAGTGGGTGTGTTTGTGGACTTCAGAAGGGCATCCCTGCTTCCCTCTAGCCTTTGGTTGCTGGCACAGACACCCAAGACATTTTGCTGCCTGAGGCAAAGGCTAAGATAGCCCCAGCTCTAGTTGAAACTTCTTCCCTTCTGATTTGGAGGCAGCCTCCTCCACCGCAGCTGAAGGCAACAGGCTAGGTTGGGGGGGGGGCAGGGCAGGGCAGGGCAGGGCAGGGGGCTAACCGCTCTCTTCTCCTGCACAATGCTGCCGCCTCCCAGCCTCTGCTGCCTGAGGCAATCACCTTTTCGCCTAATGAAAGGGCTGGTTCATGCTCTGCTGAATCTTGGCAGTAGAGGAAGGCATGCCTTAACTTCAAAATATGGAAGTTGATGTGATTTCATTGTCCAGATCAGTCGGCTCAAATTGCACATCTCCAAAAGAAAGGATCCTCTGTGTACTTAAAACTATCCTGGAAACATACTGAGGTCTTCTGTAACGAACAGGAACAAGTTTCTCTGCCTCCCAATAGCGCTTCCCCTTAGATTATGACTGAAAATAAGGACCTTCCCCTCATAGCGTGTGGGTAAGCTCAGGTCTGCCAGGGCACGTGCATTGCATCGAGAATCCCCAAGCTGTGCGGCACATGTATGTTTCTCATGTGAGAACCTGCAACGCCCAGTGATTAATCGCCCCTGTGAAAGATCCACCACGAATCTAATCCCCACAATATAACATTCTTATAATCACAAACGGAATGATTTTCAGGGAAGTCATTTCATACATGCGGGTGTCAACGCCCTTCACTGCAACATCACTCGCCACCGACGGAACTTCTCTTTACATCTCAAACGCAAGACTTGTCAATGGAGCCAGTTTACACAGGATCGGTAATCAAGTGTAGAGTATTCAAGTAAGGCCAAATCGCATTGCATTTTATCTGTATGAGAGTTACTTGTTGTGGCTGTGTATTTGAAAGTTAGGCGTGCAAATAAAACGAAAGCCGTGAGCTGCCAACGCCAGTGCCTTTGGCAGGGAGCCGCGGCCCTTGACGCCTGTGCCTCTGATACACAGGTTTGCCTGCGCAGGTATATGGAAGTCACGTTTAACATTTTTACTTACACTTGACCGATCTTGTAATGTGTGAAACAGCCTTCAGTCCCACATATTTTGATGAAATTTACTTCCACGTTGAGACCGAATTACGTACAGTGACTTGGAAGTAACGTCCTCTTGAAATTAAATTCGAATTCATGTGTTTCTGAGTACCCTCCCTCTTTCCTCCAAGGAGAGGTTTTAAAACGGTGTCTCGCTCAAGAGACACGTAAACTCACGGCTAAAAGCGAAAAAGGAGGAAACAGGCCCCCTCAATGCCCCCACGAACGCCTGTCGCCGCCCCCGGCCGTAAACACGTCTCGGGGACTCCTGAGCTTAGCAATGGTCCTGGTCAAGGCTCCTTCTGCCCCTCCCGGCTTCTCTCTCACAGACACACGGACGGGTGGGTGCGCGCGCGCCTCTTTAAGGTTGGATGAATGGAAGGCCCTATTTCAAGTGGCCCAAATTAATTTGATCGCGACATTTTGGTGCACTTGGGCAAGATGAAAGCACAAGGCTGACCGTCTCCTCCAAGATCTCTATAATTATAGATAATATATCCTATTTCAAAGCAATTAGCTCAATCAGGCGTAACGAGGCACTTGGCTGCCGGGCAGGCAGTTAACAGAGCCGGCCCGGACGGTTATTTAAGCTTCAAGATGTCAAGCAGACACCGAGCCTCACGGCCCGGACGGGGCGGCTCCCTCCAGCCCTCACCCCCCCCCCCCAGACTCGCCTCCATCCCGCGTGGGGAGCAGCGGTCGCGTCTCTGCCTCCTGGGGCGGCGGGGGGCCTGCCGCAGGAGAACTTCCCGGCAGACCGTGGCCTTCTAAGGAAGCCCCTGGCACTGAAGACTCGCCCCCCCCCCCCCAGCGCTTCGTGGCCCGAGCGGGCGGGGCAGCGCCGCTGGCCACTGCCCCCCTGTCCGCGCTCCCTGCGAAACGGCCGCTTCTCTGCCGACGCGCCGTTCACTTGCAGCCCGTGCCTTCCCGAGGGCCCCTGGTCAGACTCGCAGCCTCAAGGCTCTCCCAACCAGCTCGGCGTTGAGCCTAGGAGGCCTCGCGCTCGTCGGGGTGGGGGTCACTCTATTAGAACTCAGGACCCCCAACTCCGCCACGAAGTTCAGGCGCGGCTTTCCGGGCCTCCAACCCGCCGCCCCCCACCTTTCTCGCGCTTCTCGCTGGGTTCCGAGTCGGAGTTTTAGGCCAGGCTCCTGGGGCCTACTGAAACCCGGGCGATTGGGCTGCTGCTATCAAGCAAGAAGCTCACCGACCTCGGGAGGATCCCGTCAGCGTTTCAGCCCCACTCCGCCCCCGCCCTCCGCCCGGGAGGAAGCCCCGCCGGGGGGGGGGTTCCCGGGCAAGAACACGGGCAGCTGCGCAGGAGGCGGCCGGGCGGCGGGTCGGGCAGCAGGCGAGCGAGGCAACCGGGCACCGAGGCGGGCTGCTTTGAAATGGCGCCTTCAAGCCTCCGAGGAGTTTTGCCGTGTTTAGCGTTTAATATTAAGCTTTTGGAAAACCCCTAAGAATAGTCAACACTCGAATCATCATTACCAGACTCCGTTCGTGGGGAGCGCGTCGAAGCGTTGAGGGGGCGAGGGCTGCATCAGCCCCAACTACGGTTAGCCCGCAATTAAAATATTTTAACTGGATTGAATATTAATAAGCTTGCAACAATTAAAAATAAGTGCCCAAGTGCCTGTCAGCCAGTCATCCCACTGCCATGGCAGCCATTAGGCAGAATTCCGGCTGGGGGGAGTAGTGCGGGATGGGGTGGAATCCTGCCCCCACGTGTGTTTGGGGGGGGATTTTAAGGGGACGAGGGGAAACACTCGGGAAAAAGCCCAGGCCTGCACAGCCCACTTTGGCTGTTGCCCTTTCCAGATCCCCGAGCCCTCGCTTGGACAAGAGGAATTGCACGGGCTGCGTGAGTATGTGTGTGCAATTGGGGTGTAAGCGGAAACCTGGTATTCAAGCGAGTGCCTCCCTCGTCCCCTTGTGGTCTATGGGAGTTTTACCTACACAGCAGTTTCACCCAAGGAGTAAGTCCCCCTGAATTAAATAACACCTACTCCGAAACAGGGCAATCTTATACATGTTTACTCAGAAGAAAGATGAACAGAGTTAAATGGAACTTACTCCCAAGTGTTTCTAGGATTGCTACCTAAGTGTATCTAGGATTGCAACCTGAAACCCCGAGGGGGGGAGGGGCATCTGGAACACAACCAAACCATGCAGGTATTTACTCGGAAGTAAGTCTCGTTGCTTTCCGTAGAGACTTCGCAGTAAGGGCAGGATCTACACTACTGATTATAACGGTATTGAAGCGCACTGACTGCTGTTGGGGCCTATCGACACAGACCGTGTACCTCTTTCAAACCACTTTCAAAGTGTTATACTCTGCTTGGTGGCCTTGGAATTCGGCTGTTAGCTGTGTGAATAGCTGGATACCAGTCGCTGGCTCTTGACGTTGCGAAGTTGCTTAAATATTCATAGGTGGACTACTTAGAGGTATCATTTGTATCATTTTTTGTGAACCACCCAGAGAGCTCCGGCTATTGGGCGGTATAGGAATGTAATAAATAAATAAATAAATAAATAAATAAATAAATAAGAGACTGGACCAGCTGCCAGGAACCCTAAACTTGACAAGCCGATGTTTTCAAGCCTTCTGCAATGGCTAGAACAGCAGCGTCCATCCGGGGCCATGGCTCCCCCACGCAGGTGCCACCCAGCAGCCCGCCAGGCAGTCTGGCAGAGAAGGGGGGCACAGCCCCTTCCTCGCCAGTTCTCCAGATTTTCCAAAGGTCAACGCCCCGCTGGTTGTCCTTTGAGCACAATCCACCATAAAAATTCTCCTGCGCAACCTCATTGAGGAGGAGCCCCCTGCGCATCCGGTTGAAGTTGCTTCGAGCGATACAGCTAAATACTATATGAAGATCGACCTGCTGTTGGCCTCAGGTGGAAATGAAGGACCGAGGATTCTGATCATATCGATTTACTTCCAATATGGGTCTGTAACGGCATAATAAAATGATGATGATGATGATGATGATGATGATGATGGTGATTTACTTCCAAGCATATATGTGTTCCACGGCTTCGGAAACCAAGACATCCCCCACCCACCCACCACCAGTCCAGTTTTCTCTTGTATCTGCTGTCTCCTAACAGACCCTGAATGGATAAATTCTTCCCAGTTTAAATTGGCTTTCCTTGTCTAATTTACCAAACATCGAATTACTAAAAACCACCAGCTTTAGTTATAGTCCATAGCTGTTATTGATTGTAATCACATGCCCTTCATTCATACCACACCTTTTCTGAACGTACTTGTGTGTGACGTGTCACCTAAATGACAGGAATACACAGGCCTTAGAATATGTGTTTTACAAAAGGAAATACATTGTTTTAAATGAAATGCATTTTTATCTGCATGCAAGTATTCTTAAATGCGTCAAACACAGCTAGAACATGGTTGAATACCTAACTGCAGTCCCAAAGCAGGAGGTGTGAAGTTGTCCTGTGGAATTCAACAGGACTACTCAGGAGTAAATTGGTTGTGGAGGACGGATTATATAATGGTCCATTAAAATGTGTCAAACCTTTATACATATTCCCGGTGTGTGTGTGTGTGTAGTTATATTAATATCTATATTTAATACACATTGCAAATGTGATCTTCATTCCCTTGGCTCTAGAACCGAGCCTTTCCGTTGTACTGAATGAGATTCCTGAGGGCAGCGGGCAGCAACAGGTAGGCCTCTTCCAAGGGTAGCTTTTGAGCGCACAAGGTGTAGCCCTGGTCCTTGCTGCCTAGTGGAGGAGTAGCGGATCTCCGAAGGACAACCGCGGACTTCACGGGCGACGGGGATCTCGCCGTTCTTCTTTCCCGGCATTTGCGCCGCAAGGTCAGGAGTTGGCTGCCGGCGGACGGAGGCGCAGCGCGTGATCCTGCCGGCTCCCGAGACAGGGATCAGCCCAGGGAACGGGGAGTCCAGGAGGGGAGAGAAACAAGAACACGCCGCCGCCGCCGCCGCGTTGAGTGGATCTGGCCTTGAATGGATCTCGGGCCACGCCTTCCGAGCTCGCCAGCCATCTCCCAGCCCAACCCGACTCCCTCGTTCAGGAGGCCTCTGTCGCCCTGCTCCTCCCGGAACCCATTTCCCAGATGGTCACTTAGGAGCTGCACTACTGCTTTAAAAGCAGTAGTGTGGATCCCCAGGACACACTGCATGTACAGTTGTCAAAACTGGTATAAAGCGCTTTAAAGCAGTAGTGTAGAGTTTGGGGGGGGGGGTCCGCGGGGGCTCGTCTGTGGGCACGGCCCGTGTGCGCGGTGATCACATTTGAGGATCCCTGGGGGGCGGGGAGGGCCGCCCTGTCCCTTGCAGACTCCACCGCTGCCCAAGGCGCACGTGCTTGAAAGGAAACACCATCACACACAGCGGGGCTGGCTTTCGAGTAGACAGGGCAGATGCGGTGGGGCGCGGCAATCTCAGGGCACTTTCTGGGGCGCGGGTTGGAGAGAGCGGCTAGGAAGTCCGCGCGACGGGCAGGCAAGATCCCGCCATGAGGAAGCGGAACGCGCTACCCCAGCTCCCGCAACACCAAGGGCCCCGGATGTTGTGGTTTGCTGCTGCTGCTGCTTGCTTTGGTGCATCCATCTTACACTTGTCCAAGGGCCGCTCTCGTCCGCTTCAGCGGGGCCTGCGCAAGGCCGGCTTTGCCTCTCTGGATCAGGTCCGTTTGACTCCGGGCGCTGCTCCTCCTGGGCAGGCCGCCTGCGGGACAGACAGTCGCCCCGCCCCCTTTGGAAGTTCGGATGGGGGGGCATGCGAAGGGTGCCGGGGCTGGGAAGGCCGCCCCACCCCCACCCCACCCCCCGCTGGCTCCTGCCCAGCGCGCGCTCGGCTTTTCCCGCGGTTGCGGCGGCGAGCGTTTCTCTGCAACCTTCGCCGCCGAGTTGCACGAGAGAGGGTCCGGCCAGCCCCGACAGCGGCGGTCTGGCTTGCTGGATGGACGGATGGAGCGAGGGCAGTGGAAATGCACGCAAAAGCTGCCCTTGGGCGCCGGGAGTCCCGATGGCGGGCCTTCCCCGCCGGCGCCTCCCTTGTCCCCGGAAGAGCCAAGCCCGCGCCTCCCACCGCCCTCGAACGGGGAGCCCCGGCGCCGGCGCCTTTCCTTTCTGCTACAGTTCCGAAGCCGGAACAGCCGGGCCCGGAATGCGGGCGAGAGCTGCGCTTGGCGTCGCCGCCGCGCCACGCGCTCCTGGGGGGCTCGGGGAGGCGGCAGAAAGCCCGGCCGGCTGCGCGGCAGGAGCGCCGCGCGGCCCGGAGCGAACGGTCATCAGCTCCTGGGAAAATGCGTTCGGGAGGAGCCCCGGGGGGCTGCTACGCCAGGGCAAAAGTTACAGCTCCCGCCCACGTGTATGTCTAGGGAAATCTTCTCGCTCGTCAATAAATCACGCCAGATACGCAGAGGTCGGAAGAGTTTCCAGCGAACTTAAGCAGAAGCTCCCGTTCTGTTCCCGCCAGGTTCAAATCTGCTGCATGTGGGATTTTCCTCCTCTTTATTTATTATTTATACCATTTACATGCCATTGGTAAATGGTTTAATTTTAATTTATTTAATTTAAGCATTCCATAAAGGCTTCTCAGGGTAGAAACAATGCCTTGTGTGTATATGAGAGAGAAAGGCGGGAGGCAGGGCACTGCTGCTCTTTAGCGGTCTGTAATGGTGTTGGCAAGTGTTGGGGCCATGACACATTTTGAAACCACTTTCAAAGTGTTATATCCTGCTTGGTGGAGAGAGCGAGAGCGAGAGAGCGCCCATGTAAACCGATTTTTTCAGTCGTATGAGCCAGGATTAATCGAGGCTGAAAAGAACAGAAATGGAGCTTTTCTACAAAAAGATCCAAGCGTATTGTATATGTATATATCTATTTATTGAAGATCCTCAGTGGGAAACCACTACAACTGGAGATGCACCCAAGCCAGGATAATAAGCTTTCTGAAGGGAAGAGAGGGACGTATTACACATTTTGGGAGAGAATCGAAGGAACCCTGTACTTTGAAAGACAGACATTCTTGACAATTCCAAGTATGTCTAACTTGGGGAAACTTCTTGTTTAGATGCTTTCTGGGGCATCATTGTTGCTATTCTCCACCCCACCCACCCCCAATACACCAATCTATATCATCAGAGATTCTTTTCTCTCTCTATGATACCTGATGGCTGGGGAATTCATGCCAGAACCTACATCATGAGCCAATAATTCCACTGCCTAAAAGGAATAACGTTTTGTAACCAATTGAATTTAAAATTTTAATACAATAAAAAAACCCTTTCTATAGTAGTAATAATAACAATCATAATCTTCTATAACTCGCTCCAGATTTTTCAAAATGCTTCACATATACCTTATCTCAGTATTCTTTATAGCAGCCCTGTAAAGTAGACCAATGTTGTTATCCCCATGTTGAAGATACAAGTACCTGGAAAAATGGCAGCAGAAGTGAGAGCAAACTTAAACGGCATCAGGACAATAACTTCAGCCTTGCTCCAGTTAAAGCAGGCCTGGAAAACTTCCTAGTCCAGGACCTGCCCCAGACTCCTGTAAAACTGCAGAGAATCTTGAAGTCTGTACGTGTTTCAAACTTTAAGGCCCATGAAGGACCCTATCTAGCTTGGATAGGCACGCTCATTCTGGGACACAAAAGGAATAGGACATTCTCTGGTGTAAGCCTGCACTGAAACATCTAGTAGCCAGAGAATTATGTTATGACATTAACATTTATTTAATGTGTCAGCCAGTGTGATGTGGAGAGCGAGTGTGGTATCGTGGCTAAAATGTCGGACTGGAAGTTAGGAGATCCGGGTTCTAGTCCCCACTCGGCTATGGAAACCCACAGGGTGACTTTGGGCCAGTCACAGACTCTCAGCCCAACCTCCCTCACAGGGTTGTTATTGTGAGGATAAAATGGAGAGGAGGAGGATTGTGTTCAGTTCCTTGGAGGAAAAAAGGTGGGATATAAATGCAAAAGTAAGTAAATAAATTTTAAATATTTGTATCCCACAAATCTTCCTGTTACCCACTGAATTCTTCAACATAAATTTAGGAGCAACATAGTTGCTTCTCAGAGATGGCTTTGTAGCCATTTTTCCTGGGGATGTATCATCTTAACCATTGAAAACCCAATTCTGCAACAAGAAAAGTTGACTTATGTGTCCCATATAAACCAACCACCAGAAAACTTATTCAACCATTTCTCTGGCTCTGCTTTGAAGCACTAACCTATCCCATGATTGTTGTGAGGATAAGTGGGTTGGGGGATCTTGCATAGGACCCTGGGTTCCTTGGCAGAAGGGTCAAATAAAAATGAAGTTATTTTTTTCATATCATTGGATCAAAGACTACATAGAGTAGTTTATTGAATGATAAATGCAAGTAAATTCTTGAACTTTGGTTTATAAGATGACATTGCTTTTCACACATGCCTAGAGAAAATCACTGAGAACCTCTTGCATTTCCACATTCTTGTGTGACATGTTTTGCACCTACACATGTATAGTGTTTGTGATAGGCCAATTCCTTGAGCAAGGCCAGGATTTCTGAATGACCTGGATAATCCATCCCAGGATTTGTACAAGACTGGCAAGGCAAAGGCCAGTCAGCCTGTGGCTGCCTGCAAGGAAAGAACACTAAAATAAATGACTATCACCCAAGTCTTGTGTGGAACCAGATTCCTATTTCCGTTGGTCCCAGATCTGTGTACACAACAGCACGATCATTAATTCTTCTGATAAAGTAATAAGGTCCTTTGTTGTTGTTTATTCGTTCAGTCGTTTCCGACTCTTCGTGACTTCATGGACCAGCCCACGCCAGAGCTTTCTGTCGGCCGTTGTCACCCCTAGCTCCCCCAAGGTCAAGTCTGTCACCTCCAGAATATCATCCATCCATCTTGCCCTTGGTCGGCCCCTCTTCCTTTTGCCTTCCACTTTCCCTAGCATCAGCCTCTTCTCCAGGGTCTCCTGTCTTCTCATTATGTGGCCAAAGTATTTCAGTTTTGCCTTTAATACCATTCCCTCAAGTGAGCAGTCTGGCTTTATTTCCTGGAGTATGGACTGGTTTGATCTTCTTGCAGTCCAAGGCACTCTCAGAATTTTCCTCCAACACCACAGTTCAAAAGCATCTATCTTCCTTCGCTCAGCTTTCCTTATGGTCCAGCTCTCGCAGCCATAGGTTACTACGGGAAATACCATTGCTTTAACTATGTGGACCTTTGTTGTCAGTGTGGTGTCTCTGCTCTTAACTATTTTATCAAGATTTGTCATTGCTCTCCTCCCAAGAAGTAAACGTCTTCTGATTTCCTGGCTGCAGTCAGCGTCTGCAGTAATCTTTGCGCCCAGAAATACAAAGTCTGTCACTGCCTCCACATTTTCTCCCTCTATTTGCCAGTTATCAATCAAGCTAGTTGCCATAATCTTGGTTTTTTTGAGGTTTAACTGCAACCCGGCTTTTGCACTTTCTTCTTTCACCTTTGTCATAAGGCTCCTCAGCTCCTCCTCGCTTTCAGCCATCAAAGTGGTGTCATCTGCATATCTGAGGTTGTTAACGTTTCTTCCTGCGATTTTAACTCCAGCCTTGGATTCGTCAAGCCCAGCACATCTCATGATGTGTTCTGCATACAAGTTGAATAGGTAAGGTGAGAGTATACAACCCTGCTGAACTCCTTTCCCAATCTTAAACCAGTCCGTTGTTCCGTGGTCTGTTCTTACCGTTGCTACTTGTTTGTTATACAGATTCCTCAGGAGGCAGACAAGATGACTTGGTATCCCCATACCACCAAGAACTTGCCACAGTTTGTTATGATCCACACAGTCAAAGGCTTTAGAATAGTCGATAAAACAGAAATAGATGTTTTTCTGGAACTCCCTGGCTTTCTCCATTATCCAGCGGATATTGGCAATTTGGTCTCTAGTTTCTCTGCCTTTTCTAAACCCAGCTTGTACAACTGGCAATTCTCGCTCCATGAATTGCTGGAGTCTACCTTGCAGGATCTTGAGCATTACCTTGCTGGCATGTGAAATAAGTGCCACTGTACGATAGTTGGAACATTCTTTAGTGTTTCCCTTTTTTGGTATGGGGATATAAGTTGATTTTTTCCAGTCTGATGGCCATTCTTGTGTTTTCCAGATTTGCTGGCATATGGCATGAATCACCTTGACAGCATCATCTTGCAATATTTTAAACAGTTCAGCTGGGATACCGTCGTCTCCTGCTGCCTTGTTATTAGCAATGCTTCTTAAGGCCCATTCGACCTCACTCTTCAGGATGTCTGGCTCTAACTCACTGACCACACCGTCTGAGCTATCCCTGATATTATTATCCTTCCTATACAGATCTTCCGTATATTCTTGCCACCTTTTCTTGATCTCTTCTGTTTCTGTTAGGTCCTTGCCATCTTTGTTTTTGATCATACCCATTTTTGCCTGGAATTTACCTCCGATGTTCCTAATTTTCTGGAAGAGGTCTCTTGTCCTTCCTATTCTATTGTCTTCTTCCACTTCCGCACATTGCTTGTTTAAAAATAATTCCTTATCTCTTCTGGCTAACCTCTGGAATTTTGCATTTAATTGGGCATATCTCCCCCTATCACTGTTGCCTTTTGCTTTCCTTCTTTCTTGGGCTACTTCCAATGTCTCAGCAGACAGCCATCTTGCCTTCTTGGTTTTCTTTTTCTTTGGGACATTTTTTGTTGCCACCTCTTGGACAATGTTGCAAACTTCTGTCCATAGTTCTTCCAAGACCCTATCTACTAAATCTAGTCCCTTAAATCTGTTCTTCACTTCCACTGCATATTCATTAGGAATATTAGTGAGCTCATATCTAACTGATCTGTGGGTCTTCGCTATTCTCTTTAGTTTGATTCTAAATTGTGTAATAAGAAGTTCGTGATCTGAACTACAGTCAGCTCCAGGTCTTGTTTTTACTGTCTGTATAGATGTCCGCCACCTTTGGCTGCAAAGGATGTAGTCAATCTGATTTCGGTGTCGGCCATCTGGAGAAGTCCATGTATAAAGCCGTCTTTTTGGTTGTTGGAAGAGAGTGTTTGTTATGCACAGTGAGTTGTCCTGGCAGAATTCTATCAGCCTATGTCCCGCTTCATTTTGTTCTCCTAGACCATGCTTACCTGTAATTCCAGATGTCATTTGACTGCCCCCCTTAGCGTTCCAGTCTCCTGTAACGAAAATAACATCTCTTTTTGGTGTTTTATCCAGTAGGTGCTGCAGATCCTCATAGAACTGATCTACTTCTGCTTCTTCAGCATCTGTGGTTGGGGCATATATTTGGATCACTGTGGTGTTAAATGGCTTACCTGCAAAACACCGTCAATTTTCTACCAACAGTAGTCTGGTGGATTCCGCATTGCATTGTCATAATGATCCAAGAGGGTGAGCGATAACCATGATAACCATGGATGATAACCATGGATGCTGTTTGTATGTGCACCGTGATGGAGCTGGTGGCTGGTGGCAGCAAGAGATGTGTTCAACCTCAGACGGAATGCCTCTCCCAACATGAACCTATCTGGGCACTACGATCAACATCTAGGGTGCCTCCCAGATCTAGGTTTGGAAGGTAGTAACAAAGGAGAGGGCCTTCTCAGTGCTAGCCCATCTGGTGCCAACACTGCCATCTTTTCAGCACCAGGTTCAGACTGCTTCCTACTCCCTGGCCTTTATTGGGATTTCATGGCATATGATGAGAGCATTTATGTTAGCTGTCTTGAACAGGTCTATTATTCAAATGTGTACTAAAATTGTTTTTTAGCTATTTAATTGTTTAAAATTTTGTATCTTAAATATTTTAGACCACATTTTATTATTATGCAGTATTACAACATTTATAATGTTGTCTTTTTTGTATTTTTTTAATGAATTGTTGTGAACTGCCCAGTGAACCTTGGCTATTGGCCAGTATAGAAACGAAATTATTATTATTAGAAATTGTTAGAAATGAAATTATTATTTTATTATTAATAAACCCTCAGCTCATTAAAAGTGTTCACTTATGCAGATGCTGTCTTCCAACTCCCATTATGCCCAGCCAGCATAGGCAATGGTGAGGGAGGATGGGACTGGTAGTCCAAAATATCTGGAGGGCATCTGTTGGCAAGATTATTCCACACTCTCATAACTTACAGCACTTTTATTGTCTTTTTATGATAGGGCATTTGTATCTTCAAAATATGCCAGATGTTTTCAGACCTGTTGAGCTTCACAGCAGAACAGGCATTTGAACCTGGGTCTTCCTTTGCCTAGTCTAGATTGTGCCTACTATACCATACAGTGGTAACTGACTAGTAATAATAATTTTAAAATCCTCAAAAATTTTACACCAAATGCATCTACAATCATGCATTCATGAGTTATAACTTTTTCTGATTTGCATGTCAGCCATCTTGGAAATGGTAGCTACTGAATTCATGCACTAGAATGGGCATGTCTACCCAAGTTAAATGTGTTCCTACATGGGCCTGAAGCACATACAAACTTCAAGATTCTCTGCACATCTTTTTAAAATTATTTTTATTAACGTGGGGTCTATGTTAAGTGCATGGTCCAAATTCAACCTGTGGAGGTTCCCCACCAAACTCACAAGCTTCTTCTACAAGTCCCACCTGTTCTCCTCACAGCAGCTCTGTGCAGAAACCCCCTGCTCTTATCTCCGATCTTGACTGGAGGTAACAGTGATATGAAGGCCTGCTTGGTAGGAAAATGTACAAATGGGTATGAATTACATTTGGCCCCACCCACTCTGTCCTTTGCTCCATTCTTATGCCTTAGGATCCACCTACTACTGGGATGTGTGTCCCGCAGACCCTCCCCAAACTGGAATTTGGGCCCCTGGCTGAAAACGGTATGCACGCACACACACACTGAGCTAAAGGAAACATGGTTGGGAATGGTCAGCTTTCTCTTGGCTGACTTCAACATTTTAAAAGCTAGGAAGTGAATTCAATATATGTCAGTGTAATATCCTACTGAATAGGAATAAAGCAATGCTAAGATCCAAGATCTGTAAAACAGGTAGGAGGCTCTCTTTTAAAAGGCTCTGCATGCAATCACATTTGTGCATTCCAAGATTCATCACAAACGCAAAATCAACCTGGTATCGGAGTGAAGAATGCTATGGCTAATGCTGGTAAGTTGAAATGGTGTGGCAAATGCTGCTGGACTCTCAAAAGCCGTGGGAATGAGATATCTAGTGGCTGGAGTGGAACTTCAGTCTCCTGCCTAGTTTGCATAATTTATACAGGATGCATAATTCAACTTCCCTTGTTGCAGAATTGGAATTTTCAGTGGTTACAGTAGCACATCTGCAGGAAAAATAGCTACATAGCGAGCTCTGAGAAGCAATGATGGCTTTTGCTGTTCCTAAATTTATGTTGAAGAATTCACTGTGTAACTGGAAGACTTTAGGGATACAAATATTTTAAATAAATATTAATGTCACAACATCATTCCCTGGCTGCTGGATGTTTCAGACCAATAGGAAACTCAGAGAACTACAGGCATTGTGCAAGTCTGCGCCAGACAACTCCCTGTTCGCTTCGTGCCCCAGAGCTTTCGTGCAGATTCCAGAAGCAAAAGAAACTGCTGGGAGATTTGGAACTGGCCACATTCACATCTTCCTTTGAAATAAGATCACAGTTTCACCAGGAAGAGTTGAGGCCCAATCAATTACTGATGCTCGCATTACATTTCAGAAACCAGAGCAAAAAGATTTTGCAACCATGAAGACGCTTACAGCCATTTTCCTCAAATTAATTCTGGTTAGGAATGACATCAGTAAATACTTTCCTTTCAAAGCTACATAAAGCCTAGTGCTTTGGAAAAGTTGTGAGAAAGAAGCACACCAGCCACTTCAGCGTAGTCACTGGCCTCATTCAGTCCTACAACTCCGTTCATACTTTTCACACATTATGTTTTTAGGTGTACACTTAAGATGCTTTAAGGACACCAGATGACATTAGAGTCACCAAGGTCAGAGAGACAGTGAACTCCACCTAACTTCAGTGGTATATCTGAGCAGGCCTTGTATTTTTCTCATATGTGAGTGTCATTGCCATTCATACATAATCCCATACATTAAGGTCTTCAGCAGTGGTCCTTCTACTGGTCCCCAGATATCCGAGGTGAGGTGGATTTTTTTATATATAAAAAAAATATTTTAGATATAACAAACAAAAATAGTACAGTCCCCTATCAATTGGGGTTTAAACAACTGTTACAGAGAAGTTGGTTAATACAATTTTTGGGAGGGGGGAATCAAGACAAAAGAAAGAAAGAAAATAAATAAATGAATAAATGAATAAATAAATAAACTAATTAACAAGTGTGCTGTGTGATCTTAATTTGTGGTTATAATGTCCAAATGCTCAAAGCAGAAGTGGGCATATATTGAGCTCCATCACACCCAGCGATTTATTGCACACTCACCATACCTGGTATGTGGTTTTGCAGCCTGATACTCACATGACCGTCGCCCACGTCCTGCACTCATTTCTCCTCTTCCCCTCCATGTTTCAGTTCTTTTTGGAGTGGGAAAAGTCTTCCCTGCCCCCCCCATCAAAATAAATGTGCTCCTCCCTCCCGTGTATTGCTGTTGTTGCATTTTATCTGGCCATCCCATTCTTTGTTGGGTGTGTGTGTGTGTGTGTCTAAGGGCGGTCTCACTAACAAAAGAGGAGGCGGGCGGTTCCCCACTCAACCGTGAAGGGGGAGGAAGAGAGGTTCCATTTAACTCTATGTTTTTACTCCTGAGTAGCCATTACCTTAGAAGAAAAATGCACTGGGACGGGGTAGTGGTGGTGGTTCACCCCTGGACCTCCCTAGAAGTGTGAAGCTTCACAGTTAAAGACTTGGTTTATTTTAGAAATGGTGCAAGGCACCAGCACACCTAGCTGCAGTGCACATTCACTTCTCCTCTTCTGTAGTTCACTGAGTTGTGTGTTCTTCTTCTTCTCTCCCCACTTCCTCCTAAATTTTACAGTGCAACAACACTTCCTTGAAATGAGGGTAAGTAGACCAGTCCGCGGACATGCAAGGGGTTGACTTTCCCTAATCCCTTAAATATACCATTGCATCATTACACCATTTCAGCCTACCAGAATTGCATTCAATTACATTTGCCAGAATGGGGTTTACTCAAAGATAAGCATGCATGGGATTTTAGTTGACTTGGATGTAAATGCAATTGAAATCAATGGGATTTACTCTTGAGTAAGGGAACAGCAGATCTCTATTTTATAAACTGGAGATGCACAGCTTAGCATGATCAAAGTAAATGAAAATTAGGGGTGTGCACGGACCCCCTGCTCTGCTTCTCTTCCAGATCCACGATTTGCGGATCGGGCCACTCCGCTCCGCCCCCGCTCCGCCTATGTCCGCTCCACTCTGCTGCGGAGCTCCGGATCCGGATCGGAGCTCCGTTTTTCCCCCCCCATAGGCTTGCATTGAAAGCTAAAAAAGTATACAACTTTTTTTCTGTTAAAGTTAGAAACCTCAAGTTTGGCACCATGACACCTTATGGACGTATACACACGCACGCCAAGTTTCAAGCCAATCCCATCATCCCCTGATTTTGGGGGAATTTTTGAAAATCAGGCACCCCATTCACACCCCTTTCGATAGCTCCGTCAATTTGCACGTTAGAAACCTCAAACTTGGCACCATGATAGCTTATCCAGGGATACACATGTACACCAAGACTCAAGGCAATCCCATCATCCCCTGATTTTTGGCGGGGCTCTAACCTTTTAACTCACCCCAAATCAAGTCCCATTTTACAACTATGTCAATTTGCATGTCAGAAACCTCACCTTCGGTACCATGACAGCAAATCCATGTGTCCACATGGATGCCAAGTTTCAAGCCAATCCCATCATCCCCTGATTTTTGGGGAATTTTTGAAAATCGGGCACCCCATTCACACCCCTTTCGATAGCTCTGTCAATTTGCACGTTAGAAACCTCAAACTCAGCACCATGATAGCTTATCCAGGGATACACATGCACGCCAAGATTCAAGGCAATCCCATCATCCCCTGATTTTTGGTGGGGCTCTAACCTTTTAACTCACCCCAAATTAAGTCCCATTTTACAACTACGTCAATTTGCATGTCAGAAACCTCACCTTTGGTCCCATGACAGCTTACCCATGTGTCCACATGGACGCCAAATTTCAAGCCAATCCCATCATCCCCGGATTTTTGGGGAATTTATGAAAGTCGGACACCCTAGTATCTGCAGACAGCTCAATGGGCCCATTTCAAAGGAAATCCCAACATGCCATGAATTGGGGAGTAGAGATAAACCTAAATATGAATCTTCTTCCACACTTGAAAAATGTATTTGGAACTTCCAAAAGTCTAAGTGAGCGCAGGAAGGACTTATCCCCCGAGTCAAAGCAAGACACACAAAAACCAAACCATCCCTGTGAGGTGGGCAGGGGAGGAGGGAGGGAATGCAGGCAGGCAGCAGACATTTCTGGGGGCACAAGGAAGTGAGCCAAGGATAGTTTCAAAGCCAGTAATGCATATAAAATGGAATAAATAAATAAACAAAGGAGGGGTGGAATTAAAAGCAGCAGTGTTGCTGAATAAACAACAACAAGAATTTTTTTAAAAAGGCTATATCTGTCTTTTACCAGTAAGAGGGGAGTGGACGTGCCCAAGAGGAGGGGGAATCATCTGCCAATTTGACTGGTCCTGTCTAGGTACAAATCTTTAAGAAGCAAACGATCACTTCAACTCATGATAGGCATTCACTCCAGTGATTTACCTTTGGAGGGCTCTGATGGCCCTCCAAGGACAGGAGAGTGCACAGGGCACGTCCTTGCCCTAGGGGAGCTCATCCCCTTGCACCACATCTATTCAGTTGTTCCCCAAAGTTAGGGTGGGTAGCAGTGCTGTGCTTTTTCTATCTCTTATTATTGGCTTAGTATATGATTTCAGGTTGTGTTTGTGCATTTTGTGGGGCTACTGTTTTAAAAAACACTGGGAAAAGTCCGTTCAGACTAAGAAAGAGAAGTTCCCAGAATCCCAAGTTACCCATTTTGCCTATCCCCTCCTCCAACTTTGGGATCATGTGATCATGACCGGGAGTTGACTCTGCCCCTCAGCCCTTCGAAAAAGGTACATTTTCCCACTGTTTTACCCTAATGAAAATCAATCCTCCACTGGCAACTCCTAATTCCCTTCCAAAATCTCTTTCCCACAATTTCTTCAGGCCCACCATCAAACCCATCTGGGCATCTATTAGAATAGCATAAACTAAAGATACAATTCCCTTCCCTACCATTAAGCATTGCTTATTCTAATCCTGTTAGGGTTCTGAGTGCCTGTGCCTTCATGTTGGGATCTCTAAGAAGCTGGGATAATTGTAACTCCTGTAGCCATCCAAGGCCAGTTCTGAGTTCTATTGTTTTTGGTTTGTCCTGAGCATAAAAATCTCTCAATTGAAAATACCCCTTCTTTTCCCATTCAGAAATCCTAGTGATGATAGTTGTGTCTAAATTACTTGGATGTATTTGTATTGGGGTAAGGGGCCTTATTCAGCATTTCTTCTCCCAAACATATCCGGTTTTTATTTGCCTTCATAATGATAAAGTGGAGCTGTCGTAACAGAAAGGCTTCATAATATGATGCGAGGTGTGGGAGTCCCCAGCCTTGTCTTTTGTAGCATAGTTTTTGCTTTGGCTTGAAAGACAAATGTATTGAGTTCACTTTGCCAGATGTCAATATTTTTGACTGGACGAGAATGGGGAGGACCTGAAATAAGAATAAAAAACTGGGAATCAAGGATATTCCTATTGTAGCAATTTGCCCTAAAATCGATATATTAAATTAATTCCATTTCTTCAGGTCTGTAATCATAGTTTTAATAAGGGGGGTATAATTTATTTTAAGTAATTTATTAATTTTCCAAAAGGAAGTTCTACAAATTGGTGTTCCCAAGGTATGGCTAATATAGTGTTGATGGTTGGGGTGAACGTTCTATGACATGATATTAGATTTTTCACAATTAACTTTTAAACCTGCCACTTGCCTAAACTTTTCAAGTTCTTCCTTTAGGTTAGAAGCTGAGTGGTACGGTTCCCCTGTGAGGTGGGTGACTTCCAGACAGCCCCCCCCCCTTCAGCTGTGGTGCGCCAGTTGTGGAAGAGGTTCCCTTGCTGCCTTTGTGGGCCTTTTGGCACCAGGCAACCCACTTTTTATTTCCCCAAGTGTTTTAAGTAAATATTTTATTTCATTACCAACCAATAGATGCAGTTCTCTGGGCATTTTAATCTTGCTGATCGTTCTTACATTGATTTTGAAACTTTCCTGCCCTTTTGTCTTTATATTTTTATTGTTTTGTTGTATTTTTATGTAATCTGCCCTGAGATTGAAGAGTGGTATAAAATATCTAAAATAAACAAATATTGGAGGGATGCATGCAAATCAATGCTTTATAATTGTGTGGGCAATATTGTAGTAGAGATAAAAGCGCTTGTTTGGATAATATAAGGATGACTTTTTCCAACAGGGACTCTGAAGAGTGCAGACATGTGCACTGTATACATCCCCACTACAAAATGCAAGTTGGCTATCACAAGAATGTTCATATTGCAAGCTTGTTTATATGACTTTAAACCAAACATTTTCATCATAACAACTGAAATTATTTTTTCAAACAGAATTTAAATATGTAATCCACTCAATGGGATGTAGAGTGCTTTTAGATTAGGCACTCCCAGTTTATGTAAGGATAATTGCAGGCTAAATGGCCTTGCAAGACAGATGTAGCCTATCACTGTGCAAATGAATGATTTGTCTCAATTTGGAATCAAGCATCATCAAGTTCTAAAGTGGCTCATAATTTTGTGTGCAGGCAAACTTCCTTTTTGGGACAGAAGGACTTTCTTACAGTGCTCGTTCAGAATTGTAATGTGGGGGTAGGGAATACAGTTCCAGTGGTGGCACTTTGAACATTAGTGGCCTCACAGATAAGGTGCCTGTTGCCACAGCAATTGCTGCTCCTCAATTTCCTCTCAGTCCTCCACAAGTACAAGTGAAGTCAGATCCCATAAGTACATTACTGTTGTTGTTATAAAAAAATGTTTCTGAGCCTTACACCAGTTGGAGTTTTTAACCATTTTATACGTATATCATAGTTCAATACTGCATGCTCTTGGAGCAGCCTGTCTTTCTTTACATCCTCAGGCTGATGAGTTGGTCAGACGCCAAAGGGTTTTTTCCTTTAGTTTTTGTTTTTAATTGGACCCAATTTAAATTGCAACAATTAATGACAGTTTCAGCAAGTTCTGAGCATGCACCAATAGCAGCTTTGTGTCCTTAACCTGAAGAATGCAGACTATGCAAGGGCAAAATCAGCATACAAGTTTGAAATCATCTCATTTTACATTTTGATCACTGTAACACTATTAGGGGAAGGAAGCTCTCCTCAGAGTACATTCAGCCATTGCAGTCTGGAGAAATTCATATTCTGCACCTGTTATTTCTGAACTTCAGCATCATCACTAGTGTAAGTGAAGCTTAACATTATCCTAACAATTTGAGGCCAATCTGGTTACCTAACAAATCTCATTCAGAAAGATGGGAACCCCATCAGGCAATGTGATACACAAAATGAACCATTTATATTTGTTAGGGCTGTTCATGTTCAAACTGGGGTGAAATTTATTGAATTAATTTGTTTCATTTTGTATTTTATTAATATTCTGTTCTTTAGTAGAAAACACTCCAAAGATGATAATTACAAATCTATTAAAACAATTTAACAATAAGATGCAGAAAATAATAGTAAAAAAAACCCCAGTAATAAAATCAGGACAGCATTAAAATGAATGCTGATTAAAACAATTCTATTGGTATTTAAATTGTTTCAAAAAATAAAAAATGGTATTTGCCCAGTGCTGAAAAAACAACAGGTAGGAATCAGGCAAACCTCCCTGGAGAGACCACTCCGTAACTGGGGTGCTGCAGCTTGCAGAGAACAATGGCTTCTTCACCATCATCACAGGGTAGGTGCTCTTCTGCTCAGTCAGATTCACACTGAGTTTTCCTTCACCTGCATTCAAGCCGTGGGTGTCTTTAGCTACTTCATTGCCCCCAACTTACCAGTAAATCAAAGAGCTAAATGGATTCTATTCTATTCAGAGAGAGCGAGAGAGCAAGTGAGAGCTTCAGCGGTATCAACTACCCAAGTCATCTCTATAGCCTACAGAGTGACTAGGATATTAACAGGAGAACCAGCCATGATGGAAACAGGAAACTCTCTGAGGGTTCTCTGGAATCTCTTGGATTCTATCAGCCATGGACCATTTTAATAGGTCCACCACCCCTCTGGAGAAAGATGGCGAAAGATGGAGAAAGAAAGAGAAAGAAAGAAGTCTAAACCAAGCTAGGGAGTGATCTGACCATATCAAAGGAATTACTAGGGAATCCTCCACTCCTGAACCACCTACATCCTGCCCAGTTGAGAACACCAGATGAAGAGAATAAAATGCCTGATTAAGTTTTTTTTCTTTTGCATCGCACCAGAAAGATTGTAATGGTAGTGCTATACAAAGGCCTCTAAGTAGGATGTTCCATAGTTGGATGCCACCACTGAAAAAGCCTTTTTGCTGAATACCATGCCTCCAATAAAGAAGGTGCCTGAAGGATGACTTCAGCAGAGGATTTCAAAATTCAAATAGACAGATATGGGAAAAGGTATCTCTGCCTCTGTTCCTTATCAGTAAAATGTGCAAATGATTCTACATGCTTAATTCTTTGACTTCATAATCCATCTGTCCCCAATCTGGGGTCCTCCAGATGTGATGCACCACATCTCCCATCATCCCCAACCAGCAGGGCCATTGACCAGTGATTTAAATCCACTGGGAGTATGGGAGTTATACTATTCTAGTGTTGCTGTAATTCACTCTGGCTCACTTTATCCCCTTACCTCTCCCTCTTGGGGCAATATGGAGTTGACAGCAATAGACTACACTGTATGACTCTTGTATTGAGATGAACTATGAATACAATAATAAATACAGGGTTAATATGGGGATAATTAAAGAGCTTAATTTGCTGGATTGATATAAAGATTGCTAACACAATATATATGGAGTACTTTTGACAAAGGAAAAGTTAAATTATTGACAATAGCAAGCACTAGTCCATGGGATTTTAATATAACATAGTGACTCATAAATTAAAACACCAGCAAAAAGCCACAATTTGTACCAAATTTCAAAATTTCTGGGTATATTTGTTATTTTTAAAGCCTTTGCTCATTTTTTTAAAAGTCTGTATATATGATTAAATACTGTAATTGCCTCAAACCTTGAAAATGATAGACTCGGATAATAGCCCTTTTAAAGTCAATGGAACTATGCCAAGTTATTCTACTTATCCACACAAACATAAAATCTAGTCTGGAAACATATGCTACACTTTTCCTATATTATGAAACTAGCTGAAATGCCCAGTGTTGCTCGGGGGCCCTAAGTTATACGTCTGTGAGGTAATCATCTTAAAGTAGTAGGCCAGTGCTAGGCCTATGAGTTAACTTTCAAACAAATTAAATTTGTTTCTCCCCCCCTCACCCTCACGACAACCCCACAAGGTAGGCTGGTGCTAGGCCTCTGAGGTAACTTTAAAATGAATTAAATTCACCCCACCCCCTCTCTTTCTCACCCCGATGCAGGCCAGGGCTGCCTTAAAGCCACAGCTCTCCGTGGCTCTCTTAACTATCTTATGCTTGGGGCTCTTGGCAGGTGCCAGAAAGCCTCCGAGGGCAGCCATGTCGAAGGCCTGTGCTTCTCACCCACCAAGTACTCCAGCAGGAAGCTGTTCTGAAGTGCTGGGGCCGGCCTGACTGTTAGAACAGTATGACAATGGAACCAGTTCCCTAGGAATGTCATGTAGGGTGACCATATGAAAAGGAGGACAGGGCTCCTGTATCTTTAACAGTTGTATTGAAAAGGAAATTTCAGCAGGTGTCATTTGTATATATGGGGAACCTGGTGAAATTCCTTCTTCATCTCAACAGTTAAAGCTGCAGGTGCCCTGCCCTCTTTTAAATCTGGTCACTCTAGTACAGCTCCTGCAGCTTTAACTGTTGTGATGAAGAAGGAATTTCACCAGGTTCTCCATATATACAAAAAATAACACCTGCTGAAATTCCCTTTTCTATGCAACTGTTAAAGATACAAGAGCCTTGTCCTCCTTTTCATATTGTCACCCTAATGTCATGGGCTCTCCCACACTAGAGGCCTTCAAGAGGCAGCTGGACAACCATCTGTCAGGGATGCTTTAGGGTGGATTCTTGCACTTAGCAGGGGGTTGGACTTGATGGCCTTGTAGGTCCCTTCCAACTCTGCTATTCTATGATTTTATGCTGAACTCTGCTATTGGCGCCCATGAGGGAGGCAGCTGGCTGACTGACTGATGGTTAGTTCAGTCTGCAATGTGGTTGGAGCTGCACCCTTCCACTCCCGATGGTGCCTAGCGACTGAGGCAGCCGGCCCCAGGCACTCTCCTTTCAGGCCCAGGATGGCAAGCCACTTCCAGATGATGGCTGCCAAAGCCCAGAAAATCTTCCCTCCCGCTCAAGGCATGCTGAGAGTTGTAGGCATAAGCCCAGGTCCCTGAATAATGTGTTAATCTTTGAACCCCATCTGAGGTGTGGTGGAAGACAACTGGAGAGCGGGCCGTCTTAGTTGTGGCATCCTGCTTAGGGATTTCTTTTTCCCAGGCAGGCTTGCCTAGTGGCTGCATTAATGGCTTTCCAGTGCCACATGAATTTTTTGAAAATTTTATTTTCCAAGGCCTTTTAGCTTGGTGAGACTTTCTCTGCTGTGTGTTTTTCCTGTTATAACTAAACCACAACATTCTAAGACAGATGCAAGAATGACTGAATAAAGTTTATGATTTTTATGTAAAAGCCTGACAATACCATTGAAACAGAAGAGTGAATGGAGCAATGACTGACAGCTGAGGCTAGAATGGGAAGGTGGGCGGGGTTAGTGGCAGTGGGAGAAAGTCAGTTAGCAGGAGAACAAAGATATTTATTGAGAGGCCAGGAAAGTGGGAGCTGAGTTAGGACTAAGAGATAGTGACCTGGTTTGCTAACCCGTACTTTATTTAAACCCAGCCACTCTACATGCCAGTACTACACCTCCCAGCATGCCTTTGGCAGCCCGCAGGTGCCCGCGTCCTCTGAGACACCCCCTGTTGCCAATGCTGCTCATTGATAAGAGCGTTGAGGAGTAGAATCAACGGGGAGGTAAGTGGCTCTCAGTGGACATGGCCAGCTCCAGCCAAGTCCTGCCTGGACTGCCTCCGCCTGCTCTTCTCACCCACCAAGGGGCTCCATGAGGAGCCTGTTCTGAAGTGCCGGGACTGGGCCAGGCACTTCCCCACTTCATTGGGTCTGTTTCTGGGCATGTGTAGAGTGCCTCCCCTCCCTCCCTCCCTCTGAAGGGCAAAGGCTGTGCATTTGCTTCCCCCAGATTCTGAGAAAACAGCGGTATCAGGATGGTGTGAGCATGTTTAGCCCTTCAAAGTCACACTGTTGTATCTAGTTACTCTTTTAAAACCACACAGAGGGCAGGAGGAGGAGGAGGCACTGCAAGTGGCTGCAGCCCATTTATGTGGGCTGTTTCCTTTTATGTGGAATTGGACTGACTACTTGAGACCAACCTTAGAATTTGGGTTGCGACAACCTGCCCATGCACTCAGAATGACCGCCACAGGCCAGTAAGTCTGGCCTCCCACCCAAGTCATGCTGGGAGTTGTAGGCACAAGCCTTGGTTTTTATTCCTTAAAATACTTAAAACCCCAAATTCTGTGTTTTTAGATTTTTCTGGTACCTTGTGCAACCAGATCTATCAGCATGTCAAATTTCAAGTTTCTAACTAATCTGGAAGTGGGTAAATGTTTCTGGACATACATCACACACACATATTTTGTGCTTTATAGGTAGAGATAAGGCTACTGGTTACAATAGTAGACTTACAGAAACCAATTACAGGGAAACAGAAAGGAGGAGGAGAAAAAAGAAATGGGACGAGCACGATAGGAGTTCAAAGAATAACATGAACCTATTTCTTTAGATTTATACCCCTTGGGCCTTTCCCCTTCCTGCCCTCAACAGATTCAAGGACCTATTCTCTCTGATTCAGGCACCCACATAACTTCCATTGATGTGGGGTCTCCAGGTGATTTGATGTGCATTCCAAATAAGGCATGGCGTCAAGTGAATACTCCCTAATACAAAAGGACTAACTTGCAACCAATATGCTGTCTATTGGGAAATTCCTTTAAACACTTAGCTATCCCACTGTGTGTCAGACCAAAACAGTGGGACTCCCTCCTCTTAGGAGAGATCTTTGCTTTTCAAAGGGGCCTCAGGGTTGATATTTGCAGAGCAGCCTGGGAGTGAGACCCTATGTATACACCCTGCAGAAGGAGCTGTACACGATGCAGAAGGGACTGACAAACCAAGGGCCAATGAGATGTTATATTCAACCATACAGACCTTTGTCCGAGTTTTTCTTTTTAGTAGTATTATTTAACCAAAAGCAGGCTTGGGAGACTGCACATTTCAGCAGGCAACAGCAGAGGGAGGAGCTGTAAAGGAAGCACGCACCAGCCAAGCTGGCCCTTAGACTGGATTTAGCACAGATCCCCAGAACGGACACACACAGCTCACAAATCTGGAGGTTTAAGTCCTTTATTTCAGGATAAGGGTAGGTTACATGGGATTAGCATACTAAAAACTATTAAAACATGCATATATATAAGAACCCAGAAAAAGCAAGCCAGAAAACTAAAAATTACAGTTCATACATCACCCAGCCATGGAGTCAGCCAGCCGCGCTGAACTCCCCCCACAAAGTACACTTTATAGTTTTTTTTGTCCAACTCCTTCCCCCTCCCCTTGGCTTTTCATAGGTAGTTCTTTCACACCTCCGCCTGAGATGTTAATGTCTCTCAAGGCCAAACGGACATGCCTCAGGCAGTTCCTGGTCATTCTCCCCCATGCAGCTGGGCCTCTTATCTCCCTCTTCCTATGAACCATAATAATAAAATTAACACGTTAAAAGACAGACCAGCCCCAGTAACATTCACCCATCCCTTACAGGAGCTACATAACTGTTTCCTTTCTGGTCTCTTCTCATTCAAGCCAGAGCAGATGCTTTTTACTCCCTGTACAGATATCACAGGGCAAAGATCAGTACAAAAATGATTGGAGGGGAAAGGGTATAAGAAACTCACACCCGAGGAAGCCGCTTTTCATAAATGCACAACTGGGGTTCTGAACCATGTGGTTGTTGATGACGATGGTGATGACGCCCTCTCCCTGGAGGCCTGACTGGTGCTGGCACTGGCTTTATCTCAGCACAAGGTTAAGACACGGCTTTTTAGCAAAGCCTTTGATGGCTAAATCCACCAGCCTGCAAACTGTCTTGTTTTAATTGGATTTTGCTTTTTAAAAATTTCATATTGGTTTTAACATATTAATAGTTTAATTTGTTTGAGAATTGTATATTTATTGTTCTATTTGATATGTATGATTTTATCTGAATGCTGTCCTGAGATCCTTGAGATATAGGGCAGGATATAAATGTTTTAATTAATAAATAAATAAAATAAATTATGATGATGATGATGATTTACATTTCTATACTGCCACATAGTCGAAGCTCTCTGCGTGGTTTACAAAGATTAAAAACCATTACAAATGCATTATACAAAGTGTAAAACTATTTATATAAAAACATATAAACAGATAGAGACAACATGTTTCCACACCTGGAGGAGGGCCTTAGATGCTGAACATAGCATACAGGTAAGTTCATGCCAGAAGAGGTGCTCTGTCAAGGTATTGCAGTCCCAAGCTGTGTAAGGCTTTATATGTTAAAACTTTGAATTGGACTCAGAAGCATACAGGTAGCCAGTTCAAGTGAGCCAGAGTTGTTCTTATATGTTTGGATCTTCTTGCAGCAGCAATCTGGCTGCTGCATTGTATACGAGAATGCCGCCCCACAAGAGGCATTGATGATGTATGCTAGTTAGAACTACTTAAAGTAGTTCCTGAAATCATTAGGACACAGTTGCAAGAAAAACCTCAACCTTTTTGATTTTGGGCATAATCCACCTGCAAGTTGTTCTGTGCAAGTTCCATTGAAATGAATAGCAGCTGCATAAGTGTGCTGTTGTTTCGGTGGGGTGGGGGCGGTTGTGGGAAAACTTCTAAGCAACATAAATTATTTAATATAAATTAACAAAATGAAATGAGCTAATTATATATATGAAAGCATCTCTTGGAAAAACTTGAAACAAATTCTATGAATTGACAAATCCATTTTAAAAAGAACAGAGAAAAATAACCTGTGTTCCTCTCTTGGCTTTCATTTACCAAGCATATTTTCATTATAACATGATGTTCATTAGCTTTGGAATTAATCTCCCAATTACCTCTTCTCGGAAGATAGGCTCTAATTTGTATTAGCATTCGCTGCTTTGGAGGAATGATCCTCTGTGAGATCATGTATGAAAGAGAGAGGGGTGATTAATTAAAATCCAACGATGCCAGTATTTCATAGCCATGGCCCTGTTTTCTACTATACAAGAACAATAATTGTTCAGAAAAGGTCAGTCAACATGTTTTTGTGAGTCCCATCATCCCAGAAAACATTTTGAGGCAATGGGGTAGCCGAAGAGTGCCCATTCTCCTAAATTTACTGGGCATGTCCCAAGAAGATGGGCAAGATATGATTCATTCAGGGGTTTAAAAAATACAGAGTTAGAAGACACCTCAAAAGCCGCCTAGTCTATACCACCCCACTGTGAATGCAGGAAATCTACTAATATACAATTCCAATCTTGCTCCTCAGATAAGTGGCCAACCAACCTCTGCTTAAAAACCAGGACAGTTCACCACCTTCCAAGGCAGTCTGTTCCACAGTTTAGCTTGTGCCATCAGGAAGTTCTTCCTAATGTTTAGTCTCTGAGATTTATCGCACACTCCCTACCGCCCACTTACAGATATGCACACGTTCTTTAGATGATGACGTCCATGTTCCGCACACCTTCCACTCCTTCCACTTGTTCTTCTGTCATAAAATAGACCTTTTTGAATCTGTCTTTTTTTAAAAAAAAAAAACCACCAGAATGTGCTGTGATATCCTGCTGTGTGTAGGAAAAGCAGTATGATAAAATCTGCCCCTGAACGGGCCATGAGTTCTTTGTTTACTTCCTTTGTTTACTTCCTTTGTTTACTTCCTAGAGGGGAAAGAGGAAGTAATGAGGGGAAAAAGTGGAGGCAGAGAAGCGATGGTAAGGAAATGTGAGTTCCCCCTGTGAGCTGATCCTCAAAATCATTTCTTGACATTTGAACCCATTGGCTCTGGTCCTACCATCTGTAGCACAGAAAACAAATATCTTCTAGCATTTATGTAACAGCCCTTCAAATATTTAATGATAGTCATCTTTTCTCCAGGCTACACATACCCAGTTCCTTCAACTTTTCCTCATGGGACTTGGTCTCCCAAACTCTCCCTCCCTAGTGGACTGTGGGGATGCTGTGGACATAATATATCTTGACTTCAGCAAAGCTTTTGACAAAGTACCACATGATATTCTGATTAGCAAACTAGCTAAAAGTGGAACAATTATTAGGTGGTTCCGCAGTTGGCTACAGAATCGGACTCAAAGAGTGCTTATCAACGGTACCTTCTCAAACTGGGGGAAGGTAACGAGCAGGGCTGTGTCCTGGGCCCAGTGCTCTTCAACATTTTTAATTAATGACTTGGACGAAGAAGTGCAGGGAATGCTTATCAGATTTGCAGATGACAAAAATTGGGTGGGATAGCTAATACTCTGGAAAACAGAAACAAACTTCAAACAGAAAACTTGTCATCATTTAAGTACTAAAAACTGTTTAACCATACTGCTGACATTCATGATTTAGATGCTGAAGAATGCTCATACAGCTTTAAGTTTTCTTCTCGCTGAAGAATTTTCATACAGCTTTAAGTGCTCCAAATATGTACATGATTTACACGCTGAAGTATGGTTATACAGTTTTTAGTACTTAAATGATGACAAGTTCTTTGTCAGTATTGTAAATTGGATTGCTGCCTTTATTATTTTGAAAAACCTATGTGGTTTTACCCATTCTTGGGTCAAACGTATATGCAATTATATATTGTGCCTTTGTTCACTTTATGTTCTATATAGTATAATTTACTTTATTGTACAAAATATGGAATCTTATCGAACGCATGTTAATTCATGATAAAATAGTTAAGTATTTGAATTCTTATCAACTAACTATTTAAGCATTATACCTTTCTCTGTGTTGTGACATACCCTGGATAAATTGTGTGTTTTTTTTTTTAAGACACTTAAGAAAGCCTGCTTTCTACTGATTCTGGGAACATACTATGCTACAATTATGTAACCCAAACTCATTCTCTCTTGCAGTCATGGACTCTTATTTGCCTGCTGCCTGCTTACCTGTGTGTGAAATGGGCTTCTTCCTTTCCCACCTCCCTTTGCTTTCAATAAGTGGGCTCTGCCACAAGTGGCTTTCCCTGTATTATAATGGAAAGGTTTCTGAGAGGGGGTGATCCCCTTGGCTCTGCCTCCAGGGAAACCGCTTTCGACCCCACCAATTATCGTTGGGTAACTGAACGTGTGGGATACAGCCCGCCCACCTAGAAATATGCTTTGCCCCTCCTGTGCACCCCCAGATTTTTTTTTCTGGTGCCGCTGTAACTCGAGAAGAGATCCTGGCCCTCCTCTGTGTGACAACCTTTCAAGTATTTGAAGAGTGCTCTCATGTCTCCCCTCCATCGTCTCTTCTGCAGGCTAAACAGGCCCCGTTCTTTCAGTCTCTCCTCATAGGACTTTGTTTCTAGACCCCTGATCATACTCTTTGCCCTCCTCTGAACACGCTCCAGCTTGTCTGAAGTGGACTCAACATGTGCCCTCCATGACTTTTTTTTTTAACATTAGTCCTGCATGACCCTGAGCAGTATACTAATATGCAAGTTTAGAGATGTGAAGGCCTGGAAAACCCCCGAAAAAATTCAGAAAAAAACATTCCCCCCCCTTGTTTCCCCCCGAAGCCTTTTTTGTTTTGTTTTTCTGAAAAATTGGAAAAATTGAAGGAAATGAAGAAAAATGGATTATGGGATGTTTTATTTTAGCATGATGAATAAAATGTTCAGATATTTACTTCTTGAAATGATTTCTAAAAACTATGAACCGTATCAGATTATTACAATTTCTGTGCAGTGAGGACAAGCAAGTCCTAGGTCGCAAATTCAGACTACAACTCTCAAATGCAAGAGCAAGATGCATTTCTGCCTCTAGGGGGCAGCACTGCCACTGAAGCAGAGACTGAAACTGATAGTGATAGCTATAGCTCAGAAATCGAGTCTGTTTAAATTTCATGCATATTCATTGAATCTTGGTCCCCCCCTTTTTCTCAGTTCTTTTTATGGGAATGGGTGAGTTATGTCTGCTTGACACTATGGAGGACTAGCGGAGACATAAATAATTTTCTTTGTTAGTAATATTGATGGTTTCCTCTGTTGTTGTTTTTAATTGTTTTTTGCCTACTCCTCATAAACTGGCAAAACCAAAGAGGTTCCTTACAGTTCAGGAGCTTGTAGCTCCATTTGTTACCAAAAAAAAAAAAAAAGTTTTTTTTAAAAAAGTAAAAAAGTAAATTCAATTTGTAATACACTGTACTTTTAATATACCAAATGTAATAATTTTATGCCAAACCAACTTGGACATAATTACATTTTATGTTCCTAAAGTAACAAAGAGACTTTCAATCTCTAAAAAAGAGCTAATATTGCATTATTTCAATTTTTCAAAAATTTTCGTTTCCCCCCGAAACCCCCTGGAAAAAAAAGTTGTTTTCCTATGGCTTCAAAATTTCCGGAAATTTTAAGTTCTACTGAGTTCAATTGGAGTTATTCTGTAATACATGTGCTTAGAATGCAGTCTTGATAGATCACTAAACAGGAGCTGGTTAGCCATAATATAAAGAGGAAAAATGGTGAAATTCTATAGATGTCTAATGCATAGTTGACAAAAATGTGTGGTTAAATATAATCATCATCTTCATCATCATCATCATCACCTATCACCAATTAATTGCTTCTTTTGCTTGTTAATGCGATTGTGAGCAAAACATTTTACAACACCTTGACTATGTTAAGAGTCCTTCTTTCCTAACTTGTACTGAATACTTTAAAGTACTGTACTTCAAAGGCCTAGCTGAGAACACTTCTGGGGCTCAGGTATTGCCATTTTGGCCAGTGCATTCTCAAAGGGGATCTTTAAGACTGGAGGGGTTAACAGCGGGCACAACAATGACAAAGCATCTGTAGTAGACTATTCTGGCATGTGGTAATGGAAATGCTACATTTTCCCATGTGGAAATGGAGAATAACTATTTTATGGATCAAACTTAAGAAGAAGCCAGACATAAAAACTATATAATGTCAGCCTGGTTTCCTGGTATGATTTCAGACAAATGGGTTTAACCAAATGTGGATGCTTCGTGGGGTGTTTTTGTGGTTAGACCAATGGCTACCATTATGTCTTTACAGCAACAATGTGTCTGTTCACCATGTGCCATAAAACAATCTCTGATCTGAAGCACAACCTCAGAACAGGAGGCTCCTTCACCATTTTGCATAATAGCATTGCTTGTTTGCACTATTCTGACTGAACTTTCCAAACATATGTCATTTTCCCTTTCATTCTGGGAGTGATTGTACATTAAAGCAATTACAGACAACCCCTTCCAGAGAGTTTGAAGACCAAAACCTCTTTGTGTGGAAGTCCAAAGGCAATTATTGGCATTAGAGTTTAAGGGCGGCATTCCATCTCTCTGATGTAACAGTAGCTTTCTGGGTTATGTTAAATGAAGCAATTTGCCCTCTTCGAGAGTCCAGTGCAGATTTGAATAATCAGTATGAGTATTACTATCATAAAATGATAATGATCTGAAATGATAATTTCTTTGAAAAATTACAAAAGTGATGTTTGCAGTCAAGATAACTAAGGGCACCAATCCACTGGGGTGGTCCGTGCAAGGTCCCGTGAGGTGACTGGGACATATAGAGTTTGGGTCCAAGTTACCTGCGGGATCGCCTTCTCTCATACAGTCCGCCCCGCACACTCAGGTCCTCTGGGGAGAACTTACTTCAGTCAGCCAAGACTAGGCTGACATCAGTTTCCCAGAGGACCTTTTCTTCTGTCACCCCTGGATTATGGAATGGCCTGCCGAAGGAGATTAGTAATATTAACTCCCTCTGTGATTTTAAGGCAGCTTTGAAGACTAGCCCTTTCTGGCAGGCCTACCTAGATTAATGTAAAATCAAGAATTTTTTTAAAAATATGTTGATTCCTGCGCTAATGTTGTTCCCCACCACGATCCAAAGGGAGAGGCAGGTAAGAAATAAATAAATTATTATTATTATTATTATTATTATTATTATTATTATTATTATTATATGCAAGAGCACCATTGACCTCCTGTTCTTTTCAATAGTGTCTGTGCAGCAGAATCACCATATAGATGGTACCATAACAAATTAAATGCTTTATATTTGGTTACAAGTATAAAGTATAAATTTCAAGTAGTTGATTCATACTACAATACTTTACAAGTATGTCTTGTTTTTGTTTTTTTAACGTAGTGTAGGAATCACAGAATCATAGAATCATAGAATAGTAGAGTTGGAAGGGGCCTACAAGGCCATCGAGTCCAACCCCCTGCTCAATGCAGGAATCCACCCTAAAGCATCCCTGACAGATGCTTGTCCAGCTGCCTCTTGAAGGCCTCTAGTGTGGGAGTTATGTACTAAACAAACAGTGGCTGGATATGTGGACTGAGATGAAACTCCTTACAGATTTTGTGAACATTTTGGACTGTCTCAAAAATAAATAAATGCCTGCCATTTTGGACCAATGTTTTGGGGCCACTCCTTGAAGAAATGTCATCTTAATTTATTTCCTGTTGTACAATGACAGTATCATGACATCATCCCATGTGGTCCTTAATTGGGTGGGATCATTCAGTTCAGAAGGAAGAAAAAGAAATAGCCAATGAGAAGTGGAAATGCCACTGAAGCAGCAGCTGGCTCCAGGAAATAATGGCCCCAGATAGGACTGGGCCGCTTACAATTGCATCCCAGGTGGTAGTTCTATGTTTCTGAATTTATTTATTCATTTATTGCATTTCCATACTGTCCAATAGCCAAATTGGTCAACAGTTGATTCCAGACATGCACTCAGCTGAGCATTACCATGAGAGAGCTTTGGTTATTGGGTGGTATAAAAATGTAATAAATAAATAAAATAAATGAATAAATTATGCTTCCTTGGAGTCCCAAATTGTTGTTGTTGTTGTTGTTGTTGTTGTTGTTGTTATTATTATTATTATTATTATTAATATCCTGCCTTTTCTGTGCAGTACTCCTACAAGATTAAAACATGTACAATTAAAACATATAAATATAAATTACAAAAGTTAAAATAGAATTAGACCTACAGTAAAATTAACAACATGTTAATTTTTAAAAAAAGAACTGTAACAGATTAAAAAAAGTGTGTATGTGTGTGTGTGTGTGGGGGGGATCCAATACATTAACACAGGTCTAGAGTAGTTCCAAAAGCCTGCCGGAACGAAAAAGTTCTTGCCTGTCTCCGCAACTGTAGCACAGAGGGAGCCAGGCTAGCCTCTCTGGGAAGGTAGCTCCAGAGCCTTGGAGCAGCCACCAAGAAGGCCCTCTCCTGCATACCCATCAGGCGTGCCTGGGATGTTGGTGGGATTGAGAGTAGTCACAAGAATGAATGATAATGCTCAGGTAATTGTACAGCTGAAGCCTATGGACTCTCCATGTCCCACCGTGTACTCATTTTTTAAACATTAGTACTGCATGACCCTAAGCAGTATACTTACATGCAAGTTCTACTGAGTTCAATTGGAGTTATTCTGTAATACATGTGCTTAGAATGCAGTCTTAATAGATCACTAAACAGGAGCTGGCTAGCCATAATATCAAGAGGAAGAATGGTGAAATTCTATAGATGGCTAATGCATAGTTGACAAAAATGTGTGGTTAAAGTGGTGAACATCTTAGGGGGACCTAAACATCCAGGTGGCAAGCCTAGTTCTGACTTTCTTCTTTTTTTTCAGTAAGACAAGGGCCTGAATAAGATTACCCACACATTATTATTTATTTATTATTTATAACTATTTGGAGTGTTTATAGCCTACTAACTGACATTCTTGAGGTGGCTTACAATAGATTTGAAATAGAAAAAATAGATAGTTATTCAAGAAGGACTACTAAGGTGTTTATAGTTTTCGCCTCAGACTTCAGATGTTCTAGATGTTTCTGAATCTCTAGGACATGACAAATCTCAGAGAAAATGGCTGGTATAGCGGCAAGTTGTTAGTTTCCTCACCAGTGGTAGATGTAAGAGGCCCTGGTGGAGCAAAAGTGTTTCTAAGGAGGAGTCTGCACCAGCCATTTATTGCAGGATTGTATCACAGTCATCACTAACGGGGCCCATGACATTCCGGTGTTCTCATGGTGATCTTGGTTCCACCTCTCATTTATTCCAGAATATCCCTGACTGCTTTTGTTGCATTCCCCCCGCCCGTCGCTTCTATTCCGAAGGATGCATGTGGTGAGCCCTCCCTTTGCAATATAGTTGTTCATCAAGAGTTGTGGCCTCAGCGAACAACCAAACAGCTGCGAGGGGTGTGCCCATGGGTAGCGGAGGTGTGTGGGAGTGGACCTGTCCACCATTTCCGTCACATGTTTTGGATGGGTATCAGCATGTTTTTTTTAATACAAGCATAACTCTGTGCAGGAGTGCATATTCCTTCTCACAAACACAGCAGAGGTAGAGGTGCCCATATGTTGCTGTGCATCTGTGCTCGTGCACATGCCTCATAAGTCATTAAAAAAAACCTCTGCTCTGTAGCTGGGTGTGACGCAGCAGCACGCAATGCTGGGGAGAGCAGTTGTACACATCATCTGCCTGGCACTGATACACATGTGGAAGCAGAGAAATGGGGCACACATGCTCCCACAACAACAATCCTGTAATTGCGGTAAACATCAGTCATGTGTGCCCCATATGTGGCTGTCGTGGAAGTGAGGAACGTCCAGAAGCAACCTTCTTCCATACCGAAAAGGCTACAGGTGTAGATTAGCCCTAGTTCTACCCCAGCCCTCAGATTTTTTTCTCCTCCTCCTCCTCCTCCTCTTATTTTATTTGGAGAGACTGCCATTTTCAGATCTTTTAATCAATATTTATATTATCTTGTTCAAAAGTTACAGTAAATGGTTGCATGTAAGTTGTAATAAAGCAAAATAATTTAGACTTTGGGCCTTGCTAGACCTGCCGGATAAGCCGGCAGGGAGGCGGGGCGACGGCGCGCTAGAGGTAGCGTGCGCCGTTGCCGGCTTCTAGACGTCAACAACCGACGGGGCAAGGGTTTTCGGCCCTTAAAGGGCCATGTGCGCCGGAGAAGGTAAGTGCTTTTTTAAAAAAAATAAAGGGTCCCCGCTCCCCCTGCCCCTGATCCCCCCACAATTCCTGATGCCCCCCTGCCCGCTCGCTCAATCGTTCTCCCCCATGCCCGATGCCCTGTCCCCCACTCTTCTCCCGCCCCCTTGCCATCCCCGATGCCCTGTCCCCCGCTCTTCTTCTCCCGTCCCCTTGCCATCCCCAATGCCCACTCTTCTCCCCCCCTCTGTCCTGCCGGGTCTGGCCTTCCCCCCCGGCCCGATGGGCACAGTGCTCGTATGAGCGCTGTGCCCAGTCTGTGGCATCTCCCGGCTACTTGTGAGTAAGTGAGCAGCCGCAAAAAGCCACGGCCAGGGCTGCGGAAAAACCAGGCCATAAGCGAATTCGCTTATGCCGGTTTAAGGCAGGTTTCTGCGCGGCCTGACCCCAGATTCCCCTGTGCGTCATCTGGATGCACAGGAGGGAAACCGGGCCTCACACCACGCTAACGCCTCGTCTAGCAACGACCCTTATCTTAACCTAGAACCTATAAAACTGCTTTATTTATTTATTTCATGTCTATATACTGCCCAATGGTCCCTGGGCAGTTCTCAAAATTAAGCTTAAATCATATATAAGAATATAATAGTACATAATGTAAAACCCTAAAAAATAAAAAACAGCAACAGAATAAAACCAACAGCAATGCTAAGATCCCAAAATCATGAAGACAGTTATTATTATTATTATTATTATTATTATTATTATTATTATTTATTTATTTATATAGCACCATCAATGTACATGGTGCTGTACAGAGTAAAACAGTAAATAGCGAGACCCTGCAGCATAGGCTTACATTCTAATAAAACCATGATAAAACAATAAGGAGGGGAAGAGAAAGCAAACAGGCACTGGGTAGGGTAAACAGGCACTGGGTAGGGTAAAAGTAACAGTATAAAGCCAGAAAAAACTGAAAAAACTGAAGCTGGAACATCTGGGGTCTGAGAGGAAGCTTGTATATGCTTCTAATTATTCTTGTCTATTTTGTTATATTTTAAATGTATTGTAAAACACTTTGATAACTTCAGTTGGTAGATTTGTTAAATAACCCAAAAGCATTAAGATATGTTAATAGTTTGCAAATGCCCAGAGTATGATGCCTTAGCTGGTCTGTCCTAGACAAGACACTGCCCCTGTCAGTTGTGTCTGAAATGATAGTTAAGAATGTCATTAGTTGTCTCAACAGTATCAAGTCTGTGGAGAACTGGAATTAGGAATTAATGACTTGTAAGCAAGTTTCAGAACTTGCTGTTCTTATCCTACAGGAGTCTCAACAGCACAATCCCCTAGGGATCACACACACAATTTCCCACTGAAAATATTGAGCTCCATCACACCAGGAATTTATCGCACACTGGCCATGCCTGGTATGCGGTTCTGCAGCCCAGAACTCACATGATGTCCTCCATGTCCTGCACTCATTTCACCTCTTCCCCTCTGTGTTTGGTTTCTTTTTGGAGTGGGGAAAGTCTGGGTTTTTTTCCCTCCATGTGAAAAAAATGCTCTCCTCTTTCCTGTGTATTGCTGTCGTTGCGTTCTATCTGACCATTCTGTTCTTTATTGGGGGCCTGTGTGTCTAAGGGTGGTCTCGCTAACAAAAGAGGAGGCGGGTGTGTGTGTTCTCTGCCGAACTGTGAAGGGGGGGAGAGAGAGGTTCCATTTAAGTCTATGTTCTTACTTCTGAGTAGGCATGAGCAAGGATACATTTTCACCTTAAAAGAAATGTGGAAAATGCACCCTCCTTGCCTGCAGCTCCCTCATTTTTAAAGATGAAGAGATCAAAATTGGGCCAGTGATAGCTCCTAAGTAGATCTTTCTGCATGCCAAGTTTGAATCTGATCAGTTCATCCCTTGATTTTTAGGATTTTTTAAATCCCCCCTTAAACTCTTTTTCTGATAGCCCATCAGTGTGAAGGATTGATTTTCCTTTCCTTTGATCATGCGAAGCTGTGCATCTCCAAGTTCATAAACAGAGATCTACTGGTCCCCTTACTCACGAGTAAATCCCAATGATTTCAACTGCATTTACATCCAAGTCATACTAAAATCCCACAAATGCTTACCTTTGAATAAACCCCATTGAACATAGAGAAACTTACTTCTGAGTAAAAAGAAGTAAGACCTCAAAAGTAAGCAAATGGTTGCAGAGGACTTCTTTCCAGTTTGCTGTTTTAGACTTTTTTTTTTAAAGCTTCTGAGTGACCATACTATTAAAAATCAATCCTTCGCACTGGTGGACTATTAGGAAAAGGGTTTAAGGGGAATTTTTTTTAAAAAAATCCTTAAAAAATCAAGGGATGAAGTGATCTGATTCAAATGTGGCATGGCTAAAGCCTTCCTTAAGAGCTATCACCTTGCCAAGTTTGGCCTCTTTATCTGTAAAACTTACACAGATGTAAGCATTTTGGTTACCTTGGAGCAAAGGAGGGGACCGGACCACCTTTACAAAAGAAATTAGTTAAAATGATTGTTCATCTGCCCATCCCTTGAAAGGAGCAAAGCAAACCTTTGCTCCTCCTCCCCTGTAAACCCTGCCCAAGCCAAGGGGCAGCAACAGTCTTGGCCTGTGGGCTCCCTCCTGCTTCCTACAAATGGCCTCCTTTCCTTGGAGTTTGTTTAATATGATCTTAGTGGAAAGTATAGTGTGTTGTTTCACTGCAATTGTGCAGTTTCAGGCTGCTTTACTATTGTATTTAGCAGATATAAAGAAATATTTTTTAAAAATAAACAATTAACTGCAAGGGAAAGGAGAATGTAGGGGGTGTGGCGGGAGATTTCTCCAGCCTAGTAGTGTTCCAGGTGAAAAGATACATGAGCTGAAAGAGTGCAACAATGCACAGATTGACTCACTAAGGAAACGGAGGGGGAAACTGCGGATGAAAACTGGATAAAAAAAAACTTGGTGTGATGGAGCTCGTTGTGTTGAGAGAGAGAGTAGTAGGACCAAGGATTTGCTTGTAAAATATCTTTTGCTAACCAGCCCCAGTTTGCTAGAGCCTGCTAAGATCCTTTCATTAGCATCCCTCACTGCTGCTGCCTTGCCCACCCACCCGGCTATCTCATCCCAGGGTCTGAGCAACGTCCTTTAGGTTTCAGCTGCCCCTTTCCCATGTTCCACTGCTAGCTCTCATAATCCTGTCACATGCCTAATTAGCTGTCACATGCACATCCTATCAGCCTGTCATCTAAGCCTTCTTCCCTACAAACTGCCTGGCACACATGTATTGGGCAAATAGGGGGAGTGGATATATGTATGACTGCCTGAGTGCTTTGGGCAGGTCCTGCAGCTCAGGCAGCTTTGAGGCCGGGTTGGGTCTCTCTTGCAGCTGGCTATGGAATGCAGATACAGAGAGGGTTTAAAGCACCCAAACGACATGTAGCAAAGTCTAAGGAGCAGGATGCATCTCATTTACACTTCTCCCCATATAGGCTTCCAGAGGAACGGGCTCTACATTTGGGGAGAACTTATATTAATCGTGAGGTTCATACAGCACCTTATCTGAGCATTTCCCAGACATGATATACAAACTTTTAGTGTCTGGATAAGCAAAGTTTCTTTTCATTCAATTATAACACTTATATCCCATCATTGCTACAAGGAGTTCAGGGCTGTGTAAATATCTTCACAACAACCCTGTGATGTAGATCAGGCTAATACATAGTGAGTAGCTAACCCAGGGTCTCTCAGTGAGTGGGAATTTAAACTGGAGTCTCCCTGCTCCTTATTTGACACCCAACAACTGCATTGTATTTGCCATTCGATTTTAGTATATTTTAAATGTTTAATCTTTATTTTAACATTTGTTCTTACTTTCCTGGAGCCTTCAAGTATAGCATTAAACACTGCCTAACCGTTATATTAGAATCAAAGGAAGATTTATTCTTAGGCTAATAAAGAACTTGTAAAGCTATCTTGAACCTTTCACTTTCCTTAATAAGGCCTTTTAAGAGGAGGTTTATCCTATATCTTGCTAGTTTTAATGCCTGCAGTCTAAACTTTAGAGTTAAATAAGGAATGCTGGCAGAATGCATTTCTTCTGATGCAAAGAAGGTGATAGTGTGTCTTTTCTGTTCCAGAGTAATGGTAAAGATAACTTCCATATGATGAAAGAGTTCCAGTTAATCTGTTTGAAGTTTGGTGTCTCCAGGTAACACCCTGGGGAACGGGCATAAAAGTAAGTGGTTTTATCTGGTGAAAGAATTGCAGGGAAACATGGCAGACCGGCAAAGGCCCTTGTTCGACAGTAGGCGGTATTGTTCCACTCACTTCAGTTTATCCCTCTGAAGGGAAACCTTATACACAGCAAATCTCACTAGGAAAGGGAAGAGAAAAATGTAATCGTGTTGCTGACCTGCCTTGGAAATATACAACAACCAGCCCCTAGTTTATGTACTTTATGCAACTGAATATGGGCTATCATTTGCAATAGTCTCAGTGCAGGCGGAAACGGGGCGATCATGTTCAGTCCAGTGGCTGGATTACCCCCAGACCAAGCCCGGCAGACTAGGGGGTGGGGCCCATCCTCAAGGCTCCTCCGATATTGAGACATTGTCAGCAGCAGCCTGCCTACTTTCCTTCTTCAGGACCAAAGAGGCATGGAGAGAACAACTCAGCCAGCGCTGGGGTGAATTGGGCACCTTTTTCCTGCACCACTTGGGTCTCCGTTAGGGAGCAGATGGTGCAGGAAGACATTTGTCCAGGGGAAATCCCTTTGTTTTACCTGGTCAGAAATTTCATGCTACTCAGTCACCCCTCCGCCTGCTCCCCCTTTTGAGGGGGTGAATGGTGTGCAGAGGAATACTCTTGTTATCTCTAATCAGAGATGGAAGATAACATGGGGATTCCTCTCTCCAGGCCAGAGGATGGGGCTTGAGGGGGGGGGAAGGGGGGAAGGGAAGGGAAGCGAGGGCCCCTCGGAGGTTTCGAACCATCCATGGGCTGGACTGGGCAACCCTGCAGGCTGGATTTGGCACACAGGCTGGATGTTGCCCATGCAGTAGTAGAAAGGGGGCAGGGAAGAAACTCCATCTCTTTCTTCCTCCCAATGTGGACAACGTGCACATAACTCTCATATGAGCATTTCCTTGATCTAGCCACAGCGATCTATTCTTTAGGCAGCGTGACATGTGGGGCTTCCCTTGAAGAGAGTGTCTGGAAACTTCAGCTAGTGCAAACTGCAGTATCCAGACCTTCATCTGCACTGCAGGGTGCAGTTACAGTATCCCTGACAGATGGCCCACAGAATCGTAGGAATTCCTGAAGAGGGACCCCTACGTGTGAGTAGTTGCTTCCATGTAGGAGCTGCACATGACTGGGAAGATAGAATGTGTATGAGAGAGCAGCTGCTCACATTCAGGGCTTCCTGTTCAGATGTCCACACTCCTTTCTAGCCTGGCTGTGCAACACTGAGGGCAGGACTAGCACTGTGGTTCTGCTCCTTGTGCTCCGCGTAATCTTCTCCACTACAATGAGTAAAGAAGGAAGGCTGTGCGCTACTGTTAAACTGAGCACTACTGTTGTTAGTGCTCAGTTCAACCTCCCACTTATCTGTGCTTGGCAAGTGATGGTGTCAGTGTAGGTAAAGAAGAGGAAGCAGAGAGTTCAAGGGAGTAAGAAGTGGGCCTCCAAAAGGTCTCTACTAGTGGCATGTATCCACTTTGGATTTAGCACAAATCCAGAACTGTAGAAGGCCATTTAGGAAAGATTCAGACTTTGTGTTGGGTGACCATATTTTGGAAACCAAAAAGGAGGATAACATGGCCGCCCCCAGGGTGTGTGTCCAGCACCAAGGGCGTGTGCCACACAAACATAGCCTTGGTCACATGTCTGATTTTACACTGAAATAAAGAACAAGTGAGAGATTCAATGTATCTCAAATTAACTTCACTCACTCCTACTTTTGTAGGTTTTGATGTACTTTGAAGCTTTTGCTGTACTCTGTGTGTTACATTCTCCCCTTCCCTCAAATATTTTTTCTGACTGCATCCTCACTTCGCTGCAAGCTGCTGGTGCTGGTGGTAATGGGGCTTGGTGCCGGCCAGCTGGCTGGCTTTTTGATATATATATATATATATATATATATATATATATATATATATATATCTTGTGTATGATTGTCACAAGTTTCTCTATTCTAACATTAGTAGGGTGACCATATGAAAAGGAGGACAGGGCTCCTGTATCTTTAACAGTTGCATAGAAAAGGGAATTTCAGCAGGTGTCATTTGTATATATGGGGAACCTGGTAAAATTTCCTCTTCACCACAACAGTTAAAGCAGCAGGAGCTATACTAGAGTGACCAGATTTAAAAGAGGGCAGGGCTCCTGCAGCTTTAACTGTGGTGATGAAGAGGGAATTTCACCAGGTTCTCCATATATACAAATGACACCTGCTGAAATGCCCTTTTCTATGCAACTGTTAAAGATACAGGAGCCCTGTCCTCCTTTTCATATGGTCACCCTAAACATTAGGGTGGGTGTTGTGGGCGGCAGACACTACTTCGCTGATTCACATTTCTCAATTATATATATTAGCTTCTCAAGATTTGTGCACTGGCACCACTTTGCACATCCAGACTTTGAACTCCTGTCTACTTCCTGCACAAACACATGACTCTGAGACCCTCTTTCTAATGCCCTGTGTTTCATGCCAGCACCTTGGGGCTACGTTACAACAGGTGTCTCTGGGTTGTCTGTGCAGCCTCTGTTGTCTCTCTAAGAGCTCCATCACATCAATAGTTTAACGCACTCTCACCAAGTCTGAAATCTGGCATTGCACCGCAGGACTCACGTGACCGTGCCCCTGTCCTGCACCCATCTTGCCTCTTTTCCTCCGTTTTGTGTATTATTTTGGTGTGGGGAAAGTCTGGATTATTTACCCCAAGCAGATTTAATGCACCCTTAAGCCTCCCTGTATTACTGTCTTCTTGTTTTTTCCTTTGTTGGGTGTGTGTGCTTGGGGGCATGTGCTTTGAATGGAGTCTTGCTGATGAAAGGGGAGGGAAGGGCGCTTCATGCTGTGTCAAACAATGGAGACTTGTGCTTAGTTGGTTGAGTGGACTTTTTACTGCTCCAACCCAACCCTCATTGTCTGCAGAAACGGACCCCAGCTGATGAAATGTTAAATCAGTAAATTGCTAGACAACAAAGCCAAAGTGAGAGCAGGGGAAGGAGCCCATGTCCCTGAAGACCCTAGCAGAACTCTGTTTTTATGAACAGCTGTGTATTATCAAAGTAAAGCTGCATATTATCAAAGTAAAGGAACACAGACCCTCCACAAATGCAAACAGGTGGAATTTTGCATTGGAATTTCACCATCTAGGGAATGGCTTGAGGGGGGAATTAAAAAATTCCTAAAAATCAAGGCAACAATGGATCTGGTTCAGACTTGGAAGGCTAAAGCCCTCCTTAAGAGCTATCAACTTGCCAAGTTTCATCTCTTTATCTTTAAAAATTACACAGATGTAGGCATTTTTGTTAATTTCCATTTTGAATATTCCTTCAAATCAGGGCATGAACAGATCTGATTCAAACTTGGTGTGACTAAAGCCTTCCTTAAGAGCTATCATTGTGCCACATTTGATCTCTTTATCTTTCAAAATTACACAGACGTAAGCATTTTGGTTACCTTGGAGCAAAGTAGGGGACCTGACCACATTTACAAAAGAAATTCGTTAAAATGATTGATAATCAGCCCACCCTTTGAAATGAGCAAAAAACCCTACAAAACAACTGCAGGGGGAAGGAGAACGTAGGGGGCAGGGTGGGAGATTTTGCTGGCATAGTAGCGACATAGGTGAAAAGATACGAGTGCAACAATGCCCAGACGTGAAAGTGCCCAGCGCTCAACTCGCTAAGGAAATAGAGGGGGAAACCACAGAAACAAACTGTCGGAAAATGTAGGTGTGATGGAACTCTAAGTTATTGTAGCCAAATCAAAGCCTCCAGCCTCAAACAGTCCCCCCCCTCTGCCAACAGTCCAGCTGGGCTGCACAGTTTTACCCTGTGGCTGGGGGTAGGGTGCCAGCTTATTGCTTGGTTGTGTCCAGTGACTCTTACTTTAAAACCCTCCGCTGCCAGCTGCCTCCACCTCCTCTCCTCCCGTGCAACTCCTTGACTCTGATGCACTCTTAAAATGCTTTGGGTGGCAAGCCAGCCTCTCAGGGTCAAGCTACAGATGCATCTGGATTGCCTTCAGCCTCTCTCTGCCTTATGTCAGCCAGCCAACGTCTCCAGCCTCCTGCCTCAAACAATCTCCCAAACACACACGCACACACTCTGCCGAAGTCTCCCAATGGTCCACTTTTAACTTGTGGCAAGGGGTAGGGTGCCAGCTTACAGATTAACTCTTGTTTTTTAAAAGAACACCTCCACCTGCACCAACACTGGACTCTGAGACACTCTTGAAAAGCTCTGTTTGGCACGCCAGCCTCTCAGGGCTCAACTACAGCTGTCTCTGAGTTGTATCTTCAGTCTAACTCTGTCTCTAAGAGATATGCCAGCCTGCCAAAGCCGCAAATCTATCTATTTTTCTCTGACACGCACGTCAAATGTTCTGCATTGCATTCCAGCAGTGCAGACAGAGCCTAGCTCACAAGTGAACAAAGTGCAGTGGAAGGGAAGGGGTAGCAAAGCAAAGCAATGACATGCCAGGTTCCAACATCCACAGCAACAGGACATCCACAAAGATAAGAGCCTCTCTCTCGACTGGCACCTCACTGTTGGTCGTGAGAGTTTTTCTCTAAGGATGTGGAACTCTGAGAAAAAGGCCTCTGGGCCATTCTGTTTTGGACCATGGGCTGCTTTGACTGACCTCTGCTTTCCCACATTTTGATCTGTGGATGCCTCGCCTCTGCCGAGTTCCAGGTGCCCAACTGCCCACCAATCTGCAACAGGAAAGGTGCCCTGCTTGCCCAGGACTTCTTACCTAAAGTCTGGAGATCCCCTTGATGCCAAGGGCTGAAACTGCTCAATGTGCAAGACCCCAAAGAGGAAGTTTGGCTCCAGCAGTTTTTAAAAATAATAATTTTAAAACCTCAAACTTTTTTAAAAATGCTAAAAAATCAATGGATTAACAGATCTGCTATAAATTTGGCATGATTAAAGCCCTACCTAAGAGCTATTGTGGTGCCAAGTTTCATCTCTTTATTTTTAAAAATGATGGAGCTGTAAGTATTTTTGTTTATTCCCATCGACTATAATGAAGAACTGCCCTTTGGGTGGGGAGGATGGGAAAAATCTGGATATTTCTTCAATTTCATAATCCCACCATTCCCGGATTTGTTACCAAAAATCCTAACAAATCCTGTTTTTTCTTGTCATATGGTCACCTTCCAAAGCAGTTCAAAGCAAAGTAGGCTGCTCCCAAAGCTTTGGCAGCCAAGCCTCCTCTTCGGGGACCAATTTGACAATTTGAAGGTCAGAGACAGTCTCAGGCTTGTGGGAAGGTTAAATAGGGTGACCATATGAAAAGGAGGACAGGGCTCCTGTATCTTTAACAGTTGTATTGAAAAGGGAATTTCAGCAGGTGTCATTTGTATATATGGAGAACCTGGTGAAATGCCCTCTTTATCACAACAGTGCAAGCTGCAGGAGCTATACTAGAGTAATCAGATACACAAGAGGTCAGGGCTCCTGCAGCTTTCACTGTTGTGATGAAGAGGGCATTTCACCAGGTGCTGCATGCCTACAAATGACACCTGCTGAAATTCCCTTTTCTATACAACTGTTAAAGATACAGGAGCCCTGTCCTCCTTTGAATATGGTCACCCTAGCTATATGGAAAGGAGGACAGGGCTCCTGTATCTTTAACAGTTGTATTGAAAAGGGAATTTCAGCAGGTGTCATTCGTATATATGGAGAACCTGGTGAAATGCCCTCTTCATCACAACAGTTAAAGCTGCAGGAGCTAGAGTGACCAGATTTAAAAGAGGGCAGGGCACCTGCAGCTTTAACTGTTGTGATGAAAAGGAAATTTCCCCAGGTCCCCATATGTACAAATGACACCTGCTGAAATTCCATTTTCAATACAACTGTTAAAGATACAGGAGCCCTGTCCTCCTTTTCATATGGTCACCCTAGGTTAAACAACCCTCAAATAATCCAACAACAAGCCATGAGTTGTCTGAGGTTTGATTAATCCTCCAATAAGTCATGCCACCTAGATTTGGACGACAAAGTGTGCCTGAGCAGTGCTTATTCAAATAGTGTCCAGCACACAACATGGCTTCTTTAAGCTGTGGTGATCATGCAAAAACAAGGCCAGTGTCTGTTAAAAATGGTTACTTCCTTGTCTCTCAAGCTCTCCATAAAAGAGAAACACCAGGGGTGTGGGTGGTGGTGGTGGTAGGGTGTCGTTTTGTGACTGACAGCTCTAGCTTCTAATGAGGGAATGACTTTATCAGGTTCTCCTTTTTATTTCCAAACACAGTGCTTTTGGGAGAGATATAGAAGGAACCTAAAATTCTTACAGAAAAGCATTTAGTGATGGCCCATGGGCCCCATTCCATGTAGCTCTTTAGCAGATAACACCACTTACACATGGACTTTCTACAGCTTTGTCAACAACTTACCTCCAGCTAAGGTCCAGCTTAGGCTTCCTTTAAGGCTGGTGATATCCCTTCTGCTCCTTATGGGCTGCTTGTTGTCTGCCTGGTCCTTTTTGGCCTTTAATAATACCTAATTCTCATTCTTCTCATAAACTTCTTGAGCATCACTAGATGTCCCAAGGCTGCTCTCCAGATAGAAAGTTTCTCTCATCAGCTGCTATGGTCAATGGGCGGCTATTCAAACAGTTTGTGTATTCGAACACTTGAGTGTTTACTGAGTTGGTAGAATCACCACAGGGTGAGAGTTGTGTGCGTACCTCTGTGTTGCATTTGTTTGAGTGCTGTCACTGTGATATGTTGCATAGAAGACTGCAGCTTTAACAGCTCACAAATGACAATTTCCAAGGCTTTTGGAAGGAGGCAAGTAAATAAGTTTAAAATCAGCAGACGTTTATTGAAAAATGTACCTTGATACAAAGAAAAACAGGGGTGAGTAGCAGGTGACATGGGGGCTCAGGCAGCCTTTGTGCTAGTGCTGTTTACAGCTTCCTTTTTTCACTAGTGCCCATTTCCTGACTAATCTACTATACTTTACTTCCACGTCAGGTGTCTGTATTGCCACAGAATATTGTCATCTTTCCCTGCCCAAAAAAACTTTCCTACCTAAACTTCCAAGTTCAACAGCAGAATAATATCATCATAGAATCATAGAATAGCAGAGTTGGAAGGGGCCTACAAGGCCATCGAGTCCAACCCCCTGCTCAATGCTGTAGCTACATTTTAATTTACAAAATAAATGTTTTTTGCATAGTGCTTTCTGATTAGAGTATTTGCTTTCTTTCAAAATTTTGTGGTGCAAAGATTCATAGATTATTTCTGTTAATGATTTGTGTTATCATGATGATGCCCACTAACAAAAGAACTCCACTAGTAGACACTATTCAATAGGGATCAGCAACTGGAGGGTCCTGAGCCAAGTTTCACAGAGAGGTGCCACCTGGCCCACCTTTGCCAAACAGAAGTTAATAAAGGTGTGATAAAAGTGGCATCTCTTTATTTATTTATTTATTTATTACATTTTTATACCGCCCAATAGCCGAAGCTCTCTGGGCAGTTCACAAAAATTAAAACCACAAAAAACATCCAACAGGTTAAAAACACTGTTCTTACATCACACATCTCTTTCAGCTGAACTTGATAGCTGAGCCACTTTAAGAGGAACAGACCCAGATGTTGGCCAATCACTGCATCTCTCTCTCTCTCCCTCCCTCTCTCTCCAAAGTGGTCCTTCCGGAAAAGCAGTTGTTGATCAAGCAGTTGTTGACCGGGGCTTGACAAACATCTATCAATGACTAACCCTTTGTGATCCACACCATGTTTTGATTTGTAGAAAGTAAAATGAAAAAACTGGATTCTATGGACAGCTTTGTTTTGCCCCATGTGTTTATTTCTTGTCAAGGGATTATTTGTGGATTTTTGAGGACCTTGGATGTCTTTGTAACAACAAAAACCCTATTGAAAATTCTGCAATAAACTATAGTCTGAGATCTGAGGCATAAGGCGGAGAATGCAAAGAATTGTATACACATTGTAAAAATATGCAAGGAGATAAACATGAAATTGACCTTTAATCTTTGGTATTATATTTTCCTGTTCAATTGAGAATGGCCTTTCTAAAAATAGCTGGATCCAACTGAAGTTGCAGCCTGTAAGATGAAAGATTTTGCGAACTGCAGTTCTTGGAGGCTAATTAGAGAGCATTTGTCAGTCTCAGATGCTAATCTACTTAATCTGCCCTTGTAATCAATACTATCTATGCTTTCAAGTCACCTGCTCCCAAAAGTTTAAACTAACTAACTTCATAAAAGGCTGATAGTAATAGGAAAAGAAAACTATGTATCCAGAATGAAACACCACTCCAGCGGTTCAGAGACCTCTTTTGCCAATCTCAGCTCTGTAGTTGTAAACATTATCTTCAATATGTTCCCTCAAAATGCAGCAAATTTAAATTTTTAAGTTTGAGTATTTTTCTTCATTTCTCCTTAATTATACCTCCTGCTCCTGCTCCTCGTCTTCTTTTTAAATGTTTAGAGAAACAGTAATTCTCCTTCAGTTAAGGCAAGTCAAATGCACCCACACGATTCCACCATGATAAGCCTCAAAATTTCATTGCTTATAAAAGTGTCACTTGCTGAGCTAATAATGTACATAATGTCTGTTCCTTGAAGTCTTGCCAGAACTGTTGGGGTGAGGGACGTCTTTGCAACTGGGATGGAAGCTTGCATGCAGCTCCTTCCTTCAGATCAGGGCTTCTTTTCTTTTCCTTTCCCGCTTTTCCTTTTGTTCCATGGTTTGATGCACTTCTGGTGTGACAACCTAGCAACAGTACATGTATTAACTACCACTCCTCCAGCTGTCCTAGGGTCATGTAGTTAGTTTGTGCTCTCACCAAGCAATGCCTCTATTTCAGTATTCTCTTTTTCTCCCACCATGTCCCTGGTCTGGATAATGGAATCACTGATGCCCTGTCATGGAACCAGATGTTCAGCTAGCACCATGGGCCAGAATACACCCAGATCCAATGCCCATGGAGCTTTGGAATCTTGGAAACTTGAGGCGGAGAAAGTGGTGATGCTGTCCCTTGTTCCCAGTACCCACACAGCTTACTCAAGGTCCATATTTTTAAGGATCAGAGCAATCTCCCCAATTTATGACCCATTCCTATCGACCACATTTTGGAATTTTATGTGTCATTGCATCAACAGGGCTTATCTGCAAGGACCATTTGAGGTAAACTAGCAGGGTTAGCTTTTCTGGCTAAAGCAAAAGGGGCAGTCAGCAGAGGTGTGCAAAGTGGGTCTTCTCAGCCTCAAAGTTCGATCTGGAGCTCCGTAGAGGTAATTCTCTGCATCGATTTTGGGGAGAATTTCCTGTTGAAGAACCGTTCCGTATTCGAGTAACTGGTATTAACAGAAATGCTTACAGCTCCCTAATTTTTAAAGATAAAGAGATAAAACTTGGCACAGTGATAACTTTTAAGGAGCACTTTAGCCCCACCAAGTTTGACTCAGATCAGTTTGACTCAGATCAGGTCATACGTTGATTTTTTAGGATTTTTAAATGGAAATTTAAACAAAAATGTTTACATCTGTGTAATTTTTATAGCTGAGGAGATGAAACCTGGCAAGGTAATAGCCCTAAAGGAGGGCTTTAGCCATGCCAAGTTTGAATCAGATCCATTCAAGGCATGATTTTTTTAGATTTTTTAAAATTCCCCACTCCAGCCTTCTCTAACCTGGTGCCCTGCAGATCTATTGAATGGAACCCCCCCCCCCCCACTGCACCCAGCCACTGAAATAAAGAGCGTGCCTGTGCCTGACTCAGGTGTAGAAGCTTTCTCACTCACCATGCCAGCTAGCCAGCCCAGCAGTACTTTCACACTGTGGGAATGTGGATGATTGACTTCTATGAGCCCGAGCAGAAATGCGCTCCCTCTCTCTCTCTCCCCCCCCCCCCATGGCCAGAATCAGCAGCCACTCCCCAAAACACTGCAATTGGAGGAGAACACGGTTAGGAACAGTGCTGTGGCTACTCCTAATTGGTTAACCACAGGAGTCAATATCAATACCCCACTTAGCATCATATTCAATTTACACACACACACACGAAAATTCCAGAGACTTTAGAAGCTCCGATTGGGCACATCTCCACTCTGATATTAATCAATGGGTTTGGAAGCAGCCAATCTCTGCTCTGGAAGATTGAATGCTCTGTGGATGTTCATGGTTACCAGATAATTCCGGGGTGGACTGCACACCCCTAGTATTCGATACTATGTCTGAATTTATAGTCAGGAAAATGATGAAGGGATGGGTAAGAGTCTCTCTGCAATTGACTCCAGGCAACCAATAGATCGTGGTGAGCTTATCACAGAAATGGAAGACCCTATGTTTTTCAGAGTACAAAGTGATGCTCTTTCAGGCTGTCTCATTGACAACCTTTCTAAGAGAAATTTAGGATTGGGGAGATGCTAGCCAGTTCAAAGGCAGACCACTCACACAGGGCCTTTGAGTTTTGGGATTTACTTGTATCTCACAGGGAGACTGTCCTACGACTTCAGTGGTCCAGATGGATCAGAAGTGTAAAGGAGTGTCAATACCCTTATTTGCAGCGTCTTTTAGTGACATTTGCCCAGCACTTCATGTCTTCCTCTTCTGCCATGTAGATGGGTCTCCCCATACACACTAAAGGAAACTTCTGAGCACTAGGTCTGGGGAGTCTTAGGTTTGGGGCCATTCCTTCTGCATTGGAGCACCATCCATTGCAGCAGAGGCAGGTATGGACTGCCTCAGTATCCAGGCAATCAGGAGATGCCATTCTAAGTCCTTTAAATCTTATGTCCATCAGCTGATGTTATCTGAGTTGTTAATAATGTTTTACAGTTATTGTTCTTTGGTCAGATTGCTGGAGGAGTCTGGAGCCCATGATAATAGTTATGTGAGGCCATAATGTAGTGTTCTGGACATCTCAAACTGGTTTTGGAATCCAGTTGTGACTCATACAGGTGGCCACCATCCAGTTGGTGGGGAGGTGTGGCATGATTTGAGGCAGGGTCCTCCACACTCTGTTCCAGCCTGATTTGATTGGTTCTCCACCACTGGTGCTGGTGTTGTACCTAAAGGGCAATGTTTTGGGGCTGCCTAGGGAAAGGCATTGATATTGCAAAGCAAAATGGATTTTGAAAGAATCTGGCAATGATTGCCAGGAGTGGATATTCTGCCTCGTAGAATGTGAAAGAAGGGAGAGAATCCTTGTGGTTTAAATAGGGCGAGAAAGAAAATTAACAGGGAAATACAATTGGCAGTACAGGATCACTTAGGAGGAATTCTACCATATCCTTAAACTGAGCACTCTAGGGTGGAGAGCTACAGGATGAACGGCATTCACCTCTCAGAAGAAGGTAACGACATCTTCCTGCAGGATCTACATGTGTGGCTGCGGGATTTCATCTGAGGCAGGTAGGGGTAGGGGGACTAAGCAGAGGCTTGGCTCCCTCCCATGGTTGAGAGGTGCAGGGATTCCTTCTCTGGGCACAAGTACTTAATGTGGTTCAAAAATGGGCCAAATTTCAAATTGATCTGATAAAAACGGCCACAGTAATAGCAAGTTAAAGGTGGTGAAAACTGACACATGTATTCTTTTTACTCCAATATTTGCTCAGGTGTATAAAATATTTCTGTCACATTTTAGTGAATGGTACTGATGACAGGTATGGACTTCCTCAGGCTCCTTGAGGAAGACAATCCTTCATTGCTTTGGTAAAGTTCTGAGCTGCAGCTCAAAAGTTATTAAGGTTTTCCTGCTTCATTCCGAAGCTAGAATGTTGCCATTACTCCAATGTTTTTAGAGGGATTCTTTGGCTCTCTTCAGATAGGCCCAATGCCAGCAGCCTGGCGCACGTGCGCACATGCGTGCACACACACAAACACACACACGTACACACACCAACTTCAGTCATTGATTATTGCTTGTGAGGGAAAGAAGAAACCAATTGTGAGTCTGGTCAGCTGCTGGTGATTAGATAGCAGCAAGTAGCAGCTTTCTGAACAACAACTCCTCCTCCTGAGCAGGGGCAGTGAGAACTTGAAATGTCCACCGCTATCGCTCCTCAATAGTCCACAGCCATCTTTCCATGTTCCATGATATTACAAATGATTCCTGAAGGACATCTGTCAAGTGATATCGCCTGTTTTAGTTATTGTACTGTTGCCAGCTAATTCATTCCATGTTGCTAACAGAGGTGCTTTTGATATGAAGATGTGCCTTTGATCATGTGAACAGGAGATTAATTAATGGCTATTAGTTTCCGTTTATGTTCTGTAGTGTAGCACAGTCCAAACATCAACATGTATTGTGAACCCTTAGTTGCACCCCACCTCAACCCAGGAGGAAATGCAGCCTTGTATTGCCTCTATAAGCCTACAATAGAAGTTAGGAGGTCAATGAAAGAAACAGATGGAAGAGCACAAAGTAACAAAGAGTTGATTATAAGGAGCATGACACACTGCAATCCTGGCACACCAGCTGCCTGGCTACTGCCAAAGATTTGTAGACATAATGGCAGAGGAGAGATCTAAGGAGACGTTACGGAGGCAATCAAGGCTCATAGGTATTTATAGTAGACCTTTCCATAGTACAGATGGTGACTGGGAGAAGGATCAGGAGGGCTTTTTAATGAACGAGTGAGAAAGGCTCTGTCCTTGCCCAGTCTTAATATCTTGGTATCATCCTTAAACATGCTTCCTCTTTCTTCATGTTAATTTCCTCATGCTAATTAATGTTTCCCTTGAATTGGATGGCCTTAGTAGGAGGGATGAACTATACGTAATTATTGGACGCTTGGAATACAGAAGGCAGGGCTTTGAGCATTCCACTTTGATTAGTGTCCAGGAAAACAACAACAACCCACTACAAAATGTGCTACTGAGTGCCAAAATTAGCTTCATGATAATCTTAGCTTTCATTTAAAAAAAAAAAAAAAAGTTTCTAGTTCTTATAACTGTGAAGATACTGTTTTGTAGGCAAGTTCCAACCGAATTCTCAGAAGTTGGAAGAGTTGCTTAAGAAGATATTGGTGAAGTTGGTGGAGTTACAGATGTCATTGCTTCCCTCTTTTAGTTTCTAGATGTATATCAGGCTGCTGTGCTTTACACTCCCAATGGCATCTCAGCCAGACTATGAATCATTCACAGGCTTATATAGATAGAAAGGGACCCCTGGAACAAGAGAGCCTGAGAACTTTGGTGAACTCAGGACAGCCTTTTGTTTCTGTCAGATTCAGTATAAGACCCGAGCAAAAACCTTGGATCAGGTTCAAGAAATGTGTTGCAATGTGGGAGAGAGGCAGAACTAGGGAGCAAATAGGCCTTGTCCCTCCTCAAGACCAACAAAATAAAAATGATGCAAAATTGGGGAAAAACAAAACAAAAACAGTATATAGTAAGCCAAAAACTATATTGTGCTAATTTCCTTGAATTGCATTTTTATAGAGGTGATAAAATGCATTTTTTCTTAGCATATAATTTGGATTCCCTAGGTGCAGATCTATATTTCTGTTTGGCCTTAGGATTGTCCCGAGGTCATCCCTGCCTGCTCCTGGGATATCCTGGGTGTCATTTGAATGAACAGGGATGATCCCGGGACGATCCCAGGATAAGCCTTAGATCTAGCTAAGGCCTTTGTTTGTTTTCCATGACCCTGACAGAAAGCTATGTTATGATTTGAAGTGTGTGGCTAGTCTCTTGAAAAAGGCATCATCTGATTCCATCTTATCCTATTTTTTAGGATACCTTGATTGCCTCAAAAAATGCCATTTAGTGATTTTTCTCCCTTAGATCAAGGTTGGCCTATACAATGTTTGAGCCACCAGCCTTATATGGTGGCCCATTTGGAGCCAATGAAAGGGTTGCCTTTCCCCCTTTTCTGGTGTTATCACTACAGAAGTGCTCTTCACCCTTTGGACAAAACAGCAGGAGCTTCTGTAGCAGGACTGGATCAACTACAAGGCCTGGTCAGAAAAAAAAACAGCTTTGCATGGAGCATTGCCACCTATGATTCTGAAAGGGGCACAATACATGGATCCACTTCTAAAACACAGAAACTAAAGAGGGTGAAGAGCAGTGGTGTCTAAGCTTTGCTTCACCCACCCGAAATTCCAGGCCCGTTACAGCAGGTCTAGCTATATCAACTGTGGAGGGACTGAGATTCAGAGTGGTGCTTGATGAATAGGTTCACATTAAAGCAATGAGTAATTTCATGTGCTATGTATGCATAATTCAGAATGTAGAGTCAAGGGTTATGCAATGTGGCCATAGGGAGGCCAACTGAAAGGAGAGTAAATTGAGAAAGGAAAGCTGATCAAGAAACAGAGCCTATCGTCTTCGAGTGGTCTTGTGGGAAAAGGTGCTGAGAGCTACGGACAAGCCAATAAATACCCTCTAGTGGAGTGGAGATTGAAAAGGAGCGGGGAGATTCCATCAGAGTGTCCCCATCACACTCTGTGGTAGACCTGGCCAAAACCTACCCCAGTCGGTAGCTTCTTCCGCTCTCCACCCCGCCTTCTTCTGCCGAGCTCTCCATCCCAGCCGGCGAGGAGGGAGTTGGGTGGCGGCGGCAGCGGCGGTGCCGGCAATGACACTTCTTCCCCGGCTCTTTTACAGGCAAGTTACACGCTCGTTTTCAGGGTGCACTGGGGGCGGATGGAAGCGCCCTGAGAACTACGTGCGGATTCCCCACTAGACATGGCCCCCACTAACTCGCTGACCCAAAGCCATTCTTTGACTTTGGCTGCGGCCAAGAAAATATCGAAAAAGTCTCAAACCCCTAAGGCTAAGGACCCCCAGAAGAAAAAGAAGAAGAGGATGGAATTGAGCAGGCAAGTGTCTCTGCCATGTCGACAATCAACTTTACTTCCTCCACTGCCATTTCTCAACTCACCCATTCCAGTCTGTACTGACCCTTTGGTACCGATGTCGGTGCAAGCCTTAGTGCACCTGATGCTACCAAGGCCAGGTGCATGGCTATCGGAGGGAGGAAGTACAAGACTCTACCCCACCCAGATAGATGGAAGCATCACTGAGGGAACTCGTGCCCGAGGCAAGGCGACTCTCACATCGAACCATCCCAGAACACACATTCATGGGCTCTACTGGAACCGAGGCCAGGTATCCATAGAGACAGATCCCGCTCACCTCCATCCCCATGCTCAGGTTGGGATCGTGAATTGCTGTGGTCGGTCCCAAGGTCCCATTATAGTTGGGGTGATTAGCATTACTACCAGCTACATGACTAGGTACCCACCATATCATCTAGGGCCTCAACCAGCAGATCAGGACATTCACTGATCCAGAGATCAGTTCATGCCACCACTACCATTGTCACACATATTGCCACCACCGAGGGCAAGAACACCACTGAGAACACCTATGTTCCCACCACAGCAGGATGTGGAGAGACACTCCATCAGCATCACAACACCAGGTCGATATGCAACCACTGGCTCCGATACCTGTTGAGCAGCAGTCTGCCAGAGGGGGGAGAAAGTCCCCCAGGATTATCATTCCGATACAGCCTCTGTTTCATCAGTAGCACCATCACCTTCACCAGATGGCGCAGTAGCATCTAATGATCCATTATCTCCCTCTGAGGATCAGGGACTTTTTTTGGAATACGTCCAGAGGATGGCTCAGTCTTTAGATCTAGAGACACAACAAGTGAAGAAGCACATAAAAGACCCAGTCTTCGACACCGTGTATGCAGAATCATCGGCTCCTGTGGCGATCCCCTTTGTAACGACACTTTTGCATACTGTCAAACAGTTGTGGAAATCCCCCTTGTCTATGCTTCCAACCTCAAAGAGGCTGGAGAACATGTATAAAGTGCAAGACAAGGAGGCGGAATTCTTATTGAATCACCAGCGTCCAAACTCAGTGATAGTTCAATCGTCACAATGTCATTCACAGAGAATCCACTTTTCTCCTGTCTACAACGAAGGGAGACACCTGGATCTTATGGACCATTGATTGTACTCATCAGCTGTATTGGGCTGATGGGTCACGAATTACCAGGATTAAAGCCATCATGGAGCCTTTCGTAAAGGCTCTTACGAAAAGACCCTTTGAGCCACTGGCAAAGGCAGACCTGAGAATTCTTACCTTTAGGGTTGCTTTCTTGGTGGCAACTACATCAGCTCGCCATGCTGGAGGAGAGCTATGTGCATTGGGAGACGCCCATCCTTACCTGGTTTTCCACAGGTCTAAAGCTGTTCTTCACCCAGACCAACTCCTTTTTGCCAAAGGTGGTCTCAGACTTCCACCTAAATCAGGAAGATAGTTCTACCAGCCTTTTTCCCCACACCAGAGACACCAATCGAGACATCTTTAGGTGTCCGCCAAACCCTAGCCTTTTATAAGGACAAAATAGAACAATTCCATCACTCCATACACTTATTAGTATGCTATGGAGGCCCAAAGAAAGGCGGCCCTGTCTCCCTCCAGAAGGTGGCTTCCTGGGTGGTCCAGACCATTTGTCTAGCTTATGAATTGGCAGGTTTGCACCCAACAGGCAGGGTGATGGCACATTTGACGAGAGCAGTTGCTACATCAGTAGCATTTAGCCGAGGTGTACTACAAAGAAGAAAGTCAGGTTGCTTACCTAACTGGAGTTCTTTGAGTGGTCATCTGTGCATTCACTCAACCTACCCACCATCTCCACTTCGGTGTCATCACTACTTTACTTTGATTCCGAGTGTAGTCTCATATTTAACCTCAGTTCAGAAGGAGCCACAATATCAGTCTCTTATGAATCTGAAGGAATGGGCGGGAACCCACTGGAGCACGCCCAGTGGGACGGTTGCGGGAAGGTTCCTACCAAGATGTGCTTAGCTTTAGAAGTTTCCTGATATGAGGCTCCGCGCAGGTGCAGAGCCCATATGTGTGAATGCACTGATGACCACTTGAAGAACTCCAGTTATAGGTAAGCAACCTGACTATTCCTATTTTGCCTCAGTCTTCTTTGGCAAGGGGAATTGTGTTCAACCTGGGAAACGTGAAACAAATAATATAAGTAAAGGGTTGTAGCCCGGGGCAGCTAAGGAGACGGTTAGAGAGACATAGCTACTTTAAATGAGTTTAAGCCTTGAAAGCTAGAAGAATTACAGCCAAGGATGCTGACAGAACTTGTGAATATTATTTGTCATTATTGTTCTCCATCTCATTTACCTACATGGTCATTTAATCTGATTGGCTGTGCCAACCCACATGATTTTGTTTATGTGCAACCATGACATCAACAAAATCCCATGGGGTCTGATCCTTCCGTGGGTGGCCCAGGCCTGCTGGTGGTAATGCATGCATAGCTGGCCCCACCAGGAGTAGTGCAAGTGCAGCCCCTACGTCTGGCGGAAGCAATGTAGTGCTTCTGGGGGCAAGCACCAAGATGAGCGGAAACACTTATTTCTGGAAGGGACATGGCCTGTTCCTTCCGGAAATGAGCCTTTTCATCCATCTTGGCATTTGCTCCTGGAAGTGCTACATTGCAGCTGCTGGTGGTAGGGGGGTTATGCATGTGCCGCCACTGGTGGGGCTGGCTGCATGAGTGCCCCCACCAGTGGGCCTGGGCCTCCAGTTGAGGGACACCATTGGATCCAAACCAGAGATTTCTACAATATGAGCAAATGGCTGGGGCCAGCTGGAGGAGGAGGAGGAGGAGGAGGAATATGATGCAGAGAAGAATAGCATTGAAACAATGCACCTGTAATATTATGAAAACAAGTGAAAATGAGGGCTGCTGTTCTATACTCATAAAAACAAACACAAAATGAGGTAACTAGTTTTGGTTCAGCCCTTTTGTGGGGACCTTGTAGTGTGCTTAACAATAAAACAATACAAATTAATTATCTGAAGTTGCTAAGATATCACCACCAGTTACTTGTGCATGAAATGAAATTAGGAAAGTTAGATTGCTATCAAAGGGATCACTTTAAAAGAGTGAGGCGGACATGGGATTAAAATTAAATTAGCAGTGCAATAAATTGTGCTGAGATGATGACATCAAAGACATCATTGGGCGGTATAATTTCCCCATCATCATACACTTTGGTAAGGGCAGGAATGCTTCAAAGTGTATTGAATAGGTTGTCTGTCTTTCATACAACCTTGTGCACAGAACAGAATGAACCAGTACTAGATTGCATGTTCTTTACGTGACGCTGTTGTCCACCCTGTAGTCTGATTTGAAATTATAGGTATGGAATGCACTGTGACCCTTTCCTGCACCTTTGGGTTTCACTTGAAAGCGTCTCCTGTGATTACAGTATTTTCTCCCAGTGGATTATTTCAAACACTTTGATATGGCAAGGGCATAGTTTGGCCAATTTGAGAGTCTGTTCTCTTCTAGAGTTGTCAAGGCAACAACTTTAGCATTTCAAAGGAATCTATTGCAATAATCTTAGCTTCTGAACTTTGACAGGATTATAATGAAGGAGGAGTTTGTTAATGCTGACATAAACATTTTGAAAAACTGGGGAAGTAGTTATTTCATGTAATTTAGGGAGTCTGCTGGTGCACAGTCACCAGAAAATTCTTCAACGAAAGCGTTTACTTAAGCAAATTTCCTCAGAAAACAAATGTCCTCTCTACTGCAGAACTTGGCTATCACAGGCATTGTGGCATAAAGCTCATGAAGTTTCTTGGTTTTGTGTACATTTATATTACATATTTTTCTATGCCTAATAATGATCTTCAGAGACAAATCGAAGGGACATTCCATGGATTTGTTGTTTGAGTAAAGCATTCTTTGCTATCCAAATGCCACTGTTTTATTTCTACAACAGTGATGATGAGGCTCATGTCAGTCTGGGACCATGACTCCCTAATCGGGAATCCCTTTCCTCTCATCCCTGCTGCGTGGGGACACGGTACTTCCTTACTGGTAAGGGAAAGGGCTCTGTTCCAGCTGTGAGGCTCTTCCACCTACTTTCACATTTGCAAAGTAGAACCTTAGCACTGAAACCCCTTTCAGGGTATGAGGAGCCAGAGGCCCTTGTTCCACTCACAAGCCACTCACAGCCCAGTTGAATCCAATAAGAACATAAGAAGATCCCTGAGGCTGGATCAGACCAAGGGTCCATTTAGTCCAGCATTCTGTTCACACAGGGGCCAGCCAGCTGTCGACCACAAACCCACATTGCAGGTGGAGGCAACGGCGGAACTGTTGCAGTACATTTTACTTACATGTGGAATTGGCACGGACATTTTCTACACAAAATCATGTTCGTTTATCAGAATAAACTGATGCCAGGAGTACAAGAAGTTCCAGCACAGGCACACAATTTACTCATAGAATCATAAAGTTAGAGGGTAACTTGGAGGTCATTTAGTCCACTCCTTACTCAATGCAGGCAATGAAGGATGCAATTACATTATCTCTGACAGATGGCCGTCCAGCCATTAAATACCTCCAGTGAAGGAGAGATCATCAACTCCAAAGGTTTCACTGTCATTTCTCTTTGTGGAATTTCATCTGGTTGGTTCCAGCCTGTCAAAATCATTTTTAAAAGCCTTGATTCTGTCTTCCATGGCGTTAGGTATCCCTCCCAACTTTGTGCAGAACTGATAAGCCCCTCTCCTACACACTCCTGCAATCATGGCAAAAGACAGCATTTGAAGCCTATTCCTAGGCATTCAAGTCATTTATAAGAGTGTTGAACAGCACAGGGCTTCAGGCAGAGCCCGGCAGCATTCCACTCAGGGCCCCCATCCCGGATGACACTGAGCCATTAATGAATACTTGCTGGGTAGGGTTAATTACTGTGGTTCTACCTAATAGTATTTAACCCACATTGTACCATCTTGTCAATAAGGATATTGTGGGAGACTTTGTTAAATGCTTCTTTAAATCAAGACATAGTATGTCCACAATGTTTTCATGAGTTACCAGAGTAGTAACTTTTATCAAAACAAGGCTATGATGGTCTGGCAAGACGTATTCTTGATAAATATACACTGGCTCCTAGTAAGCAATGCATTCTTTTCTGGCCAACTTCTGTTGCGATCCTATGCATAATAATCTATCCTCGCAATTTGCCCACTATCGATACCGGGCCTGTCTGGTCAGTAGTTTCCTGGGTCTGCCTTTCTCCCTCTTCTGAAGATAAAGACAACATTTGCTCACCTCCAGTTTTCCAGCATGTCACCTGTTCCCTAAATGGTTTCAAAGAATATAGCCAGTGGCTCTGAAATAATGACTGTATGCTACCCCAGCACCCTGGAGTGCAATTCATCTGTCCCTGAAAATCATTTACAGTAGCTAGGTCTTCTCACCTACCCTGGGCCCTCCTCATATTGTTTGTTTTACTTGTTCTGGAAAGGTAAAATATTTGCCATCTCATATACATTCTGAAACAGCAAACCACCCCCATCTCCATTTTGCCAATTTGCCTCTAGAGGTGGACCTGTCAGGAAGCATATTCCTGACTTCATGCCATCCAAGTTCATGATGTTCTCCATCTCTTATAAACCACTTTCACTAAGGCTAGTTATTAGGGCTGTGTGCTTTGCGTCAGAAATCTGGGGGACTGACAACCTCCGAAATCGTGGTGCGGTTAGGGGGCAATTTTAAAACCATCAGAACCCCATGGTGTGGTTAGATTGTTCGGAGCCCTGAATGGATCCATAAGTATCTGAAGGTTTTTTAGGTGATGTGAGGGCTCATTTCATGTTGATGGACAATTAACAGAACACTTCCATATTAGGAAGATGCTGTCACTGCATCTGTGAGGGAGGGGTAGTCCACCTGTTTGCATCTGTGGAGGATTGGTTTTCCTTTACTTTGCTACTGGGCAGCTGTGCATCACCAGTTCATAAAATAGAGATCTGAGGATCCAGCAGATCTCTATTTTATGAACTGCAGGTGCACAGCTGCCCATTATCAAAGTAAAAGAAAACGGATTCTCCATAGATACAAACAGGTGGAATTTCACATTGGTGGACAATCAGGACAATGGCTTGCGGGGGGGGGGGATAAAAAAAAATCTTAAAAATTAAGGGATGAACTGAACTGATTCAAACTTGGCATCCTCAACACCCAGCATTGGTGGGGCTTTGTGGTGACACTGGCCAGAGGAGGGACTTATGAGGTGATATTACCCTTCGGGGTCCCTCCTCCTGGCCTCTTTGAAGCATGGCTTCCGGCAGAAAGGCTCCCAGCAGAGCAGTTCTTTTTTGCTCCTGCTGCTGGGAGCAACGGTGCGCTCTCGGAGGTTCTTCAGCAGGGCAGTGGAATAGCCGTAGAGCAGTCTGAGGATGGTTCTCACTGGGTCTGGATCCTACTCAATGCCCCCCTCAATTTGGTGCTTACGGGTTGAGATATTAGAGTGTTCCTGGGCACACCCAGCACACCCCTTGCACATGCCTATGCCTATATACATTAGATTTGCACAGTAAATATATTACTGGAGGATAATATTTCTTAACCTTTTGGACTTCGTTATCATTGGTGACCAAGCTGAATCCAATATGGTGGCTGTATACCTGAGAGTCAGGAGATCCAGGTTCTAGTCCTCACTCGGCCATGGAAGCTCACTGGGTGACTTTGGGCCAGTCACAGACTCTCAGCCTAGCCTACCTCACAGGGTTGTTGTTGAGGGGGAGGATTATGTGTGCCGCCTTGGGACCCTTGGAGGAAAGAAGGCTAGATGTAAATAAATAAATAAAATATACCAAATGGTAATTCTTTTTAAGCATCATATTCCTTGTAGACTGCTTTGATCTTTCAGCACACCCAAAACATATGAAAAGATATATCTGTCCACTTTTACTTTAAAAAATCCCTCTAGAAGTCCACAATTCTCAAAGTCAGATCTAATTTACCAAGGATGGGAATGCAGTTCACCCTATGCAGACCATAGCCCCTAAATGCTCTTAAAATATACTGGTTTTCTGCTGTAATCTTGAATATAGCTTAAAGGAGGTCAGTGTCAACAATGCTGGGCTAGATGGACCCATGCTCTGAGTCAGTATAAGGCAGCTTCCTATGTCCCTATGCTCCTAACAAACTTGTGGGGTAGGTTTTGGCCAGTTTGCATGATCAAAATAAGCTACTGTGGCTTATTTAAATCATTGTGTGTGCTGGGTGTTATTTCCCCAATCATTGCCCAGGAATATTTTGTCATGTCATTTGAACCTAGGAGGCTTGGCTGACTGGAGAGGGAAACCAGCTTCCAATGACCCTATAAAAGCCCATGGGTTATTGGAGGGTTGTTTTTCTCCCAAAGAACTCATATTGCTTGGGTTTGGATGACACAACAACCCATGATTTAGATAATTTTAATTGGGCAAACTAGATCAGTGAGTAGCACAGGGTCAGAGTTCCACGTTACTTTATGAATTGCAGCCAAAGGAGTGCAATGAGAACTGATTTAGCACGGCTTAAAAATTAAGCGAGGGGGAGGAAATCCATTCAGGGGAGGATTCCCCCTCCCCCGCCGTTAGGCAGCTGCCTCTCTCTCTCCCCACTGGGGGCTATAGAAAGGAACGGTGCTTTCTCTCGCACTGCACGTTGTAAGTCAAAAGCCCTTGTTCCACCAGGGAGGCCATTACTCCTGGAGCAATTTCCAACCGTAGCTGGAGTGCTCCAACTGTCCTCGAGGGTGGAATCCATCATGCGGTGCGCTGAATCCCATCAAGCAAGGCTGGGAGAAAGGGTCAAGCGGTCCGCTGCCATGCTGTTGGAGCTCATCAGAGACATATTTAATTTAATTAAGGTTGTCAGTGCTATTGATTTTGGCAGTTTCAATTACAGTGTTGTTACGGCTTCTGGATCTACTGATCTGTGATGAGCCATATCAGCACCGGCACACATGGAGGAAAAAGCCCTTTGTCTCCTTTAAAAGCTGACACATCTGCCATCAGCCATAACTTATTACTTTTATCCAGCCCAGCTCCTCTTCTGTTCCTCATAATTAATTTCTCATTAGACAGCTCTTTATTGTTTAATTTGTGCAGTTTATAATCAAATTGGGCACATTAATTGCCGCTGAATTTAAGGCTAATGAAAAATAAAGGTTTTCAATAACTTAATCTTCCATTATTCCAGACAAGATAAAATAAAACACTTTAAGGATTGTCAGCTTTTTAAATTATAAATTAGGTTGTTTAAAGAGCACGGGCATTTAGGAAGCAGTTATCACACATTTAGTAATTATAAATCCTAGCCTGCAATACAATTATTGGGGTTATATTTACAATTCCTCTTCACTTTCCGTCACCCCACCCTCTTGTTATTTAACTGCATTACATCTTATTGCTGTCAGTGAAAAACAACTGAGTTCTGAGATAATGGAGGGCATGTCTGTGTGCATGGACTTCCCTTTCTTACACGCATAATTGCACATCATAACTAACTTTGAAGAGGTCATTGAAGTTATGAAGAAATAGTAGAAGTTGCAAGTGAATGGCTGAAAACCGATATAAAGGGCATCCAACATGCTTTTCTTTATGACTAGGGTGACCCTATGAAAAGGAGGACAGGGCTCCTGTATCTTTAACAGCTGCATAGAAAAGGGGATTTCAGCAGATGTCATTTGTATATATGGAGAACCTGGTGAAATCCCCTCTTCATCACAACAGTTAAAGCTGCAGGAGCTATACTAGAGTGACCAGATTTAAAAGAGGGCAGGGCACCTGCAGCTTTAACTGTTGTGACGAAGAGAAAGTTTTACCAGGTTCCCCATATATACAAATGACACCTGCTGAAATCTCCTTTTCAGTACAACTGTTAAAAATACAGGAGCCCTGTCCTCCTTTTCATAGGGTCACCCTATTTATGACTCTAAAGGATCCTTTCTTACAGGGATAGCTAAAAGTCTGAGGCAGGAAAACATGAACTCAGTTGATTTAGACTGCAAACTTACAGGGAATAGACCCCACTGGAGGTAATGGGGCTTGCAGACATAGGTTTGCCCTGTTAGTCTTAGCCCTCTTCCCAGGCTGCAGCTGTTCTAAGGGTTACCAAGTGAAGCACTTTGAACATTCAAAAACACGATATTAATACCAAGTTTTATATTATGTTTTATTATCAAAAATATTCCAAACTTAATTTTTTTTATTTATATCAATACAGTTCTATTTCGCCCAATAGCCAAAGCCCTCTGGGTATTTCACAACAATTACAACTAAAAATACAAACAACAACAATAACATAATATAAAATCTCTAACATACGAAATGTTTAAACTATTTTAAACAGCTGAAAAACAGTTACAATAAGATACTGTACCCTAATAAAACAGCTAACATTGAAAATCCCATCTTATGCTATCAAATGTCTGGGGTGGGTGGGGAAGTCTTAACATGGTGCCAAAAAGATGACAATGTTGGCACCAGTGAGATCATTCCACATTTGGGGGACTACCACTGAGAAGGCCCTCTCCTTTGATGTCATCCTTTGAGCCTCCCTTGGAGGAAGTACTCGGAGGTGGGCATCAGATGAGTATAGTATACAGATAGATTCATATCATGAAAGGTGCTATGTCAGGTATTTTGGTCCTCAGCTGTGTAAGGCTTTATAGGTCATAACTAGCAAATTTTGCACAAACTGCTTCTGAGGCAGCCCCATGTAGAGTACATTACAATAATCTAAGCTGGAGGTTACCAGAGTTTAGAATACTGAAGCCAGATTATCCCTGACCAAATAGGAGTATAGCAAGGCCACCAACTGAAGCTGGTAGAAGGAACTGGAGCCATCTGAGCCTCCAGTAACAAAGATGGGAACTTACAAGCTACAAGCCTACTTCTTCAGGGAGAGGACAACCCCATCCAGAACAGGTTGAACACCCTCTACCTGTTCAGAAGAACCATCCACTAACAGCATCTCAGTTTTGTATGAATTGAGCTTCAGTTTATTCCAATGCCTCACAATTACAGCTACATTTTATGAATTGCTAAATTAGGGTGACCATATTTTGGAAACCAAAAAGGAGGACAACATGGTCGCCCCCAAGGGGGCGTGTCTAGTACCAAGGGGGCATGTCCAGCACCAAGGGGGCGTGCCCTCCCGAACATAGCCTTGGTCACATGTCTGATTTTACAGCACACATTTAAGACAAATCTGTTATACATAACATCTTAATGTTAAAATCACTGAAATAAAGAACAAGTGAGAGATTCAACGTATCTGAAATTAACTTCACTCACTCCTACTTTTGTAGGTTTTGCTGTACTTTGAAGCTTTTGCTATACTCTGTGTGTTACATTCTCCCCTTCCCTCAAATATCTTTTCTGACTGTATCTTCACTCATTGCAAGCTGCTGTTGTTGTTAACAGGGTTTCTACTGGCCCCAGATCTGTTTCAAATTTGGTATGGCTAAAGCTCTACCTAAAAGCTATCATGGTGCCAACTTTCAGCTCTTTATCTTTAAAAATGACAGTTTAAAAAATAATAATTTTAAAACCTCATTTTTTAAAAAATTCCTAAAAAATCAATGGATAAATGGGTCTGTTTCAAATTTGGTGTGGCTAAAGCTCTACCTTAATCCTATCATGGTGCAAAGTTTCATCTCTTTATCTTTAAAAATGACGATTTAAAAAAATAATAATTTTAAAACCTCAATTTTTAAAAAATTCCTAAAAAATCAATGGATGAACGGATCTGTTTCAAATTTGGTGTGGCTAAAGCTCTACCTAAATCCTTTCATGGTGCAAAGTTTCATCTCTTTATCTTTAAAAATTATTATTTTAAAAATAATAATTTTAAAACCTCAATTTTTAAAAAATTCCTAAAAAATCAATGGATGAACGGATCTGTTTCAAATTTGGTATGACTAAAGCCCTTCCTAAGAGCTACCATTGTGCCAAGTTTCATGTCTTTATCTGAAAAATCGACGGAGTTATAAGCATTTTTGTTAATTCCCATTAGAGCTGCTCTTTGGAAAAAAACTCCGGATTTCTCCTCCCCTCCCGGATTTGCCATCAAAAACCCGGATATGGTCACCCTAGCTAAATAATTCTGTTTTATCTATCTCTAATAGATAAAATTCTTTTTTAAAGCCTCCCTATTTATAATCTGTGTTGGTCTGGAATCTATGTATAGTTCTTAATAATTCAACTTCATCCATGTTACTCTATTTGCTGCTTCTACCACAATATCAGAATTAATCTAAAAAAAAAATACTTTTACTCTGCATTTGTTTCTCGCTTCCATTTCACTCAGTATCTTAAAAAAATGCTAGTTTTTATTCTAATGGTTACAATTGTAGCATTTAAATAAGAATTTGTTATGGTCACTAGCCCATTTCTCTATTGCTATTATAAACAAATACTGATTTTGATGAAACTAACACTCTTTTCAGCCTTATAGGTCATTTAATTCATAGTTCTATTGCTGCAAATGAGGCAAAACTGATTTGAAATACTAAAAAGAGCAACCCTGTGGTCCCAGAGAGAGCATCCCCCCTTCAGACACTGCTATGACCCCAGGAGGGGGGCCCTTGTGTGTTCACACCCCCTCCCTCCGCCCTCTCATAGCCACCATGTTCCTCCTGCCCAGTTGGCCGCAGCCCAGCGGGGCATTTGATATTTGTAAAACCTCCAAGATCAGAGTCTTCTAAGGGAAGCACTAATTGAATTTTCAAATTGAGTAGAAATGGAGTAATGGAGTAGAGGCTTCTTCACACAATTATTTCCATATGTGATTAGAAACATATATATACCTGCATGCTACAGGAACACCATTTCATGGGTAACCACACAATGGTGTATGCCAGAAGAAGTGGTGAGGAGGCAGAGGGGTGGCTTTAAACATAGAAGAGAAGCATGAAGAAAAGAGCATATGAAATCTGTCATACAAGATGTGTGTTTTAATCAACTTCATTAACAGTCACTTGTTTTATCTCCATTCATTTCATATGAATGGTCTGGAAAGAGCATCTAACTAAATGATATATACAAATATATATAGCGCCAAGCAAAATAGTCTCACAGATCACTCTTTGCTTTGAACGCAAACAACCTACTGCTGTTTGTAACTCTTCACAGTTCGAGGGAATTTTTACATGGGGCATTCATGACCTTGTCAAGCTCTGGTGCCTCTCTTGTCATTTTTTAGGCTTGTTCAGTAGGGTCACACTCCTGACTCTCTCCCAACAGAGGTCATTGCCACGACACAGGCTCTGAACACAATTTACTCCAGACCCGGCCGCAGCTACTCCCTGCTCAAGCCAAGCACCACCACTTGATACGCCTGAGGCAAGGGATAAAGCCCACCTTCCTCCAAACTATATGGAGAAAGGGGTTAAAATGGAGAAGGATTTTAATATATATAATAATGCGCTGTGAGTTATATTTGCATAGGTGAATGATTGACAGAGTGAGTGTTAAATGTGTAAACTTAAGATGATAAATGCCAAACAGACACGTGGGATTTTTGTGGTAGTTTAAAAACAAAACAATCAAAATTTATTTTTAAAAGTTCACAAGCTTTGTTTCAACTAACAACATTTAAAAACCTTTTTGAAACCTTTCATACAATCCTGTCACTCATTCACATACGCACTTTCCTTTTTCTCACACAATCACTCTTGAACTTTCTTTATTATCAGTATTGATTGATATACATCAACTACGTGCACACCACACTCTAAAGACACCACTCACTACACTGACCCTCAAATTTCCCAGAACTTAAGTACCATAAACACAGAGAGCACTAAAGACTCTAAGAGGACCTAACAAGTTCTCCCCGAAAAGTTCTCTCAATCCCCTCAGTCGTTCCCTTATATATCACTCCTCCCCCCTCCCAAGACATTCTAACTCCGCCCACTCAGGCCAACATTCTAAAAACCACAGACTTACAAACTGCAGACATACATTTGGAATTGACTTGTGGGGTGTAACGCCACAGTCATCCATCAGGGTGACCAAAGGTGTTTCAGTGTCAAACCCTGGCCTAAACATGGCTTGAAATAGGTCTAGATAATTTGTTTCATCCTACAGCACCTGAAATTGGACCACCACCACCCTCTCAAGGACCTTGACCCAAAAGGGGATATTTGCAACCGGGTGATAGTTGTTACAATGTTCTAGGTCCAGTAAGGCTTTCTTAAGGAGTTCTCACAACTGCCTGCTTCAAGGTGTCTGAGACCACTCTTGCTCTCTACAAGAGCATTAATAACCTCCTGGACAGTTCCAAGTCAGTTCCCCATTTATTTATTTATTACATTTATATCCCACCTTTTTTCCTCCAAGGAACCCAAGGAGGCGTACATAATCCTTCTCCTCCTCCTCTCCATTTTATCCTCACAACAACACCCCTGTGAGGTGGGTTAGGCTAAGAGTATGTGACTGGCCCAAAGTCACCCAGTGGGTTTCCATGGCCGAGTGGGGACTAGAACCCGGATCTCCTGACACCCAGTCCAACACCTTAGCCACTATACCACACTGGCTCTTAGGGTTGGCTTCATTTATGGAGTGAAGATGAGAAAGGGTCAGAAATACAGGTGGTGCTTTAGCCTGCTGAAATTTCCTTTTCAATACAACTGTTAAAGATACAGGAGCCCTGTCCTCCTTTTCATATGGTCACCCTAGCTAAGGCCTATGTAAAAAAAAATTTGATATGATGCCAGTAACTGATGTGATGATGATGACATATATATCCCGCCCTTTTTTCCTCTTGCAAGGAACCCAAAGCAGCTTACATTGGGCTGCTTGAGGCCCTAACAGTGTTTTTCCAGCACAAGGGCCACATTCCATCATGTCTAATCTCCCAGGGGCCTGATCCCATGTGGTGGGTGGAGCCAAAGCATGCAAAGCTGTGCATTTTCAAGTTCATAAACTACAGATCTGCTGGTTCCCTTACTCAAGAGTAAATCCCATATATTTCAACTGCATTTACACCCAAGTCATACTAAAATCTGATGCATGCTTCCCTTTGAGTAAACACCATTGAACAGAGAGAGACTTACTTGTGAGTAAACAGAAGTAAGACCTCAGAAGTAAGCATAGGGTTGCAGACCACTTCTTTCCAGGTTTCTGTTTTAGACTTAAAAGCTTCTGAGTGACCACACTATTAAAAGTCAGTTCTACATGTGTTTACTCTTGAGTGCAGGACGTGGATGACATCATGAGGGTACCGGGCTGCAAAACTGCATACTGGGCATGGGGAGTGTGCAACAAATTGCTGGTGTGATGGAGCCCAGTATCTGGAGGTAGGAACCAGGGTTGGGGGGCATATGAACCATGAATTTAAAACAGCTCTTCTTTCTGCATTATGTGTGAAGGGAGTCAGAAGGGAAGAAAGGAAAAGGGAGGGACACATATCCCCTTTCCCTTTCCCACTCCTCAGAACCACCACACACAGCAAGAAAATGTTCAGGTTTGTCCCATTAGATTCTATGAGCTTTATCAAACCAGTCTTATAGTCTGCTATTGCGGCAAATTGCTTTCAAAGGACTCACATGACGTCGACGTTATAGCCTGCTTATCGGGCGAAGGACTCCCATGATGTCGACCATGTCCTTCTGTGATTGCAATTCTTCCCCCCTTTTAGCGAAGTATTTTGCTCCACGGAAAGTCCAGTTCTTCCTGGAATGTGCTCAAACTTCAAAGTGCATTTTCAACCCTCGTTTTCAATTTGATGTTTTGTGGGTGAGTTTTCAAGGGTGGTATTGCTGATAAAAGAGAGGGGTGTGCTTTCTCTCCAGTGGGTGTTTTTAAATCATCTCCTCCTCCTGCTTCCTGGCTGCAGGGTTGAATGAAAGAGAACTCCAGTCTATAAGCTCCAAAGGGTAAGAGGAGGAAATTTTAAAAATCATAAAAAATCAATAGATGACCCAATGAGATTCAAATTTGGTATGCTAAAAGCTCTTCTTAAGACCTATCAGCATGCTGAATTTGAATCCATTTGGATCATCTGTTGAACTTTTATGATTGTTTTAAATGGAAATAAAACAAATCCTTACATCTGTGTAAGTTTTAAAGATAAAGAGATCAAAATTGGCACAGTAATAGCTATTAAGCAGGGCTTTTAGTAGACCAAATTTGAATTGGATTGGGTCATCTGTTGATTTTTTAATGATTTTTTAAAAATTTCTCCTTAAACCCTTTCCCTGATAGTTCACTAATGCAAAGGATTGTAGGAGCGCAGTTCCATTCCTTTGATCATGCGAAGCTGAGTGGGGGATGGCAGGAGACACAAGCAGGGGGAAGCAGAGACGGAAACAAGCAAAATGGGGGAATGCTAAACACAGGGGGAAACCGAGTGTGATCAGTGCTCTTCATCCCATCCAAGCAAGGATAGTTTTGGAAAGACCAATGTCACTGACTGTACCCGTGTAATTTTTATGTCCACACACACTCCTGAAGGGCATGGGATCTCACCCAGAAAAGCAGCTGCAATCAGATATGTGTGAATGGGGCCAGTTAGTGTTGCAGAGTGAATGGGCTATCTGTCAGGGCTCTTGTTCCATCAATGCCTGGATGGACCTGTATAATACCCTTGTTCCTCAGCAGCAGTTCTGTGGGCACAGTGTTCAGTAACAAGAGAAGCAAATCACAGTGCAAGACTCTGTTTTCTGAGGGGGAGTTGTCCCACTTTAAACAACCAGTAAACTGTAGGGGGAGGTACAAAGGAGATCTGGGGGTGGGGATAACAAGATGTGTGAGTGAACCTCAACGGATCACAGCAACATGCTACAGCAGAGGTGCAAGCTTTCATACGCTATATAAACGCTATATAACTGAAGTGGGATAATTCGAGGGAGAACCAGAACAAAAGTGTAGGTGGGATGAAGCTTTAAATCTCACAACAAGGGAAGGTTTCAGAAACGTGGGAAAGGAAAGCTAAAATTATACTTCCCCCTCCCCACCTGCTTTTCCTGTCCTAAAACCTCCCCACTTTTGTGAACTTCAAACAGCACTTTAAAAAACTCATATTCTAGGCTGGCTCAATCCCTGAACAAGAACACGACTACTACTAGCACCAACACAGGGAGGGATGTGCAGGAGCTGTGTGCCTTGTGAGCAACATTGTCACTGGTCTCAATCCAACATACAGACCCTGTTCACACAACGTGCTAAGCCACAGTGGTTAAGCACTTTGAGCTAAACATTATGGCTTATATGTCATGTGAACAATTCCTAAGCTTGGTGGCTACATAACCACAGTTTATACATGATCACTAACCATTTGCTGCAAAAAGGATTAGTGGCCTAATCATGGCTTAGTGCGTCGTCTGAACAGGGTCATTGATAGGCATGCTCAGGTCTACTAAAATGTTAGATAGTGGTCACAGCCTTTATCTTATATCCCCCAAATATTTGTACTAGTGTTTTGTTGTTATGAAAGCAATTACTGGGGACAGCCAGGGAGGACAGAATCATAGTAACAAAATATTGCCATTCATTGCTGTAAAAACGTGGTTTTCCTACTCCAGAAGTGCTACCTTCAAGAAGGACACCTGGATCCCTGGCCAAAAGAACTCCTCCTCCTCATTTTGGGCATTTTCAGATGGGGAATTTTCTCCCACGATTTACTGCTTCTTCCTGTCCTGGATTCTTTTCAGGATTTTAATGGAGTCTTTATATAGCCGGTTTTTCTTTTTATGCATAATGCTATATACCATTTTCATGGGTGGGTGGAGCCTGCTAGGATGTTATTGCTTGTCCCCCCCTCTGGCATAGCCCCTCCCCTCTCTCAGCATGAAATGAAACACTTCTTCACAAGTTCAGAAATCTGCGTCATTGGAGATATCCCCCCCCCACGTATGCAAATCAGTATTGTCCCTGCAAAAGCAACAGTAATACTTTTCTCATTTGAGTATACACTGGAAGAGGGGATTAAATGGAAACCAGTTGCATCTGCTCATGTCCATCACAACCACCATCCCCCTAACCCATTGCCCATCTGCTTAGGCATTCCTGAAATATGGAGCCTAGCAGGAGTGAAAGAGCGGAAGGGCAGAGGGGCAGGAGGAGGCTGATCCTGACATCAAGGCTGGACCGCCCAACACCCACCCACACAAAGCGGGACGACAATGGCGGTTTCATTGCATGACCACCACCCCAAATTCCACATTTTCCCCATAACAAAATAACACGTGAAAAGGGGGGCATTATTCTTCAGATTACTTTTGATGTGTTAAAAGACATATCTTTGTCACCCATCCTCTGTCAACATTCCTATTAACTGCTTGCAAATGTTGGCAGGCCTGTGAAACACTAGCTTATGAGTCTGGGTCCTTATATGATTTTTATTAAAATTCACTTTGTGCCCAACACACATGAGATTTACAGTCAAAACTAATAGATAGATTCTTACTAATACATAGATTAGCTGACAATTTATGGAGGCTTGTGGTCATGAGGTTATAGGTGAGAGTCACTGTGTACATCCAGCTAAAGAACAGCCTGTTATGTCTCTTAGGGCACAATCCTTTGCATATTTAGACAGAAAAAAGTCCTACATGGGTGGAATGCTGGGAATAGTAGGATTTTTTTCTGTCTAAACTTGCATAGGATTGCACCCAAAGTGAATTTGCCTAATTGGATCAACTCAACTGCACATGGCATTTGAAAAATACAAATAGGGAGACAGAGGTGTGTGAGTTTTGCAGTTAGCATTGAAAGCAGGCAAAGTCTTGAGCAGAGAGCAAGCAGCTGATGGAGGCAGGCCAGCGGAGGACACTAGAAGTAGGAAAGGAGCTGGGTCCCTTCCTAGAGTTGGAGTGGATCAGAGAAGTGCAGCACAGTTGCTTAGTGATATAGATGACAGGCAAAGAGGAGGAGAAGATGTGTTTATAGAACATGAAGCCAGCAACTCTTTTGTATTCTTCCAGAGGCATTCAGCTTTAAGTGCACATGAATGGAGATATCAAATGGAGTGAGCGAATTAGGCTTGGGGATGAGAGTGGGACAAAATGATCAAGAGTTGAAGACAGGGATGAACTGAAGGTGGCAACTACAGAGTCTAGGGTAGAGACAAACCATGCTTGCCCTGGTTTACCCTTGAATTATCTGTCCTTGTTTCCATAGCGTGTGATCAACTTACACCTTTGCGCTTTTATGTCTCATTCATCTTTAAGGGGGGAAATTAAAAAAAAAAACATTAAAAAATCATAAAAAATCAATGGATGATCCAATCCAATTAGTATTTGGTCTGCTGAAAGACCTTCTTAAGAGATATCACTGTGCCAATTTTGATCTCTTTATCTTTAAATCGTACCCAGATGTAAGCATTTGTTTCATTTCCATTTTAAAAAACCCTTAAAATCAAGGGATGACTCAATCTGATTCAAACTTGGCGTGGCGAAAGCCCTCCTTAAGAGCTATTGCTGTGCTTTATCTTTAAAAATGAGGGTGCTGCTGGCAAGGAGGGTGCATTTTACACTTTTCTTTTAAGATGAAAATGCCCACTGGAGAAAAGGCATGCCCTTCTCCGCCCCTTGATATTAAGAGACAGAGCAGTTCTTAGTGAAGACACAATCAAGAGTGTGCCCAAAGCTGGAGATCAAAGTAGGAAGTTATTTTTTGGAAAGATGTTTGAGGGGGAAAGTGGTGGTTACACGTGGCTGTATTTTAGCACCTAGTTACACTGTGAGCAAAAGTCTTTGAATCATGGCACATCCCTCTCCTGGAATGTTGGCCCGTGTTTCTGGATGTGAAGGCCTCTTGTAAAGTCGGGTTTAACCAATGCACCTCGTTTTAGCTGCTTCAGTTAGTTTTGTAACTGTTTTTTTGCAGCTGGTCATTTAAACAACCCACTACCCCAGGTTTTTTTAATGAGGCAGAAATGTAAACTAAACTAACTAATTAATATAAATCACTGTTTTTTATCAATCTGTTGCATTTGACCCTCCTGATCATTTTGATGCTTCAATTTGCAGGGGAGAATTTAAGGGCACGGGAGTTACGTAAAGCCCCTTTCCCCTGCCTGCCTATTCTCCCTTGCAGGTGCCACCCTGTTACTCAGAATATATGCAATCTCACCCTCAGTGTCAGAAAGTTGAGCACTTATTCGCATGTTTCTGTCGAGTAGAACTAAATGGTCATTTTAAAATGCCAGCCTCTACTGAAGACCCTTCAAACTGATCCAGTAACTAGTGGGAATGGTGACATTTGCTTCCAGCGTTCCATTAGGTATATAACTGGTAATTTAGATAATCAGCAACGCACTGCACCACATAACATCAGCAGACATTACGTCTCATAAAACTTTACAGTGCTGTTTACAAAATATTGGCAGCCATTCAAAATATTTTATAGTTTCCCATACCTTTCCAAAGCCTTCAAGTAGTTCTGGCTTTGATCTACTTCAGAGCATGTCTCTAAATAGGATCCTTGTAATAGTACAGGGTGCCATTTTCTAGAAATTAAGTGCTTTGGCAACTGATCCTTTTCGTCGACTAATACCTTCAACGTTGTGGGCCAGATGCTGATACAGTTACCAATTTTAAAGTGGTGTAATTTATGCTGACTTGCATTTATATACAGGAAGCACTTCAGGCATCCATACATATCAAAGACTAGAAGTCTGGTAAGAAAAAGACAAACAAAGTGAACTTATAAGGCCAATCACTTTACATTCCATGTCCCCCCACCCCTCTCTCTCTCTCTTTCTCTCCCAGCCTCTCAGTAGTTGCTACTGTGGCTGACTGGGCTGAGCTCCATTTGTTGGGTCAAGCAGACAGCTCAGCACAGTGTGGAATGTTCTGGCCAGGTAGTGGGGTACGCCATAGGTGCGGCTGTGCTCACTGTGCTGTCTCGCCCATCATAGTGTGGACTGTGCAGGGCAGGAGGACGGGTAGGCAAACTGATCTCACTGCAGCTGCCGCTTCCAGACCACATGGCTCCTCCTCTTCCTTTGCCTTTTCCACCCTGATCTGTCCATGAACACATGCTGCAATTGTGCTGCTCCACCTTTTCCTAATTGGAAGAGACCAAGCAGCATGGCAGCAGTGTGCACTCAATTTAAATGAAAGCAGAAGGAGATTATGCAGCGGCCGTGGAGGGTCGACAGGCAGGTTAGTGGCTTGGAGCGGAGTACAGCAGCACTGCTGGAGAGGAGGTGACAGAGCAAGGAGTAGCAGGTGTGGGTGGCAGGTAGGGAGACCAGGGAACATGGATGGTGACCAAAGGCCAAAAACAGAGGAGCAGCAACTAATCCAGTCCCCACACTACGCTGCCCCTCCTAAAAAGTCCCAGAAAAGTTCAAAAGGCATTGTCGGGCAAACTCAAAGAAGCTTTGACTGATTTGCTCCAACTTCATATCAGGTGCTACAGCACTGAACCTCACCTCTTTATCCTTCACGACAAAATGACCTCCAATTACGTTTTGGTAAAGGGAGGGGGTTCTCATGCTCCAGTTTCTTTACTCTCTCCAGAATCTGTTATGTGTATGTAGCTGTAAGGTTTGTGGTACAATGAGATGTCCATGTCGAAACACAGTGATCAAATGCACATTTTTTTTGGGGGGGGGGAATGGGGGGTATGTAAAATCTAGAATGTCCATTTCCCCCTGACACGCAGACACACACTCACACACACATATACACTCCAGCACCCATTCGTGCACACACACACAAACACCCCCCCTAGTACACTCCACCAAGAACTACATCCATTCCCCTTCATATATGAAATTGCTGATCTTCTAACTGAAAAATGGAACATGCCCCTAAGGTCAGCCTCTGTACCACAGGACTGAAGGATTTTTAAAAATGAACCTGGGAAATTACAGGCTTGTTAGTTGAACCTCTGTTCCAGGTAAATTGGTTGAAAGCATTATTCAAGACAAAATTAGTAAGCATATAAAAGGGCATGTTCTTGCTGAAAACCAATCAACATGGCTTCCGCAAAGGTAAGTCCTGTCTCACTAACCTTTCAGAGTTCTTTGACATGTAGACAGGGGTGATCTGGTGGACATTGTTTACTTAGACTTCCAAAAGTCTAAGGGTTAGAGCTCACTATCGAGCCTACTCTGGCGGTGAGGGTGGCAAAGAGGCAGTTCTTTTCCACCAGCATTGCGTCTTCTCATTGCCGTCCGGCGGAGCTTTTCCGGGTGGTTCGCGGCCTGTTACACTCTGGGCCAGGGCGAGAGATAGTTGAACCCTTGGTAGCACGCTGTGACGAGTTTGCACGGCACTTTGAAGATAAAGTCGCTCAGATTCGTCACGAATTGGACACCACACTTAATGCAGCACCACTAGTAGAGGCGTTCAGAGCGCCGTCCGGCTCAGTTTTATTGGGTGAGTTTCAGTTATTGAGGCCCGAGGATGTGGACAAGGTGCTTGGCCAAGTCCGGTCGACCACCTGTGTGCTTGACCCTTGCCCCTCGTGGCTCATTACATCAAATAAGGAGGGGATCGCCGGCTGGGTCCAGGAGGTTGTAAATGCCTCCTTGAGAGAGGGAGTGGTGCCGGCCTCTTTAAAAGAGGCAGTAATTAGACCACTCCTGAAGAAGCCTAACCTGGACCCGGAGGATGTTAACAACTACAGGCCAGTGGCTAATATCCCTTTCCTGGGCAAGGTGCTTGAGCGGGTGGTTGCAGGACAACTCCAGGCACTCTTGAATGAAACAGATTATCTAGATCCATTTCAATCGGGTTTCAGGCCTGGTTTTGGAACGGAAACTGCCTTGGTCGCCCTGTGGGATGACCTCTGTCGGGAGAGAGACAGGGGGAGTGCGACCCTGTTGTTTCTCCTGGACCTCTCAGCGGCCTTCGATACCATCGACCATGGTATCCTTCTGGATAGGTTGTCTGAGCTGGGAGTTGGAGGTACTGTGTTGCAGTGGTTCCGCTCCTACTTGGATGGCCGATTCCAGAAGGTGGTGCTGGGAGATTATTGCTCTGTGCCGTGGCTCCTAAGCCATGGGGTTCCACAGGGCTCTATCTTATCCCCTATGCTGTTTAACATATACATGAAGCCGCTGGGGGAGGTTATCCGGAGATGTGGACTGAGGTGTCATCAATATGCGGTTGATACCCAGCTCTACCTTTCCTTTTCATCAAACCCAGGTGAGGCAGTGACTGTTCTGAACCAGTGCCTGGGCACGGTAATGGACTGGATGAGGGCTAACAAACTGAGACTCAATCCAGACAAGACGGAGGTACTGTTAGCGGGTGGTTCATTTGTCCGGCGAGGTGATGTTTGCCCTGTCCTGGACGGGGTTGCACTCTCCCTAAAGGATCAGGTCCGTAGTTTGGGGGTGCTCTTGGATCCAGAACTGTCACTTGAGGCACAGGTGAACTCAGTGGCAAAGAGCACCTTTTATCAGCTTATGCTGATATACCAACTGCGCCCTTATCTGGACAGTGATAGCCTGGCTACAGTTATCCATGCTCTGATAACCTCTCGTTTGGATTACTGCAATGCGTTATACGTGGGGCTGCCTTTGAAAACGGTCCGGAAGCTTCAGCTGGTACAAAACAGGGCAGCCCGTTTACTAACAGGGACTGGCCGGCGAGATCACATTACGCCAGTCCTTTTACAACTTCATTGGCTGCCAGTCCAGGTCCGGGCGAGATCACATTACGCCAGTCCTTTTACAACTTCATTGGCTGCCAGTCCAGGTCCGGGTCCGATTCAAAGTGCTGGTATTGACATTTAAAGCCCTAAACGGTTTGGGGCCAGGTTATTTGAAGGAACGCCTCCTCCCATATGTACCTACCCGGACCTTAAGATCATCTACAGGGGCCCTTCTCCATGAGCCCCTGCCAAAGGAAGTGAGGCAGGTGGCTACTAGGAGGAGGGCTTTCTCCGCTGTGGCACCCCAGTTGTGGAATGAGCTCCCCAGAGAGGTCCGCCTGGCGCCTACTTTGTACTGCTTTCATCGCCAGCTGAAGACCTTTTTATTCACTCAGTATTTTAACACTTAATTTTAACTTAAATTTAAATTATACTGTTTTAACTCTGTATTTTAACCTTATATCAATTTTGCTGCGTGGTTTTATCCTGGTTGTGCTTTTTATATTGTATTTTGTATTTGTGTTTTTACTTGTTGGTTGTTTTATGATGGTTTTAATTTTTGTGAACCGCCCAGAGAGCTTCGGCTATTGGGCGGTATAAAAATGTAATAAATAAATAAATAAATAAAAGGCTTTTGATAAAGTCCCCCACCAAAGACTCCTGAGTAAACTTAGCAGTCATGGAATAAGGGAAGAGGTCCTCTTATGGATCAGTAACTAGTTAAAGAACAGAAAGCAGAGAGTAGGAATAAATGGTAAATTCTCCTGATAGAGGGAAGTAAATAGTGGAGTCCCACAGGGATCTGTATTGGGACCAATCCTTTTCAATTTGTTCATAAATGATCTGGAATTTAGAGTAAGTAGTGAAGTGGCCATGTTGGCTGGTGACACCAAATTATTTAAGGTGGTTAAAACACAAAGGGATTGTGAAGAGCTCCAAAGGGATCTCTCCAAGCTGGGAGAGTGGGCATCCAAATGACAGATGTGGTTCAATGTAAGGAAGTGTAAAGTGATTCACACTGGAACAAAAATCCTAAGTTCAAGTATAACCTGATGGGATCTAAGCCTATGTGGCAGGGTCTTGCTATTTACTGTTTTACTCTGTACAGCACCATGTACATTGATGGTGCTATATAAATAATAATAATAATAATAATAATAATAATAATAATAATAATAATCTGAGCTGGTGTTGACCGAACAAGAAAGAGATCTTGGGGTTGTGGTGGACAGCTCAATGAAAATGTCCACCCAATGTGCAGCAGTTGTAAAGAAGGCAAGCTCCATGATAAGCATGGAGTGATTTGTATAAAGTGCCTTTATACAAATCTATGGTGCTACCACACTTAGAATACTGTGTGCAGTTTTGGTCACCACACCTAAAAAAAAAGATATTGTAGGGCTGGAAAAGTGCAGAAACGGGCAACTAAAATGATCAAAGGACTGGAGCATCTCTCTTATGAGGAAAGGTTACAACAGCTGGGATTGTTTAGCACGGGGAGGAGGGGAGTTGGATAAGGGGAGACCTGATAGAGGTGTACAAAATTATGCATGGTGTGGGGAATGTGGATAGGGAGACATTTTTCTTCCTCTCCCATAAAAGCACTTCCTTTTATCTGTCCTGAATCTCCCACCAATCAGCTTCATGGGATGACCCCAAGTTCTATAAGGGGAAACCTGGGGTCATCCCATGAAGCTGATTGGTGGGAGATTCAGGACAGATAAAAGGAAGTGCTTATTCACAATTCACAACCACACAATGTGGTGATGGCCACTAATTGGGATGGCTTTAAAAGGGGGTTGGATAAATTCCTGGTGGAGAAGAGTATCAATGGCTATTAATACTGATGGGTAAGTGTAACCTCCAGTATTCAAGGCGGTAAGTATCTATATACCAGTTACTGAGGAATATGGGTGGAAGGGTGCTGTTGCACTATATCCTGCTTGTGGGTACCTGGTTGGCCACTGTGGGAACAGAGTGCTGAACTAGATGGACCCTTGGTCTGATCCAGCAGGGCTCTTCTTATGTTCTTATGCAAACCAAGGCATTGATATGGGTATTGTATTAGACACTGTAAATTAACTGAGTATTTCCCCCTTAAACACAACTCAGGTCCCTGATTCACACAAGAGTATATATTATGGTTTTAATTGTAAACTGCCCAGATACCCTTGGTTGTTGGGCAGTATAGATATATAAATAATAATAATTGCTTGAAATATACAAAATACATCACTAAATCCAAAACTTTCTGATGACAATAATGGAAACATGGAGAACAACAATACATCTAACAACAGACAAGGATTATATACAAATAGAAAAAAAATATCAATTGTGGCATCTTTCAAGGTGATGCATTCAGTGCTCTATAGTTTTGCCTGTGTCTCAGTCCACTATCCAACACCCTTAAAAGCAACAGCTATGGCATCAACATAAAACACCAAGAAGTAGCAAAGAACAGAATTAATCACTTCTTGTACATGGATGACATCAAAATCTATGCTTCAACAATGGCACAGATAAAAGGCCTCCTGTAAATCACTGAAGAACTGATGACAGACATGAAAATGGAATTTGGGATAGGAAAATGCAAGATGCTATACATAGAAAGAGGAAAGTGGAAAGAAGAATAAACAGAAGAAACATCAAATAACAAAATATTAGATAACAGAAGAAAATGAAATATACAAATATTTAGGATTCCTACAAAACATGAAAATCAACCACTCCACTGTAAAGTCTCAACTAAGAATACAATATAAAATCCGCCTATCACAAATGCTTAAATCAAAACTAAACTCTAAAAACATTTCCAAAGCCATTAACAACTATGCAATACTCATTCTCACATACTCATTCAGAATCATACACTGGTCGCACAGTGAACTCAAAGAAATAAACTCAGTCACACCAAAGTCATGGAATACTGCATGCTCCATCCCAATTCATGCATTGAAAGAATAACTATCAGCAGGAAAGGAGGAAGAGGTCAGCTGCACATTGACACAATTCATGATAAACAGATAAAATCACTCAGAGAATTCTTCCACACTAAAAACACCCCCATTCATAAAGCCATAATAAAAGCAGTTAAAAATTACACCCTACTCAACCTAGCACTAACAAAACAAAGACAAAAAGCAACCACCCATACCCGCAAATAAAAAAGAAAAATTGGCACAAAAAGCACTCCATGGGAAGCACTACAGCATCATACAGAACCCACAAATACACAAAGAACAATAGTACAAATGGCTCAGGAAGGGTGAGCTATTCCCTGAAACAGAATAATTCCTAATAGCTATACAGGATCAAGTTATAGCAACCAAGAACTACCAAAACTACATCTAAAAAAGATAGCAGTGTAACAACAGCTTTATGCAGGAAATGTCATCAGTTCCAAGAAACAATAGACCATGTAACAGGGGGATGTAAAATTCTGGCAGTAATGCATATCATAAAATATACTGGGACAGAATAATTCATACGGACAAGACAACCGACCAGACATAACTGTTGTAGTCAAAAAAGAAAAAAACACATACCTCATTGACATAGCAATACCTAATGATAAAAATGTTGTAGAAAAGGAAGAGGAAAAGAGAGAAAAATAAACATGGAAGTTAAAGAACTATAGCAACAGGAAAAGGTCACAATTATTCTGTTAGTCACATCAGTCATCAGCATCACATCAAAAAACTATACAGAAAACCTTCAAACACTGGGCCTACCAAGATACATCCACACCAACATCCAGAAAACAGTCATACTTAAAGCATGCTCAATTGTCAGGAAATTCCTGAATCAGGAATTGACTGGCAAAGCTCGTCATGTCCATCTAGAAAAACCACCATGAGCAAGAAAAGAGAGATAAATAATGATGATGATTGATGATGATGATGATGATGATGATAATAATAATAATAATAATAATAATAATAATAATAATAGCAACCCTGTTAATTTTTTAAAGGTTTTTAAGTAGGAAGAACAATTATCCGCATTTTTTACAAAACATACGTCATGCCAATTATATCAAACAAATTGGGGAGGAAGGTCTATGGGTCAAAATGCATTATTTAATAGGAATATCACCTCCAAATCATCCACCCCAACTCACACACAGAAAACTATAGCCCCACCCCTCAAACATGGCAAACATGCACATGCATCCATTCATAGTCAAACAACCAGGCATCCCATTCAGACATCACATCAATACACTCACACACTGCCAACACACACACACACACGATCACCAACTCCAAAACACACGCGCACGCACATCCATTCACTCAAACAACCAGGCATCCCATGCATATATTTATTGTTTTCTCCTAAGATGCGTATATTTATTAGGTATATTTATTAGGGTGACCATAGGAAAAGGAGGACAGGGCTCCTGTATCTTTAACAGTGGCATAGAAAAGGAAATTTCAGCAGATGTCATTTGTTTACATGGAGAACCTGGCGAAATGCCCTCTTCATCCCCACAGTTAAAGCTGCAGGAGCTATACTAGAGTGACCAGGTTTAAAAGAGGGCAGGGCACCTGCAGCTTTAACTGTTGTGATGAAGAGGAAATTTCCCCAGGTTCCTCATATATACAAACGACACCTGGTCTGCCCCGCCCCCTTACAGGTACTAAGGATTCTGGGTGCTGGAGGTGCGAGCCTTCGGCGCGAGCCAAAGTCAAGCGGAACCGTTACCTCGGAGGAAGAACCCCAGCCTCAGACCGGTCTTTGCTACTTCTGTTTCCGGACATGATCTCCTACATTGTTGGGTTATTACTTGGCCATGTGACTGGTTTACATATCCTATCTGTTTGCTTTTCTCTGTGCCTGCCTTCTTGCTTGCTACTGGTCTTGGCCAGGCTAGTTCTGGTTAATCCTGTCCTACGCTTGTTTTACTTCTCTGCCTACTTGCTATCTCTCTCCTCATTTCTTCTCTCAATTCTTTTCTCCTCATATCCGTTCCTTATGGCTCGTTCCAATTTCGTCTCTCCCAACTTAGTTCCTTTTCGGTGTCTCCCCTCTTCTCAGCTGCCTTTTTCGTGTTCCTTATGGAACTGTCGCTCTTTTGCTTCTAAGGCCCCTGTCATTCAGGACTTGTTTATCTCTAGGTCTCTTCATCTCCTTGCTCTTACTGAAACCTGGCTTCCCGCCCATGATACCACCATCTCTGCTGCCCTCTCTCTTGGAGGACTCTCTTTCTCTCACTCGAGTCGCCCAGAGGGTCGGGGTGGTGGTGTGGGTCTTTTATTATCTAGTCTGTGCCAGTTCCAGCCTCTTTCCATTCCACCATCACATTGTTTCTCTTCCTTTGAGGCACATGTAGTGAGGCTCCATTGCGACTGCGGGTTGCAGTTTTGTACCGCCTCCCAGGCTCGTCCTCAAAATTTATCTCTGATTTTGATTCGTGGCTGTCCTTTTTCCTCTCTGACAACTGTCCTACTCTTATCTTGGGTGACTTCAACATCCATGTGGATGACCCTCAAGACGCTGCAGCTCTACGATTTCGCTCCTTATCTTCCTCTTATGATCTTAAGCTCTGGTCTGATACACCCACACATTCCCTTGGGCACTGTCTGGATCTTGTTCTCACTCGGAATTGCTCTGTTTTGGACTTTTCTTCTGCTGACTTTCCTTTGTCAGATCATCATCTAGTTTCTTTCAATATTACTCATAATCCTCCTCCTTCACGTCCCGCTTCTCGCTCTTGTCGTGACTTGCAATCTATCAACTACGAGGCTTTTTCCCAGTCTCTAGCCTCCTCTCTTCCTTCTGTCTTTTCGGCTGTCTCCTTGGACTCAGCTGTCTCCTTCTTTAATTCCTCCTTTTCTTCAACTCTTGATAATCTTGCTCCATCTACAACTCGGATAGTTCGCCCTTCTCAACCCCAACCGTAGCTCACCTCTTTCATCCGCTACCTTCGCTCTTGTTCCCGGGCAGCCGAACGCCTTTGGCGTAAGACCAGGGACTGGGCAGACTTTGTCCATTACAAATTTGTACTCTCCTCTTTCTCTTCTGCCATTTCACTGGCCAAACAGCAGTACTACTCAATGCTGATCCAGTCAAATGCTAGGCATCCTCAGCGGCTCTTTGCTTCCTTCAATTCTCTTCTGAAGCCTAATCCACCATCTTTCCCTGCCTCTCTGTCTGCTAATAACTTTGCCTCTTTTTTCAATGCTAAAATCCAAACTATTCGCTCTGATCTGGCCAGCTCTGGTCCTCTTCCAGTTCCTGTTCCTCATCTGCCAGTTCCCCCTGCAAATTTCTCTGCATTTCCTTTGGTCTCAGCTGATGAACTGTCTACAATACTGAGCTCTTCGAAGCCTTCCACTTGTTCTCGTGATCCGATTCCTTCTCGCATCTTTATAAATCTTATTCCCGCTATCCTCCCTTCCTTGCTTCATATTATTAATTTTTCTCTGTCCTCTGGTTCATTTCCTTCTGCTTTTAAACATGCTACAGTCTCTCCCATTCTCAAGAAACCTACTCTTGATAGGCTATCTCTGTCTAACTACCGACCTGTCTCTTTGTTGCCTTTTGTTTCAAAGATCCTGGAGCGTGTGGTCTACTCTCGTTGTCTTGACTTTCTTTCTAGTAACTCTGCTCTGGATCCTTTTCAATCTGGATTCCGTCCTTTGCATTCCACTGAAACAGCCCTTGCTAAGATCACCAATGATCTTCTTACTGCCAAGTCTAAAGGCCTTTATTCCGTTCTTATTCTCCTTGATCTAACTGCAGCCTTTGACATGGTTGATCATGATCTTCTCTTAGATTCCCTTCATGACCTTAGACTTTGTGGCTCTGTCTATAACTGGTTTGCCTCCTATCTAGCGGGTCGCTCTTTCAGCGTGTTGGCTAATGGCAGCTCGTCTTCCTCTTTTCCCCTTTCAGTAGGGGTTCCGCAAGGCTTGGTGCTTGGCCCGTTGTTGTTTTCTTTATACATGTTGCCCTTGGGTAATCTTATTCAATCTCATGGCCTCCAATATCATCTGTATGCCGATGATACACAATTATATCTTTCATCTCCGGAACTTTCTCCTGATGTTCACGATCGTATCTCGGCATGTCTCTCAGATATCTCAGCCTGGCTGCTTCATCGTTGTTTGAAACTTAATATGGCAAAGACTGAATTGCTTGTTTTTCCTCCTAAACCTTCTCCTCATCTCTCATTCTCTCTTACTGTCAATGATGTTACGCTTACTCCGGTCAATGAAGCTCGTAGTCTTGGCTTTATATTTGACTCCTCGCTCTCCTTTATTCCTCATATTGAGGCAGTAGCTAAATCCTGTCGTTTTTTTCTGTATAATATTGCCAGGATTCGATCATTTTTGTCTGTCTCTTCTGCCAAGACGCTTGTCCATGCACTGGTTATTTCTCGGTTGGACTACTGCAACCTTCTTCTCTCTGGCCTTCCTTCTTCTCACATCAGTCCGTTGGTCTCTGTCCACCACTCTGCCGCTAAGATCATCTTCTTGGCTCGCCTCTCTGACCATGTCACTCCACTTCTGAAATCTCTTCATTGGCTTCCAATCCACTTCAGAATCCAATATAAACTTCTCCTGTTGACCTTCAAAGCTTTTTAAGGTCTAGCTCCTTCCTATCTCTCCTCTCTCATCTCACACTATTGCCCCGCTCGTGCTCTTCGCTCCTCTGATGCCATGTTTCTCGCCTGCCCAAGGGTCTCTACTTCCCTTGCTTGGCTTCGTCCCTTCTCTTCTGCTGCCCCTTATGCCTGGAACGCTCTTCCAGAACATTTGAGATCTACAAGTTCAATCGCAACTTTTAAAGCTCAGCTAAAAACTTTTCTTTTTCCTAAAGCTTTTAAAACTTGATGTTGCTCGGACTTTATACTGTTAGTTTTACCCTACCCTGTGCCTGTTTACCCTACCCAGTGCCTGTTTGCATTCCCTTCCCCTCCTTATTGCTTTACTATGATTTTAGTAGAATGTAAGCCTATGCGGCAGGGTCTTGCTATTTACTGTTTTACGCTGTACAGCACCATGTACATTGATGGTGCTATATAAATAAATAATAATAATAATAATAACCTGCTGAAATTTTGTTTTAATACAACTGTTAAAGATATAAGAGCCCTGTCCCCTTTTTCCTATGGTTACCTTATATTTATTGTTTTCTCCTAAGGAGGTGTATGAAGCAAGAAAATGTGAGAGATCTTGAGAGGAAAAGGCCATTGCAGCCCAACAAGAACTGATTTCTGTTTGTACAGCAGTTATGAAAATTGGTACTGTAGCTAGTGTGAAAAGTACCTTCCTCAGAGAGACCTGCTTTAAATACTTGTTCCTCTGCTCAAAATTTGGATCATTTTTGCCTTGCAAATGTCCCAGTAGGAGTTCCAGAAGTCAGTAGCAACCAACTGTGTTCCCTCCCCTTGCTTGCTTTCAAAGGGGATAAAAGCTTTCAAACATTGTGAACAAACTATGATTACATCTTCATTTGTCAGTAATGGGATTACCATGCCAGTGAAATAGACTTTGGACAAGCATACGTGTTTAAGATTGGTGTAAATTACCCAAGAGGTTTTGGTGGTGGTGGGGACTTCTTGGGGCTCTCTCCACCCCAGCCCCCAATTCCCTTCTTCTTTGGAAAGCTGGCCTGCAGGCAGCAGACTTGAATAGCCTGGGATCAGCTGACTGTTCCCTGCTGTGGGCTGTTGCTGTTTTCCTGTGCACATAGTCAGTGAACTGGAAAATACAATTATACACATCCAAGAGAACAGTTAGGGTTTTTGACTTCAGCTAACAAGCTAAGGACTTTTCAGCTAATTGATTTTTATCTCTGTATGAAGGACATCATAAATCTTCAACAGCTAATAATAATTAGAAGACGATTCTAAAGAAATATAAGTGGGGCTGCTGTTTATAACTGTGATGGGTTCTATGAGGTAAGAATAGTTTCCAACATGGCAACTCGCTCCATGCTTTGCAAAAGTTTACCATGTGAAAAGGAAACTATTGATGAAGGAGAGCAAATAGGAAGCCAGGAACCTGAAATAACCCAATTAGATTAAAGTTCATCACATGGCAGCCCTCTTAAATTCAAACGCACACTCAGAAGTGAGAAGTTCTCAGTTAAAAGCTAAAGTATGGTGAAGAAGGCATGAGAAGATTTAACATTTGGATATGTGCCCAATATGCAAGAGTAGGAGGATAGCCCAAAGTCTCCTTGGAAAATTAGCAGAGAAAGCCAGGCAGCTGGCTCGGAGCTCCTTCATTTGAAGGGTTTTCTTTTACTACAGCCCTTACATTTTAACTCTCCCCTTTAATGTATTTCTTAAGCTAACAACAACAGGAAGAAACAGAACTTTAAGAAGTGCTAGTTTATTGTCAGCAATATATTGTGATAAGTCAAACCTGCAAATATATATTGCTGCAGATTCTTACCAACTATTCTTTTGTTAGGTTAAAACGCCCTAATTGTCAGCTTATGGAAGCGAATTGGAGATCGTTGGCAATCTTTCTCTGTGGATTTGACTGAGATAGCATCACACCTTGGAGTGTCTGATCCAAAAGTGGCCGGTGGCTTAGAATGCTGCGCAAGTCTGTGGCTGGATTCGGACAACTGGATTCGGACGCCTAATCAATCAACAACGGTTGATTGATTAGGCGACCGTCCGTTGCGTTGCTTATCATGCCGTGTGGCAGGCAACACACAACGCACACACAACCGAGAGTACGCTATTTTGCCATTTTAAGCAATGGAGAAGAACAACAGGCTGCTCAGTTGATTATCCGAACGCCCGTTGATTAACATGTCGTGTGGTGGGCTCCATTGCCTAATTTTACGTGTCAAGTGTGCTATTTCAGAAGCCCATAGAGTCCTCTGACAAAAGTGGCCAAAACCGCCCTGGCCGCTCTGCTCCAGATGCCGAAACTGCATTTTGGCGACTCATGACACCTGCCTCCCCATCTCCACCCTCAGCGCACTCAAGCAAAGAGACGCATTCTGAAAGGAGCATCTCTCGGCAGCTTTACCTCCATGGACACCAGAGACTCCTCCCCCCCTCCCCAGGAACACAAGCATCCCCCTCACAAGCTCCTCACAGCAGCACCGCTCGGCACGTGTTGAGATGCTCAAGCTAACACAGCCGCTCCAAGTCATTCTCCTGCCCCCACCCCCAATATTTTAAGACTACTGCTGTTGTCCTGGCACCCTTCGCCCCATTCATGCCTCCTGTATCCATTTCGCCCAGTGGCCCCTGGCTACCATGATGGAAGGTTGCCTGCTGCAGCCTCCCAGGTAACTACACTACTGTTGCCACAGCCTCATGGCCCAGAAGAGATTCTGAGCTGAGACCCCGCCCCCAGATTACAGTCAGTGGCCCTTGCCTGGGAAAGCAAAGGCCACTGGCCCCGCCTCCTCCATCCCCCCCCCATGCATAGGGTCAGGGTTCTAAATTGCACAGGGAGCCAATAGAAGGCTCCTCGCTTTACATCTTCAGCCCCAACTGTGAACTGTGTGGGGCCAGGACTTTAGGAACACAGCCAAGGGGTGGGCCCCCAACTCTCCCTCTCACATGTTTGAAATTACATTAAGGGTAAAATGCTCAAATAGGGCTTAGGTCATACTGAGATCCACTCCTGTCTTCATAGAATCATAGAATAGTAGAGTTGGAAGGGGCCTACAAGGCCATCGAGTCCAACCCCCTGCTCAATGCAGGAATCCACCCTAAAGCATCCCTGACAGGTGGTTTTCCAGCTGCCTCTTGAATGCCTCTAGTGTGGGAGAGCCCACAACCTCCCTAGGTAACTGGTCTGGTTCCATTGATGTACTGCTCTAACCATCAGGAAGTTTTTCCTGATGTCCAGCCGGAATCTGACTTCCTGTAACTTCTGGAATGATCGAGAAGAGATCCTGGCCCTCCTCTGTGTGACAACCTTTTAAGTAATTGAAGAGTGCTATCATGTCTCCCCTCAATCTTCTCTTCTCCAGGCTAAACTTGCCCAGTTCTTTCAGTTCCTCTTCATAGTTCCTCTTCCATCTTTACATGAAACTACATTACCCAGCATTCTGTCATTCCTCACCCCCCCATTTTATTTTAACACAAAAGCTTTATCTGAGCAGAAGGTTGCTTCATTCTTCTCTCCCCTTCCCCCAACCCCCAAAGCTGGTTACTTTCCAGCTAAAAACATGTTGGTTTGTCATCCAGTGGGAGGAAAGAGGGGAAAAATTCCCACCCTGTGGATGAAAAAGCAGTTTGGGGAGAGTTTTTTTGAGCTGAAGGAAGTGCTAAGCATAACTCAGGGATATTGAACCTTTTTCAGCCAAAGGGGCAAATTTCATTTGGGAAAAAGCTCTCGGGCACATTTCAGTAATGGGAAGGTCTGAAGGGGAAAGAGTGGGGGCAACAGTGTGGGGCCAAAATACAAACTATTTTCGCTTAAAGCTCTTACTCTCAGTAACTCAGCCTTAGGAGAGGCATTTCAAGCTGGGAAGCCACCAAACAATTAGTAGGGGGATCTCTGGGGAACCCTAAAGGGTCAGATTTGGCCCTGGCCCTGAGGTTCTACACTAGGCTGACCATATTTTGGAAACCAAAAAGGAGGACAACATGGCCGTCTCCAAAGGGGCATGCCCACCAGTAGTCCAACCCCAGAGGGGGGGGTGCCCACTAACATGTCCAGCCCCCAAGATGGAAATGGGAACACAGAGTTCTGTCCCTGCCTTGGCACCTTGCTGGGCAGGGAGGAAGAGGGAAGGAAAGAGAGAAGTGAAAGAGAAAGAGAGAGAAGGGGCTGGCAGAAAGAGAGGGGGAAGCGGTAACCAAGAGGGAGACAGTGTGAAGGAGAGGAAGATCGGGTGGTTCCCCCACCCCAACCAGATAACCAACATAGCAGCTGCCAAAGTACTTCCGCCCCGCTGGGGCTGCCGCTCCTCTGCCGCTGCTACTGTCACTTCTCCTCCATGGTCACACCATCTGCCACCACGCTCACCCGCCGCCAGCTCCAAGGCCAGGCTGGGGCTGCAAGGGCAGGTGGGCCAGGCTGTCCACCGCTGTGCCTACCCACCCAGCTGCCTGCTCGGTCGACGATGTAGACCCAGATGGCAATGGGAGGGACTGGAGGCCATGTTCCCAGAAGTGCAAGAACACGGCCCCCAGCCCCTCCCAGCGTGGTGATCCAGGCCTTTTCTTGGCCAGCGACATTGCACTAGCCAATTTATTTATTTATTTATTTTATTACATTTCTATACCGCCCAATAGCCGGAGCTCTCTGGGCGGTTCACAAAAATTAAAAACATTCAAAGTATAAAACAACAGTATAAAAACATAATATAAAATACAATATAAAAGCTCAACCAGATAAAAACAGCAGCAATGCAAAGAGAAGGCTTGGATTGCAATGGGAGAGCTTTAGACATCTTGACTTTTCTGGATAACTATAAAATAATTAATTTTCTCCCAGTCTTCAGTTTGCCCCCCTCCCCCCATTACTGGACTTGTCCAGGGCGATCCGGTCATTTGGTCACCCTATTGTCCACCCCTGGCATAGCTCAATGGTCCAAGTCCAATCCCTGATATCTCCAGGAGTGGTAGGAAAGAATGCTGCCAGAAACCCTGGAGAGCAGCTGCCAGTTAGTGTTGACATTACTGGACTAGATGGACCCATGTTTTGACTCAGTATAAGGCAGCTTCCTATGTTCCAAGCTTCTCACTCAATCATTACTCACTCACCCTGCTTCCACAGACACAGACTGCCCCAGGCCTTGTTGGGTTAAAAAAAACACCCGGTGAATGAAAGAAACACAAAACATTGCATATTATGAACTCTGAGCCTGATCACCAATGTGCAGATAGGAACATCTGTGCGGATAGGAACAGGAAGACAGGAATAGTTGTGTTCTTCATCCAGGACAGAGAGATAATAGAGAAGGGAAGCATTTGATTGGACATTGGGCACCCCCTCTGAATAAAGAGAGGCTGTGCAAGTCATAGACCTGTGCCTAAACTCAGTAATTTTGCATTACTGCTGTTTTTATCTGGTTGAGCTTTTATATTGTATTTTATATTATGGTTTTATACTGTTTTATACTTTGAATGTTTTTAATTTTTGTGAACCGCCCAGAGAGCTCCAGCTATTGGGCGGTATAGAAATGGAATAAATAAATAAATAAATAAATAAAGGGCTGGATGAGGGCCAATAAACTGAAGCTGAATGCTGGAAAGGCAGAAGCCCTATGACTGAGAAGTTCCCAAGTCTGGGAATTAAGCTAATTGCAGCTCAGAGTGCTTTTTACCAGCTTCAGCTAGTTCGCTAACTACAGCATCTTCTGGGCAGGGCTAGTTTGGCCACAGTGCTACTACTATAGGCATTAGTAACTTCAAGACCAGATTACTGCAATGCACTCTATGTGGAGCTGCCCTTAAGGCTGCTCCGGAAGCTGGAGCTAGTGCAGAATGCAGCAACTCCGCTGTTGTCAGGCTCTGCCTCTTTTCACTATGTGACTCCTTTGCTGAGGGAATTGCACTGGCTACCTATTGGCTACTGGGCCAGGTTTAAGGTTTTGGTACTAGTGTACAAAGTCCTAACAACTTGGGACCAGGATACCTGAGAGAGCGCCTTCCTCCCTATCAAACCTCCCTGAAGTCATTGGGCCCTCTGCTCCACATGGACCTATGGCTTGATTGGAATCCACTAGGAGAAAAGCCTTTAGTGTGGTGGCACCAATGCTTCCAGCACCTCCTGAAAACAACTCTATTTCAAGAAGCCTTCCTCAGTTGACTACTGTATTTCTTCGATTGTAAGACGCCATCGATTGTAAGACGCACACTAATTTCAGTACCACCAACAGAAAAAAAACCCTTTGATTCTAAGAATAATAATCGCACCTGCGATTCTAAGACACACCCTGTTTTTAGAGATGTTTATATGGGGAAAAAAGTGTGTCTTAGCATTGAAGAGATACAGTAGTTCCTGTTTTACATTGGTCCTTTGTTTTAAATTGAACAATTTTGATTTACTTTTTAAATCTTTATTTTTTTACTGTTTATACCTATGTGCAGCACTCTGGAATCTAGTTTAGATATAGGGCAGTAAATAAATTTAAAAGTGAATAAATTATAAATAATAATAAATAATAATCCTTATAATTGCACTAACTATGAAACTCCCTAGGCATAAATGTCATAATTGGAATTTTATGTTAATACAAGCACCTCAAAATGAACATGTAAATACCCTCTAAATTCTATGTATAATTGATTAAATTCATGGGATTCAGACTCCATTAAAAATGAAACATTACAAAGGGGAAATGATTATACTATGTGATGGATTGCAAACCCTAACCTGACCACTCTAGCAAACCGCATAATATTCATGTTGCTCTGTTTGCAAGTCCTTTTGTACGTCCAAAGCACTGTCAGTCAGTTTATTTTAGGTATTGCATCAGACATTCTTCCTAATCTCTAAACATCAAGGTTAATCCCAGGCCAATTTCAGATGGCTGGTGTAGAAGATGTAAATTTACTTTGGCCAGATAGAATTCTTGTGGCTGAGTCATGTGATATTGTCCTTTCCTTTCAGTTAGGGGATTATGAGAGTGAAGCGCATAGAAAAACCCACACAATGTTCAGCAAATTAGTCCATCTGTCAGTCACTTAGTCACTTCTGGAGCTCAGCATGGAGGACACTCTGCAAGTAAAAGATGGTGGGCAGGGCGGATGGGTCAGCAGGACAGGAATTCACTAAAGGTGAGCTTGCAAGGATCTTTTTAAGAGACTGGATAATTATCTCAATTACATGACATGAAGAGCTGTTTTTCTGTGATGGCTTTCTTCACTTCAGAGTGTAATTGAATCTACCAATGAACATTTTGATTCTTGCAGTCATTTAATTCACTGATGGGATTGCATGAATAGGTTAAAATTACATGGGCCAATCATGACTGCACATATTTCTGAGAGTGTCTACTAAGGTTTATGGGAGGAAACACATCCAAATCCTCTGACTGTTTATACAAAGCCAAGCTGAACAACTGTGGTCCAATAAAATGAAAAGGAAGTATCACAGCTAGAAACCATTTCTAAGAAATAAATTACAGAATAATAAAATGGCTCCTTCTCAACAGATAGAGAACAGACTATTTTGCCATCTTTAGGATTTCAATCAGTTTCTTGTCTCCAAATCTGTTTTCCCACTACCTTTCCATGACTCCCTCCTGTAAAATATTTTGTCAGGGGAGAAAGAGAGTCCATACTTTGGATATAGAATAACAGCAATTAAACCTGTTCCAATTCTATTACTGGAGAAAAATATACTTTCAGGCTTTAACAATTGTTTGCATTAATGCTGTCTGGCTTGAGGTACTAAAATATTTAAATCTAAGTTAAGCACATTTAGTTCCCAACATTTGAGGAACTTATTTTTATGTTTTATGAGTAATCAAATCACATTTTTAACCCCATGTGTAACTACTACAACTGTTAGGTAGCTAGGGTGACCATATTTTGGAAACAAAAAGGAGGACAACGTGCCCACCTCCCAATACGGCATTCCCATCCTGTTGTTTTTATACTGTTGTTTTTATGTTTTTAATGGTTTTAAATTTTGTAAACTTTTTTTTTAATGTTTACTGTTTTTAACCTTTGTAAACCACCCAGAGAGCTTCAGCTATGGGGAGGTATATAAATGTAATAAATAAATAATGAATAAATATGAGCAGCCCCCAAGGGAATGTGGCCTTGGTCACATGTCTGATTCTACAGCTCACAGTTAAGACAAACCTGTTCCATATAATATATTAATGTTAAAATCACTGAAATAAGGAGCAGGTGAGACAGTCAATGTATCTGAAATTAACATGCATTTTAGTTGCTGTTCCAATTTCTTTGGGCTGTCCTCATAAAAGATCAACAGAAAAGAAAATCTATTTTCCATTTTTTCCTAAAGAAAACAGGTCCTGGATTGGGGTGGGGGGAATAGTTAAAGAACGCTGTGGTTAGGAGGGGAAAATATGCAGTAAAAAAATAGGTGAAAGATTAGAAAGGGAGGTGCAAAAGGTGCAATCCTATGCATGTTTAGACAAAAAAAGTCCTACAACTCCCAGCATTCCACAGTCAGCATGCATAGGATTGTGCCCTAAACCAATTTCTACCCACATTCTAAGCACAAGGACTGGGAAAGGACATTCTAAGCACAAGGACAGAAGAGATACAGAGCTCCATCACCCCTCCTTTTTTATCCAGTTTTCATCCACCACTGTTTCATCCTTAGCAAGTTGAGCGCTCGGCACTTTCACGTCTGTGAGTTGTTGCACTCTTTCAGCTCATGTACCTTTTCACCTGGAGTGAAAAGGTACATGCTACTATGTCAGGGAAATCTCCCTCCCCTCCTGCATGCTACTTTTGAGTAAATCCCATTGAACAGAGAGAGAATAATAATAATTATAATTATAATTATTATATTTATATTTATTTAATTTGTATCCCACCTTTTTCCCAATACTGGGCCTCAAGGCAGCCTTACAAAATTTAAAACATATACATTTTAAAACACATGACAATTTTACAAGACCATAACATAGATGGAGGACCAGATTACTCTCCAAAGGCCTGTCGGAACAAACAAGTTTTTGCCTGCTTCCAAAAGCACAACAAGGAGGGAGCCAGCCTAGCTTCCCTGGGAAGAATGTTCCAAAGCACTGGAGCCGCCACCGAGAAGGCCCTCTCCCACGTTCCCACCAAGTGTGCCTGTGAAGATGATGGGACTGAAAGACGGGCTTCTCCAGAAGATCACAAAGCATGGGCAGGCTCATAAGGGAGAATACGGTCTTTCAGATAACCTGGACCTGAGCCATATATACTTACTTCTGAGTAAACACATACAGAACTGACTTTTAATAGTGTGGTCACTCAGAAGCTTTTTTTAAAGTCTAAAACAGCAAATTGGAACGAAGTGCTCTGCAACCCTTCTGAGGTCTTACTTTTGTTTACTCAGAAATAAATCTCTCTATTCAATGGGGTTTACTCAAAGGTAAGCATGCATAGGATTTTAGTATGACTGAGATGTAAATGCAGTTGAAATCAATGGGATTTACTCTTGAGTTAGGGAATCAAGCCCAGGCAATCAACCAGCTCCATAGAACACACCCACACCCACACAGAATCAGACAGATGTGTGGGTATTAATGGGAAGGAATAACTTGAGGAGGGGGAAATTAAAAATGCCTAAAAAATCACAGGATGAACCAATCTGATTCAAACTTGGCATGCCTAAAGCCCTACTTAAGAGCTCTCACAGTCCCGAGTTTTAGCTCTTTATCTTTAAACATGAGGAACTTGTAAGCATTTTGGATAATTTCCATTGGAGCTCCAATGACCAAGGGGGGGAAGGTTGCCACTTGGTCACAATGTCCATCAAGTACAAGAACCAATAAACTGGAAGAGGAAAGAGAAGGGGTGAGGTGGGCGCAGTGGCAGAGCAAACAAGTGAAAAGAGAGTTCAACGGTATAGTGACGATCATGAAAGGGAGGAATGCTTGCCACACTTCAATGGGGTTCACTAGAAGGTAATCATGCATCTGATTTTAGTAGGACTTGGATGTAAATGCAGTTGAAATCAATGGGTTTTACTCTTTTGTAAGAGAACCAGCAGATCTGTAGATTATTCAATGAACAAAAAACCTACGGTTTATAAAACAACGTTAAGGCCGTACACTTTTCCACCAAAAAGTGGGGAAATTGGGAGTTAAGGCTCGCCAGCCTTAACGCCACATCCTCCCTAAGGAGGCAGAAAGTACCAGTGAAATTCTCATTCTGCCAAAGCAGATAAACCATGAGGACAGGATGGAGAATAGGATATGCAGAGGTGACTGTGGGGTTGTGGAAAACTGATAACGAACAACTTAGAGTCACCTACTTCTTTTTTTGTTTAGAGCAGCCCTTCCCCAACCTGGTGCCCTCCAAAGGTGTTGGACTGCGACGATCCATCATTGCAAGTCAGTATGTCCCATGGTCAGGAATGCTGGGACAGCAGGATGGGGAACGTAGGGGGCGCCTCCAGGCAAGCCCCCCCCCGCTTACCTGCTCTGTCGTTGTTGGGCCTGAGCGCCCAACAAAGGTGTTGGACTGCGACGACGGAGCAGGTAAGAAACCCCACCCCCTCCTGCCTGGCCCTGCTGCCAGGTAAGCCCCAACCCACTTACGTGTTCCATCGTCACTGGGCCCGGGCTTGAACTGAGCGCCCTGGTGCACCTGGAAGCAAGGCCACACTTGCAGCCTTGCTTCTGGGTGGACCCAGGGGCTCAATTCAAGCCTGGGCCAGGCGACGACGGAGCAGGTAAGAACACCCCCACACACACACCTGGCCCCTTACCTGGACCTGCTGCCACCACTGCACAAAGTACGGCAGCTCCAGCCAACCCCCCTCCTGCCTGGCCCCTTACCTGGAGCCGCCACTGCACAAACTGTTGCGGTGGCAGCTCCAGGCAAGCCCCCCCGCACCCCACCACTTGCCTTCTCCATCATGGCCTGACCCGTGCTTGAATCGAGCCCCTGAGTCCACCCAGAAGCAAGGCTGCAGGTGCGGACTTGCTTCCGGGTGGACCAGGGCACTCGATTCAAGCCGGGGCCCAGCGACGACGGAACAGGTAAGTAGGTGGGCTGGGGTGGGGGCTTGCCTGGAGCCGTTGCTGCAGTTTGCACAGCAGTGGCAGTGGGTCTAGGTAAGGGCCCAGGCAGGAGGGGGTTGCTTACCTGCTCCGTCGTCCCCGGGCCCAGGCTTGAATTGAGCTTCCGGATGGACCAGGGTGCTCAGTTCAAGCCCGGGCCCAGTGACGATGGAACACGTAAGTGGGTTGGGGCTTACCTGGCAGCAGGGCCAGGCAGGAGGGGGTGGGGTTTCTTACCTGCTCCGTCGTCGCAGTCCAACACCTTTGGAGGGCACCAGGTTGGGGAAGGGCTGCTCTAAACAAAAAAAGAAGTAGGTGGCTCTAAGTTGTTCGTCATCAGTTTTCCACAACCCCACAGTCACCTCTGCATATCCTATTCTCCATCCTGTCCTCATGGTTTATCTGCTTTGGCAGAATGAGAATTTCACTGGTACTTTCTGCCTCCTTAGGGAGGATGTGGCGTTAAGGCTGGCGAGCCTTAACTCCCAATTTCCCCACTTTTTGGTGCTTGGTGGAAAAGTGTACGGCCTTAACGTTGTTTTATAAACCGTAGGTTTTTTGTTCATTGAATTTCATGGCTTTTTGTAAAGGATGACGAAAGCCCTGCCCTCTTTTAAATGCGGTCACTGTAGTATGGCTCCTGCAGCTTTCACTGTTGTGATGAAGAGGAGATTTCACCAGGTTCTCAATATATACAAATGACACCTGGTGAAATTCCCTTTTCATCACAACAGTGCAAGCTGCAGGAGCTATACTAGAGTAATCAGATACAAAAGAGGTCAGGGCTTCTGCAGCTTGCACTCCCTCGCCCGCCACGCGCTCACTTACCTCCCTTCCCTCACCGCCCGCTCCAGGCTTCGAAGCCAGGACGCTGGGGTTGGAGGCGGAGGCTTTAGAGTAACCCACCCGTGAAAAGACACTGACAATATTTGCTAGAGGAGGCAACCATTTTCTCTCAATGTTCCAATATAGCTGATATAGTAAGAATGATGGAGACAAGCTGGAGAGGTTCAGAGGAGGGCACCCAGGATGATCAGGGGTTTGGAAACGAAACTCCATGAAGAGACTGAAACAACTGGGCATGTTTAGCCTGAAGAAGAGAAGATTGATGGAACCAGTTACTTAGGGAGGTTGTGGCCTCTCCCACACTAGAGGCCTTCAACAGACAGCTGGAGAACCATCTGTAACGTATGCTTTAGGGTGGATTCCTGCATTGAGCAGGGGGTTGGACTCGATGGCCTTATAGGCCCCTTCCAACTCTACTATTCTATGATTAAAAATGAATTGCTGTGATTCAGGGGGCTATGACAGTTATGTTCGTTTATTTATAAGGGTGGAAACAGTACAGTAACTTTCAGAATTGTATCAAACTTATTCTCAGCAGCTATTCAGTGCCCCAATGTATAGCTGAACACCTAGAAACTTATTCCATTGACAATGTGATCCAGACATCCCATGATAAAAAGTTGGCATGAAATATTTTTTGCAAAACTAGCAATAAATCATTATTTATTATTACATTTATATACCTCCCCATAGACAAAGCTCTCTGGGTGGTTTACAATACATTTACCTCATTACTTGAATATAAGGTTTAAATAATATCTGAACCTGGCCCAATGGTGCAATCCTATGCATTTTTAGACAGAAAAGTAAAAATCCTACAACTCCCAGCATTCCTCAGCCAGTCTTGCGGGTTGGGGCATGCTGGCAGTTGTAGGCCTCACCCCCTCTCAACATGCATAAGATTACACCCTTATGGACTTAAGAGTATTTCTTCATCTACCCCAGTGATGCTTCCAGTAACAGGATGCAAAAAGAGAAAATATTTTCAATGTATTATTTTAATTATTATGCCCAACATGTTTCAGAATGAAGAGCTCATTAACTTTTGTAAACTGCCCAGAGAGCTTTGGCCATGGGGCAGTATGTAAATGCAATAAATAAACAAATAAATTAATCAGGGGGTAATCTTTACAATCCCAAATTCTAGGAAGCGGATAAGCCAGCTTCTAGAGATGTGATCCAGACCTCTTCAGAAGGGGGAATAGTGTTAATCCAGACCTCTTCAGAAGGGGGAATAGGGTTTTGGTCAGTCTAAATTGTCTCCAGGGTTCCCTTAATCAGTTCCTCAGATCACAAAGAGCGCTTTGCCATGGATTCCTATGGACAAGTATGGTTCTTCTACAGAGCTCAAACGTGTCTAAAGTGTCCTATTTTTAAAGAAAGACTGTATTTTAAAGAAAGCCTTCTCAAACCTTAGAGAAACAGCCTTTTTTTCATCTTTAAAATAAAAAAGGCTGCAAAGGGAGTCTAGAAGGATCACGGTGGTCTATGAAGTAATGTTTCCTAAAGGAAGAATATTGCCACAGTCAAAATTGAAGTTCTTAAATAAATAAATAAATAAATAAATTATTTTAACTTAATTGCTTTTCCTTCACCTAAGCAAAGATGAGGTTCTAATACAATCTCCAGTGGAAAAGAAAGAAACTGCCACTATATTCCTGCATTGAGCAGGGGGTTGGACTCGATGGCCTTGGAGGCCCCTTCCAACTCTGCTATTCTATGATTCTAAATACTGACATTTCTGCTGCAAACTAATGCCTGCTTTTGTTTGTTTTTAAAAGAAAGTCTGAATCATTTTACTTATAATAGAAAAGGATGGAACTGGAAATAGCCTAAAACTGATTAAAATTAATATCTAGACACACGGAACCATAGAATAGCAGAGTTGGAAGGGGCCTACAAGGCCATTGAGTCCACACCCCCCCCGCTCAATGCAGGAATCCACCCTAAAGCATCCCTGACAGACATCCCTGACAATGTCTTAAGAGAAATATTTTTACAGAGTTTTATCCATACACACACCCAAACTCCCCCAGTAAGACTTCGAGATTAACACTGCAAAGGCTGGAATCTGTACAATTTTCAAGCGTGCAAGCTAAATACAGTTCACACCAGCACCCATGTACCTGCTTTTGCAGTTGTCTTGCTACTGCTGGTGCAGCACAGAGTAGGGTGACCATATTTTGGAAACCAAAAAGGAGGACAACATGGCCGCCCCATGGGGGTGTGCCCATCAACATGTCCAGCCCCCAAGGGGGCGTGCCCACCAACATGTCCAGCCCCCAAGGGGGTGTGCTCACCAGCATGCCCAGCCCCCAAAGGGGCGTGCCCACCCAAACATGGCCTTGGTCACAGGTCTAATTTCACAGCACACAATTAAGACAGACCTGTTCTACATTACATCTTAATGTTAAAATCATAGAATAGCAGAGTTGGAAGGGGCCTACAAGGCCATCGAATCCAACCCCCTGCTCAATCGCACTGTTGGCTCATATTCAGCTTGCGATCTACAACAATTTCAAGATCCTTCTCGTTTGTAATATTGCTGAGCCAAGTATCCCCCATTTTGTAACTGTGCCTGGAATAAATCACTGGAATAAAGTATAAGTGAGACATTCAATGTATCTGAAATTAAGTTCACTCATTCCTACTTCTGTAGCTTTTGCTGTACGTTGAAGCTTTTGCTATACTGTGTGCTCAGCTACACCAAGAAGGGTATTCCACTATGAAAGTGGTATATAAAAGTCAGGAGCCACACTATTACTTTATAGAGGTATTCAACTGGAATAGAAACCAAATGCACAGTTACAAGATGGGGGACACTTGGCTCAGCAATACTACAAACGAGAAAGATCTTGGAATTGTTGTAGATCACAAGCTGAATATGAGCCAACAGTGCGATATGGCTGCAAGAAAGGCAAATGCTATTTTGGGCTGCATTAATAGAAGTATAGCTTCCAAATCACGTGAGGTACTGGTTCCACTCTATTCGGCCCTGGTTAGGCCTCATCTAGAGTATTGCGTCCAGTTCTGGGCTCCACTATTCAAGAAGGACGCAGACAAGCTGGAGCGTGTTCAGAAGAGGGCAACCAGGATGATCAGAGGTCTAGAAACAAAGCCCTATGAAGAGAGACTGAAAGAACTGGGCATGTTTAGCCTGGAGAACAGAAGATGGAGGGGAGACATGAGAGCACTCTTCAAATACTTAAAAGGTTGTCACACAGAGGAGGGCTAGGATCTCTTCTCGATCCTCCCAGAGTGCAGGACACGGAATAACGGGCTCAAGTTAAAGGAAGCCACATTCCGGCTGGACAGCAGGAAAAACTTCCTGACAGTTAGACCAGTGCGACGGTGGAATCCGCTACCTAGGGAGGTTGTGGGCTCTCCCACACTAGAGGCATTCAAGAGGCAGCTGGACAACCATCTGTCAGGGATGCTTTAGGGTGGATTCCTGCATTGAGCAGGGGTTTGGACTCGATGGCCTTGTAGGCCCCTTCCAACTCTGCTATTCTATGATTCTATGATTCAGAAAGAGCATAAACTACTATTAGCCTTGTTACAAGGTAGCTTCTGTGAGCAGTACTGACTCCATTTTGAAGTGACCCAAAACCCCACCTATAGACTGCGAGCAGTAACCATTTCCTTCCCCAGAGACAAAGCTGGGGGCAAACCAAGCAGAATATGACTGCTGGATGGCAAGAGTTTTACCTGGTCATACACATGCTAATGTAGCCCTGTTGCTGAACTCCAAGCTGCATCAAGTACAGCCATCATCCCAAATCACCCTCTTTTGTTCCCATAGCAAGTAGATCTTTAAACAAGATAATACCAAGACCCCCTAAAGGGGGAGGGGAAGAGAGGCTAGCTTCTTTTTGAGTTTACTACAGATTTCAGCTTGGGAGAGCGAGCTGCCATGCTTTCCCTCGCTAATTCCTTTCCTCTTCACCGAAGACCAAGAATTGCAATGCTCCACAGTTCTGCTCTACAAGAAAGGGCTGCAGCCCAAGGAGAGGTATATTATTATTATTATTAGATTCCCTCTACTCTTTCCCCTGCTGTCTCTGTGTGTATGCTCTTAAGTCTCAAAAGGTCTATTTTTCAATCTTGAAACTGCTTCTAAGCCTTTCCCCAAAACTAGCTTGTGCCTTTGTATTTGTTTCAACCTCAATAAATGTGCCATTGTGGCGTTATCCCCTTCAGTGCTGTAAGTTTCTTGAGTTAGAATCGCCTTACTTCGCCACAGACGCTCTATTGCCAATGTCAAAATATTCCTTAGAAGTGGGTGTAAGTCTCATTAGAACATGTGCAAGTTTGTACACAGGTCTAATGAGAGCACATCACGTAACAGATCTGGTGGAGAATGTGGGCAGACACGTGTCTGTTCATACACACGTTAGCATAGAGGTTCACTGTATGAATTCTTTCTTGTATTCTGTTTCCAGTGCTGGGTAACACCAATGTGTTTGAAGTAATATTGCATGCAAAATGTTTTGCTTAGCCTAAATGTTTGCTAGAACTGTGATTTTAGAAACTGCTTTTTAGAACTGCAAAAATTAGAATTGCTAGAATTGTTTTGCAAGGCCTTGGTTCTTGGAGGGGCTCTCCTTGTGCCTTACAAGGGACTACCCAATGTGTGTAATTTTTGTCTACTCTCTGGTGGCTGCACTTTGAGACTATTTAGAATCATAGAATAGCAGAGTTGGAAGGGGCCTACAAGGCCATCTAGTCCAACCCCCTGCTCAATGCAGGAATCCACCCTAAAGCATCCCTGACAGATGGTTGTCCAGCGGCCTCTTGAAGGCCTCTCTTAATAGATTACAGAGAAAACTAGGTTAATTTTTAAATTTAATTCAGGTTTGAGGTAGACTCTTCTTGCCGTTGGAGGCTCTATTTTTGAAGTTTTTCTGGTATGAACAGGATGCTTATCAGGAAGCAACAGCTGGTTTGCAAACACAATGTTTTCTTTATTAGACTTTGCTACTAGTTATTTAGTGTGTACTCTGTACAGCACCATGTACAGTGATGGTGCAATAATAATAATAATAATAATAATAATAATAATAATAATAATAATAATAATAGTTCAGATTTATGTAGCATTCTTTAACATGCTTTATATTTTTAATTTCTATTTCTGAGCATGCCATAGGAGTTTCTTTACAACTTGGCATGGCAGAAACATTAAATTGGGTTTTCTCTTGAACTTGAGATTGAATTGGAGATTGCTTAGGAGAGTTTTTGGGGGCAGTTACAGTATTGCTTCTCTCTGTAGCTAAGGTTTTAGGGAGAGTCTGCATTTATTTTATTTTATAGGCACCATCCCAGCCTGCTTCAGTTGGAAACCCCCCCCCCCCCAGGGCTAACATCTTCACCATGTGGGGAAGAAGGAGCTGTTGGTTTGCCCCTCCGTTGGGAGATGAGAGGACGGAGCAGGGCCTTCCCACCAGCCTAAGCAGTCTCCTTAATTTATTTTTATTTTCTCCCTCTTCCCTCCCCATACACTTTTCCTTGTGTGTCATGTCTTTTTTTTAGAATGTAAGCCTGAGGGTAGGGACTGTCTTCTTTATTGATACATTGTAAACCGCTCCGAGAGCCTTTTGGCTGAAGGGCGGGATAAAAATACTCTAAATAAATAAATAAATAAAATAAATGCACTCTCCCTAAAACCTTAGCTACAGAGAGAAGCAATACTGTAACTGCCCCCAAAAACTCTCCTAAGCAATCTCTTGCTGTGTCTAGTGCAATGCTAGAGAAACTGAAGCTTCACTTACAGAGCCAAGTAAGCCCATAGAACAACCAGTTTTAAAAGCTCCCCCAATTCAATCTCAAGTTCAAGAGAAAACCCAATTTAATGTTTCTGCCATGCCAAGTTGTAAAGAAACTCCTATGGCATGCTCAGAAATAGAAATTAAAAATATAAAGCATGTTAAAGAATGCTACATAAAACAACATAAATCTGAACTATTATTATTATTATTATTATTATTATTATTTATATAGCACCATCACTGTACATGGTGCTGTACAGAGTACACAGTAAATAACTAGTAGCAAAGTCTAATAAAGAAAACATTGTGTTTGCAAACCAGCTGTTGCTTCCTGATAAGCAACCTGTTCATACCAGAAAAACTTCAAAAATAGAGCCTCCAACGGCAAGAAGAGTCTACCTCAAACCTGAATTAAATTTAAAAATTAACCTAGTTTTCTCTCTAATCTATTAAATAGTCTCAAAGTGCAGCCACCAGAGAGTAGACAAAAATTACACACATTGGGTAGACCCTTGTAAGGCACAAGGAGAGCCCCTCCAAGACAGAGCATAGCATTTGCCTAACTAAAGCTGAGAGTGTCCTTTGCTTGCAGTCCAAAGAATGGACTGTAAAGCCCCCTGACTATTAGCTTTTTTCAATTGCAATTACTCAGTCAAGCTTTGCACAAAGAGCACCAGTAACTTTCAGAGTAATTGCTTTAGTTTTCTTTATTCTAGCCAGCCATGCAAGTATGTTTAAAGAATAAGAAATGCTGCCACCCCCAAAGCCCCCTGATTGAAAGTTTCACTCAGCTTTAACTAGCCCTTGGCAGCCTAGCCGGACTTTATACTGTTAGTTTTACCCTACCTTGTGCCTGTTTGCATTCTCTTCCCCTCCTTATTGTTTTACTATGATTTTATTAGAATATAAGCCTATGAGGCAGGGTCTTGCTATTTACTGTTTTACTCTGTACAGCACCATGTACATTGATGGTGCTTTATAAAATAATAATAATAATAATAATAATAATAATAATAATAATAATAATAATAATAATAATAATAGCCAAGAACATGCCTCTTTGTAGTTAATTTCCTATGCAGGTTTTTGCAAACACCATCATAACCCTAAAGAGATGCAAGAAGTCTTCTCAGAAAAGTAATAATGAAAGATGGAACCCAGATGAACTGCAGTACAGAAGACCAGAGTCCAGATGACACCAGTTGCAAGAAAACTTGCTTTTGAAGAAGCTCTAGAAATTTCAGTCCCATCAAGAACTGATATCTCAGCTGAATAAAAATAGAACTTTGAGTGAAATTGTTTTACTCCTGTATAAAGAAAGATGTGCTCTCTTCCAATTGTTGTTTTCCCAAAACATTTATAGTGTTAATATTGTGAAGTTTACCCCATGCTTCCCTCCTTAATAGCAAGTTTCTTTGTCTATCCTAGTACATTCAACTCTTCTTCCATTCCCTCCACCAGCTAATCACCATACATAGGCAGTCACACATAAGCAATAAGCAAGAATGAAAGAATCATATAAAATGTGTTCCCCCACCTCAGAAAGAATATGTTTAAGTGCCACAGTTTTTATACTGTCAGTAGTATTGTGTATTGCCAGATTATCACTTTTGTGTTTTCAGCATGAACATGTTTTTGCAATACTGTATCCTGTTTTAAGGATAAATTCTAATTGGCTATAAAGTCTAATTAGAAAGAGTAGTGACTATGATTCTAGGCCAGTGAAATAAGTCTCCAGTTCCAACCTGTATAATTGTTGTGAAGATGCCACCAATAAGATTGGTTTGTCATCAATGGGGGGAGCGGTTACAAGGCAGCTCCTGTGAGCAGGACGGACTTTTTTGTCTAAAACGCATCACGTAACAGCCTGCAAATGTTAGCCATGGAACAAAATGGATTAAAGCTTGTCTTAGCTTGTTTCAACTTCAACCAGACATAACAGTCAAAAACAACCAAGAAAAACACACCTACATTGAAATTGCAATACCTATTCTGAATCAGTAAAAGACAACATGACTTGGCAAAGCCCATCATGTTCATCTAGAAAAACCACCACAAGCAAGAAAAGAGAGATAGATGATGATGATGATGATGATGATGATGGTGGTGGTGATGATGATAATAACAACCCTGTTAATTTTTTAAAAGTTTCTTTAGGAAGGATGAACAATTGTCAGCCACTGTTACAAAATATACGTCATGCCAATTATAGTAAACAAATTGGAAAGGAAGGTCTATGGGTCTAAAATGCATTATTTAATAGGAACTTCACCTCCAAATCATCCCCCCAACTCACAGAAAACTACAGCCACCCCCACTGCAAATATGGACATGCATTCATTCAGTCAAACAACCAGGCATCCCATTCAGACATCAATACACTCACACTGCCAGCACACGTGCACGCACACACACTCAGCATCACTCACTCAAAAAACATGCATACATGCATTCACTCAAAGACCCCATGCACTCACACACAAACACACAAACTTCAGTCTCTTACCTCCTCCTGTTGCTGCTCCTGCTTGCTGCTGCTTCTGCACGGGGGGGGGGGGGCTGGAGGCTGTGTTGCTGGAAGTTCCTGCACACAGCCCCCAAGCACTCACTACCCACCCCACGCGGCGGCCATCTTGAATCTCGCCCAAACTCACGCGGGATCTCGGCTGCTGGCTGGGTCTCGCTGAGTTCCCAGCCAGCTGCCGAGATCTCGCGTGATTTCAGGCGAGATTCAAGATGGCCGCCACCACTCACTACGGAAATTTAGGCCTGGTAAGAGTTGGGGTTTATTAAGGCTCCCCCGGCTTCCGTTGGGGCCGGACAAAAGGGGGGGGAACGGTATTTCCAGCCGGACGCAGATTCCCCCCCCCGTTTCCCGGGCGTGTCCAGACGAATCCGGACATTTAGTCACCGTAGCACAGAGCTACCAGCTTTAGACATTGTTGTTTTGCAGCAATCCTTTGCAAACCACCATGTGAGTTTAAGGGGGAAATTGCATTTTTTTTTTGCAAATTAAGCGCAATTAAAGCAGGATGCATGAGAGTACTTCACAATAAAAGCCGATTTTAAGGTGGAAAACTTCTGAGTCCTTTGCATGCAATTTGCAGTGATTGCAAGGTATAGTGCTGGTGCAATAAAGCTCTTAAGCAGCCAGCCCCCTACATTCACCTAGCCACCATCCCCCCCACCGACCCCCCTCAGTCCTACCTTCTAATTGCTTCTTCTCCTGCTTGCTTGCAGCTTTCTTCTTCTTCTTCCCCTCGGCCTAGGCAGGGAGTGGGAGGGGACGCTTCCAGGAAGTCCCAGAATGCGTCCCACAGCCCCCTCCCTCAGTGTCGATGGGGCCTTGTACTTGCTCTGCACGATCTTGCAGGCAAAGTACAAGGCCTCATTGAGGCAGGGAGGAGGCAGAGACGCTGAGAGGAAGTCCCAGAATGTGTCCCACAGCCCCCTCCCTCAGCGTCGATGGGGCCTTGTACTTGCTCTGCACGATCTTGCAGGCAAAGTACAAGGCCCCATCGAGGCAGGGAGGGGGCGGAGACGCTGGGAGGAAGCCTGGGCCCAGCTGAGGTGAACTCCTTGTGCAGCTGCAGGCCCGGGTGCTAGAAGGAGGCCCTGCCCCCCCAGAGGATGGCCTTGCTTGCTCCCAGACTCTCTCCCACTCACTCCCTTCTCCCCCCTCCCTCCTTGGAACCTGAGGCGCATGCGTGAGCTTATCGGAGTCCCATAGGCTAACATTGGACGCAAATAAATTAATAAAAAATCAACGGAAGCAGATATTTTAAAAAGAAAGGCCATTCCATCAATGAGGAGGACAGGGGAACACAATCCCATCAATGGATTGGAAGGTAAGGGTCCCAATTTGGCGCTATAAATGAGCAAAAAAAGGTTGCCAACCAGGAAGTAAAACAAAGAAGATACTGCCCCCCCCATTTTCTGCTTTAAACTCCCACCCAGCCCTCAATATTGCAGGAATCTCTCTGAAACGCGCAGGGAATGTAAAGCCAGCATTTCTTTCTGGCAGTACCGCGTTTCAGAAAGATTCCTGAAATATTTTTTATTTTAGGCTGCTAGGTTGACCCACCCCCCAGCGGAACATGGCGGAATGCTCGTTTTACTGACGGCCCTTAACTACAGGAATCACAACTGTGATTCCTGTAATGAATTTGGAGATGCACAGCTTCACGTGATCAAAGGATAGGAAAAGCGATCCTTTGCACTGGTAGATTACGAGGAAAAGAGGGGGAAATTTAAAAATTCCTAAAAATTCCAGGGATGACCCAATCTGATTCATACTTGGCATTCTGAAAGCGCTCCTTAAGAGCTATCATTGAGCCAATTTTGATCTCTTTATCTTTAAAAATGAGGGAGGTGTGGGCAAGGAGGATGCATATTCCAAATTTCTTTTAAGGTGATACTGTACCCCTGGTCATGCCTACTCAGGAGTAAGAACATACAGTTAAATGGATCCTCCCTCCCCCTTCATGGTTGAGTGGAGCTCCACAGCGCCCTCCTCTTTTGTTATGAAGACCACCCAAAGACACATACGCCCCAACAAAGAACAGGATGGTCAGATAGATAAACCACAATGACAGCAATACAAGGGAGGGAGGAGTGTTTATTTTGCATGGAGGGAAAATAATCCAGACTTTCTCTGCTCCAAAAAGAAACAAAACATGGAGGGGAAGAGGTGAAATGAGTGCAGGACTTGCACGGCATCATGTGAGTGCTGGGCTGCAAAACTGCATACCAGGCATAGCGAGTGTGCAATAAATCGCTGGGGTGATGGAGCCCAAAGAATGATTGGGTCACTGTAGCAATCTTTTCTCAGGCCTATTCAATATGATTTAATATTAAGCAAGAAAGACAGCTCTCTTTAAAACATTTTAACACTTGAGAAGTAATATATACTAGATTTTCATAAGTCAATTTCTGTTAAAGGTCTTGCCCCAGGCATAGCCTTTTGCAGATTTTTAGCTGTACACTATTGGGAGAACTAATGATAAGCACCCACCGTATGGCCTCAGTGGTGAGTTTATACCAAACCCTATACCACTATCAAAACATCTGACTACAAGTTACAAGGTTACAGAGTTTACATTTTATTTATTTATTTAGGGTGACCATATGAAAAGGAGGACAGGGCTCCTGTATCTTTAACAGTGGTATTAAAAGGAAATTTCAGCAGGTGTCATTTGTATATATGAGGAACCTGGTGAAATTTCCTCTTCATCACAACAGTTAAAGCTGCAGGTGCCCTGCCCTCTTTTAAATCTGGTCACTCTAGTATAGCTCCTGCAGCTTTAACTGTGGTGATGAAGAGGGGATTTCACCAGGTTCTCCTAATATACAAATGACATCTACTGAAATTTCCTTTTCTATGCAACTGTTAAAGATACAGGAGCCCTGTCCTCCTTTTCATATGGTCACCCTAAAAATTTATTACATTTACATCCCACCATTTTCGTCCAAGGAACCCAAGGGGCTGTACATAACCCTCTTCCTCTCTATTTTATCCTCACAATAACAACAACCCTGTGAGGTAGGCTGAGCTGAGGGTCTGTGACTGGCCCAAAGTCACCCAGTGAGCTTCCATGGCTGAGTGTGGACTAAAACCCAGATCTCCCGACTCTCAGTCCAACTCTTTAGCCCCTACACCACAATCCACAATTCAGATATTCAATATACTAGCAATATTAAATGGATAGTCAATGTGAAGTTTAGGTTAATTCTGGTTAACTTCATACTTATGACTAGACGACATAGTATAATCAGAAGTAATCTCAACTGAGATTATTGTTTTGAGTTTACTTCCAGGTAACTGGGCATAGGATCACAGCCTAAATAATTTAAAGGACACAGAGAGATAGCAAAGTTCACAGGATCTTTTTTTTTTTTTTTTAAAAGAAAACTTAGCTCCCTTTCAATGGATTGAGGATCTGATAACTCAATTTTTGAACAAGTGTTATAAAGATGAACTTGCAAGTGGATAAATATATGGATATCTGGTCTGCTTTTCTTGAAACCTTTGTATAACTTCCCCCTTTTTTGAATGATACATACAATGGAAATTATTATAATTCTATATACACAATGTATGGTGCATTTTTTCCATTTTCATGATGTATTTTCTGTTCCGTTTGTTGATAATCACAATTCATTAAACAAAAAACCTATGGTTTTTTGCAATGGAATGGTGTGTTTATTCAAAGAATACAGACAACTTGGAAATGCAGGAGACTGTAGGTAACTGAAGGCAAAAGCAAGACAAGGGGTTCAGGCTTACGCCAGAAAGCATAGGTTGTGGCCAGTCCAAGGTCCGGGGCTTTAGCAGGCAGCGTGGTCGAGGGTGCAGTCCAGGGTCAGCACAACTGGCAAGCAGCAAAGTCCAAGTAACAGTCCGAAGGTCCACAGGGAAAGAACAGGCAAGCGAAGTCACAAGCCAGTCCTAGGTCAAACAGGAGTCCAGAGCAGAGAGACATAGTCAAGAGGTCCAGGAGTCAAGGCAGGAATCAGGAACAAGGATCCAAGAAGCAAGGCACGGGGTCAAGAGATTCAGGAACAGAGGCTTTCGCCAGGAAGCTCAGTTAATCTCTGACAAAGCTACCTCGGCTGACGGCTGCGTATTTATGCTGAGTCAGGGTGCTGAGTCACGGTCCTTCAGCTGTTCCTTAATTGCTTGGCGTTTTAGATAAAGGCGCCGTGACCGCCGCCTAGTCTCCTTTTCCGCCCGCAGCTGACTAAAGAGAGGTATGTCCGTTTCTCCCCCTGACCCATCCAGATTAGCAGAGGTCTCTGCTGGCACTAAGCCCTCTGAGCTGGCAGAGGTCCCAGCTGGCATTGGCTCTTCCCTCTTGGGCTCTGCAGGAATCTCTGCCAGTCCAGACTCCATGCTTCCTGAGCTGGGCTCCTTGGTACTGGGTCCAGCTTCCACCAACTCCTCATCATCCCCTGATTCCATGTCCACGCAGGGCATGACACCTACTTCTCTTGTTTTGTTTAGAGCAGCCCTTCCCCAACCTGGTGCCCTCCAAAGGTGTTGGACTACAACTCCCATCATTGCAAGTCAGTATGTCCCATGGTCAGGAATGCTGGGACTTCCAAAATGGGTGAGGAAAGAAAAATATAACAGCAAACTGTCATAAAATAACAGATCTGCAGCGCCACAAAGCCAAGGGCAAAATCAAAGCACATGTAACCACTGGATCAAAGGATATGAAAATAGATACTATAGTACAAGAGGAATCAAAATTAAATCAGACACCACAATGCAGCAAACACTCTATAAGACCCATGTTCACTTGCGTTAGATGATCTCAGACCCAGTCTATAATGAACCAAAAAGCCAGCCAGCAGCTCTGAATTTGTATCAAAACAAAAGTTCCAAAGCATTGCTTACAGACACCAATAAACTGAAAATAAATGTTATCTATACCAGTCACAAAATGATCATATTTTACCATCCCCCTATGTGAAACATATTTTTGAAAGATGGAGAAAAGAAATTTTGATTTTCATATTCTCTTCTGTAGCATATGGCAGATAAGACACATGTTTATTAATGCACAGAAGAATTTAAGCATAGGAAGGAGGTGATCTACATGAAAACAGAAGGAAAAGTACTTCCGGGTATTATCCAGATTTTCATGAAATCAACTTTCATCTGTCAAGAGCTCACAAAGCAAAAAAATTGAGTAAACACTCACTTAAAACCCACTTTTCACCTTCAAACTGCACTTTAATCTGCCTTACTTAGTGTTTGGATGGGTTGAGTCTTGCTAGTAGAAGTGAATGTCATCAACCCCATAGAAGCTACTCAGTCAATGAGAGAGGCTGGCTCCCTGCTCCTCTCCCTGCTCCACTACTCAGGGATGTTTAATGGAAGAGAGAAGGAATGTTGGGTCATTACCCCACACCTCTCCCTGCTGCGTCCACCAACTGTGAACCAACAATATTGAAACCTGAGTACAGACAGATGGAAAGGGGAAAGGGCTGGAATTGCTTCCCTTTGCTGGTGCTCTGGAGTCAGCAGTGGCACCGGCTGCAGCAGTGGTTGCTTCTGCATCCCTGACTGGAACGAAGCCTCCTCCTCCTCCTCCTCTCCACACAGGAAAATCACACACATAGGAGACTATTCTGAAGGGGAGGCATGAATGAGTCAGCAGCTGCTATCTGGGAATGGAAAAAGAAAACTGCTGCATTACTCTAAAGGGGTAACCCAGTGCAATCCTGTGACTGGGGAGGTTTGCTCCCAGCTCTGTCCATGCTGCCTTGTTGTAGTGGCCACCCTTTCTCCTCATCTTGTAGGTATTCCTTACTTGCAGGTGTATCTCACAACTGCAAAGTTGCACGTGTATCTTGTGACTGCAAATTTGCACGTGTATCGTGCAACTACAAAATATCACAGCTGGCCACCCTCTCACTTTCCTTATCTATTCCTTAGTTGTAGGTGTATTGCGTGATGGTGAAGTTGTAGGTTTATCACAGTAGTGCAACTGTGAAATACCGTGGCTGCAGATGCGTGTTACTGGCTGCCCTTCTCCTTCCACTCTGTGTAATCTTTATTGTGCTCTATATATCAACTGGCTACTCTACTACTGTGAATGAAGCAACGCTACTGCCACTATGAATAGGAAAAGGGGGCTACTTATTGTGAAAGCAGCTCTACTGCAAATGGGGGGGGGAATGAGCAGGTGGAGGGGTGGCTCCACCCTTTAAACATGTCACTTGCAGGACACAATCAGGTCACAAAGACATGCCCAAGATTTCATGCACTCCTGCTCTGGAGCCCCGTTTAAGAAAAACAATGGAGTAGAAGTACTTTCTGGACATGGGCCTTTTCAAAAGGGGAGCTGTGGAGGTGCGACAGCGTCATCTGTTGTGAACAACGCTGCCCTGCTCTCCCTCCACTTTAAATCAATGATGTAGATTGGCTCAAGGTACACAGGAGTTGTGTTCACTCTCATGTTAAGACCAATGCTTTCCTGTATGGTAGGCAGAGCAAGTTCAGACAAGAAACAAGTGGAAAACAAGAGTCAAACATTATGTTGTGTCACAGAAAAGTAAATGTAATTAGAAAATTTGGACTTAGTACAGGAAAAAAGATAATGAAGGTGCCTAGACATTGGAAAATCCTTGGCTAGTCCTCTGATACAGAGTCCAATCTTAGGGACATGTCACCTATTTTTGTTAGGAGACCAGCCGTGTCACATTTCATCTAGGCTTTATAAAGAAGTGCTAAGAGAAGATAAGGAGATTGCAAAGAAGCTGAATACATTCTTTGCATCTCTTGTCACTATAGATACTTTCAGAAAAGAACCTGAGGAACTGAAGCAAATACTGGTGACAAGAGATGGCATTCTAGAACTTACTCGCAAACTTCAAAACAAACAAATCATCAGGATAAGATGGTATGTATCCAAGAGTTCCCTGAAATGGAGAAGTAGTCTGCAGGCTTGTTTAACGATACGTGTCCTGAGCAAGTGTTGTAACAGAGCTGTGTGGGTGTTCTGAGAGTAATGTTCATTCTTCCTTCCTTGTGTGCTTTTCTGTCAAACGCCTACGTTTACAGGGTGCCTATCTGGTACTGTATCTGGGTTCCAGCTTTGAGCAGTGACCAGGACTCTGACTGGCCCCTTCCCCTCAAGAGACACCTGAACCAGGATCCCTGGAGTCAGCATCCCCAAGGATCCAGCCCCCTAGCCTCACACCCCTCTGTGAGGGTCTGCCAATGGAGGCAAGGCACCCTATGCTGGAGTTGCAGAGGATCTCAATCACATTATAATAATATTCTGGTTTTAATGTCCACCAACATAGGAGGCTGGGTAAAACAGCTACAAATGTTTGGAGATGCCTCACATCTCCTACTAAATATTCCCCAATGCAGGTATATTTCCCACATCTCACTCTACTGCATTCTTTAAGTGTTCATTTTTGGTGGTCTCTTGTAGCTTGAGGATCACAGTTGCTAAAAAAAAAAAGTAAAGAAGTAAAGCACTATCACTAGAAGGATGGAGAACACTAACTGAAGAGACAGATTTCAGTCCATTATGTAGAATATAAAGGTCTCTGTGCTGAAATGCTGATTCTCAGGAAAGACTAGACATCTATTTCATTTACAAAAAACAGAACTGTAATAATCTATCCTAAGTATGCAATCCAAACTCAGCTCCTACAAACATATATCTGATGGAAACCACAAGCTGAATTCATCAGACTTAATGGGCGAGTAAGCTGAACATAGTGCTTCCTGCAATTAAAACATCTGGATTCAAATCAGAAGGCTACAGTTACCAACTGAGATGCTAAAAAAACCCACTTAAGTCTCAATACAGCAGACACAAGAGAATTCTTTGTTGTTCTAAACTTTATTTTATTATACTAGAGCTTTAGCAATTAGTTTGAAACTGAACTGGGGAAGGCTTTAGCACTAGGTTGACTGCTTTTTCCTAAAATATGGAATTTTATTCTGCATTCAGAGGGCCCACCAAAAGTAGTTCTTTCCAAGACTATAGTAGAATACCAATCTTTCATCCCTCCTGAATTAAAGGAATGAACACATTTTTTCAGTTCACAAGTTGGAGAGATCAGGTGCATTTTGAAAGGCTAAATCCTAAATGGCCCCAGAATTTCTCTCAGCCAAGCTGATGCCGTGGTCCTGGCTTTATCAGCTCTTACTGTTGCAGCCATATGGAATGGGTGCTAATAGATGACAGTTCAGAAAGAGCCAAATGGCAGCTGGTCTACCATCCCAGCTAATGGAGCGACTGTAATTTTTTTTTAATGAAATTGTATTTATCTTGAAACAGTTAAAAACAGAGGCAACAAAAAAGAAAACACATAGAACAAAACAACAAGATCCCTAAAAAAATAAAGGAATTCATTGATTATAATTCTTAATATATCACAGATATGCTTGTAGGTTAGCTAGATCATAGAATCATAGAATAGTAGACTTGGAAGGGGCCTATAAGGCCATCAAGTCCAACCCCCTGCTCAATGCAGGAATCCACCCTAAAGCATCCCCGACAGATGCTTGTCCAGCTGCCTCTTGAATGCCTCTAGTGTGGGAGAGCCCACAACCTCCCTAGGTAACTGGTTCCATTGTCGTACTGTTCTAACAGTCAGGAAGTTTTTCCTGATGTCCAGCTGGAATCTGACTTCCTGTAACTTGAGCCCATTATTCTGTGTCCTGCACTCTTGGATGATCGAGAAGAGATCCTGGCCCTCCTCTGTGTGACAACCTTTTAAGTATTTGAAGAGTGCTATCATGTCTCCCCTCAATCTTCTCTTCTCCAGGCTAAACATGCCCAGTTCTTTCAGTCTCTCCTCATAGGACTTTGTTCCCAGACCCCTGATCATCCTGTTTGCCCTCCTCTGAACATGCTCCTGCTTGTCTGCATCCTTCTTGAATTGTGGAGCCCATTTCATCCTAGAGTTCTCAAACAACTCAAATACGAAATTGCGGACCTCCTCACAAAAATATGCAACTTGTCCCTAAGCTCAGCCTCTGTACCAGAAGACTGGAAGATGGCCAATGTAACACCAATTTTCAAAAAGGGATCCGGGAGGATCCAGGAAATTACAGGCCGGTTAGCTTATTTTATTTATTTATTTATTCCATTTCTATACCGCGCAATAGCCGGAGCTCTCTGGGTGGTTCACAAAAATTAAAAACATTCAAAGCATAAAACAACAGTATAAAACCATAATATAAAATACAATATAAAAGCTTAACATCTGTTCCAGGTAAATAGGTTGAAAGCATTATGAAAGAAAAAATTAATAAGCATATAGAAGGGCAGGTCCTGCTGAAGAAAAAGCAAGTCCACAAAGCAAGTCCCGTCTAACTAATCTACTAGAATTCTTTGAGAGTGTCAACAAACATGTAGACAAGGGTTATCCAGTGGACATTGTTTACTTGGACTTCCAAAAGGCTTTTGATAAAATTCCCCACCAAAGACTCCTGAATAAACTTAGTAGTCATGGAATAAGAGGAGAAATTCTCTTATGGATCAGTAACGGGTTAAAGAACAGAAAGCAGAGAGGAAACGCGTGGAGCCAGCTCAACCCGCAGCAAGGGGCCACACACAAACTGTCTCTCCTTCCCCCTTACTCTCTCTCTCTTTCAAATCAGACGACACCATTCACACTGCTCACCATTCTAACTCCCCCTCCCACTTACCATTTCCTGAAAAGAAAAGAATTGTCCACAGCAAATCCAAATCTTAAACCACACACTTAAATATACAAATATAAACAATAACACAAAATACCATTTTGTCATTTATTTATTTATTTATTGCATTTTTATACCGCCTAACAGCCGAAGCTCTCTGGGCGGTTCACAAAGAGTTAACAGCCTAAAGAGAAATTTGCAGTCTAATGGATATATGAGCCATATACCATATATATATATATATATATATATATATATATATATATATAGATGTAAGGAGAGGGGTGTCTGGGTGGGTGTAAGTCAGAAAAAATATTGTCATCTGTACATGATGGGAATTGCATCAGAGGTTTGAAAGACTTCCACATGGGAAAGAAATCACTGGTGAGGAATGTGCAGCCTCTAGATGTTGTTGGACTACAACTCCCATCACCCCTGTAAATATAACCAATGATAAAGGATGATGGAAGCTGTAGTACAACAGCAACTGGTGGACCACATATTCCCCATCACTGAAATAAATGGAAACCATGGTGCCATAAAATATTCTTCAAAAAGAAGATTCCTTAGTTGCTGCACTTACTGGATAAGTTTATACATAATCATAACCTCCCAAATTGTATAAATTCACTACTGTTTAGTTGGTTACTTTGGAGACTTTTAATTATTTGCTGTATTGGACTTTGCTGTTGATACAAGAGCTTAAGAAGGACTTTTTGCAGGAATCCAGGGCCATTTGATTCAAAATGATGAAGAAGCCATAGCTTGGATATTTGATAGCTAGCATGCAGTGGAAAATGACTTTGTTATATGAAATGCTGTGTCATTGTGGCTTCAAATGTTCTACCTTCAGGGAATACTTTCCATGCTGATGTTGGCCAATGAATTCTGCTATGGACTCCGTGCATATTCCAGAATACCTTGGGATATGTTTTAGGGCACACACTCCATTCATGTGGAACACGGTTGTGCCTCACTGTCACCCATTGCCAACTAAGAGTATTTCATAGACATTGTACAATAATAATTAATATTTACAGTTGACAGCTTAGGAGAATTATACCTGTTCCTAGCCAAATCAAAACAATCAACAAATGCGGGAAAGTTATTTAAAATAATTTTGAATTCCAAGTTTTTCTTTCAACATGTAAAAATTCCCTGATCTTGAGTACTGCAAGATGAGAAAACAGGAAGCGTGTATCAAATCGCAGCAGCCCGCAGAAGTTTTGCACAGCAGCTTCTCAGCAGGAGCAGCCGATCAGGGCAGTGAGAACTTGAAATCTAGCAGCTCACCTTTAATAATTTGCCTGAGTGCTTACTTGAGGGAAATGGGCATAGCTTTGGGAGCCTGCTCCAAGCATAGAGAAATCACTGCTTAATTGTGCTGCTACTTGGTACTGGTAGCTTATGGACCTGGCAAGACATTCAGTGGAACTGCTTGGTAGTGTCCCCTAACAGACCAACCCAGCAAGCACTCAGTGGAAAAAGCATTTGTTAGATAAATGCAAGATTCTCTTGCTAATAAAAAGCAATCCATACGTCTGTCTCTCTATATACAAGCCAGTCCCCAAATTCCATCACACTGCAACATGCACAAGAAAGCAAACCAGTATGGGGCTGGGAAAACACAGGAACGGTGCTCCCAAAGTAGATTTAGGCCTAATAATGGCACCTCCCATACCCATGAACGGCTTCCATTCATTCCTCTAGGGAAACATAAAGTCCTGTCGTGGGCGCCATTGCAGTGGATGCAAATCGTGATACAACTCCTGCTATTGGGACCCAGCCCCCATCTTAGGTACCCCATGGGAGGACCATATATCAGCCCCCTTTCCAAACATATTCTGAACATTCTAGGCAGGGTCAGACAAACATGGAGGAGAGGGCCATGGAGTTGTGCCAGGTTTCCTGCCCAGCCCCGAGGATGACATGCGTGTCAGTCACATGTACCTTTTGGTGCCATTTGGTGCCTTTGCAAATGAACCCTACATGCATACCGATTGTGTCAGGGCAGTTTTGGGTGGTGATGGTGGAAATGGGCCACTGGAAAAAAAAGTGCTCTTCTTTCTGCTACTGCCCACCACCACAGGCAGCAGCAAAAGGAGAAAAAGCAGAAAGGGAAACTTGTGCCACAGCAGCTATGGTGAGAAAGCCCCTGACTTCTCCCCTCTCCCAAAAACTCAAACAAGACTTGAACCTCAGGGGTCATTTGATCTTAGCCCCAATAACAATATTATTTTAATACACTATTTTAAAATGTGTCTCACACTTTTCATTCTGGAAAAGAAAAGAAAAAGCATAAAAAAAATTCAATCCTCCTCCCTTTTTATTTTTATCTTCATATTTTTTATCATTTTTTCTAGGCCTGCCTTTAAACTGCCGGGGTTTGCCCAAACACCACCTTTGGTATATGGGCAAAGCTATTTGGAGATTTCTATGTCATCATGAGATTTTTGTTTGTTCAAACGGGTTTACAGCCATGTGGCATCACTAGGTCCTACCTTTGAGTCTCAGGGAATTGGACCTTGTAAACCTGGCTGTTAACCAGTGGCTGCCAAGCACGCATTGAATGCTATTTGGAGATTACTTCAAAACCAGGGCCGTGTGGTGGGAATGCAAATATGTACAAAGATTATGGAAGATGGTGTTTTTTGAAATTGAAGAAATAGTGGGAATGAAAATAGAACAAACACCAAAAATTGCATTACTGTCACTATTTGAAGATTTAAAATGTGGAAAAGAAATTAAAGAATTGATATCGAGTTTGCTGACTGCAGCACGATTGATGGTAGCTAGGAACTGGAAGATTCAGGGGGAATATTCTATTGAAGAATGGTATAGAGAAGTTTGGGATATAGCTATTAATGATAAATTGACTTGTAATATTAAGTGGAGGAAAGGTATAACTAAAATAAATGAGTTTGAAGGAATTTGGAAACAGTTCCTAATATTTGTGTTTTCTAAGGGAATTGGGAAACCGCCAGCGGAAGAAAGTATGAGATTTTGGAAGCAGGAATAGATCCCAAGGTGGGGGGTGCACTTATATGTTAAGAATAATTATATTGTATGATAGGATAGGTTATAGTTAATATTTACTCAATATATATGTATTCAACATTTATTCAAAATGTATGTAGTATGTTGTGTTGTTGTTTCTTTTTTGTAAGATGTTTTAATTTGTGGTAAATAAAATTTAAAAAAAACAACAGGGCCGGATCTACACTAGTCTTATACCGTTGCTAGTGTCCCTTTCTAACGTGGTTCTCTGTATCAGTTCTCTGTATCACGGGACACACTAGTGTTAGCATAACCACCTCCATTTTTAACAGGAAACTGTAAAATCTCCATTGCACACCAAGCGAAATGTCACATACCCGAGGGCGTCTTCAAGGATGTCTCCTGTGTAACTGTCTTATCTATCCAAAACAATAGCTTCATTGCTCCAGGCAGAAAGTTAACTTGGAGCAACTTACTGTTGCAAAGGAATGTTTTGCAGAAGATAAGGGGGGGGCTCTGGTGTTACATTCTGATTGGTTAATGCTGCTACTGGGCCCTGCCCCTTGAAAGCTTTAATACTGTACCATATTCCCTATGTCTTTTGTCTGATTGCTCCCTTTGAAGAGACCAGGCCTTGATTACTAATCAATAAAGCGCTTTTGAACCCTCTGTCGCTGGAATGGTGGAGTCGTGCTTAAGGGCTGTTTGGATCTCATCCTTGGGTGAAAAGAACATTGATCTAACACTAGTGTGACTTACATTTCACTGCAACGGAACTTCAGGGCACATTGTTCAATCCTTCCGTTGTTCTCCCTCTTCTGTGAGAGCTGCTGGGTTTGCTCCACCCACTGCCTGCCTCATTCCTAGCCAGCAGAGCAGGGCAGGGCAGGGCAATAGTCATAAGCACACACAAACCTCCTCCCAAAACATCTTAACACAAGTCCCAGGGAATTGCCTGAATGCATAGGAGCTAGCCACTTTGCTGAAGTTAAGCAGGGCTGAGTTTGGATGGGAGACCAAATTGAAAAGTTTTAGCAGCAGCCCCATTTAAGCCCTGCTGGTCATGAGTTTTGGACTGGGAGCAAGAGACCCTTGTTAATTTTCCTGCACGGACCTACAGCAATCCTTTGAGCGCTCCTCTGCAAAGAGCGGGGAAATGTTAAAAAAAAATCAACCGTTGACCCAATTTGATTCAAATTTTAAGGCAGGAAGCATGGGAGTACTTCACAATAAAAGCAGATTCTAAGGTGGAAAACTTCTGAGTCTTTTGCATGCAATTGTCAGTGACTGCACAGTATAAGGCTGGTGTGATTTATCTGCTGTAGCAGATAAGATAGCAAACGGGGCGAAGGAAGGAGAACAGGAAGTGGGCGGAGCAAACCCAGCAGCTCTGAGAAAGGGAGAGGAGAATTACCGGTAGGACGAGGCACATGAATCTGTAGCCACGCTGGAACTAAGAAACAGAACCTGTAAGTACGACTCATTTGCAACGTTGGAGACCCAGGTTCACATGACGCTGTGAGTCACAGTAACCCATTCAAAACATTAGAATAACATCAGTGTAGATTCCCACCTTGCCAGGCGATATTTTGGGTTGGGTTGGTCAAGAATAATCTTGTTCTCATTCTCTCTCTCTCTCGATATAGTATGATTTCAATGGCTATTTTGTGCTGATTTTAAATAGTGACTTGTTCCTATCCTATCCCTTGAGATGTACTGGGCTAGAGAAGTATAATGCTGTGAAAAGTATACACAACGGAGCTGTTCATGCATCATGCTAACCCACACTAGTGGTTGAGTGCGGGTTGTTTTGAACTGTGGGTTGTTCGTTGAAGAGTCAGTTGTCATGTTATCTGAATGCAGCCAAGATGGTTTATTAACCATGCAGTGTAGCTTATTTTCTTAAACAAGGCCCCTTAAGAACCCATGGTTTGTTGTTGGATTGTTCAGGATGGTTAACAAGCCACACTCCATGGTTTACAAGCCCCCTGGCTGCATTCAGCCAACATGATAACTCACGGTTCGACAAACCACCCACACTCAACCACTGAGTGTCGGTTAGTGTGTTGTGTGAACAGCCCCAATATTTGCATCACAACTTTACAACTAAGGGTGATTGAAACCCATCTTTTCATTTCAATGGTGTTTCCACTTTTCTGTCCCATAGTCTCAGATTTTCAGAGAAAATCCATGGAGTGTCTTGGTTAACTTTGCGGATAGGAGTAGCAGGCATACAGTATACTGGATATGTATCAGAATGTACAGCCAAATGCAGGTGCTGTTCATCCTCATTTTTAAACCCCTGGGGAGCTTGTGCAAGAGCTTTTGCATCCAGCCTCCAGTCACTCACCACCACCCCATGGAAAGTTCATCAGAGAAAATCACAACTACAACTACAACCACCATCATCACGGCAGCAAAAATCAAACCTGCCAGATTACTGCTGCATCCCAAAATACAACAGTAAGGGGAAGGGGAGCTTCAGACTTAATTTAGTTTACTGGCTTCTCTGGTCTTACAGCATTTTAACAACTTTCTCATGTTTGAATAGGACTCGGCTGAATTTGAAGCCAAGCAAGCTCTTTATCACTTTTCTGTTTTGAATAGGCAAGTTTCCTAGAGGCAAAGATTTTGATTGTAAAGGGTCCTGAGTTATGCGTTAAGGGTTGAGATGCCAGTGTAGATCTGAGAGTTTAACTTTCAGGAGGCAGCAAAAAAGACTTTTTGTTGTAAAGATCCTTTGACTTCTTGACTCCCAGCTGTAAGAAATCTTTGTTTCTTTTTCTTCCTTGGTAAAAAAGGAGATTATCTACTGTAGAGCACCTATTATTTTACCTTTTCATTCACTGTAAACTCTGTTTTCATGCTTGTTGGTTCTTTCTATACCGTCGTACTTGGTGCTAAATGCTGACCTTTACTTTGTTGCCAGAGTAAATGTAAACCATTTTACCACTTCAAAGGACAAGCCTTGGACTTTTCAACATTTAAAAAGCCAGCTGGCACAAATTCTTACCTGTCTACAATAACATCTAGCTACTTCTCAACTGTAGCTTGGCTAGCGTACTACCCAAGTAACTCTTCAAATTGCTAGTCTGTACAGTGGTCATTTACTTCATTGTGAAGGTGGCAGGCTCCCAGCCAGCTGTGAGTTGGTTATAGTTGCTTGAAATAGTTGTTTTTTCTTTGCTTCAAACTATATCTACCTAGAGGAATGGAATCTTACTTTCATGTAGCAACTAACTTTTTTTTTTCTTTTGGAAGTCAACTTAACCTTGCTTTCTTAGTCCAAAACAGACCTGGGTGAGATTGTTTTTTGTTCTCTTCCACTAGCAGAAGATGAAGGAATAAAACATATCAGCTTGTGTTTCCCTTTGATTAACACAATGTGACTAATTTCTCAGCGCCCATGTTTTATTATAAGAAAAAGCTAAATAACAGGGCCTGTGTACACCAGCTGTGATCATGGGGTAACAATCCCTGAACTAATTTGAATTTCTTATGTATTCTGTACATTTATTTATTTACTTACAACATTTGTATACTGCTCCATATCTAAACATATTCCAGAGCAGGGAACAATAAGAGATAAAACAATAAAAAGAAGAAAACACAATATTAAAATTATTCTAAAAAAATAAACAGAGTTTATTTTTTCAGGCTTTCTGAAAAAAAGCTGTTTTCAGGAGATGCCAAAAACAGCACAGAGGCAGCGAGTTCTACAGGAAGGGAGCAATCACTCCAAAGGCTGTTCTCCAGGGCACAATCTACACAACTGCTTTAAAACGGTTTATAACAGTAGTGGCAAGTGCTGGAGCCCAGGACACAGAGCTCCGTAGACAGTTTTCAAAGGGACGGTGTAAAAGCCGGAACGGAACGGAACAGGCCGGAACAGCCCCATTATATTAAAAAACCATACCAAAAACAGTGGCATGTGTTAGCAACACTTGAGAACAATATTTTAGGACTAAAACCATACCAATATTATATCACTATTAACCCCAAAACTCCCAAAACGACGTCCGGAACAGAATGGGATGGCCGGAACGGCCACTAGGGAACGAGCGATATCAACCAAACTCACCAGTCATGCATAACTAAATGGCAGGGATGCAATAAGCCACAAAAGTTGCCCCGAAACCACATTCAGATACCCGTTCCGGGCAAAAAAACGTATTACGCAAAACGGGCCGTAACGGCAGCTTCCCTATGAGATAAGTGAACCAAACTCACCAGATGCACATAACTAGGTGGGACAAATATAGAAAGCTCCAAAAGTTGCCCCCAAACCACGTTCAGATAACCGTTCTGGGCAAAAACGCGTATTGCGCAAAACCGGCCGTAACAGCAGCTTCCCAATGAGATAAGTGAACCAAACTCACCAGATGCACATGACAAGGTGGGACAAATATAGAAAGCTCCAAAAGTTGCCCCGAAACCACGTTCAGATACCCGTTCCGGGCAAAAACACGTATTGCGCAAAACCGGCTGTAACGGCAGCTTCCCAATGAGGTAAGTGAACCAAACTCACCAGATGCACATGACAAGGTGGGACAAATATAGAAAGCTCCAAAAGTTGCCCCGAAACCACGGTCAGATACCCGTTCCGGGCAAAAACGCGTATTGCGCAAAACCGGCCGTAACGGCAGCTTCCCAATGAGGTAAGTGAGCCAAACTCACCAGATGCACATAACTAGGTGGGACAAATATAGAACGCTCCAAAAGTTGCCTCAAAACCACGTTCAGATACCCGTTCCGGGCAAAAAAAGTGCTTTCTATATTTGCCCCGAAACCACGTTCAGATACCCGTTCCGGGCAAAAACGCGTATTCCGCAAAATGGGCCGTAACGGCAGCTTCCCAATGAGGTAAGTGAACCAAACTCACCAGATGCACATGACAAGGTGGGACAAATATAGAACGCTCCAAAAGTTGCCTCAAAACCACATTCAGATACCCGTTCCGGGCAAAAAAAGTGCTTTCTATATTTGTCCCACCTTGTCATGTGGGTCTGGTGAGTTTGGTTCACTTATCTCATTGGGAAGCTGCCGTTACAGCCCGTTTTTGCGCAATACGTGTTTTTGCCCGGAACGGGTATCTGAACGTGGTTTCGAGGCAACTTTTGGAGCTTTCCATATTTGCCCCACCTAGTTACGTGCATCTGGTGAGTTTGGCTCACTTATCTCATTGGGAAGCTGCCGTTACGGCCCGTTTTGCGCAATACGCGTTTTTGCCCGGAACGGGTATCTGAACGTGGTTTGGGGGCAACTTTTGGAGCTTTCTATATTTGTCCCACCTAGTTATGTGCATCTGGTGAGTTTGGTTCACTTATCTCATTGGGAAGCTGCCGTTACGGCCCGTTTTGTGCAATACGTGTTTTTGCCCGGAACGGGTATCTGAACGTGGTTTCGGGGCAACTTTTGGAGCTTTCTATATTTGTCCCACCTAGTTATGTGCATCTGGTGAGTTTGGTTCACTTATCTCATTGGGAAGCTGCCGTTACGGCCCGTTTTGTGCAATACGTGTTTTTGCCTGGAACGGGTATCTGAACGTGGTTTCGGGGCAACTTTTGTGGCTTATTGCATCCCTGCCATTTAGTTATGCATGACTGGTGAGTTTGGTTGGTATCGCTCGTTCCCTAGTGGCCGTTCCGGCCATCCCATTCTGTTCCGGACGTCGTTTTGGGAGTTTTGGGGTTAATAGTGATATAATATTGGTATGGTTTTAGTCCTAAAATATTGTTCTCAAGTGTTGCTAACACATGCCACTGTTTTCGGTATGGTTTTTTAATATAATGGGGCTGTTCCGTTCCGTTCCGGCTTTTACACCGTCCCTTCTCCCACATGGTCATTTCCAACCCCGCCCCAGTAACATGAAAAAGCTTGCCTGGGAGAGACTACTAATAAAGTTCCTTCCTAGAAAAGAGGGCTGCTTTGACGGCACCACATTGACACTATGTTGCCCCTAAAGCCCGCAGTTTTCCTCCTGCAGGGTTGCGCTTGGTAATCCTCACGCCAAGGAGGGAGCACAGAGTTTCCAGTGTCCTCCTCCCCCACCCGTTTCTGGCTTGAGGACCAATCATCAGTCCAATAAAAGGGGGGCACCAGTTGAATTTGCAATTAAAAATAAATGCTAAAGAGCACACAACTCTACAAACAATATTATAATGCGTGACAAACCATAACATAGGAACGATGCAATTAAACAGAAAATAGTAAATTGAACGAGTCTACACAAAACATGCTAGACACTCAGTATGAAATGAAGACGTAAATAAAGTGCAAAAAGCAATGAGGTTTAACAGCTGGGCGACGGAGAGAACATGAGAGCGTGCATTGAACACAGGTTTTCTACAAGATAGGCAAAGTATAACATGCACCCATTTCAGTCCTGTTTTGCCATGTTTTGGCTTCTTCAGAAAAGCAACGTAATCTGTGAAAACCAAAAAACATACATAAGACAAAGTTATTGGCAAATAGCAACAGATAAGGCTCAGAGACTTTTCTGTTAGGACTCGCTGCAATTCACAAGCAATGTGGTGGGAGTAAGGGAAAGTTGAAACACCTTAAGTAATCTTTCTGTCCCAGAAACTTATTAATTCCCCACCCCAGGAAGTTTGGCTGCAAAACAAATACAAAGTTTCAGAAACATGATCAAATTAACAGCCAAATGTTAATTAAGGAGCTCAACCCTCAATCCCAAGCAACTCTATTGAACAGATTCAATGGTGGCCAGTTCTGCAGACAGGTGTGTTAGTTTAGTCTTTATCTACCTGTATCTTAAAGGTACAGGTAACACTCTAGTCCAGACTAGAACAGAGGTAGTAACCCATCCTGCAGCTACTGAGGGAAGTAACAAACAGGAAGAGGTCACCTTCCAGGATTTCTCTAGCAAAACTCGAGCAACATGAGGTAGCCTTAACCCTGGTCTTAAACCAACACGTGTTTTGATAATGAAATAGTATGGTGTCTAAAGTTATATGGGAAGCACTGCAGAAAGTGATTTGATTTAATTCCCTCCTGCCCTCCCAAGTTAAGGGCATTTCCCCCCTTCTGCAGGGGACAAATGGTCCTGTGGAAGGGAAGGGTGTGATATTCAGCCCAGCTGAAATAAAAGCAACAGCTTCAAAGTAACAAGAGTTTAGGAGAACACAGAATTAAAATGGAAAATCAGCCGCAATAATTAAATTATTTTTTATGTTAAATGGGAAGGATCCCTCTTCCATATGCATGTGAAGTGGGCTGTTAAGCAAATTAAAGCAACTGTAGTTGCTGTTTCAATTCATTCCTGGGCAAATATAATGTATGCATCCCTTCATTCATTCTTTAGTTGTCAAGGTGGTTCAGAGCAAAAATAATAATAATTCCTAAAAGGTATAAAACCAATAGGCATAGCAAACCAAAACAAGAAAATACCAAAACCAATATACGTAATTGTTGGTAAATCACACTCTGAACCAGAGTTGAGCAGAAGTAGCAGCGGCTCTCAGTTTAGGACGCAGCAAAGACTCGATGAGGCAAAGGATTCTTTGTAAGTTAAAAGCAAACCCTTTACTGACAGTTGAAATAATTTAGTTATGGCAGCATATATACAAATACTCACAGACGATCAATACACATCAGCATACATCAAGATGGGGTAAGATGAAGAATAAGAAACATGAAAACATGCAATCACTAATTGATTAATTGATGAAAATGCTTCCATACAATAATTCAATAACTGTCCAGCTGAGACCTTGACATTTAAGGGAATTGCGCGTTCTGCTGACTCCTCATTTTCTTCAAGATCCAACACCCGTTCTTTTGATTTTTACGCAACAGTTTTTACAACACAACACTTGTACAGACGTTTACATTTCATCCTGCCTGAAACCTAGTGTTTCCCAAATCTCCCTGTGTTTTGTAGCTCCTAAAGGTTTTGTGAATATGTCAGCAAAGTTTTCTTGTGACTCACAATAACACAACTTCAGAGTTCCACTACTTATGTGTTCTTTCACATTTTGGTACTTAATAGCAATGTGTTTGAATTTTGACTTGAACATGTCTGCGTTTGCCAACGCAATACATGCCTGGGAGTCACAGAACACTGTGATTGGCGTTTCAATTTGGATTTTGAAATCCTTTATTAATTGCATTAGCCAAGTGATTTCTCCACACAACTCTGACAGTGCCCCATACTCTGCTTCGCAGGAAGATCTGGAGACAAAAGCCTGCTTTCTGGACTTCTAAGAGATTAGTCCTTTTCCCAACATTAGCACAATTCCAGACGTTGACTTCCGGTCTTCTATACAGCCTGCCCAATCCGAATCCACATAACTCAAGAGCTTTTTATCTGGCTCAGCAGATAACTTCAAACTGTAATTTAAGGTGCCTTTGAGGTACTTAACACTCTCTTGGTTGCATGCCAAGCAGGCACTGTTGGCTTGGCAATGAACCAGGGGGGGATCCGCACGTCACTCCCAGAGCGCTTCTATGGGACCCCAGTGCACCCCGAAAACGATAGTCTGACTTCCCTGTAAAAGAAACGAGGAAGAGCCGTCCATGCCGCCGAAGACGAGGAGGAGGAGGAGAGCTCTCCGCTGACGAGGAGAGCTCGGCAAAAGAAGGTGGGCTCTCCTCACCGAGCTTTTGCCGAGAGGAGAGCTCTTTTGCCGAGCTCTCCTCGCCGGCGGAGAGCTCTCTGCGGCGGCGGCATGGACGGCTCTTCCTCGTTTCTTTTACAGGGAAGTCAGACTATTGTTTTCGGGGTGCACTGGGGTCCCATAGAAGCGCTCTGGGAGTGACGTGCGGATCCCCCCCTGCTTAAGATAGCAACCGCAGCAGACAGATCTGGCCTTGACCAGCTTACCAAATACAATAACATACCCACCACAGAGTGATACAGGCTTGGATCACTGAAACTTTCTCCTTGCAGGTTTTTCTGGATATCCAATTCCATGGGGCTTTTGACCCCTTTGCAATCCTGCATTCCAAAATCCTCTAGCAGCTTTAGAATTTTTTGCTTCTGACTGAGCAAAAAACCTCCGTCTTCTGCTAGTTTAACTTCTACTCCTAGGTAATTCTTCACTGGACCTAAGGATTTCAAATTATACCTGCTTCCAAGCTGATTTGCAACTTTCTGGACCTCTGCATCACTAGGACAAGCAATCAAAACATCATCAACAAAAACGATGAGAGCTTTATAATTCTGACCACTCCCCTTTGTGTACAGACACAGCTCCTTTCAAATCCCATCTCACTTACCAAAGTGGTGTTTTGGACAGAATTCCAACACCTGGCACTCTGTCTAAGGCCATAAATTGCTTTCTTCAGGAACCAAACTTTGTTGTCATCTGACTCAAAACCTTCAGGTTTTCTCATGTATATTTTTTCCTGAACTGGGGCATTCAGGTATGCAGTTTGGAAATCATATTGCCTAATTTTTAACTTTTCTTTTGCTGCAATAGTTAAAAATAATCTTAAAGTTTCTGCTTTTACAGTTGAGGTATAGTCTACCTCCTTAACTTGATTAAAACCCCTTGCGACAAGTCGGGCTTTGAATTTTTCTTCCCCTGTCTCTAACTGTTTGCGCTTAAAAACCCATCGACACATTACAGACTTCTGCCCTGGAGGCAAAACTGTTTCTTGAAAAACTTCATTGTCTTTTAGGCTTTTCAACTCACTTTCCATGGCTTCTAGCCATTTCTGCCTTTCTAAAGAACCGAATCTTTGTACATCTGCGTAAGAATTCGGCTCAAAGCTTATATTAAAGGCTTCAGAGGCAAACCGCTTTGGCGGGACTCCTTTATTTGCTCTCTGAGAGCGAGGGGGGATAAATGCCGCCTCCTCTTTCTGTTCTGGCTGCGTTTCTAACTCTGATCCGGCCTCTGTTAACTCCTGTGGTGTTCAATTCAATAACTGTCCAGCTGACACCTTGACATTTGAGGGAATTGCATGTTCTGCTGACTCCTCATTTTCTTCAGGTCTCCAGGTAATTGGAAAAATAGTGGAAAAAGAAAAACCAGATCCAATCCAGGATCCAACAGTAATAATGAAACAGAATGAAGCTGAAGTCAATAAAACCTTTATATTTTTTAATGTACAATATGTTAATATTTTTTTTCATACATGCAGTACATTGTGTCATCACTTCAAAAAACAGGCTGTGCTACTGCTTGGAGTCAGGCATGTGTCAGAGAGAGAGAGAGAGAGAGAGAGAGAGAGAGGCCTTTGCTAGACCTACCGTTAAATCTGCGACGGAGGAGGGGATTGACCACGATGCAACTATCGTGGGCTGTTGCGCTAGTCCAGACGTCACGTGTGACGAGCTCAAGAAGAGAGCCATCACATCCGCCATTTTTTTGTTTTCTTAAAGGGATGATGCGCACGAACGCTCGTGCACACAGGTAATTTATTTTTAGAAATTAAATTGATTTTCCCACTCCCCCACCCTGCCCCTGATAGGCGCAGTACTCCTGGAGAGTGTTGCGCCATGTGCGCGGCTCCCAGTCTCGCACGAGTAACCGCGTGGAGCCGGGGTCAAGCCACGGAAACGGGCCACACCTTCTGCGGTCCCGGGCTTAGCCCGGCACCGTGGAAAAAGCAGTCCCAAAGTGTAGGGCTATATCCCGAGGCCAGGCAGGGTTGATCCTTGCCGGAGCCTGAGATCCCCTGTGCATTATCTGGACACACAGGGGTGATCCCGGTTATATGCCAGGGATATAGCCTGGTCTAGCAAAGGCCTGTGGGCCCGATTTCTCCACAGTCCCAAGCTGAGCCCAGGACCGCGGAAGGTGTGGCCCGTTTCTGTGGATTGACCCCGGCCCCGCGCAGTTACTCGCAGGTAGCTGGGAGCCGCGCACGGGGTGCAGCGCTCCCCAGGAGTGCTGCGCCCATCGGGGGCAGGGTGGGGGGAGCAGGAAAATCAATTTAATTTTTTTAAAAAACCAATACCTGTGCGCATGAAAACAAAAAAAATGGCAGACGTGACTGCTCTCTCCTTGAGCTCACCACACGTGATGTCTGGATAGTTGCATCGTGGACTTTCCCCTCCTCAGTTGCAGATTTAACGGTAAGTCTAGCAAAGGAGAGAGAGAGAGAGAGAGAGAGAGAGAGAGAGAGAGAGAGAGAGAGAGAGAGAGAGAGAGAGAGAGAGAGAGAGAGAAGCCCCAGTTGAATTGACAGCCTAAATAATTGCAGGTCATCAATCCCTCTTCAAGACTGGTGTTCTTCATTCATGTTCTTAAAGGGCCGAACTTGGAAAAGGCTTCCGTATCTTTCCTGGAGAAAGAGTTATGAAGGAAAAAGCATTAGTTCTCATGTGGGTTCAACTGCACTGGCCACTAGGGCTAGATGAGAATTTAATTGGGTCTCCATTTTACTGCAGACCTATCCAGTTGGCACATCCCTCAGACCAAAACGCATTCCAGAATGCAGTTGTAACTGGAAATCTGCACTTTCTTGGGCAGCTGGGCTAAAGTTCCATCAATTAAAAAAAATCTGTCCCCAAATTGTGCATGTTTCAAAAGGCACGTCATGTGGGCAAATACGTGCACTGTCGCTTTATCTGATGGGGAGAGCAAATGCATACATGTGCACCTTTGGATAATCCACACACAAAACAAGCCATGGATTTGTATCCTGCAGATTAGTACAGAAATGAGTCGGAATGATTTTTGGTGTGCAAATCCAAGAGCCTGTTTTGAAAAACGACTTCACAGCACTGCCCGCTTATTGTACAGTTCATATCACTCCCCAGTCCTTGGCTTCCTCTTAAGAAGCCATCCCCTCTAGTTACATTGAATGGCAATTCATGGTATCCCAAACTTTAAAATATAAGGATTATCGAAATACGTTTGGTACCGTAAAAGCTGAGTCAAACAGGCAACCATCCCTTCAAATTGACACTTACTGTTGAAGCAATCTTTTCAATAGACTCCACCAGTATGTTCTGGATGTTATCCTAAGTGGAATAGACAGAGAATATCTTTTAAGTCCCTCTAGTGCTATTAAGAAACTTGTCAGAATTTTGTAATGTGAAGATGTGAAAAGCTTACGGTGCAGATATGCATGACTACTCGGAAGTAAGCCTCAGGGAAGTTCTTTTCACGTAAATGTGTGCACATCTCCGAACAGGGAAAATGTACACTTATTCAAGCAAGAATGCAAATGCCCCCACACCACATTAACCATGGTGTAAAAATGTGTCCTTTTTTGAAAAATGCTCATGTTAGAGTGTGCATTTTTCAAAACGGATACACCCTTCCAAATGTGATGGCAAGCTCAAGAATGCACAAGTTTGCATTCAGGGTGCTTTCCTCACATTTTCACAGGTGAAGGAAGTTCTCATACATCCCTAGTATAGGATTTCAGCCTTAACTGGTAAAAGTGACTTTTTACTTAGAACTTTCCTAGCTAATCAAATTGTATAGTGATGTTAATCGACAATTATGTGCAAGTATGAAGAAGCCATCAGGGATCAAATCTCACGAACAGGATATCCCTATGTTACATCAATTCACAAATGAACTTCCCAGTGCCTGCACACTTTGAAGCTCCTTCAAGTCATCCTGCTAAAAAGCCCTCCAAAGGCTGGCTGGTTTGCCTGCCTGGCTACGACCACATAAACAAGCATCAGGCAGGCCATCATGATACATGATTAGTCGTCAGGTTTGTCCTGGAAGCTCCTGATTTATGCTGGGGGTGGGTGAGCAGAACATGGATCTCCATGAAACACTGAAGTCAAAAACATCTGGAGATCTATCTTCTGGCCACCCCTGATGTACAGAGCCCCAGTTCAGTGAGTGAGGAGAGACCATAACTTCTCGCACATGCTTAGTGTGCTGGCTCACAGTTCTTCCCAAATGCATTATCTTTCTGACATGATACCTGATGAGGTTCTGATGAAAGGACCTCCTCTGAAGAGTACTTCTTCAGGACTTTGAAAACGGACTCGATATGGCTAGATGCAATAAGCCCGATGGCAGAAAGAATGCCCTAGGAAGAATCAGGGGTTATTCAGTTGATTCCTATTTCCTTGAGAGTCTGAAAAACATTTATCTGATGTATTTTCAAATTATTGTCTCCCAAAGTGGTCCACAACAATTGAAAAGAGAGACAGCTCTTGCCATTAGGTTGCAAAGTAAAGAGACAATAGAGACAAGGAGTAGAGGGAAAATGTAAAGAGGAGGGAGATTGTTTTTCAAGGCCAGAACAAAGCACTGAGCTATAGCAGTGGCATTTAAATGGACATTGGGCCAAGCGGGTGTTCTCTCCCTGGGGTTCTTGCTCAAATACTATTTGGTGGCTATTTGGCCAATGGATGGGACCAGAGCATTCTCTCTGTTGATACTGTAGTTGCAGAGCTACAGGCAGTAGGAGCTGAGTGGTCTTTCTGGCAAGGAGGGAGGAGAGAATTCCCTGCAACCGCTCCTTCTCTGGCTGAAGGATGGGTCAGGTTGGTCTCCCCCTTGGCATGGTGTTATTCCTGGGAAGCAGGAGAGGCAGCCTCCCAGTGTCCCTCAGTCGCCTGGCGGATTTTGGAAGCCAGGGTGTGCTTCCTTTCTGCTCTCCAACTCCAGGGCAAGAAATACAGAATGAAAAGGGACACGGGGCTCCATTTATAGCTCCATTGTGAATGGGGGTCATAGATCCCTGTTCAATGCGCGATATCTTCGAGACATCGCACATTCATAATTTCATCGTGCATCCCACAAAGGCTGAGAAAACAGAACACTCTAGAAGCCTGTGGATCTCCCCTGCTATGCTTCCCCATATTCTAACAAGAAATTCTCTTCTCCAAAGTATGAGGGAAGATGGTTTCCTTTCCAAGCTCTGTTCAGCCTATGATCTGCTCAGAGACATATTCCTTTGTAGCGCAGGTAGGGAAGTGCATTAAATACCCAGGTCTGATTAAGGGGCGGACTGCTAACGTGCACACATGGGGAAGCAGGAGGAGTATTTAATTGGCAGTGAAGTAAGTTCCCTCTTATCAGGTGCCTGGATGCCGAAGGGGGAGGGATCTCAAAGGATGTAAATTCCCGCTTGCTGCAAACACAGTCACAATCCGAGAGGGTCACTGTAGCAACACTTTGAGGGCCTTTTCAAATCATACCAGGATGGAAGGCAAGAAGCTAAAAGTGCAGGATGGTTTCACGTTGTAAAATATTAATACAATGCATGGATCAACGTTATGTATCAATGCATGTATCAATGTAACACTTTAATAATCATGATTATGCTAAATAGAGCTAAAAATAAATATCACGGTTCCAAGCCTGACAGCTGTATTCCTCTCACCTCCTTATCTGATGGTTTCGTCAGCAATGACTGCAGGAGGTTGTTCAGAGATTCCTCCACGAGGGCATGATCTCCTGAGGCATGGAGAATGGCCCCATAATATTGGTACAGGAAGAGCTGCAAGAAGGAGTGGCAAAGATTGCATTTATTGGGACAGCAAATGTAGATAGACTCCATTATCTCATGATTTCATCTTGCCCTAAAGAAAGTTGGATATTACTATTATTGTACCACCATTACATCTTCATGGTAGTTTACAAAGTGCAGGTTTTGGTCAATATACAATCTTTATTTTGACATAGGGGAGATAACAGAAGGAGGGGAGGGGAGGGGAGGGACGGGGAGGCAGGAATGAATGAGCAAGACTTCCGTGTCATGTCAATGTCACACACTTAAACTTAGTCATAGTCTAAACATGCTGTATTAGCACTAGTCTGTACCCCTGTTCATTTGTGAAGAGAAAAAGACAAAAAGAGAGACACCTCCCTGCCACTCTGGACCAAACCTCATTATCAAAAAGAAAATACAGAAGCAGATACTGGCTCTGCATCTAGAAAGACATCTCCAAACTGGACTATTCCACCTTGCTTTACGGTGAGCTTGGTCACCATAAACTTTAGACAGCTTCCACTGACCTTTGGCAGGGCGGAATCCCTTGAGGTCTTTCCCTCCTCCCTGAATACTTGGTGGAGGATTCCGGATAATTCCTTCTCCTGGTGGTAGTGAAGGGATCTGGCGCCAAGCTGTTGGAAAAGAAATCAAGCCTTTCACCATTCATGGATGTCTAACCCTCCCACTGTCCAAACAGGCTTGATCCAGCATGCCTTTCCATTGCGCCCTGTCATCTTCTGTTCCTCTCTTTTATTTTGGATTCCAATCTCAGGTCAAGGTGCTCTGAGGATGGCCATTGTATCCCTGACACTGAAATAGTCATTCCCGACTACCACCACGCTTAGGCTGACAGGTTCTGGCTATGCCACAGTCTACTTCACAGGTTCTAGTCAGAGTAGGCCTCCAGGAGGGCATGAGTTACACAGGGACACTTCTCTATCATCTCAGGTCTTGTTACCCAGCAAGCCTAGTTCAGAGCTCCACATTCTGATCAGCAGTCCTTGGCCATGCCATGCTGGCACAAAGGGGGGAACCCCTCAGATAACAGTGCTGGGGAGATGCAGGAGTCCATCAAAGCAGAGCTGCCACTGATGAAGATGGATAGTTTTGCAAGGCAGAAGTTTCACCTGCCATGTGTTTTGCCTCATAAGACAAGCAAACATTTTATCTGCCCTGGGTGTAACATCAATATGGCTTCCCTGCCATTAATGGGCCCCATCCTGGGCATAACTTCCAGAATAATTTATTAAATCGACCATCATGTAGAGAGAACCACGAAGTTCCCAATTCTATGCTTTGTTCTCTGATGTCAACGTTAAACCCAGCCGAAAGCAACCCAGATGCAAGAGGTGGAGATCCTTCCTTACCCTCTTCAGTTTGCTCCTCCATTCCTCTGCTTTTGAGGAATCCTCCTCTAAAAGTTCTGTGGAAGAAGAAGAAGAAGAAGAAGAAGAAGAAGAAGAAGAAGAAGAAGAAGAAGAAGAAGAAGAAGAAGAAGAAGAAGAAATGCATTAGTTAGGAATATTGTTCTTTTGGACAAGATGGCTGTGAGGTTTTCTTTCTAAATCAGACCTGGCAAATCAAATAACTAACATGCCTGACTTGTAAAATAACTAAAATGAGCTCTGCATGAAACCTCCCATTTACAATATGTCTGGGAGCTTTAACTGACCCAAAACAATGTGATAGGCTGTGAAAAAATGGGGTCCCATGTTAGTACTCGCTATACTTCAGGGTTAAACTACACGTTACATTAACTAACTAGTGTGCTGCTCCCCCCTTCTATTATTTATTTATTTCAGAGTAAACACACTCCCTGCCAACTGGATTGGAACTGCAGTGTGTGGGGAGGTTTAATTCTTCTCTCCCCAGCTGGGCCCTCCGATGAAAACACCCCCATGTGGCAGTTAGCACCCCCATGTGCGACCCTGTTGGTTCTCCTGGACCTCTCAGCGGCCTTCGATACCATCGACCATGGTATCCTTCTGGATAGGTTGTCTGAACTGGGAGTTGGAGGTACTGCGTTGCAGTGGTTCCGCTCCTACTTGGATGGCCGATTCCAGAAGGTGGTGCTGGGGGATTATTGCTCTGTGCCGTGGCTCCTAAGCCATGGGGTTCCGCAGGGCTCTATTTTATCCCCTATGCTGTTTAACATATACATGAAGCCACTGGGGGAGGTTATCCGGAGATGTGGACTGAGGTGTCATCAATATGCGGATGACACCCAGCTCTACCTTTCCTTTTCATCAAACCCAGGTGAGGCAGTGACTGTTCTGAACCAGTGCCTGGGCACGGTAATGGACTGGATGAGGGCTAACAAACTGAGACTCAATCCAGACAAGACGGAGGTACTGTTAGCGGGTGGTTCATTTGTCCGGCGAGGTGATGTTTGCCCTGTCCTGGACGGGGTTGCACTCTCCCTAAAAGATCGGGTCCGTAGTTTGGGGGTGCTCTTCGATCCAGAACTGTCACTTGAGGCACAGGTGAACTCAGTGGCAAAGAGCACCTTTTATCAGCTTAGGCTGATATACCAACTGCGCCCTTATCTGGACAGTGATAGCCTAGCTACAGTTATCCATGCTCTGATAACCTCTCGTTTGGATTACTGCAATGCGTTATACGTGGGGCTGCCTTTGAAAACGGTCCGGAAGCTTCAGCTGGTACAAAACAGGGCAGCCCGTTTACTAACAGGGACTGGCTGGCGAGATCACATTACGCCAGTCCTTTTACAACTTCATTGGCTGCCAGTCCAGGTCCGGGCCCGATTCAAAGTGCTGGTATTGACATTTAAAGCCCTAAACGGTTTGGGGCCAGGTTATTTGAAGGAACGCCTCCTCCCATATGTACCTACCCGGACCTTAAGATCATCTACAGGGGCCCTTCTCCGTGAGCCCCTGCCAAAGGAAGTGAGGCAGGTGGCTACTAGGAGGAGGGCTTTCTCCGCTGTGGCACCCCGGTTGTGGAATGAGCTCCCCAGAGAGGTCCGCCTGGCGCCTACACTGTACTCCTTTCGTCGCCAGCTGAAGACCTTTTTATTCACTCAGTATTTTAACACTTAATTTTAACTTAAATTTAAATTATACTGTTTTAACTCTGTATTTTAACCTTATATCAATTTTGCTGCGTGGTTTTATCCTGGTTGTGCTTTTTATATTGTATTTTGTATTTGTATTTTTAACTTGTTGGTTGTTTTATGATGATTTTAATTTTTGTGAACCGCCCAGAGAGCTTCGGCTATTGGGCGGTATAAAAATGTAATAAATAAATAAATAAAATAAATAAATAAATAAAAAAATCCTCCTTGACCCTCAGACAGTGAGGGAAACACAGAGCAGGCTGCTGTGGGAGATATTAATGGGCAGGCAGGTTCCTATGGGAGAAGACAGTCCTTGAAGTATCTTGGCCCCAGCATGTTTAGAGCAACTGAATGGGCTTGCAAACCAAGTAGAAGCCAAAGAACATGTAAAATCAGCATTTGTATGCTCCACATGGCCAGCCCCAGTACAATCTAGCAGCTACTTTTGAACCAGCTGCTCGTTCCAAATACATTCTAAAGGCAGGCCCACATTGAGCGTATTACATCTATCTAATCTAGATACCCGTGGCAGGAATTTGCATGAATTAGCTTCTCTTTGCCAGCTTTCTGTCATTTTCTCCCACACTGATTTCATTTTATCCAACTAAGATACTTAACAATAAGAACTAGAAGCTTAGTTCCTTTTAAAAGTTGGGTCATGGAAGATCCAATTGAAGATGGCAAAGGCTTCTTCGCATTACCCACTGATTCTTCCTTCTATTTGCTCAACTTCTGCAATGCGCTCTACATGGGGCTACCTCTGTGCCTAGTCCGGAAACTTCAATTAGTCCAAAATATGGCAGCCAGGCTGGTCACTGGTAAATAAATAAATAAATAAATAACAGGGACTGGCCGGCGAGATCTCATTATGCCATTCCTTTTACAACTTCATTGGTTGCCAGTCCAGGTCCGGGCCCAATTCAAAGTGCTGGTATTGACATTTAAAGCCCTAAACGGTTTGGGGGCAGGTTATTTGAAGGAACGCCTCCTCCCATATGTACCTGCCTGGACCTTAAGATCATCTACAGGGGCCCTTGTCTGTGAGCCCCTGCCAAAGGAAGTGAGGCAGGTGGCTACTAGGAGGAGGGCTTTCTCTGCTGTGGCACCCCAGTTGTGGAATGAGCTCCCCAGAGAGGTCCGCCTGGCGCCTTCACTGTACTCCTTTCGTCGCCAGCTGAAGACCTTTTTATTCTCTCAGTATTTTAACACTTAATTTTAACTTAAATTTAAATTTTACTGTTTTAACCCTGTATTTTAATTTTATATCAATTTTGCTGCGAGGTTTTTATCCTGGTTGTGCTTTTTATACTGTATTTTGTATTTGTGCTTTTAACCTGTTGGTTGTTTTATTATGGTTTTAATTTTTGTGAACAGCCCAGAGAGCTTTGGCTATTGGGCGGTATAAAAATGTAATAAATAAATAAATAAACACGGTATATAAAAGCCAGGAGCCACACTCCTGCTTTATAGTGGTATTGAACTGCACTGACAACTGTTGGGGCCCCTTGACACAAACCACATACTGCTTTCACAGTGCTATATCCTGTTCGGTGTGGCTCCTGCCTTTTATATACCGCTTTCATACCACTTCCATAGTGCAATATCCTGCTTGGGGTAAATTAGGCCTAGGCCTCAGTGAGCTGCACACATATGAAGAGATTCACTGCTGCTGTTATGGTAATATGAAATCTGTGCTCCTGCAAACATCAAAGTGACATGGTGGGAGACCCTCTTCTACCTTTGGAGGCAAGTGTCCTGAGCACTTTCCAGGAGCTGCGATCTGATAACAGCTGGCCCTGGAAAGTCTCCAGCAGCTTGGTGAGGACTTCTGCTGGGATGTAGCTCCAGAGAGCTTCGACGATGGCTCCAGCTGCATCGTTGTACAGATTCTGAAGATCCTACAGCACAAAGAGAGATCGGCATACCCTTTTGGGAACCATCTAAGGCAGGCCTCACAACTTTGGATCTATCAAGCTAATGGAACCCCACCATCCATGTATTGTACCGCATCAGGACCTTGGCAGCCTCCCTGCTTGCAGTCCTAGGCAGGCAGCAAGTTCAGGAGATTTCTCAAGCTCATCATGGGCCACTATACAGGGCAAATGGGGTACATTAAGCTTAGTGGGTCACAAGTTGCATAGGCTTCATCTAAGGAAGAAGGGGAGGAGTTTCAGAACAGGTTAATCAAGTGGCAATGTTTGGAATAGGGCTTAAATCAAAGCAGGGCTCAATCTGGGAACCTGCATTCCAATATCAGTGGGCCTTATGAAAACAAGGGGTAGGAGGTGGGAAAGCAAGCACAGAGTGCTTTTTGGCCTGTAACTGGCATGGCTTTTATCTCCCGCCAAGGACCCCCTCCCACAACACCTTATACACAGATCTGGGATTATGAAGAAGATTGACAAGTGAACCAGAGTAGCTGAGCCCCCACACCCATCAAATTAATGGGTGTGGGGGCTCAGCTAGTTAATGTCACAAATTAAGCAGTGTGACATTAACTCTCAATATTAACATGGACTCTGTGCGAACCTCCTTGCAAAGTTCTTTAAATTCATCCAGGCAGGGGCCACCATAGCCATAGGAACATGTGGAAGCAGAACCCTGGTTTCTCTCAGTGCATGGCTCACCAAATCGTATGCATGTTCCTCCAAACAATTTGGACTGGTGAGACTGCATTTTTGGAATGAGGAGGCATGCGTTTTTCACAGAATCTCCAAACAGGCCAGACTACATATAAATGTCCAACCTTGCCATTGCGATACTCACTGTTTTCTTATCAATGTCCTCCATGGCAAGATGGAGCAGGTTCATGGCCAAATTGCCACTTATTTCGCTGGCCGACTTGATAAAAGATGGCAGAAGTTCATTGATGCGCATCCGGTGTACTGGTGCGATCTGCATAGGATTAAAAATAAGTAAGAATTCAAATGAAATCAATAATTTCTCAGTTTGCTTGTGTGTGTGTGTCCCCGTGTCTCCAAGAGAGAAAGAGGGGGAAACACCAAATCCAAGATTTCTATTTGCTAAAAAACAAAAACAAAAACCCCACAATAAGAAAGGTCTAACCATGCAATCCCATGCCCAAGTAAGCCCATCATGATCAATGCATTTTACCCCACAGTAGCCATGTTTAGGATTAGAGCCTAAGAATAAAAACAAGACATTTAAACGTTTTTTAAAACAATGGAAGTGGGTGTTAAAATAAAATAATAGTGCCCCAGCTCAATATGGCCTTAGCTAGACTTAAGATTTATCCTGGGATCGTCCCTGCCTGCTCCCCGGATCCCCTGTGTGTCATTTACATGAACAGAGATGACCCTGGGACAATCTTGGGATAAACCTTAGGTCTAGCTAAGGCCTATGTCCCCTTGAACTGAAGGGGATCATCCCAAAAATGGGTTGTATGCAAATGTAAAGTCACAAAAATGAATTTAAAACAAAGCTTCTAAAGAGCAAGTGGATTGTGCTGCCAATGTGGCTGGTAGTCTCTTCTGCCAGCGTGTAATTTGTCTTTTCTTTGTAGGCCAAAGAATCAACCAATACTTTTCTGTGAAAGGAACACTCATCCAAGGTTTACAAAAAGCAAGGAGTTGTTCAGAAACTCAGGCCACAGCTAGACCTAAGGTTTATCTTGGGATCATCCAGGGTTCGCCCCTGCCTGAGCACTGGATCCCCTGTGTGTCACCTAGATGAACAGGTTTGACCCCTGGACGATCCAGGGATAAACCTTAGGTCTAGCTATGGCCAAAGTGTTGCCCAGTATGCAAGTAGAAATACCATATTAAAAAGATTAAGAAGAGTTGTACCCCATAAAACTGCTGCAGGTAGTTGCACGCACTCGTTAAGACTACCACAGGCTGAGTGATCCTCATGGCCCATAGGCTGAGGTTAGAATGGGCCAAGGTGTTGGTGTTACTTGACCCCAAATTCTGGAGGTGTGTAAAGCACAGCTGTGCATCTAGGAAGAAAGAGAAAACAAAAGACCTACAGCAAGTGACACTAACAGATCAGTTACAGAAAACACTTCAAGGACTTCTTGTTCAACAGGACAGCGTGTCCTTATCATGTCTCGTATGTGCACTTCTACCTCCTTTTCTAGAAGGATAAGTAACAAGTAACAAGTAACAAGTTCTTGCTTTTTTTAGATCTCTCCTACCTTAAAAAGATGCCTGTGACCCATAACTCTCATGTTTTCTACCTTCAGAACTTAAGGGCTGCTATCCCCCTTTCATGGAAGGCTGCTCTTGAAGTCTGTTCCAAAGCCTCAGCTAATACCGAATGTAGTGACACAGCCAGGCCTGGCACCAATACATGTCATCTTTGGACAGATGATGGGGCATTGGGGCTCCAGCAGTGCCCACTCCTAGTCTGGGCCACCCTTCAATTTAATTTTGTATTAGCAGTGGGGAAACAGTGATCTTGTGTGTGTGTGTGTGTGCATGTGCGTAAGAGAGGGAGAGAATTCATGAGTGTGTGAGAAATGAATGGGAATTGTAGGTCTTACCCCACCCACCACTGCCATTCTCACCATCAACCCTGCTCACTCGTGCAGCCCTTGAACATTTCATCAAGGGCCAGTACAGCACTCAAACCCCAAAAGTTTGCCTAGCTATTCCATAAAATGGACAAGTTTGTTGGGCTATCCCTGCAATTTAATTTTGTCACCATCAGAATGAGACAGCCCTGCCCCTGGATTCAATCTCAGGCAAAGTCTGAAACATGGCAATCCTAAATTGGTGAATGAATGGACAGGTGGGGCCCATTGGTGTCCTCTCTGGGCTTAGTGATTCTCTTCCTCAAAAAGCCTGACGAAACACAAAGGCTCCCTTACAACAACAGTGTCTCTTGGCATGTACAGACTCCCTCTGTTCCAAGAGGCAGAATTCAGTGGCTAATCTGCACTTGTAGCTGAATTTTGGAAGGGTATCTAAAAGGCAGGAGCCACAATACTGCTTTATAGTGGTATTGAAGTGCACTGACAACTGTTGGGGCCCATTGACACATACCCTATACTGCTTTCATACCACTAGATCCTGCTTGGTGTGGCTCCTGCCTTAATGTTTGCAGAAGCCACCCACAGCAGTGCAGGGAAATGATGTGTTCAGATGATGTGGAATATAGTCAAAAGGTATGATTTCTAGTTTAATAAAGCACTGGATGCGTATCAAATCTTATCCCAAAGAGACTTCCTACTGATGGAATAGCAATTCAAAGGTATGAAACCCCAATTCTGCCTAAGCCAATCCTTAGACACCAGAAGTACAAGACTTAGATCCTCACCAGATACACCCAAATCATCCTTTGGATACACATGGGGACTCCTCCAGTTCATTAGCCTTCTTAACGAAGAGAAAAACCTGCAGAAGTGTTGCAAAATGAAACACGTGTAAAATGCCAGAGTTGTGATGAGAGTTGCTGTAACCCAAAGAAATGTTATAAGACATTTTTGTGCAATGAAAGTAGATCAAGAACTTCTTTCAAAATTTCATATCAGCTTGTGGAAACAAAGAAAGAAAGACAGAACGCTGCTACTTAGCACCAACACCAAATTGATGCTAACCAGTTGGCCCTCCCTTCCACAAAGGATTTCCAGAACCAAATGTAAGGCCAGACGTGGGGGAGGTCCATTAGCCTCCAGGACCCAGTTGGGTGCTGTCAACAACCCTAGTGGAGACCCCTCTTGATTGCTGCACCATATTTTATTCCAGCCTTCCCTTATCATCCAGGCCTCGTCTACACCAAGCAGGATATTCCACTATGAAAAGTGGTATCTAAAAGGCAGGAGCCACACTACTGCTTTATAGAGGTATTGAAGTGCACTGACAACTGTTGGGGCCCATTGATACATACCCTATACTGCTTTCATACCACTATATCCTGCTTGGTGTGGCTCCTGCCTTTTAGATACCACTTTCACACTGATTTCATAGTGCTATATCCTGTTTGGTGTAGATGAGGCCCCAGAGTGAAGTCTCTGTATTAGCACTCAGAACCCCCCTTGGCAGCAATGTTAGCTAAAACCTTAGGAAGCTTCCATTGATGGGCTTCTTCTCTGTCTAATACGTGGTCCTATACAACCAGTAGGAGAACCCCTTCCATTTCAATACAAAGAATTGAAGTATTAAACTATCACCATGACGATCACAGTGAGGATAAAATAAATTAGTGTCACGGTATGGATGTAGTTTTGAAGACCTACAATTATAGGCAGACCATGACTAAGTAACTTCCCTTGTATTGCTTGGAGTATGGCTGTAAAGGTGAATTTCATAACCATTTCAGCTGAAGTCTCGGAAAAGTCTTCCTTATATGATAATATAAAACAGAAAATGATATTATCCTGTGGGTCTGGCTTTCCAAGATCACAATGCATATTTAACCATATTTAAATCTTCAATATGGTTTTGTGGATCTCACCAAACCACTCTCATATAAGGTTGGCTCTTTGATGGGAAAAGTGTTTAAAATGTGTATTAATTGCCCTTAGCTTTGGTGGGTTATGAATTGGAAATCCAATCTGCAAACCAGCCCTAAGTAAAAGTTAATATAGCTCCAAAATAAACCTTTTTCAATACCTGTTACGAAGACCCATTTTTACTGCATTCAGACTCAGTCTGACTGTAAACTGTCTTACACTTTGCCAGAACTTAAAGTGTATCCTGATTGTGACATCATCCATGATATTCAAGCATAACATTTGAACTCACCAGGTTATCCCTGTGCCACATAATGCTCTGCAACTAAGTGGCACATAATGCTCTGCAACTAAGTAACCATCAGCCTGACTATCCAAGTGTGATGTTTAGTTTCAAACTCATAACCTACATCTGAAGTAGCATTTAGCATAACCTGAAAGTGTGCTTCCAGTATTAAGTGAAGAAACATCCAATAAAAGGTGCAATCTTACTTGCTGTGTGTATGCTCACATATTAGTCTACTTTAAGGAGAGAATCAGCTAGTGTAATATTATTTTTGTTCAGATAAATCCTTGCCCTGATATCTTTCAGGCGCTAGGTCAAGACTTTCCTCTTCTCCCAGGCATTTAATGGCATTGAACGCGAAGTTTGTTTTTTAATGGACCCAAGAATTGTTGTTTTAAATGGATGCTGCTGTTTTTATGCTGTTGTTGTTACATCTCTGATGGTTTTTAAAGTGAGTGTGTGTGTGTGTGTGTGTGTGTGTGTGTATATATATATATATATATATATATATATATATATATATATATATATAATGTTTACTGTTTTTAGCTTTTGTGAACTGCCCAGAGAGCTTCAGCTGTGGGATGGTATATAAATGTAATAAAATAAATAAATAATAAACAATATCCTTGACTTGATATCTGCAGGTTTCCCCCCCCCCAAAAAAAATCCTTTATTGCTCCCAATAATATGAAAGTCCAAATGCAATAATAATGTTTCCTAGACTTTAATCCAATCTCTTCCATGGAGCTTTTGGCTTAAGGCCTTAGTTCAAATCTGAAACAACAGAAACAAAGCCAATGTGCATGTGAGTACGTTTGCCCACATTTGCCCTATATTACCCTGGCCTCTCTCTCCCTCTTGTCCAGTACTTGCTCCTCCACACACCCCACCCTGACCAAGCTTAGAATGAGTGTTTGGCCTGCTGTAGGGCTTTGGGTGGCTTGTTACCAATGGCAACAAGCCATCAGGTTCACACAACATGACAAGCCATGCTTTTGTTGTTTATTCGTTCAGTCGCTTCCGACTCTTCGTGACTTCATGGACCAGCCCACGCCAGAGCCACGCTGCCCAGGGGTAATTAGGCTAATCCTCCCACCATGAGACCGACACACACAGGGAGAGGAAATAAGCCATTGTGGCTTATTTGGCCTGCACCTCAGTCCTCCCTTATGTGCAAACCTGGCCATTCTATCCAAGCCTGCTAGCCACGATGATGTAATAGAACCTCTAGGTTCCGAGGCAGTATGGGCCAGGGGAGGGGAAAAAAAGTCAGGAAAGGGCAGTTCCATTTATGAAATGAAAGAGGCCGATGCCTTGGGTGGGCTGCCTTTTATAGGCACAGTCCCTCCCTACCTCACATGGTCTACATTTTGCCATGAGGGGTGCCTCTATTCTGGTCCTCCCCCTCGCAACAGCCGGCTTCCCACCCAAGTGCGGCCTGGTCTTTCTGTTTGAGTCCTTGGGCTCAGTTGAAGCAGCTGCGGGACAGCGGACAGATACAGGTAAGGGGGAGGAGGGAGGGGGAGTTTACCTTGCCCTGCTGCCGCCGCCCATGCGGCCGCCGCCCATGCGGCGACAGCGGCAGAGCCAGGTAAGTGGGCAAGGGGGAGGGGGGGTCTTACCTGCGTCTGTCGTGGCCCATCACCAGCTTTACTAGAGCCCGCGGCTCAACCTGGAAGTGTAGGCCGCAAGATGGGCCTACAGTTCCAGGTTGAGCTGCGGGCTCTAGTGAAGCTGGCGATGGGCCAGGACAGACACAGGTAAGGGGGAGGAAGAAGGGGGCCTTACCTGGCGCCACCCCACAGTGCTGCGGAGCTCCGATTTGGAGCCGAAGCTCTGCAGCAGAGCAGAGCGGACCCTAGGCGGATCGAGGCGGAGCGGGCAGAATCCTCAACTTGCAGATCGGCAGCGGAGCGGAGTGGGGGGTCCGTGCACAGCCCTACTTGATTCTATAGTTACTCAAATTGTCTCAGGTGCATATCAACAGCACCATTTTAATTATCCATTAAAATGGTTCTGCTAAGAGTTCATCTGTCGCTTAGACCTTCTCATTCATTCATAATCTATAATGGACAACTAATGTAATATCTTGTTTTCCATCAGGCTCAGTTCATGCAACCATGAACATGAACTAGTGCTGGGCAGAAAATATGGTTCATTCTTATTCCGAAGATACTTCTATGATACCATTCCATTGCTTGACTGAAACAGGTTTTCTGACGAATTTACTATTTCAATAATGTATGCAAGAATAGAAAATCCTGTTAAATCCTATTGCCCAACCCTAGTAATCTGAACTCCTTATAAATCTCCAATTAATTCTATGATCTATGCCTAATCATGATATGATTTTCATTTCTTATTCGAACGTATTCATAACTAAGGTGTCAAATGAAATCCATCTAAGAAATGTCACTCCTCAGATCTAAACTCCTAACACTTCTATCACATTCCTCAGAAAGCATCTATTCCAGTGCCTCCAAATTTCTCCTTTTCTCTTAGGTTGAATTCAGTGGCAAGTTGGCACCTTGAGAATGTCAATTTCCACAGCCCAGTTGGAGGATTTTGCTAGTTTTGTTGAAACTTTTGCACCTGGGATGTCTGGAGTTTTTACCTAAGGAGGAATATTTGTGAAGGTCTCCAAATCACGCCAACTTAGACAGCAGAATAAAGCTCTAATGTGACATTACTACATTCACATTTTGTAAATATAGCATTTACCTGCAACAGTCAAACAGCGACCTGTGTATTTCCTTATAGCCTTGTGTTATTATAATCAACAGCAAAACAAAGTTACTCCTCTTTAACTAATTAGTGTAATTGTGAACTCAGATTCTTCTTCTTCATCATCATCATCATCATCATTTCACTGAGGTAATGTCTGAAGAACCGCTTACTTTCCCCCTCACATTAAATTATGTGATCATTAATGTGTAATTGTCATGTCTACAGAAGCTTACACACTGAAAGTTCAATGTCTACTGATAACTAAGGTTAAGATTTTATGTAATTTTGTTGGCTTGCTGTTTGTCAGTGCAAACCTTAAGATGAATTTTGAGATGAGTTGTTGTTTTTCCCTTAATTTTATTACAACTTTTTTATTATCAGCCTTCTCCTGCAACAGAAGAAGAAACTTCAGGGCAATGTACATAAACAATTTGTGCATTGAAGCCAAACATTTCCCCTCTAGAAACATTGCTAGGCTGGCCAGATCACATTACGCCAGTCCTTTTACAACTTCATTGGCTGCCAGTCCAGATCCGGGCCCAATTCAAAGTGTTGGTATTCACATTTGAAGACCTAAACAGTTTGAGGCCAGGTTATTTGAAGGAACGCCTCCTCCTCCTTTCATCGCCAGCTGAAGACCTTTTTATTCTCTCAGTATTTTAACATTTAATTTTAACTTAATTAATTTTACTGTTCTAACACTGTATTTTAATCTTATATCAATTTTGCTACGTGGTTTTATCCTGGTTGGGCTTTTTATACTCTATTTTGTATTTGTGCTTTTAACCTGTTGGTTGTTTTATTATGGTTTTAATTTTTGTGAACCGCCCAGGGAGCTTCGGCTATTGGGCGGTATAAAAATGTAATCAAGAAATAAATTACCTCCATGTTCTTTCCACAAATTGTTTTATGCTTTTATCAACGGTTTTCAAGTCCACAGACCTTCTTTTTTTTAATCTTTGAGAAAGGTAATTAAGGGCCAAACTTTACTCTTGTTTACATTGGTGTAACTCCTGATCCATGCATAGCCACAGAAAACTCACTCAGAAGAGATACCTGGCATACACCAATACAGGATAATCTAGGCATTTAATCATCAGAAAAGCAAGCAACAATGAAACAATAAACACTAACATTTATGTGGCCCTTCTCCTAAGTAATGCAAATGCTTTGTGTACATTATCAGAACAATCCTCACCACAACCTTGTTTTGTAGGCCACTATTATCATCACCAAACTGCACATTACAGTGAAGCAGCTGAGTGACTCATTAGATTATGTCTCAGTTGGTATTTGAACTAAAGATATTTTAACTCTCATCTTGTGCCCCTAACTGCTATTGCCAATGCCCTTTCTTTTAATCTGCATTCTTCTGCTTTCACCTGTTGTCTTTCTGCCTGCGTGCCTGGTCTTGTCTTTCCCCTTTCCAAAGCACAATTTGACCATTGTTGTACTAATTCTATTTCAAGCACATTTGATGCAAAAACTTGTAACCAGAGGGAGACTTCAGCAGTGGCCTATTTCTTCTGCAAGGTAAGTTTCTAGTCATCCACACTTTCCATCAATTCTGATCCAGAGCAAAAACCACCACCTTCTTCACCTAGGTTTGAATCTGGCATCCATCAGTCAGCGCTTTGTAACCCTAACGTTTCTCTAGTATCGCAGTCCGATTTGAGCAGCAGCCTATGAACCAGCCGCTACATGTTCAAAGTCTTGTATGTGATTAAAGGAGTCACTGCAAGAGACAATGGGCATTCTGGTTTCTTTGTGATACTAAGATCAGCTTCTTTACACATGATTTTTTCCAGGTAGTTTCTTCCTCTGCCTTTCTACTACATTTCATTATACAACCACTAGATTCCACTATGGTAAAGCGGAATTGCACAATTACACAAGTCTCTCATTCCAATATTTCTAAATAACACCAGGCTTTCTTGTTAGGACCTCTGTCCTTAAAGCAACAGAAGGGACGTATGAGAATTTCATTTCAGTTTGCTAAACATCAGAATGTGCCCCATTCACACCCCCAAATGGGAACATGAACACATTCTTTGGGCAAAGCTCATTCTCCCATCCCTAAGCCTGAGGTCACATAGGAAGAAACACTGACGGATCCAAAATAAAAAAATAAAAAAATAGCATCTTACCACTTTTCTGAGGATAGCACAGGGCAACATTGGGCGTAGATAGCTTTCTCCATGAACGTTTGGTGGTCGTTGCTATGATTTGACCAGCAGAATCCATGTCCAGGAAGTGGACTTAACAGTGCAGTCCTACGCCTATTCCTCCCAGGTAAGTCCTACTAGGTCTTACTCCCAGGTAAGAGCTCATAGGATTGAGATTTTAAGAACTGTTCTTCTGGCCTTAAGTCAGAAGAGCAGAGGAGCTTCTCCCACGGGACGGTGTAAAAGCCGGAACGGAACGGAACAGGCCGGAACAGCCCCATTATATTAAAAAACCATACCAAAAACAGTGGCATGTGTTAGCAACACTTGAGAACAATATTTTAGGACTAAAACCATACCAATATTATATCACTATTAACCCCAAAACTCCCAAAACGACATCCGGAACAGAATGGGATGGCCGGAACGGCCACTAGGGAATGAGCAATACCAACCAAACTCACCAGTCATGCATAACTAAATGGCAGGGATGCAATAAGCCACAAAAGTTGCCCCGAAACCAAGTTCAGATACCCGTTCCGGGCAAAAAAACGTATTGAGCAAAACGGGCCGTAACGGCAGCTTCCGAATAAGGTAAGTGAACCAAACTCACCAGATGCACTTGACAAGGTGGGGCAAATATAGAAAGCTCCAAAAGTTGCCCCGAAACCACGTTCAGATACCCGTTCTGGGCAAAAAAAGTGCTTTCTATATTTGTCCCACCTTGTCATGTGGATCTGGTGAGTTTGGTTCACTTATCTCATTGGGAAGCTGCCGTTACGGCCCGTTTTTGCGCAATACGTGTTTTTGCCCGGAACGGGTATCTGAACGTGGTTTCGGGGCAACTTTTGGAGCTTTCCATATTTGCCCCACCTAGTTATGTGCATCTGGTGACTTTGGCTCACTTATCTCATTGGGAAGCTGCCGTTACGGCCCATTTTGCGGAATACGTGTTTTTGCCCGGAACGGGTATCTGAACGTGGTTTCGGGGCAACTTTTGGAGCTTTCTATATTTGTCCCACCTAGTTATGTGCATCTGGTGAGTTTGGTTCACTTACCTCATTGGGAAGCTGCCGTTACGGCCCGTTTTGCGCAATACGCGATTTTGCCCGGAACGGGTATCTGAACGTGGTTTCGGGGCAACTTTTGGAGCTTTCTATATTTGCGCCACCTTGTCAAGTGCATCTGGTGAGTTTGGTTCACTTACCTCATTGGGAAGCTGCTGTTACGGCCCGTTTTGCGCAATACGTGTTTTTGCCCGGAACGGGTATCTGAACGTGGTTTCGGGGCAACTTTTGGAGCTTTCTATATTTGCCCCACCTAGTTATGTGCATCTGGTGAGTTTGGCTCACTTATCTCATTGGGAAGCTGCCGTTAAGGCCCATTTTGCGCAATACGCGTTTTTGCCCGGAACGGGTATCTGAACGTGGTTTCGGAGCAACTTTTGGAGCTTTCTATATTTGTCCCACCTTGTCATGTGCATCTGGTGAGTTTGGTTCACTTACCTCATTCGGAAGCTGCCGTTACGGCCGGTTTTGCGCAATATTCGTTTTTGCCCGGAACGGGTATCTGAACGTGGTTTCGGGGCAACTTTTGTGGCTTATTGCATCCCTGCCATTTAGTTATGCATGACTGGTGAGTTTGGTTGGTATTGCTCATTCCCTAGTGGCCGTTCCGGCCATCCCATTCTGTTCCGGATGTCGTTTTGGGAGTTTTGGGGTTAATAGTGATATAATATTGGTATGGTTTTAGTCCTAAAATATTGTTCTCAAGTATTGCTAACACATACCACTGTTTTTGGTATGGTTTTGTAATATAATGGGGCTGTTCCGGCCTGTTCCGTTCCGTTCCGGCTTTTACACCGTCCCGTTTTCAAACCGTTTTCAATGTGTCATGTCCTGCTTGGTGTAGATCTGGCCTTGGTGGGCTCCAGTTGGGCCATAGGTCCATGTGGAACCACCAGACCATGCCCTCTGATGACCTCAGTGATTGGGCATGTACGTAAGGGAGAAGGCTCTCACTCAGGTATCCTGATCCCAAGTGGGCTTCAAACATGATTACCAAAGTGTAAAACCTGGCCCAGTAGCAAATAGAAGCCAGTGCAGTTCCCTCAGCAAAGGCAGCACATGCTGAAATGGAGCAGCTCCTGTAAACAGGAGAGGAAGCAGTTCGCAAACCAGCCAGAGCTGGTAAAAGGCACTCCAATCTGCTGCTATGGCTATTTGGGCCTCCAGTGCCAATGATGGCTCCATGAGCATCCCCAGACTATGAACTTGATCTTTCGCTGGGGGTGCAATCTCATCCCCATATATTAAAAGTGGGGTGAAGAAATTGGAGGTTGAAGTCAGGTGACAGAGTTGATAATCCATAATAGGTGTATGAGCTCTTGACATGTTCTTCTTTTGCCCACACAATAAAATGATAGTAGGGTTATCTGCAATGAATGGAGTTCATAATTCTACAGAGGAACTATGAGCACATAAAGATGACCAAACTACATTGGTATGATCCTGCCACGTGGCAAGGTAAGGAGAATTTTAACTCCCATCCGGGGCAGATGTGGGGTATGATTGTGGTACAATCTATTGAAGTGTGATTGTCTGTATTCACCCACAGTGAAAAATAACAAATTGATACATGGATATAGATGGGAGTGTTCCAAGGAATAATCTATTACACAGTGTAAACATTTGGAAAGATTATTATCTGTATCATCCTGTCAACTCAGAAGGAGAATTTTACTGCACAACGGGTAAAAGATGTGGTAAAATCAGTTCAGAATTTGCTGTATTTATACACTAGAAACCCATGCACATAACAACTAGGTTGGAGTGAATTTCATTAAGGAACCAAGCATTAATTTGTAGATTCATCAACCAAAGTGTTAATTAGCGGGAGTCAATTTTTATCAATGAAGGAAAATGTTAATGGGCCTGCAAATAAAGGGCACACTTGCTTGTTTTTTCGAGGCTATTCTGATTCTGCTGTGTTATTCTAATAGGGAATGAAAGAGACCATATTAAAAATGGCTTTTCTTTCTTACAATGGTGGTCATTCTGCAACATGTTTATTAAATTGTCAGGGTGCATACAGGGATATTTTTTTTTAGCAAAGACATGACTCACTGCATTTTCGGCACATGTGCAACCTTCTCTTGACTGAACTCAGGAGAAATGTATTCTTCTGGTATTCAACAAAGACTGGATACTAACAGTACTGATTAGTTGGCTGGGCATTGTGTCAATCATAAAACAACCTTCCTTCTTCCTGACTTGACACCATCCAAAGCAATTTTTAGAGTGTAACAAACCTTTAAGAAAAACCAAGCACTGAGCAATTCTTTTTGCAGGAGAATCCCTTGGAAATGAAAAGAAAGCAGTCAGCATACCTGAAACGGAGGAGCAGTGTTGGATTCAGACACTGAATACATATCCTCAGAAAAGCAGAAGAGTGGGACAGAACTCATCCTGTAGCACATTTGAAGGTTTGAAACTTTTGTTATCTTATGAGCTCCATCACATCTATTTTCTCCCCTTGTTTGCCTCCTCCATTTAATAAGTGTGGCAAGCATTCCTCCCTTTCATGATCCTCACTATACCGGTGAACTCTCTTTTCACTTGTTTGCTCTGCCACTGTGCCCCACCTCACCCCTTCTCTTTCCTCCTCCAGTTCATTGGTTCTTGTGGTTGATGGACATTGTGATCAAGTGGCAACCTTCCCGCCTTGGTCATTGGAGCTCCTATGGAAATTAATCAAAATGCTTATAAATTCCTCATGTTTAAAGATAAAGAGATAAAACTCGGGACTGTGAGGGCTTTAGACATGCCAAGTTTGAATCAGATTGGTTCATCCTGTGATTTTTTAGGCATTTTTAATTTCCTTCCCATTAACACCCACACATCTCTCCGATTCTGCACAGGGGTGCATTAAGGCAGAATCGCGGGGCTGTGGATGGGTGTGGGTGTGTTCAATGGAGCTGGTTGATTGCCTGGGCTTGATTCTCTTACTCAAGAGTAAATCCCATTGATTTCAAATGCATATACATCTAAGTCATACTAAAATCTGATGCATGCTTACCTTTGAGTAAACCCCATTTAAAAGAGAGAGACTTGCTCATGAGTAAACAGAAGAAACACCTCAGAAGTAAGCATGAGGTTGCAGAGCACTTCTTTCCAGTTTGTTGTTTTAGACTTTTCAAAAAAGCTTCTGAGTGACCACACTATTAAAAGTCAGTGCTATATGTGTTTACTCAGAAGTAAGTCTCTCTCTATATTTGGAAGATGCTGAATGGCTTTGATATTGACAACTGTGGCTAACAAAATGATGAAAGAGATGAAAATTGGAGGACTTTAGCCACATTAAGTTTAAACGGATCTGTTCATGCCTTGATTTTATGGAATTTTTAAAATAGAAATTAACAAAAATGCATAATTTTTACAGATACAGAGATGAAACTTGGCACTGTGATACCTCTTAAGGAGGATTTTAGCCATGCCAAGTTTGAATCAGATCTATTCATGCCTTGATTTTTAGGAATTTTTTAATCCCCCTAAGCCATTCTCCTGATACTCCATGAATCCGAAATTTCACCTATTTGCATTTCTGGAGGATCTGTTTTCCTTTACTTTGATAATGCACAGCTGTATATCTCCAGTTCATAAAAATAGAGATCTGCTGGGGTCTTCAGGGACATGGGCTCCTTCCCTCCTCCCCTTGCTCTGGCTTTGTTGTCTAGGGATTTACTAATTTAACATTTCATTGGCTGGGCTCCATTTCTGCGGGCAATGAAGGTGGGGTTGGAGCAGTAAAAAGTCCATTCAACAGACTAAGCACAAGTCCATTTGTTTAATGTGGCGTGGTGGAGAAGGAGAACCACACTGCCCTCCCCTTTTGTCAGCAAGAGTCTATTCAAAGCACACACACACACAACAAAGGAAAAAGTGAGAGGACAGAAATACATGGTGGCTTAAGGGCACATTAAATCCGCTTGGGGAAAATAATCTAGAGTTTCCCAGCACCAAAATAATATGCAAAATGCAGGAAAAGAGGTGCAGGACAGGGACGACGTCATGTGAGTCCTGTGCTGCAATATCAGATGTGGTAAGAGCACGATAAACCACTGGTGTGATGGAGCCCTGTAAGTCCTTCAGTATATTGAAGTTTTAGGCAGATGCAATATACTTAAATGTAGGGGATTAATTAGTTGATCAATTCATTTAAAGACAGATTATTGGTTAGGTAAACACTTTTAATTAGTTGACAGCCTTGGGTTTTAGATCTTGGCTGTTTATATGCCAGATGGTGCTGCCATTATGTTCCATTTCATTCCAAATATTAAAAGTTTTTCTACTCGTAAACTAGCCAGGGTAGGAGGGGGAACGAGACCCTTTTAGAGCCAGTGATTACTTTGCTGCCCTTCGTCCAACAAAGATGACATAGCAACGCATAATGGTTTGTGTTTTTTTAAACAAAAGTGATTATCCATACTGCCGTTCAGGCTTTGGAACAGGGCTGAGACATGATATGGTTTTTATCAGGAACTGAAATGCAGCATTACCAAGTAAGCAGTAAATTATGTCTAAAGTAATTAAACAGCACTGAAGCAGAGGAGTGGAGAAGAAATTGGATGGGGAGTGAGGGTGAATGAGAGAGATTCTCCCTAAGCATTTTGATCAGGCAGTTAGTTGTCATCTACCATGAAAAAAGAGACGAATTCAGCAGTACTTAGCAGTTCAAGACAGAATGATTCCTTCTTTTTAAAGGAGTGAATACAGCACAATTGTGATGATTTGTACCAAACTGAATCTCAAGAGTGCACCAAAAATGAATATGTTAAACTGAATGTCTAAAAATAAGATCCATATTTCCCTTTTGGGACATATACCAGTGATGCTGACAATTGCATTTACAATATAATATTGTGTTTTCCTCCATAAATTTATGGCAGGTGGAGAGCTTTAGGATTCTAACTATGTCCCTTGCACTGCTAGAAACTAAAAACTGGTAGACACACTAGCGTTGGGACTGCTGTGACAACCATGGGGCTCTCCCAACATGTCATCGTCCAAACACATGTGGTGAGATTAGGGATGCGTGAGAATTTTGTTTCAATTCAGTTTTGCATATAATTTACCAAAATGTGCAAAGTTCTCTATATTCAGGACAAAATAAACTTGAGATCTTTAAAAAATCAAATGTTGTTGCTTAGCTCACAAAAGCATGGGCTTGATTCCCCGTGTATTTGACTATGATAGTGCTAAATTAGGGTTAAGGATTTACTAAAATCACAAATTTCGTATTTGTGGGATCAAGCAAAACTGACAGATTTGGCCTTCCTGAGTGGGGTACATTCTTAACAGGGCTGTCGTGAGCTGGGGTTGGAAGGTTTCTTTTAAATGCCCTTGTTGTGGTTGGATCACTTCCTGCTGACACTGAGACGAGTAGAGCAGCCATTCCTCTCTGCAGGGTTGGGAACCTATTACAGCAGTCCACCACTGGAGATTTACGAAATCTGTTGGATTCCAGGGGCTGGGTGGGGGTTCCTGTTGGTACGGCCGGTGTGCCTATTGGTGTGCCTCCTTTTTTGGAATGTGGAGATTTGGGTGGGTGACACAGTAGCTCCAAACTGTCCTCTCTTGCAGAGCAGGGCCTGACTGGCTCTCTAATATACTGGAGAGCTGAGGATGATGAAGGAGGTAAAGAGACAGCTAGAACACAAGTGGTGGAAAACGCACTGCGAGTCTGATCATAGTAAGAGCTTATCAAAACTACTTTGTGGCAGTAATGACAATGAAGAGGCCGTTCTTCTGCAACACCATTGCATCCTCACAGTCCAGTCCAGTCCAGTGGTCATAGTACTAGTATCCAGCTTTTCTGGGTGGTTTGGGACCTCTTCTGCATTCTGTCCAACTCAGGATGTGAAGAACCTCACAGGGGCATGCTGTGACCCAGCCTTCCCCAACCTTCACATGGGACCAGTTTGTTTCCAGGCAGTATTCAAAATCCTGTAAAATATCTTTGTTTCAGGGCAATTTTGACTTTTAAAGCCCTAAATAGTTGGGGTCAGGGTACCTGAAAGACCATGTACTCTCATGTGATCCTGCCTGGCTGTAAAGATTTGTGGAAAGCCCAGGTCTGTGTACTCTGAAGGAGAGTGAAAAGACTTGTGAGTGGCTACCAATAATAAGGATTGTCCCAGTGGGATTGTTAGGGCACTTAAAAGATTTGGAGCAGAGGCCCATAGATGATGCAAATCTGCATAAAATTTGATTAGGCTAACATATATATGGAAATTTAGAAATACTTACTAGGACATCTCCCCTGCTCCAGCATCCCTGAGTGCCCCCTGCCTTATCAGGGTAACTGTTTGTGCACGGAGTTCTAATGTTCAAGGAAACACAATTGGATCATGCCTTCATATCTTGTTGCTCAACACAGGGAGGTTCAGGTTGGCACTTTGGAGGCAGCAGGCTGGTGCACACAGGGAAACCGGGGGTGGGGCAGAGGGTGTGACTTAATCTTCCTGCACAGTTTTCACACATGTGCATAGGAATGCATGCACACACATACACACACACACACACACACACACACACTTGGGATTAATGGGAGGGGAGGCTAAAAGCCTCTTCCTCACCTGCAGCCATCCCAGCTGATTCTGGGACATTGGGTGAGCCTACGCCTCTTCCATGCAGTGACCCTGATCAGGACTGCTGCTTCCTTGCTGCTATTAGCTGAAATCTTAGCTGCTTTGGGTTTACTACATCTGCTGCTTTTGGCAGCAGCAGCACAGGAATTTCTGGCCGGCTGTGGGAAAGTGGGTGGGGCTCCCACAGTCTGCACAGTGTGTGTGTGTGTGTGTGTGTGGTGTGCATGCAGCCAGTGGGCCTCAGGTTGCCCATGCCTGGCTTACATCTTACTAGGAAAGATGCCATGGGGCCAGGACATGCTGACGCCTTCCCAGCTACTAGGCTGCTTCTTCCTATCATCAGCTTTCCCCCCAAATGATGCAGAGCACACATGTGACTGGGAGCCCCAGCCAGTGTGGAAAGGATGAGCATCACTGTTGATTTTCCCCTAGAAATGCTCCATTGGTCCACTTTGCAGTGGAGAAACAGCATCCTGGGCCCCAAGACTCATGTTTGTTGATGAAGATCAGGTTCCACCACACCAGTTATAAGAAAATAATTGTCAAGGTGAGCTCTATGGAGCGAAAACAATTTTTCACACACACACACACACACACACACACACACACTATATATAGATTCATTTTTATTTCTTCTTTGTGGTTAAAGACAGAAACTCCATTAGGAGCTCTTGAAACATACCACTATGTTCTGGGATATGGTATTCAATTACCATCATAATTAATTGTCTTGGAAAGAAAACCATTTGCTAGTTAATTTGCTAAAATAACAAACTATAAAAGCAACTGAGGTGGTAGTTCAGCAAATCTGCGTAAATCATGGCCTTGCTCTGACTACTGCTCACTAGCAAATGGAGATGAGGGTTCCTGACAGACCGTCTCTAGGGGCACTCGTTCGTTTTGGGGCGAATGGGGAAATGGGACTAATAAGCCCCTTTTGTTCATCCATCATCCATCACGAGATACACACCCTATACCTAAATGGCTCCCAAATTAGCAGCTATGCTTTCAGCACAGTTTCTGCTTTTCAGTTTTGATTTTTCAACAAACAGCAGATTAGGTGAAGCTTGGTCCAATGGAGGAGAGAGAATGAGAAAGAGTAAAGGGAAATGGGGACACTTAACTCTTTGATCTTTAATTCAGATACATCCTAGCAAAATGTCCATCAATCTGATGTATCTTCACACAAGCACTGGCAACTAGAAGAGTGTTATGGAGGAAAGCAAGACAGAAACGCAATCTAGTTCCTTATTAATTCACACCGCAGTGCCTTCACTTTTTAGCAAGAGAGCTACAGAAACATTTGTTCTCTGTTTGCATTTGTTTGGTAAAAACAGTTCCTCATCTCTTTCCATTTGCATTGTTGTTCTTGTTGTTATTGCACATAAAACTTTTCTTAGCTCCATTAAGAAAAAAATAGGTGAAAAATACCATGAATATTACAATCTAAAAGATGACATACAAAAGAAAAAAAATACAGGAGGGGAGAGGAAAATAACCCAATTCAGGGACCAAAACTATCCAGTTATATAGAATTGCCACTGAGGAGACAGTTCTGGGGATAGCGCATTTTATGTTTTAGATTTACTTCACCTCTTCTGATTTTTATACTCAGTGTGTTTGGTGGGGAGAAGGGTTCTATTTACCCCCTTTCCCCACCTGATTTATAGCATCAACCTTTTCCCTACAGGGTGGACCGTTTTGCGACTGCCTGCCCACCTAAGCACCAACCTAAACCCATGCTGGGAAACTGGGCACTAAAAGTTCTAAGGGAGCATCTCTAGCCCCTCAACTTGATGAGCACAGGAGGGAAGTGCATTGATCTTATTCTCTGCTGTATGTAGAAATCAGCTCTGCTCCATCAGTGTTACATGGTGGAGCCAGCCATCCTTAAAACGCATTTTATCAGTGCCAGGGGGAAAATACTTCTGGGTTGGGGGGTGAGGTGGGTAGAACCAACGTCATCAATAAGAGAGAGCTTGTGAACTGCCCTTCTCCAGGCTCCACTGAACAGAGAGAGGCTTACTAAAATGGGGTTTACTCAAAGGTAAGCATGCATGGGATTTTAGTATGACCTGGATGTAAATGCAAATAAAATCAATGAGAAGGAAAATCAATCCTTCACACTGGTGGACTATCAGGAAAAGGGTTTAAGAGGAAATTTAAAAATTCCTAAAATAACAAGGGAAGAACTGATCGGATTCAATCTTGGCATGGCTAAAGCCCTCCTTAAGAGCTATCACTGTGCCAAGTTTGATCCCTTTATGTTTAAAAATATACAAATGTAAGCATTTTTTGTTAATTTCCATTTTAAAAATTCTTTAAAATCAAGGGATAAACTGATCTGATTCAAGCTTTGGGTGGCGAAAGCCCTCCTTAAGAGCTATTACCATGCCAAGTTTGATTACCTTCACACAAGAAATTACTTAAAACTAATCTGCCCACCCTTTGAAACAAGCAAACCAAACCTTTGCTCCTCCTCCCCTGTAAACCTTTCCCAAGGGGCAGGGCGGGAGATTTCACCAGCATAGTAACACTCCAGGTAAAAAGACACATGAGCTGAAAGAGTGTAAACGCACAGACGTGAAAGGGCCCAGCACTCAACTCGCTAAGAGAATGAAGGGGGAAACCGTGGATGAAAACTGGATGAAAAAAGGAGGTGTGATGGAGCTCAAAATCTCCCTCCAGAAATGCACAGTTTACGTAAACTGGAGATGCACAGCTATGCAAGAACAATGTGAAAAATAGAAGCTCCCTCCAGAAAAGTGCTGGTATTGACATTTAAAGCCCTAAACGGTTTGGGGCCAGGTTATCTGAAGGAACGCCTCCTCCCATATGTACCTACCCGGACCTTAAGATCATCTACAGGGGCCCTTCTCTGTGAGCCCCTGCCAAAGGAAGGAGGAGGGCTTTCTCCGCTGTGGCACCCCGGTTGTGCAACGAGCTCCCCAGAGAGGTCCGCCTGGTGCCTACACTGTACTGCTTTCGTCGCCAGCTGAAGACCTTTTTATTCACTCAGTATTTTAACACTTAATTTTAACTTAAATTTAAATTTTACTGTTTTAACTCTGTATTTTAATCTTATATCAACTTTGCTGTGTGGTTTTATCCTGGTTGCGCTTTTTATACTGTATTTCGTAATTGTGTTTTTAACCTGTTGGATGTTTTTTGTGGTTTTAATTTTTGTGAACCGCCCAGAGAGCTTCGACTATTGGGCGGTATAAAAATGTAATAAATAAATAAAATAAATAAATAAGAAAAGCACAGTTTCTGATATGGATTGGGGTGAACTAATGTGGCAGAGAAGCAAAGTAAGGCGGCATCAGTGCTATGATAATCGAACAGGCTAGGAAAAGGAGTGATGGGGGAAAGAGAAGGGCCAGCCCCACGGCCAGAGAGCTTCAGCTATTGAGTGGTTTAGAAATGCAATAAATAAATAAATAAATCTTGAGAGCACCCCACCAGCCCAATTTTACCATTTCCAGCACACTATCACTGAGTTATAGCTTCCTAATCTATTTACCCCAAGCTAATTAACACATCAGAGAAGTGAAGTAGGCAGCAATAAGGAAGCACCCTAATTATGACTCTCAGTGGAACGGGAGAAGAAGTGATGTCCCAGGGTTGGGGTGGGCTGCAGCCAAGAGATGCCCAGCCCAGCACCCTTCTCCCTATCTTTCCTGCAGGTGAGAAAGCAGAGGTGGGGAGCCACGGTTATTCCGCAGAGAGGCGCGAGGTGAGTCAGGGGCTTCCCAGCCACACACCACTGCCCTACCCTGGGCATGTCTCCTCATGAGGAAAGCCCCCCCATCCCCAAGGGCCTGGCTCACCGGGAAAGGTGCATGGGGGCTTTGCCTCACCCTGCACTTCTGGAGCACTGAGGGCACAGATTTGGGCTCCCGTGGATGAGGCGGTCTGAGCAGGTCTCATGTGAGCGTGTGTCCATGTGCATGAAACAGGCCCACAAAAGGCACCGACCAGGCAACTTACTTTTCCACTGTGCGCCTGTCCAGCGCACAGCTCCAGGTCCTGGAGCTGTGACCTGGACAGGCGTGCAGTTGGGAGGTAAGTTGCCTGGCAGCAGGCAAGAAGGGTCGGGGGGCGAGACAAGCCATGGCGCCCATTTGGAGTGGCTGCATCTTTCTTGGGGGTGTGCAAGGAAGGGGGCGAAGGAGGCCATGGAGAGAGGGGTTGTGAGAGGGGGCAGAGGGGAGGGGGCCATTTCCAGAGGGCCTGGATGGAAAATGTTCTTCCCTGCCACCCTGCTTTCCCTTCCTCCACTCCAAACCCAATCAGAGCCATTAGTGTTGCAGAGAAGGGCATGATGTGCTTTCCCAACCCCACTGCTCCAATCGGGGGCATGGGGGGGGGGGAAAGGCCCCAATTGGAGCAGGGAGGGCGGGAAAGTGTGATGTTCCCTCCTTCCCTCCAATCAGAAAGAATATTCAATAAATGAATTAATGTTCCATAACGTTTACCTTAAAAAAAGCTCCCTGGGGGGCACACCCTAATGAAATGTGCTACACACACCTATGGTCTATTTACAGATCAGCAGAGATACTACCATACTGCTCCCATCACATTTTAAAAGTTTTGTTTCTTATACAGTTTCTGTGAAGCAAGGACCTTCGTTTCGCTTGGGCCTTAGACTATGTAGCATACCGAGCCTAATGGTTTATCCACACACACATACACAATGACAGCAAAGCAGAAATGCATACATGAAAAGGAGCAGATGCAGTGTGTGGTAACCTAGAGGTTCATCCCACGTACACTTTTGTTCTGGTTTACCCCCAAATTATCCCATTTTGGTTTTATAGTGCTTATATAGTATATAAAAACTTGTAAACTTACACCTCTGCTATAGCGCATTGCGGAGATCCATTGAGGTTTACTCACACATGTAGTTATCCCCACCCCCCGGATCTTCTGTGTACCTCCTCCTACCCTTTATTGGTTGTTTGAAGTGGGGACAACTCCCCCTCGGACAACAGGGATTGGGATTTGCTTCTCTTGTTACTGAACACCAAAGCAGAACATTACATAAGAGTGCAGTCAACTCTTTTACGTGCTTACTCAGTAAATAAATCCCATTGAGTTCAACAGAATGCACCCCCTTTGAAACTGCACCCACAAAACAGTGCAATGAAACGATGTTTCAAAATACATGTTAAAGTTTGAGCATTGTGTTTTCACATGACTGGAAGAACCAGACTTTCCGCACACCATAATATTTCGCTACGAGGAGCAGAAGAACCGCAATCACAGCAGGACATAGTCAACATCATCGGAGTCCTTTGCAGGGAAAGCAGACTATAACGTCCGCATTAACTCAATTGCATAGAATTCGCTGCAGCAGCACAATTTAAGGCTGGTGGGATGAAGCCTCTAGGTGCAGCAGGAGAGGGTGTGTGGCCTGCCTATGGCAGACTGTATGCTCAAGCTAAATTGTTTTATTCTTCTGTATTGTAAAGGATATATAGGAGTAAGGCATCTTGGTGCAATTAAAGAGGCACTGTGAAGACTACAAAGCACAGTGTATTCACCAAGAGCTCTTTAACATTGGTTCAGTCTGGTTGGCTTGACCTTATGTGCTCCCAATGTGTTTGTTTTATTTTAAGGGACTTTATTTTCCATTTTTGCAAGCTCAATGGGAAATCTAACATGCAAAAGCCAATGCTCAACCCTGTCAAGCTAACAGCAGGTCAGCATGCCTCATGTCTGTTTGTACTGAGGCATCACAAATTCTTTTTCTGGTGTGTAGAGATAAATGTGGTTAAGGATACTCTTCCTAGCATTTAGCATTTTGGAGATCAGTCTGTCTCCATTCAAATAAAGAGGAATTTGGCTGCTAATTTCAATGGGAGTTTGTAGCAATAAGGTATGATATTCCTATGTTATGTCATTATGTGGACACAATTGTATATGCCTTCTACTTTTATGACTGTTGTCAGTACGAGTCTTCACACATCGTCAGTATAACAGCACTTACAAAGTTTCTGAACTCAGACTATTCTATTTCTTTTCTAATTTTACACTATCATTTGGGCATCTCCAACCACTTTTCTACAGGTGAATGTCTAAGCTCTTCACAGGTACTCGTGTTTCTGTAGCCTGCTCTGCTTGTGAGGAACAGTGAATTGGTGCACTAATCTAACTCAGTCGTTAGAAGAGGAATAGACACTCCAGTCCTTTGCCTAAAACTAGGTACAGGGAAATATCACCTCTAACAGAAAAGAAAACAATGGAGCAGCACTTCTTCTCATAACCCCTTCTTCCAAAATCCTTCCCTTCCTCAGAATCAATTCTGTTACTAGTCTGAGAATAAGAACATAAGAAGAGCCCTGATGCTGGATCAGACCAAGGGTCCATCTAGTCCAGCACTCTGTTCCCACAGTGGCCAGGCAGCCATCGGCTAGGGCACAACAAGCAGGACATGGTGCAACAGCACCCTCCCACCCATGTTCCACAGCAACTGGTGCACACAGGCTTACTGCCTCAAATACTGGAGATGGCACACAACCATCAGGGCTAGTAGCCATTGATAACCTTTGCCTCCAGGAATTTATCCAACCCCCTTTTAAAGCCATCCAAATTGGTGGCCGTCACTACATCTTGTGGTAGTGAGTTCCATAATTTAAATATGCACCATGTGAAGAAGTACTTCCTTTTATTTGTCCTGAATCTCCCACAAAAAAACAGCTTCATGGAATGACCCCATTGGGTTCTAATATTTTGAGAGAGGGAGAAAATGTCTTTCTATCCACATTCTCCATACCATGCATAATTTTGTACACCTCTATCATGTCTCCCCTAAGCCTCCTTTTTTCCAAGCTAAACAATCCCAGTAGATGTAACTTTTCCTCATAGGGGAGATGCTCCAGCCCCTTAATCATTTTAATTGCCCTTTTCTGCACTTTTTTTTCAGCTCTATAATAACCTTTTTTAGGTGTGATGACCAGAACTGTACACAGTACTCGAATTGTGTTCGCACCATAGATTTGTATAAAGGCAGTACTATCCTGGCCCTCCTCTGTGTGACAACCTTTCAAGTATTTGAAGAGTGCTCTCATATCTCCCCTCAAGCTTCTCTTCTCCAGGCTAAACATGCCCAGTTCTTTCAGTCTCTCTTCATAGGGCTTTGTTTCCAGACCCCTGATCATCCTGATTGCCCTCCTCTGAACACGCTCCAGCTTGTCTGCATTCTTCTTGAAGTGTGGTGCCCAGAACTGGATGCAATACTCAAGAAGGGGTACTAACCCGGGCCGAATAGAGAGGAACCAGTACCTCACGTGATTTGGAAGCTATACTTCTATTAATGCAGCACAAAATAGCATTTGCCTTTCTTGCAGCCATATCGCACTGTTGGCTCACATCGACCTGTCCACCACATTCCCACGACCTCTTTCTTGTTTGGTCACCGCCACAGATCCCATTAGGTTTTACTTCAAGTTGGGGTTTTTTGCCCCAACGTGCATCACCTTACACTTGCTTACATTGAACCGCATCTGCCATTTGGATGCCTGCTCTCCCAGCTTGGAGAGATCCCTTTGGAGCTCTTTACAATCCCTTTGTGTTTTAACAACCTTAAATAATTTGGTGTCGTCGGCAAACTTGGCCACTTCACTGCTCACTCCTAATTCCAGATTGTTTATGAATAAGTTGAAAAGAATTGGTCCCATTACCGATCTCTGTGGGAACCCACTATTTACTTCCCTCCATCGGGAGAATTATTCCTATCTTCTGTTTTCTGTTCTCTAAGCAGTTACTGATCCATAAAAGGATCTCTCCTCTTATTCCATGATTGCTACGTTTGTTCAGGAGTCTTTGTTGGGGGACTTTATAAAAAGCCTTTTGGAAGTCCAAGTATACAATGTCCACCGGATCACCCCTGTCTACATGTTTGTTGACACTCCCAAAGAATTCTAGTAGATACGTGAGAGAGGACTTGCCTTTGAGGAATTCTTCTTGATTCTTCTTTTTCTTCGTTGATTCTTCTTCAGCAGGACTTGCCCTTCTATACGCTTACTAATTTTGTCTTAAATAATGCTTTTAACCAATTTACCTGGAACAGATGTCAAGCTAACCGGACTGTAATTTCCTGGATCCCCCCTGGATCCCTTTTTGAAAATTGGTGTTACATTGTCTGGTACAGCGTCTGAGCTTAGGGACATGTTACATATTTCTGTGAGGAGGTCCGCAATTTCATATTTGAGTTCTTTGAGAAGTCTAGGATGGATACCATCTGGGCCTGGTGATTTATTTGCTTTCAATTTGTCAATAAGGTTGAGAACTTCATCTTTTGTCACTACTATTTGCCTCAGTTCCTCAGACTCCCTTCCTGGAAACATCAGTTCAGAATCCTTTGCCCACCCCAGGGTTTGAGAAGCTAGTTTAAGGGTCTCCAACCTTGAGCCCCATCACATCTAGGTAGAAACGTGTGGATGGAGCTTCTTGTTAGCTTGTTGGGCACATCTGGAATTTTGAGAAAGAGTCATGGGAGCCATCACACGATTCATTTAAGATGGCTGACTGTAAGTAGAGGTTCTAGGCTTCAGTTGTGTATTTATACTACAATAAGCAGTTAAAGTGAATTCCTAAGTAGCTATGTCTGTTGTTTATGGAAGCTAGAAAATACCACTGAATCTCTGTTACAACAAAAAAATGGAGGGTAATGTAACACAATAGGATGTGTTGTTGGAGCCTTGTGGTTGGTCAGCTGTAGACATTACAGAAAATGTAGCACAAAGATCTAGTCAACAAACAGGGACAAAATTCCAAGATTGGAAATGTTAGTTAAAATTCCAGTGGTTTATCTGACATTAACCCAACATTCTCACAACCTGTAACAGAACACATTTGTTTTAAAGCTATAGGTTAGTGTACTATGCCGATATGGCTCAATAGTCTAATGTTATGATCAATCTTAAGAACAATCAAATGAACCAGATAGTTTGCAAGCAAAGACTTTGTTAACAATTTTATACAAAAAACAACAACATTCTTGATCAAGAATAATTCTGTTCAGACACAGTGCCTTGATTTAGCAGTGTAAAAACACCCAATTCTATGGGAAAATGCAGAGAGAGAGAGAGAGAGAAGTTTTGAGATTTGAGAATAGAAGATACTATAAGGGCCACATGATCAGATAATGAGAGGACTTCAGAGAGGAAGTAGGAGACAAAAAAGATGCTCATTTGCCATTCTTGGGGGATAAACTAAAGAGGGAAAACAATCCCCTTTTTGTTTATACTGGTGAGTAACTTAATTTCATTCTTATTTGGAACATGACAAAAAGATGAAAACTAAAATGAAAACAGGTTTTGAATTAGGGTCATTTTTTGTTTAATCAGCCAACATTAAAGCAAAATGAAAATGAAGAATGAAGAGGGATAGCATGCATGATTGATAGGAAATCTTTGAAATCCCATCTTTGTAAACAAAATGGTCACCAGTATGCTCATTGATGGAAATAACTGAAGAATCATTTGGATGACCCCTAACACTAATGTGCAATCAAGACATACTGATAACCTACTCGATAAAATTATTTGATGCTCACTCCAAATGTAGCTATTGCGCTGATGGAGCTGGCCTACACAATTTGCAGGACAATCAGGCCAAATGCAGTCCTCCACTCAGGTATGATGGTCCACTGGGGGCCTGTTAAGCTTCCTGATTTCGCTTCATGCTTGGGATTTCAAAAATAGAATATTATTAATTCCCTAGAAGGTCACGGTTCCTGACTGGTGGGATCCTTTTGGCTTCATTGTGCTGCTCTGCAATATAACTACCATATTTCTTCGATTCTAAGACACACTTTTTCCCCATATAAACATCTCTAAAAATGTGGTGCGTCTTAGAATCGCGGGTATGTCTTAGGATTTTTTTTCTGTTGGTGGTACTGAAATTAGTGTGCATCTTACAATTGATGGCGTCTTATAATCAAAGAAATATGGTATCATAAGCAAAATATGAAGTCCCAGCAATCCTACATTTCATGCAGCAAGTGTGTTTAGTGTGCATGTACTGACATTTCCTGCAAGAAACACATAAAATGTGGATGGCAATGCATGTAAACACATTTTAAACGTACGTGTACAAAAATGTCTGGTAACTCCAATAGTCTATGTGGCAAACATGATACGTGCTTTGTATTGAAATCATGTCAGGTTGACACAAGGGCATTCCTCCATGTTTTGATTTTGAACATTCTCATGCATGAGTTGATGCTTCTTACATCATTTATATTTGATCAAGATTTAAACATGTATAAGAAGAAAAGAGGGCAGACACCATCGTACTATTGCTGCTGTTTGATATTTATGGTGTGTGATGTAGTAGCCGCGGCATCTTTAGCCTTTGAGTCTTCAAATGCTTTTCAAGGCTTTTATTAGAAATAGATTTTTGAAGAGAACAGGGAGTGGAGAGCTTCATGGGTGCCACTGGAGGACTCCATGGGTGCCATGATGCCCAGGGCCACTGCATTGGGGACACCTGCAACAGGATTTTGTTGGTTCTGGTAAGGTGACAGCAATGAAACAAATCTTACAATAAAAATGCCACAACTTAAATAAGGCACTTCCTGATGATCCATTTGATAAACAAGTTTTATATTCACTGTCAGAATACTCTACAAAGAACCTATGAATATTAGTTTGTTCAGTACTCATACATGTAAATGACAGCAAATGACACATTACAATTCTCCAAGTCTTCCTCTGAATCATAACTCCTTCAAATACCACTGCCACCAAACACATTTGTAAGCCCTTAAATGGAGAAATTCACAACATGCATAAACTCTTGATTCAACAGCAGTGGTGCAAGAATATCCATTTGAGTTGCATGGAAGAACGTTTCAGCATCACAAGCATTGCATCATGTTTGCCAGATTTTGTGTCATATCAGTTGAAATTCACTATGAATTTCAGTATTGTTGAAGTATGAAGGGAAGGATACCCCAGTAGGCAATTGCTGGTCACAAATAAGGTAGATGTATCAAGCTGCCATTTCCTTAAGGAGTTTTGTGGAGGTATGTTAACATGATCAGCAGACCTTCTTTTACTGGTTCATAGAGGCGGTGCATTCTTCAATTGGAATGTCTGAAAATGTTGTATGTACATTACCTGAATATGCATTTCCTGCAGCAATAGCTAATTCTTCAGGATCACTATCTGCATTTCTGTTTCCCGGAATATTTCTGTGTCAAATTTGCCAAGAACCGTTTCACATAAGGCCATCTTTTCTCATCTTCACAAAGGTCCTCCTCAATTTAACTATACAGAATATATATTACAAAAAAGAAAGGAAAAATGAAGAACAAAAGAACAGGATTACCAAAATATTAAGTGTGGACAGTATTATATACTATTATATCATGCCTTAAAAATTCAATGCTATTATTTTTCATTTAAAAATAAAACTCAAAACAGACATCCACCAAATCTTGTAGTTTATTGCAATACTTATTTAAAGGCATTTAGAAATTTAACTTGGCCATGACATATATTTATCTCATTAGTCATGGCTATGATTTTAAAAGATAGTGGTCAAGCACCAAGATTTAAAAAATGTCTTCTAGGGGAAGTTTAATCCTAGGCATCTTAAAAAAATATTTCTAGTCATAAAAAGTCTGTTTAAAACACACAAGAGGTTAGAGAGAGAGGGACAGACAGACAGACAGAGTGAGTGCCCAGATATGTGTACATGGATCCTTAAAGACATCGGAGCATGCACATATGTCAGACAAACTTTACATTTTTGTTGTGAGGAATACCACTATCATCACTCATGAGTGAAAATGTAGCACTCCATCCATTTCCCCTAACTTGCCACAAATACTGCCCATATGCCACAGGGTAACTATGTTACTTTTCAGTTTCTAATGCATACTATAATGTTGAGATTTTCATAGGGAACTGAATATTTACAAACATTTGAAGTTTACCAAATTTCCCAATTATACCAGTCAGACTTTTGAATTAGAACCATTGAAGCACAATTTGAAATTATGTTTTGAATATGACCATTTCAACTCCAGATTTGAATACTGGGCAATGCAATTCTGAGCATTGCTTGCTTGGAAGTACTTAAGCTCTGATAAATACAATATTTACCGGCATAGGATTGTGTCCCACAGAGCTGATCCAGGAAGATACCATGGTTGATGGTATAAAAAGTTGATGGGAGGTCAAGTAGAATTAACAGGGTTGCACTCCCTCTGTCCCTCTCTCAATAAAGGTCATCCATCACTAGGTCAAGCTAGGCTGATTCAGTCCTGTAACCAGATCAAAACCCAGACTGGAATGGGTCTAGATAATCAGTAGCCTTCAAGAGTGCCTGCATTTGCTCCACCACAACCCTCTCAAGTACCTTCTCTAAAAAAGGGGTATTTGTGACTGGGCGGTAATTGTCTGCTACCATTGGGTCCAGAGTGGTCTTCTTCAGGAATGGTCACACTACTGCTTCCTTAAGGACAGTTGGGACCACCCTTTCCAAAAGGGAAGCATTGATTACTCCCTGGACCCTCCCAGTCATGCCCCCTCGGTTAGCCTTTATTAGCTAGGAGGGGCAGGGATCAAGTCAGCATGTGGTTGGTCACATTGCTGCAAGCACCTTGTCCCCATAATCAGGCTTTTGCAACTCACCCTCCCAGAGAGCTTCAGCTATTGGGGGGTATAAAAATGTAATAAATAAACTGGAACTGATCTCACAAAATCAGGCAGATGGTGGCATCAGACACTTCAACTGGAACTGAGCTAACAACAGCGTCAAGTTCACTGCAAAGACAAACAATGCAAAAAGGTCACAGAGGGTTCTGAACAGGGACAGGCCCCATTTGCTGGAGAGGGTGTTAACAACCCCCAGTCCACCCAGAAGAGGACATAATGCAGGCTGCAAAATAAGCCGTCTTTGCTGCTCCCACTGCCGTGCAATAGGCGCAATCATGTGCTCTAGAACATGCTCAGTCATCTACACGTTGAGCCTTGCACCATATATAATCTTATATATAATCAGTTTCCCAATTCATTCAACATATAATCCTCTTATTTCATTTTATCTTCTGATAATTGTTACTATAGAAATTAATTCATAGATTTTTTAAAAAAAATTGTAGAAGCCCTTCTATTCATCTTCTTCACAGGTTTATCCCAGGATCATCCCGGGTTCGTCCCTGCCTGAGTGCTGGATGCCCTGTGTGGCACTTAGATGAACAGGTTTGACCCCAGGACAATCCTGGGATAAACCTTAGTCTAGCTATGGCCTCAATCTACATTTGAATAAGGTTTAATAGAGAAGATCAATGTCCACTTTGTTTCCATTCAGCAATTGATTCAAAATTAGAAAGTCTTGATTAGATAGTATGCCATCTACCCAGACATTTGCCTTAGAAGAGAAGCTCCACACCATTTTTAGGTGTTTCAAGTGCGCACCTAAATATGTTTAATATGAGTAGCTAAAATTAGATGTGATATCAAGAGTTTTTAAAGGGCAAATGTGCCCATAAAGGGAGATGGATTTAGATCAGGGCTACAGCACTGAGAAAGTAACGTTACTGTCACACCTAGTTGTACCCTGAAGTGTATGTTGGTGTCAAGTTTGCCATATTATATGAAATGGCTCTGTTATGCAGGAACCTGCCCATTCATAAAAAAAAAAAAGCAGTGATCAACAATCCAATATTCTTCTTTAGCTGACTGATCAAATGGAGGGCTCTTTCCTACATTATCTGCTAAGTGTACACCTAATATATTTTAAAGATACACCTAGAAACGTAAAATATAAAAATGACAAATATGTTTGCAAACATTTTATATCATACAGTTACAGAATTGTTGGGACTGGCTTAGTGGTAAATCCCAGTGTGCCCACCTAAGGTTGAAATGACCCTGGTGGGCTACTCAATAATTTGAAGATATTCATTTCTTGATGATTCATTATTTTCATCTCTTTTGCTGGTCCCTTTCTGTGCATCTCCCAGTGACAGCAGAGTAAATCCTGGGAAATCCTGGGCCTGCATTTGGTGTTTCATTTTGAACCCCAAACATCCCTCCCTTCAAGTATCTAAAAGTATTTCTGTTCAGTGATTAAGGCTGGTATTGGGTGACCTTTACTCTTCTTTCCCTTGCTTCCCTCTTCGGAGTTAAATGAGAGCCTTCCGTTCCTCTACAGGGTACTTAGAACTAAGGCAGGATGGCGCTAGCAGCAGGTTGGTTTCATTACGTTGATCGGATACATGTGCTGTTTTTTATCTCTAGCATTTTCTCAGTAATTCAGCACTTTAAAGTCTCAGCTGTCTACCGATCTGCAGACAATTGTTTGGTGTAATACTATCCGGAAAAGGCTGATAAAATGCAGATGTGGCTAGGGCTCTGAAATTTGTGGTTTGCTAAGTGGCTTTCCCCCCCCCCCCCATACTTGCCTATGGCAACTCAGCTTCCCTGCTAGGCATGAAGATAGATTTTTTTATTAAAATGTTGTGAAGAGGAAGTAATTGCTCAAAATTATCTACAATTAAAGAAGTTAGCTGAAATATAAAGCAAGAGAGTTATTTCTCTCCCGCCCCCCCCCCCCCGGTATTTATCACAACCACCTCCAGCCTTGTTTCCCAGCCTTGTGCAACAGGTTATGCCAATCGGTGTATAATGATATTTCATTTCCAAGACGTTTGATTGGCAGAGTATATGGCTCCCTGGTGATTCTGCTCAGATGTCTTTTTAACAAGGTCTTGTGCTATCTAATTAAGATACTTCAAAATTCCACAAGTTTGTGAACCTCTGAATGTACAATCACCTGCATTATAACAAATTTGCAAATGACACAAAATTTGATGGGATAGCTTTTATCTGGTTGAGCTTTTATATTGTATTTTATATTATGGTTTTATACTGTTGTTTTATACTTTGAATGGTTTTAATTTTTGTGAACCGCCCAGAGAGCTCCGACTATTGGGTGGTATAGAAATGTAATAAATAAATAAATAAATAAATAAATAATACCTTAGAAGACAAAAACAAAATCCAAAATGCTCTTGATAAATTAGAAAACTTGCAGAAAATAACAGAATGAAATTCAACAGAGACAAGTGCAAAACCCTTCATTTAGAAAAAGAGAAATCCAATTCGGTTTCCTGGCTCCAAGCTCAGAGACAAGGCTCCAAGCTCTAAGCCAGGAATCTGCACTGCCTCCCTCCCTCATACCCTCACAGCCAGTGTGGAGACCACGGTGTTGGTTGCAGTCATGAGCTTGGAAATGCGAGCTCAAAAGGGAGAGCTCCTGGGAACATGGAGGGAAGGGGTTTGCATACTTCACTTCTGCAGCCCATTGTGCAACTGGTTGCACAGCTGCTTGCATAACCAGTTGCACAAGTATAATGGGCAACCACTTGCACAATGGAAAGATTCAGTGGTGCTCAGCTACCTATTTGAGTCTGTGGAATGACACTGTTGGATACTGTCCAAAACAACATGCTTAAGTTACAGCAAGGCAGATTTTGGTTGAACCATCAGGAAAAACTTCCAAATGGTCAAAGCAGTCAGATAATGAAACCAACTGTCTAGGGCAGTAGTGGCCTCTCCATTGCTGAAGTATTTAAGACTAGACATCTGTCAGGGATGCGTTAAACAAGACTCCTGCACTGAGCAGGGGATTGGACTCTATGATTCTGTGGTTTGACTGTGTTTGAAAGTGACTGAGAACAATAAAATCTAGAACTTAACAGTTAGCACATGCTAAAACAGATTGTATTTGGTGTGCTATCAGCTGATAGTGATTAAAGTCAGAGTGCTACTTCCTCTAATCAACATGTGTCTCCCAATTCATTGTGGCCCGTGTGCTACTTCACTTGATCCTTCACAGTCATGTCACTACGATCAAGCCAAACAGCAACTGCTGTTTTTAAGCTTTATGTAATGCCAACATTAAATTAGCTAGGTGCCATATAGAACAGAACTTTCATGGTCTGTGGGCCACTTATGAACTGCATTTTTAGGTATACACATAAGAAGTTTAAAGTGTGCTTGTAATAGATTAATCATGTAGGTACAATTGTCATGGAGCTGTGATTGATGACTGCTCCTTGTTGAGAATGCACTGTGGCAAACTTAGTCTTGCCTCTGTATTATATGAAATGGCCCTCTTTGTGGAGGGTTCAGAGTTTAAGGGGGGACATGATGTTGAGGTGGGGGACAGGCAAATATTAGCAGCGAGTACAGAAAAGCAAAGCTATGGTGACCCAGGAAAAGCCATGAAGGAGTAGAGTTTGTTCACAAATAAGAAGGGGAGTTACAGAAAGGCACAGGTTAGTAGGATGCAGCAAAGTAGAAAGCAAGATGAAGTGGAAAAAGAACTGGCAACAGATGAGCTTGTATACAGCAAAGAGCGAAGACGAAGAAATCTGGTGACCTCACAGTTTGGGCACAAGATTGCTACGTTATTGTTGAACAAAAAGTAGCAACTTTGCTCTCAGTCCTTTCATCAACCACAGTTCCCGTATGCTAGCAGCAGCTATAATGCAAAACCAAAATGTGTCCTCCATTCAAAAGTAAAATCTTATGCCTTCCTTTGGTGTGGAGGACACCAAGGACAAAGTCAACCTGTTACACTGATAAAGGCTGTCTCTGGACAGTGATGTTGCTGTTGTTAGGAACTCAAGTACATTTGCAAGAGCCAAGTGAGAAAGGCTGCTCTGGTCTTTGGACCTCCAAGAAAGAAGGTCACAGCTCCTTCTCCTTCTTCACAACCAGCAGCCTCTCCTTTGAACTGGAAATTATAGCCCCTTTCACACATTACTTGCATTAAGAGGGTCCACACATCTGAAGGGGCAGCAAGGTACCATTATCAGGGTATCAGCTCCCATGGAACCCTATGAGCATAGAGGTCTTTGCGCATAGGTTTCTCCATCTGAGATGTCCACACCTAGCACATGTCCGAGGCGGGGCCATGGGAAGCTGTGTGATGGATTCCTGCATTGAGCAGGGGGTTGGACTCGATGGCCTTGTAGGCCCCTTCCAACTCTGCTATTCTATGATTCTGTGTCCAGGATTGGGCCAGTGGCACAGCTCCATTACCCCTTGAAGATGTAGATGATGAAGCTGTACCCTGAAATTCCTGCTAGGGAAGGCTGTCATAGACAATTATTATGCACCATACGGTTTAAGGTAAGGGGCTCCACAGGGCTGTGCTCTGTTCTCTATTATGTGAAGCTGCTGAGTCAGGTTATCCAGATTTGGTGCCATTGCTCTGTTTTCCCTTTTGTCTGAATCAGATGAAGTGGTGGAGATGCTGAGCGGGTGCCTGGACTAGTAATGGATTGGATGAGGGTCATTAAACTGAAACTCAATCCAGAGAAGATGCAGGTGCTATCAGTACTTCATCCATCTTATCTATGAGTGGGCATCTTTTAGACCTGCAAATGTTTTGGCTACAACTCTGATCATCCCTCACCATTGCTATGCTGGCTAAGGTTCATGACAGTGGTAGGTCAAAACCAGGAGAGCTACAAGTTGCCCACCTCTGGGGGCTGTCTCAATGCATGGAAAGCCCCGGAGTGGGTGTGCGGTGGTGCTGTGTCGATCAGACGATGTGGCGGCCATTGTGCACTCACACCAGGGCTTTATGGCGAAGCTGCACAGAAAAAAAGTCTGAGACTTACCCAGTCATTTTTATCTGGAGCGAGGCGAGTATGGTGCATCTGCTGTCTAGCCCCGCTCTGGAGTTGTGGAGGAGGCAGGGCTGGGTGGGTGGCGACACCTCATTGGTTGCCGTCTGCCTGGGCAGAGCCTCATGGCCACCAAAAAGTCCACACTGCCTCCTTTCATACAGATTAGTTGCTGCCACCCTGTGCTGGCGATACTTTGGGATTTGGTGTCAGAATGGTGCCAACTTGGCACCATGAAAACAGCCCCCAGGTCTAGGCTTTTACTGAACTCTTTTGTATTTGCAGCTACCTTGAAGATTTCTGAAAAGCTTCACTTGACTCAAAACACAGCAGCTAGATTGCTGATGGGCAGATGTAATACTGAAGACATCCTGCTAGCTTTGAAATAGCTTTAGTGGCTCCACCGTGCATTTTTGGAATTGATACAAAATATTGGTGCTAACTTAGAAAGCCCTAAGTGGCAAGCAACAAGGGGATTTTGAGCACTGCTACTCCCAAATGAACCTGCCCTTCTGGGGACACTCTGCTCTAGATTCCTCCAGTGCCTGTGGAAGTAGAGACAGAAGACCAGGCAATGGCTATGGGGCAGTATATAAATGTAATAAATCAAATCAAATCAATTGCTCTTGAACAAACTACAGCTCCAGGAGCCCATTGCATCCAGCATGACTCTGGGTGATGATACAGAAGGGAGGAGGAAGCAGAGGCATTTTGTCATCACTTCTACCCCTGCTCCTACTAAGAAGAGAAAGGAGAAAGGAAGGGGAAAGAGTGTGGGTGAGGCCTTGGAGGGCTTTGGAGTGGCAAAGAGTGGCAGAAGTGCAGGGAGCCTGAGACGTCCTCCCCCCAAACACTGAGATTTTTAGTGCTTAGGAGAAGACCTTTGGCGAGTGGAAGTTCGTCTCCTTTTTTGGGACTTGAGTCTTCCCAGAATCCAAGATTGGACCCTCACACTCATGTACTGCTCCCCTTTCTTCTTTCTTCTCCCTTTTGCGCCCATGACCCGACTGGTGCAGTGTCCAGCATTACGTCACATTCTAGGGTGTTCAAGAAACAGCCCGCAGGTTGAGGCTATGCACTTGAAGAGGCTGGATTCTGCAGATGGGAGCAGACTCAATTCTCATTCACTCCCATTATGTTTTCTGAGATTTGCAAGACTGCTGTAGGAGGGACGAAACCTGCTGCAGCCAAACTGCTGAGATCATCTGGAGGTTGGCACCTCAGCCATCTTTGTTCCTCTCTATGCTTTATATGTTCCTGTCCATGCTGCCATTCACTCCTATGGGCAAAAGTAAGGGCCTTGCTAGACCTACCGGATAATCCAGCCAGGAGTCGGGGCGACGGTGCGCTACAGCTAGGGCGCACCGTCCCCCTTTTCCACACGTAAGACGCGACGGGGCAAGGAGAAGCCCCGTTGCGTCCGGCATTTTTGTTTAGGGTTAAAGGGCCATGTGCGCAGGAGCGCACCGCTGAAGAAGGTAAGTGTTTTTTAAAATAAATATAGGGTCCCCGCTCCCCCTGCCCCTGATTCCCCCACACACAATGCCTGATGGCCCCCCTGGCCGCTCACTCACCCGTCCTCCCCCTCCCCGATGCCCTGTCCCCCGTCCTTCTTCCCTCCCTCCCCGATGCCCTGTCCCCGGTCCTTCTTCCCCCATCTCCCGTCCGCCATGTCCGTGCCCTGTCCCCCATCCTTCTTCCCCCATCCCCCGTCCGCCATGTCCGTGCCCTGTCCCCCATCCTTCTTCCCCCATCCCCCGTCCGCCATGTCCGTGCCCTGTCCCCCGTCCTTCTTCCCCCATCCCCCATCCGCCATGTCCGTGCCCTGTCCCCCGTCCTTCTTCCCCCATCCCCCGTCCGCCATGTCCGTGCCCTGTCCCCCATCCTTCTTCCCCCATCCCCCGTCCGCCATGTCCGTGCCCTGTCCCCCGTCCTTCTTCCCCCATCCCCCATCCGCCATGTCCGTGCCCTGTCCCCCGTCCTTCTTCCCCCATCCCCCATCCGCCATGTCCGTGCCCTGTCCCCCATCCTTCTTCCCCCATCCCCGTCCGCCATGTCCGTGCCCTGTCCCCCATCCTTCTTCCCCCATCCCCCGTCCGCCATGTCTGTGCCCTGTCCCCCGTCCTTCTTCCCCCATCCCCCATCCGCCATGTCCGTGCCCTGTCCCCCGTCCTTCTTCCCCCATCCCCCGTCCGCCATGTCCGTGCCCTGTCCCCCGTCCTTCTTCCCCCATCCCCCGTTCGCCATGTCTGTGCCCTGTCCCCTGTCCTTCTTCCCCCCCTCTCCTGCCGGGTCCAGACTTTCCCCCAGCCCCTATCTCCCCCCCATGACCCCTCCCAGCCCAATGGGCACAGTGAGTAAGCGAGCAGCCAGGAAAAGCCACGGACCCTGCTAGACTTTCCCCAGCCTTGGGCCAGGGCTGCAGAAAAGCCGGGCCATAAGCGAATCCACTTATCTCGGCTTAAGGGAGGCGTTAGCCCGGCCTGACCCCGGAAACCCCTGTGTGTCATCTGGATGCACAGGAGGGAGACCGGGCCTCACACCGTGCTAACGCCTCATCTAGCAACAGCCTAAGGTTCTGCAAAGAGACGCAGTGCAGCTCCCACTCAGAACTTGCTACAATTCAGGGGACCCACTTTCCTCCTTCACCTGCTACCTGCCATACCAGTGTGCATTTAACTAGTTCCTAAGTAACTGTTCCTGGGATTGCTTCTGTGAAATAGACATGAACAAACAGTGTCTGAACTGTTCACCATATTGGTTACATACTGAGCCTGTTCTCAGTCCCCATCCATTATAGCCCCAAGCCACGGGCCACAGTCTTCGATGGTGCTGATAGCTTCTTGCCACATTGTGTGGGACAGAGATGCGTATTTTAGCTGCAGTAAAGCAGATATCCTTTCTTGACTTTCAAAGAAACTGGAAGATTGAATTCTCTTTTATCAGTCAAGGTTGGCCCGCTTAGTTTCATTCACTCATACATGCATTCATTCACTGAGCCTTGTTTCTGCCCTAGGGATCTTCTGTCTACAGCAATCATTCAATAACCATTAAATAAATAACATATTAAGGACAATTCCTAATAGAAAACACTAAAAACAACAAACTACACAGTTTTTTAAAGGTGAGTTGTTGTTGTTTTTTAAAAAGTGCAATTTGTGTATGGGGGGATTGGGTTGATTTTTTTTTTTAAAAAAAATGCTTTGACTTGTTTCCTAAAAATGAACAAAGAACTAAACTTATAAACTTCATGGAAGGGGCACATTAAAAAGTATCACAGATCAGAAGCATTAGTTGAGTACTAGGCCCTGACTATGCTTAAAAGGTTCCCCTCTTAAGCCCATTATCTTCAAGTAGCTTAGAAAGTGCCTTTTCCCTTATGAACTTCCCCTTCCCACATATTGAGATCAAATGGTAAGCCCTTGCTCCCAGTGCTATTGATTTCTGAGTCCAAAGCTGCAATCATAGAATCATAGAATAGCAGAGTTGGAAGGGGCCTACAAGGCCATCGAGTCCAACCCCCTGCTCAATGCAGGAATCCACCATAAGCATCCCCGACAGATGCTTGTCCAGCTGCCTCTTGAAGGCCTCTAGTGTGGGAGAGCCCACAACCTCCCTAGGTAACTGATTCCATTGTCGCACTGCTCTAACAGTCAGGAAGTTTTTCCTGATGTCCAGCTGGAATCTGGCTTCCTTTAACTTGAGTCCATTATTCCGTGTCCTGCACTCTGGGAGGATTGAGAAGAGATCCTGGCCCTCCTCTGTGTGACAACCTTTTAAGTATTTGAAGAGTGCTATCATGTCTCCCCTCAATCTTCTCTTCTCCAGGCTAAACATGCCCAGTTCTTTCAGTCTCTCTTCATAGGGCTTTGTTTCCAGACCCCTGATCATCCTGGTTGCCCTCCTCTGAACACGCTCCAGCTTGTCTGCGTCCTTCTTGAATTGTGGAGCCCAGAACTGGACACAATACTCTAGATGAGGCCTAACCAGGGCCAAATAGAGAGGAACCAGTACCTCACGTGATTTGGAAGCTATACTTCTATTAATGCAGCCCAAAATAGCATTTGCCTTTCTTGCAGCCATATCGCACTGTTGGCTCATATTCAGCTTGCTACAACAATTCCAAGATTCTTCTCGTTTGTAGTATTGCTGAGCCAAGTATCCCCCATCTTGTAACTGTGCCTTTGGTTTCTATTTCCTAAATGTAGAACTTGGCATTTATCCCTATTAAATTTCATCCTGTTGTTTTCAGCCCAGCATTCCAGCCTATCAAGATCACTTTGAAGTTTGTTTCTGTCTTCCAGGGTATTAGCTATCCCACCCAATTTGGTGTCATCTGCAAATTTGATCAGTGTTCCCTGCACCTCCTCATCCAAATCTTCTATATCTATCTATATAAATAAAAATTGAAATGTTCGTTTGTTCCTAATCTTAAATCTCCGAAAATTCTTCACCGATTGCTTTGAAATTTTGACACAACGTTGCATTCGAATACGCGCATGTTTTTATGTAACTATATTATATATGGGGACAAAATCGAAGAAATAGGGTATATAAAAGCCCAGAGGCCTCCTCCAAGCCACTTATGCAAATAGGAGAGAAGTCATTGTGACATCACCAACCAGTAGGCCAATCCACTGCCTCTGCCTTCTCTCCTATTTCCATGTTCTCTCCTATTTGGCACCATCTAGCGATGTTTCTCAGAACTGCAGCCTTCTATGGAAGTTCCAAGTTCTGAAGAAAGGTAACTGCCAGGAGATTCCGGCCTAGCAGAGGGGCCAAAACCCACTAACCTCCTCACCACACCTGTGACAGGTAAAAACATGCTTTTTTTGAAAAACACTGCCATCTGTTGGACGTAAAAGCAACACATGCTGGTCAGGCTGGAAGATACATAAGCAGCAATGAAGCTGTATGGCGAATTCTTTCATTTCCCATACATAACGAAGTCCAGCTGTTGTTCACTTAGCAGTACATCTAGAAAATGGACAACACGTTTATTTCACAGCTGCAAATGTGCAACAAATAGCCCTGAATCCACTGGCTACAACGTTAACTGCTTTCTTCACATTATGTCAAAATGACACGTGCTTCGTTCAATGTAGAATTGCGTTGTGAATAAAATTACAACACGGGTGATCTTTTGTCGTATGTGCAATCAAATATTCCTAAGCTAACGCTTGAGCAAAATGGCATTTACGATCAAATAATGCAAACTGTCAATAACGGGGTTGGAGAAATCTTCTTCTTAGCTGCGCCAGGAGGAACTGGTAAAACGTTCCTAATTACATTGATTCTGGCAGCAATTCCATCCCAAAATGACATAGCCTTAGCTCTTGCGTCGTCCGGAATAGCTGCGACATTGCTACCAGGTGGAAGAACTGCTCCTTCCTCTTTGACATTGCCATTGAACATGAAATTCATTGAAACTCCCACGTGCAACATTTCCAAAGCATCCGGCATGGGAAAAGTATTGCAGAGATGCAAACTTATTGTTTGGGATGAATGCACAATGGCGCACAAAAAATCGCTCGAGGCTCTTGATCGATCATTGCAAGATTTGCGTAGAAACATCAGACCATTTGGGAACACATTAATATTGCTTGCAGGAGATTTCAGGCAAACATTACCTGTAATTCCTCGATCGACACCAGCGGACGAAATAAATGCTTGCCTGAAATACTCTACTTTGTGGCGACACGTAAAGACGTTAACATTAACTACAAATATGCATCTCCAGCTGCAAAACGATCGATCACCTGAGATATTCTCACGTCAATTGCTGGAAATTGGGAACGGAAAGGTGCCGGTTGATCTGACCTCAGGACGAATTTCATTGCCTCATAACTTCTGCAATTTAGTGACGTCAAAAGAAGAATTGATTCAAAAAGTATTTCCCAATAATCAAACCAATTATAAGAATCACGATTGGCTGAGTGAACGAGCTATTCTTGCGGCCAAGAACAAAGACGTCTACGAACTTAACAATTCAGTCTAACATTCAAAGCGAGGCAGTCACATACAAGTCCGTCGACACTGTTCTATTCTTATTTATTTATTTATTACATTTCTATACCGCCCAATAGCCGGAGCTCTCTGGGCGGTTCTGGAAGCAGATGAAGCGGTTAATTATCCAACAGAATTTTTGAATTCACTCGATCTGCCAGGGATGCCACCGCACGTACTGCAATTGAAAATCGCCGTGCCAATTATCATGTTGCGAAATATCAACCAGCCAAACCTTTGCAACGGCACGCGGCTTGCAGTAAAAAAATTTACTGAGCAACGTCATAGAAGCAACAATCTTGACAGGACCTTTCAAAGGTGAAGATGTCCTCATTCCTCGCATTCCTATGATTCCAACGGATATGCCATTTCAATTTAAGACATTGCAATTCCCAATTCGATTGGCGTTTGCAATCACCATCAACAAAGCTCAGGGCCAATCTTTAGAATTGTGCAGTTTAGATCTAGACACGGATTGCTTCTCACATGGACAATTATATGTTGCGTGTTCTAGAGTCAGCAAACCAGACAATCTCTATATCTACACAAACAATGGAACAACAAAAAATATTGTATACCCACAAGCATTGTGAAATTAAACATATTAGAAACGTGCGCTTTCTCTTTCTTTCTTTTCCATTTAACCAGACTGAGCCACAGCAACGCGTGGCCGGGTACAGCTAGTCATTAATAAAAATGTTAAAGAGCACTGGGCCCAGGACTGAGTCCTGCAGTACTCCACTCGTTGCCTCTCCCCAGTTTGAGAAGGTTCCATTGTTAAGTACTCTTTGAGTCCGATTCTGTAGCCAACTGTGAATCCACCTAATAGTTGTTCCATCTAGCCCACTTTTAGCTAGTTTGTTAATCAGAATGTCATGTGGTACTTTGTCAAAAGCTTTGCTGAAGTCAAGATATATGACGTCCACAGCGTTCCCACAGTCCACAAGAGAGGTTACCTTATCAAAAAATGAGATCAAATTTGTCTGACAGGACTTGTTCTTGACAAATCCATGTTGGCTTCTAGTGATCACCGCATTAATTTCAAGGTGTTTACAGATTGACTTCTTTATCATCTGCTCCAGAATTTTCCCAGGGATGGATGTCAGACTGACTGGTCTGTAGTTCCCAGGTTCTTCCTTTTTGCCCTTTTTGAAGATAGGGACAACGTCAGCCCTCCTCCAGTCGTCCGGCACTTCACCTGTCTTCCATGATTTTGAAAAGATAATAGACTAAGGTTCTGAGAGTTCTTCCGCTAGCTCCTTCATTACTCTAGGATGCAGTTCATCGGGCCCTGGAGATTTGAACTCATTCAAGGAAATTAGGTGTTCTTTGACCATTTGTTTATCAATCTCAAACTGTAATCCTGCCCCCTCAACTTCTGCTTCACTTTCTCCAGGGGGGGTCATAGACCCGCTTTTGGAAGAAGACTGAGGCAAAATAGGAATTGAGCACTTCAGCCTTTTCTTTGTCATCTGTTATCAATTTGCCATCCTCATTAAGCAGTTGAACCACCATTTCTTTCCTCTGTCTTTTACTACTCACATATCTGAAGAAAGCCTTTTTATTGCTTTTAGCATCCCTCGCTAATCTCAGCTCATTCTGAGCTTTAGCCTTCCTGACGCCATTTCGGCACTTCTGCGCCACTTGTCTGTACTCTTCTTTTGTAGCCTGGCCTTCCTTCCATTTCCTATATGTATCCTTTTTTGTTTTCAGGTCATCTCTAAGCTTTTTGTGGAGCCACATTGGTTTCCTCTGTTGTCTTCTATCTTTTCTCCTTGTTGGAATTGTTTGTAACTGTGCCTTTAAAATTTCCTTTTTTAAATACTCCCACCCATCCTGCACTCCTTTTCTCATTAGGCTCATTTGCCATGGGACCTTACTTTTCATAGTTCTGAGTTTATTAAAATCAACTTTCCTAAAATCCAGAGTACGTGTATGGCTACGCTCAACTTTTGACTCCTTCATAAACAAGAATTCAACTCCCCCAGAGTTCCCGTAACTGCCACTTTATCCACTAAGTTATCCCTATTGGTCAATATCAAGTCAAGGATTGCCGATCCTTTAGTTCCTTCCTCCACTTTCTGTAGGAGAAAGTTATCACCCACACATGTCAGGAATTTCTTGGAAGGGCCGCTTTTGGCAGTATTGGTCTCCCAACAGATATCAGGGTAATTGAAGTCCCCCATCACTACTACATCACACTTCCTTGAAACACTGGCAATTTGTTTCTCAAAAGTTTCATCCTCGTCTTCTCCTTGATTGGGTGGTCGGTAGTAGTCTCCGATTATCGTGTTTTTTTTATTCCTTGCCCCATTTATTTTAATCCAGATGCTCTCGACGGGGCTCCCAGTCTGATCCACCTGTATTTCTGTGCAGGGATTGGTATTTTTAACATATAGTGCAACTCCACCTCCCTTTCTATTTCTTCTGTTCTTTTTGAACAAGTTATATCCTTCAATTGCTATATTCCAGTCATGGGAGTCATCCCACCAAGTTTCAGTTATACCTATCAAGTCGTATTTGCCTTCATGTAATAAGAGTTCAAGTTCGTTCTGTTTGTTTCCCATGCTCTGGGCATTAGTATAAAGACATCTAAGACCATGTGTTTTATAGTCTGGCTTTGTTCCTACATTGTTGCGGACACTATTTTGGGGCACTATTGGAGCTGTTCTCTGTACTGTGGTGCATTGGCCTTCATCCCTTGTTGCCTCGAGGTTTACGTCTCCCGCCCCTGTAAGATTCAGTTTAAAGCCCTCCTGATCAAGTTCTTCATGCTGTGGCCGAACACATTCTTTCCAGGTAAGTGGACCCTTTGGGGGTATGTAAACACATTTGGAATTTGGGAGGGTGTCATGAGCACTTTCACAAAACAGCTGCTAGTGGGGTATTTACCCATTCACACACACACACACACACACACACACACACACACACACACACACCCTCCAGGTAAAACACACATCACCCCAGTCCCCAGCCCCAAACACCCAGACAACACATACACACAAACCCAGGCAAAGCACATACTACACCAAAACACACAAGCTAAAACACACACACACACACACACACACACACACACACACACTTAAAAGGCAAAATGTATACATGGGCTGTATTCAGACAACATGATAGTCAACGGTGATGTAGATTAGGATCAGCGTTGAGTGGTCCACGCTGAGTTGTCTCACTCATCCCTCACCCTCTCTTCTCCCCTCAGTCCTCCCGCTACTATCCCATCAGCAATCACTGCTGAAAACTATCCTGCTGGCTGGGCTAGAGTGGCCACTGCCACTTTGACTGCTCTTGCCTTATGACTTAGCGGCTGACAAAATAACCAATGGTGCCCTCCAAACAACACGATAACCAATGGTGGTTCAAATAGTCAACTCCGCACAGCGTTGGTTCTTTGTGTCAGTTAAAAAAACTCCCGCCACACAACACAATAGCTCACGGTGGGTTAAACAACCAACCATCGACTATTTAAACCACCATTGGTTATTGTGTTGTCTGAACCAAATCATGAGACCACAGGCTCATCTTTCCCAGGCTTGTCTTTTTCTTTTTCTGGATGTGCTGAGCTGCAGCCACTCGCCATTTTTATGTTCTAAGAATGCCTCTGAAGCCCATGTGCATATAAATAAAGTTAATGCAAGAGCCGCTTCGAAGCAGCCTCCCAGTTAAACCATTTTTTAAATTTAAAAAATCCCCAAAAATGAGAACAAAATTAGGAGATGCTGGGAACCTGGCAGGCAGCAAGAGGGGTGTCTGCAGACACATGGGCACTGTGTTGGGACCCCTAAAGCTGTCAATGTATGCACAATTAACTGGAAATAAATCCCAGTAAGCCCTGTTATTTTTGTTGTTGGTTGGTTGTTGTTGTTGATGATAATACTTATATTAATAATAATTTATTCAATTTATAACCCACCTATATACAGAATACCCTAGGTGGCATTGGACACATTGGAAGTAAGTTTTGAGTAAATCTCCACAGGATAAGGCTGATCACCAGTCAGAGTACAAATCTAGGTGTTTCCAGTGCTGGCTGCAGAATTGTGGGTTGAAGACAGTTATTTTGTGGGGCTTTTATGCAAATTAAATTCTATTGCTAACCAGACCAAATTTCAGTCCATTGTTAGGGGTTATAGATTTTTAAGATAATGTTGTTGCTTTTTATCTTATAAATTTGGTGACGTCTAGATTGTAATCTACATTTCATTTTCTGATCAGTTGGCAATCTTATGGAGGAGGCAGGTGGATGATCAGGGGACAGGGAAGAATGGAGTAGATCTGGGCCATGTCTTGACAGCGCCGCCTTGGCACCGCGAGCCCTCAAACTCCCGCGTTTGTGCTCCTTCATGTGACCCCATGGCAAGGAGCACAAATGTGAGTTTTCAAACTTCACTGAGAGGAGGAGGAGGGGCCACCCCATGAGCCCCGTTCCTCTCCCCGCCATCCCCCCCCCATCCCTGGGCAGGTCCTGGAACAGAACAAGCACCACAGGGTGTCCCCCCACTTTTTAAAAAAGTAACCTTTCTGGCACCACACCTGTGCATGGCCGTGCAACTACCAGAATTGGAACCCTTGGTCATCTGCTGTAATAAATTCCCAGGCACTTTGAGGAGAAAGTTGTTCGTATTCGCGCAGAACTTGATGCACAGCCTGAGGAGGTGTCCAGTGCCCCATCTGGTCATATTTGCTGGGATCAGTTCCAGTTGTTGCAGCCTAATGATGTGGACAAGACGCTTGGATCAGTCTATCTCACCACATGTAAGCTTGGCCCTTGCCCACCTTGGCTAATACAATCCAGAAGAGGTGGATTGATTGGGTGGGTCCAGAGGTTGGTAAGTGCCTCACTTTTTCAGGGAGTGGTGCCTGCTGCCTTGAAAGAGGCTGTAGTGCGCCCTCTCCTGAAGAGGACCTCACAGGGCCCAGAGGTATTTGAGAACTACTGCCCCATTGCTAATATCCCCTTTTGGGGCAAGGTGCTTGAGCATGTGGTAGCTTCAGACATTCTTGGAAGCAATTGATTATCTGGACCCATTTCAGTCTGGTTTCAGGCCAGGGCACAGCACTCAAAAAGCCTTGGTTGCTCTGACTGATGATTTACAATGGGTGAAAGGCAGGGGGAGGGCTACCCTGTTGATCTTCCTGGATCTCTCAGCAGCTTTTGATACCATTGATCACAGTATCTTACTGGATCGGCTCTGCGAGATAGGAAAAGGAGGCACTGTGTTACAGTGGTTCTGCTCCTACTTGCAGGGCCGATTCCAGAGACTGGTATTGGTGGATTCCTGTTCTACCCCATGGCTATTAAGCTGTGGGGTGCCACAGGGCTCTATTCTATCCCCCATGCTGTTCAACATCTATATGAAGCTGCTGGGTGAGGTCATTAGGGGTTTGGGGTTGGGTGTCATCAGTATGCTGATGATACTCAGCTCTACTTCTCCTTGTCATCGGAGTCAGCTGGGGCTGTGAAGGTGCTGTACCAGTGCCTAGAGGCTATGATGGGCTGGATGAGGGCCAATAAACTGAAGCTGAATCCTGATAAGACAGAAGCTCTGTGGATTGGTGGTTTCCACGTCCAGGAATTAGGGTAAGCAGCCTGTTCTGGATGGGGTTTCACTCCCCCTGAAGGAGCAGGCGCATCGCTTGGAGTACTCCTGGATCCATCCTTGTCACTGGAGGCCCAGGTGTACTCTGTGGCCCGGAGTTCTTGGGGACAGCTTCAGCTGATCTGCCAGCTATGGCCTTTCCTGGATAGGGACAACCTAGCCACAGTAGTGCATGCACTGGTAACTTCCCGATTAGACTACTGCAAAGCACTCTACGTAGGGCTGCCCTTGAAGACAACTCAGAAGTTGCAGCTAGTGCAAAACACAGCAGCTAGACTGCTGGCAGATACATCTTACAGACACCACATAACAGGAATTGCACTGGCTGCTTATACACTTCCAGTCGGAATTCAAGGTGTTGGTAATGACATTTAAAGCCCTAAGCTTGGGACATTGATACTTGAGGGAGGGCCTCTCCTTATATATGCCTGCCCGAGACTTAAGATCTGTTGGAGGAGCCCTCCTCTGCATCCCACCAAAGCAACACATACACTATGGTGGGACATAGGAGAGGGCTTTCTCTGTGATGGCACCCCGGCTGTGGAATGCCCTCCCTTTGGAGGCCCGACTGGCGCCAACACTGACTTTATTCCAGCACCAAGCGAAAACATGGCTTTTTTAACAAAGCCTTTAATGGTTAAATTCACCAAGCTAGCACATTATTTTATCGGTTTTAATTGTTTTTACTGCTTCTAAATTCTATAGTGGTTTTAGCTTAATGGTTTAATTTGTTTTTAGCTGTGTATATTTATTGTTTTATGTATAATTTTATCTGTACGTCACCCTGAGATACTAGTGATATAGTGATACTAGAGATACTAGTGATATAGTGATATTGTATATATGTATATTTGTATACATATATACAAATGTTTTAAATAAATAAATCATTGCATGGGCGCTGCAGTACATCCCACGTCCTCCATGTTTTGTTTTTTCAAAATCTTTCTTTTAACTTTTTTCCCCTTTACACACTTCTCTGGCCTGGGCATCCTTCTGCCCAAGCTAGAGAAGCATGAAGGCATTCCAGCGGCCACCCAACCCTTCCTTCTCCCTCCTCCTGTCCAGCCATGGTGACCAATCAGGGGTGGCCATGGGCCAGGACACACCTCCACTGTAAATCCAGAGCAAAGCGACAGATGGCAAATGCACATCGGCACCTTGCTCACAGCAAGAAGTCACGGTAAGCCACCGGCTTTTTTAATTCGGTGCTTCGGGGGAATGTCCTGGGACAGCTCTGCGATGACGGCTGCATCCTATAAATGACCCAGCGCCACTGCAGTTGGGCAGTTCCATCCTGGGGCAAACCCCTCGTCAAGCCCCCTTGATCTCTGTGTATGTTGAGATAGATAAAGGGTGTTTCGCGACCCTCCTCTTTTAAAATGTAAGGAACTTTGCAAATAGAAAACTATCTACATTTGGGTCCCAAGGGACAACTAGCTCCTTTGAATCTGTTGTGCAAGCAGGCACAGGCTCCCCATTCCAAAAAATAAATGGCGTTTGGCGCCAAGGATGTGATCGGGCACTAACAAGGCACCTTGCCAGGAGCACAGCAAAGGCCCTGGGCAGCCTGTGTTTGCAGCTCTCCTGGGGACGTATGCCTGAGGGAGGGGAAACCCGCTCCCATTCAAATCAATGTGCTTCCCCCCTCCCCAATGAAGGGTCACTTTGCAGTTCCTGATTTCTGAAGGAAGGAGGCGTTCCTGTTTATCCCTGCAACATTTAGTGGTTACATGCCTGGCTGGCAGCAATTTCCCACAATGTGTAAATTAGTCAATCCTCAAAGTCAGTAAACCTTTGCTTTGAAGTGGACATTAATGAAGTGCACCATTATAGCCGAATGATGGCTCACATCGGTATGTTAGGGAGCCTCCCCCACCCCCAGCTTGGCTTTTTATGTTTTCCTGCCTCTGTGTTTCTTGTCTTTTAGTTATCTGAATTGTCCAGACTGCAAAAACTCCTGAAAGAGGGGGAGGGAGGGAGAGGGAGGGGGAATTAATGAAAAAAGTTACTACTGGCCTGACTGATGTTGGCACTTCAAAGCTGGGGTAGGCTAAATTGCTGTAGACTGCTTAATTCAGAAGTGCTCCCTTGTGGATGACAGTGCATGGTGACAAAGTTCAATTGGCAACAGGAGACAGGCAAGATCAAAGGCTCCCTATTGTAATAGTTTTGTTCCATGAAGAATTGCTTATTGTCAGTAGTTTTTCAAGCCTTTACTAGCTCCAGCTTTGTATCAGGATTCTCTGGTTCAGAACCAGCTTAAATAAATAGCTAACTACATCCCTCTGATAATACATTTCAGCTCTAAATATTGCATGTTGAGTCTGCCGCAAAATTCACCTTTGAAATCGGCAGAGAAGGAAGCCCCTTGGCTTTTTATGGAGAATAGAAGGATGGGAAAGGCTGGGGGATGGAAATTCAATATGCAAAGCACCGTACAATATCGATGCTGTGTTCCTGGGATTTAGGATTTGTTCCAGGCGAAGCCATATATTATCTAATATTGGAATACGTATGTTTCTTTTTGATCGTGTCTCTGCTTGCATATCAGATTCAACTGACTTCTATTTCTTGGGCTCTCTCTTTGCTTCTCAATCTCAGATTTAAACATTTCCCAAGAAATTAGATCTTACTTTCATTATTCTATCCATGAAAAATCGTTCATATGATGCCATTTACCTTTTTAGTGTTCCATTCATCTTTTTAAAAATAAAATTTATCTTCCAAATTAACCATTAAGCCACATCTTAGCACTGTTGCTGAAGGGCTGTGGATATGGATACTGATATGGATCCTGATTAGTATTGTTGTTCTTTCGATTTCAGCAGCAACTAAGATGACACAAGAGACAACTGGCAAATATGAGTTTGGCAAATAGCAACGGACTTCTAAGTAGAGCATTGCCAAAATGGCCCTGAAGTAATGACAAAGACAAGTTTGCTGAGTGATCACTGAGATTCATAATGTTAACAAGAACTTCTTTCACACACTTTGGACAACAAATGTTTTTTTGAAGGAAATATCACTTTGTGTTGTATGCCAAATTCATTTATTGCATAGTTACAAAGGCAGGAAACAACAATGGGAGAATGCTTCACAATGAAACTGGAGACCCCAAACTTTTCAGGTTGCTACTTGGGGATATACTTTATTTAAGATTACAGAATAGAAAAGCAGACTTGCTAAAATGATCATATAAGGTATCATAATTTTATATAGTTCTTTTTAAAATACACACACACACACACACACACAGACACACACACTACAGATTCTAATTCCTAGTTAGAACGTTACGCAGATCTCTACCAGGGAAGATCTCCTGCATTAAAGCCCCATTGAAATTGTGTCCTGTACGTTTCGCCCCAGCAGCCTCATGGTTGTAAATTATGATGGAAGACATCATTAGCCTCTGACTCGCACGGTCCCCCTTAATCACACTAAAGTCCACATAAGCCCCAGCAGAGCAATTACAAATAATTAAATCAATTATAGGCCGCCTAGCATTTGGGTATTGTGGTTAAACTGGTGTCAAGTTCCATAATATTTTATCTATAAATGCAAATGTGTGGCTTTGGGTGTATGTAGACAAAAGCTTATATAAATACCAAAGTATGTTGCTTAGCAATGGCTGTTCAACAAATTTCATGAAAGTTACAAAGCTACCATACTAAGGAAAACAATAAGTAATGAAATTCCTATTAGAATGTGCAAGTTTGAAAGCTTAGAAATGAGTTAATTAAAAAAGGATAAAATGCAGGTTCTGTAAAAAAAAAAAAAAAAAAAAAAAGAAGAAGAAGAAGAAGAAGAAGAAGAAGAAGAAGAAGAAGAAGAAGAAGAAGAAAAGCTAAATATAATTAAGATTTCACATTCTTCTAAATTCAATGATTGGCCTAACATTTTTTCCCTTCTTTTTTTTAAAGCAGCAGAAAAGCCGCATCATTTAGCATGTCACTCAAAACAGCTCAATTTAAATGGTCTCAAAAGTCGGAGTCCCTGGCTTTGTTCCACCATAAATTACCAGAGCTCTTTTCGCATGTTCAGTGAATGCCTGCTTCTGTGGATTTAGAACTGTGGCCACTGTCCCCAGCTCCTGGCCACATTTTCAGCTGAAGATTTTCAGCTGAAGTAAAGCTCATACACACATTATTTATTTATTTATTTATTTATTTATTTATTTATATAGCACCATCAGTGTACATGGTGCTGTACAGAGTAAAACAATAAAATAGCAAAACCCTGCCGCATAGGCTTACATTCTAATAGAATCATAATAAAACAATAAGAAGGGGAAGAGAATGCACCAAACAGGCACAGGTAGAGTAAAACTAACAGTATAAAAGTAAGATCAAAATCAAGTTCTAAAAGCTTTAGAAAAAAGAAAAGTTTTTAGCTGAGCTTTAAAAACTGTGATTGAACTTGTAGTTCACAAATGTTCTGGAAGAGTGTTCCAAGTGTAAGGGGCAGCAGAAGAAAATGGACGAAGCCGAGCAAGAGAAGTAGAGACCCTTGGGCAGGTAAGAAAGGTACACCCCTAATCTCTCTCCATGTGAACAGGGACCTTACAAACAGCAGGGGCCTTGACCACACACGCAGAGCCTATGTGTGCCCTGCACATGTATACATATGTAAGTTCACATCTCCAATATATGGACCAGTGGACTGAGTCAGACCATTTGTCCATTGAGTCCAGTATTGTCAACACTGGCTGGCAGCGACTATCTAGTGTTTCAGACAAGAGTCTTTTCCATTCATGCCTGGAGGTGCTGGGGACTGAAACTGGGACCTTCTGCATGCAAAGTGTGTGCTGTGCCCTTCCCCAAAGACATGGGGCGCGCAACGCATGCATTCTAGGCACCTTAAAGCATCGCCTCCAGAGAGATCTGGCTCCATGCACCTCTCACCTGTTCCTAAGGGGATTTAGGGAGGGGAGGTTCATGAACAGAGTAAGGCCACCTTGGAGGCCTCAGCAGGCTAGGTATACAGGGCTTGCAGACTAATCTGGCCTGTGGACTGTGGGTTCCCTACCCCTGATATAGGACAGAAAAGCATGGAAGAAATAGTTTCGACATTCAAATAAAACTGTTCAGATGACACGCTAAGCCACAGTGGTTAAACACTTTGAGCTTCACGTGTCATGTGAATCATGACTTAGCATGTTGTGCAAATCATTCCTAACCATGGTGGCTACATAACCATGGTTTAAACAAGCTCACTAACCATTTACTGCAAAAGAATTAATGGCTTAGCCACATGTTGTCTGAACAGGCCCACAACCACATCACGGTTGTTTTTCTTGCAGTTCCCCTGCTGCCTGACTAGCCTTCCTTCTCCTTCCTTCCTGCCCCATGCCTGAGTTGCACCCCATTAGGGTTTTATCCTGGTTGTGCTTTTTATATTGTATTTTGTATTTGTATTTTTAACTTGGTTGTTTTATGATGGTTTTAATTTTTGTGAACCGCCCAGAGAGCTTCGGCTATTGGGCGGTATAAAAATGTAATAAATAAATAAATAATAAATAAATAAATTAGACACGATAGGCTGCTATTAGAAGGAAATATTCTTCCCTCCCATTTGCACACAAAAGTGTGTGTAATATTGTGCTTTCAGCTAAACACAGCACGGATGGGGACGGATTCCTCCGTGTGTGTGTGTGTGTGTGTGTGTGTGTGTGTGTGTTGTGTTTGTGCACACACACAACACACACTCTGATTAGGACCGGAGTATCATCATCATTAATATGTTCTAGGCTGGAATTTCAAGATGCATAAACACATTTCCTGAACTTTTCATCACGTAATTAATTTTCAATGTATATGAAGCTTGCTATTGGTTCTTACCTCTAACAGCCTTTAAAATTAATTAAAATTAAGTTAATTAATTTTAACTTTGCTGTTTTAAATTTGTATTTTAAATTTGTGTTTCTGCACTACTGCTGATTTTATCCTGGTTGTGCTTTTATATTGTATTTTATATTATGGTTTTATACTGTTGTTTTATACTTTGAATAGTCTTAATTTTTGTGAACCAACCAGAGAGCTTCGGCAGTTCACAAATGCAATAAATAAATAAATTGAAGAAATGACAATTTAAGTAATACTTATTCCAAAGGCTAAAGAATCAGAGTAAACAGGAAACTGAAAAGGACAGCTCATTTTTTCAAAAGGCATGATCAAACAGCCCATTGTGTGCAGGAGGACATTTTTAATATTAGACAGCTGGCCGCAACTTGTTGTGTTGTGCAAATCCAGAGTCTGTGGATTATGCAAGGGTTAAAAACCCTTGTATACAACAACAAACCATGGATTATGTGAGGATTATTTAACCCTTGCATAAACTTTGGTTGCTAGGCTTGCATGGCACAACAAGCTGCAGCCGGGAGTTGAACATGCAAATCCCACCCAGCAAACGCCACAATCATCCATGGCTTAAATAAGCCATGGCGGGCTGTTTTGATTGTGCAAACTGGGTCACTGAATGTATGTGTGATTCTTTAGGAAACAAAAAAGGGTTTTCTGAAGATTTTAATTGTATGTAGCATAACAAAAAAGATCTGATAGTACCTGTGCTTTTTAGATGACATCCCAATTTTTACAGAGGTTATTAATGTACTATGATTAGTTTGCTTAAGGGAAATATCACAGATAAATTGTATGGTTATCAGCTGCAGGTTTATTGGACTGAGACATCCGCCACAGGGAGGGGCTGCTGTATGGGATTGATAAATGCAGAGATTTATAAGGTCATGTTTTATGAGTCTACGGATTCCTTGTGGTGTATTACCACATCCTTATTACAAGCCCCTGCTGCTGTCCACCTCAGCCAAAGGAGGCAATATATTACATAGGCTTGTCTATCCCCACAGATTCCCTTACCCTCCAGAGAACAGAGGAAAAGAGCAACCGAAAACACTGCTTTCCTGAATTGTATGTGTAGCTTTTGTGATCTCTTTTGGTTTCTTAATTTCATTAGGATGCTAAGGGCTGCTTGCCACTAAAAGAAAATAATAGAGTATAATTCCGAATGTGAGATTAAGAATGGGCATTTTTTAATATTATTTTTAAAATAATATTTATACCAGCGATTTTTAAAGTACCAGTTGAATCACATAGCAACAGTGGTACAGGATGAAATACCGTTTGAATGTCTATATAGAAGAAGCCCATTTTAACAACGATATCTTGCTAACATCAGTGGTGCCATTTCAGAACACAGCATGGAGCCAGGCACAAGTCCTAAGGTCTGCTTGCCTGGAAGCACTTTTAAAATCAAAAATATAGGTGCCCCAATCCAGAATATGGTCAAGCATTATTAATCTAGGAACTGTATAGAACACTTCTGCCATCAGATCTTTCACTTCTAGCAGGGGTTTGTGTCTCTCCAGATGTTGCTGGGCTGCAACTCCCATCAGCCTCAGCAAGTGTAGCAGTGATGGATGATGGGGTTTGCAGTCTAACAGCATCTGGAGGACAAAGCATTCCCTATTCCTGGCCTATAGGGTGCTATATGCTAAGAAGTTATTGTAGCATAGACAGTTATAACAATCAAGATATGTTATCTTTTGATGATATTACAGTCAAAGTTCAATGACAGGAGTGTACCTCCTGGACATAATACATATAAATAAAAACATGTTTTTGGAGGATTGTAGGCATTTCAATTTCAGCAGAAAGTTAAGAGATGTTGCAACAGTATTAGTGTAGAATAATAAAAGGAAATGTTTTTAACATAAAAAATCTATACAATTTGAATTAATTTAAATTACTGGAAAAAATAGCCAACATCGGAGAAATGATTAGGAAGTTTCCATTACCCATGAAGATTGTAAATATATTTGAAGAATGGTTTCTAGGATGTCTCTTAATATTGTGGTTAAAGAGAACTTTTGCAACCTTACCTATAATTGGTGTTATGAAAATGGTTAAGAAAATGTTTAATCATAATTCTATGGAATACTGGAGGTGTAAACCTGAGTTAGCTACCTTTATACATGTATCATGAGATTTCTCCAGAATAAGTTGTTTTTGAAATGCTTTTGAACTTTATTCTTTCTGCTATATTCTGGAAATGCCCAATAGTTGCCTCCTTTTGGGAGAAAATCATCAGTTGCATAAACTTTGTGTTGGAAAGCTCTTTAATATTTTCTGATGTACATGTTATCTTCAGTTAAGTACCTGCTTCTTGGAATGTAACACATGGTCAGCATAAATTGATTTTTCACTTCGTCTTGGCTGCTAAAAGACTGATACTACAACACTGGAAAGATAAAACCACACTCCATGTAATGCAATGGATTGAAGACTGAAAGCAATGGATTGAAGACCTATTCAATCCAGACAAGACTGAGATGCTGTTAGTGGGTGGTTCCTCTGACCGGACAGTGGGTGTTCAACCTGTTCTAGATGGGGTTGCACTCTCCCTGAAGGAGCAGGTTCATAGCTTGGGGGTTCTCCTAGAACCATCTCTGTCCCTTGAGGCTCAGGTGGCCTCGGTGGCACAGAGTGCCTTCTACCAACTTCGGTTGGTAGCCCAGCTATGCCCCTATCTGGACAGGGATAACCTAACTTCAGTTGTCCATGTTCTGGTAACCTCCAAGTTAGATTACTGCAATGCACTCTACATGGGGCTGCCTTTGAAGACAGTTTGGAAGCTGCAGCTTGTGCAAAATGCAGCGGTCAGATTGATAACCGGAACCAGATGTATTAGATTGTAAGCCTATGCGGCAGAGTCTTGCTATTTACTGTTTTACTCTGTACAGCACCATGTACATTGATGGTGCTATATAAATAAATAATAATAATAATAATAATAATGTTTGAACATATAAGACTGATTCTGGCCCACTTGCATTGGCTGCCTATACGTTTCCGAGCCCAATTCAAGGTGCTGTTTTTAACCTATAAAGACTTACATGGCTTGGGACCATAATACCTTACAGAATGCCTCTCCCGACATGAACCTACCCGAACACTACGCTCAACATCTAAGGTCCTCGTCTGGGTGCCTACTCCAAGGGAAGCTCAGAGGATGGCAACAGGGGAGAGGCACTGGTAGATGAAGGGAATTGGCACCAGTAGGAAGGTAGAAGAAAGAGAGACGAGCTCTGGTGCCGTGTATAGATGAACAATGAACTTTTTATTTTTGTAATGATATGAAAATGCTCGAGGAGAGGGCCTTTTCAGTGGTGGCCCCCCAATTATGGAATGATCTCCCCAACAAGGCTTTCCTGGCACCAACATTGTTATCTTTTCAGCGCCAGGTTAAGACTTTTCTCTTCTCCCAGGCAGTTAACAATATATGCTGAGTTTGTTTGTTTTTAACTGACCCCAGAATAGTTGTTTTAAATGGATATTGCTGTTTTTAGGCTTTTAATTTTTTGTATATTTGTTTTTAATGTTCACTGTTTTTAACTTTTGTAAACTGCCCAGAGAGCTTTGGCTATGGGGCAGTATATAAATGTAATAAATAAAATAAATAAAGAGTGGTATACAGGTGTCAATTACAAATGGACTTGTATTTGGATATTTGGTCTGCCTTTACTGAAGTGAACCGCCCAGAGAGCTTCGGCTATTAGGCGGTATAGAAATGCAATAAATAAATAAATAAGTTTATGTGTAATTTATTCCTCCCCCTCCCTTTTTTTTTTTTTTTTTTTTGCTTTTTTAATTTAGAACTTTTGTAATATTTGAAACTGAGGCCTTTGAAGTATGTAATTAAACTTGCACTTTTTTGGTTTTATTGTTTTATTTTTGTTAAAACATAATAAAAATGATTTAAAAAATCATTCTGCTAAATTGGTGTACTAACTGATAATACAAACTGAACAGAGGAAATACGGTAAATTACTAACTAATATAATTTATGCTGCTAGGGTGCTTATAACCCAAACAGGGAGGATTATTAAGATTCCTAGGAGCTTTGCTATACTGGCTCCATAAAATATAGAGTGAGATTACTGTGGGTAATATTGCTACTATAACTCATGTTAGAGTTGGAAATAATAATAAGGGCCTCAGTTGAAGCCACCGCCCGGACCACAACGGAGCCAGGTAAGTGGGGGGGAGGGGGGCTTACCTGCCACCGCCACTGCACTCTGTGCAGCGGCGGCAGCAGAGCCAGGTAAGGGGGCGGGGGGCAAGCCAGGTATAAAAATGTAATAAATAAATAATAAAAAATAATGTCATTAATAAATTTCTGATAGACTGGAAATTTTTCAATTCCATAGTGCAAGCACAATACAGTGAGAACATTTGCTACACACAGGAGCTTTCATATGCACAGGGTTCCTGCTCAGGTGGAAGCCTCCACAAATACAACTGTACACACACAAGCTTCCTCCCTGTATTTTCCAAAGCCTAAGATACATGTCAGAACCTGTCTTCCGCAGAACCTTAAGGCAGACCGGGCCCAGCCTGTGTGACCTCTGCCTAAAGAACACCCTGAGGGATGACCAGTAGTAGAGAATAGTGTCACTCTGACCAGAAGATTAAAAATGCTGGTCTCAAAAGAACAGTAAAGAGCGCTTAGGCAACTTATCTCCTAAGAGCTGGGGAAAGGGTCTAAAAACTGGAGAAGATAACAGCACCTTTGGGCAAACCTCTGCAGACCAGGAGCAGTGTGAAGCTTCCATCCACAACCCAGTTCCATTCATCCCCTCTTTAGACTGGCCACCTAATAGTCACAGTACCTCCTCTTTCCACAAAGTAGGCACGTTTTTTTGTAATTTCTAATTTAGTATTCAATAAACATGACCTTCTTTGTCTTTCCTGCCATATAAGAGTCTCGCTAACCTGTGAAAGTGGGACTTCATGCTGAACACTGATAGATTACATTTGTTTATATTTCAAACACCCACAGAGCCCTTCAGAGAGTCGAATGCATTCTCAGGTTTGACATAGGCAATTTGAAACATATGTGTCAGTATTGTTCATTCAAACAATTAATAACAGAATCTGAACTTGAAGCCACCTTGGGATGAGTTTCAATTGATTTTATCTGAGGATATAGCCATGCTGCTTGGGGAAGTTTGTGCTTTGATGTGCTTGATGCTGCTTGGGGCAGTTTGATGCTGCTTGGGGAAGTTTGTGCGTTGATGTGCTTGCTCAGTCCTGGTCAATTTCAGCTGATTACACCTTGCTATGTGGCACTGGCCAAGATGGCCAGTAGGATAGTGAATAATTTCGGATCCCCGAATCTGAAGCAGAGTGGGCTGATTCGGACCTCCGAAGCCCAGTTCAAGAGCAGAGTGCGGGAGGTGCAGATCGGTTTGGAACAGTCCGAAGTGCTTCGGACTGTTCTGAAGCTCCGGACCCAGGTAAAGGGGGGATGGGGGCTTACCTGGCTCCATCACGGTCTGGACAGCAGCTTCAACTGAGGCCCAGGCCTCAAGGTGGAAGCAGGCTGCGGTCTGCTTCTGCCTTGAGGCCTGGGCCTTAGTTGAAGCCGCCGCCCAGACCACGACGGAGCCAGGTAAGTGGGGGGGATGGGGCTTACCTGCCACCGCTGCCACAGTCTGTGCAGCGATGGCAGCAGAGTCAAGTAAGGGGGCAGGGGCAAGCCAGGTAAGGGGGAGGGGGGCTTACCTGGCTCTGTCGCGGTCCGGGTGGCGGCTTCAACTGAGGCCCAGGCCTCAAGCCTGCTTCCGGCTCTATGCAAGTAATATGTCAATTGGAATGACTCAAATTATGCATCGTAGCTTAATAAGTTACACACAGTTTGTATGGCAGGGCATTGTGGACTATTTCAAAAATAAGCTACTATCCATAGTTTATTAATCCATCATGGGTTAAAGTGATGTCTGAACCCACCCACAGTCTTGGTGTGGCTGGTTTGGAGGTGATGGTTGCTGTTGTTTTCATTTATATTAATTTTATTCTTCTATACCTCAACTAACACTACAGTAATTTTCTTGGATGTAAATGCAGTTGAAATAAATGGGATTTACTCTTGAGTAAAGGAATCAAGCCTGTGCAATAACAAGCTCCATTGAACACACACACCTCTGATTCTGCCTTAATCCTCCCCTGCACAGAATCGGAGAGGGGTGTGTGTGTTTATGGAAAGGAATGTCTTGAGTAGGGGGAAATTAAAAATTCCTTAAAAATCAAGGGGTGAACCAATCTGATTCAAACTTGGCATCTAAAGCCCTACTTAAGAGCTCTCACGGTCCCATGTTTCATCTCTTTATCTTTAAAGATGATGGTGCTGTAAGCATTTTGGTTAATTCCCATAGGAGCTCCAATGAGTACGGCGGAGGGGGAGGCTGCCACTTGATCACACTGTCCATCAATGACAAGAACCAATGAACTCGAGGGGGGAGGAGAAGGGGCAGGGCGAGCGCAATAGCAGCGGGAGAGCAAACAAGTGAAAACAGAGTTCAATCATGAAAGGGACGAGTGCTTGCCGTGCTTATGAAACGGGCGTAAAAAAAGGCAGAGGCAAAACCCGGGGGTGGGGGGGAATAGGTGTGATGGAACTCACATTCACAAAGCAAACAAGCCCTCTGCCAGAATGTTTGTGTGAGGGGCCATTATGAGTCCCTGTGAAACAGAAACAGCATAATTACAGGTCTGCTATGTTTAAAGCTACGTGTGTCCATTCAGAAGGAAATCCAGATGTACTCCCAGGTACCTTACAGCACAATCCTATGCCTATTTACTATTTTCAAAGGGACTTTGAATAGGATTGCAACCTTAATCTATTAATTTAAATGGAATCAAATCTGAAGTGCCTGCTGCTTTTACTCTTCTCCTTCCTTTCCCATTCATCTCAATCCTCCCTTTTCATTACAGAATTGGGTCCATTTCTAGGACACAACCAAGGTGACCACTAGTTGGTTCCATTCAAAACAGAGAGGTTATGTCTACTCAAAATAGCATTATTTGGCTAAAACAATGTTTGCAGTTCAAAAACATAAAAATACACACATTATTTTAATTTAATATTTTTCATATTATTTGGTTGTTTTTGAAAGTATTATATTCATTTTGCCATCATATTAGCTCCTTGGGTTTCCTTTTGCAGGGAATAGTAGGGTACTCAGACACTGAAATGGAATGAAACCACAATAGCAATAATAATGAAGTTTCTCTAGCCACCACCACACTCAATTTTAAAACAGCAGGCAAATGTATGGATTAAATCTAAATTAGGCTGAATACCATGCGGAATGGACAAATCTGTCAATTTCAGTTTTCTTGTTTTCTCATTGTTCTAATCATTGCTAGACTTCAGCTCATGGAGCAGAGAAATACTACTCATAAAGGGAGTAGCTTATTTGTGGTTTTTATGGATCTGAAATGTACATTTGATTTCATTTCCCGCCAACACCTATGGAATAAATTAGAGAGTTTACAACTTGAACCTTGTTTATTGTTTTTGATAAAATCTTTATATCATAATACATAATTCAGGTGTTGCAGTATTGAGAACCATCTTTCAAATAACATCATTGCTACAAGTGGGGTTAGACAGCCTGTGTCTTTGCTCAAACATTGTTCAATCTTTTCCTTTTGCACTCACAAGAGGCTCTTGAGCTTACTGTTTACACACCCACCCACCCACAGACACACTGATATCAAACACACTGATGTTTTAGCCTCCAGTATGCAGACAATACAGTGGTCTTATCCCAAACAAGGCTTGGGATGAAATGAGCACTGGGTGGTTTCACTGGGTGCTGCAAGGAGAAAACCATTAATTGTTCATTATGTTCAATCAAAAGTACTGCTTTTCTCTCGAAGGAAAGTGAAATAATGTATTTGACAATTAGAGGGCCGCCCCATTGACCACGTTTCTTCACTTAAATGTTTGGGTATTTATTTTAAGAGATCAGACTAGTAAGGCTAAAGTGGTTTCTCAGTATTTATGCAAAAATCAGTCAATCAATACAATCACCCTGTGCAGACAACACAATTTTGAGCTAAACATTATGGCTTAGAGTGTTATGTGAACCATTCCTAACCATAGTGGCTAAATAACCATGGTTTAAACATGCTCACTAACCATTTAGTGGCCTAACCATGGCTTAGTGTGTTGTTTGAACAGGTCCAATAAGTGGACACCTCCACCAAAAGCCCCTCATCGCAAATCACCATCCATTTCACCTTGGAGGTTTCTGGAGAAGAGCCCCCACCTGTGCACTGAGCAGGATGATCTAGGAACAGGCATCCTTCATATACCCAGGTCAAGTGTGCCCAGAAATGGATGGGGTTAAAGCGCTTTGAGAAAGCAAACATTTCCCATGATGTACTACACACAGTTATTTTGTCCCATTGTCTTTGTTCAAGAAGATTTTTGAAAAGGCCCTGGGAAAGTGGCAAAAGGGGGGATGGAGTGTTCATCCACAAACATCCATTCCTCTTTAAAACCTTCAGCCCTCCGAGAAAACTATTGTCTGATGAACCATAAGAAATGGATGGACCAAGAGGACTGAGGAGAAAGCCAACAGAGAGGGCAAGAGAAATGGATGGGCCCAGAGGGCAGGCCAATGGATAGGGCAAGAGCCGGAAGGAATGGGGGAAGGTGGGCGAGGGTGGGGAGCAGTGGAGGGAAAGCACCCAAAAGGGCCAGGGGGCCTTGATCTCTAGCCACTCCCCCTGCCCCCGACAGCCATTCAGCTGCCTCCATCACCTGCAGATGGTGGATGATCAAGTCCCTCGGATGCTGGATAGCCATCTTGTGCTAGGGCATGGTGTCTTTGTGGCACTCACCCAGGGAGCTCTGAAGGTGTTATGCCTATCTTTGGAGGCCACTTATATTTCCTCCAAGAGATCCTGGGCAACAGCTTGCCAGGTTCTGAAGCATGTGGGAAATCTGGTGCTGGCCAACAAGGGAAAACCACTCTAGGGAATGCGTCAGAGATTGGGTAGCCTCCCCCTTCGATGGGGCTAATGCCAGTAACAGGCCAGTGTGGCTACCTGCCTATGGGGCAGTCATTGGCCTGTGTTAGCTGCCGGCTGGCCAGCTGCCCTGCCCAGTAGCTTCTCACCCACCCTTGGCAGCAAGTGCCAATGGGTTCAACCCCACTGGAATGCCTATGTCGAGTGGCTGCTACCCTGGCAGGAGAAGCTTACCCACACAATTCATCACAGGGATGGGGGCAGCGGCTGATGGGACCCCGTGATAGCAGGCTCAGCCAGAATCAAAACCTCTGTTCATAAATCTTTGGTTGTTCCTTTCTTACCCCATAAGAGAGCAAAGATGCAGCCAGGAGAACAAATCTGACGTCCCTCCTCTAGAGGATCCAAGCTGCCTCACTTGAACTGCATTACTAGCCAGCAGCATTGTTATTACTAGCTCCATTTTATTTGACCAACTCCAAATTAGCCAGCAGTGTTTCTTTGTGAAACTCTGAATCACAGTTTGTGCATTCACTGCTGCAGCTGAAATCTGGTTTGTATTTAATGTAACAAATTATGCAAAGCACACCAAATAAGAACCGTTTAACATTCCAGTGAACCTTCCTGAAAACATTATAGCAAAATATTTGCTTTGCCATTTCCCTTCTGCTCTCATTAAATATAATAAATCACCAAACAACAGTTGGGATGCCATCACAGGCTGTGTGTGTTTCTTTTAGGCCAGCATAGGCTTTGCTGCAGAATGCAGGACAGACGCTTGGCTTCAGCTTTACGTAAAGTTCTTGTCAATTGGGAAATTTCCAGCTATTGCTTAGCATTAAACTGTACTGTGCCCATGCTGCTGCTTTTGAATGGCAATAGACAGTTTGTGTGTAAGTTCAAGAAGTGTGAATTTGGCATGTTTGTGTTAAAATGCAAGCCAAATGCATTGATCACCCATCAGGTTTCACATGCAGACTCAAATCCCTGGAGAGTGTTGAACAGACCCACCCGAGTGAATGGTGCCACATCGTCCATTTGAGCCACATCATCCTTTTGACTCTGGGTGGCCTCGTGCAGTGGACCGTCCTGCATTTTAAGTATTCTCCAGTCCAATGTCAGTTTAAAGTTAAAGAACCATAACAACTGTTGCCCATAGACCGCGAGCACCTGGACAGCACCTGGCCACAATCTTCCACACTATGGTAAGATGTTCCTATTTGAATTGGAATAACTATTTCTGGGTTTTCATCTTTGCATATAAATCAACTCATGCAAATATTATGCAAAATTTGTGTCGCCTTACGCGGTGATGCATTTCCCCTTTGGGGGGTGAATCGTGGCGCCCCATCCCATTCCTGCTTCCCACTGCCAGGGCAGCTGTATCCTCTTCATTCTGCTGGAGTGTTGTAAGAGGCCTGCCCCCTGGCTCTTGCCAGAGTGTGAGAGGGCAGAGAGTTGTGGGTTCACTGACTCTGCGACCTGGTGGTCCTTCAGCCCCCCCACCCCAACAGAATCCCATCCTGAGGTCAGCTAAGGTGACACCGAACTAAGGCACAAGGCTAGGATTCCCCATCTGCTCACCCCTAGTTACAAAGGAGAAAGAGCTGTGGTACGCCTCAAGCTTGTATTGAACAGAGCGGGTTGTGCATGAAAAGACACCTGGGCTCTTTCATTGCTGTGTGAAAGGGCCACAAGGGATCTAGGATGGCATTCCCTGGGGCTCCACCTCCACACTGGGCACGCCCTCACCTCTTACGTAAGTGGGCTTGCACAAAGGCGGAGGGGGGGGCCTGTCTGGAATGAGTCAGATGGCAATCCTACCAGGGGGCTCCAAGAAGCACTCAGACCACTGCTGCTGAACAGGCTATCAATCTTACACATGGTCTGCACAGGCTTGGACAAGTGCAAGGCTCCATTTCCTGCCTCTGTGGAGGGAGGGAATAGTGAGCCATGCGCAGCAATGGCACCACCTGTCATGTGGAGCCTAAGCCTTTGCTGGGGGTGGGGATTCACGAGGGAATGCAGCAAGAAGCAAGGGGGAGGGATTGCTGCCTGCTGTGTTTTCCTCCAGGGACCCCTGCTGCTCCCTGCTGGGGGACGGAGACATTGCTTATCTTCCCTCGGGGTGGGGGGGGCTGAGGTTCTCTGGGGAAAGGGGCTGCTGTCTGCATCTCCTGTAGGTGGCTGTGTTCCTACAAAGCAAAAGCAATTTGGGGGGGGGGGAGTTTGGCTGGCCATGGCCCTGTGGCTGCCAGGGGGGAGGAGGCATGTCCAATTCATCAGTGCAAGCTGCATCCTCTCTTACCTGCCTATCAGGATTCATGGCAGCTGGGTAGGAACTGTCGGCACAATTTATACTTAGCTGGCGTGTTATGTGTGGAGGACGGTGCTGAGAGCGGCTAGCATCCAGCCTTGCTATTCCCCCTTCCCAGCCTCTAGCTTCAGTATTTCTCACCACCCCTCTTCTCTCTGTAGCTCCCTTTTGACTAGCCAGGCCCCCATGGCAGCCATCATGTGACTAGCCACATTCTCCACTGGAGCCATTTTGTGGTGGTGCTCACACCAGTTTCTCAAATCCCTAGAGTTGCCCACGAGTCCAAAAAGGTTTGGGACCCCCGCTGCAAGGGTTCTGACCAGACAAGTGTTAGCAATGTGTTCTTCCTTCATGTGTTGTGAGTAGAGTACTCATGCCCCCTCCTTTCAGAGGAAAGCCCTTTGCTTGAAAGCCTCCCCCCTACTTGAAGGCATCTTTTATTCGAAGGACTGTCCAGCTCATAAGCAGGTAGAACAGGGAAGCGCCTTGATGGTGCCCATCCACAGTGAGCACCTGGACAGCAGCCTGAGCAGGCAGGCAGGCAGGCGCACAGGCCTTCCCCCACGACGGTGAGATACATTTCTACTTAAATCAGGATAATTATTATTATTATTTATTCATATAGCACCATCAATGTACATGATTTCCAAATGTATATATAGAGACATACACACGTTTTATGCATCCTCTTATATGTATCCTCTGTTTTGGTGATGCATTTTTCTTCTTGGACCAGCCTAATTGTGACGTCAGGCTGTTTTGTGCAAAATTCTCTGTTCTTTTGCAACATGCCCTTTCTTCACCAAGTTGCCTCCGGTGTGCTCTTAGGGAACATTAGATGGGGCCAGGCAGCCACAGCCCCATGCCTTGTGCCTCCCTTTCAGGGGTCTATATACTGCTGCTGGTGTACTGTGATTAGGTGCAGAGTCTGAACGCTGACACCTCTGGAGCTGAAGGGCAGAAACTGGGTCTGGAGGGGGTTTAGGACCCAGTGTGTGTCACATCTTCCTTTCCACCCTGCCTGGGGGCCTCAGTAGTGGAGGTAGGCCATCATATCTGTGGCATTATCCCAGAGAGTTCCCATGGATGTAGATGTGTCCAGAGGTTTGCTGGCATAGCAGGGATTCCATCATAGCCTGATGTCCCCGAGCTGGCATATTTTGGCCGTTGGATTGCACCTAAATCCTAAAAGGGAATTTGTACCTAGGAACTTACCAGGAGCTATATAAACTCAAGCCTTCATCCCAGCTTTCTTTCAAATGGGCTTTTCCCTTTCCCTTTCAAAGGCTAGCCATTTATTTTTATTGAAGGGACTAATGCTTTGCATTTAGACCAAATTGAAAAGGAGATGCTTAAGGGTAACTGGGTGATGAAAGGACTACATTAGTGTACAAGTCCGAAGGCTGCTGTTTCCTATTTGTAATGCTCAATTCACATGTGAGTCATATTTAAACTATAAATGGTGGCGCCCAGGGAATATACAGTCAAATTGCCTTAAGTAATGAAATACTTTGATAAATCACCAGATGGCCCTGTATTCCAAAACAACATTATCCTGAAGAACATATTTTTATATGCCTATTTTGTTTACTACATGGAGCTTTCAACAGTACAGCCATATTCAGGCATTCCTTATCAATGGATACATGCATAAAATGGAGGAGGGTGTTTTACTGTTGAAGACAATGGTAATACTGCATTTTGTGAAGAGCTGCATTTATGAACATTCATTCATCTTACTTTTGCCTCTCCCTTATATTTATTTATATTTATATTTTGTGAACCGCCCAGAGAGCTTCGGCTATTGGACGGAAATAAATAAATAAATAAATAAATAAATAAAACATAGTTGAACTCCTAAGATCAGGGGACTCTTATTTTTGCTTAAGTCATTCTGGTAAGGAATCATGTATATTGATGGTACTATCTGAATAATTAATAATAATAAAATGGGGCCACTCATTAATACACATGCCAAAGAAGTGAAGATAAATCCACAGAGCAATAACCCACATAATCACAAAAAAAGCTACTGGCTCACCCCCTTGAGAATCAAGCAAGTTTGTATTGCATACCTTCATCCTGGATTATTTCTTGGGGGATGTCTAGACCTACTGGGTGTAGAGGGACAGAGGGAGGAGGATCTCGTGATATATGGTGATCATAAGATCTCCCCCTCTGTCTACACGCAGCATCCAGGAAGGAAGAGGATGTTGTGTCCGCCATTTTGTTTTGTTTTGCTTTAATCGAGAAAGAGCACAGGAGCACTCCTACGAAAAGGTAAGTTTTTTAAAAAAAACCCACTCCCCCATCCCACCCTTGATGGGCACGGAGCTTCTGAGGAGCTCCACGCCCCATGACCAGGTCCCGGCTCCTCGCAGTTACTCATGAGGAGCAGGCGCAAACTGCAATGCTCAGCCTCACGTCCTGTGGTCTCGGGACGAGCCTGGGACTGCGGGGAAAACCCAGAATTAAACTGTAGGGCAATATCCTGGGGCACGGGAGGGATCATCCCTCCCTGCCCCCAGGATCCCCTGTGTGTCATTTGGACACACAGGGATGATCCCGGGGTGATCCCCAAGAAATCGCCCCACCTAGCCATGCTCAGGGTCACACTACACATTCGGAACTGACATATATATCTGTACTATTTTGCAGTAAAATTACCAGTGGCTATTTTGCAATGTTACAGAGATTGCTTACTCATCAGGAAATCCTACACTGTTCAGAGCATTAAAAAAAAACCATATAAAGGAGTGGGGGAAATTCCTCCCCATCGTCATAAATTCCCCACTAATAAGCTCAGATTTCCCCACTATCAGCCTCCTCGGTCATCCTGAGGCCATGGGTCCCTTTGCTTCTTTGTACATCTTGCCCAGCCTGTGCCCCTCCTCAGTAAACTCAAACCAAAACCACACTCGCTCAACTGCCTTTTTCACACTGCCCCATTGCAGACATCATTGCAGACATCATTGCAGCTACTGCCAGACATTTAGGAGGAGCCACAGCGGGGACACTGACATCTGGCCATGCATCCTTCAGGAGTCCAGCTGGCATGGCATTCAGGAGTCCAGCTGGCATGGCATTAGTGGCCAATGGCCTTAAGTTCATACTGCCTGGACCCATGCATGGGAGGGAACCTGTGGTCTCAGACACGCCTGAGCGTTATTGAAGCCCCAAGGGGAATTTGTCCTGGGTTGCAAGGGAGCCTAAAGGGCCATGCGGGGATAGGCCAATAACATGGCTGTAGGTGGCTCCTAGCATCCTGCCCCAGACCACAATGTAGCAGTGTGGCTGCCTATTTGCCATGCCTTTGCTGCATGGGACAGACAGCTCTCATCATCAGCCATTTGCATTGATTGTGAAAATCCTCAGGACTGTGGACTGAACTTGTTGCCAACATGTAGAACACCTACCTGGATGACCCAATGGTCATACCATCAGATTAGCTAAGCCTTGCCCAGTTCACCCATGTTCTTGGTCTGGAACATGGATTCTGAGGAGCACCCTGCTGCTTGCATTTCCCTCCCGTCGAAACATGCAGGTTGCAGCCAAGAATACAGTCAGGCATTTCAGTTAAGTTCTGCAACAGGCCTTGTGTGGCGCAGAGTGGTAAGCAGCAGTTACTGCAGCCAAAACTCTCCCCACGGCCTGAGTTCGATCCCAGCGGAAGCTGGTTCTCAGGCAGCCAGCTCAGGTCAACTCAGCCTTCCATCCTTCCGAGGTTGGTAAAATGAGTACGCAGCTAGCCGGGGGAAAGGTAACTGCAACTGGGGAAGGCAATGGCAAACCACCCCACTACAAAGTCTGTCAAGAAAACGTCATTGAAAGCAGGCGTCCCTCCAGGAGTCAGCAATGACTCAAGTGCTTGCACGAGAGGTTCCTTTCCTTTCCTTTTCTTTCCTTTCCTTCTGCAACAGGCACAGCCTGGATCAGCAGTGGAGAGGAGTTGCCCACCACTACATCTCCACAGAGACATGCTTAGGCCATCAACAGCTTGTGGCTCCACCCAGGGATGGCCAGGCCACTGAGGAGATGGCATCAGCATCACTGATGTTGCCACACCGGCATCCCTCGCTGCAATTCCAATGGAGCCTCCTCATAATAAGGGTGGTTTGGAGAGGGTGATGGTGAGCTCCCACAAGCCCTGGGCCTCAACCTTCCCCTGGCCTCCATCATGGGACTCCACTGCTCAAGAGAGAGAAAGCGTATAGAGCAGGTGGGAGAGGGGAGGACCAATATAAACCAAAAGAGTTTATAAATAAAGTCTCTTAAAACAGAAGTGGACCAGATGAGAAAGCAAATGCAACAGTTGCAGGAAAAGCATGACTTGGAATTTAATGAGCACGAGAAGAGGTTGATTTCTCTGGAGGACAAAATAGAAGATCGTCAGTTCATCTTTGTAACTTTGTGGAGAAGCAAGGGGAGGACCTCAGAAAGATGTTGCCACGTTGGTTTAAAGAATTGGTCCCAACCCTGGGAATTGGAGAAGATGATGTGGAGCGCGTTCACAGGGTTGGAGGCTTTATCAACTCCAAGAGATATCCTGCTGAAATTTTCAAATTATTTTAAAAAAGAGCAGCTTATGGGCAAGCTGAGATCACTGGGGGAGCTGAAGTTTCAAGGAGTTACAGTTCAATGATCTCTGTCAACAAACTATAAATTGGAGACGCAGTGTCAAGCCGATAACAACGGAGCTCAAGAGAAGATCGATAAACTACGCTTGGGGCTACCCGGTTTTTCTGCGGTTTATGTATAAGAGGAAACATTACAAGGTTTCCTCTTTGCAGCAAGGGATGGAGTTACTCCAAAGTTTAGACCTGGATTCCCGCGATGGCGCTGGTTCAAAGGATGATGACGGCGGAGAAGGAGGAGCTGCAGCTAGTGGGAAGTAAATTGGACAAGACTGAGATGATAAGTAGTATTGAATTAATTAGAAGGCTTGCCGGTTCTAGATTGCTGGCTTTATTCAACCCCCCCCCCAAGGTTTAATAAATAATGGCTGGAGTGCTAGACTGCCGGGGATTTAGTAGGGGGAAAAGATATGGGAGGGAGGGTGGGGAGGAGGAGTATGGTTGGGTGGGAGGGAGGGATTTGAAAGGGGTTTTATGTTTTTACGTATGTAAATTTGAGTTTCAGAGCACAAGGGATCAGGAAGAACATCAAAGAACTAAGTACGGATAAAAATATAAAAATATCAACGCTCAATGTCAAAGGTCTGGAGGCAGTCATGAAAAGGAGGAGAACTGAACAATTGCTAAATAGAGAAGGTTCTGATATTATTTTTTTGCAGGAAACACACCAATGTAACGATGGGGTAAATGAAATACGTCTGAAATGGTCAGTCTATTATGAAAAGTCGTTGGGGATTTCAAAAAAAATGGAGTGGCCATTTTGATTTCAAAAAGAAGTGGATTTACCCTGTAGAATTATTATTATTATTATTATTATTATTATTATTATTATTATTATTATTATTATTTATATAGCACCATCAATGTACATGGTGCTGTACAGAGTAAAACAGTAAATAGCAAGACCCTGCCGCATAGGCTTACATTCTAATAAAATCATAATAAAACAATAAGGAGGGGAAGAGAATGCACCAAACAGGCACAGGGTAGGGTAAAACTAGCAGTATAAAGTCAGAACAAAATCAAGTTTTAAAAGCTTTAGGAAAAAAAAGTTTTTAGCTGAGCTTTAAAAGCTGCGATTGAACTTGTAGTTCTCAAATGTTCTGGAAGAGCATTCCAGGCGTAAGGGGCAGCAGAAGAAAATGGATGAAGCCGAGCAAGGGAAGTAGAGACCCTTGGGCAGGTGAGAAACATGGCATCAGAGGAGCAAAGAGCATGAGCGGGGCAATAGTGTGAGATGAGAGAGGAGAGATAGGAAGGCGCTAGACAGTGAAAAGCTTTGTAGGTCAACAGGAGAAGTTTATATTGGATTCTGAAGTGAATTGGAAGCCAATGAAGAGATTTCAGAAGTGGAGTAACATGGTCAGAGCGGTGAGCCAAGAAGATGATCTTAGCAGCAGAGTGGTGAACAGAAACCAACGGACTGATGAGAGAAGAAGGAAGGCCAGAGAGAAGAAGGTTGCAGTAGTCCAACTGAGAAATAACCAATGCATGAACAAGAGTCTTGGCAGAAGAGACAGACAAAAATGATCGAATCCTGGCAATATTATACAGGAAAAAACAACAGGATTTAGCTACTGACTCGATATGAGGAATAAAGGAGAGCGAGGAATCAAATATAAAGCCAAGACTACGAGCTTCCTTGATTGGAGTATGCATAACATTATTGACAGTAAGAGAGAATGGGAGATGGGGAGAAGGTTTAGGAGGAAAAACAAGCAATTCAGTCTTTGCCATATTAAGTTTCAAACGACAATGAAGCAACCAAGCTGAGATATCTGAAAGACATGCCGAGATACGATCGTGAACATCAGGAGAAAGATCCGGAGATGAAAGATATAATTGTGTATCATCGGCATACAGATGATATTGGAGGCCATGAGATTGAATAAGATTACCCAAGGGCAACATGTATAAAGAAAACAACAACGGGCCGAGCACCGAGCCTTGCGGAACCCCTACTGAAAGGGGAAAAGAAGAAGATGAGCTGCCATTAGCCAACACGCTGAAAGAGCGACCCGCTAGATAGGAGGCAAACCAGTTATAGACAGAGCCACAAAATCCGAGGTCATGAAGGGAATCTAAAAGAAGATCATGATCAACCGTGTCAAAGGCTGCAGTTAGATCAAGGAGAATAAGAACAGAATAAAGGCCTTTAGACTTAGCCATAAGAAGATCATTGGTAATCTTAGTAAGGGCTATTTCAGTGGAATGCAAAGGACGGAATCCAAATTGAAAAGGATCCAGAGCAGAGTTACTAGAAAGAAAATCAAGACAACGAGAGTAGACCACACGCTCCAGGATCTTTGAAACAAAAGGCAACAAAGAGACAGGTCAGTAGTTAGACAGAGATAGCCTATCAAGAGTAGGTTTCTTGAGAATAGGAGAGACTGTAGCATGTTTAAAAGCAGAAGGAAATGAACCAGAGGACAGAGAAAAATTAATAATATGAAGCAAGGAAGGGAGGATAGCAGGGATAAGATTAATAAAGACGCGAGAAGGAATCGGATCACGAGAACAAGTGGAAGGCTTCGAAGAGCGCAGTATTGTAGACAGTTCATCAGCTGAGACCGAAGGAAATGCAGAGAAATTTGCAGGAGGAACCGACAGATGAGGAACAGGAACTGGAAGAGGAGCAGAGCTGGCCAGATCAGACGAATAGTTTGGATTTTAGCATTGAAAAAAGAGGCAAAGTTATTAGCAGACAGAGAGGCGGGGAGAGATGGTGGATTAGGCTTCAGAAGAGAATTGAAGGACGCAAAGAGCCGCTGAGGATGCCTAGCATTTGACTGGATCAACGTTGAGTAATACTGCTGTTTGGCCAATGAAATGGCAGAAGAGAAAGAGGAGGGTACAAATTTGTAATGGACAAAGTCCGCCCAGTCCCTGGTCCTACGCCAAAGGCATTCAGCTGCCTGGGAACAAGAGCGAAGGTAGCGGAGGAAAGAGGTGAGCCACGGTTGGGGTTGAGAAGGGCGAACTATCCGAGTTGTAGATGGAGCAAGATTATCAAGAGTTGAAGAAAAGGAGGAATTAAAGAAGGAGACAGCTGAGTCCAAGGAGACAGCCGAAAAGACAGAAGGAAGAGAGGAGGCTAGAGACTGAGAAAAAGCCTCATAATTGATAGATTGCAAGTCATGACAAGAGCGAGAAAGAGGATGTGAAGGAGGAGGATTATGAGTAATCATGAAAGAAACTAGATGATGATCTGACAACGGAAAGTCAGCAGTAGAAAAGTCCAAAACAGAGCAATTCCGAGTGAGAACAAGATCCAGACAGTGTCCAAGGGAATGTGTGGGTGCATCAGACCAAAGCTTAAGATCATAAGAGGAAGATAATGAGTGAAATCGTAGAGCTGCAGCATCTTGAGGGTCATCCACATGAATATTGAAATCACCCAAAATGAGAGTAGGACAGTTATCAGAGAGGAAAAAGGACAGCCATGAATCAAAATCAGAGATAAATTTTGAGGATGAGCCTGGGGGGCGGTACAGAACTGCAATCCGCAGTCGCAATGGAGCGAAAAGCCTCACCACATGTACCTCAAAGGAGGAAAAACAATGTGAAGGTGGAATGGAAAGAGGCTGGAACTGGCACAAACTAGATAATAAAAGACCCACACCACCACCACAACCCTCTGGGTGACTAGAGTGAGAGAAAGAGAGTCCTCCAAGAGAGAGGGCAGCAGAGATGGCGGTATCATGGGCAGGAAGCCATGTTTCAGTAAGAGCAAGGAGGTGAAGAGACCTCGAAATAAACAAGTCCTGAATGACAGGGGCCTTAGAAGCAACAGAGCGACAGTTCCATAAGGAACACGAAAAAGGCAGCTGAGAAGAGGGGAGACACCGAATAGGAACTAAGTTGGGAGAGACGAAATTGGAACGAGCCATAAGGAACGGATATGAGGAGAAAAGAATTGAGAGGAGAAAATGAGGAGATATTAAAATTAATATTAATATTAAAATAATATTAAAAAGGATGGGAAAGGTAGATAGCTTTTGATAAGGGCCAAATTGAAGGTAAAGCATATACTCTGATTAATGTTTATGCCCCAAATGAGAGACAAAGAGAATTTTATAAAGAGTTATTTAGAGAAATAGAAGAATTTAAGGAGGGATATGTTATTTTGGCTGGAGATTTTAATATGGTTATGGATAACAGAGTGGACAGGTCAAACCGCACTAGTGCAGAAAAGAGGAATAACATTACTATTTTAAACAAATTAATTAAAGAAAATGATTTTGTTGATGGGTAGCAATTTCTCAAGGGGGCAGATCCTGGCTTTACTTACTATTCTCCAGTCCATCATACGTATTCTAGGATAGATCATATCTTTGTCTCTAGAGAGTTTGCTACTAAGGTATGTAGAATGGAATTAGGGGTAATTAGAGTAACAGATCATGCATTGGTAAGTTTAGATTTCACAGTTAGAAAGGATTATAGAGAAGCGCTAAGGTGGAAATTGAATACAAAGATATTTAAATATAGTAAAGTTGTTGAAAAAATGCAAAAGGAATTGTCAGAAATCTGGGAAATAAATGAAAAGGGAGGAATGGCAATGACAGTTGTTTGGGATACCATGAAGGCTGTAACAAGAGGGATTTGTATTAGGGAAACGTGTAATTTAAAGAGGCAACAGGTTGTACTGCAGGAAAGGTTAGAGGAACAGATAAAAAATTTGGAGAAAGATTATTGGCAAGCTAAAAATAAACATAAATTAATAGAATTACAAGCAAAGAAAAAAGAATTAGAGAATATAAATTTAGAAGAAGTTCAGAAAAAATTAATTTACATGAAAAGAGAATATTTTGAAAATAGTAATAAAAATTCTAGAATGCTTGCTAGACTCACGCAAAAGGAAAAAGCCAAGAATGGGATAGGAATAGTGAAAGATAAGCAAAGGAATTATTGTCACACAATGAAGGATAAAATAAAAAAAAATTCGGGAATTTTACAAAGAATTATATAAGGAAAAAGATACTCAGAAGAAGAGGATGGAAGTGTATGTGGAAAAATATATAAAGAAGGGATTGGAAAAAGAACATAAAGAATTAATGGAAAGAACTATATCTCAGAGGCTATAGAGAAGTTGAAAGTGGGTAAATCACCTGGGGTAGACGATCTAGGACTGGAGTATTATAAAGTTTTTAAATCATTATTAGTGCCAAAATTATTGAAATTATATAATGCCATATTGGAAGGAGAGAGGACTCCAGAATCATGTGAGCATTCGTTAATAATTTTAATTCCAAAGCCAGATAAGGATTTGACTCTCCCTGATTCATATAGACCAATCTTGTTAATAAATCAAGATGCTAAAAAATTTTCAACTATTTTGGCAAAACGATTAAATAAATTTATCGCTAATTATATAGGGGAAGACCAATGTGGATTTATAGCAGGCAGACAAATGCATAATTTAGTGGGAAGAGTCTTAAATGCAATACAGGGGATAAAAAAGTTAAAGATCAAAGCGGGAATTTTAGCATTGGATATTTTTAAGGCTTTTGATTGTGTGAGTGGGCAAGCATTAAAGATGGTTTTAAATAAAATGGGATTTGGAAATAAATTTAAAGCTATAATGGAGCAGTTATACTCTCAAAATACAGCCCTAGTGGTAGTAAATGATGGAGTTACAGATAAGATACGACTAGCCAGAGGGACAAGGCAAGGATGTCCTCTCTCGCCTGTCCTGTTTGTATTGGTTATGGAATTATTGGCAGATGCAATAAGAGATGATGGGGAGATAGAAGGGATAGGTAGTATTAAACAAATAAAACTGAACATATTTGCGGACGATACATTGTTAACTATTAAAAATCCAGTAGGAAAGATAGAAAGAATTAAACAGCAGCTGAAAGAATTTGAAGAAACTACTGGGTTAAGAATAAATTGGTTAAAATCAGAGTTGATGTTGTTTAATTATACTAAAAAGGAGGAGAAGGAATGGGAAGGAAAAGAAAAAGAAATGAGAATTAAAGAACAGATTAGATATTTGGGAATTAGAATTACTAAAAATTTAGAGAATTTAGAAAAAGAGAATTTAAATGTTTTGAAAAAAGAGATATTAGTAAAATTGAAAAAATATAAAAGATTGAACCTATCATGGTTTGGAAGAATAGCATTAATAAAGATGAAGATTTTAGCAAAGATTAATTTTGTTTTTAGGATGCTACCAATAAAAATCTCAGATTTAGAGTTAAAAAGTTGGCAGAATATTATAAATAATTATTGTAATGTGGAAAAGAAACCAAGGATAAATAAGAGTAAATGGTATTTAAGCCAAAAAAAGGGAGGATTGGGACTCTCAAACATCAACCTATACTATGTAGCAAATAGGTTAAGACATATTGTAAACCGCCCAGAGAGCTTCGGCTGTGGGGCGGTATATAAATGTAATTAATTAAATAAATAAATAAATAAATAACTATTGTAGAAGCAATTTTAGGAGTAGGAAATTTAGATTGGATGGAGGATAAAACCATAAGTAATATAGAATTAAATCTGGATAATGTATTTTTAAGGAAGGAGGTAGAAAATGGGTTGAAAATATAGGTAATCCGCCCTTGAAGTTCCATTGGGAAATTTGGAGTAAATATAAAAAGGAGCTGCTTCCGAGCGGCTCCCCTTTAACATCGGTAATAATCTTAAAGAATTTCCCTGAGGACTTAATTAAGTAAAGTTTTAATAGAGAAAAATAAAATGAAATTAAGAGAATGGTTAAGAGGGATGAATACAAGAGAAGAGATGGAAGAGGTTTTAAAAGATAGAAAATTAACTTGGTTAAATTATCGGCAATTGGAACAATGGACTAAAAATTGGGTAAGAGAAAATGGAGAGTGTAGAGAGATGTCGAAGTTTGAGAAATTAATTGTTCAAAAAGAAATTGATAAGGGAGAAAATACAGTGACAAAAGGTTTAATGAGTCAAATATATAGTATATTACTTGAGAAAGGGTCGATGGATAGTGTAGGAAAATCGGTTTGGGAGACAGATCTGAAGGTACAGATAGGACAGCAGAGTTGGGAAGGGCTATGGAGACAAAGAGTGTTGAGAAATATGTCAGTGAGAATAAAAGAGAATTATTATAAAATTATATGGAAGTGGTATCTAACCCCTGTTAGATTAAATAAGATAAATAATCAGCATTCAGCAAATTGTTGGAGAGGCTGTGGTGAAAAAGGAACGTATTTACATATGTGGTGGGAATGTAAATATGTGCAAAAGTTGTGGAAGATGGTGTTCTCTGAGATTGAAGAAATTGTTGGAATGAAAATAGAAGAAACACCAAGAGTTGCATTACTCTCACTACATGAAGATTTTAAATGTAGTAAAGAAATCAAGGAATTGATAACGAATTTGCTGACTGCAGCAAGGTTGATTGTAGCTAGGAACTGGAAGTTTCAAGATGATTATTGTATTGAAGAGTGGTATAAAGAAGTATGGGAGATGGCTATTAATGATAAATTAACATGTAACATAAAAGTGAGAAAAGGTATAGCAAAAACGAATGATTTTGAGGAAATTTGGAAGCAGTTCCTAATATTTGTGTTTTCTAAGGGAAGTGGGAAACCACCAGCAGAAGAGGTGTTAAGATTTTGGAAACAGGAATGATCCCGGAGGGAAGGGGAAGCACTTGTTATTTATTGAATTATTTTGGATTATGTTATGATAAAGCATTATGTGTTAACAATTGTATATTCAAGTAATTTGGTGTATTAGTATGTTAATTGTTATGTTGGTTTGTATTTTATGTAGTAATAAATAAAAATAAATAAATAAAAAGTAATAGGGAAGAACATATGGAGAAAATTCTGAAGAGTGTCCATTTATTTCTAAGGGATAAGAAAAGAAAAATCTCAGGATGTTCCTGAAAGTTTTCATTCCCCATGGAAGGGGCTTCCATTTTTCTGCCTCATTCTCATTTATAGTTTATTTTGAATGTGTGTTAGTGGTGTTTTGGGACATACCTAACTACTGTGAGGCGGCTGAAGGGACTGTCTGTATTTTTCTTTCTGTTCTGCATTTCACCATTGCTCTACAGTCTCCCAGGCTGCCTGCATTTCCTGATCTGAGAAGGCCCGATGGGAGGTATACATTCATGGTGTCTTCTCCTGGGCGGGAAGTAGAGGCTACAGCCTGTGAGGGAGATGATTGTGCAAAAAAAGACAGGATACTCACACACACACTCCTCAGTCATCTCATAAGTAATGTAAGCACAAAAACCCTGAACCAAGCCCATGAGAAATTCTCCGAAATTTCTTCTCCTTTGAATTTCTTTTCAAAAGCATTTTTTCCTATCAACTTGAATGAGAACGGTCAAAATTTTCATGGGAGAAATTTTTGTCGCAGCACTAGCTGCTAGCTATGCCTTTGAAGTAATGCCCCCTATTGGCCTAAGAATAGCATGACATGAAGTCATAGAGCGGGAGCCCTGTAATACATAGCTAGCTATCACTGGCTCCCTTTCAAGGGTGTGTACCATTCTGCCAGTGTATCCAAGATGTCCCATCAGTGTATCTCCACACTGTGATGGAGAATACTGATATATGCTAACACAGCAGACTTCCACCCAGTCCTTAAGCCCTGCCCCATCCTAAGTCCTAACTGTGTGCTTGTGGAAGCTAATCTTTATTTTATTGTTTTTTAAAGGAAAAGCCATAATGAATGGTGGAGAGAACAATCGACTGGATGAGTGAAAGTGTTAAATGTTTATCTAGATGTCTTTTGTTCAAAGTAAGAGTCATTATAGCAAGATTAGTTGGGGAGGGGGTTAACTACCAACCACCACAGCATTAAAACTCTGGAAGTGGAGTAGAAACTGGTTATAGGATTAGATGCAGAGTGTGCAAGCCATTTTGGTCCAGTAAAAGAACTCCTTGGATAAAACTTTATTGGTGCATATATAGGGAGCACTAAGGGTTTGCGCTGGAAATGTTCCAGTTCAAACATTGCTTCAGCCACAAACTGTATAGCAAACAGTATAGTTTGAGCTCTATCATACCTCTGCAATTATTATATTACATTACTGCCCTACCTTACAGCCAAGCTGTAAGGATTACTGTAGGGATTACTGGGATAGTCGATATGAATCATTTCCAACATTCTAAAGCACTATATAAAACATTATTGCCTTATTCTGTATATTCTCCCAACCCAATAATGTTTTAGGACTCACAATGTAGTTTTAGGAGAGGGTGATGGTTATGCCTTTTTGGTGGATATTAGGCATACAAAATGTACTTTATCTTCATTGCAAGTTCAAAGAAGGTAGTGTAATAAAAAATTGAAAAATTGAAAGACAATCTATGTCTACTTTGTAGGGCTTTTTTCAGGATTGGCCACTAATTCTGAGACAATAAATTGATAATTTTAAAGGAATTAAGAACAGTGTTATTTTTATGCAGGAGTTAAATAAAATGGCAACAATTATACTTGGTTTCTGTTCCTTATATTAGTTTGGTGTGTAATATCTGGTAGCATTGAAAGTGTTACTTTGTTAGAGATTTGATATACTTCTGACTTTAACGATGCAGTGTGCTTACTATATTTGAATCTGCTTTGTGAGTGCATGGCCATAAAATGAAGCCTGCACCTCTCTTTAATAAATACATTTGTTTATGAGTGAATGAAACATGTTTTGTTAGTCCATTTAAAAAAAAAGGGGGGGGGAGGCGGCTAAGTAAACTGTAGACCTGTCTGAGTTCCACAAAACCACGGGTTGGTCAGTGGGCCCTAATTATTCCCAAAGCCAGCTCGCAGCTGTCTGACCATTGGATATGGTGATTTGCATGCTTAAGAATTGGCCGTCTATCTGCTATCTGAATGGCCTGCAAAAACTGTTTGTTGGGAGACTATTCATAATGGCACAGTCAAAAGTCTCCTGAAAGGCATACACGTTTCAATTTCTGTTCTTTGCCCCTCCAAAATTGGCAATTTATTACATCAAAAAATAGCAGTCAGCCCAGAAAAGGACAAAATTGACACAGTTCCCTTTTGATCTTTTACTTCTGAATAGGCATTCACCAATGAATTTCCCAATGAATATTCAATGAATGCAAAAGAAGTCACTCAGCATTTTTAAAGTAGACAATATGCTTTAAATATTTTATATAATGGCTAAATGCTATCATTGAGTCAATGTCAAGGTAGCTTAAAATGTTTCAGGAAAGCAAGGTGAAGTCTTGTTTTTCAAAGAAAATTATTATCAAATTATCTTATTTGCTTTCATATATATGTTTACTTTGGTACGATGTTTCCCCAAATTTCTGTTTTTTAGATAGGTTTATTTGCAAGTTCATTCTGAAGCTTTATCAGAAACCTCCGTTTAATTGTTGCCACAACAACCACTAGATGGAAAACCGGTAAGAGTCAGTATCTGCAGTGTTCTGCAGTCGCCGTTTACAACATCACAACATGTTTGCTAATATCACTGGATTAAGAAAACAGAGAAAACTGCATTCTCTTACATCAGGGTGAATCCATAGTATTCCTTATTAATTATCTTTAGTTACTTCATATTTACTTGAGAGGCCTCTAGTGAAGTCTCATGTAGATTGTGTAAATTTGCAAAAACATATTGGCTAAAGGTAAGAGACATGAGAAAAATAATTATGAGTTAGACCTGGGTTCATTAGTAATTTTTACTGAATTACTCGAAAAATATACTTGTACATAACCATGAAATGATTGTGTATATTTTAATAGTAGCAAGAATATGGTGTGCTGCAAAGTGGACAATGACATGGAATCCTTTTGTGCAGGATAGAGAAGATGAAGCATACAGTAAATGCTTGGTAAATTGATTATACAAGGATAAAGAAAAAACCCAGAAAACTCTTTTGTTGAATTGGAATCTCTTTACTGAACATTAGCAGTAAACACCACATTCTAATACCGATATCACTTATTTATTGTAAGTAAGTACACACATGCACATACTCTGTTTGTAATATGATTCTTTATACTGTATATATTGTAATGTTTTGTATTACACAATAAAATTAGAATTTAAAAATAACAATCTCAGCAAAAGCCAGATGAATTAAAGATCAACAGGAGCAGCTCCATCATTAAGCTGAGGGACTTTTTCAGCAATCTGTAATTACAAAGCCTGAAAATTGTATTCATCATAAAATCATAAACATTTATCCTGAGAAGGAAATAATGAATTCATCTTGTGAGGGAAATTATCTATTCTTAATTTCAGAACAGTGTAATGAAGAATGGCTGAGTTATCCCAGTTCATGACACTTGCACTGAAGGGTAGGTATCCTGTGTTTGCAAAACATATTTGTACCCCTTCAGAATTTATCTTAGATTTTTCCTTTTGGCAGCTTTCATTGTGCCAAGAATTCAAGGCTATTACAAGGATGTAGTTTTAGGTTATTAGGTGAAAATCTTTTCTGTTTCTTTAAAAAAAAATTTTTTTTACTTTATTAATATATAAAAAACCAGTACAAATGTATCTAAATCCATAAAACAGAGAATATACAACTAGTTAAATAAGCGAACACATAACACCAACAATTCAAGGATAATACAAGGATGTGCCATTAGCTCATCAAGTTAAAATCTTGTGTTCCATAATGTTATGACATCTCACAGTTCCTATTATAAATCAATCATATAATTAAATATTGCAACTAGGAATGTTGCAAGCTTTTGAAGTTCCTGCACGAATTTACAAGGCAATAAGTAGGCCGTGCTCAGCTCACAAATGTGAACACCCATCTCTGTCATGTCCCCCTTTCTTCGCACCTCCTGAGGCCCCTAGTCTTTAAGAGGGGCAGGAGAAGGAGGAGGTAAAAAAAAATTGTCTGTCTCTTCTGCCAAGACGCTTGTTCATGCACTGGTTATTTCTCGGTTGGACTACTGCAACCTTCTTCTCTCTGGCCTTCCTTCTTCTCACATCAGTCCGTTGGTTTCTGTTCACCACTCTGCCGCGAAGATCATCTTCTTGGCTCGCTGCTCTGACCATGTTACTCCACTTCTGAAATCTCTTCATTGGCTTCCAATTCACTTCAGAATCCAATATAAACTTCTCCTGTTGACCTTCAAACCTTTTCACGGTCTAGCTCCTTCCTATCTCTCCTCTCTCATCTCACACTATTGCCCCGCTCGTGCTCTTCGCTCCTCTAATGCCATGTTTCTCGCCTGCCCAAGGGTCTCTACTTCCCTTGCTTGGCTTTGTCCATTTTCTTCTGCTGCCCCTTATGTCTGGAACGCTCTTCCAGAACATTTGAGAACTACAAGTTCAACCGCAGCTTTTAAAGCTCAGCTAAAAACTTTTCTTTTTCCTAAAGCTTTTAAAACTTGATGTTGTTCTGACTTTATACTGTTAGTTTTACCCTACCCTGTGCCTGTTTACCCTACCCTGTGCCTGTTTGCATTCTCTTCCCCTCCTTATTGTTCTACTATGATTTTATTAGATTGTAAGCCTATGCGGCAGGGTCTTGCTATTTACTGTTTTACTCTGTACAGCACCATGTACATTGATGGTGCTATATAAATAAATAAATAATAATAATAATAATAATAATAATAATAATAATAATATGACAGGCATTGAGAGAGGACTCGGACTCACTGCCTCTCCCTCCTTCTACCCCAGGTAAACATTGTGATCCCTTCAGGGGTAATGAAAGATGGGATGGTGCAAAAGCCGGAACGGAACGGGCCAGAATGACCCCTTTATATTAAAAAAAAACCCACCATGCCAAAAATAGTGCATGTGTTCAAAACACTTGAGAATAATATTTTAGGACTAAAACCCTTGCAATATTGTATTACTATTAATCCCATAATTCCCAGACCAGATCTGGTACAGAACAGAATGGGCCAGAGTGGCCACTTCTGAATGAGTGAAATCAATGAAACTCACCAGTCACACGTACCCCGGGAAAGGATGCAATAAGCCACAAGACCTCCACAAAAACCATGTTCCAATACCCACTCTGGGCCATAATCCATATTTTGCAAAAGAGGCCAGAATGGCAACTTTCAACCAAACTCGCCAGTCACACATTACTTCAAGGGACTGATGTAATAAGCCACAAAACATCCACAGTAACCACATTCTGATACCTGTACCAGGCCATAGTCTATATTTTGCAAAACAGGCCAGAACAGTGACTTCCAAACCACGTCAACCCAGTTCACCAGTCATACCTGACTAGATGGAAGGGATACAATAAGCTCCAGAACTTCCATGAAATCCATGTTCAAATACCCGTTCCAGGCCATAATCTATGCTGTGCAAAACAGGCCGGAATGGCCACTTCCATTGGCGTGCGCACAGGGGGTGCAGAGGGTTCCATTGAACCCCCTAATGTGCCGCCGCCGCCATGTTTGCCCCGTCCTTGCTGAACCCCCTCTGAGGCCGCTGCGGGCCGAGCCAGGCGCCGTCACTCCGGAGACGGGTCAGAGGGAAATGTGCAGTGCCGCCCGTCAGAAGCCGCTCCAGCGGCTGCGCCCGCCCCACTCCGGTTCCTGCTCTTCCTCCGGCTCCGCGCCTCGTTGTGGTCACAGCTGCGGTTCCTGCTGCTGGGCCTGGCGGGGGCGGGGCCTGGCTAGGTGTATGGCGGGGCCAGTAAGTGCAGTTTGGGCTTCCCTGCGGAGCGGAGACCTTTGTGGGTGCGTTTCTCCACTGCTTTCCCCAGTTACCTCCTTCCGCCTTTCTCTTTCCCCGCGAAGGGCCAGAGCAGGGAGAGTGGCCGGCGGGTGGGCGGGCGAGGGGCTGCAGCGCTTCCCGCAATTCACTCGTCAGGTGCGTTCCTTCAGGGGCAAAGACAGATGTTCGGGGAGAAGGGCTGCTCTCCCATTTCCAATTCACAGAGACCACTGGAAGAGACCTGCTGCCAGCTCTCCTCACAGAGGAGAGCTGGCAGCAGCAACGAGGAGGAAGAGAAGAGCACCACGTGCGAAGGAGGTGAGGGGGAGAAGGCCGGCCAGCGGTGGGGCTTACAGTCAGGGGCCTACACTGTTCCTAGCTCTACAATATTTATTTTTCAAGCAAGCCATTCTTTTGGTAAATATGGTATGTGTGTCTCTTGTGTCACTTTAAAACAGAGCTGCAGCACAATCCTATGTATGTCTACTCAGAAGTAAGCCCCACTGAGATCAATCAAACTTACTCTGAGGTAAATGTGCACTGGATGCAGCCTGAAAATGAAGAGAGGATGAAGAAAGGACAGGAGAAAAAGAACTGTAGAAATAGAATAGCAAGGTAACTGTGGGATATTAACATATTTAAAGACAATAAGTACAGCAAAATTAGTGCCCTTCTACTTCAGTCCTAATCAAATAATTACAACAGTGAACCAGCCAGGTCTTCCATAGGAAAACTCTGTACCAGGTGATAGTTATTTTTAAATTTTAATTAAAAATATATTATCCTTTCCTATAACAAAATGGTACTTACTCCTAAGTAAGTGTGTCCCACTGAAGAAGGAAATCCTATTTGATTCCTGTTAGTGTGACATGATAAGTTAAAGGCACAATTTTATGCATGTTTAGACAGAAAAAAGTCCTTCAACTCCTAGAATCCCCTAGCCAGCATGGCTGGCTGGGGTATGCTGAGAATTGTAGGACTTCTTATACAGTATGTGGGTATGTGGTGTGGTTTGGCTTGAATTGCTTGTGTCTGGATTTCCTTTCTGGACTGGACTTGCTGGTTACATGACCCACACGGCCAGGTTGTGGTATAGTCCTCTTCTTCTTTTGTGTTTAAAAGCTGTAAAGTATCCTGTGAGATCTGGAAGACTCACAACTTTATTATGGCATAATAAGCTGTTGTCCACTGGCCTCAAGTGCCAAAATGACTTTACTGGCTTGGCACTGTGAGTTTGGGGGTGGGGTGGGGGGGTCATGTCATTTGCGATTCCGCTTTGGGCAGCAAAATGTCTTGGACCAGCCCTGGCAAGAGCTGGCTATAATTTAGATACTGAACAACATGCATTGGGTTTCCTAGGTGTACAGGGCACAGGTGTCTCAGGCAGGATCTACACTACTGTTTTCATAGAATCATAGAATAATAGAGTTGGAAGAGGTCTATAAGGCCATCAAGTCCTGCTCAATGCAGGAATCCACCTTAAAGCATCTCTGACAGGTGGTTGTCCAGCTGCTTCTTGAATGCCTCTAGTGTGGGAGAGCCCACAACCTTCCTAGGTAACTGGTTCTACTGTCATACTGCTCTAACAGTCAGGAGGTTTTTCCTGATGTCCAGCTGGAATCTGACTTCCTGTAACTTGAGCCCGTTATTCCATGTCCTGCACTCTGGGATGATCGAGAAGAGATCCTGGCCCTCCTGTGTGTGTCAATCTTTCAAGTATTTGAAGAGTGCTATCATGTCTCCCCTCAGGCTTCTCCTCAAGGCTAAACATTACCTCTGTTTCCTTTCCCCTCCGGGACACTCATACCTCTCCTGTCTGCACCCTCTCTCCCTCTTCTACCCCACACATAGGGGCATTTCTCTCTCTTCTTTCCCCAGGGCTCCCCCTACGCCAATCCTCTTCTTTTGCCCTTATTTTATTTAGAGTATTTTTATTTAGAGTATTTTTATCCCGTACCTCAGCCTAAAAGTCTCCCGGAGTGGCTTACAATTGATCAGTAAAGAAGACTGATGTGCCCTTGTGACGGTTTCCCATCCTCTCTTTTCTCCTTCATCTCCTGTCTTCTGCCAATAGCCCCTTCGCGGCCTTCCAGAGATGCCCCTAGTTCCAGATCTCCTACACTCCCCCAAGTTTTCCAAATCTTGCCAGCCAGCCCTCTCTTACGCTAGGCTCGCAGCCACCCCTCGTCCTCACTATATTCACCCCAGAAGTCTCTCTCCTGGACCTCATTCCAAATTCTTTGCTCAGCAGCACACAGGGCAATCTTTTAAAATCATTATTAGGGCATTTGATGTATGGTGTATTCTCTGTATGGTGCTGGAACACCATACACTGTATGGTGCTGGAACACCAATGACACTCATTGTTGTTAATGTGATAGAATCTGTTTTAAATGTGAATCTGTTTTAGTAAGTTTGGATTAGGTCATTATCTGATTAAATTTAAAGATGGTGAAAATTGACTGTATCTTTATATATGCCTGGTTATTACTACAGCAAAAAATAGTATTCAGAGTCTCCATTTTAAAATGTGTATTTTTAAAGTACAGATTACTTGTTAATTAAAAAAAAAATACAATTTACTTCAGTTTTCGTTTATTTTGTTTGTTTGATGAATGGAAAAAAGTCCTATATTTAATCAATGTTTACCTTAAAAAAAACAACCCCTGGCTGAACCCCCTAATGAAATGTGCTGCGCACGCCTATGGCCACTTCCAAGTGATTGAACTCAACCAAACTCACCTGTCACATCTTAGTTGGGATACATATAATAAGCTCCAAAACTCCCACAAAAACCACATTACGATATCCATTCCAGGCCATAGTCTGTATTGCACAAAACAGGCTGCAACAGCAACTTGTTTTGTGGATTGTTGCATCTGACCCTTGAAGTAATGTGTGACTGGTGAATTTGGTTGATTTGAAGTTGCCTTTCTGGCCAGTTTTGCAAAATATGGATTACGGCCCAGAGCGGGTATTGGAACGTAGTTTTCATGGAAGTTTGGTGGCTTGTTATTTCAATCCCATCTAGTAATTTGTGACTGGTGAGTTTGGTTGATTTGGCTCACTTGGAAGCTGCCATTCTGGCCTGTTTTGCAGGATATGGACTACGGCCCAGAACCAGTATTGGTTCATGATTTCTGTGGACGTTTTGTGGTTTGTTACATCACTGCTATGGAGTTACATGACTGGTGAGTTTGGTTGATTTCACTCATTTGGAAGTGGCCATTCTGTTCTGTTCTGTTCTGGATGTGTTCTGGGAGTTATGGGGTTAGTAGTAGTAGCAAGGGTTTTAGTACTAAAATATTCTTCTTAAGTGTTTCTAACACATGCCACTATTTTTTGGCATGGTTGTTGTTTTTAATATAAAGGGGTTGTTCCAGCCTGTTTCATTCTGTTCCAGCTCTTACACTGTCCTGAGAAGGATGGAAGCAGTTTTCAGTCTTCATGAGCAAAAGGATCAAGCTCTCAATTGGGAAAGGTGACTGGTGAGCAAAGTCGTCTGCACCAGCACCTTGAGGAGTGGTAACTCAAGTTATGGGGGTGCTGTTGGGTTTGCATCCGAGGAAGCCTCCTTGGACAAAGAGGAGGAGGACAACTTACCCACAAGAGAGGGAGTTTCCTCCCCCGCAGCCAGGCAGGAGATCAACACGCAGAGGGAGGAGGTCACAGGTCCATTGGAGGAGCCACCAGCTAGCCAGACCCTTGCCCTGTCTGATGTTCCGGAGGTGGAGACAGAGATGGAGATGGTGACGCTGCCCAGCTCTAGGGAGCAGAGGCGAGGAAAGAAGGCTGAGCAGATGCAGGCGGTGAGGGTGAGAAACCAGCAGGGGAAAGACGCCAAGCCTAAATAGGAGGCAGGTGTAACAAGGCACAGCTGGACTCTGGGTGGGGCCAGACTGGCAGGACTAGAAAAGGAGGAAGTCTACGGCTGGGTCTTTCTAGCAAACACCTTTTTGCTATCCCTGGTTGCCAGTACCTTGCTTTGCTTCCTGACTCTGACCGTGGACTCTCGACTCTGACCAGCTGACTGACTATGCATAGACCTGACCCTGACATCCTGGACAACAGACTCAGCTCTTGACTTGGATTGGACTTCAGACTAGCTATTGAAACCACGATATCAGCATTCCTCATTTCTGGCCGGTGGGCTGGGACTGGTAGGCTTAAAGTTCCCAGCGGAACTGCTTGTTTCTACCTAAAAGACTGAGACGTTGAGCTTCATCCCACATACCTGTTTCCTTTGAATTATCCACTACAATGTCTAGCTTTCGTTGTTGCCGTTGTTGTTGTACCCTGGGCAGCAGCGCTTTGCATACCAGGAAGAGGGTTTAAGGGGGAAAATGTAAAAAAATTATAAAAAATCAACGGATGACCCAATCCGATTCAAATTTGGTATGCTTAAAGCTTTCCTTAATATTTATTACTGTGCTGATTTTGATGTTTCTATCTTTAAAGCTTATGCAGATGTAAGCATTTGTTTAATTTTTTTCAAATCCTGCCCCTGCGCCCCAGTGGCCGCTCAGAAGATACGCTAGAAAACTAGTGGCTAAATACAGCGAGGCTTTTCCCTTTATAGCACAATTAAAGCAGGATGCATGGGAGTAGTTCACAGTCAAAGCAGATTATAATGTGGAAAACTTTGGAGTCCTTTGCACGCAATTCGCAGTGATTGCATAGTATAACCCTGGTGTGATAAAGCTCATTATCTTTACCGCAGTCAGCGTGTGTTTGCATTCCTGGCCAGAGATTTATAGCCAGGTAATTGACCAGTGTAATAAAACACTTAACAGAACACTTTAGGCTCCAGCCTGTTTTATAAAAGGTGCCTGATTTGGGAAGGGGGCATTCCCATGGAGAATGGCGTCACTGGTTAGAAGCTACAGGTTGAAGAGTTGCTTTACAGGTGAAGGCAGGGGTGGCGAACTATTTCAAGGTGGGCTGCCAGAATGCCCCCCACTAAACCCTTCTTGGGCTGCCTGGCCTTTCTATGCATGTGTATGACCCCCATCCAACCCATGCAGCATTTCTTGGTACTGAGAAAGGCTGGGAATTCCATGGCTCTCTCAGCACAGAGGAAGGGGCTCAGCCGGCACTGAAGACAGCTCTTCTCTGCCCAGCAAAGCCATTCCAACGATGATGGTGAGATGCAAATGAAGATGGCTCCTCCCAGCACCAGCCAAATCTTCCCAATGCTAACTAAGTCGGGCATGACCTTTGCGTGCCAGCTCTGACCAAGATGTAGCCAAACCAGCACCGACTAAGGTGTGGCTGTAGGGTGGCCAAGTCTGGAGAAATCCAAGGTGGCACTGCAGGCTGGATGGCGAACCTCCACAGGTTGGATTTGGCCCATGGGCCAGAGGTTCCCCATACCTGGGTTAGGAGAATACTATGGCTCAGAACGCTGGTGGGGGCAGTGACATCGTGAACCTCTGCTTTCTCTATAGGCTTTTGTTTTATTTAGGGAGAATGGCATACGTTAATGGTGCATATCATAATATATGGGGGAGCACAAGATCAATATAGGACACTGTCTGGTCATGCTGTGATGGATATTTTACAGACGATGTGGACAAGCGGCTTGGATGGTTGAGGCCTGCTACCTGTTCTTTGGATCCTTGTCCTTCCTGACTTATAAAATTGGCAAGGGCTTGGCTTTCACTATGGTCCCCAGTGGTGGCTAATGCCTCCCCGAGGATGTTCCCTGAAGGAAGCAGTATCACTAACTTTGTTAAAGGAATCAAGCTTGCCCCCTTCTGCATTGAATAATTTCCATCTGGTATCAAATTTACCATTCTTAGAGAGCCCTGGGTGAGCATCCGAGGGACCAAAGGGTGGCTGGGGTGAAAAAAACAAAAAACAACCAAGTCGGAGACAGTTTCTCTGAACCCAAAAGGGGGAGCTGGAGACCTGACTCTAAGGTACTACTGAACCCTGTCCCCAAAATAGGTCCAACATGCTGGCAGGTACCAGAGACAGGTTGAAAGGGCCCCACATCTCTGATATTCTCTCTGTACACATTGCTTCATCTCTATTGGCCTTTGAATAGCCCCTGGAAACATTTTTGTTTCAGTCTGCCTTCTGTTGAAATGTGGCATACTGGGCTTTTTAACTGTTGCCGTCTTTAGAATGGGCATAGAGTTGTAATAATGTATTTAATTTGAAGTTCTATGCTGTTTTAATTTGTGTGCCACTTTAGGAGGGCTGTGCTCTAAAAGGCAGAGTAAAAATCCATGAATGAAGGATACAGAGATGGGACACAAGACTGAGGCATAAGGGTAAGGGCTGACTGGTGTCCATTTTGTCATGAGGACACACAAGTCACCAAGAGTCCTGAATTTATGACTGAAAGGCATAGGATTGGCCTTTTTAGCAAGATGGCTACATTTAAAATGAATTGGTTAAATCTTCAGAATTTAATATTTGTTTCAAATTTCCCTCCATTTAGAAAAACAAGGAATTCCCCCTAAATCTTTTAGTGGAACTCAAGAACTGATGTTTTAGTGTGTTGCTTCATTAAAGACCTACATTTGAAATCAACATGTTGGTTGTGCTTGCAGATACATATTAAATTGGAATTTAAAATGTCTTAACTAATGCAAAGGTTTGCAATTTACCTGGAAGGGTCCAGTGATTTTCACAGGTTCAATACTCTTTGGTGGTCTAAAAGACCCTGAAGCAAGTCAACAGAGCACTGTTGTTTTTTCAATAATAGCAGAACATGGATCAAACCAGTAACAATTTCACAATCTCCCTCTAATCCTTCTTCTAGTGCACATTTTGTTTGGTTAAGGTCTATTAGGCAGGGTTATGAGGTAAAGGTCCATATGTATTCATTTATATAAAGGGGAACCAACAATCTCCCAAACATACAATTAAACAGACATTTACAGTGCAATGCTTTACACATCTACTCTGAAACAAATCCTATTGAATTAAATGGGATTTACTCCCAGGTTAATGGATGTAGGATTGCAGCATTAAAGAAACAGTACCACCGTTGCACTCTTTTTTGTGGCCAATGGGCCTGGGCCAGCCAGAGACCATCTGCTTTATACCACTCCATTCAGAGCAGGGGAACTCCACCAGGTAAAAAGGTCAGTTCAGTTCCTTTAGAACAACAACAGAGTATAAGTGAACCAGTAGAAATGAACGTAGGGGATGGACACTGACCTGTGAAGAAGGTGACATCTTAAGTGACATCTTAAGGTTTGTCATTCCAAAAGTTTTTGAAAAGTATCCATTTAGCAGTATCTTTTAATCATTCCTAGTATTTCTTTTCAGGCTGACTATGAGGTTCATCAGATGAGCATTTTATCTCATGCTCGCTACTGCCCAATTTCAGATGTGCGTGCATCCTTTAGACGATGTTGTCTTCCTCCCGCACACCTCCCGCTCCTTCTGCTCATTTTTCCATCACAAAATAGACCCCTTTTAATAGACTGAAACATCCCATTTTGGCTGATCCCTTATTGCATGCCTCTACACTATCCCTCCTACTGTTCTGGAGGGTCCCCCAACCATCAGGAGCCATTTGGGGGGGGGCATGCAGTGAATAGGGGTGGGGTGGGGTGGGGTGAGAAGTGGGTACCCACCTTGCACAAGCCTAAGGCCATAGCTAGATGGGGCGAAATTCTGGGGCGATCCCTACTTTTGAGCACACAAGCGCTCATGTGCATCTTCTGCTTCTTTAAAAAAAACCAAAACGGCAGCCATGATGTCCTCTCCCTCTGAGGTCATCGCACGCCGCGTGTAAACAGAGGGGGAGATCTCACGATAAAAATATCATGAGATCCTCATCCCACTGTCACGCTAGACCAGTAGGTCTAGCTGAGGCCTAAGTGTTTTCCCTGAGTGCAAAGCCACCACTGGATGCAACGCACTGAACACAGTTTCTCTTGCCTACACCTCATTGAAATGAATAGAGAATGCTCAAGACTGAGATCCTGCAGAGTTCTAATAATTTCTGGCAGTTTAGACTTTATACCGGGGGGTGGGGGGAAGCAAGATGGGAAGGGATGCAATCGGGCACAGAAGAGCTCAGCTCCTCCTCAGCTGCACTGCTGTTCTGCTCCTGCTTGCAGCCTCGAAAGCTACCCTCAAAACAAACAAAAATAAAAGCCCTTGAGAGACAATCAATTTATTTCCTCTTATCGTTTAGTTTGGCCTCTGTGCAGAAAAGGTTCCTCGTAGATTGCACCAAATTTTTTCTGGGATGAATTTTGTTTTGTTTAATCTTTTCAGCAGAACCATAACTGGCCCTCATGTCTTTTCAAGAAATTATGGAAAAGAGATTATGGAAAAGAAATGTGGTGACAATTCCAAGATTCATTTGTCTAAGAGCGCCATCACACCAGTGTTTTATCACACTCTTGTCATGCCTGGTTTGTGGTTTTGCAGCAAAGGGCACAGATGACGTTGTGCCTGTCCTCCAGACACCCCACCTCTTCCCCTCCCTTTTTCATGGTTTCCTAGAGCAGGGAAAGTTTGGATTATTTTCCCCAAACAGAATTAAAGTTCCCTTCAGCCCCCATGTAGTGCTGTACTCTTGCTATTTCCTTTGTTGAGTGTCATGTGCTTTAAAGAGAGAGATTGCTGATGAAAGGGGAGGGTGGGGCGGTTCTCCCCCCCCCCTCCAGCACCATGTCGAACCAACAGACTCATGCTGAGTCAGTTGAATGGACTTTTACTGCTCCAACCCCACTCTCATTGCCCACAGAAACGGAGCCCAGTCGATGAAACATTAAATTGATTAATTGCTAGACAACAAAGCCAGAGTGGGGGTGGGAGGAGCCCACACCCATCACAACGTTGCAACCAATGAACTGAAGGCGGAAGGAGAAGGGGTGGGGTGGGGTGGGGCAGGATGGAGTGGAAGCGCAAACAAGCGAAAGGAAGAAATCACAGAGACAAACCAGGGGGGCGGGGAAGTAGGTGTGATGGAGCTGCTCCACCGTGTCAAGAGATTGTGAGTTACTTACAAGTAAACCATGCGTGAGTTTCTGACATCATATATGGAAAACATTTGAACAACCAGAAGTTCTAAAAATGCTAAAATATTAATGATTCTTCATATATGCTGGAATCATTCTGACAATTACAGTTTAAAGATTAATAAACACTGGGACCTAGTGTGGTGTCGTGGTTAGAATGTTGGATGGGGAATTGGGAGATCCAGATTCTACACCCCACTCAGGCCATGAAGCTCACCAGATGACTTTGGGCTGGTTACTCTCTCTCAGCCTAACCTACCTCAAAGGGTTGTTGTTGTGAGGATAAAATGGAGAGGGGATAGACTACAGTGGGGAGGGACGAGCACAGGGTTTTCCACTTACGGGATCATCCCTCAGGGGCCACACGTCAGCGAGTTGTCCCGGAAGTAAAGAGGGATGGTCTGGGGCAACATTTTTTTAAAAAAATAGGAGACATTTGTGAAATTGCGCAATTGCACAGGCACAATCCTGCATGAAGGTGAGGTTGTTGTTGTTGTTGTTGCTGTTGCAAAAAACCCAACAATCTCCGCACTGGAAGATGCCAAGCGCCATCCCAAAGTTGGCAAAAATGCTCCCTCCCTTGTGCCCGATGCCCACGGACTCTCCCCACACGGCTCCATTTCCTTCGTTCCGCTACTTGTGGGGAAGAGGGAGGAATCCAGGAGGGAGGGGCCACTGTGCCCTTGGAGCTTGGGATGGTCCCAAGATGGCAGGGGGAAATGGCGGGAAAGCCGTCCCCAGATATCCTGGGAGAATTGAGTGGTTGTCCCCAGTTTGTTTATTTCTTTATTACATTTATATACCACCCCATAGCCGAAGCTCTCTGGGCAGTAAATCAATATTCACAATTTAAAACCATAAAAGCAGCTAACATTTAAAACAATGTTTAAACACTCAGCCAGGGCAAAGCTAGTTCTGGAGTCAGTTAAAACTCAACATATGTTGTTCAATGCTTGGAAGAAAAGAAAAGTCTTGACCTGGAGCTGAAAAGATAACAATGTTGGTGCCAGGCGGGCCTCATGGGGGAATCGGTTCACCCCAGGACCAGCTGTGTGTCATTTGGGTGCACAGGAATGAGCTCGTGACCATACCAGGATAAATGGCAGGTGTAGATTAGGCCTACATAAATCACCCTGGGTTCCTTGAAAAAAAAAAGGGGGGGGGAGGTGAAATATAAATGTAATAACAGTTTTTTTTAAAAAAATAAAACAATTATATTTCACATCAGCTCAGTGACGCCAACCTGGGTTTTAAAAAACCAGGTAATAAGGCTCAAAACTGATTTAACTGCATCTTCTGAAAACCATCCATATTAAAAGCTTTGATCTTGAAAATTAAAGGCACTATGGCATTTTCAAAATATGGGGTACAATCCAACCAAAGTTAAGCAACTGAAAATTCTTGCGATTTCACTGAGAGAATTAAGCATATGTTTAAATCTTTCCAATATAAGTAATTATAAAAAGGGCTGGATGCCAAGGGAAACAGTCATTTTGGCATATAGTCCAAAACAGATTATATTTAGATTATGAACCCAAACACAATTGCTTGGAAGTAAAATTAAAACCATTAAAATCACTAGAGCTTGCTTCCAAATACCTGTGCCAACCTTTTCTGAAATTGTCAGAAATCTGATTGATGGATTTCATTTGTAACAGGATCCAAATGCACAACTATTTGTAAAATGCCTGCAATATACTGTTGAAAAAAATCTACTTCTGATATAGAGCAGAGGAATTTTATTCATACTTTCTTAATATTGAAATTCAGTAACATTGAACGCATAAAGTGGGGTCCCTTTCAGTGGTGTGATTTAGCCACAATATTAAAATTCAGTTTTCTACAGAGAGCCTAACTTGATACATTACAATCCCAAGAAAACAGTGCATAGTTTGTGTTCAGATGTCTAGATGTGTTAATATAATCAACACATTATATTACACTAGGATCAAAAACACAAACAAACGTTGATTTTAAGAGAAAATTTAAGGTGCTTACAATTTCACTCATGCACCAAAAAGCAGGGAACTCGTGCCTGCCTTAACTTCCACACCATGTGAGAGGTAAGCATATCTTACACTCGCATATATTGCTTGTTGTGTAATTAGCCCCCTTGGTAATTAGCCATCCCAGGAAGTGCCTGTGTCATTTCTTAAGCACTTGTTCTTTCAGTTTTAGTTCAGCATCGCCTGCAGTAGTATTTTTTTAAAAATTACCGTTGTTATTGGTTTTGTATCCTCTGCGTGGTCTTCTCTTTGTGATCTACTTCCCTGGTGAAGGGATACTTCTGAACCACACAGGCCATAGCTAGACCTAAGGTTTATCCCTGGATCGTCCAGGGGTCAAACCTGTCCAGTGCTCAGGCAAGGGCGAACCCTGGATGATCCCAGGATAAACCTTAGGTCTAGCTGTGGCCACAGAGCTGATTCTTGCATTCTGGAGAGTGAGAGACCAATCCTGCTTCATCGTAAGCCTTGTGAATGTCAGTGTGCACAGTGTATGGAAAGGCATATTGAAGAATTTAACTCTGCATTCCCCAGCAAATGGGAAAGTTATATAGCCAGGTTGGAGTTTGATTTGCCAGCAAAGGGTATAACAAATCTTGAGAAAACGCATGCTTTTCTAGAGGAAAAAAGTGACCTAGCCAAGGGTCCTCCACACATCAACCAAACTTGCTAATATACCATATGGGAATATTTTGGCTGACTTACAAGAAAATGTCTCTCTCATAAGGGAGCAATTCTTTCTATGAATGTAATTCTTTCTATAAATGCAACCAGGACCCAACCAGGACTATTTCATTGTACATTGCTGAGCTTAAATGTTTAGCACAGCATTGTAGTTTCCAGATTTGGGGGAGATGATGATGAGGCCTTGCAAAAGTGCCTGTTTGCAAAATGACAGCTCACAATCCAAGAGGGTCTAAAGGAACTCTCGCTACTGAAGCAGCAGCAGTGCAAAATGCATTTGGAACAGAGCCCACCACCTGATCTATGACTACCAGGAATCCACAGGGTGCAGCAAAACAGTTCCTCAATTGGAGTTGGTGCTGCATTATTCGTCTGAGATCCAGGCAAGCTTCCCTAGATCTGTGACAGAATAACATACCTGCCATTTCAGACATTCACAGACGGATATTTAAGAACACACAGCTGTGCATTCTTAGTTAATGTTCAACAGGAAAGAGACCATTTATGATAAAGGGGTAACTGGGGGGTTGGTCATTTTAACATTCATAAAATCAAAGCTGTTTCACCAAACTTCCTGAAATTTGCATGTGCCAGAAAGAAAAGTTGGTTCTACATAACCTGAAAATTTCAAGAAGGTTGGTGAAAGATTGAGGGAAGGAGGGCAGTTTAAAGTAGACAACAAAAACATCTCAAAATGATTATTTTATCCACCTTTTGTGAGGAAATTAGGGCTTACCTAATTAAAATACTGATGATTTCCATTTCCTTTGATCTTCTATGTGATGAAATAGCTTTTGGTTTTTTTTTAAAAAAAACACCTTTATTTAATTTTACATATTTTTTTCAGCCTATTATAATGTATATGGCGGCCATAGTACATGCATGCTCAGTAGCGTCTCTCTCTCTCTCCCTCCTCCTTCCTGCTGCCTCAGCTAGGTTGGAACATTGAGAGGAAAGGGCTCCCTTCTGGAGCCTTAGAGCACCATCACACCAACGATTTATCACACACTTGCCATGCCTGGTATGTGGTTTTGCAGCCTGATACTCACATGACATCATCCCTGTCTGCACTCATTTTGCCTCTTCCCCTCTATTTTTTCATTCCTTTTTGGATCAGGTAAAGTCTGGATTATTTTCCCCAAGCAACTTTAAGTGCCCTTAAGCCTCTGTGTAGTGCTGTCCCCTTGCTTTTTCTTTAGTGTGTGTGTGCTTGAATGGGGTCTTGCTGATGAAAGGGGAGGATGGGGTAGTTCTCCTCCAGCACTCCTTGGGGAATGTTGGAATGAATTGACTTTTTACTGCTCCAACCCCACCCTCCTTGCCTGCACCAACACCATAAAGAGATGAAACTTAGAAACTTGAGAGCTCTTAAGTAGAGCATTCAGCAAGCCAAGTTTGAATCAGCTCAGTTCATCTCTTGATTTTTTAGGATTTTTTTTAATTCCCCCCTTAAACCATTTTCCTGATAGTCCGCCAATGCGAAAGTCAACCTGCTTGAATTTCTAAAGGATCTATTTTCCTTTACTGTGATAATGGGAAGCTGTGCACCTCCAGTTTATAAAATAGAGATCTGTTGGTTCCTTTACTCAAGTGTAAATTCCACTGATTTCAACTGCGTTTACATCCAAGTCATACTAAAATATGATGCATGCTTACCTTTGAGTAAACTCCATTGAACAGAGAGAGACTTACTTCTGAGTAAACACATATAGAACTGACTTTTAATAGTGTTTTTAAAAGTCTAAAACAGCAAACTGGAAAGAAGTGCTCTGCTTACTTCTGAGGCACTATCAGCCCATAAAGTTGCCTAGCTGGGTCTGCCAGAAACATGGCCTCACCATTCTGGTAGGTCCATGTTCTACAGAAACAGCTCTCAGCTGAACTTGATGGAATCACACCCTCCACCCCTGGGTTTAATTTACTGACCTCCCCTGTCTGGTGCCCTCCAAAGGTGTTAAGAGTACAACTCCCATCATTGCAATCAGTATGCCCCATGGTCAGGAATGCTGGGACTTGTAATCTCAAACATCTGGAGGGCAGCAGGTTGAGGAACACTGTTCTATAGTCTTACCAAATACAGGGTCTGCCCAATACTTTTCTCTCACACACATCTTCCATATAGCAGCACGACTGATGGCAAAAGAGCCACTATTCATTACAGATCTAGAACCAGAACATATGCCTTGCACTTTCAGTTTTTGGTTATTATCCTGCCCTTCAAAGAGCCAAAGTTTTTCCTTAAATGTGTTTATACAAAATATACTGTTCACTCCCCACAATCCCTCCACAATACATCATCTCATCAAAGTGACAGAGGAGCAGAAAATGTTATGTTTGGCTGTCTTGAACTCCTTTCAGATGAGATTAGTTTGCAATCCTATACACTTGGGAGTAAACCCTAGTAAACTCAGTGACACTGATTTCTGAGAAGATATGTATAGGATGCAAGTGTAAAACAACCTTCTCCAGCCTCACGCTCTCCAGATGTGTAACTACCATGCAACTCCCGTGTTATGTATTATGGGGAAGACAAAAACATTTTCATCATTAATTTTAAAATAATATTTACGTTTGAATGAATTAGGTGCTATTTCTGCCTTTTATCTGAACTGCTGAACATCTCTCTTGGGTATGTAGGTATATTTCCATGAAGATTCCAGCGCTGCTAAGCAACCGCAGCTCCATCCCGCACTGTTACAGCTCAGTAACTCAAACGCAGGTGGGGAGTGGTGGGTGGAGGGAGGGATGCCGGTTGGGACTCTAAGACCCAGCAGCCAATCAGCGACCGAGCTGAGGCAGGCAAAAACAAACAAACAAACTACCCTCCCCCACCCCGCCGCATCGCGTGCCCTCGCGCTCTTTTCCAGCCCTCTTCGCACTTGAGCCGGGAGTGGCTCTCCAGCCTTCATCTCAGCGAAGAACAAGATAGTTAATTGTGTTTACAAAGAAATATATGACTGAATAAAGAAATAAAATGCAATGATATTTAATTAATTACCTTTAAGATATGCTACAATGGCGTATGTTATGCCTGGTACAGCTAGTGTAATATAAATCCTCTATGTTAGTCCCCCAACACCATATATCTGATATTCAGTAAACAGAAAGCATATGCCATGTGTTGAAAACTAATTTTGATGTCTGAAGAACTGTTTAGATTAGGTATTCAAGATTCATTCATTATCACTTCATTTGGTTTCATTTGGTCTATTTAAAGTGATGCAGCTCCTTTGGAGTTCCTTGATGGATCGCATATCTTAATGCTGGAAAACATGTGTGCAGAATAGATGTGCACAGAAAATAGATCTATCCCATCAACTCCCAGCATTCCTGATCATTGTCCATGCTGGTAGGGGCTTTTATGAGTTGAACTCCAAAACATCTGGAGATCTAAATTCTGCCTGCTCTTGCTCTAGAACAGCATTCCCCAACCTGGTGCCCATCAGATGTGTTGGGTTGCAACTCTCAACATGAGGAGATGCTCTAAGAAAAGAGAAGTTGGTGGCCTTAAATTGTTTGTTTTCAGTTTTCCACAACCCCACAGTCACCTCTGCATATCATATTGCATATCTTAAACTGCTGCCCTCAAGATGTTTGAGATTACAAGTCCCAGCATTCCCTACCATGGGACACACTGACTTGCAATGCTGGGAGTTGTAGTCCAACACCTTTGGAGGGCACCAGGTTGGGGAAGGGTTGCTCTAAACAAAACAAGAGAAGTAGGTGGCCCTAAGTTGTTCATCATCAGTTTTCAACAAACCCACAGTCACCTCTGCATATCATATTTTCCATCCTGTTCTCATGGTTTATCTGCTTTGGGAGAATGAGAATTTTACTCGCACTTTCTGCTGCCATAGGGAGGATGTGGCATTAAGGCTTGTGAGCCTTAACTCCCAATTTCCCTGCTTTTTGGTGCTTGGCTGAAAATTGTAGAACCTTAATGGTGTTTTTTTTTTTTTTTGTAAACCATAGTTCTTTTGTTTAATGAATTGTTATATGGTTAGGCATACTGAGTGAGTCTGCCTGCCCAGAGTGAAATCAACCATCCCCAAGAGTGCAGTGAAAGGTAAGGCAACATGAGGGACATGAAACTATACCACACACTTGGTATATGCATCTCTCCAAAAAACTTTCTTTTATCTGTCCTGAATCCCCCACCAATCAGCTTCATTGGATGATCCCAGGTTCTAGTATTATGAGAGAGGTAGGAAATGTCTACCTATTCACTTTCAGCTCTAGTTGCTAGGGGTGTGCACAGACCCCCCCGCTCTGCTTCTCTTCCAGATCCACGATTTGCAGATCGGGCCGCTTCGCTCCGCCTATGTCCGCTCCGCTCCGCTGCGGAGCTCCGGATCCGGATCAGAGCTCTGTTTTCCCCCCCATAGGCTTGCATTGAAAGCTAAAAAAGTATACAATTTTTTTCTGTTAAAGTTAGAAACCTCAAGTTTGGCACCATAACACCTCATGGAGGTATACACACGCATGCCAAGTTTCAAGCCAATCCCACCATCCTCTGATTTTTGGGGAATTTTTGAAAATCGGGCACCCCATTCACACCCCTTTCGATAGCTCCATCAATTTGCACGTTAGAAACCTCAAACTCGGCACCATGATAACTTATCCAGGGATACACAGGCACGCCAAGACTCAAGGCAATCCCATCATCCCCTGATTTTTGGCGGGGCTTAAACCTTTTAACTCACCCCAAATCAAGTCCCATTTTACAACTACGTCAATTTGCATGTCAGAAACCTCACCTTTGGTCCCATGACAACTTACCCATGTGTCCACATGGACGCCAAGTTTCAAGCCAATCCCATCATCCCCTGATTTCTGGGCAAGGCGGAGCAGGCCAATTCGCTTCTGATTCTCCGCTTCTAATCGGAGCAGAGCACATCCCTACTGGTTGCCCAAGGCCATCTAGGAGAACAAAATGAAGCAGGACATAGGCTGATAGAATTCTGCCAGGACAACTCACTGTGCATAACAAACACTCTCTTCCAACAACCAAAAAGACGGCTTTATACATGGACTTCTCCAGATGGCCGACACCGAAATCAGATTGACTACATCCTTTGCAGCCAAAGGTGGCGGACATCTATACAGACAGTAAAAACAAGACCTGGAGCTGACTGTAGTTCAGATCACGAACTTCTTATTACACAATTTAGAATCAAACTAAAGAGAATAGCGAAGACCCACAGATCAGTTAGATATGAGCTCACTAATATTCCTAATGAATATGCAGTGGAAGTGAAGAATAGATTTAAGGGACTAGAGTTAGTAGATAGGGTCCCGGAAGAACTATGGACAGAAGTTCGCAACATTGTCCATGAGGTGGCAACAAAAAACGTCCCAAAGAAAAAGAAAACCAAGAAGGCAAGATGGCTGTCTGCTGAGACACTGGCAGTAGCCCAAGAAAGAAGGAAAGCAAAAGGCAACAGTGATAGGGGGAGATATGCCCAATTAAATGCAAATTCCAGAGGTTAGCCAGAAGAGATAAGGAATTATTTTTAAACAAGCAATGCGCGGAAGTGGAAGAAGACAATAGAATAGGAAGGACAAGAGGCCTCTTCCATAAAATTAGAAACATCTGAGGTAAATTCCAGGCAAAAATGGGTATGATCAAAAACAAAGATGGCAAGGACCTAACAGAAACAGAAGAGATCAAGAAAAGGTGGCAGAAATATATGGAAGATCTGCATAGGAAGGATAATAATATCGGGGATAGCTCAGACGGTGTGGTCAGTGAGCCAGACATCCTGAAGAGTGAGGTTGAATGGGCCTTAAGAAGCATTGCTAATAACAAGGCAGCAGGAGACGACGGTATCCCAGCTGAACTGTTTAAAATATTGCAAGATGATGCTGTCAAGGTGATGCATGCCATATGCCAGCAAATTTGGAAAACACAAGAATGGCCATCAGACTGGAAAAAATCAACTTATATCCCCATACCAAAAAAGGGAAACACTAAAGAATGTTCAAACTTTCGGACAGTGGCACTTTTTTCACATGCCAGCAAGGTAATGCTCAAGATCCTGCAAGGTAGACTCCAGCAATTCATGGAGCGAGAATTGCCAGATGTACAAGCTGGGTTTAGAAAAGGCAGAGGAACTAGAGACCAAATTGCCAATATCCGCTGGATAATGGAGAAAGCCAGGGAGTTCCAGAAAAACATCTATTTCTGTTTTATCGACTATTCTAAAGCCTTTGACTGTGTGGATCATAACAAACTGTGGCAAGTTCTTGGTGGTATGGGGATACCAAGTCATCTTGTTTGCCTCCTGAGGAATCTGTATAAGTAGCAACGGTAAGAACAGACCACGGAACAACGGACTGGTTTAAGATTGGGAAAGGAGTACGGCAGGGTTGTATACTCTCACCTTACCTATTCAACTTGTATGCAGAACACATCATGCGACGTGCTGGGCTTGACGAATCCAAGGCTGGAGTTAAAATTGCAGGAAGAAACATTAACAATCTCAGATATGCAGATGACACCACTTTGATGGCTGAAAGCGAGGAGGAGCTGAGGAGCCTTATGACAAAGGTGAAAGAAGAAAGTGCAAAAGCCGGGTTGCAGTTAAACCTCAAAAAAACCAAGATTATGGCAACTAGCTTGATTGATAACTGGCAAATAGAGGGAGAAAACGTGGAGGCAGTGACAGACTTTGTATTTCTGGGTGCAAAGATTACTGCAGACGCTGACTGCAGCCAGGAAATCAGAAGACGTTTCCTTCTTGGGAGGAGAGCAATGACAAATCTTGATCAAATAGTTAGAGACACCACACTGACAACAAAGGTCCGCATAGTTAAAGCAATGGTATTCCCAGTAGTAACCTATGGCTGCGAGAGCTGGACCATAAGGAAAGCTGAGCGAAGGAAGATAGATGCTTTTGAACTGTGGTGTTGGAGGAAAATTCTGAGAGTGCCTTGGACTGTAAGAAGATCAAACCAGTCCATACTCCAGGAAATAAAGCCAGACTGCTCACTTGAGGGAATGGTATTAAAGGCAAAACTGAAGTACTTTGGCCACATAATGAGAAGACAGGAGACCCTGGAGAAGAGGCTGATGCTAGGGAAAGTGGAAGGCAAAAGGAAGAGGGGCCGACCAAGGGCAAGATGGAGGGATGATATTCTGGAGGTGACAGACTTGACCTTGGGGGAGCTAGGGGTGGCGACGGCCGACAGAAAGCTCTGGCGTGGGCTGGTCCATGAAGTCACGAAGAGTCAGAAGCAACTGAATGAATAAACAAACAAACAAAATTGAGCTCACAGCCATCCATCAGTTTGGTTGATCAATATTTGATCGTGTACTAATTGTGTTAACCAATTCAGATAGCAATACTTATTGAGAATGCCTTTTCAGTGATGGCACTCTGGTTGTGGAATTACCTCCACAGACAGGATTGTCTGTTACCTATGTTGTTGTTGTTTCAGCACCAGGTGAAGACCTTTTTATTTTCCAAGGATTAAAAAAAAAAAGAGTTAGTGCATTTTCTGATCTTTACACAGCTGCTAGCTGTTGTCTTGGTTACTAGGGCAATGTGCTCTGCACCAAAAATCCAGGGGTCCGACAGACCTCTTAAATCGCACTGTGGTTAGGGGGTGGTTTCAAAACTGTCAGAAACCCACGGTGCAGTTAGAAGATCATTCACAGCCCCGAATGGATCCATAGATATCCAAAGGTTTTTTAGGCGACGTGAGGGCTCATTTAATGTTGACGGACAGCTAACTGAATACTTCCATATTAGGAAGACACAGAGGCGTGAAGGAGTAGTAGTTTTGAGATTGACATCTGTAGCTAACCAATAGCCACAATCTCCTCCAATCACATTGCTTAGGAGGAGGGATCGCAAATTATAAAAGAAAGAGCCCATAGCTCTGCTCTTTCACAATGCATCTGAGGCCAATTGAACATCCCAGGAATCGGAAAATTCCATCAGCTTTCCCTAGCACCTTCCTATCTGGGGGCATTTTGAAGCTCCTTTGCCCTTGCCTCACTGGTCCAGTGGGGCCAGTGGCCTGCCTCTGGGCATGGGGGATGGGAGCCTTGCTCACAGCACTGCTGCTGCTGCCAGCCTGAGACTAACCACTGGCTTGAAGGGGGTGCAGCCTCTTAAGATCTAGCATACTTGGGATCCTCCACCAGCAAAGAAAAATGATCCCAGGTGCTAGACTTCCTGGATGGGTGGACCCAGAAGGTGGTACTGGGGGACTCCTGTTTGACTCCTTGGCTGTTGGCCTGTGGAGTCCCTCAGGGCTCTGTTTTGACCCCCATGCTATTTAACATATACATGAAACCATTGGAGGAGGATATCCGGAGTTGTGGGGTGCGGTTCCACCAGTACGCTGATGACACCCAACTCTATTACTCCTTTCCACCCAATTCCAAGGAAGTGGTTTCTGTGCTAAACTGGTGTCTGTTGGCGGTAATAGATTGGACAAGGGCAAACAAATTGAACCTTAATGCAGATAAGACAGAGGTGCTCCTGGTCAGTCGAAAGGCAGATCAGGGAACAGGGATTCAGCTTTTGCTGGAGGGGGTTACACTCCCCCTGAAGACGCAGGTCCGCAGCTTGGGTGTACTTCTGGATTCAGCCCTGAGCCTGGATGCCCAGGTTTTGGCAGTGGCCAGGAGTGCATTTGCACAGTTAAAGCTAGTGCGCCAGCTGCGCCCATTCCTAGAGATGTCGGACCTGGCCACGGTGACACATGCCTTAGTTACATTCCGATTGGATTACTGTAACACGCTCTACGTGGGGCTGCCTTTAAAGAGTGTTCGGAAACTCCAGCTGGTTCAAAGAGCTGCAGCCAGATTGTTGACCGGGGCCGGTTACAGGGAGCACACGACTCCCCTGTTAAAACAGCTCCACTGGCTTCCAGTCTGTTTCCAGGCACAATTCAAAGAGCTGGTTATGACCTATAAAGCCCTATATGGCTCAGGTCCAGGTTATTGGAAAGACTGTATTCTCCCTTATGAGTCTGCCCATGCTTTAAGATCTTCTGGAGAAGCCCTTCTTTCAGTCCCACCATCTTCACAGGTGCGCTTGGTGGGAACATGAGAGAGGGCCTTCTCGGTGGCTGCTCCGGTGCTCTGGAACTCTCTTCCTGGGGAAGCTAGACTGGCTCCCTCCTTCATGGGCTTTCGGAAGCAGGCTAAAACTTGTTTGTTCCAGCAGGCCTTTGGAGAGTAGTGTGGTCCTCAATCTATGTTAATGACTTATAATTTTGTTGTGTATTATAAACTTTTTTTTTTTTACATTTCTTTTCCTAGGTTTTACAATGTATGTTTTAAAATTTGTAAGACTGCCTTGAGGCCCAGTATTGGGCAAAAGGTGGGATACAAATAAATATTGTAGTAGTAGTAGTAGTAGTAGTAGTAGTAGTAGTAGTAGTAGTAATAGTAATAATAATAATAATAATAATAATAATAATAATAATAATAATAATAATAATCTTGCGTCTTGAAGGGGAGGGTGTGCAGGTGGATCCTCATGTTTTTCTCCTGCACCTCAGAAGGACCAGCAGCAGCAGAGAAAAGGGTGTGCCTAATTTTGAGCAGGGGAGGAGGGGAACTAGAAGAAACACCTCTCCCTCTCCCAACACAGCCAGAGCCAGCTTTCTTTGCTGGGTTTTCTTTTCTGTGTGCATATGCCTATCTGCTTTTATTTGCTTCCCATTTGTGTGTTATTGATTGTGTGTGTGTGTGTGTGTGTGTGTGTGTGTGTGTGTGTGTTCTTGTTCCACATGTGGAGATAGGGGACTTTGATTTTTGTAAGAGGCTTCTGGTTTCTGAAACTTCTGCAAGCTCTCTTGGAAGAAGATAACGTGCATCTGAAGTGTATGTGTGTGTGTGTATTGGGTGGGGAATGTTTGGAAGGGGGATTTTTTTTAAAAAAAAAAATCCTAACAATGAAGAGATTAATAGATCAGCATTCAACTTGGCATGGCTAAAGTCTAGGATGAGGGCTTTCTCTGCTGTGGCACCCCGGCTGTGGAATGAGCTCCCCAGAAAGGGCTGCCTGGAGCCTACACTGTACTCTTTTTGTTGCCACCTTTTTATTCTCTCAGTATTTTAACAATTAATTTTAACTTAAATTTAAATTTTACTGTTCTAACTCTGTATTTTCATCTTATATCAACTTTGCTGTGTGGTTTTACCCTGGTTGTGCTTTTTATACTGTATTTTGTATTTGTGTTTTTAACCTGTTTGTTGTTTTATTATGGTTTTAATTTTTTTGAACTGCCCAGAGAGCTTCGGCTATTGGGCGGTATAAAAATGTATTAAATAAATAAGTCCTGCTTAAGAGCTACCAGGGTGCCAAGTTTCACCTCTTTATCTTCAAAAATGATGGAGATGTAAGCATTTTTGTTAATTCCCATTGAAAATAGAGCAATTCTCCAAAAATGGAGTGGGTTTCCACCAGGTAATCTGATGGTGCGGAGAGACAGAGCCATCCCAAAAATCGGGGTGAGGAATCACTTCATCGGAGCTCCACCCCCAATTTCAAGGAGGAGCAGACCCACTCTGCACAGCCTTATTGATTACTACTTCAGTTTTATTCTATTTTAATCATAGAATCATAGAATCATAGAATAGCAGAGTTGGAAGGGGCCTACAAGGCCATCGAGTCCAACCCCCTGCTCAATGCAGGAATCCACCCTAATCTTATGGTTTTATATTATGTTTTGCTGTATTATTGTATCCTATGGTTTTAAGTTTGTCTTGTAAATACCCAGAGTGTTTCAGCTAATGGGCAGTATAGAAATGAATGAAAGAAAAAGTAGTAACATCTGTGTTTGACAAAGGTCTTGGGAAATACAAGGGACCTTCCATTTTCTGTTCCTAGATCCTGGTCTACCCCACCACCACTCCACATCCAAACGTAACACCAGTCTCTCCTATTTGTGTTATGAGCAAGGATTGACCCTGAACCTGACCAGCTCCTAGAGCAACATATGCTGGAGCAAGTGACATATCCAACATGGGAGATGCCAGTTGTTTACCTCAATAAAGTCAACTGGTGACATCTCTATTTGTGATCACTAAAAGTGATCACAAATCACTTATAAATAAACCCCTGCCCCAGCATCCATATCCAATTCCAGTGGTGAGCTCTCTTCTGGCAGCCAAGAGAAAGTCTTTGCCAAGTTTGACCAGGCCTATGCCTATCAGCATCTAATGCCCAGATGATAAATACTCATCATGGAGCATTCAGAGTAAAATGCCTTCAGTTTGGAGTCTGTGTGGCCTCTGGCATTTTTCTGAATGTAATAAAATTATTTAGTTAGTTAGTTAGTTAGTTAGTTCATTTCATTTCATTTCTATACTGCCCAATAGCCAAAGCTATCTGGGTGGTTACAACAATTCATAAAATAATAAAATACAGCAGAAAGATACAACATAGAATGCAGCATAAAAATTAAACATACAAAATTTAAAACAATCTCGACAACTACAAACAGTTTCAATAAAGTACTACACCTGTTTAGATGTCTGTTGTAAATGCCCCATCAGATCTCATTAAATTCCTGGGAGTAGAGGACAGTCTTAACCTGGCACGAAAAGATGATAGTGTTGGTGCCAGGCAGACCTCACTATGGAGAGCTCATTCCATAAAAGACATCTGTAATGGAATCCATGGAATTATCATATATATTGACGATGTTTTGATTGCTAGCAGATCCACTGTTGAGCTGGCAACATGGGCTCTGCATTGCTGTTCTGATGCTGATCTCAGAATTAAGTGTGAAAAATATGTGTTTGGTAACTCCCAGACTGATTTCCTTGGCTATGCGATTGATGCAGAGATTATTTGTCCCACGCTAGCAAAATTTGTGAAGCCCCTGTGCCTCATAATAAATAGGAACTCCAAGCTTTCCTGGGACTCTTGAAAGTTCCTCATACTTTCCTGCAGCAAAGGCTACATTGTACCACCTTCTTGACAAGCATGCCATGTGGCAGTAGACAACCCTGGAACAACTCTATATCAGGAGAATTGTGGGGAAATAAAAGGGTAGCTAGACCCAATCACTCAGCACTGCTCAGAGCAGCAGGGCAGAGGTTTTTTTTTCTCTTTTTGTTTTTTTTTAAGTCATGGGGGAGGTGGCAGGGCAGATAAGGGCAGGCATCACCCCTGAGCTTGGTGAAGCTGCTGGGGCCCTGACTGTTTTCCACGGATGCCAGGTGCTGGCCTTACATCTGCCAGTCAACGACTGCCCTTATTTCTTACATGAAAAGCCACACAAGTAAATAAGAATGCAAATTGTACAGCCCTCCATTGTAGGAATGAGGAAGAGAGAGAGGGACCCTACCTTAGTCTGAAGGACAGTGGTAAGAATCTACTTTAAGAAGCAAATCATTTGGGGCCTACTGTTCAAAACAATGTTCTTTGTACCTTATATTTAAGGAGACAAAGCTGCGCGATTCAAAGTATCAGATTGATGAAAGGATTTTTATGGAATTACTGAAGCTTCACAGCCATGACAATGAGACCCTGGGAAGCTAGCTGAAGAGAAAACAAGATTACACAAGTCCAACAATTCCAAATGAAATCAGCAGCCTAATGAGCCAGAAGTTATCCATGCTATTGTAAAGGAAATTAATTGCAGTTCACAATGCCGTTCTGTCATCGCTGATGAACCCAGGATTACTTAGACGTGACACATCATGGTATGGCAGAGCTCGGCTTCCCCATGTCAGCCTTGGCACATAGCCTTGGCAAGCATCCATGATGTACTATCAGCTCGTAGGAGTTCATTGCACGAAGCTATTATTACCCTAGATCATTTTTTTCATTGCCTTTTACAGCAATGTCATATTGCTTCTTTTTTTTCTTTTTCTTTTTTTGAAAAAAAAATAGAATTTTTAAAGGTGCTCTTGAGTTGGTTATATTTCTGTACGATGAAAGATTCACCAGTTGCCATTGGTAGGGATTTTAAAATTGCTTCAAAGTAATTAAAATACAGATCCACATAAAAGCAGAGAGCCAAATTCAGCTGTAAATATATTTGTTTCAATGCTCTTCTGTCATAACAGTCCTCCCAATAGTCTGAAATACAGGATTGCAGAGGCACCAGAGTATGATAGTAAGTGGACTGTGTCAAGTAAACTTTGTCAAAGGAAAGTTAATGAGGCAAAGAAGTGATTCCACTGTGTCCATTATTAAACATGCAGAAGAAATTGTCTAAACATTGGCCTTGGATCCCATAACACTTCAGCAGCCCCAACAGTTCCTTTCCTATTGTGCTACTGAAGGAGGCAGCCAATCAGCAGCCAAAGAATGCTTCAGAGGCAGCACTTCAAAGCCATTCAGATGCCTTTTGTACAGCTGGAGAACTGTTTTTTCTCGCGTCCTGAAGTGAATATCCCAAACTGGAAGGAATTTGCTTCATGCTGATATCAGGAAGGAATTTACCAGCTGTAACTTGAAGGGGGAGAGACCTGGTACTTGAGAAATCTCGCTCCATTAAAGCCATCAGCCTGGGCTTCTCTTGCCATAGATCAGGGGTAGGTAACGTGGTACCCTCCAGGTGTTTAGGACTACAATTTCCATAACCCCAGTCAGCATGGCTGATGTCCAGGGATTATGGGTGCTGTAGTTCAAACCATTTGGAGAAAATTCCTAGAATGGTGGTCTGCACAGTAACACTGGTGATGGCCACCCAGAGAACAACCCCCAGTCCTGAGCCATGTTCTGTACATTTGAACAGAAAATGCAGAAAAAGCAATGCCAGTGTGGTCAAACCAACCAAATATATAAGTATCTTAAAATGTTTGCGTTAAAATTGGTTTGCAGGATGGGATGGATTATACATTTAAATAATTAATTGATGAAAGGAATTTAAAATGACTGACCAAGGATATATTTCTCAAACACATTAGTTGGTGCAGTCCATCTGAATTCAATGACATCAGCCCATCTGAGTAATAATTGAAATCATTCTCTCGCCCCCCCCAAAGATGTATGCATACAAACCCAAAGGGTTTATTTAATTTGAAGAACATTATAAACTTTGCCCACAAGACAACTAAGTGACAGTATCCAAGATCACAGATGACAAGAGTCTGCATGGCTTGCTTATTTATTTCAAGGGTTTTTTATACTGCTCCTCAGCCAAGAAGGCTCCCAGAGAAGCTTACATATAATCAATTAAACAAGACAGTCCCTGCCTGCAGGCTTATGATCTAAAAATACATGACACACAAGGCAAAAAAGTATGGGGGGGGGAGAGGAGGAATTCATTCTTGCAGTAGGGCTGGGGGAATGGCCCTGCTCTCCCTCTCATCGCCCTCAAAACAGCCTTACGAACTGCACAGCTCAATGCAGCCCACCAAGAGCTTGATAAACGTGTTTGTCATGCCTGCCTGGGGATACAACCCTATGAAGGAAAGCAGGCTAGGCTCCACATGGAAACTAAAGGGAGAGGAGATCACAAAGGTACACTGAGGGTGCATCTACACCTGCAGCCCTTTGGGGAGAGGGGAGGGACAATCAGGGAGTTTTCCACTTCCAGGATCACCCCTCAGGGGCCACGCACCAACGAGTTGCCCCAGAAGTAGTCCAGGGTGGCATTTTTTTAAAAAATAGGAGACATTTGCACAATTGTGCTGGCACGATCCTGCGCGAAGGTGAGATTTAAAAAACAACTTGGTGCTGCAAGACGCTGAGCACCATCCCAAAGAAGGCAAAAATGCTCTCCCCTTCACACCCAATGGCCACGGGCTTCCTCCGCACTGCTCCTTGTGTGTTTCCTGAGCCCTGCTACTCGTAGGGAAGAGGGAGGACCCCGGGAGGGAGAGCCACACCACCCGCGGAGCTTGGGATGGTCCCAAGATGTTGAAAAAATGGGGGGAAAGCAGTCCCAGCTATCCCGGGAGAACGGAGTGATCATCCCCGGTTGGCAAGGATGAACTCGTGACCACCCCGGGATAAATGGCATGTGTGGATTAGGCCTGAGAATAACATATTAAGGCCTAATGAGTTTCAAGTTGTAACACACTTCTTTAGATATTCAAGCATTCTCCTATCTTTGGTTTCTGGGAATGCAAAAAAGAGGAAGGTTACTAAGTACTTGGCAGAACTATCCCCATAGAATCAGCACCTTTCCAGAAGAGGTGTTACTCTGTCCATGTGGCTGCATCACCCAGACATAGCCCACAGCAGTGTGATAATACATCATGGAAAAGCAGCTCCAACATGGCTGCAGGTACGTATGTTTAAAAGATGCCAGTGAATTGTCGCTAGACTGAGCCATACACAGCTGGATAGGAGAGAGTGCCAATTCCGTGTTTAAAAATACATCGGACTTAACTGGGGGGGGGGGGTCGCGAAAGGAAGGCCTGAAGGAGCAGAAGGTGCGTGGGAGGCGTGAGTGCCCAGTAACAAGCGTGCAATAAAATGCTCATCGGATGGAGCTTTATGTGTGTTTGCCTGTAGTGCACAATGCTAGCATTTCAGAACTACTTTTTCTAATCAAAAAGTAAAATATGATACCTGGATAGGTTTCTGAGCTTGTTTAGAGGTGGGGAAATCTGAGGATACAAAACAGCACCATTGTCACTAACATAGTGAAAAGATGTGCCAATGGCTCTGCTCAATTGTTTCAGAAGCAAGCGGATCTCTACACTCCCTCTTGTGTTATCTTGGGAAATTACAAGATGTTTCCCAGACATCTGATATCTGGGGCATAGAATCCTTTTTGAGATTAAAATTGGAGGCATGTTTCATCTTTTCACTGAAAGACCATAAGTATTCTTGATCAACTCACAAATAAAATTACTCCTCTTGCAGCAAAACAACAGCCTTCCCTACATACCCTGAAAATTTCAAGAAGATTGGTGAAAGATCATAGAATCATAGAATAGCAGAGCCGGAAGGGGCCTACAAGGCCATCGAGTCCAACCCCCTGCTCAATGCAGGAATCCACCCTAAAGCATCCCTGACAGATGCTTGTCCAGCTGCCTCTTGAAGGCCTCTAGTGTGGGAGAGCCCACAGCCTCCGTAGGTAAAGACTGAGGAAAGTACAAAAGTGTGTGGTGGGGGAACCCTCTATGAATCAAAATGACTCTGATAACATTGGCTGGTGAAGATATGTGCCCACAAAATCTGGAGGAGTGAGTTCCTTACCCATCAAGGAACCCTGCCTTCTAGTTGGAACCCTTACCCCTGCCTTCTAGTTGGAGGAATGGCTTTTCTTTTTTAAAAAAATTCCCTTCAGTTGATTTTCATGAATATTTATTCATCCCAATAGAATAAATACAGAAGCCTTTTTCAACCTTAGCGCGTACATGCTCAGTAGCATCGCTCTCCCCCCTCCCTCCTGCCTCAGATAGATTGGAATGTTAGAAATAAAATGGCCACCTGGCTCCTCTATTAGTCAATTCCTTAGTGGAATCATCATTCCTTCTGATTGTTGGGGTTTGCTTTAACCACTAAGCAGCCTGGTTTTGGACCCTGCTAGAAGGAAGCTATGGAATTGAATGGGATTGAAACTCTAGTTCATAAGCAGCCCTGGCTTTCTGAGAAACAGACTCAGCCTGGTTCTTGCCACCCTTTTGAGAGAAGAATAGTTCTCTTTTCTCTTTTGGAACATATTTTCCTTTGGCTTTTTGTAAGGTGACCAGATGCACTGGGAAACCCCGGAGACCTCTGGGAAAATGGAGGTTTCCAGGGCAACTGGGACTGGCCCCCAATTCAATGGGGAAAAGGGCTGGAAGACGTGTTCCCGGACTTCCACAAACGTGTCCTCCAGCCCTTCCCCAGCACCGATCTAGCACAGCAGAAGGCTAGATTGGCGCAAGGGGTGGGAGCTGGAAGACATGTTCTTGGACTTCCGGTAATGTGTCTCCCAGCCCCCGCCTCCCCCCAGGGCCAATCTAGCCCTTCTGCTGCTCTGGCGCAATCGTGCCAGTGCAGCAGAAGGTCGAAATCGGCCGGCGGGGAGGAGCTGGAAGACGTGTGAAGTTCTTCTGTTCAGGATTCCAGGTACTCCATTCCATTCCATCCCCCAACCCAGTTTTCCATTCCTTTTCCCAACATTCAGTCTGCAATCCCTGCCCACTGAGCATGCTCAGTCCTCATTTTTATATATAATTTGTATTAATAATTTCACATCTTAAAATACAACCACATAATACAATTAACACATAAAAAAATTGCTTATAATTCCAGATTATACTTATCTAATTTTACATAATCACATAACATATCATAAATGCACCCCTCCACCCTTCGGGATCTATTCCTGCTTCCAAAATCTCATTGTTTCTTCTGGTGGTGGTTTTCCACCCCCCTTAGAGAATACATATTCTAGGAACTGTTTCCAAATTCCCTCAAATTCGTTTACATTTGTTATACCTTTTCTTAACCTTATATTACATGTCAGTTTATCATTAATAGCTATATCCCATATTTCCTTATACCACTCTTCAATATGATAGTTTCCCTGCACCTTCCAGTTCCTAGATATGATTAACCTTGCTGCTGTCAACAAATTTGTTATCAGTTCTTTAGTCTCTTTAAATTACCATATAGTGATTTACCATATAGTGATAGTAAATTACTAAATCACTAAATTACCATATAGTGATAGTAATGCCACTGTAGGTATCTCTTCACTCTCTATTCCCACAATTTTTTTTATCTCAATAAACACCATTTTCCACAATTTTTGCACAAATTCGCATTCCCACCACATATGCAAATACGTTCCTTTCCCTCCACATCCTCTCCAACAATTTGCTGAGTTCGTCTTATTTATTCTGTTTAATCTCACCGGGGTCAGATACCACCTCCATACAATTTTATAATAATTTTCTTTTATTCTCACAGACATATTTCTCAACACTCTTTGTCTCCATATTCCCTCCCAACTCTGCTGCCCTATCTGCACCCTCAGATCGGTTTCCCATACCATCTTCCCCATTTTTCCTGTCTCTCCCTTTTCAACCAATATTCTATATATTTCACTTGTTAAACCTTTTATCCTTTTATTTTCTCCTTTCTCAATTTCTTTCTTTAAAATCAAATCTTCAAATTTCGTCATTTTGCTACACTCCCCATTATCTCTTACCCATTTTTTGTGCATTGCTCTAATTGCCGATAATTTAACCAAGTTAAATTCTCCCCCTTAAACACCTCTTCTAATTTCCTACCAGTGTTCATCTCTCTCAACCAATCTTTTAACCGCATTATTTTTTTCTCTATTAAAATTTTACTCAATCTCTCTTTTAAATTCCCAGGAAAGTTCCTTAACATTATCACAGGTGTTAATGGAGATATACTCGAAAATAACTCCTTTTTATGTGATCGCCAAATTTCCCAATGATTTTTCAAAAGAGGGTTTTCTATTTCTTCCCCCCTCTTTTTACTATCCTCTCTAAAAAAAATTTTTTCCAATTGCCAATCTCTATCTTTTCTTACCCCATCCTCCAACCAACCTAATTCCCCTACTTCTATAATACCTTCTACTATATGTCTTAACCTATTGGCTGTATAATATGCCTTTATATTGGGGATTCCCAATCCTCCTTTCTTCTGTGCTAAGTACCACCACTTTTTATTTATTCTCGCTTTCCTACCTCCATTACAATAATTATTTAACATACTCTGCCAACTTTTTATCTCTTTTTCCAATATTCTTATTGGTAACATTCTAAATACAAAATTAAGCTTAGATACTATTTTCATTTTTACTAAGGCTATCCTCCCAAACCACGATAAATTTAACCTTTTATATTTTTCTATTTTATCTATAATATCTTTTTTCAGCTTATATAAATTCTCCTTTTCTAAATCCTCTAAATTTTTAGTGATTTTAATTCCCAAGTATTTAATTTGTTCTTTAACTCTCATTTTCTCTTCCTTACCTTCCCAATCTTTCACTTCTTTTTTTGTGTAGTTAAATGTCACCATTTCTGATTTTACCCAATTTATTCTTAATCCCGTAACTTCTTCAAACTCTTTCAAATGTTGTTTAATTCTTCCCATTATCTCAAGTGGATCCTTAACGGGTAACAACGTGTCATCTGCAAACATATGTAATTTTACTTCCTTTTTCAAACCTACTCCTTCTATAATCCCATCCTCTCTTATCACATTTGCCAACAATTCCATAACCAGTACAAATAGGACCGGTGAGAGTGGGCACCCTTGCCTAGTTCCTCTGGCCAGATGTATCCTTTCTGTAATCCCATCATTTATTACAATTGAAGCTGCGTTTTGAGAGTATAATTGTTCTATTAAACCTTTAAATCTATCTCCAAATCCCATTCTTATTATTACTCTCTTTAGTGCTTGCCAGCTCACACAATCAAACGCCTTAAATCTATCCAACGCTATTATTCCCACTTTTATCTTTGATTTCTTTACCTCCTGCGTCATATTTATAACTCTTCCAACTAAATTATGCATTTGTCTTCCTGCAACAAAACCACACTGATCCTCTCCAATATAATTCCCTATGAAAGTGTTCATCCTCCTTGCCAAAATAGATGAGAAAATTTTCGCATCCTGATTTATTAAAGAGATAGGTCTATAAGAATCGGGGATTGTCAAGTCCTTATCTGATTTTGGAATTAAAATAATTAATGATTGATCCCATGATGGTGGTATCTTCTCACCTCCTATTATTCCATTATATAATTTCAATAATTTTGGTACCAACATTTTTAAAAAAGTTTTATAATACTCAGATCCCAACCCATCTAAACCGGGAGATTTACCCCCTTTCAATTTCTCAATAGCTTCCTCAATTTCACTTTGCAATATAACCCTTTCCATTAATTCTCTATCCTCCTTTATCAAACCCCTTTTTATATATCTATCTATATATTCCTCCATCCTCATCTTATTTACATCCCTTCTTTTATACAACTCTTGATAAATTTCCTGAAATACTTTTATTTTCCCTTTCATAGTACAACATAATTTCCCCCTCTTATCTTTTACTATTCCAATTGAATTCTTTGATTTTTCTTTTTGTGTGAGCCTCGCAAGCACTCTAGAGTTTCTATTACTGTTCTCAAAAAACTCTCTTTTCAAATAAATTAGGTTTTTCTGTACTTCTTCCAGATTTAAATTTTCTAATTCCTTTTTCTTTGCTTGCACTTGTATTAATATTTGTTTATTCCTACTTTGTAGATATTCTTTCTCCAACTTCTTAATTTCCTCCTCTAACTTTTTTTGATTTGCATCTTGTTGCCTCTTTAAAGTACACATTTCTCTAGTACAAATCCCTCTAGTCACAGCTTTCATTGTATCCCACACAATTGACATTGATATTCCTCCCTTTTCATTAATTTCCCATATTTCTGACAATTCCTTCTGCATTTTCTCCACAACCAGGTCATATTTTAAAATCCTAGTATTCAACTTCCACCTTTTCGCTTCTCTATAATCTCTTTTAATTGTAAAATCTAAACTTATTAATGCATGATCTGTTACTTTAATTACCCCTAATTCCATTTTACATACCTTAGTTGCCAATTCTTTTGAGACAAAAATATAATCTATTCTGGAATAAGATTTATGAACTGGAGAATAATAGGAATAGCCAGGCTCCCCACCTCTGACCAGCCGCCACCCATCAATATAATCTTTTTCTTTTATTATTTTATTTAAAATTGTAATATTATTTCTCATTTCGAGTCTGGTGGGGTTAGACCTGTCCATCCTATTATCCATCACCATGTTAAAATCTCCAGCTAAAATAACGCATCCGTTTTTAAAATCTTCTATTTCCCTAAATAATTGTTTATAAAATTCTTTTTGTCTCTCATTGGGGGCATAAACATTTATTAATGTATAATAATTACCTTCCATTTGACCTTTTATCATTATATATCTACCTTTCTCATCCTTTTGTATCTCCTCTATATCAAATCCACTTCTCTTTGATATTATTATAGCCACCCCATTTTTTTTTGAAGTCCCCAAAGACTTTTCATATAACACTGACCATTTCAATCGGATTTCATTTTCGCCATCCTTCCCCTGGTGTGTTTCCTGCAGGAAGATAAAGTCAGAACCTTCTTTGTTTAGTAATTGCTCAATCCTTTTCCTTTTAACTACTGCCCCCAAACCTTTGACATTGAGTGTTGAAATCCGTACTTTTTTATCCATATCCCTTTTCCCTTCTTTCTTTTAGATCCCTTACACACACCCCTGTGAACAACAATAACAAAATTTCTAACATATAACATATAACCCCCTTCCCCCCACCTCCCCTCCCCCTTCCCCTTCCCTTCCACTCTCCCCCTATTTCTATTCCCCCCTCTAATTCTCCGTAGGCCTAACGCCCTGGTCATGGTTATAACCTTAAGGGGGGGAAGGTGGAGCCCACGGACCCCTCCCGGTAAGCCTCTGTTTTAACTATTCATATTTTTTTATTATTATTAATTTTTGACAAGAAAAAGTTTATTTTCCACTTGCACCAGGAATTGCTTCTCCTTCTTCTTGCTCTTGAGATAACGAATCATCATCCATCCCCAGGCTTCTCAGCAATTCCAATCCTTGTTCCAGCAAGGTTACTCTATGCTGTTTCCCATCTCGCATAAACCTCAAAAACACTGGGTAACCCCAAGAGTAAGCAACACCCTCCCGCTTAAGCTTTGCTGTAATTAACTTAACACTCCGCCTCCAGGTGATGGTTTGCAGACACAGATCATTATAAATTTGAACTATTGACTCTTGAAACTTCAATGTTGTTACTGATCTTAATTTCTTCATAAGCTGCTCCCTCTTATAATAATTAGCAAATTTGACCAAGATATCTCGTGGCATTGCTCTGGATCTGTTCCCTGCTACTAGGTGGATTCTGTCTATCTCCATCTCTGTTATCTGGAAGTCTGGGATCAACTCTTTGAACCATCTCAGTATGACCATCCTCAGATTTTCTCCTTGCGTCTCAGGGAAATTCCGAATTCTCAAATTCCCCCGTCTATTCTCGTCTTCGAGCTGGATCAATCTCTTCTCATATTGATCAAAAATCAGATTGTGATCAGTTAGTTGTTTTTCATGCTTAGCTACTTGTTTGGAGAGCTGCTTCATTTCTGTTTTTACTTCTTTCACATCTATCTCCGTTTGAGCTACTGCAACAGACAGCTCCTGCATTTTTTTTAGAAACCGCCTCCTTCATCTGCTTCATTTCATTGAGCGTTGCTTCACTGCTAGCTTTAAATAGCCCTTTGAGCTCTTCCATAGCTGAATCTGGCTTCTTTCCAGCTTTTGTGGCCATTTTTTCCAAATCTCCAAGCTCTCCTGGTTGTTTACAAAGGTCCTGATCACTCTCCTCTTCATTCTCACTAGACCTAACCTTTCTCAAACGTGCATGTGATTTATCAGAAGGATGAACTTTATCCCTGGACCAGGTGGGATTTTTTTTTTTTTTTTGGTTATTCGCTTTATTTTTTCGTTTTGGCATTTAACTCCAACGTACTTGTTACCGAGCAGAAGTCAGTCCTTTATAATTCTCAACTTCGACTCTCCCTTTGGTTCAGTAACATAGACGTCTGTTATATATCTTCCAAATGCTGATAAAGGAGTTTAATTGCTGTCTCTGCTCTCCGGTAGCCATAAATTACTGTTCGCAGTCCGGCTGAGTTCAAAAGCAAAACTAGATTATTTATAGCTCTTTCGAGTCTTCTGCGACACAGAACTTAGCTTTCCGCTGGCAGAGAAATCTCATCAAGCATTTAGAATAAATATTTCTCGAATATCTTGCCAATTTTAGAAGTTATTAATGCTTTATTAGGCCCCCGTTCGGGAGCTCCAAGATTTGCTTACCTACTCATGGCCATCAGGCTCCGCCCCCACATGTTCAGTCCTCATTGAGCTGTTCCCTCCACTTGAGAATATTTCCCTAAAGATTTTTAGTATTAATGCAAGTCTTGGGTTTCCCCTGAATCTGCTGAAACATCACTGTTGTGCATGGATGGTGCCATTTTGGCTATATAGAACTCTGAAAATGGAGATCACTATTAATATATACCAGCCCTTCTCAGCCTGAGATCATAGAATCATAGAATCATAGAATAGCAGAGTTGGAAGGGGCCTACAAGGCCATCGAGTCCAACCCCCTGCTCAATGCAGGAATCCACCCTAAAGCATCCCTGACAGATGGTTGTCCAGCTGCCTCTTGAATGCCTCTAGTGTGGGAGAGCCCACAACCTTCCTAGGTAGCTGATTCCATTGTCGCACTGCTCTAACAGTCAGGAAGTTTTTCCTGATGTCCAGCCGGAATCTGGCTTCCTTTAACTTGAGTCCGTTATTCCGTGTCCTGCACTCTGGGAGGATCGAGAAGAGATCCTGGCCCTCCTCTGTGTGACAACCTTTTAAGTATTTGAAGAGTGCTATCATGTCTCCCCTCAATCTTCTCTTCTCCAGGCTAAGCATGCCCAGTTCTTTCAGTCTCTCTTCATAGGGCTTTGTTTCTAGACCTCTGATCATCCTGGTTGCCCTCTTCTGAACACGCTCCAGCTTGTCTGCGTCCTTCTTGAATTGTGGAGCCCAGAACTGGACGCAATACTCTAGATGTCATACTGCAGCTCCCATCATTCCCTAGACAGCATTCCCTGCTGGCTGGGAGATGATGGGAGTTGAAGTCCATCTGGTTGGCATCATGTCAAGGGTAGCTGGTGTATAGGATGATGCCTGGATGTTCTATAGGTCAATAAAATACATGCAAGATGTCCAAACTCTTGCCCCTTTAACTGCATCTAAAAATTCAAATGACTTTCAGAGGCTTTCTTACCTTCCTATTTTGATTTAAAACACACACACACACCATGCTATATTCACCTAGTGATATTGGTTTCAAACTTCAATGCAGGTGTGTGATAGGGGTGAGCAAGAGTAGTGTAGGGGTGGGGGATATTGTGCAAAGTGTGTGTGGGGGGGATGAAGCAGACCATTTCTGGTCCATATCACTTTCACAGGTTTGCAATCATAATGCATTCTGTCCCATTTTCCTCATTTAAAAAGATGTACACAAAATGTGCATTTAAACTGGATTTCGATACCTAAAAACACCTCTGAGAACTGTGTCAGAGCATCTGGGAAATGTGAAAAGCACTGGATATGTAATTTCTCAGCCACACATTAATTTGGGAGGGATTGATCAGTTCAATCAGATCAGGACTCACAACTCAACTGAGATGTGTCCTTCCACATGTGTAGAGCCCAACACAGCCTGAACAGCCTTATCTTTGCCATGGAAGCCATGAAGATCACCTCCACCAGTGAGTCCACTGGGAACCTAGTGAAGCATACACCAGTAGAAACCCCAGACAAGGCACACAAAATCAAAATGGATGATGGGTTTGCACAAGGAACCTGCACAGGAAAGAAATGCGACATTTCGATTTACAAGTGCTGATCCAACCGGAAAAAGCTGATTTAAAAAATAATAGAATTTTTATAACGAATTGGAAAAGTATGTTTAAAATGAAAGTATACCAAAAAAACTGGCTGATTTTACTACAAAGTTTTAAGGAACATGACAAAGGAAACATCTAGAGTGTCCAACAGCAACATATTTTCAAGAAAAAAGTTTACAGAGTTCTTTAGAGTGCTCTTCAAAATAAACTCTGAAAGTACACATGGACAGACTCAACACTGTATTTTGCCTGAGATTTGACAGCTATGAAAGTGATGTATGTATTTTGTTTACTGTTGCTGGTTTGAATGTACCAATTTTTGCTTTAGAAATGATATCCTTTGGCACACACTTTTACAACTCGCATACTTGAAGTTTATTTAAACAGGGAGCCACAAAGTACTCTTAAGCAAACCTAGGACTGTGATATACCACTGCGAGTAATGCTTGAAAACTAATTTAATTTTACAAATCAAGGTAAGTATGGGCTGGGAGCTTACCATTTTTTCATAAATTAGGGGGAAAGAGGAATTTCCAAGAAATGGAATGGAATTTACAGTCATGAAGAAAAAAACGTGGTCTTTAACTAAAGAAGAAAATGCCCCTAGGACATGAGAATAGTTAAAATAAGTCATTCAAGAAGGTTGGCAGACTTCAAGCAAATTTAAAACTATTTCTATCATGAGTGAGTTAAAACAAAATGGCTTAGGACCACAATACCTGATGTAATGCCTCTCCTGACATGAATCTACCCGAACACTACGCTCAACATCTAAGGCCCTCCTCTGAGTGCCTACTCCAGTACTTAAAAGGTTGTCACACAGAGGAGGGCCAGGATCTCTTCTCGATCCTCCCAGAGTGCAGGACACGGAATAACGGGCTCAAGTTAAAGGAAGCCAGATTCCAGCTGGACATCAGGAAAAACTTCCTGACTGTTAGAACAGTGCGACGGTGGAATCAGCTACCTAGGGAGGTTGTGGGCTCTCCCACACTCGAGGCCTTCAAGAGGCAACTGGACAACCATCTGTCAGGGGTGCTTTAGGGTGGATTCCTGCATTGAGCAGGGGGTTGGACTCGATGGCCTTGTAGGCCCCTTCCAACTCTGCTATTCTATGATTCTATGATTCTACTCCAAGGGACGTAGAGGATGGTAACAAGGGCCTTTTCAGTGGTGGCCCCCCGATTATGGAATGATCTCCCCGATGAGGCTCTCCTGGTGCCAACACTGTTATCTTTCTGGTGCCAGGTCAAAACTTTTCTCTTCTCCCAGGCAGTTAACAACAGATGCTGAGCTTTTAACTGACTCCAGAATAGTTTGTTTTAAATCGATATTGTTTTTTTTATGCTTTTGATGGTTTTAAATTTTTATATTTGTTTTTAATGGTAAATGGTTTTAACTGTTGTAAACCGCCCAGAGAGCTTCAGTTATGGGGTGGTATATAAATCATCATCATCATCATCATCATCATCATACCTAAAGCAGTGCCCCTTTGCTGAGCTATTCCCTCCCCTGACATTTAAGTTCACCCTTCATGTGATGATGATGCCATCAGTTTGTGTATTGTTACACTTTTGCTTTACATCAATAGTTGCCACTGGTAGGGCTGCGGATGCGTCCCAGGTGAGGACAAGAGGCATTGGGCTTGGCAAAGAGGTGTTATTTTCAGCAGCATCCCCAATATCAAGCAAGTATAAAGTATAGCCCCAGTTCAGCATTCCCAAAATTGTTTCTTTCTGGGCAATGTGTTGTTAAGGCATTTGAATTCTGATTGCAGCATCTCTGATGGCTTTAGGGCGCAGTCCACCATGCGCTGCCACTGCATAGAGCTCATTATTTTTGGTGGGGCAATGGCCTCCCACACACCTTGTTGTGTTTGAATAAAGGGTGCACATATAGCATTGCCCTCTAGACAGAATTGTTGAGTTTTCTTCTTGTATGGAACTTTATTTCTAGATTTAATTCATAGCCTCACTCCTTAACAGAGGTAAGTTTCAATGACATTCACTCTTACTAATAACCAATAAATTATCAAATAAAGGATTTCATATTGTTTCTGTATAGAAATTTTCCATGTAATCATATTTATTACATTATATCAATATTTACATTTATTTTATTTTATTTTAAAAGTATCTTAAGGCCATGCAGGAATATAATATGCTATGAAATTAGCTTTAAGTCATGTAAATATTCCCTAATTCCCTTTGCTCTAGGCAAAAGATGGTATCTCTGAGGGAGAAGATTTTTCAAGCTTAGGGTCTCTTATTTAGCATCTCAGCAGTAAAAGCCACTAAAGCATTGCCATTACCTCGACATTACTATTTATGAAGAACAAAGGCTTCTCTGAGGCCTGAAACCATATTGGTGCAATTAAAGTCTTCTAATAAAATTGAGAGTATTTTCATAAGCCAGTGCAAACTGGGGTTTTGATCTTTGATGAAAAGATTCAATCAGGAATTTCTAACACACTGTAATTGTTGTAAAAACTGCTAACTCTGTAAAAGGGTTTAGACAATTCACATGCTGTCAATCTCTCTTCATGAGATCATTCTCTAGAGCCAATTCTTCGATTACATTATATATAATCCTAGTTTGATTGTCCTGCTGAGCTTGAAAAAGGAAAACTTTTTCAGGTTCTCAAAGTTCATTTAGAGTCTCTTTGAGAATTCTTATTTTGTGAACTGACCAGAGAGCTCCGGCTATTGGGCGGTATAGAAATGTAATAAATAAATAAATAAATAAATGGTAAATTCATTGTGTTGTAAATGAACATGACCTAACGAAAATATACATTGAGACAGTGGACAAAGCAAAGTCCATGCAATAATATGAACTGAAAGTGAAGAGATTAAACAGACATCTCTTCTACCAGATTTTCCAAATTCTCTACATTTCTGATGGAAAAACTGAAGACTGCAGTGTATGCATGGAAGAACCAAATGTATTAATAGGAATTAGGAAGATATTAAATTTCAAGGCCAAGTAGTGTCAGTACAACTAGTCTGGCTTGTTGAAAAGATTTTACTTGCTTGTTTTTATTTCTCTACAAAAGTAGAATTTACAAGCCTCAAAGAACCTTAACTGCATTTCATCTATAATCCACCAAACACAAATATCCCAATCCCAGTTTCTTGTACAAAACCTGTATTCCAAGATTTTAACTGCCTTATAGAATCTAAGATCTAACTAGGGAAAATAGGACTTTACTGTATTAGGATGGTCAATTGGTTTAAGTATTCTTAAATTTATTTATATATTAAATGAAAATAGGGCTGCAATCCTAAGCAATCCTAAGCAATAGCATTTAATGGCATTTACTTCTGAGGAATGACACTTAGTACAATGAGCTCCACTCTCCTTTTAATCTCTATAGGCTTCATCCCACCAGTCTTATATTGTGCTGCTGCAGCGAATTCTATGCAATGAACTCAAATGACGTGGACGTTATAGTCTGCTTTCCCTGCGAAGGACTCCGATGACGTCGACTATGTCCTGCTGTGATTGTGGTTCTTCTGCCCTTCATAGCAAAATATTTTGGTGCGCGGAGAGTCTGGTTCTTCTAGTCACGCGAAAGCACATCGCTCAAACTTTAACATGTATTTTCAAACATCATTTCATTGCGCTGTTTTGTGGGCATGATTTCAAAGGGTGGGTATTGCTAAGGAAAGAGAGGGGTGTGCCAATTGAAAACCTTTCCTTCTCCTGCTTCCGAAATCCCCCATTCTCTCCTTGCACTGGAAACAGGACCAGCTAATACCCAGTTTAACAAGCATAAAAAAGAAGAAGCAACCTTCACCCTCATATGTACAGGACTGTGAGGGAGGAAAGGAAGGTGGGGGGTTAGAGACTCTTTAGATCTGTGTGTGTCTTTAACGGAGCTTTTGCTTCAAAGCTTGTGGAAAATGCACCCTCCTTGCCAGCAGCACCCTCATTTTAAAAGATAAAGAGATCCAAATTGGCACAGTGGAAGGTCTTAAGGAGAGCTTTCAGAATACTAATTTTTAATCAGATTGTTTCATCCCTTGATTATATATGATTTTAAAAAATTTCCTCCCTTAAACCCTTTCAGTTTATAGTTTTCCACTAGTTGGTAGGTCCATAAGAATGCTATTCAAAGCAATACAAGGCTGGTCAGTTTCACCCAAATGCCTTGTCAGTTTCAAGCGAAGTCCTTTGGCTACTTCTGAATCGTGTGTGTGTGCGTGCGCACGAGTGTGTGTGTCCTTTTCCATCCTATTCTGCCCCGTTCCCTACTCCCTCCTTGCTCTCCATGGGGGTGGGGCTCCTCCCAACAACACAGACATAGGCTGTGTGTCTTGTCCCTTATTGATTGGTCTCCCTAAAAACATGTGTTGCTCTTGTTCTTATTTGAACTGGAGTTGGTGGGGAAGGACACAGATCATGCTTCCATTCCTTTGAGCATGTGAAGCTGAGTGGGGGATGGCAGGAGACACAAACAGGGGGAAGCAGAGATGGAAACGTTCTCCATGGGGAGGGGGGATCCTGCATCTCCCCACCTTTTTCTTTTCTTTCTTTCTTTTTTAACAATGGGGGGGTCCAGTTTTTATTGGGAGCCCCCACATGGGAAAGGATGGCTTAATCCTCTCACTAACTGTGATTTCCCTCTCAATTTCTCTGTCATTGGAGGTCCTGGCGCTGCTTTTGAAGTCTCCTCCTCTGTACACTGGGAGTTGAGATGGCCACTTCCTACCTCGCTTCGCTCCCCCAACCCAGCCCATTTCCCCCTTTTTAAAGTTGCAAAAATTAAGACTGCAATCCAAGGGGCTCTAATTTGGAAATGCATTCCGTTGAACTCAATGGGATTTATTTACTGAGTAAGCATGTAAAAGAGTTTGTGTTCAGTAACAAGAGAAGCAAATCCCAATCCCTGTTGTCCGAGGGGGAGTTGTCCCCATTTCAAACAACCAATAAACGGTAAGAGGAGGTACAAAGATCTGGGGGTGGGGATAAGAACACGTGTGAGTGAATCTCAACGGATCTCCCCAAACAAGCTACAGCAAAGGTGTAAGTTTACAAGTTTTCATGTGCTATATAAGCACTAAAACCAAAATGGGATAATTCAAGGGTAAAACAGAACAAAAGTGTATGTGGGATGAACCTTTATGACTAAGGATGCAATACCCAGTTGACTGGTAGTAAACTCCATTGAACCCAAGTAGGACTTATTTCTGAATAGACATATACAGGTCAATGTCTTTGTGTAAAACCCTACCTACCGGATTAAATGTAACTTCATTCTGGACTGACGAGTGTGCATGCATTTCTAAAACTGCTTTATCAACTAGCAAAAATCAAGGGGGATGGCTGTCTTTCTTCAAAATTTAAATAGATATTCAATGTTGACTCAAGTTCCACAAAGCCAGAAAACTGGAAGCTATTGCTGACGCCTTAACAGGCAGGCCCAGGGATCAGTAATGCGGTTGTGCATGTCACATATTGTGCTTGTTTACAAATTACCCTCCATGCATCCTTGATCTTTCAGACCCAAATCCAAATGGAGAGGATGGAGTGCCTGGGACCAGCAAAAATGCTTCACGTTGTCCTAGTCCTGTACTACCTTATGAAGCATCACAGTTTTAGGGCTTCTCCATATTTAGCAAAAATCCCACATTCCCAGGGCTTTGTCTTCCAGGTCTTCATTGGTTTATGGCACAATACACACACTCATCCACCCTTGTTTTCGCTGGTTCCTTCCCATATGTTTCATTTACATCTCCAGGAGATGGTGCTGATGTCTTGCATGATTTCAATTTATTACAGCATTTTCTGGGTTTTATAAAGTGGCAGATTCCCACTTGAAAATGCTGGGAAAGGCAATGGAGGTTGATGACACCATGAAAAAGACTGACAAACATCTGAGTGACCAATCACAAGCGTGCAATAAATCACTCTTGTGGAGAAGCTCTTACTGTGAGTTGATCCATGCCTGTTGCTTACATCAGAAAATAGCAGGGTGGATTAAAAGAGTAGGAGATGGAGGGACTCCTCTGAGGCAGTAGGAGAGGAAGTGGTACTACGGCTACTGATTGGGATATGGTGTTTGACACCATGTTTCTCAGGACCCCTGTGATTGTCAGTGGTGCCAGTAATGAAAACTGTTCAAAGTATGTTTTGAAAATAATCCACCCAAGAGACACCAAGAAAAGGGGCATCTTGGCAGTGTTGGAGTGTGGAATGTACTGATTTTGAAAAGGAATGAGTTGAACAGGAGTTCTCTGAAGAGGATGCAATTTGAAGCAAAGTGGTGGTGTGATGGAAAAGCAGGCTTTAACCCATCCCTTCTTTTCAACTACCACACCCCACCCCACCCCACCTAGCCTGTTTTATTCCCACCAAGCATCTTGGGCTCCAAAGCAAAACCACAGTTGTCTTGTGGCATGCCAGCTGGTGGAAATCTCAACTTGGTACGGAATGAATATTTTCCTCTTGTTCATAACATTGCAGTTCCAAATCCAGAATAATCAATGCTTGTGTCATTCAGTGGTCTTTTTTTATTTGCTTGGGTTTTTTTGTTTGGTTATTAATATTTTTATTAGATTTTCTCTTATACACAATACAATACAATAACAGGATACAAATGTAATAAATACAAATAAAAATAAAATACAAATAAAATAGGGGAGGGGGTCTTGTGGTTGGGACTATATTGGAACACATTCAAAGATGTATCTAAGCTCTCATTGAAACATATCCAGTATATGATGGCCAAGAGGTTGACCTCCCGCTCCTTCCACTCATTTTTCCATCACAAAATAGACCCCTTTTAATCCCACTTAAAAAAACAAAAAACAGAATGTACCACTATCTCTTGCTGTGTGCAGGAAAAGCGGCCTGATACAAACGGCCCCTGAATTAAAAACACCTGCTGGAGACAAGACACACCCCTTTCTTCCATCACCAATTCTGCCCCTTGAAAACACACTCACAGAACACCAGATTCAAAACAAGGGATGAAAGTACATGCTGCAGTTTGAGCGATGTGCTTTTGCATGCCTGGAAGAACCAGACTTTCCCTGCACCAAAATATTCCACATCTTTTGGCTTTATAGCACAATTAAAGCAGGATGCATGGGAGTACTTCACAGTAAAAGCAGATTTTTAGCTAGAAAACTTTGGAGTCCTTTGCACGCAATTCACAGTGATTGCACAGTATAACGCTGTTGTGATGAAGCTAGTATGTCTCCTTCAAAATTGACTAAAATGTATAAAGGTGTGTTGGGAACTTGTTGGAAATATAAAGAACAATGTGAAGAACTTTTTATCATATATGGTAGACTTGTAAAAAAGCCAAATGCTTTTGGATAGAAATACACTCGTTAATTCAGAAGATACTAAAGACTAAGATGCAATTGAAGCTGGAATACTTTCTTCTGGGATTAATAGATGATCAGTTGCAAAGGAGCCATGGAACTCTATTCTTATATGTGATAACGGCAGCGAGATTACTATATGCACAAAAATGGAAAAGCTCTATATTGCTAACTACGGATGAATGGCTATTGAAGATGGTGGGGTTGGCAGAAATGGCAAAACTTATATCGATAATTAGAGAAAAGACAACATCTAGGTTTTTAACTGAATGGAAACCTTTAATAGACTTTTTGCAGGGACTGGAAAAATGTTTTGTTTTTTCTGTGGATTCAATGATTAAGAAGAATTGTAAGATAAAACAAAGAGGGGAATTTTGATTTCTGTAACTATGGTGGAAGAGATGGTCACTTTTTGTTGTTGTGAAAATCGGAAGTTCATCTTTGTTTTTCTATCTCTGTGTTGTAGGTGGTTATTTTTGTAATTGTTCTTTCTTTCTAGTGTACTGTGTGTTTCTTAATTGGTTTTGTGTGGAAATTTAAAAAATGAATGATATAAAAAGATTCTGAGGACTTCAGTCATGCTACTTCTATGTCATTACAACCCAAGGCTGCTGAAACAGACCATGCTCCTTTAAGGGAGAAGAAGGCTTCAGAGAAGTGGGGCTAACCAGGCTAAAGGAAGCCAGAACCATACTTAAGGCATAGTCACAATCTGCTGCTTGTTGGAGTAACATACAGGCAAACTTGTCTGACTTCTAGCCCAGCATCACTCAGAGTATTTGAAGACTGCTATCATGTCTCCCCTCAGTCTCCTCTTCTCCAGGCTAAACATGCCCAGTTCTTTCACTCTCTTCATAGGGCTTTGTTTCCAGACCCCTGATCATCCTTGTTGCCCTCCTCTGAACACACTCCAGCTTGTCTGTGTCCTTCTTGCAGTGTGTGCTCAGAACTGGACACAATACTCTAGATGAGGCCTAGCCAGGGCCAAATAGAGGGGAAGCATTAGCTCACGTGATTTGGAAGCTATACTTCTATTAATGCAGCCCAAAATAGCATTTGCTTTTTTTGCAGCCACATCACACTGTTGGCTCATATTCAGCTTGTGATCTACAGCAATTCCAAGATCCTGTTCATTTGTAGAATTCCTGAGCCAAGTATCCCCCATCTTGTAACTGTTCATTTGGTTTCTTTTTCCTAGATGTAGAACTTGGCATTTATCCCTATTAAATTGATGATGATGAAGATGATGTTGATGATAAAGAGGATTTTAAAAATCAACACAGGAAACTGCCTCATATAGAGCCAGACCATTGAACTATCTAACTTAGTATTGTCTACACAAATTGGCAGAGGCCCTCCTGGGTTTTAGACAGGAGTCTTTCCCAAGCCTACCTTGAGGTGATAGGAACTGAAGCTGGGAACTTCTACATACAAAGTAAATGCTCTAGCATTGAGCTACAGCCATTCCCTAATTATAACACTGGTCAAAGAGAGTTTCACATCATATGAGAATCCACACCCAAATCCACTTTTGCAATGGGGGTAATACCCCTCTGTTAATCATGGAAGGGGACTGCCCAAATAGGGCTATAGTCTTTTTCAGTTTTACCTTCTCAGGGGAGGGCTAAATCTGAAGAATTCAAAAAGTAATAACATTTTCAATCTATCCTGTCTGCCCTGACCTATATGAGTCATAAATGTTGTGATAAAATGGGGTAACCTGTGCACTTCATGAAGGAAGGGTAGGATAAAAGGGTGATAGGCAGAGAGTTGTACACAGGAAACAACCTGCAATTATTGTATAGTACTGTCCTGTTCCTGCAACCTCTACCATGTAGTTCAAAAACCTTGCCTGGCCAGGAGCTAGCCGTGAGAAAAGATCAAGGCATGCAGGATAGCAGGGGAACCGTGCTATCCTGAGCAGCTTTATAGCTGATGGTGCTGTTCCGTGCCTTCCTGGCCTGTCATCAGGGCCCTGATCGGAAGCGAGTAAAGGCAGGGGTAGGGAACCTTATTTATCTGGCTAACCTTCCAGGGGGAAAATGCCAGAGATAGGTGATGCCTCTGTGAAAAGTGGGCATAAGATGAAGTGGGTGAGGCCACCTCTGCTCCTTGAGCCCTGTTGCTGATCTTAGTGGGCATGGACGGGAATGAGGCCAATCATGTTATATCAGTTCCTCCAAACCTGTTTCCTCCGCAGAGGGTATCTTCCAAAATTGTAGTCTCTGGAAGTTTATTGGTCTCTGCTGACTCCCCATGAACCCATCAACACTCAGGTTAGAAATAGAGCCCTCCTGTTTCTCTGAGGTCTCATGTAGTTCAGTGGGAAACACTGTTTGGTAAATGAGAGCTATGGCATTCTCAGGTCATGAGTGCAAAGTTCCATTGCAAAGCTCATGCCACCTCAGGCAGCTGGAGAGCACATGCCAAGCTGGTACTGCTATTTCAGATGCCAGAGGGAAAGTGGCCCAGGTTCCAGAGCCTTGACACCACCATTTATTTATTTATTTATTTATTTATTACATTTCTATACCGCCCAATAGCTGAAGCTCTTTGGGCGGTTCATCAAGAAATCCCTGTCATTCCTGCCCACCAATTTAACTTCAGAGGAAAGTGGGATTTGAGCAGAGCCTTGTCACGATCCCCTTCCAGTGTGTTGCAGAGGATTCTGATGAGGACAAGGCACATTTACCTTCTCAGGGGAAGGACAGTCAGTGCTTTATCCAGGTGCCTCCCAGGCACAGGACACAACCCTGCCATCATCCTTTGGCTCAGAGGATGATTTCCCAGCAGAACCTCCATCTCCTCAACCTCACAAAAGCCTCAGGCTACAAAATCAGCCTTCTGGGCCTTTAACAGGCCAGTCAGCTCCAAGAGGGTGGAGTTGACCACACTAGAGGACTTGTCAGTTGGCTTTAGTTCCCTGCTGAGACAATATCCTCCTATTGTTCTACTGGGAGAGAGTTCCAGCCAGCAGACTCACTTGGAACTATCCAAGGGCCCATTTTCTTCCTGCCTTGATCTGACTTCCATCAGATGCTTCCAGCTTCCCCTGCAAGCCTCAAAGAATCAGAGGATAATTGTTTATTTTATTTATTTATTTATTTATTTATTTATTGCATTTCTATACCGCCCAATAGCCAAAGCTCTCAGTTTAAGTCTTCCCTTCTGAAGTAATATGCAAATATAGCTGGATTTTTTAAAAGCAGTTTTCTTAGAGATTCAGAGAACATGCATTCAAATGTTCCAGAAAGGCTCTCACATAACTGATCACTTGGCATTATAAAGAAATTCTGAGTGAATCTTGATGAAAGTCATCATCAAGCAAGAAAATGCATAAAAACTGCTACAGAAAACAACATACGCTTCTAAACTGAAAACTAAGGAGAGCTTCAAACAATTACCAGATAATATGTGCTTTACATGAATGTCTAAGTGTTAAAACTGATTTAATTTGCTCTTGTAAATAATGACTACCAACCAAGCATGCATGTTTATCTCCTTGGCAAAGATAAAAGTATTCCATCTGCCAGTAGCCTCTGCCGACAAGGCTGAATTTCATCTGTCTTGCATGTGTTCCAGACCTAGTAATCAGCAATGAACTTTCCCATGTGGAATTACTTTGGTGTGCTGACTTTATTTTAATCTTATTTTTAGTTATCTTAAAATTGTGCCTTAACATACTACCAATTCTTAAACAGAAAAATTAAGTTGCCAGGAGTGTTGGGGTTTGGTGGTCAGCTCTATGGCGCCAGTTTTCCTGTGCTGACAGCTGAAAAAATAGTTGTTGCCACAGGGGCATTTGTTGCTAATAATTACCTGTGCACCTTCCTTTCCTCTGTCCTTTGTGCACCCAGGGCGACGTGTGAGAGCACATTTCCCATTAAGAACTAGGTAGGTGGAAGCACAGTAGCACCAGCAAGTTAAAAGGCCTGGGCAGGGTACATAAAACAACTTGTAAGTCCTGGTGTAGAAATATGTATTTGATGATGGTGTTTCTAAAGGCAGATACAATTAGCTATGAATGGGCAACTCACAGGCAAGTTTAAGTTCCCAAATATTTTTTTTATTACTGCTAACTACTAGTTAGCAGTAATAAAAAAAAAAACTAGTAGTGCTACCAAATTTTTAATGAAGATTAGGTACGATATTTACGCACACATTCTCAATGTTTTCAAGTTGTATGAAATATAGATATTCCACACTTCAATGGCACATCTCTGTTTTGGATTTTATTTATTTATTTAATCAATATATGGTCTGCTTGACTATATCTAAAAACACATCTGTTTGACTATATCTAAAAACACATCTTACATTGTAAGAGGTTTACAATGTAAACATTTTAACATGCAAAACATCTCAAATAAAAACAATTAACATACATATCCTCATTTAAAATCAGAGAACTAACAATCCACAAACTGGACATTGGACTCCACCCCTCCTAGATGCTACCTCCACTCACTCCCAGCTTCTGCCCCCCCCTCCCCACAGCTCAACGACACCAACCCATGGGACTTACCTGAGGCCTCCATACACACCAGTGAGCTGCCAGCCTCCTCTCTGAGCTGCCATAGATCATAGAATCATAGAATAGCAGAGTTGGAAGGGTCCTACAAGGCCATCGAGTCCAACCCCCTGCTCAATGCAGGAATCCACCCTAAAGCATCCCTGACAGATGCTTGTCCAGCTGCCTCTTGAAGGCCTCTAGTGTGGGAGAGCCCACAATCTCCCTAGGTAACAGATTCCATTGTCGCACTGCTCTAACAGTCAGGAAGTTTTTCCAGATGTCCAGCTGGAATCTGGCTTCCTTTAACTTGAGCCCATTATTCCGTGTCCTGGACTCTGGGAGGATCGAGAAGAGATCCTGGCCCTCCTCTGTGTGACAACCTTTTAAGTATTTGAAGAGTGCTATCATGTCTCCCCTCCATCTTCTCTTCTCCAGGCTAAACATGCCCAGTTCTTTCAGTCTCTCTTCATAGGGCTTTGTTTCCAGACCCCTGATCATCTTGGTTGCCCTCCTCTGGACACGCTCCAGCTTGTCTGCGTCCTTCTTGAATTGTGGAGCCCAGAACTGGACGCAATACTCTAGATGAGGCCTAACCAGGGCCGAATAGAGAGGAACCAGTACCTCACGTGATTTGGAAGCTATACTTCTATTAATGCAGCCCAAAATAGCATTTGCCTTTCTTGCAGCCATATCGCACTGTTGGCTCATATTCAGCTTGTGATCTACAAAAATTCCAAGTTCCTTCTCGTTTGTAGTATTGCTGAGCCAAGTATCCCCCATCTTGTAACTGTGCCTTTGGTTTCTATTTCCTAAATGTAGAACTTGGCGTTTATCCCTATTAAATTTCATCCTGTTGTTTTCAGCCCAGCACTCCAGCCTATCAAGATCACTTTGAAGTTTGTTTCTGTCTTCCAGGGTATTCGCTATCCCACCCAATTTGGTGTCATCTGCAAATTTGATAAGCATTCCCTGCACCTCCTCGTCCAAATCATTAATAAAAATGTTGAAGAGCACTGGGCCCAGGACTGAGCCCTGCGGTACCCCACTCATTGCCTCTCCCCAGTTTGAGAAGGTTCCATTGATAAGTACTCGTTGAGTCCGATTCTGTAGCCAACTGTGAATCCACCTAATAGTTGTTCCATCTAGCCCACTTTTAGCTAGTTTGTTAATCAGAATGTCATGTGGTACTTTGTCAAAAGCTTTGCTGAAGTCAAGATATATGACGTCCACAGAGTTCCCACGGTCCACAAAGGAGGTTACCTTATCAAAAAATGAGATCAAATTTGTCTGACAGGACTTGTTCTTGACAAATCCATGTTGGCTTCTAGTGATCACCGCATTGATTTCAAGGTGTTTACAGATTGACTTCTTTATAATCTGCTCCAGAATTTTCCCAGGGATGGATGTTAGGGTGACCATATGAAAAGGAGGACAGGGCTCCTGTATCTTTAACAGTTGTATTGAAAAGAGAATTTCAGCAGGTGTCATTTGTATATATGGGGAACCTGGTGAAATTTCCTCTTCATCACAACAGTTAACGCTGCAGGAGCTATATTGCACCTATACTGTGACCAGCTTTAAAAGAGGGCAGGGCACCTGCAGCTTTAACTGTTGTGATGAAGAGGGAATTTCACCATATACGAATGACACCTGCTGAAATTCCCTTTTCTATGCAACTGTTAAAGATACAGGAGCCCTGTCCTCCTTTTCATATGGTCACCCTAATGGATGTCAGACTGACTGGTCTGTAGTTCCCAGGTTCTTCCTTTTTGCCCTTTTTAAAGATAGGGACAACATTAGCCCTCCTCCAGTCGTCCGGCACCTCACCCGTCTTTTTTTTGCAAAGATAATAGACAAAGGTTCTGATAGTTCTTCCGCTAGCTCCTTCATTACTCTAGGATGCAGTTCATCGGGCCCTGGAGATTTGAAGTCATTCAAGGAAATTAGGTGTTCTTTGACTATTTGTTTATCAATCTCAAACTGTAATCCTGCCCCCTCAACTTCTGCTTCACTTTTTCCAGGGGGGTCATAGACCCGCTTTTGGGAGAAGACTGAGGCAAAGTAGGAATTGAGCACTTCAGCCTTTTCTTTGTCATCTGTTATCAATTTGTCATCCTCATTAAGCAGTTGAACCACCATTTCTTTCCTCTGTCTTTTACTACTCACGTATCTGAAGAAAGCCTTTTTATTGCTTTTAGCATCCCTCGCTAATCTCAGCTCATTCTGAGCTTTAGCCTTCCTGATGCCATTTCGGCACTTCTGCGCCACTTGTCTGTACTCTTCTTTTGTAGCCTGGCCTTCCTTCCACTTCCTATATGTATCCCTTTTTGTTTTCAGGTCATCTCTAAGCTTTTTGTGGAGTCACATTGGTTTCCTCTGTTGTCTTCTATCTTTTCTCCTTGTTGGAATTGTTTGTAACTGTGCCTTTAAAATTTCCTTTTTTAAATACTCCCACCCATCCTGCACTCCTTTTCTCATTAGGCTCATTTGCCATGGGACCTTACTTATCATAGTTCTGAGTTTATTAAAATCAGCTTTCCTAAAATCCAGAGTACGTGTATGGCTACACTCAACTTTTGTCTCCTTCATAAACAAGAATTCAAGTATGATGCGGTCACTTTCCCCCAGAGATCCCGTAACTGCCACTTTATCCACTAAGTCATCCCTATTGGTCAATATCAAGTCAAGGACAGCCCTATTCAAAAAGCTCAGATGGTAGTAAGTCCAAACAGAGAAGATTTGGGGCAGTAGGGATGAGATTGTTCCTAGGAAAGGCTCCTAGCCTGGACACCTGCGTTAATAGTAGAGCGGCTTAATGACAATTTCTAGCCAAATCCTGCACATTGTGATACAAGTGTGAAATTTGGTGTAGATTAAAATTAGATATAGGAGCATCTCAGAAAATCACTTCCTCCTGCTTCAAAAGCCTGCCTCAGGTTAGTTTCTTGTGGCATTAAAACAAAATGTGACGCTAATAACAGATGCAAATGCAGTAGTACTGGACTACCATGTACTGTGATGTGTCAGTGTGATGGAGAATGTGGTCAAGGCTAAATGATAAAAACTAAATTCACTAAAAACAGAAGTTTTTAAGCTCTGTTTTTTTTAAATGGTTAAATGTAATTTTTTTGTGTTGCAAGATAATTTAATACATTTGCTATGCAGTAAACAGATTTCTATAATGAATTGAAACCCTGATTCAGAAATAACAAATCAGCCTCTTATGGAAATTCCGCATTATTTTCACTAACTCCAACCCCCCTCCCCCAAATCGATATCTCAATACATATTATTATTGAAAAAGGTGTAAAATATGCCCTCTGAAAGTTTCAGGCTTGCAACACAAAGTGCAAGATTGGAATGAGGGTGAAATAGTTGCATCTTGTTGACTTCTCCAACCAATGGGTATGAATAAAACCATAATATCTTGACAAGGATTGCTTCTATAATGAGTTTTTTGGGTAGCAAATTTTATTCTCTTTAATTTTGTACTGAGACATCTTCCCCACCCCCTTTTTTTTTTTTTTTTTTTTGAGATTACAAATAACAGAGTGCAAAAATTGAATTTTGGGCGCCATTTCCCAAGATGATCACAATGATTTTCTGAGATGCCCCATATCTAATTTTAACCTACATGGTAATCACCACTATACAAAACTTCATATTTGTATCACAGTGTGCACGATTTTGATGCCAAGCTGCTCTACTATAAAGGGAAGACGTGGCTGCAAAAGCCATCCTCCTGAATAACTAACAGATAAGGGTGGTGGTGGGGTTTTGCCCATTAATGAGACCCCTGCCCAAACAGGACATCTTGATTCTGCCCTCCAAGGGTGACGCTTCAACCTGTGTGACACCTGTGAAAACTCTCCACCTCTTCTGTTAGGTTCTCACAGCTTCCTCCCCTATCAATTTCAAGGATAGCAGCTAGATGGAAGTAACTTAACTCCTACCTGCTCTGCTCTGAGTAAAAGAACCATCACATCCAGAGCTTTATCACATCAGCGTTATACTGTGCAATCACTGTGAATTGTGTGCAAAGGACTCCAAAGTGTTCCAGTTTATAATCTGCTTTTATTGTGTAGTACTCCCATGCATCCTGCTTTAATTGTGCTATAAAGCCAAAAGATGTGCAATATTTTGGTGCAAGGAAAGTCTGGTTCTTCCAGTCATGTGAAAGCACATCGTTCAAACTGTAGCATGTACTTTCATCCCTTGTTTTGAATCTGGTGTTCTGTGAGCCCTATGAAGAGAGACTGAAAGAACTGGGCATGTTTAGCCTGGAGAAGAGAAGACTGAGGGGAGACATGATAGCACTCTTCAAATACTCTGAGTGATGCTGGGCTAGAAGTCAGACAAGTTTGCCTGTATGTTACTCCAACAAGCAGCAGATTGTGACTATGCCTTAAGTATGGTTCTGGCTTCCTTTATCCTGGTTAGCCCCACTTCTCTGAAGCCTTCTTCTCCCTTAAAGGAGCATGGTCTGTTTCAGCAGCCTTGGGTTGCAATGACATAGAAGTGGCATGACTGAAGTCCTCAGAATCTTTTTATATCATTCATTTTTTTAATTTCCACACAAAACCAATTAAGAAACACACAGTACACAAGAAAGAACAATTACAAAAATAACCACCTACAACACAGAGATAGAAAAACAAAGATGAACTTCCGATTTTCACAACAACAAAAAGTGACCATCTCTTCCACCATAGTTACAGAAATCAAAATTCCCCTCTTTGTTTTATCTTACAATTCTTCTTAATCATTGAATCCACAGAAAAAACAAAACATTTTTCCAGTCCCTGCAAAAAGTCTATTAAAGGTTTCCATTCAGTTAAAAACCTAGATGTTGTCTTTTCTCTAATTATCGATATAAGTTTTGCCATTTCTGCCAACCCCACCATCTTCAATAGCCATTCATCCGTAGTTAGCAATATAGAGCTTTTCCATTTTTGTGCATATAGTAATCTCGCTGCCGTTATCACATATAAGAATAGAGTTCCATGGCTCCTTTGCAACTGATCATCTATTAATCCCAGAAGAAAGTATTCCAGCTTCAATTGCATCTTAGTCTTTAGTATCTTCTGAATTAACGAGTGTATTTCTATCCAAAAGCATTTGGCTTTTTTACAAGTCTACCATATATGATAAAAAGTTCTTCATATTGTTCTTTATATTTCCAACAAGTTCCCAACACACCTTTATACATTTTAGTCAATTTTGAAGGAGACATACTAGCTTCATCACAACAGCGTTATACTGTGCAATCACTGTGAATTGCGTGCAAAGGACTCCAAAGTTTTCTAGCTAAAAATCTGCTTTTACTGTGAAGTACTCCCATGCATCCTGCTTTAATTGTGCTATAAAGCCAAAAGATGTGGAATATTTTGGTGCAGGGAAAGTCTGGTTCTTCCGGGCATGCGAAAGCACATCGCTCAAACTGCAGCATGTACTTTCATCCCTTGTTTTGAATCTGGTGTTCTGTGAGTGTGTTTTCAAGGGGCAGAACTGGTGATGAAAGAAAGGGGTGTGTCTTGTCTCCAGCAGGTGTTTTTAATTGCCAATTCAAATCCTTCCCCCTCCTGCTTCTCCATCTTAACTTGTCGATTTTCACTTTAAAAGAAATGTGGGAAATGCACCCTCCTTGCCAGCAGCACCCTCATTTTTAAAGATAAAGAAATCCAAATTGGCACAGAAGTAGGTATTAAGGAGAGCTTTCAGCATGCCAAATTTGAACCAGATTGGATAATTCATTGATTTTTTACATTTCCTCCTTCAAATGCATTGGAGCTTATAGTCTGTTAGTGCGGAGGAACTTAGGATCACATTTCCATGCCTTTGAACATCCGAAACTATGCATCTTCAATGGGATTTACTTTACTCAAAAATTAGGACTGCAATCTGAGGGGCTTTAATTTGGAAATGCATTCCATTGAACTCAATGGGATTTATTTACTGAGTAAGCATGCAAAAGAGTTGACTGCAGTCTTATGTTACATTCTGCTTTGGTGTTCACTAACAAGAGAAGCAAATCCCAATCCCTGTTGTCTGAGGGGGAGTTGTCCCACTTCACACAGCCAATAAACAGTAGGAGGTACAAAGAAGATCTGGGGCATGGGGATAACAACACGTGTGAGTGAACCTCAACAGATCTCCCCAATGCACTACAGCAAAGGTGTAAGTTTACAAATTTTCATATGCTATATAAGCACTATATAAGCAAAATGGGATAATTCGAGGGTAAACCAAAACAAAAGTGTACGTGAGATGAGGCTTCTAACCAAGTGTGCAGCTACTTTCGCTTCTTCTGTCACTGATCCCACATTGCTTCCTGAAAACAAGAAGTATTTAGCCCCATTCAGTCCAGTAGGAGAGAGCAGCAACCAGACTTAATGAGAGTTTTTTTGAAGCACAATAATGGCCAGAAGGGGCGGAAGACAGACGATAGGCAGACGACATCATGTGAGTAATTCACAAGTGCCCAGTAATGAGCGTGCAGTAAAACACTCGTCGGATGGAGCTTTAGTACTGACACAGATAAGCTCACACTGATTCTGACATTCCACAGGTGAATAGCCCCAAATCCTTCCAGACCACTTCTGATCAACTTCTGGCTATAAACTATAACCCCCCTGCAATGCTGGGGCTGGCTAAAACATTTACAGAATTGGAAGAAATTTGCAGGCATAAAGCTCCAGCAAACCTACACTTTTGCCTTCGTATTATCCCCCTTCGTTTCCATAGCGTATGAAGCCCTGATCACTTACACCTGTGCACTTTTAGGGTTCATGCATCTTTACCCCTCTCCTCCCCTGTGCACCTGAGAATCGGCTATTGCATCTGCTTGCAGTTCTCCTTCATACCTCCCCCTACACTTTATTGGTTGTTGGTGGTTGGACAACTCCCCGCCCCCCTGCACTGACAGTGATGGACATGGGGCTACTAGGTGTGGCTCTGTTTTTTCCTCAGCAGTAGCTTCTCTTGTTGCTGAACAAATTTGGGAAAAACAAGGACTTCTGTCCCCTAAGTAGTTTCATGGATATCCCCTATAAGTCATTAAGCGCCCTCCTACACATCTTTACTCGGAAGTAAGTCCTGATTAGGAACACTGAACAATGCCTGGGATCAGGCTGGTAGAAAGGAAAGGTGTGTGGAGAGAGAGAGAATCCCACTTCAGTAAAGTGCCCACCACGATGGAAAGAGACACGGGGCTCTCACTTCGCTACTGCTTGACTCAAGGTTGCCTCTCCACCTTCCCTTGATGCAAAACAGAGGGGGGGCCAACCTGGAATAAGGAAAGAAGCTGCCGCTGCGACCCTCCCGGGATTGGTATCCTCAGCCAACTGCGGAGACAGCTGGTGTCCAAGCCTTGTGGAAAGGGCACCAGGCAAACCCGGTTCCCCCCACCTGGTGCAAAACAGGAAAAGAATTTAAGGCGGGAATTTAAAAAATCAAGGGATGACCCAATCTCTATCTTTAAAACTTACACAGATGTAAGCATTTGTTTAATTTCCATTTTAATAATCTCTTAAAATCAAGGGATGATCCAATTGGATTCAAATTGGGCATGCTGAAAGCCCTCCTTAAGAGATATCACTGTGCCAATTTGGATCTCTTTATCTTTAAAAATGAGGGCACTGCTAGCAAGGAGGGTGCATTTTCCACATTTCTTTTAAGGTGAAAATGCCTACTGAGGAGTAAGAACATAGAGTTTAACGGGACCTCTTCTTGCTCCAGAGGGAGCAAATTTAATCCATAGATTAATTGATTAATCAACTAAAACTCCTATTAGCTGCCACTGGAGGTTGCATAGTGTTCCCCTTGTCATGCACTTCCAGTCACACGAAAGACCCCAGGTGCATGGGCACGCTTATTCACAGTTGCATCCTGTTCATTTCAATGGGCTCAAACCCCCCCTTCCACCTTTGGATACTGAGCTGAGGGAAGGCAGGAAGGAAGGGACGGCTTGCTTTGTGGGAGGGAAGCCCAGCTGCAATCCTGCATGCTTATGTGGGAGTAAGTCACATCAGTGCCTTGGATTGAGGGTGACATGCAGCCCCCATTTTATTGAAAAGGAGAGGGGGTAGGGGAGAGAAGTTATGCAGCCCACTGAAGAAAAGGCACACCCCTCTCTTTCGTCAGCAATACTTCCCCTTGAAAACACACCCACAGAACATTGAATTGAAAATGATGGATGAAAATAAACGTTGACGTTTGAGCGATGAGCTTTCGCATTACCGAACGAACCAGACTTTCTGCGTGCCAAAATATGTCACTAAGAGAGGGGGGGAGAACCACAATCACAGCAGGACATAGTGAATGTCATCTGAGTCATTTGCATGCAATTCACTGTGACAACAGACTAGAACACTGGTGTGATGGAGCTTATAGTGTCCCCTTTTGAGGGGATGAACCCTTTCAAATTTCCAACAAATGGGTGCAATAACTTTATGCTAGCCACCATTAAAGTTTGATATATACTTTTAAGGAAACTCCCAATTACCTTTTAAAAAATATCTTGGTGGAACTGAATAAAATGTATGGGGATAGTTGCCCCCTTCCGAGGGAATCAAACCTTCCAGGTTTCATATGAATAGTTGCAGATAGTTGTGCAAGAGCAGCAATACAGCAGGGGTGAGCGTCACACAAGCACCTCCCCTGAGGCTGTTTTTGCAGCCTCCTGCTCACACCACTGAATTTGCCACAGCAGCCGAGGCAAAAATCACAGTGATTTTGCAAGACAACAAAGGTGGATCAGGAGCCTGCAGAAGGGCCGTTCTGCTCAGAAACAAGGGGCACACTTCTGATGCAGCAAATTTGGTGGTAGCAGTGTCCATTTCAGAGTGTGGGTGGCAATATCCCATGGTAGGGGCAATACACCCCTTTGAGACAAGAAGGAAGTAGAACTGAATAGTAGAATCACAGATGGTTTCATAAGTCCATCTGTTAATCAAATTGTCTTAAAACATCTAAATGAAGATTCTTAACTAGTGAAGAGTAATGCCTCTGGACTAAGAACAAATATGCCACAGAGACAAAGCTCTGTAAAACAATTACTTCAATAAAATGTAACGTTAATTTGAAGAGGACGGAATCGGTTTGATGCAAGCCTAAAGGAGAAGACATTTCAAAAGTGATGCCCACCAAGTCAGGAGGCAGAAATCTCCCTTGGAAATGTGGTATCAGTTTTGATTTCTTTCATTCTTGGCTGAGAATTCTAGACTTGAAACAGGGAAGCAAATGGAGCATTTACTGGGAAATTCTTACTCAAGCAAGCAACTTGGGGCTTTGCTAGACCTGCCGGGTTATCCCGGCAGGGAGGTGGGGCTGAGGCGCGCTAACGTTAGCGCGCCTCGCCCAGGGTTCCAGACGTCGGACGCGCAGGGACGTCGGATCCCTGCGGCGTCTGCCATTTTTTTTTTTTTTTAAAGGGGCCGGGTGCGGCCCGAAGACGGCGGACTGGTAAGTCCTTTTTGTTTGTGTGTGTTTTACCGGGGGGGGGGGGAAGGATGGCAGGGTGGGTGGCAAGGGGGGGGTGAGATCGCGCCGCGCGCCGCCGCCGCCCGAGCAAGCAGGCGAGCGGCGCTTGCCCGGGCAATGCCGCCCCATGCCAGGCATTGCCCGGGCAAGCACCGCTCGCCTGCTTGCTCAGGCGGCGGCGGCGTGCGGCGCGATCTCACCCGCCCCCCCCTTGCCACCCACCCTGCCATCCTTCCCCCTCCCCTCTCTTCCCCCCCCCGGGCCGATGGGCACAGCGCTCGGACGAGCGCTGTGCCAGGTCCGCGGCTTTTCGCAGCTACTCGCAAGTAAGCGAGTAGCTGCAAAAAGCCTCGGAAGTCACTACACTTCCCCCAGCCCCGGCCTGAGGCCGGAGCTGGGGAAAAGGCGCGCCATAAGCGAATTCGCTTATGGCGCGTTAGACCAGGCCTCAGCGTGGCCTGCCGCCGGATTCCCCTGTGCGTCAAGTGGACGCACAGGAGGGAAACCGGGTCTGAAGGCGCGCTAAGGCCTCGTCTAGGAAGGCCCTTGGTTGTCGGCTATATAAGTTGTAGTTAGTTTATTGTTCATTACTGTGCTGTCCTTAAACATACGCTATGTTTCCCGAGTAAAACTTTCAGTAGTCCAAAGGCTGTTCACAATGTACCAGAAAGAAGCTGCGTTCCTGAAAACCATTGATGGGGGCAAATGCCCAGCCTGAGCCAGGATCCTTGGAGTAAGCCATTATCATTCCTACTGGGTAAACCAACGGAGACAATTATCTCTCCCACAGTCCTTGGCTGCCTGCAAATGACAGTCCCCTTTCCTGCCTAGAGAAACCTGTCATTTGGGTGTGGGCTTCAAATTCAGATTGGCTCAGAAATGAGCCAAGCCATTTAGGGAGGCGATAGCAAGTCAAAGGCACAGTCCCGGGTTCGATCTCTGGCATCTCCAGTTGCAAAAAGGTCAGATAGCAGATGATGTGAAATCCTGGAGAGCCACTGCCACCCCGAATAAGCAATACTACTCTGGTGTGCAGAGGGTGAGTGTGTATGGGGGGGAGGATGTGCCCACCCTGAGAACAAAGGAAAAAATGAAAATAGTGTTAACACATCACTACATGGGTCAAAGATGTTGCTTTTTCCTCCCCTGCTGTGCTGTTCCTCTTACAAACTCTGGCAGGGAGAAGGGAGAATTAAAGAGTACAATCATCCCACCAATCAATCATATTCTTGTTTTCATTTGCTGGCCCTCATTTTGGAACAAGAAAAAATACGGGATAGTTGCAGAGAGAATCACTCGATAAGCTTTGCTTCCTATAGGCAGTTTCAGAGCGTCATCAAGACGGGTGGATTTTTGCGTTTCCTTGCCATCGCTATGGCCTCCTGCTGCTGTTCCACAATAGTGATGGATCTCTTTACACGGGGAGAGGAAGAGAAAGCAGCAATGACCACGTGGCCTATTCAGGGGCTGTTTTTATCATGCTGCTTTTCCTGCACACAGCAGGAAATGGCGTCACATTCTGTTTTTTTAAAAGAAGACGGATTAAAAGGAATCCATTTTGCAATGGAAAAATGAGTGGAAGGCGCAGGAGGCGTGTGGGAGGTGGATGATGTAATCTAAAGGACGTGTATATCCTCTGAGGAACAGGCCAAACCTCAATGAGGGAACATGGATTAACAACCAACACTTGTATTCAACAGCCAATCAAGCTACATGAATAAACGTCATGGCTTGCTTCATCTCATCTTTTACATTGGTATCAGGTTTCAGCTTATCAATAAACATTGCTGCCTGCAAAGATGAAACATTGATGAGATGGAACCTGATATCAAAGTAAAGGATGAGATGGAACAAGCCGTGATGTTTATTAATGACACCTGATTGGATGTTGAATAAAAGTGTTGGTTGTTAATCCATGTTCCCTCATTGAGATTTGGCCTGTTCCTGGTTGGTTCTGGCTCAACTTATAAGTAGTATTGTAGCATACTCCTGTTTGTGACTGAAGCTGGTGTTTATACCAAAGCATTTCACATTTTAAAATATATTTATATATGTATATGCTTAAATAATGTAAAGCTATAATTTTTAAAAAAATTGAATTTAAAAATGTATAAAAATCTATATTAAAAAGTATGAAATGGATGCATTACTAGTGGTCATTTGTTTTTTGGGGAGTACTGTATCATGTTCATCACATGACCTGCATATCAGTTGTACAGAACACATCTAGCACTCCTGCACCCACACTACATCACACCAATATTCACCAGCCACCACTACAGGCCTGGTATAAAATATCCTCCTAAATTCCATTTCCCAATTGGGAGAGGGAGGGGAAGGGGAATGGCTCATCTTATTTCCAAGAAGCCACTCTGAGGTGAGCCATGGGTACCTTATCCATGTCAAATATTTATAAGCCCCTCTCTCAATTGATTGACTGCATCAGCTGCACCTGCCGCCCTCCACCATTGTGGGAATGTCTGCAGTAGGGAAGCCTGTTGAATGCACGTAGGGTCTTCCGATAATCTGGAACCCTTCATGTGGATGGAGCCGGGCACCTGGGATGTGAACCAAGATTGGGACCAGCCAGAGCAGCCCCACTCTCCCCTGCACCCAGCTGTTTACCACCGGAGGGAGAACACCTGAAGGGGGATTGTTAAAAGTTCCAGGTTTTTTTTTGGCTATGCTAGAGTTTGATGAAACTGTGGGAGAAGGAGATTCGCGGGATGTTGCCAAGTGTTTTTTATGCAGATAGATAATAGTGGTGCATGATGATGATCCTGTCTTTCAGAAATGAAGTTAATATTTTCCTCCTTCCAAACAGTTCAGTTCTAAAACTTTGAGCAATCTAAGTAATGCTTTAAGGAAAGTAAAAAGGACAGAAAACCCACTGTAATTATTTGTATAGTCATGGCAGTTTAATTAAGCTTCATGCTGGCTTTTGATCACCAAAATGAGAACTTAAGGGAATGTTTAATGCCTTTCGCACCTTCCATCCTCCTGCAGATACATAACCTAGTATTCCCCCCACCCTTGATGGAGTTGTTTTTTCCAAGAATAGATCAAAAGAGAAATTATCAGTATCTGTCTGCCCTCAGACTGAAAAAGCCAGACTTCTAACAATTTAAAGCTGGAAAAGGCACCAAGATAGGGGGCTGTTTGGGGAGGGAGAGATGGAGAAAGACAACTCCATGACTACGTTGTAATTGTCAGATTATAGAGGAGGAAATTGCTCTTTGAGCACCCACAGATGCTTTGAAGGTAGGGTGGCAAGACCTGGGGATGGCAGCCTCTTTTGATTGGGTTTTGTCCAGCTCAAAGGTTCCAAGGTCATAGACCCTTGGTCTTACAGCACAAAAACTGAAACAGCATCCTCTTGTGTTATGCAACTTATGGTTAAAGGTGAAGCCCTTTAAAACCCGACACATTAATGCAAAATGCTGGCCATTAAGGGAACCCACATGTAAGCTAGAAAACTGTTTTGCAAATGCTGTTTTAAGCAAACCATTTAAGATCCATTTTCCCACTATCTAAACAAAATTTGGGGTGATCCTACCAAAATTGAGCACTTTTAGGAGTCTTTGATTCCAATGCGAGATACTGAAGAACATGATAAGTCCCATATTGAAAGTACGGGTGTACGAATCTGCCTATATCTGGTCAGATGGATGTCCATAGTGGGGAAAATCTGACCTTCTTGGGGCTAGATGGATTTTCCCGGATCTCCCAGCTTGGCTTGCAGATTTTGTCCATATTTTGTTTCTCTAAAATCAGCAAGATATGCAAATTATCTTGGGCAAATTACAACCATAATCAGTATAATTTGCACAAATTGCAGCTGTAAAATGCTTAGTTATGCATAAATTGCAGCCCATGAAATCTGCAAGCCAGACACGACCCTCTCCCTGATGGAGCTAGTCCATTGTAAATTCGGCAGGTTGGATTCTTAGGAATCCAATGCCCTTTCAATCCCTTTAGGGATTCTCCAACATCCCGAATTGAAGGCATAGGATTCAAAATACAGCTGTGCATTAGATTCAGACAAATCCAATACCCAATCAGGCTGATTCAGAAAGATTTGGGAGATGTCTGTAATGAATCAGGGCTCCTCTGAAGTAGGTACAAAAGAGGGGGGAAAGAGCACCACCAAACTGAGGGAAGGGGGAAGAGAGCCAAGCTCTGGTGCAATAAAACAATCTTTTTCTTTATTCTTTAATGAGTTCTTCAACCTGCTCTATGCATTTCAGAAAATATCCTTCATCAGGCGCTACATGTAAAGCTAGTATAACTACAAATTGGACAAGCAACAACTTAAAAATGAAATGTTAAACAGTTTGAGATTAAACGTGGAACAACACCCATATCAGATAATGAATGACTTTTTTAAAATCCTTTGCTAACATCAAACACTCAAGCTAAACATTTGCCCATTCACCTGAAAACGCAACAAATGGAACTAACCGGAGGAAAAAAGCACTTCACTGTGATTTCACAAACCTTAGCTAGGGTGACCATATGACCGAATTTACCCGGATTTGTCCAGGTTTTTGGTGCCAAATCCGGGAGAGAGAGGGGAAATCCAGATTTTTCCAAAGAGCAACTCTAATGGGACTTAACAAAAATGCTTATAACTCCGTCATTTTTTAAGATAAAGACATGAAACCTGGCACGATAGTAGCTCTTAGGAAGGGCTTTAGTCATACCAAATTTGAAACAGATCCGTTCATCCATTGATTTTTTAGGAATTTTTTTAAAAAATTAGGTTTTAAAATTATTATTTTTTAAACCATCATTTTTAAAGATAAAGAGATGAAACTTCGCACCATGATAAGATTTACGTAGAGCTTTAGCCACACCAAATTTGAAACAGATCTGTTTATCCATTGATTTTTTTAGGGATTTTTAAAAAATTGAGGTTTTAAAATTATTATTTTTAAAACCATCATTTTTAAAGATAAATAACTGAAAGTTGGCACCATGATAGATTTTAGGTAGAGTTTTAGCCATATCAAATTTGAAACAGATCTGTTCATCCATTGATTGTTAGAATTTTTTAAAAAATTGAGGATTTTTTTTTAAATGTTATTTTTAAAGATAAAGAGATGAAACTTGTCACCATGATTGCTCTTAACAAGGACTTTAGCTATGCCAGGTTTGAAACAGATCTGTCCATCCATTGAGTTTTAGGATTTTTTTTAAAGCTTGAGGTTTTAAAATTATTTTTTAAAAATGACATTTTTAAAGATAAAGGGCAGAAAGTTGGCACCATGATAGCTCTTAAGGAGACATTTAGCCATGCCAAGTTTGAATCAGATCTGTTCATCCATTGTTTTTTTAGGATTTTTTTTAAAAGTTCAAAGTTTTAAAATTATTTTGTTTTAAAACTGCTGGAGCCATATCCTTCAAACTCAGGTTGTCAAACCTCCTCTTTGGGGTGTTGCACATTGAGCAGTTTCAGCCCTTGGCATTAAGGGGATCTCCAGTCTTTAGGTAAGAAGTCTTGGGCAAGCAGGGCACCTTTCCTGTTGCAGATTTAGTGGGCAGTCGGGTACCTGGAGCTCAGCAGAGGCAAGGCATCCACAAATCAAAATGACATTGAATCTCTCACTTGTTCTTTATTTCAGTGATTTTAACATTAAGTTGTTACGTAGAACAGATTTGTCTTAAATGTGTGCTGTAAAATCAGACATGTGACCAAGGCTATGTTCGGGTGGGCACGCCCCCTTGGTGCTGGACATGCCCCCTTGGGGGCCGGCCATGTTGTCCTCCTTTTTGGTTTCCAAAATATGGTCACCCTAATACAAGTGCCCATCCTTGCTGACTGTACATTCACCAGCAATCAGGATTTGCTGCTAAAGGACACTCCTGGAAGAAGCGTCAGAAGTCTAGCATGGCAGATAACAACAGACATGCCTTCCGACACATGTCCCTGTGGATCTTTTTTAACGGAGCAGGAGAGAAGAACACCCCATCTAGAAGAACACCACAGCTCAAACTATGGATCCATATCTTATGCTAGCATTGGGAATACATCATGTATCAGAATGGCTCTCTTCGCCTAGCTGGTGAAAGGGAACAGGGGAATTTCTGGATGTTTTCAGTTCTGATGACATTAGCTAGATGCTTGCTAAAAGGTGTCTCAAATTGGAGCAAAAGTTTTGTTTTCTTTAAATACAGATCAGACTACACTGATCTCCTTCCCAGTATATGCAAGAGGATGGAACCAGTTACTTCTGTATTTGATACAGAAGTATCAACCATATTCAGAGCATGCAGGGTGAAATGGGCTTTGAGTGTGTATATGAGCAGCAGAACCTGAGGCAAATGTTTCCTGGAATTGCATAGCTGTTTGCCATAGGATGCTGCTGATGCATCCTCTGAGATGGAATGTAACCAGCCTATGCTGCTCAGATAGTGGGGATCTAGTTAAAATTGCATATAAGACTTCAGCAACTCCACCAATAAGAAGCGACATTGGTTCTTTTCCTTAGTGACAGGAAATGGGCTGAGCCTATTTGAGAAGGTCATCTGGGAAATGAGTGCTGATGTTGCAAGTTCCAAGCCCATTTATCTCACATTCTTGCTTTAAAAGAAATATATGACCTGAACCACTATAGATTATAATGAGAGGAGGCATTGCTTTTAATCTATCCACAGACATATTTTTGAAACAGTAAAGAAAAAAAAAGTCTGACAGGAAAAAACAGGTTTTCACTATTAATTAATTACTGTATAGGCACAGCCAAGATAATTCTTCTGAAGACTGAAGCAACAAGCCCCTGGGGAGCCGTTCTCGTAATGAAGTGATTCAAGCAATATCATTCTCTTATCTGCAGATGGAAGTGCATTTTGTGATGCTCTTAAAGCAACTTAAGATGCAGAAGAGACCAAGGAGAATCAACCGCCACTGTTAACCTGTTTTTCTTTGGTAACAGTAAACTACACTGCACTGCAAAATACTTTTCAAAGGTATGTTCTTCCTGCAGAAAGAGGGTAAAGCTGATGTATTTTGTTCCAGACAAAATGTATCAAATAAATTATTTTTCTGACACAGAACTGAGTCAATATTCAGTGGCAGCGCTATAATCATAGGAAATCTACAAAATGCACTGGGTACTTAAATGAATGATGACATATACAAAAATATGGATTTTATTCTGAAGGTTACAGGATCAGTTGCAGGGTAACAATTCATGTTTAAGAAGGAGGTGATGTCATCTAAAGTGGCTAACCTGCATTTTGATATTCTTGATAAAATGTGTGTGGATTATTTATTTATTTATTTACAATATTTATATACCACTCTCCATTCAAAATTTCGAAGCGGTGTACAAGATAAAATAAAATAAAAACAGAATAAAACACTTTAAAATAGATTTTAAAAGAAGCAAAATGTACAGTGAACCGTGGCTGGTCATTAAGGAAAGGCTTCCTGGAATAATGATGTTTTCAGGAGGCACCGAAAGGAATACAAAGTTGGTGCCTGCTTGACCTCCAGAGGCAGGGAATTCCACGCTGAAGGCTCTTCCCCTGGTGGACTCCAGTCATAGGATGGGGCTATGTGGAACCACCAGGAGAGTAGGGGACTGGAATTTGCATAAGAATTTTCCAAATGTAAAGATTATTGCCACTCCCCTGAATGGTGGATTCAGGTGGTGAGTGCTGGCATAATTGGAAGCTAAACTGGGGGAGGGGGGGAGAAAAGGAAGTATCAGCATTCCTTGGGATCCCGAAGACTTGAAGTACAACCCCTGAGGGCAACCTCCTACAAAAAACCAGCCCAATAAGGGCTGACCATGTACTCACAAAATGTTGAGTGTCCGATGGGAAAGAAAACGAGGAAGGAATGGAATGCCCTGCTTTAGACTTTGGCAACTGATTGCAGCCTTCTTCAAACTTCTGCCCTCCAGATATTTGGACTTCAACCCCCAGGATCCCTGACAATCGGTCATACTAGCTGGGGCTGTCGTTCTGCATGCATAGGTTGTGATTGTGATGTTTTAACGTTGATTAACTGCAATCTTTGGTGACTTTACAATACTTCGTTGTATTTTATTGCATTCTGTAAGGATTTCCCTATTTTTCTAGTAAATTTGTAGTCTTTGTTGTGACCTTTTTATATTGAAGTTTGTGTTTGTGTAGTCAGGATATTATTCCTGTTTGTTTGTCTTGGTCTGGGACCTTAAACAAGAACAGGTCTGTTAAAGGTAATGATACACTGTAACGATTGGCTGCCTCTCCCACTTGTGTGCCCTATGGATTACACTGATCTGAATTCATTTTGTATGAGAACACTCTGACCCAGGGGTGGGGAACCTCCTTCAGCCTGAGGGTTGAATTCAATTTCAGAGAAGCTCTCCGGGACCCCTTTCCAATGATGGGTGGGTTTAAAGGCAAAAGGGTCTGGGGCAAAGGGATGTGGCCACCTGGGGAACTCTGCCAGGCGAGATTGAGGGCTATCCAGTATATTACACTGAATGCCACATGTATGACTATCTCCCAGCGGGACAGAAGTCATGGGTGTGTACTCGGTGCAATGAGCTCCTGGTTTTCAGGGAACGCATTTGTTGTCTAGAAGCCAAGGTTGCTGACCTAGGGGGGATCTACACTACTGCTTTAAAGCGCTTTATAACAGTTTTGACAACTGTTGGGGCCCAGGACACACTGCATATACAGGTTTCAAAACGTTTTCAAAGCGCTTTAAAAGCAGTAGTGTAGATCCCCCCTTGGAGAAGCTAAGAGAGGTTGGTAGATGAGACCTTCAGGGACCTAAGAGCAGTGTTCCAATCACTGGGTGGCAGCTCCTCTGCGGTCACAGAGAATGGGGTGGGGGGAAGGTGGACATCATTTTGAGGAAGAGGGAAATGATCCCTTAGAAGTGTACCAGCTCTGTGAACAAATATCCTCTCGTGCTGAAGATGTGCCTCAAGGGTGGGCAGGCGAAGGGGTTGTGGTGGTGGGAGATTGCTCATTAGACACATAGACCAGTGGGTTTGTGATGGGCATCTAGACTGCATGGTAATTGGTTTGGTTATTATGTGCCATCTAGACAGCTTTGCAGAGAGTTGTGGAGTGGATTCAATTGTTGTGGTCCATGTTGGTACCAATGACTTGGGGAATGTTGTGAGGTCCTGCAAGCCAAATTTAGGTTGCTAGGTAGGAAGTTGAAATCCAGAACCAATAAGGTGGCATTCTCTGAAATGCTACCTGTTCCATGCACAAGGACAGCTAGAGAGGTGAAACTGAGAAGTCTTAATGCATGGATAAGACCAATGACTTAGGTGTTCAGATTTGTTAGGAACTGGGAATCATTTTGGGACAAGCCTGGCCTATACAAGAGCAACAGGCTCCACTTGAACCAAAATGGAATTAAACATAAAAAAGGTGGCAGGGGAACTTTTAAAATGAACCCTGGGAAAAACCCAACAGGAGCTGGGAAGCATCCAGTTTGGGTTGAACCCAATGGGAGCTGGGGAGTGGCGGGGTAAAATGCATATATTGAAATGGTTCTGATTGCCAAAATGGAGATGGGAAGGAAATAGGCCATGAAACATGATAGCCAGTCAAAGAGGCCTTAAGCGCCATAGTAGAAGATGCACATGCCAGAGACATCTTGGAAGGGATGTGTAGGTGTTTCTGTGCAAATGCTAGAAGCCCCCAGGCCAAAATGGGAGCATTTATTTATTTATTACATTTATATACCGCCCCATAGCCGAAGCTCTCTGGGCAGTTTACAGCTCTCGGAGTTGGAGTCCCTGGTTTTAAAGTAGAACGTAGATGTTGTGGACATTATGAAAACCTGGTGGAATGGAGAGAATCAGTGGGATATGGTCATCTCTGCTTAGAAATTGTATAGGAAAGACAGAGAAGAGGGTATTGGAGGAGGAATTGCTCTGTACGTCAAAGAGGTCATAAAGTAGAGCTGGCTCCAATTTAGTACTGGGAACATGCTCTTGTCTCCCAGATCAAATGCTCAGGGTGATCCTGAGATGGAAAATGAAACCAGGGAGACTTCCAAATGAGGAAGTGTTGTAATAACGGATGATTTAAATTACTCCCACATTGACTGGATAAATGCAAAGAGGTTAAGGAGAGTTGGAGAGTTACAGGCACCCTATGCAGAGTGGGAAGAGCGCTGGAGGCAATCTTCTGAGCTCCTTCTGCTCTGCATTTTGGCTAGATGGGGTTTTTTGCCCATCAGAGTGGGAGAGAAGGAGGTTGGGGAGGCCTCAGTATACATCATATCCTAGATTCCCCAGTCCCCTACTCTCCCTGTCCACCAGCATGACCCCTTCACCCCCTCTTCAAGGTTGCCTTTGTGACCTTGGAGAAGCTGCCGTTGTGGTTCTCTCCATACTGGCTGTGAAGGAAAGGGGGCAGGGAGTGCAGATTCCTGGATCCACAGTCTCCAACCCTGTCTCTGACCTCAGATCTAGGAATCTGAATTATCCTATGGCCCTCAGACTCTGTTTAGGGGCTGTAGGATTGTTCCCTAAGTATCTTGGTGCCTTAAACAACTGTGCTCTACAACAGTTGGTCATGGAACCAACCAGAGGGAGGCAACCTCAGATTTAATTCTAAATGGAGTCACCCAGGTCCTAGTATTAGATGTGAGTTTTGTTGAATCAGTGCTATCAGATTAAATATATATTTAAGTGGAATATTGTCAAGGAAGTTCAACACTGTCATATTCTTCATTTGTGACCATTGTTAAGCCATTGATAACCTAATTTCTGTGTAGTTTTTGTGTATTTGGGAAAACCATTGCACTCCTGCAGTGCTGAAGTAGCTTCATCTCATCAGAGAAAGCTCCATCATTTCACAAAATGGTTGTACAAAAACTCTCCATAAAAATTAAGGAACCTCTTTACAGCTTGTGAGTCTTGGGATCAATCCCTTGCTCTGCCATAGGCAATCTGTTTGCAGTTTTGTTAGCCCTTAAGACATTGGTTGTAACGTTAGAATTTTTGAAGAGGAGGCTGAAGTGTCTCACTCGATATCTCTTTATCACAGTTTTGTCTGCTGTAATGCAGGGCTGATAAAATTGGTCTGTTTTGTAGAAGGAGGATAGAAAAATTAAAGGTGTAAGTACCTTAATTAGGTTAGAGTAGGATCCTTGAAATTTTAGATCACTCGCATTTCGACTCTTTTTTCAAACACTCATGGCATGAAAACAGTCCCTTCACTTCTTATTTAGATAAACACACACACACACACACACACACACGCGCACAAACACACACACACCTTTTCTTGCTATTGTTTGTGACTCCTTATTGTCCACCCCCAGGAATTCTTTTGGTCTCATTAGTACAAAAGAAGGTCTTCTTTAGCCCCTGTCTTTTTAAACTGTCAGATAATTACACAGTTGCCTTTAGAGTTTAACTTGTCAAAGGAGTTTTCATTACTTTGTTCCTTTTGGGCAACCGCCCCTATTGTGTTCCCGGAACACTAAACAGAACCTATATTAACTGTCAGTTAATTATACACCATTTTTTCCTTCAGCTTTTACCAGTCAAAGGGGCAGGTAGGCCGCAATCCTATCATCTCAATCACTGTCTTTTCGCACAAAAGAATCAATAAAGATGAGTCACATCGTGTCACCTAGCGTCTGATACTCAAAGCCACCCATTCCTAATTGCCTTTAGAGATGAATGATAATGAAAACTTTGAAGTGATAATCAGTCTAATGAGTGGTCTTGCTGAGAGGGCAGATCATGTGTCAGTAGAGTTTGCAGATGCTTACAGGCAAACAAAGCCCACTTTCCTTTAAGAGCTGAGAGGACCCTGGCAAGTCTGGTACCCAGAGGCCTGCACAATGGCAGAGACTGGCCCACAGCAGGGCGCTGCAGCCTTCTGAGCGCAACTGACTCCATCCATCTTGCTCTTTGCCTTTTAATCAGCCCAGTCAGAACAAGCCCTCTTGGATCTTGTAGTGGCAGCTTAACACTCGGTGTTTTCGTCACAACTATTTACTTGATAAGTCCTTCCTTCTCTTTGGAAAGCTTTTGGTTTAAGCAATGACTGGACTTGGTGAACAAATGGGTAGGGAGCCTAACTCACACGGGAGTCATTAAATGCAGCAGCGAAGCAGGGCAGCCATGCAACAATAGTGCAGACAATAAAAGGTCATTCAGACAGCAGTAAAAACCAACATCAGCACCAAAACAAAGGGTGTGTTTGGTTTGCTAATAAGAGGCTGAGCAGGTTTGTGTCACAATGTTTGAGATCTGTCTTCATTTCAATGGATCATAACTTCCTTTTCTTCACAAGTATTTTAGGTTTGATGGATGTAAAGATAGGAAGCTTGGGAAACACGGTTCTAAAAGTTTAGAAGCTAGAATGCAAAAAAAAGGTAAATGGTTGAAGTTTTATATACATATTTTGAGTTCCTTTACCTTTAGATGTCATTACCTTTATACATTACTGGAACAGGAGGGCACCAGCCCACACTGAAACACAGATGGCCTCATAACAAGCCAAGATAAGGTCTCTGCTTGGGCTGGTAGAGTTTGGGCACCATTAAGAGCATCAGACTGGGAGACGGACAGATCTGACCATGGAACAAAATCTACTGTACTGTTTCATAGCTCCCATTCATTTTGATGAGGTTCCAATGGGAGAATTATATTCATAACATTAATTACTGAAAGAGGGAGAGCCATTTCAATTTCTTGGGGTGGGTCTTAGACTTTGAGCCACCAACTCATCATCAACTAAGGTAAGGATAAATTGAAAAAAGTTTAAGCAACTTTACCCAGAAGTAAGGCCCATTGAGTTAAATGGGACTCATTTCATTTCAGCCTAACAATTATGCTGGGTCTGATGAACTTTTTAAAGGAAGGCACTTCTTAGCCTAGTTCCATGTGAAACACATTCTTGATAATGGCACCACCATTCATCCATTAGGGGAAGGAATGTCATATATATTTTTCTTTCCGTTTTCTATTCAACCTTCGAACTGACTGGCGCTGTAAACACCACTGAATTTCTTCAGCTGTGGGTGATGAAACCAGTGGTGTCATAGCCAGGGGCTTGCTGGAAAAAGTCCACTTGAGCCATTATATCAATGTTGAGCTGATGGGATTAATCAGTTCATGTTAACACAGTGATTATCATAGAGCAAAGAGAGAACATTTCAAAAGAGTAATCCAGTCTGAGAAAGTGAAGCAAAATCATTTGGGCTTCCAGAGAGGTCATGGTTGAATTATCACAAAACTTTCTTTATTCAAAACAGATGCTTATTATGATTAATTTAGTGTGAAAAGTGAAACCAAAATGCATATAAAAGACATTGTCTCCTCAATTATGTAATAAGACACCTCCTCATTATATCCACCAAAGATGATTGTATTTTCCTAGGGGCTGTATAACTACAGTTTGCCAAAATCCTCTCACAGTCTTCTTCCAATATTTTAGATGAAGTATCATACTTCAGAGAATGAAGCCAAGTGACCAATAACAAAAGAATTCAAATAAACATTAAATTAAAAAAAAACCATTTCTTACTCTCTCTGTTATGTATATTTTTTCTAACATGGAACGTTAATGTTACTACACATGTATGAAGACATCTATGTCTGTCAAAAGCAATAGTTCATCTGCTTTCTATTCTTGTAGACTATATAAGCAAACAGCAACCAACCAACAAATGAAAAGCATTTTCTTAATCATTTCATTTTATTTTTATTATTGCAATTATATCTCATTTTTTCCCCTCCAAGGAACCCAAGGCGGTATACATAATCCTCCTCCTCCTCCATTTTATCCTCACAACAACCCTGTGAGGTAGGTTGGGCTGAGAGTTTGTGACTGGCCCAAAGTCACCCAGGGCGTTACTAGACGAGGCTCTAGCGCGCGTTACCTTCCGCAGTCACGTCGAGGCTTCCAGATGACGTTCACGAGGATCCGCCGTTATCCCGCGGTGAAGCCTCTTTCTCCCGACTTTAAAAAAGTGAGTTTTAGGGCGCCTTTTCCTGCTGTCCCGCGGTAATTCGGAGTACGTGTGGGAGGATGTGAGGTCACTGCGGTCCGCACTGGGCAGGAAAAGGCGTGCTAAGGGGGAGTGGTCAGCGGCTTCGGTCAAGCCGCCTCCGCCATTTGCGCGCAGTCCGCCAGCTGGGGCAGCGCGGCGGAGCGGCTTTTTTTTTTTATTTCCCCAGTGACAGTTTGCGCAGGAACGGAGGACCGGAAAAGTGGCTGGTGACTCCTTGCGGTGGGCAGCTACCGTGGCCGCATAATGGCGGTGCTGTACGCTGCCTGTTAGTGTGGGTACCAGGCTGGCAGAGGGCAGAGCTGTTTGTGGGCTGCTGCCATGGCTACGGCCAGATGTGGGTTGGCTCCTTGGGATGGGGCAGAGGGCACAGAGGCGATCATCGCCGCCGACACCTCAGAGGCATGATGGGAGATGTAGGCACAGAGTGGCCATGCAGACGATTGACCTCGGGTCATATGACACCCGCCACGACCCCCATCAGGAAGTGAGCGCATCAATGTTGACCCTCAACAGCACCAGCAGCACTTCGGCTGGCACTGGCACTGCCGCCGCTGCCGCCGCCAGGGCCGGCGGCAGCATCGCTGACGGCTGCGCAAGTTTGCGGTCTTTCGGACGTGCGCAAACCGTGCAGCGAGCGAAAAAAAAAGCCGCGGCAATCAGGCCGGTGTGGCTGCGCAACCGTTCTCGCGGCGGCAGCAGCACAACCGGCGCAAACTTCCGCCACAAATCGAAGGCAGGTGTGGATGATGAGGCGTCACGGCTGAACGGGAAAAGCCGCTTTCACCGCTCCTCAACGACGGAACACCCGGTACGTCTAGCAACGCCCCCAGTGGGCTTCCATGGCCAAGTGGGGACTAGAACCCAGATCTCCCGACTCTTAAGCCTTAGCTAGACCTAAAGTTTATCCCGGGATCGTCCTGGGGTCAACCCTGTTCATGTAAATGACACACAGGATATCCCGGGAGCAGGCAGGGATGACCCCGGGACGATCCCAGGATAAACCTTAGGTCTAGCAAAGGCCCCAGTCCAACACTTTAGCATGCAGTGCTAAGCATTTTAGAAGTGCAATTAAATAAAACCAACTCCTTTCGTAATGCCACAACTAGACATAAGAGGGCACGTGGCTGCACCAAAAACAGCTGACTGTTGTCCAGCAAGGACTGTTGTCCTCCACAAGATGCAACCAATGAAGTGGAGTGGGGATGTTTTGTATTATGTGACCTAAGTGGGGAGGAGGAGGAGGAGGAGGAGGAGGAAGGAGGAGTGACGCTTTTTCAGCAGCAAGCACTTGTATCCTGTAATGTCTAATCCTAGGCTCCAGATGCAATTCTATTTGTAAAAATAAGTTTTAAAGCAATTTTACTTTCCTTTGGGAAATACTTCAGTCTGCCATAATCAGAGATCTTAAATGTTTGGGCTTTAGGGAAAGTTCTAAATATGTCAAGGCTCTTGTGAAAGTTTGCCAAATAGTGTTTGCCCGGTTTGTTGTTGTTGTTGTTCTGGTTTTTTCTTCACTTACATTTCCTTTTAGCTCCCTCTAGTGACTTCACAAATGTACTGATGTTTTCTTCTCAGCTTTATTCCATTAATTCAGGGATAAGCAGTTTGGGGAAGCCCCCTCCCCCTAACACTTTCGTATGGCTTGTGAACTTTTGAAAGAATCCTGGGAATTCCAGTTTTTATTTAAAGGAAATGAAGGCACAATGTGCCGCAAGGTTCTCCAGTACAAGGGAAATGCCCTGCAGAGAGCTGCACATGCTCAGAAGTCCCACTTCTGAGGTAAACAACAAAGGGGGCATTTTTTCCTGAGGCACGTTGCTGACTGGGCAGTGTAAGGGGAGAGATTTCTCTGGTGCTTCAATCTGGAGCAGAGATAAATTTTCTGATCTATATTTTTTAAAAGATTCATACAGTTGGTTTTCTTCCCACTGCTGAAGGAAATTTACATCATACAGAAGCTTTCCATGGACTGTTGAGTATAAAATAGGAACATGCAGTACCTCTGACCCGGTATATACACTTTAATATATACTTACTAACATTTGCTTTAAATTTTTAAATATTAACATATCAATAAGATATCTCTAGTTTGTTAGATGTTTTGCGTGAAGAAGTTCTGCTAAAACATCTTTTATGTGGGTCCCTGAGCTTGCGTACTATGATAAGTTGTGCCTAAACAGAAATGGTTTGAAGATCATATAAAGGCAAATTAAATGTAGAAGTTATATTATCTTAACAGATTTAATAAGTTTTGAATGTATTGATTAAACTAGTATACAAAATTTGATATAAGCACAGGTCAGAAGTAGAAATATTAATAGGACTATGGATGTATAAAACTATTTGAGCTTGATTTGTATGGAAAAGCATTCCTTTTATTACCTAGTAAAAAAACATAGTGTTTTAGCATCTCTAAGACTAACAAATTTATTATGGCATAAACGTTTGTAAAATAATGTCTATTCCTCAGATGCATGATGTGGGGTAAGACATGCTGTGAGATTGCACTGTAAGATGTGCCACGTCATGCCTATAACATAGTGGTAATCAAAGGAGAACTGCAATATATGAGAACTCTGAATTTTAGAATCTTGTTGCTATAATACAAATAGGGAGAAATTGTTGATTTGAATGTAGTGGTGCAGCTAGGTGATTTTAGACTCTGGACTGAATGGTCTTCTGCCCTCCTCCCACCTTTAGCTGTCCATGCACATTACTTCAGTTGTCAAGCATGAATCCCTCCCACTTCTATGCTTTACAACTGCTTCTACATTCCTGACATGTTTGGGCAAAAAATAAGGAACACACTGGTGTGTGTTTTAAAAAGGTAATATTCTGAGCATGTGCAATTTCTCATTTTAAACTCACTTTAATCAAAGCACCATGATGACAGCAGAAATAAAATGCAGTGTGCTTTTGCTGACCTGATGTGAAACACACTTACTTGGGAATAATCACCACTTTGTTGTAGAAAATGATAATATATTTTTAAGTAAACATAATAAAATGAGCATCTGTAACCATGATCACGCCCAGCCAGCCAGCCAGCCCGACTATATGTCTACAAGTGTTGGCACCAGGTCTGTTTGTCATTGCCTTCGCCACCTGCCACTCTCTGGGTGATCATTTGTGGGGAGCACCTGGGCTGCAGGGCCCTGGACTTTGGCCCTAAGGTCCAGCCCTAGTTGTACCACTGTTACAAAGGCGAGAGTAGAAAGGGGACGTCATTCCTATTAACACATCTACAGTAAATCATCAGTGTTAATAGGAGTTACATTCTATTTCTGCTCTAGCCTTTGTAATCAAAAGTTTCTCCCTATTTATATTACAGCGACAAAATCCCACAATTTAGATTTATCTATTAGTATTATATTGAACAAGAATGCGAGAAACAAGCAAATATTAGATGATTGGAAGACTGATTTTCTTTTAGAGGAAAGGATCCAGTAGCAACTGTACAGGGGCTGTCTTTCTTCCTTCTACGTTCAACACCAGTTATTAGGCAAGTGTTAAAATCAACTAGTAAGACTAGGGCCTTAGCTAGACCTAAGGTTTATCCCGGATCGTCCCGGGGTCATCCCTGTTCATGTAAATGACACACAGGTTATCCCAGGAGCAGGCAGGGACGATCCCAGGATAAACCTTAGGTCTAGCTAAGGCCTATGATTGCAACTAACTGAAGACTATGATTGCAAATCAGAATGAAAAACTGATTAGCAGAAAAGTTGATTATTCTGTCCACTGAACGAAATAAAAAAGCTAACAGAAGATTTGTAAATTCCCCAAAAGTGGCATTATGGAGGCATTATTCTTGTGCTGTGCACCATAATCCCACTACGTTTCTTCATAGATTTTCCTTTCTTTCTTTTTTTAAATAGTGCTGTGAATTAAAACTTGTTTGACCAGGGATGACAGCAGAATAAAAGATGCCTATGTCTTGCTTTTGTTTTCACCCACATTAGGGTTGGATGGGTTTTCCCAGTTTCATTTTGGAAGTCTCCTGCACTTTGGCTATGTCTGGTGTCTTCCAATTGTTCACAGAGTATTTCTATAATTGATTTTGGAATTTGCGCAGGCAGAGTTTTACCTTGCTACAGCTTCCCATGCTTTCAGTCCATTGTGGATGTTCATCTAAGGCTTAAATTCATCCTCCTGCACTTAAGGCTTATATTCTAAACCATATGCAGGAGTGACTAGGCTCATTTAAAGATCGTTATTTTAATACCACAAAAACAAGAGTCACATTTTCACTGCACCTGTCTTTTATTTACAGTTTAAATGTGTTTTAGGAATTAGAAAATGTTTCTTTTTGCATTTTGAAAACCCAGGACAAGGAGAAAGTTTCTAGTCTAGACGTTTTCCCTGACCTAAACACCTCAGTCCAGACAAATGCATATTGAAATGGGCATTCAAGCACACCTTACATTAACAGCCCTGCCCTGTGTTTTGAAAAACAATACTTTCAAATTTGAATGATGCTTCCAAATTAAAGTGGTCTTAATTTTTGTGAACCGCCCAGACAGCTTCAGCTAATAGGCAGTATAGAAATGCAATCAATCAATCAATCAATCAAAGGCCAAGTGCAGTGACAACCAGCAAGATACATTTTGGATGTAAGGCACATTATTTTTTAAAAAAATAGCATGCAATTTTGAATAATTTATTATTTTAATTACAAAAATAATGGAAATCTGTTATAATATCTGCTATGTTTGTATACTTATGAATAATAAATAAAATTTTATAAAATAAATAATCTCACGCATTAAGAGGTAAGTGAACATACATAGCAAATTCTAGGAATTCTTGGTAGAACACCAAGATTCAAGGCAGAAGACTCTAGAAAGCAAATGCTTTGGGGTCACTTTATGATAGGAGAAGATAAATTGGAATTGCTAAATCAGGGGGATGGAGTTTGGAGAAGGAAAATGTATATGCAAGTTTAATCAGAAGTCCATTGTATTCAGTCCATTTATTCCCAGGAAAATGTGTATAGGATTGCAGCCTTAGAAGCATAGCTAGCCTACATTTCTAAACTAAACCAAACCCGCACAATTTGTGAATCACCAAGCCAAATAAAGCCTGCTACTAGTTGTGTATTATGCTTATTTTTGCAATCTCAGACAGTTGACGACAGGCTGCCATACATAGTCTGTGGGCTGTATTCAGCTTGCTGGGTCACAAGCGGTGTAGACTTGATCTAAACCCAAATTTTGTCTGTGAACGCTACAAGCATGGGATGACTGCAGATTTCTTCATGGATTTTTTTTAAAGAAAGAAATAAGGCACAGTTCTCTTACAGAACCAAAGGGTCTGTGCTGTGTTAACTGTAAAAGGCAGTAGCCCAAATACTATGTTTTAAAAGATATCTTCCATGTTTCTCTATTTTTGTTCATTCACACTTGTAGGACAACATTAAAAAGCCAGACTATGAACTTCTAATCCAAAGTGTGCAAACTTCCAGTGTTCGTTATCTTATAGCCATATGAAGTTATCACCTGTTTCGTCCAATTTGGGCTTCCCTTTTGATCTGTCTCTTCTGTTTGTTTCATCATCAACAGCATTTACAATATAATTTGACCTGTGTGCAATCTAACCCTCTCATCACTTCTTAGGTCTGTATTCCTTCTCTCACATTTCATCTTTTTTAATGTTGCTTTTTCATTACTTCCATCACAGCCATCAACCTACAAAAGGCCATCTAGTCTTGTGAAATCTGAGATGCATTAGTTGTGTAAAAAAAAATGAAGGGAGGGTGGGGGCAAAACATTCTTGCATGGAATAAACAAGGAAAGTCATTTGTGTTGTTAGAAGAGAATATGGCATGTGTTCTGCTGAAACACAGACTGCTTTGCTAGTGAGTTTAATCCCAGCGGTGAAAGAAATAAGATTGTTTTTTCTTTTTTTAATCTTGGGTTGTTGTTGTTTTCAGTTGTTGGTCACTCTAGCAAGATTGCCAATATTTCGTTTCTGTAATTAAATTTTCTGTTGATGAATAACTTATTTTTGTCTTGGAAACTGACATCCTTGTCTGATTTTTATTCAGACAATGCTTTCGCTGAGGGCATACAGAGAACCTGCACATAAAGAGTTTGGTTTTGCTTTTTCCGCATTAAAAGCCAAATATACAAAAAGTTAATGATCACTTATATCAGAAGAGTGATCCACAAGTCCCCTGTCAGTTAAACATATTGACTAAAACTTTCACCTTTGAGTACAGTTATGTGAAATAGTCTTAAAACACTTCATTGTTATATTGGTAAGCTAAGCAGCTTCAGTCCTGGGTGTGCCATGTAAGTTGTTCTGACCTTCCCAAGAACTTAAAATATTAACAATTGAATAATGTACAACCCAGGATGTAGTTTTCTCCCCAAATATTTTTCCAGTGGTTAGTTTCTTCAGAGATATCATACTATTCCCCCACATACACATACACATAGGGTGACCATATTTTGGAAACCAAAAAGGAGGACAACATGGTCGCCCCCCAAGGGGGCATGTCCAGCACCAAGGGGGCGTGCCCACCCAAATATAGCCTTGGTCACACGTCTGATTTTACAGCACACATTTAAGACAAATATCTTCTACATAACATCTTAATGTTAAAATCACTGAAATAAAGAACAAGTGAGAGATTCAATGTATCTGAAATTAACTTCACTCACCCCTACTTTTGTAGGTTTTGCTGTACTTTGAAGCTTTTGCTATGCTTTGTGTGATACAGTCTCCCCTTCCCTCAAATATCTTTTCTGACTGTATCTTCACTCATTGCAAGCTGCTGTTGTTGTTAACAGGGTTTGCTACTGGCCGGCCGGATGGCTGGCTTTTTTAAATTTCATTTTTTAAAAAAGCTCGTGTATAATTGTCACAAGTTTCTCTACTCTAACATTAGGGTGGGTGTCGTGGCACTGAACACTACTTTGCCCATTCACACTTCTAAGTTATATACATTAGCTTCTCAAGGCTTGTGTGTTGGAACCACTTCGCACATCCAGACTTAGAGCTCCTGTCTACTTCCTGCACAAACATGTGACTCTGAGACCCTCTTCCTAATGCCCTGCATTCCATGCCAGCACCATGGGGCTGAGTTACAATAGATGTCTCTGGGTTGTCTGTGCAGCCTCTGTTGTCTCTCACTCTAAGTTATTCCAGACAAACCAAAGCCTCCAGCCTCAAACAATCTCTCTCTCTCTCTCCTCACCCCCACCCCCAAAGTCTCCCAATGGTCCAGCTAGGCTGCACACTTGTTGCTTGGGATATTGCTTATTGCAGGTTATTGCTTGGTCATGTCTGGTGACTCTTACATTATTATTATTATTATTATTATTATTATTATTATTATTATTTCCCGCCTTTTGCCCAATACTTTAAAAACCTCTGCCACCAGCCACCTCCACCTACTCTCCTCTTGCAAAACTTTGATGCACTCTTAAAACACTCTGCATGGCAAGCCAGCCTCAGGGCCAAGCTACAGGTGCATCTGGGTTGCCTTAAGCCTCTCTCAGCCTTATGCCAGCCTGCCAACATTTCCAGCCTCAAATAATCCCCCACCCCCCTCTCTCTCTGCCAAAGTCTCCCAATGGTCCAGCTAGGCTGTGCACTTGTACCCTGTGGCTGGGGGTAGGGCAACAGCTTATGGCTTGGTTGCATCCGGTGACTCTTGTTTTTTTAAAAAAACTCCACCGCCAGCCACCTCTGCCTGCACCAAAACTAGGCTCTGAGACACTCTTAAAAAGGCTCTGTGTGGTACAGCAGCCTCTCAGGGCTCAGCTACAGCCAGAGACAGAGTTAGACTGAAGTTGTGGCTTCAGTCTAACTCTGTCTCTAAGAGATATGCCAGCCAGCCAAAGCCACAAATCTATCTATTTTTCTCTGGTATGCATTTCAAATGTTCTGCATTGCATCCCAGCAGTGCAGTCAGAGCCTAGCTCACAAGTGTACAAAGTGAAGTGGAAGGGAAGTGGTAGCGAGCAAAGCAATGATATGCCAGGTTCCAACATTTGCAGCAACAGGGCATCCACAAAGAAGAGAGCCTCTCTCTCGACTGGCACCCTACTGTTGGTCGTGAGAGTTTTTCTCTAAAGATGACCCTTCATCGCCCATGATGTGGAAATTTGAGGAAAAGCCCTCCGGCCCATTCTGTTTTGCCCTGTGGGCAGCTTTGACTGACCTCTGCTTTCCCACATTTTGATCTGTGGATGCCTCGCCTCTGCTGAGTTCCAGGTGCCCAACTGCCCACCAATCTGCAACAGGAAAGGTGCCCTGCTTGCCCAGGACTTCTTACCTAAAGACTAGAGATCCCCTTAATGCCAAGGGCTGAAACTGCTCAGTGTGCAACACCCCAAAGAGGAGGTTTGACAACCTGAGTTTGAAGGATATGGCTCCAGCAGTTTTAAAACACAATAATTTTAAAACTTTAAACTTTTAAAAAAATCCTTTAAAAAAATGGATTAACAGATCTGATTCAAACTTGGCATGGCTAAATGTCTCCTTAAGAGCTATCATGGTGCTAGCTTTCAGCCCTTTACCTTTAAAAATGTCATTTTTAAAAATAATTTTAAAACCTCAAACTTTTTAAAAAATCCTAAAACTCAATGGATGAACAGATCTGTTTCAAACTTGGCATAGCTAAAGTCCTTGCTAAGAGCAATCATGGTGCCAAGTTTCATCTCTTTATCTTTAAAAATAACATTTTTTAAAAAAAAAATTAAATCCTCAAATTTAAAAAAATTCCTAACAATCAAAGGATGAACAGATCTGTTTCAAATTTGGTATGGCTAAAGCTCTACCTATAAGCTATCATGGTGCCAACTTTCAGCTCTTTATCTTTAAAAATGACGATTTTAAAAATAATAATTTTAAAACCTCAATTTTTAAAAAATTCTTTAAAAATCAATGGATGAACAGATCTGTTTCAAATTTGGTGTGGCTAAAGCTCTACCTAAATACTATCATGGTGCGAAGTTTCATCTCTTTATCTTTAAAAATGACAATTTTAAAAATAATAATTTTAAAACCTCAATTTTAAAAAAAATCTTAAAAAATCAATGGATGAACAGATCTGTTTCAAATTTGGCATGACTAAAGCCCTTCCTAAGAGCTACCATCATGCCGAGTTTCATGTCTTTATCTTAAAAAATGATGGAGTAATAAGCATTTTTGTTAATTCCCATTAGAGCTGCTCTTTGAAAAATCCGGATTTCCCCTCCCAGATTTGTCATCAAAAACCTGGACGAATCTGGGCAAAACCGGTCATATGGTCACCCTATGTACACATACAATGCATATTAAATCAGATTTTATTAATGCTGGATGTGTGAATTTTCACGCAAGGGCGTGAAAGCAGGTGAGGGCGGTGGACGGTTGTTGAATGAAAAGTAGCATTAAAGCATAATCATTATCAGCATTGTATTTGTTTCAGACACTTTCAAGACATGGGCCCACTCCACCAGCTCGACTGAGAGACCAGCCTCCTCTCCCTCAACTGTCATCTAGCAGCTGGCAGGAGGAAGAGAGATGAGACAGAGGGGGCCACCTCAGTGACTCTGTGCGAGGCCAGCTGCCCTTGGTTCTTCTTCTTCTCCCCCAACAATCATCTTGCAGCAACCACTGCACCTGACTACAGTAGAGGGAGCAATGGGAACTAGGCTGAGTCCATTGGCTTGGTCAAGAGACCAGCTGCTTTAGGTGCCTGAATTTATTTCCCTCTTCTCTTTTCCTTTTTGTGGTGTGCTTTTTGATCGTAAGTCTGCAGGCATGGACAGTTTGTTTTTAATCCAGGTACAGCACTTAGAGAGCAACCCTATGGTCCCTGGGTGAGTGTCACAGGCACCATAGGATGGCCCAGACAACCTCTTCCAAGGACAGAGAAGCACTCTGACCTCAGAAGGGGAACTTGGATATCGAAAAACTGAGCTGGAAGAGGAGGGAAAGGGGGCATTCCAGTGTGTGGAGAGGGGACGAGACCAGAGAAACCAGGGTGTGATTTATCGTGAGCCTTCTCCCTCCCCTCACTAGAGGGGAAGAAAAACCTGTCTAATGAGAAAATCAAAAATTGAAGTGCAGGGAAGCAAAAATCACCTCCACTGCTCCTCCTGCCCTGCTGGCTTCACCTTGGCAGGGCGTAGGAATCTCAGCAGCCTCTGAGTTCTGAGGCTTCTGAGCACTGAGTAAATGTTAAGTACTTTAGAAGTTATTTTTAATAACTATAACAATAATTACATGCATATTCTATTTATCATTAAAAACACAGTCCCTTGCGAAGGTCTTGTGTGCAAGCCTTCTTGATATGAACTGGGTTTTATGAAGAAGCACAGTATGCAAAGCCCCATTGAGATGAATCAGTACTCTTATGCAGGCTCACATTCATTTCAGTAGGGATGAAGTGGATTGTTTCCTGGATACTTACTACCAAGGTAACCAAAGATCTTTTTTCCTGCATGCTCTGCACATATTTTCAGGGAGCTTGATGAGCACAACGTTGGCCAATTTTCTCCTCAAATTTAAAGAGGATTTCTTTTTCACATCCATAAAGTTACTGAGTTTATTTTGAATGTGGGCCAATGAATGTGTCTGATATTGCTTAGTCAAACAACCCAACAATTTTCAAATATGACTTCCTTTGTTGACATGGCTTGATTACCAGTGAATAGTATAAGCAAACTACATCTAAAAAAAGTTTTCAACATTAGGATTCAACACAAGCAAGCTTCTCTTCTTCTCCTGCCAGAAAAGTATGGAACAAATAAATTATACTGGATATAATTTTATTATAGAGCCAGGCGAAGTTATGCTTGTTCCAGTAAGAACGTACAAAAGGAAAAGCTACTTCAGCTGATCTGACTCATGACTTTTGAACATTTGGGGTTGCCACTACAGTATTGTAGCACAGTTCCCAGGGGATACATATTATATGTTTAACTAAAGAATGTCGTTCTTTGTGGGTGGGTGCCAGTTGTAGAAATATAGTACAAACTGAAAATCTTAAATTTCAAGGTTAGAGCTTTTCTTTTTAGCCATTATAAATGAAGCTATAGTATGTACTACTGGAACCTTCTCTCTTCAATACTAAGCTTGAAACTTTCAAAACAAGGTACCTGTAGAAGTGCAAATTACCCTGACTAAATGCAGTTACTGTACACAGGAAGCTAGGATCAAGTTCAAATGCATCTGGGCAGCAATTTTAAGAAGCACTTTTAAAAACTGTTACAATCTTCAAAGCTATTTGTCTCTATGGGAGTGGGGAGAGCTAAAAGTATTATGTACATAATAAGGTAGACCATTTCAGGAATTTCCTCTGTAGAGTCTTTTTTTAAAAAACAACACCCTAAAATATATATATTTTCCAGACTACCAGCTTAGTGCATTTCTACTTGATGCAATAAGGTAGACATGATTTTAGCATTTTATCTGCCATTAAAATATGCAATAGTGTTCTGGATGCAAATGTTAAAGCTGCATATTATTATTTTCAGTAAATGAAAGTAAAATGCACGATCCTACACATTATGACTGAATACCAGTTGTTTGCTTGGATGAATCTCACAACCGTTTTGTAAGTTGAGACTAAAAGAGGAATGAACACATCCTGAGGGCAGAGATATACAACCTGTCATGCTACATGTTGATCTTTAAGATGCTAAAGAACTCTTTGCTTCTTCTTGTGGGAAGAAACTACAAGCTCCATCACACCAGCATTTTATCACGCCTTCATCCTGCCTTGTTTGCCGTTTTGCCCCGCAATACTCACACAATGTCATCCCTGTCCTGCAGTCATCTCACTTCTTCCCCTCCATTTTCTGTGTTTTTATAGAGCAGGGAAAGTCCATGCAGGATAAAACCGCTCTTCCATCCCCATGTATTGCCATCCTTGCACTATGTCAGGACAACCTGCTTTTATGGAGGCGTGTTCGTTGAAGGGTGGTCTTGCTGACGAAAGAGGAGGGCATGCTGAGTTGCTTGCTTGAATGAATGGGCTTGTGCTGAGTTGCTCAAATGGACTTCCGCTGCTCCAACCCCACTCTCATTGCTTTCTTATTGCTACTCAATCAAACACTAAATCATTAAAACAGTAGACAAAAACAGAGTGGGGGGAGAGGGAGGGTGCCCATGTCCATCACAATGTCCATCAACCAGAAGCACCAATGAACTGGAGGGGGAAGGAAACGGGGTGGGGTGAGGTGAGTGCAGTAGTGATACCAAGAAGCGCAAGGTGGCTCAGGTCAAAAGGGAAACAAGGTAAAATTATGCAACAACGCACACACGTGTAAGTGACCAGCACATGACACGCTGATGAAACAGAGGTAGAAATCACGGATGCATACCAGGAAAAAAAGATAGATGTGATGAAGCTCTACATGGCTCCTCCTTTTAGAATGTGTCAATTTTACATCTGATTTTTCCACAATCCCTCTAGTGTGGGAGAGTGCACGACCTCCCTAGGTAATTGGTTCCATTGTCATACTGCTCTAACAGTCAGGAAGTTTTCCAGATGTTCAGAGAGATCTGGCACTCCTCAGTGCAACAACCTTTCAAGTACTTGAAAAATGCTATCATGTCTCCCCTCAGCCTTCTCTTCTCCAGGCTAAACATGCCCAGTTCTTTCAGTCTCTCTCCATAGGGCTTTGTTTCCAAACCCCTGATTATCCTTGTTGACCTCATAGAATCATAGAATAGCAGAGTTGGAAGGGGCCTACAAGGCCATCGAGTCCAACCCCCTGCTCAATGCAGGAATCCACCCTAAAGCATCCCTGACAGATGGTTGTCCAGCTGCCTCTTGAATGTCTCTAGTGTGGGAGAGCCCACAACCTCCCTAGTAACTGATTCCATTGTCGTACTGCTCTAACAGTCAGGAAGTTTTTCCTGATGTCCAGCTGGAATCTGGCTTCCTTTAACTTGAGCCCGTTATTCCGTGTCCTGCACTCTGGGAGGATTGAGAAGAGATCCTGGCCCTCCTCTGTGTGACAACCTTTTAAATATTTGAAGAGTGCTCTCATGTCTCCCCTCAATCTTCTCTTCTCCAGGCTAAACATGCCCAGTTCTTTCAGTCTCTCTTCATAGGGCTTTGTTTCCAGACCCCTGATCATCCTCCTCTGAACCCCCTCCATCTTGTCTGCATCCTTCTTGAAGTGTGGTGCCCAGAACTGGACAGAATACTCAAGATGAGGCCTAACCAGTGATGAATAGAGGGGAACCAGTACCTCACGCAATTTGGAAGCTATACTTCTATTAATGCAGCCTCCATGGATTGTATCACAAAAATCTGGGGTCTGCCAGCTGTGGGCAAACCTACGGCACAAAAACATGGATCTGAAGCAGGGATCCTTATGATTTTCACAAGAAAAATACCCCAAACACCATGAAATCAAAAAGTGCATCTGCCTCCGCAGACTGAAGCAGAAAAATCAGCGATTCACCACTTCAGGGTGCCTCCACAGCACAAAAGCTTGAATCTGAGGCGGGAATCCTCAGGGATCTTCATGATTTTTACATGGAAAATACACCTAACCACATTCCAATTACAGAGCATATCTGCTTCCATGGATTGCACCAGAAAAATCTGGGCTAGCCACTTGTGGGCATGGCCACGGTACAAAAACAAGGATCCAAGGCAAGGATCCTCATAATTTTTACATGGAAAATACCTCAAATTACCATAAAATCAAAGGGAGTGTCTACTTCCACGGACTGAAACAGAAAAATCAGGGCTCCACCACTTGTGGTGTCTCCACAGAACAAAAACATGGATCAGAGGCAGGGATACTCATGATTTTTACATGGAAAATACCCCAAACCTCAATCCAATCACAGAGCTTATCTGCCGCCACTGATTGAACCAGAAAAATCAGGGATCCACCATTCAAGGCCACCTCCATGGTGCAAAAATGTGCATCCAAGTCAGGGATCCTCATGATTTTTACATGAAAAATACCCCAAAACACAATCCACTCCCAGAGTTTATCTGCCTTCATGGATTGTACCTGAAAAAATCAGGATCCCACAGTTGTAGGTGCCTCCATGGGACAAAAATATGGATCCTCATAATTTTTATTTATTTATTTACAATATTTATATACTACTCCCCATTCAAAATTTTGGAGTGGTGTACAAGATAAAATAAAATGGAATAAAACACTTTAAAATAATTTTAAAAGAAGCAAAATGTACAGTGAACGGTGGATGGTCATTAAGGAAAGGCTTCCTGGAACAATGATGTTTTCAGGAGGCACGGAAAGGAATACAAAGTTGGTGCCTGCTGGACCTCCAGAGGCAGGGAATTCCACAGGAGCAGGGGCCACCACGCTGAAGGCTCTTCCGCTGGTGGACTCCAATCGCAGGATGGGTCTATGTCAGTGGTTCCCAATTGGTGGTCTGCGGACCCCAGAGGGTCCATGTAACCCACCCAGGGGCACCATTCACATATTCACCATTCATTTCTGGAGTCCACTGACGACAAATTCCTACCAGAAGTAAAATATAACATCACTGAGCACCTGCATGATTTAGCGGCTAGGTTCAGAGATTACTTCCCTGCACCTAATCCTGAAAATTCATGGATAAGGAATCCTTTTGAATGTGGTGATATACAACTACGGTAACAACTCTATCTGCAGAAGAGCAAGATGCACTTGTTGAAGTGACTTGTGATGGTTCATTGAAATCATTTTTCAAAGAATATAGAGTGGACCAATTCTGGGTAAAGATTTTCCTAATTATAAGAAGTTAGGTGAAAAAGCTTTGAAACATCTAGTTCCCTTTTGTTCTACATATCTTTGTGAACAAGTGTTTTCGACATTTTGTTATATGAAGAACAAGCATACAAATCGGCTCGATGTTGATCCAGATTTGAGATTAAAAGTAGGAAATATTGAACTGGATGTGGAAGAGATTGCTTGGGACAAAAAGAGGCATGATTTCTCCCAGCACATTTAGGTTTAGTAGCTGCTAGACAAGTCATAATTTGTTCAATTGTAAACTAGACGTTAGTAAAATTAAATTTGTCTTTATATTCCTAACTAATTCATTGTCATTTTTGCGTGGTAATACCACAAATTTTAATGGTCTGTTTTTAGTATACCTAACATCCTTTGCTTATTAGGGGCTACCCCTTATTTTCTCCCAAAAATTGCTTCGCACAGGTAACTACCATAGAGATAACAATTTTTTTCAAAAGTAGGGGGTCCGTGGCTTGGTATTGGAAAAACAAGGGGTCCGCAGTACTTAGCTAATTGGGAACCAGTGGTCTATGTGGAACCAAATCATACATGTTTCGAAAGGTATTCATTACAAATGTCCATACAGATAGTTAATAATTTTACTTGGTCATAGGCTGTCAAGTAAAGAAAAGAAAAGTTCACAAAAGTTTTGTGAACCGCCCAGAGAGCTTCGGCTATTGGGCAGTATAGAAATGTAATAAATAAATAAATACTACAGGTGGTGACTATCACGCCCCCCCCCCTTTAGCCCACTGGCCCAGCGAGTAAACCTTACTGAAAGGGTGAGGAGGTGGGGGGGGGCGGATAACGGGGCTCGGTGGGGGCTCTCAGCGGGGTTTGCTTCCAGCAACACACGAGGTTTTTGTTTTTCCAGGTTCCATCCAGGCTGACTTTCCTAATTCGGGGGGCTCTTCCCCAAAGAGGGGGGGGCAAACGACAACTAAGTACTCAAACGACCCCCGTATCTTTAGAAGCATTTCCGCAGCCGGGGGTGGGGGGACGGGGGACACCACTGCACGGAAGCTCCTGCCGCAGCCCACCCGTCCGCCCACCCGCGGAGGCGGAAGCTGCTGCTTCCCCCGGCCCGGCGGCTCTGCAGGCCGAGGCCGGCGCGGAACCTTCAGCGCGCAGCTCGGTGGCGAGCGGGGGAAGGCTTTCCCGGCAGGGCCGCTCGCCCGGCTGCCTGTCAGGGGCGGCGTCTGCGCCGGCAGTCAGTCATGGCGGTGGACATCACGCTGCTCTTCAAAGCCAGCGTGAAGACGGTGAAGACCCGCAACAAGGCGCTGGGGGTGCCGCTGGGCGGGGGCAGCAGCGACGGCTCCCGCGACGACACCCTCCTGCTGAAGCGCAGCAGCCCCCGGTGCAAAGGCGACTTCTCCGGCCGGGCCCGGGAGGTGGTGAGTGGCGGAGGCGGAGGACGGAGGGAGGCAGGGAGGGGCGGGGCCGGGGCCTACCGGGGTCGCCACCCCGACGGGGAGCTCAGGGCAGGGATCCATGCATAGACTTCAGCCTGAGCTGCTGGCGAAGCTTTGGCAAGGGGCGCGCGGGGCTGCGCTCCCGGCCGGGCGGCTCCTCCTCCTCCTCCTTTTGAAACAAACCTCCTTGAAATGGACGAGTTAAGCTCCCAAGAAATCCGTTGAACTCCATTGGACCTTATTCCAGAATGAGCATGCTGAGCATCGGGTTGCGATTCTAGTTCTGCCTACTTAGGAAAAAAATACTCGTGGATTCGTGGTGCTCCGCGGCAGCCACGTTCAGAGGCAGCGTGCGCGGAAAATGACGCGGCGGCGGACGCGGAGCGGGTGGAAGCTGTCGTGGCCTTCTGCCACCCTTTGCCATATTTGCAGAAGGGTCTGGTTGGTCACTGTGAGGAGCGGAATACTGAGCCACATAGACCTTCGGTTTGGTACTGCGCGGCTGTCAAGTTCTCGTCACTTGTTAGGATTGGGGCTGCAAAGCTGTGGATCCTGGGCAGACACGCTTTGCTACAAGTTGCATAGCTCCGTCCCATCGAAATCCTGGACAAGTTTAGAATCAAGATGTCTCTTTAGTCCCTAGAGGCAAGTGCTTGAGATCTAAACTGACGTGTGCTGGGATTCCCAACTTCCTATCAGGCTCTCATGTTCTCTGAGTTGAAAAACCTTTCCCCCTTATCTCAGATGTCAGTGTGAATGTCCTTATTCAGTTGTGAAGAAAGGGTGTTCTGTACATGTGTAAAGTATTATATTATATTCCCATAAAAGCATGCATTGAAAAGAGGTGTTGAAGTTCAGCTCTGTCACAAACTAAGCCCTATGCACAGAAGTTGCCAGGTTGTAAAGGTCTGTTGGCGTTTGTGAATCTGCTCCTTCCTTCTATTTTTTAATTTGTGACTTTGTGCAATCCTATACATAGTATGGACATTTTGTCCAAATGTGACTAGCAGTGCAATCCTACACTTACATTCAGAAGTACTCCCATGAAAGTGGACATAGGGCTGCGCCTACAGCACTTTGTAAATTAGCATTGTTTTCCTGAACGAGAACAACATTCCTCCTTGAAACCATTCTTTCTCAATTCCTGGAGTGCAAATATTGTACCTACCTAATGAAATATTATGATTATCATAGTAGGCACTTTGATGAATGGTTAAGCTTATCTTTAGTAATTTATGCCATGTTGCTAAACCTGTCTACTCAGAAGATAATCACTTTGATTATCTTCTGTGTAGTAACTATGTTTAGAGATGGCCTCTTGGGGAGATTGCAAGGCCTGGCAGGATGCTGAACTTGTTCTTTCAACTACAAGTAATGAGGCCTGTAAAATGTATGATGCTACACTGACTCAGGCCTTAGCTAGACCTAAGGTTTATCCCGGGGCCGTCCCGGGGTTGTCCCTGCCTGCTCTTGGGACATTCTGTGTGTCATTTACATTAACAGGGATGACCCCAGGATGATCCCGGGATAAACCTTAGGTCTAGCTAAGGCCTCTGTAAGTGACTTGGAAAAATGGTAAAAGTCTAAGAGGAATTGAAGAATCTCTCTTGAACTTACTAGTATCTGCTCCTAGTTTTTTAATGGGCCATGTGATTGCCAATGGTTTGGTTCTGATTGGTACTGGGAGTTCAGTGCAGCTAGACAGGAAACTAGATAATGCAAGAAAAAAATGGTGGCACTTTCACATTGACTGAGTGGGAGAAATTACATGTGTCTGCAATAGAACTCTTTGCTAATGGGAAGCTCTCTAGAGCTTGTGAGACGTGGGATCAAATTCTACAGAACCACGCTACTTATTTGCTCACCCTAAGATTTGCCCATAATACTTACTTTTACTTGGGAAAGCAGACACAAATGAGAGACTCCATTGCCCGTGTTTATCCTCACTGGACACCAGATATCCGTCTTAGTAGCTACATAGAAGGCATGTACTCCTTTGGATTGATGGAAACCAATTTCTTTGATCGTGCTGAGAAGCTATTAACCAGACAGATGTGTGGCCTGTGCACACCTTAGCTTATGTGAATGAAATGAAAGCAGATCTGAAGAGTGGGCTGGCATTTATGAAGCAAACTGAAAAGGAACGATAGTGCTTGCTTGCCGTAATTACTGGCACTGGACTTTGTATTTTATTGAAAAGGGTGACTATGAGGCTGCTTTGACCATTTATGACACTCATATTGCTCCCAGGTGCCAACTAAGTGGGACCATGCTGGATGTTGTCAACAATTGCTCCATGTTATATTGGCTTCAGTTAGAAGGTGTGAAGGTGGGTGACAGGTGGAAAGGAGTACACCAGCTGACGAGCATGCTAGGGATCACATCCTGATCTTCAATGTTGCTCCCATTCATTAGGGGCCCAGGATCTTCATTACGGGCCCTGGACCATAAAACAGCTTATGAACAGCTTATGACGGGTGAGGTGCCGGACGACTGGAGGAGGGCTAACATTGTCCCTATCTTAAAGGACAAAAAGGAGGAACCTGGGAACTACAGACCAGTCAGTCTGACATCCATCCCTGGGAAAATTCTGGAGCAGATTATAAAGAAGTCAATCTGTAAACACCTTGAAATCAATGCGGTGATCACTAGAAGCCAACGTGGATTTGTCAGGAACAAATCCTGTCAGACTAATTTGATCTCATTTTTTGATCAGGTAACCTCCCTTGTGGACTGTGGGAATGTTGTGGACGTTATATATTTTGACTTCAGCAAAGCTTTTGACAAAATGCCCCATGATATCCTGATTAACAAACTAGCTAAAAGTGGGCTACATGGAACAACTATTAGGTGGATTCACAGTTGGCTACAAAATCAGACTCAAAGAGTGCTTATCAACGGAACCTTCTCAAACTGGGGGGAGGTAACGAGTGGGGTACCACAGGGCTCAGTCCTGGGCCCAGTGCTCTTCAACATTTTTATTAACGATTTGGATGAGGAGGTGCAGGGAACACTTATCAAATTTGCAGATGACACAGAATTGGGTGAAGATAGCTAATACCCTGGAAGACAGAAACAAACTTCAAAGTGATCGTGATAGGCTGGAGTGCTGGGCTGAAAACAACAGAATGAAATTTAATAGGGATAAATGCCAAGTTCTTTATCTAGGAAATAGAAACCAAATGCACAGTTACAAGATGAGGGATACTTGGCTCAGCGATACTACAAACGAGAAGGATCTTGGAATTGTTGTGGATCACAAGCTGAATATGAGCCAACAGTGCGATATGACTGCAAGAAAGGCAAATGCTATTTTGGGCTGCATTAATAGAAGTATAGCTTCCAAATCACGTGAGAGGTACTGGTTCCTCCCTATTCAGCTCTGGTTAGGCCTCATCTAGAGTATTGCGCCCAGTTCTGGGCTCCACAATTCAAGAAGGACACAGACAAGCTGGAGCGTGTTCAGAGGAGGGCACCCAGAATGATGAGGGGTCTGGAAATAAAGCCCTATGAAGAGAGACTGAAACAACCGGGCATGTTTAGCCTGGAGAAGAGAAAATTGAGGGGAGACATTATAGCACTCTTCAAATACTTAAAAGGTTGTCACACAGAGGAGGGCGAGGATCTCTTCTCGATCATCCAAAGTGCAGGACATGGAATAACAAGCTCAAGTTACAGGAAAAAAATTTTTTACTTCATAAATCTAAATTTCCCGGCTTAAATTTCTCCAAAATTTAAGCTTTGCAGGCTGTCCAAAATCAAAAACCTACTATGGCAGCGACGACGCCCAACAGGGAGCAAACAAACGCTCCGTTGGCCAGGCCTCATACCCCACCGCTCTCCTTATCAGCGGCGAGAGAGGCGCCTCCCACGCCTGGGAGAACAGCGACCAAATTAATAGCAAAAAAGCTAGTGAAAGGAGCAAGGGCAGCAAAGGCCCCAGATGCTCAAAAGAAAAAGAAAAAGAAGACCAGCCATCATCAGCAATCAACCCAACAGGAGGGTCGATCAATACCGATCACCTTAACTTCCTCGACATCGAGGGCCGACATTCGAAATTCCCCCTCGACATCGAGGGCAGACATCGTGACTCACCTATCCACAGCGAGAAGACGCTCTCCATCGGTATCGAGAATACCAATTGCACCCCGCCCCTCGACAGCGAGAGCGGATGCAAGACATTCTCCCTCGGCACCGGGAGTATCTATCGTGCCTCGCCCATCGACATCGAGGACACACACTGCACAATCTCCGGCGACATCGAGGATCCAGACCGCGCAATCCCCATCGACATCGAGGACGGGCAACATACCTCCTCTATCGACATCGAGAGTAGACAATGCACCCTCGCCCTTGACACCTAGGAACGATGCTGTACCATCTGTCTCCATTTCGGAGGGTGAAATAAGGGACTCACCCCAGAGACAAGTCCCCATGCAACTTAGCCCTCATGCAGCTCCTATACCGAGACTGCCACAGGAAAGACAAGGACGCTCTCAACAATACCACCGACGGGAATCCCCAGACTCTATCCGCTCTACAATACCGAGAGATCGATACCGATCACGTTCCCCCTTCTCGGATAGGGACAGACGCTCCGACATCTCATCCCAATACTATGAGGAACCCCGTCGACATCGACACCACGACAATTATTACCAATATACCTCTTCTCCACGGAGACCACGACAACAAACCTTCGCACACTCACAACAATCTACATCGATACCGTACTCAGCACCGAGACAAGACATTGAATCAATCCAATATACACGCAATCTGCCTGCTATATCAGCATCGCGGGAAGGGGAACAAGAGCAAAACGATGAGCAGTACCTTGCATTACAAGTAGCTTCTCCGTGCTCGCTAACGGATGACTACCAATCCGATTCAGCCTCTTATTCCTCTATTGCGCCCTCTACCGCTTCTCCAGATGGAATAGTAGCACCACACAAGCCACTTTCACCACCCGAAGATCTCGCTCACTTCTCAGACCAGATCCAATGCATGGCACAATCCCTGGGTCTACAGATATCACAACCATTACAAGCGTTAGATGACCCAATATTTGATGTCATAAATACAGAATCGGCTTTACCAATAGTCATTCCTTTTGCACCAACACTTTTACAGACAATCCAACAATCTTTGAAACAACCTGCATCAAAGAAGTTGGAAAATATGTATAAAGTTCTAGAGAAAGATGCGGAATTCATCTTTTGTCACCTGCAACCAAACTCGATTATTGTTGAGTCAGCACAAGGGCGCTCTCAACGTATCCACTCAGCACCAGTGGATAAAGAAGGCAGACGACTAGACCTCATGGGAAGGAGGTTCTATTCATCAGCCTCACTGAGCCTAAAAGTATCAAACTATCAAGCCACCATGGCGAGGTATCAAGTTTTCTTACTTGATAAGATCGCCTCACTTTGCAACAACTTAAGTGATGATCAGAGAGAACTTGCCCGAGTCTTTACAGATGAGGCAGTAAGACTTGCTAAACAGCAAATTAACACCTCAAAGCATCAGACTGATTGTGGCTCAAAGGTAATGGTTGGTGCCATCGCACTCCGTCGCCATGCATGGCTCAGATCGACGGCACTATCACAAGAAGCAAAAACCCGCAACGAAGACCTCCCATTCGATGGGGAGGGATTATTTAATTCCAAGACCGATGAGTCCATGGACTCGGTACAGAAGGCCAGGACAACGGCTAGAAAAATGGGACTAACTTTTCCTACTCAACAGTTCAAGCAAAGACGTTGGTATAGACAGCCACAAGTTCAATACCAAAGATACCAAAATGATCGCCCCAGGTTCCAACAAGGACGCTTTGAGCAGCAACAAATACAACAACAGAAACCAAATGGGGCCAATTTCCCTCTTCACGAAACCGGTTTCAAAGACGCAAAACTGACTTCAATAACAAACAGCGGCTTTGACTGGACAGTCAAAACCATCACCCCATTCGACCAACACCTATCCAAATTCCTCTCAACATGGACATACATCACATCAGACAGATGGGTACTTTCCATAATTGCACAGGGATATCGAATAGAATTCGACACACTACCACCATCCGGCATCCTTCGAGCCACAACCCCCTCAACACCACTAAAGCAAGAGGTTCTATCCCTCTTAGCAAAGGGAGCCATCATCAAAATACCAAATACATCAGGGATTTTACTCCCGCTATTTCACTGTACCAAAAAAGGATGGCGGCCTACGTCCTATTTTAGACTTAAGAGATTTAAACACTTACATAACCCCAAAACAATTCAGAATTGTCTCCCTAGCCAACATACTACCACTGCTCTCAGATCACGCCTGGTTCGCATCCATAGACCTGAAAGATGCGTACTTTCATATCAACATACATGCCCAAAGTCAACAGTACTTAAGATTTCTCATAGGACAACAGGCATTCCAATTCACAGTGCTACCATTTGGCCTGTCCACAGCACCACGCATGTTCACGAAGTGCATGGCTGTAGTATGTGCCTACCTACGACAGCAAAGAATCCAGGTCTACCCTTACATAGATGACTGGCTGATAGTCGCACAATCCCGCCAGTCGTTAGTTCACAACCTAAACACCATACAACTCTTACTTCAAGATTTAGGTCTTCACATAAACAAAGAAAAGTCTTGCATAACCCCAACAAGATCCATAAAATTCATAGGAGCAATCCTCAATGCAGATCTATGCAGAGCATTCCTTCCCTTAGACAGGGCAACAACCATCATCAACCTAGCAAAAACAATAAGAGGATGAAGCAAACAAAAGGCCATCACCATCCAAAGAATGTTAGGACTGATGGCATCCACCACTATGGTGATAAGACTTGCACGTCTGAAAATGCGAAGAATGCAACTCTGGTTCACAAGAGTATTCAATCCAAAGCAAAACGCAAGGCGAATCACGCTTCACGTACCACCAGAAGTGGCAAGGTCGCTACTATGGTGGATGTCACGCCACAATCTATTAACAGGAGTCCCCTTCCACCCTTCAGAACCTTCGGGCGTCATAACAACCGATGCCTCAACGGTGGGGTGGGGAGCTCACTACAAGAACCTCACAGTACAAGGACGCTGGACTGGCAAGGACAAACGCAGACACATCAATATGCTAGAACTACTTGCAGTTCAAAAAGCACTGAAGGCGTTCCAAACACAACTTTACCACCAGCATATTCAAGTAACATCAGACAATACAACCGTAGTTTTTCACCTGAACAAGCAAGGTGGAACCAGATCAAGACCACTAGTTCTGCTCACCATCCAAATATTAGAATGGTGCAATGCTCGTCGCATCACCATTACCGCAATTCACATTGCAGGAGAGCACAACCAACTTGCAGACCAACTCAGCAGAACCATGACATCTGCACACGAATGGCAAATTCACCCAGACGTCATTCAGAACGTATTCGACAGATGGGGTACCCCATCCATCGACCTTTTTGCCACAACTGGCAACAGCGTCTGCAACCAATTCTGTACCAAAGCAGGAACAGGACACGAATCGATGGGAGACGCTTTTCTCCGCAAATGGAGCACAGACTTCTTTTACCTGTACCCACCAGTTCCTCTGCTAACAAGGATACTGGCAAAGATAATAACAGACAACACCAATTGCATCGTCTTAGCCCCATGATGGCCCAGGCAACCATGGTTTGCCCCTCTCCTAGACAGATCTCAGGGGAGATTCTTCCAGCTACCAACGAGAATAGATCTGCTTTACCAGAGCCAGGGTCAAGTCCACCACCCAGACCTGGACTCTCTGCATCTGACAGCCTGGAGGCTAATGCCTATATGAACCAGGATTCTTACGCACCTGAACTACAAGCCATCCTGGACGCGGCCCTAAAACCGTCAACAAGACTTTCTTACAAGAGGAAATGGGAAGCCTTTTCAAGGTTTGCCATAACGAAAGACTCTGACCCACGAAAATGCAGTATAAATATAGTTTTATTGTTTTTATTACAATTAGTTCAAAGAAACCTCAAATATTCATCAATAAGAGTTTACCTGGCTGCAATTACTGCATACCATGATAACTTGAACGGATGTTCCATATTTGCATCCAGTGGTCCAAAAGTTTTTAAGGGGCCTTCATAACTTACATCCCCCTGTTAAATCCCCTGTTCCTCCATGGAGTCTATCAGTTGTACTCCATGCCCTGTTAACCAAACCGTTTGCGCCGTTGGCCACAGTTGATTTGAGGTTGCTAACACTCAAACTTGTTTTCCTCATCGCAATCACCACTGCTAGAAGAGTAGGTGAATTGGCAGCACTCAGAATTGACGAACCGTACCTAACATTCCATCAAGATAAGGTCATGTTGCGTCCAGATAGTCAATTCCTCCCAAAGGTCGTGTCATCGTTTCATGTAAATCAGGACATCATTCTTCCAGCTTTCTTCCCAGCTCCTACATCAGACATTGAAAGATCACTTCACATGCTCAATGTTAGACGAGCGCTGGCATTTTACAAGTCTCGCACAGACACCATCCGTAAATCACAGCGACTCTTCATCTGCCATAGTGGGCCTCGGAGAGGTCTGCCTGCATCAAAACAGAGAATATCATCGTGGATAGTTCAGACCATATCTCTGGCTTATGAACTAGCAGGCATGACACCCCCAACATGTGTCAAAGCCCATTCCCCCAGAGCAGTCGCAACATCTACTGCATTCAATAAGGGCGTCTCAGTCACAGAACTATGCAGAGCTGCGACATGGTCAAAGGCTACAACCTCTATTTGGCATTACAGACTCGATACGAGAGCTAGAGCCGACTGTACATTTGGAAGAGCAGTCCTGTCATCAATCCTGCACTGACACCTACCCACCTCTGGTAAGTCAGCTTGCTAATCGCCCATATGTGTGACGCACAGAGACCACGAAGAAGAAATGCAAGTTGCTTACCTGTAACTGTAGTTCTTTGAGTGGTCATCTGTGCAGTCACACAACTTGCAGTCACACAACCCACCCACCGTCCCCGCTTCGGTGTGGTGCTACAATATATAAAACAATTCCTCCTCGGTACCGAGGCTAAGGTCTCAGGAGAACTGAGGAGCTGGGCGGGAACCCTCCTAGACATGCACACTAGGGAGTGGGGGAGGGTTCCCGCCAAAAAGCTCAGCTTTAGAAGTTTCCCGACAGTAGCTCCGTGCAGGCGCAGAGCCCATATGTGTGATGCACAGATGACCACTCGAAGAACTACAGTTACAGGTAAGCAACTTGCATTTATTTCTGCTTAGTTGTGTCATTTGCTATCAAAGTGAGACTTGGCTTTGCAATAAAATTATAATGGAAGTGCTTACTGAAGCTACAAATTCAACTTCAAATTTTAATCTATATTTGTGTTTATATATGGTCCATTTCTCCTATTACCAGGCAGTGTAACTTGTAAATTTAAACCTAGATTTAGGGCGCAATCCTAAATTTAGGGTGCAATCCTAAATCCTGGATTGCTGCCAGCTAGATGGGAGCCTCCAAGCTTGGAGGTTTCCAAGTATCCTGTGCCTTGCCAGGGTGCTGCTGGCGTGGTGGGAGGAGCAGCAGAGGCCATTTCCCCTCTTCCTCATCCTTTGCATTACACCACCCCCACCCCCAATGGGCCTCTTAGCCTCTCTAGAGGAGTTGCTCTATCCTGTGGCTGGAGAAGCCACAGGATAGAGTGGATCCTGGCCTCTCCTCTCCTCCCCAGCCACTGGAACACCCCCTATTTGATCTCTGTCATGTCATCTGAGGTCACTTTTCCAAGCTCAGAAAGCAGGCACTGCAGTTCTTTCTGCAGCGTCTGTGGGGAGAGGGTTCGGATTTCTGAGCCCCCTTCACAAAGTCATAGGAGTGTCTGCATCTTTGGGAATGGAGAATGGAAAACCCTATGTTCCAGGGACCATAGGATTGCTCCGTCCAAGGCTTTTAAAAGTGTTCTGTATTTAATATTAGATATGTCTACATAGTTGGCTAACTATAAAAATGAAAGGAAAGGTAGCCATGTTGCCCATAAGAAAAAATAAAAATCTTTATTAGTGCAATGCCTTTACCAGGCCAATCAAAAGATCACAAAAATGTGCAAACATTCTTCGGGAAAAATGTTACAAAAAGTGGGGGCAGGGATGGGGAGAAAAAAAAGCTGACTCACAGTGAGTGCATGATGGCAATCTTGAAATGGAACGGGGGAAGAAGAGTCAGCAGACATTTAAATAGTGACAATTTCACTTGGAGCTCCCCCAGGACCGTTGGTCCCCCATTTTTGTAACTATACAATTCCACAGTTATTGAGAAATGTTTCCATCTTGGGTGAAGCACACATGCTCCCTGGAGATGATTTCTCTGAAGAGAAAGGCAACACTCTATGCATTTCTGTACATTGAGAAAAAGAAAATCCCCCTTGGCAGTAGAGAATGGCAACCTTCTAGCCACGTGGAGAGAGGGAATCCTTGCTCGTATTTCTGATCAGCGTTTCCTCCCATTAGTACAAAAAGGCTTCCTTTCTCTACTGCTGGGAAACCTCACTCTTATTTCCGATGTGGGGTTTCCTCTCCTTGTGCTAGAGAGAGCCTGCTTTGAGGGTCTCTGCAGATGAGATGGTGACCTTCTATGGGCCAGAAGTTTTCCACCCCTGCTATACAGGGATCAGTGCATAGAGGATCTCAGCCTAGTAATGCAAATGTATACATGTCTGCTCAGAAGTAAGGCCCATTGAATACAATGGTATGTATTCTCAGGTAAGTATTTATGTGTGGTAGTTTTCTAGCAAATCATGTTAGATTTCAAACACTGTCTTACCCATACTGTGCACAAACTGTTCACGTGACATACTGTTTGTAATTCTTTCTTTCTTGTCATATGTCAAGTCGGACTTTTCTCATCAGCTGTCATATGTAAACTCATGGCCACAGTTTTTTAGCTCACCATGAAATTGAGACCCACCCCCCTTTCCTTATGCCCTGTTCAGAGTTGTAATTATTTTATAAAGCTTGAACTGATAACACTGACTAACACGACGCCCAACAAGATGATAACCGCCCAGAGAGCTTCGGCTGTTGGGCGGTATAGAAATGCAATAAGTAAATAAATAAATAAATAAATAAATTGCAAGTTCAACAAGACTAGATTCCATGTCCATTTTTGATGTAGTAAAGTTATCAAAACATAATTTGATAACCTCCTTTGTGACTATTTTACTCTTCCGTATTGACGTCTGATATTTTCCTTGTCAGGGAGCCAGTTTTCCATGTCAAAATCAATGTGGGAATTAGATCAATTGTAAAGAAGCTGCATCGTTGTTAGCGTAAACCAGAACTATTATCAGCACAAGTATTGTCAGGTATTATTTTGATGGTCTCAATTTGCAGAGCAGAGGAACTAAGATAATGCAACATACTTTGCTTTAAGTTTGCAAAGTCTAATTGTTGTACGAGTACTGCAAAATAGTGGATTTTGTGTTAATTATCTATATTTATTAGAGAAATTAATGCTTATTCGGAGTCTGGGAACTTTAAATGGCCTCATCTTTCAGTTCATTATTTGAATGTCAAGATAGTTCTACACACTGGGTTCATAGCTGAGATCATAATAAGTTATTCTCACATTCTTCATTTAACAATTTAAATAATTTTAAATAACATTGTTATTGGTGTAGTTTACATAGTGTTTGCACACATCTATTTTATTTATTGGAATATTTCCCATATCACACATTTAAATTCAAGAATAATTGATTCTGATATAATCATTAAAATAAAACTTTTGAAGGCCTTTTTCTTTATTGAGGGGAAATGGCCCAGAAATCATATGAAAAGTTATATTTATGTCAGAAACTAATTAAAAAATAAAAGAGCATGCCTGGTTTAATAGTAGATTAAGTTTCAGACCAGCTAATAGTCCCTTGGGGACTGCTTTTGAAGTCAGCCAAACACCAATGTGTGTGCAAGGCAAGCATTAGAAATGCTAAGTTCTGACCTGTAGGTTTTTTTTTTTACTAGCTTGGATATATTAAAGGTGAGGTTTGGATAAGCAGGATTATTACAGCCATGATTTATGTCTCTGAAGTGTCATTAAAATAAAATTTCTCACAGTTTAGTGAGAGACACTGCTAATATAACATAACATAACATAAGGGTAACAATGTCCTATACTTTTCCTTTTGAAAGTATGTGCAGTGTACACAGAATTGTATTTGTTTGTTTACTTAATTATACTCAAGGTAAACTTTTGTAAAAAAAGAAAGAAGGAAAAAAGACCCATCTGCACTACAAATAGTTTTTAAAAACTATTTTTAATTCTGTTCAACTGCCACAGCTCTTAAACAAACTTCCCTTTTTCCATGCATAGGGTTGCCATTTTTTTACTGACTCTGTTTCTGTGTCGTTAACACATTCTTTTAGGAGGTTCATTTTTTTCTTGCGTGGATATGAGTGGCAGAAAAATCTTCCTCAGAGGTTATCCTCTGGGTGCCCCTGCCATTAGAGATGAGTGAGGTGGCTACCAGAGAGAGGGAGTTCTTATGGATGTGCCCAAACTATTGAACTTCCTTTGTAGCCATGTTCACCTGGTGCCTTGGTATGTATCAGGCTCCAGGCCTTTAAAAAAACCCAACAAGCCATCAAATCAGAGGCATTTAACAAGGGTAACCATGTTCAGAAATTATGAGTATTTTTTGCACTGAAATGTAGAAAATTCTGTTCCAAGGAAAAAAGAAATTCTGTTACAAGAAAACTCCACCCGGTTTGGTACCCACAGCTGATTATACAAGAAAATATAATATCCATAGTTCTGTATGCTTTGTTTTCAGTTTCTTGCTTTATTCTAAATTTGCTCTTTGAATGTTTATACCACTTGGTTTTCTTTGTAACCTTACCTCTTGCAAAAGAAATGATGCAGTAGCAGGAGAGGTGTGACTCAGTGATGGCTGCCTAGACGGCATGATTCAGGGAAGTGCAGGTCATAGAAGATGGGCAGAGCACTGGGGCCTTTTACAGGCCCTGGCTGTGTGTTTTGTTACCTGAGGGGTTAGTAACTCAAGGTAAATGGATTATGAATTTATTGTTAGATGCCAACTTCTTTGCAAACATCTCTGCTGACACATGGCAAGCCACCAGTTCGAGTAAGAGGCAGAATTATGATAGAATGAAAGCCGGTGGTGGTGAAGTAGATCCGGGATCTAGGGCTACGCATCTATTTTGTAATGTGGGTCTTAGAATAACTAGTCTGCTCATTTAATTCATGTAGAATAACTAGTCCTGTTGAGTTATTTTTGTTTCTGCAGCTAAATTACATAATTAGTTCAAAGCAATCATGCATTTGGGTTATTTTTATGTATTGAAAGGATTATTATGAAATTTCCATGCAGTTCTCTTAGAAGTTAATTTTATTGAGTGTTAAGATGGAGGGGGCTGATGGAGACAAAGTAAATGCTAGATTCTTCCACTTTTAACTGTTAGTTAATAATGTTTCCTGGGAACTTCATTACAGTTTTTGTTCTTGAGTTAGCTGCATCTTGATTGTGATGGGGGGTGGGGGGGATGGGAGCCAAATATGGGCATGTTCTAACTGCTGTCTTTACACTGGATGTAGGATTACGTGGTTCCCTCCTTTATAATAGCTCCCTCACTTTTGAGGTAATAACAAACAACTGAGGACAGCAAAGTTAACATGAAAGAGAAGCATGAAAACAATTTAATGATTAGCACCGAAACGAATATTTAATTAAAATAAAAGCCATGCCTAAAAGCTCTAATGCTGACTTTTGGAAACCGAACCATGCTGTGGTATTTGGAGAGCCCAATGTCCTGTACAGTAGATATTCCAAATTGCTTGGGAACTGGAGCTTACATTTGCAAACTTGGAATGTCCTGCAGATAATTAAGTTGTGGTCAGACTTTAGAAAAATACAAAGTTCTCGAACTATGATTTTATAAACATGCTGCAATAACATTTCTTTATATTTAACAGTTTCGTATAGAAAGCTGATACTCTCACAAGGCATTGATTAAAGGTAAAACATCAAGAAAGGAAAAATATTAAATTAAAACTTCAGTAAGGATGTTGACAGTTGGCTTGTAATATTAAACAGATGTGCATGTTCTTGGGATAGTCTTCTTTCAAAACCTTGTTGCCAAGATTAAAAAAAAATAGAGAGACTGCTACATGATTTTTTATTAATGTTCCCTTTTACTTTAGACCCTCTGTTGCTCCAGTTGGCTCCTTTTGGATTCTAAGCTGATAATAAGAGACTTGTTCAATTCATGTAAGACAAGAATTTATGAGATAGAATTAATATGGTACCTGCTTTAAAATTCTGACTTTCGCTGTGTGTGTTAAATTCTTGTTTGTGTGGGAGCAGGTCCATTTAGAAAAATGGTGATTGAAGATAACTCATCGCAGAAAATCATTAAGTTTTCTAGCCTGGATTGTAGTTCAATATAGTGCTGCTCTTTTAATTATGAGAAACTAGAAAATGGTGTGATTGATCACAGTTATTCTTGTGGAACTATTGGTATCAACATCAAAATCATTTTGCTTTATATTAATAACTAGCTACCCATGACTTTATTTTAGTTTGATCTTGTTGATGTGGCATCTTTTGCACAAATTTATGCAGAGATACTGAAAAAATAGTTACTCATTTTTTTACATCTGAAGTGAAGGATGGGTAGTATTTGTAAATCAAGATGACTAGTAATCAGATGATTCCTCTTCTGGACCTCTTTCATCTCCCCAGTTTTCACTGAGAGCTCAGATGTTTACAAGACCTGCCCTCAGATTCTACCTGCTCTCATCATGTGTTTCAAGGTAGTACTATCTTATTTCTCCACTAATATACATGATTAGTGGATTTAGAATTGCTAGGCTATAAATATTTTCCTAAGAGTCTAAGACTGGAATCCCAAGAGTTTCTTAAGAGTCACACACAGCTAACCCTCTTCATACCATACTCAGTTTCAAAAGGATTTTCCATGTAAAACACAAGTCTGAAGCCCCTGTAGATTCATGGAGCTAGTTCCACAATCTTTCACACTTTACCCTAAATATGGTGACTAAGGACAATTATAGACACCATCTATCAAGTCATAACTTATCACAGTGACCCGTGGTGGGCTCAGGTCAACAAAAACAAGAAACATACGCTGGGTAGGATTTCAATATTCAGCTCCTGGCCACAGCTTGTTGTGTCGTATAAACCCAGGTGGTGGGGTTGTGTGATGGGTGAACAACACTCACATAACCTATGGTCTCTTATTGGGTTATGGGAGGGTTATTTAACCATCACACCATCTCCACCACCCAGGTTCCAGCTATTGGGCGGTGTAGAAATGTAATAAATAAATAAATAAAATAAAAATGGCCACTAGCATGCACTGCAGCCTACCATTGCCATATGCCACCAGTACGAACCACAGTTTGATCATTTGAACTGGTTCAGTGTGTTGGTGTTTGTTTGTTTTTGGTAATTTCTATCATCCTGCAAAGTGAGAAGTTTGCTACACCCCTGCAGCCCCAGACTTCGGTGTAGATACTGGGATAACATCTCTCAACACCTGGCTAGACATTACAGCCCATTGTTTTATTCTGCTACATGCATGCCATCCTAGCTTACTGCTTGGTAAATAACCATCTGTGTTCACCATATATCCTGTACAATGCATTAAGAAGACTTTATTGAAAGACCAAATGTCATTTTTTTAACTATCATTTTTAATCTGGGCATTTCCTAGTTCAATAACGGTGGATAAGTTGAGCATAGACAACCACAATAATTTTGAATAAAATGAATCTTTTGTGTGTTTCTTTTCTTATTCTTGTATTTGGATGTTTGAACCCATTATACTATGGTACACGTGTGGTTGATAAGATAGTTTGACATATTATCCCTTGCCTGGAAAATTGCAGTAGCAACTTTGGGAATGGACTGTGGATTCATGTGATCTTCTTGAAATTGGGTTTGATGTAAGAAGTAACACACTTCTTAAATCTCTGCGTTCTGAGGATAAATTGTGAAGAATATTGCATTTTATCTGAATTTGAAAAACTGATCTTTATGAATTGTAGACAAGTGGAGGAATACAGGAGAACTGAGATATTTAAACTGCATGCATGCAAGGTCTTAGCTTGTTCATGTATTGCTTTATGTTTCTTGTTTTTGTTGATCTGCCAGTATTACATTGGGGGCAGAGTGAATGCTGCAAGTTGACTGTTTTGTTTGAGGAGCACTTGCAAATGTGTTTAGGTGTGGTGCTTCAAAATGGGGGTTGTGACTCACTTGATTGAATGTTCCTCCATACAAAACAAATCCCTTCCTATAGAAAGCTAGATGATGTGGTGGGGAAGGGTCCAAGCCAAGCCTTCTGCCTGAGATGTCTTCTTTGCATACATAAGAACATAAGAAGTGCCATGCTAGTACAAACAGGGCAGCCCGTTTACTAACAGGGACTGGCCGGCGAGATCACATTACGCCAGTCCTTTTCCAGCTTCATTGGCTGCCGGTCCAGGTCCGGGCCTGATTCAAATTATTATTATTATTATTATTTATTTATTTATATAGCACCATCAATGTACATGGTGCTGTACAGAGTAAAACAGTAAATGGCAAGACTCTGCCGCATAGGCTTACAATCTAATAAGTGCTGGTATTGGCATTTAAAGCTCTAAACAGTTTGGGGCCAGGTTATTTGAAGGAAGGCCTCCTCCCACATGTACCTGCCCGGACCTTAAGATCATCTACAGGGGCCCTTCTCCGTGAGCCCCTGCCAAAGGAAGTGAGGCAGGTGGCTACTAGGAGGAGGGCTTTCTCTGCTGTGGCACCTCAGTTGTGGAATGAGCTCCCCAGAGAGGTCCGCCTGGCACCCACACTGTACTCCTTTCGTCGCCAGCTGGAAGACCTTTTTATTTTCTCAGTATTTTAACACTTAATTTTAACTTAAATTTAAAATTTACTGTTTTAACTCTGTATTTTAATTTTATATCAATTTTGCTACGTGGTTTTTATCCTGGTTGTGCTTTTTATACTGTATTTTGTATTTGTGCTTTTAACCTGTTGGTTGTTTATTGTGGTTTTAATTTTTGTGAACCGCCCAGAGAGCTTCGGCTATTGGGCAGTATAAAAATGTAATAAATAAATAAATAAATGCTGGTGCACACAGGCTTATTGCCTCGAATACTGGAGATAGCACACAACCATCAGGGCTAGTAGCCATTGATAGCCTTTGCCTCCAGGAATTTATCCAACCCCCTTTTAAAGCCATCCAAATGGGTGACCATCACTACATCTTGTGGTAGTGAGTTCCATAATTTAACTATGTGCTGCTAGAGCTATGTGTGAAGAAGTATTTCCTTTTATTTGTCCTGGATATCCCACCAGTTTCATGGGATGACCCCGGGTTCGAGTATTTTGAGAGAGGAAGAAAAATGTCTCCCTATCCACATTCTCCATACCATGCATAATTTTGTGCACCTCTATCATGTCTCCCTTTAGCCTCCTCTTCTCCAAGCTAAACAAACCCAGTTAATGTAACCTTCCTTCATAGTGGAGATGCTCCAGCCCCTTAATTATTTTAGTTGCCCTTTTCTGCACTTTTTCCAGCTTTGTGATATCCTTTTTTAGGTGTGGTGACCAGAACTGTACACAGTATTCTAAGTGTGGTTGCACCATAGGTTTGTATAAGGGCGGTACGATACTGGGCGTTTTATTCTCAATTCCTTTTCTTATAATGCCTAACATGGACTTTGCCTTCTTTACAGCGGCCACACACTGGGTAGACATTTTCATCGAGTTGTCCACCACAATCCCAAGGTCTCTTTCTTGTTCAGTCACCGCCAGCTCAGATCCCATTAGGTTATACTTAAAGTTGGGGTTTTTTGCCCCAAACTTGCTTACATTGAACTGCATCTGCCATTTGGATGCCCACTCTCCCAGCTTGAAGAGATCCCTTTGGAGCTCTTCACAATCCCTTTGTGTTTTAACAACCTTAAATAATTTGGTGTCATCAAACTTGGCCACTTCACTGCTCACACCTAATTCCAGATCATTTATGAACAAGTTGAAAAGAATTGGTCCCAATACCGATCTCTGTGGGACCCCACTATTTACTTCCCTCCATCAGGAGAATTGACCATTTATTCCTACTCTCTGCTTTGTGTTCATTAACCAGTTACTGATCCATAAGAGGACCTCACCTCTTATTCCATGTCTACTAAGTTTATTCAGGGGTCTTTGGTGGAGGACTTTATCCCAAAAGACTTTTGGAAATCCAAGTAAACAGTGTCCACCGGATCACCCTTGTCTACATGTTTGTTGACACTCTCAAAGAATTCTAGTAGATTAGTGAGACAGGACTTGCCTTTGTGGAAGCCATGTTGATTCTTCTTCAGCACAGGAATTGTTTTTTTCATAAGGGAGTATCTCACCTGCAGTCTGAAGTGAAACAACCTGGACAGGCTTATAACTTTTTAGGGTTAGCCAGATGCATAAGAGAATTGGGCTTCTGCACCTTTTAGTATTTGTATAGAAGAGGGTGTTTCAGCAGATGTAACCTTAAGTTTTTTTGCTTCTGTCCACCCTACACTTCAATGAGAACTAGGCCTCTTTGTTTCTAAGCATCAGGAAGGATCCATAAAAATCTGCCTTTTGATATATAATGAAGACTTTCAGCATATCTGGAGGACATGGTTGTCCCATTTTTATCATCACAACAACCTTATGAGCTAAATTAGGTAGGCTGAGAGAATGTGATTGGCCCAGGGTCACACAGTGAGCTTCTAGGTCTCCCGAATCCCTGATCCAAGTCCAATACTAGTCACTATATCACACTGGTACAGTTTTAGTTAAAACTGGTTTGGATAGTGGTTATAAAAAACAAAACAAAAACACCGTTTTTAACTAACAGTACTTCTGCTTTTATTTTTAGGTTGGGCTGCAGTTGGCACTTCTATATACCATGATTGCTGTTATAGATTATTAATTGTTATAAATAACTGAGAAAATGTGTGTGGTTGTATCTATCTGCTATTAGATAGATGGTTCTCATGGTAAAATAAAAGCAAACCATTGCATCTCCCAATATTTATATATGTTGAATGAAAATTTCAGGGTGTTTTTTTTAAAGCAATTTTGAAAATATGCGAGATGTAGCAATTAACCTACATGTACGTATATAATACTAGAAAATGGGCAACTTATTACATTCAAAGACAGGATCTGATAGGCTCAAATTGCTTAAAACATCAGTTATTGAAGATCTACCCTGGGGAATTTAAGAAACCATTTAACAGATGAAAGTACATTTTGAAAAGTTTGACCTTACAGGCAATCATAAAATGAATGCAAACAGTGCTTCTCCCCCTGAAATGTATAGAGCCCATCTGTGTCTAATCCAGTAATTACAGACTGAGTTCAATTACCTTTTCAAACTTGGAGCAGACTGGAGACTAAGCAGTGAATGTGCATGGGGTTTTGTCTAGACCTCAGTTGACCACAGTCTAAAACAGGAATTTATAACTAATTTTATTTTATTTTGTTCAGTTTGGTAGCTCTTAAAAGATTCATTTTACTACTTAGTTATCAGATTTTAAAAGCCTTTACTCATGAGCCCAGTGCATACAAATTACTGGACTTGTGTGTGATCACATATTTAAAAAACAAGTTAGTGAGAGAAAAAGTTCAGAGAAAGATTTAATTAGTTTAGCTCTTTTTCTAATTTTACATCTTTTGTGAGCAGCCAAGATCCCCTCTCAATTCTTCATGGTTTCTTAGGGTTATTTGCTAACACTGGCGTATAATGTGTATTGTATAGTGAATTACATTTTGAAAGAATTATTAACAATAATTTTCAAATGTGCCTTATTACAAACAACAGTGTCCCACTTCCAGCTCGTGTGTGTGTGTTGTCTTTGTGTGGATCGTGTACAGTGTGTTGGATCCCACGGGACAATAACCAAACGGGGGCACTTACTGCCCTGCTGGTCCCCTTCTGCTCTGCTGTTTCCCTCCCGAAAGCAGTGGGTTCTACCACTTACATAACAGAGTTAACGCTTCCTAGAGGAAGCCCCCAAACAAGGATCGGTATGGCAGACCATATCTATGCCATCTTGTGTTCTGTCATGGAAATAAATGGAGCCTAACTCCACCACTGAGGCTCCAGCACCATGGATAGTGTTGCAAACAATGTGGGCAGACCTGTGATTCCACATTTAAAGTTGCAAGCCAAGCAGTCATTGTACTATGTGCTATAGTTCTCAATTCGGACGTCTGCATGGCTAAGAAAATTTAACTATGGTTTGGTATGATCTTTCAGTTTATGACAAACCATAGTCTGTCATCAACTATGATGCCAAACCATAGTTCTAGTCATTGTCCCTTCCAAAGGCCACTGTACTTAAAGATGGGAGTGCAAACCAAACTAGAGTGCAAACCAAACTAGAAAGTATAGTTTGCTCTAAAGTATAGTTTGCCGCATTGTTTGGAATCTCAAACTAGGATTTGGTTCTAAACTCTGGTTAGTCCAAACCATCATTTGATATGCTCAAACTGATCTGAATTGAGTAATCAAGTTGTGCATTCTACTGTTACGGTTTTGTCTGTATTCATAGAATCATAGAATAGCAGAGTTGGAAGGGGCCTACAAGGCCATCGAGTCCAACCCCCTGCTCAATGCAGGAATCCACCCTAAAGCATCCCTGACAGATGGTTGTCCAGCTGCCTCTTGAATGCCTCTAGTGTGGGAGAGCCCACAACCTCCCTAGGTAGCTGATTCCACCGTCGCACTGCTCTAACAGTCAGGAAGTTTTTCCTGATGTCCAGCCGGAATCTGGCTTCCTTTAACTTGAGCCCGTTATTCCGTGTCCTGCACTCTGGGAGGATCGAGAAGAGATCCTGGCCCTCCTCTGTGTGACAACCTTTTAAGTATTTGAAGAGTGCTCTCATATCTCCCCTCAATCTTCTCTTCTCCAGGCTAAACATGCCCAGTTCTTTCAGTCTCTCTTCATAGGGCTTTGTTTCTAGACCTCTGATCATCATGGTTGATGATCCTAGTCATTAAACCCTAGCATTCTCTTAAGTAAAGGATTTGGTGTAGTGGGGGTAGAAATGGCCCTTGCTTCAAAACTGAAGAGATGGGCTCAAATTCCATTGTGAGTATGCTATAACATTTACATGACTAGATATATCATTGATCTGACTGAGTATATCATGTTTGGAGAAGGGAGGCAAGTTTTGCCTTCATATCAGACTTCCTCATTTCATAAAAAGGGATGGCTCCCATGGCTTTCTATGTGAAAAAGGAAGGGTGGATAAGAACTGCGAGGAACTGTGTAGTATACGTCTGTTTTGTAGTTAAGAGTACAATCAGGAGACACACTGAACTGTATTTCAGTGATATATATGATGTAGGTTGTAGCCACTTTATATAACTGGGATCTCTGTCCTCAGTGAGCCAGAAGACAGAAGTTGATTCCTCCAAATTGCATTTGAGAAGTAATGTCCCTGTTTGATACCTGCCTGTTGCTCTTAACTACTTAGTGTAGACATCAGTGAGACTCTACACTAGTAAATCTCTTCCTTCAGTGGTTCATTTTTTAACAGTTTTCCTCCCAGTTGAGGTTGCTTTACTGACCTTACTTTTTTCTTTTCTTTTTTACTTTTTCTTGATACTTGAGGCCAATAAGGAATGTTCTAAGCAGTATGGCATTTATTTCCAGTGCATGATCTGTGCCTTTCCAATTGGCACCCTTTTTAATAAAATTAGACTTTGCAGAAATTTTGCCTTTAAAAAAAAAGAAGAAGAAGAAGAGATTGGCTAAGTGGATATAATTAAGTTGTAAGAAGTGGCCCATCAACTAAAATCCTGTGGCTGCATACAAGAAGACGCTGTTCAATAAAAGGAGCTTCATTTACAGTAACAGTACTCTGATTTTCATTAAATAAATGGTATTTTCTGCTATTTTGTCTAAGCTGAAGATTAATTTCTATGGTTACGGGTGGATATAAATCTCTAGCTTGCTTTCCAAAAATACCATGTTTGTTCATAACAAGATTGACAGCCTCCTCCTAAAAGAAGCTATTACTTTAAATTTCCTCCTTTTAAATGCATACACTTAGTTGGGTTGTGACCCTAAAGGCATCATAAAAATGTTTTAAAAAATACTCTGAAATAAAATTACATGCAGTAAACATTAAATATGTATATAGGTGGGATTCATAGTTTAAGGCAAGGCAAGGAGAAAAATGACCGTCTGTCATTGTACCAAGACTTTAGCTGGGCATTCCTGTACTTACAGATCTGGCAGTCAGTCATACTTAATGCCAAGCAATGTTGGCATCTCATTTAAAAATATAGATAAATAGATATTGACTGATAAACAACACATTTCTTGTGACTTTTTTAAAAATATGTATGTGTCTCTACCTTGCTTCTTACTGAACAGAATGAAAATTACTCATAATTGTGCTTCTCTAAAGACACTGTGAAATATCAGTGTTCTCCATGTACATTTACCAGGTTAGAACGTTGTTCATGTATGGGACAGGAAGCCAGTTCATGCCACTGTGGCCCTGTTCGGCAGCTTTCGGTGCAGATTTGTGAGTTAATTAACCACACTCATGAGTTAAATAAGCCCAAGATAACTCATGGCTTGTTCTTGGGTTAACTTGGGGTTGTTTAACCTATGAACAATCCCACTTGCCTGGTTTCAGACGTCATGGAAACAACCTGTAAATGCCACATTCATGGAGACTGGAAGTGGCTTGCACCAAACAGGGCGTCTGTGTTTGTGTGTGTCAATCAATTATTTATTACAGTCACAGACCAGCAAAAAGTGTGTGTGTGTGTGTGTGTGTGCGCGCGCGCACATGCGTGCATGTGTATGTGTTTTCCATGTAGAAATCCTACAGTTTATTTCCTGATGTTATCAGTAAGACATGTTTCCCATGGTCAATGAAACCATCTGCATGTTTTGCTTTGTTGGTTTTGTTGATCCCGATTTTCCTCCAAGGAGCCCAAAACAGCATACATAATCCTCCTCATCTCCATTTTTTCCCCTGTGAGATAGGTTAGGTTGAGAGTCATTGATTCCCCCAAAGTTACCCAGCCTGATGAATCCTAGGCAGGATATTGCACTATGAACGCAGTATGTAAAAGGCAGGAGCCACACCAAGCAGAATATACCACTATGTGTGAATGGGCCCCAACAGTTGTCAGTGCACTTCAATACCTCTATAAAGCAGTAGTATGACAGCAGTATGCTTTCATAACGCTTTCATAGTGAAATATAGATTAGGGCCCAGTCCAACACTCTAGCCATTACACAAACTGGCTTTTTGGTGAGGATAGGGTTGTAAAGTGTGTTTTATTTTTAAGGGTATTCCTTATTTTAAAGAGTTTGTCTATATTAAAATATATTACTCTGTATGAACAACATTATTGCTATTATCCCAGAAGTTCACTACTTCATTGTATTCCAAGAAAAATAATAGTTCTGAAGCATGTCTCATTATATATATATATATATATACACACACACACACACACACACACACACACATATATATATATATATATATATATATATATATACATACACACACACACACACACACCTACCTACCTAGTCTGGAAACAAGATTTTGAATAAAATGGAAGTAACTTGAAATTGGAAGATATCCATACAAAAGTCATGAGCAGTAGCTAAAATGACAAATAAGTAATAATAGGATGCCATATTAAATATTGACTCTTTCAAGGAATGCTTTGTGAATGAGAATCTCTCATTCCCCAATTGTAGATGCTTATATAACCAAAATGGTCCAACCCTCACAAAAGACAGAGATATCAGGAGGCTTGGAAGAACACCGAAGTGTGCCCAAGTATCAAGTACCTTTTTAGGGGAAAGATCCAAAGGATCGGGGTGGGGGAACAGTCCAATGAAGACTTAGCGTGCTCAGTGTGCTTGGCATGCTGAGTGTTCAGATGGGGGAGTGTAATGGAAAACTGGAAAGGAGGAGGAATTAAATGGGGTATCCTGGAAGAAGGCATAGTTGATTGGCTGGAACACTGAGCAGAGATTGGCCAGATGCTGCGACATTTTGTTGCATGTCACAATTGTCTGTACATAGTGTGTGTGTGTGTGTGTGTGTGTGTGTGTGTGTGTGTGTGTGTGTGTGTGTGTGTGTGAGAGAGAGAGAGAGAGAGAGAGAGAGAGAGAGAGAGAGAGAGAGAGAGAGTGAGAGTGAGTAAAGGGGTTGAATACATGATATAAATGCCTAGCTATGTTTCTATAATTTATGTACAGACTATATTGCAGCGTTTTTTTACAGAAAGATCATAGAATCATAGAATAGTAGAGTTGGAAGGGGCCTATAAGGCCATCAAGTCCCACCCCCTGCTCAATGTAGGAATCCACCCTAAAGCATACCTGACAGATGGTTGTCCAGCTGCCTCTTGAATGTCTCTAGTGTGGGAGAGCCCACAACCTCCCTAGGTAACTGGTTCCATTGTCGTACTGCTCTAACAGTCAGGAAGTTTTTCCTGATGTCCAGCTGGAATCTGACTTCCTTTAACTTGAGCCCTTATTCCGTGTCCTGCACTCTGGGAGATTGGAGAAGAGATCCTGGCCCTCCTCTGTGTGACAACCTTTTAAGTATTTGAAGAGTGCTATCATGTCTCCCCTCAATCTTCTCTTATCCAGCCTAAACATGCCCAGTTCTTTCAGTCTCTCTTCATAGGGCTTTGCTTCCAGACCCCTGATCATCCTGGTTGCCCTCCTCTGAACACGCTCCAGCTTGTCTGCGTCCTTGAATTGTGGAGCCCAGAACTGAATGCAATACTCTAGATGTGGCCTAACCAGGGCTGAATAGAGAGGAACCAGTACCTCACGCAATTTGGAAACTATACTTCTATTAATGCAGCCCAAAATAGCATTTGCCTTTCTTGCAGCCATATCACACTATTTTTACAGTTTTGGCACCAAGTTTGGAGTAATGTATTCAGATTATGAAGTGCTAGACAACAATAGACACACCCTATATTAAAAGACTTTATTCAGTGCATACTGCAGAATTGTTACTCTTTTGTAGAAATCAATTGTAAGATTTTTTGTTATGAATCTCAGGGCCTGTTCAGAAGACACCTTAATAATCCCTGCTTGTTAAGGCTTTTGGTTAAGCAGCAGGGTTTAAGGTGTCTTGTGAAATGCATTTTGCTAAACCCTGCTCACTCACTATCCACAGTCGGACCGTCTTCAGCAGGGTTAGTGGCTCTAACCGTAGCTTAAAGTGTTGTGTGCAACAGCACGGCTTGTAGTTAGTGCTAACCCCAGAAAACCACAGTTTAGCTAACCACAGAGCCTGAAGTGTCGTCTGAACAGGCCCTCAGAAATGCTATCCTTGCAGCCTCATAAATGGGTTACGCATGGCAATATGCCTAAAACTCTAAACTATTGGGCTATCAGCCTCTAATCCTTTGCTTGGGAAAAGGAACTTGGAGGGAACTTATTTCCAAGTGAGTACATAAGATCAGGCTGCTCATAGTTTTATAAATCCTGATTTTTGTGAAGAACACATTTGTTTAAAGATGAGCTCTCTATTCTTCTGTGCAGTGTTGATCTCTTCCGTAATGAGTCATGTGTATGTGCAGAAGTAACTTGTAAAAAATGAATGTGGGCTCTGTGAAGGAGATGGCAGAAGAAAGTTTCATTAGTTGCCCTCATCTTTGTTGACTTAATAAGGATTTTAAACAAATGGAAAGGGAACAATTGAAGTAGGTGTATTGAGAGCAAAATGCAAAAATAGAGGAAATTACATAAAAGCACAAATAAATCTTAATGCAGTTACTGAGAATCATTGTGAAATGGGAGTTTTTAATTAGTTGAAGTAAAGGTCAATTTCATTAAACATATATTTTGACCAATTTGCTTTTGTTTCCCAGCTGAATCATTCCTTACAACTGTTGTGGCTTTTGTATTGGATTTTGTGAGGTTTTGGATAGTTGTGTGAAAATATAAATATTAAAGATTTTGTTGGAGTTGGGCAATAAAACAAGAAAAAAAATTGGGAAAGTTTATTAAAATCAGATGTTGTGTCCAATAGTAAAACGGAAAATGTGCACACTAGAAGAAATGTAAATGAAGCTAGCTTGCACAAGAGATCTTCTGTTTGGTAGTTTAACAAATAACCCTGATATATTGATGGGGCCTTCTTGCTTTTCAGTTCAGCATCATTTTGGTTTTAAATCTTCATCTTCCCTGTATGCATAAATATATTTGTGTGGAGAATGAACCTATTCCACATAAATCTATGGCCCACTTTGAATTCACCCAGAGTAGAGCCTTCATTGTGGTGGTTCCTTTTCTGTGGAACTCCCTGCCTCTGGAGGTGAGGTAGGCACCAGGGTTCACACGACACAACAACTAGTGGAGGATAATGGCTCCGATGTCAGTAGGGTGGTGAATCCGCTCTAGGTTTCATTCAGAACTCTAAAGGACCTGTCCAAGGTGCTGACTGGTTCTGTCTGATACTTCAAAGCCACCAGCCTCTACTGACAACAATCCATCATGGGCGGACAGCCAGCCATGGTTGGCTGTCATATCAGCCTAATTCAGAGGGCTTTCCAGGGGGACATTTATTTTTCGGCAACAAACCACGACAAGAACCTATGGTTTGTTGTAGTGTTATTTTCACCCACAATGGGTTGTCTTATCATCTGAACCCGGGAGAGTGATTTAATCATGGGTTGCGGGGCTACACAGCTGCTTCGCAAGAGCAGCAAAAAAAGCCCCTGCTGTCAGCTTTTCGTAATATCGCAACTGAGTGCTCTTCCAAAGTGCCAAAAGGCACTGGAGAAAGACCCTCACTTGTTCTCCAGCAGTATTTTATAATAATAATGATGGTGATGATGATGATGATGATGATGATGATGATGGGTACCTCAGAAATGTGCAATTGGAGGTGTTATTGCTGTTGTTGTTGTTGTTGTTATTTGTTGGTGTTCTGCAGGGCGCTCTTAGAGCTGTTCGGTATGTGTAGTCTTGCCTGGTCAATTTTCTGCATTGATCAAGGGTTGGACTCGATGGCCTTGTAGGCCCCTTCCAACTCTGCTATTCTATGATTCTATGATTCTTGCCTGTTTCAGCTGTCAAAGGGAGCAGTGAAGGGTAACATACAAGGAAGTTAAGAAGCGGAAGTTTCATAGAGGCTAATTTGTACATAGTTGTGAAGGATCAGGGGAGAAATAATATTAAGGGGAAGGAGGGACCTGGTAGTGCAATTCATAAGCCTCAAAAAAGGGGGGGGTTGAGGCAAAGGAGGACGTGCACCAAAAGGACGATACAATCCTTCTCAGTGTCCCCCACTTTTTCAACTGCTCCCCTAATTCCAATCCTCCAGAAACGGGAGATATTAACTTTCCAGAGCACTTACTGCCTTGGTTTCTGCAGTTCCCTGACAGTTTCTAATAAAAATGCTCGGGAATGTAATGCTAAGCTACTCCTGCTATCAAACATTCATATCTATCGATTTATGTATATAGGTAAGAAAATACTTGGTCTGCCTTGGGGGGGGGGGCAAACCATCAAGCATTTTTTCAGGTTCCTATTTCCAGTGATATAGGGTGGGATACAAATGTTTTAATAAATTGATTAATTAATGTGATTTGCATAGAATCCATGCTCAGTGGACTTGTAGAAATGCAGTTTGTTTGAAGATGTGGAAATGTCTCCATTACAAAGTTGACAACAGGCTCTTCTATTCAACTGTCTTGCTGCGCAAAGGAAAGTCTGTTATCACCCCTGCCCCAATCTGCACCATCCTCCTCCATCAAACTCCGCAAAAGCTGCTCTGGAGTTTGCTCAGAATTTCTGGAGCCAATTCTCAGGGGAAGAGACCTCTGCATGATTAGAAATCTCTTCTACTCACTGTGGGGTCTTTGGATCTGGGTTGAATCCAGATTCAGGAGCATTCAACTCGGCTGGCAGAACCAGATTCCATTGCTCCATCCTCCCCATGGCAGCTTCTGCAGTCCCATGAAAATGCTACATTCCCAGAAGGCGCTTCTGTCTGATTTCCAGAGATTTCTACCTTCCTCCCCGCTTAACAGTCTACCCCGATCAGCAAGGTCCCTTGACCCTCTATGTAGCATTTTGGGAGGGGCTGGAGGGGCTACTATGGGGAGAAGGGGACGACAAAGTTTGCTTTCAACTGCCCAGGTGCATGCACCTAAATGTGGGCCCAATGAAGTCAGACAAAATATTAAACAGCAGAATCAAATATCATCAAAAGCCATGCACCCCAAATTGTACAACTTCTGCAACCTATAGTAAATGTTGTTTCTAGCATTTGGGTGATCTTAAGACAATTAAAAGTAAGAGATGGTACTACAGTAGGATACACTCTTTTGAAAAATATTTGAGTCATACAAAATGTTCTAGCTTCCTTTTAATGATACTGTAGAAGATTATTATTATTATTATTATTAATAATAATAATAATAATAATAATAATAATAATAATAATTGCATTTGTATACCGCCCCATAGCCGAAGCTCTCTGGGCGGTTCACATAAAAACATTTTTATAGTAAATCTGCTTTCAGATCTCTGGAAGGAACATAATTTAAAGCTGGAAAACTGTACCCAATTGCAAAAAAGAAAAAAAAGGCTTTTTGAATGTTGTAACATTTTAACAGTGAACAGAGGAATTATGCTTTTTTCTCCCAGCTAGGGTTGCACCGTATTTCTTATTTGAAAGGGTGTACCTTGTTCCAGGATATTTCGGCCCTTTACAATAGAAATGTTGTATATTTATTAAACTTTCAATTTTTTATAGAATATCCATAACTCTAAATTCTCCTTTATTTTCATATTTTGAACTGATTTTGTTTTGACATCAGGTAGTGATAAAAGTAGAATGTTGAGGGAAATATGTCCTGTGCAAGTTAACTAAGATTTCAGTCTAGTTTTTCTGTCCAATTATGCAGACATGCAAATTGTAAGAGTTAAAATTATGTCAATTTTTAGTCATTCTCCCCAGCCAATGTGACTTTGGTGTTTGATGACTGGGTGGGGAGAAAGAAATATGGAAAAAGAACACAAGGATGAGCAATTAAGTCTTAAACCATGATTATGAGAATGTATGCGAGGAATGAGAAGCCCATCTCGTCGCAATCTATGCTCAGTAATCTGTATTTTTAAAATAAACTCATTCCTTTTCAATGGACTTTGGGTTTTTAAATCAGTTTGTCACCACAGAATGAAATAAATGCTTCCTGAGGGTGGTTTTTTTTTTTGCCTCATAACTCAGTCAACAAAAAGATAATCAGGTTATTTTATTTTAATTGAATTCATTTTCTGCTATGTAGTCTGATGACATTCTGTACTATCCATGCAGTGGATGGATTTATTTGTTTAGTTTTGTTACTTATCCCAAAGGCATTATGAGGCTTTCAACTTAAAATGTTGAAACTATATATTTTTAGTTTCTCTGCATCACATCTATTTCATCATTTAACTAATTAGATACACACACACACACACACACACACACACACACACACACACAGAGAGAGAGAGAGAGAGAGAGAGAGAGATGTAAGTAATCTATTTTTGTGTTTTGTTCCTATTTCTTCCTTGTACTTAAACTTTGGGTTTCATTTTTTGAGTTTGTTTGTTTGTTTGTTTGTTTTCTTCAAATGTTAAGAAAGTGGAATAACATTTGATAGAACAAATCTCTCCAAATAAAATGTTCAGACTCTGCCTGTTAATAATAGTAATACAGGCCACAATTATTTCCTACTTTTAAGCTCTGTTTGTTCCCCCATTTGTTGATGTAAACCAGAAGCTGAACAAGGCACCTCTTTTCATGAGATTAGAGGCCGGCCAGGCTGACTGTCTCCCGGCTTGTTGCCTTCCACACCCACCTACACCCTCCATAAAGGCACGGCCACCCCTATCTTCTGTTTAGATATTGCTTGCTATTTTGAGTTTCACATTACTGGAGAAATTGATCTGAGTGACCTATCTTAAGAACTTTAACATTTCAGTTGAAACTTAAACCAAATGTATACCCTCAAGAGGCAAATCACCTGAAAAAGCAGTCATTATGACATACTGTACTTTCTCTCTGCAGCCTTCATAGGATAGTGCTGGAAGTCGTCAGTTGCTTTAAAAGGTTGGTGACATAAATCTCATTTCTACTCCTACAAATGTTCAAGGCTTCTGGACCTGCTCCTCCAACTTTTCACAGCTGCTGTGTCTGAAAGCTTATAGAACGCATTTGATTCTATTTTATTTGGTTGTCAGATCCTGGAGTTATATATCTTGAAGTGGGATCATGAGTTTGGGAGTGAGGTGCTAATTGTGCATACACATGAACATTTGAGTTGTAACTCTTAAAATCCTCAGTGTAGAAATTATTATAGCTACTTAGACATTTTTCCTATAAGAATCAGATACAAACGCTGTAGTGCTATCAACAATTTTGCAGAATAACTCTGGCTGATTTCATTGGGATTTAGTTCAAGGAAAGATGCATGGGATGAGGCTGAAAGGCCTGCAATATCGTGTGAGAGACTTGTACCTATGCTAAAAATGTATTATTTTTCATAATTCAGATGGTTGTGCTCACAATTAGTTGGTATTTTTTTGCTTCTTATACAGTATTATTATGAAATAATTGTTCAAATTTGAAAAAAGATTAATCTTTTTGACTCCTTATTTTTAATTTTCACATGTTGATAGAATATATAATACTGATAGAATGGCTTTAAGAGGTCCGTTTTATTTTTAAGTTTGAGAGATGGCAGAGTTTATTTGCCTCTTTAATTTTCATTCCTTAGCATTTTTCCCACCTCACATTTAGATTTATCTGTCTAGATTTTAAAAACACCAAAATTTGCTAATGCACTAAACATTTTATCATTTGCATGAGATTAGAAGAAAATTGCTACATGGTTTTAAATTGCAATTTGTTATCAAAACCAGAATTGCAGCTTCTAAAATAAGTGGTTTACCAAGTGATGTAACTTGCTGTCCCTTTTTTACTCAGAAATAGTTAAACTGTTTAATTCTAAAATAGATGCTGTTTGATACCACAGACCCATTCCATTATTTTCCATGAGACTAACCTTCTTTGCCAGTCTGTAATTGAAAGAAATTGAATATTTAAATTCCACATTACACGGCAACATAATTTCCTGAAACCATAGGCTCTATGTGATGCATACAGACTTGACTATACAATATTTTTCAGAATTTGGATTTTGTGGCTGCAAATTATTCTTACCACAGAACTAACTCCTTATTCCCTTGTTGTGATCTTGACATCTGAAATGAAGAGCCACTGCGTCTTGTTTCTAAATTCTTTGTTTGCTTTTCAATAATCAAGAGTTTCTTGGCCATCATCTTCTTGTCAGTGAATTTAGAAAGGCAGTTGTAATTGCGATTGGTCAGGTGAGGATCCACCCTGTACCTGCCACCCAGTTTTGGCCAAGTGAGGGGACTGCAGAGAGGACAGAAGCAAGGGCCCCACTTTTATATTCACAGGTTGGCCAGGGCAACCCAGGTGGCCCTTACAAATCGTAATACTTCCAAGTCCACCTTGCAGCCTGATCTTAGTTCCAAAGGGATACTGCTTCTCGGTGGGTATGGATTGTGTTCATGTTTTGCCCTCCATAGAGCTAAGGCTGACAGCTATGCCATTTTATTGTTCTGAATAACTTCAACATACATCCCAAATTTGACATTTGAGGATAGGCTAAGAGATCTGAGGGGCTCCATGATCATTATGAATCTGGCTGGACACATTCTGTCCTCTGGCTGGACGGTGAGCAGTCTAGCAATAGGGATATCAAGTCTGATCTTTTTGTGGCTTTTTCAATTGCCAAAACCACTTGAATTGACATATTTGATCGGGGTGGGGTGGCAATAAAACACAATGTGGTTTAAATGGTAGATTCAGACATTCAAAACTTTATTTTGATTTTTTAAATTGAAATATTTGTAAATATTTTAAGACACAACTATATACACTTCCAGCATACTAGCCTAATATTGAAACCTTTGTTGCCATCTAGTGGATAATCCTGTTGTATTGCTGGCCAGTTTATAAAAGCTATCTTTCTCTAGGTTATCTGTGATGCCACTCCATTGGATAATAAGAATGATGTAAATAAATAAATAAATAATATTTATGTATTTATTATTATTTAATAGATTTATATACTGCTGACTTATCCAAAGATATCTTTATGTGGTTCACAAGAAAATTAAACACACTAAAATACATTATGGTATACAATAAAATACATAATAATACCTAAAACCAGGTCCCAAGTTGTTCAGGGCTTTATGTGTTAACAGCAAGACCTTGTATTATTATTATATTATTATTATTATTATTATTATTATTATTATTATTATTATTATTATTATTATTATTATTATTATTATGGCTTAGATATTGCCTTTAGGGGTGCTCCCTTCCTCCTTCTTGCTGTCCTATGAGGAGAGACTGAAAGAACTGTGCATGTTTAGGCTGGATAAGAGAAGATTGAGGGGAGACATGATAGCACTATTCAAATACTAGAAAGGTTGTTACAGAGGGGAGGGCCAGGATCTCTTCTTGATCCTACCAGAGTGCAGGGCATGGAATAATGGACTCAAGTTATAGGCAGCCAGATTCCAGTTAGACATCAGAAAAAACTTCCTGACTGTTAGAGCAATATGACAATGGAACCAATTCCCTGGGGAGGTTTTGAGCTCTCCCACACTAGAGGCCTTCAAGAGGAAGCTGGACAGCCATCTGTCAGGGATGCTTTAGGGTGGATTCCTGCATTGAGCAGGTGGTTGGACTTGATGGCCTTATAGGCCCCTTCCAACTCTACTATGATTCTATGATTCTTCTCTCAGTAGAAGGCGGCAGGCTCATGTAAATGACACACCGGGGATCCCGGGAGCAGGCAAGGATGACCCCGGGACAATCCCAGGATAAACCTTAGGTCTAGCTAAGGCCCAAGGCTCTTCTTCAGCCTCCACCTCCAGCCATATGCTCATGCCAGGCGTGTCTAAGCCAGCGCTGGCATTCCATCAAGCTACAGCTTTTGCAAGGGTGTAGCTGTGGGGCTGGGAGTGGGGGGAAAGGGCTTAGGGATCTTCCAGCCCCCTCCCTGAATTTTCAGCTATCTTAAAAAAAGAAGTTTCTAGCACTTTTTCTTGTGGAAATACAAGGGAATGTGTGCAGGCTGTGTTCTACCTCATTGCTTACTAAGACATAAACTTGTTCCCACCTTCCACTGTTGTTGTCAATAACTGCAAAGGCCCTTATTTTTTAACTGTATAAAACGTTATTTTATGAAGCATTAATGCAATTAAATCATATTAGCCTCTGGTCAGAGCTGTTGGACAGTGGAATCAACTGCCTTGGGAGGTAGGCAGACTCTCCATCGCTGGAAGTATACAAGCAAATCCGACAGTGATGGTTTAAACTGGATTCCAGCACCGTGCAGGGGGTTGGACTTGATGGCCTAAATGGACCCTTCTGACTGTATGTTTCTATATGGATTTAGTTTCTGTTTGTTCTGTATTTCCCTCCTCCCCCAGTTGTACCTTCAGGCCCATCCTTACCACAAAATGCATGGCTTTTGAGAGCAGGGTTTTTTTTACAAGAGAGGAGTGGTCAGAACCTGCTACATCTTTCCAGGTTACCCCTTTTTTAATGATAAATTGTGATTATTTCTTCTGGGTATATTTATTTATTTATTTATTACATTTCTATACCGCCCAATAGCCAGAGCTCTGTGGGCGGTTCACATGTATATGAGACAAGATGCAGGAGCTATACTAGAGTGACCAGATTTAAAAGAGGGCAGGGCACCTGCAGCTTTAACTGTTGAGATGAAGAAGGAATTTCACCAGGTTCCCCATATATACAAATGACACCTGCTGAAACTCCCTTTTCAATACTACTGTTAAAGATGCAGGGGCCCTGTCCTCCTTTTAATATGGTCATCCTACGATATACTGCATAGCTCTCAAAACACCTGCAGTTGGTCCTCCTTGTTTATAGTTGGATGGCTGGATGGCCTCAGCGGTTGGTCCAAGAGAATCTAACCCTAATATTAATATTTCTTTAGCTTCTGCCTGAATGCGTGTCTCTGACCTGGACTTTGCTTGACTCTTGCTGTATTGTGCCCTCAGGGGCTTGGGCTAAAATACTTGTTTGGCTCAGAACAGTCCTCCTTAAAAAAAACCATGTGTGAGGCTTACCTGTTTCAAATGACTGATTATCTAGTGAACCTCTTAAGGCTAATCAGTAAGAAAAAAATAAAGTTATCTCTCTTCTGCATCTCCAAAGTCTTTATTTTGTCCTTGAACAGTCTGTTCAACAATGAAATAGTCCCTCAAGGGGGGAAAATGTTCAAGGAGATAGTACATCACTTCAGTAGTACATTGCATCACTGAGTGTTTTATTTGTTCACTGAAGAAGTGGTATTCCTTTTTGGCAGGTATGGGGGATAGAGGAGCATTGGGTGCTGACATGTTCTATTAAAAGAGGTATAGAGGACTTTGGTATGTCTTAAAATAGAAATAGAGCAGGTTTGCCTAATTTTAATTACCTCACACTGGCTTTTAAGGGTCTAGTTTGCCAAGTGGTTGGATCTGACTGTTGCAGTTCTTCTCATGGTACTTTGAATATACATTCATGGCTTTCTGAGGCAAGAGAATGTCAAACCACTTCCAACATACTTCGTATGTCCATCCTCAGTCTAAGGATGGAATTCAACACCAACTCTGCACCCTGTTCTTTTTGTACCTCACTTCAGTGCTTCTGAATGGGTTGTATACAGAGCCTTAGGAAACTCTGACAAAGTGGTTCAACTGCACTGGTTCAACAGTCTTTCAACTGCATATAAACAATCCGCCCACAGAATTTATGATGATATGTTCAAACCTTTTGTGTCTTGGTGGCAGCTACAGTGTCCACCCTACCAAGGACAAATTCCAACATATACTGGAATTTTTGCAGGAGAGATTCCATAAAGGTTTCTGAGCACTCAAAAATACAAAATGTAGCCATAACAAGTATTCTGTTGAAAACAACCACAGGGAATTTCCATATATACTTTTCTTCTTTTTTAAGTTGTATGCATAAGACACTAATTTTACCCTCACAGGTTCATCTCTTGGAATTTTCTTTGAATATTTATGCATTTTCCTGTTTTCTCTGCCTTAAAATTGTCTTCTTCATTGCTGTTACTCCTCCCAAGAGGGTTTCCTACTTGAGTGCACTGTCATATCATCCTTGTGGAAAATACATAAATTGGCTGGAACTGTATTCTCATGTCCTGATTTGGGCTTTAATTAGTAATGAACCTTATTCCTTTATTTTTATTTAATTCTATTTATATCCTGCCCTTCACAAGAGTCCCAGGGCAGGTAACAATATTACAACTATAAAATACGGTACATCTAATAAAATCAGTAACAATCAGCAGAAAGAACCGCCCAGAGAGCTTCGGCTATTGGGCGGTATAAACATGTAATAAATAAATAAATAAATAAAATACATAACCGGTGATCCAGGCATATTCACTGAAAACTTGTAAGTATGATTGTTTGTTAACCTTATATATTCTGATCGTGTTAAGTATAAAATAAACCCAACTTCTCTTTTTGAGAAAAGTCCATGATTGTACTATTTTTAGACAGGATCCATGTTGGTAGGGTTTGAAAACACACACACACACACACACACACGTCCAAGATTAACAAAGGTTTACAAAGTCCAAGATTAATTCTTTGTTTCACTATTTGGAATTGATATAGTCTTCATTTTGTCTTTGCATCTGCCGAAAAAGGTCTGGCATACACTAGGGTGACCATATTTTGGAAACCAAAAAGGAGGACAAAATGGCTGCCCTCAGGAGGCGTGGCCACCCCAACATGTCCACCCTCAAGGCGGAGCCAACTCAACATGTCCGGCCCCCAAGGGGGTGTGGCCTCTGTCACATTTATTTATTTATTACATTTTTATACTGCCCAATAGCCGAAGCTCTCTGGGTGGTTCACAAAAAGTAAATGATAGCAACCAATGAGTGCCAAAGGCACACAACTACTATAATAATGTACTAAATACTAAAAAAAGAATTAACACTTATATAAAACTATTTCTTTATTTTTATAACATAATAAACAACCACAACAGTCATAGAACACATTAGAATAGTGGTTCCCAATTGGTGGTCTGCGTAACCCACCCAGGAGGTCCACCATGGCTTGGCATTTGAAATACAATTGTAGAAACATATAATCACAAAATCTCAACAATATTTTATCAATTGCCATAAACTTCTTTCAATAGGCTTTTAGCCTGTATTGCCACAAAAATTGAAACCATAAAAAACGTAATAAAACATCAAGACTAAAAACACAAATACAAAATACAATATAAAATACAATGCCTAATATGCAGTTTCAGAATTTAACATATTTTTATTTACTGTACAAATTCTAAGACTTTTCTTCCTGACGTGGCCTGGAATATTTTTCACCAGACCTTATTTTTCTTAAAAGGGGTGGAGTGTTTAACAGGAAACGGTAAAACTGCTTGCAAGTCCATTTCTTGTAATTATATTTAAGCTGTAAGAGTCCTTTCAGTGTCTCCACAGACAACTGGCTCCTTTCTTTCGTCCACTGTGTTTCCATCATCGAGAAGATACGTTCCACATTTGCATTGTGTGACGGAATTGCAAAAAAGAACTGTGCGATCTTCAGCAGTTCAGACTAGTAATCTGCAGTTTTTGAACTTTCAAAATATTTAGTCCACTTTTGATGTGCCATCAAGTCTTTGAAGTCAATGTCATCACACATACTTTCAAAATATTTTTTCAGATTTGCAAACTGATCAAAGCAACTGACATCATTGATGACCACTCCCCTCTCTGTCAAGTACTGCATGGTAGTCTCCACATCAGCCCATTTTGGTTCCTCAGTCAGGGCAATCCATTTGAATATTGAGAACTCTTCTAGGGGTCTCATCCACTTCTGGAGATAGTCAATGCACCTCTTGTACTGCTGATTTACTTGGGCACAGAATGAGTCACACCGTGCATCAAGTCCCTCCCTGCGACTTTTCCCCAGGAGTTCCCTAACTTTAAGAGACAAAAAATTGTTGGTCTCCCGTTCACGGAGGACGTACATGACAGAGTCCAAACATTTCAACACTTCCACCACGGAGTTGTTCTCACGCTCCAGCTCCTCGATGTATTTGTGGAACATGCTCAAGTGTGCGTGCATGTGCCAGAGGTAGATCTCGCTGAAGCTGTCTTCAAAGAACTTCTGGATCTCAGGAGGTGGATTGTCTAGAGAAAAAAAGAAGGACTTCAAGGCTGGAAACATCTGTAGTAGCCTTGTAATTGCAGGGAATAAGGATAGCCACCGTGTCCTGCAGTGGGAAAGCATCTGTCTATAGTCAATTTCCACAAAATTGCAATACTCCTTCAGACTCTCTGTTCTCACTGTGTAAATGTGGAAGTATTGGTATATATTAAAAATATTAGTCTCCACTTTCACATCTAGTTTCTGTGCCCCGTAATGTACACAATTGTTCAAAATGTGTGCTGAGCAACCCACACCAATCAAAGTGGTCTTCTGCAGCAGCCTTTTCAATTATTATTATTATTTATTTATTTATTTATATAGCACCATCAATGTACATGGTGCTGTACAGAGTAAAACAGTAAATAGCAAGACCCTGCCGCATAGGCTTAGTTTGCAAAGACGTTATTCCCTTGCTCAGCCCGCCGTAGTCCACCAAACATGGTATTGCAGTTGTCACCTGTGAAGGCAATGCACTTCTCCAACAAGCCCTTCTTCTCCAGAGTGCTCTTCACATAGTTTGCAATTGTATCTGCTGTCTCATTTGGTGTGTTTTTCAGTTCGATGAGCTTGGACTGCAACCCACCATTCTTCCAGTCAAAATACTGAACTAGAACTGGAAATATTTTCACCGCACCATGGTTGCTTGCATCCGTTGAGACTCCACAGTATGGAATGTTGTAGTCTTTCATTGCTTGCAGGGCATTTTCCACAGACTGTGGTGCAAGCACAAAGCTCACAATTGCTTCTGTCTTGGTGCAAGCACTTGCAAACTTCCGGGCTACTTCTGAGTCAGGGAATAGTGTCTTGAACAAGTCAGAGGTGCAGTCCATTGATCTAAAGGTGCTGTGATGCATCACAGTGTGGAAGGCCATTGTACCCTCCGATGCAGTGATCTCATCCTCGGTTTTGGTTCCTGGTTTCACAAAGAAATCAGTCACTTTGCAAGAAGATTTTTCTCCTCGAACAGCCGCCCTGTGCTTCGCTGAGTCCACATGGTTTTGCAAATCCAAAGCACCTTTATGTGCAACAGACACATAAGTGCCAGGCCTGCATATGGTGCACTCAGCCTCATTCTCATCACGACCCTTCTTGAAGTAGGTAAATTTGGCCCTCAGCTGTGGTGTGAACTTGCACTTCGTTTTCGGCATGATAATGTATTTATGCAGTGTTGTAAACCAGAATCTAAAAGACAAGACAGTAAGATATCACTGAGCATCTCTGAATCCTACAACAAATCTATTACTGTCGTGAAATGCAGGGAAAACGGATAGAACTACAACAACAACACTTCCCTTAACATAGATTTCAACTTTGAAAAACTGTATAACTACAATTCACAGGCAAGTTCCTTTTAAATGCAATCTCAAACACGTCACTTATTTCAGCTCACCCTAACAACCCTGCCACTACACAGTATAGCATAAGGGATTTAAAGCATCCATTTTTCAGAAGCAGGTAAGATTCAAGACGGAGCCTTATTAATATTTGAATCGCCATGCATTACCACAACACCAGCAAGAGACGGAGCCTTATTAATATTTGAATCGCCATGCATTACCACAACACCAGCAAGAGACGGAGCCTTATTAATATTTGAATCGCCATGCATTACCACAACACCAGCAAGAGACGGAGCCTTATTATAGCATCACCACCCATTATCAACAGCAAGAGAAGGAGCATTTTTAACATCAGCATCACCACCTGCCACAACACAGGCTCTGAACACCAGACCTCACATCTGCCACCACTTCTTATGGGGCGACACAGGCTCTGAAATCGACACCTAGCCGAGGCTACTCCCTGCTCAAGCCAAGCACCACCACTTGGTACGTCTGAGGCAAGGGATAAAGCCCACCTTCCTCCAAACTATGTGGAGAAAGGGGTTTAAAATGGAGAAGGATTATTAATATATGTAATAATGTGCTGTGAGTTATATCTGCTTAGGTGAATGATTGTCAGAGTGGGTGTAATATGTGTAAACTTAAGATGATAAATGCCAAACAGACACGTGGGATTTTTGTGGTAATTTTAAAACAAAACAATCAAAATTTATTTTTAAAAGTTCATAAGCTTTGTTTCAAATAACAACATTTAAAAACCTTTTTGGTACCTTCCATACAATCCTGTCACTCTCACATTCGCGCTTTCCTTTTTCTCACACAATCACTCTTGAACTTTATTATCAGTATTGATTAATATACTTCCACTGCGTGCACACCACACTCTAAAGACACCACTCACTACACTGACTCTCAAATTTCCCAGAACTTAAGTACCATAAATACAGAGAGCACTACAGACTCTAAGAGTACCTAACAAGTCTCCCTGAACAGTTTCCCTCAAAAGAACAAGAACAAGAACTCTCAATCCCCTCAGTCATTCCCTTATATATATCACTCCTCCCCCCTCCCAAGACATTCTAACTCCGCCCACTCAGGCCAACATTCTACAAACCAGAGACTTACAAACCGCAGACATACATTTGGAATTGACTTGTGGGGTGTAACGCCACACCACCCATTATTCATTTTTCAGGGACAAAACTTGCAAAATAGCCAGTTTTAAAGTGGCTGAAGCAATGAAGCCCCCTCTCTCAAGCTCTAGCCTCCCCCCCGCCTTTCCTAGCCCTGCGTCCCAGCCTCTCCCCCCTCCACCTCACCACCCCCATGCCAAATTAAGGAGGATGGTGGCCTTGCCTTGGTCTACCTTTTCCCACGTTGCAGAGCTGCCTCCTCCCTTCTCACCTCCTGTCCTGCTGCTGCCTGGTGCGTGGCTGGTCGATGCCCTCTGCCTTCCTTCCACTTCCGCTTGGCCTGTGCTGTCCTTTTCTTCCGGCCCACGCCTTGCCCTGCCACGTTGTCCTCGCGGCTTCGCTGTCCTGCCCACCTTGGTCCACCACCACGCTGCTTCCCCTCCCCCCCGCTGCTTCTTCTGCCCCCTTGCCTTGCCATTTGTCTTGGTGCCGGCCGCACAAGCGGCGGCGGCACTGACTTGTTCCCGCAGCTCTCCGCCTCTGCCGCTTGTGTCCTCTCCACCTCGCTTGGTCCAGCCGCCTCTTGGTTCGCCCGGCCGGCGCAACAGGCGCGTTTGTGTCTTCTTGGTGGCAGTGGCGGCGGCAGCGCCACAAGCGGCAGCACTTGCTCCACCAGCCAGCTTGCCGCGGCTTGAGCTCCTCACCGCCTCCGCCCGCCTCCACCTCGCTTGCCTTGCCAGGGCCTTGCCATTGTCGCGGCGGCACAAGCGGCGGCGGCGGCACTTGTTGCGGCGGCTCTCCGCCTCCGCCGCGGCTTGTGTCCCCTCTCCACCTCACTTCCGGCCGCCTCTTCTTGGTCCGCTGCGCCTGCGGCTGTGCTGCCTCCTCGCTGACCCGGCCGGCGCAGCTTCCAGGCGCGGGAATCACGTGAGTTCTCAGCTGCTAGCTGGGTCTCGCGAGAGTTCCCAGACCCAGCCAGCAGCCGACAACTCGCATGATTCTCGCAAGAGTTTGGGTTAAAATTAAAGATGGCCGCCGCCCGCCACCGGTGCACCCGAAAAAACAACTGCAGGCAAGTAAGGCAGCCGCGGCCAAGTCCCGGTGTTTCAGAGGCCCACTCCAGATCCTCCGGATCCTGCGTGTTCCCCAGAGGTTTCCGGAGTAATCCGGTGCCTATGGTCACCCTAGCATAAACATGATCTTTAGAGAACATGTACACACTTGAACAGGTCTGTGCTTTTTAGAGTCCATTCAGTACAGTTTAATTATTTATGGAAGAGAAAACAGGCTTCGGCAGTTTCTGTTTCTACACTGATCAGGTGTGTGCAATACTGAAAGCATATGGAAGTACGGAAACACCTACGACGCCCATCTTAGCCCATTTATCCCAGGAGGGCGGTGGCATCTTGGCTGCTACGTTCTTGGGCAGTTTGGGAGGAGCGTACAGGGCAGTTACCCCTGCCTTTGCAAGCCTTTGGTTCCATGCGGCTGCAGGTAGTTTGGATTAATTCTTTGGTGGTCTGGCAGTGGTTGATGGGAGTTGGTCTCCCTCACTGGAATTAATGGATCAGTTCAACCAAAGTGATCTTTGTAAAGAGCCCTAATTTTACTTTTCATGTCCAGCTATTATACCCCAGGCACATAGAAATGATATTCTTTGTCTATTTGTGATTAAACGTAATATTTCTCATTTTACTTTTTTATTTAGGTGAATAACATTGGGAAACTGAAAGATTTTCTTCTGCAGCACAGGAAAGATTATATTAATGCCTATAGGTAAGTGTTGCAATAGGAATATCAGGAATGGGCCAGGTTGGTGGTGGAGGAGCAAGAAACGGCATGCACAGATGAATGCCATATCACCTTTTAAAAAAAAGCTCTTATACCAAATTCCTAGTCTAATTATTAAATGTAATGTGTATATATATTTATGGAGTATTAAATTGGTTTCCCCTAGAACAGGAAACGGAAAGGCTATGCTAACAAAGAAAGTGGTGTTTGTTTTTTCTTTAAAAAGAGTTTTGCATTCTGTTTGTTGTGATGGCTTGAGATAGCTGCTGACACGTGGACTTGTTCCAGTGTACTAGGAAGTTGCTTTACCAGCTTTACTTAAATATTTTTGAAACTGCAAGAGCAGAGCCACCTTTGGGAATAAGCCCTGAGCAAGCTTGGGGAACAACCAGTCACGCCTCTCCTGCTGAGCAAGTTCTCCGCCCACCAGTTTTCCTTCACCTCCTGTAGCCTGTAGAGGAGTTGCCAGGCTCATGAGAAGTTCTTTGAACCTGAAAGTTACTTTAAGCAAAACCCAGTGAAAGAAAGGCTTATTAGGATCAGGGTAGGAAAACAGAAGGGGAATAGAAAATCGGACACCTAGCATAAAAGCAAATCAAAAGGTAACTTGCATTTAGGCAGGTCCTAAGTTCTGTCCCTCAAAAGCAGGGGGACAACGGCTTGAAATCTGAAGGGAAAAGTTGACAGATTCCATGGAAAAATATTCCCTTTGTGCTTGCAGAGTCCGTCTTAACTTATTTTGGGAATGTGTTGGATTGGTTAAAACTCACCACTAGGTGGCAGTATTCATCTGCTAAAAATTAATGGTGTTGATTTTGTGAGTAGAGTGAGTTGTGTAGGTTACAGCTGACGAAAGAAAATGAAAGACATCGATGCGAAATATTATTCCTTCAGTGCTTATGTTGAAATCAGGAATGAGAGGTAGACAATAGGACCTGAAGAACTTTTAGAAAAATTTAGCAAAATAGCTTATTGGAATTGTATTTGCGATTGTCCTGCTTTATTGTTTAAAAAGAAAACTGTTTCAAGTCCTCATGGTCACAGATAGGTTTGAAAATAGAATGGCAAAAATGGTTAAGGAACAGAAATGCAAGTATCGGTTTAGGCTTGGGAGGCTTGCGTTGAAATCCCTGGGTGAAGCTCACTGGGTGGCCTTAGGCATGCCACCGTCTTTCTGCATAAAATGCTTTGTTGGGTTGTGTAAAGATAAAATGAGGTAGCCAGTTTCAGATGCCTTGTGGTATTTGGAGTAAGGCGTGGTTACAAAAACGAAGGATTTGTTCTCTTCTTACTACTCAACCACCACCACCACCAAACGCAGTCTCTCTTAAAGCCCTCTTTGAATCCTTCTACAAAGCTTCCCCTAAACTTCACTTCTGTTCTGCATAATGCCTGTCAGGTCTCTCTTACCCCATGTCAGCCTTCCCCAATCTGATTTGGACTTCAACTCTCGTCAGCCCCAGCCAGCATGGCCAACATCCAGGAATGCTGGGATTTGTAGTCCAAATGGCATTAGGTTGGGGGAAGCCGTCCTACATAATTTCTACACTTTTGTCAAACCCTGTCTTCACTTTTGGCCTTTGGCCTGTGCTCATAGCCTAGATCAGCCTTTCCCAACGTAGGCTCCTGCAGATGTTATTTCCATCGTCCCCAACTAGCAGTGCCAATGTTCACAGATAATGGGAGTTGTAGTTCAAAAACATCCAGTGAAATTATCCTAGGGAAAAGCTGAGCTTGTAGCCTATTAGGTCAATAAGGTGGTCATTGCACAAATATGGTATAATCATTTCCCAATGTAAAAAAATCCTGTCCTCTTCTCCCATATGGTAAATGAAAAGTAACACATTTAGTAATGCTAAAGAGCAAGTTATAATTAAATATTTTTGGACTGCTATTTTGCACTTTTATTTGGGTTGGTGTGGTAAATTTATAAGCTAGACAAAAGGGGAGCATTTGGAAATAAATAAAAGATCTCATGAATGACAGAGCCTGGAAAAACATCTTTGGTTTTGAGTGGGAAATGATATTTGAAGTGGTGCTGAGGTAGGTCAAAAAAATCCTAAAACTTTTAATACTGAGATTTACTACATAAAGCTTTTCTTTTAAAAATATATAGAATTGAATAATATGCTGACTATTCTTCCCAGCCATGTCATGTCTGAATATGTGCGAATGACAGACTCTGAACGAGACCAGATTGACCAAGATGCCCAGATATTTATGAGAACATGTGCTGAGGCAATTCAGCAACTGAGAACAGAAGGTAAATGGATTTAAATAATATGCAAGTTGAGCCATAAGTTTAAAGAGTTATCTGAGAAGTATAAATTTGTATTTTTGCATTGCTGCTGTTTTTATCTTGGTTGTGCTTTTATATTGTATTTTATATTATGTTTTTATACTGTTGTTTTATACTTGAATTGTCTTAATTTTGTAAACCGCCCAGAGAGCTTCGGCTATTGGGCGGTATAGAAATGCAATAAATAAATAAATAAAGTTTGGTATCTTTTCATTTTAGCCCACAAGGACATCCATTCCCCACAAGTGAAGCAGCATAGAGAAGCTGTCTTGGATTTTGTTGGAGACTATTTAAAAAGTATTGTCTTTTCTTGAAATGTTGGTATTTCTGTTTATATTGTATTGCCAGAATTATTTCTGTTCTTCTTTGTTCCATTGCTGGATCAACTCGATATCAGAATCGGAGGACCTTAATGTAAGGATTTTAAGGCACCTTGAGCATCAATGAACACAAGTCTTCTGGGACTTAAAGCGGAAAAATTATAGAGCAGCTTTTAAACTGACTTTAGAAGGAAAACAAGCAGGAGCTGAGTATCATTCAGTTTTAAACAATTCATCAGCATATTCTGTATCCTCAAGTTAGCTCTCTGGGAATACTGAGACCATGAAAAGCTTTACAATATTGTTGAAACATTGCACTTGGTAGACATTTGTAGAGGGAGAAAAGCCCTCTACATCAGCAGCCACACTGTTTCTGTTTTACTCCAGTATTAAAAAATAATATTAATACCAAATTCTTGATAATATTTAGCCTGCCTTCTCTATATTAATTAAGGTTTGAGGTTGACATACAGCTAATAATGCACAGACATTTGTTTCTCCATAGTTTAATTGTCAGTATGTCCTTTCTTTGCCTGTATTAGGCTACTAAGCACTTTGCTTCTATTATTACCTGGAGTATTCATTTGATTGTGTTGTATGAAACTCTTAGACTCTAATTCTTATACTACTCATTGAGCATCCAGTGAAATTACAGTTCCACTTATTTCTTTAAGTCGAGGATGTGGAACCTCTAGTCTACTAACCTAATCCTGCCCGTGGAAGTTTGCACATTCAGCCTGCGAGGAGGCAGAGTTTGGGGTAATTTCCCCTGGAAGAGTCTCTACTGACTTTTGTCTGAGGCAAAAGATTTCTAGTTCATACTTCTATATGGTTTCCTAAATGTACTGGTAACTAGTTAAGAATTAGAAAGCAAGAATAAATGTAGACTTCCATAATGATAAGAAGTAAATAATTGGGTCTTACAAGGATCTGTATTGGCACCAGCACTGTTTTAATATATTTATATATAATTTAGAGTCAAGAGTGAAGAGTGAACAGTGCAGAAGCCAAGTTTGCAAATGATATCAACTTACATAGGATTTTGAAACATTAAGCACAGCGAAATGAGCCCTGGGTAAATACCCAACAGAATAAATAATACTTCAACATAAGTGTAAAATGTGCAGAGGGACAAAAAAACCACTTTCCTGCTGAATGACAGTTAAATGAATAGTAACCACATAGCAAAGAGATTTCAAAATATCACATCATGCTCAGAAGTGAAAAAAGGTATTTTTATGCTTGGAAGTATAACCTCTGGTTATCACTGACATCATATCCATCTTATGAACTTTCGAGGTGTGCGTGGGTGATGGAGTCAGAATTCTGGATTAAATCCAATCCAGCAGGACATTTTTGTGATCATGTATTCTGTTTTTTCCCCCTCTTGTTTCCATGGCTTTCTATATATTTAACAGGAGTTTGTAAGCTGTATTCAGAACAAAGAGCAATTCGTGTCAAACGAGTAGTTGATAAGAAAAGATTGTAAGTAATATTCCTTTTAAATCAAAGAATTGGATCTTGTTTGAAATTCTAATAGAAATTATTTATTTATTTATTTATTTATTATTGCATTTTATACCACCCAATAGCCAAAGCTCTCTGGGCGGTTCACAAAAATTGAATCTGTGTGCAAGCTAATTGTCACTGAATTCATACACACACACACACACACACACACGTTAGCTGAGCCTGTCTTTAGGTGTTGCTACCTTATGGGCCACTTCGCATGTCATGGCAAGGCACCATGTTATGCTGAGGTGTGCACTGTTCACCATTTTTTAATATGTGAGCCACAGCAGATGCACACTGTGACTTCTCATGTCATGTGAACTTGGGTGGCAGGGATTATGTGAGGGTTAAACAACCTTCGCATAACCCTAAAACAGAATATAGGTTATGCAGCTCTGGATGCATAAAAGCAACTAAGACAATATAGATACCTCCTCCTTGGTCTTGTCAGTTGCCTTGTGATGTAACATCTCTAGTGGGCAAAAAAAATCCTCTGTGGGAGGAGAGAGATGAGGTAGAGCCAGATAGTTCCATACAACCTACCAGGATTATGGATAAAAGTGAGGTATAGCTACAAGTGATCACCAGTATGTTTGCACTTGACTGACTTTTTTGTTCTTTTAGATTCAGACTTGAGCCTGAGCAGAGCAATAAATCCAAAGCAACGTCTCCTCTTGAAAGAGCTGGCCAGACAACCTCTGAAGAATCTGAGGAAAAACTCATTTATGAAGGCAACAGAGGTGATATTTCATTCTTGTACCATCCTCCACTTTTTAAGTTTTTGGGTGTATGTGTTCCAAATTGATAACTTCCTATTCATTCATTCATTCGTTCGTTTAGGAAACATAATTTCAGTTGGTTTCATCACTACTGCAATGTATTCTATAAAAGTGGAATTTTGACATATGCAAAGATTAAAATGTTTTATCCTCAAGGTTGGTGGATCCAAAAGATTTTCAGGATGCTTGCGTGGAATTTTCAGCCCATGTGGCAAGCCTTCCTGTCAATGCCCTGGTTAATTTTTAGAAGAAAGAATTGACACATAGATACTCCTAGTACCCTCCCACTCCATAGACTCAAAGTAGATCGTGGTTGTTCTGAAGAGCTGCTGGAGGTGAAGTAGTTGGGACAGTAGCTTTACGTGCAGGTGGCTGAAAATTCAGAATAAATCTGACCATACACACCATTGTTTAAGAAATATTCAAAGTACGAATTGGAAAGTTGACTTCAAACTGCTTTTTGCTCTTGCTTATTGAAATCATGATTTAAATCACCTTGATTCACATCAGTCCACCCTGCTGAGATATGACCTGCTTATGGTCTACTAACTTCCTTTATGGATTTCTCTCTCTCTTAGCTCATTCTCTGCCCTCCTCAGAGACTGCCACTTTTTTTCATTCCTACTTTATTAACTCCTCCCCCAGCCAAACTTTCTCCTCAAACAGAGAGTGCAAACTGGAGTGATTAGCTTTTAGGGGAGGGGCAAAATCACATCCCCCTGAGAAATCAGATGCAGTGGGCAGGTTCAGCAAGGTGCCGGAGGACCATCTCTTTACTTTCTCCCATCTCAGTGATGATAGTCATTAATTCCTATAAGAATATGTCAAAGTAGTGCACATGAGCATAAGAGGAACCATGCTGGATCAGACCAAAGGTCCATCTAGTCCCACATTCTGTTCACACAATGGCCAGCTAGCTGTCAAGAGGAACCCACAAGCAGGACATGAGTGCAACAGCACCCTTCTGCCCATGTTCCCCAGCAATCGGAGTACATAAGCATACTGAATCTGATACTGGAAGTAGCCATTGACTAGTAGCCTTCTCCTCCAGGAATTTGTCTAACTCCCTTTTAAAGCCATCCAACCCGGTGCCCCTCTTGTGGCAGCAAATCCCATAGTTTAACTATGCGCTGTGTGAAGAAGTCCTTCCTTTGATCTTTCCTGAATCTCCCACCACTCAGCTTCATGGAATGACTCCGGGTTCTACTATTTTGAGAGAGGAAGAAAAATGTCTCCCTATCCACTTTTTTCACATGTCTCCCCTTATTCGCCTTTTTTCCAAGGTAAACAATCCTAGCTAATTAACTATTCCTCATAGGGGAATTCCAGCCCCTTGATCATTGTAGTTGCCCTCTTCTGCAACATGGAGACAGGGTGACATGGGCTTGTCCAACCCCAACCCTACCTCTCGTGGGCTGGGTGGGGGAGAAAGCCCTACATACACAGTGATGCCTTGTCTCTCCTTTGGAGCTTCTGCAACATACGGACCCATGCTTGGAGGTAGATTAGTTACAAAAAAACAATTTTAGTCCTCCAAATAATTGAAAACAGAATTACTTCCTTTCTTTGGAACAGAACTTAGGTGATGGTCTGGTTTCTACGAAAAATAGTACATCCATTATTTTCTGAACTTCATTTCCTCTGTCTTCCATGTAGGAGAAAGCCTGCTTTAACAGCGGAAGCTGTGTTGGAACTAAGGGCAACTACTTGTATGGTCTCTCCCTCCCTCCCTTCCTCTTTCTCATTCTATATTTGTCCTGGTTGTATTTGCCTAGCAATGAGAGCAGTGGATGTACATGTCACATGTCATTAGTACTGGCAGTAGTTAAAAGTAATTGGTTCCTATGGGATAATAAAGGGGACACTTACTGTTTATTATTAGTTTTATAAGCTGACTAGTCTATGAAAATGTTCTTAATTTGCATGCTTTATACAGGTTCCAGAATTCAGCTATTCATAGCACAGAATTTGGATTATCTTGTCATAAACTTTTGGTGGTGTTGTTTTTAATGAAATGTAAACTGAACCAACATCACAAGCTAAAATAAATTGGGATGAAAGCCCACATAATAAAAAGAGATCTGCCTTCACAACTGACATTGACAAACGTACCTGCTGACAAATTGAATGCTGGCTCAGCCACCTGTTTTCCCCTTCCCTTCCTGCCACCCCACCCCACCCATTTATTTATTTATTTATTACATTTCTATACCGCCCAATAGCCGGAGCTCTCACCCATGCTTCAGGTAGGATGTCTGCTCCCCACCCCCCACCCCCCACGGGCCACACATACATTTATCTAGTCCCTCTTCACCTTATTAATACTTCTTTGGCTTTCAGGTCAGCCCCATGTAAGGATTTTGTTAAATTCATTGTGGGCCTTGCCAGACCTACCACATAATCCGGTGGGAAGTAGGGGCGACGGCACGCTACAGCTAGCGTGCGCTGTCACCCTTTTCAAGACGTAACACGTGACGGGGCAAGGGAAAGCCCCGTCGCATCCGGCATTTTTTTTCACTTAAAGGGCCATGTGCACAGGAGCGCACCGCTGAAAAAGGTAGTTTTTTTTAAAAAAAAAAAATAAAGGGTCCCCTGCTCCCCCCCCCACAATGCCTGATGCTCCCTCCTGCCCACTCGCTCGCCTGTCCTCCCCCCGTCCACCAGGCCCTGTCCCCATCCACAAGGCCTCTCCCCGTCCTTCTTCCCCTCCATCCGCCATGCCCATCCCTGCTTGCCATGCCCGCTCGTCATGCCTGTCCCCGTCCATCATGCCCGTCCCCACTCGCCATGCTCACCCCCTGCCCGTTCGTCATGCCCGTCCCCGCTCGCCATGCCCGCCCCCTGCCCGCTCGTCATGTCTGATGCCCCCTCCGCACCCCTGTCCGTGATTTCCCCCCCCCCCAGCCCGATGGGCACAGCGCTCCTATGGAGTGCTGTGCCCAGTCCGTGGCTTCTCCCGGCTACTCGCAAGTAAGAGAGCAGCCGGAAAAAGCCACAGACCCTGCTAGACCTTCCGCAGCCCCGGCCTCAGGCCGGGGCTGCGGAAAAGCCAGGCCATAAGCGGATCCGCTTATCCCTGTTCAAGCGAGGACTTAGCCCGGCCTGACCCTGGGATCCCCTGTGTGTCACCTGGATGCACAGGAGGGAGACCGGGCCTCACACCAGGCTAACACCTCGTCTAGCAACGGCCTGTGTCTGTGTTTGGCGGATTGTCAGGCATTTTGTTCCACTGTGTGCTCATTGATGGAGTCTGATGCCCCCACCCCCCGGATATACGAGAATTTAGTTCCGTTTGCCAATGTGCATTTGTGCTAATGCACACATGGCAAATTCCTCCAAAGAGAGAGAGAGAGAGAGAGAGAAAGAAAGAAAGAAAGAAAGAAAGAAAGAAAGAAAGAAAGGATCCGTACATCCACAGAATCTGTGTGACTCAGACAAAACTGGTGCAGAAGCCTGGAAATCCAGGCTCATTTGAATCCATTGTGGGTTTCTCCATCATTGCTGACCCCATGTATATAGATGGCTTCTGTAAATTTGTAGAACAGGTTTTCTCCCCCAAAAGTTTACCCTGGAAAGAAGGAATCTAGCTTGAGTGGAGTGCCATAGCGTGCCTTTTCTACAGGTCCTAGAGTTCAGCCTTTGTTTGAATAAGGAAGTGAACAGTAATATCAGCCGTTATGCCTAGATACACAGGGGAGCATCTTTATAATCCCTCATCCAGAATTGTTTTTAAACAGAAGCACTCTGAACAGTCTCCCGAGAGAGGCCAGCATCTGATTTATACAGCAACGTTGCCAGTCTCATTGAAAACACTCACTGGCAAGGACATAAACAAGTGCTCAGTGAATCAGTAAAACTGTTACCCAAGTATCTTGAAGAAATAACTTTCAGAATTAATAGCAAGATTAAAATATAGAATAAAATGAAGTAGATCAGTAGATGCTTTGAAATTTAAGCAAGATATCCCAGCAGGTGGCACAGTGAAATGAATTTGGGCCTTAACTGGTGTTACTTTTTGCCAGTGTTGCCACTGGTTTCAGAAGCTTTAAAGTTGAGTTTATCTTAAAATCTTTCCTACAAACATATATGCACTTCCTTAAGATACATAGGAATATATGTGTTCCTACCTCCAAATAGGAGCTAATGCACAGACTAGTGGGTAGACTCTTCAAATACTTAAAAGGTTGTCACACAGAGGAGGGCCAGGATCTCTTCTCGATCATCCCAGAGTGCAGGACATAGAATAACGGGGTGAAGTTACAGGAAGTCAGATTCCGGCTGGACATCAGGAAAAACTTCCTGACTGTTAGAGCAGTACGACAATGGAACCAGTTACCTAGGGAGGTTGAGGGCTCTCCCACACTAGAGGCCTTCAAGAGGCAGCTGGACAACCATCTGTCAGGTATGCTGTAGGGTGGATTCCTGCATTGAGCAGGGGGTTGGACTCGATGGCCTTTTAGGCCCCTTCCAACTCTACTATTCTATGATTCTATGATTCTATAAGCATGCCTTTGGCTTGAGCCCTTTTGTCAGGAAGCTGCTTGCAGAATAGGGAAGGGAGTAGAGTAGGGTGGGTGTGAAAGCTACATCATTAAACCGATCCTTCATTTAAAAGATTAATGTTTACACAGTTTTAAACCAACCTATTATGCTGTTCCCGGTGATCCTGAGAGCCACACGTGCTGCGTTTGCACAAACTTCTCACTTATGCAAATAATGTTCCTCATTGAAGTTCCCCAACAGAACCCTGAGTTGATATTCATGTTAGTTGCTTATTTGCAGCACAGAAAGGGCATCTTTTGGCCTAAGTGACTAATGCTTACTCATCTAATTGAAAGCCTGTAGATGCAGGTATCTACCCTCAGATAATATTTCTAGGTTTCCATCAAAAGGGGGAAGTGTGGCAGGAGACATTAATTTTAAGTCCCTTAATTTTAGGGAAACAGAGCTATGAACAAGTTCTTGCTTAACTAAGAATGGGTATTAAATGGTTCTGGCAAGTTTGGGCTTGCTGTGAAGGCTAATTTATTTTTTCTTTACCTTTACAGATAAGAATGTGATAGATGAACATGCTAATTTTGGACTTTGGGGTGATGGCAAAGGAGAAGATGAGCTTTCACCTGAAGAAATCCAAATGGTAAATTTTATTTCTTACCTGTTACTTGATGTTTTACCTGGCTAATCCTATCCGCAGCTATTGAATATAGAATAAGCACAATGCATGCGCAGGGTCCTGTGCTTTTCTGCTAAGTGGCTTGGTAACAAATGTATTTTGTCCATGGCTTTTCCATTTGCTTTCCAAATTCTTACTGTCAGTAACTGCTTAGCATTTTTAATCATAATTTTAAAAAGTAGATTGTTGTGGAGCCATGATATTAGCGGGCAAGTATGTTCCAGCAATCGTGCTACTCTTCAAGAAGTTATATCTCTCTTGTGAATTGTTATTTCAATTCACAAACAGAAAAAGCTGTTTTACCATAGAGAAATATAAAGGAACCTATACAAGTAGGATGTTCTGATTCTAATTTTGCCTTTTGTGAGCTACATTATTCTTAGGCACAGTCCATTTCTTAATATATTATGCATTTTGAGGGGGGGAGTAATGAGCATTGATAGAATGAATAATATAATTATTTGTGTATCAAATAGGATAGTATTAAAGTTGTCTTTCACAATGGTGTGAGGGGGGATGTGGGGGTTGTGTCTTACACACATGTGTGTAACTACCTGAGGCCTCTTTTGAATATAGTGCAACATAAGAATATTTATAAGGGGTCTACTGATAGAAAGATAAATTAAGGGGAGAAACCTTTTGAGGCCTTTTCATGTCATACCAAAATAAACCCTGCATATTTTTGGATTTTTTTAAAAAAATGTGTAAAGGTCATCTTTTAGAAAACCTTTATTCATACCTTTAATAAAACTAGGAGGATCAAGAATTTGGCAGGTGGTTTTTCTACCATCATGCTGTTTCCCTGACCCAGCGGAATATGTGTTTGCAGTGACAGGTTTCTGCATGAGCATCCCTTTGCCATATGCAGATCCAGAAGCACAATAGTTTGCTGCTTGAGCAGGCCTGCTAGTTAAATACATGCAGACCTTCCTGATGCAGGATCGGGTACCACGCACACAAGAGCCCATCAGAATAGAATCAGATGCAGATGAGGGTTCTCATCTATTGATGACCTGGCCAACATTGCCATCAATGCAGTTTGATGCAGAAGCACCTTCCCATTGCCCTGTTATTTATGTAGGGAAGGCCTGTGGTTTGGTTGTAGACCATATGCTTTGCTGTGCAGACTCTCCCATTTCCAATCTTTGGGATCTGCTGTTAAAATAGAAATATAAGGGCAACAGGGTTGGGTAAGACCTTGGAGAACCACTGCCAGTCAGAGTAGAGAACAGCAGGATAAACTGGCCATTGATGGCAGAGTTTTTGTCCTAAAGTGGATTAGATTCCAATAGGTGTCATATACAGGCAAATCAACAGAAATTAATTTTAAGCTACACACCAAGTTTAGGGGTGGGGGGAATATTGTGCATCACTTACTTTTGCAGTTCCAACACAATTCTGTTGCATCAGAAGGAGTCATGTTCTATTTTGCATTGGACATAGAGTTTTAGAATTATGCACTTTCAGAGTAACTCAACTAAACAGCACTAGCCCAAAAAGAACTCATTGTTGCTTTGTCTTGTCACTGGGAAAAGAAAAGGAAAAATGTTTTTGAGTCTTACATAGCAAAGCATGCACAGATGATCTTATATAAAGAACCAAGGGTTGCTGCTAGAGTATCAGACTTCGATCATTAAGCTCATGAAAAACCTGAGCTCTTTGAAGGTGGCATAAAAATGTGATAAATATTATGAGATTAAAATAAAGGACTCCTGCTTGCACTATTGTTAAGAACACTTTGAGAATCCTCCTTTTTGTTTTAACAACTTCCTGTAAATCTCTTCAGATCTTTAAACCTCATGTTGTTATCTTTCTCCTTCCCCCCGCCCCTCCCCCGCCCAGTTTGAGCAGGAAAACCAACGCCTTGTCGGTGAAATGAACAGCCTGTTTGATGAAGTGAGGTACAATTTCTTCTTACTTGCTGGTCCTTCATATGTGGCTGCTCCAGGTTCCATAGTTTACGGCCTGTTCCACTTGCTTTATATAGAAATAATCTCAGAATTTTATGTGCTTATGGACATTTTCCTATTTGCAGCACTTCTCTGTTTGCTAGTTCATTGCTAATGACAACAATGCAATTCTTCAGTCTGTCAGGAATGTATCATATTGTATGTACTTCAGTCTATACAAATGAAGAATGCTTGTACTTATTTAGTGTGACTTTTTGTTGCTTTTTTAGACAAATTGAAGGAAAGGTGGTTGAAATATCTAGACTTCAAGAGATATTTACAGAAAAAGTCTTACAACAGGTAAAAACCACAATTTGGCCCTTCTACTCTTGCCTTTTCCATTATGTCATAGTGCCCTCTTGAGCAAAGGCAAAATGTATCTCGGTAATTGAGGAAAAAGAAGCAGACAAGTAAGATTTAGATGGGATAAAACATGATGATTTGCCTGGGGACTTGGACTAGACTGCAGGCAAAGCGGGCCCTGGGCATAGCCTAGTTCCAGGGCATTGGAAGAGGGGGAGGGAGGGAGGGAGTAAAAACTGCCCAGACTTTTCTTCCTCTGTGTTGCCGAGGTATAACCCTGTGCCTGGGACATTGTGGGTTAAATCAAAATGGTGGCCAGGCCAGGCAATGGCAGTGGCAGCAAAACAAGACAAAACTGGAAGGGAGAAAAAGCCTGCTGTACGGCCACTGCTAACAGTAAAGCTCCCACAAAACATTCAGACACACACGTGCTGGATGTTGTAAATGGGGGCAAATTTTGCCTTCTTTCGCCCCACTCCATTCAATTTGAAAGTTGCTGACCATGGGTCAAACTGCAAGTTACGCATAAGTGTGTATATGAGGCTTATCTTGTTTCCACCACCACCACCATTTGCTTCCTGAAATCCCCTCCACTTATGTTCAAAGGGGTTCAAATGGATGCTTCCCCTTTTTTTTTAAGCATCCTCCCCTCCCTGTGCACAGTGGTCCAGATCTGAACTGGGGGCACATGCACTTCTCTAGAGTTTTAGAAATGCCTCAGCTACACTCTGTGCAATTAATGTAATATATACTTTGACCCTAAAGTTTAAATTAAAAGGGTGCTCACTCAAAGCTTAATACCATGTGGTTTTCCATTGTTATTAGGAGACTTGAATGCCACATCCTTGTGGTGAGGCATCTTTGAAGCATCCTTTAGATCAAGGGTAGGCTATGGGATGCAGCCTTTTTTGAGGCCTCCCAAGCTAACGCTGCCAAACTGCTGCCAAATTTCAGCGGCGGCGTGGTGGTGGTAGCAAAAGGACCACATATTTACTTTAAAATAAGCCTCATGGGGACCGCACACCTTGTTCTAATGCAAATTCACACTCCCTCTGGAGCTTCTAGGAGCATGATTGGCAATTAAAACAAGGTGTATGCTGTCCGTGCACATTGTTTTAAAGGGAAAATGCAGCCTTTTTACCACCGTTGAATTACTGCTGAATTTTGACAGGATTTCTGTTGTGGAGGGATGAGAAATTGGCCCAGAACCGTCTGAAGTTGACCAGTCATTTTACAGGCTGTTGGACTTTACAGCTGGAATCTTGCCATGTACTTCAAGTGACTTCATATGATGGACTTGAATGTTTGTGAAAAACCCAAAGGCCATGGGTGAGGGCATAGGTATTCCTGCCTCCAAAAGCAACCACTCCACCTTACCTTACCCTCTCCCCTCCCTAGCGATACCTGGGGGGACATTCCACAGGTGTTGAAGTGCTGCATTATCCGTTTCCACACCCCTGCGTCCCTTTGTTGCCTGCCAATTGCAGAGGTGGAGAAAATCATCACACAATGATGCCATGTCCAGATGTTACTGAGGAAGAAAACGAGGTGGGCCGCTGTTTATGGTGGCAGCTAGGCTTGTCCTGTTGTTTTGCCAGTAGCAAAATAGGCTAATAAAAAAAGAAAAAAGAAGACGGTATCTTCAAAGCACAGTCCTTTCATCTACTGGGATCCCCTGGATCTTATCATGATAACATCAGAAAAGATCAGCAGCGAATGTGACTCCATAATGGGCTAGCTCGTAGGAACTCTCTGGCTATGGTGTGGCTTCAGAGGCAGCCTATGGTCCTGCTTCTGAGGCCTCCCTCAGAGATCTGTATACACCTAGTGGACTCTTCCTTACCCCCCATGGGACAAAGAACTAGCTTCAACCATTGATAGGCAGACGAGCCAGATGGCGGTAGCAAACTACGCCCAACCTTGGGGGCCCTGTTTCCCAGGCAGACAGCTGAAGCTAGAATCTGGGATAATGTGTACGATTGAAGAGGCGTAACACAGAAGGCCCACTAAGCCTGGATAAAGAATCCAGGCACAGATGTAAGCTAGGCTTTCAGGTACGTTGGATTGTGGAAGAGAACAAATGTGATGCACCACTAGCTCCTTGGTATACAACGGTTTTTCACATTTCCACTACAAACTATATGTCTCTCTTAATGCCTAATTCTGGCCAGTCACTTAAACTGAGAGAAGACTTATTTCTTTCATGTTTTATTTTTTTAAAAAACCATTCATTTTGTTTCTGTAATTTAACAATGTACTGTTTTTCACTGCTTCCAGCACCTCCTGAAAACAACTCTCTTCCAGGAAGCCTTCCTCAACTGACCAGACACTGTTTTTATTGGTCCTTTGTTTTATATTGAAAATTTAAATTTGCTGTTTTTAATCTACTTTCTTTTTACTGTTTTATTCCTACGTGCAGCACTCCAGAATCTATTTTAGATACAGAATGGTATATAAATATTATAAATATTTTTTTAAAAATTTAAAAAGTATGTTAATTTATTTAACAGGAAGCTGATATTGACAACATCCACCAGATAGTTGTGGGTGCAACGGAGAACATCAAGGAAGGCAATGAAGACATAAGAGAGGTAATCTCCCTAATGAATGTCTTGCTTTGTATCGAATACTTCTTGACCAAAGTATGACAGGCCCCACCTTAGCAGCCTGCTGATAATGTAGCCAACCAAAAAAGAGATCTTGGGGTTGTGGTGGACAGCTTGATTGAAATGTCAGCCCAGTGTGCAGCAGTTGTAAAGAAGGCAAACTCCATGTTAGGCATTATTAGGAAAGGAATTGAGAATAAAACTACCTTTATACAAATCTATGGTGTGACCACATTTAGAATATTGTGTGCAGTTTTGGTCACCACACCTAAAAAAATATATCAGATATTGTAGTTCTTTAAAAGTGCAGAAAACGGCAACTAAAATGATCAAACGCCTGGAGCATCTCCGCTTTATGGGAAGCGTTGCTTGGGTTCATGAATAATGTTAATAACATTTATTTGATAAATAATAAATTTCTCTGCAACTTATTCATCTTTACATTGTTGCTGTTTTTAGTTCGGCTGAGTTAGCAAATTGTTTTGTTAGAATAAATGGGAAATTGTGTTAATAAGAACTGTATTTTAAATTAGAGCTTTGTGATAAACCACATTTTTTGTTTTCCCTGAAATGCCTATGCTTTCCATCTTTCCTTGGCTGGAGCAGCTGTCTAAACTTCAAAAACAATCAGGACACACCCTTTCTACTAGTGAAAAAAGATGCAAACCTAAAAATATGTTTTCAAAATATACCCGGCATTGCCCAGATATCTAAATAACACATAGTAGGGAAGCGGATCTCAGTGGACGCAAGGAACTGTTGTATGAATGTGCTCTGAAGTTATTATTGTGAAAAAAAGGAAGGCAGCCAGAACACAGAATACTTTATTGGCATAATTTACTATATAATATCTACATTTAACAGGTTTCAGCAGAGAGCCAATGAGAGTCACCAGTGGTCAAGGCCACTGGTGACTTGGGCCTTTTATCTAAAATACTTGTGCTCCGAAGACACACCATGGCACTTTCTTATTTTTATTTTTTTAGTTAAATGAACTCGTGTATAAATTAACCATCTGCACGACAGTAAGTGCATATATAAGGAATCATAGAATCATAGAAGAGTAGAGTTGGAAGGGGCCTATAAGACCATCGAGTCCAACCCCCTGTGTGAAGTCACATAGAATGATACAGCCACTGATTAAGATCCAAACGGCATGTGACTTGAATTGTGCTTAAACAGCATGCTTAAGATTGACCATCTCTCTTTCTTTACAAAAAGCAGCTGTGGGGACCCAATTGTGATCAGGGCTGTAGCACCCACCCATCCATGCTGTTTTCCTGGTTCAAATTTCCCCAGAACTGCTATTTGACCCAGATAGAGTTATTAACAGCAAACAGCACATGCCGGTACTACATGCCGGTACTACACGGGTGCCCACGTCCTCTGAGAGGCGCTTCCCTCCTCTCATTGCCGATGCTGCTCTTCGATAGGGGATTGAGGAGGAGTATTGCGAAGGAGGGGAGGTAAGCAGCTGTCAGTGAACGCGCCCAACTCCAGCCAAGTCCTGCCAGGACTGCTTCGGCCTGCACTTCTTGCCCACCAAGTGCTCCACCAGGAGCCTGTACTGAAGGGTCAGGGCCAGCCCACCTACTTGCCCCCCTTCATTGAGCCTATTTCTGGGCATGTGCCCAGAATTTCCCCCCTCCCTCCCTCTTGAGGATGAAGCCTGCGTGTGCACTTCCCCCAGTTTCTGAGAAAACAGCGATATCAGGACGGGGGGCCTTTGAGCATGTCCAGAGTTCAGCCTCTCAAAGACACACTGTTGTATCCAGTTATGAGTTTAAAACCACACATGGCAGGTGGGAGGAGGCACCACAAATGGATGCAGCCCATTTATGTGGGTTGTTTCCTTTTATGTGGAACTGGGTTGATGTTCGAGACGGACCTGAGAAATCACAATGGCCGCCAAAGGCTGGTAAGTCTGGCCTTCCGCCCAAGGCATGCTGGGAGTTGTAGGCATAAACCTAGGTTTTCATTATAATGGCTACTAGACATGATGGCTAAGTACAACCTTCAGTATCATGTATACAAGTTGCTGGGGAACATGGACATGATGGTGCTGTTGCACTCGTGTTCTGCTTGCAGGTTTCCTGAGGGCAGCTGGCTGGCTCCTGTGTGAACAGAGTGCTGGACTAGATGGACCTTGGTCTGATCCAGCATCAGGGCTCTTCTTATGTTCTTATGTTGAAAGTACATTGACATCATTGTTGGTTGTATCTTCTGCGCAAATGTACACCCAGTCTTGATCTACTGAGACACACAGATCACAGACTTTATTTCCTAGTAAAAGATAGCTATGGTCCACTTCTTGTGAAGCCAATCTAAAAGGGAAAAATCAAATCTCAGCCCTGGACAAGTAATGACAATGCTGCCTTTTAGGCCTTATTAGCAAAGGTTTATCCCGGATCGTGTAAATGACACACAGGATATCCCGGGAGCAGGCAAGGATGACCCCGGGAAGGGCGGCAGACCACATCCCACCATCAGCCACTTGTCCACAGCTCTCTGATGCTGCATTAAACATTTGCTGCAGTGGTAAAAGTGGCAATGGTGCTTCATAGCTAGCAGGCTGTCTGGCCAGCCTGCCAGCCAGCTGTGGAATGCCATTGCCACTTTTATTGCTGCAGCAAATACTGTTTAAATTTAAATAGCTTTTGCTGCTCTAGGGCAGAAGGCTGGCAGCACTCCTATGTAGGTCCCCAGAGTGCTTCCTCAGAGCAAAGCATTGTGAGTGAGGTGGCCCTGGAGAGTCCCTGCGGTGTCATCATATTGCGATAGCAACAAATTCTGTTAAAAGTTGAACCAGTCTTTGGTGCCTCCATCACACCAAAACAACAATGGTACAGGCCCGCTCCAGGACCACTGCCACCACCCCACCTCCCTCTGAGGAAGGCCCCCTTCCGTAAAGTGCAGTAACTCTAATTAAATTATGGTTTGTTTTTAACTGTGTATATTTATTGTTTTATACTGTATGTTTTTATCTGTACGCTGTCTTTTATCTTAGTGATAAAGGGCAGGATATAAATATTTTAAATAAATAACCCACAACGAGCGTTTGTGTCATGCCAACTGGCCAAATGTGTGTTGGTGTTCTCTATCATTACCCCCAAATTTCTGGGTCAACGATTCAGCTAAATGTGGGGATTCCCAAGTGCAGTGGTGCAGTTCAACCTTTCTCCCCCCCAGCCTTAGTGTGTTCTGCTCAAATCATGTGATTCATGTGTGTGGCTGGACCCAAAGACCTAACTTTAGCCATTTCTACATAAAGTATTTGGGACCAAAACTATAAAAAGATCTTCCCTGTTCTTGAACTAGATATTGCAATCCAAGCCAGCTTAGGGAAACAATAATGTGAATGCTTTTTCTACAGGCAATCAAGAATAATGCTGGATTTCGTGTGTGGATCCTCTTCTTCCTTGTGATGTGCTCCTTTTCTTTGTTATTCTTGGACTGGTACGGTAGCTAACCTTGGCCTATTCACTACATGTATCACCTTGACTGAAGCCTGCTGAAGCCACCTGGACCAATATTGGCTGAAGATGTTTTCTTTGCAAAGGTCTATTGTAGTTCATGCATTTGCCATGGTGGAAATGTCTTGATCATCAGACACATGTATTTCTGTACATTCTTCTGACAAATGTTCTGGTCACATTCATTTTGTTATTACGACTCAGGAACAGGCTGCAACAAGAAAAACCTTTAGATAGCTGATAGAAATGGAGCAAGCGGCAGAAGATCCACAATAAAAATGTAACGCTCGTTATTGCAATATGAAGCCATCGTGAAGTTAGGTTTAACTTCACGATGTTTAACAAAGGAAACTGTTGTAGTCCATGAACAGAAATTGCTTTTCAGCCATCTCTCCAATATCAGCTTTAATCCCATGGTCTCCCACTAAATAAAAATTACGTTGTACATATGGGTTGCTGGTTGTAGTTCTATACCATTACTCAGTGCACCTCTCTGAAATTCATAGCAAGTACTAGCACCTCTAGTAATAAGCACTGTGCAAAATTTACTTGTGGCAGTATGACAATTGTTTTATACAGACCATCTATCTAATATGAGTTGCTGAAATATTGCCAAATATAGCAAAAATAAGCCAAATATAGCACATTTTTGTCCCAACCAGTATACTCTTGCTTAAACTAGTGGCCTAAATAAATCTGCTGATTCAAGGGATACAGAGCAAGTTCCAGATTGCATTATATTAGAAAGGAACAGTTTGACTATTTAGAATGAGATTATTCACAGTTGGTATTTCAGTTTACATCAGAGGTGCTTTCTTGTTCATTCTTTAAAAAATACCACTATAAAAAAATAAGAAATTGAAATTCTTCCATCATGGCCATATAGAATAATCATCATTGGAAATGAACCTTGAAAAATTGGAAGACGTTCTGTTGCAAATGCAGTCACTGGAATCCTTCATTTTTTATTTATACTAAATGTAATATACATGTGTGTAAACATACTGAGTTTGAGAGATATGATCATACTTTATTTTACACAGTGAAAATGTCAAAAGTTACATGTGAATTTACATTCAATAGAGTACTGACTACTAGAAAATACAAACATGGTATAGTTTAATATGTTTATATGGGATCGAACTCTTTAAATGCAAAAGAAATATTTGGCACATAATTTATTGCTTTTATGCAATTCCACACAGCAGTGATGACATACTAAAAATTATTTTACAACACATAACTATGCTCAGTATTAAAAAATTTCTATATGGAAAAGCAGTTGGCATTTTCTAAACAGACTGTGATGTATTGGAAGGAGACATAACCCAAAAGTGGAACCGGCCATGTTTGTTCTACTATAGATGTAGGGACATTTTTTATTATTGCAAAGCGTGTTTCTACAAAAGTAATGAAACTTTTGACATGTCCACTGGGAAATTGCACGTTCAGAACATGAACAAAATGCAAGCTGTAGTTAGCTAAATGCTTTAGTCCAGCAACGCTGGGCAAGTCAACTCCAAATTTTGAGTGAGTGTTGTTCTATTGCAGTGCTTTTCAACCCGTGGTGCTTCTCTACCATCTGACATCCTGTGAAGTGCCACGAGTTGAGAAGCACGGCTTGGCATAGCACAGCCACACAGCACTGGAGAAGTGGGTAACAGTCCAGGCCCAACTGTAAGCCACAATTCAGAGTTCTCCTGTTTTCAGTCCAGACAGGCTGCAAGCCCCTGTTGCTTTTGCTGCAGCTTGACCACCAATGCTCACCCCACTTTTTTCAACTATAAAATTGATGAAATGTATTCTGAATGATTTTTAAATAATAAACATAATAGTTTAGGAGTTTGTCAACACAAGGAACGTGCACCTATAGTTCTAGACTTGTCTACAATAGCCTCCGTCCCTCCCCCTCAGTTTACCTCAAGAAGGCAACACGTCTCTGATTTCTGTGCCCCCCCTCACCCTGCCTGCCCGCCCTACATGCCATTGGAACTGCAGTGGGATGGGGACATTTAATGCATTTTCTCCCTTTCACCAGTTCTATAGATGTTTATGTGAATGCCCCACTGCGTTCAGTGGAATCGATTTCCTGGTAAATATGCTTAGGATTGCAGCTTTCATATTTAAAGGTTAGAAAATGCCAAAGGGTGCTGCTAACAAAAAACCATTTTGCAACATATAAAAAGGGAAATGTTTTAATGTTGTACAAAAAGAGAAAATTCTCACAAAATTACTCCTCCTTTCCTTGTTGCACAAATTATGTTGCGTGCTACATCTACAATGAAAGGTTTTCCGACTATTTATTCCATAGGGCTCCACTACTCATCAGAATATTTTTCCGCCTTACATTCTTACACACTCACTAAACATAATTATCCATCATTAATACGTACATCTCTGTAGTGTCTATTTTGTGTTTTGGTGCAAGTCCATATACAGGATTCTCTAGGCATAGTGGAAACGCAGTGAAATGTTCACAGCCATAACAAAACAACAATCAAGCATGCCTTGTTGCAAATAACTTAATTAACTTTAACATATCTGGAATAGTGAACCGTAACAGGCCAAGTTTATTTCTTGGTACTCATTTTGGAGTAGCAAGCCAATTTTAGATAGAGCTCATAGCTAATCAGCCTAATTTCTAATGATGACTATGAACACTCAGATTGCAAAACTGAATTTAAAACAAACAAAACACCAGTACAGATAAGATAGTAAAATGCTCGCATGTAAAAAAAAACAACCCTGAATAGCTCAATGAAAAATTTAATTTGCAAGAATGTACTTAAGTTCATTTTATTACAAGAGAAAATGGTGCTAAAGCTCTAAAGCAATGTTGATATACACTTGGCCATTAATGGTCTACATTTTCGTATTTTTCCTTTATGCAAAGCAGTTTTCAGCAACCCAAAGCAATTACATCATAAATATGAGTAACCTCTAAATTATCCATAACAATGAGACGTTCCATGAAAGCCCTCTTGATACATTCCAATCAACAAGGTCAATCATTCTAAGCTAATTTCTGCGCTGCTTCAGTCTCCTGCTCAGAAAGTTTCTCTTCTGAAAGCACGGTCATCCATGGAGATACAGATCGTGTGATGGTCTGTTTGGCCAGGTTGTAGTGATTTATGACCGTGTAAAATTTCCCTCTAGCGCTAGAGTCTTGTTCAGAGTAGTAGTTCTCTAGTCCAGCTGGAATGCACTGATTGTTCTGAAAAACAACCCACCATTTAAATGTATTTAAAATATTTTGAGACTACTTTTTGTTGTTGTTTTAAAAAAATCCACTGCAGATAACAAAAATAAAACTTTATCACATAAAGAAGTAAAACAAACTTAAATGAACAAAAATGATTTTAAAATCTTAAACTTATTGCAGTAATCCAAACAAAAGATTACCAGAGCTATCCAGAGAGAAGGATTGCTGCTGCTGCCACTGCTGCCGTCGCCACCACCACCGCTCTTCCCTCTGGACTTTCTGCCTGGCAGGCTGCCACTCCCTGCAGCACCAGCCCCCCAGTTACTAAGCCAGCTGCTTGGACAATTTCCACCGCCCCCCCTCCCTTCTTGGGAGGGATATATAAGCTAGCTGGCTGGCTGAGGGGGCCTAGGAGAACCATCACCTGCAGGGGAGGGATGTTCTTGTGGTTTAAAATTTTTGTATAGTGTTTTTAAGTGTTTTTATCCTATGTAAACAGCTCAGGGAGCTTTGGCTATGGGGCAGTACATAAATGTAAATAATAATAATAATAATAATAATAATAATAATAATAATAATAATAATAATAGATGGAGGGCCACTCCCGGCATGAACCTACCCATACGTTACACTGATTGTCTAAGGCGAGAGCTTTGGACTAAATGTCTAAATGTAGTCTTTGCCCCACGGTGGCTGCGAATTGGTGCTGCACTGGTTATATGATGCAGCCGCCAATTCACTCCCACTCTGAGGCGAAGAGATGAAGAGGCACAGTAGAAAAGCTGGGGACATACCCCAACTTTTCCTGCCAGAACGAGGTCATCATGAAATCAGGTGAGGGGGCAGGCTCAGTGAGCCGAATGGCCGCTGGAAAGTCCACACTGCCTCCTGCGTAGGGATTACCCAATGACACCCTGCAGCTACAAAAGCGTTTTCCCCCCTAAAGGCGGAGGCAACCTGATGCTGTCACGGCAGCAGCCCCCAGGTGCCTCCTCTGAGGGAGGTTTGGAAGGTGGCAACAAGGGAAAGGGCCTTCTCAGTGGCTGCCCCCCAATTATGGATTAAGACCTTCCCGGCAGCATATGATAGGTTTTTAACCAGGATATGTATGGTTGTGCATATATGTGGACATGTCTGCTCTGTTTATATGTTTGTAGCTAAACTGTTTCTATTTTATGCACAATACTGTACTTTTAAGATTGTAAACAGCCCAGAGAGCTTTGGAATTTGGGTGGTAGAGAAATGTAATAAATGAAATGACTTCAGAGGAAGAAAAATATCCAGTCAGGCTCTCCATGTCTTTCATAATTTTATAAGCCTTTAGCATTTATCCATTATTGTTTTCCTTATTATTAAGCCCACTGACAGAAAGCACATCAGGATATAATTGGGTTAAATCCAATGTCAGTCCTACTTAGAGTAGACCCATTGAATGAATGGGATCTAAGATAGTTAAATTTAATAATAATAATTTTATCTATTAACCACCTCTCCCTCTGGATCGAGGTGGGAATCAACATTGAATACAATATAATACATAAAACTAGTTAAAAGAGCATATAAAACCGATACAATATTAAAATAACAATCAAATCTTTTGATTGTTAAAATAACAATCATGTCTTAAAATTCTTAGGTTTAAAAATCATCTGGGCAGGCCTGCCGGAAGAGACTAGTCTTTATGGCTGTCTTAAACTCAGAGAGCGTATTAAGCTGTCGAATCTCTCCCAGCAGGCCGTTCCACAGTCTTGGGAGCGGCAAAAGAAAAGGTCCTCTGGGTAACAGTTGTCAACCAAGTTGTGGCTGACTAGAGTAAACCCTTCCCAGAGGACCTGAGTATGCAGGGCGAACTGTATAGGAGAAGGCGATCCCGCAGGTAACCTGGACCCAAACCATGCAGGGCTTTAAATGTAATAACCAACACTTTATACTTTGCCCAGAAACTAATTGGCAGCCAGTGAAGTGATTTTAAGGTTGGTGTAATGTGGTCACCCCTAGGTGCACAAGTGACCAACCTGGCTGCCATATTTTCAACTAGTCGAAGTTTCCGGACTAGGCACGAAGGTAGCCCTACGTAGAGCGCATTGCAGAAGTTGAGCCTCAAAGTTACCATCTTTAAGTCTTTCAACTCTAGGAAGGCATTCCTGGCTGTCACATCTATCTGGGCTGTCATTTGGCACGATGGATCCAGAAGTACCCCCAAGCTGTGAACGCAGTGTTTCAGGGGGAGTGTAACCCCTTCCAGAACTGGTTGACACACTTCCAAACCCAGAACAGTAAGTACCTCCGTCTTGTCTGGATTCAGCTTCAGTTTGTTTTTCCTCATCCAGCCCATTGCCGCCTCCAAGCATTCATTCAGAGGAGACACACTATCCTTAGCTGACACTGTTGTCGAAGGCATAGAGAAATATATTTGAGTGTCATCAGCACACTGATAGCACCCCGCCCCATGCCTCCGGATGATCTCTCCCAGCGGTTTCATGTAGATATTGAACAGCATTGGGGATAGGATGGCGCCTTGTGGTATGCCATACAACAGCTCCTTTGAGGAGCAGCTATCCCCAAGCAGCACCATATGGAACCTCCCCGAAAGATAGGACCGGAACCGCACAGTGCTCCTGATTCTCAATCCCCTCAGGCGTTCCAGAAGGATGCCATGGTAGATGGTATCGAAAACCACGGAGAGATCCAGAAATACCAGCAGAGAGACTCTGCCCTGTCAATACTCAGGCATAGATCATCCACTAAGGTGACGATCGCGGTTTCAACTCTGTATCCTGCTCTGAAGCCAGTTTGAAATGAGTCTAGAAAATCTGTATCATGCAAGGCTGCTTGAAATTGGAAGGCAACTGCCCTCTTGATCACCTTGCCCCAAAACAGAAGATTTGATACTGGTCCGTAATGATTAAGGTCCAGGGAGGGCTTTTTTTAGAAGCGACTGTACTAAAAATAGGACTAAAATTAGATTTAACCCTTTGTCTTTAAAACTCACTCTTTCACGCACACATAAAGAATCTGTATACTATACCTTGAAAATGAAACCTTCTGGACAGGTATGGTCATACTTGTAAACCTTGTAGACTACCAGAAATACAATGCATGTAAGGAACGCAAGGGCAAAAAGGACCAAAACGGTTACCTGCCAACAAACCAAAAGAAGACTGGTTACTTGCGAACAGATCAATTTTCTATTAATTATACAGTACTTAAAAAAATAACAGCTTGAGAAAAACAAGTGGATTATACTTCAGCCCCAGTTCAGAAATTTACCAGGTTGTCACACCAATTCATGTAATGAAGGAGCAGATTGACCCTTCCACGCTGTGCTTCTAAAGTGAAGATATACTATGAAGTCCTATTTGTGGGATCGCCCAATTCATGAAATCCTTCCTCCTCAAAACGAAGAGTGGGCTCTGTGAAGTGGCACTCGCTGCCTACAGGCTTCTGCATGCACTACCTGCATCACACATGATGTGAAATACATCGGAGAGGGGGGAGGCTTGCCACCTTGTGCCTGGAGGCCTTGACATAGTGCGTCAACTGAACCGATGAGCAACAGAAGGTAACTATCATTAAGGGCTCTCCCTGAGACCAATTCTGGTCACACGAGGCCAGTTTTTCCACTTCTTGTTTTACCTCTTCAGCCTTTATTTAGCCTATAGTGCACTTAATAATGTCTAACTTGCATCTAACAGTTGAGTTAATGTAATCTAGCATTTGTACTGGTCAAATGTTTTATGAAAACAACTATGGTGGATTAATATCAGTACTTGTGCCAAAGTGGTCTCTAGGGCTACTTGAAATTCTAGCTTTGTTCAATCCCAATGAAGACCACCTTGAGCTTGTGCATTTCCTTCCATTCCTTCTAGAACCCTAGGATGGAATAGATGCACACTTTCTGCTCCTCTCAGCAAAGAGTTGGTTCCTTTACGTGAGCAATGTGGGGGTGGAACTAGCTCTTTACTGCCTAGTTAAATAGGAATCTCTTGTTAGGTGAATTTCATCCACTTCTCAGCAACAGAAAAACATAATCTTGTACAGAGTCAAGTCCATAAATGATACTGACTGCTAGTTAATGGCACTCATCTGTGTTCCATTTGTCCCGGAGTACCCTAGTGAAGCTTAACCAAGATGGTGGCTGTTTTTCTTTCATAAGAAAACACCATGAACACATGCCATGAACTTTATACCATTATAAAATACAATATAACACTGCTGGGAGTAGGATAATAAACTACATCACCAGGACAAAAATAATAAAACACAAAAATACTAAAATATTTTTAAAATATACTTTAAAAGACTTTTTTTTAAAGCATAGGAAAACAGATGTCCTAGCCTGGCACCAGAAAGATAGCAGTGTGGGCACCAGTTAAGTTTCCCTTGATGTTGACCCAGCCTGCTTGAGGTCCCAATCTGGCCTGTAAGAGCTTCCTGGCTGTTAGAGCAGTACAACAATGGAGCCAGTGACCTAGGGAGGTGGTGGGCTCTCCCACACTGGAGGCCTTCAAGAGGCAGCTGGGCAGCCATCAGTCAGGGATGCTTTAAGGTACATTTGGCTGAAATTAAAGTAAAGAGCCGGGCCCCAAAATATTTTCAAACTAATAAATTTATCCTCACAATAACCCTGTGAGGTGAGCTAGGCTGAGAATTGGTGACTGCCCCAAGGTCACCCAGTGAGCTTTATGGTTGTGTTCAAATCAGGGGGGGATTTGAACCCAAGTTTGAGGATCTGAACCAAAGTCCTAATCACTACGCTACAGAACCTGCCTTTCTACAATCAGAGAACTGGCTTATTAGATGTGCCAGGTGTCCTGATGTTGATCCAGAAAGGAAAACTAAATGAGATGAAATACATTTAATCCGGACCCAGCTACTGTGCAATGAGTATTTCTGACCCATTCTTAAACCACAAAAAGCAACAATAATTAAAATGTCACTTTAACCATTCAAATTAGAAAGAACATCCAGATCAGTAGGGACAGATTAAACTCCCAAAGATGCTTAATTCGAGTAACAAGACAAAATAATGTATTTTACGTTTTGAACAACTGTTGAACAAATCCCAGCAGGGTCCTAAGAGCGGTTTCCTCGAGATCCCGCCCTGTAACTTCTATGGAAGGTCTTTCTGGGCACCGGAACGGACACTGTGCTTCCGCAGGCTGCAGGCCCACATGGCAAGAGAACGGCCCCAGGACAGAGAAGTGATGGCAGCCACGAGCTCTTAGAATCATAGAATAGCAGAGTTGGAAGGGGCCTACAAGGCCATCGAGTCCAACCCTCTGCTCAATGCAGGAATCCGCCCTAAAGCATCTTCTTGGGGGGGGGTCTTCCTCCTGGGCCAGGGGGAAATGCCTGGGGCTGGTTCTGCAGGCAAAGCCCTCTCCCACTCTGATACTTGCTGTGGATCCACAGTCTTGTTTCCTGACAATGGGGAGTCAGACCACAGAGCCACGACACCCGTGTCATAGCAAGGGGGGTGGGGGATAAAATCAGAAATTAGTGGCTCCAGCTGTCATTGGCTCCAGCTCCGTTTGTCGGCCACCCTACCAATTGCCACTGCTCTCAGCTACTGAAGGCATAGAGTGCTTTTTACGGTTTTGTTGTTTTTCTTTTTTTGGTTTTGGAGTTTTGTTAAATGGTTATTTAATTTATATATTTATATCCCACTTTGTAAAGGCATGCTTTTTAGCCGAATACAAAAATAATTCAAAACAACAGCAATTAAACAATAGTTTCATAAAAGCAATCTGGCTATAATCACAAAAACTAAGCACAACAGTTAAAACCCAGCACAGCACTGCAATAAAAATCAAATTAAGCTAAAGCCAGCAGTAACGTAAAAGGGCCACACAGCACTTTTAAAGCCCATTTAAAAGATTATAAAGAAGGAGACATATGTGTATCCCTTGGGAGAGAGTTCCAAAGTTGCAGGGCCATCACTGAAAAGGCCCTGTCTCTAGTGCCCATCAACCTATATCTTCATGACAGGCCTATGAACAGAGCCCAGGGGGCAAATCTTAATGCTTTGGGCTGCTTTGTATTTTATTTTTATTTTCTGAAAATACAGAAACCCTGATATTAGTATTGCTAGATAAGAAGCATTTTCTCCTAGCTCAATTTTATATGCAAAAATCCAAATTTATACTAATGCAAATGGATTTGCTTTTAAGATTGCTGCATGCAGCTATGTGTGGGGGCAAATTGCTTTGAGTGGGGAAAGAAGTACTGTTGGAGCAAATGTCAGATGTATGGATTCATTTAATCAGAATGATTTTCTCCTGGTTATAACCTTTTGGATGTGTTTGCAATAGACTGGCTTTATTCTATATAAATGGGAGGGGGACACAAATAATTAGCATCACAAAAACCAGAAAACCAAAAGGAGGAGAAGTATCCAGGTCAGGACAGAAAAAGGGAAAGAAACAGGTTCTTGGGGTGCTTAAAGTAATTTTATTTCAAAGCCCAACACGTTTCAGCCAGTGTTCTTTCAAATGTCTTCTTCTGGGGGTTGTAGTATTAAAATATATAAAATTACATTTTTGGGACAACACATAACATAAAATTATACAATTATTAAAGCTAGGCACATTGCCACAAAGGCCTATGCACAGATATAGGCGCTAAGGCCTATACATAAAAGCTTGTATAAATTATCTTTAAAAAAGCTTTTAACAAAAATATAATATACAACTTCTTACTTGATAAGAGAAGTCTGCAGAAATACTCCTAGCAAGGTGATTGTCTCCTTGAATAATCAATGACGACTGAGAAAAATGTCATTCAAAGGCCTTCCTTATATTCTAGTTCATTCCCCCCCCCCCATTTTTTTCCTGGACTCTGCCAGGTACTTCTATGCAACAGTGATAAGGGCAAGGTCTCCGAATGCGACACAGGGGTATAGAGGTATCTGCAAGTAATTGCTGAGTCACAGGAGTGGCAAAAATTCAAGTTCCTCATTCAAGCCACTGGGATTCAGAGTTTTTAACCTCAGAATCCATTCTATTTCCTTTCTTAGTAACAGTTTCTCGTCATGTATGTTAAGTTTGTTCAGTGCCTAAAACTTTAGGTCTGCATAGGAGTGATGTTGTTTTGAAAAGTGGTCTACTAACGGAGCACCTAGATGTCTCCAGTACGATCGCTCCCACCCCAGACTTTAAGAAATAGCCTCCCATATGGACTGTTCCTGAGGCTTAAAACGTAACTGTTCCAAAGCAACTGATTTCAGACAAGAATCGCAGACCCTGTCTGTGCAATTAAAAGGAAGGGGCCATTGCTGTGATCACACAAGGCCTCAGAAAGGCCGAGTCTAAGCCACAAGCAGAGCTTTTAGCTTAAAAAAACTCACAATGGTCTCAGACCGAATCAACTGCAATCTAACGTATGACCATATAACAAACCATCTGCAAGGAAGCGTAAGGAGACACTGGCACATTGTCCAAGCTATCACAGGATGTCAGGAAAGACCTATGGTCTCCTTTAAAAGGGCCAGGAATATAAGAAATTTACAGATCGGAAGTGATTACATGACAGAAGTGCACTCAACATTTTACCTGGTGCTCCAATGCCCAAGGTATTGTGGACGCTTGTGGACCTTGCTGCTACTGCAAGCACACCCTCAGGGTCACAGAGTTCAAAAATCCCTCCAACAAGCAGAGATATGTCCTGAAACATTCCACCACCTGTAACGGTGCCTTTGTCATTTGTGCACAGAGTTGCCTTCTCCAACCAGTGGCTGCATTGGTGCCGGGAGGAGAGAGAATTGCTGCTTAACTCTGGACTGGTTTTTTAAATCACTGAATATCAGATGAGCACCATCCTTATGAATCACAGGCACAGAATTTTCACGTGGATGTCAAACCAGCCCTGTTTCCTCCCTTGCCCAATTACATACATGCACAGCCAGGTAAACAAGTGGCATGTTGGGATGACATAGGTCTGGATGCCCCTTGCTCCATCCAGCCCCCCACCCCCGTCTCCATCATTGCATTAGTAACTTGCATCTGGCAGAGAGAGAAGACTAGATGGAGAGAGGGAGGCACAATTCCTTCTAACGTCCAGGGGATGGATCCTGGGTAGGGGCACCTCATTCAGCAGTCTCCTGGCTCTTTGTGTAGCGTTTTCGGGGGAGTGGAGGGGCTGCCTTGTCACGTCCATCAGCACAGTTTTTCCAGTGAAAATCTGAATCCAACCCTAGCTGCACTGCCTGTGTGTGTGTGTGTGTGTGTGTGTGTGTGTGTGTGTGTAGGCAGGCAAGAGATTACAGATCTCTTATTAATCCCTATTGAGACCCTGTAGACCAGTGGTTCTCAACCGTTTTTGCTCCATTCTTGCCTTTCACCATTGTTCAGAATATAATCCCCCCCTTCCCAAAATAGTCTAACTCAAAAGGTGCATTCCAAATAATATGCATATAATATTGAAAATCTTTTATTTTTTTCTATATTAGTACATATACATTTATTTGGATTATTTTTATAGAAGAGTTTTACAAATTTAATAGCAATAGAAAATGTTGCTAGATTTTAATTTAAAACTTGAATAAAATTAGTTTTTTTAATATTCAGAACTAATTACTTAACAGACTAAACTTTACTGAAATTACTGAAGCATACTTCAATGAACAAAAAGTTCAATAGAATTCCAGTGTAATGTAGTTTATTTTATTCTATGAAGATTACAGTCAATGAGAAACCTATGATTGTTTTTTCTTTGCCTGTTCTTGGACACATGAAAAGTGTCATGTCATCTGCAAAAGCCAGGCCTTTGCTCTCTTTTCCCTCCCTCCCTCGCAATCCTAGAAGTTTCAAGCTTCCCATTTAAAGGGGCAACGCAAAGCATTTTACATTCTCAGCTCCCATGCTTTGCATTGCCCCTTTAAATGGGAAGCTTGAAACTTGCGAGGGAGGGAGGAAAAAGAGAGCAAAGGCCTGGCTTTTGCAGACAACATGACACTTTTCTGGGACGTTTTTTAATAACATGTGTAGGAAGACATAATCTACAGGACATCATACTTTGCTGAACAGTGGTCCCAATTCCCCCCTAGGAAGTCTAAAATCCCCCCCCCGGGGGGGAATCCCCCCCTTGTTGAGAACCCATGCTGTAGACTGTATCCAACAATTTGCATATATTTTACAATGCAAAATCTGAGTGGTAATGGTATGAAACTGAACGATGGGTACACACCTTATTAAAATCCATGCACAAGGGCTATTGTAGTATGCGTGCAGCACCACTAAAATCACCTACTACATAGCTAGAAGCTTTCCCTACATTTCCTGAGGTATAAATTGGAGAAGTGATGAAGCTTTTCCATTTTGCTATCTACCTGTGAATCCTTCCAGCATCTACAACCCCCTAGAATACACTCCTCTAAATAACCATGTAGAATTAGTAGTATAGTTCTTCCATCTGTTAGGATGATTTTCTGGCAAAAACACACAGCCTCAAACCAAGAGCCTTATCAGATTGGCATATAAAGAGAGATGTTTCATACAAGACTCATCTCTATAACCAATGTTCATACTGAATACGTTCGGCAAATGTCAAACAGGAACAATTTCACATACCCTCCAGATATAATTGTTAAATATTCTACAATGCATATCATATTAAAACAAGTACACTACATACGTTTTCACTATATATACTTTCTAATGCTAGTGTATACTAAATCTGCACCTAATTCTATTGCTATATGCCACCTATTCAGCTGTGCATATCTTTTGCAGAACCCATTCCTAAAATGATGTAGAAATCCTGAAGATATTTGTGTGTATGTGCAATCCAAATCCTGTATTTCATCAGCAATATGCTTTTTATCATTACAAATAATTATTTTAAGGCAAGCCTTCTTTTACTCTTTACATTCTGATTACTAAGGGTCCAGAGAAAACTTTCATGCGCAATGATCCCTTATTCTTTTGAAATGTTAAGCCTTATTTACCAATCTGTTTATAAACAGGGGAGGTCATAAACAGGAATTGGCAGTCCTTTCTAAAATGCCTCAAGCCATGTAATTGAACTTTGAGGGCTGGAAAGTGTTATAGTGAAAAGCTGTCAGTTTCAATTATAGGTTTCCCCTCCTCCCTATTCAGCATTAAGATACATAACCATAGCAAGATTCAACCTGTAATTCCCTACAGGCACAAAATCCTACAGAAACTTCTCTCCAGTGAACCTGTTACTTAGCAGCAGAACCCAACAAACCAATAGCCTGAAAGTAATCCCAGAGTGTCAATGGTAAAATAATACCTACATGACATTGTATTTTTCATATGCCTTCCATCAATATATAACAATGCAAACATTTGATCAGTCCTCCAATTATATGAGACTGAATTGTTACTCAGGAAATGGGTCAATTCATACAGTTACAAAGAAGGAAATAAATTCAAATAGTTGATTTCCTTCTTTGTACCTCTATGAAAAGACCCACTCCCTCTTTTGCATGGATAAACCTGTTGATTTGCTTTTCATGAGAGTTCTTGGTAGACCTCTCACTTTAGAATATCTCTTGGAAGTATATAATAATAATAATAATAATAATAATAATAATAATAATAATAATAATATCATCTTTATTTTTTACCCGCCTCTCCCTCTGCATTGAGGCAGGGAACAACACTAAATATAATATAATATAATATAATATAATATAATATAATATAATATAATATAATCACAATATCTTAAAATTCTTAGGTTTAAAATTCATCTGGGTAGGCCTGCCGAAAGAGACTAGTCTTTACGGCTGTCTTAAACTCTTCGTGAGCTTTAAGCTGACGGATCTCCTCTGGCAGGACATTCCACAGTCTTGGGGGCAGCAAAAGAAAAGGTCCTCTGGGTAACAGTTGTCAACCAAGTTGTGGCTGACTGGAGTAAACCCTTCCCATAGGACCTGATTATGCAGGGCGGATTGTTCGGGAGAAGGCGATCCCGCAGGTAACCTGGACTCAAACCATGTACGGCTTTAAAGGTAATAACCAACACTTTATACTTTGCCCGGAAACTAATTGGCAGCCAGTGAAGTGATTTTAAAGTTGATGTAATATGGTCACCCCTAGGTGCACAAGTGACCAACCTGGCTGCCATATTTTGAACTAGTTGAAGTTTCCGGACTAGGCACAAAGGTAGCCCTATGTTGAGCGCATTGCAGAAGTCGATAATTTATCCACAAATTATTGCCATGCTTCATTCTGCATGTTAAATATGTTACATGTCTTATCATTTTCATTATAAGATTGTGATGCCCCTTAAGAAGCAGAGAGGCTTTCTAGAAACCAGTAAAACTACATTCTTAATTGGACCAAATATGCTGATTTAATTGAGATGTCATGCTAAACCATGGTTTGAGCTACCAAACATATAACATGCAAATCATGGTTTCACCAGCTGAACATAGCCTTGCCCTCAGGCTACATTATCTTTCATCCCACTAATGTCCTATCAGAAACCATGGATGCTTTTCCAAACTGCTCTGCTATTCCAGCTGCTGAGCAACACTTTATATGTTACTTTTATTTTTCTCACCACAGGTCAGAAGGCAGCTGGACAAACCAATTTGTATTGGAAAGAATAACCTGAGGGGAAAGAGTTAAGCACCCGTCCATCACTACTGCTGCTCTAATCGGATGGTCAAACCCAAACAACAACTCAAAAACCACCCATGGAGAAACTGATCACACATGCATCTCACAGCATCTTGGCAAGTTTGGCTCCAAAAAACTATGCTGAAATTATTTTCAAATGACCATGTAGAACATTAATAAAGCCTTCACTAAGAAGAGCAATGACTGAATATTGAGGGAGGGAAGTTTTAAAAATATATATTAATGACTTCCAATAACAGTCACCTCATCTCCTTTTAAGGCAACTTTTGGTATATACTTTGCTTTTACAATGTGTAAAACAAAGTATTTACAAAGTATTTACTAATACTGTGACAAATTTCCTTGATGTCTGTAGTCAAACATTTTCTTCAGAAGTGTTTACCAAAGCATACTTTCCTTGCAAAGGGCGGGACTAACAACAGAATACGATTACTTGTTTAATTTATCAGTCTCTATATCTGATCCACTGTCTACAGCAGTGGTTCCCAAAGTGGGCGGTACTGCCCCCTTGGGGGGCAGTGGGATTGCATAGGGGGGCGTTAAGAGGCAAAGGGACGGCAGGGGGCGCTGGCAGGGGGCGCTAACAGGCAAAGGGGCGGCAGGGGGGCGCTCGAGGTGCTCTCTCCAGAAGGGCCTAAAACCCAGGGACTGAGCAGGACAGAGCGGCAAATGCAGCTGCTCTCCCCACACGGCTCCTGCTCAGGAAGGACTTTCTCACTCACGCAGCCGCTCTCTCCTCCTATCTCAAGCCCACAGCGGCCCCACAGGAGGCAGCAGAGCAGGAAACAGCGGCAAATTCAGCTGTTCTGCCCACTCTTCTCCTGCCTAGGAGGGCCCAGGGCTTCTTTCCTGCTGGAGCCACCGCCGCTCGCTCGCTCCCTCGGCCAGAGCTGCTCCCTCCTACAAGTTGCCCCGGCAGACCTCTCGCGATAGTTGCCGCACAAGGCGGGAGCAGCAGTCCTGCGGCGGAGAGGAAGGAGCACACGGAGCACAGCAGGCAGCAGAGCAGCTGCCAAGAACAGGGTGAGTGGGAGCAGGACTGCTTGTGCTGCTGCAAGGTATCACCAGGCTCCTTCCCCCCCCCCCCCGTCAGGAGTTGCAGGTTGGGGCTATCTCCCCTCTGAGCTGCTGCCCCCCTGTCCTAATCAGCCCGGCAGCTATTGTGAGGCTTGGGGGGAGGGGGGGTTGGAGAGAGAGGGAGAGAGAGAGAGAGAGAGAGATATGCTGTGTGTCTGTGTGCGTGCTCCCACCCCCCACCCCCAAAAATCTGGACTACAACAGGATTGGGAGAGAAAAGAAAAGGGGAGGGAGAGAGAATTGCAATTCCCCAGGTCCTTCCTGGCTAAAGAAGATTCAGCAGCACCTTTTTTCAGAATGCTTGCTGAAACAATTCCTTACTTATTTCAGGGTGTCCAACCCCCTTTTTTCAAGCGTTCTTTTGGTAAACATGGTATGTGTGTATCTTGTGTCACCATAAAAACAGAGCTGCAACACCATCCTAAGTATGTCTACTCAGAAGTAAGCCCCACTGAGATCAATAGAACTTACTCTGAGGTAAATGTGCATAGGATTCAGCCTGAAAACGAAGAGAGGGTGAAGAAAAGACAGGAGAAAATGAATTGTAGAAATAGAATAGCAAGGTAACTGTGGGATATTTAACCATATTTAAAGACAATAAGTACAGTAAAATTAGTGACCCTCTACTTCAGTCCCAGCCAGGTTTTCCATAGGAAAACTCTGTACCAGGTGGCAGATAATTATTTTAAAATTTTAATTAAAATACATTATCCTTTCCTATAACAAAATGGTGCTTACTCCTAAGTAAGTGTGTTGCACTGAAGAAGGAAATCCTATTTGATTCCTGTATTCATGCTAGTGTGACATGATAAGTTAAAGGCACAATTTTATGCATGTTTAGACCGAAAAAAGTCCTTCAACTCCTAGAATCCCCTCTAAATGGGAAGCACCTGCCCCAGGCTTGCCGAGGGAGGGAGGGAAATGAGAGAAAACGCCTCTGTTTACAGCCAGCATGGCGGGGCACACCAATTGGATTTTGAATAAAGTATTCAATTAATTGCTACTGTTTTGAATTTTATTGTTATTATCTTCCTTGGTGGGTCATTGAAAACCGCTATTCTGAATAATGATTTTTATAGGTTAGGGTAGGGGGCACTGGGCATGAGTTTGTGGAACCAAGGGGGCGGTGACCTGAAAAAGTTTGGGAACCACTGGTCTACAGTGTGGGAGAGGACCTAGTCTTCAGCTTACAGAGGATGAAGTGCCTCTAACCCGTGTGGTGTAGTGGCTGGAGCGTTGGACTGGGAGTCGGGAGATCCGGGTTTTTGTCCCCACTTGGCCACAAAAGCTCACTGGGTGACTTTGGGCCAGTCACAGACTCTCAACCCAACCTACCTCACAGGGTGGTTGTTGTGCGGATAGAAACATAAAGGAGGAGGATTATGTATGCTTATTGTTCGCTACTTTAGCCTAGCCTAGGGGATGGGGCGGGGGGCAAGGCTCAGGTAGACTGAGTCCAAGGCTCAGGTAGACTCAACAAGATATTCGCTACATCCAAATGCAATTAATATCTTATTTTTTCTTTTTCAGTCCAGGGATGATCGGCCAAATGAATGTTTTGTGCTGCCTGAAAGCTCACACAATGCAACATGACAATAACACCACTGGATTCAATCAAAGCATTTACAACAGAGACAATCAGTGTTTAATGAGATAATCACCTGGTTATTATAAGCTGTTCACACATCTTCTCATAGGGCAGTCCATCAAGGGCTCGGACCACAATGCTCACTCACATAATACAATAAGCAAGAATTGAAAACAACCTTAGCTTATTGTGAACAAGTCAGTGTGCTGGTACATGATGCTCAATAGCTTCTGTTGCAAGTGGGAGGGGCTAAACCAGGGGAGGGCAACCTTTGGCCTGTGGGCCTAACCTGGCCTGAGCTGCAGCCCAACCAGCCTGCAAACGAATCCGTACCCTGCCCTTGTCCTGCCCCTCTCCCTTCCCAAGCTCCGCTCCCTGAGGAGAGGACTCCCTTGTAGTCTCTCCCACCACACACACCCGCCACCGTACTTAGGACATCCAGTCTTTCAAAGAATAGCCTAAATGTCTTTATGCCCAACCTTACCAATAGGTTTCCAATGATTGCTAGTCCGTGGAATTTGTTACTAGCCCAACTGCCAAAATATTTCTATTTCAATTATCTGCAATGTATTTACTTTCAACACAAAAAAGAACAAGCTTTCTTCCCAATTACAAATGCTTGACTGTCTGATCACCTGAACAGAATTCATCCTTGCCACAGCAGCCGAGAGCAGTAGCTGTTTGCAAGCTTGCAGAATCAGATGGCAAATTTTTTTATGCACCATCACACATAGCATGGGATAAATGTTTTCAGCAAATTCATGAGTTCTAGCACTAAATCTCTGAAGTAGCCTGCTGACCAGTATGTACACTGAAAAGAAAGGCATTTTAAGAAATTAAAGATAACTAGCTGTACCCAGCGTAACATATGCTGTTCTAGCATATCTTAAAGATTATTAATTAAATTGCATTTTATTTCTTTATTCAGGCATATATTTCTTTGTAAACACAATTAACAATCTCATTCTTCTCAGATACAACACTGTCTTTATGTGTGTGGGGGATATGTGTGGTAAGGAAGGCCAGAAGGTGGTGAGCGGGCGACAGAGGACAGCCCGAGCGAGGGGGCGATGTGGGTGGGAGACGGTGACTTGCCCCGCCCACCCGGGCGCACACTCAGTCGCTCACTCGCTGAGGCAAAGGCTGGAGAGCCGCTCCTGGCTCAAGTGTGAAGAGAGCGGGAAAAGAGCGCGAGGGCACACGATGGGGGAGGGTGGTTTCTTTGTTTGTTTTTGCCTGCCTCAGCTCAGCCGCTGGGTCTTAGAGTCCCAACCGTCATCCCTCCCCCCCCCACTCCCCACCTGCGTTTGAGTTGCTGAGCTGTAACAGTGGGGGCCAGGGCCACAGTTGGTTAGCAATGCTGGAATCTTCACGGAAACATACAGAAACAAGCGTTTTATATAGAAAGATAGATGTGGGGGGAAAGCAGAAATGCCCGTAGTTATACCAGTACATATTGATTTAAATGAAGTGTAGACACAATTCAATGTGGAATTCCCCTGCAGCTCCCATTAATTTCCATGAGACTTGTTCAAAATAACTTCATGTTGGACTGAGCCATAGGCGCCTATTAATTTTATGGGATTTTGCATATGGAATTCTTCGTGGAATTCTGCAGTCTGGGGTTCCTTCCACTCAGTGGCAGTGCCAGGGGGGGCACTGGGGGTGTGGAAGCACCCCCCCAAACTTTGCCACCCCAGCTGCTGGCAAAGCCAGCTTTACCAGGCGGGATCACCCAGACGAGGCAGCCTCGGCAAGGCACGGCAAGGGTTAACAGTTAGCCTTGCTGAAGCCCTGCGCCTGCGCTGTCACAACCTCCAGTTTCAGAGAAGGAGCCATGAGAAGGAGCCATGTGGGCCCAGCTTGCGGGCTGCCTTCTTGAAGGCAAAGCGCAGCTGTTTTAGAAGATCGAGGCTAGAGCAGCACCCTGGGCAGCCTCTCCTCTTTCTTCAGCCTCTTAAGAGTCCTTTCCCCTCACTCAGGATTAGGGTCCCAGGCAAGCCCAGACACCCGTTGATGTCTGCTGAGAATCACCTACACTTTCCAGGTATTTTTTTATATTCCATCATGACTTGTTAGGGCTATTAGCACTTTCCACTTACAAGCTGTATACAGACTTTTTTTTAAAAAAAGTTGTTACTAAATCCCTGTAAAATCCCAGGGTGAAATTAGGAGTTAGGGGAAGAATTTGTGGGAAGGGCATGTTTAAGCTTTCCAGCCATTGCTGCTCTCACCCCACCCCCTTGCCCCAAACCCTGCTTTTTGCCCTCACTAGGGAACATACAGAGTGTACTAGTTTCTCTCTTGCCCCCCTGTGCATCTGGTGGGTTGGATGGGGGGTAGCTGCTGTCTAGATGGTTTGGACCACAACTCCCAGCATTCCTGACTATTGACCAAGCTGGCTGGGACTGATGGGAATTGAAGTTCAAACCCTCTGGAGAGCAGCAGATTGGGGGAAGGCTGGTTCAGAGGAAGAATAGCCGGCAGTGTCAACTGCCCTCACCAAGATTCCTTCCTCTCTTCCTAATTGCAGCTTTCCAGTTATTTTCATTTTTTTTAAAAAAAATTAAAAGGCAGAACTTTGGGGAAAACTTTTACATTTTATATTGTAATTTATAATGTGCTTTGTGGTTTTAATTGTTGTGAACTGACCAGAGAGTTTCATTTGTGCCAGTTTTTAGGATTTATCACGCAATCCTATGCACGTTTACTCAGAAGTAAGTTACTGCCAATGGGTATTAGGAGCCCTTCTGGGCAAGGAGAGGGTTAATTGGTGTTTTCCTCCCCTCTTTGCTTTCAGTTCCCCCAAAAGTTGCTGGGTTCAACTGTTTGTAAATATGGCCTAAAATCCATTTTGTTTTGCTATAATGCATCTCAGCCATACAGTGAACATGTTGTTTTAAAAAATCCTTTCTTTCCCTTTTGCTAAATTCTTTTTGTTTTATGGGGCACTTCTTTTTTCTTCTTAAACTTGTGATTATGTAACCCAGACTCACTTATTTACAGCCATTGATTCTTATTTTCCTGCTGCCTCAGTTTGCCTACGTGTAAAATGGGTTTTGTGGTCTCCCATTACTTTAAATCTTGGAGAAGTGGGCTTGGCTATAAATGCCTTTCTCTGTGTTGTGACGTACACTGGATGAATTGGATTTTTTTAAAGACACTTTAAAAAAAGCCTGATCTCTGTTGGTTCTGGGAATTCAGTATGCTGCAATTATGTAACCCAAACACACACATTCTTGCAGTCATTGACTTTTATTTGCCTGCTGCCTCAGTTTGCCTGTGTGTCAAATGGGATTCTTCCTTTCCCACTTCCCTTTGTTTTCAATAAGCAGGCTCTGCCACAAACTGCTTTCTCTGTGTTATTTGGGAAAGGGGTTTTTTTTGGGGGGGGGGGGTGATCCCATTGGCTCTTTCCGCCCCACCAGTTAGGGTTAGGTAACTGAGGTTTGGGGTGGGGGCACTCATAACTGCATCACACTTAAAACCCCTGATGCCTAAACTTATTCTTGGCAGTTCTCCAAACTATACTCTGGCACCAGCAGCCAGCCAGCTAGAACACCCTTGGAAGAATTAATCTGCTTATTCCATGGGTCTTTTCCCTTTTTTTAAGACAGTAGGCCAGGAAAAATGAGAGGGGGAAGAATTAATCTGTACCTTCTCCATGTCTTCTTTTTTTCTCTCCTCGGAGAATTAGGACAGGAGTGGGGGATGGGGAGAATTTACTCTCAGTGCAAGCCTTGATGTTTACTCATCAATTAATCTGTACCATATTCAATGCCTGTTATTTCTTTTATTCCATGTTACAAAGGCAATGGATTGCAATAAACAACAACAACACCCAGCTTCATCAGGAGCTTCATCTTCAAAAATGTCATCTTTTGGATCTTTAGACTAGTACTTCACATGCATTGGGTTTCCTAGGTGTTCAGGGCCCAGGTGTCTCAGGCCTTAGCTAGACGTAGCTGTTGTTCCAGGGGAGAGGAGGGGAGACCTCGCGTTATGAATAACGTGAGATCTCACCTCATTTACATGTAAGGCATGATGGCCTCAAGAAGAGAGGCATCATGCCTGCCATTTTTTTTTATTCTTAAAGAGGCAGGAGTGGTCCACTGATCCTGTGCAAAGGTAAGTGTTTTTTATTTTATTTTTACCAACTTTCCCCACTCCCCCCACCCTAGCCCCAATGGGTGCAGTGCTCCTGAGGAGCGCTGCACCCCGTGCGCGGCTCCCGGCTCCATACAAGTAATCACGCGGAGCCGAGGAAAGCTGCGGAAACGGGCCACATGCTCGCAGTCTCGGGCTCAGCCCGAGACCGCGGGGAAAAACAGGCCCAAAGTGTACAGCTGTATCCCGGGGCTGGACGCACAGGGGTGATCCCAGGTATCAGCCCAGGATAACCGCTGGTCTAGCTAAGGCCTCAGTTTACTCTTACTTTCCTTACACTAAGAGTCGACCTTCCTGGTTCTGCCTGCACTGGTTCAAAAGTAACTGTTTTCTAAAGAAAATGTTCTGTTTAATCTGTACGTCAAGGAAATGCTTGTTTAGTGACACTACCTTGTTTGAAAGCCTTTTTCCTTACACTAATTTGAATTTGGCTAATACAAGTTATATTTAAGAACAAACAAACAAACAAAACCCCTAAATTTATCAATATATGACTTATTTCAGAATATATGGTTAGGATGGCAGTTTCAGTGTGAGATACACCGTTATTTTTCTTTCAGACATCTTAACATGTGAGACGCAGCCCACCCACCTCGAAATATACTTTGCCCTTTCTGTCCACCACTTCGGATTTTTTTCCAGGTGCCACCACTGCTTCCACTCAGGCATTCTGGCAAAATTCACTGTAATTTACCCACTGAAGAACTAAAGATTCTAAGCCCTCATTTTAGAATTCTCTCAAAATCTGCCATATAGTTTATGTTTAGCCACCTTGAAGACTCCACCAAGCTGGTAGGTGGGTTATAAATGCAATAAACCAAATCTGGCATCTGTTTGCTGTCTTTGAAAATGAGCTGCTATGTTACTTACCTTAAACCGTTCTGAGACACCTTCAGTGATGCTGACTGTGAACTCAGCTATTTTAGGAGTACGGAATTTTCCTTTCTTGCGATCAGGTTCATATTCTGTTTTTGTCTTCACCACCACCTTTTCAAGGAACATCAATGGGAGACCAATTACTAGCTAGACCAATGAAGCCAAAGTCAGCATCATACAATAATGCATCAATCTGTGCCTTTGTGCATAACACGCTCATTAAATAAGGATTGCACTGTTGCCAAGTGCCACAACACAAGCATGAACAATTGGGTTAGTTCTACAGCTCCTCAACTTACCATATCACAGGCATCTAGAAAGTGACCCAGTTCATGATTTATTTATTTAAAAACCTATCTATACTGCTTTATATTAAAAATATCCAAAGCTATGTAGAAATAAAATACTACAAAAAATTGCAGCAGTAAAAACAAGATTAAAAAAAACTAGAAAAAATCATAATAAACATAATATCCAATCTGGTGTTACTCTATGCTTACAGTATCAATGGTCAGGAAATGCCTGTTGAAACAGCTACATTTTCAGCATGCAACAAAATAGTACTATTCCACTACATGTAAATCCCTCCTTGGGAACTTGAAAACTAGGAGCATAATCCACCAGGAAATTCTCCTGCAAAAGCCCTGGTGAAATAAATAGAAACGGACCCCTGTTCATTAGAATGGAACTTATGCAGTTGTTCCCATGGATGATGACAGTGACAACAACATTTATACGCCAGTGTGCCACCTTTCTGCCAATGACCCTCAAGACAGTTTACAAAAATAAAATTCAAAAATGATAAATTAAGAAAAATAAGAGCCAACAAAAATCACAATATCCGAACGCTTACAGCAGCAAGGTAACTTAACCCAAAAGGTTCCTTTAAAAGTCAAATTTGGTCCACATACTTAAAGGCCTTTTCTACATATTGTAGAGGCAGAAGTTTAAGCCTTGGCCAGCCCAAAAATTAATTCATTTCTTATTTCTGGGCATATAAGACTTAAAATGAGAGGGGTTGGAAGGAGTGAAGTTATTCCCAGCTGCAACTATTAAAACCTCTGAACTGTGCATAATGTATTTCTTGCCACATGTACTTCGCAAGAGGCTGCTGTAAGTTAGCTAAGCTGTGAAAATCCAGCAAAGGGCATCTTCTCTTTCATGTGTCCACACTTGCAAAAGATGCACTCTGTCTACAGAAAATAAAGTATCCTTGCTGGCAGGAAATGCTTGACTGCAAGATTAACTCATGTCTGTGAGCCATGTAACAAACAACTTGTAACATGCACCGTCTGAATGTCAGCTACCTGTATAAAAGTTCCTTGTTCAGGTGTGCTATTCAGACCCATGTCTGGCTCTCCCACAGCTGCGGTTTCTATCTCAATAAACAGAGTTGTATCCTGATTGCTTTGAGAATGTTTATTCTCTGACAATATGTTACTCTTGCAAGTCATTATATCTTAGCCTCCTATTTAAAAAATGTGAATTAGAATTATCTATACTGCAGTCCTTTGGTAAGGCCCAAGTGAGAGAAAATATGCAAAATGCTATATACATATCAAGTACTATTATTATCATGTACAAACTCTCTGTACCTGGCAGAATTTGCCTGCCAAAACAATATCAAAGAGAGAACTATCAGGTGTATTCTTCAAAATGTCCCATGAATAAGAAGAGGCAAACTGCTACCCCACTAAATTCTTCATAGGCAAAGCCACCCCTAAAATCAAACTTTTAAAGGCTCCCTTTTTCAATCACATCATTACTCAACTTATCTTATTGTCATTGGTTGACTGTTGCTGAGCACTACTATATAACACTACAAAGCATCATGTAGAAGGAACCACCTTAAAATAGATGGTTTTAAGGCTCTTCTTGAAGAAACCCACCCTGGACCATGCTGCACTACCTACCAGCCAGAGGTAGACCTCCCTTTTTGGGGCAAGGCTCAAGCTGTTTGGTTACTTTCTTGGGTAAATGATGACCGTTCAGCTTTTGGCATTCCTGAATGATATTGATTTTTTTTTAATCCATTTGAATTCTGCCCTGGTTTGGGGACAGAAATTGTTTTGGGTTGCCTTGGTAGATGACTTGCGCTGAGAGAGTGATTGGGGGAGTAGGTCCTTGTTAATTCTCCTGGACCTCTCAACAGTGTTCAGTACCCTCAACCATATTCTTCTGGATCATTTGTCAAGGATACGGCCTGGAGGAAACAACCCTTAAGGAAGTTCTTTCCTCCTATTTGGCAGACAGATTCTACAAGGCGGTGCTTAGGATCTGGGTATGGAGGTGAATGTGTGAGTTCATGGCAGAGGTGAAATTTGCAGTGGGGTGTGTGTAAGTCCTGATTCACAGCTCAGCTATGTATAGTTGCTCATTGGATACCCTGAATCTCCATCCAGCTTTCTCATTCTATGAAATAGCAAAAGTAACTCAGGAGCACTGGAGGGATAAATTCTGCTCTCTATCCCAGACCATTACAAATCAAGCCTGCTTATATTTGCATAGCCCCATCTGGAGTTTGTTGTCATGAGTCATGCAAGAGTGTGACACAGTATTGGGACAGGAGTACAGAATGTTGGGAAGCTGTTTTTTCTAGAGAGACCGTGTGCAGTAATTCCATATTCTTTTTCCTTCACAGTTTTTCTGCAATAAGAAAAAAGATGGAAGAAGCAGTGGGAGAACACAGGAGGAATCTAAGTTGAAGGTGACATCATCTAGATCCCCCTCCCCATAAAACACTGGCCCTGTTCAGACGACACACTAAACCATGCTGCTTACCTCAAAATGGTTAACGAAATGCTTAACCATGGTTAACAGTGTCGTCTAAAACGTTTTCCCTAACCATCTGCCCCATTAATCACAATCGTGGTTAGGCTCACTAACCATGTTGTGCAACATGGTTAGCAGCACTAACCATGGCTAAAAATGTTGACTGACACATGTATGTGGTTAAGGGGCCAGGGTTAAGGCATAGAGCTTCCAGTACAGAGTTGCCTAACTAGGCGGGGCCACTCTAGCCAGCGGGCTCTATGGCTGCTCTGGATACGCCGATTGATACGCTCGCTGCAGCTGCCATTTCATGTTTCGCATTAGTCTTTTTGAGCCATTTTTGCTCTTCTTAACAGAGCGTGCTTACAGTAGAGCTTTTTAAATCCCCGCTTGCAATTTCCTCATACGAAGCATCTGTTTCTCCTACCTCGTTGGTGCCATTACACCCTTCAGGTTCTGATGATTGTGGCGGCGCTGCCTGATGATGCAGCTAGCGCAGCCGTCCAGGAAGGCTTCTGCCTCCCCTGTGATGACTGTAGGGGTATATCAGGCATGGCGATGCAGAAAGCAAAGGAACCACTCACTAAACGGGGCAATGCATGCATGTAATTGCTGGTTTCATTGGTGCCTGCTCTAAAATGATGGCCGTAACTGCCAGTACTTTGTGGTTAGCATGTGGTTAAGGAAAACTTAACCACAAAAGGGTTAAAAGGGTTGTCTGCAAGCATTCCGCATGTGGTTAGCGTTAACCACAGGAGGACATGGTTAAGCTAACCACAAAGCCCAGAGTGTCGTCTGAACCAGGACAATGTGAAAGAGGCAGGATGATGGCACTATAAAAGCCATCTAGAAGCATATTAAATATCTTGATAGTTGGGAACTTGGTCTTGTGCCCATGCTGGCATAAAAACTTGATATCCTAAAAATAGACGACCCAAGAGCTAAGTCTTCACAGACAAAGCAAACTGGCATTTAATGGAACTAAACTGTATTTACAAAAGTTTAATCAAATGTTCCGGACCTCATTACGGGTCCTAGAACTCTTTTCTTGTTTGGCTGAATTAACCTTCAACTGGAAGGTTATCCAGAACTAGTTAAGAACTACAAGCTAATTTACAAAACGGAAGGTAAGTTTCAAACATTCTTTGAACATATGTTCTAAGCAGTGCTCCCAAAACTATCATCCTTGTTCATACAAACAGCAAATTACACAAGCATTTTTACCATGTACCATTGTTCACTTTCAAATAATCAGGGTACTTCACAATGAAATATGGGCCTAATCTACACCAAGCAGGATATTGCAGTATGAAAGTGGTATATAAAAGGCAGGAGCCACACTACTGCTTTATAGTGGCATTGAAGTGCACTGACAATTGGTGGGGCCCATTGACACATACCATATACCGCTTTCATAGTGCTATATCCTGCTTGGAGTGGCTCCTGCCTCTTATATACCACTTGCATGTCGCTTTCATAATGCAATATCCTGCTTGGTGTAGATGTGGCCATGGACACATTAAAAGCCTCTGGACATGCTTCCTCATTTTCAGCCTCTGATAAAATCCTTAATTGTGTAAATTAATAAGAGGTTGATGAGGATTAAAGGAGAGACGCCTAGGAAACAAGCTTTCATACTACCATCTAGAAGAAAGAAAATGTAGAAAAAATAAGCAAAAAAAGGCCCAATTTCCCAGCCGGTTTTGCCCAGCTTCCATGTGGGTTCAAAATGCTATGAACAGACATGATTATCAGCAGTAGACTTCTACTGCGGACTATCTCCAGTGCTCACAGGATGAACACTGGAGAGAATAATGCCAGAGAGGGCTTACATCAGGGTAGAGGTGCTCATTACTTACTTGTACAAAAGTACAGTAGGGATTGTGCCTAAAGCTTTTCACTTTTTGGACCTCCTATGAGTTTGCAGTCATGTCATTTTTGTCAAAATACATATGCCAAAGGAAGTGAGGCAGGTGGCTACTAGTTGGAGGGCCTTCTCTGCTGTGGCACCCCAGTTGTGGAATGAGCTCCCTAAGGAGGTTCGCCTGGCACCTACACTATATTCTTTCAGACGCCAGGTGAAGACCTTTTTATTCTCCCAGTATTTTAACAGTCTATAAATTAATTTTAACTTTTCTGTTTTAATTTTGTATTTTAAATTTGTATTTTTGCACTGCTGCTGTTTTTATCTTGGTTGTGCTTTTATATTGTATTTTATATTATGGTTTTATATTGTTGTTTTATACTTTGAACGGTCTTAATTTTGTGAACCGCCCAGAGAGCTTCGGCTATTGGGTGGTATAGAAATGCAATAAATAAATAAATAAATAATACAAACTGACATCAGAATTGAGTCCTCAAGATAATAAGAACAAATAAAACCATCCTAGAATATAGTTACCAGATGTACTTGATGCCCATCTGTCAATTAAATTATTTATACGTTTCTGGTGAGGAAGGCACTCATCAAAAGCAATGAGCTTCTGAAAGCCTCTACAAAGTACGCAAACTCAGTAACATTTTCCAGAGGACACGGCACACATACAAATGGGCTTCTAGACCGTATACTATCATATCAAGAAATTAAAAGATTGGGAGCGTTCGCCTCCAACATTCTGCAGCAGCAATTGAGTAGCTGAGCTTATTGTGTACATGTCTGTGAAGTAGGTATCTGGTGGGCAAGAGCCACACCCATCCAGGAACAAAAGCATGTATAGCAGCTGCAACAAAGACTTCGTATCTCCTATGTTACAACAGCTACAGCTTTCAGACCTGCTATCCAGGAGTTCCAGGCCCTGAAGCATTTCTACGCTGTAGTTCCCAAAATCGTTTTCCAATTATTGTCTGCAATTTTCCTCTACAAGCAAGTTAAAATGGACCAGAACATACCCTAGATGTCCTCCCAAACAATATTTATTTTCAAAATATTATATACTGTCCTTTGAGCTTACATAGAAATAAAAAGGCCCTTTAATACCGTATTTCTTCTATTCTAAGATGCACTTCCCCCCCATATAAACATCTCTAAAAACAAGGTGCCTCTTAGAATCGTGGGTGCATTTATTATTTCTTAGAATCAAAGCGTTTTTTCTGTTGGTGTACTGAAATTAGTGTGCATCTTACAATCGATGGCATCTTAGAATAGAAGAAATACGGTATATACAGCAGCAATAAAATCAAATGAACCAGGAGAATAAGTAAAGGTTGGATCCAGGATCTGCCTTCTCTGAACAGAAGTTGCTTCTGCCCAATTTTTGGGTGCTCCCTCCCCACTGCACCACTTGCCCACCCCATTCGGCAGAGTTTCCTGACCCTGTGTGTAGCATTTTCCAGCCCAGCTGCACACAACTAAACCTGGATCCAACTTGAAGTCTTTGCCTGGTGCCAAAAAGATACCCTAGGCACCTTAAAAGCCCTGGGGAGGGAATTCTACAGTATGGGTATCACCAAACATATCTTAGTTTTATTCTGATTTCATTAGTGTGGCTTCACTTCAAAATCTAGGATTTGTAGTTTGGCGAGGGTGCTGGGAATGGTCCCCCACCCGCCAGGCCCACACTACCTGTTCTGTGTGAACACTGCCGTTCCCAGGAATGAATATGAAACCAGGTTGAATCTACAGCATCTCCATTCTCTGAGAATGCCTTTCAGTCCTAAGAAAATGTCTTATTTCAACATGTTGGTAATGGGGCATTGAAAATGCCAATGCAGATTTTTCATCCCTTTCACAAAGGCAAGTTGTGTCCTCTGTGAAAGCAGCCCCTTGAGGTGTGGGAGACCCTTGTGGACTGTGCTCTGCTTTAAGCGCTTTAGAGAAACCGATTAGGGACAGGTTTTGCTCTCTCAAGTCCAAGGATGGTTCTGAAGCTCCCGTGCCCACACTAAGGAGGAGGGTGTAACTTCATTATTCAGGATAGGCCCCTTATTCATACACATGTGGTTCAAACTGACTGCAAGCCACGTTATATTTATGTGGCAGTGGGGAGTTGGGTTTGAAGACTGAGATGCTCCAAAATGGGATCGAAAGATGGAACAGAGATATTACATAATAAAAACAAACACACCAGGCAATTATTTTGTAGTTTAAATTATACACAGTAAATAACAATGAACTTAACATGAACGAACATTTTAAAATCTGTGCTATAAAATCTTGCTCCACAAGCTCTCTCGCTCTCTGTGCCAGATATCACCCCATTCTTTTGTTGCTGGCCGGAGATCTGGGTGTGATCGTTGGGGGATTGGGGGGGGGGATGGGAAACGAAAAGCCCACTGTACCTTATCAGGAGGCGGGAACTGTAGTTGATTGACATCCAGGGGCGTGATCAAGGGGATGGTGTCAAATCCATCTTCCAGGAGGGGCTGCTTTGTGCTCTTCTCGCTAAAAGTGTTTCCCAGCTTCACCATTTTTCCTTCTTGGACGAAATGGAGTCCTGAAAAACGCGCACGTGCAGATGGGTCAAGGGAACGCTCCGACTGCAGCAAGGACGGAGGGGCGCGCTAGGCGAGGCCGCCTGCCCAGGCGGAGGCTTCTCTCTGGAGCAGGGACGCAGGCAGGCAGGCACGGCGCGCTCGCTGCCGCTTTCCCAAATGTCATCGGCCGGGGCGGGGGGGCGGAGGAGCGAGGGGGCCAGGCGGGGGCGCTGCGCGACCGCAATGAAGCGCGCCGGGAGAGAGCAGCTGGCCCCGGGGGGCTCGGGCTCGAAGTGCCCGGGGTGGCCAGGAGCAGGCAGCCCCCGCGGGCAAGGAGAGCGCGCCTCCTCCCACCCCCGCCAGGGTTCCTTCCTCCTCCTCCTCCTCCTGCCCGATCACTGTGGACCTCCTCGAGGACCTGCCTGCCTGCTTCCGTCTCTCGGGCCAGCAACTCCCCCCCCCCGACCCATCGGCGGGCTGCCTGCCTCCCCTTCCTCCTCGACCCGGGTCTCCATCCCTCCCTCCCTCGCTGCGCCCCCGGCCCCTTTGTCCTCCCGCTGGTCCCCTTTCGCAGAGACGTGACTCGGGAAAGCTGCCGGCGTCTCCCCGCCCGGCTGCCGGGGCTGGTGGCCATGTGGGGGGGGGGGGGCGGGACTCGCTGCGCCTCGCGACCCGGAGGGAAGCGCATCCATTCGCGCTGTCGCGCGCGCGCCTTGTGCTCCTGCTGCTACCTCGCCTCGTGCTCCTGCTGCTCCGCTCGCTGCTCCGTTCTTCGGCGGGCGGACGGACGGAGGCGCCTCCTGCCTGCCTGCCTGGCCAGAAGGGAATCCGCGTCCGCCTCGCGCTCTCTTCCAAGGAAGCTGGGGCAGAAATGGCGGCGCGGCGCGGCGGGCGCGTCTTCTCGCCTGAGCGGCTTGGGGGCGAGCGGAGGCGAGGGAGCGGGGAGCCCAGGTGGCGGCGCCGGGGTGCGTCTGGCAGCGGTGCGCTTCGCGGCGGCAGCAGCTCCTCCGGCGTGACGCAGCCGCCGCGTCGCTCGCTCCCTCACCACCACCACCACCACCCCACCCGGAGCAGAAAGGGGCGTCGGGGAATCGGGCGCCCCGCTGGCTTGGGCTGCGGCAGGCGCCGGCGTGTGCGTGCGCGTGAACGGCGGCCTGGCCTGAGATCCGGGAGCGGAGGATGGCGCGCTGGGCAAGCCTTCAGCCCCGCTGCCGCCTCCCCTCCCTCACCCCGCGCATGAACGGCGCGGCTGCCTTCGTGCCGGGGCTGCGAGACAGCTGCAAGCTGCCGCGCAGAAGCCTTTGTGTCGGGGGCTGCAGCCGCTGCGAAGCCAGGAGCCTCGGTGGCGACGGCCTGCGCTCCGAGGAAGCGCCCCGTCGGCCTGATGGGCAAGAGCGGCGGGGGGCGGGCGCCTCCCCCGCATCCGCGTGCCGCCCCCGCCCGGGGCATCGCCCGCTCCCCGCCCGCCGGAGTGCTGTTGAGTGACCCTTCTTCTGCAGACCGCCTTTCAATTAAAAGGAAAATCCTATGGCGGCGGACAGGGCAAAGGTGTCAGAAGCATTTAAAATTGTAACCACAGGAAACTAGAAAACCGTAAACGTAAGAAAGAAAACACGAGCAGCAACAGACGGCCCACGCCAAGGGAGGGGGGATCCACTGCCAAAACCTCCGCGGAACCTACCGGGTGGGACCTGACCGGAGCGGCGCCCTCCCCCGGCGCCCCCCTTCCTCCTCCCCCCGCCCCCGACCTCGTGCATTCCTCCAGACGAGACGCGCACTGGCCCCGGGGCGGAGCGGGGCGCTTTCTCCACTGCGGTCCTGCCAACGGCGGGGGTGGGAGAGGCGATTTCCCACAGCCTCGCGACCGTGGCGGCCTGTACGCGGGAACGACGAGCGGAGCCTAAGATGCCCTTACCAGCTCAGATCACCTCAGAACAACGCTCCGCGAGGGAATAGCCCGCAGATTCCGCCGGCTAACTCGGCCCGTCTTTGCACCGTGCCTGCAAGCCCAAGAAAACGCAGAGCCACACATAGTTTGCTGCAAAGAAGAAACCGGCTGACTTGACTCCAGTTCAGAGAACTTTGGTCAGAGTTATATTAATTCTAACATCAAAAAATAAAAATCTGTTTTGATTCATCAACTGTCGGTTTAGCGTTGTAACTAAAAATAGGTTTTAATTCCAGATGGAGTTTATTTCCAGAAATTATCTTTATTGTTAGAACACAGTCTCGAACCTCGCAGCATAGTTATTTAAGAGTATCTGAGCATATGTGGAGTTTTCTGACTTTTACCAATGAGTAGCCAGAGCTAGTTCCTATTTTATTTTTATTATTATTTATTTATTTATATAGCACCATCAATGTACATGGTGCTGTACAGAGTAAAACAGTAAATAGCAAGACCCTGCCGCATAGGCTTACATTCTAATAAAATCATAATAAAACAATAAGGAGGGGAAGAGAATGCGCCAAACAGGCACAGGGTAGGGTAAACAGGCACTGGGTAGGGTAAAACTAACAGTATAAAGTCAGAACAAAATCAAGTTTTAAAAGCTTTAGGGGAAAAAAAGTTTTTAGCTGAGCTTTAAAAGCTGCGGTTGAACTTGTAGTTCTCAAATGTTCTGGAAGAGCGTTCCAGGCGTAAGGGGCAGCAGAAGAAAATGGACGAAGCCGAGCAAGGGAAGTAGAGACCCTTGGGCAGGCGAGAAACATGGCATCAGAGGAGCGAAGAGCACGAGTGGGGCAATAGTGTGAGATGAGAGAGGAGAGATAGGAAGGAGCTAGACAGTGAAAAGCTTTGTAGGTCAACAGGAGAAGTTTATATTGGATTCTGAAGTGAATTGGAAGCCAATGAAGAGATTTCAGAAGTGGAGTTACATGGTCAGAGCGGCGAGCCAAAAAGATGATCTTAGCAGCAGAGTGGTGAACAGAAACCAACGGACTGATGTGAGAAGAAGGAAGGCCAGTGAGAAGAAGGTTGCAGTAGTCCAACCGAGAAATAACCAATGCATGAACAAGAGTCTTGGCAGAAGAGACAGACAAAAATGATCGAATCCTGGCAATATGATACAGGAAAAAACGACAGGATTTAGCTACTGCCTCAATATGAGGAATAAAGGAGAGCGAGGAATCAAATATAAAGCCAAGACTACGAGCTTCCTTGACTGGAGTAAGTGTAACATTATTGACAGTAAGAAAGAATGAGAGATGAGGAGAAGGTTTAGGAGGAAAAACAAGCAATTCAGTCTTTGCCATATTAAGTTTCAAACGACGATGAAGCAACCAAGCTGAGATATCTGAGAGACATGCCGAGATACGATCGTGAACATCAGGAGAAAGATCCGGAGAAGAAAGATATAATTGTGTATCATCGGCATACAGATGATATTGGAGGCCATGAGATTGAATAAGCTTACCCAAGGGCAACATGTATAAAGAAAACAACAGCGGACCAAGCACCGAGCCTTGCGGAACCCCTACAGAAAGGGGAAAAGAAGACAAGCTGCCATTAGCCAACACGCTGAAAGAGCGACCCGCTAGATAGGAGGCAAACCAGTTATAGACAGAGCCACAAAATCCAAGGTCATGAAGGGAATCTAAAAGAAGATCATGATCAACCGTGTCAAAGGCTGCAGTTAGATCAAGGAGAATAAGAACGGAATAATGGCCTTTAGACTTGGCAGTAAGAAGATCATTGGTAATCTTAGTAAGGGCTATTTCAGTGGAATGCAAAGGACGGAATCCAGATTGAGAGGGATCCAGAGCAGAGTTACTAGAAAGAAAATCAAGACAACGAGAGTAGACCACACGCTCCAGGATCTTTGAAACAAAAGGCAACAAAGAGACAGGTCGGTAGTTAGACAGAGATAGCCTATCAAGAGTAGGTTTCTTGAGAATAGGAGAGACTGTAGCATGTTTAAAAGCAGAAGGAAATGAACCAGAGGACAGAGAAAAATTAATAATATGAAGCAAGGAAGGGAGGATAGCAGGGATAAGGTTAATAAAGACGCGAGAGGGAATCGGATCCCGAGAACAAGTGGAGGGCTTCGAGGAGCGCAGTATTGTAGACAGTTCATCAGCTGAGACCGAAGGAAACGCAGAGAAATTTGCAGGAGGAACTGACAGATGAGGAACAGGAACTGGAAGAGGAGCAGAGCTGGCCAGATCAGAGCGAATAGTTTGGATTTTAGCATTGAAAAAAGAGGCAAAGTTATTAGCAGACAGAGAGGCGGGGAGAGATGGTGAATTAGGCTTCAGGAGAGAATTGAAGGACGCAAAGAGCCGCTGAGGATGCCTAGCATTTAACTGGATCAACGTTGAGTAATACTGCTGTTTGGCCAATGAAATGGCAGAAGAGAAAGAGGAGGGTACAAATTTGTAATGGACAAAGTCCGCCCAGTCCCTGGTCCTACGCCAAAGGTGTTCAGCTGCCCGGGAACAAGAGCGAAGGTAGCGGAGGAAAGAGGTGAGCCACGGTTGGGGTTGAGAAGGACGAACTATCCGAGTTGTAGATGGAGCAAGAGTATCAAGAGTTGAAGATAAGGAGGAATTAAAGAAGGAGACAGCTGAGTCCAAGGAGACAGCCGAAAAGACAGAAGGAAGAGAGGAGGCTAGAGACTGAGAAAAAGCCTCATAATTGATAGATTGCAAGTCATGACAAGAGCGAGAAGCGGGACGTGAAGGAGGAGGATTATGAATAATATTGAAAGAAACTAGGTGATGATCTGACAATGGAAAGTGAGCAGTAGAAAAGTCCAAAACAGAGCAATTCCGAGTGAGAACAAGATCCAGACAGTGCCCAAGGGAATGTGTGGGTACATCAGACCAAAGCTTAAGATCATAAGAGGAAGATAAGGAGCGAAATCGTAGAGCTGCAGCGTCTTGAGGGTCATCCACATGAATATTGAAATCACCCAAAATAAGAGTAGGACAGTTATCAGAGAGGAAAAAGGACAGCCACAAATCAAAATCAGAGATAAATTTTGAGGACGAGCCTGGGGGGCGATACAGAACTGCAATCCGCAATCGCAATGGAGTGAAGAGCCTCACCACATGTACCTCAAAGGAGGAAAAACAATATGAAGGTGGAATGGAAAGAGGCTGGAACTGGCACAAACTAGATAATTAAAGACCCACACCACCACCCCAACCTCTGGGCGACTAGTGTGAGAGAGAGTCCTCCAAGAGAGAGGGCAGCAGAGATGGCGGTATCATGGGTGGGAAGCCAGGTTTCAGTAAGAGCAAGGAGGTGAAGAGACCTAGAGATAAACAAGTCCTGAATGACAGGGGCCTTAGAAGCAACAGAGTGACAGTTCCATAAGGAACACGAAAAAGGCAGCTGAGAAGAGGGGAGACACCGAATAGGAACTAAGTTAGGAGAGACGAACTTGGAACGAGCCATAAGGAACGGATATGAGGAGAGAAGAATTGAGAGGAGGAAATGAGAAGATTGTGTCCTGAATCAGAAAGTAGTAGCGACCGGACCGCGGCTGGGGTTTTCCTCCGGAGCAGAAGTTCCGCTTGACCGGCTTCGCACCCACGGCAGAGAGTCTCAGGCCGAGAGCCCTTGTGCTCTCGCGCTTCAGCTCGCGCCGAAGGCTCACGCCTCCAGCAGACTGGAGGCTGGAAAACCTAAATTGGAGGCAAATATAGACCTGCATTGCATGTAACAAGAAACCCTGGTTTAATCAACCAAGGCTTGTTTAATCATGGTTTTACATGTGGAACTAGAATTAGATGAGGCTGTTCAGACAACACACCTACCCACCACGGATTGCTCAAAAACACAATCCATGGTGAGTTAGTATGTTGTGTGTGGGAGAATTCTCTCTTCACGGTGGACAGAGTACCCATGCCTGGTACTCATCTTCTGCAAGATGGTTAGCAGTAGGGGCTTGCTCTCCGCCCCAGAATTATCTGGTAACTGAATATCTGCAGAATATTCAATATTCCAGAGCAGAGAATGGCCGCTTCCAAACCCATCAACTAATATCAGGGTGGATATGTGCCCAATTGGAGCGTCTAACATCTCTGAACTTATCCGGCTGTGTGTGTCTCAATTGAATATCTCCATATTTGGAAGACGCTGAGTGGGGTGAGGGGTAGCTTTGATATTGACATCTGTGGCTAAAAAATTAGGAATTGCCACAGCGCCATCCATGAACGTGATCTCCTCCAATCGCAGTGTTCAGGGGAGTGGGAAACACTAACTGGCTGCTGGTTCTGGCCTTGGGGCGGGGAGGGGGGAGAGGGAGCACATTTCTGCTTGGACTCATAGAAGTCAATCATCCACAGTGAAAGTGCTGCTGGGCTGGCTGGCATGAGTGAGTAAGCTTCTACACCTGAGTCACTCAGGCTCTTTATTTCAGTTAAACTATTACTTCTGTTGTCTGGCTGGGCTTCCACTGCCGGGGGGGGGGGGGGGGGGGCTCCATCCAATTGATGTGGAGGGCTCCAGGTTGGAGAAGGCTGGCGTAGAAACTTCCACCAGCAGCAGTGGAGCTCTGCATCAGCAAAGTAAAGGATAAATGCTTCCTCCATAAATGTGCAGGGGTGGATTAACGTGTGTCTGTGTTTGTTTAAGGGGGATAATGGTTTGAGAGGGGGGAATTTAAAAAATCCTAAAAAATCAATGTATGAATTTTATTTATTTATTTATTACATTTCTAAACTGCCCAATAGCTGGAGCTCTCTGGGCGGTTCTTAGGGTCTATGGGGTCCCTGAGGAAAACTTCTACTGATTCACATCCATAGGGGGCCTACACTGCCTTGGAATAACTGCCCAAAGGATATGGGTCGGGGACATAATTCTCTAATTGGCTAGATGTGTTGTTGCTGACGGCCATTCAGCTGGCAGGTTAGCTAATGAAATGGATTTCTCTGCTGTGCCAGTGGCATTGCCATTATCAACAATGCTCATGACCAAAAAAATCTGACTCAGTGAAAGAAAATCTATTTTGTCCCATGTTTCCTGAGAAGCAGAAGGGAAAATCAATAGTCTCCTCGGGAAAGAAGAATGGTCGAAGAAATATTTTGGTTGCTTACTCAGACAACTCATAACCACATATTCCCTGTTTGTAATGTGATGGCTCTAACCACATTGAGAGGCATCATTCATAGCTTCTGGCCATGTGGTAAGCCCAGCAATACTACATTCCCTCAGCCACATGGAAATCTGGGGTAGTGGGGGGTTACTGACTGGCAGTCATATGAATTCACTCCATAATATGAAAAGTAAAGGGGGTAAATGAATTGTCTGTTGCAATATTACTAAAATCAAATAGGTATGGACTAGATCAATAAACTGCAATGCATGTGGGATGAAGAAGCCCGCATTATATTGCTTGTGCCAGGAGAAAAGACCCAAAGGTAAGGAAGAACTCCCCTACAAGGAATGTTTACAACGTCTCGGATAGTTAAGCTTAGAAAAAGGTGAATACTGGGAGACATGATTAGGCATGGTGTAGAGAAAGTGGATAGGAAGACATTTTTCTTCCTCTCTCTTAATACTAGAACCCAGAGTCATCACATGAAGCTGATTGGTGGGAGATTCAGGAGAAATGAAAGGATGGATTTCATATAGCACATAGTTAAACAATAAAGTTTGCTGTCTCAAAAATTGGCACACCAGAATTTGAATTGTGAATGATGCGAATTTTCTTTCTCTTTCATAATAATAAAATTTAGTGAAGCTAATTGGTAGAAAGTACATCCTCACACAATGCCTAGGTAACATACGGAATTCACGACCACAGATTGTGAAGATGGCCCCTACCTTAGGTTCTTTAAAACAGATTAGACAAATTAATTAGGGTGACCAGATGACCCAGAAAACCCTGGAGACCTCCGGAAATACAAGGATCTCTGAGGCAACCGGAACTGGCCTCTAGCCCCACCTGTTGCCTCTCAGCACACATCTGAGACTTTTTCTTGGCCAGCGCAATGGCGCCAGCCAAGAAAAGCCTCGGATCGATGCGATGGGCGGGCCTGAAGGCTGTGTTCCTGGAAATGCGGGAACGAAACCTCCAGCCACACCCATCGCCTTGCGTCGTGAGGCGAGTGTTTGGGGGCTGTGTGCAGGAACTTCCAGCAATGCAGCCTCCAGCACCCCCCCTCCCAGCGCTGAAGAGGAGGAAGAAGGGGAAGCAGCGGCAGCAGCAAGCAGAAGGTAAGACTAAGGGGTGTGTGTGTGTGTGTCTGTGTGTCAGAGTGAGTGTATGGGTGAGGGTGCCTGGTTGTTTGAGGGTGCTTTGGAATGGGTGGTCCTCTGTGTGTGTGTGTGTGTGTGTGTGTGTGTGTGTGTGTGTGTGTGCTGCCAGTGTGTGCATTGATGTGATGATGTCTGAATGGGATGCCGGGTTGTTTGACTATGAATGGATGGATGTTTGCAGTGGGTGGGTGGGGGAGGGCTGTAGTTTGCTGCAATTTGTGGGGGATGATTTGGAGGTGATATTCCTATTAGTAGAGAAGTTCCCAAGGAAGACAAACAACCTTTAGCCAGGGTTCCCCTACAGGGATAACAGCACTGTCCCTTATATATTTGGACTGCAAGCACCAAAACTAGCACAAAACTTTGGGAGCGGTTTGGAGGTGCTATGACAAAGTTGATTTTTTGGGTGTGTTAACTATGAAGCCACACTTGAAGTATCAATACACAGCTGTTGGTGGCGGCACAAAACTTGGGATATGGAGTGGATCTGAGAACGTGAAATTTTTCTCATTCACCAGATTACACCTAAGGGTATCAATATTCCTATTAAATAATGCATTTTGACCCATAGAACTTCCTCCAATTTGTTTGATATAATTGTCATGATGTATATTTTGTAACACTAGCTGATAATTGTTCTTAAAAACCTTTAAAAAATTAACAGGGTTGCCATTATTATTATTATTATCCCCACAAAGAAAAAATGAGGAAAGATCTCTCCTTCCTAAAGCCCTCTTCCACCATTGCGATTGGTGGCTGCTGGAAACCTGAGCAGGATTGGGGGATACAATGCTGGAGGCTTCAGGACGATTGAGAGTTGAAGCTGTCAATCACCCCTTGCAAACTCCTCCCCCTCCCTTTTAAAGTTTTTTAAAAAATTAATAGCAAGGAAACCGCTGAACATCTGTGTCTGAAATTAACACACATGACATACACAAAGCCATCTGTAACCTCACCAAGTTTCAAGTTTCTATGTTTAAAATAAAGAAGTTATAGGTGTTTTTTCCCCCAATGAAAGTCAATGGGGAAAAAACGAGGTTTGGCCTAAAATGGCATCCGAATCTTCGGTCCAAATCAATTCAGAAAGATCTGATTCAGTTCAGACCGATTCGGAGATCCCCCAAACCACCTTGGATCTGTAATTCAGGGGTTCGAATCACCCCGATCTGCTTTGGATTTGGGGTTCCGATCCGAGGTGGAGCACAGCCCTAATTTAAATGTATATTTGTTGATTTCAAGTTCCATAAAAGAATAGAAGAGGACTGTGGAAAAAAGAGTAGCACATACATTACATAATTAAAAAAGAGAGGATGAAACTGTATATAATACATCCTGTAAGCCTGTAAGTAGAGAAAAATGTCATATTGTGTAATTGGTGCTGCCATTATAGGAGAAGACATCATTGACAAATAACTAAATATGCAAGCAAGTAGAGTTTGTGAATCACTTTAGCAATACAAGACAACCATTGAAAGAATAGCATTGTATTGCAATTATTAAAATGAAGAGTACAACGTGCACTGTAGTGACAAAGACTCACATTCATATATACCACCTCATTAGTAAGCTAGTAATAGTGACTTGAATTCACTTTGCAGCTCATACATTTATGAGCTAAGTTTTATGGAGTGCTTGTCCTATTTCTGAATATAATGAGGCATCCATGTTCTTGAGCATTACCTAACTCTTCAAAGACCATGTGTCCACTTGAAATAGCAATTTGCAGGCTGTGCATGTGTTTGTTGCCAATCTACATTAGCACATGAACTATGCAGAAGCACTTATTGAAGTATGAGCATACAGCAGCTAAGAAAACCCAGCCTGCGAGTCAAACATACCCCATGATGAAGTGCTATTGACTATCTCGAATGAGAAGAAACCAAAACTATAGGTGAAGTTTTCACATCGGTGACTTTCAAATTGTGGCAGAGGTATTGCCAGTCTTCACTTATTGGAAACAGAGGCTTATAGTTATGCTATGCAGAGAGGGGGGAGCGCTGGAGGCAATCTTTGCCTCCCTGCCCTCCAGCCCTACATTTGTAACTGGATGGTATGGGGGGGGGGGTTTGCCTGCCTAGTTGGGGCATTTTGGAGGGGAGGGGAGGAGGCTCGAGAGGCTTCATGATAACTTGTATTCTGGCCTCTCCAGCCTTCTGAACAACTGAATACCCCCTTTCCCCCTTTCGAAGGCTGCTTTCCGATGTGGTTCTTTCCATGCTGGCTGCAAGGGAGCAGGGTCAGTTCTCCAATTCCCCACTCTAAGGTCAGAGCGCTATCTCCAACCTCTGGTTAGGGGATCTGAACTACCCTACGGCCCTTCAGACACTGCCTGGGGCCCGGAGGATTGCTCCCTAAATGGTTCTTCATAAAGCCATTTGGAGGTGAGGCAAAATTCTCAGTACTGGGGGATGCAATAATTTTTGTATCATCAGTTCTTCAGAAGGAGTAGTAGACTATGGCCACAGCTAGACCTAAGGTTTATCCTGGGATCATCCAGAGTTCGCCCCTGCCTGAGCACTGGATCTCCTGTGTGTCACCTAGATGAACAGGTTTGACCCCTGGACGATCCAGGGATAAACCTTAGGTCTAGCTATGGCCTATGTCAGATCAACCCACATGCTTTACTGAAGTGTACAACTGCTTCTCAGCAACAAGCATTGAGTGTGACCTGGAAGAGTTTCTGTGACAAAGAAATCAGCCTGGCAGGATGGGATGGTCATTGAGATGCCGTTTTAGTTTTCTTTGGAGAGCTGTTTGGTTTCTCCCTAGAGCACTTCTACAGAAAATATAAAAATGGAAAGTGACAGGATAAGTGATGGAAGTGATTGTGAACTCAAAGAGCAGCAGTCAAAATCTTATGATTTATCTGAAAGAAAGAGGTTAAAAATCATTTGAAAGAAACCTACAGCACAATTGTGATTAATGGGATAGCTATATATGAGACCTGTAAGAATAAGACATTGATGACCTGCTTTAATCAATAATGGTGGTGTAACAAAATAATGGTAACAAAATTTTGTAGCACACAACAATTTAATGAAATAGGAACAGATGTGCTAATGTCCTTCTACTAAGTAAATTCACCAACATGATCACTCTTTTTACTTGTGATACTTCCCCCTCCCCTTTTTACTATGAGGAAGGGACTTTGTCAGGTACTGATGGCAGCCCAAATACTGTATCAACCTTAGGCCAGGGTATATCGGAACTGGTAAGCTGGTAACCTCGTGATCATTTGGCATTAGGCCATGTGATGTTCTTGTGCACGGTATTCTGCCCAATCCTTTGAGTATTGAAATAAATGTTTGCAAAGACAGTCTTACAGTAACAGGTCAAATGAGACAAATGGATTTTCATCTACTTTGTCTCCCTTCATACTCCCCAGGATACAAAAGGAAACTAGACAACATTTTGATCAGCTCCAGTGAAGTATGCTTTGCAGATATAGTGGCGTTTATGTCACTTTCTACAAGAAATCATACCAGAAAAGTGTTTCCAGGAAAATCACTGTATATCAAAATGTGTGCCTTCTTTTACAACATTGTTATACTTAATTGCTGACTAACACTTAAAGCTGTTAAACGTCAATACCTTCTACTTACAAGTGAGGCCCACAAATGCAGGTTGCTTACCTGTAACTGTAGTTCTTCGAGTGGTCATCTATGCATTCACACATATGGGCTCTGCTCCTGCGCTGAGACCTGAACCGGAACCTCCAATAGCTTAGTATAACGTTTTAGGCGGGAACTACCCCTAACGCTACTGCGCATGTGCACGTGGTTCCCGCCCAAAGGCCAGTTTACAGGAGTCCGACATTGTGACCCCCTAAACATAACCTAATAAAGATAAAATAATACCTGAAACATCAGAGGACACCCTGTTAAAGGGGTGCAGGAGAAAAAACCCAAAGAAACACACCACCAAGAGGGGATGGCGGGTGGGTTGTGTGAATGCACAGATGACCACTAGAAGAACTACAGTTACAGGTAAGCAACCTGCATTTCTTCTTCGGGGTCTCTACGTATCACACATATGGGTGATTAGCAAGCTGACGTACCTTGGAGGTGGGTTGGTGTGTCACCTGAATACTTCAGAGAGAACTGCTCTTCCGAAGGAACAGTCCTGTCTTGCTCGGACGTCGAGATTGTAATGTCTTATGAACATGGATGGAGCAGACCAAGTTGCTGCTTTACATACGTCATGTAACGGCACTGCTCTCTGAAAAGCTACATATGTAGCGATTGCTCTTGTAGACTGGACAGAGACAGTTTCAGAGAGACAGAGGCCTGCCAAAGTGTACGTCAGTTCAATAGTCTGGGTTATCCAACGTGACAAGCGCTGACATGACACAGGGAGACCCTTTCTTGGCTCACCATAGCACACAAACAACTGTTTCGTTTGTCTGAAAGATTCTGTTCTGGATTTGTAAAAAGCCAATGCTCTTCTAACATCGAGCATGTGCAGAGTAGATTCCAAAGGAGTTGCAGGGTTAGGGAAGAAGGCAGGTAAGACGATGTCCTGGGAGTTGTGGAAAGTCGACACAACTTTAGGAAGGAAGGCTAAATCTGTACGGAGCACCACCTTTTCCTTATAGAAGTTAAGGTAAGGTGGGTCAACCCTCAGGGCTCTGAGTTTGCTCGCACGTCGTTCTGATGTTATAGCTACTAGAAATGCTACCTTCAATGACAGTAGCCTGAGATCAATCGTGGCTAGTGGCTCGAAGAGTTTTCCTGTAAGTGCCTTCAGAACCATGGATAGACTCCAGGTAGGGACTATATGTCTTGTTGAGGGCATGATGTTCTTTAAACACTTTAAAAATGTTTTCATTACAGGGTGAGAGATTGTAAGCCTATGCGGCAGGGTCTTGCTATTTACTGTGTAATCTGTACAGCACCATGTACATTGATGGTGCTATATAAATAAATAATAATAATAATAACCCTTCAATACCGTGATGGAATGAAGAAATGGCTGCGAGATGAACCCTGATTGATGACAGTTTCAATTTCTTTCAATACAGAAGAAGTAAGTATTGTAAAATATCGTTGAGGCCGCATGTATCGGGCTGGAGGCTTTTGTGTTGTGCATAAAGTGCAAATCTCTTCCATTTACACTTGTACGATCTCCTAGTAGATGGCTTATGAGAGGCTAACAAGATTTTATTTACTGTAATGTTCGAGGAGTGTACTGGGGAGTTATCCTCCATGCTGTTAACCTCAGAGTCTCCACGTCTGGGTGTCTGATTCTGCCGTTGCTCCGTGTTAGGAGCTTCGGTATCGGACTGAGTTTGATGTAGTCCTGGTTCGAAAGTCAAAGGGCATGAGCGAACCAGGGTTGTCGGGGCCACTAAGGGGCTATTAAAATGCAATCTGATCCATCTGTCTGGATCTTTGATAGCACCCGTGTCAGCATTGGAAATGGTGGGAACATATAGAGTAATGCCCCTTTCCATGTCCTGGCAAAGGCATTTCCTAGGGAGTTGGGGCCCAGGCCTGCTCTGCTGCAGTAATTGGGGCATACTGAATTGTCCTTTGTTGCGAAGAGATCGATTGTCGGGAGACCCCAGAACTGAAAAAGGTCGTCTCTGGTCTTTTTGTCCAGCTCCCATTCATGTGATGTGCTGAACGATCTGCTCAGGGAATCTGCTATCGTGTTGTCTGTTCCTGCCACACGTATGGCTGTCAGGAAGATCTTTCTTTTGATGCACCAATTCCAGATGCGCATAACTGAACGATTTAATGGGTGGGATCTTGTGCCCCCTTGTTGGTTTATGTAGCATACTACCGTGGTATTGTCGGTAGAGATTAGGACACTGCAGTTCGTTAAAATTGTTACGAAAGCCTTCAGTGCTCTCTCGACAGCGAGCGATTCTAGATGGTTTATATGCTCTTTGCTTAATGAGTTGGACCATCGACCATGTATGAGGAGGGAGTCGCAGTGAGCTCCCCATCCTAGGAGGGAAGCATCGGTGGTAACCGTCTTGGATGGTGGGGGCATCTGGAAAGGTGTATGTTCTTGGTCGACAGCCACCAGAGAAGGGATGATCGTACTGAGTGTGGTAGGGTTAGCTGAGTCCTGAGGGCATTGGTGCGCAGGTCGAAGTTCCTTAGAAACCAGTTCTGAAGGATCCTCATCCAAAGGCGTGCGAATGTTATAACTGCAGTGGTGGCAGATATTAAACCTAGCAGCCTCTGCACAGTCCATGCCGAGACCCGTGGCCGGTGTAGAGTCTCTGCAACCAGGTGGCGTAGTATTGTAGCTCTCGATATCGGGAGATATGCTCGACCTTCTCTCGCCGAGAGGGTGACTCCTGAGTGGACTTTTCGTAGTTGATCCACAGTCGAAGATTGTTGAGGATTTTTAACGTTGTGGCTATATCCGCTTCTAATGTGGTTCTGTTCTCTGAAACAGTCGTCTATATAAGGGTAGATCATGATGGAGAGTTGGCGGAGATGTGCGCAGACTACTGCCATACACTTTGTGAAAACCCTTGGAGCAGTGGCTAACCCGAAGGGAAGTACCATGAACTGGAAGTGTTGGTCTCCGAGGGAGAAACGGAGGAAAGGTTGGCTTGATGGCCTGATCAGGATGTGAAAGTAGGTGTCCTTTAGGTCTATGACAGCAAACCAAACATTTTTGTGAAGTAGCTGTAGGACAGATGCTACCGTGGTCATATGGAACTTTTTTGGGGTGATGTGATTGTTGACGTTTCTTAAGTCCAATATCAGTCGAAGTCCTCCATCTCTTTTGGGGACAGTGAAGTATCGGGAGTAAAACCCGTGGTTTGCTTGATGGGATGGTACCCGGCAAATCGCTCCTTTTTCCAAGAGGGTGTTGATTTCTTGGGTAAGGATAGGTGTTGGTGATGTTCTCTGTATTCCCGAAAAGGGAGGGAGGGTGTCGAACTCGATATGGTACCCCTTGGAAATAATAGTGAGGACCCATGAGTCTGTAGTTATTTGCTCCCATTCCGAAAGAAATGGGAGCAGCCTGTTTTCCCAGGATGGGAGGTGAGGTGGAGGGCAGTCAAAGTCGCTGCTTCTTCCCGAAGTCCGGCTGACGTTTGGATTGGTATCTTTGGGGATAAGTGTGCTTTCTTTGCATTTGTAACTGTTGTTGCTGTTGCCGTTGTGGTTTGTCGTATTGACGACGTTGTTGAAACATGTATGGTTGTTTATTCCATCTACGGGGTCTGTATTGGATGGCTGGTGTTGAGATGCCCATCCTCTTCGCCGTTGTACGAGCCTTATGTATCGAGTCCATGGCTTCGTCAGTCTTAGAGTTAAATAACCCTTCGCCATCGAAGGGAAGGTTCTCTATGCGGGTCTTGTCTCTTGGCTTAATCCATCGGACCTTAGCCACACATGCCTACGGAGGGCAATAGAACCCATCATGGCTTTCGAATCGCAATCGACTTGATGTCAGGCTGTGCTGAGTTGTTGTCGAGCCATTGCTGCTGCTTCAGACTGGAATACTCTGGCTAATTCTCTTTTGTCGTCTGGCAAGTAATCGCAGAATGATCCTACTTTCTCCCATAGAAATAATTGATACCTGGCCATAGTGGCCTGGTAAGTAGCTGCGCGTAATCCCAGCGATGTGGAGGCGTATATTTTACGGCCTAATATGTCTAATTTTCTTCCTTCCTTATCTACAGGTGCAGAATGGATTTTTTGGGACCTGCTTTGTGATGACTCGACGATGATTGAGTTTGGTTTGGGATGCTGGAACAAGAAGCCTGCATCTTTTTCCTGTATGCGATACATAGCTTCAAGGCGTCTCGAAGTAGGAGCAGTTGACGAGGGAGTTTTCCATGAAAGCTGTGCCATCTGAAGCAAGGGAGGTGGAAAAGGGATTGCAATGGAAGCGTTAGCCTCTGTATGTAGTACATCATAGATTGGATCAACAAGCTTCTCGGTATGTTGTTGTGTTTCCAGACCAAGTGATTGAGCCATTCTAAGGATGTGTTCAGAAAATCTTCCCGTGTCATCGGAAGGTGGAGGATCTTGGGAAGCAACCGCATCCTCCGGAGATGGTATCGAAGGTGCTATTGACACTGAGGACGCGGAGTCTGACTGATAATTGTCATCAGGAGAAGACGGAAGTGTAAGTTGTACCGACTGTTCTGGTGGTTGAATTGCCAGTACCGGTGCGGTGCTCGGTACCGCGGCCGTTGGCTCTTGGTCTTGTTCAAGTCCAGGTGGATTAGGTATGGACCTTGCCACTGGCGGAGGGTATGCAAAGTATTCTTCGGACTGTGGACGATACCGATGGCCGTATTCGTCCGAAGGGAAATACGGGTGCGGACGGTAATAGTTCCAGTCTGGATACTCATAATGTCTCTGAAGAGACACTGAGTATTCGGAGACCCTGTCCCACTCCAAACGTGGTGAATGGGAGCGCTCCCTATAAGTCAGTGGTCGAGGAGACCGAAATCTAGCAGGAGAAGGAGGTGGTAGCGATCTCCTTGGAGATCTGACCATTTCGATCGGTCCCTGCTGTACAGACGGAGGCTGTTGTTGAATTGAGCGTGGTGGCGTGGAGTCCCGTATTTCGCCCTCCAAGATGGACTCTATAGGCCTCGCAGCTGAAGGTGGTCGTGATCTATTTTGGTTCGGTACCGAGGTAGTCGGTATCGAGGGTGTCAATACAGAGGTCGGTTTCGATCGGGCTGGTACAGGTGCTGCCTTCGATGTCGAGTGTTTCGGTATTGTCGCAGTCGGTGGCGAGGAGCATTTTGTTGATGGAGACTTAGAAGCGTCCTTTTTCTTTTTCTTTTTGGCATGAGTTTCAGAGGACTTGGGTGTCCTGGCCTTTTTCGAAATTTTCTTGGCCACTTATACCAACAAAGATCGACCAGGCGTTAGGGGTATCTCTGTCCTATTTTGCGCCATATTGGTCTCAGAGATGACAAAGGAATGAATGTCAGAGCTCTGTTCATCAGCCATTCTCTGGCTGTGTATTCTCCGGTTTTCAGTCGGTTTTTGTCGAGGTGCGTCAGTGGCCTTGAGGGCTTTTTCCCATAAAATGGCCCTCAGGCGATCTGCTCTATTTTTCCGCGTACAATATGGCCCTCTCCTAGACAAAGGACGCAGAGTGAATGTCTGTCCGTTGGTGGTAATTTGCTGCGGCAGCTGACGCACTTTCTAAATGGCGCCTTAACGGCCATATGCCCCAGGCCACAAACGACCGGAGATTGCTGAGGCAACAAATACTAACTATATAATTTTTTTTTAATAGATTAAAGAAAAGTTTGAAGAGAAGAGTGAAAGAGAAGAGAAAAGAGGTAAGTATATAGGAAATTTTTACGAAAATGCTAAGGAGGTTGATTCGTGCGTCTAGTCACAATGGCGGACGACGAAGAACTGGCCTTTGGGTGGGAACCACATGCACATGCGCAGTAGCGTTAGGGGTGGTTCCCGCCTAAAACATCATACTAAGCTTTTGGAGGTTCCGGTTCAGGTCTCAGCGCAGGCCCATATGTGTGATGCATAGAGACCACGAAGAAGAACAGTATAGCTCTGGAGTGTGCATGTTAAGTGAGCCTGTGGCTGAGGGAGCTGAAAAAGCAAACATCAGCATCAAAGACAGGAATCCTGACTCTAATTTGGGTCTTACTTCGTGTGCAAAAATAATTTTACATTTGATTTGAACATTTAAAAGTATATCATGTCTGCATGCAGTTCAGTGGAGCATGGGGCTTCTGCATGCAGTTGAGGACTGGGAGGAGGACTGAAGATTAGCCTCCACTAGAAACTACAGGAGAGAGGTGGATTTTTTTGTCTGTGAATCCAAACCAGCCTCAGCCTCTGACCTGCAATATTAACAGGGCAGCTGGAAGATCCTCTCTCATCACAGGCCCCCACCCCCCACCCCGATGTGCAATAAGACTTTGATAGGTCTAGGTAAATTGTAGGGCTTCAAAACATCCAGCGCCTGACCTGCAGTATTCAGTGTGAACTACACTGCAGGGCTCTCATAAGCTACAGTCTCCCCACCATCGCCCCCCACCCTAAAAAAATTTGGGGCAATAAACTACTTTTGCTTTGGAATTAGCATCACAAAGGCCATTTTAAAACATTTCACACTAAATAAAAATTGAGTTTGAAAGAGTAGGAACAGTTCTGGGGCCTAAGGGGTTGGTTTGGTGTTCAGTCCCAGCTACATTATAACCTTGGATTTCCCTGTTAATTTCTATAGGTAGCTCTCAACTTCCATCCCTGAAAAAGTTTCTCACTGTGAACCAGGAAATGACCTATCCAGACAATAAGCTGTTCTCTCTACTTTTTATATCTCTGTCTGTATTTCTCTACCTTTTGTTGCTCCCTTTTCTTGGAGGAAAAGCCCCATTTAGGCTAACATAAGCAATGACAGTCTTCCCTCTAGGCTAGAAACTGACTATAGTACAATTCATATATTACTTGCAGTGGGCAGCATGTGACCATGCTTCTCACCCCACCCACACATGCCCTTTAATGTCTGCACATTGACTGTGGATGTTGGCAAAGGAACTCCTGCACATGAACTGCTACTCATGCACAAGGGCTCCACACAATTGGGATGTCCATGCAGCCACATGTTTCAATTATATGGATGAGCAGCTGGTTATGTGTATGGTTGCTTTTCAGGCAACCACACTCAAAGTTGGGATCGGTTCAGGGATGTGACTCTAGGGGCAGAGCCAGGAGCACAGCACAGCTCCAAACCGTGATTGCTCTACACACTATGTTTGCAGTAACAGGGCTTATTGATATTCTAAAACAGAGTCTTAGGTACCTTCGTCCATCTTTTCTTTTTCTTTCTCTGCTCCTCAAGAGAGGCGGCAGTCGATTTGGAGGACTTGGCCCTCTTTGACAATTTCTTGGCTATGTTCAGTGTTCTAGCCCACAATGGGGAAGCCGACTGCCCACTGGGACCTGGCTCTTAGAGAAGCGGGGACAAAGGAGAAGTATCGCCTGGGAGCTGCAGATTGGCCGAAGTGTGCACTGCCTGGAGCATTTTGGTCCACATAATGGCCTTAAGCCTATCCGAGCGATGTCTTCAAGTCTGTTTGGAAAAGGCCTGGCAAAAACGGCACTTTTCAACAACGTGGCCCTCACCCAAACACAACAGGCAAAGGGAGTGGCCATTGGAGGACGGGAGCTTACTCCCACAAGCAGTACACTTTCAAAATGGAGCCCGCAGGGCCATACGACCCATCCGGTATACTTCAGATCGCAAGGCGCGACGTGAAAGAACTATTCATAGTCTACTAACAACTAACATAGCTTTTTTAAAAAAACCCTTTTTTTAAGAAGAAAAACACATAAGAGATGAAGAGAAGCTCTCCAGTGTTCCTACAATGGTGGTCAAAACAGAACTGAGGGGAATGGGCAGGAGCCCCTCTGAGCATGCGCACTGCACTGCACTGCAAGGACTCCTGCCCAAAACGCTTCAGCTCTACAGGTTTCCCGATGGTGCTCCACGCAGGCGCAGAGCCCCGTGTGTGATGCACAGAGACGAGGAAGGAGAACAGCTGGGCTCTCAAACCATTTGTCCATAACTATTATCTCGGCCAAACTGAGACATTACAGTGTCTGAAGAGGAAAATCCAAATGGTACTTTTATCACACATAGGAAAAAGGAAAGGAACCTCTCGTGCAAGCACTGAGTCATTACTGACTCTTAGAGGGATGCCAGCTTTCGCTGACGTTTTCTTGGCAGGCCTTATAGCGGGGTGGTTTGCTGTTGCCTTCCCCAGTCGTTATTGCCTTTCCCCCAGCTAGCTGCGTACTCATTTTACCGACCTCGGGAGGATGGAAGGCTGAGTCGACCCAAGCCGGCTGCCTGAAACCAGCTTCCGCTGGGATCGAACTCAGGCCGTGGGGAGAGTTTCAGCTGCAGAAACTGCTGCTTTACTGCTCTGCGCCACACATAATCCAGCAGGAATTACTCCTGGCAAGCCTCATTGAAATGAACTAGAGCACTACTGTGTTCTTAGTGGATTGTGCTCAGTGTAATACATTTACTGGTTTGCCGTTCTGTCACTCCTTAATGGCACACAAAATCTGTCATCTGAATTTGAGCATGACGTTCCCATTTTGAACCTCATCTCTGTCATGAACACATTAGATGTCCTTAGGTGAGCCTTTCTCTCCTCTGCCGATCTACAATATAGGGATAATACCGACTTATCTTATACAGTTATTGTAAGGATTATAAAGTGATATATGCAAAACACTTTGAATATATGTGAAATACATATTCAAGACATTGAATATATGTGAAACACTATATAAATACTTTATTATTTTATAGAAACACCTGTCAAATACAACTTCCTTACAAGCTGACAAAGGATTAGCACAATTTGTCACTGACCCAACTCAGTCTCATTCTGTAAAGTCTTCATCGCTAAACCCCACAGGGTCACGCTAGAGAAGAACGGCCCTTCATTATTTCTGTATTCAGCAGAAGATACACGGCTGCTCAATTCACAATTATTGCCCAGGGTACTCATGGAGGAGCGAATCATGGGAGTGCCATCAGACTGCAGAGGTTCTTCCTCAATTGATGGATCCATTTCTTTATAAGAGCAGGGACGATTAGGTCTTTCCTGAGATTTGCAGAGTTTAATAGGGTCCAAAATCAGTTTTTGTTGGTTTGTACAATCATTCTGTTGCACTGTGGGTCGCACCTTGCGTAATGTTACCCCAGGACTGTTAACTTCATTGGATGAATTTTCTGTTGGGTGGATGGGAAACTTCACTGACACTGGTAATAAAGTTACTGATATTTCTTGGGTAAATGAATCTGAGTTTTGGGACTTTTCAAGGTCCGAGATTTCTACCGCCTGCGTAAACTCATCTAGTGCATTTGGACCTTCATTAACAGCTTTACAATGGATTTTTCTGTGTCGACGCAAGACAGCAGAACGACTGAAGCATTTATTACAAGTTTCACAATTATATGGCTTTTCCCCAGTATGAGTCCGGATGTGTCTTCGCAAGTCACCAGAACCTGCAAAGCATTTCCCTATAAAATAAAAAAGGATATTTAGATACTGTTTCTTCCTGCAAAGATCTGCTATGTATGCAGAATTTCATCTTGCACATGTTTCAAACTATTAATTATCATTTCCAAAATGTATTTATTTGTAGTTTTGATTTATCTCTGCAAAGCTGGAAATAACTATTGCTACTGGAAAGCAGTGAAAAGTACCTATCCTCAGTTTATACACTCTCCATTTATACAGAATCAAATCCTTTTACAAACCATTTAGGAATACTACAAATTAATATAACAGAAAGCAAAAAGAAGAACATATCTAACAATATAAGGAATTAGAGGATCGGCAATCCTTGACTTGATATTGACCAATAGGGATGACTTAGTGGATAAAGTGGCAGTTACGGGAACTCTGGGGGAAAGTGACCACGTCATACTTGAATTCTTGATTATGAAGGAGACAAAAGTCGAGCGTAGCCATACACGTACTTTGGATTTTAGGAAAGCTGATTTTAATAAACTCAGAACTTTGATAAGTAAGGTCCTGTGGCAAGTGAGCCTAATGAGAGAAGGAGTGAAGGATGGGTGGGAGTATTTAAAAAAGGAAATTTTAAAGGCACAGTTACAAATAATTCCAACAAGGAGAAAAGATAGAAGACAACAGAGGAAACCAATGTGGCTCCACAAAAAGCTTAGAGATGACCTGAAAACAAAAAAGGATACATATAGGAAGTGGAAGGAAGGCCAGGCTACAAAAGAAGAGTACAGACAGGTGGCACAGAAGTGCCGAAATGGCATCAGGAAGGCTAAAGCTGTGAATGAGCTGAGGTTAGCGAGGGATGCTAAAAGCAATAAAAAGGCTTTCTTCAGATACGTGAGTAGTAAAAGACAGAGGAAAGAAATGGTGGTTCAACTGCTTAATGGGGATGACAAATTGATAACAGATGACAAAGAAAAGGCTGAAGTGCTCAATTCCTACTTTGCCTCAGTCTTCTCCCAAAAGCGGGTCTATGACCCCCCTGGAAAAAGTGAAGCAGAAGTTGAGGGGGCAGGATTTCAGTTTGAGATTGATAAACAAATGGTCAAAGAACACCTAATTTCCTTGAATGAGTTCAAATCTCCAGGGCCCGATGAACTGCATCCTAGAGTAATGAAGGAGCTAGCGGAAGAACTCTCAGAACCTTTGTCTATTATCTTTGCAAAATCATGGAAGACAGGTGAGGTGCTGGACGACTGGAGGAGGGCTAACATTGTCCCTATCTTCAAAAAGGGCAAAAAGGAGGAAGCTGGGAACTACAGACCAGTCAGTCTGACATCCATCCCTGGGAAAATTCTGGAGCAGATTATAAAGAAGTCAGTCTGTAAATATCTTGAAATCAATGCCGTGATTACTAGAAGCCGACATGGATTTGTCAGGAACAAATCCTGTCAGACTAATTTGATCTCATTTTTTGATCGGGTAACCTCCCTTGTGGACTGTGGGAATGCTGTGGACGTCATATATCTTGACTTCAGCAAAGCTTTTGAAGCTTTGAATTGGGGGGGGGGGGGAATACTTAACATTTTTAAAAATCAAACTACAACCAGGCAGAGTGGCTGCATTAGGATGATACAATAGTCAACCCTGTGCTAATAGTCAACCCTTCACAGATGACTATGATCACGTCGTCTTGGGAGATACCCCCTAAATAGGCATCCGCAGAGTTGACTATTATCACAGAGTTAACTACTGCCCACCCCCAACCTCCGTTCCGTCCTCACCACCGAATAGCGGCCCTGGTTCCCATGAGAATCGCCTTTGGGCTGGGTCCCCCTACTGTCAGTACCTGGCACTGTGCTCTCTTCCTCTTCTTCTGACGGTGGGGTGACCTGACACCAAGGGAGATTCTCATGAGAACTAGCATCACATGAGATGATTGCGGCTCCCCCAGGTTGTGTGCGCCCCATTCCTGGGTGGGGCGCCATGTGCTTGTCCCATCCCTACTGATATCCTTGACAGCATCAGGGGAGTGTCTCCTTCTGCCACGGGTATTGGGGCAGGGGCTGGATTTCTCCTGTGGTTTGACGTTGCAGCTACAGGAGAGATCCTTACACCCCTCTGCCTCGATCTCCATTTTTGCATGTCCCAGGAGGTGTGTGGGGAGCTGTCCGATCGGTGGCTCTCCACACGCTTCACGAGATGAATGACACACACCTGCCTACGGAGTCCCACTGGGCAAGAGTGGCAGGGTTTCTGCTGCTCTTGCCTCACGACTCTGTGTTGGTTATTTCTTTCTGTGAAACAATCAACCATTGTGTGGAAAATGCTCGCGAGACGACGGTGGACTATTCAGTCAACCGTTGACTATTGTGTCGTCCAAACCCCGTCAGTGCCTTCATAACTGTGCCACCAATGTACTAAGTTTGAACAGCAAGGGCATGTAGGATCCTTCTCAACTGCTCCACAATCATAGAACTCCCAGATTCGAGAGGTCTGTCAAAGTCCAAACCTGAATACTTTCTAGAACTGTAAAACTTTCCTCTTTCAATGGCTGGGATGGTGTAAATGTTGATACCAGTTTTAGAAAGGAGTGGGACAGATATTGAACAGAATAAAGGAGGAGTTGGGGAAGATGCAGAAAATGAATTGTATGTCCAGAAAGGAACAGCAACATGCAGACATCAGTTCCTGTGAGTGAAACCCCCTAACTTATTATTATATAGTTCTAATGTATTTGGGTGACCTCTACACTTACTAGTATATTATGTATTTCATATGGATATTTTATATTTTAATATTTTGCATTAATTTTAATGTCTGTTTTTAATATATTTATGTTAATGATCATTTACTACTTTCAAACACCACCTTGAAGAATGAGATCATTGAAGTAATTGAGGCATCTACAAAATTAGGAATTCATACCTCGGTAAAAACCACAAGATGAACCCAAAATACATGCAATTAATGCTTTGTAGTGAGAAAATTTTACACTATGATTTTATTGACTAACTCATGAACCTTAAATCTGGTCCTATTAATGTCATATGGAACAGCCTATAGGATACCTGTGACAAAATGATAATTTATGTCATTGTTTATATGCGTATATTTAAGTGTTTAGTTCAGGTTTGGATTTGCTGTGGCCAATTGATGGTGCTATATAAATAAATTATTATTATTATTATTATTATTATTATTATTATTTTATTTTCAGGAAATGGTAAGTAAGTGGGAGGGGGGAGTTAGAATGGTGAGCAGTGTGACTGGTGTCATCCGACTGGCTGATTTGAATGGGGGCAGTTAGAGGAGTCAGTCAGCGTTAGGGCGTTAGTGAGGGGAGGAGTGGGAAGAGTTCGGTAGAGGCTTGTTTCAGGACAGTATTTCCCTGGGAGGTTGAGGGAGGTAGATGTATGTGGATAAAGTAGAATAATCCTTAAGTGTCTTTTAAAATCTTTTTCTATATGGATAAACTTTATTCTCATTTTGTTTAACAACGTCTGCTCAGTCCTATGCGTTACTTCAGGTAGACAGTCCACACGCACACTCACACACAAAAGGTTTATTATTCCCTCATTCTTTTAGAAGAATAGGGTGGTGGCAGCGAAGGAGAGGTATAATAATAGATGTCACAGAGGCTTTACATTAGCTCTTCTCTTTCATTATGACTGTGCCCATTAATTCTACACTTGATGGAGCTTTTGGGGGGTATTATTGTGCCCTTTACTTATTACTTAGTTGAATAATATATCCTGATAGTTCAAGAACAAATATTATTGTTATATATCTGTATCTGAATCATGTGTTTTAAAAACATGACCTCCAAATAAGGAAGTTATTGTTTTAGATGGAAAATTAGCAGGGACTTACCGCAGGCTGAGCAACTATATGGTCTCTCTCCTGTATGCCTGATTCTGTGCTTTACTAACTTCCGAGGTAAGTTAAATGACTTTCCACACTCATCACAGGTGAAAACTTTTTCTACTGTATGGTTCTTCTTGTGTTCCTTTAAATTACTGAAGTTACTAAATCCTGGAACAATGTAAGAGAAATAGAGAAATATTGCTCACAGAAGAAGTAAGAAAAATATTGCTCGCAGGATACAAACCACAAAAGGCTCCCACTATGCTGATGTAACTATCCTTTCTCACCACACTGGCACAGGCAAATCCCATCCATACCCAGGGATGTGAGACCCAGTATTGCCCAGTTGGGCTGTGACAAATGGTTGATCTCCAGGTCTCAAGCAGAGGACAAGACATCATAGGCCTGCAGTTCCTCACCATGGGCTGATGTGGCTGCTCTTACTAGTAACACTGCCAATTGTTGCATGTCAGCTGGGCCGTACCATCTCCCAAATTCAAGGAATGGCTGAGACTTGCTTGGGCTGGGGAGGGCCGGACCAGGAGGGAGCACAGTGGGGTTGTGGATTAGTCCTGTACGCAGCGTATTCCTAACTCTTGAGCAGGGCTTAATGCCAACATACCTCGACCACAAATATCACACAGGTGTGGTTTCTCTCCAGTGTGAATAATAATGTGGCGCTGGACATCTCCAGATGCAGCAAACCTGTAACACAATTTAAAAGATCATTTGAACTTTGGCTAGAAACCTTTTCACAACTGAGCTTCATAAATGGTATCCATTTATGAACTAGCACTTCCACAGGGAGGCTGTGCACATGGCCCCCGTACCATTCCCCTGATAGCAAGTCTGCCCTCTTTTAAGCAGTCATAATTACATGGATGACAAGGGCCACAGTGAGGTGAGATGATGCCTGAGATGCTGTGACTGCACTAGCAGGCAGACAAACTCCTACTACCATGTGGTTTCTTTAGCCTGTCACTTAGCCTGAAAGAGTTTATGTTTGGTCATGAATTTCAGTCTTGCTAAACAAAATGAAGCAAAAATATTATAACGGAAGGGGTAAAAAAGGTGAAAATTATAACTTCACTCAGGTTTTGCAATATGTACAGCTTTTCAATTTTATTGAGTAATTATTTGGTTAAAAATTAGACTAATAAAATATTTATGAAACTTTATTCATCATTTTATGAATAAAAGGTTTTTGTTCTAGGACAAATCCTATTTTGGAAGAGAAACATTTGAGAAATCGTTATTACAGTTAGCTGAACATTGTTTTTGATCCTGCAACTCCCCGACATGCTGGACTGTCATAGACTTGATGTTGCTGCACTGGCAAGTGTCCCTTTTGCTGCTGGATTTTCACGATTGTGCTAATTTGACCTTCTAGTATACTAGGGGTGCGGAACCTCTTTCAGACCATGGGCCGAATTCAATTTTGGAGAAGCTCTCAGGGCAGGACCTTCCAGTGGTGGGGGATGGGGCCAATGTTTATCAAACATATTATAGCTTAAAGTTCTCACAGCCAGAAACGAAATCTTAGAGGAGAGGCCTCTCAACCTTCAACTGCACAAAAGCTGGGAAATCATTGGCGATTGGGGAAAAGGGGGTGTGACCTTCTGGAAACCCCAGGATGGCCAGATTGGGAACTTGGGCCTGAGGTTCCCCAACCCTGTGGCATGCAAAGTTATCCACCCCAGCTACCCATAGTCAATGAAATTAATAAATTCCAGAACATTTACAACAATGGCCATATTCAGACATCACATTCTCAATCCTCCAAACCATGGTTTGAAGGACTGGGAAGAAAGAACAAGCTTGAGCACTCCTTCCTCCTCCCCTCCCCTTATTAGAAGACTTCTTGGTTCCCTCAAACCACAGCTTGCCATACTGGAAAACTGTGGTTTTAGCCATCCCTCCAAACCAGGATTGTAAATCTTAATTTGATTCTAGTTCTCAATCCTGTTTTGGAATGACCGCTCAAGCTGGTTTGAAAAATTTTAAGATGACCAGGAAATCTTTATTACTATACGTAAAGGTGCAATCCCATGCATGTTTAGACAGAAAAAAGGCCTACAACTCCCAGCGTGTCATTCTTAAGGTGTCTAAGAGAAAAAAAGAAGGTGTGCTCAACTTGTTGCTTATTCCCAATCCTCTAAATCATAGGATATCTTAATTGGTCAATACTACAGTACTTACACAGGAGTTTCTGTCATACAAACCTTTTTCCACAGATCTCACAGATGTAAGGTTTTTCACCAGAATGCCGACGTAAATGAGTCTGAAGATTACCTGCCTACAAAAATAAGGGAAGTGGTGTGTGCTTTTTAAACACAACTTAACTAATCAAATAGGTCATGCTGATAAAGTTTAATGATTAGAAATGAGAATCTTGCTTTAGCTCGTGATGTTAACAACATGGCACTTGAAAAACGAAGTCTCCCAGAACTGGGACAAAAGTGTTTAGACTAGAAACTGACAAGTTTCCTTGTACCAAAAGAGCTACCACAAGTTCCTGTGCATCCCTACTTGCCACAAAAGGATCAAATTTTCACCAGAGCATTGCTGAACTTTTGTGTGAAGCTGCAGGCATTAGGAAGGATGGGTCAAGCCCTTTGCTGTTGTCTCTTTCCCCAGTGCCAAAGTGACAACTCCTGAGGAAGAGGACAGCGTTATCATTGTACTAGTGTGCAGAGCCCTGAACCTATTCCAATGCCCTGCTCTGCATTCTGGCCAGAGAAGTCTACCAACTATAGAAACTTAATACTGCACTCCCTAGAGTCTCTACGTGGCCCTTAATCTCATTACCACGTTATTTTTCTTTTCTCAGTCTTTGTAATAAAGATATAAGGTTGAATCAAATGGTGTCTTTTCACCAGCAGTAGCAAAACCACTCTCTGCACGCCCTCCGAATCTGCTCTAAAGGGTTGGTTGACTGTGTAGAACAGATTGGGGGGTACACGGGGGGCTGCAAGGGGAGACAATGGATCCGTTTGTACAATACTGGATCCAAGCCATACTGAAAGACACAATTATTCAATTACTGAAGTATAGCATAATGTGTGTTTTATTTACCCAGTATACCAAAAACAAAACACAGATTTGGAAAAAAGAACTAAAAGAATGGGGAGGATAATATTTAGGAATGAGAAATTAGTTCTAACTCAAGTTGTATTTCATTAATCTAATATTACTTAATAGCACTTAAAGGGTTATTAAATAACACATTCCAACTCTACTATTCTATGAATTCTTTTTTCAATTAAAGAGCTGATAAACATTCCTTAAAAAATTCTGCCTCATTTCCCACTGCACTGCCAAAAGGCCTAGGAGATGCCAGGGATTAAATTTGGGACTTCCTGCATGCAAAGCAGGTGCTCTTATCGCTGAGCTGCGGTCCCTCCTCGAGGATTTTGAAGGTGAGGCGCAAATTGAACTATTGTTAGAATAGGGGTGCAGAACCTATTTCAGCCTCAACGGCCTGTGCAGTAGAACTGGACAGTCCCAGGTGGCTGGATGGCCTATAAACAACAGTAGACTTAACACAGCAGAACAAGTAAAATATTATTAAATTCCTACCTGTGAGAAACATTTGCCACAAATGTTACATTCAAATGGCTTCTCACCTAAAAGAAGAAGCAATAGTGTTTTGCACTTCTAACAGTTGCAGCTGAACACAAATTTGAAATTTGCTGCCAAACGATATTCTGAATTTCATAGTAAGCATATTTGATTAAATGTTTGAAGGTAAACCTTCCATAATGTTGTCATTGGCGAAATAATCACTTTAGCCATCTCTCACTCCACAGAAGGGTCAATGAAGCCTACGGAACAACACCAGGACTAGTCTCAGATGAATTGTTTGCTCAGCAGTATTACTTTTGGGTTGGATCCAGATTTAGCAGCATGCAACTGGGCTGGTGGAAGTGAACTTCCCCCCTCCCCATAGCAGTCCCTCCATCCCACCCAGGGCGATAAAGCCTCACTGAATGGGGTTGGCGATGGTGTGGGGAAAAGGGAGAGATGCCTGAAAATTGGCAAAGTCACTTTCCATGAGTAAAGCAGAAAAGTGTTCTCCAACTCTATGTAGCATTTTCAGGGGACTGTAGGAGCTGCCATGGGGAGGAGATGGGGAGGAAGTCAGCTTCCTTCCTTCAGCTCAACTGTCCGCACCTAAATCTGGGTCCAAGCCATTATTTCTACAAAAAGTTAGTCAACAGATGGCAAGATCACATTAAAAGAAGAAACATCTCCTCCACAATGTGAACGGGGAATTTCTTATGAGCAGGGGAGTTCTGTGTGCATGCACAAACCAGAAGAGCAAGGGCTGGGAACACACACACCCAAAAAATGTTGTTGAACTTCAATGCCCGCCCTTCAGCTTAAAACCTTTTAAAAACCTCTTAAGAGGTTTTAAGAGCAACCTCTTAAATGTCAAAAAACAGTTTGAATAGAGAGCTTTGTGTGTGTGTGTTTGACTAAGGCTGTGATCTAATCTTACATTCTCAAATGGTTAGAAATTTATTTATTTGATTTTCTATACCGCCCAATAGGCGAAGCTCTCTGGGCGGTTCACAAAAATAAATTACTCTCAAGTAAATAATATTAGAACTGCAGTACAAAAGTCACAAATATATTTACTATATTGTACTGCAGCAGAGTAGTACAATCCATTTTAACACTGAAAACTAACTAATTAAAACTTGATTTTAATTAATGAAGGCAATTTTACAGCAGGCTGTAAATAAACAGCATAGGGTTAAGGATATTTTGGCTCTAGCAAGTTACTGTAACGTTGAATAAAAAATACTAAAAAGACCCCTTTCTTCTTAAAAGTAATAATTTTTACTAAATAAACTACTATCTTTAAAAAGCACCTTAACTGAGATTTTGGTAATATGCAGACTGATTATTTTTTTACTTGATTGTTTGAATCAACTGAACATTCTTTAGTTGGTTGATAGTACTAATCAATTTTATATACACTGGAAATAGACCTAAGCACTTTAAAGTCCCATTCACTTTCAGGCGGAGTTAAGCACATGTTTAACTAGACTTTTGAAATCAATGGTCCTTAACAGTGCTGGACTTTGGCTTGATCATGCTTACTGTTTTCAAGACAAAAATATAGCCTCTCACATTTTATTATTATTTAACTAGTTGGATGGATGGTATTCACATCCTACATCAGGGTCTCTGACCTTATTTGGGCACATTTGTATTTTTTTTTAAATGCCCTGGGCACCACCACAAATTGGCTGCCAATCACACACAAAAAACGGGAACACCCCCTTATTCATGTTTGTGTCTTGGTGTGCTACACACTCTAGCTTCTCTCTCTGGCTCCCCTTTCTTTTTCACTTTGTTTCTTTTGCTTTCCTTCCTTCCTTCCCTCTGGCTTCTCTCTCTCTCTGGCTTCTTTCTTTCTTCCTCCCTCTGTGACTCTGACTCCTCTTTCTTCCTCTCCCCAAGCAAGTGAATGCAGTAATTTCTCAATTTATTTGCATGGGGCAAGAAAAAGCCCCCACCTGCTAAAAATCTGCTGGAGGGAAGCAAAATTCACCCCTTGATACCCTAAGGGTCCTTAGTGGGGGTGGACCCTGCCCCCACTCCAGCCATTTTTTGGGCAAGAAGGAATTTTCACTATACAAGTGAAAGAAGGAATCACTCCATTCACTTGCAGAGGGAGAAAATAGTTTAACAAGCCTTGTTGGGCACAGTGGTGCCTATAGGTGCCACAATGGAGAGCCCTGTCTTACATTGTTCCTATTCCCAACACAATTCAATACTGTTCTGTTTTACTAAAGCTTAACAGGAACATAGATGACTTAAAATAGGAGTGGGGACTGCGTGATGCTGCATATGTTAGTGGACTGCAACTTCCATCAGCTCTAGCCACCATAGCTAATGGTGAGGGATGATGGGAGTTGCAGTCCAACATCTAGAGGGCCACATGTTCCCCAATCCTAATTTAAAACATAATCCTGCATATATTTACTCAGAAATAAGTCCCACTGGGTTTAATGGGACTTATTTCCAAATAAGTGGGCACAGAATTGTGAGCTCAGGCTGCCCAATGAGTCCACAGCTAAAGTAGGATTTGCAGACAAATCTCCCATGATTCTAAAACCAACACTCTATCCAACGGAAGGATCAAAGTCGGTAAGCAGTTTAGCATCACTGTAAATGTGATGCAGTAAGATCATACTGACATAGGTAAAGGGGGGGAAAGGCAGGACTTTTACAAACTACTTTGTGTTCCTTTCCAACTATCTAGTAACAAACATTACTTTTTTAAGCTACATGCACAACTACATGGCAAAGAATCAAAATGTATTCTGCTGTTCATGCAAGAAGTCATGGCAAGGGGTCAAACATGTAATTTTGTAAAAATTGCAGTTACTGGCCTTTGTCTGATAAATATGTGTTAACCTTTGCTGGGGGCATACGATATTTAAAATCATATTCACTTGATTAGCTGATCAAGATCATGGAATTTGATTGCCACATATGGTGGACTGACATAATTGCTGTACCATGACGGTCTTTTCAGCTGCTAACACCGTATTCTATCTGCTTTTCATTTTGTAATTAAATAATTGATCTGAGAGTGTTAAATAACTGTACCTGTATGAGACCTTATGTGGAGCTCCAGATTGCTTGGATGTTTAAAAGCCTTTCCACACAACGCACAAGGATACTGCAGCCTCTCCGACAGGAAAACCTGCAACTGGCTACTTGGCTCAGAAGGTTCCTGAGACTCGGGCTCAAGTTCAACGCTTTGCTCCAAGCATTCTGAACTAACCGCATGTTTAACTTCGTTTCTTTCAATAGCACCAATAATTGTCCTTTTTGTGCTACTTTGCCTTTCTAACTCAGTTTCCCTGGCAGTGTCTCCATTAGCAATTTTAAGTACAGAAGATTTTTGAGCCCGCAGAAAATTCAGTTTTTTAAGATGAATGGCTTTTTTAAGCCTCATCTCTTTGGTTGGCTGTAAAGATGTGCCTTCTAAATCTTGATCCTCAGAACGCTCATTCAAGGGTTGAACCAGAAAGGATGGCGGTAAGTGACTGGATGATTCCAAAACACGTTTAGATTGATTGATGGTGCATGAACCATTCTTGACTGTGTTTTGTTCTGTAGAGGTAGTGAAATCAAAGGATGGTTCTGGTGAGGTCTTGTTGCTGGGACAAGTAGTTTGCTTGTAGAACTGTTTGCTATAAAAATTACGGAGTTTGTAATGGCGATTTGGCTGTTTAAAGGAGAGATCTGTGCAACTAGCATCCATGGAATCCTGCTTCTGTCTATTTATATCACCAGATGAGATGTGGACTGCAACAGGCTGTGGCCCACGTAGATGGTGGTCATCCAGGACTTTGCAAGCTTCCACAGGGGATGAGCACATGCACAGTGAATTAGTACTATAACTCTCATGGTTAGTATCTGCAGCCAACGCATTTTGCAATGAGAAAGCATTGTTACAAGGCATACTGACTGGATGCTCTATAGCTGTGGAGGATTTTAAAAATGAACGACACATACTCAAAATATTTTGCACTTGTAGACACTGTGCAATATCCAACAAAGTTTGTACATTGTCCTGGTTGAGGTCAAGATGAGATGTGTACATATAGTCTAATATCTGGCCTATGCCACCTACATTTTTAATATCCAAGTGAAAGACATCATTCTTCTGGCCTGAAGAATTTTGAAACAGAGTCCTAGGAAGGAAGAGCACAACCCTTTAAAACGTACAAATGTATAAAAAATAATTATTAGATTGTAAGCCTCTGCGGCAGGGTCTTCCTATTTACTGTGTAATCTGTACAGCACCATGTATATTGATGGTGCTATATAAATAAATAAATAAATAATAATAATAATAATAATAATAATAATAATAATAATAATAATAACAACACTGCCAAGCTTCAAAAACATCACATTTTTTTACTTAATATACTAAGTGAAACTTGTGCTACTTACTGAAATCCATTATTTCTGCAGTCACTGTGATGGCTATTCAAATTATAAATTCCTAAAGTGGTTATTTTTTAGCTGTTACTTACAATATTGTGCATAGGAGCAACTAAGTCAATGATTTTTAAAAAATCCTCCTGCACAGAGCAAAGTTACACTACATGAAAATCCATTCTGGAGTAATGCCAGGACTTGTGAAACTAATGGAAGCAAAGCGGTTTTTAGATTAAAGCGTTTGCTCTCTTTTGTATATTTGCATACATTATTCCTAATGATGTAAGAATTGTATTAAACATTTTACTCAAAAATGTGATGGCATAAAAACAAGACATCAGGAAAAAGTGGCTTTCTAATTTTTAGGCCCTTGGTATTTATGTGCTAGCCATGCTGAATAGTCTACTATTCCAAAATTGTACCACACACAAGCAGAAATTGTATTTAGGAGAATTTGGCTTCTTGACATCCTATACATGTTTATTCAGAAGTAAGTATAACTGAGTTCAGTGGGGTTTACTCCCAGGCAAGTGGGTTTAGGATTACAATCTGAGAATCTCAATTTCATTTAAAAAGAAGTCATGTGCAACGCCCTTAAGAATGCTAAAATAGGCTTCAATACTTGTGGGCTATGACTAGGGATATCTCAGAAACCCAGGTGGGATGGTACTGTATTGAGCAGCATTTCGACTGATAAGAGGGTAGGGCTTCAGGATTCTGGTTTGCGTTTTGTCTGTAGCTAGCAAAAGGAGAATAGCTTATGCAAAATAAGCAAATATGTGCAAATATTTTTCATTTGTACAATATATAGATAGCATGCTAGAATTCAGCTTTTCTTCGCACAAAATGTTTGCTGTTGTTTTTTTAGCAAATGCTGAATTGCAGTGTATCATTGCCACTGTTGATAGCAGCTAGTCTGAAACTACTTCTAAATTTGCTAATTTCGAAGTCCAATTTCAGCCTCTGACATTGACTGATGAGAAAACATTCAGATGTTACCTTTCAGCTCTTCTGGATAATTCACCTTTTCTAAAGGGACTGCAAGTCCACAGCCACTAATAAGATTTCTCTTGTTCAGGGCTTCATCTAGCTTAGAAGCTGGTGCTTCTCAGGGCTCACAGTGGAGGAAGAAATTTCATTTTAGGGGAGGGGGGGGGAAATGCATCTCCCACCCCCCCACCCCACCCCCATCCTTTGTGGAAAATGGAAAACGGGGAAAGTGTCATTGTTCCTTTCTGTCCATACAGTGCAAGAAGGGAAAGGTTTAAACCACATGATGCACGCACCCCCTGACCCTAGCATCACCTCTGGGATATCAAAGAATCAACCTGGCCAATCCCCCTCCATCACCACCACCCAGACCTTGTATTTTCATTTTCTCCAGTGATCAATCGCATAAACTTCCTAAGAAATGGCATGTGTTTCTACATTTTTCAAGGGACTACCGACAGACTTATGGTTTGGAGAATACTGTTACATAAATGAGAATATATTTTGCTATGATGTAATAAAATGTCCATTTTATAAAATATCAGTAAACTCTTTGAATTTATAAACAAATATACTTCTGCACAGTTGGGGAAACTCTTGAGTATGCAGAAACCACTACCTTATTTTTGGGTGGCCCTGTTTCTATACCATAACGTTAGGCATAGTTTGGTACTAGAGGGAATTATATTTTTGAAATAAGAAGCACAAACTTTAATAAACTTTTGTGGTAAAAGGAGTAATATGATTAGAAAGATAAAATGATAATTAAAATTGAGGATAATATATTGTTTTTATTGTAGCTGCCTTGAGTCTGGTCTTAACTGAAAGGCAGGTTACAAGTTGGGTAAAATAAATGAAATAATCCTCCCCCAGCCTTCAAAAAACAAAATTACCTATGGCTTCAGGGATAACTGAAATGTTCCAGTCAGATTCATTGTCTTCCACTCAAGATGTGCAAGTCAGTATATCCCTGGTGAAACTTGGGTCTTTAGGTATCCTGGCCCTAATCCATGAAGGGCTTTAAATGATTTTTTAAAAAAACACTTTGAATTGGGCCTAGAAACAGACCAGGAGCCAGGAGAGTTGACCACATTTCAGTGTAATAGGATCATAGTGCCCAATCCCAATTGTCAAACTTGCAACTATATTTTGAACTAAGAGAACTTTCTGAGCTTTGTTCAAAGGGAGCTCCACATATTATATTAGTCTAATCTGGAAGTTACCAAAGCATTTGATGCTAAGCTCTTTCTGTCCAGGAAGGGCAGCAACTGGGGCACTGATCTAAGCTATTAAAGGTGCTCCATACCACAAGGGCAGAACTTCACCTCCAGTGACCGAAATGGATCAATAAGCACTCCCAGACAATGAACCTGTTCTTTCAGGGGCAGTGCAACCCCATGTAGAATAGGATGAACACTAGTCTGTCAGGCAGATGAACCACTCACCAACTTGTCTGGATTGGTTTACAATGTATTGACCCTCAACCAGTCCATTACAGCACCCAAGCACTGATTCAGCACTTCCTCACCTGAATTAGATGAAAAAGAGAAACAGAGTTGGGTGTCATCCACATATTGATGACACTGTACCCCAAACTTCCAAATGCCCTCACTCAGCAATTTCATGTATATGTTCAAATTATACGGAGGAAAAGCACAAACTCTGCAGGATCCCATAATATAAGTGTTGGGGAGATGAGCAGTAGTCGGCCAACTCTACTTCCTGCAATTTTACATCCACGTAGGAACAGAGTCACTGTAACACAGTGTCTCCAACTCCCATATTGGACAGCATATCCAGCAGAATACCATGGTCAATGGTACTGAAAGCTACTGAGTCCAGAAGAATTAACAGGATCACCCTCTCTGTCTTTCTCTCATCACAGATTTGGCCACTGTGGTAACCTAGTAACCTTTTAACTGTAGCTGCCTTTGAAAGCTGCTTGGTAACTGCAAATGGTTTAAAATGCAGAATGTCTAGCATTAACTACCTGGAACACACAGCACTGGTCCTCTATGAGCTTCATTGGCTCCTTGTTTGCTTCCAAGCTAAATTCAAAGTCCTGGTGCTTACCTTTAAAGCCATGGATGGTCTGGGACTAGGACACTTGAAGAAGTACATTTTTCCCATACTCATGACTCTGAGATCTAGCACGAAGAATTTTCTGATGGCTCCATCATTCAGTAGACTGGCAAATACCATGGAACAGTCTTTTTCTGTGGTGGCCCCCAAACTATGAAACAGTTGCCCACCAGAATGTACCAGCTGCAGCATCTGGACCCTTTCAAAGTAGCTGCAAAGACCCCTCTCATTAGACAGTCCTTTTATGACTTTAATTTTATTGAGTTTCATTGACAGGTGTATAATTTCCCTCTAATTGATTCTATTCAATTTACTATTGCTGTTGAAGTGTATTTTATAGTTTTAATTGTTCTACTCCAACTTGAAAACCACTGTATTGAAAGCCTGGTTATAAATCTTCCAAAAATCAATCTAGTCACTTAAGAGCTAATTATTTATTTTATTTATTTATTTATAGAGCACCATCAGTGTACACGGTGCTGTACATAGTAAAACAATAAAATAGTAAGACCCTGCCGCGTAGGCTTACATTCTAATAAAATCATAAGAAAACAATAAGGAAGGGAATGCACTAAACAGGTACAGGGGAGAGTAAAACTAACAATATAAAAGTAAGGTCAAAATCAACTTCTAAAAACTTTAGAAAAAAGTTTTCAGCTGAGCTTTAAAATCTGTAACTGAATGGTGGAAATAAGGTTACCAACTGCAAAGAAACTGAGGTAAAGCTAAAATAAAAGTTTAACTGATATGTTGTGTTTCTGTCCTTATATATGGGAAGGTAGGATAGAAACTGGTACCATCTGTAGTTCATATAAGCAGTGACTCACATACCAACTTGATCACCTGAGAAGTGTGTGGGGTTGTCACAAGCCTGCCTAGGATTATGTGAAACTTCCAAGTAAGTTTGCTAAGGACTGCAGCCTAAAATGCACTATAGCTTTCACCACGCTACTTTTATTAACATACCTGAAATATTGGCTGAAAGCAGCTAGAACATTTTTATGTGCTTTGAAACAAACACCTTTGACCACCAACATGCAATCACAGAGAAGGCCTTGAATGCGTTGATCATGGAGCTGCTGAAGAAGGTGACAGCTGTGGCTGGCGAAAGCATCCATGCCAGATGGGCCTTATTTACCTATGATAATAAAGGATAAAACTTCTGAGGAAGCAGAATTTTACATATACACTATGGGGAACCATATATTATAATAGATTTGTTATACACAAAAGGTCTATATGTTACATTCTAAAATAATTACTTAATCCAAAGATTTAAAATGTAGTCTATTTTATAGCACACTATCCATACTCAAATATGTGACAATTCAGCATACAACTCATGCATACATCCTACAGATGACTATAGAGAGAAAGATTCACAAGCAAACGTAATTCTTTCCCTGCCCAGTGTTGATGTTACTTTCCTGTTCAGGAAGATATGAATAAACCAAACTTTTATTTATCCAGAATCACTCCAACAATTAAAAAGAGGTCGAAACAGAGTACAACCATCACAGAACTCCAGCTCAGCAGCCTGGGAGCCTGCCTCTTCAATGTTTCATCAATGAGATCCATCAATTTAAAAGCCTTAAAATCAACAATTAATTCAACTAAAAATTTAAAATATTGTTAATTCAAGTTCTTATAAAAACTGTAGATGACAAGCACCATTTTAAGATATGCATTTCCCCTTCTCTCACACAGGAAAGTCAGTGGCAGAACACATCACTGATTTTTAATGCAGGAAGAGACGGCTTTCGCCTGGTTTATATTTCCAAAGGAAGGTGGTCATTTGAAGTGATCTATAAGTCCCCTAATGTAATAAGCTGGTGCGAGGCATATGGGTAGTGAGAATGGTGGGAATAAGGTTACCAACTGCAAAGAAACTGAGGTAAAGCTGAAATAAAACTTTAACTGATATGTTGTGTTTCTGTCCTTATATATGGGAAGGTCAGATCAAAACTGGTACCATCTGATTGGAGAATACCTGAACGTTCTAAGGATGTGCATTGTTCCTAAATCTATACAGAGGTGGAGTCGGCTACACCAAAGCTGATTGGCTAGAGGATATAAAGAGCCCGAGAGGCATCTGGGGGGTGGGGAAGTGTATCAGGAGAAGTCTGCCTAAGTCATTAGGAGGTGTGTTTGTGAGAGGCTGAAGAAGACATCAGCCAAGGTGATGAGCAGCTACAAGGGCAGAAAGGCTGATCGGACAGCACATGAGACAGATGCAGGAGAAGTTCTGCAAGTGGGGAGAGGAAGACTGGAGCAGCCTTCGAAGGAAAGAACTGAGTTAGGGTGACCACAGGGCTCCTGTATCTTTAACAGTTGTATTGAAAAGGGAATTTCAGCAGGTGTCATTTGTATATATGTATATATGGAGAACCTGGCAAAATTCCCTCTTCATCACAACAGTTAAAGATGCAGGAGCTATACTAGAGTGACCAGATTTAAAAGAGGGCAGGGCATCTGCAGCTTTAACTGTTGTGGTGAAGAGGGAATTTTCCCAGGTTCTCCATATATACAAATGACACCTACTGAAAGTTCCTTTTCAGTACAACTGTTAAAGATACAGGAGCCCGGTCCTCCTTTTCATATGGTCAGTCTAACTGAGTCAGCCTGAATGTCAGATGGTGATGGTGGTCGGAAGACTGGGCAGCAGTTAGACCAAACTGAAGACTTCAGAAGAAGCCTGAATAGCCTTGTAAGTTCTAGGTGGGAGTTGACCCTGAGCAGAAGGAAGCTGCCCTTTAAACCCTTGTAGTTAGGCCTGTGAGTTAACTGGGGCAGAGCTTGATAGGAATTAGCTTAAGGTTAGTTGTGAACAGGAACTGGGACTTTTAACACTTGATTGGTGGTAAAAGTAACTATACGGAACCCTTGTTTAAAAGTAGTAAAATTCTCTTGTTTTATTTCTTTTAAAAAAAATACTACATACCTTTGCTTACTTTCCTGGTACCTCTGAACTGTTTTGTCTCACACATAATGATCAGCTATTTTAGGGGGAAATATGTATTTTAAATAAAGGGTAGTTTAATGGTGGCAGTGTAAGTGAAGGGAGGGATTGCTCAGCGGTGGTGGGTGATCTTCTAGGGGTGGGATTGCCCTAGTGTAAATGTCCCCACCCTAAGGAAAGGTTCTTGGCACAAGACGTATTTTACTCTAGGCTGGGATTGTAGGAGCCAGGCTCGGGTGCTTGAGTGTACCGTGGTGAAGTTTTAGATAAACTCCCCACAATTGATGCTGGTTGGTCACATATGTGGGAACAGGGACACCCTGGCAGCTGTTTGCCAGAAACATTAAGGCTGCAATCCTATACAGAATTACCTAGGAGTAACTCCTATTGAACCCAATGGGGTTTACTTCTGAGTAGACATGCATAGTATTTCACTGTAATGGACCTTATGGAGGAAAAACAGATTGATTACTACACATTTTTAAGGTTAGTTAGGAGGAAAGGGTTAATAAAGTACCTAGTGGGATTTCTTGATGATCACCTGTGAAAGGAAGGGCTACTTGAGGAGTATTGTTTCGGAGCCACCCACGGGAGCATTCAGGATCCCATCCTATTTCTGCTTGGTAAGAGTGGTAAGAGTGAATGTTTTGCCAATAGCTGGGTACCACAGCGCATTTCGGAAAGCCAGGCCCATTCTCGGGGGGGGGGGGGCGATGAAGGCTGGAAAGCAGGCGGATTACACTTTGCCTGATCAGCTGCAGCATATCCAACGGCTTATAAAATTAGCTACTGTGAACTCTAAACAGTCATTTTGCATTAGCTTTGAACTCTGGGTCAATGGGCCTTTCTGGCTTCAGAATGACTGTTTCAGCCCTGTTGGGCTGAACCCAGGGCCTGTCTTCTGAGAGAGGGAGGGAGGGAGGGAGGGAGGGAGGAGAGGCTGCCCTCGTGGAAGGACCCTCAGCCCAATATCGGGGGGTGGGGTGGCCCCTTCTCCCCACCAGCTCACCCTCTGCTCCATCCACTCGCTTCACCTCGCGTGACATAATGCAGAGCTGCCGAATAAACATGCTTCGCATTTGGCCATAATACGCTCGGGAGCTGCTGCTGCTCCTTGAAGCACGGAGGGCGAGGAACGAACCTTGGCGGACCTTTCTCCCCGGGGCGGGCCAGGAGGCAGAGGCAGAGGCAGAGGCAGGGCAGCTGGCCAGGCGGCGCCCCCCCGCAGTCAGTCGCCCTCACGCCAGGGCTCAGGCTCGGCTCGCGCCGTCCTCGTGGCTCCCCTCTTCCTCCTCCTCCTCCGGCAAAACCTCCCCGGGCACCAGGCCGAAACCTGACGCCTCGCCCGGGCTGGAGGGGCGGCCTCGCCTCCCCCTCTTCCTCCGGAGTGGCTTCCTGCTGTCGCTTCCGGCATCCCTAGACTTAGTAACTGATAGAACAGGAAAGACAGGGGCCTTCTGCTTTCTGCACACTTTCTGTCATGTGAATGGTTCGGGGATGGGGCGCTTTAAAGATTTTCGCGGTGGGAACCGGGCGGGCGGGCCTGGGAGCCAAGAGATCCGGGTGACTCTGGGCCGGTCTGAGACTCTCAGCCCAACTGTACCTCACAGTCACAGCGGGGTGGTTGTGAGGATAATGGGCCTGTGTAGCCTGGAGAAGAGACGATTGAGGGGAGACATGATAGCACTCTTCAAAGACTTGAAAGGTTGTCACACAGAGGAGGGCCAGGATCTCTTCTTGATCCTCCCAGAGTGCAGGACACGGAATAACGGGCTCAAGTTAAAAGAAGCCAGATTCCAGCTGGACATCAGGAAAAACTTCCTGACTGTTAGAGCAGTGCGACGGTGGAATCAGCTACCTAGGGTGGTTGTGGGCTCTCCCACACTAGAGGCCTTCAAGAGGCAGCTGGACCACCATCTGTCAGGGATGCTTTAGGGTGGATTCCTGCATTGAGCAGGGGGTTGGACTCGATGGCCTTGTAGGCCCCTTCCAACTCTACCAATCTATGATTCTATAAAACGAATGTAAACCGCCTTGAGTTCATCGGAGGAAAAAAGGCGGGATATAAACGTAACGATCAAAAGTGACTTGTGAGCGCCCAGCGTCCTCTGCCCTCCCGCCGCATCCCCGCGATCTCAGCGTCGTCGGTTTGGACATTTCTGATCCCAATCTGGAATCCTGCACCCCTTTTACCTGGGAGTAAGTTTTATGGCGCTCAAAGTTTTATCCATGCCTACTTCTAAGTAGGCATGGATAAAACTCTGCTTAAAACTGGTTTTCTGCTCTACGCCCCCCTGTAACGATCACAATATGTGAAAGACCAAAACGCGCAGGGAAAGGCTCTACTGCCCCCACCACCCCCACTCACGAAGCCCTTCCCGTGCTGCTCTTGTAAGGGGGAGGGGGGGCTCCCCGCTGCCCCATCGCGGCGACGCTATAGGCCCGGCTTTCGCCGCCGTTTTCCCCATTCCGCTCTAGGGAAGCGGAGACAGACAGGCAATGCAAACCCGGAAGTTTTATGCTTGGTGCGAGTCTTTTTTGTACATCTATGAGCGTATGCAATTCGACCATAGAGATGCCGAGAGGTAGACGACACCACTCTACCGGAAGTTCCGGCTGTGCGCGCGCGCGTCGCTTTCCCTCAGTCTGTGATCTGAGGCCGCCTCTGGCCTGCGCCAAGGAAGGAGACCTCGGCGGGGGCGGCACGTGCGCCAGGCGGAGGCGCCATCGGGGAGTGAGCAGTGGGCGAGGGCCTGCGCCGCGTGGGCCAGCCCGGCTCCCCCCGGCGCCTCTCCTCCGCCCTCCCCAGCCCGGCTGCCAGCAGCCTCTCCCAACGTCCACCCGAGAGCGACAGCCAGGGAGACTGCAGGGGACACACGTGACGGACGGGCAGATCCTGCGGTAAGACCCCCGTTCGCCCCTCTGCGTCATGCGCGGAGCCATGCGAAGAGCGGCACAGAAGGGGTGCCCGTGACCCCCCCTCCGTCCGTCCGTCCGTCCCGGCCCCTCTGCCTGCTCGTGCTAAGAAGTGTGGTGGGAGGCCTTTTCTCTCTTCCTTTCCTTAAAGATCGGCCGCAGCAGCGCCAGTGGGCTTCTATTCCTGCTCCTCTTCCCTCCCCCGCACCGAGCATCTAGAACAGACGTCCCTGCTCGGAGGCCCTTTGCCCGCTCTGTACGTGTGTGCAAAGGACAGGGGCCCGGCGTCCTTTCCGCTTCCTCTTTTGCCCAATTAGATACTAAATCCCTCTGAACGTCTGTGCTATAATAAGTGAGACGTAACTTTCTGAAATTAAGAAGTCGCTTTGAGCCATTTTGCAAACACCTTCCCCCACCCCAGAAGTCCATGCATTGCAAGCTATGGGGAGTAAATAAACGCAGGTTGAGGGTCCCGTGAGGAGTCACTGGTGGGTAAACGATGGGGACAACCCACCTGTTCTCTCAGCAGCGCTCCCCCCCGCCTGTGTCCCCTGCAATCGTATGCATCTGGGAAAAGTGTGATAAAAGGAAGCTTGTTTGAAGTGTAATTAATGTACGGAATTCCCTGGGACAGCAGCCACTAGCTTCAATGGCTTTAAAACAAGATTAGACAAACTCAGGAAGAAGGGGCCACCAACTGCTCTTTGCCACAGCGGCCAAAGAGAAACCCCCGTGTCCAGAGGGGAGTGGGGGGGTTATACCTGTGATATAAACACACATTGGGGCAGAGCATTTGGTGAGCTTTCAGCATGTCTTGTTACCTGCCTGACTAGTAGATGCATCTTGACTGACCTAGCAAGTCAGTTCTAATTATGTGCCTTGCTGGATCAAAGCAATAATCTATCTAGCTTGGCCTTCTGTTTGAAAACAAAGACAGGCAGATCCTGCAGGGTGATGGGAGGCATCTGCCTAAGCTTGTAAAGAGAGATGTGTCTTCATGGAGTTGTTAGGATCCTTTTAATGTTGCCACAGCAACTTATGGCAAGGAATCCCATGGGGTGATTTAATATTGTGTACATAAAATGTTTCCTTCTGTTTGCATTAAACTTGCTTCCTGTCAATTTCTGAAGTTTACCTTTTTGAATGAGTGAAACATTTTAAACTCTTGAGTCTCATTCGTGTCTGTAAATCTGTCATGTGTTGCTTATGTCAATCATCTTTCAATACAAATATTTGGAAAGGTGTCTGAAAGCTAAGTATTTGGTTTCACGGGGCCTCTTGTAGGGTCTTCATAACTTTTACAGTTCAAATTTTAGAAAGTTTATCATGCTTTGGGTAATACATTGGTGAAATACCACCTTTTATTTAATGCATTCATATGCTGATTTTCTGCCCAGCTGCCTGAGGCACTTTGCAGGGTTTTTTAAAAATATATTAATATAACATAAATGGTACAAAATACAAAACAATAGAATTCTCTAAGGCTGACTGATGGGACGCTTCAGGACCTGATGTCATAAGCTCCCTGGCCTGGCCTTCTCCTCGGGGCACAGAGATCTTAAGTAGCCTCAGGAAGGTGAAGAAAGGGCTGCCCCAACAGTTCTCTCAGGCCAAGCTGATGGGATGTTCCTGGGCTGCTTCTTGATGAAACCATCCTGTTTTGGAGCCTGGGAATGGTGCCAAGGAGAATAGTTTGGGCTTTTCCTGCTCTGAGATATAAAGAAATTGAGGGAGAAGTTTAGAATACTCTTAGCCTGATCTTGTGTATTTTTACTGGGAAGTAAGTCCCAGTGAATTCAGAGGACAAATAAATGTGCATAAGAATGCAAACTGTTCTGTAAAATGAGCAACATCTCCTTATTGAATTTTATTTGAACTCAGTCTGTTGGATGTTCACAATAAATACCAGCACCTCTAGGTTTTTAAATACTAATGGCCTTGAGTGTATGGTATTTCATGTACGATATTAACATCACAGTTTTTATCTTTAAGTTTGACAAGGATCTGAATATCTTTGCTGCGTTTTGTTCTGGTAGCTTTACTTTTAAAAAGTAATTAAAATACATTTATATAGAACTATTAATTCTACATTTAATTCATTCCTAGAATTTCCTGGAGAACAATCAGCTCTAGCCGCCTTTGAAGAAACATTCAATTATTTTGTCAGAAATGGTGGTTTTTACATGTAACGCATGTGGAGAATCTGTGAAGAAGGGGCAGGTAGAAAAGCATGTAAATATGTGCCGGAACTGTCAATGCCTTTCTTGTATGGATTGTGGCAAAGATTTCTGGTAGGTAGAAATCAATTTTTTATTTCATTATTTAGTAAATAAAGTAGCTTTGCAATGAAGTTGTTCAGGCAAAGGGCACATTTGGACATAGAGATATGCCGGAATTGTTGAGAATTCTGGCTTATTGTTCATGAGCAGGGTACTTGTGTAGGCTGTGTGACTGCTGTGCCTTGGCTCCTCCTACCAGCAGGAATGGCTAAATTAATGAGGGAGCCCTGGGCCCTGGCTTGTCACTCCCTTAACAAACCAAAACGGGAAACCAACTTCAAACGGGCGAATAATAAACTAGGTGTCGGGGTTCTCGTGAAGCTGATGGTGGGAGGAGCAAAGCAGGGCCAATAGGGCAGAGTGCACTGGTGATCAGCAATTCTGGCTTATTATTACATCTGAATGTGGCCATGATGCCAAATTATGGTTTACCATTACAAGAACCAGCAGACTCAAACCTTGGGCTTGCATACATTTTCCACCCTCCTCCGCCTCATGTGTGCTGTAATTACTAGTTTTCAGTCTCTGTTTGCAGCAAATCATAGTTTGTTGTTTCATCTGAAATAGCAAACTATGGTTCATATTTGTCTGTACTCAGGATTTTATTCTGTACAGCTCCATGAAAATTGATGGTGCTTTATAAATAAATATTAATAATAATTTGATCTTGACTTGAGCTCCTGGCTTACAGGCAAATAACAAACTTTTGTTTGCCTTTTTAATGAAGTAGTAAGCTTGCTACAAGAAAGCTACTCATTACTAGGAGGAGGAGGAGGGCTCAAGCCGAAGGTGAACCACCCAGAGAGCTTCAGCTATTGGGCAGTATGTAAATGCAATAAAATAAATAAATAAATAAATTCTTCTGTCTGAACCACTCCAGTAAGTTGTCAGCAGAAAAACTTTCTGGGAAGTTGCAATTAGGCAATGTGTACAGAAAGCCAAGTGTTAAAATTATCTTTTATTTTTCCAAAAGTAACTCTTCAACTGTGGGGCTATTTAGATGTGGTCTTTCTGCTATTACTGAATGTGGGAAAAGATTTTCTTGCTCATCCGAATCAGGAGATACTGGTGATGTTAATATATTCTCAACCAATTTAAAATCAATGAAAAAACTTAAGAATTAAATCAACACAGGAGCAGCAGATAAAATCTCATTCACAATAGCAAGAACACCATAAAACAAGCAAACACTTCCTTGACCATGCAGGTTTGACTGTCCAAGCAGTCTTTTAGGGTGAGAGAGGTACCCTCTGATTGTAGAAAGGATGGATGGAAATTTCTCAGCATGTTTAAATGCATTTCCATTCCACTGAAGCAAAGAGCTCTTCAGCTACATCTCATAAATGCAGTTCTGTGAATAGGACCAGCAGTCTGGAGTGCACCTGTTTAGTGTTCCAGCTATGCCTTCTTCCAGGATACTCCATTCCATTTCCCCTATCCCTCGATGTTCATTCCTTTCTGCCCTTCTCCTAAAGACAGTCAGCATTCTATGCCCACTGAGCATGTTCTGTCCTTATTAGGTTATGTAGGAAATTTTCATCCCTTTAGGATTTTTTCAAAGAGGTGTTTGTTTGTTTTTTGTTCTCAAACCTCAGGGATTCCATTAGACTTGGTGGCCTTATAGGCCCCTTCCAACTCTACTATTCTATGGTTCTATGATACCATTTTCATTATATAAGGATTGGCACTTGGAGTTTGCTGTTAGTATAGATGATGATCCATCATTGTATCGATAGATTCAGGATTGTAAGTTTGGATTTTTTTTTCTTAGTTTAGCCATATGTAATTTTATACACACACACACACACACACACACACACACACACATATATATATTCTAGAACAATCTCTGGATATCCATCTAAAGTTTACTCACCAAATAAAAAAGTTAAACAAAAAAAGCAGAGAAATTCTTATCAATTTACTATTTGGATGTGCAAATCTTTCCAGTATTGCTACATACCTTAACAAATGGTGAATTCCAGAATAGACTGCTAATACATGTTTGAATTTTAATTATGGTTATGTTTGAAGTAGTGTCATCTAATTTAAAATCTCTGTAAAAATGAAATCTCTAGTAGATACTACCATACTGAAGCATGAAGCAGAAATCTGTTGCTTCTCAGAAACTGCTGAGGTCAAGAGGTCCTCAGATGGTGAAATAGGCCTTAACGATGATGAGAAATTTCTTCAGACACAGCTTTATTCATTTATAATTTAAAGGGGAAATCTTATGTGGGTAAAAAACCCATTCTTGTTTTACACAGCATATGAATAGTATTGAGGCAATGACCTAAGTATTTCATAATTCTTAACTTAAGTGTAGCCTAAATTCTATGATGCAGAGTTCGGTGCATCTAATGCCATTTAAATTAATAGATTTGGGCCGTAGCTAGACCTAAGGTTTATCCCAGGATTGTCCTGGGGTCAAACCTGTTCATCTAAGTGCCACACCCAGCGCTCAGGCAGGGATGAACCCGGGATGATCCTGGGATAAACCTTAGGTCTAGCTATGGCCTAAGTATACTTAACTCTACATAAGATTGTTGTTTTAGTCTTGTAATACCACTGTGAGGCAGATTAGGCTGTTTCCCTCAACTTCCCAGTAAATGTCATGGTTTGAGCAGTGATTTAAACCTGGCTATTGGCCCCCTCTCACAGGTGCAACACAGTGGGCCCATTGAGCACCTAAATGCTTCACGGGCCTATTGTCTATCAGACAGTATAGACAGAGGACCATTCGTAGCTTAGTGGTAGAGCACATGCTTCATATACAGAAATTCTCAAATTCAATGCCAGCTAAAAGGATCCCAGCAGCAGGGCTGGGAAGTCACACGAAGGGCTGAGACTTTGGAGAGCTTCTGCCAATGGCTTCTCTGGACCAGCGGCTTCTCTGGCAGGTATCAGGGCTATTTTTAGTGCTTTCCTAGCTGAAAACATCCTTCTCTTGAAGGGTTGTCCTAAAATGCCCTCTTCTATCATGGTTGTTTACATATGCTGTTCTTATTATCAAAGGGGTGATGATTATAAATGTCATGTGAAGTGCCTGAGTGAAGATCAGAAATATGGTGGCAAAGGTTATGAAGCCAAAACTCACAAAGGAGATGTCAAACAGCAGGAATGGATTCAGGTAAAAACACTTATTAAAAAAAGAAGTAATATCACATTTACTTTTAGAAAAAAATTGTGTACCAAGTGTCATTTCCATCTATAACTTTGCACCCGCAAACTAAAAGCAGTACAAAAATGCAATGAAGTATGTATTTTAAGCAAACAACACATTAATTCCACAAGTGTTCTATAATATCTGCTAAACATTTGAGATTGGGTTCAGATGTTCGCAGTGAGTGAAACAATCCCTGTGGCCTGCTTCCCCTGCGCATGGAACCACCATTTTCATTATTCCTGAGCGGCATCCAAACTTGGTGGGTGGCGGGCAGGGAGGTCGCGCCACCCTAGAACTTGCCGTAGAGTTTGTAGGGGTGGGCATGTGTGCTGGGTTTGAATGACAAGCCACCTGCAGTGGAGGAATAATGCAAATGGCGGTTGGGCATGCTGGGGCAGTGGCAGCAGCCATGATAGTTGCTTTCCTCATTGAAATCATCTGAACTCGCCCTAAGTCATGTTTACCCCCAAAAATAGTGTGGCAGGTGCCAGGCTTTTTTGTTTATGAAGGGTGTATCATAATCAAGAGGGAACCAAATCTCTCCTCCCCCCCCCCCCCCCGGCCATCTAACGTTGATGCATTTGGCACTATTGCTCAACTCCCCAGAGTCCCTGCAGGAAGAGGAAATGGTGATACTAGAATCTAGCCTCTGATGCTTACCAGTGTACTGCATACATCTTATTTCAGGTAATCAAACTTGTTATTTAAATGTATTCTGTCTCAGATGTAATCATATCCACTTTCCTTTTGCAGAAGATTCATGAGACAATAAAGGAAACAAACAACCCCAAAGTTCAGGATATATTAGAACAGATATGTGCCTATGACAATATTCCAAGAAAAAAGCGCAAGTTTCAGGTAAGTTGTTGAGGGGTTAAATATTTAAGCTGCAATTCTATACTCACTTACCTGAGAGTAAGCCCCTTTTAGCTCAATGAGACCTACTTCTGAGAGATATGTAGAGGCTTGCAATGTAGGAGACTTTATTTCTTGATTAATGAAAAGATGAGTAATGACAGATAAGTTTTCCTGAAGCGTCCATTGTCATGACAAATTGATCTTGGGTGATTGTCTGCAGCATCCTACCAAGTGGTACAGTATTTTCCAGAAGAAAATGCTGTTCTCTAGAAGGTGCCCAAATACTACATTACAGGGCACCAGTTGACGTGTCATATAATTTTACTGTTTTTCGGTACAACCAAACACAATATTGCACAAAACTAGTTGGCTTCTGGCTGTTACAAGCTTTTGAAAAAAGGAACATGAGTACAAGTAGATGGGGCTTTGTGGTGAACTAAACACTGCAAGTTGATTTTTGTCAGAAAGTAGACCTGCGTTGTGTTAAAATAGTAATGCTATTTTTTTTTAACCTAAACAGAACTGGATAGCCAACAGTTTGAAAATACACAGCACTGCTCTGCAGGATCAGGTGTGGGATATTTTTTCAGAAGCTACCAGTAAGGTAAGCAAACCAAGCGCTATTGTAGAAGTGGAAAATGCAGGTGGTTTCTCCCTTATTTCACGCTCATAGAATCATAGAATAGCAGAGTTGGAAGGGGCCTACAAGGCCATCGAGTCCAACCCTCTGCTCAATGCAGGAATCCGCCCTAAAGCATCCCTGACAGATGCTTGTCCAGCTGCCTCTTGAATGCCTCTAGTGTGGGAGAGCCCACAACCTCCCTAGGTAGCTGATTCCACCGTCGCACTGCTCTAACAGTCAGGAAGTTTTTCCTGATGTCCAGCCGGAATCTGGCTTCCTTTAACTTGAGCCCGTTATTCCGTGTCCTGCACTCTGGGAGGATCGAGAAGAGATCCTGGCCCTCCTCTGTGTGACAACCTTTTAAGTATTTGAAGAGTGCTATCATGTCTCCCCTCAACCTTCTCTTCTCCAGGCTAAACATGCCCAGTTCTTTCAGTCTCTCTTCATAGGGCTTTGTTTCTAGACCTCTGATCATCCTGGTTGCCCTCTTCTGAACACGCTCCAGCTTGTCTGCATCCTTCTTGAATTGTGGAGCCCAGAACTGGACACAATACTCTAGATGAGGCCAAACCAGGGCCAAATAGAGAGGAACCAGTACCTCACGTGATTTGGAAGCTATACTTCTATTAATGCAGCCCAAAATAGCATTTGCCTTTCTTGCAGCCATATCGCACTGTTGGCTCATATTCAGCTTGTGATCTACAACAATTCCAAGATCTTTCTCGTTTGTAGTATTGCTACAGCATGGCAGATATTTTTTGTAGCCAGAGATCCAAAAATTGTGGTTCAGCTATAGCCAGAATTTCTTTTCTCTCTGCCAGCTGCAAAGTCCAATTGTATCACAGTGGGACCTCAGTGTTGTTGTTGTTGTTTTTAAAAAAACACCAAGCAATCTTGTTAACACCTGATAACTGAATAGATAATGTCCTTCCCTTTCCACATGCAGAGTAAACCAATCTTGTTTGCTTAAAGAACTGCATTAAAAACACTTCCATCTTTGCTTCCTATAAAGTGCATGATGGTGTCTTACGGATGTTGTTAAGGGTTCATGTGAATCAAAGATAAAGATTTGGACATTTTTGGATGGAATACATGCCCCAAAGGAAAACAATGGGTGCCTACCAAACAAAATGCAGAGGAGGTGGCCTGAACCCAAGCAAGAGAGAAGGGGGTTCCCAGGAGAAGGAGCAACCCAGAAGAGAGAGGATCAGGGAGAACTGCACACCGTTATAAAGACTATAGACAAGCCTGCGTGTGCCCCCATGTTACAGTGTATAAACCTCTTGCCTATCTTTTTTAATTTGCCAAAGCTGCTTGCCTCTTATTTTTAAAGTGTGCCTTTTCATCAGGTTAGAGAACAAATTGCATTTCATATAAAACTGCAATCATCTTTCTTAGTATTCTTGCTTTCTTTTCCAGTAACACAAACCCTGTTTCTCTTTCCCCTCCCCACCCCCCCCCAATTGTTTTTCCATGCGGCTTGATCCTATGCATGCTTGTTTGGAAGAAAGTTCAGTTAGGAAGATGCTTTCAGCTTTTATTTTCTTCTTTGTTTCCTCATGCCTTGACACTCTACAGGAAGGGAGTACACAGAAGTCTGTTTTCATAGCTCCGCTTTCTGGAAGGAGTAAACCACTCTTCATCTGTTAAAGAGAATGAGGATCACAGTAAATCCACTGTTGCTTTTTTCAACCTCAGTTCCCATAACTGCAATATTAGTATATTTTATAGGGTTGTTGAAAGAATTACTGAGATAATGAGTGAGAAATAAGATATAAACCCTTTCAACTATGGGAAAAGAGGGATTCTAAACTGTGTCATTATTACTTCAGAATTGGATGTTTGTGGCTGTGCCAGATGAGTGAATGTGTCTGATGCTGCATACAGGCTATAAACTCTCTATCTGGCCACTGAATCCACCACCACCTGATTGAGAAGCCTTCATGAGTTGTGAAGTTTAAGCCCCTTGTCATCTTTCCAATAGGAGACAGTTAAAAAAGAGTCTGTAAAAAATGAGCCTGTGCCGCCACAATCAGAAGATAATGTAGTAAAAACAGAGAAACCTGCCAAGAAAAAGAGCACAAGGGAACAAAAGCCAAAAAAAATGAGATTACAAGATCAACAAGAGAGCTTAGAAATTACAAAAAGCAAAAAGTCTAAGAGAGAAGCACCAGGAAATGCAAAAATGTCCAGAAGCAATCATTTAAAGATGGCACCACAGCAAGCAGTTGATTCAGCTGAATTTGAAATGAATGGAAATTGCCTGGATGTTGAACCAGTGTCCAAAGCAAATGTGCAGAAACGCAAGCGCAGCCTCTCAAACGGTAAAGCATTTGCACTTCATGCTGTTCCTAATTGTGAAACCCGTTTTAGCATCTTATAGCAAAGGACAGATTTTTTTTAACAGCTAAATATAGATGAGAAAGAGACTGAGACTGGATTTGGACAACACAATAATCAATGGTTGATTAAATAGTCCACACTAGACTAAATAATCCACCATTGACTACTGTGTCATCTGTGGGGCAAAAACCACCCCACAGTTGGTTATTTTCTAAAAATAACCCAATTCCAATAATCAACGCTGTGCAGACTTGATTATCAGCACAACTGTTGATTATTGCATTTTCTGTCAGCATCAGCTCCCCCCGCTGCCCTCAGCCTCGAAACTAATGGCAACACTCATGCTGCAGATGAATACCATACCCGGACTGGGTACTGCATCCGTAGCGCAAGCATTACCATTTGTTTCAATGTCGAGACTGCTCTCTCTGGCTTCAGCGTCAAAACAAATGGGCAAGGACACAGTGCGGAGGAAGAACATTCTTGGTCCAAGGCTGGTATCCCTCCGCATGGCGTTCCGTCCTGTGGAAGCAACAAGGAGGGACATGTGCCATAGAGGGACACGCGCCGAAGGCAATGCTGCTGCAACAAGAACCGGGGGACAGGTCTCCTCCCCACTGGTTTGGGCTGCGACAGCCGCAGAGGGAGACATGCGTGCTGTTGGTGCTGCTGCAGCAACAAGGAGGCGGGAAGTTTTTCTCCCCCCCCCCTCCCCACAGATTGACAGTGCCCCAATACGGTAAGGGGGAACCAGCGCCTGCCATTTGGTGGGGAGGGCGGGGAGAGGAATAGCCAGCCCTGCCCTTCTAGCCCACTCAACAGGTGATTCATTAGTGTATCACCCAAGTGTGACGTGCAAATAGTCATCCGTGGAGTGGCCTGTGAGGGCAGGGTGTGCTAACGTGTTCTACGAACGCACTCTGAGACTCTTTAATGGGCAGGGATGAGAGCAGGAAAATATCTCACCATGATGAACTTTACTGCTTGGAATTAAAATTGCGGTGAAGTTGAGGTGAGGGGGACAGCTTTGGGGGCATTCTGTTTTCTATCTAAGAACACCAAAAAAAAACCTGTTCTGCTTTTTCCATTTTGTGAGAGGCTGTCTGCAGCACAGTGATATCTGCTCTCATTGCTGGACTTTCTGACACTTATTCTCACTGTATTTCTCCCTACCCACTCACCCTCGAAATAAATAAATGCAGGTGACTGTCCCATTGTACAGAAGAGACTGAATAATTCAGAAACGGAAGAAAACGAGGATGAGCATCAAGGTAAACTTAATTTGGATTTAGCTGTATGCAATAGTGAGCTAAAGGTATTTATGGTAATAATAACCACGGGAACAGCTCCCCTGCCCTGGAAGTGGGTTACTGAATGCTAAACCCAGGTGATTCAAGATATTAGAATCCAAAGAGGGCAGGGGTCTTCTCACCATCGCAGTAAAAGACGTATTGTTTTTAACCTTCCTTTTTTGGGCCATGTGCTTGACGGGGTGCTTGGCCTCCATTCTGGACTCTGGGATGGAAGCAGCTTGGTTGCCTTTCTGGATGACTTGCACTAGGGAAACTAGGGAGGTCTGGGCTGTTTTAATCTGTTTTTTTAAACTTTGGTTTGGCTTAAGCCTGCGTTTTTTAACCTGCTGCCTTACAATACTGTATTACGATTTGATGATTTGAATAAATCTTACTGCAAAGGCTTTTGTCCCAAAAGACAGCCTATACATATTTGAAGAATATCTTAGTTGCGTCCAAAGTAGCGTGAGCTGCCTGCCCTTGGCTTTCACTGATTTCCCCTCCCTCCCACTGCATGTCTCTTCCTAGCTTTTTAAAAAGCCATTGTCATGTATTATTGAAGACGGGTTTAGTCTCCTGATTGTAGAATACCATATTGAGTATAACATGTATGCAGGTTATTTTATTTGGGTGTTAGATTATGTATATTTTCAGATAAGAATTTCCCCCCTTGAAACACACTGGTCATGATTCTCAGTCTATGCAATCTATGCAACTGTTTTCTTTCCCCACTAGGAACCAGTCAGATGTGTTACTCCTTAGGGTGGTAAATAAACCTAGTGGCCAACTGCTGATTTTGCATGCTCATGTGGATCTACTCTGTAAGGGCTTTTTTAAAAAAATCCGCTACTTAGGCCAGAAGAGTAATTTTGGCTGGGTTCACACCTCATGGTGAGTGGCGAGCTACATTGGATAGGTGGTTATGCAAACCATCTACTGTGCTCCCGGCAGGCAATCAGGCAGGCAAGCTATGCAGAGCATTTAATTTCACACACACCCTTTCCCCCTCCCCCTCCTGTAGTCTTCCCACCCAGCTGGGCAGATATCCCAGCTTCATTTGTGGTGGGAATAGAGATTGCTTGACAGGAGCACAGTGGTGGACTTGTTTTTGGCTGCTCCATAACCCACACCGTGCTTCAGACAGCATGCTAACACACTTTAGGTAAAATAACCCTTACTGCAGACCGTGGGTTCTCAGGGGTGTCTCACAGACAACACACTAACCCATCATGGATGGTTTCGGAAAATAAACCATCATGAGTAGGCGTGTTGTGTGACCTAGTCACTTCCTTTAGTACTATGCTCAATGGCAATCTTTTAGCAAGAAAGTGTAACACTTGAGTGGTGTTATGGTTTTGGTAGTATCTTGGGCCAAAATATGTGGAAACAATTTCTTTTATACCTTATGATTTTACCAATTATACAGGTAAATTCAGTTGGAAAGGAACCATAAAAGCTGTTCTGAAGCAAGCACCTGACAATGAAATATCAGTTAAGAAACTAAGGAAAAAGGTATGTTGGAACACTTTATGAAACAGAATACAAACCAAGAGGAAGTTCTGTGTAAGCACAATTGAAATAAATGGGAGTAGTTCCCATTTGGATTGTTGGGTTATACCCTGATATATAGACATATTGAGAGTGCGTGCAACGAAAGCAGGCACTACTCTTTCATCGGTCTTATAAACGAGCAATTGCTAACGCCCTGTAACACGAACACTTCAGCAGTGCTGCCTGGTTTCTTCTCCGATGGACCTCCACTGTCCCACCAATAGCATACAGTACAAGCTGTGTGCTGACAGTTTTTTTACACTTCTAAGCAGTTGGAACATTCACAAATATTCCATAAAATTTTGGCCACTAAATGTTCCTGAGTACTAATTTCACCCAACTGATTGGCAATGGTGGTTTTGACATCAACTTTGAAAATTCAAAATGGAAAGGATTCGGATGTGTGCAGTTGGCAGTACTTCTATTCATGCACGAGTGTGAGAGTCACTGATTTTCCCTCCCTCCTTCCCCTTCACCCACCCAGTAACTGCGGCCCTTTCTGCCCTCTGAAATGCCAATCCAGAGGGATGGGGGACCCTCTGTAGAGGCATGTGATGCAACTCAAGACTACAGCCTGAGACAATGTTAATATCACCACCATCCAATGTGTGAACAGAGTAAAGGCCATGGCTTGATTCCAGTTCTAAATGAAATCCACGTATCAACAAATTACAGCATTGAAACATGGTCAACTCTTAATAACACAAATCTAATGGGTCTTCCTGGAAAGTAAGTTCACTTAGGATTGCAGCCTTTTAGGCCCTTATTGACCTTGTGACTGAAAGTGTCACATTTTATTAAAACCCTTATATTCCACTTTTTTATTGCAGTATATATTAGGTTATAACTGATGGGCTATATATAACTTTAAATGGTTTATAACATTAAAACAGAAAAGTGAAAAGGTTAACACCAGCTGTGTGCCATGAAAAGCTTCTGCCCATACGTGTTTTTAATTGGGTGCCATTGCACTCACCCCAGTAGCCACCATAGGTGGGGTCAATTAGTTCAGAGCCTCAGTGGACAATCTTAACGCATTGGCAGGCTGATATTGGAGCAGGTGGTACTTCTCAGATACCCCGGTCCAAGGCCATTTAGAGCTCGAAAGCTCAAAATTAATGCTTCACGTCATCCTTCCCCAACCTGGCTGGGAATTATGTGATTTGTAGTACAAAACATCTGGAGGCCGCCAGGTTGGGGAAGGCTGTTTTAAGTAGCCCCCCATCATCAAACTGGTAGCCAGTACATTGCACTGACTGGTAAAATATGATGAAATCTACAGGTGCTGATAGTGGAGTTATATGTATAGAACATTCCTCAACATTTCAATGGAAAGAGAAGCCCATGCTTGCACACATTGATTGGGCTAGTATCTGAAATATATGGGAAACAGTGGTTGTGCGAGTTTTATATTTTATTCCTGAAAATCTGCTTACACTAATAACAGCATTAAAGTCTTTTGAATGTAACATTTTTCTCTTTTTGTTTATTGTGCAGGTTTTAGCCCAGTATTATGCAATAGCAGGTGATCATCACAAATCTGAAGAGGAAATTCTTGCCCTGTTTAATAAGAAAGTCAACAGCAATCCTAAATTTAGAGTTTTAAAGGAAAAAGTTAAACTTTTAAAATAGCTTTTTGTGGTCAAATGATCTGGTTTTGTACGTTGTAGCTAATGTTGTTATTGAGTGCAAATAAAGTTTTCATTAGTACATCCTTTTCTTTCATCTACCATTTATATTGATAGAAAAATTACTTTTGGAATGTAAAGAAATTAAACCTCCATTAAAATCTTTCCAGTATTATTTCTAGAGACTTGTGTTTTCTGTTGTCATTGAATTGTTAAGTGTTTTTGAAGAGCAAACAAACTAATATATGCTCCATATACATATGAATCCATCATAAAATGTCTTGGCGCAATAAATAATTTGGCCCCTGTCCAGCTAATATTAATCATGCTGAAGTACCATTGAAAATAATAAATTAACAACTAATTTGTTCTATTCATTTGAATGACAAAATCATTATTGCCTTTCACTGGATTAGTAAGCACTTGACATTCTGTTATAGTAGAAAACAAATGCAGCGTGAGGAAATTTGAGCCAAAGCAGTTCCATTGATTCCAGCAATGTACATCCTTTCAAGATTGCAGCCCAAAATAAACAACTATTTTTATGAGTCCAGATGTTCTATTCCATGAGTGAAATGATTCTTCTGGAAATGGACGCACCTTATGATCAGAATCGAACCATTATAGTCCCAGAGCCAGGCAGGATTTATTTACCTCAGCGAGTGCAAAAACTTAGTGATTTTTTTTGTTTATATACGCCCTAAGTGAGGGGCTGTGTGATGATGTCATCAATATGGCTGCCACACTATTATGTAGTTGCCACATTTAAATATGCATAACTTCTCACCCGTTTATGCTACTGAGATGAATTTTTTTCTGAATACTTTTTGTAATTACACATTTTTGTTAACTACATTAGTTTTTGAGATAATTTCATTTGAACATGTAAAATCATTGTTCACATTGGTTCTTCATGGTCTCTGTGCATCACACTTAATGGAGCTCTGCGCCTGCGCGGAGTCTTGATCGGGACTTCCAATAGCTGAGAAGCGTTTTAGGCGGGAACTCCTCCCCCACCGTCAAATTAAATTAGTTTCTTCTCTCTCTCTCAATGCCTGACCAGGGCTGACTTGAAGCTGTCATCGTGATTTTCCTTGTCCCCACAGAAAACAAAAACTACACTTTTTACCCTCAAAGTGCTCCATCAGGATCCTACTGAAGGGCCGGGACTGGGCTGGGCACTTGCCCCCCTTTGTCAAACCTGTTTCTGGGCATGTGCCGAGTGCTTCCCTTCCCTCCCTCTTAAGGGTGAAGGCTGTGTGTGTGCTTTCCTCAGTTTCTGAGAAAACCAGTATCAGGATGGGGTGCCTTTGAGCATGTCCAGAGTTCAGCCTCTCAAAGACATGTATCTACTTACGATTTTAAAACCACACATGGCAGGTGGGAGGGGTCACCACAAATGGATGCAGCCATTTATGTGGGTTTCCTTTTATGTGGAATTGGGACATTTTGAGACATTTTGTAACAATTGTGTAACTTGGTTAAGGATAATGAAAAATGTGTTCTTTGGATAATAGGAAGAGCCAAACTGCTTTTTAATTCAGATGCTGGAGATCTTTTTCATTTACTATGAGTGGTTTCAGGTAAGATTTTTTCTAATTCTATGAGAGTAGTTTATTTTTATGATCTGTAGATGCCATTTTTTTAAGTTCAGTGCACCAAATTTTGGTCCTTTCCACTTATATTTAGAGTCATCTCATCCCCAGGTGCAACAACTTTTTGGGACTGGGAATGTAAAAAGCAGGCTCCTGCTACCTGGGACAGCTGTCCACCTGATCCAGCCAAGAGAGGAAGCGTGCAAAGCAAGTGGCCAGTCAGCGGCTGCTGTGTCCTGCCTTGCGGGGGCTTAGCTGGTCTGGAACTTTCCAACTGCCTCTAGCAGACTCAGGTCCCCAGCAAAGAGCTGCCACCCCCCCACCCCCCAGCTGCAACAACTTTTTGGGACTGGGAACGTAAGAAACAGGCTCCTTCAGGGGCGACACCAAAGGGTGTACTTCCACTTCAGGGAAGTACAAGCGGGTGAGGGCCTGTCCCCCTGTTGGTTTGCTTTCCTTTTCTCCCCCTCCCCCTACTTTCAGCCTGCTGGACTACCTCCATTTAATATTGTGTGAGGGTTCTGCCAGCCTGTCATCATGAATATATCCTTTCCCCTGGAAGAGGGGAGGTGATGTGAGTCCAGGAGCAGCCATCAGAGTTATACAGAGCAGAGGGAGATACAGGGGAGGGGTGGGGAGACAGTTGCACTGTCATAAGAGAGGGTGCAACAACAGGGTGTTGGTTGTCCCCAAACTTCCCCCCAATTCAAATAACCTGGATGGCCCTGGCAACAGACCTCCTGGGTTGAAATTGCTGCTGGTGAACGCCAGGTTGGTTAATGGGAAAACAACGGCTATCCAGGACTTGATCCTGAATGAGCATGCCGACCTGGCCTGTATCACAGAGACCTGGTTGGATGAAGTGGGGGGGAGTTACTCTCAGCTTTGCCCACCAGGGTTCTCTGTCCAGCAGCAAGCAAGGCCAGGGAGGCGGAGTGGCAGTGGTCTATCAGGATTCCATCCCCCTGACCAGGTGCCCTGTCCCACAGTCTGCAGGGTTCGAATGTGTGTTTCTGAAGGTGGTGCCTGGGACAGAATAGGGATTCTGTTGGTGTACCATCCACCCCGCTGCTCAACAGTCTCCCTTCCTGAGCTAGCCGGGGTAGTCTCGGGGTTGGTGTTGGAGTCCACCCAGCTTGTTGTTCTGGGGGATTTCAATATCCATGCTGAGGCTGTCCTGTCTGGAGCGGCTCAGGACTTCATGTCTGCCATGACAACCATGGGTCTGTCCCAAATATTATCTGTTCCCATCCATGCTGCTAGACACACTTTGGACCTTGTTTTCTGTGCTGGATGGGGTGACGGATCTGAGAGTGGAGGACTTTCTACAGTTCCATTGTCATGGTCAGATCACTACCTGGTGTGGTTTAGACTTGCTGGCACTCATTGAAAAAGCCCTCCTTGAATAACTGGATAACTATTGGATAACTATCGGCCAGTTTCCAACATTCTATTTTTGGGCAAGGCATTGGAGCGTGTGATGGCCTCTCAAATCCAGGGTTTCCTGGATGAGACCGATTATCTAGATCCATTTCAATCTGGCTTCAGGCCTGGTTATGGAACAGAAACAGCTTTGGTCACCTTGGTGGATGACCTACGCTGGGATATGGACAGGGGCAGTGCTTTGGGTATATTGGATGCCACAGCATCTGTCTAATAAAGATTTGTCCAAATTGTTGGAAGTGTCATACAGCTAATGCCTCTTTTGTTATATGTTCTGGAAATGTTCAATAGTCACCACCTCTGGAAAGGAAATTATCAGACACATACATTTTGTATTAGAAAGCTTTTTAATATTTTCATATGTACATGTCATATTAAATTCTGTACCGGTTTCTTGGAAAAAAACCCCACTGTCAACATAAATGGCTTTCTTGCACCCTTTTAACCACCAAAACAATTATTCTACAACACTGGAAAGGTAAAACCACACTCCCTGTAATGCAGTGGACTGAAGTCATAACAACATTAGCAACGTTTGAAAGAGTGGCATACAGGCGTCATTTACGAATGGACTTCTGCTCAGGCATTTGGCCTGCCTTTATGGACGTTCATGTGTAATCTATGCTACTTTTCTTTTTGTTCTTTTTTCATTTAGAAATTGTGATATTTGAAATGGAGGATTTGAAGTATGTAGTTGTATACGTCTATTTTTTATTTTATTTTTTATTTTCCTTTCTTTTATGGGTTTTATTTTGTTTAAAAATTCACAATAAAAACTGATTATATATATTAAAAAGTTCAGTTTTAGGTCTAGATATGTTTTTGGTTTTAGGCACAAATGGCTTCCACTGTAACTAGTGTAGTTTGTCAGTTGTGTGTATCATCCATGCAAACTATACGGTCTCCAAGAGAGGGCAGGTGTACTCCATCCTAGAAGCTCTTAGAGAGGTCATATCTAATATCACTCCAAGCAGGGTTGCCCAGAATTTTTAGATCTTTATTAAACTGAGATATTCCGGCTGCTTGTACTGGTTAATCAATTTTATTGTATTGATTAATTTCGTTGTTTAATAATTGTTTTTAGCCTGTAAGCTGCTCTGGGAATCCCTCAGGACTGAAGAGTGGGATATTAAACCGTCTAAATGTCTCCACCTAGCATTGCGCTTTTATTTAAAATGGCCCCACATATATGAGCATATCCAAGTCTGAGCCTAATTATGTTCTGAATGTACAGGAAGACTTGGTGTAGATGCTCAGCAATCCCCATGTGATTGTCTACAGCAACAATGCAGAGTTAGAAGACAGTAGTGCATGCGCTGGTTACTTCCGAGGCTCGACTTCTGCAATGCGCTCTACATAGGGCTACCTTTGTGCCTAGTCCGGAAACTTCAACTAGTTCAAAATATGGCTGCCAGGTTGGTCACCAGTGCGCCTAGAGGTGATCACATTACACCAGTTTTAAAATCTCTTCATGGGCTGAAGTGTTGGTTATCACCCTTAAAGCCCTACATGGTTTGGGTCCAGGCTACCTGCGGGATCGCCTTCTCCTGTACAACCCGCCCTGCACACTCAGGTCCTCTGGGAAGAATCTACTTCAGTCAGCAAAAACTAGATTGACAATTGTTACCCAGAGGACCTTCTCTTCTGCTGCTCCCAGACTGTGGAATGGCCTGCCGGAGGAGACTCGTCAACTTAACAGTCTATCAGCATTTAAGAAAGCTATTAAGACTGATCTCTGTATCCAGTGTAATTTTAGGATGTTTTTAAAATGATTTTAGGATGCTTTAATAATGTATATTATATTTTAATTCAGTTTTATGTATTTATATTTACTGTTGTTCCCCGACTCGATCAGAATGGAGAGGCACGTAAGAAATTATTATTATTATTATTATTATTATTATTATTATTATTATTATTATTAGCACACAAGCAAGCAATGGAAGCCTGTTGATTCAAAGCTTCACAACTACGAAGGAGCACAACTGAGAGAAGGTGGCTGCCTCTTGATTTGAAGCTGGGTAGGTGTACAGAGGCATCCTTTCACTGCTACGGAGTTGAGCAGAAGAAAAACCCCATTTCAGAGCCCGTTGTTAGTCACTATTTGCTGCATATTACGGCTGTGTAAATGATCCTGTGAAGTTTTGGGGAAGGATATTCTATGTTCAATCCTGCGCATGTATCATGGTGGTTGTCATTTCACAACTGCAATGATGTGGGTTTTGGGTGGGATCAGGGGGAAATCCGCACGTCGTTCCGAGATCGCTTCTAAGCGACCCTGGTGCGGCGTGAAAGCGGTCGTGTAACTGGCCTTTGGAAGAGCCGACGAAGAGACGTCCTTCCCGCCGCCGCCGCCGCCACCCGCAGACCTCCTCGCCAGCTGGGACGGAGAGCACGGGGGAAGAAGGCGGGGTGGAGAGCTTCTTCCGCTCTCAACCCCGCCTTCTTCAGCCGAGCTCTCCTCGCCGGTCGGCGAGGAGTTCTGCGGGTGGCGGTGGTGGCGGGAAGGACGTCTCTTTGTCAGCTCTTCCAAAGGCCAGTTACACGATCGCTTTCACGCCGCACCGGGGTCGCTTAGAAGCGATCTCGGAACGACGTGCGGATTCCCCCCAGTAGTGAAAGCCGCACTGTGTAGACAGTCCCTACATAAACAAATAAGTAAGCAAATAAATAAATAAATGGCAGCATTTCTGAGCTTGGCCCTATTCACTCTTCCTCCAAATAGAAAACAGCCTTCAGGCCCTGGGGAGGGAGGGGTTAAGAAAAGTTTATTTCAAAATGAAATTAGGAGAGTGGTTAAGGGGGATGAATACAAGAGAGAGGTTGGAAGAAGTTTTGAGAGATTTGGAATTAACGTGGTTAAATTATTTTCAATTAGAACAATGGACTAAAAATTGGGTAAGAGAAAATGGAGAATGTAAAGAGAGGACGAAATTTGAGGAATTAATTGAACAAAAAGAAATAGATAAGGGACAAAACATAGGGATAAAGGGGTTAGTGAGTCAAATATATAATATATTAGTTGAGAAAGGAGGGCTGGATAGTGCTGGGAAAATGGTTTGGGAGACTGATTTGAAGATACAAATAGGACAACAGAGGTGGGATGGACTATGGAGACAGAGAGTGTTGAGAAATATGTCAGTAAGAATAAAGGAGAATTACTATAAACTTGTATGGAGGTGGTACTTAACTCCGGTTAGATTAAATAAGATTAATAAACAGCTTTCAGCAGATTGTTGGAGGGGTTGTGGAGAAAAGGGAACGTATTTACATATGTGGTGGGATTGTATATATGTGCAAAAGTTATGGAAGATGGTGTTTTATGAGATTGAACAGATTGTGGGATTTAAAGTAGAAGTTACACCAAGGATTGCATTACTCTCACTGCATGATGATCCTAAATGTAATAAAGAAATGAAAGAATTGATAACGAACCTACTGACAGCTGCGAGGTTGATAGTAACTAGGAATTGGAAAATTACAGGAGATTATTGTATTGAAGAATGGTATAAAGAAGTGTGGGACATTGCTATAAACGATAAATTGACATGTAATATAAAAATGCAAAGAGGCATAGTAAAAACGAATGATTTTGAGAGTATATGGAAAAAGTTCCTGGAGTTTGTATTTTCTAAAGGAAGGGGGGTTCCACCAACAGATGAAACTATGAGTTTTTGGAAACAAGAATGAGATCCCGAGGTGGGGGGAGCACTGTTATGTTTATTATATTATGTTTAATAGGTTAATATTGAATATATGATAGTAAGGTATGATAATATCTTGTATTAAGTGATTTTGATTTGTGTTTGTTGTTTCAATAATAAAAATATTCAAAAAAAAAAAGAAAAGTTTATTTCTCATCTATTTGTCTCTTTTTTCTCACAAAACTGGGTATGGAGGGGGTGGGAAAGAGTCAGAAACACATCCCCCCTTCTCTCTGTTCCTGGCACTGCCTTCAGGATGGGGTAATTTCTCAGTGTCCTTGCTAAGGAGTGATGAAATGATGGTCTTTTTACAACCTACAACAACACAGGAAGCAGACTTCTTATAGCAACTACTTGCTTGAGAGCATTTTAACAAAAAGACTGTTTAAAGTTTACTTGTTTGAATCAGAAATTTCCAAGAGACCGTGTCTATTCAAGTAGAATATAAAGATGATCAAAACTTATATTTGCAAATGCAAGGTAAGCTGGGTTGACTGTATCCTCCTTAACAAGTGAAAGGCTTCTCAACAAATGTCTTCTGCCCAGCTGAGTGGTAAACTTGAATATAAAGTAACACTTCCTGTTAAAGTACTAATGGGAAATTTAATATGCTCTCCTTGGCCAACAGAACAGAAAAGAAACTTAGAAGACTTGTTCTGTGTGTGTAGGGCTCCCCCCGCCCCTTGAAAGCTTAATTGGGAGAAGTACATGTTGAATATATTGATTGTGAGATCTGGTAACCTTTTACTACAGTTCAATATAAGAACAATATAGCCTTTTAAAACTTACTGTGAATAAATTTAATATTTGCTCTCTGGTTTCCTTGCAGCTTAAAAGTATCTGAGCGAAACAATGCATTATTAGATATCTGTATCCAGTGGTTACCATTAGTCATAATCCAATGGAAGTTCCAGTGTTCTGAATCAATGAGAAAATAGAATTAGCAGGGGTGATTTAAAGGGACACAGCAGTGTCCCTTTAGTTAAGGTTGGACAGTAAATAAAAAAGCATTCTACCATTATAAAAGGGTAATTGGGGGTGGTCATTCTAACATTCATAAAATTGAAAATGTTCCACCAATCTTGCTGAAATTTACATGTGCCAGAAAGAAATGTTGGTTTTACATCATCTGAAAATTTCAAGAAGATTGGTGAAAGACTGAGGGAAGAAGGGCAGTTTAAAGAAACAAAACCTCTCCCATGCATTGTGATTACTGAATTTAGGTTGGTGATCTTTTTATCCATGAAATTTGGAGGAATTAGCCCCTTACTCATTAATCCAGTGGTGGTGTCTTCTTACTCCTTCCTTCTAGTTGGTGGAATAGCGTTTTTTTAAAAAATTCCCTTTGGTTGATTTTCAATTAATAATTATTCATCTTATTAGAGAGAATACAGGGGCCTTCTTCAGGCATAGCATGACACATGCTCAGTACCGTCACTCTCCCCCTCCCTCCTGACTCAGCTAGATTAGAATGTTGAAAATAAAATGGCCACTTGCCTCCTCTAGCACAGTCATTTCCTTAGTAGAATCATCAGTGTCTTCTCAGAAGTAAGTTCCATTGAGTGTAATGGTCTTACTCCCAGGTAACTGTTTAGGGGATTGTAGCCCTTTTAAAACTGCCCAGAACCTTGGTCAGGAGGAGAGTGAGAGATGTTACTGAGAATTTCCTCCTTTCCAGCACAACAATCCTACAATTAACAACTTTTTCTAAGCCTCTTTATACACTGCAAAAAGTAGGGCAAAATATTTAAATAAGTACTACACTTTTGCTCATGCTTCTTTTACCTTTTTGTTCATATGAATTATAAATTTGAAAGCTTCAAACACTTCATTTAATTAGATTGGCCTGGTGTAAGTTTTTAAGTACAATTTTTAAAACTTTCAAAGTGCTTCTGGGCGTACAACATTGGTTCCGGCCTAGTCACACTGTTTTTCTAATAAGCTTTAGAAACAGTTAAACTGTAGTGCATAGTGTACACATGTATTTTCTTTCTAATCATTGCAATCTAGAGTGGCTCTTGATATGTTTTTGGAGGCAGGCAAAGCCTTTTTTTATTCTAGTCCAGCACTCTGTTCACACAGTGGCCAACCAGCCATCGGCCAGGGACCAGCAAGCAGGACATGTTCCCCAGCAGCTAGTGTATGCAAGCTTCCTGCCTCTGATATTAGAGGTCGCACTTAGCCATCAGGACTAGTAGTCATTGATAGCCTTCTCCTCCAGGAATTTATCTAACCCCCTTTTAAAGCCATCCAAATTGGTGGCCATCACCACATCAAATACCTTGATTACTCTTTGTTTGTAATAAATAGAGCTTTGTTGTTCAAAGCACACTTGTACATCTGTGAGGCAGATATATAATGGTCTGGATCTACCTGGTCACATGTGGTATTTTGGCTCATGCACAATATGGCTTTTAAAAAATTTTATCATCAACCCTCTTTGGACTACAGCTCCTCTCACCTGCTGAAAAGCTGCTTCTGAAGCTCAGAAAAGAATTTAACGGAGTGCTGAGGTTAGAAAGGAAAATGGGCAACTCCTTCCTCACCACAGAAACATTATCTGTTCAGGCAAAGGGCTGTTTGGACCTGGCCAATGTATAATGGCTGATACTGGAGTTACTAGAAAATGCTTTTGATTCAAAAGTGTCCTCCCTCTGACTCTCCATTAAGTTGCCTCTACAAAGGATCCCTGACATAATGTATGTGAAGTGTTTGAGCACTCTATTGTGATATAAAATGACTAGTAATTATAAAATAAACATATATTTGAATTCTGTACCAGGCTACCCTTTTGTTGTTTTTTAACTGCAACTTCCTTAAATGCTTGGGCTCTTTTTTTTTTGTCTGTGGGTTCACCCACTGAGGTGAAGCCATTAGAAATACAGTCTGCCCTTGTTTATGTTTCTTGCATGGTAGGGTGACCATATGAAAAGGAGGACAGGGCTCCTGTATCTTTAACAGTTGTATTGAAAAGGGAATTTCAGCAGGTGTCATTTATATATATGGGGAACCTGGTGAAATTTCCTCTTCATCACAACAGTTAAAGCTGCAGGTGCCCTGCCCTCTTTTAAATCTGGTCACTCTAGTATAGCTCCTGCAGCTTTAATTGTTGTGATGAAGAGGGAATTTCACCAGGTTCTCCAATGACACCTGCTGAAATTTCCTTTCTATGCAACTGTTAAAGATACAGGAGCCTTGTCCTCCTTTTCATATGGTCACCCTATTGCATGGAAACAAGGAAATGTTCACCATAAACTACATTTGTTTTTCTCTGATGGTTCCCTCATTATTTTCATCTTATGAACTAATTATACCCAGGAAAAAGCAATGTGGTGCCCACAGACACCCTTCTTGGCACCAGCTGAGGTGCCCTACCTCACCCACTTTTTAAAAAAAAATTAGCACATTTTCTTACTGGCAGCAGTAAGAATGTGCTTACTGCTGTGAAATGGTTTTCTGTTAGTGCTGAAAACTGTGAGTTCAAGCAAGTTGTTTAGTATGTTGGGACTCAGACTCCACATTTGCCTTCTACTCAGTCTTTTGGGCAAAGTACTTGTCCTTTGCCTCGTCTCCCATGGCAGCCATTTTTGGTGGTGCCCAGGACACTTTCTCAAATTGCCAAATATTCCCACAGCCCAAAAGGTTTGCCTTCTCCAGATTATAAATGGAAATAGGGTTATTTACCCTGTTTTATCCCGGGATCGTCCCAGGGTAGTCCCTGCCTGCTCCCGAGATATCCTGTGTGTCATTTACATGAACAGGGATGACCCCAGGACGATCCTGGGATAAACCTTAGGTCTAGCTACTGAGAGTCAGTTACCTGGTTTGCACAATCACTGGAGCCTGCTGTGGCCTTTTTAAACCACAATGAGCTTTGGTGCTATGTCTGAACCTGAACACCAGGGGTTGTTTATAACCTGTGGTCTGTTCAGGGTTATTTAAAGGTTGTTTAACCCTCAATTGCTTCCTCCCAGGTTCAGATGACACAACAAGAACAAACCATGGCATTCCCATGGCATGGTTAAATATGTAAACTAGCCACATGCACACCGTGATTCAGCTGTGGTGAATATGATGAATTTCTGTGGGGCACCTCAGCCCACACTGAGAACTAGGTAGTCTAGACTTCCTGTAGTATTTCATTGCTGTGATTACAAATGGATTTCGCCTCTCTTAAAACGTGTCTTGCCCCCAGTACAGAATATTTATATAGCTGCACCTCTCTCGTACAGTTTAGCACACCAAAGACAACTGAGGTGAGAAATGGTCAGAAAGTAGGTGAATGGTTGTTGCAGTGAAATAGAATCCTTCATACATTCAGCAATATTTTACACAGATTGCATAATTATTCCTCAGCGTTGTTACTCAACAAAAACATTGCCTGGAGGGATATGTGGCTTATCAACAACAAGTGGATAGTTTGGCAGGGTATGATGTGAAATTTCAGGGTTTAAGCCCTCTTCTTCTAAAAGATAAATCTCAGGGAAGAAAAGTACATTGTCTACTTAGCTGGCCACTATTGGAAAAACAATGCTGAATTAGATTGACATTTTAAGTCTGATCCAGCAGGTCAGTTGTTTCAGTAGCAATAATAATAGAATTGTGGAATTGGAAGGGACCACAAGGACCATCTAATCCAACCCACTGAATATTCAAAGCATATTCTGAAAGCCCTGCTACTTGAGCTTTATGAACAATTCTTGTGTATATACTTCAATTTCCTCCAGGGTTACGTTCAGATTGCTAGCTTCTAATGACCCTGTTCGGATGACACACTAAGCCATGGTGGTTGGTTACGTATTTTGAGCTAAACATTACGGCTTAGTGTGTCATGTGAACCATGACTTACCATGTCATATAAACCATTCCTAACTATAGTGGCTACATAACCACATTTTAAACATGCTCACTAACCTTTTCCTGTGAAAGGGTTAGTGGCCTAACCATTAATGTGTTATCTGAACAGGCCCAATGTGTATTCATCACTTCAGTCTGCAGAACCTAAATTTCTCTAGCCATCCATTTGTCTGTCTGTCTTTAAGGTCCAGCTTAATTCAAGGACACTTTCTAAATCTGAGGCACCAACTTTACTTGTCACATTTGAAAAGACAGCCTATTTTGGCTTTTGGACTAATTGTCCAGAACTTCAGATACATAGAACAGAACATTATTACTGCAGAGAAACATCTTAGGTTCCTTTCACATAATGCCTTTATCTACTGCAGTGCTTTGAACATGTACAATTCATAGGAAGCATTTTGAATGTGCCACACTTATCCATCTTCTTTGACTTAGACCACAGCAAACTGACTAGGCACAATCCAGCAAAAGGTAGTTGTGACTAATTTCCATTGACAGCAGTGGGACTTAAGAGTGTAGATGCATATAATATTTTAGAGCAGTGGGGCTGGTTTGAAAGTGCTTACAAGAGAGACCAAAGCTGCTTTAGCGAGGAAGAGTGCACTTTGGGGGGGGGGGAGTCACATGATTAAATAGAGTCTTTCTGAGTAGTGATTTAAATCAAATCCACCCTGCTTCCCTCTGTTATTGTTTTATTATGATTATATTAGAATGTAAGCCTACGTGGCGCTGGCAAGGTGTTGCTGTTTTATTCTTTTACTATGTATAGCACCATGTACATTGATGGTGCTCTATAAAGAAATAATAATAATAATAATAATAATAATAATAATAATAATAATAATAATAATAATAGAGGGCCCTAGATTCAATACCTGATATCTCCAGCTAAAAGAAAATAGGCTAGCACAGGGTGAAGAAAGGGTTCTGCCTGAGACCTTGGAATGTCAACTCTCAAGATTAGACGGTAGTTAGGCCAATAGTCTGACTCAGAATGACGCACCTTCCTATATTTGCCACATTAAATAAAATGTATTTCTATCCTGGGATGAGCTCAAAAACCCATTTCTACAGATTTTCACCATTATAATTTTTTTTGGGGGGTGGGGGGAACAGCTTCCTGGGGAAGATTTATCAGTACAACAAACTAAAGAGGGCAGCAGTTGAACAGAAAACAAAACTAAACAATGCTAAAGAGCACACAACTGAGTACAAAGTCAAATTGTTTTATACAAATCAAACAGGTTGTTTTTTTATGTCAGATAAATCAAATGGGTTGTTTTTTTGCAAGTCTGATTATAGGCATCCGTTTTTTTGTCATATGTTTAGACTTCGCCAGAAAAACAATTCTGTTATCGCCATGAACGAGCAATACCGTGGGAGTACAGGGGATTTGCAAACTTTAAGCAGTCCTTCTGTCCTGTTTTTTAGTTTAAGCCCTCAAAAGGAGGTTTTTCTCAATCCCTGGCAAGTAATCCAAAAATGCTTCAATGGGGGCAAGACACCTGTTCACAGTAGTTGCCGCCGTTGAAGCATTTTTAGAACACAAAGGACAGGAATGCTAACCTTCATAACGAAATACAGTTGGGTGTCCTTTGGGCAAGATCAGCTTTTAGCAGGATTGGATTTAGAAATCTAATCTGATTCTCCAAGAAGCCCGGGATCGGCTGCAAAATATGGCCAGCTCACTGACAGGCTGTAGGCATTGCGTGCAACCTCACTGCTCAGACAGAACCATGCAGCTAGTCAGTACAATGGAAGTGGGAATCAGCCTGGACTCCTTTCCCAGGTGAACTGAGAACACCTCCAAAATCAACACTGCGACCAGGCATCTGGCCCCCCACCTGAACTGATGGCCTTTCAATATCTGCAGCTTGCCAGAACTAGGGCCTCACTTTTAAAAAAATAAAAATAAAAATAAAAACTTTAAATACTTTAAAAACCTCTGCCACCAGCCACCTCCACCTCCTCTCCTCCTGCACAAGTTTGATGCACTCTTAAAACACTCTGTGTGGCAAGCCAGCCTCAGGGCCAAGCTACAGGTGCATCTGGGTTGCCTTCAGCCTCTCTCTGCCTTATGCCAGCCTGCCAACATTTCCAGCCTCAAATAATCCCCCACCCTCCTCTCTCTCTGCCAAAGTCTCCCAACGGCCCAGCCAGGCTGTGCACTTTACCCTGTGGCTGGGGGTGGGGCAACAGAGTAAATTTTATTGTTTTACTCTGTACAGCACCATGTACATTGATGGTGCTATGTTTATTATTATTATTATTATTATTATTATTATTATTATTAATAATAATAATAATAATAATAATAATAGCTTATAGCTTTGTTGTATCCGGTGACTCCTGATTTTTTAAAAAAAACTCCACTGCCAGTTGCCTCTGCCTGCACCAAAACTAGGCTCTGAGACACTCTTAAAAAGGCTCTGTGTGGTACAGCAGCCTCTCAGGGCTCAGCTACAGCCATCTCTGAGTTGTGTCTTCAGTCTAACACTGTCTCTAAGAGATATGCCAGCCAGCCAAAGCCACAAATCTATCTATTTTTCTCTGGTATGCATTTCAAATAATCTGCATTGCATCCCAACAGTGCAGTCAGAGCCTAGCTCACAAGTGTACAAAGTGAAGTGGAAGGGAAGTGGTAGCGAAGCAAAGCAATGATATGCCAGGTTCCAACATTTGCAGCAACAGGGCATCCACAAAGAAGAGAGCCTCTCTCTCGACTGGCACCTTACTGTTGGTCGTGAGAGTTTTTCTCTAAAGATGACCCTTCATCGCCCATGGTGTGGAAATTTGAGAAAAAGGCCTCTGGCCCATTCTGTTTTGCCCTGTGGGCTGCTTTGACTGACCTTTCCTTTCCCACATTTTGATTTGTGGATGTCTTGCCTCTACTGAGCTCCACGTACCGAACTGCAACAGGAAAGGTGCCCTGCTTGCCCAGGACTTCTTACCTAAAGACTGGAGATCCCCTTAATGCCAAGGGCTGAAACTGCTCACTGTGCTAGACCCCAAAGAGGAGGTTTCACAAACTGAATTTGAAGGATATGGCTCCAGCAGTTTTAAAAAACAATAATTTTAAAACTTTGAAATTTTTAAAAAATCCTAAAAAACAATGAATGAACAGATCTGATTCAAACTTGGCATGGCTAAATCTCTCCTTAAGAGCTATCATGGTGCCAACTTTCATCTCTTTATCTTTAAAAATGTCATTTTTAAAAATAAGAATTTTAAATCCTCAAATTTAAAAAATTTCTAAAAATGAACGGATCTGTTTCAAATTTGGTATGTCTAAAGCTCTACCTAAAAGCTATCATGGTGCCAACTTTCAGTTCTTTATCTTTAAAAATCATGGCTTTAAAAATAATAATTTTAAAACCTAAAATATTTTTTTAAAATCCTAAAAAAATCAATGGATTAATGGATCTATTTCAAATTTGGTAAGGCTAAAGCTCTACATAAAACCTATCATGGTGCCAAGTTTCATCTCTTTATCTTTAAAAATGACGATTTTTAAAATAATAATTTTAAAATCTCAATTTTTAAAAAATCCCTAAAGAATCAATGAATAAACAGATCTGTTTCAAATTTGGTGTGGCTAAAGCGCTACCTAAAACCTATCATGGTGCGAAGTTTCATCTCTTTATCTTTAAAAACGACAATTTTAAAAATAATAATTTTAAAACCTCCGTTTAAAAAAAATCCTAAAAAATCAATGGATGAACGGATCTGTTTCAAATTTGGTGTGGCTAAAGCTCTACCTAAAACCTATCATGGTGCAAAGTTTCATCTCTTTATGTTTAAAAATGACAATTTTAAAAATAATAATTTTAAAACCTCCATTTAATTTCTCCCCCTAAAAAATCAATGGATGAACGGATCTGTTTCAAATTTGGTAAGACTAAAGCCCTACCTAAGGGCTACCATTGTGCCAAGTTTCATGTCTTTATCTTTAAAAATGACAGAGTTATAAGCATTTTTGGTAATTCCCATTAGAGCTGGCTGGGGAAGATTGGAAAATCCGGATTTCCCCTCCCCCTCCTGGATTTGTCCCTAAAAACCTGGGCAGATCTGGTCATATGGTCATCCTATTAACAGTCAGGAAGTTTTTCCTGATGTCCAGCTGGAATCTGGCTTCCTGTAAATTGAGCCCATTATTTCGTGTCCTGCACTCTGGGAGGATTGAGAAGAGATCCTGCCCCTCCTTTGTGTGACAAATTTTCATGTCTTTGAAAAGTGCTTTTGTCTCCCCTCAGTCTTCTCTTCTCAAGGCTAAACGTGCCCAGTTCTTTCAGTCTCTCCTCATAGAGCTTTGTGTCCAGACCCCTGATCATCCTCGTTGCTCTTCTCTGAACCCCCTCCAGCTTGTCTGCATCCTTCTTGTGTTGTGGAGCCCAGAACTAATGATGAGTGAACTAGTGATACAAATGGGGAAGATGTCACAAGATGAGCCATCAATATCCAAGATGCGGCACCACTAGGAAAGTGTGTGCCTTAACATTAGGAGTTTAAAAACTGCTCAAAAAGTGAAGGACCGCCTGGTTTACCTGAAGGAGACCTTTGTGTAAGGGTTCCAATTTAGGGTGATATTTTGGAAACCAAAAAGGAGACAACATGGTTGGCCCCCAAGGGGGCGTGCCCACCCGAACATAGCCTTTTACGTCTGATTTTACAGCAAACAATTAAGACAAATCCGTTCTACATAACATCTTAATGTTAAAATCACTGAAATAAAGAACAAGCGAGACATTCAATGTATCTGAAATTAACTTCACTCACTTCTACTTTTGTAGCTTTTGCTGTACTTTGAAGCTTTTGCTATACTTTGTGTGATACATTCTCCCCTTCCCTCAAATATCTTTTTTGACTGTATCCTCACTCCGCTGCAAGTTGCTGCTAACAAAGCTTGCTGCCGGCTGGCTGGCTTTATTTTTAAATTTAAAAATTTCTTTTTTGAAACTTGGGTATGATTGTCAGAAGTTTCTCTACTCTAACATTAGGGTGGGTGTTGTGGGTGGCCATAGGCCTAGACAATCGAAGAGGCCAGGTGGAAGATAAATAAGGCCATATGGTGCCTTGTGCAAGACCTTAAAGTTGGAAGACAACAGGCTGTGACATGAATTGGCTGCAACCTGAATAGGTGTGGCAGCAAGGCAGGGTTGGTAAGGGACACCCGTCCCCCTCCTCTTGTGGCCTGATAGGCACTGGGCTGGATTCATTGGTGAAGGGGAGTGGGATTGGGCTACATGCTCGAGGATTCCCATAAGGGATCTGAGGAATGTGGTGCCAAGATCAGACTGGCATGGGAGTTGCGAGCTGGCCACATCCATGGTGGTGGAAAGGGGTTCACATTAGAGGTCTTGCCCCTCGCCCTTCCAACCACCACCAGTGCTCCTGGCATGCAGACCAGGAAGGGGTCTGCCAAGCCTATTAAAGTAAGTCAATACATTTGTAGCTAATTTATTATCCCAGCTGTGCCTGTGTGTCTATTTGTTCTTGTTCCTTCGCCAACTGGACCCAATTTAGCGCTGCCCACAGAATGTGGATTAGTGCAAGTGGAAGAAAATTCTCATATATCCCTAAAAAAAATCTGATTCCATCGATGAGCGATCGACAGAATGAAAGATGTCTGACAATACACGAAATATAGGTGGAAGAGATTTAACAAAATCCGTATATTCCCAATCTCATCAGAAGTAAATCCCAATGAGTTCAATGAGAAGTGTGCATAGCCTTTAAGGCATGAATTGGCTGCAACCTTTTCAGCGGTGGGAGGTTGTCTACATATTCAGCAAAGACTTGCTTGAGTGCTCAAGTGATATTGAGTGCTCATGCCTCAATGAAAATATATATGATGAAAACCTTGTTTTTATCATTACAAAAATATGTCTATGCCAGGTGTAAAAGTATCAGCACCAATATTTCTGATGCAATTTATTGTACAGCATTGCACTGTGTGTGTGTGTGTGTGTGTTTCGTTTTTTTAACAGAAGCACAAGCTGGTGAAAAATAGCTTTCATCAGAGACACAGAAAGAGGAATCTCAGCTGGACACGTGTTATAAACTTCGCAATGTTCTTGTTTGAAATAGGACATGTAAACAAGTTGTGTGGACCAGACTGTACTATTACACAATGGCCCCCTTTTCAGTTTTACATATTGGATTCCCAAGCATACCCTACTGGGCTTTTTAATTGCTTGTCTGCTACCTCTATCTTTCTGTCTCTCCTCTCATGCAGTTCAAATGCATACATGCTTATAGCTAGTCCATTCCTTGCATCAAATACACCATTATCTAGTGCCCCCTCCTTAAAGGGTCAGTTCAGGGTTACAAAGTAACTTAATATACACATGAGAATTCTCACTTGAACTCAACAGGTTGTTCAATGTCAAACTTAGACTGGATTGTAGCATCTGGTTGCATTCAACAGATGGTGTGCTGATAAGCTCCAGTATCTGTGCATTTGTTTCATGATGGTTTAAATGAGAAGAAAAATGCACACATACACATCAAATAAGGCAAAATGAATTCTGATATGCTAGTAAACTCCCATTAACTGGCTGTCTCCCAGTTTAGGTTCTACTCATGATCACAACTCTCCAAGATAAATAATTACATCATCTCAACACAAGGAAAGATGTGCACCACTTGCCCTGTGGTTCACTTTCTACAGAGAAGAACAGGTTAGCCCATTCTGTGTTACCATTTAGTTGAGTCATATTGCCAAGGAGTTATGCAGCGGCTCTTTTACAAGGAAGGGCCGTTGCATGCCTCCTGGGCAACATCACTCAACTAAATGTAACTGCAACAGACAGAAGTGGAGGAAACAGGAGATCATGGGGGCCATCTATAGCAGTATCTGACTTGATAGCTGAAGCATTGTTTGTTCTGGGGAAACGGTTAGAAGAAGAGACCATCAGTGGGCTCAAATGGCTTATTTCCCCTGCCCTTCTAGTGGGAGTGGGGCAATGAGGGGGGCTCCTTTGGTTTCATTAGAATGGGCCTGGACTCAGCCCATTAGCAATGTGGAAGTACTTAACAACCATCCAGTGTTGTTCTGTGTTTGGTATAATTTATGACCTTTGCAGGGGGGAGATTTACCACTTTCTGTGCTCTAGATCCACTGTTATTTGCAGGTCTGCATCTTATGGATTTCCCAACAGCTCCCTAGAATTGTCTCTCCCCCACACCCCATTGCAACCTACGTGTTCATCTACCTCCTGCTCTGGCCCAGACAACAGTAGAGGTGGTGGTGAGAAGGATGAGCAGTAGATGACACTGCTTACTTGCTCACTGGTTCTCTGCCTGTTGAGCAAGCAAGTGGTATCAATTATGAAGAAGCAGAGCAGCAATAGCAGCTAGTGACAATGGTGGCGAGAAAACAGACTCCCCCTCCCCCCTGAGACTGCCTTGCCCAAAGGCCATCCAAATCCTGGACCCAGCACTGGCTTGTAAGGTGCATATGTATGCATGTCAAGCTGGGGTTCTATATGCTGAGCTGTAGCATTGTATCACCTATGCCACCAGGACTACGTTTCTGTTTCAAACCCTGCAGATTAAGCTGTGTTCTTCAAAGGAATCCCCTAGGTGCAACACCAGACCAGCCTCAGAGCTTGCTCCTCTGTCTGAGCAACTTAACTTGCCAACCTTTAATATAGAAAATAATAACAATCACCTTATATGCTCATAGAACAAATTTATGATTCCAGCTTGGCAACCTGGAGGTTCATCAGACGAGTTTTATCACACACTCACTACTGCCCACTTACGTCCTTTAGAATCATAGAATAGTAGAGTTGGAAGGGGCCTACAAGGCCATCGAGTCCAACCCCCTGCTCAATGCAGGAATCCACCCTAAAGCATCCCTGACAGATGGTTGTCCAGCTGGCTCTTGAAGGCCCCTAGTGGGGGAGAGCCCACAACCTCCATTGGTTACTGGTTCCATTATCGTACTGCTCTAACAGTCAGGAAGTTTTTCCTGATATCCAGCCGGAATCTGACTTCCTGTAACTTGAGCCCGTTATTCTGTGTCCTGCACTCTGGGAGGATCGAGAAGAGATCCTGGCCCTCCTCTGTGTGACAAACTTTTAAGTATTTGAAGAGTGCTTTCATGACAACTAGAGCTGAGTCAAAATTTCTCAGAACATTTTTCTCAGAAAAGTTCTGATATTTAATTTTCTTACCCCCTTCCCCTGAAATAAAAGGCCACTTCAGATAATTTGTGACAAAGCTATTCACCCTTGTTGGGTTTTTTTGGTGGTGGCTGCCTTCCCCAAATACTCCATGAAGACACTAGGTATGGGGCATTGTGGAGGATGCAAAATGGAGGTCAGACTGCTAAGACAGTTGCTGCTGTTTTCACTTGCAATGGCAGTGCAACCCCCACAAAAAAAAAAAACCCTCTGCTAAAACCACTGCCAATGGTGAGCCCTACATGTGAGACACTATTGGAGAATTACTCCTCTCCCAGGAGAAATTCAGTTAAATTGTCTCCTGCCCCCATTTTCTCTGCCCACAAATAGGGTTGAGAATTTAGAAAGGACATTTGTACACAATTGTAATTTAAACACTTTCATGTGCTACTATATAAATGTGTATCACTCTTAAATTGAAACAAAACAAATAATCCTTCTCCATGAAAGATATTCCTATCCATGTAAATTATTTCTATTATTTGGACTGGCCATCATCTCTCTATGCAGTCAGAATTAATTTAGTATGTCTGAATTGTGTTTCCAGTGGGTTGTCTCTGATCAAACTCACCTGGATAACAAATTTTTTTAAATTTTAACAACAACAACAACAGTTTTATTGCGGTCAATAGACCATTCCAGCAAATAAAAATTTTACATACAAGCAAACTGAACATACCATTAACTATTAAAAGTCAGGCGATCATAGAAGATCTAAAAGAAATGGCCAAGTTCAAAAACTTGGCCACTTGCTCAGTGATTGATTTGTCTATATTACAAAGTAAAAGAGACGTTAAGAATTCAGTTAGGTGACCAGGATAAGATTGTAAAATAGGGTTTAGAAGGGAAGGACATTAAGTCTGGCTAATGAAAATGCTCTCCTGTATTTAGGAATAGTCAACCAGCGTAGATAAGGCATCCCATCTTTACAAAAAGAGGCTGGTAGTCCTAGGGACAGGGGGGAACATGGGTCCCGTGCAACACTCTGAAGGACTTGCATATCTATATCAAGCAGCCTCTGTTTCACTACTGATTTGGCACTAGCTATAGTAGCATTTGGGGGATAGGCCTACTGACTTGATTTTACTAGTCATAGCCTTTGACCATGGAGATTCAAAGTGGTCTAACAGAATCTTAGATACTAGAGAATTAGATGGAGGTGCCAACTTACAGCGAAGCCAAAAATGGATAACATGGATCCAGGCCAGGCAACTAACAGAATTCAGACCAACTTCTAGTTTAAGAGCAGCTCCAGAGACACACTTGGGAACACCAAATAACATCCTAAGAAAAGAAGACTGAATACCCTCAAGGGAGGGTTTAGAGCACGGGAACCAAATTGGTGCCCCATATAAAATCTGAGGGATGATTTTGGCTTTGAAAACCTGGACAGCTGCCGGAATGAATTTCCCGCCCCTTGTAAAAAAGAAGCGAGCAATTGCACCTAGGTGTTGTTCAGCTTTAGTCTTAGAGAGTTTTCCCTGTTCTCTCCAAGAGATGGTTTCATGGAACCATATACCCAAGTATTTATAGGAGCCCACTTGCTCAATCGTGGAGTTCTCCATGGCCCAAGAAAATCTAACCTTGCATTTGGAAAACACCAATACCTTAGATTTAGTATAATTAATAGAAAGCAAGTTTTCTGAGCTGTAATTTGCAAAGCCGCACAGTAATCTCTTGAGGCCCACCCTGGTCTGAGAGATCAGAACTGCATCGTCTGCATACAGAAGCTTAAGCTGATGGATTAAGTCTTCCACAGTGGCAGAATCAACCGGGGGCCATTCTGGGATAGTGGAAGATAGATAAGGGTGGGGTAATGTATCACTAAAAACAGTATGAAAGTGGTTTTCCCAGATACTGGCTGGAATGTAACATTCTGGACTATCACATCTGTTACTTAGGGCGCCCGATACAAGCTGCCAAAAGGTTTTACAGCTACGCGTTACAGAAGCAGCCATCAACATTTGCCATGCTTCACGGGTTGCTTCAGTCTTTTTGCGGTGTAACAATTTCTTATATTCTCTCCTAAACACAAAATACGAGTGTGGGAGTTGACCGTCATTACTCATGCGATAAGCAGAGTAAGCTACTTGAATTCAACTCCAGAGATTAATACACTCCCGGTCGAACCAATTATTCCTGCTGGTTCTTGGGTGACAGAATTTTGAAGGGAGGAACTCAAAACCTGAATAACCTTTTCAAAAGCTAGAATGCCCTGTTTAGGAGGGGCGGTTATGGAAATTGAATCTATAACATCCAAAAGACAAGAAGATTTGATTAGCCTATTAAAAACCATACTGGTTTTATGAGACCATTTAATCCTGTTAGAATTTACTTTTAGAGAACCAGGAGAAGGATAGGGATGAATGGACAGTTTTGAGGAGCCTAAGTTGTCAAGAGAAAGCTCCAGTGGGAGGTGATCACTGTCAGAATGAACTGTTACTTTTAAATTACATCCCCATGATTTAAGCTGTGGGTGTACTAAAATATAGTCCACTGTGCTTGCTCCCCTAGAAGAAATGTAGGTAAATGCACCCCAGATGTCGTCAGCACTGGTACCATTCAGGATACATAAGTCGTTTCTGGAGACAAACTGAAGCAAACAGACTCCAGCAGAATTGACAAAGGAGTCTTTGGAGTTACGTTGGCCAACTCTGAGTTTGTTGTTGCCCAGCGTGTAAAGACCACCGCTCCTGGAAGTGTCCAGGAGATAAGTCCCAGTTCTTGCATTAAAATCACCTGCAATTATGGAATAGGCTGAGGGGAATTTAGCTGACTGCTCTAAGAAAAAGCCTTCGGCTTGAAGCCATCTGGCCTGTACAGTCTCTTTACAAGCTGTCGGAGAAAAGTAAACATTAAATATTAGCAAAGTCAGCCCAACATCTCCCAATTCCAAGGCCAGAGCCTGAATGGATGAGGAGTATTTAGGGAGTTCTCTTATCCTGGTGTCAAGGGAAGAAGACTTAAACCCTCTCTGGCTCTGCCCTTGCCCTTGTTTGGCAGTGCGGGGAGGCAATAGGACATAAAACCATTTACATAGATATGATTGTCACACCAAGTCTCCTGGAACAAGACAACGTCAAAGTAGTTAAGGTATGTTAGGAAATCTGGGTCTCTACTTTTGGATTTCCAGCCAGCAATGTTCCAGGACAGGATTTTGAGTGGGCTGTTGACATGCCCCAAGCGTAGTCAATCTAGTTCAAAAATTGTGTCCAACCCTTCCTTCTGATCTCCCAGAACACAACAATTGGATGTAAAAGCGTGGATGTTGGAGGATGGAGCAATTTGCCTAGCAGAATTGTTGGTCTTTGGCGAACCAATCTCTTTAGGGTCCAGAGACTGCATGGCAATCCAGTCCAAGGTGTTGTGGCTAGAGCATTTCTGCTTTAAGGGAGAAGGTCCTGCTTCTGTAAAACTGTTCCCAGATGTGGTGGACGGAAACCCACACCTTTCAAGGTTAGGAGGAGCGGACAGCTGACCAGTCTTTGTTGGAGGTTTAACTATGATCTCAGGATTTAGAACTAAGGTCCCCTTGAGGTTCCTCTGATTGTTGTCTAAGGAATTTTCTACACAGATTGTGCACCCCATCTTCGCCCAGATATTTTGCTTCTCTTTTGAGGGATCGGTGATGGAATGACAGTTGTTGGGTTGAGTGAGCTCATGGCCCTGTTGATGGCTGTTCGATAATAAAGCTGTCAAAGCTGATAGTCTGGACATGATCGCATTCTGTTCCATCGCCGGAAGGGCTCCAAAACTCTCAATCAGTGATCTCTCTTCACCAAGAAGGGCATTGGAGTTGAATATTGATGGATTCTCAACAGGTATAAATGTGTGGAGCATTCCATGATTTAGAGTGTCCTTAGAGAACTGGGGAAGGAAATTAACAGAGGAATCTGAGGACGTGCTGAGATCAATTAGGTCTCCAACTGGTGATTCTACACTACGTGCGTTAACAAGATTAGTAACTTCTCTCGGGTCTAGTACATAGAAAGCCGGGAGTGTGTTGACAAAATGTCTATTTATAATTATATTCTTCGCTCCTCTGATGCCATGTTTCTTGCCTGCCCAAGGGCCTCTACTTCCCTTGCTCGGCTTCGTCCATTTTCTTCTGCTGCCCCTTACGCCTGGAACGCTCTTCCAGAACATTTGAGAACTACAAGTTCAATCGCAGCTTTTAAAGCTCAACTAAAAACTTTTCTTTTTCCTAAAGCTTTTAAAACTTGATGTTGTGCGGACTTTATACTGTTAGTTTTACCCTACCCTGTGCCTGCTTACCCTACCCTGTGCCTGTTTGCATTCTCTTCACCTCCTTATTGTTTTACTATGATTTTATTAGATTGTAAGCCTATTCGGCAGGCTCTTGCTATTTACTGTTTTACTCTGTACAGCACCATGTACATTGATGGTGCTATATAAATAAATAATAATAATAATAATAATAATAAAGTAACGCCTCTCTGGCACTTAAGATTTTTGCAGCAGTGACATAGGAATCGAAGGTTACTACAGCTCGGGCATTGGTGTAGTTATAAAAAAGGTATTCAACCTTTGAATACCTTTTTTATAACGACCTTGATCTCTAAGAGATTGTATATGAGCTGCACAAAATGATTGGTGCGTTCCAGCTGAGTCAGCAGACCCTTGGGCTTAGGGTAATTGGAGAAGACCAGGTTTTGCTTTATTAGTTGTAGCTGCCAAGAGTTATTTGCCATAAACGGAGTCATCCCGTGATCTTTCGGGGGAGGCGTCAAAAATGAGGTGGGTGCTTTGTCATGAACTGTGGTAGTTGATGGCTGAGGGACTTGAGAAAAGACAGATCATTTGTTATTAGATTGTACACCCTCAGTTTTGCCCGTAGTTGGTTCCATTTTTCCTTCTGCCCTTGCAAGATAAGCTGTGCTCGCTGGATGATTGAGATTCAAATGATTTGACTTCATGATCATGGTCAATGCCTCCAAGAGCTTAACAGGAGAATTGTATTCCATTTTGTTTGGACTCTCAATGTTTGCTGAGGCTTCCTTATTTTTTGATTCCTTTTTACATTGATTTATAGCTTTGGCAAATTTGAGTCTGTGTCTGTGTGTCTTGTTCCTCAGCAGTGTAATTTTGTTCTTTTTGTCCTTATTTCTCCTGCACAGAATTTTTCCAGCCTTCTTGTTAAAGGACACTCGAGAAGGAGATTTGATTATGCCGTCATCATTTAACTTGGACTTATTGCCTAACGCCCGCGTATAGTTCACATTATGAGAGGTATTCCCCCTCCTTTTAGATTAACCAGCACAAAGTTCACTAAGGTGGACAAAAGTTCCTTACACTCAGTTAAGAATGTCTTTATTAGGGATAAGTCGTCTGACCAGCAGGAGAAAAGTCTCCTAAGCAGATCTTGCTGGTAGATAAACAACTGCTTTTCAGAATAGCTTTCATCTGTTGTGTTGGTGGCATTGGGCCTATGAAAAGCAGATTGCTCTACTGATGCAAAGCCATTCCTGCTTATAGAGTTACATGGTGGGGTCAGAATGTTAATACTTTTAGGGCTCGGACCAATGCTTTCTGGATGATGAGGTGAAAATCTTGGACTGTAAGGGGCGACCCCTGCAGATGCCAATTCTGCAGCTAGACTGTCCCTGCCACCCATTTGAGTTCCTAGTTCCATAGACATCAGCGGGCATTTCAGATCCAGGGACCAGTCTGAAACCCCTTCAGCCCCTTCAACACCTTCAGCAGCTGGGTTTGATTTACATTCTGGCTCTTCTAATTCCTCCTCAGAAGGGCAGAAAAAATCAGTAATTTTAAATTGCTTGTGCGCCTTAACAAAGGACCTGACATCCTCAGTCACAGGCTCCAAGCCCAACTGTTTGTAGCGTTCTCTGGTGAAAACCATGGCACAGAAAATGAAAACTAGTAATAAAAGGTCACCGTAATAAAACCGTTATGTTTAAAATGTCACTTAAAAACTTAATCAGTATTGTCGAAGGCAGCCAGCTTGTAGTGGCAGCATAAACCTGTTTCAAACGGGCTGCAACTCTTTCATGCTTCCAGAATTGCTGCTCGCATTTGTTTTCGAAACAGTTCCACCAGGTCTTGCCAAGAATGAGTCGACAGTACAGACACACTGATAAACTATTAAAAGAGACCGCTGATAAGCTAAAGCTTCAAGGAGGTTTCATTCTCGAATCTATGCTCTTTTGAGCTTTTTAACCCGAGAGAAAATAAGTTAATAAAATAAAATAAGCGTAACTCAAACAAATCTTACTGTTTGGTGTTTGCATAGTTTAATAGATAAGGATTTTGAAGTTAAAAGTTTAGCGTTCTTGCAGAGCTTGAGCTACAGGCTGCAACTCATAGCACCAGAAGCCGGAAGTCCACCCGGATAACAAGGCACACCTGGATAACAAGTTTCTGGTTTAGCCATGCCAAGTTTGCCATGCCAAAGGAGGGCTTTAGCCATGCCAAGTTTGAATCAGATCAGTTCATGCCTTGCTTTTTTAGGATTTTGTGAAAAACAATACCCCCTCAAACCATTCTCCTTATATACCCCCAATGTGAAATTCCACCTATTTGTGTTTGTGGAGGATCTGTTTTCCTTTACTTTGATAATGGGCAGCTATGCATCTCCATTTCATAAAAATAGAGATCTTATTTTATGAACTGGAGATGCACAGCTGCGCATTATCAAAGTAAAGGAAAACAGATCCTCCACTAATGCAAATAGGTGGAATTTGGCATTGGTGGAGTATCAGGAGAATGGCTTGAGGGGGAAGAAATTTTAAAAAATCCTAAAAATCAAGGCATGAACAGATCTGATTCAAACTTGGCATAGCTAAAGCCCTCGTTAAGAGCTATCACTGTGCCAAGTTTCATCTCTTTATCTTTAAAAATTACGCAGATGTAAGCATTTTAGTTAGCCACAGATGTCAATATCAAAGCTACCCCTCACCCCACTCAGCCTCTTCCAATTAAGAAACACACACACACACACAACATTGATGCCTGAAAAACTGTCGAATAATTTTGGGACATTAGAAGCTCCGACTGGGCACAGCAATTGTGCAATTTCAGGCTGCCCTATTATTGTATTTGCCCAGAAATAAAACCTATAAAATTAACCGCTGGGGAGAGAACTCAGGGGACGGGGCAGGAGATTTCGCCAGCATAGTGGCAATACAGGTGAAAAGATACGAGCTGAAATAGCAGTAAAACACAAACTTGAAAGTGCCCAGCACTAGACTCGCTAAGGAAACGGAGGGGGAAACTGTGAACTCAAACTGGGGGGAAAAGTAGGTGTGATGGAGCTCTATGTGTATCTTATGTTTAAATTATTTATTTATTGCATTTCTATACCGCCCAATAGCTGAAGCTCTCTGGGCGGTTTACAAAATTAACACAATTCAAAGTATAAAACAACAGTATAAAACCATAATATAAAATACAATATAAAAGCACAACCAAGATAAAAACAGCAGCAATGCAAAAATACAAATTTAAAACAGCAAATATGTGTGTGTTCTTCCAGGTTCATAACTGTGTTAGCTTGTTTCAGCAAAAGTCTAAGAGTTCTGTGGCACCTTAAAATGTAAGTTTTATAGCAGCATGAGCTTTTTTGGACTACCATCCACATTGTCAGTTCCATGAAATGTAATCCTCATCTCAGTGTGTGTTTGTAAGCATTATATCTGGGAGAAATGTAAACTAAGGGCCCAAAAAGTCATGAAATAAAAGCGATGGTGAGCATATGACAGGAAAAACCCGGGTTTGTCAGGATTTTTAGTAACAAATCCGGGAAGGGGTGGGGTGCGACGGCACAGACGGGGTGGGGTGCGACAGCACAGACGACCTCACACAGAAGGCCTTGCCTAGCACACCCTTCTCAAGCCAAGCGCCACCTCTTGAAAAGCCTGGGGAAAGGGTAAAAACAACACAACCTTTCCCTTATATGTGAGGGAACAAAGTAAAGGGTTTTGGAAAATGGATTCTATTGTTGAGGTACTGAACTGCAGGTGTATTGTTAGATGTTTTTGCACTGTGTAATATAGCAGGTAATAAATCCGAGCTGACACGTGGTTTGTGGTGACAGAACACAAAGTAAAATTTACTGAAATTTAATAGATCTTTGGTATTTCAATTTGGATCAAACCTGCTTATTTTTATACTTAAAACAACAATCCCAAGTCACTTAAAATTCTACCTCTTCTAGGTTAAGATATATTTTTTCTTTTGCCCTCTTCATGCCAAAAATGCCCATTAATTTCTTAATTACTATTTACATATCCATCCAATTCAGTTTTTCTTGTAATGTCATACAATCAGATTTACATATCTAAATCTCATACAATGGATTCACAGAATTATGCTTCTTTCCTCCCTTTTCCCTCTTAAAACTAAAATTCGCAAACAAATACATCAGACATACATACCTAAGGGACAGAAAGGTGGGTATCGCCACAGGGGGAATTATGAAATTTGAAGAAAAATCCAGATTTTTCCTATCCTAGCAGCTCTACTTTAAAGGTAATTAACAAAAGCGCTAACAGCTCCGTCATTTTTAAAGCTATTATTATTATTATTTATTTATATAGCACCATCAATGTACATGGTGCTGTACAGAGTAAAACAGTAAATAGCAAGACCCTGCCGCTTAGGCTTACATTCTAATTAAATCATGGTAAAACACTAAGGAGGGGAAGAGAATGCAACAGGCACAGGGTAGGGTAAACAGGCACAGGGTAGGGTAAAACTAACCATGATAGCTCTTAGGTAAGGCTTTAGCCAAGGCAAATTTGAATCAGATCCGTTCATTTGTTGATTTTTAGGTTGTTGTTTTTTTTTAAAAATTGAGGTTTTAAAATTATTTTAAAAACCATCATTTTTAAAGGTAGAGATGAAACTTGATACCATGATAGCCTCTAAGTAGGGCTTTAGCCATGCCAAGCTTAAAGCATATCTGCTCATCCATTGATTTTTTAGAAACTAAATTTGAGGTTTGTGGCGGTAACTCTACTTATGAGAAGTGATTAAAACGTCTTACCAACGGACCATTTGGGGGGGGGGGATGTCTTTAAGGCGCCAATCTCAGCCAGCCCTGCGGAAAGCGGCGTCACTTTCCCGGCAGAGGAGCCGCCTGGGCCAAGAGCATCCCCGGCGGAGAGAGCAGAGGGCCCCAACCGCCTCCGCTTCCTGTTTGGCTCACGTTACTTCCGCCGCTGCCTGGACTTGTGTCGTCCAAGATGGCGGAGGAAGAGGAGGCGGCGGAGGCGTCGCTGCGGCTGCCGCCGCTGCGCCTGAGGCGGCCTTTCACCGGCCAGGACTCGGAGCCTCGCGGGGCGCCAGGGCGGCCGCGGGTGCCCTCTCCGGAGACGCCTGGTAGGTGCCCTCGCCGCGGGTCCCGCCGCCCTCCCTGTGCTGCTCGAGGGCAGCGGCGACGGGCCTGCGGACTCACCCTGCCGCCCCTCGGCAGCCGAGTCAGGATTCCTGGCCGCCGGGACTTCGCCTCTCTCCGCGCGGGCCCCGCCACGCCTACAGCCGAGGAAGGAAAGCTGTAGGCGTGGGGAACGAGGGTTGTTTTTACTCCCAGATCCACGGTAGAGACGTGAAGGCCCGGGAGGAGGAGGAGGAGGAGGAGGAGGGGGAACCCCAAACCCAGGCAATGTCGAAAGGGTCCGTTTTCCTGCAAGGACGAAGTGGTGTAGCGGCTAGAGTGTCGGACTGGGAGTCGGGAGATCCGGGTTCTCGCCCCCACTCAGCCATGGAAACCCACTGGGTGACTGTGGGCCAGTCACAGACTCTCAGCCCAACCCACCTCACAGAGTTGTTGTTTTTGTGAGGATAAAGTGAAAAGAAGGAGGGGGATTATGTACGCCTCCTAGGGCTCCTTGCAGGAAAAAAAGGTGGGTTATAAATGCAACAATAAAAATAACGCCCGGCCACTCCGGGGTCTCTGCCCACCCTTCCGTTTCCGGCGGCAAATTTGTACTTCGGGAAGGGGAGCAAAGGGCTCCTTTCGGTGCTTCTGCGGCCCAAGCGAATCCCGGCCTGTTTTTGGCTCTGGAGGGAAAAGGTTCGTGGTTGTTTCCGTGGCGGGCGCTGGAAGAGGACCTCCGCGCTGCACCGCCCAGCTCCAGCCAGGTGGGAAACTGTGCGGGGAGGTTGCGCCTCCACCTCCACCAGCCATGGCCCAGCGCCAGGCTTCCTCTCCAGAGCCAAAGGGAGAGACGGGGTGGGGTTGGGGGCTTGTTTGCGTGGTGAGTGGTAGAGGTGCACTTTGGAGCACGCAGCCAAGCTAGCACTGACGAGGGTAGTGGAGGTGCACTTGGAAGCGCCATTGCCATTCACTGCCCTCTCATTCAGAGCTGGAGGAAAGCCTGGCACTCATTTGTGCGGTGAGCAGTGGAGAGTGTTCCTGGAGCACTGCTGCCACTCGCTGCGCAAACAACCAGCTGCTTCTGAAGTTTCTCTTCCTTGTGGTTGTGATGTGCTTTGGAACCCTCCAAAGCCCAGTGCTACTGAGGGGGATGTGTCTGCCTCCTCCCCAACTTCAGGCAGGAGAGGAGCGGAGTGTGGGGTTTATCATTTAGTATCTACCGCACAGTACTCCAGAGACTGTACCACCTTGGTTTTAACACAGCAGAATCTGTTGTTGTTGTTAACAATGGTCACTATTTATATAGCACATTTCAAATGTTTAAAGTTTTATCATCATCTCAACAAACTATACATTAGGCCTATAAGGTAGGCTAACATTATTATTGTCCTATTGGTGAGTTCCGTAAGGCTAATAACAAGTTTGTTGCTGAAGTGAGATTTGACTTCTTACCTTAAAGTGTTGCATTTGTACAGCCTAATCCTGAGCATGTGTACTCAGAAGTAAGTCTAATTGGGACTTTCTCCCAAATAAATGTGAATAGGATTCTAGTGTTACCCTTTAGAATATTTATTTGTTCTCATTTGTATCCCAATTCAGATTTTATTTTTGAAAGCCCACATCACTGCTCATAAAATAGCCGTCTCCTGTTTGTTCCTACGACCTGATATTTAGAGGTATGCTACCTTTTCACATGGAGTTTCATTTAATTATCATGGTTCATAGCCATTGATAGACTCTCCTCCTTAGTGTAACATACTTTCTGAAGAGCCATAACCAAGGAAAAAAGCAAGAAAACTCCTTGCTTACTGAAGTGCAATAATAATGATAATGAACCAATTTTAGAAATTGCTATGTATAGTACTGAACACAATGACTATACTATGGTGACTGAATTCTTAAACATGTGGCACATGCAAATATATTATTCCTTCTGTCTGCCCTAAATGCCGCTCAGAACTGCACTGATAGTGTACAAGCTGATCATTCAAATTTATATTTACACTTCAAACAGCAGAACCGTGCCTTAACCACACTTATTTTTGTAGTGTGCTGTTCTAAGAGCGAATGTATTGTTAAGGTTTGCATTTTCTTTCTTTTGTTTTGAAAACTAATATTTCTAACTATAATAACAAATACATCCATGTTTGTCAATTTTGTCATAGAATATAAGATCCTTAGAATTCCACAGGAGAAGTGTAAAATTCATTAATCGTTAAGTACAAGGAATAGGGAAATAATGTAAAATAGAATTAATGCGGTTTACATGATTTGGAATTTTTGAAGTTAAAGCCTTATTCATATAGTCACCCTGCTTTTGGCTGGATGATCATGTGGCTGGTTAGAGTGTTGGACTGAGAGTCAGGAGATCCGGGTTCTAGTCAACACTCAGCCATGGAAGCTCACTGGGTGACTTTGGGCCAGTCACAGACTCTTGGCCTAGCCTACCTCACAGGATTGTTGTTGTGAGGATAAAATGGAGAAGAGGACACCGCCTTGGGTTCTTTGGAGGAAAAAATGTGTGATATAAATGCAATAGGTGCTGGTGATGATGATGATAATAATAAAACACCACTGGCTATGGTATTTAAAGAACTTTGAGAACAGGAAAAAGTTACAATTATTCTGTTAGTCACATCAGTCAATGCCATCATATCAAAAGATTTTACAAAAACCTTCAGAAATTAGGCCTACCAAAATGCATCCACACCAACATCCAGGAAGCATTCATTAGTCAGGAAATTTCTGAATTAGTAAAAGGCAGCATGCCTTGGCAAAGCCCGTCATATTCATCTAGAAAAGCCACCATGAGCATGAAAAGAGAAATAATAATATTCTTGGCCAGTGTGCACCACACTTCTGATGCAAATTGTTTGCCATGAGTAGAATCCTCAGTTTGGCACGCCACTTAAAAACTTAAGTAGCATGTACAATTATGGATTGAGTTCATTCATATGAAATATTCATCATTAGTAAAGAATCATTCTGGTTAGAAAACCAAGTGACCCACTGTGTGAACTGTTTTCTTATGTCTGATATTAATAGGTGCATTGGAGTAAATCAGTCTCTGAAATACTGTTCTTCTGCCATTTGCTTTAGCTTTATGCCCTTAGCTTTATGTAAAATGTTTGCGTTCTCAAACATAACAAGTTCCAATTTCTTTTAGCTAATCAGTTTTTATGTTAAATCAGTTCCCACCATTCAGACAGAACGTTTCTTAGAGGGTTTTTGTGTGTGTGTTGTTTGAAGAAATCTCTCAGTGTGGCCTGTTAGCCACCAACGTGCTTAATATCCACACATCACTGATTGGGTATACATAGTGATTGGAACACTGTCCTTAGCCTTTAATATGACTTTTAAGAATCAGGCAATAAATGAGTCCTAGAATAGACTAAAATAGCTGGGAAAATAGATTTGTACCCTGAAAACATGTGGGGAGTTGTTGATTTACCCTTGCCATATAGTAGTGTTTTGCTTTTTGCTGCATTTCAGGAAATGAGTAAAATTTCTTGTCAAAAATACATTTTGATATGTGTGATAAACTGGTGTTTGGAAGAGGTGGGAAAATGGATGGAATGAATTTCTCAGTCTTCCCTTTTTGCCCTTTCCTTCCTGCAAGCAGATCTCTCTGCCTGGAGAAACCCAGTATCTACTACCACTTCTGTCCCCAAGCTATGCTGACTGTTCCACTGAGTGCACAGCCTGCCATGCACACACACAAATTCAATATGACCAAAAGATGGAAATGCCACTCTCAATAATGCCCGTGGTTAAGATGAGTGGAAAGTTGGAAGGCATGTAGCGCAGAACGAATTAGAAAGCTGAAGTCTTTGTGTTACTTGTATAACTTTATGCTCCATGTAATACAGGGTTTATTTACAGCTGAAGCTACAAGCATAGAGAAGAAAGAGAAACCTCTTCCCAGACTTAACATTCATTCTGCATTCTGGATATTGGCATCAATAGCTACTACGTACTATGTAGAATTTTTTAAAACTATTAATGAGCTTATTCAAAAAGAAAGGTAAGGAGTTTTTCTTTATAAGTACAACATATGTGAACTTCACTTGAACAAAATATGTGTAAACTTTACATTTTATAACAGGTATAATTGTATATCAATATTACTGATAATATTTTAAAATATTCAAAGGCCTTTGTAAGTATAAATATCCAACATCTGGTGATCTGACAATAGAACCTATAGATGCAATCCTCAAACCATTTATACTGAAATAATATTTGAATTGTCAGTCCACAGGGTGACTGGGAGAGTAAAAATGTGAAGACTATTTTTTGTGGTGCAGGGAAGCTATTTGTTCTGGATAGCAGTTGTTAGGTTTGGGAAGGAGAATCTAGTACAGTAAGTTTAGATGCTCTTAGGCTGACAAGCAATTGGAGGGAAGTAAACAAAGCCATACAAAATGGCAAATACAGTATTTTCTTCTTAATAAATTCATTATTTTGTGCTTTGAAACAACAGCTCCCCCTTACATAATCAACATCGTTTAAAGGAGAGGGCAGGGCCATCCCTTCTGGCCCCACCCCTGCCTTTGCAGCCAGACTCTCCGCTGCTCACCCATGGGGGAGGAGCGTTCTAAAAAGGGGAGGCTGCTCTATGGCCATAGGCTCCCCTCATGACTTAGAGCAACCTGGCTTATAGTTTATGTGCAAATGTAGCACTTCTGCACTTAATTCAGTATGATGCAGGGTACATGGGGAAAGTAGAGACTGACAAAAGCACTTAATTCTTGCTCTACAGGAACAACTGTCCTTCCTTGTAACAGTTCCAGAGGTGGGGAAAACAGGAGGTCATGGGTGCCAACTGTAGCACTATCTGAATGGAAAGCTGAGCCATTGTTTGCCCTCGGAAACAAGCACTAGGTGCTACTGTTGGCCACTAGTGCTTGTTTTGCCCCCCCCCCCCCGGCCCACCTGCCTCTTGGGCAAGAGGCGGGGGGATGAGGATGGGAGGTTCCTTAAATGTCCTTAGAATGGACTTCTACACAGCTCACTAGTTACACACTAGTTTTTCAAGCTTCCTGTTGTATAATGTTTGGCAGAAACTATGACTTTTGCTGGGAAGAGATTTACCACCTTTCATTCTCTGGCTTTGTCATTATATGGAGGTCTTCATGTTGCAGAATTATTTATTTATTTATTTAGCGCCATCAATTTTCATGGTGCTGTACAGAACAAAATAAAACAGAATACAAAACACCCTGCCCTATGGCTTACATTCTAAAATCACAGTAACAAACAAACAGGGAGGGGAAAGGCCAACCAGCATGGGGGACAATAAAACAAATAATAAAAAACTAGTATCGTCACACTACGGATTATAAGCTTTTGAGAAAAGAAACGTTTTCAAGTAAGATTTAAAAACTGAGATCGACGTTGTGGTTCGCAGATGCGTTGGAAGAGAATTCCAGGCATAGGGAGCAGCGAGCAAAAACGGGCGAAGATGAGCAAGAGAAGTAGAAACCCTTGGGCGAGGAAGAGACATAGTGTTATGAGAGCGAAGGGTGTGAGCAGGACAGTAAGGTGAAATAAGAGACAAGAGATAGGGAGGAGCCAGACCATGACAAGCTTTAAAAGTCAAAAGGAGAAGCTTGTATTGAATTCTGTAGGAGATAGGGAGCCAGTGAAGGGATTTTAGAAGCAGGGTGACGTGATCAAAACGACGAGCCAGAAAAATAATCTTAGCCGCAGAATGATGAATGGAAACCAATGGGGAAAGATGAGAAGAAGGAAGACCAGTCAACAGGAGATTACAATAGTCCAAGCGGGAAATAACCAAGGCGTGAATGAGAGTCTTGGCGGAAGAGACTGATAAGAATGGGTGAATTCTAGAGATGTTATACAAGAAGAAACAACAAGACTTAGCTACAGCCTCAATATGGGAGGAAAAAGAAAGTGAAGAGTTAAAAATAAAACCAAGACTACATGCTGTACTGCAAGTGCAGCTGGGGCAAACCTTGAAGCCTTATTGTTAGAACTACTTTGCATAATAGAAAAATGGTTTCACAAGAACATAGGTGTGTTGTTGTGTTAAGGAATTTCATAGACGAGTGTTGTTGAGTCGGGCAACTGAAGTACAGATTAAATGCAACTATGTTTATTCATAGAACTAAAACCTTTACAACTGCTGTCCTCTGCCTAAGCATAGGCAGTTCTCCTTCCTTCCCATTTCTTGTTCTTTCTGCTTCCTCTCCTATCATACTACAACTTTCAGCAAGCTCCCAACCCTGTTGATTACACACCTGTGTCTAAGAATGCCACACATGTGAAGCGAGGACCTCTCCTTAATAGGGAACCAGTTAGAACCTGAGCCATCACAAAATCTTGGCTGCAATGGCAGAAGACAGAGAAGGTAGGTGGCTTTCTGTGACTATACAAGAGCAGTCCTAGCTTGGAGGATTGACTTAATTGAGCCAATATAATGAACCTTTGTCAATATGAAAATCATAGCATTTTGGATTTATTTAAAGCACTATTTCTTTTCTCTCTTGCAGTGGGTGGTTTGTGCTTGGCTGTTGTTTATTGGCTGTCAGTTTGTCTGTTGCCTTCTATTGCATAATCTATCTTGAGTGGTATCATGGAATCGAGGACTATGATGCTTGCTACCCCGCACTGATACCTGCCACAACTGCTAGTTTCATTGCTGCAGCTGTTTGGTAAGTTTGTTGCCACTCAGTGAGTTATGCTAGTTTTTGAGATTTACATTGCTTCCAACAACTTAAGTGATTCGATGTTCAGTGGGGTCATTTCTTTAGTAAAGGTTGAGTCTATGTTGTTGCATGCAGCATTACTATCTAAAGTATCGGTTAACTCAATGTGTAGGGTGAGTAGTGAGGGGAGCCTCGTATTTATGAGCTACACGTAGGGTTGTTTTGTTGTTTTGAAAACATGCCAGCTCATCTGTAATGAGATATCAGTCGGAGGGAGAAATGGGCAGCAATTGGGTGTGATAAAGATTTATGCCTGTCCTAACTGTCTTTGTTATGCCACGAGGAAGCAGGTTTGATGGATTTTAAATCACTCAAAAAAAAAAAGAGGGGCAATTTTAAAGCATTGATAAGTCAAATGTTTATTGTTACTTCACATATTTCCTGAATAATTATGCATGCTATCTGGTTTATTTGTAAAACATTTTAATTTACAAGTAACAATGTATTTACATTGTCTACGATGATGCACTTTGAATACATATATTTAAACTTCAGCTGTACAAAATAGCTACCAACCTACAACTTCAGCTCACTGGAGCCCATGGGTTGGATCCAGATTGTGTTAGTCATGATTTAGACCCATTGATTTCAATGGGACAAGTTAGTTATTCTAAGAAGACCCATTGCTTTCAAGGGGACTAAAACACAGCTGAGTTGGGATCCAACTCTGCATGTCTTGGCTCTTGTCTAGAGAAAATGAAAGGCCCAGAACTTTAGGCTGCTAGCTACTGTGCAGAGCAGTTCATTTTTGTAAGATGAAGGGGAAATTCCTAAGTTTCCATCTTAAGGGTTGTGGCTTCACCTCTTTTCCTAACCCCAGTGCTTCCACTGAAGCAAGATCCCTCCACCTGGTTGTGGGCGATTCCCCCCTCCTCACACTGCATCCCTATATGGCTTTACTCCCAAAGTTCAGGAGTCTGGGAGGATCTTTTGGGTGTACACGATTGCAGCGGGGAGGAAGAGAAGACAGAGACTGGTTGCCTAAACTGACATCTGCTCATATAACCAAACAACTCCTTGTTTGTAAAGTAAATACTCATAATTTGTGAACTGCATAAATTGCAGGGCTCAGTTTAGGAGCACAAAAATAAGAGTATACAAAATTACTGATTTATTTATTTATTTATTACATTTTTATACCGCCCAATAGCCGAAGCTCTCTGGGCGGTTCACAAAAATTAAAACCATCATAAAACAACCAACAGGTTAAAAACACAAATACAAAATACAGTATAAAAAGCACAACCAGGATAAAACCACGCAGCAAAATTGATATAAGGTTAAAATACAGAGTTAAAACAGTATAATTTAAATTTAAGTTAAAATTAAGTGTTAAAATACTGAGTGAATAAAAAGGTCTTCAGCTGGCGACGAAAGGAGTACAGTGTAGGCGCCAGGCGGACCTCTCTGGGGAGCTCATTCCACAACCGGGGTGCCACAGCGGAGAAAGCCCTCCTCCTAGTAGCCACCTGCCTCACTTCCTTTGGCGGGCTCACGGAGAAGGGCTCCTGTAGATGATCTTAAGGTCCGGGTAGGTACATATGGGAGGAGGCGTTCCTTCAGATAACCAGGCCCCAAACCGTTTAGGGCTTTAAATGTCAATACCAGCACTTTGAATCGGGCCCGGACCTGGACTGGCAGCCAATGAAGTTGTAAAAGGACTGGCGTAATGTGATCTCGTCGGCCAGTCCCTGTTAGTAAACGGGCTGCCCTATTTTGTACCAGCTGAAGCTTCCAGACCGTTTTCAAAGGCAGCCCCACATATAATGCATTGCAGTAATCCAAACGAGAGGTTATCAGAGCATGGATAACTGTAGCTAGGCTATCACTGTCCAGATAAGGGCGCAGTTGGTATATCAGCCTAAGCTGATAAAAGGTGCTCTTTGCCACTGAGTTCACCTGTGCCTCAAGTGACAGTTCTGGATCGAAGAGCACCCCCCAAACTACGGACCCGATCCTTTAGGGAGAGTGCAACCCCGTCCAGGACTGGGCAAAGATCACCTCGCCGGACAAATGAACCACCCGCTAACAGTACCTCCGTCTTGTCTGGATTGAGTCTCAGTTTGTTAGCCCTCATCCAGTCCATTACCGTGCCCAGGCACTGGTTCAGAACAGTCACTGCCTCACCTGGGTTTGATGAAAAGGAAAGGTAGAGCTGGGTATCATCCGCATATTGATGACACTTCAGTCCACATCTCCGGATAACCTCCCCCAGCGGCTTCATGTATATGTTAAACAGCATAGGGGATAAAATAGAGCCCTGTGGAACCCCATGGCTTAGGAGCCACGGCACAGAGCAATAATCTCCCAGCACCACCTTCTGGAATCGGCCATCCAAGTAGGAGCGGAACCACTGCAACGCAGTATCTCCAACTCCCAGCTCAGACAACCTATCCAGAAGGATACCATGGTCGATGGTATCGAAGGCCGCTGAGAGGTCTAGGAGAACCAACAGGGTTGCACTCCCCCATCTCTCTCCCGACAGAGGTCATCCCACAGGGCGACCAAGGCAGTTTCCGTTCCAAAACCAGGCCTGAAACCCGATTTGAATGGATCTAGATAATCCGTTTCATTCAAGAGTGCCTGGAGTTGTCCTGCAACCACCCGCTCAAGCACCTTGCCCAGGAAAGGGATATTAGCCACCGGCCTGTAGTTGTTAACATCCTCCGGGTCCAGATTAGGCATCTTCAGGAGTGGTCTAATTACCGCCTCTTTTAAAGAGGCCGGCACCACTCCCTCTCTCAAGGAGGCATTTACAACCTCCTGGACCCAGCCGGCGATCCCCTCCTTATTTGATGTAATGAGCCACGAGGGGCAAGGGGCAAGCACACAGCTGGTCGACCGGACTTGGCCAAGCACCTTGTCCACATCCTCGGGCACAGCACATCATTCTCTAGTAGCACAATCTTATACATGTTTCCTCAGAAGAACATCCAGTTGAGTAAGGGGCTTACTCCCAGGTGAGTGGGTATAGGATTACAGCACTAGTGATAAAGGGGATGGAATAGAATTTCCTAGATCCAGGGGATGCATTCCAGTGCCTGTGATGAATTGCCAGCCTTTGGGCCATAATAATAATGACCTATTGTGCTTATATCAAGCCTATAATATTAATGCATTATATGAGTGATTGTGCTATGTTAATAATACTTGAATTCAAAGAGATTTTCCCCTGGCAAATTCAAAGTGAGTTTCTCCAAAGCAGCTTTAACTAAATTCATACAAAATGGTAGGCCAGGAGAACCCTGGTTTGTTTTTGGTTTTGTTTATGAACTGGCATTTTGTTTATGCCAGTTCATTCTGTCCAGTCATTCCCACTTAGCTTCTTCTGTCAGTGTGAGTGGCTTTATTAACCAGGAACTCACAAGGAGTAAGAAGCTTGGTGTTCCATCCAAACTAGGACAACTATTTTGTTGCTCCCCTAACTAACCAGAGAGTTGAAATTGGCTTACAGCTCCTGGCTTGCTTGGGAACATCCAGGAGATGGCATTAGACACAATGCTAAGCCTTTTCCTGCTAATGAGTTCGTGGTTACTGAAGCCACTCCTACAAACAATAGCAGCCAAGTGGGAGTTATTGGCAATGTCCAAAATTCTGTCTTAACATTTTGTCTTTAATAAATGCCTATTCAGTTTTAAGAGATTAAAAAGTCAAAAATATAATTTAAAAGATCTGTTCAAAATAGTTAAAGTGGTTTAACTACCCTGTTGGAAAGAGGTGATGCAGAATGCTATCAGCCATGACCCTAATCACTCAGTTCCTGAAGGTTCCTTCTTAAATTGGGAGTGTTCAAAGGTGCACATCCCCATGTTCCTCTTAAGGAGGCTTCTTTCAAAGTGTGCTGTTCACCCATGTGGAGTCTCCATTTGCTAGGAAGCAGTGACAGCAAATGGTGACAGCAAACCAACCAACACATGCCACATAAAACTCCCCCTCTCCATTTCTGCAAAGAAGGTGGAAAGCCCAATATACAGCAGTTAATTAGGGATGCAAGGAAAATCCCTTCCTGTGCCCTTCAAAGATAGTACTATCCCAGCATACTAGGGTTAAAACTGAGAATGAAGACCACAGAAAAGAGTGTTTTGTACAACCTGGTAGCTGTGTCTGAGCCAGTAACTATCTTTTCCCATTATGTGCGCCATTGTGGCTGGAGAAAATCTTTGTCCTCCCTTCCCAATCAACCCTACTGGCTCTCATGAAGCAGGGGACTACAGTGGAAGACTTCTCAGCGCTGATCTGTTTTTTGGGTTTTTTTGTACTTTGCTTCTATCCTGGACACTGAAAAGGGCCCTTTTTCTCATTTAACCATCTTGAATGTCCTCATTGCTCTGCTCAGCATGGGCACAGACAGGCTTGCCCAAGTTAAAACAGATTCTTAAACCTTGGAGGCTTTCAGAAAAGGAATATTCTGATGGCCTTTCAGTTCTATTATATTATGAAACATGTCTTGTTTTGGGCTGTAAACCAGGATTTGACTTACTCAAACTATCTTTTTTCTCTCTATCTAAATGCGCTCAGTAAATTTTGTAGAATATTGTACTCAGGGGTGGACGACTTGTGGTCTTCCAATAGTTTTGGTCTATACCGCCCATAAGCCCTAATTAGCATAGCAAATGGTGAGGGTTGATGGGAGTTGTAGACCAAAACAGTGGAGGACTACAAGTTGCCCACCTGAGCTGCATCTTTTCAGTGACAATTGGACTAATATTTTAGTTCCTCCCGCTCACCCCCAACAACAGTCCCTTTAAGGGTAAGTATATACTATACTTCTAACTACTGACAATAAATTAAAACTCATGTGTGTATATTTTTCTTGTTTCCAGTTTTAACATTTCCTTATGGCCTATATGGTCTTTCCTCACGCCTCTGGTGCTCTTCATTCAGTTCATGGGTATTGTGATGCTTGTGTCACTCCTGGGCTAAATCTTTTATGGTAAGACACCTATTTGTTTATGTATTTCATTTCTATACGGCCCAATATCCGAAGCTTTCTAGGTGGTTCACAACAATTCTAAAACCATAAAATATAACATGATATGATATAAACGTTAAAAAAATAAAAACCAAAATAAAACCTAGCAGCAATGAAGAGATTTAAAATTCAGTAATAGATTTAAAACAGAAACTGAAAGACTAAAAATGCCTGGGAAAATAAGAAGGTCTTCACCTGGTGCCAGAAAGAGCATGCTTGAGAAGCTCATTACACAACTGGGGTCCACAAGAGAAAAAGGCCCTCTTCTTAGTAGCCACCCACCTCACCTCCTTTGGCAGGGCTCCTAGGGAAGGACCACTGGAGATGGTCTGAGGGCAGGTATGGGAGGAGGCGTTCCTTCAAATAATCTGGCCCCAAACCACTAAGGGCTTTGAATGTTAATACCAGCACTTTGAATCAGGCCCAGAAATGGACTGGCAGCCAGTGCAGCTGGAAAATACTGGCATAATATGATCACATTGTCCAATCCCCGTTACCAATTTCACTGCCTTCTTTTGGACCAGCTGAAGATTCCAAGCTGTTTTCAAAGGCAGCCCCTCATATAACACATTGCAATAATCCAGAACAGAGGTTACTAGAGCATGGATAACTGTAGTTAGGGTATCTTTGTCCAGATAAGGACATCATTTGTATATCAGCCTACTGTGCATAATTCTGTTTTGAATTATATCATCTCTTTGTTTTCAAAAGCATTTGCACTCTTAACATAGATTCAGTAGAGAAGCTGTTGTGGAATGAAAGAAGATTCCACTTAATTCCTGCAGGGCTAGTCTGTCAGCTGCAGTGACATAAAGAGCAACGGAGAGTATTAAGGCAGTAGATTTGGGGCAATTAAGAAATTAGCCTAGTTTTAAGCAAAGCAGTTGAATTAACAAAGGGCCCATTAAGTAGTATACTGCCAAATTCTAACTTTGTATGAATAAAACAAAATTGTCTAAAGAGAAAGGGATTGCTTTGTTATTGCTGATCGGAGATTGGAGATATCACAGGGTTTGTTCTGGGGGAGGCCTGTAGCCAACTCGACCACTGCTTATAGGAGCTGGTCCTGCAACACCAACTGAATCCCCTTCTTGCACCACTTGGGATGCAAGCGGCACTGGAAGGAGGCACTCAACTTGGCTGGTGCTTGTAGGAGCTAGTCCTGCCTGCGCCAGCGGATTCCCTTCCCATCTTGCTCGTGCCCAAATTGGAGTGCAAGCAGGGTGGGAAGGAGGCACCTGATTTGGTTGGTGCTTGCAGGTCAGACCATGGATCCATTTTTATTTATTTATATGTTACATTTATATTGCACCTTTTCCTCCAAGGGGGCCAAGGCAGTATACATGATTCTCCTCCTTTCCATTTTATCTTCACAACAGCCAACTGTCAGGTATGTTAGACTGAGAATCAGTGACTGGCCCAAAGTCACCCGGTGAGCTTCATGTCTGGGAGGGTACTAATGTCTAGGGCCTAATCTACACCAAGCAAGAGATTGCATTATGAAAGTGGTACGAAAGCAGTATATAAAAGGCAGGAGCTGTTGGATCCTGGAATGGATCCTGGTTATGTTTTCCATTGATTTGTTAATTGCTGAGGATCTGGAGGAACAGAAGACTCAGCAGAAACTTAAAGGTCAACTCTACACCTGGACATTGAGTGTCATAATTGAATAATTGTCTAACTGATTGTCTTCAATTAAGGGTTGCAAGGAGTTGCATCATTGTACAGGTTGTCTATAAAAGTAAATGTATTTTCATGTGCAAATAGAAGGCATAACTTCCATGTCCCTCATGTGAGCTGTATTGACCGACCGTTTGTAAGTATTTGTGTCTGTATTGCCATAACTAAATTATATATTTATTTGCCAGTAAAAAGGTTTATTTTAAACTATACAAATTTATGTCTTTGCTGACTTGGCTGAGAACCGCTGTAATCTCTGCTAGTTTCTGTAAGGGCCCAAACAGAAACGTAACACAAAAGGTTATGTGCCAGAAAGCCCAGTCTGTGCAATAACTAAACAGCTTATAAAAGCCATAACTCAACAGGAGCCACACTTTATAGCAGTATTGAGGTGCACTGACAACTGTTGGGGCCCATTGACACATACCGTTTGCCGCTTTCATAGTGCTACGTCCTGCTTGGTGTGGCTCCTGCCTTTTATATACTGCTTTCGTACCACTTTCATAGTGCAATATCCTGCTTAGTGTAGATTAGGCTTAGATCTCCCAAGTCCCAATCCAACACTGTAACCATTAAACCACATTTATCTCAGTCTGTGTTGAGAATGGGCAGACTTCAGGCTTGCAGGATCGACGTTGTTTCTCACTAGAACCTAGAGATCCACCAACTGGAGCCTGGTGCAAAAGACCTAATTTAGGATTAAAGGATAAGCAGAGCTCAGTATCCTTCTGCACAAAAATCTGTCCCTGGTTATTCCAGGTTTTCTTCACTTCTGCAGCACAACTTAGTGTGAAGGATAGTCATTTTGTTGCTGTTTGTTAAACAGTTGGCAATCAGAAGTCCTTATTGATATTCTACAAATCACCCAGAGATGTGTCAGTAGATCCAGAGCTACCTTCTGCCCTCCCTTGGTCTGTGTAACCTTTGCCTGTTTTGGTTCTATGGGGCATAGTTGGAATAAAAAGTTCCAAAGGTTCAAAGTAAACAAAATTTCTTCAGCAGGAATAAATAAAGCTTATACTGAATAAAGCTAAACACATAGATTGGATTGACTAAAAACAATGCAACAATTTGCCCGTTTGGGCAGTATTCAGTACTGTTGCTGCTCTCCTGCTAAATTTCTTGCACAAGTGGAACCCACCACCCATGCAACAGAAAGCTAGCAGTTCAAAAAGCAATCCTGGGGAAAAAGCAGTAACTTCTGCAAGCTCCACTGACCTGCCCCTTTCCAGAAACTAGCATTTATGTTTCTTTCTGATTGTGCTTTTTAACTGCTAGCTCCCCATTACACTAGCAGTGGGTCCCTGCAGCATGTGGACAGGCATGGATAGTGCCCTTGGAGTCCAAAAAGAAAATAAATAATTCTTGCTTGCGAATTTTGTAGTCAACCAGTCCAATGCTCCTCTAATCCACTTCCAAGGAACACTTCAGAGTTGTTTCTCACAGACTTGTAAATTGCAGCTTCAAGGATATAACCCTGCAATAACAATACAAATATGATGAATACCAGAGATACAGACATTGATTCCTTATACCTTTGCAAATCGTCCATGCACACATCAATTCAATTTGCCTTATGCAAGGTGATAAGAGCCCATAATTTGTATTAAGCTTTCCAGCAGAACAAGCTAGCTCTTTTCCTCCTGAGTTAAGGCTCTGCCCCTAAAAAGGAAAACAAACCAGTTCGCATACATGGCAGTGACTCTCCTGGCTTTCTGGCCTGCAGGAGTCCTTTGTTGTCCTGTCTAGCGAGGCCAGTGTTATCCATGGGACCTTTGGCCTGCAAAGCACCTGCTGCCTCATACTGAGCTCTAGCTCTTCCTTAGCAGTGGATCTGCAGTTATGGGGCAATCTTATTAGGTCGTATCTTTGTAAGCTTTGTTTATCAATACTTTATCTTACATTTTAAAACTGTGCCTGATTTTGATATAATGGTTTCTAAATGTATTAAATGTTCTGTACGACTTGATCTTCCTAATGGAAAAGGATTGATACTATAAACGAGTCATTAACTATTTACTAGGAAATCTGTAAGATGTTCCCTGGTAAACTTTTGAATGAAACATTATCAACCTTTTTGGAACATTAATTAAGTGTAAGATAAAGTGGAACACGCTGTTTTCAGTGGTGCAAAATGGTCTTTATATTACAGATTCTTAAGTCATAGTTGCTCTTGAATTATGAAAACCTTTAATTTCCTTTATGACAAGTTAGCTGCATTTATGAATTATTATTTTTCTCAAATTTTAGATGTTGAAGTCTGCAGTGCTAGGAAATTGGATTTACTACAACGTGTGAAAACTCTTATTATTAAGACTTATAACCATCTGAATGTTCTACCATTTTTCCAAGATTTGTAAGTTTTACAATAAGAGTGTGTGTAAACGAACAACTTCATTTAAGTGCATCACTTCTGATCTACTTCTCACTGTGCAGTAGCCTATTTTAGAGAAGTGGTGGACATGCTGATGTACCTACTTGGAAATACTGGGTCCTAGGAATGAAGACTTGCAAGCTGAACTCAAGCAACTTGTGTTTAAAAGCAAGATTAACTTGAATTGTTTAACTTGTTCTGTGTTTAAAAGGCAGTTTTTATAACATAATCAGAAACACTTGGGAAGTTAGTGTAAAGTCATTGAAATGGTACTAGAACGCCATGTTTTTGATACTGTGCAGGCACAGAAAGTCGTAACAATGGACTTTAAGAAGTTAAAAATACAGTATTTATTTCACCCTTTAAAGTGGTTAAGCTTGTGATCGTTGTGTGAGAGCAATGACAATATTAACATTCCAACTAAAATTTTAATAAATATATTGAATCTATAATATATGAAACCATAATATGTGAAACTATGGCAGTTCTATTTTGAGTGCAATATCTGTAAAGAGAGAATAGAGCCTAGTTTTTCCCTTTCCCTTGTGTACATAACGGCACTTAACATGCTAGGCCCCTATAGAGAATAAGAGTCCTGTGTGGGCTTCCCATCTCTCTGTCCACCCCCCCTCACTTCTGCTCAGTTAAGTAACATGAGCTTTAAAGTTCAAGTTCCTCGGCTGAGTGGAGGGAGAGGAGTCATTATTGGGATAGGAAGATGTACCTACATCCCATTCCAGGTAAGAGCCTGGCAACTTGCCTGTGCCTTATGCCAAGGAAGGGGAATCCAGGGAGGCAGGGAGACCTATCGCAGCCGTGGACTCCGAACGCTGCCCTACGGAATCTCTTCAGACATTGCATTTGTGGTAGGGGAATAGCTTGACTCCTGTTTTGTAGTGTTCTTTAATCCTATAATCCAGTTAACCTTTTAATACATTTCTTTTCTGGGGGCCTGTTGGTTAAAGCAACTTGGACAAGCAAACAAAAATCCTAAATAAATTAAGGTTTGTGTGATGTAACTTTGTCATTGAAATGATGTTAATTATTTCAGTGTTAAATTTCATTTTGTAATGTGGCTAAAACTAGGGAAGTTGATTTGTCAGCTACCAGTTCATTCTAGAATGTGTCATTTGAAAAATTGCTGACACTTTTGTAAGCTGTTCCTCTAAACTATAAATGGATTTGAAGTGGCTAGGATAACTGCACTAACTTTTCTCATACTGTGTCTTAAGCATGAACTTCAGAGCGCATTATTAGTGTCCAATAAAGAGCCATATCCAGGTTTAGAGGGGAACTGAAAAATACTGTTTAGCGCATGTTTTGTCCTCATGAAATTAGTAGCTGCATTGGCCAGTCTGTTAAAGCAATTTGACCGACCAAATATTAGTGAAGAATTCTTAGAGCAGCGTGTGGAAATCATTACTTAAAGTAGTACAATGGTTTTGTAATTCTTTTCAAATGCAAATACTAATCTTGAAGTTGGATTTGAAACTCAGCTAAAACAAAAATTGGGTATAAATTAGTTTATTCCCTAATCCTAAACAGAGTGCATGGAAAAATTGTACTGATTTCAGTGGGGACTTTCAAGTTAACTTGTTTCAGACATTGGTATCTGTTTTCCTGAAGTTGCACCGCATCCAGTCGATTAAAATCTTACGATGATAGTTGTTGAAGGTAAATGAGTGGCTCAAGTACAATTTACCGTTCAGTATAATAGTTCATAATGGTACTTAGGTTCAAGATAACGGGCATCAGAAAGACTGGATACTCATTAAGCTAAATGTAAAACACACTCATAACCTTTTCAGTACACAAACCATAAATTGTAGTACCACCCCATAGTCTGAAATGTTTAATGAAAAGGTGTAATGGTCCCTGACATAATAACCTGTTGCTTGTTCACACAATTTATTTGTTCTGAGAAGGAAAAATGACTGAATATTTTTAACAATAAGCAGTACATCAAGTTGGAACAATACTGAGTTTATTACTTCTTTAATTATGTAGCCTTGTAGTGCTGGTTCCGTGTTGATCTGAATCTCAAGATTGTCTATAGCTATCATAAGTAATGATAGACCTTTTTAATTATATTTATTTACAAATATTTCTATACTGCCTGTGAAGTACAAAATATCCAGGTGGTTTACAGTGATAAAACTCCAATACAATATGTCTTAAAAATAACTATACAGTACAAGACATGGCCATCAATAAAAAATTCTAAGGACAGTTGTTATAGCTTAGTCACTGGGGTGAATAAAATTTCAACATGTATCTAAACCAGGAGTATGCAACCTTTTGGAGCCATTTGGCAATTTGAGAAACTGTCCTGGGCACAAGCAGAAAATGGCTGCCATGGGAGACATGCCAAAGGACAAGTTACCTGCCCCAAAATTTGTGTATAAGGCAGAGGTGGGTCTAAGCCCCAACACACACAACTCCTTTGAAACCATTTTTCACAGAGATCTCAGCTGTCAGTAAGAAAATGTTTTAATTGGAGGGAAAGGTGGGAGGGCTAGGTGGGTGCTAAGAAATGGGTGCATTGGTGCCCATGGGCTCTGTGTTGCCTACCTGTGACCTAAACTGTTATAGAGTTGGTGCATGTTTTATTATCTTGTGTTAGCAAATACCTTAAATACTGTGTGAAGCATTACTTTTCCCCCTTCTCTCATCATTGGATGACCCTGAGTTATTTATTTATTACATTTATATCCAACCCTTTTTCCTTCAAAGATCCCAAGGGGTGTACATAACCCTCCTCCTCTCTATTTTATCCTCACAACAGCAACCCTGTGAGGTAGGTTGGGCTGAGAGTCTGTGACTGGCCCAGAGTTACCCAGTGGGCTTCCATGGCTGAGTGGGGACTAGAACCCGGATCTCCCGACCCCAGACCAACACTCTAACCACTATGCCACACTGGTTCCAAGGATTCTTGCACTGAGCAGAGGGTTGGACTTGATGGCTTTATAGACCCCTTCCAATTCTACTATTCTATGATTAGGAGTTTTAAGTATTAGGAGAGAGGATGAAGACCTCTCAAACCTATTTTATCCAAATAAAAGAAACTTATAAGGTTCTATCATATAATATACACTCACCCCACGCTAAGCCTATCTGAGGGAGAGATTAGAGATTCGGCCTCGGTAGCGTCAGTGAGAGACCCACCACAAGTGCTGGACATGGAGGAGCCTATCCCTCTAACACAGCCGTCTCCCAGACCAGTTGTTGCAGAAAGGTCAAGGCAGGAGTGGGATAGAACTTCCCAATACTCCGAATTCCAACCCAGGCATGAATACTATGACTGGGATTATTATCGCCCGCACAGGTATTTCCCACAAGATCAGGACTACCAGTATGCACCAGAGGCTTGCTATGCCCAGCCTCCTCCTATGTCGAGGGTCCTTCATATTCCGTTGGCCCCTCCGCCGCATCATCCTTCGCCAGCGTCAGCTCATCGACGCAATAGCGGCTCCGTACCGATAGCGGCTGCTACGGTACCGGCCCATCAGGAACAATTGGAACTTGAGCAACAGCAACTTCAGATAGTTACTGTATCTTCCCCCGAGGATGATTATCCGTCCGATACCGACTCTAGGGCGTCGGTTGCCCCATCGGTACCGGCGCCAGAGGATGCCCTCCATTCGCAAGACCCTGCTTCACCCTCTGACGATATGGGAAGGTTCTCAGAGCATATGCGGAGAATGTTTCAGGCATTGGGCTTAGACATACAACAACCCGATGATCCGGTCGAAGACCCCATTTACGGCGTCTTCCAAACTAAAAGTAACGCCGCAGTGGCTATTCCTCTCCCTCCGGCCCTAAAGCAGACAGCACAGCTCTCGTGGAAAACAACTGCGTCCACTCAAGCCACTTCGAGGAGACTTGAGACTCTTTATCGTATCCAGGAGGGAGATGCTGGTTTCCTCGCCCAACATCCTAAACCTAATTCAATCGTGGTGGAGTCAGCAAAGGGCCAATCGCAAAAATCGCATTCCACCCCGGTGGACAAAGAGGGCAGAAAATTAGATCTTGCAGGCAGGAGAATTTATTCTTCTGCATCCCTTGGTATCAGGGCCTCGACCTACCAGGCGACCATGGCCCGATACCAACTCTTCCTCTGGGAGAAAGTAGGGTCACTATGTGACTACCTTCCAGAGGATAAAAGGGAGCTGGCTCGGGTCTTCCAAGCTGAAGCCTCAGCCATAGCTAAACAGCAGCTATCGACCGCCAGACATCAGGTCGACTGCCACTCCAAAAATATGATGGGGGCAGTGGCTTTGAGAAGCCTGGCTAAGATCGGCGAACCTGACGTATGAGACGAAGGCAAGGATCGAGAACATGCCCTTCGATGGCGAGGGTTTGTTCAACACAAAAACAGATGAAACATTGGACACTATATATAAGGCCCATACGACAGCAAAAAAGATGGGTTTCACCGCTCCACCTCCGCAGTACAAACCAAAGCGCTGGTCAAGGCCACCGACTCAACAGCAGCAACAACAACAACAGCGCCCTCAATATCAACAACCGAGGCAGCAACAGCAACTTCAAAGGAAACGGCCATACCAAAGTCATTTCCAACAAGATAAGCGCCAGCCCGACTTCTCTAAGAAGCAGCGGGTTTGACTTCTTGGTTCCAGATCCACCTCCCTTTGCGAACCGCCTGGCACCATATTACCATCAATGGGAGTCAATAACATCGGACTCCTGGGTGCTCACTATCATCAACTCGGGGTATGCCATCGAGCTCGATGTCCTCCCTCCTTCTTCGGGGGTGAAAGTAACGGCGCCATCCCCCCCTCTGCTTCTCGAGGTACAGACCTTGCTATCGAAGGGAGCTATCTCTTCCGTACCCACAGGGGAATTCAACCAGGGTTTTTTCTTCTGCTACTTCACGGTCCCGAAGAAAGATGGAGGTCTTCGACCGATCATGGACTTAAGGCAATTAAACAAATACATCACCCCGAAAAAGTTCCGTATGACAACGGTTACTTCTATTCTGCAGCTCCTACACAGAGGAGTTTGGTTTGCTGTGGTGGATCTGAAGGATGCGTACTTCCACATCTCCATCAGGAGGTCGCATCAAGCTTACTTACGATTTTCAATCGGGGCGTCCCAGTTCCAATTCACCGTTCTTCCTTTCGCCTTGGCCACGGCACCGAGGGTCTTTACGAAGGTGATGGCGGTGGTGTGCGCCCATCTAAGACAGAAAGGGATTTACGTATATCTGTACCTAGACGATTGGCTTCTGGTAGCGGACAGCAGTGGCACGCTCCAGAAGGACATTTCAACCACCCTCAACCTGTTGGACTCGTTGGGTCTATGGGTCAACGAGGAGAAATCCGTCTTGACCCCACATCAGAGACTGGACTTTATAGGGGTAACCCTATCGTCTCGAGACGGCAGGGCATACCTGCCTTCGACCAGAGCAAACACTCTTCAGGATTTAGCCATTGCTACCGAAAGCCGTCGAAAGGTTTCGGCATGGACGATCCAGAGGCTATTAGGTTTAATGGCAGCGACAACCGCAGTCATCAGGTTTGCAAGACTCAGAATGAGGATCTTGCAGGGCTGGTTCTTAAGGACGTTCGATCTTCGACACAATGCCTGTCAAACTTACCTGTCGATCCCAAAGCAAGTAAGAGCGTCCCTGAAATGGTGGTTTTCGATGGCGACTCTCTTAGAAGGGGTTCCCTTCCAACAAGAAACCCCTTCGGTAACGATCACGACGGATGCATCGTTGATCGGATGGGGGGCACACTGCAACTCCCTCACAGCTCAAGGTCGCTGGCCTCCTTCTCAGAGGGAACACCACATCAACCACCTGGAACTTTTAGCGGTGGAGAATGCAATAAAGACCTTCGGACAAATCATCGAGGGCCGAAACGTCTTGATCGCGACAGACAACACCACCGTAGTGGCTTACATCAACAGACAGGGTGGAACGAGATCACACCCTCTGAACCGCTCTGCACTCAGAATTTGGAACTGGTGCATAAAGAGAAATACTTACCTGACTGCAATCTATGTAGCGGGGAAGGAGAACGTCATCGCGGACTCCCTCAGCAGGTCCCTCCACGTCGACCACGAATGGGAGCTCGATACCGAAGTCAGGGACGATCTCTTTCGGTATTGGGGCTGCCCTGCTGTCGATGTCTTCGCTACCGAAGAAAACGCAGCTTGTTCCAGGTTCTGCAGCAGAGCAGGAAGAGGAAAGCACTCGCTAGGAGACGCTTTCACCAGAACTTGGGAAGGAGATCTCCTGTACATCTTCCCACCGTTTCCACTATTGATGAAGGTACTAGCCAAGATCCAGACGGACAGGTCGGATTGCGTCCTCATCACGCCGTGGTGGCCTTGGCAGGCGTGGTTCTCTCATGCCCTTCGACTGTCGAACGGGAATTACATCAGACTCCCGTCGATACCGACACTGCTGTCTCGACACCAGGGCAGGGTTCGACACGCAGATCTGTCGACCCTCAAGATGACGGCGTGGAGGATAACAACCACCCCTCTCATATAGAAAACTTAACTGTAGACCATATATTGTTGGCCTCACTAAAGCCTTCAACAAGGAAGTCCTATGCTGCAAAGTGGCAAAGATTTCAGAAGTTTGCTTTAGAAAGCAATCAAGCACCTGAATCTTGCCCTTTATCATTGATCCTCAAATATCTATTGATGCTTTACCAGCAAGGACTCAGACTCACTTCAATCAGAGTACACTTAGCTGCTATCACGGCTTCTCATCGAGGCATGGATGGTTTTTCACCCTTTGCACATCCAACATCCAAAAAATTTCTAAGGGGGCTTAAGAATACGATACCGACAGTGAAGTGTATTCCACCATGGAGCCTGTCAGTTGTATTGCAATCGCTGACAGGGAAACCCTTCGAGCCCATGGCCTCGACAGACCTCAGACTTCTGACATTCAAGACTGTCTTCTTAGTGTCCATCACATCGGCTAGACGTGCAAGTGAGCTCAGAGCTCTTAGGATAGATGCTCCTTATACTATTTTTCATAAGGATAAGGTTGTATTATGCACAGACCCTGCCTTCCTGCCTAAGGTAGTGTCAACCTTTCATCTGTCCCAGCACATCACTCTGCCGGCATTCTTCCCAAATCCTACAACACCTGTTGAGTCTTTGCTACATACACTAGATGTAAGGAGAGCTCTTGCCTTTTACAGGGCTAGGACAGAAAGTTTTAGGAAAACAAATCAATTGTTTGTTTGTTATGGAGAGCCTTCTAAGGGACTCCCTGTTTCATGCCAGCGACTTTCACGCTGGATTGTAGAGACAATTGAACTTGCCTACTCTATCTCTAAGCTAGACCTTTTAAAGCCTGTGACAGCTCACTCTACTAGAGCCGTCGCAACATCTGTTGCCTTCAGCAGAGGTGTTCCTTTGACAGAAGTCTGTAGAGCCGCAACGTGGTCCACTCCATCCACATTTGTCAAGCACTACAGTTTGGACACCCGTGCCAGACAAGACTGCTCTTTTGGGAGGACAGTGCTCTCGGAGATCTTCAGATGATGCACCAACCCACCTCCAAAGATATGTCAGCTTGCTACTCGCCCATATGTGTGATGCATAGAGACCACGAAGAAGAAATGCAGGTTGCTTACCTGTAACTGTAGTTCTTCGAGTGGTCATCTATGCATTCACACAACCCACCCACCATCCCCACTTGGTGGTGTGAGACTTATAAATGACACAGTTATATGTGGAATGTACTTTATTTTATTTTACACTCATGTTTATGGGGGCACAATGTCGGACTCCTGTAAACTGAGGTAAGGGCGGGAACCCCATGGACATGCGCGGTAGCGTGGGGGGAGGGGTTCCCGCCAAAAACGTTTCCCTAAGCTATATAAGGTTCCGGTTCGGTCTCTGCGCAGGCGCAAAGCCCATATGTGTGAATGCATAGATGACCACTCGAAGAACTACAGTTACAGGTAAGCAACCTGCATTTATTAAACACCCACACCAGAGTATCCCCACAGTATATTTTGAGAGATCCTATATTAAACCTGTTTCCCTCATAGCTAGGGGAAAGGTCTCAGGTTTTCAGGTGGTGGTGCTTGGCCTGAGAAGGGTTAATGTTTCAGGTAAGGGTATGTTACGTTGCACTTCCCTCACCTCTGCAGTGGTTCTCATTAAGGAGGGTAATGAAGCCCTCGTGGATCCAGGTGAGAGGAAGTGCTCCACTGCTCATGAAGCCTTGGCTCTAAACATCAGGGCTGCCACAGCTAATTCCATCACTGCCCTCTTCCCTGGGCACATGCACTGCTGACTGAGGTTCTTCCTGCCCCCAGGCACCTTATGGAAGGTCTCAACAACTTTGCCAGGACAGCTGAGTTTCTTGTAGACTCTTCTCTGGACTGCATTTAGTATTCTGCCAGAGCTGTGGCATGTGGGGGTGGGGTGGTTGAAGCACTGGAAGGGAGAACAGTGTAAGGCCACTCTTTCTACCACACCTTTTATGGGTCCCTTACTCCTCCACTCCCCCTGCATGCGAATATCAGGTGATGATCACCCCCACCCCAAACTGGGCTGGGACCACAGCAGGAGGCAAAAGGTTAAAGTCCCCCCCCCTTCTCGCAGAGTCCTAATCCAGATCAGTCCTTCTTCCAACCCTTGCTATTTATGAAATAAAAATCTGGTATTCAGGGGCAAAACATATAATTAATGTAATGTTTAGATTGGCCCTCAGCGTCAGCACCAGTGCTGCGTTTGGTGAACTTTCCTGCTTGATCTTTTTCCTGGGTACAATCCAAGACATGTTGGATTGTATGTGTAGATGAAATTAGGATTTCCCTCCAATATGCATCACTTAGCACTTACATTGTAATTCTTAACTGTAATTCTATTCCTTCGTTTAAACGAATAGCGCTAAAATATGGAAGAGGAAAGGATTACTCTTAAATCTTCATAAAACAATCTAACTGAACGTCAGCTTTACTTATCTGATTTGGCATCCCATATAAACAAATAAGAGCAATGAACATAACCTTTCAACAGATGACTTATGTGGTCAGGATAGACTTTTGACAGTTTTAGTATAGATGTTTTATTGCACAAAAACGAGCCATAGCAACAAGAAGCAGAAGCAGAGTACTGCTTCCTCATTAAAACACTTCATCATAAGCCAAAGGGGGAAATGGGTCAATCATATTTTATTTATTTATTTTATTTATTTATTTATCATACTTATACCCCGCTCCTCAGCCAAAAAAGGCTCTCAGAGCAGCTTACACTTAGCAAAAAAGACAGTCCCTGCCCTCAGGCTTACAATCTAATAAAGACATGACACACAAGGAAAAGGAGTCAAGGAGGGAGGGAGGGAGGAGAGAGAGAGAGAGAGTCCAGCAGGAGCAGGCCCCGATGTTACTTCTGCCTGCTCCTGTCCCCTCGGTCCTTCTTCTTCCCCACAGGGCCAAGATGGCAGTTTGAAATATGTATTTCAGAATTTTTGCTAAAGGCCCTTAATGAAAGTAGTTACTTTTGCACAGTCATTTGCAAGATTGGGAAGATACCCAGTAACTTTTGTGATGTCTCTAAATTAATCAGCATTTTATCTTTCATTATATTACCAAAATCCTTTGACGCAGTCATTCTCCATGTTTTTGTCATAGAATTAATTGACTTCCTAATAAAGTTGGAAATCAAAACCTTTGAGAGCACTTGCTTCAGATCATAAAGTATATCATACTTTATATCATCATAAAGTACTTTGCATCCCTCACTTTGAAAATAAGTATGCGAGCTGAGCTGATATTTGAACTCCAAACAAGTGGTTGCGCCTTTGTTAGACGGCTTGCAGATTAGTTGACTTTTTAACAATGGAAAATCCAGAAAACCTCAAATGCACAACTCCAAATAACTTCAGGTGGAGAACTATGTATATACAAATGCATACTAATGTAAAATTATCAGCTTTGTCATACAGATTTCTCCTGCTTGCTTTAGATATTCTCCCTCTCTATGCTGTAGATGTACATGCCATGTTCTATTGGGATATCAATGCCGAAGCTCCCTGTATAGCCAACTGTTTTACTTATTCCTTGATCCCTTGAGAATGGGTGAAGAAGTCACGGGTTGCATAAAACACAGAACTGAATATACACAAAAACTTCCATTAAGAGATCAATCTTCAAGCCAGACGTCCCACTCCAACCTGACAACCCCCTTAATTACTGTTTTAGAATGCTCCAGGGGCATGATTTGGCACCACGCTCTCCTTGCCTTCATGTCTCTCTGTGACTATGTGCCTGGCTAGTCTCCAGCTCCTCATTGCTTTGTTTACTCCAGCTGCCCATGTTATGTAGTCAGACAGGACCTCTCCATAGAGGTCCTGCTAACTGCCCATATTTCCCCACCTTGACCTGATCAAATATTCCCTCCTATCCAACAAAGTCTCCTGCTTCACCCCAAGGGTCCCACCTGCCATAATCTATATATATGAAATGAGGAAGCAATCCTATGGCTCCTAGACAATATTTGAGAGGTCTTGGGATAGTACACATTCCCAGCTCCAAGGTCAAAGACAGTGCTCTGACCTCAGAGCTAGGATTCAGAGCTCTGAACCCCTCCCCCTCGCAGCAGGGGCAAAAAGAACCATGTTGGCTTCTTTCCTGTGCCTGGAGGGGGCTGTTTCAGTGGGTGGGGAGTGGAGGATACAGGAGAGGCCAGGATATGAGTTATCCTGTGGCCTCTCCAATTTCCTTCTCTCACAGTCCAAAGCAACCCAGCTAGACAGGCAAAAAAGACATCTAACAAAAACTACAAGGCAGGAGGATCGGAAGCAAAGATTGCCTCTGCATAGGATGATTATTAGCCTTTCAGTTCAGGGACTTATGATCATCAAGGATGCAACCATAGGATTGTGACACGAGAGAACTTTCCAGTCAAATATAATGGCCTTACTGCTCTTGTCAAAATCCTAAAGAACTCCAGCAAGGAAATGAGCAGCAAGAGAATTGGGGGAGTCAAACACAAATAACTATCAGAAACCACACAGTAGAAAACTGGGTTATGTCTTGTTGGGCTGGAAGCCCTGTTAGGACAGGTGTAGAACTTCTGCTGCAGAAGAAATATTTAGGCTTTGCTGACCTCTTTCATTTGTGAAGGGCAAGAATAGCAATGAACAAATTCCTGAATATTTCCTTCTGGAATTAAATGGATACCAAGAGAATAGGCTCTTATCCAGAACAAGATGACCCCAATGTGGATGTCATTTTGTCACAGTATGTGGACTGCTGCAGAGATTTCAGTGGTCAAAAGCAGTTTGATTGCTGAGAGGAATAATCTGTTGTGGATCCCTGCCATCCTGTGCCAACCACCCTGTATTTCAGTTAATAACCTTCCCTGGGGAATTATCTGTTGGGTGACCTCAGAATTGTTTATTTTTATAATAGGCATTAAAAAAAATGCTCCCTTAAAATCTTCCATTTCAATGCAGTTGCATAGGAGTAGGGTGTGTGACTTTTAAGGATTAGTAGGAGGAGCAAAAATTGGTATGGATCAGGTAGGAGGCGGGGCTTGTGGTTTTCTATGAAGGGCAGTATATCCTTTCCCCCTGTAATTTGAGCCCTGCTTTGACTTTCACAGATGGTTTTAAACTTTAAAGCCCTAAAGGACCTGGAACTAGAACTTCTTAAGGAACATCTTAAGAAGCTATCCACTGACTTAGATTATCTGAAGCCCTGTTCTATATCCTCCTGCCATCTGGATTGTGGTGGGTGGGCATGTAATATAGGGTTTGTTGTGTTGACACCTCAGCATTGGAATTTCTTCCCAGAGGGAGCTTCTTTTTTGGCTGCTTCACTGTTGTTAAGCATTTTGGAGAAAGGCTAAGAGGGTATTTGGAATCACTTGAAACTGAAGTTATTTGTAATCTAATCTCTTTTGTGATCTCTTTTGGTGTTGCATTTTTGTTGACTTTTCACTGATGTGTAACAACTTTCCAGGGTATCAGACAGAAAGAAATCTTCCACAAGCGTGTGACTTCAGATACTTTGAACTGGAGATGTCAGTGTCTGAATGTAGGACCTCTGTGTACAAAGATTATGCTGTACTGCTTCGTTATGTATGGGCTTTCCTTTATGCTTTACTATCAATCAGCTAACTGTTCCTATCATCACCTTAGTTTATTGTTTTTCAAATTCCTTTTACTAGTTCAAAGCTGTGGTACAGTGGTGCCCAGGCTCTCAGGATTAAAGCATTGGGACTTTCTGATTAGCAGGGTTGATGACATCATCTTCCCCTATCTCTCTGTTACCTCTGAGTTTATCTGCAATCCCCAGAGTTAGCTGTGGGAGAAATGATTTTCCCATCCACTATATATTGTTATAAGCTATCCCTGTTTTAAATCAAAGTATTTTGGTGTAATTGGGTCTTGAATGGACAATTAGGACCCATTGGCTTTACAAAACTGAACAGGGCATTTAAGACGTGTTAGCTTTACAAAAGATCTGTACCTGGTGGAGATAGAAAAACTGCTAGAAGGGTTTTGTTGACCCTTTGATAAAGCACCTTTCCCTGGTGCTGGGAAGTTGAACTCCTTGAAAATATTGAGCTGATGGTCTTTTAGTGTTTGGTGACATTTTGGCTGGGTTTGCATGATCAGCAGAGGAACCCATGCTGCTCACGTGTCCGCTGTTTGCTTAATTACCTGTGCTCCAGGTTGCCATGTCATGTGAACCCAGTGTGGTGGGGTGGATTCTAACCCACCCCACAATCCATGGCTTGTAGTAGGGGTTGTAGAGTGGGTTAAAAGCCACCCCCACCGCACGCCATGCCAGGTTTGGACAATACAACAACCTGCAATGCGGTACAGGTAATTAAGCAAATGGTGGGAGTGCAAGTAGCACATGCAGGGAAAACAACATGCAATTGTTCACATGATCACCCCGCTGACCATGTGAACCTTTTCTCATGCAAGACCAACAAGCTAACTACTACACTGCCTTTTGACATTTAGCTGATTGGATATTACGTTATGAACTGCTGCTCTTGAGAGTGGGATGTGTGTGTGTGTGTGTATCTAAATATATATATATACACAGAGAGAGAGAGAGAGAGAGAGAGAGAGAGAGAGAGAGAGAGAGAGAGAGAGAGAGAGAGAGAGGACTGCATTTTTGGACTCTCCTGGGTGGGGGACTGTGGGAGTGAAATATTACCACTACATCATTTGTTTAAATAGAAGATACAGTTTAGACATAGTCAGATAATTGTGGACAAAATGGGGGTAAAGTTCCCCACCCCTGGGCCAGCCCAAGACATTTTGGGCTGAGGTCAAGGACAAGGTGGCACTTGCCATTCTACGTACAGAAGTTGGCTGGAGTTGGGTTTTTACTTCAGTTGGGTCTTTACTTCAACCCTGGCAATGGGGCATCCTCCTCTTCTGCACCAGAGGGTAGTAGGCTAGCCGGCTAGCCTAGGGGACGCTGGGCAGGCTGAGCGGCACAAGCAGTTCTGTCCTCCAACACCTCCCCGTCCTTCTCTGCCCCTCAGCATCTGCCACCTGAGGAAGTGGCTTCACTCTGCCTTATGGTATCACACCAGTAATAAATAGGTATCTTGGAATCATTTCCTAAAAACCTTTCCAGGCAACATGCCCCCAGAATGAATCAGAGAGGACTAGTGCCTTCATACTTAACTTGTTGCTTTCTGGAAGTTGGCTACTGTTGTAAACAGGATGCAGGTCCAATCCAGCACCTCTCTCATGAAAGCCCGTGATGAGTGAAGAGGCCCTAGAATGAGCCCCATATTTCCGAATCATAATGCTTAGCCCTCCATCCACCTCTGGAAACATACATTATTACAATACGTGCCCTCAGGATCACATTCAGTGTTAAGTGCTTTATGTAGGACGTCAGAGCGTGGATCTGGAGCGTGGAGGTGGTCAGCAAATGATAGAGGTTCTGCTTCATCCGTTGTACCTGCCGGAGGGTGCCTCCAGGAGTCCTTGGCCCGGAAAGTGCTCTTAATTTCAGGCATCAACATCACACCTGCCTGTGTCGACAGAAGCATTGTGGCCTTTGTCTCTGGCCTGGCCTTCTCATTTACAACTATGACATCCCCCATCCGCTGCCGGTGGCATTCTGCCGTGTCCCCAAGCAGCCTGCGCCCCCTCAGGGCTCCCTCCTAGGCGCACCTCGCCCTTATCACAGATTCCCATCATTACGGTCACCCGCACGACGCCCTGCGGCACTTCCCTCAGCCGCCTCCTTCCAAGCCAAGGTGGGCAGAGGTAGACGGGAAATGGGGCCTGAGCCCAGGGTTTCAGGTGACTGAAATCCGACCCGGTCGGGCACACCCAAATGACATCAGGAGGACCCTTCCAACCCAGAGGGCGACTCCATAAAGGCTCGAAAGGAGGCCCGTCGCCGACTTCATTGTGAAACGGGGCGCTGAGGGGAACAGCCCGCTCGAAGGAGAAGTGCCGGCCGACAGAAGAGGCGCCTGAACCGAGACCCAAGTGTGAAGCGCCTTGCTCCCGAGGAGGGCATCCAAGCTTGGGTTGCGCGTCCTCAGCCCAACCAGAACTATCCTGAACGGCGAGGAAGGGCACACAGGAGGCGCCAGGAGAAGAGCGGTTTGGGAGGGGCGTCCGGGCAAAGTGAAACGGGCAAGTTGCCCCCCGCCCCCCGCCCCGTCCCCGCGCTCCGTCCCTGGCCTGGGAACCCCGGCAGGTGCGGCGCTTTCCCCTCAGCTTCCACCTCGACGTGCTTCGCGCCTGAGCGACTTGGGCGCCGCTGAGCCGCCAGGCGCCCCCGCCCGCCCCGCGGCTCCTCGGGCACCTGCCGCGTCCTTCTCCGCCTCGCAAACGTGGCCATGGAAGAGAAGGCAGGCGGCGCCCCCGAGCCCTCCTCGAAGGGCAAGAAGGGACGCGCCCAGAGAAGCCCCAACGCCCAGGCAGCGGCGGCAGCAGCGGCAGAGGGGTGGGAGCTGGAGAAGACGGCCGAGGGGGCGCCACCCTCGCCGGCCCAGGCCAAAGGCGGCGGCGGCGGCGGCGGCGGGAGCAGCCGCAGCAGCCGCGTGGCTCTGCGCGAGGGCCGGGGCTACCCGCAGAAAAACGCCGAGATCCTGAGCAGCCAGTACGGTCTGCACCTCTTCTTGGCGGGGCTGCTGCTGATGTTCGCCTGGGCGGTGCACGCCGAGGGCATCGCCAAGAGCGCCGTCCTCTCCTACCTCATCACTCTCATGCTGCTCCAGCTCCTCTGGATGGCCTGGTACATCTGCCGCCGCTACGCGCACAAGCGGCTCATCCAGGACAAGGACACCCACGCCGGAGCGCGGTGGCTCAAGTGTGAGTGCGTCCCCCGGGCGCGTGGGTGTGGGGTGAGGCGAGGAAGGGGCGTTAAGGGCAGCCTCGTGCTTTTGGAGGTCACTGGAACTCGGGGGCCGGGGTGGGGTGGGGTGGGGGGAGGCGAGTAGCTGTATTCCGTGGAATGGGTGTAGCCTGCTCCTTAGCCAAATTTATTTGGCACCGAGCATTGTGATTACAGTGAGTGGGGTTTGCTCTCAAATAAATGTGCCTAGGTTTGTAGAACGGAACATGTTAGGATTGCTTTAAGGCCGATAAAGTATGGGTTTTGGACACCGTATCTGATAATGCATTACACTTTAATCCCACATGTTGTGATTATTTGTTCCTAATAAAGGTTTTGGAAGGCTAATAAGGGTTACCTGTGTCCCCCCATCTGTGCATATTTACTAAATTCCACCGAGTTCAATGGGAATTTGCCCTAGGTTTGCAATATTGCAATCCAATAATCCCAATTTTGTGCTCCTAGTAAAGTATGCAAATGTATCCAAAATATGCAAATACTTTTGCAAGGTTGTGTTTCATTATTTTGCAGAAAATATTTTTTTTAGGAAGTGTCAGGATATGGATTGTTGGAAGGGTTAGGTGTTCTACACAACTAGGCACATAAAGATGTAGGGGGAAGGATGAGAGCAAGCGTGAGAAAACGTTGCTTTACCCGACCACAGGATGGACCCTCCAATCCAAAGTTGTCCACCCATTATTCTTATCTTTCTCTTGCTCAGTGATGACTAGAATGGTATGAACTTTTGAGTGACGTGTTTAGGTCAGGTTGAAACTCATCAGCTACCTTTCTTCCTTTTAGTATGCTAAAATAAATGACAAGAATGCCCATGAAAACAATGGGAAAGGCTCCTAGGAAATCATGGGAGCTGGGAATACCAGTTTACATAACTGGGCTTCATTAAATTCTATGCAGAGTACAAATAAGTCACAAAACTAGGAGTAGAAATCCAGTATGAAATGGATCGGAATGAAATGGTTCATGAAATGTTTTCTGGGGAATACTGGGAGTTGAAGGACTTTTTTTCTGTCTAAACATGCATAGGATTGTGCATTTAAATAATTAAATAAACCCCATTAATCACATTGACAGGGGGAAATGATGCAGAATAGCAATGAAAAACCTTGAAAGACTGCAGTAAGAGTCACTGGGAGTAGAGTGACAAGCCTGGGAATATAATATATATAATCCAGCTTTAACAAAGAACTTTATCATGTATAATCATGTATGTATGATTAATGACTGTGTGACAATATCTAAAACTTCAAACAATCCAAATTTCTCCCCCTCCACACCCATCCCTTTTAAGGTATGTATTCTAGGTGTATTGTTTAAACTTCATCCAAGACTGAATATTTTTCCAAAGTACTATTATTATTATTATTATTATTATTATTATTATTTATTTATTTATTTATTTATTTATATAGCACCATCAGTGTACATGGTGCTGTACAGAGTAAAGCAGTAAATAGCAAGACCCTGCCGCATAGGCTTACAATCTAATAAAATCATAGTAAAACAATAAGGAGGGGAAGAGAATGCAAACAGGTACAGGGTAGGGTAAGCAGGCACAGGGTAGGGTAAAACTAACAGTAGAAAGTAACAGTAGAAGTCTGCACAACATCAAGTTTTAAAAGCTTTAGGAAAAAGAAAAGTTTTTAGTTGAGCTTTAAAAGCTGCGGTTGAACTTGTAGTTCTCAAATGTTCTGGAAGAGCGTTCCAGGCGTAAGGGGCAGCAGAAGAGAATGGACGAAGCCGAGCAAGGGAAGGAGAGGCCCTTGGGCAGGCGAGAAACATGGCATCAGAGGAGCGAAGAGCACGAGCGGGGCAATAGTGTGAGATGAGAGAGGAGAGATAGGAAGGAGCTAGACCGTGAAAAGCTTTGAAGGTCAGCAGGAGAAGTTTATATTGGATTCTGAAGTGAACTGGAAGCCAATGAAGAGATTTCAGAAGCGGAGTAACATGGTCGGAGCGGCGAGCCAAGAAGATGATCTTTGCGGCAGAGTGGTGAACAGAAACCAACGGACTGATGTGAGAAGAAGGAAGGCCAGAGAGAAGAAGGTTGCAGTAGTCCAACCGTGAAATAACCAGTGCATGAACAAGCGTTTTGGCAGAAGAGACAGACAAAAATGATCGAATCCTGGCAATATTATACAGGAAAAATCGACAAGATTTAGCTACTGCCTCAATATGAGGAATAAAGGAGAGCGAGGAGTCGAATATAAAGCCAAGGCTACGAGCTTCCTTGACATTAATAGCGTAACATCATTGACAATAAGAGAGAATGAGAGATGAGGAGAAGGTTTAGTTTCATAACACCAAACATACAAGTAAATGTGAACTGCTTCCCACGAGTGTGTGCACTTTTTGCAAATTACTACGTTAGAAATTGGATGGTGCGTGATGGCAGGCAATTAGCATGATATCACTTTCTGCAGCTGTAACAAGGCACCAGAGCAGCCTTCTATTGAGAAGTTTCCTTTGCATGAATATTCAGCATATCTACTGATTTCTTTATTTGTGATTGACAAAATTTATTTTCTTATTTTATTTGAAATGATTTTTATTTAAAACGTTTTTTTAGGCCGCCTTTAAGGGTGGAACCCTTTCAAGGTGGCATACAAGATAAAAGCAATACAAAATTATGCAAAATGGGGAATTTCTGGACTCCATCAAACAATACAGGTTGAAACCATCTGGTGTCTCTTTCTCTGATTTATTAGTGTCCTTCAAATAGTTTTTGGACCCAGATGGTTTGTTTTTGTGTCCATGCTGGAAATTTGCACCAATAGATAATCATCTTACTTAATAAAGCACAAATCAAAGCAATGCAATATTTGGACAAAGCAGGGGCAATATTATTTTTAAAAAGCAAAGGAAAAAAGCACCCTCCTTTGGTAGTACAGGTGGCAATAAAAGTATTTTACAAGAATCAAGCTTTTCTCTGAGAATCTAGTTTTTCTAGTCAGTCATGTATGGCGTGCTATGAAAGTAGGTATCTGCATGTTTTGGCTGCCATTATGGTGTGTTCATGGATGAAGCCAAATACTGCCAAAAGCGGCCCTTCCAAGAAATTCCTGACATGTGTGGGTGATAACTTTCTCCTACAGAAAGTGGAGGAAGGAACTCGAGGATCGGCAATCCTTGAATTGATATTGACCAATAGGGATGACTTAGTGGATAAAGTGGCAGTTACAGGAACTCTGGGGGAAAGTGACCACGTCATACTTGAATTCTTGATTATGAAGGAGGCCAAAGTTGAGTGTAGCTATACACGTACTCTGGATTTTAGGAAAGCTGATTTTAATAAACTCAGAACTATGATAAGTAAGGTCCCGTGGCAAGTGAGCCTTATGAGAAAAGGAGTGCAGGATGGGTGGGAGTATTTAAAAAAGGAAATTTTAAAGGCACAGTTACAAACAATTCCAACAAGGAGAAAAGATAGAAGACAACAGAGAAAACCAATGTGGCTCCACAAAAAGCTTAGAGATGACCTGAAAACAAAAAAGGATACATATAGGAAGTGGAAGGTGTAAAGGAAGCACGCCCCAGAAAAGCTGGCTTTTCCACTGGATTTTGCACAGATCCCTAGAATAAACGCACACAGCTCACAGTTTGGAGGGTTAAGCCCAATTTTATTCAGGATAAGGGTAGGATATACAGGATTAGCATTCTAAATCTATTTAAACATGCAGATATATATAAGAACCCAGACCAAGCAAACTAAAACTATGTTGCAAAATCATACATCACCCAGCCATGATGTCAGCCAGCTCAGAACAAAACCCCCTTTCAAAGAATACCCTTTATAGATACTTTTCTCACTCCTTCCCCCCTCCCTTCAGCTCTCCCTGCGAAGATCTTTCACACCTTCCCCAAAGATGTTAATTTTTCGCTCAAGGCCGGTCGGCCTTGCCCCAAGCGGTTCCAGGATGTACCAGAATGCCCCCATGCAGCTGGCCGCTTATCTGTTCCGCTCCTAAAACCCTAACAATAAAATAATTTAACATATTAAAAACAGCCATTCCCAGTATGAATTTACCCCTTCCTTACAGAAGGAAGGCCAGGCTACAAAAGAAGAGTACAGACAGGTGGCGCAGAAGTGCCAAAATGGTGTCAGGAAGGCTAAAGCTGAGAATGAGCTGAGGTTAGCGAGGGATGCTAAAAGCAATAAAAAGGCTTACTTCAGATACGTGAGTAGTAAAAGACAGAGGAAAGAAATGGTGGTTCAACTGCTTAATGAGGATGGCAAATTGATAACAGATGACAAAGAAAAGGTTGAAGTGCTCAATTCCTACTTTGCCTCAGTCTTCTCCCAAAAGCGGGTCTATGGCCCCCCTGGAAAAAGTGAAGCAGAAGTTAAGGGGGCAGGATTGCAATTTGAGATTGATAAACAAATGGTCAAAGAACACTTAATTTCCTTGAATGAGTTCAAATCTCCAGGGCCCGATGAACTGCATCCTAGAGTAATGAAGGAGCTAGCGGAAGAACTCTCAGAACCTTTGTCTATTATCTTTGCAAAATCATGGAAGACGGGTGAGGTGCCGGATGACTGGAGGAGGGCTAACGTTGTCCCTATCTTCAAAAAGGGCAAAAAGGAAGAACCTGGGAACTACAGACCAGTCAGTCTGACATCCATCCCTGGGAAAATTCTGGAGCAGAATATAAAGAAGTCAATCTGTAAACACCTTGAAATCAATGCGGTGATCACTAGAAGCCAACATGGATTTGTCAGGAACAAGTCCTGTCAGACTAATTTGATCTCATTTTTTGATCGGGTAACCTCCCTTGTGGACTGTGGGAATGCTGTGAATGTAATATATCTTGACTTCAGCAAAGCTTTTGACAAAGCGCCCCATGATATTCTGATTAACAAACTAGCTAAAAGTGGGCTAGATGGAACAACTATTAGGTGGATTCACAGTTGGCTACAGAATCGGACTCAAAGAGTGCTTATCAACGGAGCCTTCTCAAACTGGGGAGAGGCAACGAGTGGGGTACCGCAGGGCTCAGTCCTGGGCCCAGTGCTCTTCAACATTTTTATTAATGATTTGGACGAGGAGGTGCAGGGAACGCTTATCAAATTTGCAGATGACACCAAATTGGGTGGGATAGCGAATACCCTGGAAGACAGAAACAAACTTCAAAGTGATCTTGATAGGCTGGAGTGCTGAGCTGGAAACAACAGAATGAAATTTAATAGGGATAAATGCCAAGTTCTACATTTAGGAAATAGAAACCAAAGGCACAGTTACAAGATGGGGGATACTTGGCTCAGCAATACTACAAACGAGAAGAATCTTGGAATTGTTGTAAATTGCAAGCTGAATATGAGCCAACAGTGCAATATGGCTGCAAGAAAGGCCAATGCTATTTTGGGCTGCATTAATAGAAGTATAGCTTCCAAATCACGTGAGGTGCTGGTTCCTCTCTATTTGGCCCTGGTTAGGCGTCATCTAGAGTATTGCGTCCAATTCTGGGCTCTACAATTCAAGAAGGATGCAGACAAACTGGAGCGTGTTCAGAGGAGGGCAACCAGGATGATCAGGGGTCTGGAAACAAAGCCCTATGAAGAGAGACTGAAAGAACTGGGCATGTCTAGCCTGGAGAAGAGAAGATTGAGGGGATACATGATAGCTCTCTTCAAATACTTAAAAGGTTGTCACACAGAGGAGGGCCAGGATCTCTTCTCGATCCTCCCAGAGTGCAGGACACGGAATAACGGGCTCAAGTTAAAGGAAGCCAGATTCCAGATGGACATCAGGAAAAATTTCCTGACTGTTAGAGCAGTACGACAATGGAATCAGTTGTTTGGTGAGTTTGTGGGCTCTCCCACACTAGAGGCCTTCAAGAGGCAGCTGGACAACCATCTGTCAGGGATGCTTTAGGGTGGATTCCTGCATTGAGCAGGGGATTGGACTTGATGGCCTTGTAGGCCCCTTCCAACTCTGTGATTCTATGATTCTATGAAGCTCTGGTACTCTCAGACCAATACAAAAATAATAGGTACCACTGGTGTAGTCAAGATGAAACATGCCATGACATTGGGCCTGTTCAGACAACACACTAAGCCATGGTTAGGCTGTTAACCATTTTGCAGCAAATAGTGAGCCTGTTTAACCCATGGTTATGTAGCCACCATGGTTAGGAAAGGTTCACATACAACAAGCTAAACCATAATGTTTAGCTCAAAGTGCTTAACCACCATGGCTTAGTGCATCATCTGAACAGGATCCTTATCTGCTGGAGTCGTATTTGCCATTGAGTTCAATGAGGCTTACATAGGCTAAGGAACTGCAATCTTGAGAATACCTTTGGTCTCTCTAAATGAATGGAATGGAAGAATTCAGCTATTGATGCATGCTAATGTAACATACCAAAGTACCCTAGAAATGGAATACTCCAATGAAGGAAACATTTTAGCCACCAATTAACTTTGGGGCTTAAAGAAGAGCAACAGTGGTGGTGGGGCCCATGAACAAGCTCTGTGAATATTTACAAACCACACAAACCAGAACATAGGACCTTTAAAAAGTTCTTAAAGGTGGCTATAAACTAGGGCTGTGCAGCACCTCGGACGAGTGTCTGAGGCGAGGCGAACTGATTTGGCCCACCTCGCCTTGGTTCTGAGGTGTTACAGGTTCAGCCTGAGGCGCCCCAAAGCCGAAGCTGATCGGCTCCTAGGCTTCAGGGTACCTCAGGCCACTTTGGAGCCGCACTAGGCCACTTAACCTGCCGTCATTGCTGCCGATGCCACATCTGAGAAGAACCAGACTGTGATTTTAAGTTTGTGGCCATAGAGGTACTGAACTGTTTAGTACCTAGATGGTACAACACTCACCAACTACACTAGAAGCTGCATATTAATTTGCATAGGGACTGCAAGTGCAGAACCCCACCCACCCCAATTGTCTTTGTTCCTTCCAGAAATTGCATCAAGAAGTTATTTGTGTCAGGTTTTTAACCTGTGTAAGTTTTTGCTGGAACTAGAGACCTAAGAAGAAGTCATCTCAAGACTTTGGAAAGAGGCCAGATACACAGGTGGAGAGTATCTGGGCAGAACAGCAAATTAGCTGATGCAATCCAGTGTTCACATTACATGAGAACACTGTGATTGGTGTTCATTTGTATAAATATGTTACTGATGGGGAATCAGTGTGGAGAGTTTTGGAGAAAGAATATTGGAGAGTTTGCTGGAGCGTTATTCTGTATTTTACTCTGTATATAACTTGTAAAGTAAACTTAGATTAGTAGTTAAAGCTACTGTGTCTGAGTGCTTCCTTCTTCATTGGACTGTTTCATCTGCTACCTGGATCCTCTGGTTCTGCTTGCATTATTTGCACTCTGTGCATGCTCTGCTGGTGTGAAACACATCACCCTCCTGACAGGTTATGGGCCCAGATTGCTCAGCCTGACTAGAGGTGTTCCAGTGTGGTGGCAAATTGCTGTTGGAGTCCTGGAAGTGAAGAAGAGTCTTCTCAATCTGCAGCCTGGTGAATGTTGTTGCTGTTTGCCTAGGAGGGGCTAGAAGAAAGCAAGTAAGACATCTGTGTGCAGTTTTTTGAGATGGCGTCAAGTATGGCGTTGGGAGGTTTGTCCCTGAGCCGTTTGAATGAGCACAACTATCTGGCGTGGAGCGTCAAGATGGAGCAATATCTCCGGAGGGAGGATTTATGGACAGTTGTCAGTAATCCCCCTGCTCAGCCAGATGAAGGTGAACAGAGAAGTATAGAGAAAGCTCTAGCCAGCATTATTTTGTGTCTGGAAGATAATCAACTTGTACATGTTCGTGGGTTGGTGTCAGCACAAGAATGCTGGAGGAATCTCCGAGAGATTTATGTGAGAGATTCGGCCGTGAGCAAGGTCACGCTAACGCGGAAGCTGTACAGAGCTCAACTGCAGCCGAATTCCAGTGTGTCTGAACATCTCAACATGATGAGGCAATTGTTTGCAGACCTGGAAGAGCGAGGCATGATTTTTACTGAATGTCATAAAGTCTACGTTGTTCTCAGTTCGCTAGATGATTCATGGGATAGCCTTGTCATGAGTTTGGAGGCTATGCGTGAAAGTGAGCTGACGTTACGATTTCTGACCGGCCGGCTGTTAGAAGAAGAGCAAAAGAAGCTTGAGAAGCAAACTGCTAAGCCAAGAGAAACTCCCACCAAACAAGCAGCTTGTGAAGATAAGGAGCGAGTGTTTGCAGTGAGGCGCTGTTTTCGTTGTGGTTCCACAGAGCATCTGCGAAAGAATTGCCCTAGCCAGACGGAGAAGCAAGCTTATTCAGGCAAGAAAAAGAAAACTGCAAAACCGAAAGTCTCCGTGGTCAAGGCTGTTGAAAATGACCCAAAAAGCACATGGCTGATGGACAGTGGTTCCAGTCAACATATTGTGAACAATAAGGGGTTGTTTAAAAAATTGCATCCTACCAACCGGGACTATGTTACGTTGGCAGATGGCAAAGTGTCAGTTGTTGCTGGAGAAGGACCTGTATTCATTCCAAGTTTGGGTGAGACTGTGAACAAAGTATTATGTGTGCCAAGTCTTGAGCATAATTTGTTAAGTGTGTCTTGTTTAGACCATGCAGGATACAGTGTAATGTTTTCAAACAAAGAATGTAAAGTGCTCAAAGAAAATGAGGTTTTGGCTCTAGGTGTACTGAAAAACAATCTTTATGAAATGTTGCCCAAGGGAGAAGGAGGTTCTAAAGATGTATGTTCTGTATTTAGCAACACACCTGTACATGACAATTGTATACACCTGTTGCATAGACGTTTGGGACATGCAGGGTTCAAAGTACTGCAGAAAATGCCTGATATGTGTGAAGGACTTAATTTAAAATCTTGTGAAAAGTATTTAGACTGCAGCACATGCAAATTGGCAAAGTCAAAAGTTGCTCCAATATGTAAAAAGAGTGACAGAGTCACCAAGCAGATTTTTGAGCTGGTGCATGCTGACTTGATTGGTCCCATGTCTAAAACACTAGGAGGGGCGAGGTATGCTTTAATCCTGGTGGATGACTATAGCAGATATGGTTTTTGCTATGTTATAAAGAACAAAAGTGAAACGTTTGAAATTTTCAAAAATTGGCAAAGTTGGGTGGAGAGAAAATTCTCTACTAAGGTAAAACAACTTCAAAGTGATTTTGGAGGGGAATTTATGTCTACTGATTTTCAGAAATGGCTAAGGAACAAAGGAATCTCAGCCAGACGTAGTGCCCCATATTCCCCATGGCAAAATGGTGTCGCAGAAAGGCGAAATGGCGTTCTGCAAACCATGAAGGATGCCATGTTGGCTGATTCTGGACTAAAAGCACATTTTTGGGGTGAAGCACTGCTTACAGCAAATTACATTGTAAATAGACTGTGGAGTACAGCAGTTAACAGTAGCCCATATTTCCTAATGTTTGGAAAAAAGCCATCACTGTCTCATTTGAGAGTGTTTGGTAGTACTGCTTGGGTACATGTTCCAAAGGCTATTAGGAGGAAAGGACAGTTTAAAGCCAGGAAAATGACGTTCTTGGGGTATGCTCCAGGTTCAAAGGCATACAGGTTTTATGCAGACAATGGAGAGGTAATTATTTCCAGGTCTGCTGAATTCCAAGAGCAATGTAATTGGGAACGTTTGCATGGCAGTCAAGTGTTTTTGCCAGAGAGTAAAAATTCTGAAAAAACACAACTAGCGGAAGAGCAAGCAGCTAGGTTAGATAGCCAAACTTTTTTAAGTCCAAAGAAGGAGGAGGAGGAGGCAGCTACAAGTTCTTTTGTCCCCAGAAGGTCAGAAAGAAGTAACAAAGGCATTCCACCTGATCGTTTCACAGCAAGTGAAGTCAGGGTTTGCCAAGTGAACTATGAGCCTGAAAGTTTTGAAAATGTACTGAAGCTCTCAAAGCCAGAGAAAGAAAAATGGTTTGAGGCCATGGATGAAGAAATGAAGTCTATGGCGAAGTACAATGTTTTTACCCCTACAATGCTACCTAAAGGTGAAAAAGCAGTAGGTTGTAGGTGGGTTTTTAAGAAAAAATTCTTGCAAACAGGAGAAACGAAATACAAGGCAAGACTTGTTGCTCAAGGGTTCACACAAACAAAAAATGTAAAAGGTGAACAAATGTGGCTACTGACATTTGTTGATGACATCTGTTTGATTGCCAGAACAAAAGCCCAGGTTGAAGAGTTTGAAAAACAATTAGGTAAATTCTTTGAACTAAAAAATTTGGGTCAGATACATGATTATCTGGGAGTAGAAATCACAAAGAAACAAGGGGTTTATGAATTAAGCCAGAAATCAAAGATCAGGAATCTGCTTACAAAGTTCAACATGGAGGAGTGTAATGGTGCTAAAACCCCCATGGTGGCAGGATTTCAATGTAATGATCAAGATGCAGAATTTTGTGATAAGGAAATATACCAATCTGCAATTGGAAGTCTACTATATCTGGCACAGTGGTCTAGGCCAGATATAGCAAATGCAGTTGGCATTCTAAGTAGATTTGTTTCAAAACCCACAAATAGTGCTTGGCAAGCAGTAAAAAGAGTATTTAAATACCTGAAAAGCACTATAGATGTGTCATTAAAGTTAAAACCGTCAGACACATTATTTTTAGAGTGCTATGTGGACAGTGATTGGGCTGGCGATACCCAAAACAGAAAATCCACTTCAGGAATTGTGATAAAGTTTGGAAACAATTTAATTGGGTGGAAATCCAGGAAACAAAGTCTGGTAGCACTGTCAACTTCAGAAGCTGAGTTTGCTGCTTTATCTGAAGTCTGCACTGAAGTAATTTGGTTTGTACAATTACTAAAAGATATAAAAGTGCAGGTAGAAACACCAGTTAAAGTGTTTGAGGACAATCAGACTTGCATTCACATGGCAAAGTCTGAAAGAATGCATACAAGAAGCAAACATGTGGACATTCGTTACTGCAATGTAAGACAAGCTGTGCAAGAAGGATTAATTGATCTTATTTACTGTAACACAAATGAGAATGTTGCTGATGTACTAACGAAGCCTCTAAGTGTACATAAGCATATGAAATTAATCAAACAGCTTGGAATGATAAGTTAAATGTATATGTATAAATTCTAGTTTCAGAAAAAAGGAGGGGTGTCAGGTTTTTAACCTGTGTAAGTTTTTGCTGGAACTAGAGACCTAAGAAGAAGTCATCTCAAGACTTTGGAAAGAGGCCAGATACACAGGTGGAGAGTATCTGGGCAGAACAGCAAATTAGCTGATGCAATCCAGTGTTCACATTACATGAGAACACTGTGATTGGTGTTCATTTGTATAAATATGTTACTGATGGGGAATCAGTGTGGAGAGTTTTGGAGAAAGAATATTGGAGAGTTTGCTGGAGCGTTATTCTGTATTTTACTCTGTATATAACTTGTAAAGTAAACTTAGATTAGTAGTTAAAGCTACTGTGTCTGAGTGCTTCCTTCTTCATTGGACTGTTTCATCTGCTACCTGGATCCTCTGGTTCTGCTTGCATTATTTGCACTCTGTGCATGCTCTGCTGGTGTGAAACACATCACCCTCCTGACAATTTGCACAATCATAGAAGCGAAGTTACAGGATGAACCACTCTCATGGTACTTTTTGTCAGTCACAAATAAAGAAATCAGCAGATGCTGGCTATGGAGAAGATCCATGCAAAGGCAGCTTCTCATTGGAAATCTGCATGGTGTAATACTTTAGGAACATACTAAAACAAACATCAAAATGAACATTTATTTATTTATTTATTACATTCATATCCTGCCTTTTTTCCTCCAAGAAACCCAAGGCGTCATACATAATCCTCCTCCTCTCCATGTTATCCTCACAACAACAGCCCTATGAGGTAGGTTGGGCTGAGTATGTGACTGGCCCAAAGTCACTCAGTGGGTTTCCATGGCTGAGTGGGGACTAGGACCTGGATCTCCTGACTCCCAGTCGAACACCTTAGCCACTACATCACACTGGCTCTACGAACATATAAAATACATGTAAACATATAACATATAAAATACATATAAAATACGAACATTTAAAATATGTGCCCAATTCCAAATGGCAGATGCGGTTCGATGTAAGCAAGTGTAAGGTGATGCACATTGGGGCAAAACCCCCCCCCCCCAACTTCATGTATAACCTAATGTGATCTGAGCTGGGGGTGACTGAACAAGAAAGAGATCTTGGGGTTGTGGTGGACAGCTCAATGAAAATGTCCACCCAGTGTGTGGCCACTGTAAAGAAGGCAAACTCTGTTAGGCATTATAAGAAAAGGAATTGGGAATAACACGGCCAGTATCATACTGCTCTTATACAAATCTATGGTGGGACCACACTTCGAATACTGTGTACAATTCTGGTCGCCACATCTAAAAAAAGATATTATAGAGCTTGAGAAAGTGCAGAAAAAAGCAACTAAAATGATTAAGGGGCTGGAGCATCTCCCCTTTGAGGGTAAGTTACATCAACTGGGATTGTTTAGCTTGGAAAAAAGGAAGCTAAGAGGAGACGTGATAGAGGTGTACAAAATTATGCATGGTATGGAGAATGTGGGTAGGGACACATTTTTCTCCCTCTCTTAAAATACTAGAACCCGGGGTCATCCCATGAAACTGATTGGTGGGAGATCCAGGACAAATATAAGGAAGTGCTTCTTCACACAGCTCATAATTAAATTATGGAACTCACTACCACAAGATGTAGTGATGGCCACCAATCTGGATGGCTTTAAAAGGGGGTTGCACCATGTCCTGCTTGTTCATCCCTGGCCGATGGCTAGTTAGCCATTGTGTGAACAGAGTGCTGGACTAGATGGTCTGATCCGGCATGGCACTTCTTATGTCCATTTCCCTCTCAGGACACTGTCCTTGGTTTTTATTTGTAGTTTGCCTTGATTTGCAGCTGAATCATGTCAAGTGGCATTCATTGCTCCCATAGTCTCCTATTGTCCTACAGATAGTTTCCTATTGGTTGTTTTTATGCTCTTCATGATTTTAATTTTTGTGAACCGCCCAGAGAGCTTTGGCTATTGGGCGGTATTTATTTATTTATTTTATTTATTATTTATTTATTACATTTCTATACCGCCCAATAGCCGGAGCTCTCTGGGCAGCTCACAAAATATAAAATAAAAATGTAATACATAAATAGTTTCCAGTGGCCATACTTGCCATGCACTTTTGTACATCCTCCACTCCACCCACCCAGCCTCCGCTTTACTATGACTATCCTTACAAAAGAAATAAAGAAAATCATTGCAAAACTTAGCAGAAGATAGCTATCTTGATGAAGCCTTTCTGAGAATGGTGATGTAAGTGTAATAGGTAAACCACAAAAAGTAAAAAGTAAAAAAAATGTCTAGGAGTAAAATATGATTAGGATCTCGCAGGATAATTAGTACTTTGAAGATCAGGATGTTGTGAGAGGGTGAAAAGTGTTAACTCTTTCCTCCCATGCCCTTTCCCCGGTTGTAAATCAGTCCCAAATCTGCTATTAGCTCCATGGGGGTGGGAGAACCAGGTACAGATGCAGGAAGTTGAATAGGCTAGGCAAGTTTTACTTTCCATATTTTCTTCCTTAAGTAATGGCAAGCTGCAGGGAATACACAACGTTGAGTATAATAATTATATAATCAAGTTATCTCACCTTTTTAAGGCCAAGTATGATAATAGCTTGGATACACACGGACACACACAGACAGACAGACACAGAAGCTATCAATTAATGAGTGAAAACCATAAGGAGATCTTCAGCATTATTTCAGTTTAAAAATCCATATCTTTGTTAATTTCTTTCTGCAGTTACTAACAATATATAGCTGACGCCTAAAATTCTACAGTCATGTTTTTATAATCACAATGAATTTACTCAACTTTTGTTTCTCTCAAATGTGCAGTCATCCACTAAACCTAAAGAGGAGGGCGGGGATGTCCAACAGTAGACAGCTTTGTCCTTGAAGAAGAATAGTGGGGGCAGTTCTGACCACCCTAGCCAAAGGTGCTGCATGTATACTAGGGCTATTGAATGGCTGGCCAGGTTAGAGAATTGGGATGGCAGAGGGAAAGCCAGCCTTGAACAAACCCCAAGGCTGAGGTTGGTTGAACATGCCAGCCAGTCTTCCTTAGCCACCATGGCTGGAGAGTGAAGAGGAAGAGGAAGAGGAGAAACATTTCCTTCATATCTTTACTCTGCCTTCCTTCCATACAGTGGTTTGTTCATTAATACTAATTTTTTCCTATGCCCTCTGTTGATCCCTTCCTGCATAACGATATGGGGCACTGAACAAAGTCATTACAAGGAGAAGTTGGGCTATGTAGGACCTGGGAAGAGTTCCCAGTGAGAGCCAGTAAGTGAACAGAAATTGCCAACTAACTTGTCCTATTGATTTCAGTGGGTGTACTCTAAGTAAGATTAAGTTTGAATCCAACCCATCGCCTTCTGAGTAACACTTTCTTTTCTTTTTAAATTTATTTCAGGTGGTATTACTTTGTTTGCAGTGATTACTTTAATTATGGACTCTTTCAAAATCGGTCACTTCATTGGATTTTCAAGCTGCTTATCAGTCACAGAAGGTATTTTTCCCGTTACACATGCTGTGCATACACTTTTGCAGGTAAAAGCATTTGGGTTTGGATTATTCCAATATATTCAGTATGTAACTCTTTCTGCATTGTGTTTCTGTTTGTTTGGTTTTTGGAAAACGCTGCCACCATCTTAGACTCCGGTTATGTATTTCATTCATTATGTGGTAAGTCCGTATGTGTACGCCAGGTTCTGACTGTTGAGAATTCTGAAGGTTCCCTAAGAGAGACAGACAGACAGACAGAGAAAGCTGGATGGGGCCAAAGGCAAACACCCAGGGAAAGAATGTTGAGTTATGGCTTTAGAAGCTGTTTAGTTATTGCACAGACTGGGTTTCTGGCACATAACCTTTTGTGTTAAGTCTCTGTCTGGGCCCTACAGAGACTAGCAGAGATTACAGTGGTTCTCAGCCAAGTCAGCAAAGACGTGAATTAAGACAGAAATTTATGTAGGTTAAAACAAACTTTTTTACTGGCAAATAAATATATAATTTAGTTATGGCAGTACAGATACAAATACTTACAAACGGTCAGTCAATACAGCTCACATGAGGGACATAGAAGTTATACAGGATAATGAACATGAAAACACATTTACTTTTATAGACAACCTGTACAATGATGCAACTCCTTGCAACCCTTAATTGAAGACAATCAGTTAGACAATTATTCAATTATGACACTCAATGTCCAGGTGTAGAGTTGACCTTTAAGTTTCTGCTGAGTCTTCTGTTCCTCCAGATCCTCAGCAAGTAACAAATCAATGGAAAACATAACCAGGATCCATTCCAGGATCCAACAAAGAAACGCCTCCTTTCTCCTTCTGGCCCTTGTTTATCTCTGCTTATCGGTTCTTTTAGTGGCCATTGTTCCCTATATGTTTGCCCACAATGGCCTCCTAATTTCTCTTTCTGTTTCTAGGGGAATTTCAGAATTCTCAGCAGAGTCAGGGTTACACGTGGCTGCTTTTGATGTGATGATGGAGCCAGTGACCCAGGGAGGCCGTGGGCTCCTCTCCCACACTGGAGGCCTTCAAGAGGCAGCTGGACAGCCACCTCTCAGGGATGCTGTAGGGTGGATTCCTGCCTTGAGTGGGGGGTTGGACTCGATGGCCTTGTGGGCCCCTTCCAACTCTGCTATTCTGTGATTCTATGATAAATGTTAAGTGTTGTCAGGCTTTGAGGTTTTAAATACCCAGGGAGCTGTTACTTTAGTGATCACTTGTTTGCTCATCAACACCTATTGTACAAGCCAAATATCATTGTGCAATGTAGAGCGGGCACTTAGACACAACCCCACCCCCTGCATTACAACCAAAGTATCATTTACACATAAAGATTCAATAACTGCTTGCACACACATTTTAATGTTAGAAATGTTATCTATGTCTCAAACGTTGCCTCAAATGAAAAGTGTCATAAATTTCGTCAATCACAGCTATGCAATTATGTGGCCTTAATTGTCTTTCTAAGTTGGAGACAGTTAAATTATAATTTGCCAGCACACAAGCCTGTTGCTTAAGAACTTGTCTTACTGACCCATCTAATCTTTCTTCCTTCGAAGGACATTAGCCTTTCCGAACAGCATCAAGGCAGTTGTGAAATACTGGTCTGTCAGGGAAATTCCTATATAAAGCCTATGGTGCAAAATAGGCTTTAATCCTGAAAAGTAAGACTAGGAAATACAAGATGTGGTTTCCTATCACAACTCCATTGAAATGACTGGGAGCTCTGCAAGATTGTAACTGTGCTGCTATTCATTTCGGTGGAGCTGGTACAGGAGAAATTTCCCATGGGTTGTACTTTTGACAATACCGGCTATAAAATCATCTAGGAATGTTTTGACTTCTTGGCACTTCCTGGCTTGATAGGGACTTCTACATGCAGCATCCTTTAATTTTAGAATTTTACAAACAAATCTTTTTTAAAAAACTGCAATTCACTAGATTTCCCAGCAAACAGACTGAAATAATGGTCTCTTGCTTCAGACAGAGAGCTAGTTTGTTTCTGGTTTGTGGAGAATAACACAAATATCCTTTCCTTCTGTATGCAGTCAACCTTGAAGCAGAGAGGTAACCTTAGACTCTCTGTACATACTGTAGAGTTGTACAGAGGAAGAGAGAGATGCAACCATATATAATTGCCACATAATACACCTCTTGCAAATACTTCAACATCATCGTGGAGTGCATGATCTAAGAACCTGAAGCAGAGAATAACACACCTATTATTGGCCTGGCTCTGAAATAGCAAAACCAAACAAAGGCTTTCAGTCTTCCCCCAAACTCCTTCGGTAACTCTAATGCTTCCCATGCCCCTTTAGTCTCAACCTTTTGTTGCTTATTTTCCTCAGCTTTAAAAAGATCAAACCAAAAAAATTACAGAGTACACATCCGGTTATACAGTAAATGTAACAGAACACTCAGGGAGGTCATATGCAATGCATAAAACCCTTGGGCTTCACCTTGCAATTTGGCCACTGACTACTGCAGTGGCTACAAGTAGCTGGTTTAAGTATGCTTAACTTTCAGCCCAATATTGTGAGCTGTTGCACCACCGCTTAGAAACAGATGACATACTCTCCTGCCCAATGCCTTTATGGAAGCAAATGTAGGTTCAACTATACCTGCCAGGAATCACTGTGCTTTGTGCAGCACAGGTACTGTATATCACACAAGGGCACTTTTGTGACAGTAGCAAGGAGGAGGATAATCCTCCTCCTGCCCCAGTCTCTAGAAAATTGGCATATGCCCTAAGGGATGTGTACCACTGCCATCAGCTGGGAGAAAGGAGGCAGTAGTGTGCAGAAGGTTAAGCTTTCATCAAGATGGGGAAAATATATGCAGAAGAAAACTGTCAGGGTTCAGCAGTGGTGGGAAATGAAAGTTGTTGGGACTCTACAGTCAGGAAATGAGGTTTAACGGGGTCTCCTTTTCCCCCCAAGGAAGCTGCTCAGCTTGCTTTCTCTCCCACTCTCTGATTGGGTTCACACAACATGGTAACTCACACTCAGTTGTTGAACCATGGGTTCAACCATGGGTTGTTGTTGAACCGTGGGTTGTTGTTGAATCATGGGTTGTTGTTGAACCGTGGGTTGTTGTTGAACCGTGGGTTATTTGTCAAACCGTGGGTTAGCATGTTTTCTGAAGCCAGGACATTTTTCACAGGGTGGCTTGTTAACCATGCAGTGTAGCTTGTTAACCACCCTGAACAACTCAACAACTATCTGTGGATTCTCAAGGTGGCTTGTTTGAGAAAACAAAGCCACACTCCATTGTTAACAAGTCACTCTGCAGAAAATGTTGGAGTTTCAGACAACATTCCTAACCTAACCTACAGTTCAACAAACAATCCACAATTCAACAACAACCCATACCACTGAATGTGAGTTACAATGTTGGGTGAACAAAGCCTCTCCCTCTCTCATAGACAACTGGCCAACTTTCTTGTGGAAAATTGACTGTTCATCTATAAACAACAGAAGATATATTTTCATGCAAGATGCTCAGCCTGTCACAAGCATCAGCTGCCAGAGAGGCTCCCTTGCAACCTTTCATGGTTGGTATTTTGAATACACTTTGGGACCTTTGTGTATATCCTCCCTCTCTCTCTCTTTGTGTGTGTGTGTGTGTGTGTGTGTGTGTGTGTATTTATATTTATATTTATGTACAGAAAAGGTACCATCAGTACAGGCATAGCAAAATCCCTTCCAGTGGAGGATGAAAGAACATTTGTGTGTCTTGTGTGCATACAAATATATGACTGTGTGTGCATGTGTTTGTTTGTGCAGTGTATTTCTCATGGAAAATAATAAATTTCACAAGTTACCAGTGATAATCATCATCATTTCCAAGGCATATAACTCAACCCTTTAAGTAGAGCTTGCTTTGAAGATATATACTAAGTCAGTGGCATATGTTTCCATTAGAGCCTAAATGGTCAAGAGTTGCATTCCCCAATGTAGTCCAGATATTTTGGACTACAGTTCCCATCAGCCACAGCCAGCATGGCCAAAGCAATCCTATTCTAACATTATGCTGGGGGCGGGGGCAGAGGAGAGCTGCACTGTGACTCTACCAGCAGAACTGCCCCTCTATTCAGTGCCTACTCAAGCTTGAGAGGGGAAGGGAAAAACACACACCAGAAAATACAAAAATGGCAGAGAAAGAAGAAAACTTTAGCATCACTGGAAACATACCCAATACCCACCAACATTAGGGAATGTGGCAGTGCCCACACACTGCTGACACATGGAGGTAGCTGAGAACTCATGCCAATGGGAACATTCTCCCAGCCGTACATCACAACACACACAAGATGCACCCCCCCCCCCATTCATCAGCCACAGGAATCCCTACTGACATGAGCTCAAATCCCTCTGTGCAGCTGACAATGACTGTTTTGGAGTACGACACACAAAAGGAAGGAAGGAGAGCCCCACAATGCAGCAGCATCCATGTCATTTTTGTTGGCAGGATGCTGTAAAGAACACTCACAAACACTCTTGGCATCAGGGAGGCTTGAGAAATCCACAACGGATTTGGGTGCTGATGAATCCAACCTGCAAATTCTGCAGAGCTTTTTCCAAGTCATGTGGATTCTGTGGACTTGCAAATCAGTTTTTTCACTTTTGGGCGTGCACATTTGCATTAATGTGCACTAGTTAATGTGCATTAGTGCTGACTTGCATTAAATAATGTGCATTAGTGCACGTGTACATTAGCACATTTACACAAGTGCCCATTACAACTAATGCAGATAAGTGCAAGTAGAATGAAATTCTGGTAAAAACAAACAAACGAAGCCTGGATTCTGTCAATGAGTGAATGATGGAAAGATGCCTGACAATCTGTGACACTTAGACGGAACAGATTTAACAAAATCTGTACATCCCTAGACTTGACCGGAGTGGCCAGAATATGCATCGCCATAAGGGCAGCCTCAGACGCACTGACAGCAGCAGCAGCAGCAGCAGCAGCAGCAGCAGCCTCCTCCAGTGGCTCACTGCATGGGACAGGGAAGCAGGAGAGCTTGAGACCTACCAGAGAGGAAGGAGGGAAACAGACTAAGCTGCCATAACTCAAACCCACAGAGCAGTTTCTTGACCACTCAGCCATAGCAGCAGACAGAAACCAAACACACCAGGGACCTCTGTCTTCTCCCCTACCTTCAGCCCAAAGACGTAGTCATAGACACCTAGAACACAAGAGGTCCCTGGTTGAACTCCATCCTTGGAAAGGGGAGAGGGGCTCCCCGCACTCAAGCACACCTGAGCCAATCAGGAAAAGCATCACATGGACCAATAGCCTGCCTCCTGCATGGGCCAACTTGCACTTTCGGCCCTTTCCCGGCAAACCCATTCAATCAATCAACCCACCCCTGCCGAGCAGCAGCAACCAAACAAGCCTAAATTGTCAAACTGCTCCCAACCCCCTACTCCCAACATATCTCCTACGCTCACCTCTGATTGCCTCATTTGTCCTGGCAACAGCACAACGCCCACTTGCTCACCCTGAGAGGCCACGTCTCTCTCACAGAATCTGAGTGAGCAGAGGGAAGACGGCTCTGCGTTTTTACGTGAACTAACATAATTTGCACTTCCTGAACTAATGTGTGGATTGGAACAGATGCTCCTCTGAATTTTGCAATGGAGTTTTTTTTGGCTTGCAAAAATGTACAGAAAAATATTAGGAAAAATTGCATCTGAAAATCCATCTCTTAGAAAAATCTATAAATTACAGGAAATTATGTACAAAATGAGTATGTTATGGAAAACTGCATGTGAATAAAAGTGCATTTTTTGTGCATTTTAAAAAAATAAAAGCACATATTGATGTGGAAATTGGACAGAACAGACTTAAGACCAAATACAAGTGAAACTGACACAGACTGGAAATGGACTCGTCCATGCATCCATCCATCCCTACTTTGAAGTTCTATCCCGGGAAGTCCGCTAAAGCCAGATTTCACTCAGGTGCAGGAAAGGGATCCCTCCCAACCACTTCCTTGCATCAAAGAAACAAGATATGTTGCACTTTCAATGGCTTTATTCAACAGTGTCTGGGATGGAGAGATCCTAAAAGGAAGCACATGTGTGGGGCTGCCAGCCAGTCACTCCAGTAGGGCTTTTGTCACTCAACAGATAGCAGAGTAGGAGAGGCAGTGCCCTTTATTCCACCAGCTCCATGTTAGTAATACCTTCACCTGTTGCATAACTGTCTGTCATAGAGTTTGCAAGGGTGTGGGGGTATGCCTGGCTGGAATAAGAAAGTGAACGACCCCATGAAAGAGCAGATAGGAGCATCTTAGTCACACATGCTGATCATGCAGTGGGCTTCCCTCATGGTCTTTACAGAATGGGATGTGGGATGGATTCTGCTCCTGTGGGAGAGCAGCCTGTGGACAGCAAATGGAGGCACACACAGAGAATAGTGAGCAATAGGTACACCTCATCCTATGTTCTGTTATGGCAATGTGGGTAGAGTAGTTGTTAACATGTTGGTGGTTACTTTAATTCCTTGATCCCATTGGTGTCAATGAGAAGGACAAGTTTGCACCAGGCTGCACCATCAACAGAGCTGTGAGCATGAATTGAAGGGATATTGGATATAGTGTAACTGTGTTCCTTCCCTCTGCTAACCATGTTTTACCTACAATTCAGCCCCATTTTAGCATTCTGCTGGCATATCTGTCATGGCGGCGTAGCTGGCATTCCACTGACATAGCAGGACACCCATGTTCTAAACTAGAGCGTTGGCTAATGGGCAGTATGGAAATGAAATAAACTATTCAAGTTCTTGTACCACATTTTCCAAATTACCCATTATATTTTATTCATGTTTGTTTTTAGGTGTACTTCTTATGGTGCCATGCAAAAGATATTATCCAGTCTTTCAAAACACTGGAGAGGTAAAAGGAACAGAATTCCTCTTTATTCATAATAAATGTTTCTTTATTTTTAACCTGGGAAATACTGGCAAATCTAAGAAACGGCTGATACTGAACATATATAAATGCTGGTTTATATGTGAAGATCTTATGTATGCTTGTTTATTGGAGTCAATCGATAGAGGATTTTTTTAAAAAAAAATCAGTTCACATGTCAGTGTTGAAATTAATAGTTTCCTCTGGCCTCAAGGTAGTTTTTCTCATTCACAAGGTAGTTTTCTTCATTTCCTGATCACAAGGTAGTTCATGTTCCAGCTGCCCTTTCAGAAATCCTTTGAGATTCTGGGAAAGAGAGTTGGATTCTGGTATCTCCTCCGCAACTCACACAGGATAGCTTCTCAGACAGTAGTGCTACAGATGAGGGATTTTGTTGAGCTATTTGTCTATAGTTCAGTCCTTTGGAAGCATTTAGTTCCTCTTTTACCACAAATTAAATAATCTAAACAAAGTGTACACCTAGGATTATTTTGTGGGTTGCAATTTCAGGTTTTGTACTAACAAGAATTAGTAGAGGAAAATCTTTCTTAAACCATAGCATTTCTTGTTCTTAGGCTTCTAGTCTAAATACCTCAAAAATGGGAGATCTCATTCTAAGCTTCTCTTCCAGATCCGCGATTTGCGGATCGGGCCACTCCGCCCTGCCCCCGCTCCGCCTATGTCCGCTCTGCTCCGCTGCGGCGCTCCGGATCGGAGCTCCGTTTCCCCCCCCCATAGGCTTGCATTAAGCTAAAAAAGTATACAACTTTTTTTCTGTTAAAGTTAGAAACCTCAAGTTTGGCACCATGACACCTCATGGATGTATACACACACACGCCAAGACTCAAGGCAATCCCATCATCCCCTGAATTTTGGGGAATTTATGAAAATCGGGCACCCCATTCACACCCCTTTCCATAGCTCCGTCAATTTGCACGTTAAAAATCTCAAACTCGCCACCATGATAGCTTATTGAGGGATACACACACACGCCAAGACTCAAGGCAGTCCCATCATCCCCTGATTTTTGGGGAATTTATAAAAATTGGGCACCCCATTCACACCCCTTTCAATAGCTCCGTCAATTTGCACGTTAAAAACCTCAAACTCACCACCATGATAGCTTATCCAGGGATACACACGCACGCCAAGACTCAAGGCAGTCCCATCATCCCCTGATTTTTGGGGAATTTATGAAAATCGGGCACCCCATTCACACCCCTTTCGATAGCTCCGTCAATTTGCACGTTAAAAACCTCAAACTCGCCACCATAATAGCTTATCCAGGGATACACATGCACGCCAAGACTCAAGGCAGTCCCATCATCCCCTGATTTTTGGGGAATTTCTGAAAATCAGGCACCCCACCCCTTTCGATAGCTCCGTCAATTTGCACTTTAGAAACCTCAAACTCGCCACCATGATAGCTTATCCAGGGATACACATGCACGCCAAGGTACAAGCCTACGGCGACGGCGGCAGAGCCCGGTAAGGGACCAAGAGGGAGGGGGGCCTTACCTGCCTCCGTCCGCGGTCCGTCGGCTTCTTCAATTGAGCCCGCGGTTCAACCAGGAACTCTGGGCCGCTTGCGGACGGAGGCAGGTAAGGGAGAGGAGGGCGGGGGGGGGGTTACCGGGCCCTGCCGCCGTCGCTGCATGGGCGACAGCGACAGCAGCAGGGCCCAGTAAACCCCACTTACCTTTCCGGCGGAGCTCCGGATCGTGGCGAAGGATCCGCCTTCACCTCGATCCTCTTCGCCACGCTCCGCCGGCCCCCCAATCCTCTTCGCCTCCGCCTTAAGGGCAGGCAAAGCCCCCCGCTCCGCTTCTAATTCGCTGGTCCGATTAGAAGCGGAGCACATCCCTAATTCTAAGTACCAAATTTCCTATTCAGCTATTCAAAAGGTAGACAGGCATGATGGTGAGCTTCTATTAAGAAGCTCCTGCATTCTAAAATCAGCACATATTTATACTGTTCTGTGTAGAAATTACTTCATAACTAATATTATCAAGTATCCCAAAAATTAGGGCTCACAGTCCTGATTATCTCATTGTTATTAAACATTCCAAAAAATTGGAACATACATAAAAGGTTTATATGTACATTTTTTCAGGCTAGATAAGATCAATTTTGAACTATACTTTTGAGAAGATAACTCTTTACTCAAAAAATTACAAATCAAACATAAGTCTATACATTTTTCTAGACATCTGTATATCAAGCTTTTTGATGTGTATACCTTGCACAATATGTTTTGCTCCTTAACTGATAAGTTAAAACATTAAGTACACTTTTGACCTGGAATTATATAGTCTCACATCTGTTCATTTCTCAAATAAACGTTTGGCCCAAGTGATAGGGCTTTAAGTTGGCATTTTCTCTTTGGATACCTTCCTGGTCAACTTGACCATTATTGTTATGCCAATTACCCAGAAGTCATTGTAAACCTGCGTTGAACTTGTATGTTAATACAGTTTACTTTATTATTTATTTACTTCTGGATTTCCAATTACCTCCTATGCAACATACTTAATGGCTTGGGCTTGCAGCTTCAAGATGATGATGATGATGATATTTATATCCCACTTTTCTTTAGTACGGTTTAAAACATATGAATATAAATTACAAAACTTAAAATAGAATTAAACCTACAGTAAAATTAAAAACATGTTAAAAAAATTAGAAACTATAACAGGTTAAAAGGGTGGTGGTGGAATCCAATACATCAACACAGGTCCCGCATAGTTCCAAAAGCCTCCTGAAACAAAAAGGTTTTTGCCTGCCTCCGAAACTGTAGTGCAGAAGGAGCCAGCTTTTGCTTTTTCTGTGTTTGTGTGTGTTGTCAGGGGGAGGGAGAATAGTGGCTTTCTTCAGTAATCGTATCAGCCCCATTGAGGACTTTTTTGTGGCAGATCCATGACAGCAGCACTTAACCTCAGGTTGAAAGCCAGCACCAGAGCCCTGAGAAGGCACCCTGGCATCATAGTGGTACTTGTGTCAGTCAGTATTCTTTTGAGCAGCAGTTGTTGCAAACTGGTAGGCCTCGTCCAGTCTTTCACATAACTTACTAACACAACATACTAGCTAACCAATCTTTCCCTCTGATGAAATAACAAAACATAATTCTAGAGACAGACATAGCTCTTGCCCAAATATCAGGGAATACACCAAGGTTCCAGTTAACATGATTTTGGATTGGACTGTATACATGTACCAGACATGCACCATGTTGACTCCAATTAGCAAGGTCCTGTTAAAATGCTCAGGTTGTGAGTCATAGAATCATAGAATAGTAGAGTTGGAAGGGGCCTCTAAGGCCATCCAGTCCAACCCCCCTGCTCAATGCAGGGATCCACCTTAAAGCATCCCTGACAGATGGTTGTCCAGCTGCCTCTTGAAGGCCTCTACAGTAAGCATGTTTTTTTTTAGGAAACTACTTCAGTGCTTACCTAGATCAGTATACATTCTCAATAATTACCAAAACACAGAAAAACATTTTGTTCATAAAACTGACATTGTTATTTTGATCTCTAGTGCTTGAGCATGTCAAGTAAAGTGATCAGTTTGCAACCATTATGTCCCAATATTCTTTCAATCTACTTCAAGTGACAAAAAGTTGATACAAATCAATTCTAGGGTTTTGATGGTAAAAAGTAGTTCAAAATATGCAGCCCTCATAGATAAGAATTTTATCTATGTACCGGGTATAATTTCCAACTTACACTTTCTACCACGCATGGCCAATAAAATCCACAACAAATGAAGTCCAGAATCTGTTCTGACCAAAACCTTAATGTAAAGCTCTCATAGCAGGAGCCTGATACTTAAAAATCCTTATGAGATCTTACAGATCTCTATCAGATACTTGTCTCTCCTTCTATCCACAAAAGCTTATCTTTACCTTCTTGGCACAACACTGCACTCTTCCCTTCAACTAGCACCTGTGTATAAAACAATGACATGCTGGCAACTGCATAACTAGTACTGGACCATGACTTGTGTGGCTGAGAAATTTTTGAAAGCCCTTAGTACATTTTCTGCTCCATCTTCCTCCAAAGAGCCCCAAGGTGTTATAAAGGGTTGACTTGGGTAAGGTGAGTGAAGGTACAACTTGCAGACAGTGGTTTGTCTTAATTAGGAACTCAATACACAAGGATTCATGCTGAAATGCTGCCCTCACTTTGAGATATATATTTTTTATTCAAAAAGTACCAAAAATGTAACCATATTGGTCCATAAAAGCGATCCAAATAGGGGCAGTTATTTTTAAATCACTTTTAAATCATTGATTATTATAATTATTTGTACCCTGTCTTTCAAGGCAGAAATCCTTTGAAGGTGGCTGTCAGCAAAACAATTATACATACAGTTAAAACAATATGCAATCCTTAAACATTAAAACACAGCAGGAAAAATGTATACTACTGGAAATTAATCATAAAAGATCTTGCAAAAGAGAAAAATCTGCAGTGTGTTTTTAAAAACAGGGACATACAGGACATGATTGAGCTCCCCAGAAACGGAGTTTCACAAATGTGTGGCCATACTGAGAAAGCCGTGTGCCTGGCTGGCACCCAGCAGACTGATCATCCCAACTGGTGGGGCAGAGAGCAGTGCTCCTAAAGCTGACCTTAAGGCCAGGGTAGGCTCATATGGGCACAGGTGGTCCCTCCTAGGCCAGTTAGGGTTTTAAAGGTTAACACTAGCACTTTAAATTGAGCCCAGGAACAGATTTGTAATCAATGAAATTGGTGTAAAATATGTACTATATTAAAATTCACATATTTCTTTTTTATCACTTAAAAGACTTATATTGAAGTTTAAATTTGTAGCAATACTATTTTCCATGTTACGTAATGTAATCTGGCTTTTGGATATGTTATGGCTTAACCTTTAGTCTCAGGGTATTTCTTTTAAATTAAAAAAAAATGGACTGGACTGTTCTTTACTTGTGCACCAATAATAAATACCGGGTTGTATCCAATGTTAGCCCTACTTAGAGTAGATCCATTGAAATGAATGGGACTTCAACTTATTGTATACAACCAATATGAACAGCACCATGTACATTGATGGTGCTATATAAATAAATAAATAAATAATAATAAAATAGTTCATGCCCATGTTTTCTAGACTGGTATCAATAATGCATTTGCATTACTTATTTTCTAGGTTTGGAGTGATCCATTCAGTATTTACAAATTTGCTTTTGTGGACAAATGGTGTGTTAACAGAATCAAAGCACCAACTTAATGAACACAAGGAAAGGTTAATCACTCTTGGGTTTGGAAATATATCAATAGGTAAGATAAAGTCTTAGCTCATTTTGAGCAGTTTTGCTATCTTGTTTTCTAACTCTCGTGTAATAAGGAATTGTAAGAGTGGTACTAGAACAATCATTTGGTTGGCCTGCCTGCCTCTCCATTCAAAACTCTTTCCTCTAGTTCGGCTTGCCTAATCCTTCTGACAACACTCCATCTGACATTACTCTGCAGCCAATCCAGGGATGGTGTCTGGTGAAAGGCAATCAGCGATTGGTCGCCTTCCACCAGGAAGAGGGCGGCAAGCGGATCTGGTACCCAGATGGCCACCCAGAAACCCCTAGTTAGACAGGCAAAATTGCCCATCTAGCAGACATGCAGGGCAAAAAAATGCCTTTGTGCATTGGATACTCTGTATCCTCCAAGTTCAGAGGCTGCTATCTTCATAGGATTGTGCCCTTAGTTACTGTACTCCCATTACCTTATCTTCACACGCTATTTTGGAGGAAGTAATATTTATAGCATGCTCACATAACTTGGTCTCTCTTTTTCTTCCTTTAGAATTAGATGACCACGCACCACACTGTAACTGTACGACAGCATCCCTCTGCTCCATATTTTCCCAAGGAATCTATTATCTGTATCCCTTCAACATTGAGTATCACATTTTAACATCCACAATGCTCTATGTGCTATGGAAGAACATTGGACGCAAAGTTGAACATCTTCATCAGCAAAAGACACCATTCAAGTTTCAAGGCAAAACAATGGGCACCATTTTAGGACTCGTTGTGTTTACTACAACAATAGCAATTGTAGTTGTTTATTTGATCCAGATTGGGCGTTCAAAAATAAGGAGTGAATTAGCACTTATTATGTTTTATTTGTATTCTATCACAGTACTGACACTCATGTGTGCAGCTGGGATTGTTGCTCTTCTGATTTACAGACTTGAACAAAAATCATTGGATGTATCCAAAAATCCAGCTAGGAAACTTGATGCAGACTTATTGGTTGGAACTGCCTCAGGTTCCTGGCTCCTTTCTTGGGGTTCTATTCTTGCTATTATCTGTGCTCAGTCCCACCCTGCATACACATGGTACAATCTGCCCTTTTCAATACTTGTTATAATTGAGAAATATATTCAGAACCTCTTCATAATTGAATCCATACACCGTGAGCATGAAAAAGTGAATGATGTCATTAAGACACTTCGAATACTAACTGTGTCCAATGGAAGCATCCTGTCCCCTGCCCCTTCCTACAAAGAAATATATAATGGAACAGAGGGCATTGCCAATGGAGAGTTACCACACATGTTCAATGGAAATAGTTGTCTGCCTGAGAGCAGCGGAAGCGGTGCCCTGGATGAGGCCAAAGGTCAAGCCACCACCCCAGTCACTCCCTCCACTTCTGATTTCTCACTTAACAGAAAGTTGGTGGTCAACAGCAAAAGAAGCATTCTGAAGAACATTGCGGCGTTCCTGTTCTTGTGTAATCTTTCAGTAAGTTATTATTCAAAAATAATGCCAATTAAACCAGTAGCCAGGGTTGCCAACCGAGAAACAAACAGAACCTGTTTGTTGTTTGTGCTTTTAACAGCAGTTTGATCTGCAGAAATCAGTAGGTGAAACTCTTCCATACTTTACACACTTTATTGCTCATAGTCAAAGGCCAGGTGAAACTTTTCACAGCATAAACCGCCACTGGCCAACACTAAGTAGCTGAAAGAACCACAGCTATAGAGGCCAATTTGAAAGTTGGCAACCTTGTCTCCCATTGCGTCCCTTTCCTGTCAAAACGTTAAGCAAACAAGGTTGAGCTTATTACTTAAAGGTTATTCTATGTGGAAACTGATGGATTGGTTGAAAGTCCCTACTTAACGCTTGCTCACAGAGAAATCATAATTGAAACAGAAGTTATATGTGCTCAAGTATAAGTATACTTAGGGTTACATTTTTCACCTAAACTCAACTCCAGAGAAAGTTAAGTCTTTTAAAAAGACTTAACACACTTCAATTTCTTGGTTTTTAAGGTGCCACAAGACTTCATAGTTAAGTTGCACTGAAATCAAGGGAAGTCTTTTTCTTGATTGCATACATTGCATAAAATGTAATGTCTTTAATATGGATAAAAGTCATTTTCTTTAGATATGTGGTTTAAAAAGAGAGATTAAAATACATGGAGTCTTGAAGCTATTTATGGCCTCTGAGCCACTGTGTTGAGTATCCAGCATGAGGGGCTGAGGCTTATCCACAAAACTACCCAAGTCTGGCAGTTAAATAGAGGAGCCAGGGCAGAAAACCTACAGGGGGGAAGTAGATGATGTTACTTTGGATGACAGCAAATAGATGGCATAGGGTTATTTATGAAGAAGCATTGTAGATAACCCAAGCCCTTGAATGAGTAAAAATGCTCTGATTCTGTCTTAATTATAGCAGGCCATCTACTGAAGAAACTATTTAGGATTGGACTGATAATTCTTGGGAACTGGCCTGGGACTAAGATAACTTGTGAGGGAAGAATGATGAGATGCTTCAACCAGTTTTGCTTTTAGGATATGGATGAGCTGATGGGCTGCATGTGACACCCCTGCTGCCCCTTGTGATGACCAAAAAAAGATAAATAATGGATGAGTTGCCACCATTTTTAGGGCACTTCTGCACAGCCAGATTTCAGCACTAAAGCAGCGATAGGAATATGGCATGCGGAAAGGTCCGGGGGATGGAAAGTGGCCCCCAGACCAGACCATTCCTTCACAAAAGAAGAGGTAGGAAAGTGGGGTTTTTTTTTCTAGACCAGGAAAACAGGTTTCGGGGGGGAAATTGCCACCTACCCAAATAAATCAAATGTATATTAGTGGTAGTTGCTGAGAAAGATGGTGTGAATATGCACAACCAATGCTTTCATGTTGATTGCAATGGGATAGAGTTAAATGTAAAGAGAAGAAGCCATGAATGCCCAGAATAGGACATAGAATAGTAGAGTTGGAAGGTGCCTATAAGGCCATCAAGTCCAACCCCCTGCTCAATGCAGGAATCATACCTGACTGATGGCTGTCCAGCTGCCTCTTGTGTTTTGGGCAACTTGCCAACCCTTTAATAAAGTGGAGTATTAGTTGGGGTCAATCTATGATGAGATGTGCTGATGGCATATTACATTCAAAACAATTGTGGGCATATTCCAGTAGGAAGTGCTCAAGAAACCACATCTTTGGGGCTGGAAGATCTGCTTTCTAATCCCAGATTGTGATCATTTGGTGGCGAGGGGAGGCGACTCTGCACGTACTCAGAAGAACCCTTCACTTAAAAGCTTTTATTATATCATGTCACAGGGCTGACCGCTGCCACTTGAAACAAGCTTAGGGGCTAAGACTGTGTGAACATTTGGCTTAAAATAGATCTACAGGAAAGGTTGGCTGTATTTCTACATCCTTGTAGAATCAATAGTTTTAGCAGCAACCTTCAAACTGCTTTCTTCAGGGCTGTTCCCAAACTTTAATAGAAATGTTAATAGTTATTTAAAGTCAGAGAAAGTGAAAAACACCTTCGTCTAAATCTAGGGTAGAAGTATAAATCTGAGTAAAAGGCATGAAGGTACCCAAATCCAGCTGAATGTATATGCCAAACATATCCCACTGATTTTCATGGAACATAGTGATTAATAAGTTTAGCAGAATTTGGGACTGTGGTAAAACAGTTTGTATATGCCCAGCTTTAGCTGGTGAGGAAAATCCAGACAGGTTGAAATCTCAGGCTGCTAGATCTCCATTAGGGTTTTCCCCTTTTTCTCCCTGTCCTTCTTCGCTCTCAAGTAATCCAAGCTACCACCACCAGAAGCGAAAACAATAAGGAATCTACTTTTCAATGCTTCTGATTTTAACAACCTCTCATTTAAGAGACCACAGTGTCCTCAGTATCCCTGAGAAAATCCCCAGAGATACCTTCCCAACCTCATTGGGCCAAGAAGCTAACACTGGGCTAAACTACTTACAAGACAAGAAGATGATTCTCCACACATGCACACTTTACTCTTTATAGTGGTGAGGGAGTAATCAGGCATGGGCCACCTCCTGAAAAACCAAGAGGAGGAGGAGGAGGAGGAGGAGAAGAAGAAGAAGAAGAAGGAGAAGAAGAAGAAGAAGAAGAAGAAGAAGAAGAAGAAGAAGAAGAAGAAGAAGAAGAAGAAGAAGAAGAAGAAGAAGAAGAAGAAGAAATCGTCACACAATCTGGATTTTTATTTTACAAAAAATAACATTTCATACAAAATATGCAAGCTAAAACATGTATATTTCACAAGTTCATGAGCTAGGAGAGAAGAAAAGCAAAGATAAATGCTTTGCCCCTCTACAACGTATATTCCTAGGGCTTAAAAAAAATTTTTTTTCATGTGTTTGACAATTTTCATCTTCAGGCTATGTTCACAGATTTTGGGGCCTGGGACCCTTATTCAGCCCCAGTGTCTCAGTACATCCTGAGGAATCTCTGGATTGTGTGTCATAAAGAGTCCCTGTCCTGGAGGGGGAATATGTGTGGTGTGTGTTTTCCTTTTTCTTTCCTAACAAACACTATCTCCCTGCTATTATCTTGACTCCACCACTAACTTGGAAGATGCTCTACCCCTGAAAGTCCACCATTTTGTACGTGACTCCTAGAAATAGGCAGCACTTCGGAGTATCATTGGCCTATAGTTTTCCTGTCTGCTTTTCACTGAGGTGAGGTCACCTAAAATTAGCTTTAGCATTCGGTATTGCATAAACTTGCTCTAGAGCATAGTCTAGACAAGCTGCAAACCAAAAACATAAGAAAGCAAGTAGAAATATTTACATTTTATCACAGGACCAAACATTCTGAAGAGAATAATGCATTTCTTTCAATAATGTGAAATCTGAAGTTGATCCAAATCAATCTAGTGTTAAAAAAAAAAGAAAAAGGAAAAAAGGGGGGGAATAGAGAGCTAGAAACAGATGTTTAAAAAAAGCAAAGTAATTGGAAGGCATGTGTGGTTATGAGTTAAAAGGCTTTGGCGTGGGTCAACTGGTATTCTATAAGCCTGTGAATAAATACGTAATCAAAACTAACATTCTACAACTGAAAATCAAGATTATGAATGGAATCTAATAGTTTTTGTATCTTAAAATTTGTTTATAGCATAATCTCATGGGGATGAAGATATATTTAATTTCACGTTTTATTTCAATCTTTTTCATAGCTTTGGATTCCACCAGCTTTTGGCTGCCGCCCTGAGTATGACAATGGATTAGAAGAAATGGTTTTTGGATTTGAGCCTTGGATTATTGTTGTTAACCTTGCCATGCCTTTTTCCATTTTCTACCGGATGCACTCCGCAGCCTCCCTTTTTGAGGTCAGTTGCAAAACATGAGCTGAGAATATGAATACAGTATCAGATCTCTGCCCAAAGTAGAGCATGCAATTATGTGAAGGCATAGAAAATGAAGACAATACCGACTTCCACTGAGTGGAACACTTCGTACCTCATCCATCCCTCTCCTTCAGTAGTCTAGGCAAGCATGAGTACATTGATTCTTGTTTTGTATGGCTAACAATGCAAACTACGCATGTTTACTCAGAGGTAGGTCTTTCGGTGGTGTCTATGCCAGGAAAAAGCCTAAGGCTACAATCCTATACACATTTGCCTGGAAGTAAGCTTCATTGAACTTAATGGGACTTACTTCTGAATAAACATACATAGGATTGTGCTGTAAGTTAATGAAAATGTGACTGACCCTTTCTCTTGGTAACCATTTGAGGCTCAGTATTGGAAAATAAAATATGTTCCTAATATAATTTTATATCGTATTTTTCTCTGAGTTCTTAGAGTTCTGTAATATGTAAATGAAAAATTACAGCAAAATCCTATACATGTCTTCTCAGAAGTAAGTCTTGCTGACTTCAATGGAGCTTTCAGATAAGTGGGTGTAGGATTGTAGCCTTAATCAATTCTACTGATTTAGGGTGACCATATGAAAAGGAGGGCAGGGCTCCTATATCTTTAACAGTTGTATTGAAAAGGGAATTTCAGCAGGTGTCATTTGTATATATGGAGAACCTGATGAAATTTCCTCTTCATCACAACAGTTAAAGCTGCAGGTGCCCTGCCCTCTTTTAAATCTGGTCACTCTAGTATAGCTCCTGCAGCTTTAACTGTTATGATGAAGAGGGAATTTCGCCAGGTTCTCTATATATACAAATGACACCTGCTGAAATTCCCTTTTCTATTCAACTGTTAAAGATACAGGAGCCCTGTCCTCCTTTTCATAGGGTCACCCTAATTGATTGCAATGGGATTGAGTTAAACATGAATAGCAATGGACTTTTAAAAGTGTCTGGATCATACCTATAATCTAAATATCTGTTCAGAAGAAAATTAATTTAATGTTCAAGATACAGAAAAGCAGTGTTACATTAAAATTTTACAAGACAGACACAGTTAGATACCAACTGTCATAGTGTACTTACTATGATAGAAAAACATTAATGACACAACTGTTCTGTACTTGTGATGTGTATTTTTATATTTGTTTATGAAATTACTAAATAATAACATTCATTTCCATTCCAGCTCTAGCGTCTAGTCATTCGTTAATAGTTATGATGTATTTTCCAAAATCAAAGCGGATGTAGTAGTGTTTGATACATCTGCAGGCCAACATACTTCTCGGTGAACTGTTGACTCGTGTTTGGGAATAATTCAGCCAAACTCAAAAATTTTCAAAGAGTAATTGATTTCATTGGGAGAGATTAAAATATATGCTGAAATCTCTTCCCTTGAAAACAATAGCCCTGTCAGACAGCACGCTAAACCATGCTGCTTAACCACAAAATGGTTAACGGAATGCATTAAACTTTTGTAAACCACCTAGAGAGCTTCGGCTATGGGGCAGTATAGAAATGTAATAAATCAAACCAAATCTACCATTTTGTGGTTAAGCAGCATGGTTTAGCGTGTTGTCTGAATGGGGCCAATGGGATTTTAATGTGGGTAACTCTGACTGAATTGTGCCTGTATAAATCATGGCCGCTTTTTCATGTTGCCCACTTCGAGTAATCCTACGTAAGAAGTGCATCCAGTAGTCATTTATTACAAGACGTTATTCTGTGGCCATCTGATTGTCCTAAACTCAAAAGATTTATTTCATTCTTCTGGAAAGTTCCCTTCCTTTCTTCAAAACAAAACAAACCCAACCCTCAACTAAACTCTAGAATGAACTCTGTATTTTTAAAATAGCAATTTATTAGTAAATTTATTTTATTTTATTTACAATATTTGCATACAGCTCCACATCCAAGATTTCAGAGCGGTGAACAGCAGATAGGATTAAAATAACAACAACAATAAAAACATGTTAAAATGAATATTTTTAAAAGAAACAGAGTTCTGATAAGACCATGGCTGGTTACTCAAAGAAGGTTTCCTGAAATAACAATTTAACTAAACATTTCTTTTTACTTATTTCCACTGTTACTTCTCATCATACATCTTGGGCTCTTCTCTTAAATTGGAAAATAAATGTGCAAAGTACAATTAATCAAGAGAAGAAACTCTTGCTAATCTCATTTTTTAGTCATTGGGAGAAAAGTAGCAGGGACAAGGGAGAAAACATAGATATAACCACAAAGGTGTCAAGGGAAAGGAGATAACGATCGCCACTTCCAATTTGTGGACTTTCCTCCAACCCACATTCCTGCATATGTGTTCATGGAAATGTCTTGTTACCTTAAACAAGGGGACTCGGAGGACTCCTGTAATGAACCAAACCTCTCCTGCCTTTTCTGGAAAGGCCTCAGAACAAGGAACATGGTCAGCCTAGTAGACACCAACATTTACATCTCTACACATTCCCACTTCCCTTCCCCACCCTAACTCAGTTTACGTTAAAGAGGTCCTGCAGAGATCACCTGGAGGATGCATGGCCAGATCCTCCCAGGTATTCATAGAATCATAGAAAAGTAGAGTTGGAAGGGGCCTACAAGGTCATCGAGTCCAACCCCCTGCTCAATGCAGGAATCCACCCTAAAGCATTCCTGACAGATGGTTGTCTAGCTGTCTCTTGAATGCCTCTAGTGTGGGAGAGCCCACAACCTTCCTAGGTAACTGGTTCCATTGTCGTACTGTTCTAACAGGAAGTTTTTCCTGATGTCCAGCTGGAATCTGACTTCCTGTAACTTGAGCCCGTTATTCCGCGTCCTGCACTCTGGGAGGATCGAGAAGAGATCCTGGCCCTCCTCTGTGTGACAACCTTTCAAGTATTTGAAGAGTGCTATCATGTCTCCCCTCAATCTTCTCTTCTCCAGGCTAAACATGCCCAGTTCTTTCAGTCTCTCTTCATAGGGCTTTGTTTCCAGACCCTTATCATCCTGGTTGCCCTTGTCTGAACACACTCCAGCTTGTCTGCATCCTTCTTGAATTGTGGAGCCCAGAACTAGATGCAATACTCTAGATGAGGCCTAACTAGGGCCGAATAGAGAGGAACCAATACCTCACGCAATTTGGAAGCAATACTTCTATTAACGCAGCCCAAAATAGCATTTGCCTTTCTTGCAGCCACATTACACTATTGGCTCAAATTCAGCTTGTGATTTTCAACAATTCCAATATCTTTCTCACTTGTAGTATTGCTGAGCCAGGTATCCCCTATCTTGTAACTGTGCATTTGGTTTCTATTTCCTAAATGTAGAACTTGGTATTTATCCCTATTAAATTTCATTCTGTTGTTTTCAGCCCTGCATTCCAGCCTGTCAAGATCACGTTGAAGTTTGTTTCTGTCTTCCAGGGTATTCGCTATCCCACCCAATTTTGCGTCATCTGCAAATTTGTTCAGCGTTCCCTGCTCCTCGTCCAAGTCATTAATAAAAATGTTGAAGAGCACTGGGCCCAGGACTGAGCCCTGCAGTACCCCACTCATTACTGTTTCAAAGATAGGTTTGTTGCAAATGAGGAAGGCAGTATTATATAAAAATAAAACTTTTACTGCCTCAAACAAACATTGCTTCTAACTAACTTCTCTCCAGCCCTGACTGACTCCTGAGAGTGCTGAGTCACTGACTGCTGTGTCACCTCCTGATTGGGCGAGTATTCCTTCAATCAAAGTCTGTGTCCCTGACTTCCTCTTCCATCTAACTTCCTGTGTGTCTCACTTAGTTCTACCTATTGATACATCTTTCCTTTTTTTATTTTAACCAACAATACATTACAACTCCCATTTACCCCCCCCCCAAAAAAAAGTTAAACATAGTCTTGTAGATGGTGTGGCTTCTGTACCAGGCGACCTGCTTGAGTTCTTACTTGTTTTGCTATAGGAGATGTAGTTTCTCTGGGGTGATAAGCGGTATCATGGGTACCCCTAGGATGTGGGGACATTTCATCTATCTCCCCAGTCTCTCTGGCAGGGGATTCCGAATGACCTCTTGCCTGGAGGCCAGACTGTGAAGTGGGTGCTCTCTCCTCCTGGAATTGCTGTTCTTGGTTGTGGTTCTGCACACCTGCATTTGATACTAGTTGGCTGCTCCTCCGCAGATGTCTACGGTTTCTTCTGAAGACTTGACCCTCTGGTGTCACCACCTCAAATGACCGTGTGTTCACTTGCCTTTGTACTTCTGCCTTTCGCCATTCCTTGTTCTCTTGCCCTGCTGGCTGAATCCAGACTTGCTCACCACTGTGTAGATCAGGTAGATCTTTGGCTGACTTATTATAATAATGGGCCTGTCTAGATTTTTGTTCTGCTATAGAGTCAGCTCGTCTGTTATGGATTTCTGGCTGCAGCAAATTTCCTCGCATTGGAAGTAAGGTCTTAGTTCTTCGACCCATGAGACTCTGAGCTGGACTCGCATCCAAGCCTTGTGATGGGGTGTTCCTGTGGTCTAAGACAGCTAGATATGGATCTGTCCCAGCTTTCTTGGCTTTGACCAAAATACGCTTTGCTGTCTTGACAGCTGACTCAGCTTTCCCATTGCTCTGGGGATAGGCCGGTGACGATGTCTGATGATCAAATTCCCACTGTGCTCTGAAGGCCCTAAATTCTTCAGACACAAACTGAGGGCCATTGTCTGAAAATAAAACATTGGGTATTCCATAACGGGCAAAGTGTCCTTTAAGCTTTCTGATCATTGTTCGAGATTGGGTATCTAGCAAGGAGTCTATCTCCCAGAAATTGGAATAGTAGTCCACCGTTATGAGGTAGTCTTTGTCTTGCAACTTGAATAAGTCTACTCCTACCTTTTCCCAAGGCCTCCTTGGAATCTCATGTGGGTGGAGTGTTTCTTTTTGCTGTCTGTCACCTAGAGAATTGCAGATCTCACATTGTGCCATGTAAGTTTTCAGCTGATCATTCATGCCAGGCCAATATACGCATTCTCTCGCTCTCCTCAGACAGCTCTCAATTCCCATATGTGAGGAGTGTATCCTTTTCATTATGTCCAAGAGCATTGCCTCTGGGATGATAGCTCTGTTTGCCCTAAAGAGAATTCCATCTTGCACACTGAGCTCCTCTTTCATTGAGAAATAGGGTGTAGCTTCCACTGGTAGCTGATGTTTGGTCTCTGGCCAACCATCCAGGACAATGCGTTTAACTATCTGTAAGTTGGTATCCTGCTCTGTGCCTTCCTGTATTGCTTGTAGGCGTGGCCGTGAAATGGGTAGATATTGCAGCATATTTATTGACTCTATGTCCTTTTCAACTGAACCATCTTCATTGGGCTCTGAGAGATATGCTCTGCTTAATGTGTCTGCCATTACCAGGTGCTTGCCTGGATGATATTGGATCTGTACATCATACTTTTGCAATCTCATCAACATCCTTTGAAGCCTCTTTGGGGCACTCAATAATGGTTTCCGCACAATGGTTTCCAGTGGCTTGTGGTCAGATTGGACATGTACTGTCTGTCCAAAAGTGAGCTGGTGGAAGCGTTCCATCCCAAAAAGGACAGCTAACAGTTCTTTTTCAATTTGTGCATAACCTCTCTCTGTTTCTGACAGTGCTCTACTGGCAAAAGCAATTGGCTGTTGTTTTTGTAAAAGGGCCGCTCCAAGCCCCTTTTGGGAGGCATCACATTGTAGGACTAGCTGTTCTCCTGGGCTGTAGTACTTCAGTACAGGGGTCTTGGATATAGTATCCTTAATTTTATGAAATGCTTGCTGATGACTCTCTGACCATTCCCATTCTACTTCTTTGTGTGTCAACTGTCTGAGTGGCTCACAGTCAGCTGCTAACCCTTTACAAAACTTCGCCAGGTAGTTTACCATGCCTAAGAATCGTTGCACACCTTTCACATCCTCGGGTCGTGGCATCTCTCGGATTGCCTTAACTTTTCCAGGGTCCACCTTCAACCCATCTGCAGTCAGCAGGTGGCCATTGTAAGGTACTTCTTTCAGTCTTAATCAGGCCTTATCCTGATTCAATTTGATGTTCCTCTCTCTGCACCTCTCCAGAAAATGGCACAACTTTTTGTCATGATCCCTTGTAGCTTCTATTATCGTATCTCCTTCTCCCACAATTAGGATATCATCTGCGATTATCTTCAGGCCTGGGATGTTCTCTAGCTCTTGATTCAACCTGCGTTGAAACACTTCTGGGGCAGGGCTGATGCCCATTGGCATTCGTAACCAGCGGTATCTGCCAAAAGGGGTTGCAAATGTGGTCAGGTAGCTAGATTCCTTATCCAGTTCTATGTGCCAAAATCCATTTTTCACATCAAACACTGAAAATACCTTGGCTCGTGATAGGTCACATAGAACATCGTCAATGGTTGGCAGGGGATAATGACTGCGTTTTAATGCCTTATTTAAAGGTTTAGGGTCAATACAAATACGGAGTTTTCCAGAGGGTTTCCGTACAATGACCAAGCTGCTGATCCATTCTGTGCTAGTCTCTACTGGAGCAATTATGCCTTTGCTTTGAAGGCTTGCTAGTTCCTTCTTCAGTGGTTCTACCAGTGCCATAGGAACTCTCCTTTTAGGGATCTTTACTGGTTCTACTGAAGGATCTACCTCAAGTTTCAATTTCCCTGCCAAATGTCCTTCCCCTTCAAAAACATCCCCAAAATCTTTCAGTATTTCTCCATAGTCCAAATCCTGGACTGGTTCTGCTCACTGGCTTGTACAGCATTCAGGATGTTCTTATGTTGCACGTGAATCAATTGCATAGCTTGGACTGCTTCGCTTCCTAGCAGTGGTCTGTGGGCATTCCCTTCCACGATGATGAACTCTAAGCGATAGAGTCTATTATTCGTTGGATTGCGAATCTTTAGCCTGCACTTCCCCACAGGTTTCAGGGTACTGCTATTGTACATAATGAGCAATTGGCCACATGGTTCCAGATCTGTTTCCTTGTCTATTAGAGCTAATGGCAGCACATTGCAGGTGGCTCCACAATCCAGTTGGAAACGAACTGGGTGTTTGTTCAACAACATGGTGGCAAACAATGCGGTGGGGTAGGTTACCTTCTTCCCTGTATTCCCCACTATGTGGACATCATGATTCACTGGACCCAAAGTGAGGCTTAAAACATCCTCACAGTTTTCAGACTCATCGCTTTCATTCTGCATTGTTCTCACAGCCAGCCTATTAGGTTTCTTCTCACTCTTGCACTGACTTTGGAAATGGTTGGGTTTGCCACAACCTTTACACTTCTGTCCATATGCTGGGCACCTTTCCTTTCTCTTTTCGTGTTGTTTCCCACAGAACATACACTGTATTTTAGGCAGTCGTCTCTGAGGCTGCCGGCCCTGCTCACTATACTGACTTGACTGGTGTTGGACTGCATACACCTGCACCTCATGGGTGCCTTCTAATGTCCTAAGCCTCTCTTTAGCAGCTTCAGCTGCCCTAGCAATCTCCAAACAACGAGTCAGTGTTAAATCCGGCTCCCGCAACAGCCTCTCACGGAGATGTCGGTCTGTGGTCCCACAGACAATTCTGTCTCTGATGAGGGAGTGTGTGATAGCCCCAAAATTACAGGTTGTTGCCAAAGTCCTTAGTGCAGTAACATAAGCATTCAGTCTCTCTTCAGACCCCTGCTGCCTCATAAAGAATTGATATCGTTCCATTGTTTCATTTTGTTTAGGTATGCAGTAATCATCCAGCCCTTTTACTAACTGTTGCAGAGTAGAAGTTGTACTAAACCCAAGAGTTTTGCATATCTCTCGCCCCTTTTCTCCAATCAGATAATATAATAACTTTACCTTTTGCTTTTCTTCCTCTTTTGTGAAGGCAAGATCCAGGTACAATTCAAACTCCTCTTTCCAGTTCTGCCAAGCTTGAGCCAGATTAGGCCCAGTGAAATCCAGTGATTGGGGGGGGGGGGGCTTTCAAACCTCGCTCCATAATCCAAAATCTCAAGCTGTTTTGTTGTTGTTGTTGTAAATGGGTCCTGTTAGACTTCTGACACCATGTTTCAAAGATAGGTTTGTTGCAAATGAGGAATGCAGTATTCTATAAAAATAAAACTTTTATTGCCTCAAACAAACATAGCTTCTAACTAACTTCTCTCCAGCCCTGACTGACTCTTGAGAGTGCTGAGTCACTGACTGCTGTGTCACCTCCTGATTGGGCGAGTATTCCTTCAATCAAAGTCTGTGTCCCTGACTTCCTCTTCCATCTAACTTCCTGTGTGTCTCACTTAGTTCTACCTATTGATACAGTTACCTCCCCCCAGTTTGAGAAGCACTTTGAGTCCGATTCTGTAGCCAACTGTGAATCCACCTAATTGTTGTTCCATCTAGCCCACTTTTAGCTAGTTTGTTAATCAGAATATCATGGGGCACTTTGTCAAAAGCTTTGCTGAAGTCAAGATATATTACATTCACAGCATTCCCATAGTCCACAAGGACAACAACAGCAACACCCCAAAGTAGGGACCTTCTGCAACACAGCGTGTGAGGGTTGCAGGGCAAAACGGTAAACAGGACAGGAAAGAAGTGTGATAAAACGCTGGTGTGATGGAGCTCTGAGGTGGCATTTTTCTAATTGCGGCAGGTAGTGGTGGTGATTGTGGTGGTGTTGGAATTTGTTCACAAGTTTGTGGACCAGGTTCACAGTGGATATAGCAGTCCTTTTCCAACTTTTTGGTTTTACTTTTTTGCTATTACCAAAGGAGACATCCAGAATAACAAAGGCCCTCACTTTGTGACCAGCATCATTTGGGGGCACTGTGGGGGGGAAATGGCAGTTGCCTGTGATGTTCCTTCACAATGTTCTGGAATGACAATGCAGTGTGTGCGTGCGTGCGTGGCCATTGAGAGAGGAGTTTTCCTTTTGCTGTGTTCTTGGGAGGTGGGGGTGGGGAGGTAAATATAGTTACTTTTAAGGTTTTGCAAAGCTTCTGAAAGTCACTCAGGAATGGGCTGGAATTATAAACTGTGAAGGTGCACAGTGTGTAAGGTTATTATTAGCATTTGTATAGATTATTTTTCTTATCCACTAGATGGTGGTATTTAACCATTACACGATATAGATATAGTATTAGATAATGATTGAATATCAATCCAGTGAATGTTTACTATTGCCACTTCCCAACATTCTGTCAATAAAGGTATACACAGATGATAAGGGGGAGGGAACTGCTTGATCTTCAGAGGTCACTAGTGACAGGGAGCAGGTTTTGCAACCACCCACATGGTGTCCCTGAGTGGCTCCTATCATTTCTTCAAATGAAGTGAATGGCTTGTATTGGAAGCCACAAGACCGTCAACCCTAATCACAGCAGGTTCATGACACACAAGCAGGGATTCCAAACACTGCAGGTGCAGAGGGAGGGAGAGGGAGGATCACAGACTTACCGGCTTCCGCAATCCTCCCCAGCGTCTAGAGGACCATGCGATATCCTGGAAGGACATTGCGGCTGCCATTCTTAAAAAAATAACGGAGAGGAGTGCACTTGCACTCCAATGCAAAAGTGACCCTGCTCCCCACCCCCAATGGGCCCAGACTGCCACTGTGCAGCTCCGTGCCCATTTCAAGTGCTCCGCTACTCGCAGGGAGGACCCAGGAGCAGCGGCCACATGGCCCGTGTGCTGCGAGATGATCCCGGGACTGCAGAAAAGTCAGGTTTTCTGTGGTTCCCTATATCCCCGGGGAAATCCTTGCTCGTCCCGGGTTGGCCCCAGGATCCCCTGTCATCAGGGCTGCACAGGGACAATCCAAGGTCTACCCTGGGATATAGGGCTGGTGTAGACATGCCCACACATACACTGCATCCTACATGAGTACTTGCAATACATATATTTTGGATGCCTCGAAAGAATCTGCAGAAAAAAGCGGAGGAGGGTGGTGGAATGGGAAGGAGTTTCCCCATTTAAACTGGCAGACCGAAATGGAAAAAATGAGAAGTTTTGGGGGAAATTGACCCAAACAATCTTATCAAACATTATTCATTCAGTATGATGAGTGAATTGCTTTTGAAAGCAGCATTTAAAGTAATATTGCAGAACACGTGGGCTGCAAATCTTTGAGGCCCAAATTAAACGTGAAGCTGGGCAGGTAGAAAGAACTTAATACCATGGCATTGCCTGCACTGTGTCCCATTTGAACTGGGGTCACAGCTGCCATATGTGCAAGGTAAGGCACTTTTGCAGTGCCTGCACAGGCTACGGAGTCAAAGAGCGTCATCACATGGGGGGAAATTGCGTTTGCTTACCACCACCTCTCCATCCACGTGTTTGTCCCTCATTATTTCCTCTTTTGAAAGAGGAAGTACACAACACGCACATGGCCCATTCAGTGGGCTGTTTTGATCACGATGCTTCTCCTGAGATCATAGAATCATAGAATAGCAGAGTTGGAAGGGGCCTACAAGGCCATCGAGTCCAACCCCCTGCTCAGTGCAGGAATCCACCCTAAAGCATCCCTGACAGATGGTTGTCCAGCTGCCTCTTGAAGGCCTCTAGTGTGGGAGAGCTCACAACCTCCCTAGATAACAGATTCCATTGTCGTACTGCTCTAACAGTCAGGACGTTTTTCCTGATGTCCAGCTGGAATCTGGCTTCCTTTAACTTGAGCCCATTATTCCGTGTCCTGCACTCTGGGAGGATTGAGAAGAGATCCTGGCCCTCCTCTGTGTGACAACCTTTTAAGTATTTGAAGAGTGCTATCATGTCTCCCTTCAATCTTCTCTTCTCTAGGCTAAACATGCCCAGTTCTTTCAGTCTACATTATACAGCACACAGAGGAGGGCCAGGATCTCTTCTCGATCATCCCAGAGTTTAGGACACAGACTAATAGGCTGAAGTTACAGGAAGCTAGAATCCGGCTGGACATCAGGAAAAACTTCCTGACTGTTAGAGCAGTACGACAATGGAACCAGTTACCTAGGGAGGTTGTGGGCTCTCCCACACTAGAGGCATTCAAGAGGCAGCTGGACAATCATCTCTCAGGGATGCTTTAAGGCGTGCGCAGCTCATTTCATTAGGGTGTGCATCTTAAAGTCCCTGATTGGAGTGGAGGAGTGGAAAACACTCTTTCTAGCCCCACCCGTCACTACAACAGAGACATTGTGGGGTTGTGTTACTGAGACACAGGGACGGCCACTGGGATGTCTGCACAGAGCAGAGAGAGTGAGGGATACACTGAGCAAAACCTGCACCAGTGCTACTGCTGCCGCCACCTCATCCACTCCACTCCTTCTGCCTCCCATCTGCCCCAACCTTTTCATTCTCAGCCGCTGCCCCAGAGCGCAGACTCCAGAACAAATCTGTGGAGGGGGAGGGCAGGCAGGCGGGTGGGCAGGCAGGAGACTTGAATGCCTTGGTGGTCCTGTAGAGGGAGGAGGAGCCCAGAGGAGACCTGCTGCATCTCCCTCCCCCTCCCTCAGCTACGCGATCCCTTGGCCACACCCATGGCCTCCCCTACCCCCATGATCCCCTCCCCCACCATGGCTGGCGGGCATGACCAGCTGGCTGTTCAAACAAGTAGCCCTTTTGGCTGGGAGGTGCCTGAGCGAACGACCACCTCTTGGTCCCACCTCCCACCCTGCCCTCTTTTGTATCTGGTCACTCTAGTATAGCTCCTGCATCTTCAACTGTTGTGATGAAGAGGGAATTTCACCAGGTTCTCCATATATACAGATGAAACCTGCTGAACTTCCCTTTTCTATGCAACTGTTAAAGATACAGGAGCCCGGTTCTTCTTTCCATAGGGTCACCCTACTGGCAGTAAAGGTGCCTAGCCTCAAGGTACAACTTCACTCTGTGATGGCTGTTTGTATGAACACTCCTCTTCTCTGAATCCGATATTCCACCATGGGGGAATGGACTTGCACCAGTATATATATGATGTAGTTCTCTAGTGGTAATGGTGTATCTCAAGATACAGTGGAATAGCAAGACTTTTGCCAGATCCAACCGAATGCCTCCCTGTTGGCATATCTGGAGTATATAATTGCAGCCTGGGTAACCTTGCATATTTGCCATAGCTCTTAGATGACTCTATAAGTCTCATGAGCGAGACTAAATGTGTTCAGATGTCACCCTCCCTCAGAACCAAACTCAGGGACAGATGCTCTCCACCACCTTGCTCTACAGCCACGTGCCCACTTGGAGAACTTGGATCCCCTCAGAACTCGCTGTTCTGAACTATGTGCACCTTCCAGCTGCCCACAGGTGACTTTCCGACTCAATTATACTTCCCTGCTCTGTGTTATATAAGATGAAGAGTGGCATCAAATGTTACCTAGGTAACACAGAAGGTGCCAGCTCATGCAGCTCTCTCAGGGAAATGTGTGAGTTCTTACACATGTGTTTGTAGTTGCAGTAGTAAGTGAAAGTACTGATAAGAAAACTTCAAATTGTGATTTTTTAAAAAAACACCTTTGTAGATATCTGTAATGCATTTGATTTCAGATGTGACGCACATATTAGAAAATGCACAGATTCCAATATAGCAGCCACGATGACTGGCTGTGGGGGAGACTTTGGAGAAGTGTTGGTTGTTTTATAGGGGGTCCAAACAATGCCATTTTCAACTTGTAGCCCTTCCGTGTTTCCCCACCACTTCTTCCATCTCGTTTCTTATCAGAAAGAATCCATTAAGGAGGAAAAGATGGAACAGCTGCACACCTTAATGAAACTTTCAGCACATTTCATTAGGGTGTGCACCCAGGGAGGCTTTTTTTTAAAAGGAGAACATTTATTGAATACACAGTCACAAAGGACATTATTTTTATTCGTTTATTAAACAGTGTAGACACTGAGGCCCTACGCCGCAATTTGCTTGCCTGACCGCAGGAGGGCCCAGCATTGGTGGGACTTTGTGGTGACACTGGCTAGAGGAGGAGCTTAAGAGATTACATTAGTCTTCGGGGTCCCTCCTCCTGGCCTCTTTGAAGTGTGGCTCCTGGCGAAGAGGCTCCCAGCAGAGTGACTCCTTTTCGCTCCTGTTGCCAGGAACAGCAGCATGCTGTCGGGGGGGGTGGGGGCAGAGCAATCGGAGGACCATTCTTGCTGTGTCTTGATCCCAACTCAACGCTCCCCCCCTCAATTCGGTGCTTATTGCTTGAGACGTTAGGGTGTGCCTGGGCACACCTGGCACACCCCTTGCGCACGCCTATGTGCACAAAACTACCTTTTGATTGGTAGTGCTAGAAACCCTCCACCTAGAAGCATCCACGGACTGTATTTGTCTCTTTGTTCTTACTCATGACTATCTTGGAAGGCAACTTGCCATGGATGTTTTTTTAATGGGTGACAGATTTTGGAACGGATTTGTATTTTCCTCCCTTTCTCATCTGCATTGCTAGGATCACATGAGACGGTAGAGTTATAAAACATGCTTTTCAAGAGTGGATAAAGTGTTACTGTAAAATGATGTGTATGCTAAAAAGTGATATGAATGTTGCAATAGCCTTAACAGTGTCTATCTATGTCTTCCATATTGTCTGTCCATTGTTTTCTTTTTTTCCATTGCATATTGAAATACTATCACCTCCTGTGCAGGCCTGTTTTATTGAAGATGAATCTTCATAAAACAGTGGCACAAGGCAATTCAGGGCTAGCACTACATCTGAAGGGATTCCTGTCCTGACACATCAAGGCTAATGCTGGCACTTCTGTTGCTTTAGCTGTGATATGAATATGTTGAAATCATGCTACTTCCTTTTACTCTTTTCTCTTTAAATAAGATAAAGTATTTTAAAAACAACAAAGCTGCATCATTTATTTAACTACATTTATAACTCCCTCTTTTTGATCGTGGGAATGAATAAAGGCAGCACCCCCAGGGTCCCCGGGTAAACTTGTTATTGCTTTGCTTCAGCGATACTGCTGCATTATATGTCTTCAGGCCATAACCTGAAACTGCTGGTAAATCCATAAGTAATCAAACTAACAACTGCAAGGAGTGCTTGTTATATAGATTTAATTTGACAACCATCCACAAATTGCCCATATGTGAAAAGTATGAGATAATTTTTCAACACAGCCTGGAGGTATTATACAGTTCTGGGAGGGGTTGTATAGTTAAGACAGATGATTTCCCCACCATTTGATCATTGCAAGTGGGGACCTGCAACAATGTGCTTTTGTGTATCCTCCTAAGTCCCTAAGAGGCAGCCTTTTAGTGCTGTTCAGAGCTTACAGAGAACACCTTTCTGACTTCCATCTCAGGGTGATGTGATGGGGTGGGGGACAGTGTTTCTGACTTCTGTCTCAAAGGGATCAAAAAGACTTTCAGTGTTCCCTATCCAGATAATTAGAGGAGTTAGTCTACAATTTTGTTATCTCTAGGTCCTCAACATTCCATAGGTCCTGAAAGTTCACAAGTCCCGAAAGCTTACAGGACAAAGGGTGTGTGTTAAAAAGACATTTTTCTTTTCATTTACAAATCTATATACTTATGCATACCTAGGAAGTCCCCCATATATTTAGAAACTAGGAGTTTTCTGAACTTTGGCTCAGAAATACACTACAAGGGCTTGTAAAACTCGCTTCAAAATGAGAAGCAAGCTTTAGAAGTCTCAAAATTCTTCTCCAATTCAGATTAAAAATTGAATTAAAGATTTGCCATTTCCCCCATATCTCTCTTCCACCTTCTTCCATCCCTCAAATCCATCTCCACCTCCCATTATCTCCCAAACTCACTTTCCCACTGCACAACATGATCCCCTTTCTCTTTCCTCGTGTATGAATGCAGTATGTATTACATTTATGCCCCATTTTTCCTCCAAGAAACTCAAGGTGTAAAGTGATGCATGTTGGGACAAAAAAATCCCAACTTCAAGTATAACCTGATGGGATCTGAGCTGGGGGTGACCGAACAAGAAAGAGATCTTGGGATTGTGGTGGACAGCTCGATGAAAATGTCCACCCAGTGTGCGGCCGCTGTCAAGAAGGCAAACTCCATGTTAGTCATTATTAGAAAAGGGATTGAGAATGAAACTGCAGTATCATACAAATCTATGGTGCAACCACACTTTGAATGGCATTGGAGCAAAAATCAACCTGGGTCTGCAAGGGCAGCGGATGCCCTTGTATCCAGCCCTAACAGGCCAAAGTGGACCCACCTAGCACCAGGACAAGCCTGCACCTGACTGCTCTTGAGGCTTCAAGAGCAGTCGGGCGTGGGTCTGCCCTGATGCATGCCCGTTGTCCTTTTCCCCTGCTGCATCAATGGTGGCTGCGGGGGGAAATACACAATTTCCCCAACTCTGGAGAGAGTGAATCCCAGGCAGAGTGACGTTGTCTACCTAATTGAGGCACCAGCTGGAGGAACAGTCTCCCAGCTGGTATCTTGGTTATGAAGCTGGCTTCACTTTGCCTAGGCTTTTCCTGGCTAGGGAAGTCTGGGCAGTGAGAAACCACTGAGGTACCAGCTTCACTGCTCCATGCTGGGAAGGAAATGGAGCAGCACACAGTCTCCCACAACTGCTCTGTTCTGACAGGGCCCTTTCCTGAGGCACTGCAGGCCCAATGAGCCAGCCTGGCAGACCAAATTTGGCCCATGGGTCAAAGGTTCCTCATGCCTGGTCTAGATATCCACCAGTTCTCACCACTCTTAGCTTCAGTTCTTTAGAATTCCTCCCTTCCTGAAAATGTCAGTTCATACATGAGTACCAGTCCTGCATCATCTGCAGGGAAGATTTTATTCAGCTTCTCTGCAGTCTCCTTATCCCCCCTCCCCCACCCAGTACTCCTTTAACTCCCTTGTCATCCAATGGTCCAACCACTTTCCTGGTCCATTGGCCTTAATGTTATTAGCAATATGACCACAAAATCCTTTTCTTTTCTTTTTGGGAACCTTTATTGACTGCATTTCCTTGGTGTAAATTTTTGTGCTCCTGTTTTTTCCTCCTTGTTTGGACAAAACTTGTTTTCTGAAGGAAACCTTTTTTCTGATAGCTTCTGCCACACCTCTAATTAACCATGATGATGACCTCTTTGACTTGGTGGTACCTTTCATGTCCTGTGGTAGCTGAGTTTCTATTATTGTGGTTATGAGTTTTTCAGAATTTTAGCCCTCTTGACGTTTTTTCCCTCCCAAAGTTTTTTTTTACCAGTCCCCTAATTTATGAGAAATTTCCCCTTTTGAAGTCAAATGTAACTTCATGTCATTGTTTATCACATTAGTGATGTTGATTTTGTGTCTGATGTAAGAAGTACCCAAGTAGAACAAACAATTATAGAACGAGGGAGGTTTACAGCAAAGGTGTTTTCTTTAAAACAAAACAAAACAAAACAAAATATAGAGCAACATTTTGGGAGAAAGGGCAATATTATTCTTGAGAGTTTTAGTATGGAAAATCAGCAGTTTGAAGTTGTGCTGTGTTAACATTACTGATACTAGCAAGCATATCACTACTCTTTAGGAGGAACAATTGTTCTTTCTTCTCCACATGGTGGTTTTTTAAGGGCAATTAATGTGTGATCCATATGTTAGTAACGTCAAGATTGGATTATGATAAAATATTCTACGTGAGTCTGCCCTTAGGGCAGATTCAGAAGCTGCAGCTAGTGCAGAATGCATCCAGGAAGTTACGGGCTGAGGTGCCTTACTATGTGCCTATTGCTGTGGGGCTGAAGGATCTGCGCTGGATGCCAACCTGGTACTGAGCTTAAGGCGTTGGTATTAGTAGACAAAGCCCTGTACAACTCAGGACCAGGTTATTTGAAGGAATGTCTCCCTCTGTACCAACCTCCTAGGCCACTACAATCCGTTTGTCAATGTTACGGCCTACAAATGTCCATTTGGCAGTGATATGGAGACAGGGCTTCTCTGTGGTGGTGTCTGCCCTGTGAAATGATCTTTCCTCTCTGGTAGGGTGACCATATGAAAAGGAGGACCGGGCTCCTGTACCTTTAACAGTTGCATAGAAAAGGGAATTTCAGCAGGTGTCATTTGTATATATGGAGAACCTGGTGAAATTCCCTCTTCATCACCACAGTTAAACCTGCAGGAGCTCTACTAGAGTGACCACATTTAAAAGAGGGCAGGGCACCTGCAGCTTTAACTGTGGTGATGAAGAGGGAATTTCACCAGGTTCCCCATACGTAAATATCACCTGCTGAAATTCCCTTTTCAATACAACTTCCCCTGACACCTTATGTAGATTCAGTGAATACATCGCTAGTGTGGGGGCATAATTAGATGGTTACTCCCTGATTAGTATGCACTGGCAGTGTTGCCATGGATGCTGGGGCGGGGGGAGTGGCTGGGGGGCTGCTATGTTCTCTGTATTCTATGTTCTGTGTTGTACTGTCATTATTTTCTTCTTAACTTTGCTGCTTAGATTTACATAGAATGTTGACTAAGTTACAGAGGAATAACTGGTCACTGATGTAGTTTGGATCATAGGATTGTTTTGACAAATACAACAAGGGTTGTATTTTAAGAGGTCCCCCCCCCCCCCCTAGGAATACGGTAGTTCATAGATTTGTAGAAGTAAAATTCAGGTGTTTCAAGATTTACAGAAATATTTTTTATGTCATGCCATTGGCAAGTGTGATTCTTAGAAAATTCCAGGGGCTTATCTATAATATACCCCCTGCTTAGCCCATTATGCAGCTACCCACTCACAGCCACGATGGGCATTTCCCCTGAAACTGTGCTTTTTAAAAGTGTTGATTGACCATGACTTTTTCCTTTGCTCCGCCAAGGTCACCATGTTCTTTCCTCCATCTGTCAGTGGTGGCCTTGCCTGTGGGCATTTCCTGCAGGCAGATCAAAGCTCAGGGTAGGTCTTGGTAAGCCCAGAAAGGCCGGGCAGAGGGCAGGGGGTGGGCTTGACGAGCCAAGTGGCTGCTGGCCCTGTGGCCTTTCCAGCCGGGCATGCTGCTCTCACTCTAGCCCTTGGGATTTAGCATTCCCACCCCACAGCTGTGATGCTGCAGGGTTTTGTGGGAACCAAGCAGCAAAGACCCTCGTAATAGCTTTCACGTCATTCTTTGCCTTTCTCCAGTCAAATCTCCCCTCTCTGCTTGTCCCTTGACACCATTCACCACAGTGAATTAGTAAGCTCACACCATGCACGTGCCATGCTAGCCACAGAGGTACTTGCACAGAGGTCAGAGGCTATTTCTACATTTACAATCGCTGCCTTCATGCCATGAGAGCCTTGCCTTAACTTGAGCCCTCCAACCCTTTTTTATGCCAAAATGTGTGGCGCACAAAAAGAGCACCTCTGACCTTGTAGCGACAGGATCAGGTTGGCCTAAGGGAGGTTTGACTCTCTTCTTCCCCTCAGAGTCAGTCCCTGAGTTACTTGAAGAGAATAGGAGGAGTGAGAGTTACATGGAAAAGAGAAGGCGGAGTTGCCTTAGATTTTAAAGCAAGCTGATTTTTTCAAGTACTTTGGCAGAGGGAGATAAATCAGAACATGTCTGCCATGTTGCTCCCAACCTGCCAGACCACCCTATTTTGATACATTTAAGCAGCCAGACAGCTAAGCTTTCTAGTGTGCATGCACAGAGTGCCATTTCCGCATTACCAGCATCTGGGCATTTGACTTCACCTTCTAGACATTGAAGTTTGTGGTTTAGCGTGGGGTTTTTTTTCGAATTTCTTTTCTTTCTTCTTTTGAGAGTGACTGAAAATCGGCTGACTTGAATGGGGCATAAAGCAGCTTCCAGCCTTCCTCAGGTTGATGCTTCTGACGGTGTTTCTCCTCTTCCTGAGAGAAGGATCCAACGGACGGAGCCGCCAGGCGCAAACAGCTCGGCGCCTCCTGCCGCTGCCCGGAGTCCTGCGGGGCGCCAACGCCTCTCCAGCCGCCGCGCCTTGCCTGCGGCTGGAAGGCGCGCTGGACCGGCCCCGTCCTCCGCGCGGGCACCCCGGACAGCGGGGCAGGAGCGGCGGCGGCGGCAGGAGGGGCGAAGGCGGGGCCGCCTAGCGGGAGCGGGAGGAGCGGCGTCCGGCGGGAGCGCCGCGCGGAGCAGGTCGCGTGCTCCAGCAGCTCGAGGGCGGGCCCCCGGGCCGCAAGACGGGCGCCCCTCGGCCGGAGCGTGCGGGCGGCCAGGAGTCCGTGCCCGAGCGGCAGCGGCTCGCTGGGGAGGGGCGGGGACGCTCCAGGAGGGCGGCGGCGGCACGAGCTCGGCCGCGGGGACGGCGGAGGAGCGCCGGGTGTCCGGGCAGCCGCAAGGCAGCCGCGAGGCGCCTCGGCGGGGAAGGGCGCAGCCGCACGCGGCGCTCGAAGGCGCTGACGAGCCATCCCGCCCGCCCGCGGGGAACCGATGGGGCCGAGCGGGGCGCGCGACGAGCAGCAAGACGCCTTGGCGGCCCGGGGCGACCCCTCGGCTGCGCTCGCTCCGGGAGGCGGAGGCGGAGGCGGAGGCGGAGGGAGCCGCCGGCGCCGGCGCCGGCCATGCTGCCGGCGCCGTGGCGCCAGACCGCCGCTCCCCCTTGGCCAGCCGGCAGCGCCCCGGCTCCGCAGCCCACGCGCGGACTGCAGCCACCGGCCACGACGACCACGACAGACCCCCTCGCGGGCGCCGCGCCCGGCCCTCCCGTGGCGCGCATGGTGGCGGCGGGCAGCCTGCTGTCGCTGCTGGTGCTGTGGACCCTGCTGGGGAACGTGCTGGTGTGCGCGGCCGTCCTGGGCTCTCGGCACCTGCGCGCCAAAGTCACCAACAGCTTCATCGTCTCCTTGGCCGTCTCGGACCTGCTGGTGGCGCTGCTGGTCATGCCCTGGAAGGCGGTGAGCGAGGTGGCGGGCTACTGGCCCTTTGGCGCCTTCTGCGACGTCTGGGTGGCCTTCGACATCATGTGCTCCACCGCCTCCATCCTCAACCTCTGCGTCATCAGCATGGACAGGTACTGGGCCATCTCCAGCCCCTTCAGGTACGAGAGGAACATGACCCAGAGGGTGGCGCTGGTGATGATCAGCCTGGCCTGGGTGCTCTCGCTCCTCATCTCCTTCATCCCAGTCCAGCTCAACTGGCACAAAGGCCCGGAGCCCCAGGCCACCACCACCCCACTGGCAGCAGGCCCCAGCACGGGCAGCCTCTCGCCCTGGACCGAGGATTTGAGCCCTGGGCGGACAGGGAGCCCCGGAGGCAGACGCAATGACACTGGGCAGGCCCACGGGGCGGAGCACTGCGACTCCAGCCTGAACAGGACCTACGCCATTTCCTCCTCCCTGATCAGCTTTTACATCCCCGTGGCCATCATGATTGTCACCTACACCCGCATCTACCGGATTGCCCAGGTGCAGATCCGCCGGATCTCCTCTCTGGAGAGGGCTGCCGAGCATGCTCAGAGCTGCCGTGACAGCATGCGCTTGGACTGCCCTCACCACCTCCACCACCCCCCCTGCCTCAACTCCTCCATCCGCAAGGAAACCAAAGTCCTCAAGACCCTCTCTGTGATCATGGGGGTTTTCGTCTGCTGCTGGCTGCCCTTCTTCATCCTGAATTGCATGGTGCCCTTCTGTGAGAGTCCCCCTGATGACCCAGAAGCCGGCCTGCCATGTGTCAGCAACACCACTTTCAACATTTTTGTCTGGTTTGGCTGGGCCAACTCTTCCCTAAACCCCATTATCTATGCATTCAACGCCGACTTCAGGAAGGTCTTTTCCAACCTCTTAGGCTGCAGCCAGCACTGCTCCAGCATGCCCGTGGAGACGGTCAACGTCAGCAACGAGCTCATCTCTTGCAATCCAGACACCCTCTTCCACAGGGAAATCGCCACCACCTATATTGACATGATTCCCAACGTGGTGGGCTGTGGTCAGGACGCTCCTTTTGATAGGATGTCCCAGCTCTCGCCTGTTCAGGAAGTCGCTACAGACTCTGTCTGTGAGCTGGACTGTGAGGGAGACATCTCACTTGACAAAATTATCCCCCTCGCCCCTAGGAACCTACTTTAGACTTCATCAAACCCAAAGGGATGGCTTGATCTTGGAACCTACAGTTTTGATGGTCATTTTTCTTTTGTTTTCAGAATCTGCAGAAAGTGAACTCTGAATGACCGACCGACAGTGTAGTGAAAGACCTGGGTTATAGTGCCAATTGTTTCTTAAAAGTGCCAATTGAAACTGACATGAACACACTTAAAAAGTAATAATATTTAAAACCCAGAACTGTCAGGCAGTTTCTTCAACTGCAGACTTTGGATTTTACTCTGAACCCCCCCCCCCCCCCCCGCGGAAGGCATCTGAAGCTATTATTTCTTTTTGTGTTTCTGTTCTTGCCAAACACGTCATTTCATGTTTTCTGAAATGAATATCTCGCTCATACTATTTGTTGTTGTGTTCTTGAGCTCTAAATACATCTAAATTATATTGATAAAATTAATTATTGTTAATTAAAATCTCACAGTTTTAATTAAATAATTTTCTAGCTGCTATGCCCTGTAATCAGGGGGATTTATTTATTTTTGACAGCCCTGCATGAAGCAGCCTTGATGCTGCCAAGACACAATGAGGTGGAGAACAATAAGAGCAGTTGTGTTCTAGTACAGCTAGTCAATGAATTTAAATGGTGATTTGTGCACATAGAGTTAAACAAATACGTAGTCACTTAAGGCTGCTGTCCTATACCTCTTGCCTCAAAGTAAAACTTCTTGAACTCAGTGGGACTTCTGTGTACACATGTGTTGCACTATAAGAGGGCAAACCTATGCTCACTTGCTTGGAAGTAATTCTTGCCTACCACAGTAAGATTTGCTTCCAAGGAAACATGCAAGGATCAGGCTGCACAGGCCTCCCTTTGATGCTTAATGGGACAAGTCTCACAGATGCCACTATAGTTGTATGGCAAGAATGCTTCTCATATCTGAAATAGTAAACATACCCCAGTATAAAACGCAAAAGCATTTTCTCCTGAATTTCATTCATGAACTCTTAAGAAATCTAATCCAATCTACATCTAGCCATTAGACGAACCCTTAGAGGACAGTGAGATGAGCTCAAGTAAGGATTTAATATCCATAGCTTGATTAATGTTGCACTGAAGTGTTTTTTTTTTTCAAACTAGGATATATCTTATTGATTCAAATGTTGGGCACAAACCAGCCAGAGTTGAGCACTTCTGAGTCCCATTGATTTCAACTGGAGAGATTTAATTCATTTATTAAAATTGGTGGGGATTAATTGTTATTAACTTTGACTATATCAGATCTACTGCAAACTATTTCATCTGTCATGTGGGAAATAATTAGTCTAAAGACCTTGAATTAAGGCTGCAATTCTGTGTTGAATGGGGAGTGAGCCTCATTGCCCACAGCGGGGCTTACTTTCAAGTAAACATCCATAAAATTGAGCTGTAATCCTGGGAAGTAGTGTAAATTGACTCATTGCTTTCACTAGGAATTATTCCCAAGTAAGTGTGCATAGGATTGCAGTCACGGTTACTCAGAAGTAACTGTCACTAAAATGAATGGGCTTGTTTCTGAGTAAGACATTTATTGGGCAGTAAATGATGTATCAATATAGCATAAATACAGCATATTTTGAAAGAATAAAAATATAATGCCCACTGTTCTTTTGGCACTGGAAAATGTAAAGGCTAAATTTAAATGCAGCTGGAGAACCATCTGTGAGGGATGCTGTAGGATGGATTCCTGCATTGAGGGGGGGCGGCGGGGGGCGCGCGTTGGACTTGATGGCCTTATAGGCCCCTTCCAACTCTGCTATTCTATGATTCAATGGAATTATTAAAATAGGCAACATTAGCATAAGTATGAAATGTCTTCCAGAGAAGACTTAACTTTGTTTGTGTTTGCAGTATATTCATAGTTTAGAATAGTGGTTCCCAAACTTTTTCAGGTCACCGCCCCCTTGGTTCCACAAACTCATGCCCAGCGCCCCCTACCCTACACTACAAAACTCATTATTCGGAATAGTGGTTTTCAACGACCCACCAAGGAAGATAATAACAATAAAATTCAAAACAGTAACAATTAATTGAATACTTTATTCAAAATCCAATTGGTGTGCCCCGCCACGCTGGCTGCAAACAGAGGCGTTTTCTCTCATTTCCCTCCCTCCCTCGGCAAGCCTGGGGCAGGTGCTTCCCATTTAGAGGGGATTCTAGGAGTTGAAGGACTTTTTTCGGTCTAAACATGCATAAAATTGTGCCTTTAACTTATCATGTCACACTAGCATGAATACAGGAATCAAATAGGATTTCCTTCTTCAGTGGAACACACTTACTTAGGAGTAAGCACCATTTTGTTATAGGAAAGGATAATGTATTTTAATTAAAATTTTAAAATAATTATCTGCCACCTGGTACAGAGTTTTCCTATGGAAAACCTGGCTGGGACTGAAGTAGAGGGTCACTAATTTTACTGTACTTATTGTCTTTAAATATGGTTAAATATCCCACAGTTACCTTGCTATTCTATTTCTACAATTCATTTTCTCCAGTCTTTTCTTCACCCTCTCTTCGTTTTCAGGCTGAATCCTATGCACATTTACCTCAGAGTAAGTTCTATTGATCTCAGTGGGGCTTACTTCTGAGTAGACATACTTAGGATTGTGTTGCAGCTCTGTTTTTATGGTGACACAAGATACACACATACCATGTTTACCAAGGGAACGCTTGAAAAAAGGGGGTTGGACACCCTGAAATAAGTAAGAGCAGATAGGAATTGTTTCAGCAAGCATTCTGGAAAAAGGTGCTGCTGAATCTTCTTTAGCCAGGAAGGACCTGGGGAATTGCAATTCTCTCTCCCTCCCCTTTTCTTTTCTCTCCCAATCCTGTTGTAGTCCAGATTTTTTTTGGGGGGTGGGAGCACGCACACAGACACACAGCATCTCTCTCTCTCTCTCTCCCTCTCTCTCCAACCCCCCTCCCCCCAAGCCTCACAATAGCTGCCGGGCTGATTAGGACAGGGGGGCAGCAGCTCAGAGGGGAGATAGCCCCAACCTGCAACTCCTGACCGGGGGGGGGGGGGGAAGGAGCCTGGTGATACCTTGCAGCAGCACAAGCAGTCCTGCTCCCACCCACCCTGTTCTTGGCAGCTGCTCTACCGCCTGCTGTGCTCCGTGTGCTCCTTCCTCTCCGCCGCAGGGCTGCTGCTCCCGCCTTGTGCGGCAACTATCGCGAGAGGTCTGCCGGGGCAACTTGTAGGAGGGAGCAGCTCTGGCCGAGGGAGCGAGCGAGCGGCGGTGGCTCCAGCAGGAAAGAAGCCCTGGGCCCTCCTAGGCAGGAGAAGAGTGGGCAGAACAGCTGAATTTGCCGCTGTTTCCTGCTCTGCTGCCTCCTGTGGGGCCGCTGTGGGCTTGAGATAGGAGGAGAGAGTGGCTGCGTGAGTGAGAAAGTCCTTCCTGAGCAGGAGCCGTGTGGGGAGAGCAGCTGCATTTGCTGCTCTATCCTGCTCGGTCCCTGGGTTTTAGGCCCTTCTGGAGAGACCATCTCGAGCGCCCCCCTGCCGCCCCTTTGCCTGTTAGCGCCCCCTGCCAGCGCCCCCTGCCGTCCCTTTGCCTCTTAACGCCCCCTATGCAATCCCACCGCCCCCAAGGGGGCAGTACCGCCCACTTTGGGAACCACTGGTTTAGAAGCTGACACTAGTAAGTTGTTTTTGACAAATTCCATAGGGAGAGCCATTTCATTCTGTTACCACAACAATAACAGGAAGTTTTGTGAATCTGTTAGTCTTTAAGGTACCATAAGCATCTAAGGCTACAATCCTACACTCTCACATACCTGGCTGGGAGTAAGCCCCACTGAACTCAGTGAGACATACTGAGTAGACACATATAGGATTATGTTGTAAGAGTATAGGCAAAATGGGCATTTCAGATATGTGGTAAATAATATTTTGAAATTATTTTTCTTTGTACTGCCTCTGGCTAATTAAATAAATACTTAATGATCAGTCAATATTAAGAAGGGGGCTTGAAGGAAATAAGGGCTGCCATGGACATACTGACCTTAGGTGGTTAAAGCAACCTCCACTTTTTTTTTAAAGGTCTATTCAGTTCTATTTATGTCCTCAGGGATACAACACAGATTTAATTATTAGCACCTACCAGGAGTGCCATGAATGGCTAATTGTCCCCCAGTGTACCCCACTTTGGAAAGTTTGCTAAGGAGGACTTGCTGTAGGTGTGAGCTCTTCTCTGCTCATGGTCTTCCCAACCTCAGCAACATCCCTTCTGATACAGGGCAGTAGCGTTACTTGAGCATCCGTACATGTGTGGTCCTATTTGAACGTCAGCTGCCTCAGTCTAAAGGTTGCAGTCAGAAATTGTATTTTTATTGGTAAAACATACAAAGGAAAAATGGGCTTCAATAGCCCATTTAGGGATGAAAGCATGAAACACACACTCACCATTCTTCTTGTGGGGGAGAGAGAGTTTGCTCGCCCTTAGTAGAAAGGAACAAGAAACTATGTGGGCTTGGACTTAGGTGCAAGTATAGTTGCTTTAAGGGGATGGGCGCCTATTCACATTCTCAGGCAGCATGGACAGAAGTGTATTAGGGTGATTCTGGAGCAGCGGCAGCACTGGGTGGATCCCTTTTGGCACCTCCATGGCTTCCTCCATGGTCAGCTTCCATGAGTGCTGCTAGGGACAACCGCTTTGTAAGCTAAGAAGGGGTCATGGTGGTTGTGTGGGTTCAGGGCCCTAGCTCGAGTTTCTCTCTCTTACATTCATAGGCACCATTCCAGTGAGGCACTTGTGTGGCATGGCCTGTTCTCCTCTTGTAATGGCCAAAGGGCTGGCTGGCTGTGGCTTGCCTGTGTGTTATTTCTCCCTGCCCCCCTTGCCAGGAGGTGCCATGGGTGGTGGAGGAGTGCCTGATTTGCAGGCAGAAGTCCTGGGCTTGACCCTGGGTATCTCCAGTTGGGTGGATCTTGGTTAGAATAGCGCTGTGAAAGAATAAGAACGTAAGGATCTCCCCCCTCCCCCCACAGTGGACAACCTGATGCCTCTAGGTCTCTGGCGTTCACCTACTTGCCTGATAGATGGACAAATGGTATATTCCAGACAGATGGCTTATAGTGCTACCAATCAGAAGACATTGTGCAGCAATTTCATCTGTTTCTCCTTGATGGACATTTTGTGGAATGAAGAAAGATGGAAGCAGCAGCAGCAGCAGTAGGAAAACACGGGAGGGTTACAAGTGGAAGAAGCAGCGGACACCTGTAAAATTTCATGAATGAGGCAAGGTGAGTGCATGATGAAAGCATTGTCTAGAAGCATCCTGAGCCTATGTTCCCCAGCTGTGACATGGGATGCTATGCTTAACAGTGCAGGAACACCTTGCTGTTCCTTAAAACCCTCAAAGCCACCTTTGTGCTAAAGTTCCTGATCAAAGTAACTGGAATGCAGATTTGTTCTCGTAGTTTATCCCAGCGTATGCCTCATGGGATTTAGTATGTCATTAGCACTGCATACAAGTTTCAGCCCACATCACTGCCAGTAATTTTTACCTGGCTCAGAATTGTCATAAAGCATTAAGTAGATTCTGTCAGCCGGACGTCTGCCCACCACAATCCCAATGAACTACCTGTGCAGGTGCAGTGTACTTCTGAGGGTGGGTTTCATCAGTCAGTTTTTTTGGAACCAAACAAACAGGTTATTGATAACAGACTGCACAGTGCATTGCCAGTCAAGGTGTTTGACAGGGTAGCTTCATGGAATCGCCATAATGAAGGTGTATTGGCAGTAAGGACGTACAACAATTTAGTTCCTGCTTGCAAATCATGCGAACATGTCATGTTCACAAACTCAAACATGAATGCAAGCAAGAACACAATTCTCAGGGATTTTTGCAATTTCCTGAAGTTGCATTCATGTTCAGAAGTGTGCCGGTCTCCATCGCCCCCCTGTCCTGCTTGTTCATGCTTTCGCCCATGGGGGGAAATGCATATTTTTCCTGATTGGGAAAAAAAGGCACATGTGTTTGAGCATGCAAATGAGGCAAAACAAACATAAAGGAAGAATTTGGAGAACCTCAACAAGCCGCAGGTTGCATATTTCCCCGTGCCTAGTTGGCAGATGTTGAAAGCTAGGGTGATCTGCACATGGGTTCACTTCTGAATGAGACAAGGGTTTTAGCTATGCAGGAGTATTCAGACCCTACTCCTGGTGGTGGTGCAGTTAGGTCACTTTAGGACCTGGATTTCACGATCTGACAGGCCTCTCCCTCGCCTTAGATGGTCACATGTATCCCTTCAGTTGTGAAGGCCAACTAACGTCTCTCTTCCGCCACCAAACCACCATTCCTCGCATCAGCACTGCTTCTGCATCTCTCACATGTTAGAGCAACAAAACAGTTCACCAACCCCGACATTAAAAAAAGAAAAGAAAAGGTACTTTGAGCATGTGCACTTTTGTATTGCTTTTTCAGTCTTTCAAATACCATGCCTTTTCCTAATTAATATTCCACTACAAATTATTCCTAGTACTTATTAGTTAGGAATTGTAGTTGTCCCCTCAGACACCTCATTTCCACAAGGCTTCTGCCCCCACTTCTGCTCTCTGGCATATTAATACAATGGTAAACAGTAAACACTTGGTGCAAATATTGTGTTTACATGTGCATACAAAACTTTATGCATGTACACATTAAAATGTGTGAATTAGCCAGCAGTGATGCCTATATGGATACACTAGTAATGTATAACATTACTTTAAATAATTTATTTGGTGAATGAATAATTTCTCTGGTATCCATTAGTCCAATGAAAGTAAATTCCTCAGTAGGTTTTTACGGATCCCAATGGCATAATCTAGAGATCATAAAATTAGATTCTTTCATAGGGAAGAATCAATCTTGTTTTTAATACAGATGCATTGCATTAAAATACAGCTTTTGCTATGTCCTGTGACTTCACAAATCACTGTACAACTAGCTTAGATACTTTAAGGGCCTTGCAGGCATTACTCAGTGCAGAATAACTAAAGGGAGGTTATTCCACACGGGTGGAGAATAATATGCAGAAGAATTCTGCTTAATTATTTTTTTTAATTGAAAGGATTTTGAAGTAAGATGTGCCTATGGAGCTCAAACTAGAACAGCTGTTTTCAGACTTCAAAAATTGGATAAAGTCATTTTTTTAAGCACATCCCATTTTTAGCTTTGAAATATAGGCATTACCACTGCATGTTTTTAAAATATTCGTATAACAGTTTCCTATCATCATCATCATCATCATCATCATCATCATCATCATCATCATCATCAATATTTATATTTATATACACAGATCCCAGAGTGGTGAACATAGGTATAAAGAGTAAAAGAAAGAAGATTTAAAAAGCAAATTAAAATTGTTCAATTTAAAACAAAGGAACCAGAAAAACAGTGGCTAGTCAGTTGGGGAAGGCTTCTCGAAACAGAGTTGTTTTCAGGAGGTGCCAGAAGCAGCCTAGTTTTGGCACCTGCTGGACCTCCAGGGGCAGGGAGTTCCACAGAGAAGGGGCCACCACACTAAAGGCTCTTCTGGTGGATTCCAATCAGGCCACAGGTCCACGTGGAACCACCAGGAGCAGGCCCTCTGACAACCTCAGTGATGGGGCAGGTTGGTAAAGAAGAAGGTGCTCTCTCAGGTATGTCTAAAATGGGGATCTGTGATTTGATATTGGTGTAAAAAATAGGATCTAAAAGTATAATTTGATCCTGGTGTCAGATCCTAGTTACTAAACTGACATTAAGCCACAGCACTGACCTATTGTTTTTCACAATTTGGGCAGACATAAATCTAACATTCTGCTTCTTCAGGACTTCTTTCTTTCTTTCTTTCTTTCTTTCTTTCTTTCTTTCTTTCTTCTTCTTTCTTTCTTTCTTTCTTTTTTAAAGTGAATTGGCACTATTGTACCTGTATACACAGTTATATTACTATATATTACTAAAAAGAAACTATACAGGTAGTGTCAGGAATAGAGGGAATCTGTGTAAACAGAAATGTTTGTAAATGTCACAGAGAAGTAACTGGGAGGAACGGGGTAAGACATTCTGTAAATAAGCTTCAAATTTATCTCTGTTTAGTTGTGAGACATTCTCTGCTTGTGTTCAGGACTATAGCATTAGGAGAATGTATGCATTTCTGTTTACATTTTGAGAGCAACCTTTTTGTTCCAAGCTATCTGAACATTACTACTAATAAACTTACTCTGGATATCATAATAGACATTCCAGGAAAATATATTGATTGAATGTTTGAATATTTGTGACACAGAAGTGTACCACTGATGAAACCAATGGTCCCTACTAAAAGAAAAAGAAAGTGTTTTACATCAGATGTGGATTTTTAAAAATTACAAATACAAAGTTTCTCTTAAAAATAAATTGGTTAATATTAATTAATCTAAATGTAAACATGTTAGTCATATATTTAATCTCTAAATTGAATTAACTGAGGACTGAAAAAAATTAAAAATGAGGACTGGAAAAAAGCAAGGTAGCACCAGTTTTGAAAAAGGATTGTGGGGGAATCTAGGAAGTTAAAGGCTAGTCTTCAGTTTGTTTTGGATCAATTGACACAACACATTATTAAAGATAAAATTATCAAGAATATAGAAGGACAAGTCTTCTGGAAGGACAACTAACATGTCTTATGCAAAGGTAAGTCCAATCTCACTAACCTTCTATAGCTCTTTGGTAATATTATTAGTAAGCATGTAGCTAGAGGTGATCCAATACACATAGCTCCTTGGACTTTCAAAAAGCTTTTTGACAAAGACCCTCACCAAAGAAAATTTAGCAGACATGGATAAGAGGAGAGGTCGTCTTATAGATGATAAGGTTAAAAGATCTCAGAATAAATGGGCAGTTTTTACAAGAGAGAGTTGTTAGAAGTCTCTCCTTCCACTCAAGGATGTGTATTGGGATAGGGTGGTCAACTTTGAAGATGGCACCCAATTTTTCAGGTTGGTAAAAGCAAAGAGGGATTACTCTGAGCAGGGCAAAAGTGCATTTAAAGGGCAATTGAAGTTCAGTGTAAGTAAATCCAAAGTCCATTGAGCCCCCCCCCCCCCCCCGCAACTTCATAAACACACTGATGGAGCCTTGAGTAGGTAGTGACTGACCAAGAAAGATATTTTGGGGTTGTGGCCAATGGCTCAATGAAAATGTGGATCCCATATACAGCAGTGCTGAAAACGGCAAATTCTATGTGTTCTGACAAGTATGCCTGATATTTATTTGCACCCAAGCTTATGGGGCTTGCAATAATTGCAGCTTTTTCTTTCCTTGCATCTATTTTCTTTGTGAAGCCTCAAAGGCAGCCAGTCCAGCACAATCTGAGAATTCCCACGGTGCAGGGCAGCTGCCTTCCTTGGATATTCAATCAAAGGCAGCTGAAGCAGGCCTGGAGCAAAGGCAGAGCAAGTTGGGGGATTTAGGGGCTGCTTAATGCTTTCCCCCTCGACCCCCTTTTCAGCTCAGAATTACCCTCCCCTAAGCTGCTTCCCCCCATCAAGTAATACAAATAGCTTGGTGGATGACTGAGCTGGAAAATTATAGAAGGAGAACGTGTCAAGCAGCCTCCCCCCACATGACAGTCTTCATTGATATTCTAGGTTTCTTTGGGTTAATAAAACATGGAGGAAAGAATCACAGGATTTTGTGTAGCATACAGCTTGAGCCTAAAGAACTGCAAAGTACAGTATTTTACTTTATTTATGTGTTGGTTTGGTATTGTGGCCAGTTTGCTTGGGCAAATATGTTTTCTCTGTTGGCTGGAGCTTCTGGCTCATGATGAGGCATTCAGGCTTCCGCCTGCAAAAGGAATGGTCAGTATCTGTTGCAATTGCAGAGAATAGGAGCCCTTGTGGCCCCTTCACAGGCCACTCAGGCTTTATCATGTCAAAGTAAGTGGGCCAGTGTGAGAGGGAAATTGAAGAAAGACCCAATTGCAAGAATCAGCCAGGGCAAGAAACCACGTCAGTTGCTTCAAAGAAATGACCTGTGTGCCAGCTACTTTAACTACTGCAGGCCTTCCCACACCGAATATCCCAGATATTTAATATGATATTTTAATATCATAACCTGATCTTGCTCATTGGCCCAGAAGCTGTGAGGAGGTGTAGAAGACAGATGTACCATGTGCAGCTGAAAGTGATAATATTCAAAATAGGCTAAGGAAAATGCACAGCAAGACCCCTGCACATGATCAACCAGCAATTGGAATATTGTGGCCGTCCCTTGCAGCTAGAAGGATATCCTAAAAAAAGGGGAAAAGTCCCTGAGAGATTGTGAAAGTGGCCCTTCCAGTACGTTGTCCTGAGAGCTGTGAGCTGAAAAAGCCTTGCAGAAGTTGGGGGGGGGGGGGGCTGAAGGAAAAGTGTTTGTAGTAGACAGGCCATTGAAGGGTTATAATGCCGTCAAGAGTGCCTTGCCTTCTTGGTCCCTTTGGCACAGTTCCATGGCCCCAGTGGGAGCCTCATGCTTTCTAGGACAGCGATGTTCCCTCTTTGAGGAAAAAGACTAGCAAACGGGTGGCTTTTTAGGGATTGAGTGCTTAGCTAGTAAAACAGAAGAACTGCCCTGTTGCAACAGACTGAACATCCCTGAACTTCAGCATCCTCTTTCTCACAGGGGCCCTTCAGCACATGAAAGCAAGAGCAGCGCTCTCCCATGGTTGCTCCCCAGTATCTGGTACTGAGAGTCATAGTGACCGGGGTTGCGGTGTGTGCTGGGCTGCTTTGGAATATTCAAGCCATGACAGCAGCTTGTCATGTCACCTGAACCCAGTGAGGGTGGGTTGTTGGTGTGGTTAACAAGCCATCCAAAATCCATGGGCTGTTCTAGGGTTGTGGGTGGTTTGTTAACCACACCAACAAACCTCCCATGACCAGACAAGCTGAGATAATGGCTTCAATATTCAAAATGGCCACCCACACTCCCTGCTTCCCACCGTGGGCTGCTTGATCATGCAAACCAGCCCATGGGCTCTGAACCTGTCATGTGCCTATACCCACTGCGACCAGTAGCAACTGACAGACCAGTCTTCTGTGAGTTTGTCTAATCTCCTTTTAGAACAGGGATGGGCAACTGCAGGAGGTCTGGAAACCATCTTCACCTGCCTGGATTGCTCTCCCCAACTCTTTGCTGCATTCCTGCTGCCACCCTGCAGAATTTGACAGTGGTGCCATCAGCAAAAAAAAACCCACCGCCTAGAGCTTTGCCAGAGTTGTTAGGCAGTAAACGACTACTACAGTGGGCAAATTTGTTTTCAAATTAAATTTGGCCATTGTAATATCGTATAGGTGTTTGCTACCCAAAGCTGGTGGCAAATCAGCATTCTATATATAGCCTCCACTGCCAAAAATTTCAGCAGCACAACTGTGGTTGTGGAGGCTGTAGTGGGGTGGGGCTTGTTGCCCCAGCTGTTTTAAAACCATCTAAACTAGTGGTTGTCATTGCATCTTGTTGGATTGTGTACAGAAATATTTCCTTTATCTGTCCTGAATCTCCTGCCAGGCAGTTTCATTGGATGACTCAGAGTTCTATTATAAGAGAGCAAGAAAAACTACTCTTTATCCACTTCCTCCACACCACACATAATTTTACAAATCTTTATCATTTGCCTACTTAGTCATCCTTTTTCTAAACATTGTAGCCTTTGGTCGTAGAGAATATGTTCCAGTCCTCTAATAATTTTTAGTGCATTTTGTTAATCTGGTGCTAAAAGCATTAAATTATGCTGCAAGAAGAAGGCTACTTCAAGTGAGATATGGATTATCTGATCTGGAATGGGTGGCTTGAGTGAGGGTTTTGGAGAGATTTACAAGAAGAACCCCTAAAAAGACCCTAGACTCATATCTGAAATAGCCCCAGAAGTATATTCCAGACTCCTGAGCCATGGACATGAAGACCTTGAAGTTTGATTCTATGCTAATCGATGTTATACCAATAACTAAGACTTTAGCTAAAATGTGCAGGACTGTCTTTGAAGAAAGGTGGTGGTGGTGGAACCACAGTGGACATTTTAAAAAGCGGCTTCTCAGAGTACGGCCAAGGCCACAGTATGCTGTGAGAGTGTGTGAGTGTGCTGGCAGAAAGCAGAGCATGCTCAGATGGTGTCCACTAGGAGGGAAAGTTGTTTTGAAATCTTGTGGTAGCACCTGCTGATAAGAAATGTCCTCACTCGAAGCTGGGCATGAGAAGAGACAATACTGAGCAAACAAGACACCTGGAATATGACCTAGTATGACCTAATGAAGAACACAAGCTCAAAGAAGATATAATAGATATTTATACGCCAATCAAGATAAGACACCCATATAGCAGCCATGTTGTCTAGGACCCCATGAGTATAACACATGAAATATTGGGAAGGGGGAGACACCTAACTTCTGATTGTTGAATAGGTGGTATAATCATGTATTCATGCCAATTATGATTGGAAAATAGTGGTCTCATCACTCATTAACCCCCACCTTTGAGCCAGAACAAGTGTATAAAAGCACAGGTAGCGGAGCTGTAAGTTTAGAATTTTTTTATTTTCTCTTCAACCTCACCTCGGACTGGAACTTGATGGAGCTGGGTAATTATGAATCTCTTTACAATTTTAGAAGTTGGGACACAGAGTATTTTCCTGAAAGTTTGAACTTAGAGTACCATTAGCCTCTAAGACTTGGATTTAGTTTCTGAAGCTGGAACTTGGAGTTATTTCCAAGTCTTAGAAGTTCTCTGACTTTTACTTTTACTCTTTACATGCCTAGAGGAACTTTAGCATAGCTTTTAGATTCAGATAGTAAGCTAAGAGAAAGCATAGAGAAGGTTGACTATTATGTTTTAGTATAGCTGAAAGAGTTTAGTTTAGCTTTAAACCACAAATAGTGAACAGAAGCAGATAATGAGAAGTCATAATAATGCTAGAAGCTCAAGCTGTTATCTTATTAGCTAAATTTGTAATACCTGCTTTTGCAATTGCAATTCATGTACTTAACCTGATATTTACATTTTACTCTCTTTTCTTGTAACCACACAGAGAGAGATTGTATACTTATATAACTACCATGCCAATTTGTTTAATTTTGCAATTTTTACAATAAATAGATTCTTATTTACAAGCATGTCTGTGGTGATGCTTATCGGCTGGGATTAAATGTTTGTCTATTTGGATTAGTACTGGTTACCTACTAGGGTGTTTCGGACCCATTTGATGTAGGTCCTGAGGTTAAAAAGGACCAAATTTACACATTTAATTGTGCAATGCCATGATCACAACTATTCCAAGTGAAACGATGCCTTAGATTTGAGTAAGTAAACCGCCCAGAGAGCTTCAGCTGTGGGGCGGTATATAAATGTAATAAAATAAAATAATAAATAAATAAATAAATAAATACATCATGATACTTGCAGTTGTATTTTTGATACCTTTCCTAATTATTTCTAGGATGGAACTTTCCCTTTTCACAAATGGATCATTTTTTTCATGGAGTTATCCACCATGACCCCAAAGTCTCTTTCAGGTTAGTCACTGCCAGTGCTGACCCCCTTGGTGCATATGCCAAGAATGGATTTTTTTAAAATTGAACTTACTCAATTTTAAACTGATGAACTTACTCCCCTTTAACCACATTTGACTTTTTTTGCCCATTTACACAGCTTGGAGAGATCATTTTGGAGCTCTTCACACCATCCTGAATAATTTGCTACCATCCACAAAGACTTTTATTCTGCCCAACTCATTTTGGAAAGAAATTTCCTTCCTCAGGGCCACTTATCTTTTATTGATTGATGCTGAGCATTTTAAAAGAAAAGAAGCATTGGGAGAGAAAAGAAGCATTACTTCATAGCTGAAGTAAGATAAGCGGTCCCCAAGGAAGAAAATTTCTTTCTGAAATGTGGTGGATAGAATAAAAGAATATTCCCTCTTCTGTTTTGGATTTCAGTACCATTGGCCATGGTATCCTTCTGAGGCATCTTGTCTGGGATGGGACTGGAGGACACTATTTTATAATGGCTCTGATCCTTCTTGCAGGGGAAGGTGGTACTCAGGGATTCCTGTTCAATGCCCTGGCTGTTGGCCTATGGTCTCCCTCAGGGTTCCATGCTGTTCCCCATATTATTTAGCATATACATGAAAATGCTGGGAGAGGTTGTCTGGAGTTTGGTGGTTTGGTACCAGCAGTGTACTAATGACACTCAACTCTATTTCTCTTTTTCATCTGTTGAAAGGGTGTGTGTGTCTGGTGTTACTCTGCTTATGAACTAAAAAGGTGCCCCTTGTTAATTGATCCTTAATAGAATGGGTGATGGAAGACATCAACTTTAAAAGCTGCATTCTTCCTGCCTCTCAAATGCCAGGAAATGCCTCTTCTAAGATGATGCCTGGTAAAACACATGGGTGTATCTTCTTGGGGAAACAAATCTGTTTCTTGGTTCAGAAATATGGTTTTTTCCCCCCATGTGCAAATTTATTTCATCAATTAATCAACTACACACTCCCCCATTGAGTAATTGTTTAAGGTGTGATCTTATACACACACCTAGGAACAAGTCCCATTAAATTTAGTGGGACTTACTTCTGAGTAGATATGTATAGGATTGCACTGTATATTTCTTTAATTGGGTTGCAGCCTTAATTAAAACATTGGACTCATTGGTCTTGAAATAATATTTGTGTTGGGGTCAAATCCATAATGATGATATTTTTATTCATGATCTCTTAAGCTTCCGGGCATATAGCCTAAGCTACCAGAGAATATGGCTGGAAGTCAAAGAGAGCTACTTTAAGCACACTGAAGGGTTCAGGCATTCCCAGCGGGACCCTTGACCAGCTGTTTCCCAGGCACATGGTGCTTTGGAAAGATCCCTCAGTTTGTGCTATGTAATAGAGAGTTGCTACTCAGGGAAGGAAGTCCAAAGATCCTTTGGGTGCACAGCTCAAGAGATAGGAGTCTTTAGCTCCGAACTATAGAATCTGACACCAAGATCACAGGTCTCATTAAACGTTCTGAGTTAGACTTAGAATTTGACTGCCAGTGCAAGTTTAAACAAAAAATAGTATCTGTCAGTATCAAACAGAGATGAAATCAAGGAACATTGTTCAAAAACCATTTTGCAGAGATCTAGCCCTGACAATTACAGAACAACCTTTTGCTTTTAGTGCTGCTGACAGAGAGAAGCAAGATTTCTCTCCCCATGCATTTTTTAAACAATTCATCCTAGACAATCTGTGATGGCGACACATCTGTGCATTTAACTCTGAATCTGCTCAGTCACGTGAAAGTACAAAAGAGTCAGGAGAAGGGCAGGGCTGTGAGTCCTCCCTGTGGGCCACGTTGCTTAAAGAAGAGGCTTGCTGTTGCCACATGTGGTTGGCTGTCAGTTTACTTGCTTATCCTCATGCAGATTTTGAAAATATCTGAATATTTTTACAGCTATCCGTCTGCAAGATGGATTGCTGAAAGATAAGGTCTGAAAGATAAGGTTCAGATAGCGCAGGTGTGCGCGTTACAATTGGTGATGTTCAAAATCATCAGTCAGGCCTTAAGAAAAAATATGGTTTGGTGATTATTGGTGAATAAAATATGATTTTATTGATGTTTTAGTTTTTCAAAGCTAAATAATTTTTACAAATCTCTTGTCTGTTGTTTTCCAACAACTGATGGGAGTCTTCAGTCATGAGTTCAGGTCTGTTTGTTTGTTTGAATGGGATGATAGGATTCAGAGTTACCCAAAGAGGCATTCGAGTTGAGTTCCAATTCCTTCTGGATACCCTTTTCTATCCCAAGCAGTTTAGCCATCTTCCTCTCTATCTAAGTTCTGCTGTTGCTTGAGCGTGTTTTCTTTTAAAGAAGACTTTTATTCTGGTGCTGTTTAATTTATGTATTTACAACCCCTCTTTTCTTACTGCTGCTTTTAGTCCTGAGTTGTGTTTCGTAATTACTTTAATGATTGGATTACTGCTACTTTATTTTTAAATTTTATTAGCCACTTTGAGTGAGTCGTTTTACTGATCATCATCACGATCACTGTTTGAATTATTCTTAATAACAATAAATAAAGCCCCCCCCCCTCTGTTTTCACAGTAGTCTTGATCCAATGCCATAGAACTATATCCGTTTCTAGGTGATGGAAAGGGTTGAGGTACTGTTAGTCTCTGTGTGTGTGTTTGAGTGCGAGTGAAGACAGCACAGTCTTAAATCCTATTCAGTAGTCAGCAGTCCTACATTGTATCGACAGATGTACGTGGAGTGGGCCGTGCCACCTAGCGATCTCCCAAGGTCACGTATCCCACTTTCTGACTTCACTTTTTGATGCGGACACCTGCCAAGGGGAAGCCTTCATGCATATAATTGCACACAGGGCTGGTGTCGAAGGGAGGCATCATGGTTAGGCCTCTGGTGAAGGCGCACACCCTAGCAGGGGCCCATGGACGAGCGCCTTCTGGAATGGCTCCTTCTCTTCACCACGGCAACCTGTTTGTTCGGCTGCCTCCTGCTCTGGCCTGTACCACAGGTGTTGTTTCAAAGATAGGTTTGTTGCAAATGAGGAATGCAGTATTATATAAAAATAAAACTTTTATTGCCTCAAACAAACATAGCTTCTAACTTCTCTCCAGCCCTGACTGACTCCTGAGAGTGCTGAGTCACTGACTGCTGTGTCACCTCCTGATTGGGCGAGTATTCCTTCAATCAAAGTCTGTGTCCCTGACTTCCTCTTCCATCTAACTTCCTATGTGACTCACTTAGTTCTACCTATTGATACATCTTTCCTTTTTTTATTTTAACCAACAATACATTACAACTCCCATTTACCCCCCCAAAAAGTTAAACATATTCTTGCAGATGGTGTGGCTTCTGTACCAGGCGACCTGCTCGAGTTCTTACTTGTTTTGCTATAGGAGATGTAGTTTCTCTGGTGTGATAAGCGGTATCATGGGTATCCCTAGGATGTGAGGACATTTCAACTATCTCCCCAGTCTCTCTGGCAGGGGATTCCGAATGACCTCTTGCCTGGAGGCCAGACTATGAAGTGGGTGCTCTCTCCTCCTGGAATTGCTGTTCTTGGTTGTGGTTCTGCACACCTGCATTTGATACTAGTTGGCTGCTCCTCCGCAGATGTCTACGGTTTCTTCTGAAGACTTGACCCTCTGGTGTCACCACCTCAAATGACCGTGTGTTCACTTGCCTTTGTACTTCTGCCTTTCACCATTCCTTGTTCTCTTGCCCTGCTGGCTGAATCCAGACTTGCTCACCACTGTGTAGATCAGGTAGATCTTTGGCTGACTTATTATAATAATGGGCCTGTCTAGATTTTTGTTCTGCTATAGAGTCAGCTCGTCTGTTATGGATTTCTGGCTGCAGCAAATTTCCTCGCATTGGAAGTAAGGTCTTAGTTCTTCGACCCATGAGACTCTGAGCTGGACTCGCATCCAAGCCTTGTGATGGGGTGTTCCTGTGGTCTAAGACAGCTAGATATGGATCTGTCCCAGCTTTCTTGGCTTTGACCAAAATACGCTTTGCTGTCTTGACAGCTGACTCAGCTTTCCCATTGCTCTGGGGATAGGCCGGTGACGATGTCTGATGATCAAATTCCCACTGTGCTCTGAAGGCCCTAAATTCTTCAGACACAAACTGAGGGCCATTGTCTGAAAATAAAACATCGGGTATTCCATAACGGGCAAAGTGTCCTTTAAGCTTTCTGATAATTGTTCGAGATCGGGTATCTAGCAAGGAGTCTATCTCCCAGAAATTGGAATAGTAGTCCACCGTTATGAGGTAGTCTTTGTCTTGCAACTTGAATAAGTCTACTCCTACCTTTTCCCAAGGCCTCCTTGGAATCTCATGTGGGTGGAGTGTTTCTTTTTGCTGTCTGTCACCTAGAGAATTGCAGATCTCACATTGTGCCATGTAAGTTTTCAGCTGATCATTCATGCCAGGCCAATATACGCATTCTCTCGCTCTCCTCAGACAGCTCTCAATTCCCATATGTGAGGAGTGTATCCTTTTCATTATGTCCAAGCGCATTGCCTCTGGGATGATAGCTCTGTTTGCCCTAAAGAGAATTCCATCTTGCACACTGAGCTCCTCTCTCATTGAGAAATAGGGTGTAGCTTCCACTGGTAGCTGATGTTTGGTCTCTGGCCAACCATCCAGGACAATGCATTTAACTATCTGTAAGTTGGTATCCTGCTCTGTGCCTTCCTGTATTGCTTGTAGGCGTGGCCGTGAAATGGGTAGATATTGCAGCATATTTATTGACTCTATGTCCTTTTCAACTGAACCATATTCATTGGGCTCTGAGAGATATGCTCTGCTTAATGTGTCTGCCATTACCAGGTGCTTGCCTGGATGATATTGGATCTGTACATCATACTTTTGCAATCTCATCAACATCCTTTGAAGCCTCTTTGGGGCACTCAATAATGGTTTCCGCACAATGGTTTCCAGTGGCTTGTGGTCAGATTGGACATGTACTGTCTGTCCAAAAGTGAGCTGGTGGAAGCGTTCCATCCCAAAAAGGACAGCTAACAGTTCTTTTTCAATTTGTGCATAACCTCTCTCTGTTTCTGACAGTGCTCTACTGGCAAAAGCAATTCTACTTCTTTGTGTGTCAACTGTCTGAGTGGCTCACAGTCAGCTGCTAACACTTTACAAAACTTCGCCAGGTAGTTTACCATGCCTAAGAATCGTTGCACACCTTTCACATCCTCGGGTCGTGGCATCTCTCGGATTGCCTTAACTTTTCCAGGGTCCACCTTCAACCCATCTGCAGTCAGCAGGTGGCCAATGTAAGGTACTTCTTTCAGTCTTAATCTGGCCTTATCCTGATTCAATTTGATGTTCCTCTCTCTGCACCTCTCCAGAAAATGGCACAACTTTTTGTCATGATCCCTTGTTGCTTCTATTATCGTATCTCCTTCTCCCACAATTAGGATATCATCTGCGATTATCTTCAGGCCTGGGATGTTCTCTAGCTCTTGATTCAACCTGCGTTGAAACACTTCTGGGGCAGGGCTGATGCCCATTGGCATTCGTAACCAGCGGTATCTGCCAAAAGGGGTTGCAAATGTGGTCAGGTATCTAGATTCCTTATCCAGTTCTATGTGCCAAATTTCACATCAAACACTGAAAATACCTTGGCTCGTGATAGGTCACATAGAACATCGTCAATGGTTGGCAGGGGATAATGACTGCGTTTTAATGCCTTATTTAAAGGTTTAGGGTCAATACAAATACGGAGTTTTCCAGAGGGTTTCCGTACAATGACCAAGCTGCTGATCCATTCTGTGCTAGTCTCTACTGGAGCAATTATGCCTTTGCTTTGAAGGCTTGCTAGTTCCTTCTTCAGTGGTTCTGCCAGTGCCATAGGAACTCTCCTTTTAGGGATCTTTACTGGTTCTGCTGAAGGATCTACCTCAAGTTTCAATTTCCCTGCCAAATGTCCTTCCCCTTCAAAAAAATCCCCAAAATCTTTCAGTATTTCTCCATAGTCCAAATCCTGGACTGGTTCTGCTCACTGGCTTGTACAGCATTCAGGATGTTCTTATGTTGCACGTGAATCAATTGCATAGCTTGGACTGCTTCGCTTCCTAGCAGTGGTCTGTGGGCATTCCCTTCCACGATGATGAACTCTAAGCGATAGAGTCTATTATTCGTTGGATTGCGAATCTTTAGCCTGCACTTCCCCACAGGTTTCAGGGTACTGCTATTGTACATAATGATCAATTGGCCACATGGTTCCAGATCTGTTTCCTTGTCTATTAGAGCTAATGGCAGCACATTGCAGGTGGCTCCACAATCCAGTTGGAAACGAACTGGGTGTTTGTTCAACAACATAGTGGCAAACAATGCGGTGGGGTAGGTTACCTTCTTCCCTGTATTCCCCACTATGTGGACATCATGATTCACTGGACCCAAAGTGAGGCTTAAAACATCCTCACAGTTTTCAGACTCATCGCTTTCATTCTGTATTGTTCTCACAGCCAGCCTATTAGGTTTCTTCTCACTCTTGCACTGACTTTGGAAATGGTTGGGTTTGCCACAACCTTTACACTTCTGTCCATATGCTGGGCACCTTTCTTTTCTCTTTTCGTGTTGTTTCCCACAGAACATACACTGTATTTTAGGCAGTTGTCTCTGAGGCTGCCGGCCCTGCTCACTATACTGACTTGACTGGTGTTGGACTGCATACACCTGCACCTCATGGGTGCCTTCTAATGTCCTAAGCCTCTCTTTAGCAGCTTCAGCTGCCCTAGCAATCTCCAAACAACGAGTCAGTGTTAAATCTGGCTCCCGCAACAGCCTCTCACGGAGATGTCGGTCTGTGGTCCCACAGACAATTCTGTCTCTGATGAGAGAGTGTGTGATAGCCCCAAAATTACAGGTTGTTGCCAAAGTCCTTAGTGCAGTAACATAAGCATCCAGTCTCTCTTCAGACCCCTGCTGCCTCATAAAGAATTGATATCGTTCCATTGTTTCATTTTGTTTAGGTATGCAGTAATCATCCAGCCCTTTTACTAACTGTTGCAGAGTAGAAGTTGTACTAAACCCAAGAGTTTTGCATATCTCTCGCCCCTTTTCTCCAATCAGATAATATAATAACGTTACCTTTTGCTTTTCTTCCTCTTTTGTGAAGGCAAGATCCAGGTACAATTCAAACTCCTCTTTCCAGTTCTGCCAAGCTTGAGCCAGATTAGGCCCAGTGAAATCCAGTGATGGGGGGTGGGGCTTTCCATAATCCAAAATCTCAAGCTGTTTTGTTGTTGTTGTTGTAAATGGGTCCTGTTAGACTTCTGACACCATGTTTCAAAGATAGGTTTGTTGCAAATGAGGAATGCAGTATTCTATAAAAATAAAACTTTTATTGCCTCAAACAAACATAGCTTCTAACTAACTTCTCTCCAGCCCTGACTGACTCCTGAGAGTGCTGAGTCACTGACTGCTGTGTCACCTCCTGATTGGGCGAGTATTCCTTCAATCAAAGTCTGTGTCCCTGACTTCCTCTTCCATCTAACTTCCTGTGTGTCTCACTTAGTTCTACCTATTGATACAGGTGTGGTGAGAACGAGCAGCAGATACCACTGCTTTCTTGCTCACTGCCTGCCTCACTGCCTGACAAGTAAGCAAGTGTTGTAAATGAGAACGAGAATGAGGAGCAATAGCAGCTGGAGGACAAGGGTGGTGAGAAAGGAGGCTCACTGAGGGAGCGGGGCCATTGAGGGTGTCTTGCCCAAAGGCCCCCAAACACTGTGAACCATCCAGAGGGTTTTGGCTATTGGGCAGTATAGAAATGTAATCAATCAATCAATCAATCAATCAAAATAAAAAATCAGAGCTGGCCCTGGAGCTGTTACTTCTACATCACCAGGAACCCACCACAGTTGTGTTCCTGACTGCATGTGAAGACTCCCCCATTACAATCAATGCACCGGCATGGGGTAGGGGCTTTGATTATTATTGGAGCAACAGTGCTATAGAGGGGGGAAATTTAAGACCTTCTTCATCACACAATTGACAAACCTATTATTAGATCCATGGAGAAAAATACACGCACTACAAAGTTACTTGCATTCCCTCCTGGAGTAGCTAATCACAAGTCTGGGAGGCAATTTAAATTACGAAAATGGGACAGAGGGGGAGGGTTAAGCAGTGTTGCTCTAATCAAATCCAGAGTTTCCTGGAGGTGTAAATAAATAAATAAATAAATAAAAGTAAATAAATAAATAAATGGTGGGGGTTAGATCTAATTAATAATCCTTTGTGTCACATATGTTTTGATGCTGAGCTGATATTTTCAAGGCAGTTAATAAATGTGGAGTACTGGGTTAATGACAGCAAGTATGCTTAAAGTTATAACTAATTTTAATATATATTACTTATATATTTATGTTTATAATGTAAATATGTGTGAACCATTAGCTATTTGAGGATACATAAACTTCAAGGGCACGGGAACAACCATTTTCATTTTCTGGTGAAAGCTGGAGTCCTCCTGAGGTCAAGGAGAACTTCCTCATTATTGCAGTAGAAGATTTTTAAACAGCAGGATTATAGAAAGAGTTACTTGTACTCTGGCTGTTTAGAATTACTGGCTTTCCTTAGCTCATTGTGTGGTAGTTTCCCCATTACTTTTTAGAGCCCCCTAGTGTGGTATTATTCAGCCTAATTAATAAAGATAATTGATTTTGAAATGTCATTTGTAATAACATCACAAATTCCTTAGTAGTCACATTTAACATTTATGGTTTTAAATTAATGATTGTTGGTATTGTTTCTATTGGGTCTGTGACCGCATAATAAAAATCTATCTATCTATCTAACAAAGAAGCTAAAGCAATTCAATTTCCACAGGCCACTGAATATATAAAGCATGTATATATGCAGCAGTATGGTACTTAACATCATGAGGAATCTTGAATCATCAACAAAAAACTATATACAACATGTTATATAACAGCAAATATCCTGTAGAGCAGACAATGCCTAACAACAACAACAAATCTTTGACGGAGAGGCAAGATTTACAAATACCAGAATTCTTATGCTGCTTGTATTAAACTCCTAAAAAAGCCTAACCTGGACTTGGAAGATGTTAACAATTATAGGCTGGTGGTGGCTAGCATCCCTTTCCTGGGCAAGCTGCTTGAGTGGGTGGTTGCAGGACAACTCCAGGCACTCTTGAATGAAATGGATTATCTAGATTCACTTCAACTGGGCTTCAGGCCTGGCTTTGGAATGAAAACTGCTTTGGTTGCCTGGTGGGATGACCTTTGCCAAGAGAGGGACAGGGGGAGTATGACCCTGTTGATTCTCAGCGGCTTTCGATACCATCAACCATGGTATCCTTCTGGATAGGTTGTCTGGCTTTGGAGTTGGAGGCACTGTGTTGTAGTGGTTCTGCTCCTACTTGGATGGCTGATTCCAGAAGGTGGTGCTGGGGGATTATTGCTCTGTGCCATGGCATTTAGGCCATGGGGTTCCAGAGGGCTCTATTTTATCCCCTATGCTGTTTAACATTTACATGAAACCGCTGGGTTGAGGTGTCATCAATATGCAGATGACACCCAGCTCTACCTCTCTCTTTCATCAAACCCAGGTGGCTGTTCTGAATCAGTGCCTGAGCATGGTAATGAGGGCCAACAAACTGAGACTCAATCCAGACAAGATAGAGGTACTGTTAGCGGGTGGTTCGTCTGTCCAGCTAGGTGATGATCAACCTATTCTGGAGGGGGTTGCACTCCCCCTAAAGGACTGGGTTTGTAATTTCGGGGTACTCCTGGATCCAGAATTGTCACTTGAGGCACAGGTGGACTCAGTTGCAAGGAGCACCTTTTATCAGCTTAGGCTGATATACCAACTGCGCCCTTATCTGGACAGAGATAGCCTAGCTACAGTTATCCATGCTCTGATAAGCTCTCCTCTGGATTACAGCAATGCGTTATACGTGGGGCTGCCTTTGAAAACGGTCTGGAAGCTTCAGCTGGTACAAAACAGGGTAACTAGACTGTTAACAGGGACTGGCCAACGAGACCACATCATGCCAGTCCTTTTCCAGCTTCACTGCCTGCCTGTCCAGGTCCGGGCCTGGGCCCAATTCAAAGTGATGGTATTAACATTCAAAGCCCTAAATGGCTTGGGGCCAGGTTACCTGAAGGAACACCTCCTCCCATATGTACCTGCCCAGACTCTAAGAACATCCTCAGAGGTCCTTCTCCATGAGTCTCCAAAGGAAGTGAGGCAGGTGGCTACTAGGAGGAGGGCCTTCTCTGCTGTGGCACCCTGGCTGTGGAATGAGCTCCCTATAGAGGTTCGCCTGGCACCTACATTATACTCTTTTAGAAGCCAGTTGAAGACCTTTTTATTTTTTCAGCATTTTAACAGTCTAGCCATGTAATTTTAACTTTACTGTTTAAAATTTGTATTTTAAATCTGTATTAATTTCAGCATTACTGCTCGGTTTTATCCTGGTTGTGTTTTTATATTGCATTTTATACTATGCTTTTATACTGGTTGTTTTATACTTTGAATTGTACTTCATGGTTTTAATTTTTTTTTTTTTTATAATATTTATTAAACTCTATTTAACAAAGCAGTTTAAAAAAGTTAATATATATATATAAAAACATACAAGTCAGACAGCGTTTCTAATAAATACACAAACACGATTTCTGTAGATGCCGAACCGAGCTTGTTTCCTTCAATTTACTGTGGTCAGAGGAAGATTTGTTAAACCAGAGTTGGATGCCACATCTGTACCATTGATGTAATCGAGAAAAGGAGACCATATTTCATTGAATGGGTCATAGCTAAGTTGGCCCGACGAGACTCTGTGGTGGTAGGTTAATTTTTCAGAGCAGGCTATATCCCACACTTTCCCTTTCCATCCAGTGAGTGTAGGGCCCTTCGGATCCTTCCAATGTTCAGCGATTTCTAAACGAGCTGCTGTAAGGAGGATAAATACCAATTCTTTATGGATAAGGGAGGGGTTTAGAGCATTGGGCAGGGACAGCAGGGTCAGGCTTGGTTCTGGCAAGATTATCTGATCAGTGGCCTTAGAAATTATATTGAAGATAGTTTCCCAGAACTGCTTCAGGGCCTTACACTCCCACCACATATGTAAGTAAAAGCCCTTTTCATCGCATCCTCTCCAAGACAACGGGGAGATTGAAGTCGTTGCATGCGAGAGTTGAATTGGAGTTATATACCATCTTAATATAACCTTGAGGGCTGACTCCTGTATGCGGGACGATATTGTTCGGAGGGGGGGATTTATCCAAATTTGTTTCCATTTTGTATCTTCAATCTTCATATGTAGATCAGTTTCCCATATGCTCCTCAGAGCCAGGGAGAAGCCACCGCCCCTCTCAAGCAATAGGTCATAAATTGCTGAGGTCACGCCTTTATCTTTCCCTTTGGATCTCACACATAGATGCTCAAAGGGGGTCGCAAGACTCAACACATTTATAGCTTCCTATATCAATCCAGATCAAACCGGTTTTATACCAAGACGCAGTGCAGCTGACTCAATACGAAGAGTCATTAATATAGTTCAATATTGCCACACGACCAAACAACCAGCAACACTTATCTCTCTCGATGCTTCCAAAGCCTTTGATCGCGTTGAGTGGTGTATCCTAAAAGAACTCTTAGAAGCCATGGCCTTCGGCTCTAAGTTCAAGAATATCATAAACCAGCTCTATTCTATTTCCATCGCTTCAGTAGGGGTCAACGGGCTTGACTCTCGTCCCATACGACACTCTCGAGGTACCAAACAGGGATGCCCATAATCTCCCTTCTTTTCGCTATAATAATAGAAAGTCTTGCCTCCAAAATAAGAACCAACAAAGATTTAAAGGGCATATACATCCAGGGAGCAGAACATAAAATAAATCTTTATGCTGATGACATGCTTCTTATGCTCAGCAACGCTTCTAGAGGCCTATCTCAGCTACTATGTGAGCTAGAAGCCTTTAAAAAAGTCTCAGGTCTTGAAATTAATAAAGAAAAATCAATTTTTATGACACTGAACACCCCCCAAGAGACTACAAATTCTCTGTGTGTCCAAACAGGCTTCAAACCATGCTATGGGGGGTTTCGCTACCTAGGAGTGACTATTACAAAAGACCCACTGCAGCTGCTTAAAAGAAATTTTGGGAAACTGTCTAATCAGATCCTCCATGACCTTACTAAATGGAGCCAACTAAAACTCACATATCTTGGCAGAATAGCCGCAATAAAAATGTCTTTATTGCCCAAAATATTATTCCTTTATCAGGCCTTACCTATAAATATCCCTCCTAAGTCCTTCTCCAAATGGCAAGCTACACTAGACCGCTTTGTCAATCACGGCAAACGTTCCCGTATAAATAAGGGGACGTTATATAGGAAACGCACAAAAGGAGGCCTAGGAATGCCCAATTTACTGATGTACTTTGAGGCCTTCCAGCTTAGGCAGCTAGTCAAAATAATCAATTGTGAGACTAGTATTCCCTGGGTACAAATAGAAACGATATACCAACAACCCACAATTCCAGCTCTCCCCTTCCTAAAACCTTCCTGGGCCATCATCAAACAAATCTCCAATCCATTCACATGCCTTACCCTAGCAATATGGAAAAAATGGTCAACCTATCTCTCTCCCCCAGAGTCTCCAATGCTACCTTTTTTAGATCATCCATCTTTTAGACATGAAGATAAATATGCCCAGTTTGCTGGGTGGGATAGTAAGGGGATCTATCGTTTGAGGGACTTTTTAGTCAAAGACCAAATAATTAACGATAGTCAACTAAAAGACAAGCTAAAAGGGATCAATCCCTCTTGGCTCCAACTGACACAAGTCAGAACATTCTTAAACAAAAGATTCAGTAGCGAGACGGATTTTCGCCATCTCTCCCCCTTTGAGCATCTATGGATTTAATTTTTGTGAACTGCCCAGAGAGCTTCAGCTATTGGCTGGTATAGAAATGCAATAAATAAATGAAGAAATAAAATCTGAGCAGAAAAGAATTGCCAGCTTTCTGGGCTGACTAATGCTTTGTTCTCCTAGCAGCCAAAGTTCTTGCTTGCAGAGCTGTCAGCGCACTGGATCTTTGGATGCCAGAGTTCCTACAAGCCTTTTAACTTGGTCTCATTCAATGTCATGGGGCTACACTGCACCAGAATGAAACGGTGCACAGGCGAGACCTAGGCGTGGCTTGCAAGTCTCCCCAGGGCAGGGCCTCTGCCCAATTCCATGTGATTCTCTCCTTCTACTGCAGCCCCCTGTGACGCAGCCCATCTTTGGAAGACCAAACCCCCCCCACACAACAGTTTGGAGAAGCTGGGGTGGGCAGCAGCACATGGGGCTGTAGGCAATTTGAAAATGTAATCTGTGATTTTACTAACAAAAAGAACTGAAAAGTTAGTGTTTAATTTATACAGTGCCATGAATATTGATGGCGCTTTATAAAATAATAATAATAATAATAATAATAATAATAATAATAATAATAATAATAATAATTACTTAAGACATAACAGTATGAGTAAATCAAACAACCTGAGCACAATCCTACGCCCCTGGGAAGTATCCCAGGGACCATAGAATTTGTTGGATTCTCTCTACTGAAGCCATAGACACGACTACAACTTTGGAAGAGGATACAATAGGATTTGTTTATGCCCCTCACCCTTGGAGCCATTCAGAAAAAAACATGGCACCTGTTTTCTGAGCTTGCAAAAGCAGACCTCAGGAAGGGCTCAAGTTAAAGGAAGCCAGATTCCAGCTGGACATCAGGAAAAACTTCCTGACTGTTAGAGCAGTACGACAATGGAATCAGTTACCTAGGGAGGTGGTTGGCTTTTCCACACTAGAGACCTTCAAGAGGCAGCTGGACAACCACCTGTCAGGGAAGCTTTAGGGTGGATTCCTGCATTGAGCACGGGGTTGGCCTTGTAGGCCCCTTCCAACTCTGCTATTCTATGATTCTGTGAAGGCCAAAAAGAGGTGTTCCAGTGGGCAGAGAGGGGAGGGCAGAGGTTTGGATAGGAAAAACCCGTGGTGCCTCCAGCCTCAGCCCCCCCTTGCCAGTGGGCCTCCTTAAGAGAGTCCATCTAGAGAAAAGGATGAGAAAAAGAGGGTGGAGTGTTGAAACCGGGCTCCTTTGCTCTCCTGGCCCTTGGGCAGAGGCCTGCATCTAGCAGGTGTCCATCCCATAGGGTTGCATGTTGATTTGCACAAAGTTAATATTTTTCTAGGCGCTTGGGAGTTTCAAAGGACCCAGGCACTAGGCCTATTGGGCCTAATGGATAATCCAGCCCTGGCTGTAGTAGGGAGCAGGGGAGGGGGAACGTTTGGTTGTGGGAGGGGCCTTTCATTCTAACCTTTCTAATGCTGAAATGGATCAGGAGTGCTGACAGGAATTAAATATCGAAGAGATAATAAAAATTCATGAGAGTAATTCAAAGCTCTCAGAGTGAAGTTTTGCAAGAATATTTGAATACATTTTATATATGGCAATCTAAAATAAGGAAGGGCACATATAAAACAACCCAGGAAGTGTTTTCCCCCACAAACCCTATTTTGTTGATGTTTGTAATAGATTTTCTTGTAGCCTGGAGAGTTTGAAGTTTATCTGTCTCTACATGTAGGTAAATAGCTCCTGCAGATGGTTCAGGTTTTGTGAGTGGATGGAGAGTGTTTGCAAGGCCGAATGCTTTACGTTCAACAATGAAGCCCAGAGCACCAGAGCAAATGGCAGGTGGTTTGCTAGATAATCAGTCTCCAAGATTCAACAGAGTTGCTCAGTCCACATGGATCAGCAGCATTGCTGTGCTTCCCAACAGGTAATTCCTTTAACAAACCATCTTCCCATATCTGCATTCAGCCACACGAACAGCCTTAGCTTGATGTGGAGGCATCCCAGACAGTTCTGTGAACTACTGAGCCATTTATGAAGATGCTGCGATTGATGAGTCTCCTGTTGTTAGCCCTCAAACCTGAGGGCTGGACAGGCCGCTCCCTCAGTGTATACTTTGCCAATAAACACACCGGGTTGGAGAATGCAAGTTAAAGTTTATTCGTAAATGTTGCAACATTGGAGCTCCAGCGGGAAATGCAAATTAAGAGCTCCCCGAACAAAGGGATCCTCTGGAATATATAGGCTCTGGTTACATCACTTGTTAGTAACATAATTGGTCAGTGCTCTTATCTTTAATGGACTTTACTGGTCCGTGCTCTGTTAACAAACTAGGTTACATTGCCAATACAAGGTAAGGTGCATACAATTCATACATCACAGCTTACATTCGACACTGATTGGCTGAAAGTTTTTCCTTTGTCTAAGAGGCACCTAGAATCCGCCATGAAGGAATGCTGGGGGCAGTTCTTAACCTTTCACCTGGAGCACAGACTAATCTCACAGAATGAAATTCCCTTTTACACACATCACTGTCAGGTGTTACGGAGTCAAGGAAGATGTGTGCAGACTGAAGGCTAGTTATTACTTCCTGAAAGCAACATGATTGCCATTGTCCTGTGACCCCATTCCATGCTACACCACTGAGAAATTACAGCATAGCCTACACTCAGAGGTGTGGATGGGGAACATTATTTCAACCTCGAAGTCTAAATTTTAGGCTGTTTGGACCTGTAAACAATAATTTAATGGTGAGTCAAAGAAAAAAATAAAGAAAATGTAAAATTAGCAGCAATACTTTATTCAGTTGTCCATTACATTCATATTATTTGTCATATATTTACCCCATCATTGTTGGATTCAAGTATTGCAGTTTTAGTTGGTTCATGAATGGCCTGAAAGCTACTGAAAAGACTAAACAAAAGTCTAGACCAAAAACAGTTATCCAATTCTAACAATACAATCCTTATGTAGTGCTTACTCCCAGATAAACAGGTGTAGGATTGCAACCTAAGCATTTATTGAAACATATCTTAACAGAAGCAAAACATTCATTGGGTTCAGTCCAGACAGTGACATACTTAGAGTAGATCCAATTAAAACAGTTAATCCGGATCCAAGACATTGGTTCCATTGAAAACCATTAACAACGTCTAATAAGAATAACGATGGCATATTCTTGAATGCTTATTCTTCTCATCTTACTGAAATTACAGCAGCACAAGGATGGGAATGGAAATTGTAAAGCTGTAGGCTGACAGCTCCCCAGGAACACTGGATGATTGGGACACTGTGAGAGTCTTTAAAGGAAGGCATTTCCAGTAAAATTGAACCACTGTACTGAATTCTCTGCTGCAGTTGGTAAATGAGAGTGTGTCCTCCTATACTGATCTTCAACTGGTTGGCTGGGTCCACTACTGGACTGCAGTCTAGTCTAAAGTAACAGCAGAAGTGAATCTCCAAATGCATGTTTGGTCTAAGTATGGGTCACAGGTCTGAAAAGCTTGAAGACTACTGATCTAACATGTACTATCACAGACTAATTCATTTCCCCCAAATTAGTGGTTCACAAAAAAGGAGTTTATACTTGACATTCTCTCAACTCTGTTAGTTCCATTCTCATGTAATGGTTCACATAAGAAATAACACGTGATAACTTTCAACAAAATGTTTCAGTATATTCTTAGACTCCTACAGAACAGCTTCCACTTTAGGGCTCCACCCAGCTTGTAACACTGTATTCTCAAATAACATAGAGGAAGGGGAATGCTTCAGGAAGGGGAAAGGAACACCTTTTAAAAAAACGATTACCCTCTTGCGACCTTCTCCCAGTGTGAAAGGGCTCAGTTTGGCGGCTGGGGGCTCAGCTTGCTACATGACCAGGATACTGGTGGTTCTGGAGAGAAGGGGCGGGGCAGGCACAAGAGCAGCGGGATAGCAAACAAATGAAAAGAGGGGTAAAAAATGCGGAGGCAAACCAGGGGAAATATAGGTGTGATGGAACTCCATGAGGATGTCTCTGTGAGAAGAGTTTTTATACCTCATAGTGCCCCCTTCCACTCCAAGCACCCCTCCAAGATATTGTAAGAGGCACAAGCAGACCAATTCTCTTTCACCTCAATATTCCATTCCTTCAAAATTCTACAACTCACGGCCTTCAAGCTCAAACCGAATTGCTAAACTCTCAATCTGCCCAATTTCTGATCCTTTTAAAGTCCTACCTTTAACCAGCAATACTACATGGCTAGTTATGAACCTAGGAGTTTCCTTTCCAGGAATGAGTTACTCTAAGCTTTTATTATCATTATTCAAGATAAGGAAACAGTGGTGAAGAAAACATTGGCTGGCATATTGGTCCGTAGGAACCCCCGCCTCTATTCAAACGTCATTGCACATATTTGTGGATTTGGTTATAAAGGATATTAAAACTCATACTGAGGCTAGCGTGCCCTTCATTTTTAAAATGGTTTTATTGATTTTTAATAGCTGAAATGTTTGCTATACATTATCAACTGCCAAACTTAATAATTATTTTGGTTCTTAGAAACCTATGAAGCCGCCAATCTACAAGCAGGAATCATGAAACCCAACTTGTTTCCTTCTCTCTCTCTGCCTGAACTATCTGGATTGCTTCTGACAGCTGCATGTCAACCCTCAGGCAATATGTGGTGGGAGAGCGGGCCTCACGTGCAAATATCAAGCAGCGCTGGGTGAAGCGCAGCACAGTATGTTAGCTGTGGGGAAACAGAACTCACCAATACTCTGAGCTGGGGGGAAATAGCCTTCCACAGACCACCACAATAATTGAAAGTGGGCCACTGGAGCCCAATAAGGGAAACGCTACGTTATCAGCTACAAGCCATTGGAATAGGGGGGTTGGTAGCTGAAGGGGACATGGCTTTGGCCAACACCAACACCAATTAAAGGTTGGGCAGCTCCACAGAGCCATGGAGATTTAAAGGGTTCACTGCAATCCCTTATACGCCACCCCCAGTTTTCTCACAGGTCTGTTAGCCTTTACGAAGCTGAAAAGGAGGCTACACGTTGGTTTTAACTGAGGCTTATATATTACCCAACTCAGAAATGTATTTATCTCATTGCATTTACCCCTCAACAGCATTATTACAGAAATGTTAATTGCTCCAGTGGTTTTAAAAGGATTCAGAAGTTTTAACGCACTGGATGCACATTCCTAATCAAGGCACAAATCCAATCATACTGTGGGTGTTTTTAACTCCCAACACTAAAGCAATACAAACCTCAAATAAATGAACAAGTTGAGTGCAGACAAAAAGTAATTAAAATAATAGAAAAAATAACGGAAATAACAGAATGTAGAAGAAGTACCTAGTTCCAGCTCCAAACCATTAGTGGTTTCCAGATAGGATCAATCTGCTACAATTATTCCAGTTTTATATCGCTATGATTCAACTGAAGCTAACAATACAATTTTGATGCAAACAAATCGACAGTCTAATGATAAACCACATCCTTGGCCAATGCTATTCCTGGCTAGGTTGGAGAGTGCCGGGCATCCAGGCTGGCAATGCACAGACTGCTGGCAATGTGGCATTTGTACTCTGAAACTCTGAGCTATTGGAGCTTATTATTGAAAAATAGTTTTTAGACTATTCTGCTTTGGGCTTTTCCATTCTCCAGTGTAGAAGACAAGTTTGGTTCATGTTCTTCACTTGGTTTCCTATTGGCTCCAAACTGATCCATTTCACGCACTTCTAGAGCCACCTTCTTCTTCTTGGCAAATGCCTGGTTGATTTCAGCCAGAGTCTTGTTTTTTGTTTCAGGCAAAACAAAACAAAGGAAAGTGGCTCCGATAAGACAGACGGCAGCAAACACCAGGAAACAGTATGTCTGCAAAGCTTTCTGGAAACACAAAGCAAAAAGAAAAGCCCCAGGGTTACCAAAAGAGGCAACAAACAGTCTTCAGTTCGAGTAGAAGTGAGCATGTTGTAAAGACTTCCTTTGATTACGTGCCAAGTACTCTTATCCATGAGTAGCCACAGCTCCACCCCTCTTCCAATCTGGGATTAGAGTTTCTAGTACAGATGTCATGACTTCAAGAAACATTTCAACCCCAGCACGCCCCCTTGCCCACTTTAACTTAGAAATTTAAAACTGGCAAAAGTCATGTGGAGTTCTATGACATTTTCCTAATTGTGTTATAAAGAACAAAACCTACAAAAAATTCAAGGGTGTTTTTTAAATTATAAACTTGAGCAATTTTAACTAGCTGCATTAATTACAGGCACTGGTGCAAACCATGTTCTATTTAAATGTGTGCAATTCAATTATCTGATAGCTGAAAAACTTCACATAATTGTGGGAACAGTCTAAGAGTCATTTGACATAACGCTAAACCAAATTTTGCTACTGAATTTGTATTCAAGAGGTGGTGCTGGAGCCGCTCTCTGCCCTCTTCCTGGTTTCCTGCGACCAATCACTGATTGTCTTCCACCAGGACCACTCCCCTGGGCCAGCCACAGAGCGAGGTCAGACGGTGGAAGAGCCGGGGGTGGGTTACCTCACTCCCACCGAAAAAGTCGGGGCAAGTCTGCACAGCTTCGCGGGAGAGCCCAGCGGTGGCTGCAAATCTGCGGCTGCATCATATAACTGAGCAGTTAATGGACAAGCTTTATTTCTTGACATATGATAAATAAAATATCACCATGTGCTGAGCTCTGGAAAACATTTTCCCCCAACAAACACCATTACCATGGTGAGGGTAATGCTGTTTAAAACATATTTGTGGGGGAGGCGGGAGGTTACTTACTTTCTGGCCAAATTAAGCAATTACAAATGCTCACCTGTGAATTACTGCAATAACTATTGCACGGAGCATGCCGTGCAAACATGTGCTCTTGCTATAGAGATTGGGCCTGCCACACTGTTTGCTGGGGAAAAAACATTTTCCAGAGCTCAGCACATGGTGAAATTTTCTTTATCATATGTCAAAAAATTAAGCAGGTCGATTAACTACCCATTTATTTATCTGATTAGAAAAACTGTTTTGGCAGGTAACTAGTATTATGTGACTGTGAAACTTATTACAAATCACAATTTCAAAGGTTTAACAAATATGTTAGGCAACATAATTCCCCGAGAACCCATTTTAAGTATCTGATCCTTGGCTTTTCATGTAAGTTTAGCCAGTCTCTTCACTGTCCACATGTATCAGGATCAAACAGGTCTTTCTACAACAAGCAATGCCACTGTTCTCAAAAGGGTAACAATATTTTACGCCTTAAGCATATATATACCTTTAAACAGGATACCAAGGAAATGTAAATATTTGCCAGTTCATGAGACCTGAGAGTCTCTGGAATGTACTGTCAGGCTTCATTAGATCAGGTTTCATCTCAGCATAGATTGAGATTATGTATTGTTTGTGAAAAGCTCCACTTTGCGAAAAGTGGAAACAAGGATATGGAAAAAATAGCCTTATTAAATGTTCTTTCTTCTAAATAGGCGCAGAATAAAAACTGGGTTAATGTGGCAAAGTGAATCTTAGTGGTGTGTAGCTGTTTTACATATGTAATGAGTTTATTTTGGAAAAAAGGTGTGTAACCCTTTCCTCCTGTGTCTGAAAACTATATGCTGAGTAACTGGTCTAAATCTCAGCAAATATCAGAGATAATATTTGGGTGTTTATGCCCTCACTGTCTAGGAGGGATGAGAATATGTGTCATATGTGAGAAATAGTATCTGAGTTATTGTCATGGGTTCTCTGGGGAGGGAAATGTCAAAGCCAAGAAGTAGCCATGAATACAGCAAAGTTTACAAGGCAAGCCTTCATTGGCTTCCCAAGTGACCTCACTAGGGGTAATGTTTGGCCACTCCACCTGAGGCGAAAAGACATTCCTGCCCTCAGGACATCTAGCTAGGGTCCAACTCTCCACCTTGCCTAGGAGAGAGCATTGAGGTCCTTCTCTGCTTGTGTTTTTCCAGGAAACCTGTGAGCTTGTCCTTGGCCCTCAGGCTTCTCTTGCTCAGGATGCCACCTCCCTCATGGAGGAAGTGAGAGCAACCTGGGCAGAGACCCTGGCTCCCTTCAGATTAACAAGGCTGTGGACACTGGGATGTGGCATGATGTAGTTGGTGAGAATAGTGGCTAATTGCTCTGAGCTCCATCCTGGGCAAAGCAGCTGTTGAGCCTGGGTTTTACTCAGACTCTGTTCCCTGCCCTGAGGGGGTGGGGGCTTGTGCCCCTGAACCTCCACGCTTGGCGAAGGAGCCTCTAACTTCCTTCCCTCCTCAAATGCAAATCGGACTGCACGTCTATTCTCCCTCTTCTTGCTGCCAAGAACCTAAGCCTCCTTTGGGCAGTTCAAACAAACAATCAATGTCTTTATAGATTGCCATATATTATGCTCTTTGTATATGGTCACACATATTAGGCTGTATGTAGCCACAATTTCCCTTGGTTTTAAAACTTGACACTGGGTTGGGTGGCGGGCGGGATGGGGGAGAAGGATGCATCCATACGGAGATTAACAGGTGAATCTTTCCAAAATCTTTGCCCCCCCCACTTAATTTATTGGAGCTTTGAAACTTTGTAACTTCCCTCCTCCTCCACTGCCAGACCCTTCCTTCCCTTCCTCTGCCTCAGCCACCATGGCCTCCCCCCACCCACCCTGTTCCAATGCTGGCACCAGAGCGGCCTTTCCTCCCCATCTACTCTGCGTACGTGTGCCGCCTTTCCTCCCGCCACCTCACCTTTTCTTGCTGCTGCTGCTGCTGCATGTGTGCTGCTGCAGTCTTCCCTTCCCCCCCACCCTGAAGCAGCTGCCTCGGCCCTTCCTCCCCCTTAGCACAGCTGGTGCCACTATGGCCTTTCCTTCCCTCCTGCTCTAATACCACAGATTGTGAGATAAGGAGGATCATCAGATGGGACGGGGAGGGGGGATTCCGTTTCCTTACCAAGGGCTCTCTTTCTGGTTCTCAGTCACATGGCCTGTAAATTTCAATGGGGCAGCACCCTCTAGTGGGCATCTTATAATGCAACCTCAGAAGAGACGGATTAAAAGAGGTTGATTTTGTGACTCTAAAACTGAGAAAAGGAATGGGAGACTTGCAGGAGGCAGACGTCATCATCAAAAGGACCCGCTAACATCTGTGGGTGGCCAGTAACGGGCCAGTCGCGAGTGTGCACTGCCGTTGCAGGCTGTTAAAAAGGCCTTGAAAACGTATTATGTTACTGTGTCATTCTCTTGAGATGGCTGCTGCTGTTGCTGCTATTGTCATTGTTGTTATTGCTGGTTTTATTGTTTTTATTGTTACTTTATTGTTTCTGTTTTTAATCACTTTTAATGCTTTAACTGTTTTAATGTATTTTATTGCTGCAAGCTGACTTTGGAGGGCTTCTGCCATTAAAGGCAGCCAAGAAATATTTTAAATAAATAAGAAGGCAAACCCACCTACCCCAACCACAATTTTTGGTGGTGCCTGAAGACATATTTCAAAATGTAAAATGTGCCAATGACCCAAAAAGTGTGCCAACCCCTGCCTTAAACAGGGGAGTTGCTCAAGAACAAGATGATGAGTACATGAATAATGGAAGTCATGGGTTTCCCGGAGATAACACCCATTGGGACCGGGAACCAGGACAAGCTCCTCACCCAGGATTCCATTCCTAAAGATCTTGTAAATTCTAAAAAAAATTGGAAGCTTTCTCAATAACCCTTAGGCTAATATGCAAAAATATATTAACAAAGTAGATCGATTACAGGCTGTGCAGTGTACCAACAATGAACTCAGGGATTCTTTTAACCCTTTGCCTCAGTCATAAATGAAGGTGTTTTACTTCTGTGAAGGAAGCTTAAACCACATACTGTAGCTAAAATAAGTCCAGAAGAGAGAAAGCAGGAGTGCTGTTTAAATGTCACATTAACCCATGGTGCGTGCTAAATGCAGATGCCTTAGGCTGAAATCCTATATCCACTTATCTTGGGAGCAAACCCTATTGAACTCAGCAGGGTTTGTGTCCAAGTAGACATAAATAGGCTTGTGCTGTGAACTTTGTATCCTGGTGATGTATCAAAGCCAACGATGGAATATGGGGAGAAGGCAGCATCTACATTATTTAGGACTCAATCATTTAGGGCTTTGTACAGCAGATATGGAAGAACTATTGTAATGATTTCTGATGGTACCGCACTTAAGATGTGGGCAACTGCCAGACGTTCTTCATGGAGAACACTTTATATCAGTAGCTGGTAGGTTTGTCCACATATTTCCATGATTAAAGCTAGGACTAACTATAAGACTCTTGAGTGTGAGAGAGAGGGAGAGAAAGGAGAGAATTCAAAGCTCATGGTACCAAGATTACCCCTTTAAAATGGAGTAAATATATGTTCTATAAACCTTAACTCAATGATTCGCCTTCAGGGGAAGTTCCTTGTAACCATAATATATTTAGAATAACACCGCACTATTTATTTATTTATTAATTTATTTCATTTATATCCTGCCTGTTTCCTCCAAGGAAAGCATGAGTTTGTATCAATTCCGCCACAAATCTTATTTCCCCATATTTATTCATACCTGAATAAAAGGGAACAGAAGTCCAACTGCAAAGTTAGAAAGCCAGTTTATTATCCCAGCAATCATAAATGCAGCTGGCCGTTGAGACTGTGGAAAGAACTCCCCTGTTAAGACAAATGGGATCCCACCTGCAAAGAACGAGACAAGAATGAGATGTTTGCAACATAATCCTATGCATGTTTACACACATGCACTCACCCCCCAATCTGTCCTTTAGTACAGATTTTTTTGTTAGAAAACTACGCAAGAAGAGTTGCCATAGCAATTTTATACATTCCTATTATATCTAGTAGGCTCTGTAATAGAGATTACTGTGGGTGGGTGTTGTTGATTCACCATACCTCTAAAATTTAGATGATGTTGTGAAAATTTAGATAATGCAACTCAAAAGGAACCACACAAAATCACATTTGGAGGTCTGTATGGACACATTTTCAAAGAGAAAAGATCACGTTTTGGCTCTAATTATTAAAAAGTACACTGGAAAACTCTCCAATAGGACTCTTAGAGGAAAACAGCTTCAAGATGAATTTACAAAGTTAATGCACCAAACATAATTATTGCAGTGATTCACTTCGGTTACATTGTCTTTTTCTATATTAAGCTGAGCACAATGGAATGTGGAACACATACCAATGTTTAAAGAAAGACAATCCCTCCAATCAGACAGAAACAATCATAAGAATCTTTGATTTTAATTTCAAGGTTCAAATCAAACCACCGTCGTCATCATCATCATCATCATCAGGAAAAAAAGTGTCCATTCTCTCTAAAATAGTGATTAGGCTCCATATTAATTTATGTTAAAATAACAAAAGTTGTGTATTTGGTCACAATTGAAATTTGTACATGCAGCCAACCAAAGACTGGTTCATATATTTTAATGGGACCAATGTTCTTTATTTATGAAAGTCACATGTTAACTAGTTGCTCACAGAGGCCAGTGGTAACTACTACCACCATCTTAGATGCTGCTGCAGCTATGATCTGTGAACTGCTGACTCACAAGTTACATTTGGATCACGGCTTTTAAAAAAACAACAACTAGGGAGAGACAGAGGAGGAGAAAGAAGGAATTCATAGATGTTATATAGGCTGATGAATCATTATTCTTTCGTTTCTTTGTTTTGTCAAGTTTCCATTAAAAGTAGAGTGATAAAGGCAAATTGACTAGAATATCTTAAGTAAAGTAGAATATACTTGCAAGCAGCAACTATTCTGAAGGGAAAAACTTAATCTCAGACATGAATATCTTCATAAATGGCTGCATTCACATATCACAACCTAGAATCCTACAACCCATGGATTAAATAAACCATGTGTTATTAATATATGTGGAGCAGGTCATTGGGTTAGATACATATTATGTGCATGTAACTGGACTGACAGCAGCAGACTTTCCTGCCTTCTCATTTCCATGGCAGTCCAAAATGCCACACAGAGGATTGAGAGATCCTGCTGAATGGAGAGCAGTCTATAGCTTTGGGGAAAGGGGGATCTCCCCAAATTGAGCAGAAACACTTTCTTTAAGTGCAGCTCACCACACGGAAGGAGCCTCTGCCTGACAACTGGGAGAAGCAAAAACTATGGATACAAGTTAGATGCATATGCAAATGTACACAGAAGTGAGCATCAAACTAAAGACATCACAATCACAGAATAATTGAAATGCTTTTCAGATACAGAAAACTCTGCCTCCTAAATTTTCTGCATTGATTTAGATAAAATGTTCATACTCAGTATTTAAGAATGCACGGCAGTGCATTATTAGTTAAGATTTGATAGGCGGAAAAGCATTCTACCATTATAAGGGGGTAATTGGGGAGTTTGTCATGCTAACTTTCATTAACTCAAAACTGTTTCACCAATCTTCCTGAAATTTACATGTGCCAGAAAGAAATGTTGTTTTACGTAGCCTAAAAATTTGAAGAAAACTGGTGAAAGATTGAGGGAAGGAGGGCAGTAGAAAAAATATCTCTCTCAACTAAAATGGATCCGAAGATTTACACTGGCGATTATTTTTATCCTTCTTTTGTGAGGAAATTAGAGCTTACCCTAATTAAAATCTTGATGATTTACATTTCCTTTGATCGTCTATTTGATGGAATAGCTTTTCTTTTTTAAAAATTCCCTTTAGTTGATTTTTAAATAATATTTATTCATTCCATTGTAACGACAGCCATTACAATGTATAGTGTGCGTGTGCATACTCAGTAGTGTCTCTCTGTCTCTCCCTCCTGCCCAGCTAGATTGGAACCCTGAGGGAAAAGGGCGGCCTCCTGCAGCAAAGACATTTCCTCAGTGGAATAATCAGTGACCAGAGTGTCATGGTCTTACTCCCAGGTAAGTGTGTAGAGGGTTGTAGCCTTTTTAAAACTGCCTGGAACCTTGGCAAGGGACACAGAGAGAGATGCAACTGAGAAGTTCCTCTTCTTTCTAGCACAATAATCCTACAATCAACTTGCTTGTTCTGTGTGTGTGTGTGTGTGTGTGTGTATGTGTGTTTATTCTTCATTTGATCATTGCTGCTGCTTGATTTTCAATTCAATCCTGTGCATGTCTATTCAGCTCCACTAAATGCAACAACTCTCACTCCCATGCACTACCTAGAAGGGGTGTGTGGATTTTGTTGTAGTTCCCTCTAAGAGTGCTGTCTAATTAGGGACCATGGCTTTTTGTGAGAGAAAGGTTTGAGCTTCCTCCCCACCCTCTGTCTTTGTCCCAAAATCCAATGGATTCCTGATCTGAGTTAAAGCAGCAAACAGCAGCAGCTGTGAATTTCTATCCTGTGTGTGCGTGGTCATCTCCTCAGCATGACCAGACCCTACCACAAGACCCTACCACAATTCCAAGCTATGGAATTGAATGTGAGTGAAACTTTAGTTCATAAGCAGGCCTGGCTTTCCTTGAGGGCAGAGAGTTTTGCTGCCTGAAGTCTGAGAAGCAGACTCAGCCTCCCTTTTGAGAGAAGGAGAGTCAAACTTACCAGGCCCAAGAAGAGATAAAAGAGTAGGTAGCAAGGGGCCAGCCATCTTCCCTGGACTCACATGTGCCTGGAACGGGAGATCCCAGGCGAGCTGAGTTACGGCTTGGTTTTAGATAGGTGTTTTGTAAACCGCCCGGAGAGCTTCGGCTATGGGGCGGTATATAAATGTAATAAATAAATAAATACGTGTCTGGACTCTCCAGGGAGGACTTGTCGCCTTTGTGGTGGGATTTATGGTGGGTTAAAGTTTTAAGGGATTGGTTGTTGTTTGCTCGTTGCTTTTTCCTACCTCAAACACTCTTTCCCTCCCCTTCGCATTCCCTGCTTTTGCTTAAGTCTTGACTGGAGCCTTACGTGTTAGTTTTAAATAAACTGCTTCAGGCCTTAAGGTGTGGCTGTGTGTTTATTCTCTGAAGGGCTGGCTACTACCGTCTTGGGACGGGGTTAGGGAGGTGGCTGCCTGAGAAATCGGACATTTGGTCCAGGGCCTATCTTGCAGGGACGCTGGGTGGAACCCAGCCTTCTGTCACATTATACACACATACACACTAACAAATACAAATGAATATTGGTAATGTGTTCTTACTAAATTAATTTTGATGACCTGGAGGCGAAGGCTATCAATTGTTACTACCACCCCGACCAACATTCACAGGTAAAAACAGTAAATATGAAGACCATTTTGTCATGACAGTATTTCAGTTTGAATCGCTGATTATTCACTTAACAAATGAATTTTGAAAAAAGCATTACCTGGTCCAATGCAAAATGATGCAATTATTGCAAGAATGCAGACTATACTTAGGTATCGAAGCCACATTGCTTGAGTCTGAAAAATACATTAGAGTGTTGTAAGTAATATGTAAAGCATATCATAGAACTTATTATAATAAATACAAACAGTTGCACAGGGGGTTTTGTGTGTGTGCGGGGTGCGGGGGGGAAGGAGGTAGTCTATAACAGACAGATTTCCTTTGGTTTGCTTAATAACTCCTTCATTAAGATGTGGTGACATGAGGCTTTTTTGACTTTTTTCCTATCAGTTTCTGTGCCAGCAAATACATGCTCAGAATTGTCTGTATTTACTGATACGTTCACAAAGTGCCACACAATCCAGCACTGCTAGCAAATAAAACTAGTCTATATTAATGGGCCTAGGAGTTAGCTGCAGCTTGAAGCAACAACTTACAAAAAAGCTACACAGTTCAATCTCCGCTATGCTACAGTAGCAGCCATAGAAGCTGGAAATGCAGGTTGCTTACCTGTAACTGTAGTTCTTCGAGTGGTCATCTATGCATTCACACATATGGGCTCTGCGCCCGCGCGGAGACCTGAACCGGAACCTCAAATAGCTAAAAATAACGTTATAGGCGGGAAACATCCCCAGCGCCACTGCACATGTGCATGCGGTTCCCGCCTATACCTCAGTTTACAGGAGTCCGACGTTGTGGCCCCAGAAACTTTGTATATACAAAAACATTTAATATAATTCAATTCATAGAAAGTATCAAAATACACCACCAAGAGGGGATGGTGGGTGGGTTGTGTGAATGCATAGATGACCACTCGAAGAACTACAGTTACAGGTAAGCAACCTGCATTTCTTCTTCGTGGTCTCTATGTATCACACATATGGGCGATTAGCAAGCTGACATACCTGGAGGTGGGTTGGTGTGTCATCTTAATATTTCAGACAGGACTGCTCTTCCAAATGAACAATACTGTTGCGCCCTCACATCAAGGTTGTAATGTTTGATGAATGTGGATGGAGTTGACCACGTTGCTGCCTTACATACTTATTGTAGGGGGACACCCCTACGAAACGCCACTGAAGTTGCCACCGATCTAGTAGAGTGGGCTGTCACGGTGTCAGATAACTGCAGGTTAGACAAAGGTGTAAGCCATTTCAATTGCCTGCATTATCCAGTGGGAAAGACGTTGGCAAGATATGGGGAGACCCTTACGAGGTTCCCCATAACACACAAACAGCTGTTTTGTCTTTCTGAAGTTTTCCGTCCTTGCCTTATAGAATGCAAGGGCTCTTCTAACATCCAACAGGTGCAAGGTACAGTCCACTGGTGTTGTAGGATTAGGAAAAAATGCAGGCAGTACAATGTCCTGCATCGTATGAAAGACCGACACTACCTTCGGTAGAAAGGCTATGTCGGTACGGAGTATCACCTTATCCTTGTGAAAGGTTAAGTAAGGTGGGTCGACTCTTAAAGCCCTAATTTCGCTTGCACGTCGTGCAGAAGTCACTGCTATGAGGAATGCTACTTTAAAGGACAGTAGTCTTAGGTCGACCGTAGCCAAAGGTTCGAATGGTTTCCTTGTCAAGGCATGTAGTACTACCGACAGACTCCAAGTTGGTATCATGTGTCTAGTCGTCGGTATCGAGTTTCTTAGCCCCCGCAAAAACTTTTTCGCTACCGGGTGTGTGAAAGGTGAGTAGCTGTTGACACCCTTACGCGATGCCGCGATGGCAGCTAAGTGGACTCTTATCAACGACATCTTCAAACCTTGTTGGTACAGAGAGAGTAGGTACTGTAAAATATGCGTAATAGAGCAGGAGTCAGGTTGGACATTCCTACTTCTAGAAAAGATAGAGAATCTCTTCCATTTGCTAGCGTATGACTTTCTAGTCGATGGTTTACGGGACGCTAGCAGAATGTCATCGATAGTTAAGTCTTTGGGGTGCATAGTGATATCCTCCACGCCGTCATTTTCAGTGTCGACAACTCCAGATGCCGTATCATGCCTTGATCCAGAGTCAGCAGCATTGACGGGAGCCGTATGTAATTGTGGTTCGACAATCTTAATGCATGGGAAAACCACGGTTGTCGAGGCCACCAAGGGGCTATCAAGATGCAGTCCGATTTGTCCATCTGGATCTTGGCTAGGACGCATGTTAGCAGTGGAAAGGGTGGAAATAGGTAGAGTAGGGCTCCTTTCCATGTCCTGGTGAACGCGTCCCCTAAGGAATGTCTGCCCTTGCCTGCCCTGCTGCAGAATTTGGGGCATACAGCGTTGCTTTCTGAGGCAAAGACGTTGATCATGGGGGTACCCCAGTATTGAAAGAGGTCCTGCCTCGTCCCGGCATCGAGCTCCCACTCGTGGTCGGTATGGAACAATCTGCTCAGAAAGTCTGCTACAGTGTTCGTCTTCCCTGCAACATGGATGGCGGTTAGGAAGATGTCTCTCCTTATGCACCAGTTCCATATGTGAAGGGCTGATCTTGTCAAGGGATGAGATCTTGTGCCCCCCTATCTGTTGATATAGCAGACGACAGTAGTGTTGTCGGTGGCTACAAGTACACTGTGTCCCTGCAAAGTTGGTACAAAGGCTTTCAAGGCTTTTTCTACTGCAAGCAACTCGAGGTGGTTGATATGCTCAGTCTTTTGTGGCGTAGACCACCTCCCCTGGACCTGGAGTGGTCCGCAATGAGCGCCCCATTCTAGCAATGAAGCATTGGTAACGATAGTCTTCGATGGGCTTGGGGCTTGAAAGGGAACTCCTCGATGGAGATTCACCAGAGAAGAGATGACCGCACCGAAGGTGGTAGAGACAGTCGAGTCCGATGAGGGTTGGCACGGAGGTAGAAGGTTCTGAGAAACCAGTTCTGCAGGATTCTCATCCGTAACCTCGCGAACCTGATGACTGCGGTGGTCGCGGACATTAGCCCCAGTAATGTCTGTATCGACCATGCAGTGGTAAGGCATCGAGCTCTGATATCGAGCACTTGGTCGTGTAGGGTTATGGCCCTCGATGTTGGAAGTTTTTTTAAAAAAAATTTATTTATTTATTACTACATAAAATACAAACCAACATAACAATTAACATACCAATACCTAACAATTACTTGAATATATAATTATTAACATATAATGCTTTATCATAACATAATCAACATAATTCAACATAATAACAAGTGCTCCCCCTTCCCTTCGGGATCATTCCTGATCATTCGGGAACCAGCACAATAATATTACTCTCAAATCTTCTCCTGGTTGCTCTGGGAAGTGCTTGACTCGAATCGATGATCTTCTACTCTGGCCTTGTAGCTGAATCAGCCTTTCTCATGCTCCTCAAAGTCTATATTATGCTTCTCTTTAAGTCGATCCATTTCTTTCCCCAAAGAATTTACTTCTGTTTTAAGTAATTTGATATCTTTATCATTTTGAGCTATCGTGTTAGCAAGTTCATCCATTCTCTTGTCCAGCTTTTCACTCATTTTGTCAATTTTTTCAAATAGTGCATTGTTTTTAAGGACAATAAGTTCTTTGATCTCATCCACGTCTGTTGGCTTTTTGCCAGATTTTGACGCCATTTTTATATCGTCGTCTGAGTTTGCTTCTGCTTCAGATTCCGACAATTTACAAAGTCTAGCACTCGAATGATTTGATGGACCTTTGCCAGACAGTTTTAAATTCTTTTTTATCTTTCTGTTTCTTGGGATTAGACATTCAACTCGTAAATCACATTACCGGGCAACAGTCAGTTGATTTTTAAAGTCTTTCTACTTCTACTACTGAATAATTCGCCTCCTGCATTCCGGCTATCAGATTTATTGCTCTAATCAGTCTCCCTGATAAGCAGATGGCAGGGAATGAAGTTGTAAAAGGCGAAAGATTTACACGATCTGAAGAGAAACCACAATTCCCCCATTTTCCGGCTAATAATTAGTGCGTCATGCCGTTAATCACATAGAGCAAAGTCCACACGGCTTCAATCAGCTCCAAAGTTTACCAGCCGATAGCAGAGGTCTTCATACACCAATTCATTACAAAATTTTGCCCGCTTATTTGAGATGACAAAGTTTATCGGCTTCCAATTTTGGAGCCTAAATTTTGACCTACCGAATCATGGTCCGTCAGGCTCCGCCCCCTCAATGTTGGAAGGTAGGCTCTTCCCTCTACCGACAACAGGGTAACACCTATGAAGTCTATCTTTGTTTGGGGTTTTAGGATAGACTTCTCTAGGTTCATCCAGAGCCCCAGGCTGTCGAGGAGTTGCAGGGTAATGGTAATGCTGTTCTGTAGGGTAGCTCTGTCTTCTGCTACCAGTAACCAGTCGTCTATGTAGGGGTAGACAGAAATTGCTTGTTGCCTGAGGTGTGCACACACCACCGTCATCACCTTCGTAAATACTCGAGGTGCTGTTGCGAGTCCGAATGGAAGGATGGTGAATTGGAAGGCTTGGTCCCCAACTAAAAAGCGGAGGAAGGGTTGGCTCAACTTTCTGATGGAGATGTGAAAGTAAGCATCCTTCAGGTCTATTACAGCAAACCAGACGCCTCTCTGGATTAGTTGAAGGACCGATGCCACCGTGATCATATGGAACTTCTTGGGAGTAATAAAGGTGTTGAGCTGTCTCAGATCTAATATTGGTCGAAGACCCCCATCTTTTTTCGGAACAGTAAAGTAACGGGAGTAAAACCCCTGATTGAATTGGGGAATCGGCACCTGCGAGATAGCTCCCTTGTTGAGGAGTGTTTGAATCTCTTGGAGAAGTGGAATAGATGGTGCTGTTATCCTTACTCCCAAAAAAGGAGGGATGGTATCGAACTCGATGCTGTATCCATTGCGGATGATGGTAAGGACCCAGGAGTCCGTGGTTATTGTTTCCCATTGGTGAATGAACTGCTGAAGTAGGTGGCCGAAAGGTGGTAGGTAATGGTAAGGGTAGTCAAAGGTGCTGCTTCTTGCCGAAGTCTGGTTGTCGGCGGGTTTGTTGGTACCGAGGCTGAAAACTCCTCTTTCTTTGCATTTGTTGTTGCTGCTGTTGTCTAGGCTGTTTGTCTTATTGAAAACGCTGCTGTTGTTGAGAGAATGGTTGTCTAGACCATCTCTTGGGTCTGTATTGGACCATTGGTGCAGAAAAACCCATTCGTTTTGCCGTAGTACGGGCCTTATGAATGGAGTCCATTGCCTCGTCGGTTTTGGCGTTAAAAAGGCCCTTGCCATTGAATGGCAAATTCTCAATCCTGGTTCTAGTCTCATGGCTTAGACCAGCCAACCTAAGCCATGCGTTTCTACGAAGGGCTATGGAACCCATCATAGCTTTAGAGTCACAATCTGTTTGATGCCTCGCGGTACTGAGCTGTTGCTTTGCGATGGCTGAAGCTTCTGCCTGGAAGACTGGCTAATTCTCTTTTATCGTCAGGCAAATAGTCACAGAGTGACCCAATTTTTCCCCACAGGAAAACCTGGTACTGAGCCATGGTCACTTGGTAGGTAGCAGCTCGTAAGCCTAGGGACGTAGAAGCATAGATTTTTCTGCCTAAGAAGTCTAATTTTCTGCCCTCCTTATCTACAGGTGCAGAATGGATCTTTTGAGATTTCCCTTGCGACGACTCGACCACAATTGAGTTGGGCTTAGGGTGCTGAAAAAGAAATTCGGCCCCCTTCTCCCGGATACGATACATCGCTTCAAGACGCTTTGAAGTTGGTGCTGTGGACGAGGGTGCCTTCCATGACATTTGTGCCATCTGCAGCAAGGTAGGAGGGAATGGAATGGCAACTGGTACATTGGCGTCTGTGTGGAGTACGTCATAGATAGGGTCATCAAGTCTTTCTGCAGCCTGATGTGTTACGAGCACCAAAGATTGAGCCATTCTTAGAATGTGCTCTGAGAAATGTCCCATATCCTCGGACGGAGACCCAGGATCTTTGAAGTTTACTGCATCGTCAGGCGATGGAATAGATGGCATTGGTGATACAGTGGAGATTGAATCTGATTGATAATCATCATCAGGTGATATAGACTGATGATGTGGTGATGATGGTAAAGGTTGTACTTCTTGTTCCGACTGCGACGGCAGTAAAGGCATGATCGCCGTGTTCGATACCATAGCTGGCTGATCATGGTATCGACGGATTACTGGAGTTGTAGGCGCTACTGGAGTTGTAGCGTTCACGGTACCGAGAGGGGGTCGGCATAGATGGTGGAGGTGCCATCGGGCCTGGAAGGGCTCTCGATACTAGCGGAGGCCGCGCAAACTGGTTATCTCCCGGTTGTTGGTATCGATAGTAATAATCATCTGCCGGTAAATATGCCTGTGGGCGATAGTATTCCCAGTCGCCCCAGTCGCGGCATCTATAGGGATCAGTGTAAGCTGACTGTCTGTCCCAATCAGAATGTGGAGAGTATGATCTCTCTCTGTAAGTAATCAGTCTGGGTGGTCTTGACCTCGCTGGGGAGATCAGAGGCAAAGACTGCTGCGGTTGCCCTTTGGGGCGTACAGCCAATTTCTCGCATGTAGGAGGCTCTTGTTGTACCGATCGTGTCAGTGTCGAGTCTCTAATCTCACCCTCAGAAATTGATTCCAGTGGCCTTGGTACCATGGTCAGCACCGATGCAGGCCTGCTCGATACCGTAGCAGTCGGTACGGTAGAGACACGCGGTGAGGAAGATTTGTTAGAGTCCTTTCTCTTTTTCTTCCTTTTCTGCAACTCGGCAGACTTTGGAGTCCGGGCTTTTTTAGAAATTTTTCTAGCCACAGAGCTAACCAAAGAGCAACCAGGCGTGAGGGGTATATCCGTCCTCTTTTCTGCCATGGTCGTTTCAGAGATGACGAACGTTTGTACGCCAGAGCTCTGGTCATTGTCGATACTCTGTTGTGTAAGAGTAATGGTCTTTTTTGGAATCGTAGGTTTCTCCATTGTTTTCTGTTTGGGAACGTCGATCGCTTTGAGTGCCTTTCCCCACAGAATAGATCTCAGTCGATCTGCTCGATTTTTGCGCGTCTGTTTAGTAAAATACATGCAGTGGTGGCAAGTCTCGACTTTGTGGCCTTCGCCCAAACAGATTATGCAGAGCGAATGACCGTCAGTTGGGGGAAGTTTCGCCCGGCAACTAACACACTTTCTAAAGGGAGCCTTTACTGCCGTAGGACAGAAGGCCCTAGCGACCCGGGGATCGCCGTGAAAACGAATACTATATCTAATATATATATATATATATATATATATATATATATATATAGTAAGAAGAGGAGAAAAAGAGAAGTGAATACTGAGAGAATACTGAGAGGAAAAACAGTGAAAAAGGTAAGTATAAGAAAAAACTACGAGGAAAAATGCTAAGAGGTCAGTTTTCTAGGTCTAGCCACAATGGCGGACAACGAAGAACTGAGGTATAGGCGGGCACATGCGCAGTGGCGCTGGGGATGGTTCCCGCCTAAAACATTATTTTTAGCTATTTGAGGTTCCGGTTCAGGCCTCCGCGCGGGCGCAGAGCCCATATGTGTGATGCATAGAGACCACGAAGAACTGCAGCTCTTCAGTCTGGCTAGAACCTACAGAGTTCAGAACTACAGAAACTATAGGGGCTGACAAGAACCATATTCTCACGTCAGACTGGATTCCTCGATCTGAGCAAGTAAGTCCCTGAACTAAGGACAGTTTTGCCTCATTTAATCTTACACCTGAACAACCTGTTTTTTACCTTGACTTCTGTCATTGCATTCTCATCTGCCTAGTTGGTACATGGCCACCAGTCTGTCTTTGACCAAATCTTCTGTTTCTGTCTCTTTGATTCTTTTCGGCCTGGGCTGAAACCCAACCTCAGCCTGCCCAAACCCTGACAATCAGCATTGTACATCATAACATTATGCATTTTTATTACAGCAAATATGATTTGAGGATCAACACCATAACTAGGTTTAATTCCTACCTAGTTTGTCTGTTTGTCCCTATCTATCTAAACTATCCCTGGTTTATTCCTATCTTTTTATCTTTCCATAAATTACCGTGCAGTATCTTTTGTTGTAGGGGGCTTCTCTCAAAATGTTGAAAGCTATAATTCTGACAGGTTAGAACAGCCTGTGTTAGGTAAACTTTGATGTCAATTTAACTGATTTCGACACCAAGGTTTTTATTCAATTATACATGGAGAAATATAATTTCTGATACAAAATTCTCTCAATTTTTAGTTAGGCATATCTCTGCTTCTATTACTACACATATGACAAAATCTCATCTGATCTATCCTGGCACAGCTACATTTGAGTCAATTATCAGTTTACACCCTACTTTAACACATCACCATCAGTACTGAAAAGGAACTGTGAAGGACTTTTATCTCAGTATATAGTAAAATATTCCTCAATATTACTCACAAAAAAGTCAGTAACTACATTTGGGGAAGGGCCATATGGCAGTAGGGCATACAATGTCCGTGCACAAGATCTCATGCTCAGTCATTAGCATCTCCAGTTCAAAAGGATCTCCGGCAAGAAAGGTGACCAGAGAGCGACTGCCAGTCAATGCAGATAGTTCTGGGCTACCTGGACATGGTCTGACCCATTACAAGGAGCTTGTTACATTTAAGCTATAACTTATGGTTTAGATGTAATCATGTTTGTACGCTACTTAAAGCAACTCTGGCTTCCACTCCAATGATCCTGGGAAATATGCTTTAACCTTAGTTTGAGGAATGGAGATCACGACTTTGCCTGCAGAAATACAATGTGCTGAAAGTTCACCCAACACAAGCTGTTCTAACCTGTCAGAATTATAGCTTTCATCAATTTGAAAGAAGCCCCCTGGAACAAAAGAAACTGTACAGTAATTTATGCCAAAAGCAGATAAACCACATAGGGATTAAATTCACTTCCATTTCATTCTGTGACCTGCTTCCAGAATCTTCTTCTGACCATTTGAAAACAGCCACTTGGAAAGTAAATGCTAAAAATGCATCCTAAAGTCTGAATACTGAAACCTAACAAACAATAAACCATCACTTCTGAAACAATATGTTTAAAAATAAATTCACAAAAACCATAGCAGTATTTGGATGGTTATTATTTTGTTTCTTAAAAAAATAAATAACAGGACCTGTAGTAATAAAACTAAGTTTCAATTAAACATATTTTTTCTAGAACACAGAATTAGACTTGTGAATACGTAATGTAGAACCAAGATTTAGGGATTACGGTGGTGATGGGAATCATGCACTATCAACCGCAATTCCACAAATAAGAAATGAATTGGAGTGTTTTCAACTAGAGTCAGCAATGCTCACAAGTAATGCAAACAGGGCTAAAGATGGGTGGGGAGACTATGGAATAGTTTGCACATCATGGCAGCCAACTGGGGGTCAATTAACCCACAATTTTTCAGGATGTGAGCTGCTTCCAGTTTGCATAAACGAACATGCCATTCATACGTTTTTAGTTTTATGTCTGAATTTGGACTCTCTGAGTTGTTAACAACCCAGAGTTAACAACCCAGAGTTAACCTAACAAGTTAACCTAACACATATCCCTGCAAATCATGGGTTTGCCTATGATTTGCCACTGTGACATGCAAACCAGGTCCATGTGAAAGAAAGGAGGGATGGTATCACCCTGCAGCTGGTACACTAACATCTGCACTGTTTTCTCTGAGATAATGATTTTTTTCTCTGAGATATGAATCTGGTTCTTGATTAACAACCTGAGTGACTCAATAGATCTGTTCAGATGTAAGAGGAAACTATGTTGTCCAGCTACGAAAGCAGTTCATGCAAGCCTCAGGCTTAGGTTCTTCCACCCGCATCTATTGCACCTGTGAGGAAGAGCGGTGTTCAATTTTAAACTAATCGTAGTCCCAGTGATATTTCAAACAGTTCGATACTAGTTAGCTCTTACTAAACATAATTTAAAATAACGAACTACAGTTCCCAAAGTTCAGACGTCATGGGGAACTGTGGTCAGCTTAACTCTGAAAGTAGAAGCTTTTGATCGCCTCCTCATGGCACAAAAGGGGGGAATGGGATGAGGAAGCATATGAGATCAGCAATACAAATTGCTCTTTCCAGCAAGGGAAGCGTGATCTGTATGAGGATCTCTGGGAAAGGGAGTAGAGAGCCTTCAGTATCAGGATCACTGGGGGAGTTGTTTAGAGCGCAGGCTGTCCACTCCTTGCCTGGGTGATCCTCATACAAATCGCTTTTTCCCTGCAGCTGCTACCAGTGAGGAAAAAGTCAAGATTGCTGGTGTGTGCGTGTGCGCATGTGTATATATGTATTGTGCATGTATATGTTGTGTCCAACCTCTGAGCTAGTATCACTCTGAGCTGGTATTAATTACAGTTAACTGATATATATAACTTCCGTTTTGAAGTTGCAAATTAAAGATTACACATTAGTTGTATATAAGAGTGAAAGTAAAAAAGTAAAAAAAGATTTTAAAAAACGGTCTGATATTTAAAAGAGCTTCACATACCTGCAAAGTCATACACACAGTAAGTATTACAAAGAACAGAACCATCAAGCTAAATCCTCCGATCAGAAGAGGCCTACGTCCAACTCGTTCTATCACTAAGCCCTGAAGAAAAAATAAAGGGTGGTTTATTTTCTCACAAAATCAGAGGAGTTCTGAATTTATGCTGTCATCTCTTGTAACTCCTAATGGATTAATCCAAAGGCAATGGGAGTCCATGATCCACAGGAATTCCTAAGGACACTGGATGAGTCACACAGACCAAAATGCAATGCCTTTTACAAATCAAACAAAAAGCTCCCCAAAGTGGAACATACATAACAAATAACTTTCTATATGCACAATATATGATCAGATCACAAAATCATCCAGAGCATAAGCCCCACTGAAAGGGGATAATGGACTGTGTTTGCCACTTGAAACTGAACTAACTGCAGAAGTCATGCTAATCATGGTACTAAAATTCTAAATGAAACTCACCACTATTTAGCATGCAGTGCAATGGCAGAGGCTCTATACCAATTGTCAATTGTTTCAATTACATCTGTGAATTTCTGGAATGCCTGCAGGAAAACCAAACATTCCAGAGGGGAGTTTGTTTTAATGAGTCCAAATATATTTACAGAGGGAACATTAGAGGATCTGACTGTTGAAGATAATAATAATAATTAATAATAATATATTTATTTATTTATTTGTTACTCTTACTTAAAAAACCTCCTCCACCAGCCACCTCCTCTCCTCTCCTCTCGCACAACCGCTCATCTCTGATACACTCTTAAAACACTCTGGGTGGCAAGCCAGCCTCTAAGGGCCAAGCTGTAGGTGCATCTGGGTTGTCTTCAGCCTCTCTGTGCCTTATGCCAGCCAGCCAACATCTCCAGCCTCCAGCCTCAAACAATTCCCACCCTTTCTATCTGCCAAAGTCTCCCAATGGTCCAGCCAGGCAGTGCACTTGTAACCTGTGGCCGGGGGTAGGGTCCTAGCTTATAGCTTGTTCACATCTGGTGACTCTTGTTTTTAAAAAACTCTGCTGCCAGCCACCTCTGCCTGCACCAATACTGGACTCTGAGATGCTCTTAAAAGGCTCTGTGTGCTGCACCTCTCAGCGGCATTCGATACCATCGACCCTGGTATCCTTCTGGGCAGCCTTGCTGGGATGGGTCTTGGAGGCATTGTTTTACAGTGGTTACATTCCTTCCTGGATGGGCGGACCCAGAAAGTGGTGCTGGGGGATTCCTGTTCGACTTCTCGGCCTTTGGCCTGTGGAGTCCCTCAGGGCTCTGTAGAATCATAGAATAGCAGAGTTGGAAGGGACCTACAAGGCCATCGAGTCCAACCCCCTGCTCAATGCAGGAATCCACCCTAAAGCATCCCTGTCCAGATGGTTGTATTGTCCCCCATGCTATTTAACATATACATGAAACCCTTGGGAGAGGTTATCTGGAGTTGTGGGGTGCGGTGCCCCCAGTATGGTGATGACACCCCACTCTACTACTCCTTTCCACCTAATTCCAAGGAAGCGGTTTCTTTGCTAAACTGGTGTCTGTCAGCCGTAATGGACTGGATGAGGGTGAACAAATTGAAGCTTAATCCAGACAAGACAGAGGTGCTCTTGGTCAGTCAAAAGGCAGATCAGGGAATAGGGTTTCAGCTTGTGCTGGGGGAGGGTTACACTCCCCCTGAAGACACAAGTTCGCAGCTTGGGTGTACTCCTGGATTCAGCCCTGAGCCTGGATGCCCAGGTTTCGGCGGTGACCAGGAGTGCATTTGTACAGTTAAAGCTAGTGCGCTAACTGCATCTGTTCCTTGAGATGTCGGACTTGGCCACAGTGACACATGCCTTAGTTACATCGCGTTTGGATTACTGTACCGTGCTGTACGTGGGGCTGCTGTTGAAGAGTGTTTGGAAACTTCAGCTAGTTCAAAGAGCTGCAGCCAGTGCTACATTTTGGAGGCAGGAAAAACTTTTTTGTTATAGCAGACTTTTGGAACTACTCTGGACATGTGTTAATGTATTGGATTTTACAGCCCCCCTTTTTATCTGTTACTGGTTTTTGTTTTTAAAGAAATAACATGTTTTTTAATTTTACTGCAGGTTAAATTCTATTTTAACCTTTGTAAATTTATATTTATATGTTTTAATTCTACATGTTTTAATCTTGTGAACCACCTTGAGTCCCAGTACTGGGGAAAAGGCGGGATATAAATAAATAAATAAATAAATAAATAAATAAATGTGGATCCACAGCTGGCTACAGAATCAGACTCAAAGAATGCTTATCAATGGTACCTTCTCAAACTGGGAGGAGGTAATGAGCAGGGTATCGTAGGGCTCAGTCAACATTTTTATTAATGATTTGGATGAGGAGGTGCAGGGAACGCTTATCAAATTTGAAGATGACACAAAATTGGGTGGGATAAGTGAGCTTGATAGGCTGGAGTGCTGGGCTGAAAACAACAGAATGAAATTTAATAGAGATAAATGCCAAGTTCTACACCTAGGAAAAAGAAACCGAATGCACAGTTACAAGATGGGGGATACTTGGCTCATCAATAATACAAGCGAGAAAGATCTTGGAATTGTAGATCACAAGCTGAATATGAGCCAACAGTGTGATGTGGCTGAAAGAAAGGCAAATGCTATTTCAGGAACCATTAATAGAAGTATAGCTTCCAAATCGCGCGAGGTACTCGTTCCCCTCTATTTGGCACTGGTTAGACCTCATCTTGAGTATTGTGTCCAGTTCTGGGCACAACACTTCAAGAAAGATGCAGACAAGCTGGAGGGGGTTCAGAGGAGGGCAATGAGGATGATCAGGAGTCTGGAAACAAAGACCCACGAAGACAGACTGAAAGAACTGGGCATGTTTAGCCTTGAGAACAGAAGGGCTCTCCCACACTGGAGGCATTCAAAAGGCAGCTGGACAGCCATCTGTCAGGGATACTTTAAGGTGGATTCCTGCATTGAGCTGGGGGTCAAACTCGATGGCCTTAAAGGCCCCTTCCAAATCTACTATTCTATAATTCTATGAAATGATTCAACCAAAGGTAAGCACTTTTTCAGTTCCATGCTATGCATGTTTTCTTGGAAGTAAATTCCACTGTGTTCAGGACTGGAGCTTTAGATGTCACTGATTTGAATGGGAGACAAATCAGCACATGCTTTACCTAAATTAAAATCAATAGTTTAAAATGTACTTAATATTAACTTTACTTGTACACTTTTAAAGAGGATAGCTGTTATTGGTCATAGCCATCTATTTTTTATTATATTAGGCCTATCGTATAATGGAATACTTTTTTGTTGTTGCTCTTGTGGTAATTTAGGCTAAGATAAAAATTGACCTAAATTGGATATAAAGGAAAAGATCTAGGGAGAACTAAAACTGTAAGCAACCCTATGCAAATGTAACTGAATTCTTGAGAATTTATCATTGAAGACTTGCAATTTATTCAGAATTTTCTGTATTTGTACCTCTTACGTTATTCAACAAATTGTACAAAATGTATCCCTTCAAGAATATCAAATCAAACCCAAACAGGAAGGGAGCTAAAACCGATTCTCTCATGGATATTGGATTCTTTATCCAGTCCTATGGCGTATACAAACCTCACACCACTTACTGAGAAAACAGCAGCCAAGATCTCAACAGCTCCTGTGCTTAAGGTAACATATGGGATCATTTCTGGACTTAGCCCAGCTCCCTTGAAAATGTCATTTGTGTAGAACCAAATCTGTAACAGGAAGATAGTTTTCAGTTATATGATTTCAAAAAATGATCTTTCAGTGTTTAATTAGAATGTAAGTCTACATATATATTTAATACCTCAATAGTGCTGGGCTGGATAAGGACAATAAATAAATATTTTTATATATTATTTTCCATCGAACCTACTTAGAACCTCAGCATATTAGAAAATGTTTAAATCTGTATATGCAAATAAAGACAGCCGAAGTATAACTGGTTGTGCAGCCCCCTCCATCCCAGTGTATACCTAGAATTCTTCTTCCCATAAATAAATCTTTCCCACATACCAATTATGTAAGTTCATTTCACAACCCTCCACCCAAAGGGATACTCCCTCATTACCATTTCAAGGTTTCAGAACCCTCACTGAATGGACCATATATATTGGTCTTTCAAGCCATGGGCATCTCCTGTAGTGAATAAATCCTACTCAACTCCTATGATTCTTCAAAAAAGCAAATACCACACATACTTTGCCATAGCCCCAGATATCCTATGTAATTTTCTCGCTCTTTGAGTACAAACCTTGAAAAAGGCTGGTTTATTTCACAGTATGTCATTTTCCTATCACTTGTAAGTGTAATTATAAGCAGAGCTACTTTAAAAGAGTAGGTGACAAGATAATTCCATGTCTTTTCTCAGTAAAATATCCGCAACAGGGAACAGAACAAGCCTGTCATTAGTACTGAAATCCTGCAGTTAGTAGAAAGCTATACTTTTTGTAGGATGTCTTTTATAGGTTTATCGAGGACATGATGAAATGTATTTTTCAATTTATTCACACCGGACAGTGAAGAGTTTGTCAGTAACATATAATTAACTATTAGGCTGATAATGCAGAAAGTTACTATACATTCCTGACAAACAATAACAAAGTGTCTTGAAAGGCCATAAGGGCTTTTTTAAAAAAATTACATCCAGTATCTGACACACAATCTGAATGGATAACGACAATGAAAAGAATAAAATATCAAAACAAATAGTTAAAATAATACTATACAACATAAAACAAAACAACAAACAGCACAGGAATATATCAATGTAAAGGTATCTAAAAACTAAATCTCTAAAATGCCTGGGAGAAAAGAAAAGTCTCCACCAGTAGCTATGGCTACATTTGAGTATTCAACCATAACATAAGGCCAATCCAGGACCGATTATGGACCGAGTATGGTCACCCTAGGCTACTAGGAGCAAAATTCCGGGTGCGTCAAAAGGAGGTAGCAGCTAGAAAGCCTTTGGGGTTTTGCAGGATTAGGACCAAACCTAAGGCTATTAACAAAAAATAATGTATAAGCACAATAAAATATGAGAATATTGGTAAAATAATATTAAAGCACCCTGATTGCCACCCACCTCACTGCAGAAAGTGGGGGCAGTCTGAGCAGGGCCTCTGAAAAAGCTTTTAAAGGTTGGGCAGGTCCATGAGGGAGCAGGTAGCCCTTCAGTTACCTTGATCCCAAACCATTTAGGGTAGCCTTCCCCAGCTTGGAGCCTTCCAGATGTTTTGGACTACAAAATTCCTGACCATTAGCAATGCTGGCTTGGGATTTAGTGCAATAAAGGTTAAAACAGCACATTAAATTGTAACCAGAAACAAACTGTTAGCCAGAAACAAACTTTAAGTAGTGACGAGATATCACCTGGCTTATGAGTGTCAGTTATTTTGTACCAGTTGTAATTCTTGAACAATCTTCAAAGGCAGCTCTAGTAGAGTACATTACAAAATCCAACCTAGATGTTATTGCCATCAAAGTAGGTATTAACTGTTGCCAGATCTCATTTTCCTAGTAACGGTCACACTTCAATGCATGAGAGTATCCATTGCCACCAGGAAGAATGGGGAATGTAGTTCCCAACAGTGCATGGCTTAAACTAGGAAGGAAACATTGAGAACTAGATTACCCATGCTTCCCAGAGGCAGTGGGTATTTCACATGTTCATGGGACTGTCCAGGCCTTGAGCCCGAAGACTCCATTGCAGGAGCCATTCCAAAGTACCAATCTTTCCTTGCCATTTAAGTGCAAAAAGGAGGCTGGGGCAGTGTGGATGGCCTGGTAGGGGAGTGATGCCACTGAATCAAGGTATGCCCCAAATTTCAGGGGGAAGGGGATGAAGGCCTCATTTGGAACAGGGTTAGAAGGACAACCTCTTTAGTGAGGGCCAAGCAACACATAATGTCAACCACATGGTTTGCTCTTGAGTGCACAACTTTTATTTCAGAAATAGACACCATGGGTCTAGATTGGGTCCATGATGTGGGAGGCTGTAACCTTTTATTGCCTGCCATGGTCTTGAAGTAGACTGGTCCCCTTTGCCTGTAATTTGCATGGGGGAAAAGCTTCCTTTAGGGCAAACTGTTGAGATCCTGGAACTGGACTCAGATTTTTTCTTTTTCCATATTTCTGGACTGATCTGCAAAACCCGGATAAAAGCCTTGAGTCAGCAAGAGACAATTACTGGAAAGGTCAAGTTTGCAGATGTGCTTAATTGTATAATTGGACTGTGACATAGTGTGAAGTTTTCTATGAGTGCCAATTATGTGTTGCATCAGTTGTATAGTAAAGTGTATATAAGGAGTGTTTGATATCTCTGTAACCAGCTTAAATAATCACTCTGTTCCTGTGAAGACTGCTGTCTGATGTATTTCTATATGACCATGTGTGAGTATATTTGTACATTGTTTTTGCCATAATGAACTGCCAGTAAAGTATTTATTTTTGTACACTACAAACCTAAATTCTCTGCCTTACAATTTATTGAGTCTTCTACTAGTTTCATAGTTAAGACCGTTGTACTCTGCTATCACTGATAATCCAGTGATTAAAAACCCGTCAGGTTATGGGCCCAGATATTGCTGAGACTTTAAAATCTTAACAGAGAAACAGTAAGGCTCAGTAAGGAGAGTGAAAACGTGTTAACTGAAAGCCCTGGAAGCGTTGCTTGTTGAAAAGAACGCTTGGGGTTTAGACAAAGGAAAAGGCTACTTCAAAGAGTCTATTGTCTTGTAAAAGAGTCACACAGAATCTGGCAAAAAGGTTGTTTTTGAATTTGAAAAGAGTTACTGAGGTTTTAAGCCGGTCAGTCTCTGAAAGTAAGTCAAACAACTGGAAAAAGGGTTGAGATAAAATCCAACCAAAGTTAAAAATATGGCAATTCAGCTGGGAAACAATGTTTCAATGGAATTACTCACTGATGTAAATTATTTAACATGGTCGTTCAAGATAGAAATGAGTTTGAGAAGCCAAGGGCTTTGGGAAGTGGTAATTAATCCACCCGGTGCAGGCTTGAACGCAGAGGAACGTTTGGAGTGGGCTCGTCTTTCAGAGAGGGCGAAAGCTCATATAATTCTTTGTATGAGAAATGATCAGTTATTCTATGTAAATAGAGAGGATACTGTTCGTGAGATTTGGACAAAGTTGCGCCAGGCATATGTTAGAGAATCAGCGGGATCTCGAATAAGCCTAACACGCAAAATGTACAGGACTTTGCTGAAAGAAAATGGAGACGTGGCAAAACATTTGCAGGAGCTGCGAGAGTGTTTTCAAAGTCTGGCTTCGGCAGGTCTAATAATTGAAGAAGAAATGCAAGTGTACATTATTCTTTCAAGCTTACCCCAGTCATGGGACGTGTTGGTTACAACATTAGAAGGAATGCTTGTAAACCAATTAACTTTGAATTATGCGTGTGGAAGGTTGATTGAGGAAGATCAATGGAGACGCATAAGGTCTGAAGCTGCTAGTTCAAACCGCAAGGCAGATGCATTAATACAATGGTCTGGGAACGAAGGAGCTAAGACTGTTAATGTAAAGAGAGAGGAAAGTGAATTAGCATATGCAATTTCTAAAAGAAAGGGAAAGCCCAAACCACAAAAACTAATTGTTTGTTGGAGGTGTGGATTGAAGGGGCATACCCGGAAGGATTGCAAGGTTAAACTGCAATCTGAGCAAGATAAAGAGCCAAAGTGGAAGAACGCTTCTTACCAAGGGAAGAAGTCGGTTCAGCTAGTCACCGCCGGTGTAAGCGAGTTCTCGAGGGAGAGGAAGACAGGAAGGAGTTTCTGGGTCGTAGATTCTGCGTGCACAGCGATCATTTCTACGAGAAGGGACAGCTTTCAAGACTTCCGGGAATCTTCAAAGAAAATTGCTTTGGCAAACGGCTCGTGTCTGGAGACAAGTGGCGAGGGAACTTGCCGCATTAAATACTTGAATGAAAGCTTTGCTAACTCTCTTTTTGTGCCAAATTTGAGTTATTCTCTTTTAGGAGTTTCTAACCTGATGGAGAAAGGCTTCTCTGTAATTTTTGAGACAGGGAAGTGTCTTATTTCCAAGCACGGAGAGCTGAAGGGGACGGCTAGTCTAAGAAATGGCTCATTTTTTCTAGACGGAAGCCAAGCAGAAGAAGAAGAAAAAATTTCTTCAGGTTGTATGCTTAATTTACCCCCTCACCAGGATTGTGTACATTTGTATCACCGTAGAATGGGACATCCTTGTTTTAAGTCTCTTAATAAGACTCTCAGTTTATCTGGAGGAGTAAAAGTGAAGAGCTGCCAAAAAATTTTGGACTGTAATGTTTGCAAGCAAGCAAAATCACGTGTGGCAAATATTCCAAAAGTGAGAGACTGGAGACATGAAGACATTCTTGGAATGATTCATATGGACATCACGGGGCCGTTTCCAGAAAGTTATGGAAAGGCAAAATATGCTCTGGTCATGCTAGATGACAAAACGCGTTACTCTTGGGTTTATTTGTTGAAACGTAAATCTCAAGTGTTAGACACAGTGAAGGAATGGGTTAAGAAAACTGAAAGAAGCTTGCAAAAGCAAATTCAGAGCTTTTTCACGGACGGAGGGGGGAGTTTAGAAATCAGCTGTTTGATGATTTTTGCAGGAAGTCTGGAATAACCCATAAATTTTCAGATGCAAAATCCCCCTGGCAGAACGGGAGTTCAGAACACAGGATTGGAGTCTTAAAATCAAAGATGGAATGTCTTCTGAAGGACGCTGATGCAGAACCCCAACTTTGGGGAGAAGCGTTTGTCGCTGCCAATTATTTGTGCAACAGGTCCTGGACTTCGTCAGTAAATAATATTCCTTTCTCCTTAATTTTTGGAAAAACTCCTAGCTTAAAGCATATTAGGATCTGGGGATCTTATGCCACTGTAAATATTCCTTTAGCTCAAAGGAGACAGCTAGGTCCGAAGGCAATCAGACTAAGGTTCATTGGATATGAGAATGGAAGCTGGAGATTTTTGATGAAAGGGGGAAGAGTTTTTGTTACTAAAAGTGCAAACTTTGCTGAACAGGATTGGGACCAAGTTCATGATAATCCTAGAATCCTGTTAGACTTAAGTAGCAAACAAAGTTTTGAGCCTACTGTGCCTGTTGAAGCAGAAAAAGAAACAGAGCAGACAGAGCAAGCAGAAGAAAGAGAAATTCCTCGTAGGTCTCAAAGAGTTAATAAAGGCAAACCTCCCAATAGGCTCGGAATACAGGCTTGTAATGTGACCTGTGAGCCAAATTCTTATGCAGAAGTCATAAGTTTAGGTTCTTTTGAAAGGAAACAATGGGAGTGTGCCATGCAAAGTGAGCTGCAAAGTCTGAGGGAGAATCAATTTTTTTTAGAAATTGACTTGCCTGCTGGGCAAAGGTCTTTGTCTTGCAGATGGGTTTTCAAAAGCAAGCAGCTTGAAAACGGGGAGTCTAAGTATAAGGCTCGCCTTGTCGCTAGGGGATTTAACCAAATTAAGGACGTCGACTATGACGTCACTTTCTCTCCAACTGTGAAGTCGGAAACTTTACGTTTATTTTTGACGCTTGCAGCAAAAGAAAAGTTGAAAATAGGTCAGTATGACTTTACCACAAGTTATCTCAACGCGCCAATCCAAGAAAAATTGTACCTAAGGAAACCTGAAGGGCTTGATAACAACGATCGAGTTTGGTTGTTAAGGAAAGCGATTTATGGATTGAGGCAGAGCGCGAGGTGCTGGAATTCAACTTTAAACAACACTCTGGTAAACGAAATGGGTTTTTCTAGGAGTATTGCTGACCCTTGCCTTTACACTAAGGGAAGTGGTAAAAATTATACAGCTTTAATTCTGTTTGTTGATGATTTGCTGATTTGTTGTTATAGTGATGCTGAGGTCCAAAAAGTAGCAAAAATGCTTGCCAGTAAGTATAACTTGAAGTCCTTAGGGCCAGTGAAAAGTTACCTGGGGGTAGAAGTAAAACAAACGGAGGACGGAAGTTTTCTGCTGAGTCAAAAGCAGAAAGTGGTATCGTTACTTGAACAATGTGGAATGCAAGACTGCAAGCCGGTAAAAAGCCCCATGGAGCTGAATGTGCAAAGTTCTTTACAAGGTGAATGTTTTAGCAACCCAGATTTGTATCGGTCTGCGGTTGGAATGTTGTTGTACTTAGTTAACTGGTCTAGACCAGATTTGTCAGCTTCTGTCGCCATTTTAAGTAGGTTTGTTGCAAAGCCCACGATACCAGCCTGGAATGCCCTAAAAAGAGTCTTAAGGTACCTTAAAGGCACCTTGGAGCATGGATTAAATTTATCTGCAGAGCCAGATCAGAATTTATTATGCTATGTGGATTCAGATTGGGCAGGCTGTATTGAAGATAGAAAATCCACATCTGGATACATTCTGATGTTTGGAAAGGCTCCAATATCTTGGAAATCAAGGAAGCAAGCTTCGGTGGCAATATCTTCATGTGAGGCTGAGTATGGTGTGCTTTCGGATGTGTGTGGTGAAATTTCATGGCTGTTGCAATTAATAAAGGATTTCAAAGTCCCGGTGGCAAAGCCTGTAACTGTTTTCTGTGATTCACAGGCTGCAATAGGCTTAGCGAATGCAGAAATGTTAAAAATAAAGTCCAAGCACATAGCTATTAAGTTTCAAAATGTAAAAGAACACATTGAAAACAAAACCTTGAAGTTAGCTTACTGCGAGTCACAGAACAATTTGGCTGACGTCTTTACCAAACCGTTAGGAGCCATAAAACATTGGGAGATCTGTGAAACGATAGGTTTCAGGCAGGGCTGAAATGTGATTATTTGTACAAATGATTGTTGTTATGAAATATTGATAAAAAGCAAAAATGAAAGGGTGTTGAGATCCTGGAACTGGACTCAGATTTTTTCTTTTTCCATATTTCTGGACTGATCTGCAAAACCTGGATAAAAGCCTTGAGTCAGCAAGAGACAATTACTGGAAAGGTCAAGTTTGCAGATGTGCTTAATTGTATAATTGGACTGTGACATAGTGTGACGTTTTCTATGAGAGCCAATTATGTGTTGCATCAGTTGTACAGTAAAGTGTATATAAGGAGTGTTTGATATCTCTGTAACCAGCTTAAATAATCACTCTGTTCCTGTGAAGACTGCTGTCTGATGTATTTCTATATGACCATGTGTGAGTATATTTGTACATTGTTTTTGCCATAATGAACTGCCAGTAAAGTATTTATTTTTGTACACTACAAACCTAAATTCTCTGCCTTACAATTTATTGAGTCTTCTACTAGTTTCATAGTTAAGACCGTTGTACTCTGCTATCACTGATAATCCAGTGATTAAAAACCCGTCACAAACTTTATTGCTAGTACCAGATCTATGACCATCAAGAAAATGTTCCATAAACATCTAAAGTTTTGTAAACAACAGAGCAAAACTTAAAATGTAACTTCTAAGACTTAACATGTATCTGCCATAATCACTGAAAAGCTCAACAACATACTGAGTATCTACTTACAGCATTAAGGCCGCAGAGTTGGTAGCAGGCCATGGTTACAATTACAGTCAGGATCTGCCATCGCTTACTGCTATCGCACAAAAGCTGAAAGATAGAAGCCACTTTGATGTTTCGCTGCACTCGACTCTCTTCCAGAACGTCTTCTATCTCATATGACACATCAGTTCTCCCAAGGAAGGTCTGAAATGCTGTAAACCCGTAATTTATATATTTATATCATATATCAGCATTATTTACAACAGATCAAATATTTAATTCACATTGCACATTTTCCCCTTTCTGAGTAACACAAATTGTTATAAAGCTTTGCCTTCATGTAGGTCTAGCTCATAGACAAGGCTTTGAGTATATTCCAGGTCTATGGGAACACAGAAGAAGGGCAGAATATGGTACTGATTCAACTTTTGAGTACAAATAATTACAAAAATACATCCCCAAATATCCATTGTAGGATCACAGTACTGCCTGTGATCTTGGAGAGTATAAGCCTGCAAACCTTTTTTGTTGTACAGACACAATGTTCAGGTGCTTAAAATAATAACATACAATATTACATATCCTAATTTCATCTGGTTCATTCAGGTTTGTAGAAACAAAGTAGATTTGTCTGTAATTCTGGCTTATACAAACTTAATTGATTCACCTTCTCCTATTGGAAGAGGGGTATGCAACCTCTTTGGGCCATGGGCACATTTACTAATTTGAGAAACTCTCCTGGGCACAACCACAACATAGCTGCCATGGGAGGCATCAAAAAGGACAAGTAACCTGCGAAAAGGCTGAGAGGCTCCTCACATGGGGGAAAAAGCGTGTTTCCTTGCCATCGCTTCTCTGCCCCGACTTTTGTCCCTCATTACTTCCTCATTTTTGCTGGAGGGAAAAGAGGAAGTAAACAAAGTGGGCCATTCAAGGGGCATTTTTATCACCCCGCTTTTCCTACACACAGCAGGAGATCATGACACATTCTATTTACAAAAAAGACGAATTAAAATGGGGTCTATTTTGCAATGGAAAAACAAGTGGGAGGCACGAAGGGGGCAGATGTTGTCGCCTAAAGGATGTGCGCACATCCGTAACTGGGCAGTAGGGAATGTGCACTAAAATGCTTGTCTGATGAACCTCTGAGTATAACGCAAGGAAGAGGTCAGTCTGAGCCACAACACGTTAAATCACTCCTTTGAACGCACAGTTCTTTGTACCAACAGAAACCTATTTCATAGAAGGCAAATTCTTTATCTTTTCCCCTACCACTTTGCCAGACAACTCATCCAGTCCCCCATCTCCGTTTTTTCATTTTGGATCACCCCCTATACACATACACCTCCCCTCCCCTCACTCCCCACAAATGTTCTCTCTCTCTTACCCCCTCCCCCATGTATCCAGCATGTATGCATACATGAATATACAGCTGTCCCTCCCTCCTCCCCCTCCTCCCTGCAAGTACATGAAAAACCACACTTACTCTTTTTGAGGATCCCTCCAAAATCCCCCTAAATACTTTCCCTCTCCTTCCTCACACACATGCAGCCCCTGTCAATTCAGGCATACAAGCACACAACTACACGCCCCCAACCCCTCAGGCTGCTCCTAGCTGGCCTCTCCCTTCTCCCTCCCACTGTCTTCCTTCCTGCTGGCTTCTCTGAGTGCCAATGCTCCCTTTTGTTTTTAAAAGACAAGAAGTGGAATGAGTATGGCATCTCAGTGGGCACCAAGAAAGGTGTCCAGGAGCGCACTGGTGACGGTTGGCACCGTGTTGGTGATGAAAAGCAAGGCAAGAAAAACTACTAATAGAGGATAGATTAACTCTGGATAAAGCAATCATGACAGCTAGAGCTCACAAAGAGCACATGGGAGGTCTGACTCTGCACATTATAACATAGTATCAGCCTTGGAAATGAAGGGTTCAGTAAAACTGTTTGCAATGTGCAAGGCAAAAGGCATCCCCAGCAACAGAGATGACGTGCAGGTTCGCAACTGTGTGCCACGCGCATGGGATAGGAAAAGCAAGAACATTCCCAACACAAAGAAGTCAGTAGCCACCTTAAGCCTTAATAGACAAATCAAGCTTCAGGCTTGAACATTTCCCCCCTCCCCTTCATGAGCTAAATTGTTGATTAATTTTATAAGGCCTGTTGGCAGAAAAGAATATACATATTTTAAAAGCTTTAATCTGAATAATGAACTGTAGTAGATGAACAAACCAAATACCCTATAGTTTGCATAAATCAGATTCAGACAAAAGAGGAAACTGTGGTTTGTTACAAGCCACAATAGTTTCTAATCTCCTCCCAAGTATGCAAAGGAGTGGGAAATGGATAACATATATGTCTGAGCTAGTGGAGGTTATTGGTTGTGATTTCAGCGGGACTGTGAATCCATTCTGGGTTTTAGTAAGAACCAGCCAGAACTCTAAAGGAGCTGTCCAACATGCTGAACCTGTTTTGTGGCTACGGCTCAGTACCTTGGCTACTTCCTTTAGAATTCTAGCTGGATCTGAGTAAAACCCAGAATGGATTCACAGCCCCACCAAAATCGGAGCCACCAGCCTCCACTGGTCTGAGGTACATTCTTGTAAAAACTAACCATAATTTAGTCTAACCACAACATATAGTAGGAATTTGGAGGAATCTATTGGCATCGTTCACACAGAACTCAAGAAAAAGCAATAAGGCTTAAGAACACAAACTTTGGAACACAAGTAAACTGCATCCCTGAGAGAGAACAGACCAGCTCATGAAACTAGTATCACTGATACCAATATAACTAGTAGTGTATGCAGGTTATTCTCCCTGGGTGATGGAAAAGTGCAGGGTCAAATGCAACGGACAAGATGGCTCAAGTACAAACAGGCTCCTCAGGCGAAGGCAACAGAGAGGTCAAAGCAACTTCCTTGCCTGCTTATTTTTTATGCCACTTTTCCAGCTAAAATACATGGTTTGCTGTATTCAAACTGTACCCTATCTCCACAAATACAAGCCAAACTCCCCCCATTCCCTTTGAGTAGAACAAAACCTGCTGCAGACCTGTGTTTTACAGCCTGCCAGGGATTTCATTACCTTGCAAAACACACCTGTTAATTATCAGCATCTACATTCAGTTAAGGTTCCACTAACAACACAAATGGGACTTAGCTTAGACACAAAAGTGTTTTTCAGAAGTTTGCCTCCGCATGTAAACATGTGGAGATGTGATAGTGCTGGACCATGTTGGCAAACCCCCCCACCCCCAATCTCTGACACTTTTTGTCAGTACAATGTATAAAAAGGGAGGGGGGAAGCATTCTGCTGTACATGTGAAGGCTCTCCACAAGATTAGGCTGACCATATGAAACGGAGGACAGGGTGCCTGTATCTTTAACAGTAATGTAGAAAAGGGAGTTTCAGCAGGTGTCAATTGAAGTGGGTGAAATTCCCTCTTCATCACAACAGTTAAAGCTACACTAGCTATAGTAGAGTGACCAGATACAAAAGAGGGCAGGGCTTTTGCAGCTTTAATTGTTGTGATGAAGAGAGAATTTCACCCTCTTCAATTGACACCTGCTGAAATTCCCTTTTCTACATTACTGTTAAAGATACAGGAGCCCTGTCCTCCTTTTCATATGGTCACCCTACACAAGATGGGGAACTCTCATCTGTGCAGGGGTCCCAACTATGTGGAGAGCCTAAGTGCCTTCAGCTCACCTTTCTATGTCCTGTGCCCAATGCTCAGATGCTGGGACAGAGGAGGCACACAGCAGAGGGGGTGAATCCAGCAGGCACATTTCCACGACCCCTCCATGCATTTTGTCCATACAGAGAAAAAAAACATCAGAAAAGAACTTTCTTTCTAGTGGTAAATTACCTTACAGTAGATTCACATGTATGGTAGAAGGTTTGTGCGATAAAGACCCTTAGGGCAGCAAAAGTTCCTTCTCCCTTTAGATCATAAAGAAGCCTGCTAACAAAGAGCCCCTGCTATAAATGATACCTCTGAATGAGTGAACATGCACATACATCTAAACAGCAGTTCTAGGCCACCTTATAACAGAGGCAGCGTGTAGGGGGAATTGACGCAGAGGCCATGATTTCCCCTGTTCTGTGATTGTCATATCTCCAACCCTCAGTATTAAAGATACTGCCGCCACCCCCCCTGCAAAACAGACGGTTATTTGCACTTTCAGCGGTGTTCTCAGTATCTAAGTCACATGAATAAGAATTAGCATCATGATGAAACATGAAAACACGGCACCTTTTTCTGCTGCTTTTGTGTCATGTTTTTCAAGCAAGAGGAAGCGAGGACTTTCTGGAAGAAAAGGCAAGACCCCAATTTGGAGGACTGAAGGGACAATGATCATTCCAAATAAGTAGGGCCACATGGATTCCTGCAAAAAAGAAAAAGAAACAGTAAAGCTGGCATAGTCTTGATTCAAATGTAACAAATGGACAGCCAGATAGAAACACCAGAGAGGGTTCAGAGCAGCTCCTTTGCATGCAGAAGGTCTCAGGTTCAATCCCTGCATCTCCAGTTTAAAAAAAGGACACCAGACTGCAGGGCTAGGCATCTCTGCTTGACACGCTGAAGGGCTCCTGCCACTTAGAGGAGAAGGGCCTGGACTGCACAGGTGAATGGTCTAACTCAATATCAGGCCACTGCACTCCAGACAACACATTTCTCAAAGGTGGTATAAAAACTCCATTGTGGAGTTCTAAAACCACTGTTGAGAAACGTGTTGCCTGAACAGAGCCAAAATGTAGTCGTCGCCTGTCTTTCTATTTTTCCCTCCCAAGATGCATTCTAGCTCAATACTTTATATCTAAAGTACATTTATCAGTTCAATACCTCTAAGACCAAATCAGAAATGTGCTGTAATTTCAGTATTTTTCATTCCTTTATTTAAAGCAGTATTACTCATGTGTGACAGAGCTAACAATTACACAAACTGTCTCATGCTACTCTATCCTTCCATTAGTATAATTTTATACCGTTCAAAGGCATAAAGTGGTGTATAATATAAGACACTAAAATCCAGGAAAATGCTTCTCCAGTTTTTGAAATAAAATACCTCCTCTTTGGAAATTAAGGCCCAATATTCCTTTTCTTTGAGAAATACTCAATTTTTATTTATTTATTTATAAGAATATTTATTGATGAGCTTCACATTATTTTGATCAATTTATTCATTGATTAACTAGAAGCAAAATACCACAACTTGTGCTTCTGAAGTTCATAATTTGAGATATCAGAAATTACACAGTGCCACAGGCAAAGAAAAGGAAGGATCAAGGCATACTATGCCAAAGGTACTATCTAGGGTAAGGAATCTGAATAGGCTGAACTTTTGTGTGTCAGTTCTCAACATTCGACCAGTTATAAACATAACAAAGAAATAAATTGCAGGAAAGACTGTGTAGATGAATAAGCAAGAATATGGGGCCACTAAAAACAGCTTTTGCCCCCACCTGAATGACGTCCTCCTAGTTCAGCTCTTTACTTTCTCCTGTATAAGTGAATGGTTGCCACTCACTCCTACTGAGAACAATTGAACCAATGTAACTAGGAACATGTGGTTGGGAGGAAAAACCTACCTTCAACCCCTGAAAGGGGATTGCCTGGCTGTCACTGATGGGCCAACCTGAGAAATTTTGCTACTTAGCACTCCATCACTCAGATATTTCACTCAAGTAAGAACCTCCAAACTGCCCTTGATATTTTGCTTCATGCCTAATGTGGCAGCAACTCTAGTATGATCCTCATACACATTATTCCAATTAACTGGTCAATAGTGGTCACTTGAGTGGAATCTAGGAAAGAATGGCAGCCCCACACAGCCACTGGAATAATTCTAGAACCCCCCCCCCCCCAAAGTATTCCTATCATTCACTGATTTGGCACTCAGTGGCTTACTCTATATTGCATAAAAATGTTGAGCTTTACAGGTATCGCTGATGCTTGAACACCTTAGTATACCGCAGGAAACAAAGTCAGTATGGATAAGCCACAAATTCCTTCTAAATTCTTGATTTGTACAGATTGCTGAAGCCCATTTCATACTTTGGATATCCAGGGAAATTGTAGTTTAAGAAACCAGGAAGTGTTGAATTAAGGAAAAGGAAAGGAACCTCTCGTGCAAGCACTTGAGTAATTGCTGACTCCTAGAGGGACGCCTGCTTTCGCTGACGTTTTCTTGGCAGACTTTGTAGCGGGGTGGTTTGCCATCGCCTTCCCCAGTCATGGTTATCTTTCCCCCAGCTAGCTGGGTACTCATTTTGCCGACCTCGGAAGGATGGAAGGCTGAGTCGACCTGAGCCAGCTGCCTATCTGCTGGGATTGAACTCAGGCCATGGGGAGAGTTTCGGCTGCAATAACTGCCGCTTACCACTCTGCGCCACACGAGGCTGAATTAAAAGGAGCACAAAAGTGGAGGAGGTGAGCTTGGCTCGTTCCGGGTCCAACAAACCAAATTTTCTTGGACTAAGGTTGTTACATCTGAACTGAGACATTCTTATTCAGTATCTATTAATTTGTTTTTTTTAATTTTCATACATATCAACACGGTTTATGATTTAAAAATATTTTTGTTGTTCTAATAAAATTTCATGCTTTTAAAATACTTGACATTTGACGATACAGGACAATATTATTTGGTCAACTGACTAAATCTTTTCTGATTGATCAAAAAGTCAAATTGCGGTTTACTAGGGTCAGGAAGTGCTGGTCCCCCCCCCCCCCCGCCATCTACCCACCCAGGGCCTCTGGCCTACATCAAGCAGGATATTGTGCTATGAAAGCAGTATGAAAGCGGTACATAAAAGGCAGGAGCCGCACTACTGCTTTATAGTGGTATTGAAGTGCAGTGATGACTGTTGGGGCCCACTGACACATACCATATACTACTTTCATGGTGCTATATCCTGCTTGGTGTGGCTTCTGCCTTTTATATACCGCTTTCATAGTGCAATATCCTGCTTGTTGTAGATTAGGCCTATATGATTTAGGGGGTTCCTACTTCCTCTGTGGCTTTAGAGGAAAAATTAAGGCCAAAGAGTTTGGTGGGTTGAAGACGTTCCAATTAAATTTGCCTTGATACGGCTTGATGGATGACTTTTGCATAGGGTGACCATATGGAAAGGAGGATAGGGCTCCCGTCTCTTTAACAGTTGTATTGAAAAGGGAATTTCAGCAGGTGTCATTTGTGTGCATGCAGCACCTGGGGAAATTCCCTCTCCACAACAGTTAAACCTGCAGGTGCCCTGCCCTCTTTTGCATCTGGTCACTCTAATATAGTTCCTGCAGCTTTAAATGTTGTGATGAAGAGGGAGTTCCACCAGGTTCTCCCTATATACAAATGACACCTGCTGAAATTCCCTTTTCTATGCAACTGTTAAAGGTACAGCAGCCCGGTCCTCTTTTTCATATGGTCATCCTACTTTTGCATATGCCCAGGGGTTTGACTGACTGACTGACTATAATGAGATTATTTTTAGCCCCTTGCAACATCTATGACCCATTCTTAACGTTAGTCTAGGGCCTGACAATCTTGAGCTCACACTTTAACTTTCCAATCCCATACATATTATTATATATGGACACAGAAAATCAATGTTGAAATAATTAAATAAAGAATCATGCATAGCAAGAAAAGCGATAAACAGCTCAACTATCAGATATATTTACTCAGAGTAATAGTGCCATCAAGTGGCCAAAAAGACAGTATCAGCTGCAGTTTGAAGCATTCTTTATCCAATACATGTATTTCCTAACTGCTAAAATGACATGATATAAGGAAAGTATTCCACTATCTGTTTAGACAAACAGCTTTTGAAGGGCTTTGTGCTGCTTCAAACCCCTGCAAAGATCTTTGGTCAGAAACAAAAGGGTCACAAGGAAATGTGTGCCAATGAGGGCTGTCTTACTATTTTCAATTCTCTTAAAAATGACCATTTCTTTACAGCCTAAATCTTGGAGCAGGTTTTACATTTCCCACAATATAAAACAAATGTAAAAGCCAAAGAAATCGGGACCAGTATCCATTTTAAAACTGGCACGCTTCCCCTTTCTATACTGTACTGATGCCATTCAAAAGTTAAGACATTCTAAACTACACACTGGCCTAAGGGTCACTTCTGATCATGCCCATAGAACATTTCCATATTCATTACTTAACAAGTACAGGCCACTCTTTTTTCCTCCTCAAATGCCATCATAGAGAATTTCAATTGAAAAGGGGCTGTAAGTTACATCAATAAATAAATGGGTGTTGCACATTTGGGGCTACAAAGACATAGCTCTTGGCAGACAATAAGCAGTGATGTCATCGACTAATCAAGAGGAGCAGCAGTGGCTACGTAGCTGGATCTGGGCTCATGGCTGCAACTCTCAACAGGCACGGTGATGGACAAAGATTTTCTACATCAAGAGTATTTCAGGGGCAGGAAAACACAAGACTGTGCTGTTTTGTTTTGAATAAGGATAACAATGAGATATCTGGAACCACCATATTCATTTCTTTCACGACAATGAACTACTTCTTGTTATGAACAACAACAACATAAACTATATTACTTATGTTATACTTAAATGGACACTAAAAAGGGTTTAGGTTTTTTTTAATGGCTATACACATACACACACAATATTCCCAGATTGGAATTTGATGTGCCTCTAAGCCAAAATAGGTTTGCCACTCCTGATAACTATTTTCAAAGAAAACATGGGTACAATCAATCAGAAAATTCTCCAGCACAAATTCCAATGAAATGAATGGGAGTTGTTCTGGCTACACTTCCTTTACATGGGGCTTATGTAGGAGACCTTCCTAGTGGACTTCTCTCATGTCTGACAATATGACAAAAAGACATCTATGCAAAACTGGTGTGGATTTATGGCTTTGTAATTAATTTTATCAACAACATATGATAAATCAGCTTTCTTTAATGTACAATTCAAAACGTTACAAACCTTCCCAAATATCTCGGGTAGTCCCAAAACCTGACCAGTGAAGACACCTACACAGATGAGGATTGCTGTAATTTGCCCTAATGAACCACGGATCTCCTTGGGAGAAATTTCACTCAAATACATTGGGAGGGCACTCAGAGATACACCTGCAAAAGGGTTCAGAAGAAGAAAGACAGATTTCAGTAGAAGGAAGGGTAACATTTAACAAAAAAAAGAAACAAGGAACATCCCTGAAGTATATTTAGCAAAGTCTAAACATGAGTATTTAGATATAGTCCAAATAAGAATACTAAACAGTTAGAAGGGGATCCAGGGGATCATATGAATCTGTGAGCTGATGTAACATAGTGGCTAAGAGTGTGGTCTTTGAGACAGAAAGTCACTGGTTCAAAAACAACACACCTTTCAGCCACAAACGCAACCAAATAGCCTTAGGCAAGCCATGGTTCTCTCTCACACTCATTTGTCCCAAATCTGAACTTTAGGGATGTGCAGTGATGATGGTTCTGAGATCAGTGCCATAACTGATGGGGATTGAATACACTGATGGGGCTGGAGGCTGGTGGTGAATACAATGCAACTTAATCCCGATAAGACCAAGGTGATGGTGGCGGGGACTCAGCAGACACCTGAGTTCAGGGATTATCTATTGGGAGGGGCAGTGGCTCAGAGGTAGAGCAGCTGCTTTGCATGCAGAAGGTCCCAAGTTCCATCCCTGGCAGCTCCGGGAAGGGCCAGGAAAGGATCCGGCCTGAAAACCTGAAGAACTGCTAGATTCCTAAATTCTGAATTCTGACAGAGGGCGAATCTACACCTGTAGCCCATCTGCAATGGAAGAGGCATGCTCCCGAAGGTTCCCCGCTTCCACGATCGCCCCTCGTGGGGCACACGTGACTGAACTTTCCCGCAATTAGAGGAGTGCCATTATTTATTATTAACGTTAACACCATCTATATACATGGAATTTTACAACGAACAGGTTCGACAGATCCCTACTGCAAGGGGCTTAGTATCTAAAATAGGGAGAGTGACACAACAGAAGGGAGTTAGAACAGCTCCATTTACTATTGGAAATGCAAGACATGGCCACAGTTACTTCTGACTGCCAGATTGCATTCCAGTCCTGAAGACAGCCCAGAAATTTCAACCAGTGCAAAATGCTGCTGCTTGATTACAGATGTGTTATTTATTTATTAAATATTTGTATCCCACCCTATGTCACAAGGATCTCAGGTGGCATGCAGAGAAAATCATACACACAGGTCTTCTCCACCATGGTGCTCTCCAGACATCAACTCCCACCAGTCCCACCAACATGACCAATGGTCAGGAATGCTGGTGATTGTAGTCCAAAACATCTAGAGGACACCAGGTTGGGGGAAGTTGTGTTAAGAGTCCACTTTCTCACCACTCCTTCTAGAATCTACACTTGCTACAGATTCATTTCTGGGCAGAATTCAAGGTGTAGGTTTTAACCTTTCAAGCTCAAAATTGTCAGTGTCCTCCTGACAATCTCAAGGAACATCTCTTTGCAAATGAATCCACTCCCTTCCCCCAGCACTTGAGGCCCTGCTGGAAGTTCCATCTTATGGAAAGATGAGATTCCACAGGAATCAACGCAGGCAGCTTTTCTTTATTTTAAATCCCCCACCGCCATGGAGATGGGTGTGGAATTTCAGGATGAAAACAGGAGGGGGGGAGCTTCCCCCCCCCCCGAATCACAGTCCCAATCCAAATCAGGGAACGTGGGCTTATACTTAAGAAAATAAACCGATTTGATTTGATTTGAAGATGGTTTAGTTTTCGCCCTTAGCTTCCTCAAGAAGCAGGCCATTTGTTCTGCGGCCCTACGGCTTTATAAGGCCTTCCCTTGGGAAATCCATGTGGCTCATTCTTTACTGGCTTTCCGGAGACAAATTAAGACTTTTCTGCTTCATTGTGGCTTTCAATAGTTGACTTGTTTAGGGTGCCTCTATTCTGATCTTCTATGAGGATTTTTTTGGTCATTGCTTTTAAAGTTGTTTGGTTTTGTACACAATTTTGAAAAAGGTATTGCAAAATGGCAGTCCAGACCCAAGGCATGTTGGTGCCTCAAGTAAGCTGCTGACACCATCCCTGCTCCACCCCGCCTCTTCCTCTTCTTCTTTTGGCAGTGGTGGCACCTCTGCTGCCACCACCTCCCACCCGCATTTCAGCTGCCCACCCACCCACTTGTTCACTGCTTGCCTCCCACCCACCCGACCTGCTTGGCCAGCTGGCTGCGCCTGACTGCTCACTTCCCACCCACCACCCATTTGCCTCCAGTCCACCACCCACTCACCTCCCAGCCCCACCCGGCCGCTCACCTACCTGCCAGCTCACCTTCCCACCTGCCCTGCTGGGCTGGGCTGGCCACTCTTGCCCGCCTGCTCATCCACCTTCTGCCCATCCTCCCACTTAACCTGCTTGTCTGGCCAGCTAACAGGCCTGCCAACCCAGATGTGTTGGACTACAACTCCCTGACAATTGGTCATGCTAGCTAGGGATAATGGGAGTTGTAGACCAAAATATCTAGAGGGCACCATGTTGCTTACTCCTGATTTATGGTAAAATAAAACATATATAGTTCATTTGCCAGCAAACTTGTGTTGTTTTCCCCATCCTACAAAGATCCCAATATTTCTGGGTTTGTTGGTTGCATGTGCACATATGCATGTTAACAAGGACATTGGCAACATTAGCTGTTGGGGGAAAAAGTCAAAGCCTCTGGATCTGAAGATAGTGATTGATAGATTTACAGCTGGTCACAAAAAAACAAAGAGGTAGGTTGCTTACCTGTAACTGTCATTCTTCGAGTGGTCATCTGTGCATTCCCACTAAATGGGGCTTTGTGCCTACGCGGAGCCTGGATCGGACTTTCAATAGTTGAGAAGAGTTTTGGGCAGGAACTCCTCCCCCACCGTCATGCATATATATACTATGTTCCCGCCCTATTCCTCAGTTCCTAGAGACCGACGTTTCGATCCTGAACTTTAGGATAACCCATGCCTCAGTACCGACAGGTTTACTGACACCGAAGTGGGGATGGTGGTGGTGGTGGTAGTGTGACTGCACAGATGACCACTTGAAGAACTACAGTTACAGGTAAGCAACCTGTCATTCTTCTTCGTGGTCTCTGTGCATCACACTTAATGGGGCGATTAGCGAGCTGACTTACTGGAGGTGGGTAAGGTGTTCCTTAGTTTAGAAATGAAGAGATCACGGCTCTTCCAAACAAGGAGCTGGATCTGGCATGTACGACCAATTTGTATTGTTGAACAAAGGTCGGCTGTGATGTCCACGTAGCAGCTTTACACAAATCGGAGAGAGGAATTCCCCTGGCAAATGCTATAGAGGTTGACACTCCTCACGTGGAGTGGGATTTAACCTGGGATGGAAGGTCCCGGTTTGAAATTTGGTATGCGAGTTGGATTGTTTGTCGACTCCAAGCTGTGATTTGTTGTTTTGAGACAGGGGAGCCCTTCTTGGGTTCACTGTAACAGACAAATAGTTTTTGTGTGGACCTGAAGGTTTGGGTTTGAGATTTGTAAAAAGCAAGAGCCTTTCTCGCATCAAGAGTGTGGAGTCATCTTTCGAGGTTGGAAGTTGGACTAGGGAAGAAAGGTGGTAGTGATTAGGCATGTGCTCCGCTCCGATTAGAAGCGCAGAAGCAGGAGCGAATTGACCTGCTCCGCCTTGCCCAGAGGCGGAGTAGAAGCGGACCGCGGATCCCTAGAAGCAAGGCGAAGAGAAGCGCCCATTTTCGGAGCACTCCGTTTTCCGCGTTCCGCTTCTATTGCCATCTTGAAACATTTCGCCCATAGGATTGCATTGCGGAAAAGAAAGGGGGATAACTGTGTTGTTTTTGAAGCTATCTTTCTAAAAATTCTTGTGCTTGGAGAAGCGTGGACGGGGGTCATTTTGAGACTACTCTCAGCTTTCTGCGTGGTGCGGGTCGCGCGCTAGAATTTTTTAAAAAACCGGCGGGAAAAATACCTTTTCCGAAGGGCTATGGGGCAGAGTCAACTCCCGGTCATGATCACATGATCCCAAAGTTGGAGGAGGGGATAGGCAAAATGGGTAACTTGGGATTCTGGGAACTTCTCTTTCTTAGTCTGAACGGACTTTTCCCAGTGTTTTTTAAAACAGTAGCCCCACCAAATGCACAAACACAACCTGTGAAATCATATACTAAGCCAATAATAAGAGATAGAAACACAGCACTGCTACCCATCCTAACTTTGGGGAACAACTGAAAAGATGTGGTGCAAGGGGATGAGCTCCCCTAGGGCATCCCATGTGGACGTGCCCTCACTCTCTCCTGTACTTGGAAGGCCATCAGAGCCTTCCAAAGAGAGTAACCCGGTGGAGCAATGCCTATCATGAGTTGAAGTGAGCGGTCTACTTCTCTTAGTGGTAGAGCAATGCCTATCATGAGTTGAACTGGCAGCTGCTTCCCCCTTCCCTGGGCACGTCCCCCTATTGCTGGTAAAAGACAGATATAGCCTTTTTTTTAAAAAAAATCTTCTTTTTGTTTATTCAGCAATACTGCTGCTTTTAATTCCACCCCTCCTTTGTTTATTTATTTATTTATTCCATTTTATATGCATTACTGGCTTATCCTTGGCTCACTTCCTTTTGCCCCCAGAAATGTCTGCTGCCTGCCTGCCTGCCTGCCTGCCTTTCCTCTCTCCTCCCCTGCCCACCTCGCAGGGATGTTGTGTGTGTCTGGCTTTGACTCAGGGGAGAAGTCCTTCGTGCACTCACTTGGAGTTCCAAATCCATTTTTCAAGTGTGGAAGAAGATTCATACTCATTCATGGCATGTTGGGATTTCCTTTGAAATGGCCCCATTGAGACGTCTGCAGGTTTAAGCCCTGCCAAAAAACAGGGGATGATGGGACTGCCTTGAGTCTGGGCGTGCATCTGTATCCCTGGATAAGCTATCATGGTTAGGGTGACCATATGAAAAGGAGGACAGGGCTCCTGTATCTTTAACAGTTGTATTGAAAAGGAAATTTCAGCTGGTGTAATTTGTATATAAGGGGAACCTGGTGAAATTTCCTCTTCATCATCACTGTTAAAGCTGCAGGTGCCCTGCCCTCTTTTAAATCTGGTCACTCTAGTATAGCTCCTGCAGCTTTAACTGTGGTGATGAAGAGGAAATTTCACCAGGTTCTCCATATATACAAACGACACCTGCTGAAATTCCCTTTTCTATGCAACTGTTAAAGATACAGGAGCCCTGCCCTCCTTTTTATATGGTCACCCTAATCATGGTGGCGAGTTTGAGATTTCTAACGTGCAAATTGACGGAGCTATCGAAAGGGGTGTGAATGGGGTGCCCGATTTTCATAAATTCCCCAAAAATCAGGGGATGATGGGACTGCCTTGAGTCTTGGTGTGCATGTGTATCCCTGGATAAGCTGTTATGGTGGTGAGTTTGAGGTTTCTAACATGCAAATTGACGGAGCTATGGAAAGGGGTGTGAATGGGGTGCCCGATTTTCATAAATTCCCCAAAAATCAGGGGATGATGGGACTGCCTTGAGTCTTGGCGTGCATGTGTATCCCTGGATAAGCTGTCATGGTGGTGAGTTTGAGGTTTCTAACGTGCAAATTGACGGAGCTATCGAAAGGGGTGTGAATGGGGTGCCCGATTTTCATAAATTCCCCAAAAATCAGGGGATGATGGGATTGCCTTGAGTCTTGGCGTGCGTGTGTATACCACCATGAGGTGTCATGGTGCCAAACTTGAGGTTTCTAACTTTCACAGAAAAAAAGTTGTATACTTTTTTAGCTTAATGCAAGCCTATGGGGGGGAAATGGCGCTCCGATCCGGATCCGGAGCTCCGAGCGGAGCGGAGTGGACATGGGCGGAGCGGGGGCGGAGCGAAGTGGCCCAATCCGCAAATCACGGATCTGGAGTGGGGGGTCCGTGCACACCCCTAGTAGTGATATGGGCTCGTTGAGGTGGAAGTCGGATGCTACTTTAGGTAGAAAGGAGACATCCGGACGTAAAGATGCTGATTCTTTATGGAAAATGAGATACGGTGTGTCCACCCTTAGAGTTGACAGTTCGCTGACTCGTCTGGCCGAGGTAATGGCCACGAGGAATGCCACTTTCCATGAAAGGAGTTGGAGGGTGCAAGTGGCCAGTGGCTCAAAGGGTTTAGACATCAGCACTTTTAGAACAAGAGGTAGGTCCCATGTTGGTGCCTGGTTTCTAAGGGGTGGTGCGAGATTGTTCAGGCCCCTCAAAAAGGAGCGGACCAATGGGTGGCAAAAAAGCATGTAGCCATCAATTGGTGGCCGTGAATTTGAAATGGCCGCGAGGTAAACTGAGCGACGTGGGCGTGAGGCCTTTGTCGAAGAGGTGTGTGAGAAACTGAAGGATCTCTGTAATGGGACCCTTCTGTAGGTCGAATCCATTATCAGCTGCGTAACAGAGAAAAGTTGTCCATTTAGAGGAATATGACCATTTCGTGGATGAGTGTCTGGATGCGTTGAGTATTCTTTGGACCTGGCTTGGAATTGACGTAGGGCTTATAGCTGGTGTATTCTCTATGCTGTGAGATTCAGGGTCTTTATGTCTGGGTGGTGAACCAGTCTGCGCTGTGAGATATGAGGTTGTGTTTTAATGGGAGATGTATGTATTGTCCTTGTGCCAGGCAGAGTAGCGTGGTGAACCAGGTCTGTCATGGCCACCATGGTGCTATAATGATGCAGTTCGTCTGTTCCTTGCTGATCTTGGATATAACCCGTGTCAGTAGGGGAAATGGTGGGAATAGGTAGAACAGGGATCCTGACCAATGGATGGAGAAAGCACCTCCTATTGATTTTCGGCACACACACCCTGGAGCAGAACTTGTAGCAAGCTGTGTTCTGTGCTGTTGCAAAAAGGTCTACTGAGGGTTCTCCCCACTCACAAAATATGGCTTGTCAAATGTGAGGGGAGAGTTCCCATTCGTGAGATGTTTCCGCTGATCGACTTAGTGAATCTGCCAGGGCATTGGAGGTGCCCGCAATATGTACTGCCATGAGGCAGATGTCTCTGGGGATCGTCCAAGCAAAGATCTGTAGTGTGAGGTTCACCAGACGAGGGGAGTGTGTGCCCCCTTGCTTGTTCAAATGCCATAGGACTGACGTGTTGTCCGTGAGGATCTGGATGACAATTTTATTGCTTCCAATTTTATCTGGCGTGACAATTTTATTGCTTCCGCTTGGAATACTCTGGCGAGCTCTCTCTGGTTGTCCGGTAGGTAGTCGCAGAGTGAGCTCATTTTGTCCCAAAGAAATAACTGATATCTAGCCATCAAGGCTTCGTAGTTTGATACCCGGAGTCCGAGTGATGCTGTTGAATAAAGTCTTCGTCCTAAGGTGTCTAACCTTCGGCCTTCTTTGTCGACAGGCGAATTGTGTTGTTTGTGGGTCTGGCCCTGTGTTGACTCCACAATGATGGAATTTGGGTGAGGGTGAGAGAAAAGGAAGGCAGCATCCTTGTCTTGGACGCTATATATCGCTTCAAGGCGTTTTGATGTAGGAGCCATCGTAGAGGGGGCACTCCATGATGGATGTACCAGCTGTAGCAAAGCGGGTAGGAAAGGCACGTCTACTGGCAGAGTAGAGTCGGTGTAGACCGCGTCATAGACTGGGTCTTTTATCTGCTCCACTTGTTGCTGGGCTTCAATGCCAAGACTGTGTCATTCGTAGAACTTGGTCAGAAAAGACTCCAAGTTCTTCGGAAGGAGACGCTCTGCCCTTTGGTGTCACTGTGTCCTCTGGGGAAGGCAGTGACAGAAGAGGTGACGACGTTGAGGAAGAATCTGACTCATAGTCCTCCTGAGTTAGGAGAGGTATCTTGAGTAGCTTGGTACAGTGCTATTTGTTTGGTTGTCGGTAGCGGAGGTGGTGGTCTTGGAACGGTCCCTGCACGGTCTACTAAGGGATGTACCCCACGGTGGTGGTGGTGGTGTGGGTTGCCGTGGTCTTGGGCGAGGTGACAGCAGTTCGGAATGATATTCACGGTGTCGTGGACTTTGGCACTCCGGGTGATCCATCCAATAGTCATGGTAATATCGCCTAGGTGATTGGTAGCGCTCGTAAAAGTGACCCCAGTCTTGCTGTGGGGATATGCAGGTTGCTTACCTGTAACTGCAGTTCTTAGAGTAGTCATCTGTGCATTCAAACGAGCTCCATGCAGGCACAGAGCCCATATGCGTGATGCACATTGACCATGAAGAAGAACTAGAGCGGTTCTGGTATCGACTGTAGTCGGTGTAGTAAAGTGGCTGTCTTCCTCGGTCCCTGGAATGGGAGTGTGAGGGAGATCAGTTTAGAGGGCTCAACCTCCAGCTTCGAGGAGGTGAAGGAGATTGTCGGTGTCAAGGAGACATGGTGTTGACAGCCTGGTTTGGTGGTATTGGTCGATCCGTGGATAGTTCCCAGAATCAATTTGCAGGTGGGGCTGGTTGCAGGGCTGGTGATAATTCCCTGATTTCCCCTTCCGAGGCTGTCAAAATGGGCTCAATAACGAGCGGAGACAATGGAGGCTGCACTAGTACTTGAATTGGGGAATCGAGTAGAGGAGGAGGTGCTGGTGTAACCGTTTACGCTGTTTGTTGCTTGGCTTTGTCCTTTTTCTTTTTTGGTCGCAGTTCGGCTGATGTTTCCGGGGGGGTTGCTCTCTTTGTTAGTTTTTTAGCCACGATTTGGGCTATTGAGTTTCTGGAAGCTTGGAGGCCCATCACTGGAGTCTGTGATGTGGATGCGATTGGTTCTCCACGGATGCCATATTGGCTGGTCGAGCAGTATCGACTGCTTGGAGTGCTTTTTGCCACAAGAGCGACTTTAATCTGTCAGCTCTGTTTTTTCTGGCTTGTCTCGAAAACTACATGCAATGCCTGTAGGCCTCGACAACGTGAGCCTCTCCGAGGTGCAATAAGCAAAGCATGTGTCCGTCGGAGGGTGGCAATTTACTACCACACTGGATACACTTAGTAAACGGGGCCTTCAAGGCCATGCGCTTAGAGGGCGCAACGGTAAATTGACGAAATAACAATAACTTTTTTTTCGTTTAGTAAGAAGAGAAGGGTCAGAGGAAGACAAAGAGTAATGAAGAATAATGACGAAGATATTGAAATATTCTGAGCAATGGTAAGTAGATAACCTACGAATGGCAGTCAAAGAGGAACTGAGGGATAAGGCAGGAACGTAGTATATATACGCATGACAGTGCGGGAGGAATTCCTGCCCAAAACTCTTCTCAGCTATTGGAAGTTCGATCCAGGCTCCGTGCAGGCGCAGAGCCCCATTAAGTGTGATGCACAGAGACCACGAAGAAGAATGGGTGCTTCCAGCTTCAATAAACTAAATAATCCTTGTTGTCTTATCTTGTATAAAGTATTAAGTGGTATAAAAAAAACCCCAGCAACTGTTGATTCCTCAGTCCTGATCTTTGCCACTTATGAATTTATAAAGAAATAAAAACAAATATAGAAACTGTTAAACTTTCTTATTAAGGGGGAAATATGACCCAGTGAGCAGCTACTGTTAAACTTTAATGAGGCATGAAGCAAACCATATGACCTGATCAATGGGATTCCAGCTTTTTGGAAAGGACTGCTTGTGCACAGTCCCAACTGCTTCTTGTATACTCTGTTGAACTAGAACTTATGCCTTCAAGAAGACATTTTACAATTACAACTTTTGGGGTCTTCTAGAGGTCTGAAACTCACACTCCTTTGATGATCAGAACAATCAGATACCTTATTCATTTTTAAGAGGGGTTTCAGCCTTGAAATGACTGAGATACCGTGTGCTAAGAATATGCATTCAAAAGTCTGGCTCTTGCTGCTGATAGATTTCATCTATAAGAATTTAGGCTCCCCCATTCTTCTTGAGTCTGAACTAGTTCAGCTGAAGTATCAGTGACTTGGATAGCAGGGATTGCTCACCATTAGTTGTACATTTATATACAGCACTGACTAAATCATACCTCCATCAATGCCCATTATGAATCGGCCCAGAATAATCATTTCGAAGATTCCTGCCAGTTGAGAGAATGCCATCAGCAATGCAGCCACAATGGCAAATACATTATTTAGCAGCAGTGTACGTTTTCTGAAAGGAATATATATATAAGAACATAAGAACGTAAGAAGAGCCCCGATGCTGGATCAGACCAAGGGTCCATCTAGTCCAGCACTCTGTTCACACAGTGGCCAACCAGCCATCGGCCAGGGACCAACAAAGCAGGATGTCGTCGTCATCATCATCATCATCATCATCATCATCATCATCATTTCTTACCCACCTCTCCCTTTGTATCGAGGCGGGGAACAACATTGAATAAAAAATATGAAATACATAAAACTGATTAAAAACATAAAACCAATACATTATTAAAATCTCAAAATCTTTTAAGACATTTTAAAATTTGACTGGGTAGGCCTGCCGGAAGAGATCCGTCTTTATAGCAGGCCATTCCACAGTCTGGGAGTGGCAGAAGAGAAGGCCCTCTGGGTAATGGTTGTCAGTCTAGTTTTGGCTGACTGAAGTAGATTCTTCTCAGAGGACTTGAGTGTGCTGGGCAGATTGTACGGGAGAAGGCGATCCCGCAGGTAACCTGGACCCAAACCATGTAGGGCTTTAAAGGTAAAAACCAACACTTTATGCTTCACCTGGAAACGAATTGGCAGCCAGTGAAGAGATTTAGGAGTGATGTGATGTGGTCACCCCTAAATGTACCGGTGACCAACCTGGCTGCCATATTTCAAATTAGTTGAAGTTTCCGGACTAGGTACAAAGTTAGCCCTATGTGCAGTGCATTGCAGAAGTCGAGCCTTGAAGTTACCAGCGCATGCACATCGTGCAATAGCACCCTCCCACCCACGTCCCCAGCAACTGGTGCACACAGGCGTACTGCCTTGAATACTGGAGATAGCACTGGAGATATATTACACACATTTACAATGGCAATTAAACGGCAGCTTTTGATAGTCACTATAAACTACATTTATTATTAAAATATCTCAGTATTACTCATAACAGGATAAAATAAGTGAAAGTTTACACCCAAAATGCAAAACCTGGATGGCATTATATAGGGATCTTTCATAGAGTCAGTGAGCAAAATTACTATGAGGGTGGAACTACATGTTGCAAAGGAAGGCCACTCTGCTGACAAAATGGTTTTCCTGTGTCAAACTTCCCACTCGCCTGCTGTAACCCTCTGTGACTGCAACTAGTCCAGCTTGACGGCCTTAATCTGTGTATTTCCCCAATGTTGCTCCACATCATTGTTTGCTGCTGCCATTGGTGGAGAAAACATACAGTATTATGATGTCTAGACACAGGACAAATTAGTTGTAGTAGAAGTTACAGAGACGATTGGTGAATGCAACATCGGACTGCCATTTTGGGTGCCATGTTTTTTTGAAGTATTTAGTTCCATGCTGAAAGACACAGCTCTGACTCTCACAGCTCCACTTTGGATCTTCAGAAACTACTTCATAATCAGGATACTGAAATAGCAGGCAGACATAAGCAGGCTACTTGTAGTTTTCAGTAAATCTGTAGTTAGGAAATCGGGTGTTGGGTGCATAATTTCTTCATTATCACTCTACGTTCACACTTCGTCAGGACCAAATTAAACGTTCTGTTAACCACACATAGCAGATTGGCTTACTTACTTGAATGTAAGCATGCATGGCCCCAATTCAGATTGGGACTGTGGGAGGGAGATTTAAGTTTTTCCCATAAAAGAATTTGGGGACAAAAATGGGAGGGGGGCAAAATTAAATTCCCCCTCCAATACCTGTCTCAAAATTCTTATATGATAAGAAAGTAGCTCATTAATAAAACACAGTCATACATAATATTAAAGCAGAAGCAAGACCAGATTTTGGGGGGGAAACAATTAGATAAGCTAGTAAATCAAAAGCAAGAAAAACAAACAAACGAGCACAACACACAGCTCTTTGTTCTATGCTTACCGGCCAAAATATTTCACAGCTGGAGTAACAATCAAAGCACCCACAAGTCCACCAATCGCAAAAATAGAAACAGATATAGTCCAAAGCAGGGTAACTGATTCTTCTGTTATTGAATGGTTATAGCTTCTTTCCCAACTTTCATTGTAAAACTTCTTGATAAACTGCAAATAACAGAACGTTTTTTAGTGATACAAACATGTGAGTTGGTGTGGATAAATAACGTTTTTAAAATTAACATTTTTAAAATATAAAAAGGACCCATTTATATTAATTGCCCCTAGAAAATGAAATCTGAATCCTCTTTATACACTGGCTGATGTAAATGTGCCTTCTCGAAGGTTGGACCAGATGTTTTCAGATGCTTTTAGCAAAGATCACCAACGGTTATGAGCTGACCCAAAGCACAGCTTGTACCTTGCCTGCGCTCTGCTAGTCAGAGGAAGTGTACAGGTTTCGGATCTTCGTAGAAACACTGGAAGGTTGAAACCCTCACTTCAATTTGTCTCTTGGAATCAAGAAGGATGGAAAGCTGGTTTATATTGAGTACCTCCTGTAGGCCATTCTCACTCCTTGTTAGCATTGGCAAATAACACTTGTGTGAAGCCGACTTTTATAGAGCTCAAGGAGAGATTTATAAAGCTGTACAAGAAGAAAGCTCATCTTCATCCTTACCTACACATTGATGGAATGGAGCAGAGCTGTTCCTCTGAAGCCCTTTCATCTTTGTCAGATTTAACAGAGGACTATAATCAGCTAGATGCTGCTAACTGCGGACCTGCAGTAGATCCACCAAGACTGAAGATAGCAGTTTAACTGAGGAGCTTGGTAAAAAGGTATCAGCAAACTATACACATGCAACCCAACCCATGTTGAGCCTTCTTAAATATAAGTGAAAAACAACCACAACCAAAGAGCACATCCCAGCCACATCCCATTCTTAAAAGATTGTTCTTTGCAATGATTGGGATAAATGTCATTCTCAAAGATGCTGTGTGGCAATTGGCTAACAGTTTCTCATATATCACATTGCACAGATGCTGGATTATATATGTCACGGAAATAGAAGGATATTACAGTACCTCTCATCATAGGTATTATTGTTTTTAAATGGATACTGTTAGTTTTATACTGTTTATGTTTTTGATGGTTTTAAATTTTGTATACTTTTTAATGTTCACTGTTTTTAACTTTTGTAAAATGCCCAGAGAGCTTCGGCTTCGGCTATGGGGCGGTATATAAATGTAATAAATAAATAAAATAAATCAAACACAAACAACACTTATGCTCCAGTCCAATGAAGCCCAAGGGAAAGCCCATGCAGATTCCTTTCCTAAAAGCTAAAGTGGCTGTGATTCATTACTATGGCAAAACAAAACAACCCCCCCAAAAATCCTCTGCATTTGGGAACACGTTTTTGGTGGGGGCAAACCTGCCCACCACTGGTGGCCCAGCCTCCACTGTGATACACTTAGCCTTTGCTGCTGCCCACACCACCACGCAATATGCAGGATATGCAGAGAGCTCCGGCTATTGGGCGGTATAGAAATGTAATAAATAAATAAATAAATAAATAAATGTGCTTTATAGCATGCTAGGTCATCTTGACTTTGAGACTTGTGCCATTTGCACTCCAGCTGGCGTCCAGCCTGTTTCAGTGACCATAGCTTCCCGGTATACCAGGTTCCACAGTGCCGGAGAGGGCACCCAGGTGCAATCACATCAATAGCCCAGTATACCACTGCTCCACAGTGAGGCTTAGCCTTGGCTTGATCACCAGCTCTCTCCACTGGAAAATCCCCAAGAGCATTCAGAAATCCATCAGATTCCATCAGTTTCCTGGAGCAGACTATCTGAATGGTCCTCCATCCCTGGAGGGGGGAAGTAATGCCGTGAGTTTGAATCTCACCAGAAAGTGATCTGACCATGACAAAAGGGTTACTTGGAAACCACCACCACCCCATTTTCATATTACTCAACTCACCACTTCAAGTAAAGAACAAATCAAGGGTATACTCCACATCATGTGTTGGGCTGATGACATCCCTATGGTTGCCATGGAGGCCATGAAATTCTGAGTTGGAGCTCCAGACACAGCCTCAGCATGAAAGTTGAAGTCACCCAGAACCACCATTCTGTGTTCCTCCAACACCACACTTGAGGCTACCTCTGCCAACTTGTTCAGGGAGGATGCTGGACAACATGGGGGCGGTACACCAGCAACATCCCCAATCTGTCTCTATGGATTAACACCAGGTACAAACCCTCTAGACTTGCTCCAATGTGGAGTGGCTTCCTAGTGATAGAGATGGAAGTTCTCTACACAGTGACTCCTCCACCCCCAAGTACCCAGGTGGGCAGAGCTGAGTCAGGTCAACCCCATCTAGCTCACTTACCTAGGTCTCAGTAATACACCCCAGCCATGAAGGACAGGGATCGAGGGGGCAAGTTGTCCTCTTCACTTGTCCAAGCAGCTTGTTCACGTCCTCTGAACTCATCAACTGAAACTGATCCAGTGTAATCTACTCTGGGAGTTGCTGAAAACTCCATTGTCAGCTTCTGCTATAATGACGGAGTCTAAGTTGGCTCTTATCTGAGAGATTTTATTTGTGAAGTGATTGTTAAAGGCATCACTGCAAACTACTGAAGGCCCTAAGATCGGGTTCAGGGGGGAAGGTGTCTGCGTTAGGCCCCTCACCACCCTGAACAGTTCTGCTGGATGCGAATTCGCAGATGCAATGTGTGCAGAGAAGAAAGCTTTCTTTGCTGCACGCATTGCCACCCCATAGGAATAAAGATATTCTCTATGTTGTGTCCAAGCCAAAGTCCTGCAATATGGGGTGAATGGACTTCATTAGCATTGGCAAACTATTTGTTTGTAATAATTCCTGTCGCCCCATGAAATAAGATTAGAATTAGAAAGAAGTTTGTGTGGACCTGATTCTCTATTGCTTCCTATGGGCAGCTTCACTTCCACTCCATCGGAAGTGGACAACTGATATTTAGTATGATCTTGGAAGTTCCCTCTCCAGACAGTGAGTTAGTCTAATATTTTCTTATCTCTAAGTCCTCAACCACGCCCAGCATCGGGGTGGGGTGGGGAGCTGCTGAGAGCCCAGAGGCAGTGGTGGGAGCGGGTGGCTTTGGCAGTAGAGGAGAGGTATGGGTGGGGGTTGGCAGCAGGGGGCAGCTTTGGCAGTGGGCGAGCATGACGGCAGCAGGTAGGGGCTTCAGAGGTGAGAAGCGGTGGCAGAAGGACCATCTGCAGCCCTATGCCAACCCCCCCCCCCCAACCAGGTCTTTGGTACCAGCCCTGCCCTCAACATTCCATAGGTACTGGGATCGCTCAGGACAGAGGGTTTTTTTAAAAACAAAAACAAAAAACCTCCCCCCATACTCTTTTGCATCCCTAGGTAATCCCCTAAGTATGCAGAAACCACTACCTTGTTTTGGGGTGTCCCAATTTCACTTCTAAACTAACATGACACTCACTGCTAGAGGGACCCATGCCAAAATGTTTCAATAAATCCACAGACCCTAAATCTCAAAGCTTAAGGGTCGTGCTCATGTTCAGAGCTCCAGCAAGCTTGAAAGAGAAACTTGGTAGTCCTGGTCAGGCCTTGTGAGGAAGCTTCAGAAGGATGAGGAAATGGCATCTTTTCAGTCCCCTGCCCCTGCTGTGCTCAAGGTGATGTGAAAAGGACTCTGCCTGAGGCCACGGAGAATGGCTGGCAGAGGAGACCAAGGACCAAGGCTACATGGACAAACAGCCTGACTTGGTATAAAGCAGTTCCCTACATTCCTATAATACTAGAAGGCTCAGCACGGGGGCTGCCAACCCTGAACACGAACATTTCATAGTTCTATAGCGGGTTGTGGGGGGAGGATTCTGGAGAGTGTGAAAAAGACCTTTCTCCCTTTGTTTCCCTTGGATTATCCCTGTGTAGTTGAGGGAAGGATTTCACATCCTCAGCACACATCCATCAAATCCCCTTTACATGACAATTATAATACTTATTACGAACTATTAGGGGCTTAAGCGGGCTAATTCCTCCTTCTCTCTCCCTGCCCCCTCACCCTTCAACTGATACCTCCTGGAAGCTTCAAGTTCTTATCAGACTGTTTTAGAGTTGTTGTTGTTCTTTAAAAAATCCTTTTCTTTTAATTTACTTACATATTTCTCCATACTTTGAACATGTAGTTTTGTGACAGCCCCATTTCTCTTCCAAACTGATAGGCACTCAAACACCTGAGTTTGCTACCGATTTAGAGCCTGGCTTATGGCCAGCTAAATTGAAACATTTCCCTGTTTTTAAACCTCTCAAAGGGCGAACTGGTATGCATACATTTGCCTTAAATTCTAAAGAAGAGTGGCTTAGGCTATCTCTGAATAAACATGTCTAATGTTTATTCCAAATAAACAAATAAATCCTTGATGCATGTAATGGATTTCATCACTGAGCAAAGTGCATATAATGGGGGTCAAAGGTGTGTGATAAACACCGGTCCACCGTGACTAATTCCAGCATTCCAGCTGAATAACACTCTGCTATGTCTGACGATCAGAAACAGCAATGCATGCACCTACCACATGTCTTCTGCAAAAGTTTAAACTCTAAATTTTAAGTGCTCTGATGCACTGCTGTTGATGGATTTTCAGCTGCTATTAGTTTGTTTCCGGATTATCATGCTATGTTACTGCTTTCCATGATTTATTGCTTTCTAGGTGTATGTACAACTTTACCAGACATTTCCACCAATTATTTATTCAATTGTATTTATATCCTGCCTTTCTATTGAAACAGTGCTCAAGTACAGAAAAAAGTACAGAAAAAACGACAATGCTGTAATTAAAACATTAAAAAGCCCCAATTAAAAACAAATCCATTTAAATGCATCAAATGAAGCAGGAGTAAAAATAAAAGACAAATAAAAACACATTGGTAGGATAGAAACAACACTCAAATCAGCTTATATGCCAAAAGTCTGCAATAAAAATGTCTTTGCCTGCCAGTGGAAGGTTAACAGAGAGAGAGCTACCCTGGTCTCCCTTGGCAGGGAGTTCCAAAGTCCCTGTTCCTGATCTGCCTTTCAACTGGCCAGAAGCACCTTTGTCTTCAATTTGTTTGTCCTCATCCACCCTCATCTATCTTCCTTCATTTTTGTATTCCCTATTTGATGAATTTGTCCATAAAAGCAGGTAGGCATCCTTTTTTTTTCAATGCAGGACATTGAAGTGCAACAAGCTATCTAACAAAAAAAGAAAGGCAGGCTGGCAGGATGTGTTCTGAGGGGCTAGATAAGGTGGCAGAAAACATCCTGGGATGCCAGAGATTTTGTCATGTTTCTCAAAACCTCCCGCCTTCTTGGGAGACAATAACGAGGCCTGCTAAGTAATCCACAAAGCTTTATTTAAGCAATAAACATCTCTTCCCACCTGAAGAGAGTCTAATCTCTTAGAACTTTCCCCTAGGCAAAAGTATGCAAACTAAGCAAGACAATTGTCCTTTCAAGAAGAATGGAAAGCCTTTTCCCAAGACATGTTAACTTGTCTTGTTAGAGGCTAGTTCTGAGGCAGCTTCCGAAGGGATGCGAGCTGGCCGACTTTCTCTCGCCTTCCTTTAGCTCCGCCTGTTTTAGTCTGCAGTGTACTCTAGGATTGGCTAACCTCTCCGTGCACTCTCCCTCTGAAGAAGGTTGGCTTCCTACTGACTGTGTATTGTTTGCCCTTGAGGAGATAAGCTCTGAAGAGGGTTCACTCCCACTTGGTGAAGAGCCTGTGAGAGCATTCTCCCCCACTGGTACAGGCTGGCCTGTTTCTGGCTCTGACTCCTCTACTTCAGAGTCTGATTCTGATTGATCACCTGAAAGACTTCCTTCTAACCCAGGGGGAGCAGAGCTAGACATGACAGAGATGTTGGGCAGCAAAGCTGGGTTTTGCTTGTACAGAGTGCATGCATACATTTTGCCAGGATTTACTTAAGACTAAAAGGAAATGTAAAGGATTCAAAATTAATTGAAACCTCAGAGGTTGGAAAATGGCATTGTGTTACTTGTCACTGTTGATGTTCCAGTTTCTAACCAATAGTGTCTCTAATTCTTGTTCTAACCACATTCCATCAAGAAGCTTTGTTTCTCCCTTTTGGTAACAGGAGTGGGCAAGTCCTGGGGGTCCAGGGGCCACATTTATCACCCTCTCTGGATCCACTGTATGAGCTGCAATCCCGCCACTGTCCCGTTGCTGAACTTGGCAGTGATAGAACCCCCCAGCATTTTGCCACTGAATTGTTTTCAAGCTAAATTTCCCCTTTTTATCACTGATTTTCCCCCTGCCAACATGAATTTCAGCAGCATGATGGCAGGGAGGGGTGGGGGGAGCACGCACCAGGAGGCAATGGGTACCACTCACTCCTGCTGTGGTAGCTGCTGCAAGCAGGTGTTGCTAGGAGCAGCCATCACCTGGCAAGAAAAGTGTCATGTGTAGTGGCTACTGCTACTGATTGGTTGCCCATAGAAGCACTCTAGTAGCCATCACCACTTGCTCACCAGGTGAGCAAACAGGACAGCAGTAATGGTGGAAAGAAGCAGCCATTACCTGCCCGCTCCCACCCCTGCCTGTCTGAACGGAGAGGATTAAGGAGGAGGGTTTTCAGCTGCCGTAGGCAGCAGCACAGCGCTGGAGCTTTTTGGGAGGGGGGTACCAGAGGACATCTTGCCAATGGGCTGTAGAAAATCTGAAGCCAGCCCCGTCCCACAAGATACAAAGGCAATTGGAGAGCTTTAGTATGCATTTCTGAAGCTGCAACCTGGATGCATTATTCCCATTAAATGTTAAACGTGGTAATCCATATAAATGACACACCCATGAATAGTATACCAGATTTTCAATTTCTGAGGATCCACAAATACATAGTCATTAGTCAGGGGATCTGATGGTAACTGCCATCAAATACTGCTGTCAGCAATGTTTGAAATTGCCGAGCTGTGGATGCTTGTCTAAGTCTGGGAAAGGTCAGATCTACCAAACAAATGGTTATTAATATTTAATGGATACAACAATAATTGCTCTTTAACATGTGAAGTGTTGTGCTTACATTGCCCCCTACTGGACTAGGAAATTTCATTCAAAAAAAAAAAAAAAAAAAACAGATCTGAAAACTACCCCCCAAAAAGAAAAAAACCCATACACCTAACAACAAACAAAGAAAACCCAACGCCCCAATAAAACACACAAACTTCTAAAACACCTTTAACAGGACATGTACATTAAAACTGAATATTTGCTCTTGTGCAAAGAGCGCAAGACAAAAAATTACCATAAATATAACCAGGGCCGGCGCTGCCATAGAGGCAGCTCAGGCGGTGGCCTAGAGCGCCAAAGTAAGGGGGCACCGAACGGAGCACCTGGAAGCCACTCTCCCACAGCAGCTCTGGGAGAGCAGCTTCCAGGCGCGCCGTTCCGAAGCCCCCCCCCCCCCGGCTTCGAAGCCAGGAGCGGCTTCCGGCTGGGTGCTGGCTTCGAAGCCAGGATGCTGGGGTAGGGGGCGGCTTCAGAATGGCGTGCCCGGCTGGAAGCCGCTCACCTGCCTAGGGCTCAAAATAGTCTGGCACTGGCCCTGAATATAACAAGGGAGTTTATGCCAGATTGAGCCAAACTGGACTTAGGTTTTAAAACTTCTATTTACTCACCACTGCCGGAGCATTCACTACAGAAAGGTTGTAACCGTAGAGGAAGGAGGACCCAAAGGCTCCAGCCAAAGAAGCAACAACAAGACTAGCAGACCAGTCCTGGAAAGAAAAGGGAAGGGAAGGATTGACATTTTACAGCAAAGGATACTTGGCATATCTACTGAGTACTGCTTTGCATCAATACAAATCGGAAAACAAGAGTCTTCTGGCACCTTAAAGACAAACACATTTATTCTGGCATAAACCTCCATGGACTATTGCCCACTTCATCAGATGCAGGGATTATTATCAAGACTTTCAGGTACATATAGTGTGTGGAAGTGGGGGAGAGAATTGTTCACAGTGAGGCTAGAAGGAAACTAAATGCAGAAGGTTCTGATAGTAACAATCACATTATTAACAATCCACACTACAGTTGCTGCTGCTAACACAAACTAGGGTAAGCAAGTTAACATTGTAGTGTGATAAAAATTCTTATCCCAATTCAAGCCTCTCGAGACAGAATTGAACGTGTTGATGAATTTCAATTCAGCACTTTCTACCTCTAATTTCCATTTCTTATTATTTATTTATATAGCACCATCAATGTACATTTGAAGTTTCTTTGTTCCACAATGGCCACTTTAAGAGTCCTGACAGACTAAATTGTTATTCCACTGGTTTCTGAATATTGCCATTTCAGATGTTAAATTTGTGTCTATTTATTCTTTTCCATGGGGACTGGCCTGTTTGCCCTATGTAGAACATCACTGCTGACAGACGAAAGCAAATATCGTATTGAAAGATGAGCAATATTGAAAGATGAGCCTGCAATAGTTTTTCCAGAGTAGGTTTGGGGACATCTGGGTTCATTGCAGTGCCTGGTCCCTCTGTTTATATTCCTATCATGAGGCCCAGTGTCACTAGTGAGTGGCTATTTTAGGTTGGGAGTCTGTCTATGAACAACTGCAGCCCTACCACCCAAGTCATGTGCAAAGGGAAACATCATTGCCTAGGATGGATTGTAGATCGTTGAGGATTCATATGAGTGGTTTTAGCTGGGAACTGTAGATGGGTGACAACAAGTGGTGTTCTGCTGTTTTCTCCTCTGTGTCTACCTGTAGTGGATTGTCAGTCTGGTTTTTCACTTTGTTGGGGAGGTATTGTTGTGAGAGGAATGCCTGATTTCTATGTTGTGAGTCTCTGTCTGACAAATCTGAACAGATGTGGTTGTATCTTGGGGCTTAGTTGTAAACAATGGATCTTGTGGTGTATTCTGGGTGGAAAGTGGAAGCATTTAAGTATATGTAGTGGTCTGTAGGTTTCCGATATAAGGTGGTGGTTATATGTCCATTATGTAGTTGCACAATCATGTTCAGAAACTGAACCTGTTGCAGGGACTGGTCAACATTTCGGCTCACAGTGGTGTGAACGTTTTTGAAATCGTGATGGCACTTAACCAGGGCTTCCTGTACATCAGTTATGCTGGCTGGGCCCCCAAGACCAGGTTAGGGAAGGCTGCCATGATTGTTCAACTTAGAGGCACACCATGACTTCTGAACTGCCTCTGTTGTAAGTCACCCTCTATTGTAAGTCAACCTCAATTCAATGAGTATATAAACGTTTTTAATCAATCAAATAAAATACAGAACTTTCTCTTAATAGGTTGCACAATAGGTTTAGGAATCTTAGTACCGTATTTCTTCGATTGTAAGATGCCCTCGATTGTAAGACGCCCATTAATTTCAGTACCACCAACAGAAAAAAAGCTTTGATTCTAAGAATAATAATCGCACCCGCGTTTCTAAGACTTCTGAACTGCCTCTGTTGTAAGTCACCCTCTATTGTAAGTCAACCTCAATTCATTGAAGGTCAGTATATAAAAGTTTTTAATCAATCAAATAAAAATACAGAACTTTCTCTTAATAGGTTGCACAATAGGTTTAGGAATCTTAGTACCGTATTTCTTCGATTGTAAGATGCCCTCGATTGTAAGACGCCCACTAATTTCAGTACCACCAACAGAAAAAAAGCTTTGATTCTAAGAATAATAATCGCACCCGCGTTTCTAAGATGCACCCCGTTTTTAGAGATGTTTATATGGGGGGAAAAGTGTGTCTTAGAATCGAAGAAATACGGTAATATAAGCATCATTTAACAATGAAGAAAAAGAGCCTGATTTTTTTAAAAAATGACTATAAAGGCAGTAGCGCTTCGGAGCTAGAAAGCTTGAAAATGTTTAATTCCATCAATTGGAAACCCATCTGGACCTGGGGGATTTCCCTGTGTTCATACTCTTAATTGCTTTCATAATCTCTCCCAGTCTTTGTGGAGCCATTAGATATTTGCCTTTGAAAAGAATCTAAGCATGGGAGCTTAACCTAATTTTAAAAAGCATTCATATCCTGCTCTGATATCTCACTACACTTCCCATACAACTCTGTGAAAAATCTTTAAAATTGTAAATTTATATCTATGGGAGAAGTATGTATTGAGTTAATCTCATATTTAATGGCGGAGATGACAGTTCAATGCTTTTGATGTTTAAGACAATGTGCCAAAATTTTACCGGGACAGCCCCCCATTTTCCCAGTATGGCTGTCTCAAGAAAGCTAAGGCAAATTCTGCCTGCTGGGAAAGAAAATTATTCAGCTCATATTTAACATTCTGCAGCTCCTGATACAGTTGTGCTGTTCAGGAAATAGCAAACTGGGTTATAAAAGATTTCAGCTTCTTATTTAAAAATACCTGTTGTGCTTTTCTAGGTTTTTTTCTTATATGAAGCATAAGCAATGATTTAGCCCCTAATAAAAGCTTTGCTGGCCTCCCATTACATGGCACAAGAACCCACAGAACCCTCGTTAATCTCATCATTCAAAAGAGACCTTAAGCAGCCAAACATAGGAGTAAATCAGTTGAACATAGTGGGATTTCCACTGTAAACAAACCTGCTTCCACAGCTGGTGTGTTGGCTGAACGTGTCCTATCTGTCCCTTCATGGGACTAATACATTTTAACCAAAGTAGAAGTTTGTGCACACCTTGTTTCCAAAGGAAAAAAAGGAGCATTTATTTAAGTAGGATGAGAAGGAGTTAGACCACTGTGAAGCACTTACTTTGGTTAGTCAAAATAATTAAAGAACCATTATTTTGGACCTGCAGCAAGAAAGGGATGGCATAAAAGGGATGTAGATAAGAGTGGGTAATTAGTTTTATTTATTTATTTTATTAGAACATTTGTATCCCACCCTATATCACAAGGATCTCAGGGCATGTACAGCTAAAATCATACAAACAATATAAAACAATAAATATACACAGCTAAGAACAAATTAAACAATTAATAAGTTAAACCCAATATAGAACTTAAAACAGTAAAACAAATAAAACTATGTACAGGCTTAGTGAATTTAGCCATCAAAGGCTTTGTTAAAAAGCCATGTCTTAAGTTGGTGCCGAAACGAAGCCAGTGCCAGCACCAATCGAGCCTCCAACAGGAGGCATTCCACAGCTGGGGGGCCACCACAGAGAAAGCCCTCTCGCACGTCCCACCATAGCATATGTCTAAAATTGGTAGGATGCAGAGGAAGGCTCCTCCAACAGATCTCGAGTCTCAGGCAGGCATATATAGGGAGATGGGCTCCTTCAAGTATCGAGGTCCCAAATTCTAGTGATATTCAAGGCCCCCAGGAAGGCCTGTGTACAAAAGGACAACTCAGAGTATGGTGACTTGGTAGCAGATAGTGATCCCAACTAGATTGCGGCAGAAAATAAAAGTTGAAGGATACAAAGATTAAAAATTACCATGTCTCAGCACACATAGGAGGGGCAAGACCATCCTTCAGGGAAAGGGTTGCTTGGATTACAATGCCTTATGTTTCAGGCTTTGAATGAGCTGAATGGGCTGGAGACTGGCTTGGGAAAGGGAGACTTCTAAGCAACACCCCTGTCCTGACTATATTACAGGCTCAAAGTAGCAAACACGGAGAAGGGGGAGGACCGATGGAGCGGGGGAAGAAGGATAAATAACGCTAACCAGGATGAGGGTCTAGCAAGGCCGGAAACAAGTTTCACCTGCTGGTTCCTCCTCTGGTGGTCACAATGGCATAAACTGAGCCCAGGCAGAGCTTAAACCTGGACATTTCAATCTGAAGAGCTAGAATTAAATTTCTCTTTTAATTACTCATAGAGGGTACGCTCCTCTAGGGCTCCAGTCAAGTTACTCAGAAAGGAAGAATGCAAATAATGGTGTTCCTATACTTGATGACTCTTAATGACTGTAGCTTAGCAACCAAAGAAGACACCCTCAAAGTTTGGTGGGCTTTCCCTCAGGGCTTTCTCTCAGGGGAGCTCACTGGCCAATCTGATCAGGTACCATTATGACTTTGGTACATCTGGCACATGGCAGAAAAGATGGCATTTGCATTTTTCCACACATGCTGCTTTTGTGACAAGGAGAATCCTTTCTTTTTTATTTATTTATTTATTTTTATTTTTTCAAAACTTAAACATACATCAATACAATGACAAAAAAAGACCGACATAATACATAAAATTGAATAACCTTATAACATTTTCTAATTTAATATTTTAACATAATCATATGACATAAAGTGCACACCCCCACCCCGGGATCTATTCCTGTTTCCAGAATCTCATTATTTCTTCTGGAGGTGGTTTCCTACTCCCCTTAGATAGAACATATTCTAGGAACTGTTTCCATATTCCCTCAAAATCATTCGTTTTTATTATCCCTCTTCTCACTTTTATATTACATGTTAATTTATCATTAATAGCAATATCCCATATCTCTTTGTACCAATCTTCAACATGATAATCTCCTTGAACCTTCCAGTTCCTAGATATGACTAACCTTGCTGCTGTCAGCAAATTCGTTATCAGTTCTTTTGTGACAAGGAGAATCCTAAACGGAGATGAAAATGCTGGAACTGGTTTATTGATATGGAGCAATACAGCTGCCTGCATTTTTGCAGCCCTCAAAGGGAGGGGCATAGCTTTGGGTACTGTCACAATTAACAACGGATGCCTGCATTTGCCACTGAATTTACTTATTAAACAGATTTATAATATACCACTGAATATATTTTAAAATATATCTAAGCGGTTCACAAAATACTTTATAATATACATTACAATGTATTAAATTAAAATATAATTAAAATGCATAAAATGCTTATATATCATTAATAAAACATTTAAATCAATTAAAACCAATACAACACCATCATTAAAAACAAACAGAAAGGTTGGGTAAAGAAATGGGTCTTAAATTGGTGCCTAAAGCATGATTGAATGGCCACCTTCATGACCACGGAAGGAATGTGCGTTCTGGTATTATCCACAGTATTAGGAAACTGGCTTTGGTCCATCTATATACGGAACCCCCACCGCCCTAAAATCCAGATTTTTAGTGCTTAAAATAAAGATATTTTGGGTCTGGGGCAGTGGAAGGAGCAGAACCACACACCATCAGCTTGGTAGGTGCTGCCCGACGAATGAAAGAGGCTTGTTTCCTGCTCCTATCCAGGTTTCTCCCTACTGGCACATTATTCTGAATGAAAAGTAACTTAGACACTAGAAACAGTCTTTCTTGAAGGAAGAGTAGAGACTTGCTCACCATGAGAGCACCCCACCAGCGCTAATAAACCCCAGTCGAGGGAAAAACCCTGGGAAAATTCTGGAGCAGATTATAAAGAAGTCAGTCTGTAAGCACCTTGAAAACAATGCAGTGATTACTAGAAGCCAACATGGATTTCTCAGGAACAAATCCTGTCGGACTAATTTGATCTCATTTTTGATTGGGTAACCTCCCTTGTGGACTGTGGGAATGCTGTGGGAATATCTTGACTTCAGCAAAGCTTTTGACAAAGCGCCCCATGATATTCTGATTAACAAACTAGCTAAAAGTGAGCTAGATGGAACAACTATTAGGTGGATTTCCAGTTGGCTACAGAATCGGACTCAAAGAGTGCTTATCAACGGAACCTTCTCAAACTGGGGGGAAGTAACAAGTGGGGTACTGCAGGGCTCAGACCTGGGCCCAGTGCTCTTCAACATTTTTAGTAATGAATTGGACGAGGAGGTGCAGAGAACGGCTTGGGGCCAAGGTTATCTGAAGGAACGCCTCCTCCCATATGTACCTGCCCGGACCCTAAGGTCATCCTCAGGGGTCCTTTTCCGCGAGCCCCTGCCAAAGGAAGTGAGGCAGGTGGCTACCAGGAGGAGGGCCTTCTTTGTTGTGGCACCCCGGCTGTGGAATGAGCTCCCTAAGGAGGTTCGCTTGGCACCTACATTATATGCTTTTAGACGCCAGGTGAAGACCTTTTTATTCTCCCAGTATTTTAACTGTCTATAAATAAATTTTAAATTTGTAATTTTGCATTGCTGCTGTTTTTATCTGGTTGAGCTTTGATACTGTATTTTATATTATTGTTTTTATACTGTTGTTTATGAGCCAACAGTGCGATATGGCTGCAAGAAAGGCAAATGCCATTTTGGGCTGCATTAATAGAAGTATAGCTTCCAAATTGCATGAGGTACTGGTCCCTCTCTATTCGGCCCTGGTTAGGCCTCATCTAGAGTATTGCGTCCAGTTCTGGGATCCACAATTTAAGAAGGACGCAGACAAGCTGGAGCGTGTTCAGAGGAGGGCAACCAGGATGATCAGGGGTCTGGAAACAAAGCCCTATGAAAAGAGACTGAAACAACTGGGCATGTTTAGCCTGGAGAAGAGAAGGTTGAGGGGAGACATGATAGCACTCTTCAAATACTTAAAAGGTTGTCACACAGAGGAGGGCCAGGATCTCTTCTCAATCATCCCAGAGTACAGGACACGGAATAACGGGCTCAAGTTACAGGAAGCCAGATTCCGGCTGGACATCAGGAAAAACTTATAGCAGTACGACAATGGAACCAGTTACCTAGGGAGGTTGTGGGCTCTCCCACACTAGAGGCCTTCAAGAGGCAGCTGGACAACCATCTGTCAGGGATGCTTTAGGGTGGATTCCTGCATTGAGCAGGGGGTTGGACTCGATAGCCTTGTAGGCCCCTTCCAACTCTGCTATTCTATGATTCTATGAATCTCCTTTTCTGCCACATTACCCTCCTCACAATGACAGCCTCCCCTCATTCCAATCCTGCACAGCTGTATAATTGCAAAGAAAAGAGAAAAAGCTCCTGGTTCATAACTCTGAAAATATACACATTCAGAAATGCATAAACATACAAAGAAAAAAATGAAAAAAATAGAAGGAACAGAAGTAAACTGCTCAATAGGGGGAATTGCCCATTTTTCCATGAAGGAAAAATCCCAAATGATCCTGGGCAGGATCTGAAGGCTCCTGATGAGAGTACCCCACCACTGGGATTTCACCCCATTCCAGCAAACTGTCATGTAGTTATAGCTTCTACCTGTTTTACTCCAAACATCAGAGAAGTTAAATAACCCAAACATTGGAGAAGCTAAATAACACAAACATCAGAAAAGAGAAGTAATGCAGCAATAAGGAAGCACATAATTACAGCTCTCAATTGGAATGGGCTAGGAAAATGAGCAGCCCCACACCTTGACCACGTCACAGCTGGGTCACAGAGGCACACCATGAAGGGGAATGGGGCACTGGGGATGTTGTGTAGAGGAAACGCCAGGGAGCCGCTTTAACTAAAAAGAACGGAGTAAAATGACACTCTGATACTGCAGCTTTTCAAGTTGGAAGTGGCTGGTTGGGAGCACACTAGACATGACATCATGTGCCGCAAATGACCTCACCATGCACCCATATGAAATCCCCTGTGAAGACAGCCCCACAATTGATGCCTGCTGAACACCAGAAGGGAGATCCTTCTATAAACTGGCTACCTCCATGGAGAAGGCCTGCTTCCTGGTTGCTGCAAGATGTCAGTCTTCAGGTTGAGGTACAACCAGGAGGACCTCCACTGATAATTTTAATGCTCGCACATGTCTGTATTGGGGAAGGTGACCTGCCAAGTAACCTGGTATGAAGCTGTTCATGGCTTTATAGCCTGTACTTGACCTTGTAACTTGACTCAGTAGCTAATAGGTAGCTAGTGCAGTTGCTTTAACACTGGTGCAATATGTGCAGAGCCAGGCACTCCACCTAGCATGCTGGCTGCTGCATGCTGCAACAGTAGAAGCTTCTGAACCAAGCACAAGGTGAGCCCCACATATGGCACATTACAGTAATCTAAATGTGAGGTTACCAATGCATGGACTACAGTGGCAAGGCTCTCTCTTTCTAGGAAAGGAAAGAGCTGAAATACCAACCTGGTGAGTTAGTAATAGGCACTCCTTGCCACAGAAGCCACTTGGGCCTCTAATGGCAATGATGAATCTAGCAGCAACTGCAAACTGCATACCTGTACTTTCTGACAGAGTGCAACCCCATCTAGAACAGGCAACCCCCCAGTTTCTATACCTGGGAACCACCCACTCATAGAGTCTTGTCAGGGTTCAGTCTCAGTTTGTTGACTCACACTGCACCCAGTTCAGAATGTGTGCTGCCTCTCCTGATTCAGATATTACAGGAGTCCCAAAACTCCTAATGTATCCCAAGTGGCTTTAAATAGCATGAGGGACAAGATGGTACGCTGTGTCACCCCACAGCGTAATCGCCAGGGAGCTGAGGCACAATCTACCAGTGCTACTTTCTGGAAACTTCCCTACAAAGTAGGAGCACAACTGCAGTAGCACAGTGCCTCCAATTCCCAAATAACAGAGACAAACCATACCATGCTCCACAGTATAAAAAGGCACTGGGAGATCAAACATGATCAACAGAGTCACACCCCTTCTGTCTCTCCCCCACAAGAGGCTATCCATTAGGGTCACCACAGCCGATTTTCTCCTAAAACCAGGCCTGAACCTAGACCGAAATGAGTTAAGATAATCAGTATCCTCCAAGAACATCTGCAATTGCACTGCTATCATCTCAAGCACTTTGACTAGAAATGGGCCATTAGTGACTTTGACTAGAAATGGGCCATTAGAATCAATTTTCAGGAATAATTTAAGTTAAATAGCAGTAGTGGCATTATATATTGTTTTTGTCTGACTCTTCTGTTCATGCATTGGCTATTTCTCAGTTGGACTATTGTAACCTTCTTCTGACTGGCCTTCCTTCTTCTCATGTCAATTCATTGGTTTCTATTCACCACTCTGCTGCTAAGATCATCTTCTCAGCTCATTGCTCTGATAGTTTTACTCCACTTCTGAAATCTCTTCATTGGCTTCCAATTCACCTCAGAATCCAGTATAAGCTTCTCCTGTTGACTTTCAAAGCTTGTCACAGTCTAGATCCTTCCTATCTTTCTTCTCTCATCTCACATTATTGCCCCGCTCATGCTCTTCAGGCATTGAATGCCATGTTTCTTACCCGCCCAAGGGTCTCTACTTCTCTTGCTTGGCTTTGTCCATTTTCTATCACTGCCCCTTATGCCTGGAATTCTCTTCCAGAGCATTTGCGGATCACAAATTCAATTACTGTTTTTAAAACTCAATGGAAAACTTTTCTTTTTTCTACACATTTTAGAACTTGACTTTGTTCTTCCTTTCACACTGTTAGTTTTATTGTCCCCTGTGCCTATTTGGTGCATTCTCTTCCCTCTCATATTGTTTTATTATTATTTTATTAGAATGTAAGCCTATGTGGCAGGGTGTTGCTGCTTTTATTCTTTTACTATGTACAGCACCATGTACATTATTATAAATAATAATAATAATAATAATAATAATAATAATAATAATAATAATATATACTTCACAGAGTTAAGTTATGCCATAAACAGACATATATCTAGGTTTCCACTTTTAAAACATGAGTAGATATGAGAGGAAGTCCACATCAGGAAATGTTTAGGTATGGGATGTTTAGGTATGGGAAGTTTGATGTTTTTAACCCAAAGTACACGATCTGGTCAAATCTCTGGCTTAACTACACAACTATATGCCACGCACGCTCTCATTTAAACCACATCAGCAGTTTCCTTACAATCCAATGAAGAGGAAAGATTGAGCTGCACGTCATCTACATGTTGATGACAACGCAGGAATAGAGGACAGGAGTGGAGCCAATGGATGGAAATTGCAGGGAACCAGATTGCAGCTAAACATTCCAGAAACTGCTAGGGATGCTATAGTTGCAACTTGCATTGTCTAGCCTGCACTGCACAGGGGGTTGGACTAAATGATCTCTACTATCCCTCCTAGCTCTATGATTCTATGACTAACTCTGTCTCCATTTCTAATCCAGGCCTGAAGCCAAGCTGGAATGGACCTAGAAATATGTAAATAATACGTAACACTTTAGAGTGTCCAAAGCACGTCACATCCTTTATCTCAATAACCCTTACAATAACCTTGTAAAGTAAGCTGGCATTATTATCATCCCCATAGGCAGACTAGGCCCATAGCCAGAACTATTGTAGCAAAGAAGCCTAGGACTAGAGGGGTTAGAGAGACCCCATGCAGAACCACCAACATCTAAAGTGATTTAGGGCACAATCCTATATGATCCTCCTTAGGTACTTGTAAGCCTCCAAACTTGGAGGTTTATGGGTATCCTATGCAGATTTTGCCCATCTAGCGAAAGGTTTGGGGACAGGGATGGAAGGAGACTGGGGTGGCCATTAGATTCCTTGCATGGCCAATGCCCCAGCCTCTTCTCCCCCCATCCCCCTGGAACACTCCTGATTTCCCATCTCTGTGCGCTATCTCTGTGCCCCTCGCCAGTTATGAGGGGAAAGGGGTGGGGAGCGCAGTTTCAGAACTTGTTTCCGACCACAGAGCACACAAACTGAACATTTGTACATCCCCCGCAGACACTGTCTGGGGAGTGTAAGATTGCTCCCTTAGGGTTTAGACAGCCGTGGTGGCTGGGGCATAATGGGAGCTGTTGCACTTTTTTCCTGTCTCATCATGCATAGGATTGTGTCCTCATTTATATTAAATATACATAAACTAAAATGTAATTTTCTAAAATGTAAAAAGTAATGGCCTAGTGCGTGTCAGTTATTCTAATTCTTTTGCACTCATTGCCAAGAACACTGCAAGGCAGGAACACTGAGCACTAGGGTGCAATACAGTCTGCATGGCTTTTTGGTTTTATCTTCACAAATAAAAGGGTTAGGGACTTACTTCTCTTTAGAATAAAAGTTGCATATCCAGGGAAGAGGTCTGGAAACCCTCCCAAGGTTCCCACTGCAGCTATGGCACAGCATTTGGAATGGGGTGGAGCGGGCCAGAGAATAGTGGCTTATGTAGGCCTAGCTAGCAAGTTCATTGCTCCTACAAGGTATGAACTGAGCCATTCCCAGCTCACACTCTCAGCCCCTGGCTATGCTGCACCATTTCTCTTCAAGATTATGATCTTGTTCACATAGATTATGGGGATTTTATGGCTAGTACTGTATATGGTGCCAGTAGTATACATGGCTCTTTATAGTAACATAAGCAAAGGCAGGTCCCTGCCCCAAAACGTTTACAAATGAAGGGGAGGGGAGAAGCAACAGGTGGCAGGAGAAGTCATGGCTGCCCTACAAATCAGGGCAAAACAACCTGCTTCCAGTTGCACTTTGAAAGGGAAAGGGATAGATGAAGGCAGGAAATGGTGTCTGAATGGTACAACAAGACTTTTTGAAATGTTGGCTGGGGGCCAGAGATCATTTTGGCTTTCATTTGAGCCACAAAAAGGCTCCGGCTGGCACTGGATGAAGTAAACGTAGGCAAGGGATTCATGTGATTAACTACAGTTTACATGTCCTTGGCTTCATTTCAGGTGGGGATGAAAATAAAGGATTAAGAGCATTGGAAGCTGCCTTGGTCCATTGAATCCAGTATTGTTGACACTGACAGGCAGCAGCAATTTCCCAGGGTTTCAGGCCGGATTCTTTCCTAGCCCTACCTGGAGATGCCAGGAATGGAACCTGGGACCTTCTGCATGCAAAGCAGGTGCTCCCCCTCTGAGCCACAGCTCCCCCTCCCCCTCCCCCTCCTAGGATGCATGGAAGATGCAGGTAAAGGTTAGACGTTGAGGGAGTGGGGACAGAGCTAGAAACTTTCTGTGCATTATGTATTTATACCTCGTATTTATGCCCCTTCTGATATGGCTAATAATAACCCTTCATTACTGTAGTTCTTCTCTTTGGGTGAGACTCTGTGCTGGGTAGTATTTTTAGCCCTGCAGTCCAACAGCTGTTGTGCAAAGGTCTCTTAAAAGGGAGGGCGTCCGCTCTCGGCAAGGACCAGAGCCGCGTCCCACGGCTCACTCCTCTATCTGAATGGAGAAGAAAGAGGAAGAATTCCTCTACAAGTTGGGGACGGTCCAGCCGGGAGGTCTCCTGCTCAAGAGCTTTGGTCTCACCTCAGCGGGGCTTGCCTGGGAGAATGGTGCCTGCTTTTCGTTGACGGAGCTTACTTTGCACAAAGATCAATCCTGACACTTCCGAAAGATAAGGACAGAAATGACTGTCCCTGCGCAGGTGCAAAGTGCATTGCTCTCGCCACCGAGTCATTACTGAGAGCCACCGCCACCGCCACCACGCTCATCACAGCTTGGGGAGAAGGGCTCCTAGATCGGAATCTGGCTCCTGGCCCCGCTTCTCCCGAAGTGAAGCACACCTGTACCCCAAGGGAGCCCTCAAACCGCGTGGTCAGGGAAGCGCAGGCAACGCCGCTCCCCCCAGCCCCCAGCCCCCAGCCCGCGCGCGTTCAACGCTCGAGCGCCGCGCCAGTGGCTGCCGGCTCACGCCGTTCCCTAGAGCCCCGCGGGACTTGCTTCCGAGTAAGCCAGCGCCTGGGAGGGCTGCGTTGCAGGAGAGCCACGTGGAGCGCGGCCCGGCCGGGCCCAGCCTCTCTCCCTTTGCCAGCGGCAGCCGCGCGTGGCTACTTACGCGTCGTTCTTGTTTGCTGACCGCTGGGATCAGCGGGGCCAGGTTTGCCATGTTCCGAGGCGCTCGGGGCCGCCGCCGGCGCTGCCTTCGGCGTGCAGGTGCTGCCCGGGCACTGGCGGCGGAGGCGCTCCCGTACCTGCTCGGCTCTCGCGGGCGCGCGGGCGGGGCATGGCCAAGGTGGAGCTGGACGGGAGCCGCCGCCGCCGCTGGGAGAGGCGCGCGAGGAGCGGCCCCGGGGGAGCCGCTCTGAGGAGCCCGGGCAAAGGGTGCCGCGGCGCGGTCAGGCAACGCCGGATTCTAGCGGGTGACAACCGGGCACCGGTCAGGCCAAGGGGGCGCCCAGGCAGGCTGGAGGAGCGCTGTAGGGCGCCCCGCGGCCAGCACCCTCGACGGACTTGGGGAAGGGCACGGAGGGCTCGAGCCCCTTCGGGAAGCTGCCCGAACAGGACTGCGCTTCCTCGCGAGCCTTGGCTGCCGAGCCAGCGGGGGGAACGGGGAACTCGCCCTGGACCGTGGAGGCTTCATTCACTACCGCTACGAGGCAGTCTGAGGGCCGGGAGGTGGAATTCGATCTAGGAAATCCCCTCCGCCAGACCGAGCGGTTGCGATCAACTGTCACTATTGGCCACTTTCCTGCCCTGAAAGAATCCGATTGTTATCAAGCGCATGTTTGGGCGGCGGCGGCGGCGGCGGCAGCGGCCCTCCTTATGTAATGCGACCGGGATGGGATAAGAGACGGAACGGAACGGAACGGAATGGGCCCTTCATCAAAAAACGAATGAGGCCAAACACAATGGGATGTGTTAGAGAGAACAATATCACGAACCGAAATCCTTCCCATATTGTTAGAAAAGCGCCCGGCTCTGAAACTAAGTTACAGGTTGCTAAAGAGAAGTTGCAAAGTCGGAATAGTCCCAGATAACCAAAATCAAGCGAATGTTCTCTTAAAGAACAGTGAGTACTGTAGATGCTTGCCAAGAAAATGTATTTCCATGTATTTTCTTTTCAGCTAGTAATTTCCTGTTAAATGCTGCCTAGGTATGCAGCACCAGAGAAGATAATGTATAAATACCTTGCTACCTCCCTTGCGAGGTAGGCACATGCTTTGCAGCAATTAGCTCCAGTGCCCCTTTATTCTGCAGAATAAACGTTGTTTGACCCATACTTCATCTCCTCTCCTCCTTGTGTGCTGAATTGGACTTGGTACACCAGAGAACGAGCTATTTTTGCAACAATATTATACATTTACTAACCCCTGACCGCCCAGAAGCCATCTGGAATAGAAGAGAATGGCCCAGGAGGCCAGGGCCCCCCTCGACATTGAGCCTGCAAAGCTCTATCCTCCCTGCTCCCTTCAACAAAATAATTATAATCATAATAAAAACTGAAAAACGTTAAGGTGCCAGGTTCCCCTTCCTGAACCTGCAGCTGGTCAGCTATTCAGCAGGTACAAAGACAAAGCAAGGCAGGAGAGGGGAGACCGAGGCCCTTGCTAACCTAAGGGTTACCCCAGGGAAATGGTGGGATCGTCCCTGCCTGCTCCAGGGATTATCCGGGGGGCGGGGGGGGGGGGCAGAAAGGCAGGTGTAGAAACGGCCAAAGAGTATTGCCAGAGGCTGGGAGTGGAGAGAAACAAAGATAAAGGGATAAAGAGGAGAGAAAAAGCAAGGTTGGGCCCGAGGGAAGGGAGAGAAAGGCTTGGGATGGGGGAGATCTAGATAGGGAAGGATCTGGGGGAGAGAAATAGCAAGGCTGGGAGAGAGAGAAAAGGGGGAAGATCTGTGTGAACCCAAGAAGATTGGGCAGGCCAGAAAACAGTTCTCTCCACCTTCCCTGTATCTCCCAGTCTCTAGCCTGTCTATTTCTCCCCACCCCTATCTCTTGACTTGCCAGCACACCCCACACCCCCCCCCCGTTGCAGCCATCATGTGACTAGCCACATCCTCCATGGGAGACTTTTATGGTGGGGTCCACAGCAGTTTCTCAAATGCACCCATGGATTCAAATACGCTGGGGAACCCTGCAAGAGGCCATAAACCTTTCAGAATGTGGTGGGAGTTTGTAGCTAATCACATCACTGGTTTTTGCATCAATGTTTTAAATAAGGGGCTGTTCTGGGCTATTCTTTTCTGGGGTGGGGGGAACAAAAGCAACAGTACCAAATAATAATATATATACTTGTGCCATACTGCCATGGCTGGCTATAATTACATATCAGGCTGTCCAAAAAGAGACCCAATGAAGTTAGAGGACACCAATGCTCCATTTTTTTTTTCAAAATAGACAAGCCCTTTTGTAGGGCAGGTGAGCCTCCTCCCAGGTATAAAGCCAGCACGCTTGGGTCCAGACTGGCTTCACTGCCAATGCTGGGGTAGATTGCACTTGCAGGATCTACTCCAGATTTGAAAGTAGATTCTCCGGTACTCATGAGGTCCCAAAGTGGAGACAGGTTGCACTCCAGGGGTGTACTTGCTAGACCCACCCACAATGACCCTCGTCTCTTTCACCCTGACTTTTGCACATTTAGTGCAAAGCTGTGAAGCAGGCTTCTATGTGCATTCAAGTGAGGTGAGAGGCCACAACTCAGTGGCAGAGCATCTGCTTTGCATGCAGAAGGTCCCCAGTTCATTTAGCCCTGTTCATGTCCATCAAAGGTGTTAGGAAGGCTCTGAGATATACTTATATTGATTTCTTTCCAGAGACTATTTTGACAGTGTAGTATTAATTTCACTACAGTGAAAATAGAACACTTTTTTATGAATGCATGTTGACATTTCTGTTTCCCTTTTTACAGAGTGAATTACACATGAAAAAGACGGGAATCGGTAAAGAAACAGCAATTAAATGCTTCCTTGACCCTCAGGGTAAACCAGCTTGACACACCCATGAAGAGTTATATAACGGAGGGTGTTGAGACATGTGATGTGCAATGAAAATCCTGTCATTTTAACTTTCCCTTCTAAATTAGTGGAATATAAAGTACAAAGAGTTTACATAAGAAAACTCTGTTTGAGGTTCCTTCCAACTCTATAATTCATTTTAGTTTCGCACACTATTATTATCTCTTTAATGGCCATTTCCAACATGCTCAAAATATGAATGCAGCAACAGTAATAGTAGCATTTGTGTGAAGAGTCTGGTGCGAGACCTTCATTGCATAGGTTTTGATACTAGAACAATATAAGAAAGCAACATGTCTGTCAGCACCCATCTCCATTCTCCTGTTCTTATATCAAGGATGGGGAACCTCAGCCCCAGGGCCCCAATCCAGCCCAGAAGGCCATGTCTCCTTCCCCTAGCCACCCCCCATCCCCCCCCCAACCACCTATCATTTTGTTTTCCTGGCTTTTGTATAGTTTTCTCCATTCTAAAAGGTTGAAATTCCTCTCCTAAGGTTTAGTTATTGGCAGTAAGTGCTTTAAATTGAAATATGCTCTTTTGTATTTTTGGCTGCACCCCATTTGCCTTCAGCTCCATCCACCACTGGAATGCAGCTCCCAAGAGGTTCTGTGAAATTGAATTTTGCTCCTGGGTGAAAGGAGGCCCTCCACCCCTAACTTATAAAGGCAGACATGCAATGAGGAATTTGCCTCTCAGTTACATTCTTTATAGCGGAGCTAAAAACACACACACAGTTGGAGCAGTCTTTCCTGTTTTATCTTTCATAGATATTCTATGCTGTTGCTTTACCTCTTGAATTCCTTTTCAAGCAGTGTGGGTAAACTGCCAGCAGCTTGATGTCAAGGGAGATTAGCCAGTTTTAAAGTCACTTTGGCTAAAATTATGCACTTGCATATTGTATGATCAGTTTCTGCTGAAATTTCAAGACTCAAAACAGTGGCCAAATAAGACTTCTGGAGGTTGTCTGGGCAGCGCTTCAGAGCCCTCTGTAGCACTTTGACTCTCCTGATGCAGGGAGCCCCATGACTAGCAGAACATGAAATAATATGAAAAATAGCAAAATTGCAAGATAAATGAAACAGAATAGAAGAAAACTTGTAAACTTGCCAAATTTGCACATTTTTGCAAATTGCAGAAGACAGCTTTAAGTTTGTTAGAACTTGTACATCACTAGCACAGAATTTTAATTTTTTAAGGAGAGAGTTTGCACAGTCTCTTCTCCTAATCACTTCAAGAGGACTACAGTTTTGCTTACCACACTTACAGTTTTGCAAGTACTCAGAGGGCCCCTGGCATGTGTAGTAAGTCCTAGTCTTCTCTCAACCTTAGAGCTGTGGCGGAGAGATGATCTATGCCCCCTCCCCAACCTGAAGGTTTGGAGAAAGTTTGGGATTCCTTTTGGCTCTCTCAGCTTACCCAGAACTCTGAGCTGGAGGGGGGGTGTCATGCTTGCATTGCACGTAATCCCCTGCTGCTCTTTGCAACTCCAAGCTTGGAGCTAGCGAGGGGAGTAGGGCCCTGCCCTTGCATTGCATTTGGGAGGAGCAACTAGGGCGAGGGACAAGGCTCCAACCCTGGGAAGGGGCATGGTCCTAGGGCCACAAATGTTTGGTTGGCCATCAAGGTCAGCCAAATCTACGGACCCCTGCTAAGTTCCAACTTTATTATGAGATACGCAAAAGTCAGTCAGGGTAAAATTCAACATATGCTGCCCTTCAAATATCTTGCTTTGATACATATGCACACTAGTTAAAAAAATGCTTGGCAAAAAACAATTGTTTTCACCTGGCATTGAAAATTAACCAATGCTGCCTCCAGTCTAAGCTTCAGGGTGAGGACAGCCGAGATGCCACCATTGAGAAGGCCGTATTATAACTTCCAGAAATCTGGACTTTAGTGAAGGCGTAATAAAAAAGGCCACCTCAGCTCAAAGGTAGCATGATATGAGGAGAGGTACTCCTTTTAGTAGTGGAGATTGGTGGCTCCGATTCTGGTGGGGCTGTGAATCCAGTCTGGGTTTCAACTGGAACCAGGCAGAACTCTAAAGAAATTATCCAAGGTTCTGAGCCCTATCCCACAAATAGGTGCAGTATCTTGGATAGCTCCTTTAGAGTTCTGGTTGGTTCTGATCAAAACTTGGAGTGGATTTACAGCCCCACCAAAATCAGAACCAACAGCCTCCACTGCCTTTAGATTGCCATGTTCAAACTTGTTTAGGGCTTTATACATAAGAAAAAGCACTTTGACTTTGACTCAATGGCAAATAGGCAGCCAGCGTAACTCTTTAAAAACCATTGCTATATGGGCTTACATCAAACTAGTCAACAACCTCATAGTTGTAGTTTGCACAACCTGCAATCTCTGAACCATCTTCAAGGACAGCCACATACAGTGTGTGAAGGAACAGAAGTGTCTGTTATAATCTTGAATATAGTTTGGATGTTAACAAATTAATTATATTCTCTGTAATTGCTGGAACCAAAAGTAAAAATTCAGGCAGTTGCCAGTAAGTCTACCAAGCAAGTGAGAGAACAGGAAGTTCATCAAGAGTCACGTAAGATGCAATTTAGCAAGATTAGTTACAGTTCTCCAAAATCCAGAGGTTTTGCAGAAATGTTTACAAGGACCCCATCAGAAAAACAATTGGGGCAAAGATGCACCTTCTTGATTGGTCTAGAGTTACAAGAGCACCAGGTAGCTTTAACTTATAAAAAGCTGAAGGCTTTAAGAGTTTTTAGAAGGTAGAGAAAGGAAGGTTGGAAGGAAAGAAGAATCAGAAGGAGAAAGAAAGTCAGAGCTGCTTTGGGGAGAAGTGAATGTGGAGAGAAGCTGAAAGACTGGAAAAGGTGACAACTCAATTCTAGGATATTGCTGGGGAAAACTTAGAAGAAATAGGTGTACAATCTAATTAAGTCTTAGCTGGATGCATTTACCTTTGTTACTTTCTTACCCTTTTGATCTTATGGTTTTGTTGTGCATGTACTGTAACTATTCAGCTGCTTCAAGGTCGTATGCTTTAAGGTGGGTTCCTGCATGGAGCAGGGGGTTGGACTCAATGGCCTTATAGGCCCCTTCCAACTCTACTATTCTATGAAAAACCTTTTTCCTAATAATAATAATTGTACATTTTGGCAATGCCCAGTAATTCCCTCCTTTTGGGAGGAGGTTATAATAAGGATAAATTCTGTACTGAAACAATCTTTAATATGGAATGATGTGCATGTTTTCCTAAACTACTTAACGGCTTCTTGGAAGTTAACAAATGGTCAGTGCATATGGATTTTCAGAGCCCTTATGACAGCTAAAACAGTCATATTACCACATTGGAAGGACAAATGCTCACCTCCCATAATGCAATGGATTGAGGACTTAATGCTATCAACATCTGAACGGGTGGATAAATAAATGGATATATGGTCTGCTTTTCTTGAAACCTATGTTTCAAAATGAATAGTATACCTTTTAAAAATGAATGGTATACCTGATCAAAAAAATGATGACATTCTTATATATGTAATGTTTTTGCTTTTTACAATTAATTTTTTGTTCTGTTTTGTTAATATACACAATAAAAAAGATAATAATAATAATAATAATAATAATAATAATAATAATTTTTCAATAAACTTAAAAAATTCTGTTTTTTAAACCCTGTGGTCTCCTTTCTTGTTCGATTACTCACCCCATTCCCAAAAGCCAAATCCCATGTTAGCAAAAGGTAGTAGCACAAGAGACCCGGAGGCTTTCAAATCCGTTTGGTAGAGGCAGCCAGAAAAAACAAAGAATTCCACCTGGTGGCAATGAAAGAGTACCAGGAGGAGAAGGACAACCAGGGTGGGGCACTCTATTGGCATCCACAGGCCAGGGTGTAGATGGTCCCATGATACAGAGTATATTACAACAGTCTAACCAGGAGGTTACCAGGGCGTGGTTTGGTCAGATGATTCCTGCCCAGAAACTCCTTATGACGTAGGAGACTCTTTAATATTAATAAATAATGTCACTGCCAACACTTCCAGTTAGGGGTGGGCAAACATGCCATGTTTGAGACCATTGTGGTTCTCTGAATGCTTTAGTTGAAGCTCATTTCACCTTGTTTGTGTTGGTGTGTTTCGGTGCCCCCACCCCCATAATCAGGAAAAATGGCAATTGGGGAAAAAAAGTATTTTCTCTCACTGAAAATGCATATTCCCCCTACATAGGCTAAGGCATGAAAATGTGGATTGGTGTTGGGGATTTGCACAAGTGCACGTATGCACAAATGCACATTTTTGGAAGTGCACATTTACACAAGACTGTATATGCAAGTTTGGGAAACTGGGAAAGTTTCCTGAGAATTGCATTCCCACTCACATTCAGTGTTGTGAACAGGACACATTTGCTTGATTTGCGCACAGGAACAAAATTCTCATACATCCCTACTCCCAGTACACCCTATTTCCCTGACTAGGCCGGAGCACCCTTGATCTTTAGAAACCTGGAGACAGTAAGCAGTGTTGAGGCTAAGGCAACATGGGGAAGGTCTGTGAGAAAGAAATCTTAAACAGCCATGCCACATAATGCATTGAATATTCAAAATAGGGCTTATTTATTCCTATGGAAAAAGGCAGGGCTTACAGAGGGAAAACATGCAGAACAAATACTCAGGCACAGGAAAAAACAAACTTGCATCAGTACCCAGCTACACGAACTCTAAACCCGGGATCATTTGAAGATAATACAACTATAGACATGACTAAGGTTTAAATCAAATCTACCACTTTCTCTCTCTGCCTTCTCTCCCAACAGATAAGTTCCACTTGTCAAATTTAACTGCCAATGAAACTGCTTTCTCTGCCCCTCCCATCCTTGGTTCTGTCATGGAGAGGGCGCTCCCTCTTGACAGACAGTTCTTCAGTTCCAAGCCTGCCAGAACAGAGCACATTACTATAGTCTAACTGAGACATTACTAGGGCATGGATTACTGTATTCAGGTGATCCCAGTCCAAAATCAGCTGTAGCTGATGACTTCAACTGGAGCTGGAACTAGGAACTCAGTGCCTCTGCAGCCACTTTAACTTCTAATGACAAATAAGGAGTATCCCTGTCCTACACTATGCACCTGCTCAGTCATAGGAAGGGTGACCCCATCCAGAGCAGACCACTCCCCTAATTCCCAGATATGAGGTCCTCTATCTTGTTGGAATCCAACATCTGTTTATTGGCCTTCATCCAACCCATTACTTAATTCCAGCACCGATCAAGTACCTGCATAACTTCATGATTCCAAAGGAAAAGAGAGATAGAGCTGGGTGCTTTTTGGTGTAGGGGAGAAATTATTTCTCCTGAATATTTTAGTCTGGATTATAATTGCTTGAGCTGAGTTGTTACATGAAGTGCACTGACAACTGTTGGGGCCCATTGACACATCAACACCAAGAAGTATATCACACCTATGAAAGAGGTATGAAAGTGGTATATCGTAGGGTGACCATATGAAAAGGAGGACAGGGCTCCTGTATCTTTAACAGTTGCATAGAAAAGGGAATTTCAGCAGGTGTCATTTGTATATATGGAGAACCTGGTGAAATTTCCTCTTCATCACAAAAGTTAAAGCTGCAGGAGCTATACTAGAGTGACCAGATTTAAAAGAGGGCAGGGCACCTGCAGCTTTAATGGTGTGATGAAGAGGAAATTTCACCAGGTTCTCCTTATATACAAATGTCACCTGCAGAAATTCCCTTTTCAATTCTACTGTTAAAGATACAGGAGCCCTGTCCTCCTTCTCATATGGTCGCCTTATATATCGTATGTGTCAATGGGCCCCAACAGTTGTCAGTGCACTTCAATACCACTATAAAACGTAGTGTGTCTCCTGCCTTTCATATACCACTTTCATACCGCTTTCAAAGTGGAATATCCTGCTTGGTGTAGATGAGCCCTTAGTAACTGTTGTCATGAAAGACCAAATGAGCAGTGTCTGTGACTGATGGCTTTCAAGTAGTTGCTCCAACGGGAGTCAAGCAGAACTAAAGGAAGCAAGCCAAAGGGGGTTAAACTCAACTGTAGCCAGTTGTTAAATGTCCTGAGCCACGGCAGCATAGAAATAGAAGAAAGACCAGCTTCCAATCCCAAGGAGAGATTAGAAATACATCCTGGGACCAAAGCAAAAACCCAAAATGCAAAGGAACTTGGATTGCACAATGTCTAGTGGTTTTTAAATTGACATCAGCCCAAATCTGAATCCCATAAAACAATTGAGCTAAAAGCATAGCCTTAAAAAAAAATCAAGCACTGAAGGTATATAATAATGACCTTTTGTGTAAAAAAAGAAAAGAAAAAGAAACACATTTATAATTTAATACTCTGTAAAGCCCTTTCCACAACATATTTCTGCTGAGCCAGCCATGCTCCTGCTGGTTGTAAAACCATGCCCAGGTACTTAAAATCTCTAACTTCTTGAAGTGACTGTTTATCCAAATACCATTTATGCAGTTGTTCAGAGAACACTGTTATTTTGTCTTGCCTGTCAATAGGAGCACTAGGTGTTCCTATTGACAGTACTCACCACTCTTTTCAGGCCCACCTTAATCTGTGATAGAAGTAGAGCATTATCTGAATAGTAAATATTCAGATAATGTTTTTGTAATAGTTTTTGTAGACAATTTAGAGGTGAGATAAACTGAAGATGGTAAATTCTCAACAATATTGATGGCATATGTTGAACAAAACAGGAGCTAAAATACAGTGTTGTTTAACCTCTTATGGATGGCACAGAATCTGTAAGGTGTTCAACTGCGGCACACTGTACTTTCAGCCAAGTGCTGTTATGCAGACTTCAAATTTGAAAGAAGAGTCTTTTATCAGTAGTTGAAGATGCTAATTTTTCCTAGACTCTTGTGTGAGGGATTGATTCAAATATCACCTACAGGTCAATAAAAACCACATATAGAACATCTTGTTTTAGTTTTGCGTGCTTGTCAATTAAATGGGTTAGAACAAAACTATGATCTACAGTAGGGTGACCATATTTTGGAAACCAAAAAGGAGGACGACATGCCCAGCCCCCAAACATGGCCTTGGTCACATGTCTGATTTCACAGCACACAATTAAGACAAACCTGTTCTACATAACTTCTTAATATTAAAATCACTGGAATAAAGAACAAGTGAGACATTCAATGTATCTGAAATTAACTTCACTCATTCCTACTTTTGTAGCTTTTGCTGTACTTTGAAACTTTTGCTATACTCTGTGTGATACAGTCTCCCCTTCCACCAAATATCTTTTCTGACTGCAAGTCCTTCACTGGATGACCATAGTCTCACCTTTCCTAACATTTAACACTCTTTCCCCATCACCTTTCTCATATCCATACTCACAGATTCAGCATACTGCTACCACTGAACAAATGAAGCTGTTGACAAGTACAGAAAAATCTAGTACAACAAACAAGCAAACAAGCATTTAGAAAGAGTATAAACTACTATTAGCCTGCAAACATTAGCCATGGAACAAAATGGACTAAAAGGCTAGCACCTCTTAGCTTGTTTCAACTTCTACCAGACATAACAGTCAAAAACAACAAAGAAAAACACACTCACCCCTCCATCTTTTTTAAAAACCAACCAACCAACCAACAGTTCAAAGGAAAGTAATGGCCTGTATGGTAAGCTTTGGGGAGGAGTAGTGGGGTGGAGGTGGGGGTAGGAAGAGCAATAGGGAAACTAGCAGGAAGCCAGGGGGCGTGAGGAAGAGCAGCAGGAAGCCAGAGTGGGCTGGGGGATCTGTCAGGGTGGTCTGTGGGGGAACAAGAGAGGGAGAGAGAAAGGGCTATGTTGGGAGTGTGGTTTTGTGTGTGAATGCAGTGAGGGAGGGGCATGGATAGATGCATGCATGCAGAAAATAATAATAATAATAATAATAATAATAATAATAATAATAATAATAATTTGTTACCTGCCTCTCCCTCTGGATCGAGGTGGGGTACAACACAAATGCAGACACCATAAAATACATATAATGGATGGATATGTGGATTCCTTGTGGGTGGGTGCATGGAGGTTAGATGGACAGGTGTGTGTGTGTGTGTGTGTGTGTGTGTGTAAGGGACAGAGAGTAAGGGAATGGATGTCTATGGGTGATGAGCCAGAGTGAGAGAGAAAGAGATGTGGGGAGTTAGCTGTCTGGCAGAGTGTGTGGAGAGAAATAGGTTTCTGTTTGTGTGAAGACCGGCCAAGATGGCTGCGGTCTTGTTCATGCCTCCTAACAGGGGGGGAGGGGGCAGTTCATGAAAACAGCTCTCAAGGACCATCTTAGAAAAAAAAAACAGTTTGCTGAGCTGCGCACTTTTCCCCGAACACAGCACCCCAGAAGTTATCAGCCTAGCCCAAGATCGTGCTAATTGGGTGTTGACTTGTTTCAGCTGTGGAGAAACGGCCTGGTAGGAAGGGTACCGACAGACCCGAAAAGGGATAAAGGAGTGGGCAACCAGGGCCCAGCCATCTTCCCTGGGACGACACGTGTGTAGAGTGGGAGATCTCTGACGAGCCAGGTGGCTGCTCGTTTTCTTAGAAAGGTTTTTTATGTTTTAGTGCCTGGACGCTCCAGGGATGACCAGCTGCCTTTGAGGCATGATTTAGGGTGGGCTAAGGTTTTAACTGCTGTTCAAGCTTCTTTTTCCCCTTCCCTCCTCCCTTTCCTTGCATTCCCTTGTCTGTGTGCTAAGTGTGACCTGCGGAAGCGTTACGTGTTAGATTTAGTGTTTTGTAATAAAACTGCTTCAGTCCCTAGTCTGGTGTGTGTGTGTGTGTGTGTGTGTTTATTCTCTGAAAGGCTGGCTAATACCGCATTGGTATGGGGTTAGGGAGGTGGAAGTCTGGGTAATCGGATGATTGGTCCAGAGCCTACCTTGCAGGGACGCTGGGTGGACCCCAGCCTTCCTTCACAGTTTGCACTGAAAAGTATGGGTTCAAAGGAGTTAAGTGTGTTGGGGTTCAGACCCCACCTCTGACTTATACTCAGTCTTTTGGGCATGTTATTTATCCTTTCCAACTTGCCATGCTTCTGTTTTGTGATGTGATGGTTGCCATGACAGTTTTCCAATTTGCGAAATGTGCCATGGGCCTAACGTACCCCATTTCCACAGCAGGGAAGCAGCTGCTGGTTTCCCTAAGAGAACCTACCCAGCTCTGAGCGAGGCGTCTCGCTTGATAGGATCTCTGTGGAGGTACTGGCATGTAGAGTGAGGCATAGGGCAGATGGTGGCAGCTGCTCAGAACAGCCATCATGGTCAGCAGGGCTTTCCAGAGGTGGCCACCTGCTCACCCTATGCCTTACTTCGAGGAGTATAGGATGGCAGCAGCGTAGGGACCCGTGGCCCTTCCAGTGGTGGGGTGTGCAGGATCCATTGCCCTTCCAGACCCTCTGCCTGAGGTGAGGATTCACCCTGCTTCAAGGGAGGGCTGCCCTGTGCCTTGGTCTTTTGATGTGCAGCGGACAGCGGACTCGCAGCTCCCTCCTCTGGTAAGCACATAGTACTGTAAAGCCTAAGATGCCCGTGTCCTAGGGAGGGACCAGAGATCAGTGACAGAGCACCTGCTTTGCATGCCAAAAGGTTCCAGGTTCAATCTGTGGCATTCCCAGGAAGGGTTGAGAAAACTGGTTGAAACCATAGACAAGACTGTCAATACTGAGCTAGACGAACCAACAGTCTGATGCAGTTTGGAGGCAAATTCCTGTGTTCCTAGAGCCCTTGTTTTGAGAATGCTTTAGACAATCATTTCTGCAGTTATTATTCATTAATATCATATTGCCAGGCTCAAGATTTGTCCAAAAGACTGAATATGGAACAATTGTAAAGAAGACTTGAGACTCAGCCCGCTTCCTTCCCTCCCAGTGCCAAGACATGTAGCAAGTCCTCTCAGGAACCCTTAGCTAGCCCACCCACCTGAATTGTGGGATTAATGGTTTGCAGCTCCTGGCTAGGAGCTATGTGGAGAATCAAAAAATCCTGAGGTAGAGATGTTTAAAATGTTGCATAAAGACTGAAATAAATCTTACACAATGTTAATTCTGTAATAGTATTGTTGCAATTGTAAAGGTTAACTGGGAGAGATAAAAATGTTATTTCTAACTGAGCCTAGTTACTTTGTGAGTGAGGCCTGCTGTTGGCAGTGTGCCAACTTCCAGTAACGCTGTTAGTGGGGGGTTTTTTAACCAAAGATGTTTTTTATATCATCTTATAGCCTCGTGTGGTGCAGAGTGGTAAGTGGCAGTTACTGCAGCCAAAACTCTCCCTACGGCCTGAGTTCAATCCCAGCAGAAGCTGGTTCTCAGGCAGCCGGCTCAGCCTTCCATCCTTCCGAGGTCGGCAAAATGAGTACCCAGCTAGCTGGGGGAAAGGTAACTGCGACTGGGGAAGGCAACAGCAAACCACCCTGCTACAAAGTCTGCCAAGAAAACGTCAGTGAAAGCAGGCATCCCTCTAGGAGTCAGCAATGACTCAAGTGCTTGCATGAGAGGTTTCTTTCCTTTCTTTCCTTTTTATATAATCTTAGAGGTCCATAATTAATTTTTTTAGCTTATCATATAGAAGAACATCCTATTGGCTCTCATTGGCTTATAGTTAAAGGCACTGTTCACATGTTTAAAATTTTAATATTAAAAAAAGTGTCACTTACCACTTTCTTCTTTGCTACAGAATTATCTTTAACCTCATTAGAGCTCTCCTCTTCAGTCTTTGTTCTGCTGTTCTCCATTTTCTTACCTGTTTTTAATATGGAAAGGTATTTGCAATTAATTTTCTTAAAATTAAGTAGCAGAATGAGTTTTCATCTGCAAGTGTCCTTATAAATGAAGGTCCTGGCTTTGTCCAGCAAAAACTCATAAATGTTAATGTCATTGTAATCAACATAAAAGAATGACATCTTCCAGGAACCTGTGGAATTCAGCTATCATTTTAGAAAAGAAAATGGAGAAGATTTCTCCATATTTGTAGAGAAATTTTCAAAGACAAAGGCGGTGCTATTTGAACCTTCCTGATATCAGAACTTGGGAACATCCAGCCCTACGTAACCCATTCTAACAACTGTTACAGCGGAGCTCCTGACATGTTGGCTCTCTGACACATGGATAAGTGCACTATGGGTTTAATTGGCATTACTCTGACACCCTGGCTCAAGACCATTTTGTCTCTGAAGGCATAGCCTGGGAGTGCCCAGGAATAGTATTAAGGTTTGGGAACTGTCATTGAGGTATAGGAGCTTCCTCCTTGATTAAATTAAACAGAAAAAGTTGTTATCTCTGTCTGGGAAGAACGTGCCAAAATATCAGTCTGGGAAGAACGTGCCACTGGCCAGCCAACTAACCCAAGAGGGAACCTTTGAACTGATCAATCAAACGCCCTGGCAAGAAAAATGCTCCAATCCTGAGACAGCCCCGCCTCCCAGCCAGGTGAACACTAAGTGCCCTTAATGACACCTTTTAGGTTTGAATATTGTGTACAGCCAGCTTGCTGAAAAGTTAATCAAGGAACCTCCCCAAGCCTTCCCCATCCTGGGTCCAGCTATCAGCCATGAAGTCCTTTTGTTTCAAGCCCTTTAATGGCCTTGAAGTTCAGGCAGTCAATGTTCATTCTTTTCCATCCCCATTTGACAGCTAAAAAACTAATATTACAACATTGTAAGGATAAACACTCACTTCCTATAATGCAGTGGTTTGAGGACTTTACAGCACTTTCATTATTTGAGCAGGTGGCATCCATCCTTCAAATGAATATTAATATTATTCAAATGGATTCAATATTAAGACATTGGAAGGATGCAATGGATTGAGGACCTAACAATACTTTAAACATTGGAACAGGTAGTATATAGACACCACTTGCAAATGTATATTTGGTCTGCCTTTGTTGACCTTAATACTAGAAGCCATGGTCCTGGGGTGGGTGGGTTGTGCATACGTAGTTAACAAACCAGGCTGAATTTTCCATGCCAGGTTTGCACATCACAGTAAGCCATCCTATAACTAATAAGGGTCACAACCCACCCACCCCGTGGCTTATCGTGTCGTGTGAACTTCGTCAAAGAGACATGGGGTTGAAAACATGACAGGCTAAGAAAAATATCTTGCATGATCTATTGACAACAGTTTTGTATGCTGTTGACAGGGCCAGACCTACCGTTACACAGGCTCATGTGCCTGCATCACGTAGCATAGCCAGAGAATTGGCAAACTGTGCCACTCCCCCAGCCTCAGGCAGGAGGCCCCACTGCTTCTTTCTCCTCCAGAGTACCTCCTCACCTGCTTTCCCAGTATAGCCTTTGCTGCAAGAGAGCAGCTGGCAGGGCTCTCCAGCACCTGCTGGCCATCTGTTAATCTCAGTGTGGGAGTATGGCTGGATCTCATGAGGTTCTACAGGACCCTGCCAGGTTTCACGAGATAGAATCATAGAATAGCAGAGTTGGAAGGGGCCCACAAGTCCATCAAGTCCAACCCCCTGCTCAAGGCAGCAATCCACCCTAAAGCATCCCTGACAGATGGTTGTCCAGCTGCCTCTTGAAGGCCTCTAGTGTGGGAGAGCCCACAACTTCACCAGGCAACTGATTCCATTGTTGTACTGCTCTAACAGTCAGGAAGTTTTTCCTGATGTCCAGCTGGAATCTGGCTTCCATTAACTTGAGCCCGTTATTCCGTGTCCTGCACTCTGGGAGGATCGAGAAGAGATCCTGGCCCTCCTCTGTGTGACAACCTTTTAAGTATTTGAAGAGTGCTATCATGTCTCCCTTCAATCTTCTCTTCTCCAGGCTAAACATGCCCAGTTCTTTCAGTCTCTCTTCATAGGGCTTTATTTCCAGACCCCTGATCATCCTGGTTGCCCTCCTCTGAACACGCTCCAGCTTGTCTGCGTCCCTCTTGAATTGTGGAGCCCAGAACTGGACGCAATACTCTAGAAGAGGCCTAACCAGGGCCGAATAGAGAGGAACCAGTACCTCACGTGATTTGGAAGCTATACTTCTATTAATGCAACCCAAAATAGCATTTGCCTTTCTTGCAGCCATATTGCACTGTTGGCTCATATTCAGCTTGCGATCTACAACAATTCCAAGATCCTTCTCATTTGTAGTATTGCTGAGCCAAGTATCCCCCATCTTGTAACTGTGCCTTTAGTTTCTATTTCCTAAATGTAGAACTTGGCATTTATCCCTATTAAATTTCATTCTGTTGTTTTCAGCCCAGCACTCCAGCCTATCAAGATGTTAGGGATGTACTCAGGGAGGCCTCCTCAGATGAGGATGAGGAGGAAAGCACTCCTGCAGGAGAGGGAGTGTCTGCTCCCACAGTTGAGCCAGAGATGGGCTCGCAGAGGGAGGAAGATCCCAGAACAGAGGAGGTGCCAGAGGCACAGGTTGACCAGGACCTGGCCTTACCTGAAGTTCCTAGGGAGGTGGAGGTAGAGCCACCCAGTCCTCAGGAACGCCGAGGGCACAAGCGAGCTGTACAGTTGCAGTCAGTCAGAAGGAGTGTGCGTGTGCACAATCGGCAGGAGAGGAATGCAATGCTTAAATAGCAGGCTGATGTGATAAGGCACAGCTGGGGGAGAGGGCGGAGGTCAACTGCCTGGATTAGAAAAGGGGGAAGCAGGATGCCTTGCGCTTCCTGGCAGACACCTGGGATAATTCCTAATAGCCAGCCGGTTCCATGCTCTGACTCTGCGTCACCAGACCTTGCTTCTTTCGTGTAGATCCAGCTCTCGACTTTGGCCTGATTTACATCGCTTCTCCATTTCACTCCTGCCTTTGACTTTGGACTGTTCTGACACTGCTTCTCCATCCTTCTCCTGCCTCCCTGTGACTCCGGACCGGCTGACCATGCTTCCTGGCTTCTGATGCAGTTGGTTATCTTGGACTTGGACTTGACAACCCTTACTAAGCTCCTGTTCCAGATGCTGCTGACTTGAGCTCTCACACACCGAGACTCTGAAACCTGACCCTGCTACTCGCTTATCTCATTGTTGTACTGGCTAAGAGATTTATTAGCCGGGTAATGGGAATTGCCTAATAAAACACTTAAAAGCAGATACCGCTTGTGGCTGCCTTCCTAACAGAGTGTCTGCCAGCCATCAGCTACAACAAGGAGAGAATGGAAGGTGAGGAAGCACAGCTGTTTCAACAGTAATTAAATCAACTTATGGCTGCAGTTACTGCTTTGCAGACACAGTTAACCCAACTGCAACAAACAGCGCCGGCAGGCCCAGCACCACTCCCCCCACGTAAGTGCCCGATTGCTTTACCAGAGAAATTTGGGGGGGAGCCAGGTCAGTTTCCTACTTTTCTGGCTCAATGCGAACTGTACATGCAACTCAGAGCCCAGGACTTTCCCACTGCGGATCTGCAGGTAGGGTTTGTGATAAGCCTGCTTACTGGGAAAGCAGCCAAATGGGCCACCCCCTTGCTGTTGGCCAAGAGCTCATTATTGCGGAACTACCCATTTTTTGTGAAGGAACTCTGAGCTGTGTATGAGGACCCCCAGAAAGCGGAGACTGCCAATTGTAAGATCCGGCCCCTGCACCAGGGTCCCGATTCAGTGGCCACTTATGCCAATGCTTTTAGGCTACTAGCTCAGGATCTCACTTGGAACGAGGCTGCATTAATGGACCAGTTTCAGGAGGGACTGCGGGACGAGATCCTGGATGAATTGGCATGGGTGGACTGACCCAACACCCTAAAAAACTTGATTCAATTGTGCTTACAAATAGATGGGCGGTTGGAGAGTTGGAAGGGAGGTTAAAGGTGAGGCACCTCATGACTGGCCTCCTATGTAGGGTCTGGACCGGCTAGAGACCCTCCTGCACCCAGTCTACAGGCCAGTGAGGAGCCCATGCAATTAGAGGGAGCACGTCCTCCTCTCTCAGCCCAAGAGAGGGAGTGGCGGCGATGAGGAGGCCAATGCCTATACTGTGGGAAGGAGGGGCATTTTGCAAGGGCATGCCTTGCCAAGCAGCCATGCCCCACGGTGCTGGGAAACCAGCCAGCCCAGCCCTAGAGGGAGTGATAGGGCTGGGATAGGAAAGAGGGACCTCACAGGATGCTTCCCAAAGCTACTCCTGTCAACCCCTGACGGTACCAGTTACAGTGCATCGGGGGGGCAACCCCCAATCCATACCGTGGCAATGGTGGATTCGGGGGCCTCCAGCACTTTATAAACATAAACTTTGCTCAGCAGCAAGCGTTCCACATGCGGCCATTGACCGCCCCCCTCAACATCGAGACCATTTATGGGCGGCTTTTGGCATCAGGATCGGTGACCTATGAGACTGAGCCATTGGGGATCGAGATCCAGGGACACCAAGAGCAGATCCAGTTTTTGGTGGCAGACATAGCCCATTTCTCAATAGTCCTAGGGATGACCTGGTTAACGCAGCATGACCTGCGCATCACATGGACTCGGGGGGAGTGGTCTTTGCATCAGACTATTGCAGCACCCACTGTTGGCCCAGGACAGTAAGCGCTGGACTCGAGGGCTCTCTGAAGGACAATGGGGAGTCTGTGCCGGGCAAGTACCTGGAGTTTGTGGATGTTTTTGATAAAAAAGAAGCTGATCACCTACCACTCAACAGGCCTTACGATTGTGCCATTGATTTACTTCCCAGTGCCCAGATACCAGCGGGCCGGATTTATGTGCTATCTGAACAAGAATTGGCCGCCTTGCGGGATTTTTTGGATAAGAACCTGAAGTGGGGGTTCATCCGGCCATCTATCTCTCCAGCAGGGGCGCCGGTGGTGTTCGTGAAAAAGAAGTGTGGGGAACTGAGGCTCTGTAATGACTTCAGAGCCCTCAATCAGATCACGTGCCGGAATCAATACCCACTGCCACTCATCCCTGAACTCTTAGAGCGGCTCCGGTATGCCACCATTTACACCAAGCTCAATCTGCAAGGAGCTTACAATTTGGTGCGGGTTCGGGAGGGTGATGAGTGGAAGACTGCGTTCCAGACCAGGTATGGCCATTTTGAATATACGGTCATGCCATTCGGGTTAACCAACGCTCCAGCCATTTCCCAGCATTTTATGAATGACATTTCCCGGGATTATCTGGACCGTTTTGTTATTGTGTACTTGGATGACATTTTAATTTATTCAACAAGTAGGTGCGCACATGAATCACATGTGTGGGCAGTGCTGCAAAGGCTGCGGGAGCATCATTTGTATGCCAAGTTGGAAAAATGTGCGTTTGACCTGGAAAGAGTGGACTTCCTCGGGCACTGGATATTGCCAAAGGGGGTAGAGATGGACTCGGCCAAGGTGGCAGCTATCAGGTCCTGGCAGCCTCCAAGGACTGTAAGGGAGGTCCAGAGGTTTTTGGAGTTTGCCAATTATTACTGCCGTTTTATCCCCAAATTCGCATGGGTGGCAGCGCCCATTACAGATTTGTTATGAGGAGCCCGGAAGCTCAGCAGGCATTCCAACAATTAAAGGACCATTTCACCTCTGAACTGATCCTACAGCACCCCGACCAGCTAATGCCATTTGTGATGGAAGCCGACGTGTCTGATGTGGCCGTAGGAGCAGTGTTGTTGCAGGCGGCAGGGGAGGAGGAGTCATTGTTACCCTGCGCCTTCCATTCCCGAAAGCTCAACTCGGCAGAGCAAAAGTATACCACTTGGGAAAAGGAGCTGCTCACCATTAAGGATGCGTTCGAGATGTGGCGGCACCTGCTGGAGGGGGCTCAGTTTCTGGTGGAAGTACGAACAGACCATCAGAACCTGGAACATTTACAGACTGCACGGAAACTGAATCAGCGCCAGATCCGGTGGGCCCTGTTTTTTGCCAGGTTCCACTTCAGGGTGACTTATATTCCCAGCACGCAGAACCGGCAGGCAGATGCTCTTTCCAGGAAACCCGAGCAGGCCGGATCCAGGCAGGAGGATCCTGCATCGATGGTGTTGCGGCCTGAAAATTTTCTGGCAGCTCTAGTGCCTTCAACAGAGCTGATTCAACTACAGCGTCAACAAGGGCGTGATCACTTTGTGCAAGAAAGGTTGCAAGAGCTTGGCCAGGCAGGGGTGGGGGAAGTAGGACCTTTTTCAGTAAGACAGGGCCTGCTGTATCATCACAACCGGGTGTATGTCCCTGCAGGCCTGTTGCGGACACAAGTACTGGGGCAGTGCCATGACAGTCGCCCTGTGGGGCACTTGGGGGTGTATAAAACCCTCCACCTGGTAACCTGAGAATTCTGGTGGCCAAAAGTTCATGTGGAGGTGGAGCAGTACATCTGGTTATGTGAGACCTGCCGCAGGGCGAAACACCAGACAGGGCGGCCTGCAGGATAGTTGCACCCATTACCCACACCCTCTGGACCATGGAAGATTATATCAATCGACTTTATCACTGATTTGCCCTCCTTGGATGGGCACACCACCGTCTTGGTAGTAGTGGACCTGTTTTAAAAAATGGCTCATTTTGTGCCATGCAGGGGCATTCCCACGGCCAAGGAAACTGCAACGCTGTTCGTTTGGAATATCTTTTGGTTACATGGGTTGCCGGAAGGTATAGTTTCCGACAAAGGCACGCAATTTACATCTCAATTTTGGCAAAGTCTGTTTCGTCTGCTGGAGGTGAAGTTGCACCTCTTCGGCGTACCACCCGCAGTCGGATGGGCAGACGGAGCGCACGAATGCCACTCTGGAACAATATTTGCGGTGTTATGTAAACTACCAACAGGACAATTGGGCAGGGCTGCTACCATTGGCGGAGTTCGCTTATAACAATGCGCACCACGCATCGACACAGCAGGCCCCATTCTTTGCAAATTATGGGTATCACCCATCCTTTTTTCCCACAACAGGGGTCACCTCCATGGTTCCAGCAGAAGATAGCTTCATCCAGGAGCTGCAGGCAGTGCAGGCCTTGCTACAGGAACAGTTGGAACGGGCAAAGGAGGCGTATAAGCAGGGGGCGGACACAAAGCAACAGGAGGGGCCAGACTTGAAGGTGGGGGATCATGCCTGGCTCTCTACCCGCCACCTCCCAGTATCCCAGCCAAGTTGCAAGCTGGCGCCATGGTTTATCGGACCTTTCCGAATTGTGGCACAGATAAATCCAGTGGCCTTTCGTCTGCTGCTCCCACCATCCATGCAGATCCACCCAGTTTTCCATCACGCGTTATTGGCACCAGTGGTGGGGCCTCCGATCTCAAAAGAGGCCCTTGCCTCCAGTAATGGTGGATGGGGAAGAAGAATACGAGGTGGAGGAGATTCTGGTTTCAAGACTGCACAGGGGACGCCTGCAGTACCTGGTGGACTGGCAGGGTTATGGGCCAGAGGAGCGGTCATGGGAGGACGCTACACATGTGCATGCTCTAGATCTGGTACGACGGTTTCACCGGCGGCATCCCAGGAAGCCGCAACCCCCTAGTTTTGTGAGGGAGGGCCCTGGAGGGGGGAATGGTATTAGGAATGTACTCGGGGAGGCCTCCTCAGATGCGGATGAGGAGGAAAGCACTCCTGCAGGAGAGGGAGTATCTGCTCCCACTGTCGAGCCAGAGATGGGCTCACAGAGGGAGGAAGATCTCAGAACAGAGGAGGTGCCAGAGGCACAGGTTGACCAGGACCTGGCCTTACTTGAAGTTCCTAGGGAGGTGGAGGTAGCGCCGCCCAGTCCTTGGGAACGCCGACAGCACAAGTGAGTGGTACAGTTGCAGTCAGTCAGGAGTGTGCATGTGCACAATTGTGAAGAGAGGAATGCAATGCTTAAATAGCAGGCTGATGTGATAAGGCACAGCTGGGGGAGAGGGCGGAGGTCATCTGCCTGGATTAGAAAAGGGGGAAGCGGAATGCCTTGCGCTTCCTGGCAGACACCTGGGATAATTCCTAGTAGCCAGCTGGTTCCATGCTCTGACTCTGCGTCACCAGACCTTGCTTCTTCTGTGTGGATCCAGCTCTCGACTTTGGCCTGATTTACATCGCTTCTCCGTCCTGCTCCTGCCTCCCTGTGACCCCAGACTGGCTGACCACGCTTCCTGGCTTCTGATCCAGTTGGTTATCTTGGACTCGGACTTGACAACCCTTACTAAGCTCCTTTTCCAGATGCTGCTGACCTGAGCTCTCACACACCGAGATTGTGAAAAGACAGGTTGCTTACCTGTAACTGTAGTTCTTCGAGTGGTCATCTGTGCAGTCACACATATGGGCTCTGCGCCTGCGCAGGGCCAGCTCTGGAAACTTCACTAGCTGAAACCATTTTTAGGCAGGAACCCCTCCCCCACCATCCACTGAGCATGCTCAGGGGTTCCCGCCCTATCTCCTCAGTTCTTGAAACCGCCTAAACAGTCTCACTGAGGTGAACCACCAGGTAATCAATAATGACACCATAGTGGGAACGGTGGGAGGGTTGTGTGACTGCACAGATGACCACTCGAAGAACTACAGTTACAGGTAAGCAACCTGTCTTTCTTCTTTGTGGTCTCTGTGGATCACACATATGGGCGAATAACAAGCTGACTTACCGGAGGCGGGTGGTGTCAGGTGGTAAAAGTAACTCAAAGTATTGCCGATAAGATGGCACACCCAAAAGCACAGTCCCTACGTGCTCTGATGTCCAGGCGATAGTGACTGGCGAAAGTCAGAGGTGTTGACCAGGTGGCCGCTTTACAGAGGTCTGATAAAGCAATTCCTCTTTCGAATGCCGTAGAGGTGGCAACTCCTCTCGTGGAGTGAGAACGCACTCTACCCTCCAACGGGAGGCCTGCAAGTTCATAGGCTAATTTAATGGTCTGTACGACCCAAACAGATATTCTCTGCGAAGATACTTGAAGTCCTTTCTGTTTGCCCCCGTAACAAATGAAAAGTCTTTGAGCTCTCTGGAAAATAGCAGCTCTGGACTGATAGAAAGTAAGGGCTCTTCTAACGTCCAATGTGTGAAGGGTTGACTCAAGTGGCGACGTCGGCGCAGGAAAAAAACTTGGCAGAATGATATTCTGACCAACGTGAAACAATGATACAACCTTTGGGAGGAAGGCTGGGTCAGGTCTAAGGTATGCAAGAGAAACGCCAGTGCTGACAAGAGGAAAAGTTGTTATCTGGATACCATAACTAGATAGTGTATAACTATGGGGCCCAAAGCAGATGAATATGTTCTGTGGCCTAGTAGGTCCAACCTATACGTTCTGAAAACTCCCCTTGGGAATAACTGAACTAATATAGAATTGGAACATGGGTGCATAAAGAAAAAACCCGTGTCCAGTTCTGGTCCTTATGTAAAGATTCTGCCCTTTCCAATGTCAGAGTCATCAAAGAAGGGGCCTTCCAGGAATTTTTAACTGTCAGAAGCGGTGTTGGAAGGAAAAATATCGCCATTGGAGTTGGCCTCTCAGTACATACAGTGTGAGATTTATTTACAGAGTTATGTGTCTCAATTCCGAGTCATCCTCAATGATCGGGAAGTGGTATAAGTCCTCCAAAGGAGGTTCTGGCCTGTGTAGGCACTACATCATGAGGTGATGCAGACGAGAGCAATGTTGAGACCAACTGATAGTCCTCAAAGGATTGAGGAGAATCAGGTCTATTCTTATGCTCCAACTCATCTTCCCCAAGTTGATCTCCTGATGCCCCACAGAATGGGGGTGGAATGGGGGAGAGCTAAGTAATTGTACTGATGCATTGTGGCTGTAACAACTGAGCCCTGTGTATACCAGTCACAATGACAGTGATCTCGGTTGTACGTGTACCCATCATGGTACTGATGCCAGTATCCATGCTTATATGGTATTCTCAGGAGACGTGGCCCATTTGACATTATGTCCCCTCCTCTCATAAGGGAGGGGGGACAAAAATGATGACATCAGACATCATGGTAATAAAACGCTCTCCATTGAAAGCAAAGCACTCAGAGCGTAGAAACTCTGGAGGGAGACCCTGAAATTGGTGGTTAGCCTGCAAGGGATATACTGCCTGATGTGGTGGACAGATGTCCATTGGCTTTGGAGGGGAGAGAGATCACATCTCACCCTCTGACATTGAAGCTGCATGCGAGATGCCACTTTTGGTATCAAGAGTCTCAGCGTTTGTACCAAAGAAGCTATTAATGTTATTGCCAATCTCGGTATCAAGGGTTCCAGCCTTGGTACCGAAGAAACCAGTTATGTTATTGTCATTCTCAGTACCAAAAATTCCAGTCTTGGTACCAAAGAAACCAGTTATGTTATTGTCAGTCTCAGTACCAAAAATTCCAGTCTTGGTACTGAAGAAGCCAGTTATGTTATTGTCAGTCTCAGCTCATTCTCAGCTTTAGCCTTACTGACGCCATTTTGGCACTTCTGCGCCACCTGTCTGTACTCTTCTTTTGTAGCCTGGCCTTCCTTCCACTGCCTATATGTATCCTTTTTTGTTTTCAGGTCATCTCTAAGCTTTTTGTGGAGCCGCATTGGTTTCCTCTGTTGTTTTCTATCTTTTCTCCTTGTTGGAATTGTTTGCAACTGTGCCTTTAAAATTTCCTTTTTTAAATACTCCCACCCATTCTGCACTCCTTTTCTCATTAGGCTCACTTGCCACGGGACCTTTCTTATCATAGTTCTGAGTTTATTAAAATCAGCTTTCCTAAAATCCAGAGTACATGTATGGCTACACTCATCTTTTGTCTCCTTCATAATCAAGAATTCAAGTATGACATGGTCACTTTCCCCCAGAGTTCCCGTAACTGCCACTTTATCCATGAAGCCATCCCTATTGGTCAATATCAAGTCAAGGATTGCTGATCCTCTAGTTCCTTCCTCCACTTTCTGAGATCACTACGTCCAGCTGCATAGCATGACAGCAAAGGTAAGGGGGTGGAGAATGGGGGTGTATGGTGGTGAGAGGGAGGACAGTGATGCAGCAGTGGTTTGAGTTGTCCCGAGGCAAGAGAGTTGTGTCAGGAACAATGTGGAGGCTTGTGGACTGTAGATTAGGAAGGCCAAAGAGATTCTAGGAGTTGAGCTTCAAATGCCACCCTGAGATCCTAGTGATATAGGGTGGGATACAAATCTCTACCAATAAAGTGGAAAGTATGCGTGTGTCATGTATGTCCTGAAATGTTTACCCACTTCCACATATTATTATTTATTATTTATTTATTACATTTATATCCCGCTTTTTTTCCTCCAAGGAACCCAAGGCAGTGTACATAATCCTCCTCCTCTCCATGTTATCCTCACAACAACAACAACCCTGTGAGGTAGGTTGGGCTGAGAGTCTGTGACTGGCCCAAAGTCACCCTGTGGGTTTCCATAGCCGAGTGGGGACTAGAACCTGGATCTCCCGACTCCCAGTCCAACACCTTAGCCACTACACCACATTGGATCTACATATTATGTAGGAGGTTTGAGCATATAACACCGATTCTGGCCCGCTTGCATTGGCTGCCTATATGTTTCCGAGCCCAATTCAAGGTGCTGGTCTTAACCTATAAAGCCCTACATGGCTTGGGACCACAATACCTGATGGAACGCCTCTCCCGACATGAACCTACCCATACACTGTGCTCAACATCTAAGGTCCTCCTCTGAGTGCCTACTCCGAGGGAAGCTCGGAGGATGGCAACAAGGGAGAGGGCCTTCTCAGTGGTGGCCCCCCGACTGTGGAATGATCTTCCCGATGAGGCTCGCCTGGTGCCAACGTTATCTTTTCGGTGCCAGGTCAAGACTTTTCTCTTCTCCCAGGCATTTTAACAGCATTTAACAACGTTAAGTTTGTTTTTAATGGACCCCAGAATTGTTGTTTTTAAATGGATACTGTTGCTTTTATACTGTTTTTATGCTTTTTAAATTTTTGTATACTTTTAATGTTTACTATTTTTAATTGTTGCAAACCGCCCAGAGAGCTTCGGCTGTGGGGCGGTATATAAATGTAATTAAATAAATAAATATGGTACTGCCTTAATATTCACCCAGACAGGTCATTATGTACATGGATCTGAAAAAATCTAAAAACATGAATTTGGGGGTTTAAAATATTTTTAAAGAATTTAATAAAACCCTAGGTTTATGCCTACAACTCCGCGCATGCCTTGAGTGGGAGGCCAGACTTACTGGGCTTTGACGGCCATTGTGATTCCTAAAGTCAGTCTCCAGCAGTCAACCCAATTCCATAAAAGGAAACAACCCACATAAATGGGCTGCATCCATTTGTGGTGCCTCCTCCCACCTGCCATGTCTGGTTTTAAAACTATAACTAGATGCAACAGCGTGTCTTTGAGAGGCATGCTCAAAGGCACATGCTCAAAGGCACTCTGTCCTGATATTCCTGATATTGCTGTTTTCTCAGAAACTGAAGGAAGCACATGTGCAGCCTTCACCCTTAAGGAGGGAGGAAAGGGAAGCACTCTGCACATGCCCAGGAAAAAGCTTGACGAAGGGGGTAAATGCCCAGCTCAGTCTCGGCCCTTCAGTACAGGCTCCTGATGGAGCACTTCATGGGTGAGAAGTGTGGGCTGAGGCAGTCCCAGCAGGACTTGGCTGGAGTTGTGCGCATCCACTAAGAACTGCTTAACTCCCTTCCTTGGTGATGCTACTCCTCGACGCTCTATCAAGGAGCAGCATCAGCCATGAGAGGAGGAAAGCGCCTTTCGGAGGACATGGGCACTTGAGGGCTGCCAAAGGCATGCTGGGAGGTGTACTAGTTCTCCTTCTAACTGACTTTCTCCAACTGTTGCTAACCCCGCCCACCATCCCATTCTAGCCTCAGCTGTCAGTCATTCCTCCATTCACTCTTCTTTTTCAATGGCATTGTCAGGCTTTTACATAAAAATCATAAGCTTTATTCAGCAATTCTTGCATCTGTCTTGGAATGTTGTGGTTTAGTTAAAACTGGAAAAAACACCTGCCGCATGAAAAATCTCATTGAGTTAAAAGGTCTTGGAATTTTTTTTAAAAAAAATACACTTGGCACTTAAAAGCCATTAATGCAGCCACTAGGCAAGCCTGCCTGGGGAAAAGTAACCCATAAGCAGGGTGCCACAACTAAGATGGCCCGCTCCCCAGTTGTCTTCCACCACACCCCAGATGGTTAACACATTATTCAGGGGACCTAGGCTTATGCCTACAATTCCCAGCAGGCTTTGGCAGCCATCATCTGGAAGGGGTTCGCCATCCTGGGCCTGAAGGGAGAGCGCCTGGAGAGAGAAAAGAAACTAATTTTATCTGTCTGCTGCCCTGATACTAGTGATTTAATTTATTTTAAAGTTACCTCACAGGCCTAGGACCAGCCTACCTTTTAGGGTTGTCATGAGGGTAAGAGAGGGGAAAAAAGAAATGAATTTAATTTGTTTAAAGGTTAACTCACAGGCCTAATTCTGGCCTGCTACTTTAAGCTGATTACCTCACAGACATATACGTTAGGGGGCCCAAGCAACACCAGGTAGAAACTTGAAATTTGGCATTCTGATATGTCTGGCTGTACAATGTACTAGAAAATTCTTTTTTATTAAAGAATTTAATTTAAAAAAGGGCACATGCCTACAACTCCCAGCATACCTTGGGTGCAACTCCCAAGAGTCTTCTCTTGCCACCAAACTATGACTCATGGTCATGACCAGCACAAATTGCTATTATTCCTTCAGGACATTCCATAAATAAAATTTCTTCAGCAGGAGATATTGAAAATTGCTTTATTATCTATGTGGCTCCATAGCAGTGGCATAATGCCACCAGCACCATAAGGTGTTGGGTTGACCATTTAACTAAAAGAAATAAAATTAAAAGGTGCCATGGTGTGTCTTCAGAGCACAGGTATGTCAGATAAAAGGCCCAAGTCATGAGTGGCCTTGACCATCCTGGCTCTCTGCCAAAACCTGTTAAATGTAGGTATTATATAGAAAATTGTGCCAATAAAGTATTCTGTGTTCTGGCTGCTTTCCTATTTTTCATAATAATAGCTTTAGAGCACATTCTTACCACAGTTCCCCACGTCCACTGAGATACGCTTCCCTACTATGTGTTATTCAGATATCTGGGCAAAATGCTGGGTATATTTTGAAGACATATTCTTAGGTTTGCATCTTTCTTCGCTGGTAGGAAGAGTGCTGTGTGTCCTGATTGTGTTTGAAGTTTAGATGGCTGCTCCAGCCAAGGCATGATGGGAAGTGTAGGCATTTCAGGTAAAACCAAAAATGATGCTCTAATTTAAAATAAGTTCTTATTAACACAATTTCCCATTTATTCTAAGAAAACAATTTACTAACTCAACCAAACTAAAAAAGCCAACCAACCTAAAGATGAATAAGTTGCAGAGAAATTTATTATTTATCAAATAAATGTTATAAACATTATTCGTGGACCCAAGCAATGCCGGGCATATCAGCTAATGTTTTAATAAACAAATAAATAAATAAATAAATGAATGAATGAATGTTCACTCTATGCTTCACTGTGGGTCTCTTAAGTATATGTAATGTATTTAGCATTGGAATAACATCTTGTGTGCGTGCATGTGAGTGAGTGTATAACAGTAGTAATTATCAAAGAGTGATTATGCAAACAGAGCACAAAGTTAATGTCATCCTTAACTGAACTCTAGCACATTTCTTCATTTCCTGTGAAGGAAGAATGCTTCATATAGTTGAAGCCTGATGAGGAATTTAGGTCGATGGCTATAATTACAGTGCTGCTGCAGTTGTGCTAAGCCAGGACAGTAACTTTGTTACCCAATAGAGGTAATCAAACCTATTCTATGAATGCTTCCAAAAAGCCATTATAAGCGATAGTGAGTCCTTGCAATATGGTACTTCGGAGCCATTACTGTCACAATGGATGGGAGTTGCCTTTTGTTTAGCACTTGAGATAATTTAGCCTATTCCCAATGACTTTTTTAAGAGTGAGAAGACAGTAGTTCCCTACCAATCATTAGCATTTTAAATGGATTACCCACATAAAATAGCAGAAGTGATTTAAACATGTATTTGTGGCAAGTGTGTGATCCACCAAAATAGACTGAATCCCCTTCTAAATAGTCTGAGCACTACCTTCTAAAACCAATCTCTCAGGAAGAACCAAAAATGTCCCCAGGGCCAACTCCACAAAAACTGTCTTCATTCAGAAAGCTCCATCTGGTGAGTGTTTTACTGCACGCTCGTTCCTGGGCCCTCAAGGATTGCTCCCATGACGTTGTCTGCTTATTGCACGTCTTCCGCCCCTTCTGGTCTTCCTTGCGCCACAAAAAAGCCCAAAAGAATCCGGTTGCTGCTCTCTCCTGCCAGACTGAATGGGCCTCGTTACTTCCTGTTTTCAGGTAGCAACATCGGAGCAACGACGGAGAAGCGATAGGAGCCGCACATGTCTAAATAGATGTGATGGAGCTTTAATTCTCCCACTGAAATAAACAGCACTTCCCATAGAGCTTGACTTGTTCGATATTTGGGCAGATAATTAGTTTAAAATTTCAGAGTTCCCCCAATGTTGGTTGTATGAAGAGCATTCAACAATGGCCAAGTACTAATATAATGTTAAAGTTAAGAATTTTAAATTTCATTTTATTTCCATAGGAAAGATTTAAACATGTTTCCCTGGATTGTGTCCAGACGTTTTTCTCTATCCCAGAAAAGTAGAGCTAGAGAAGCGTTCTCTAATTTGGGTTCTTGTGAGGAGGGTGGGGCTAACCCTGGGTTGCAATTTAATCATTTGCAGTAAAGTGCAAAGAAAAGAAAATATCTATTGCAACTGATGATCAGGAGTTTTTAAAGATCCCTCCATGCCTTTTGCAATTTATAATCTATAGTTTCTAGTCCTCCTGGCTGCAATGACTGATATTTTGGACTGAAAGTTGGGGTGGGAGAAAAAGTAAGTTGAGAATATTTCACTTGGGATAGATCTATTTTATTGGCTTCCACCTTTGCCCATTTTCAACACATGTATATATTAGGTTTGAGTAATAACTTCTAAAAAATAACTTTCTGTGCTTAGTTGCAGTGGATCCTAATGTGCCTTTTTAATAACTATTATTTAAAAAGAAAGTATTTCTGCATAGGAGCCACATGGTTATGTATGATGCACAGGTATCATAGAACCATAGAATAGCAGAGTTGGAAGGGACCTACAAGGCCATCAAGTCCACCCCCCTGCTCAATGCAGAAATCCACCCTAAAGCATCCCTGACAGATGGTTGTCCAGCTGCCTCTTGAATGCCTCTAGTGTGGGAGAGCCCACAACCTCCCTAGGTAACTGATTCCATTGTTGTACTGCTCTAACAGTCAGGAAGTTTTTCCTGATGTCCAGCTGGAATCTGGCTTCCCTTAACTTGAGCCTGTTATTCTGTGTCCTGCACTCTGGGAGGATCGAGAAGAGATCCCATGTGACAACCTTTTAAGTATTTGAAGGGTGCTATCATGTCTTCCCTCAATCTTCTCTTCTCCAGGCAATCAATCAATCACTTTATTACGGTCCAAGACCAGCACAACATTAATTCAGTAACAGCAACCATACAAAGTAGTACAGATCCTTAGTTCCCATCTCCCAGAGATTTAACAGTCCTCTGAGGTTAATAGGTTATGACGTGTCCTCATAGCCAAGTGGCAGAATTTAGCAACATTATAGGTAACTGAGGGGTTTCTATCGGCAAGGAGGAGCTGGGTATAAAATTCTTTGGTGTTACCTGGAAAGTCCTGTAGTAGAGGACGGATTAAGCCTGATCGGGCCTCTGAGTAGAATGAGCAGTGTAAAAGCAGTGCTAAAAAATGCACTGTAAAAGCAGGCTAAACACGCACAGTTCTTTCAGTCTCTCTTCATAGGGCTTTGTTTCCAGACCCCTGATCATCCTGGTTGCCCTCCTCTGAACATGCTCCAGCTTGTCTGCATCTTTCTTGAATTGTGGAGCCCAGAACTGGACGCAATACTTTACATGAGGCCTAACCAGGGCCTCATCTAGATTCCCCTGCAATCCTATGCATGTCTACTCAGATGTAAATTCTATTGATTTCAAGTAGACTTTCAAGTGTGTATTGGATTGCAACTTAATTCTGTAACATAGGCCAGATCTACACCAAGCAGGATATAGCAGTATGAAAGTGGAATATGAGAGACAGGAACCACACTACTGCTTTATAGTGGTATTGCAATGCACTGACAACTTTTGGGGCCCATTGACACTGACCATATACCGCTTCCATACCACTGTATCCTGCTTAGTGTGGCTCCTGCTTCTTATATACTGCTTTCATACTGCTGTATCCTGCTTGGTGTAGATCTGGCCTAAGCCTAAGGATGTGAAAAGGAATTAATGACATAGTGTTTGCCCCCGGATGGCTTCGCAATGGAGGCTGTGTCATGTAGATGATGTGTAGGGTGACCATATTTTGGAAACCAAAAAGGAGGACAACATGGTTGCCCCCAAGGGGGCATGTCCAGTACCAAGGGACGTGCCCACCCGAACATAGCCTTGGTCACATGTCTGATTTTACAGCACACATTTAAGACAAATCTGTTCTACGTAACATCTTAATGTTAAAATCACTGAAATAAAGAACAAGTGAGAGATTCAATGTATCTGAAATTAACTTCACTCACTCCTACTTTTGTAGGTTTTGCTGTACTTTGAAGCTTTTGCTGTACTCTGTGTGATACATTCTCCCCTTCCCTCAAATATCTTTTCTGACTGTATCTTCACTCATTGCAAGCGCTGTTGTTGTTAACAGGGTTTGCTACTGGCCCCAGATCTGTTTCAAATTTGGTATGGCTAAAGCGCTACCTAAAAGCTATCATGGTGCCAACTTTCAGCTCTTTATCTTTAAAAATGACAGTTTTAAAAATAATAATTTTAAAACCTCATTTAAAAAAAAAAAATCTAAAAAATCAATGGATGAACGGATCTGTTTCAAATTTGGTGTGGCTAAAGCTCTACCTAAATGTGATAATGTTACAAAGGTTCATCTCTTTATCTTTAAAAATGACAATTTAAAAAATAATAATTTTAAAACCTCAATTTTTAATAAATTCCTAAAAAATCAATGGATGAACGGATGTGTTTCAAATTTGGTGTGGCTAAAGCCCTTCCTAAGAGCTACCATTGTGCCAAGTTTCATGTCTTTATCTTAATAAATGACGGAGTTATAAGCATTTTTGTTAATTCCCATTAGAGCTGCTCTTTGAAAAAAATCCCAATTTCCCCTCCCCATCTCGTATTTGCCATCAAAAACCCAGACAAATCTGGGCAAACCCGGTCATATGGTCACCCTAATCAGAGTTATACAGAGCAGAGGGAGATACAGGGGAGGGGTGGGGAGACAGTTGCACTGTAATAAGAGAGGGTGTTGGCTGTCCCCAAACTTCCCCCCAATTCAAATAACCTGGATGGCCCTGGCAACAGACCTCCTGGGTTGAAATTGCTGCTGGTGAACGCCAGGTCGGTTAATGGGAAAACAATGGCTATCCAGGACTTGATCCTGAATGAGCATGCCGACCTGGCCTGTATCACAGAGCAAATCCGGTCATATGGTCACCCTAATTATGTGCCACTACTGCAAAATCACCCCAGGGCAAACCCTTCATGTAGACGTGCCCCTAGAGTTGCAGCTAGCCTTCCTCACCAGGGCAGGGTCTACACTATTGCTATAAAACGGTTTATAACAGTAGTGACAACTGTTGAGGCCCAGGACACACACATATAGTTTTTCAAACCATTTTCAAAGTGTCATATCCTGCTTGGTGGAGCTACTACATTTCCAAGCAAAGCTTCAATTAAATAAAATCAGTGATGTCATTGAGCTGCTCCACATGGGACCATGCAGGAGCAACCCATCTCTGGGTTGTTCTCCATGATATGTGAACATAGAACACTGGGTTGTTTGAGAGAAACTCAGAGTTTGAACCCATGGTTTGTTCTTGGGGTTGAACTCTGGGTTGTTTTTCCCTCCATAACCTGGAGTTCCAGTTTCATGTGTCTCAGAGAACAGGCTGTCCTTGGTTTTCTAGCACACAGGAAGTGGGCGAGTGGTCAGGAGCCACCACATTCATTAACCAGGGATTGTTCATTGCATGCGAACTAGGTCACTGGGCATATTAGTGTCTGTAAATCGCTAACATCAGAAATGTACACCTCCAGAAAGAACTATTTTTACATTTCATCCTACTGATATCAAACTATAGGGGTGTCTTGACAGCATTACTTTGCCACTTGTTCATTGAAAACCTCACGGTGTCACAGATATGGGGTGGGAGCTGTGGAAGGCGTGCAGGTTTTCTGGACCACTTCAGTGGCCATTAAAGGCTTCATCCCACGTACCTGCTTCCCTCGGATTATCCCCGTAGTGCTAAGCTTTCGCGGTTGTTGTTGTTTTGGCTACCAGGCGACAGTGATCCTTTGCATACCAGGAAGTGAGTTTAAGGGGGGAAATGTAAAAAATCATAAAAAAATCAATGGATGACCTAATCCAATTCAAATTTGGTATGCTTAAAGCCCTCCCTAACATCTATTACTGTGCCAATTTTGGGGTCTTTATCTTTAAAGCTTACGCAGATGTAAGCATTACTTTTAAATCCTGCTCCTGCGCCCCAGCGGCAGCTCGGAAGATACGCTCAAAATGTAGGGGCTAAATACAGCAAATCTTTTGGCTTTATTGCACAATTAAGGCAGGATGCCTGGGAGTACTTCACAATCAAAGCAGATTATAAGGTGGAAAACTTCTGAGTCCTTTGCATGCAATTCGCAGTGATTGCACAGTATAACGCTGGTGTGATAAAGCTCTAAGTTCATTGGGTGTGCCCAGCCTTCCCACATGTCCCCCTGCCCTACTGTGGGCCTCAATCTGCCCCCAGAACGCCCCTCCCGCCGCCTCAGTACGAAGGACACTACTGACCTCACTAGCAAAAGGAAAAGCCACAGTTAAGCCAGCTGTTTTTTTAGCATGCAGTTTTACCCGAACAGCCCATAGTGGCTGTGAGTCCTTTATACCACCACTGTGCAACTGCCATGGGATTTACAGGGTGTATAGTCAGCACCAAAGTTTGCTTCAAATAAGCATCTCTACTTAAAAAGACCAGGAGTTTCTTTTCTGCCAGATAATGTTCTACTGTCCAAAAGATGATGTTTTTGTATTTCTGTATTTCAAAAAATTTTTCGATTTTTAAAATGTATAATATTATTTGTTATTAAAATTAATGAAAAACTAACTAAATTGTTATTTTGAAACCTTATTTCATTGAAATTAACTGGACTTCAAAATGTTTAATTTGAAGTAGATTGTTCTATTTCTAGAGAAATTGTTAAAATCTGAACAAACATAAATAGATAATGGAGTTAATTATATCACAATCCTTTTTCCTTCAAGCAGTCAAGAATGGCACTTCTTTAAGGGCTGAAATGGAAAGGCAAGTAAGCCGCTGCTATTTATGGTGCATCCTATCTTGCACTTAACCCATTTCCCCAATGTTGAATATGAATGCTTGGTTAATGTTCAATTGTAAGACTAGTATAAAAGTCTATAAAAACCTGAAGGTTTGTTTGCAAATATCTAATAAAACATGGGTTGTTATTTCTGTAAGGCCAGAATCATGATTTACAGTTAGGATTATTGGCTGGTATAGGAGGGTTATAGCCAAAATCAGCAACAAGATCTCATTGATTCAGTCTTGTTCATACTGAATGGGATGTTCAAAAATTGCTACCAGACAACTGCTCATTTCCTTACTTTCAGAAAGGAAATGCATAATTTGTAACTCCTGATCATCAGCTGCAATAGACCGGAACATTGGTACTTACCGAGAAGGTTCCTTCTGGGTTGGTGTGCGGAAGGCATCCCACAATGGGTTAACTCCCCCTATCGCCCAGGAAAAGCAGGGACTCACATGACTGAGTTTTAAGCCCTCTATTGGTCTGAAGCTCCTCCTAGCCAGTTCCGTCCATGGCTAAAGCTCAGAAATTGAGAAAGGAAGCATCTCTTTGTATCATAGATAAGGAAGAACCACAGAGGAACAGATAACTTATTAGTAAGTACTTAGAAATCAATCTGAGAGTACAAACTTTGAGGATCCTTAGGAAAAGGTCTGGCCGGCTAAATGCAGAGACAAGTGGCCTGATAGACTCGGTGGTGTTTCAGGGTGTGGTTGGGATGCCTTCCGCACACCAACCCAGAAGGAACCTTCTCAGTAAGTACCAATGTTCCGTTCTCCAGGTTGGTGTGAGGAAGGCATCCCACAATGGGATATGCAAAAGCTAAAAACCCCTTATCCGGGTGGGAAAATCTTAAGCCGAGTCTATTGTAGTCCTACAACCTGCTGGAGGACTCTCCTGCCAAAGGAGGCATCCGCTGAGGCATATGTGTCTATTTTGTAATGTCTTATGAAGGAATTAGGACTTGTCCAGGTGGCCGCCTTGCAGATTTCTGCCAGAGGGGCATTAGTACTTAAGGCGGCTGATGTGGCTGCTGCTCTAGTGGAGTGAGCTGTGACTCCTAATGGCTTGGGGAGGCATGAGGCCTCATAGGCCGAAAAAATACATGCTTTTAACCACCTAGCTAGGGTAGATCTGGTAACCTTCTTGCCCATAGCCACAGGGTGAAAGGAAACAAACAGTGAATAAGATTTTCGAAAGGACTCTGTCCTTTTAAAGTAAACTTTAATGGCTCTGCGGACATCCAGCTTGTGCCAGGCCTTCTCCTGTGGATGAGAAGGGTTAGGACAGAAAGATGGCAGAATAAGCTCCTGTGACCTATGGAATAGCGTGTTGACCTTAGGGATAAAGGTCGGGTCTGTTCGAAGGACGACAGAATCCTTATGGAAGGTGATGAGGCCTTTTCTGATTGAAATGGCAGATAACTCTGAGATTCTGCGAGCAGATGTTATGGCCACAAGGAAAAGAACTTTTTGTGACAAAATGCGTAGTGGGATAGAGGCAATTGGTTCGAAGGGAGGTTTAGTCAATGCAGAAAGTACAACATGTAGGCTCCAGGAAGGAAACCTATGGACAATGGGAGGACTCTTGAGTGCGGCTCCACGGAGGAATCTTTTGATGTGAGGGTGTGAACTTAGTGGCTGCCTACCAGGCCTGGAAAGGACTGATGACAGGGCTGACGTTTGCCTGCGCAGGGTACCCAGTTTTAAACCCATCTGAAGGCCTTGTTGGAGAAAGGCTAGGAGTTCCTTGACACCTGTTGCCCATGGAATAAGCTTCTCCCTTTCACTCCACCTGCAGAAGGACTTCCAGGTTGTTTCGTAAATTCTGGTGGTGGAGTCCTTGCAGGATGCCAGCAGGGTGGATATGACATCCTCAGAATAACCCAGAGTTAAGTAGATGGACCTCTCAGCAGCCAGGCGGCTAGTTTGAGCCAATTTGGGTCTGGGTGCAGTACTGGTCCCTGAGACAAGAGATCTGAGATCTGGGGCAGGAACCATGGACCTTGCACTGCTAGGGCTAGAATCTCGGAGAACCAGGGGCGTCGGGGCCAGAAGGGGGCTACTAGGACTACAGTGGCTTGTTCCTTTCTGATTTTTTGTAGAACTCTGGCTAAGAGGGGAATTGGAGGGAATGCGTAGAGCCTCTCTTTCGGCCAGTTGATATATAGTGCATCTATCCCTTCGGCTCCGTAAGACTGGAATCTGGAGAGAAATCTTGGCAGCTTGTGGTTGTGCCTGGATGCAAACAGGTCCAGCGTTAGTGGGCCAAAATGGTGTATGATTCTCTGGAAGACTGCTGGATGTAGGCTCCATTCCCCTGGGTCTATTTGTTGCCGACTCAGATAGTCTGCTATATGGTTCAGGGTCCCTTTGATGTGTTGGGCTGATATGGAGGCTAAGTTCTGTTCGGCCCATAATAGCATGCTCTGGGCCTCCAGGTGTAAGGAGAGGGATTTGGAACCCCCTTGACGTGTTATGTGGGCTCGTGTTGTTGTGTTGTCCGTTCTGACTAGGACATGAGAATGTTGCAGATGGCGTGAGAATGCTTTTAGACCCAGGTGTACTGCCCTGAGCTCCAGCCAGTTGATGCTGTGGCATTTTTCCTCTGCATTCCATTTTCCTTGGGCCAGGAGAGAGTTGCAGTGGGCTCCCCACCCTTCGAGGCTGGCATCTGTTGTCAGTAAGATCCTCTGAGGCTCCTGGAAGGGGCTGCCCACCTGCAGATTTTGGAGGTCTTGCCACCACATGAGGGAGTCTCTGACGTGCAGAGGGAGAAGTATTGGGAGGCGATCCCTCCTTGCTATTTGAGCTTGGAAGGGCAATAGGAACCACTGAAGGGGGCGAGAATGCAGCCTGGCCCATGGGAGAATGCCGAGGCATGAGATCATTAAACCCAGAAGATGCGCAGCATCCATTAAGTTGGTTATTCTTTGCCGATGAATTGCCCTTGAGCGGTCCTGAAGCTTGACTATTCTCTCTGGGGAGAGGAATATTAAGCCCTTGGAGGTGTCGATGAGTGCTCCTAGATGAGGGAGGACCTGGGTGGGTGTGAGATGGCTCTTTTTTCTGTTTATGACAAGGAAGGCAGGAAGGCAAAAGATTTAGAGCGTTTGAGCAGTCCTCTGTATAAAGTAGGCTGATCTAATTCCTTATTGTTTATTATGTCTTCCACCCATAAGATGGAAGCTCTAGCGAAAAAAGATGATACTGCTGAGGCCCTTAAAGCTAATGCTGAAGCTTCATGCGCCTTTTTTAAAGCTGTATCTGATCTTCTTTCCCCGTGGTCTTTTAGGGGAAAGTCACCGTCTTTTGGCAATACAGCACCTGAGAGCAAGGCCGCCACAGGGGCATCTACTAATGGAATTTTTAATTCTTCCATCACATTGTGAGGAAGAGTATAAAACCTCTGCGCTGTACTGACTCCCTTTTTCCCCTGGAGGGGAGATTTCCACTCCTCCTTCATTAATTTATTAAAGGAATTGGGAAAAGGTACCTCTCTGGTGGTTGGCTTGGAAACATCGCTGCCCCTCTAGATAAAGATTGCTGTTTGTCGGGTTGTACTGGCTCACTAGCTAGAGAGACAATTGCTTTGGACAATAAAGGTAAAAAATCCTCTTTGTTAAAGAATCGATCAGCCGAGATATGGTCTGTAATTTCTATGTCTGACCATCCACCCTCCTCTCCTTCTGAAAAGAACTCCTGCAGTGACATTATGGAGGAATCACTGTCATGGTGGGGCTCAGCCAAGGGGGTCTTGGATTTGTTAGAGAGACCTTTGGCTATGGAGTATGGGTCTGGAGAGTCGTCCCCAGAGCCTGCTGATGAGTGCAGACTATGGGAAGAATTGGGCTGTTTTGACCTGAAAGCCTTATTTTTGTTTTTTGTTTTATCATTGTTTTTATTTTTGTTTTCTAATTGTGGAGGAGGAGAGGAGGAAGACTCAGAAGTGTGCAAGCCTCTGGTGCGTTTTGCAGAACGGCTTGATCTCAAGGTTTGCTTGTCTAACAAATGGTCAGACAGATTATCCAGTACTGCCTTAGTGATCTGTGCTAAAACAGATTTATCTATTTGAGCCATGCTTAGGATAGGCGTTGGGGCTATCTCATTATTCTGTGGCTGAGCAATGGAGGAGGTGGAAGGAGGAGGGGCTTCCCTTTGCAAGTTGGAATCGAAACTGCAACTCAAAATGGCCGCCCGCTTTGTTTGGCGGGAAGCATCCACGTGGGGGAGAAAGAATGGATTTGATCTCACCCTTGATGCTGTTGGAGCATCCAGCTGCTCCGTTGCTTCCCCCTCTTGTTCTGAGTGGAGAGGGTGGCGTGCTGAGCCCCCGACTCCCTCAGTCTCGGCCGCATCTTTTGAGGCCGGGATCGCACCGTTCCTGGTGTGTAAGAGACTCAGCGAGGGGCCTTGGCTGGTGATCTCTTTGATCCTCCGCGGCTGGGAGACTCAGTAGGCAGCCTAAGCCGGCAAACTGGTTATCTCCTTGACCTTTCTGGCAGGTCATCCTTTTGTCTGCTGATGGCTTCCTAACGACTCTCACATGAGTCCTTGTTTTCTTTTTCTTTTGAGGCTTCGAAATGGTTTTCTTTGCCGGAGGGGTCATAGAGAATGATAGGCAAGCGGCAGAGAAAAAGAAGCAGAAAAGGGTTTTTGTTTGTTTGTTTGTTTTTGGTAAGAGAAAGAAAGTCAAAGAGGTAAGAAGTTTAAAAAGTGTTAGAAATAGAGATAAGTATAGGCTTGAGATAGGAGGAGATGAGAAGTAGCTCTGTCCTGGGCGAAAAGCAGGGACGAACTGGCTAGGAGGAGCTTCAGACCAATAGAGGGCTTAAAACTCAGTCATGTGAGTCCCTGCTTTTCCTGGGCGATAGGGGGAGTTAACCCATTGTGGGATGCCTTCCTCACACCAACCTGGAGAACTTTTCTTTTCTTTGCACTTTACTGGAAATGATTAAATTGCAACCCAGGATTAGGCCCACCCTCCTCACAAGAACCCAAATTAGAGAACACTCCTCTAGCTCTACTTTTCTGTGACAGAGAAAAACGTCTGGACACAATCCAGGGAAACGTGTTTAAATCTTTCCTGTGGAAATAAAATGAAATTTAAAATTCTTAACTTTAACATTATATTAGTGCTTGGCTATTGTTGAATGTTCGACAAAACAGGAAGTAACGAGGCCCATTCAGTCTGGCAGGAGAGAGCAGCAACCGGATTTTTTCTGGGCTTTTTTGTGGCGCAAGGAAGACCAGAAGGGGCGGAAGATGTGCAATAAGCAGACAACGTCATGGGAGCAATCCGTGAGGGCCCAGGAACGAGTGTGCAGTAAAATGCTTGCCAAATAGAGCTTTCTGAGTGAAGACAGTTTTTGTGGAGTTGGCCCTGGGACATCAGTTCACTATGGTTTTGGTCCTTCCTGAGAGATTGGTTTTAGAAGGTGGTGTTCAGACTATTTAGAAGGGGATTCAGACTATTTTGGTGGATCACACACTTGCCACAAACGCTTTGAAATACATGTTTAAATCACTTTGCTACTTTTAAACCGTCTTCACCCATATGCATGTACTTCATTCTATGCTACTGAAATAAATAGGACTTCCAAGGATGAATCTTTGACTCAATTGAAGTTTGTTTTGTTTTTTCAAGCAGTTACTGGAAAATTACAAGTATCTTGTCCAGAAAATTCCTTGCTTTCAGAAGAAAATTCTTGAAGAACATTTGCTCCAGAAACAATGTGATCTTTCTTTTGCGCTGCAATTTAGATATGAATAGTCCTACAATATATGTTTCCAGCTGTCAGAATTCCATCATTAAGGATAATAAATAATTCTACAGCTGCATAAAGCAAATACACAGCTTCAGAAAGTAAGTTGCTTTCGGAACAGGGAGATGGCAGCAAGATGCAGGCCATTCCACCAGCCCTGCTGAGAGCCTGAATTTCCCCTGCTTCCCTCCCTACTCCTCTGCCCTTGTGAATCTTGTCTTTTTAGATTGTAAAAGCCCGTAGGCAGGGACTGTCTTCTTTTACTGATTATTTGTAAGCTTTTCAGGGAGCATTTTAGCTGAGGAGTGGAATAACAAAATTCTAAACAAGCAAGCAAGCAGCTAATGAAAACCATGTAGTTCTTTCCAACTGTAGTGTTTTAGAACAGACAGAAACTTACGAGTACACTAAAGTGTGACAATTTGCCATGGATATTATATTGAACAAAATGAATTTGCTTCACTGTTAGTGGCAGGGAAGGAGTGAAATGCATTGCTAAAACGCTGGGTAATCTCCAACTGTGCCCCAATGCTATTGCTTAATGACATTAGCAGTTTTGCTGGAGTATGGTTGGATACTACTCATTATGGATATCACTAATTATAAATTTCTAAACTAAAAACCATACAATTAGCCCACAACAAATAGGAATATTCCTACTAGCATTCTATAAATTCTATAAAATACACAATACATGATGCCAAACTCTAAGAAGCCATCATCGTTAGAAGAAAGGTTATGATATGGCACAGTATTGCCAACAGACAAATCTTTAAAGATTTTTAGTACACTCATGAGGAATAGCTTTTAGACATCATTGATCAGATAGTGATTTGCTTTGAATTAAGCAAGAAGACCAACCAGGAAAAAAATTGATACTTACACTTCTCAAAGGTGTCTCTAGTTTTAGTGACTACTTCAAATTGTCACAGTCTAAAAAGCGCTCATATAAGCCACAGACACGGAAGGAAATGCTAATGTGATTTTAAAAATGACCAATCATTAAACTCACCTATTCCCATTTGCAACTTTCTATTTTATAAACTTTCATGTATGATGAATCATTAACCTCAGCTTTATCTTGAGAAAGATCAAAAAATATTTTGTAAAACCACATCACACTATATGAGGAAACCTACAAGAAAAATAATTTATATTTCCAGTAAGTTCATAAAGCCTGCAGACATGCCATTTTGCAGGCTTAATGACAATTGTGTACTTTGGCCCTGATCCTGAGTTTACCTTTGTTTTAAAAGTGTTTACTTCCTGCAAGCGGTACAGTTCTCAAGTTTGGTGATTAAACTAAACACTATTCTAAGTTATTTGAGAGCAGCAAAATTTCCCAAGGGAATGGAATAACTGACAAGTAACTGGCACTGTGAAATGAAAGATGAAATGAAACAGAATAAAAGAACATCATAATCTTAGTAGATTATCAAGTACTTATTTTGGGATATGGTCAAGAATTCAGTTATATTGTTAATATTATTACTATAAAAATATAATAAAGATTCAGGATTTGCCCTTTCTCAGCTGTATGGTGTGGGAGGACGGGGAGGAGGCTTGAAGAATAACACAGCTCTTATGGCATAAACTTCCATGGACTGGAGTGCTCCTCATCTGATGCATGATGTGTTATCCTTATTTGGCACTGTGACAATTCAAATGAAGCTTATTTAATTGTCATAGACTGTACATTTTGCATTTTGAGCTCCATCAGACAAGCGTTTTATTTCATGCTTGTTACTGGGCATTCACGGATTTTCATGGGTCCCTCTCACGACGGCGTCTGCCTCCCATGCACCTCCTGCCCCTTCTAACCTTCTTCCCATGACAAAAAAACCCACCCCATTAAGTCCGACTTATTTTTAAAGATGGAAGTTGCCGTGATCTCCTGTTGTGTGCAGGAGAAGCCGCGAGATCAAAATGGGCCAAGTGCAAGTTGTTTACTTCCTCTTTCAAAAGGGGACGTAACGAGGGACAAATGCCGGGGCGGAGAAGCAACGGTAAGCCACCTCCTGCAGGATGGACACCCTTCATGTCATTTGACCCACCCAAGTAATTTCCTTTTTCCTTTCCTTTATTAAAACATTTGTATCCCATCCTGTATCACAAGGAACTCAGGGTGGCATATGGAAAAAATCATACAAACAATATAAAACAATAAACATACACAGCTAAAAACAAATTAAACCATTAATTTGCAGGCTAACAAAAGAGAAGGACAGGTTTTTATTTTCAATCTACATTATTTAGGCTTTGCTAAACATATTTTGGCAACTGTATCAATCAAGTAGCGGTGTACGTAGAATGAATGTCTGTCAAAGTTATAAGGATACACATTCATCCCTCCAATGAAAGACTTTTTAATTGGAGCTCAGGCCATAGTGTTTCATATAGGTCACTGACAAAGACGAAAAGTTGAAATGCAATTGGCTATGGAGGGAGCCATCCCATGGCTCCTAGATAGCACCAGTGGGGCCATAGGGTTGTTTGTTTCCTGGCTAGAGCCAGGAAACCACACTCCCCACCACCACCACCAATAGCCGGCATGGAGAGAACTGCGCCAGCTACCTCTGGGCTTAGTCAACAGAGCAGGGAGATGAGGGACAGGGGGAATTCCCAGACATGAAGACAACTTGGGTCATCGACCATAGAGCTTTTCTTATGGCCACCCCAGTCTCCTTCCTTCGCTTTCTGAAGAGCCACGGCTAAATAAGAGAAATCACAGCTTCCAATGCAGGGAAGGGGCCTACAAGGCTATCGAGTCCAACCCCCTGCTCAAGGCAGGAATCCACCCTAAAGCATCCCTGACAGATGGTGGTCCAGCTGCCTCTTGAAGGCCTCTAGTGTGGGAGAGCCCACAACCTCCCTAGGTAGCTGATTCCATTGTCTCACTGCTCTAACAGTCAGGAAGTTTTTCCTGATGTCCAGCTGGAATTTGGCTTCCATTAACTTGAGCCCGTTATTCCGTGTCCTGCACTCTGGGAGGATCGAGAAGAGATCCTGGCCCTCCTCTGTGTGACAACCTTTTAAGTATTTGAAGAGTGCTATCATCTCTCCCCTCAATCTTTTCTCTCCAGGATTGTGCTTTGATTGTTTTTAAACGTTTTTATAGAGTCATATGTGTCCTTTTATATTATTATGTTTTATCATCCAGGTTTTTAGGTTTGACAGTTCTGTTTTTATTTCATATACTGTGACACATATGTTTTGGATACAATGTTTTTATTATTTGCATCGTTTACCATTAACCTATTTTAATTGTGGATATTTTGGTACATTTACTTTGGTTTTTGTCAATTACATTCCCAAATAATCATTCATAATTTACATTCACACACTTCACAAAGATTGGCAGGTAACTGAAAATGTGACTCACCGGCTCATTTTTTATTTTTTCAAACTACCCTACAAAGTTATTGTGGTCAGAATAGAATCATAGAATAGCAGAGTTGGAAGGGGCCTACAAGGCCATCGAGTCCAACCCCCTGCTCAATGCAGGAATCCACCCTAAAGCATCCCTGACAGATGGTTGTCCAGCTGCCTCTTGAAGGCCTCTAGTGTGGGAGAGCCCACAACCTCCCTAGGTCACTGCTTCCATTGTCGTACTGCTCTAACAGTCAGGAAGTTTTTCCTGATGTCCAGCTGGAATCTGGCTTCCTTTAACTTGAGCCCGTTATTCCAGCTGCCCGTTATTCCAGCCCGTTGTGTATGCACTATGCATAATACTCCACTGCCTTAAAAATGCATGACTTGGATGCTTTCATCAACCTAATAACCCTAAATCTAATCATAAGTACTAGAGATTGCAATAAGAAACTTCATTCTTTTCTACAAAACAAAAACAAACTTCCTCTCTCTTTCATCACTGATCTAATATTTTACTATGCAATAACCTGATTAAGTGATATCGTGACCCTGCATTCCAGAGCATTACAAAATGTGGACTTCCTTTATTAAAGATCTCTTTGCCATAAGCTTTGATCAACTCTGATAAAATATATGCATACATTTGCTTTATTATCAAGTGTTCCCTTGGCTGTTGAAGAGTGTAGGAGGAAACAAGGAACATTTGCTCTGCAAAACAACAAACAAACCAGCCTACTGAAATATAATAGTGCCCTATCCTTGAAGTTGGGCTTGATTCCTTCCTTTAACTTTAAGGTTGATGCATCTCTGCCTGCAATTGGTCGATTCTGAAATTAAGGATGCGAATTCCACCTAGCAATTCTCAGGGAGCTAGCACAGATATTACTTGACAGATCATGTGCTCATTCACATCTGCATGCAGAGCCCTCGATTTCTCTACACTTGGTAACTGCTAGTCGAATGGGTGAACTAACCTAATTAAAATGTAATGGGTCAGAGACAATATGAAAATTCTCTTTATGGTGTTGTATCTGTAATGCAGTCATCAGGAAAAGGACATGCATGTTTGAAGATGAGGAGGAAGTATGTGATGAAGTGTGAGGCATAAGCCTGGCTGCTCCTACATTTATTTATTTATTTATTACATTTTTATACTGCCCAATAGCTGAAGCTCTCTGGGCAGTTCACAAAAATTAAAACCATGAAGAGCATAAAATCAATTTTAAAACACAAATACAATTGTGCAATACTTAAGGCATTCTGTTCTGAAGCTATTTATGGCTTAAAAGGTCAAAACCAGCATCTGAATTGAGCTTGGAAATATACTGGGAAGTTATTGGGACCACAATACCCGATGGAACGCCTTTCCTGACATGAACCTACCTGTACACTACGCTCAACATCTAAGGTTCTCCTCCAAGTGCCTTCTCTGAGGCAATTTCAGAGGATGGCAACAAGGGAGATGGCCTTTTCGGTGGTGTCCCCCCGACTGTGGAATGATCTTCCCGATGAGGCTCGCCTGGCACCAACGTTATCTTTTCGGTGCCAGGTCAAGACTTTTCTCTTCTCCCAGGCAGTTAACAACATATGCTGAGTTTTTTTTTAACTGCCCCCAGAATTGTTGTTTTAAATGATATTGTTGTTTTTATGCTTTTAAATTTTTGTATATTTGTTTTTAATGTTCACTGTTTTTAACTTTAGTAAACTGCCCAGAGAGCTTCAGCTTGGGGCAGTATATAAATGTAATAAATAAATAAATAAGTAAATACTACCGCTGTTTTGAAATTTGTGAGATGTGTTCCTTATGTCTGATCACAATTAATAAACATGTGCCTGTATTTTGCATTAATCACAGTTTGCAAACAGTTGTCAAAGCCAGCCCAACATGTAACACTACAGTAATCTAAACCTGATATTACTAGTGCTTAGATAACTGGCCAGGCCAATTCTGCCCAGGAAGGGATGCAGTAGCTGGTCCACCAGCCTCAGTTGGTGAAAGATGCCTTATGTCACAGAGGTCACTTGCACTTGGTTGTCTAAAGAACAAACAAGTTCTAAATGCACCCAAAGACACACAACCTGGTCTTTCGGGTGGAGAGCAACCAGTAAGTGCATTCCATGCAGCACATTCTGAACAACACTATCCAGTCCAGCCACATCACCAATTACTAATACCTCTGCCAAGTATGGACTCAGCTTCCGGTGTTTTTTTGCTCCCATCCAGCCCATTACCTAGTGCAGACAATGATTCAGCATCTCCACAGCTTCAACTGAAACTGATTTTTTAAAAAGATAAAGAAATAGAGGTGGGTGTCAGCAGCATACTGGTGGCACCTCACTCCACATCTTTGGATGAGCACACCAGCAGTTTCATGTAGATGTTTTATGGGAGTCAAGGCGGGACATCAAAGGATAACTGCCATGGGGGTGACCAAAAATCCCCAAGCACCATCTTCTGGAACCTGACCAACCATCCGGATAGGAATGGAAATACTGCAAAATGGTGCCTCCTTTCCAGAAAGATGCCATAAGTAATGGTAGAACTGTGTGCAAACGGTCTCTGCCCTATTTCTGTGGAAGAGAAAGTACTATAGGTTGTAAGGTGGGTACAAAGCCACCCCCGCTATGCCGCATTCCTGGTTCAGATGACATGCCAACCCATGCCGCCTTGCAGGCGATTATGCATGGCATGCAGGTGGCATGGGGGAGATGCATGATGGCTTCATCCCCCAGCATGATCATCCAAACACAGCCACTACAAGGTGGCAAAGGGTACTGTGTGGCCAGGTTCACATAACTGGGAAAAGGAAAATAAGCCATCGTAGCTCATTTTTCTTCCCTGCATGTGCTGGGAAAGCACCACATCATTACCAAATCCCTAGAACAAGACATTGATTCTGTGGCAGGCTGTAAACACACCCACTGCGAACAGCGGGTGTGTTTCCAGACAACATGGGTTCAGACAACACGACAAACCTGCCCAGAGGGTAATTTTGATAATGTGTGTATGTGTGTGTGACTGGCATGCACGAGTTGGGAAAATGCCTTACAGGCGAACCCACCTTTGTGTGTTTTTCTCTCTATTACACAGGCCTCCATTTCTTTGCAGCCTCTCTGGCTGCCTGTGCTTCCTGATTTGAAAAGGCCCTATGTGAGGAATGACCTCATGATATTTTCCTCTGGGCTTTAATTGAAGTGCGGGAAGCCAGGGAGGCTACAGGCTGTCAGAGAAAGGATTGTGATCATGATAATGAAAGCCAAGACATTTGTGCATGTTCCTCAACCACCTAATAAGTAAGGTAAGCACAAGAACCCTGAAGCCTACCCACGAGAACTTCTTTGAAATTTATTCTCCTTTGAATTTCTTTTGGAAAACCATTTCTTTTCTATCAAACTGAATAGGAATGGTCAAAAAATATGTGGGGGGATTTCTCATCAGAGGTGGGCTTACATGTAATTATCTCCCGCCCTAGAAGAAAGGAAGGGACTCCATCATCCTACACTTGATGTCGACTCAGGTTCTGTCTGTTTCAGCACCAGTAGGGAGTCGGTGCAAAGAGCAACAGTTCCCTCGAAGTCCCCAGACCAAATGTGGGAACAGAGAAGGTAACAATAACTGAAGTCAGGGCAGCTCCTGCCACACTGTTCTTTCTACAAGCAGCTGGCTAGAACCCCCAAAGGAGGGGGATTGATGGAGTTGTCCACCTCCCTCCCTGGCTCTCCTAGCCTCAGCAGTGGGGTAAAGAATATTCCCCCCTCCCCAAAAGCTCCCGTGAGTACATCCCCCTTGCTCGATCCAGGGAGCTAATATGCATCACTGGCCAATGGAAAGACAGGTGCCAAGTCCCATAGAAATCTTCTGCAAAACGTGGCCAGGGGTAGATTACATTTTCTCCTGAATTCTCCAACCTTTTCTTACATTTGGACAGGAGTGCTTCTTAACATAACAAAAGAACATTTTCAGCCATGCAGCTCGATCCTATGACTGACTACTTGGAAGGTATTTATTTATTTATTACACTTATATACCGCCCCCATAGCCAGGTCTCTCTGGGTGGTTTACAGAAATTCTAAAATTAAGATAAAAACGAGTATACAAAATTTAAAATTCTAAAACACAAAACATACACACATAAAGCATTAAAAACCGTTAAAAAAACTAAACGTGTGGGTGATTAAGATGTGTTGCCATATGCCTGGGCAAAGAGGAAAGTCTTAACCTGGCGCCGGAAAGATAGCAGGTAGTCCATACTTACCTGGAAAGTTCAAAGGGACTTTCCCCAGGTAAGTATGCATCGTATCACAGATAGTGACTATTTTAATTGCTTCTAACAACTTTTCTAGCAAGAATGGGGAAAAGGAAACACTTCTTTATTTCTTCAGGAATGTAATAGCAGTAAAGTTTAGCAATGCCTTTTGCATGTCATAAGCATGTGGTCAAAACCAGTTAATTATTACACTTCTTTCATACTTGTGGTGGCTGATGTCATTATTCCTATCTTCTGAGTAAAACAGATGCTTTGAAGTATTGCACACTTGGGCAATTTCTTTTTACAGTTCTGATGTCTAAATAGTGATTAGCTCACTGGGTTCTACACAGATGTGTGACTAGCCATGTACCAATTTTCTTCCCATACCAGCAAAAGAATGACAAGGGCAAGTATTTTAGTATCTAGTTTCCTCTTTCCAGCACATCACCAAGTGCAAGGGAATATTGTTCCTCTTGGTCTGTCTTATGCTGTGTGGAGCCATGACTAGAGGCATGTCTACACCATTCCTTATCCCGGGGATTGCTGAGTAAACAGAAGTAAGACCTCAGAAGTAAGCATAGGGTTGCAGAGCACTTCTTTCCAGTTTGCTGTTTTAGGGTTTTTTTTAAAAAAAAAAAGCTTCTGAGCTTTTAATGCACTATTAAAAGTCAGTTCTATATGTGTTTACTCAGAAGTGTCTCTCTGTTCAATGGAGTTTACTCAAAAGTAAGCATGCATCTGATTTTAGTATGACTTGAATGTAAATACATTTGAAATCAATGAATTTACTCTTGAGTAAGGGAACCAGCAGATCTCTATTTTATGAACTTGGAGATGCACAGTTTCACATGATCAAAGGAAAGGAAGATCAATCCTTTGCACTTGTGGACTACCAGGAAAATGGGTGGGTGGGTGGAATTAAAAAATTCCTAAAAAATCAAGGAATGAACTGATCTGATTCAAACATGGCATGCTGAAAGCACTACTTAAAAGCTCTCAAGTTTCCAAGTTTCAGCTCTTTATCGTTAAAATTGATGGAGCAGCAGGCAAGGAGGGTGCATTTTGGTCACCAGTACATCTAGGGGTGACCATATTACACCAGCTTTAAAATCACTACACTGGCTGCCAATTTCTGGGCGAAGTATAAAGTGTTGGTTATTACCTTTAAAGCCCTACATGGTTTGGGTCCAAATTACCTGCAGGATTGCCTTCTCCCATACAATCGACCCCCCCACACACTTAGGTCCTCTGGGAAAAATTTACTCCAGTCAACAAAAACAAGGCTGACAACCATTACCCAGAGGACCTTTTCTTCTGCCGCTCCCAGATTGTGGAATGGTCTGCCAGGAGAGATTCGTCAACTTAAGACTCTTCTGGAATTTAAGAAAGCCATAAAGACTGATCTCTTCTGGCAGGCCTACCCAGTTGAATTTTAAGATGCCTTTTAATAATGTACTGCTTTTTAACATTGGTTTAATATGGTTTAATAAATTATATGTATTTTATGGTGTCTTGCGTGTTGTACTCTGCCTCAATCCAGAGGGAGAAGCGGGTAACTACTACTACTACTACTATTATTATTATTATTATTATTATTATTATTATTATTATTATTATTATTATTTTCTGCATTTCTTTTAAGGTGAAAATGTACCCGTGGTCATGCCTACTCAGGAGTAAGAACAAGGAATTAAATGGGACCTCTCTCCCTCCCCTTCATGGTTGAGTGGAGAACCGTTTTGATGGGCTGTGCACCAGCCCCCCGAACTGCTTCGAGGCCTTATCCGGAACTTTTGGATCAGGCCCAAACCGGTTCGCGCCAATCTGACCCTCCCCTGACCTGCTCTGGATCGGATCCCAGAGCGAGATCCAAAGGGTTGGATCATGATTCGCCCGCCATTTTGCCCCCCTTCCCCACTTATTTGCCTCCAAAACAGATGGCAGGTAAGTGGGGAAGGGGGGACAAAATGAGGGATGAATAAGTCCCCCTCACCCCTTACCTGGCTCCACCGTCCGCCACTGCACGGACCGCGGCAGTGGCGGGTGGCAGAGCCAGGTAAGGTCCCCTCACCCCCACCACTTACCTGCCTCCACTGCGGTCCGGCGCTGGCTTCAACTGAGGGCCAGGCTTCAAACCGGAAGAGTAGGCCGCGGCCATCAGTTGAAGCCGGCATCAGACCGCGACGGAGGCAGGTAAGCCCCCTGCCCCCTTACCTGGCTCCGTCGCCATCGCTGTACGGACTGCGGTGGTGGTGGCGTAGCCAAGTAAGGCCCCTTCCCCGCCACCACTTACCTGCCTCTGTCGCGGTCTGGTGTCGACTTCAACTGAGGCCTGGGCCTCAGTTGAAGCCGCCGGCAGACTGCGACAGAGGCAGTTAAGCCCCCCTCCCCTCCGCCCCCTTACCTGGCTCTGCCACTGTCACCGCACGGCCTGTGGTGGTGCCAGGTAAGCCGTCCTCCCTCCACACTTACCTTTTTCTCGGAGCTCTGGATCGAGCCAAAGGATCCGCTTTCTCGATCCGCAGCTCCCTCGACCCGATCCGTCTCCGCCTTTGGTGGAGGCGAATCAGGCCGCTCTGCTATCGCTTCTACGAACCGAACCGAAGTGAAGCGCCCTGCCCTCCTCTTTTGTTAGTGAGACCGCCCTTAGACACACACACACACACCCAACAAAGAATGGGATGGTTGGATAGAATGCAATGACAGCAATACATGGGAGGGAGGAGTGCATTTATTTCGCATGGAGGGGGGAAACAGACTTTCCCTGCTCCAAAAAGAAACAAAACATGGAGGGGAAGAGACAGGATGAACGCAGGACAGGGACGACGTCATGTGAGTATCAGGCTGCAAAACCACATTCCAGGCATTGGTGAGGGTGCGATGAATCGCTGGGTGTGATGGAGTTCTTAGACTGCATTTATTCTACTGCTTCACTAACCAGGTGTATTGTATGAGAGTCCTAACACAGATTTAAAGAAGAAATAGATAAGAAACTTTCAGTTCTGTTTTTCATTTTCAGTCATGGTTCCTTACCACGTTTTCTTACCATCGCTTCTTTGCCCCTGCTTCTGTCCCTCATTACTTCTTCTTCTTCCCCAGTGGGAAAGAGGAGGTAAACAAAGACCACATGGCCCATTCTGGGGGTGTTTCTATCACGACGCTTTTACTAAACACAGCAGGAGATTGCAGAACATTTCATTTTTTAAAAAAGTTGGATTTGGGGGAGGGGTCTATTTTGCAACAGAAAAACAAGCGGAAGGAGTGGGAGGCGTACAGGAGCTGGATGTCATCGTCTAAAGGACACACGCACATCCGCAAGTGGGCAGTAGTGAGTGTGCAACAAAACGCTCGGCTGATGAACCTCAAAGTCTAACATTTAGACATTATTTTGGGTAATCACTTGCCAGGTCAGCACAATGATCTTTCTTAGTAGTTCCATAAGACAATTATTATTATTATTATTATTATTATTATTATTATTATTATTATTATTATTATTTATTAATTTATATAGCACCATCAATGTACATGGTGCTGTACATAGTAAAAGAATGTAAGGGATGTACAATCTCTGCATTCAAAGATTATTGCTTTGCAAATGCTGCTCTGCACTACACTTAGATTTTAATTTGTAAGGTAATTTCCTGGACAACTTTCTGAACCACCACTCTTTAAACAATGGTGCATTCAGATATACATCACTTAAGCATGAGCCTGCTGGGTAAGAGCACACACTATATGGTTTGTTCAAAGGTACCGTCGTTTTTTCTGGACAGAGCCCAGGGGAAGTTGGCTCTGTGTGTTTGCTGTACACAGCTCTGATTATCAGAAAACCACGCCCACCTTCCTAAATGTACCATTGAATCATAGAACTGGAGAACATCTAATTCAACCCCCTGCTCAACACAAGACCTGCAACGCAGGATATAAGTACAGCATCCCTGACAGATAGCTTAAACACCTTAAACATCTCCACATCTCAGGGCAGTTTGTTCCACGGTTGAACAGTCCTTACTGCTAGAATGTTTCTCCTAATATCTTGCCATAATCTGCTTCCCCGCCATTTTTAATTATTTAATAGATTTATATAGCATTTACCATAGCTAAAAACATTATTTTTTATGACAGAAAAATATTAAAATGCATCATAATATATTAATACATTAACATATATCATAATATGTTGAATATGTTAACAAATAATAATAATAATAATAACAATAATAGAAACATTTATATAAAATATTGATAACAACATGAAAACCAAATATTCAAAACACTCAAATTAACAGACTGGACAGCACAATCAATCAGGGAAGACCTGGTAAAGAGATGGCCTTTACCTGGTCCCAATGGTATTGCATAGCTGGTGCCTCCAAATACCAGAGGAGAGAGCATCGCATAAGGTAGCAGCTACTACGGAGAAAGCCCTTTTCCTGGTGGCCACGAGATGGCAAACTGAAAGTCATGTTACAACCAAGAAAGCCTCCTGCAATGACCTTAACGATAGCATAGATCGAGATCAAGGAGGGTGATCCACCAGATATCCTGGTCCCAACATATTCAGGGTTTCATATGGCAATAGCAATACCTTGAAAATGGCTAATAGGTGGCCAGTGTAGTTGCTTCAACACCAGTGTAATGTGTGAACAGCCAAGTGCTCCACCCAGTATCCTGGCTACCATATTCTGCACTAGCTGTAGCTTCCAGACCAAGTACAAGAGTAAAGCACATTCTAGCAATCTAAACATGAAGTTACCAATCTGGCCAGACTGTTCCTGTCCAGGAAAGGGCGTAGTTGACATACCAACCAGAGCTGGTAATAGGCACTCCTTGCCACAGAAGTCACTTGGGTCCTTATTTAGTTGCAGTATTTATATACTGCTTCTTATTTGAAACAAATCTGAACAACAATGTAGCCAAGAACAATGCTGCTTTCTGGAACTGTCCCTGCAAGTAGGAGTGGAGCCACTGTGGAAATGGGCCCCCAGCTCCTGGCTCGCAGAGATGATCCAAAAGGATAGCCATGGCCAATGGTATCAAAAGCCGTTGAGAAATCAAGCAGGCTCAAATGGGTCAAGTTAATCAGTGTTCTCTCAACCAACACCTCAAAAAGAGGGTATCAGTGATTGGGCAGCGGGAAGGGTTTTTTCACAAGTAGATGCATCACTGCTCCTTCAAGGTGGTGGACACCACTTCGTCATGCAAAGGCACATTCACCACTCCCTGGATCCATGCAGCCAGCCCTCCTGGCTAGCTCAAAAAAGCCAGGATGGGCAAGCATGAGAGAGGCTGAACAGCTACAAACATCTTGTGTATGCCTCAGGCCTCAAAACTGGAATCCATTCCAGACAGTAAAACCAGATGGTGCATTGGATATCTCACCAGATACTATAGTACAAGAAACATTCATGTTATTATAAAGTTGAGTGATTTTATCCTGAAAAAGCCTTGCAAAATGAACTCCCACCTAAGATTTACTGGGGAAGATAATAACAATCCCCAAACAACCAAGAAAAGCACTACTGGAGGGAGACTTGAGGATGCAATGAGGAAGCCTTCTTTACTGCTGTCCTCAGCACCCAGTAGGTGTGATTGTGCACTGGCACCTATATCTGGTTGGCCTTACAATCAGTCACTTATGGAGCTTCATCACACCAGCTTTATACTGTGCAATCACTGTGAATTGCATGCAAAGGACTCAGGAGTTTTCCACCTTATAATCTGCTTTGATTGTGAAGTGCTCCCCTGCATCCTGCCTTAATTGTGCCATAAAGCAAAAAGATTTGCCCTATTTAGCCCCTACATTTTGAGCGTATCTTCCGAGCCACCGCTGGGGCGCAGGAGCAGGATTTTAAAGAAATGCTTACATCTGCATAAGCTTTAAAGATAAAGACACCAAAATTGGCACAGTAATAGATATTAGGGAGAGCTTTCAGCATACCAAATTTGAATTGAATTGGGTCATCCGTTGATTTTTTTTTAATGATTTTTTACATTCCCCCCTTAAACTCACTTCCTGGTATGCAAAGGATCGCTGTCGCCCGGTAGCAAAAACAACAACAACCGCGAAAGCTTAGTAACAAGGGGATAATCCAAGGGAAGCAGGTACGTGGGATGAAGCTTGTGCTCTAGCCCTCTTCCAGCCTGTTTATTGTCACCAGAGAATCAGGGAGCACCTCAAGCTCCCCAACACTGGAGAGGACACTTGGGAGTGATAGTGGCAACAGTCTGCCATGTCTTGCCATCCAATAGCATGACTACAGGATCACCAGCTCTGGCTATTGGAAATTCCCCCTGAACATTTAGGAATCCATTGGTGGGCCATTTTAACAGGTCCCCTATTCCTGTTGTTAGTCCAAACTTCACCAGATACTGCTCTGACCAGGACAGTAGGACTGCTTCATTCCCCGCCCTCCAATATTCAGACCATCACACTCAAAAACTAAGTCAAGGTGTTCCGTACCATGTATCCCAGCCTAATGACAAATTGAGACAGAGCCATGTTTTATCATGAAAGCCACGAAATCCTGAGTCGGCCCAGTCCAGGGGCTTTGCAACACCACACTAGAGACCACCTCAGTCAGCTTGGTCAGGGAGACTGTTGGACAGTGGAGGAGGGGGGAAGGTACACCGACAGGATTCGAAATGAATTTCTTTAAAGCTCCTCCTGGAACTGTGGCAGCCTTGCTTTGCAAGAAGGACAGGCTACAGCCTCACATGCAGCTGAAATTTTGACTCATCCACCAGCAAAATCAGAGAACTAACAATGATAATTTTGGGGGCCCTTCCTGGTTAGGATAAAGCAAACTGTTAATGAGAAGAAGCTATCCACATTAGCAGAAAAAGAACCTGGTTGCACCCATGATGGTTGCAGTTTTTGACTAAACTGAACAGCAACAGAAAATAAATGAACCGGGACAGCTGTTGACTTTTGACTGCTTTGCAATACCATTATAAAAACTGTGAATAAACTGAGATTATAATCCTATACATATTTACCAGAGAGTAAGTCCAGTTGAATACAGTGTGACTGTCATCTGAGTAGACTACATATTTGCACTGTGAACTAGCTTAAAAGCATCACAAGCTCTATTTATTTTATTTTATTCTATTCACCGGTCATATAGATCATATCTAGGAATATTAGGACTGAAAGGTTTTGAAAGAAATGAGTATCAGTTTTCTCTTCATTTGCTTTGCTAATTTAGCTGCAATTTGAGAAGTATATGTTTAATAAGATAAAGTAAACACTTTGAATATGGTAACACTGAAAGGCAGCCTATAGATAAATAAATATAAAGAAAAATAAAATTGCAAACTCTTCAACACAAAGCTGCGAGAAGATCTAAGATGTAGTTCCTGAACTCCAAGGGTATCCCTGATTCAATGCATTCAATGCATAATACTCACAAGTGAGTACTATTGAGTTCCATGGGACAGGCTTTCAAGTAACTGTGCACCAAATTGCAGACATAGCTTCTCATTTAGTCCGACAAACTATCAGACTTTAGTCCATTAATAGTAATAAGAAAGTTGTTTTATTTCTAATATATATATATATATATATATATATATATATATATATATATATATTCAAATCAACAATTCTTACCTTATAAGGACAGGAGCTGAAAACATGATAAGTAAATCTTCAGAAGTAAATACTGCCTGGGAAACTCAGATTCTTATAATTCTGATCACATGGGTGTGTTGCTAATAGAATTTGAGACAAGGAAACAGTTATATCCTCATTAGTCCTCCCCCCCTTTCGGAAGGCATTTTAGTAATTGTTTTTGTTACTCTCCACCCCTGCCCTTCTCCCAGGATAACAGCCAGAATTCGCTCATACCTTCCTATGTTATCTTCCTATTAAGGCTTTATCTTCCAATTAGAAGATATTTTACAGCAATGATTGTTCAAATTATCTTCAGGAAACTTTTCCACATCAATAAAGAAAAGCCTAGGAGTACAGAAGAATTTCAGCACACTTGGTTTGCAGGTCCAGAAATATTTTGTCCAAGAGAAAAATACCATTAAACCACGAATAGAGAAATGGTACAGAGAAAAACTTAGTATGACAAATTAGGATTTGTGAAATGTGGGTCCTAGGCTACTACCATATTTAGTTAAAAATCCTAATTCTGTTGGTCTCCTCAACTTCACCATCTTTAGTTTGACTGAACTTGGAGTCCAAACATTTCAGCAGCTTAGGATAAAGAAATTCTGTTTATGCGTTGCAGTTAAGTGTGCAACAGTGTCCACAGTGTGTTGCAGGCTATGTTAACAATGACAATATTTTGGCAGCCAGCCATAACGCAGTCCTCAGCAGTCACATACAAGCTATTCTGGAGAGCTTTTATCTGTCCCAGCATTTAGGTTCTGAAAATAAGAAGGTAACATTCCTACAATCCTAATTTAGTTCTGTACCAGAAAATGTACTTTTAAAAGAGAGCCTATCAAAATATTATTCATATTTGAAGTATTTATATAAGCATGAGAAACGCTGGCCCTTCAACAAGGGCAGCAGCTCACAACCTTAAATACATCGCCAGAATGATTTTATTGGCTAAAACACTATTTTTGGCCAATACATAGGATAGGAAAGATCCAAGTTCAATAACTTGGGAGTGGGACATGCCTGATGAAAAGGAAGTGTACCACTCACCTGGTTTAGCTAATAAATATCAGATCTAATCGTTTAAGGGTGCACTCAAAATAAGGAGCATATTAATTCATTTGCTGGGGCAGGAACAGGAGTTCTGAGGCCTTTTCCGTGAATCAAACCACTCTTTCAGCAAATCCAATGCAACACTACCAATGTCATCTTCTTACTTTGTGGCCAGCTCTCTACACCAATTTCTGGAACCATCTGCTCTTTGGGAACTGTTTTGGCCTCTTCCTGTTTGTTATAGGGTAGGGTGACCAGATGGAAAGAAGGACAAGGAGGACAAGTCATGATAACATCAGTAGTATGCCTCTATCTACCAGTTGCTGGAGAAGAAGAGCAGGAGGAAGTGCTGTTGCACTCATGCCCTACATGTGGGCTTCCCACAGGCAGCGAGGGGGCTACGGTGGGATCAGAATGCTGGGACTATGGGCCTTTGGTCTGATCCAGCATGTCTCTTCTTACATTCTTATATGTACCTTATAATAGGATGACCATACGAAAAGGAGGACAGGGCTCCTGTATCTTTAACAGTTGCATAGGAAAGGGAATTTCAGCAGGTGTCATTGGTATGCATGCAGCACCTGGTGGAATTCCCTCTTCATCACAACAGTTAAAGCTATATTAGAGTGACCAGTTACAAAAGAAGGCAGGGCTCCTGCAATACCAGACAGAGAGTCTCCTCTGACATTAAGCTACTCATAATTAGGGCTGCACACCGTTTCAGATATGAACCCCAAATCCAAAACGAATAGGGGTGTTTTGGAACATTCCGAAATGGATCCAAAATGTTTCAGCTGAGGTCTGAAACGATCTAAAGCAGCTTGGATTGATCCAAAACATTTCAGAAGTATTCGGCGCTTTGGACGCCATTTTAGCTCAAACCGCTTTTTGTTTTGCCATAGGATTACATTGGCCTAAAGAAACACCTATAGCTTTTTTTATTTTTAATGATAGAACAATGAAATTTGGTGAGCTTACAGATACCTTTGGCCAGGGAAGGCAACGGCAAACCACCCCACTATATAAGGCCTGCCAAGAAAATGTCAGCGAAAGCTGGCATCCCTCCAAGAGTCAGTAATGACTCAGTGCTTGCATGAGAGGTTCCTTTCCTTTTCCTACAGATACCTTGGAGATGCTTATGCCTGTCCAATTTTAGACAGATCTGTCCATCAGTTTTCTTGCAATGAATTTTTAAAACTGTGAGTTCCAGTCATTTCAAAGTGCTATAACTTCCTCATTTTTCAAGAAACACACATATAACTTTGCATCATGATAGAACCTAAGCAGGGCTTGATGCATGGCAATTTTGAAGCACATCCGCTGATTTTTAGGATTATTTTTAAGATTTTACCCTCAAACCATCCCCCCACTTACAAAAATGCATTTATCTCCGTCACTTTTAAAGGTAAAGACACATAACTTGGCAATGTGATAGATTCTAAATATATCCTTAACCATGGCAGTTTTGAAGCAAATGGCTTTATCCACTGATTTTTAGGATTTTTTTAAAAAGTTTGAGGTGTTAAAATTATTATTTTTTAAATACACTGTCATTTTTCATGATACACACCTGCAACTTTGCAACATGACAGAACCACTACTAAATCTTCAATTTGCCGCCTAGCGGAGCTTTTTAGAGTTGTCCGGGGGCTATTACATGCTGGTCCCAAGGACACCGCAGAATCATCTGAGGCCCGCTGTAATGAATTTGCTAGGCACTTCCAGAATAAAATCTTTTGCATCCGCCAGGACTTAGACTCCAGTGTTATAGCAGGTGAATCTAGTGAGGTGTCCAGAGTACAGTCTTGTCCTGTAATCTTGGATGAGTTTCAGTTGGTACAGCTCGAGGATGTGGACAAGGTGCTTGGACAGGTCCGCGCAACCACCTCTGCTCTGGATCCTTGCCCCTCTTGGCTAATAAAAGCTAGCAGGGATGGAACAGCCGGCTGGGCCAAGGAGGTGATTAATGCCTCTCTACGAGAGGGAGTGGTCCCAGACCGTCTGAAAGAGGCGGTAGTGAGACCACTCCTGAAGAAAACTTCCTTGGACCCGGAAAATCTTAGTAACTACAGGCCGGTAGCAAATGTTCCATTCCTGGGCAAGGTCCTTGAACGGGTGGTGGCGGGCCAGCTCCAGACACTCTTGGATGAGACTGATTATCTGGATCCATTTCAGTCGGGTTTCAGGCCCGGCTTTGGCACGGAAACAGCCTTGGTCGCCCTGTATGATGACCTATGTTGGGAGAAAGACAGGGGGAGTGTGACTCTGTTGATTCTCCTTGATCTCTCAGCGGCTTTCGATACCATCGACCATGGTATCCTTCTGGAACATCTGGCTGAGTTGGGAGTGGGGGGCACTGCATTGCAGTGGTTCCGCTCCTACTTAGCAGGACGGCTCCAGAAGGTGGTGCTTGGGGGATATTGCTCGGCCCCGTGGACTCTCCAGTATGGGGTTCCGCAGGGGTCGGTCTTGTCCCCCATGGTGTTTAACATTTACATGAGACCGTTGGGTGCGGTCATCCAGAGTTTTGGAGTGTGCTGTCATCAGTATGCTGACAACATGCAGCTCTACTGCTCCTTTTCATCCTCATCATGTGTGGCTGTGGATGTGCTGAACCGGTGCTTGGCTGCAACAATGGACTGGATGAGGGCTAATAAACTGAAGCTCAATCCAGACAAGACTGAGATGCTGCTGGTGGGTGGTTCCTCTGATCGGATGGGGGGTGTTCAACCGGTTCTGGATGGGGTTGCACTCCCCCTGAAGGAGCAGGTTCGTAGCTTGGGGGTTCTCCTAGAACCATCTTTGTCACTTGAGGCTCAGGTGGTCTCGGTGGCACGGAGTGCTTTCTACCAACTTCGGTTGATGGCCCAGCTACGCCCCTATCTGGACAGGGATAACCTAGCTTCAGTTGTCCATACTCTGGTAACTTCCAAATTAGATTACTGCAATGCCCTCTACATGGGGCAGCCTTTGAAGACGGTCCGGAAGCTGCAGCTTGTGCAAAATGCGGGTGGCGAGATTGATAGCTGGAACAGGGAGATTTTAGCATATAACACTAATTCTGGCCCGCTTGCATTGGCTGCCTATATGTTTCCGAGCCCAATTCAAGGTGCTGGTCTTAACCTATAAAGCCCTACATGGCTTGGGACCACAATACCTGATGGAACGCCTCTCCCGACATGAACCTACCCGTACACTGCGCTCAACATCTAAGGTCCTCCTCTGAGTGCCTACTCCAAGGGAAGCTCGGAGGATGGCAACAAGGGAGAGGGCCTTTTCAGTGGTTGCCCCCCGACTGTGGAATGATCTCCCCGATGAGGCTTGCCTGGCGCCAATGTTGTTATCTTTTCGGCACCAGGTCAAGACTTTTCTCTTCTCCCAGGCATTTTAACAGCATTTTAACAGCATTTAACAACGTTAAGTTTGTTTTTAATGGACCCCACAATTGTTTTTAAATGGATACTGTTGTTTTTATACTGTTTTATGTTTTTTTTTTTAAAAAAAATGTATACTTTTAATGTTTACTATTTTTAAATGTTGTAAACCGCCCAGAGAGCTTCGGCTGTGGGGTGGTATATAAATGTAAATAAATAAATAAATAAATAAACCTAAGTAGGGCTTGATGCTTGGCAATTTTGAAGCACATACGTTCATCTGCTGATTTTTAGTGATTTTTTAAAGGTTTTATCATTCCGCCTTTGCAAAAATGCATTCATCTCTGTCATTTTTAAAAGTAAAGACATGTGGGGGGCGGAGCTTGGCGGCCATGGAGCTGGTAAGAGTTTCTTAACTTTCTAACCGGCCACGCCGGAAAAGTCAATTATCTCCTTTTAAAAGGGCATAAATTTCAAAGGAACACGATGGAAAAGGACTATGAATATTAATTGTTGATGTTGCTGATAATGGTGTAAAGTTGAAATGATTTAAAAGTGAGAAATTTGAAGCGGTTGGAGAGCTGAATAATGTCTCTAGTTGAAAGTGAAAGAGACTGCTGTGTGCTGGGAAGTGCACGGCAGTTAATTGCTTGTTATTGTTAGAGATGTGGACTTGATTTATGGCGAATCTCACTTTTTATTGGAAAGCGAAGAGCTGTTAATTACCGGCTTTACAGAGTGAAAGCAACCCAGGCATAGACTGACGGACGGTGTGCTAATTTGAGATTATGGGGGGGGGGGGGAAATGGACTGCAGCATTTGGAGCACTTTCAGCATTTGGGGAGGGGAGACGACTGCTTGATATTGGTGGAACTGTGTTTTATGGTTGTTCGATCTCCCCCAGCGAATGCTGTCTTGATATATGGTGAAATTCCCCCTCCCCCCGCAGAGAAGAAAGAGTTATTAAGTATTGAAAAGCACAGAGAGATAAAAATAGCCTGGGCAAGATGGGGAGCCGGGACTTAAGAAAGAGATTTATGCCCTATGTCGAATATAAAAAGAAAAATTAAAACAGAATTTGCAAAAGTTATGTGGTCAAGGAAACGACCCAGTAATCACAACCTCCCTCATTTGGAAGAATTGGCTTCGGAAGAAGAGCAGGGAGATACAGACACAGCTGCAGAAGATACTAAAATGGCGGAAGGTGGAAAATCAGCTGGCAGCCAGCCAGCCACCTTAGCTGAAATCAAGAGTGTTACTGCAGAAAACAATGTAATCATTTTTAAAAAAATGGACCAGCAAACGGAAAAATTAGATAAGCGGATGATTGTGTTGGCTTATAAAATAGCACAGAACGTCAAGAGTATAAAGGATTTGGAGGCAGGAGCAGACCTGATCGAGAAGAGACAGGAGGCTTTTGAAAAATCGTCCAATGTGCAATTCCAGGACCATGAATTAAGGCTGACAGCTTTAGAAGATCAAAATCATCGTTCATCACTTCGTATAAAACATTTAATTCAAGTTCAAGGAGAAAATTTGCGAGATATAATTCTGCAGTGGTTCAAAGAGATGATGCCTGATTTGGAATTAGAGGACTGTGATCTGGACCGAGTCCACAGAGTGGGGGGGGGGGGGCAAAATTATAGAGGAGCTACCAGAGATATTTTGGTGAAATTTGGCAATTATTATAAAAAAGAGCAAGTTATGAAGAAATTGAGATCCATGGCCCTGCTACAGTATAAAGGCAAATCAGTGCAAATTTATAATGATCTTTGTCAGCACACATTGAATTGGAGACGCAGTGTCAAGCCGATAACAGAAATATTAGTGAAGAAAACAATAAAATATGCTTGGGGTTTTCCTGTATTTTTAAGATTTACATATGGTGGGGGAGAGCACAGAGTAACCTCTTTGGATCAGGGAAAGGAGTTGCTGAAGAGCTTGGGTCTGTATGAGGAAGCAAGTGTGATTGAAACAGGCAGGGGGAAGTGAGGCTGGGGCATCTGGGATGTAATAGAATTGTTAACTGCATTATGAGATAATTGTAGATAGAAATGTTAAGCATAGAGACCTTGCCGGCCAGGCGCAGCACTGCCTCCCCCACTCCCCCTAAAGTAGATGGCTGGAGTGTTAGACTTACGGGGATTTGGGGGGGAAGAGGTGGGGGAGGGGTGGTTGGGAAGGGGGGATGGTGTGCGTTAGAGTAAGGGGTTTGAGGGTTTTGTTATGGTGTTTGTGTTTTTATGTATGTGAATTTGAGTTACAGAGCACAAGGGATCGGAAGAGACATCAAAAGGGTGAATATGGATAAAAAAATAAAAGTATCAACACTCAATGTTAAAGGTTTGGGGGCAGTCGTGAAAAGGAGGAGAATAGAACAAATGTTTAATAAGGAAGGATCTGACATTATTATGATGCAAGAAACACATCAAGGGTACGAAAATGTAAATATGATAAGGACAAAGTGGTTAGCTTATTATTAAGTCATTGGGGACTTCAAAAAAAATGGAGTGGCCACTTTGATTTCAAAAAAAAGTTGATTTATATTAGAAACCATAAAAAAGGATGATAGTGGTAGATATCTTATGATAAAAGGTAAAATTGAAGGAAAGGTATATACATTAATTAATGTTTATGCCCCAAATGAAAGACATAGAGAGTTTTTTATAAAATTATTTAAAGAAATAGAAGAATTCGAGGAGGGGTATGTTATCTTAGCTGGGGATTTTAATATGGTTATGGATAATAGATGGGACAGGTCAAACCCTACTAACGTTGAAAAGAGGAATGATATCACTATATTGAATAAATTAGTAAAATAAAATGATTATATGGATTCTTGGCATCTACTTAATGGGGCCAAGCCTGGGTTTTCATATTACTCCCCAGTTCATCATACATACTCCAGGATAGATCATATATTTGTCTCAAAAGATTTTGCAACTAAGTTTTGTAAAATGGAAATGGGGGTAATAAAGGTAACAGACCACACATTGTTAAGTTTAGAATTTGCAATTAAGAAGAATTACAAAGAAGCGTACAGGTGGAAAATGAACACAAAAATATTGAAATATAATAAAGTGGTAGAAAAAATTCAGAGGGAATTGTCAGAGTCCTGGGAAATTAATGAAAAGGGAGGAACAGCTGGGTCAGTTGTTTGGGACACCATGAAGGCTGTAGTAAGAGGAATCTGTATTAGAGAAATGTGTAACTTAAAAAGACAACAGCATGCAGAGCAGGAGAAGTTAGAAATAGAAATTAGGAGTTGGAGGAAGAATATTGGCAGGGTAAAAATAAATATAAATTAATAGAAATACAAGCTAAGAAGAAACAATTAGAAAATTTAAATTTAGAGGAAGTTCAAAAAAATTTAATGTATATGAAAAGGGAGTATTTTGAAAATAGTAATAAGAATTCTAGATTGCTTGCCAGACTCACACAAAAGGAAAAAGCGAGAAATGGGATAGGAGCATTGAAGGATAATCAAGGGAATTATTGTCATACAATGAAGGATAAAATAAAAAATTTTCAGAAATTTTATCAGGAATTATCTAAGGGTAAAGAAATTCAAAAAAAGAAGTTGGAGGACTATATAGGAAGGTATATAAAGAAGGGAATAAAAATAGTACATAAAGAGCAAATGGAGAAGGTAATAACTCAAAGAGAAGTTGAAGATGTAATTGATAATTTGAAAGTGGGTAAAACACCGGGAGCAGATGGTTTAGGATCAGAATATTATAAGGTTTTTAAGGAGTTTTTAGTTCTGAAATTATTGAAACTTTACAATGCTATATTACAAGGAGAGAAGATACCAGAATCATGGGAACACTCACTGATAATATTAATTCCAAAACCAGACAAGGATTTGACTATCCCTGATTCATATAGACCTATTTCATTAATAAATCAAGATGCTAAAATTTTTTCATCTATTTTGGCGAAACGGTTAAATAAATTTATATCAGAATATATAGGAGAAGATCAATGTGGATTTGTGGCGGGGAGACAGATGCATAGTTTAGTGGGAAGAGTTTTAAATGTAATACACGCGATAAAAAAATCAAAGATCAAGGCAGGAATTTTGGCATTGGATATTTTTAAGGCTTTTGATTGTGTGAGCTGGCAGGCATTAAAGATTATTTTAGATAAAATGGGATTTGGAAATAAATTTAAAACTATAATAGAACAGTTATATTCCCAAAATACAGCTGTAGTGGTGGTAAACGATGGACTCACTGATAAGATACGACTAGCCAGAGGTACAAGACAAGGATGTCTGCTCTCGCCGGTCCTGTTTGTAATGGTTATGGAAGTATTGGCGAACGCAATAAGAGATGATGGAGAGATAGAAGGAATTGGAGATGTAAAGAAAATAAAATTGAATATGTTTGCGGATGACACCCTATTGACTATTAAGAATCCAATAAGAAAAATAGATAGAATTAAACAACAATTGAGAGAATTTGAAGAAGCTACAGGATTAAGAATAAATTGGTCCAAATGAGAGATGATTTTGTTTAATTACACTAAGAAGGAAGAAAAGGAATGGGAATGAAAGGGAATAGAAATGAGAGTTAAGGAACAGATTAGATATTTGGGAATTAAAATTACAAAAAAATTGGAAAAATATAAAAGACTAAATTTATCCTGGTTTGGAAGAATAGCATTAATAAAAATGAAGATTTTAGCAAAGATTAATTTTGTGTTTAGGATGTTACCAATAAAAATTTCAGAAGTTGAGATAAAAAGTTGGCAAAACATTATTAACAAATATTGTAACAGAGATAAGAAAGCGAGGGTAAATAAGAATAAATGGTATTTAAGCCAAAAAAAGGGAGGATTGGGTCTCCCAAATATAAAATTATATTATGTAGCAAACAGGTTAAGACATATTGTAGAAGCAATTAGAGGAGTAGGAGATTTAGATTGGATGGAGGATAAAATTACTTGTAATGTAGAGATGAGTTTGGAAAATGTTTTTTTTAAGGAAGGAGGGAGAAAGTGGGTTGAAAGTATAGATAATCCACTCCTGAGGTCTCAATGGGAAATTTGGAGTAAAGTTAAAGGGAAGCTGCTTCCGAGCAACTCTCCCTTGTCACCGGTAATAATGTTAAAGAATTTCCCAGAGGAACTGAAGGGTAGATTAAGTAAAATATTAAAAGAGAAAAATAAAATGAAATTAAAGGATTGGTTAAGAGATATAAATACAAGTGAAGATATGGAAGAGCTGTTAAAGGAGAAAAAAATATCTTGGTTAGAGTATAGGCAATTAGAACAGTGGAATAAAAAGTGGATTAAAGAAAATAGAGTTTGTAGAGAAATGACGAAGTTTGAGGAGTTAATAGTTAAAAAGGAAAAATGTAAAGGAGGAAGTTTAGTCTTAAACGGGTTAATGAGCGAAATATATAAAATATTGTTAGAAAAAGGGCTAATGGACAGTTCAGGAAAAATGGTATGGGAGACAGATTTGAAGGTACAAATAGGGCGACAGAGCTGGGAGGGACTGTGGAAACAAAGAGTGTTGAGAAGTATGTCAGCGAGAATAAAAGAGAATTACTTTAAAATTTTGTGGAGGTGGTACCTAACCCCGATTAGATTGAATAAGATAAATAATCAGCATTCAGCAAATTGTTGGAGAGGTTGTGGGGAAAAAGGAACGTATTTACATATGTGGTGGGAATGCAAATATGTACAAAGATTATGGAAGATGGTGTTTTTTGAAATTGAAGAAATAGTGGGAACGAAAATAGAACAAACACCAAAAATTGCATTACTGTCACTATTTGAACATTTAAAATGTGGAAAAGAAATTAAAGAATTGATATCGAGTTTGCTGACTGCAGCACGATTGATGGTAGCTAGGAACTGGAAGATTCAGGGGGAATATTCTATTGAAGAATGGTATAGAGAAGTTTGGGATACAGCTATTAATGATAAATTGACTTGTAATATTAAGTGGAGGAAAGGTATAACTAAAATAAATGAGTTTGAAGGAATTTGGAAACAGTTCCTAATATTTGTGTTTTCTAAGGGAAGTGGGAAACCGCCAGCGGAAGAAAGTATGAGATTTTGGAAGCAGGTATAGATCCCGAGGTGGGGGGTGCACTTATATGTTAAGAATGATTATATTGTATGATAGGATAGGTTATAGTTAATATTTACTCAATATATATGTATTCAACATTTATTCAAAATGTATGTAGTATGTTGTGTTGTTGTTTCTTTTTTGTAAGATGTTTTAATTTGTGGTAAATAAAATTAAAAAAAAAAAAGTAAAGACATAGAATCATAGAATCATAGAATCATAGAATAGCAGAGTTGGAAGGGGCCTACAAGGCCATCGAGTCCAACCCCCTGCTCAATGCAGGAATCCACCCTAAAGCATCCCTGACAGATGGTTGTCCAGCTGCCTCTTGAATGCCTCTAGTGTGGGAGAGCCTACAACCTCCCTAGGTAGCTGATTCCACCGTCGCACTGCTCTAACAGTCAGGAAGTTTTTCCTGATGTCCAGCCGGAATCTGGCTTCCTTTAACTTGAGCCCGTTATTCCGTGTCCTGCACTCTGGGAGGATCGAGAAGAGATCCTGGCCCTCCTCTGTGTGACAACGTTTTAAGTATTTGAAGAGTGCTATCATGTCTCCCCTCAATCTTCTCTTCTCCAGGCTAAACATGCCCAGTTCTTTCAGTCTCTCTTCATAGGGCTTTGTTTCTAGACCTCTGATCATCCTGGTTGCCCTCTATGTAACTAGGCACCATACTAGACTCTAAATAGAGTGTTAGGCACCCCAAGTTTGAAGCATATTGGTTCATCCCCTGATTTTTAGTGAATTTATACAACTCAAACCTCATTGAGGACTAGTTTCTTGAGAGATAGTTTCCCCCCAAAAGAAATGAAATTACAGATGCAGACCTGAAAATTAGCACCATAGTAGGTCTTCAGAAGGGCTTGATGCATGGCAATTTTGAAGCACATAGGTCCATCCGCTGATTTTTAGTGATTTTTAAGGGTTTAGGCAAGTTCAGAAAGCTCTGTGTGTATTGGCAGCAGTGACTGACAAGTTCTTACTTAAATTCGCAGGAGGAAGTACAGGCTGTCCTTTGTATGGCCTGTGTTCCACTGAAGCCTGCTGATTGGAAACTTCCTCTCAGCAGGAGTGTTAACCACTTCAAAGGAACACAGCCAATACTAAGGACAGCCTGTACTTCCTCCTGCCAATTTAGGTAAGAACTTGTCTATCACTGCTGCCAATACACACAGAGCTTTCTGAACTTGCCTAAAACCCTTAAAAATCACTAAAAATCAGAGGATGGACCTATGTGCTTCAAAATTGCCAAGCATCAGGCCCTGCTTAGATTCTATCACACTGCAAAGTTGCAGGTGTGTATCATGAAAAATGACAGCGTATTTTTTAAAAATAATTTTAAAATCTCAAACTTTAAAAAAAATCCTAAAAATCAGCAGATGAAGCCATTTGCTTCAAAATTCCCATTCCTAAGCATATATTTAGAATCTATCATGTTGCCAAGTTATGTGTCTTTACCTTTAAAAGTGACAGAGATAAATGCATTTTTGTAAATGGGGGATGGTTTGAGGGTAAAATCTTTAAAATAATCCTAAAAATCAGTAGATGTGTGGATGTGCTTCAAAATTGCCATGCATCAAGCCCTATCATGATGCAAAGTTATATGTGTGTTTCTTGAAAAATGAGGAAGTTATAGCACTTTGAAATGACTGGAACTCACAGTTTTAAAAATTCATTGCAAGAAAACTGATGGACAGATCTGTCTAAAATTGGACATGCATAAGCATCTCCAAGGTATCTGTAAGCTCACCAAATTTCATTGTTCTAGCATTAAAAATAAAAAAAGTTACAGGCGTTTCTTTCAGAAAATGCATGTCAATGGAAAAAATGGTGTCCGAATAGCATTTCGGAGGGCTGGATTTTTGTTCGGATCCGGATCCGAAACAAAACGGGGGATCCCAAAATGACCCACAACAAAACGGGCCTGTTTTGGAAGGTACGAAACGGGCTATGAAACGGGGGGTCCGTGCACAGCCCTACTCATAATGTATGCTCAGCATCTAAGCCACGTGCCTCCCCTCTGAGGGCAGCAATGAGAGACAAGGCCTTCTCAGTGGTGCCCCCCCCGACCTTGGAATGATCTCCCTTACAAGGCCCACATGATGCCAACAAGGTGACCTTTTTTCACCATGTTAAAGCCTGTCATTTTTTTCCTCGGGCATTTGACAGCATATGATGCACTTTCAATCGGTCCTGGATTGGTCTTACGTTAGGGGTTGACTTGCTCAAAGTTGTTTTTAGCCATATATTTTATCTCTGTGTAAACTGTCTATTTGTGTGTTTTATGTAAATAGTTTTTAAACTTTGTATACTGTATTTTAATATTTTTAATCTTTGTAAACTGCCCAGAGAGCTTCAGCTGTGGGGCAGTATAGAAATGCAATCATCATCATCATCATCATCAGAAACGTCATGGATATAATAATAGCTGTATTGACTGATTATGACTACAATTCTATGCTCGCTTACTTGTGAGCAAGTCACACTGTTCTTAATAGGACTTACGTTGAAGTAGACATGCATGGGATTGTGTTTTAATTATATTAATTATATTTAATTATATTTAACTTCCTCCAAGAACCTCACAGCAGTTCCTGTGAGCTTTAATGTGTTTAATTAGTAGGATAATCAACTAAAGCTTACACTGGTTCCAGTCAACCTGTCCTGCATTGCTCAGACTATAGAAATGCATTTCCATTAAAATAAATCATAATTTCGAGGAGACATAACTTGATGAAATTACATCTTTTATGGGACTGTTTCTCTTCTTTAAATAAAATAATAGCTACTTCTCAAGCTTTTTAAAAAAATAAATAAAAGCAAGGTGATTTGTTAATGCAGGTATTTTGGTCCCTTTTGCATAAATAGGTACTATGAACAATCATTTATTATTTATTTAATTCAAAACATTTATATCCCACCCTATATCTCTAGGATCCCATCATCTTGCTTTCCATTCTGCCTGAGGAATTCTGTGTAACTGAAAAGCTTGCTTATGCCACAAATGATGCTTGTAATGCAATTTCTACATCGCTAGAGATATTTTTTTTCCTACTAAGTGACCCCACGCATGATATATGTTACTTATCTAAGCAATTTCCAGAGGGGTAGCCATTTTGGTTGGAGCAACAAAAACAACAGAGTCTTGTGGCATCCATAGAGGAAATTTACCAGAAGAGATAGATGTGACATGCTACAACTGCTACAATTCTTCTTTCATGCTGGACCTTCATAACCAGGTCTCTCTAAGGGTTAAGGATGTTCAAGCTTCTTGGCTTGATCTTCTGTTTTTCAGGATTAGATTTCAACCCAGGATGGTACGAGTGTGGGAGCATCTCTTGATTCATTGGGTTGGCTGCTGTCCACTCGCTTATCTTTTGGGTGGGATAAAGAATGTATAATCATCATGAGACTGAGATTTTGACCATCACAACAGGTATGATTAATTAAGATGCTGTGAAGAACCGCACGTAGTCAGGTATAACAGTCCCTCCAATGTGCTGCTTGGGCTGAGCTTTGGCACAGACCAGGACCGCAGAGGTACTGCATGATTGGCCAACTGGAGTCTCTCTGTTGTTTTCCTGGGGCTCCTGACAACAGAACGGGGGACATAAGCTATCTTGTTCAGCTTTGCTTGATAATATCATATTAGTTGTAATATTTTGCCTGCTAGTTAATAAAATCTTTAAACTTCTACTCACTTGTGTGGTTACTGCTTCTGAAGCCGAAACTCTTTGCCTTTGGCAAAACAGCATCTTAAAGGCTAGCAATTTTTCTTTTTATTCTGGCATACACTTTCATGGACACTGTCCTCTTCCTCAGATGTATGAAGTGTTAATTGCCTCACCATTGCTCTGAATGTGTATCTAGAGGTATATTTGTGGCTGACACTTTACGCATTGGATGAAATGGACGCTGTCAATGAAAATGTTATGCCCGAATAAATAAACGTATTAATTGTTAAGATGCCACAAGAATCTCTTGGGCAGGATCTGCACTACTGCTTCAAAATGGTTTATAACAGTAGTGACAACTGTTTATTTATTTAAAACCTTTATATCTCGCCCTATATCATTAAGACCTGTTGGGGCCCAGGACACACAGCCTATATAGTTTTCAAACCATTTTCAAAGTATCATATCCTGTTTGGTGTAGATCTGGCCTTGTTTTATCTAAGGAAATTTTCTAAAACACAGTTTGAGCATGCCATTAGTTAGGGTGACCATATGAAAAGGAGGACAGGGCTCCTGTATCATTAACAGTTGCATAGAAAAGGGAATTTCAGCAAGTGTTATTTGTATGCATGCAGCAACTGGTGAAATTCCCTCTTCATCACAACAGTTAAAGATGCAGGAGCCCTCTTTTGTATCTGGTCCCTCTGCAGCTTTATCTGTTGTGATGAAGAGGGAATTTCACCAGGTTCTGCATGTATACAAATGACACCTGCTGAAATTCTCTTTTCTATACTACAGTTGAAGATACAGGAGCCCTGTCCTCCTTTTCATATGGTCACCCTACATTAAGGTGACCATATGAAAAGGAGGGCAAGGCTCCTGTGTTTTTAACAGTTGTATAGAAAAGGGAATTTTAGCCACCTGATGAAACTCCTCTTCATCACAACAGTTAAAGCTGCAGGAGCCATGACTTTGGGAGATTGCTACTCAAACCACAATAAACAACCAGCTACTCAGCAAAAGTGGTTTTCTCTTGCAGAGGAAAGCATGACCACCCATTGATCCTTGTTAATTATGGCATTGCATTGCCAATTGCACTTTCTCAAAACTGATTCCAAAATCCATTGGGATGGCAGAGGAATATTTAGATAATCTGCCAATGTCTTGTGAACTGCCCAGAGAGCTTCAGCTATTGGGTGGTATAAAAATGTAATAAATAAATAAATGTATGTCTCCCAGTTCACATGATCATGGAAAGGAAATAAGTCATGGTGGCTTATTCCCCCTTCCTGGCCCATGGGTTCTGGGTGACTTGTTACCCATTGGCTGGGTTCACATGAAATAACAAGCTGTGCTGCTGAGGGTAATTATGAAAATCTCCCTGGCATGTGACTGTCTGGCATGTGGAGCTTATTTCTTCCTCTGTGTTTGTGTGAAGCCAGTCACAATGGACAGAAGTGAGAGCCGTTGTTGGGTTTAAGCCAGAAAATCCCAAGGTGGGAAACTGGCCACACACATGATCAAAAAGGAAGATGAAACTGAAAAATGTTCCAAGAGGTGATCAGTGACTACCATCTTTTATATGCTAAGCATACCTTTTCCCCACTTTCAGAATGTGTACAGTCTTTCATAATAGAGGTATATGAAATAACAAATGATTCTGGAACAGTGAATTGGTAATCTACTGTTTCTGAAATGACCATGTAATTAAGTAACACAGAACAAGTTTAAAACAAACATAATGTCATATTTTTCAACTCCAGGCACTGCTGGAAGTGGAAAATGCTGGATCCAACATGGTAACAGCTGACACGGATTTGTTCCTAATGAGGGGATATAGGGCATCTCCCATGAGTCTTTGCTAAAAAAGCAAGTGACAAGCGGGTGCTGGCCTAGTCTATTTGGAAGAGGCCTCCATAAGAGACAGGAAAGTGGCCTGTATGAACTGATCCAGGAAACTTTTATTTTATTATTGATGTTTGTCTCCCCTTTATGCCAAAGAAAGGCAGTGTGGTATAGTAGTTATAGTTTGGGACTTTGGCTGGGAAGATTAGCACATTTCTGTTCAGCCATGAAATTCACTGGGTGACCTTGGGCGTTTCAACGTTTTAGAAGGCCCCAATCTGTCTCTACTATATGCTTTATTACTGGTTTTGGGAGCCCTATCCCTTGGGGCAGTTTTCAAAATCAACTAGATTACTTTTTCTTAAACACCTAACTACAGAAATCATTGAAATTAATGCAAGCCATGCATTTTCAAAGGTGCATTTGCAGAAGACCTTCCTAGCTTTTTGTATCACATACTAGAGTGTGGGAAAAGGTAGATCTGCTATTTGGATTTTCCTCTTGGGGCATCAAACTGCCAGGGCCTGGGCCTGGGCCTGCACTTCAGTGATTTAGGGTGAATCCAACATTTTCTTAAGAGGAAATATTTCAAAACAAACAAAAAATAGATATTTGGCTCACTATACTCTTGCACTTACATGACCGATATTGTGTGAGAGCTTCTCCACGTTAAGGGAAACCCTGTGGTTTATCTGGTGCTGTTGTGCTTCCTGTTTCTTTGGCAGGATTGGTACAAATTGATATGAATTGGATTATACGGGGGAGAGGAAAGGTCCTGCTGCTGTTTCCCAGGGCTCCTCTAAATGGCAGGCACAGCTGGATCTAGGAAGAACCTCCATCCCTCCCTGGCATGCGTGCAAAGAAGGTGTGTGTGTCTCACAGCCCACAGGAAAGCCAGGACTTACTTCTGAGTAGAAGCAAGAGTTTGCTATAAGTTTACTAACCCTAGTCACACTTATTTGGGAGTAAGCCCCATTGAACACAATGTGAGTTACTTCAGAGTAGATGCATGAGGATTGGATCTGCCTCTCTTTGTTGCAGGGATGTATTCTACCCCCTTCTCCCTCTGTTCAATGTCCTTCCTCCCTTGCTCAGCAGGTTCATAGCGCAATGCCAACTTTACATGTTGCCGATTTCATGCTGAAATACATCGCAGCTTATCTGTGATGTCTTTTAAAATGGAATAGGGGGCAGGGGAGCTACGGTAGACCTCCTGTTTGTTTACAGAATCGTTAAATTGACCCGGAAACTTCCATGAGTGACCAGAAACTAACAGTGCTATAAATACCTCCTTTAGATAGGGTGACCATATGAAAAGGAGGACAGGACTCCTGTATCTTTAACAGCTGTATTGAAAAGGAAATTTCAGCAGAAGTCATTTGCATATATTATTATTTATTATTAATTTATTTATATAGCACCATCAATGTACATGGTGCTGTACAGAGTAAAACAGTAAATAGCAAGACCCTGCTGCATAGGCTTACATTCTAATAAAATCATAATAAAACAATAAGGAGGGGAAGAGAATGCACCAAACAGGCAAATGAGGAACCTGGTGAAATTCCCTCTTCATCACACCAGTTAAAGCTGCAGGAGCCCTGCCCTCTTTTAAATCTGGTCCCTCTAGTATAGCTCCTGCAGCTTTAACTGTGGTGATGAAGAGGGAATTTCACCAGGTTCCCCATATATACAAATGACACCTGCTGAAATTCCCTTTTCTATGCAACTGTTAAAGACACAGGAGCCTCCTGTCCTCCTTTTCATATGGATTCATATGGTGAATTCGTGAGTGCCCAGGAACGAGCGTGCAATAAAATGCTGGTCGGATGGAGCTTATTCTCTTGGTCTCTGTTTTAAAGTGATTTGTTTTGATTATATAGTTGCCTTATTTGTTGCTTTCTTATTTTGTCTTATCGTATTAGTGATTTGTAATTTACTTTTACTTGGGACAACGCTGAGAGATTTTATTTATTTATTTATTTATTTATTTATTTATTTATTAAAATCTGTCAGCTGGTAAACTTAGTAACTAGCCAGCCTGTCCCATCTGCCACTCCAGTGTTGGTAGGGAATGTTCCCTGGGAGGGTTGGGGGAAGGCTTTAATCCACAGTTAAGAAAGCATGCAATGAACCGGTGCTTGTTTGCATCACATGGTTTTGTTTTAGTTATTGGAGTGCCTCCCTGTTGCGAGTTTTGTCTGAATATATAGATAGAAACTTACACACAATTAAAGCAAATCCAACTGAGCAAATGTTTGATTAGGACCTAAAAAATTACGTATGTGGGAAATCAAATGCTATCAAACCGTCTTTTGTGACACCAACAGATTACAATTCCTGAGATATTAAATTCCAGGAATGCAAATAATAAAAAGAATACCCTCAACAGTTTATTAGGTGATACAAATTGGATACCTGGAAATCATATTACGCCCCGAAAAGCACAAATCATTTCAGAAGACAATTATGCTGAGCCAGGTCCCTTAAACACCAATACTTGGGAATTACTACTGTGGATTTCAGCGGGGAATTAATTACACACATGCAGGACTGGAACTGTAGCCCCAGGCCATACATTCATAGAGTATTCCTTATCACATTTATTACCTGTCAGTTCAATATTGTACTAAACAAATAGCACACATTCCCTTAGCTTCCTTTACATTTTTGCATAATCAGAACAAGAAGAAAATAGCTTTTAATATAAAGAGCTGTGCAATAGCTACTCATTATCAAGTGAGACTGAAAATTCCTAAGTTTGAAAAGATTTTTTTTTAATGGACATCTTATAAAGAAAATATTGGCATAAATTAAGCTGTTATGGTAGAAGTTCGGAAGAAGATTTCCAACTGATATTTATCCTGCATGTGCTACATTTATAATGAAAGTAAAGTAAACTGCTTACCAGACAGCAATATTCTTTCTCAGTTGTGTTCCCTCAGGTCCTGAAGTTCATTAGAAGCAAAAAGAGAAATACTATGAAAGGAGAAGGTTTATGTATCACTTTCAGAAGGAAAGGCACAGGAAATATAACTTGCACTCTTCATTATTTTCATGAGGATGCCTGAAAAAAATAGTTTGTGTCTGATACCATTTACTGAATCTGGAGTTCAGCTAGGCAACCCCATTCCTAAGTATTGGGCTAAGCAGTTGAGTACTTTACTCAGTCCGGATGTTTTATATAGAAAGGAAGGTTAGAAATGGAATAAATAAATAGCAAATTAATATTATTTTTGTTCATTTATTTATTTATTTATTTATTGCATTTTTATACCACCCAATAGCTGAAGCTCTCTGGGCGGTTCACAAAATTTAAAACCATTCAAAGTATAAAACACAATACAATATAAAAGCACAACCAGGATAAAATCAGCAGTAGTGCAGAAATACAAATTTAAAACAGAAAAGTTAAAATTAAATTTATAGACTAAAAATGCTGAGAGAATAAAAAGGTCTTCACCTGGCATCTCAAAGAATATAGTGTAGGTGCCAAGCGAACCTCCTTAGGGAGCTCATTCCACAGCCGGGGTGCCACAGCAGAGAAGGCCCTCCTCCTGGTAGCCACCTGCCTCACTTCCTTTGGCAGGGACTCAAGGAGAAGGACCCCTGAGGATGTTCTTAGGGTCTGGGCAGGAACATATGGGAGGAGGTGTTCCTTCAGATAGCCTGGCACCAAGCCATTTAGCGCTTTGAATGTTAATACCAGCACTTTGAATGGGGCCTGGTCCTGGACTGGCAGCCAGTGAAGTTGGAAAAGGACTGGCATGATGTGGTTTCGCTGGCCAGTCCCTGTTAATAAATGTGCATGTGTTGCTACAGAGAGGAATTAGGACGCATGCCATGGCCTTTTTTGCCCACTGTTACCACTGTTACTTGGGCAGGCAGTGGGAGGGAGAATGAAATGTTCTCCTTGTAATCCTTCCTCTGGCAGTGCAGAAGGACTGGAGTTTTCTTCTTCAAGCCACGAGCTACTGCATTAAAAACACTTTAGCCAGACAGGGATACTGCTGCCAACATCAATAGGACTACCTAGTGTAAGCAAGGCATTGAATTTTAGTGATACCGACATTGAAGTTTCCTCTCTTACCAGTTGGAGGATGTCAGATGGCTTGACAGACTCAGACCAATTAATTCCTCCTTAGGCACACAACTGCATTAAGAACCTGCCTACCACCCACACCCTGATGAATCAAAGTGTGCCTCTAAGATTCCACAAATACCATCCATGTAAGTTAAGCAAATTAATCTTGACCAATAAATCCCCCATTTATTTATTTTAAAATAATGTTATACCATTTAGGTTGTTTATAGTTGAGATATGGACGTTTTTATGGAGGAGCAGGGGGAGAAATTTTATAGCTTTTTTTTTAAAAAAAAATCTTAAATATTTCAAGACATTATAGTATGATTTACTCCAATTTTGCTGGAGGCTGTTTGAGGGTCAAAGAGGATGATTTTGCTTGAAAGGCCGAAGTACCTTAACTGTAACGGTAAGGCTCCTCAATGCTAAAAATGTATCCCCTTATTTTAATCCATCTATGGTCACCACAAAGTTGTTAGATATGTAGGGTGACCATATGGAAAGGAGGACAGGGCTCCTGTATCTTTAACAGTTGTATTGAAAAGGGAATTTCAGCAGGTGTCATTTGTATATATGGAGAACCTGGTGAAATTCCCTCTTCATCAAAACAGTTAAAGCTGCAGGTGCCCTGCCCTCTTTTAAATCTGGTCACTCTAGTATAGCTCCTGCACTTTAACTGATGTAATGAATAGTGCATTTCACGAGGTTCTCCATATATACAAATGTCACCTGCTGAAATTCCCTTTTCTATGCAACTATTAAAGATACAGGAGCCCTGTCCTCCTTTTCATATGGTCACCCTAAGATATGATAATCTGAATTTAACATTCATTTTAATATGTACCAAGAACAGCAAGAAGCACAAAAGACAAAGAAGGACAACATGTGAAATTTAGCAAATACAGCATGAAAGGCTGCCAAACCAAAAGAAATTAAGGCAGTCATAGACACCCTGCCTAAATCCAAAATTACTGAATAAAAAGTGTAACAAAGCAGTTATTGTTTAATGTTTTCACTATCGAGCTCCATAACTTTTTGCATAACGTATCTTGTTTATTTATTTATTTTATTACATTTTTATACCGCCCAATAGCCGAAGCTCTCTGGGCTGTTCACCTTGCCACGACACAGTCTCTGAACAACAGGCCTGGCCACAGACACTCCCTGCTCAAGCTAAGCCCCCCCCCCCGCTTGATACGCCTGAGGCAAGGGACAGCCACCCCCTTTCTCCAAACTATGTGGAGAAAGGGGTTAAATTGGAAGGATTTCAGTAATAAATTAAAGCGCTGTGAATTATATGTACCGAGGTGAATTATTGTCAGAGTGGGTGTTAAATGTAAATAACTGCAGATGATAAATGCCAAACAGACACGTGGGATTTTTGTGGTAGTTAAAACAAACTGAATAAAATTTTATTTTAAAAGTTCACAAGCTTTGTTTCATAATAAAACATTTTTTTAAAAAAACCTTTTTAAAACCTCTCATCCAATCCTTTTACTCTTCTCATACTCGCTTTCCTTTTTCTTACACATTCTCTCTTGAACTTTATTATCAGTATTGATTAATATACACTATCTGCACACCACCCTCAATAGACACTACTCTCTACTCTGAACCTCAAATTCTCTACACACTAAGAGCTAATAACAATCAGAGCTATTTATTGTTTTATTCTGTACAGCACCATGTACATTAATGGTGCTATATAAATAAATAATAATAATAATAGAGAGAGCTCACAATCTCCCCAGTCATTCTCTTATATATCACTCTTCCCCCTCCCAAGACATTCTAACTCCACCCACTCAGGTGAACATTCTAAACATTACAGACTTACTAATTTCAGACATACATTAGGGAACTGACTTGTGGGGTGTAACGCCACACACCTATTTGCCTATTTCCCATTAGGCCACATTAAGTAAAAGAAGTAGCTAATGTCCAAATTCACCCAGATGAAATTGATTAATTGGATAATGGATAATATAATTTGATTTTTGTGTCCATCCCACTGGATCACAGACTAGAAAAGCTTCAATACATCCCTGAGTTTGTTGCCTGGAGAAAAAAGCCGTGTGTGTGTGTGTGTGTGTGTGTGTGTGAGAGAGAGAGAGAGAGAGAGAGAGAGAGAGAGAGAGAGAGAGAGAGAGTGCTGTTCGCATGTACCAAGAAGCCACAGTAGGTGAATTTCCCCATAGGGCTTCTCACTGTGGCAACATTTTGGATATTCAGGATGTGGTGGTGGTGGCGGCATATGCAGTTTCTCATCTGAACCTGGCAATTGTGGGTTCTTGGGGTGGTTGACAAGCCACCTAGAACCCATGGGCTGTTTTAATGTTGCAGGTGGCTTGTCAGCTATCCCAACAACTTTGCTGGGTTCGCACATAACAAGAAACTACTGCGTACCCCCACTGTTCCCTTAATTTGGCAACAAGCCACCCTGGCCAGGCTCACATAGCATAAATGTTGTAAACCGCCCAGAGAGCTTTGGCTGTTTGTTGTTGTTTATTCGTTCAGTCGTTTCCGACTCTTCGTGACTTCATGGACCAGCCCACGCCAGAGCTTTCTGTCGGCTGTGGGGCGGTATATAAATGTAAATAAATAAATAAATAAATAAATAAATAAATAAATAGATAAATGAGAAGCTGAGCTGCTGAGGGAAATTACGCAAATCTCCCTGGCATGCAACTAGGGTGAGGGATGTGCCACCGTAGCTTATTTCCCCTCCGTGATTCTGAGAACGGGCCAGAGTGAAAGAGTTGCATCATTTACATGCAGAGTGAATAAACTCATATATACAAATAAGTAAGCAAATTTCCTATGGTGATTGAGAGCCATAGGTAGGTGTTCTGCAGATAAAGAGACAAGGAAGAAACAGGCTTGATTCTCAAGAGCTGGTGTCAACTGTGGGCTCATCTACACCAAGCAGGATATTCCACTATGAAAGCGGTATATAAAAGGCAAGGAGCCACACCAAGCAGGATATAGCAGTATGAAAGCAGTATATGGTATGTGTCAATGGGCCCCAACAGTTGTCAGTGCACTTCAATACTGCTATAAAGCAGTAGTGTGGCTCCTGTCTTTTATATACTGCTTTCATAGTGGAATATCCTGCTTGGTTTAGATGTGCCCTGAGTCGAGTGGCCACATATAAATCACCAAAAAAGAGGCAATAACATGCATAACCCAATATTTACATACACTAATTTATACATATAAATGTAAATTTAGAAATAATTATTATAATTTATAGAGAAATAAAGTACATCTCACCATACTGTAGATTACTATAACCAAGTGACCTGTGTGACTTTCTGTTTAGCCTGCGGTGTAGGTGATAACTCTTGATGGACAACAATTCTTATAGTTCATTTTTAAAAATTAAAACGGAATTCAACAGGACAGCCCCTCAAATAAAGGACACCTTCAAATAGAGAATGGTCCTCTGGCATCTCTTCAAATAGAGGATTATAAAAGAAGACACCTGGCTACTCCACAACAGAGATGGTATCCCCAAGAGCACTGCTTTACTTTTTGCCACATAAATTAATGGCTGCCATTAAATCCTATGAAGTGCTTAACTTGGGGGGCATGTTGCAAAATACAACCTGCCCTCTACACCTCTCATGGAATGGCCCTCACTGGCAGGTGTGCCGCAGAGCATTGCAATCTTTTTCTCACCCCTCAGGGGTCATCACAATATACAAGCCTTACTACCACCACCATCACCACCACCACCACACACATTATAATAAAAAATAGAATAAACACAAGAGCATAATATAATAAAACTTTCCAAAATGCATACTGGAAAGCATTTACCTTTTCTTTTCTAGTCCTTATTCCTCTGTATCCTTTATTCCTCAACTTCAAATCTCTCTGCTGTTCTCAAGACATTCATTTGGAATGCCAAAGTGAACAAAGACATCCTTTAATTGTGCAACTACGGTATGACAGTTAATATCAGGCATGGGGAGTATCTCCATACACCTTGAATAGTAGTTTACGGCGACCAAATAATGTCAACCAAGATGTGTCATGCTCTTTTATACATCTCTCCTAGGGGTAACAGATTAACAATAATTTCAAGTGACCTGGCTGGTTGAGCAATGCAACACACCTGCATTCTCTTCAAGGTCAAATGGAGACAGAGGTCTATCTGGCTGTTTACCAGCAACCCACAAGAAGCAGTTCAAAAAACTGGAATGAACTCTAGTTTCACCATTTCCCCAGAAACAGATCATAGTCTGGAAATCATTTCTCTTTGGCCTCTGCATGTCTTGGCATACATGTATGAGGAATTGGGAGTTGGCTCCAATGAGACAGGACACATGAATTACTAAATCCTGTTTTGTAATTTACCCATTTGAATAGCACTTTTTTATTTTTTAGTCAAACAAGATTGATGTGTTCTGTATGATCTGGGTAATTTTCCAGTTTATATCATTTTTACCAATGATTGGTTTCAATCTCAGATCCTGGACCTATCCCCATTAAGAACACTGTATTTCCAACACACAATATTGTGTATAATGTAATTAAGGTGTAGAAAGTTTAGAAACTTTCCAAAGGGGTGTGTGTGTGTGTGTGTGTGTGTGTGTGTGTGTATACACGCAAGCATATACGCATACACATTATTATTATTATTATTATTATTATTATTATTATTATTATTATTATTATTACTCCCTGCTCTTGTTTTCTGTTGTGCAGAATGGCCCCTGCTTTAAAAGATGGTAGCTCTATAGAAGACAAGATAATTTGTCTTCCCTAAACATTCTGCAGATGTTTTGCCTGAGGAGAGACCCCAAACTGTATACCAAATTTTGTTTCAGGTGAAATTTCAATGATAGAAATTTCACTCACTCTAACAGGATAAAGATTGTATAAGCATAAATCATAGTATTTACAGAATTTATACAAAGTTTAATCAGATATTATTAGTGTCTCATTCCCCCAAATTGCTGGGGTGTGGGTGTATATATGACATCAGCAATCACAATCAATCTCTCTCTCTCTCTCTCTCTCTCTCTCATATCTATCTATCTATCTATCTATCTATCTATCTATCTATCTATCTTCCCAACACAAAATCAAATGCAGATACAGTTTAGACTATGGTTGCTTCCAGGTGAGGCTTTTATTGTGTAATCACCTTGCTTTGTTCACATCATCTATTTTTAACCATCCTCTCTAATGGCAACAGACTGCAAGCAGGCTGGTCCAGGAGGAGTTGGTCCTTCAGGTAACTTGGGCCCAAACCATTTAGCACTTTAAAGGTTAAAACCAGCACTTTAAATTGGGCTTGGAAATGCAGTGGCAGCCAATGCACCTGGCACACTATTTGTATCACACGAGCAGAGCACCCAGTCCCCACCAGGCAGACACTTTAATATATGTTTTAAGAAATATAAAATTCATAGGGAAAATAAACAGAATGACATCAATAAATCATCTGTCCAAAGCAATTACTTTCATCTTCTAGGAAGAGTCAGGCTGGCCCAGAAATGTCAAAAAGCATCTTCTAAAACTTTAGTTGGGCGGTAGGTGGACCATAGGGTTAGGATGTCTTGTCAGTATAGATTATTTATTTATTTATTTTTATTGCATTTGTAGCCGAAGCGCTCTGGGCAGGTCACATAAGATAAAAACACTCGAAAACAATACACAAATATTAAAAACCACAAAAACATGCAAAATGCACGTACATTTAAAACCACTGTAACAACTTTATAAATGATGAGCTGAAAAGCAGACCCAGCTGGGCTCATTACATATTGCTAAATGCCTGGGAGAAAGAAGCATCATGTACTCACAACCGCCTCATGTTTTTGTACTCCTCCGGCCACTCTCAACTTGTGTGTGAGCTGTTCCAAAAGAGGGACCTGCCAGACCCTCTTCATCCGACCCTGCCTAGAAAGACTCACTTCAGTTTCCCACGGTTTTGTCACCTCCACCCTTGCTCTTGCCAGCAGCATTCCGCTTAGATGCTTACAAGGCAGGGCTTTCTTGCCGCCCTCAAAGGCGGACAGCAGTGCCAACTCCCCAGAAAACTTGATCCTTTGACCTGCCATATCTGCAATGGTTGGAAAACCTGTTTCTAGAACTTAGCTACCCGTATGGCTTACTGAGCCTGGCTTCTCTCACCCCCACCAGCAATTGGGCAAAGTACATCTGTGAAACTGATGCAGCCTGATTTCGGTGAGGAGTTTTTACAGTAACTTCTCTAATTCAGGTTTTGATGGGGGTACGACCAAATTAGGTCCATGGAGAATGAGTGACAGTTGCTTCATGGCCCACCTCCCACACAACTTTGTCCTATTGACAGACCACAGGTTTTATCTAGAATAAATTAGAGAGAGCTGTCCTTTAGTTCCTTTAATCTGAGTAAGTAGACTTTCAGATAAATTCAGAGATCTGGAGCATAGAATTTGATTTTTCTGCTTATTCTCTATACGTATTTTCCAAATAAACGTATTAGAAGCGTTCCATTAGTATTGTACTCCTGTATGAAAATGTAAAGGATAGTGCAAGCAAGATGTTGGAGATGAGATAAAAATGGAGCAAGTTATAAATACATGTGGACATAAAAAAAGATTATAAAAGGGGTCCCCAAAGTTTTTGGATTGGTGGACACATTTGGAATTTTAGGAAAAGGTCATGTCATGGATGCCATCACAAAATGACTGCCATGAATGAGTTTCCCATTCATAAATGGCTGCCATGGTGGTCATTTCCCAGAAGGCAAGTGGATGAGATTAGGAGCTCCATCACACCAGCGATTGATCGCACTCTCGACATGCCTGGTATGTGTTTTTGCAGTGTGGTACTCACATGACGTTGTCCCTGTCCTGCATTCATCTCACCTCCCCCCCACTTTTCCATCTTATTTTGGAGAGGGGAAAGTCTGGTCCCCCCCCCCTCCATATGCAATAAAGCTGCTCCTTTATTCCATGTATTGCTGTACTTGCTCTATATCGGACCATCCCATTTTTTGTTGGGGGCATGTGTGTCAAAGGGCGATCTTGCTGACAAGAGGAGGGTGGGGCGATTCTCCGTTCAACTGCTCAAATGTGAAGGGGGAGGGAGAGAGGGCACCCGAATACCCTGCGGAGAAGGTGAGCGAGGCCTCTGGCGTCTGTGCCCAGACTTGGTCTCATTCAACTCTATGGGTCTTACTCCTGAGTAGGCATGTCTAGGTTTCCTGACCAGAACAATGTCAGCTTCCTGTTGGCATGCCAACATTCATCACAAAGTTTGCAGCAGGAATGGGCTGTCTGATATTCTAAGTCAAATGCTTTTCTTATGGATTTATAAATTTGTCTTTTATGGCAATTTTGGGCCACCACATGTCATTTTATGAAATTTATTAAAAATAATTCTATTATTTTAATTGAAATAAGGGTAAACAGCTCTAAAATTCTGTGAATGAGGCTGGCCAACTGTACAATACATGCCTCATTTGGAAGCACCCAAAGTTCATGATTTCTTATCACATCATTGGAGAATTACTTAATATGGGAAGAACTGCTTATGGCTGCCTCTCACATTTCATTTATGACTGAAATTATTGAATGAATTTACACATGCAACATTCCTGAAATGTGGCATTTTTGAAATGGAAATGTATTTATTTATTTTATCAGCACAAACTATTTACGCTACAAACCAACCATCAATAGAAACCCACAAGTATGAGTTTCTTTCTTTCCTTTCTTTTTTTAACATTCATTGTACATCTAGCCGATTGTCTTGTAGGTCAGAATCAATAGGCTGCTATTTGAGGTGGGTACATTTTGCTGTTAATTCTTTCTTCTGTGCAATAAATTTTATTACTAACGGAGATACTTAATTAATCTTGCCTTACAATAACAGGTTGAAGAATTATATTCGAGAAATCTGCTCTTAATGGCTGTAACAGAGATGTTGATGGAAAAGGTATTATGAAGACTTTTATTATTGTTGTCCTGGAAACACCCAGGGTTCACAAGCACCCATATATTACCGGCTAGCAGTGTGGCTAATGGCCTTGTTCTTAATGCAGCTAAATTATTAGCCTTGGGTTTAAATAGCTTTTGTCTCATTGAAGTACATTAATGTAGGCCTTAATACTTAAGCTGCTGGGTAGTGAATTGGGCTTTAGAGGTGGCTGTACTCCAAATCTGTTGATATTCTTAACTTAATTGCCACTTGCTACAAAAGCCTGAACAGTGAAGGGAAGCGTGACACCTTGAGACGTGCTTCTCCTCTAAGGATTTAATGCAGGGGTGGGCAACCTTTTTTCTGCTCCAAGATTACCTTGCAGGCCATCTCTTCATCATATATCAATGGTGAAAGGGCCAAAGCCATCACGGGGCAGGGGAAGAGACAAGACAGGGCCTACCTTTCTTTTCTGACACCTCCATTTTTCTCTCATTTTGCCTTTTCTCGCTGTCCTTCCTTCCCACAGAACTGGCTGCCAGGGAAGGAACATATATCACGCTTGCCAGAGGTCTGAACTGATTGCATATGGAGGCTTTTTGAAATCAGACCGAAGGGCTCAGATTGCCTACCCTTGGTTTAATGAGAAGGGAGGTGCAGTAGGAGTTCTTGATTGCATTTGCAGAATTCAGGAGACACTCAGGGAGCAACCCCATGTCTTCTAGACTGGGCACAGGCCCCGGATCTTCTGAGCTGCCCCAATTGCAAGCCTCCTCCTCCTCCTCCTTTCTAAGCTCAGTAGCCTTGCAGTTACTAAAGGGGTCTTGGGACCCACTCCCTTAGCAGACCAATGGGCCATGTAGTGTGTGTGTACCAGCCTTTTAATCTACAGGGGAGGCTGCTCATAGTTTTCTCTTCCCCCACCCCTACTTTTCTGCTCTTAGGTGCCCCCACTGTTGAGAGCTTGCTTGCAATGACATTTTGAAGAGGGAGAGGGAAGGGCCAGAAGAACTCCATGTGAAATACTGGTGTTCCACACAGCATCTGACTCTACTGCCCCAAACAGGAACCTTTGGCTTCTGCAGAAGGTTAGCAGCTTCAGCACAGCGAAAGATTCAATCAGCCTCCACAGACATCTCCCACTCCCTCCACTTTAATTTCTCCTAGGCTTCTCCTGAGGCTGCAGGCCTCAGATTTTTCCAAAAGAAGGGTTCGGACTATGATCATCGAAATGCTGGGGCTTTTAAATAGGACTTACAGTTTTAAAAAAGCAAGAAAAAGCCCTCAGCCACCTCACTTCATAAAGTGAATTTAAGTATGTGCAATCCTTTTGAACCCTCCAAAAGCTCCTAAATTCCTCTGAACTGCTACTTCTCTGAAAGGAGCCATTTGGCATGGGGAATTCTCTCTCTCCCCCTCTTAATTTCCAATCACCATTCTTCTTTACATTTTCTTCCCTCCTGAGTCTTTCATTCTCTTTTTTATTCTACCCAAAGCATATCTTGGGGAATTCTTAAAGATAGGGTGACCATATGAAAAGGAGTACAGGGCTCTTTAACAGTTGCATAGAAAAGGGAATTTCATCAGGTATCGTTTGTATATATGGAGAACCTGGTGAAATTCCCTCTTCATCACAGCAGTTGAAGCTGCAGGAGCTATACCAGAGTGACCAGATTTAAAAGAGGGCAGGGCTCCTGAAGTTTTAACTGTTGTAATGAAGAGGAAATTTCACCAGGTTCTCCATATATACAAAGGACACCTGCTGAAATTCTCTTTTCAATACAACTGTTGAAGATACAGGAGCCCTGTCCTCCTTTTCATAGGGTCACCCTACTTAAAGAGAATTATCTTTGGTAGGCAAGAAAAGCTATGAACTGTATTTAACTTTATGCAAGCAGAAAGAGGGTTTCTCACTCAAGTCTTCAAGAAGAATGTGTTCACATTATTTCATGTTGTATGTGTGCATGTGTTTTGGGGTGTGTGATCCTGAGTGTGTGTGTGTGTGTGTGTGTGTTGGCAGTGTGTGAGTGTATTGATGTGATGAGCTCTGAATGGATGCGTGTGTGTGTTGGCAGTGTCTGGGGTGGGGGATAGCTGTAGTTTTCTCAGCGTGAGTTGTGGGGGGTGATTTGGAGGTGATACTCCTATTTATGGGAAATAAATTTGAGTGAATTAATTTTCTTGGAATTTATGTAGAGTTGATTTGAGGGAATTGGTTTTGCTTGAACATAAAACTAGCTTCAGACAGTGCGTTTGTCTTGTTACCTCACTTGTTTGCTTTTTAAAAATTGTTTTTGTAAATTTGGTCGTTTTTAACCTCAGAACCTATACCAAATTGGGTCCAAAACATCCCAGTGGGTAACCAGTGCTAATCCACACAGACAAACATTTAATCCCAGCCAACAAGCGTCACCACAGACATGATTGTAATTAAGAATCTATTTATTGTAAAAATTGCAAAGTTAAACAAATGGCATGGTGATTATATGTATACAGTCTCTCTCTCTGTGGTTACAAGAAAAGAGAATGAAATGTAAATACAAGATTAAGTAAAAGAATTGAAATTGCTAAAGCAGGTATTACAAACTTAGCTAATGATAACGGCTTGAGCTTCTAGCTTTGTTATGACTCCTTTTTATCCGCTTCTGTTTACTATTTGCGGTCTAAAGCTAAACTAAAAACATAGTAGTTAACCCTCCCTACTCTTTCTCTATCTTACTATCTGAATCTAAAAGCTATGCTGAAGTTCCTATGGGCATGTGAAGGATAGAAGCAGAAGTCAGAGAATTTCTAAGACTTGGAAATAATTTCAAGTTCTAGCTTCAGAAAATAAATCCAAGTCCCAGAGTCTAATGGTACTCTAAGTCCCAACTTTCAGGAAAATACTCTGAGTCCCAAAGTCTAAAATTGTAAAGAGATTCATAGTTACCTAGCTCTGTCAAGTCCCAGCCCAAGGTGAAGTTGAAGAGAAAATAAAAAAATCTAAATAAAATAAAATAAAATATTCTGCCTTACAGCTCTGCTACCTGTGCTTTTATACACTTGTTCTGGCTCAAAGGTGGGGGTCAGTGAGTGATGAGACCTCCATCTCCCAATCATAATTAGCATGAATAAGTGATTAGACCACCCATTCACCAATTAGAAGTTAGGTGACTCCCCCTTCCCAATATCTTACGTGTTATACGCGTGTGGTGCAGAGCCTCGTGTGGTGCAGAGCGGTAAAGCAGCATATCGAAATGAGTTCGATACCAGCGGAAGCTGGTTTCAGGCAGCCGGCTCGGGTCGACTCAGCCTTCCATCCTCCCGAGGTCGGTAAAATGAGTACCCAGTTAGCTGGGGGAAAGGTAATAAGGCCGGGGAAGGCAATAGCAAACCACCCCGCTATAAGGCCTGCCAAGAAAATGTCAGCGAAAACTGGCATCCCTCCAAGAATCAGTAATGACTCAGTGCTTGCACGAGAGGTTCCTTTCCTTTTCCTATACTCGTGAGGTCTAGAAACCATGGCTGCCATCTGAGTGTCTTATCTTGATTGGCGTATTAATATCTATCATATCTTCTTTGAACTTGTGTTCCTCTTTGGACATGTTAGGTCATATCCCAGGTGTCCCGTTTGCTCAGTATTATTACTTCTCACGCCCAAGTTCGAGTGAGGACATTTTCTTCTCAGCAGGTGCCACACCACAGGATTTCAAAACAATTTCCCCTCCTAGTAGACATCTGAGCATGCTCAGCTCTGTTCCAGCACACTCACACATTCTCCCGGCACACTCACCCAGCACACTGTGGCCTTGAACGTGCTGCGAGAAACCGCTTGTAAATGTGCACTGTGGATTTTCCCCTCCTTTCTTCAAAGACAGTCCTGCATGTCTCAGCTAAAGTCTTAATTAATGGTATAACATCAATTAGCATAGAATCAAACTTCAAGGTCCTCATGTCCATGGCTCAGGGGTCTGGAATATACTTCTGGGGCTATTTCAGATATGAGTCTGGGGTCTTTTAGGGGGTCTTCTTGTAAATCTCCCCAAAACCCTCACTCAAGCCACCCCGTTCCAGATCAGATCATCCATATTTCACTTGAAGTAGCCTTCTTCTTGCAGCATAATTTAACCCTTTTAGCACGAGATTTACAGTTTTGTTGGAGAACATTGTAATATGTTTATGTATGAATTGACTTATTAACAATATTTATTTACCACTTCTGATTTGAACAAATCCTGAAATGGTTTAGAAAAAAAAGATGTGATTTAGTCAAGTATCAGGTCAGGCAAGCAGCTTCTGATTTATTTATTTATTTATTACATTTATATACTGCCCGATAGCCAAAGCGCTCTGGGTGTTTACAAAAGTTAAAAACAGTGAACATTAAAAACAAATATACAAAAATTTAAAACCATCAAAAGCATAAAAACAACAATATCCATTTAAAACAACTATTCTGGGATCAGTTAAAAAAAAAACCTCAGCATATGTTGTTAACTGCCTGGGAGAAGAGAAAAGTCTTGACCTGGCGCTGAAAGATAACAATGTTGGTGCCATGCAAGCCTCATCGGGGAGATAAGTTCCATAATTGGGGGCCCACCACTGAAAAGGCCCTCTCCCCTGTTGCCATCCTCCGAGCTTCCCTTGGAGTAGGCATGCGGAGGAGGACCTTAGATGTTGAGTGTAGTGTATGGGTAGGTTCATGTCGGGAGAGGGGTTCCATCAAGTATTGTGGTCCCAAGCCATGTAAGTCTTTATAGGTTAAAACCAGCACCTTGAATTGGGCCATTGCAAGCGGGCCAGAAGTGGTCTTATATGTTCAAATCTTCTGATTCCGGTTATCAAACTGGCCTCTGCATTTTGCACAAGCTACAGTTTCCAAACCGTCTTCAAAGGCAGCCCCATGTAGAGTGCATTGCAGTAATCTAATTTGGAGGTTACCAGAGCATGGACAACTGAAGCTAGGTTATCCCTGTCCAGATAGAGGCATAGCTGGGCCACCAACTGAAGTTGGTAGAAGGCACTCCATGCCACCGAGGCCAGCTGAGCCTCAAGGGACAGAGATGGTTCTAGGAGAAACCCCAAGCTACGAACCTGTTCCTTCAGAGGGAGTGCAACCCACCCACTATCCAGTCAGAAGAACTACCCACTAGCAGCACCTCAGTCTTATCTGGATTAAGTTTCAGTTTATTAGCCCTCATCCAGTCCATTGTTGCAGCTAGGCATCAGTTCAGCACATCCACAGCCTCACCTGATGAAGATCAAAAGAAGAAATAGAGCTGTGTGTCATCAGCATACTGATGACAACACATTCCAAAACTCCGGATAATATTTTATTTATTTATTTGTTACATTTATATACCGCCCCATAGCCGAAGCTCTCTGGGCAGTTTACAAAAGTTAAAAACAGTAAACATTAGAAGTATGCAAAATTTAAAACATAAGAACAGCAGTATAAAAACAACAGTTGGCCCAATGGTTTCATGTACATGTTAAACAGCATGGGGGACAAGACTGACCCCTGCGGAACCCCATACTGGAGAATCCATGGAGCTGAGCAATGTTCCCCAACCACCACCTTCTAGTCAACAGGAAGCATAAAGATTCAGTTTTCCAAACCTTGATTCAGGTTTGCTACTGAACTGAAGTGGTCATACTCCAAATTAGCCTATTTCCCCCAAACAGTTAAATTGAGATCTGAGTTGAGGGAGGTGGGGAGTCAGTGCAGACGTCTAATGTATGTATGTATCTCTCTGCATATATATATATATATATATATATATATATATATATATATATATATATACACATACACACACACACACACACACACACACACACACACACACGGCTTGTCTTGATGAAGAGTTTGCCCTAGGATGGATTCAGAGTGGCAGCAGGTCATCTACATGACGCAGCCGCCATTGCAAAGCCATCCAGGGGCAAACCCTGGAAACTCTGCTTAAAGAAAGTCGGGTGTTTACCCTGACTTTTTGGTCGTGGAGCCGATGGGCCCCCTGGTCAGGGAAGGGGGAGGACCGGGAGCTCCAGCTAGGGCTCTGCACTGTAAATGAATAAATTAATAAAGAAAAAACGGGGGGTGGGAAGAGAGGAACGAGGCAGTAGGGGAGGATGCTGCCACTGCTGGGCTGAGCACCAGAGAGGGGGAGGAATGGAGCAGCCAGGGCGAGGTCAGAGGGAGGAGAGCTGGCTGCCCTGTTCCTCCCCCCTCCTTGGTGCTCACTCTGCCGGCAGCAGCATGGGGAACCCCACATTGGCGCTCCTTCCCATGCAGATGCTGAGAAGGAGCACCAATTCGGGAGCCCGGTGCCTCACAGCACAGACCCACCACCGATAAGATGGGGACATAGAGAGAGGGGTGCACTGTCCCCCATCTCCCTGCTTCGACTTGATAGGCAGATGCAAATTTGTGTTATGGGCCTGTGCCCCTGTTCTTTTAAGGACCTAGCAATGCCCCTGCTCTTAGATAGCATCTTAGGGACGCAGGATATTTTTGGTTTCTTGGATTTGAGCTCAGATACCAGGCTCTGAGCTCGAAGTCAGGAGATGGCAGTCCTTACTTCCTTCCCTTCACAGCCAGAAGGAACCACACCAGTGGCGGCTGTAAGTGCCCAAACTTGAGCTTGAAGAGGTGAAAGAGGGTGTTCCCCAGGTGGTGTAGGGGAGGAGATTGGGAATGTGGGTCTATGAGATATCCCCAGCCGTCCCCAGCCTCCTTCCCTCCCTCTCCACAAAGCGAAATCAACCATCTAGCTAAATGCACATCCCACTCTGCACTCCCACTTTGTAAGTTCAGAGGCTTACAAAGTACCCAGGGTGGATCTGATCGAATTGTGCAACTTAGCAAAATATCCTTTCTGTCCAAATGTCCACTGAGGACATTCTCCTGTGCAACCGGTATTAGATGTCTTGGCTAAGGTTGGTCTTTGGGGAAAATGGTTGGTCAATTGGGCACTTGAGGAGGCATTGGTATAAGGAAACTACAACTGAAAAGGCAAGGGTTATGTTTGGTCAGCATTTGTGCCCTCTAAGCAAGAGCAGAGACTAACAGTGCCTTGGGGAGCCCCCTGCAGGAGTGGCTGGGCTGGGGCAGTTTCTCATGAAGGGATTGGTTGTCCCATATAGGCCAGTCCGCTTAGGTCCCCCCTAAGCTCTGCCTCCCACTGGGTACTCACTGGAACTTCACAGTCCCTGTGCTCATTCATTTAGATTTAAGACCCAACATGGCTGAGGGGCCTGAGAGACTTTGCGAGAGCCATTCTTGGAGGCTTAGGTGGATAGGAGGGCAGCGTCCTTGTATTCAGGGGATGCAGATATTTTCTTGTGTAAAAGACGAAAACAGAGCCAGCAGCTCACAATTCACGAGCAATTGTTCCCTGTACTCCAGCTGGAGTATTCTGGAAGAAGATAAACAGAGTTAAAAATGTTTGTTCAGATATGGACTTTATGGATAACTCTAATCTGCAGTTTATTTTTCTGAACAGAAAAAAGGGTTACACTAAACACTGATGCAATCCATAGAATAATCTCTCTCCAAAACATTCAATCAATGTGACTGACAAGGCATGTACAAAATGATACTATTAAGCAACCTCATTCAGCTTGATGCCCTCAAGATGTTTTGGGCTTCAGTTCCCATCAACCCTATCCAGCATGGCTAATGTAGAAATTCTGGGAGTTGTAGTCCAAAACAACTGGAGGGCACCAGGTTGAGGAAGGCTGCTATAAACTTCTGTATGTTAACAAAATGTGGAAATGGCGGGGGTTTACCACCATTTGACATCAAGGAAGTTACTTGCTGACCTATATGAATATATGAACTGTACAGTTTTATATAGGGAGGCTACTATACACCCCCCCCATCCGCATGCCACTCCAGGCCTTGGGCAAAGTGCCCTTTGGTGGACCCTCTCCTCCATCCATGGGCCCTGGCAGGCTCCTTGACAGCAGCCACATTCCCACACGCTAGTTGCCATCTTAATTTTTCACAGTTCCCCAGAGGAAGGCTATCTCAGGGCATTGTAGGAAATTTAAATAGAAACTGGACCCAGTTGCATGGGATGGTTCAAAATGCCAGCTGTGGCAGGCCCTGCTTCCAACTGCCAGGGCTGAAGCCCCTGGGAACATGTGAAGCAGAAAGCACTCTGGCCCAGCTGCTAGACAGCAGACTCCAGGTATCAGGGCAAAGCTGAGTTCTGCAGGGCCTCTGTGTTCAAACTGCTTCGACCACATTTTATGGTATGTTTGTCTTCATCTTGAGAATGTCACATCTGAATTCAACCTGCCCTTTTTTGTTTACTTGTTTGATTTGTTACAATTGTGAGGTTTTCAAGATGATGTTTGAATAACAGAACTTCTATCAGGGAGAGAAATAACCGGATATAATATAAGTCCATATTACTAGAAATTATTACTCACCATTTCCCAAACATGGCTTTGTAACTCTGGCTGTCTTTTATTAGCTGCTAATGTAACTCTAAAGAACACCTGAATCACCTGAAAGGGAGCTGTCATTGGTATGTTCAACTTTAAATAGCCTTTGTTCATTCAGGGTTACTCAGTTTCTGCATTAAGATAAGAATCTATAATCTGATAATAGACCTTTAAAACTGGGGAGATTTTTTTTAATGCAAAGCAAAGAGTTTGCATGGAATTTGGCAAGGCTTTGGCATTTTAAAACACACACACACACACACACACACACACACACACATATATATATATATATATATATATATATATATATATATATATATAATGAATTGTTTAAAACAGTCAACAACGTGTCACACAACAAAATTTATAGCAAAGCCATACCGGACTGATCGTGGGAAAAAGCTTATAACAAAGGAATTCCTTATATTTAAAGATAGAAAGAAGATAAAGACATTGTTTTCTAATGAAAGTAGTTTACTGAAGTCTAACTATAAAGCTTACTAAATGATCACGAAATCACCGCACCCTTTAATTTTTGTGTGTGTGATGTTGTTAGATTGGTTCTGATCTGTATGCCATTTCAATGCTGTTTAGAACCAGATAGCTGAAAACATATGCCGGAAACACAAGTGTGGCTGCTGGAAAGCATCTCTAATGCTGCTTATTTTTTGGAATGAGAATTCTTGTGCCATTATTTCCATTTTTTTCTGTCCCTTCTCTCTCCTTCTCTGTCTCTGTCTCTGTCTATCTCTCCAGTTGCATTAGTAGGGTATACTGTAAGTTAGTCACCAATATCCTCTCTCCATCAATGTGCATGGTGCTTTATGAAGTAAAAACAAAAATGCAGAGCCTGCCCAAGGAGATTACATTCTAAAATTTGACACAGTGAGAAAGAAAAATTAGGGTGACCATATTTTGGAAACCAAAAAGGAGGACAACATGGCCGCCCCGTGGGGGTGTGCCCACCAACATGTCCAGCCCCCAAGGGGGCATGCCCACCAACATGTCCAGCCCCCAAGGGGGCGTGCTCACCAGCATGTCCAGCCCCCAAGGGGGCGTGCCCACCCAAACATGGCCTTGGTCACAGGTCTAATTTCACAGCACACAATTAAGACAAACCTGTTCTACATAACATCTTAATGTTAAAATCACTGGAATAAAGTATAAGTGAGACATTCAATGTATCTGAAATTAACTTCACTCATTCCTACTTCTGTAGCTTTTGCTGTACGTTGAAGCTTTTGCTATATTGTGTGCTCAGCTACACCAAGCAGGGTATTCCACTATGAAAGCGGTATATAAAAGGCAGGAGCCACACTATTACTTTATAGAGGTATTCAACTGCACTGCAGGAGCTACACTACTGCTTTATAGTGGTACTGAAGTGCACTGACAACTGTTGGGGCCCATGACACATCTACACCAAGCAGGATATAACACTATGAAAGTGTTATGAAAGTGGTATATGGTATGTGTCATGGGCCCCAACAGTTGTCAGTACACTTCAATACTGCTATAAAGCAGTAGTGTGGCACCTGGATTTTCTATATCGCTTTCAAAGTGGAATATCCTGCTTGGCGTAGATGAGCCCTATGTGTGATACAGTCTTCCCTTCCCTCAAATATCTTTTCTGACTGCAAATCCTTCACTGGATGACCAGTCTAACCTTTCCTAACATTTAACACTGTTTCCCCATCACCTTCCTGCATACTGCTACCACTGAACAAATGAAGCAGTTGACAAGTATACAACAACCAAACAACCAAGCATTCAGAAAGAGTATAAACTACTATTAGCCTGCAAACGTTAGCCAAGGAACAAAATGGATTAAAGCGTGTCTTAGCTCGTTTCAACTTCAACCAGACATAACAATCAAAAACAACCGAGAAAAACACACCTACATTGAAATTGCAATACCTAATGACAAAAATGTTGCAGAAAAGAAAAATATACACGACTGGATATGGAAGTTAAAGAACTATGGCAACAGGAAAAACTTACAATTATTTGTTAGTCACATCAGTCACCAGCATGACATCGTGGTTTTTACAGAAAACCTTCAAAAATTAGGCCTACCAAAATACATGCACGCCAACATCCAGAAAGCAGTCATACTTAAAACATGTTCAATAGTCAGGACATTTCTGAATCAGTAAAAGATAACATGACTTGGCAAAGCCCATCATGTTCTTCTAGAAAAACCACCACAAGCAAGAAAAGAGAGATCATAGAATCATAGAATAGCAGAGTTGGAAGGGGCCTGTAAGGCCATCGAGTCCAACCCCCTGCTCAATGCAGGAATCCACCCTAAAGCATCCCTGACAGATGGTTGTCCAGCTGCCTCTTGAATGCCTCTAGTGTGGGAGAGCCCACAACCTCCCTAGGTAGTGGGCTGATGATGATGATGATAATGATGATGATAATGAAGATAATAGCAACCCTGTTAATTTTTTAAAAGAAAGCAGTCATACTTAAAACATGTTCAATAGTTAGGACATTTCTGAATCAGTAAAAGACAACATGACTTGGCAAAGCCCATCATGTTCATCTAGAAAAACCACCACAAGCAAGAAAAGAGAGATAGATGATGATGATGATGATGATGATGATGATGATGATGATGATGATAGCTACCCTGTTTTTTAAAAGTTAAAAAAGAACGTATATTTTGTAACAGCCACTGTTACAAAATATACGTCATGCCAATTATAGTAAACAAATTGGAAAGGAAGGTCTATGGCTCTAAAATGCATAATTTAATAGGAACATCACCTCCAAATCATCCCCCCAACTCACAGAAAACTACAGCCACCCCCACTACAAACATGCACATGCATTCATTCAGTCAAACAACCAGGCATCCCATTCAGACATCAATACACTCACACTGCCAGCACACGTGTGCACTCAGCATCTCTCACTCCAAAAACACGCATGCACACGTGCATTCACTCAAAGACCCCATGCACCCCATGCACCACACATTCTCTCTCACACACAAACCTCAGTCTTACCTCCTACTCTATCTTCTCCTCTTGCTGCTTCTTCTTCTTGCTGCTTCTTCTTCTTGCTGCTTCTTCTTCTTGCTGCTTCTTCTTCTTCTTCTTCTTCTTCTTCTTCTTCTTCTTCTTCTTCTTCTTCTTCTTCTTCTTCTTCTTCTTCTTCTTCTTCTTCTTCTTCTTCTGCGCTGCATTGCTGGAAGTTCCTGCACGCAGCCCCCAACCACTCACCTCGCTCTCATCGCCCACCCCTCGCGGCGGCCATCTTGAATCTCGCCCGAACTCACGCGAGATCTTGGCTGTTGGCTGGGTCTCACAGAGTTCCCAGCCAGCTGCCAAGATCTCACGTGAGTTCAGGTGAGATTCAAGATGGCCGCCGCCACTCGCTGGAGAAATTTAGGCCCAGTAAGTTGGAGTTGTGGTTGCTGCTGGCCCAGTAACCACAACCCCAGTATTTTGGACCCTAAGTCCGGTTGCTCCGGAGTGCCGAGGTGGGATACAAGCTGGGAACCCTTTCTATGTTGTCTTAAGTTCTATGATGAAAGAAAGACAGGATATAAATACAAGAAATTATTATTATTTTATTATTATTTTCCTACTCCATCTGGGGAATAGTTTTTGTGCGTTGTTATTATTACTGCCATTAATAAATGTATTACTTATAATTACAAGTATTTATTAATAAATAATTAATGATGATCATGATTTGTTGTTGTTACAAGCTGCGCATAAGATTGGGCAGAGAAACCCTTGGTTTTGTAGTTTCAAAGTCCAGCAGGAGAGCACTATAATGATACACATACTCCCAGGTTGGGAGCAACACACCATTGCTATTGACCTCACTCATTATTATGGACACACGGACACACCTTGTTATCCATGAGACAATCATGATGGCTGACGAAACACACAGACTTCAAAGGATCTGACAGACAAGCAGTGATGGCAGTCCAGGTCCTGCCAAAGAACTGTAAGTAGAAATTCAGGTCAACCTAAAACACTGTGCACTAGGCTGAGAGGAAGAGGTGTTAGGTGGTGGTGGGGTCTATGAAAAGCAGTAGATTTTCAGAGGATAATGTAGAACTATCATTGTGCAATGATACACACCTTAACATTTACAAGTTCAGCCATGATCAAAACAAATTCCACATGTGTACATTTGGGTGTGATTGAAATGGGGACGTATTGGGGAATGCCCATGGCAAATATTTACGTTAGGTTTATAGGCTGCTGTTTCCCAATGGCTAAGTGGAAATTACAACAGCTTCTCAAGACCCCAGAGCCGCCTAAGGTTATCTTTCAGGCTTAGCAGTATCTCACCCAGAACATTTTCTTCCTTTTTCTTTCTTCCAGTGTGCTTCCAGAAGAGGCTTCTAACACACCTTTGCTCTGCCTCATTCATGGATTTTTTTGTGTGTGGGAGGGTGTCTATCTTTTTTACTTACTGCAGCAAATCCATTAAGGAGGAAAAGACAAATTGCTGCACAATGCTGTCAGATTCATAATGCTGGGAGCCCTTTGTCTGAACTATTTGAACTACAGCCCCCTTTACTTTTTTTGCTGCCTCCCCCTCCCAGCTATTTCGTTTTAGAAGGCTATGGGGCAATCATGATTTGGCTAAAATAGGGGTGGGTGCAGAGTCACAGGATGAGGTGTGTTGTTGTTGTTGTTGTTGTTGTTGTTATATATTACATTTATATACCACCCCATAGCCGAAGCTCTCTGGGCGGTTTACAAAGATTAAAACATTGAACATTAAAAACTGATTTACAAAATTAAAAAGCATAAAAAAGATTACATACCAGGATAGACAATATGCATTTGAAACAACTATTCTGGGGTCAGTGAAAAAACTCAACATATGCTGATAAATGCCTGGGAGAAGGGAAAAGTTTTGACCTGGTGCCAAAAAGATAACAATGTTGGGGCCAGGTGAGCCTCGTCAGGGAGATCATTCCATAATTGGGGGGTCGGGGGGTTGGGGACAACTGAAAAGGCCCTGTCCCTTATTGCCATCCTCTGAGCTTCCCTCTGAGTAGGCACCTGGAGGAGGACCTTAGATGTTGAGTGTATGGGTAGTGTATGGGTAGGCTCATGGGTAGATTCCTGCATTGAGCAGGGGGTTGGACTCGATGGCCTTGTATGCCCCTTCCAACTCTGCTTTTCTATGATTCTATGTCGGGAGAGGCGTTCTGTCAGGTATTGTGGTTCCAAGCTGGGTAAGGCCAGAGAGAACCGCCCAGAGAGCTTCGGCTATTAAGTGGCATAAAAATGAAAAAAAGTAAATAAAAAGGCTTATAACCACCAGCACCTTGCATCGGGCTCAGAAATATACAGTCAGCCAATGCAAGCAGGCCAGAGTCAGTCTTATATGTTCAAATCCTGTTCCTGTTATCAATCTGGTCACTGCATTTTGCACAAGCTGCAGCTTCCAAACTGCCTTCAAAGGCAGCCCCACGTAGAGGCATTGCAGTAATCTAACTTGGAGGTTAACAGAGCATAGACAACTGAAGCCAGGTTATCCCTATCCAGATTGGGGCATAGCTGGACCACCAACTGAAGCTGGTAGAAGGCACTCTGTGTCATCAAGGCCACCTGCAGGGCTGGCGCCAGACTATATTGCGCCCTAGGCAGGCGCGTTCTGAAGCCTCCACCGCCGCACCTCCCTGCACCCGCTCCTGGCTTTGAAGCCAGGATGCTGGGGTTGGGGGGCGGGGCAGAGGCTTCGAAGCAGCGTGCCTGGAAGTGGCTTCCTGGCGTGCCATTCTGAAGCCTCCGCCCCCAACCCCAGCATCCTGGCTTCGAAGCCAGAAGCGGCTTCTGGCCGGCCGGCCAGTGGCTTTGAAGCCAGGATGCTGGGGTTGGGGGGTGGCCAGGGGGCGGCTTTGGAACAATGCGCCCAGAACCATTCGGCGCCCTCCTTTGCTTGGCGCTCTAGGCTGCCGCCTGAGTTGCCTCTATGGCAGCGCCGGCCCCGGCCACCTGAGCCTCAAGTGACAGAGATGGTTCTAGGAGAAACCCTAAGCTATGAACCTGCTCCTTCAGGGGGACTGCAACCCCATCCAAAACAGGTTGAACACCCACTATCAGGTCAGAAGAACCACCCACCAACAGCACCTCAGTTTTTTCTGGATTGAGTTTCAGTTTATTAGCCCTCATCCAGTCTATTATTGCAGCCAGGCACTGGTTCAGTACATCCATATCTTCACCTGATGAAGATGAAAAGGAGAAATAGAGCTGTGCGTCATCTGTGTACTGATGACAACGCACTCCAAAACTTTGGATGACCTATGGTTTCATGTAGATGTTGAACAGCGTGGGGGACAAGACTGACCCTTGTGGAACACCATACTGGAGAATCCATGGGGCCAAGAAATGTTCCCCAAGCACCACCTTCTGGAGCCAACCAGCCAGGTAGGAGTGGAACCACTGTAACGCAGTACCTCCCACTCCCAACTCAGACAGTCGTCCCAGAAGGATACCATGGTCAATGGTATTGAAAGCCACTGAGAAATGATGGAGAATCAACAGAGTCCCTCTCCTGTCTTTCTCCCGACATACTGTAGGTGATCATACAGGGCAACCAAGGCTGTTTCTGTGCCCAAACCAGGCCTGAAAACTGACTGAAATGGATCCAGATAATCAGTCTCATCCAAGAGTATCTGGAGCTGGCCTTCAACCACCCACTCAAGGACCTTGCCCAGGAATGGAACATTTGCCACCAGCCTATAGTTATTAAGATTTTCTGGGTCCAGGGAAAATTTCTTCAGGAGTGGTCTCACTACTGCCTCTTTCAGATGGCCTGGGACCATTCCCTCTCGCAGAGAGGCATTAATCACTTCCCTGGTGCAGCCAGCTTATTAAGGAAATCCTACCCTTTCCCCCATAATTTAAACACTGCTGTCTTCTCTCTCTCTGTTTTAAGTTTCTCTTGGGAGTAAAAGTGGCTAGATCAATTGCATTCTAATCTAGTAAATTTCACCAGTCCATTACTTATGTAGGGGAAAGAGGCTCCAATGAGGAGTTATGGTAAGAATTAACAAGATTTCATTTCCATCTGGAACATGTCAGTAGAATTCTCTCAAGCAATCTGTGTTGGATCAAGCCCACTGCCATGATAATGTTAGTGGGGTGGGGTGGAGAATTGTTCCTAGTTTGCGTCAGAAAGCGTAGTATCTACGCTCCCAGAGACTGCCCCCGCACCCTGCTGTCCCATTGCCTCATGGTGCTGGTGCTCTTCTTGCTTCTTTGCACGTCCTCAGATGCAGGGGCGGTGCCAGACTATTTTGCGTCCTAGGCAGGCGCACCATACTGAAGCTGCCCCCCGTGCCCGCTCCTGGCTTTGAAGCCAGGATGCTGGGGTTAGGGGGCGGGGTGGAGGCTTCGAAGCAGCACGCCCGGAAGTGGCTTCCAGGCGCGCCGTTCTGAAGCTGCCCCCCGCCCCCCAACCTCAGCGTCCTGGCTTCGAAGCCAGGAGTGGTTTCCGGCCGGGCGCTGGGCCAGGACGCTGGGGCTGGGGGGCGGCGGCTTTGGAACAGTGCACCTGGAAGCCGCTCTAGGAGAGCAGCTTCTGGATGCGCCATTCAGCGCCCTCCTTTCCTTGGCACTCTAGGCCGCTGCCTTAGCTGCCTGCATGGCAGCGCTGGCCCTGCTCAGGTGACCCAACTCCCCACCTACTCAGGCTGCATCAAAGCCATATGAGAAACAGAGCCTTCAACCAGGATTAGATTAAAGGGCATGGGGGAACCGTACGATGTGCCTTTGTCTGGGCTTCTTTATCTAAGCAGACACTAGAGACTCTCACAGGTTTGGAGCTTACCTACATACAGATTTATGAAGACAGTTGCACGCATGCACACACGCACACACACACACACACACACACACACGACGGTCTCCAATGCTGCATACATGCTAGTGGGATCCACTGCTGGTACAACGGGAAGCTAGTGGACCTTAAAACAATCCAAAATGAATGAAATGCTTATTTCTTTTCAGGAATGGATCAGGTCAGTGGAGCTTGCAGAAGGGAACACCACTGATCTGTGCTGTTCTGGGCTTGCTGTCAGAAGGGCTAGTTCCTGTCGCACGAGCGGAGGGTCCCACTAGCACATGAGAAACAGCGGGAGTTCACTAGCAATATTGGATACTGCCCACATTGTCCCTCATTCCTGCCCCATCCCATCATCCCGTGTTGTTATTAAAACCTTCTGCAATTCAACGAATATTCTGTGACTCCCTATGAATATACTATGGCTCTACATTCACCTCAGGCTGGGAACATGTTGTTGTTGTTGTTTTCTTCTCTGCTTTACAATCAGAGCTGGCCCTCCCATGAGACAGGAGGAAGATCAGGAGGGATGATGGGTCATGCCCTTCCCCCCCCAACAACACCAGGAGGGTCCCTGCTGGCACTGCCCCCCGCCCCCATCTCTAGCTCTGAGCCCTCTCCCAAAGCAAGAGATCAGGTGGGTGGCCTCTCTGGAAAGGCCTCCTGCAAGATCTCTCACTTTGGGAGAGGCTCAGAGTGAGAGACCAGGCAGGCAGGCTCTCTGGGGAGGCCACCCAATAATGATGATTATGGTGGTGGTGATGATGATGAAGATGATGATGATGTTGTATTTATTACCTGCCTCTCCCTCTGGATTGAGGTGTGGAACAACACTAAATAAAATATAATACATAAAATTACTTAAAAGAGCATATAAAACCAATACAATATTGGGGGCGTGGCTTGGCTCTGCTCAAGATGGAGGCCTAATCTCTTGCTGCTCTGAACTGTGGGCACAGTAAGCATTTGGAAACTGGCTTTAAGCACTAGTTTTTTCTTAAAAGTGGGGGGAATAGTGAGGGGATGCAACAGAGACTGCAGCCAAAGAGAGAAGCTGCAAAAAAAAAAAAAAAAAAACAAGTCTCAGAGGCCTTGACACTGACAGCCTATTTGACAGTGCAGATAAAACCGAGAAGGCCGCAATGGCAGCAACAAAGCCTAAGGCCGGGAAAAATAGGGAATTAGAGGAGACTGTTAGCAATCATGATCTCCTTCAAGCAATTAAAACATGATTTAACAGAAAGCTGGACTGTAGCCTTTAAAGCGCTAGAAGTCACAGTAAAAGAATTCGCCAACAAACAAGCTGAAACGGCCGTATCTGCAAATACAGCCCTGGAAATGGGAATGAAATCACAATCCCAAATTAAGAAAATGACAGGTGCAGTGAGAGATTTGCACATTCAGCTGGAGGAACATCAAGATCACAGCAGACGTCGAAATTTTAGGGTACGTGGGATCCCAGAAAAAGAAGAGGGGGGAGACATGATCAAGTTCATAACAACCTGGCTTTCTGGCTTAAACTTAGGAACCCAGATTTCAGGAGAAGACATAGAGAGGGCACATCGATCCTTGGGAAGGGCAAACAACAATGGCGGTCCCCCGAGAGACATTATATGCTTTGAACGGTATTCAAAGAAAGAGCAAATATACAAAGTTTGCGCAATCTCCGTACAATCAAATATGAGGGCGTAGATCTTCAGATTTATCAGGACTTATGCCCAGACACCCTAGCACGTCGTAAGCGTTTTAAACCTTACACAGATGTTCTCCGTATGGCCAACATTCGTTACCAGTGGGGCTTCCCCTTTAAACTAGTGGTTCAGCAAGATGGTCGTTTCTACACAGCCTCATCTGGAACCCAGGCGATTGCCTTATTGAAAAGCCTGCACTTGGATCCTCCAGACTTTGCTACAGGTGACACCCCCATGGGCTCATGTGGCCACTCTCCAGATTGGTCAACTGCTCGAGGGCACAATAGAAGGGCTGGAATTCAATGTCGTCTAACAAGGGCAGATGGTTCTCCAGACCACAGTCGCTCCCCTCACCCAGATTGAATATGGATACTCATTGATTTGTACGGCTTACTAGGGGGGCTTGGCTTTCACCCAATCCCCTGTACTGCACCTCCTACACACATATATTTAACAGGCGTTCCTTGAATACCTATAACCCCATCTATGTGGGCTTTCAGCAATGCCCACGGTTCAAAAGAACTTTATGATTTTCATATCAGATGTTTAGAATTATTTCCCCTCCTGTTGCCCCCTGGAAACGCCCACAGGTGACGATCACGTCTAGGGATTTCGTGGAGGTCTCGCTTGTTCAGACCTCAGCCAGTCGGTGGCGCTTGTTTGTGATGTTTTGTTCTATTAATGTTGCTCAACATGGCAGTTCCCTCCACGCGCATGCTTTCACTGGGTGTCCTATATCCTCTACTTTGCTTTCTATGCAGTGGTTCTTATCATCTAAGCGCTACTTACCAATAGCTTTGTTTTTTCTGGACTCTGATGGCTGACAAACTGAAAATTCTATCATTTAATGTAAAGGGCCTGGGTTCCATAATAAAACGTGCCAAAGTGGAACTGCTGCTCAGGAAAGAGCGACCCGACATCGTTCTGCTACAAGAGACCCATCAGAAATCTCAATTGAAAAACAAAATTAAGGCCAGATGGATTGAACACTACGTATGCTCCCCTGGTTCTTCCAAATCAAGAGGAGTAGCCATAATTGTGGCTAACCAATGCCCATTTCAGATCTTGGACACATGCTGTGATACACAAGGCCGTTACATTTTCATTTCGGGACTCTTGGGCTCTGAGCAACTCACAATTGGATCTATCTATGCCCCTAATGTTAATCAATGCTCATTCCTTCAGGGTATGTTTTCTACCCTAGACACTTTTAAAAAGGGTCAGGTAATCCTTGGAGGTGACTTCAACACTGTACCCAGTGATGAGATGGATCGCTCTAAGGCTAAGTCTGGTCGACCCCAATCCTCAACTTTTCTCACGGACCTTCTACAGGAAAAGGGCTTGTGTGATATTTGGAGAGTTCTACATCCGCAGGATGGAGACTTTTCCTGTTTTTCTGCAAGACATCGCTCCTACTCCCGTATAGATCTCCTCCTCTTATCTGAGCCCTTAAAGGACAAAGTGACTACAGCTGACATAGGCAACATCACAATGTCAGATCATGCCCCAATTTGGATTGACTTGACACTTTCAGAAGATCGCACCAACTCTTATTTCTGGCGCATGGACCCTCATCTTTTAACCAAACAATCAGTTCGAGAACAACTGCAAAAAGATCTCTCTGAATACTTCCAATTCAATGACCTGCCAGAAATCTCAACTGATATCTTATGGGATTCTATGAAAGCGGTTCTTCGAGGATCGTGCATCAAAGAGGCTTCACAGATAAAGAAGAAGAGAGAGGCAGCACGCACCAGGCTACTGTACGACATTTCTCATCTCGAAGTGCTTCATAAACGCACCGGCAGTCAAAGGACATACAGACAACTAATGGGTAAACGTGGTGAACTTATTGCTTTAGACACACGTACTGTTCATAGATCCTTGGCATTTCTTAATCGTTATTATCACGAATTTGGCAACAAAAGCTCTAAGATTTTAGCCAAAGCCTTACGCAGAAAAATGGCTAAATCTCGGGTCTCACATATCAAGTCACCTCAGGGGGACCTTCTTTATAAGAATGAGGAAATTTGTAAGGCATTTGAAAATTTCTACCAAAAACTATATACTACAGACAGCCCTGATGTGACCAAGATAGACGCATTCTTAGACTGATTATCCCTAAATTAAAAGTAGAACATAGAACTCTTCTTAATAGTCCCATAAGAGCTGAGGAGATAGAAGAGACCATAAAATGTTTAAAAAATGGGAAATCACCAGGCATAGATGGTCTTGGGGGGGGATTTTATAAAGCTTTTAAAGTCACTCTTACTCCCTATTTAGTGAGATTATTTAATTTTATTTTAGAAGGTGGGGAGATTCCAGAATCCTGGAAACGCTCGCGCTTGATAACCATTCCTAAGCCAGGACGAGATCCCCTCCTAGTGAACTCTTATCGCCCAATAGCATTTCTTAATCAGGATGCTAAACTCTTCACATCCTTGCTTGCTCATCGTCTGAACCAGTTTATAACAGAATATGTAGATGAAGATCAAACAGGTTTTATGCCAGGTCGACACTTAGTAGATTCAGTGCACGGGATACTTAACTTAATTCACCACAGCGAAAGCCAAAAGTCTCCTTTGGCACTGTTTTCTCTTGATGTTTTCAAGGCATTTGATCGCTTGGAATGGCCTTTTATTTTCTGCTTATTTCATAAAATGGCATTTGGTAATCAATTTCTTAAGGTATTGAAGCAATTGTACTCTGATGCTAAGGCAACAGTATGTGTTAACTCTTGGGAATCAAAAAGGTTTCAAATAACTAGAGGCACACGTCAGGGCTGCCCACTCTCTCCACTTATCTTTGCCATTGCAATAGAAGCCCTAGCAACCTCAATTCGGGCAGACCCAGCTATATCGGGGCCTAGAATAAATGGGAGACATCATTGCATCAAACTTTTTGCTGATGATATATTGCTTATGTTAACAGAACCTAAGGTTGCTCTTCCTGCTCTTCGCACACATCTGGATACCTTCAAGGAAGTTGCTGGTCTGGAGGTCAATTATGACAAATCTGATTTGCTCTGTGTTAATATCCCTTTGGCTGAACAGAAAAATATTCAACGAATTTCCAAAGTCACTTTAATATTTGGCAGTTTAAAATACTTAGGCATTCAGATCACTAAGGAAATCAAACAACTGCGTATACGCAATTTTGATCCTTTATGGAATGCGCTAAGAAAAGATATGACACTGTGGAAGAAACTTAAATTATCTTGGCTAGGGAGGAATGCAGCCCTGAAAATGACTTTGTTGCCTAAACTGTCTTTTTTATTTCATACCCTGCCAGTAGAGATTCCTGGAAATGAGTTCAAACGTTGGCAACAAGCTCTATCCACATTCAGTGGAGGGGGCAAACGCATCCGTGTCAATCAAGCGACACTATTCCGACCAACTAAACTAGGGGGGTTTGGTGTCCCAAATCTTAGGCTGTACCATGATGCTTTTCAATTGAGGCAACTACTCAAAATAATTAGAAATGAGACAGCAATCCCGTGGGTGTCAATTGAAAGCGCCCCCTGCATCCCTACGATCAAGGCGATCCCATTCCTTCCAACACTGAAAAAACATATTCAAACAATTAATAACCCGTTTTTGAAAGCAAATTTAAAGGTATGGGCAAAGTGGACAAAATGGTTTGCACCATCCCCTTCCTCCCTAACCCCGATTTTAGACCACCCCCGATTCAGAGATCAATTTAAGTACAGACAATTTGCAGGTTGGGAAGAAAAAGGTTTTTTCCATATTCGTGATCTCTTTATACAAGGAAAAATCATATCAATGCAACAATTTGAGGCAAAACTGAGCCCACTCTCTTGTACCTGGCTCCAAAAACTGCAAATAGTCTCTTTTGCAAATGCTCTATATCGATTCCATAACATTCCACGCTCGCTTACTATATTTGAGAAAGCTTGCCTGACTTATTCTAGAAAGGTTAAAGGGGGAGCTTCTGATATATATCACATGATGTTGAATTGTCAATTCCCAGATAAGGGAGGGTTAAAAATGATTTGGGAACATGATCTATGCACCAGTTTCACTGAAGGTGAATGGAAAAGCTTGTGGCAATCAGCACCCTGTAAAACAATATCAGCAAAAGTTAAAGAGCTCACTCTGAAAATCACTCACAGGTGGTATATCACCCCTGTTAGACTGCACCATATTAGTGGTAATATATCCCCACTCTGTTGGCGTGGTTGCTCAGTTCCTGGCACTTATATTCATCTTTGGTGGGAATGTCAACAGGTCAAAACTTTTTGGTCAAGGGTTTTCCAAACCATTACAAACATTATTCATGTTGAAGTAGAAACTGATCCAGCACTGGCTCTACTTTCTATTTTTAGGAATGCCAATAGAAACATTATTCCCAAAGCCTTGGTCACCCATTTGCTGGTTGCAGCCAGGTGGGAAATTGCCCAATTCTGGAAAAGCGACAGACCTTTTGACCATCAACGCTGGTTTGATAAGATTTGGAAACTAGCTTTAAATGATAAATTGACACAACATAGCAGGTTAGCAAGAGGAGAAATAACATCAGACACATTTGTGCAAAACTGGTTGGACTTTTTCACATTTATTAATATGAATCCTGGCGAACCCAGACCCCCAATGACTCAGGAATCCTTTTGGTCAGAGGTTCTAACTTAACCTGCATCTTTTTCTGTGTTGTTGTTTATTCGTTCAGTCGTTTCCGACTCTTCGTGACTTCATGGACCAGCCCACGCCAGAGCTTTCTGTCGGCTGTCGCCACCCCCAGCTTCCCCAAGGTCAAGTCTGTCACCTCCAGAATGTCATCCATCCATCTTGCCCTTGGTCGGCCCCTCTTCCTTTTGCCTTCCACTTTCCCTAGCATCAGCCTCTTCTCCAGGGTATCCTGTCTTCTCATTATGTGGCCAAAGTACTTCAGTTTTGCCTTTAATACCATTCCCTCAAGTGAGCAGTCTGGCTTTATTTCCTGGAGTATGGACTGGTTTGATCTTCTTGCAGTCCAAGGCACTCTCAGAATTTTCCTCCAGCACCACAGTTCAAAAGCGTCTATCTTCCTTCGCTCAGCTTTCCTTATGGTCCAGCTCTCGCAGCCATAGGTTACTACGGGAAATACCATTGCTTTAACTATGCGGACCTTTGTTGTCAGTGTGGTGTCTCTGCTCTTAACTATTTTATCAAGATTTGTCATTGCTCTCCTCCCAAGAAGTAAACGTCTTCTGATTTCCTGGCTGCAGTCAGCATCTGCAGTAATCTTTGCGCCCAGAAATCTTTTTCTGTACCAAGTGCTTATTGAAGGAATGAACACCCATGCTTTTTTATAGTGGTGCTGTGGGAACATTTATATTGTTGTTGAGTGTTTTATTTTACTCTGTGTGTTTATTGTATTTGTCCTTACTTGAAAATCAATAAAAATAGTATTAAAAAAAATCAATACAATATTAAAATAACAATCTTAAAATTCATCTGGGTAGGCCTGCCAGAAGTGACTAGTCGTTATGGCTGCCTTAAACGTTGCCTGTCCACCAACCCAATCACTCACTTTGAGGGTTCAAGTGAGAGATTGGGTGGGTGAGGCAGCCTCTCTGGAAAGCCATGTCAGCTGCACAAAGTGGCCGGCATGCCTCTCCAGAGACGCTGCCCACCCAATCTCTCCTTCAGAGGACTCTTTCAAAGCAAGAGATTGGACAGGCAGGCAGTTTTCCTGGAAACCACACATACCTGATTACTTGCTCTGAGATAGAGTTCCATCACCCCAGGACTCATGCTATGTCTGATATCTGGTATTGCAGCATGGGACTCACATGATGTCGTACCTGTCCTGCACCCATCTTTCCTCTTTTCCTCCATTTTGCATATTATTTTGGTGCAGGGAAAGTCTGGATTATTTCCCCCAAGCGAATTTAATGCGCCCTTAAGCCTCCATGTATTGCTGTCCTCTCGCTTTTTCCTTCATTGGGGGCATGTGCTTTGGATGGAGTCTTGCTGAAGAAAGGGGAGGGCGGGGCAATTCTTTTTCTCCATCACATTCTGTCAAATGAATGGACAACCCCACCCTCATTGCCTGTGGAAATGGAGCCCAGCCGATGAAACATTAAATCAATAAATCGCTAGACAACAATGTCAGACGGGGGTGGGCAGGCGAAAGGAGCCCACATCCCTGAGGACCCCAGCAGATGTCTATTTTTATGAACTGGTGATGCATAGCTGTGCATTATCAACGTAAAGGAAACAGAACCTCCACAAATGTAAACAGGTGGAATTTCACATTGGTGGAGTATCAGGAGAATGGCTTGAGGGATTTTTTTTAAAAAAATGCCTAAAAATCAAGGCATGAGCAGACCTGATTCAAACTTGTCTTGGCTAAAGCCCTCCTGAAGAGCTATCACTGTGCCCAGTTTAATTTCTTTATCTGTAAAAATTATGCAGATGTAAGCATTTTTATTAATTTCCATTTAAAACATAACTTAAAATAAAGTCATGAATGGATCTGATTTAAACTTGGTGTTGCTAAATCCCTCCTTAAGTGCTTTCACCGTGCCTAGTTTCATCTATTTATCTTTAAAAATTATGCAGATGTAAGCATTTTGGTTAGCAACAGATGTCAACATCAAAGCTACCCCTCACCCCACTCAGACTCTTCCAAATATGGAGAGTGACTTACTTCTAAGTAAATACATATAGAACTGGCTTTTAATAGTGTGGTCATTCAGAAGCTTTTTTTTTTTAAAAGTCTAAAACAGCAATCTGGAAAAAAAGTGCTCTGCAACCCATGCTTAATTCTGAGGTCTTACTTCTGTTTACTCAGAAGTAAGTCTCTCTCTGTTCAACAGGATTTACTCAAAGGTAACCATGCATTAGATTTTAGTATGACTTGGATGTAAATGCAGTTGAAATCAATGGGATTTACTCTTGAGTAAGGGAATCAAGCCCAGGAAATAAACCAGTTCCATTGAACACACCCACACCCCTGTGATTCTGCCTTAATGCACCCCTGCGCAGAATCGGAGAGGTGTGTGTGTGTTAATGGGAAGGAATGACTTGAGGAGGGGGAAATTAAAAATTCCTTTAAAAATCAAGAGATGAACTGATCTGATTCAAACTTGGCATACCTAAAGCCCTACTTAAGAGCTCTCAGGGTCCCAAGTTTCATCTCTTTATCTTTAAAGATGACGGTGCTGTAAGCATTTTGGTTAATTACCATAGGAGCTCCAATGAGTATGGGGGGGAGGCTGCCATTTGATCACACTGTTCATCAATGAGAAGAACCAATGAACTCGAGGGGGAGGAGAAGGGGCAGGGTGGGTGCAATAGCAGCGGGAGGGCAAACCAGTGAAAAGAGAGTTCACCGGTATAGTGACGAGCGTGAAAGGGAGGAATGCTTGTTGCACTTATAAAATGGAGGTAAAAAAATGCGTAGGCAAACCAGGGGAAAAAATAGGTGTGATGGAGTATAGTCTCCAGAATGAGAGATCAGGCAGGTGGCCTCACCAGAGAGGTGCTCAGGCCTGAATGCTGTGCTTTGAAGGATCCTTACTCAAATCAAGGCGTTGGGAGGTGGCCCTGGAGAAAGCCTGTACTGCTCAGACCTGCTCAGTTTTTTTTTAATAAAGTGGTTTAACACTGCAGATTGTGCAGTCAATGCCATACTGCTTTTTTTAAAAAAACAGCTACTTTGAGAACACATTAAATGAGATGCACAGATAAGCCCTACCTATGTAGACAACAGAAAGACAAGAGGAAATACATAAAGCACAAAATAAAGTATAGGAGTTAGGGTGGCAGCAGCATCGTAGCAACGTAACTTCAAAATGGCATTATTAGCAGTCACCATTTCCTGCTACCCACAGAGCAACACGGAGCAAAAGCTGCAATGGGAGCTCTATGCAATATGTGTAAGATAAGATGCTGAGAACTTGCTAAGTGGACAAGTGGAATCACATCACCAAGGACATAAGATTCTGCTTAAGAACTAGAATAGCAAGCAACATATTGCCACAAGTATTAAGAGAAAATCCCCAGTTCCATAAGGATGATTTAATCATGATGTAGACAATTATACCGTATTTATTGGGCAGGTATAACATGGCTGCAGAGTGAATGGAACTAGCTGATTAAGCAACAAAATGCACTAAAACCTAATAACAGTATAACTAGGATTGCCAAAGCAAAAAACACACATTATAGAGCTGTGTGGTTTTCTTCAGAGAAATATTATGCAGCTGAATATTTCCGGCAGATGAGCATCTACTGTATTCCATTAGGCAATCCCTGTGCTCCTCATATATACTCATCCAGTCTCTTCCTTCAAATTGCTACCCTATGAAGGGTTTAAAGCAAATGGAACCAATGCACCATCTAGCGCTGGGATGACAGCCATGCAAGCCCCTCACTGTCTCTCCTAAGTGTTAAATTAAGGGCCAACACAGACGTAAGAACGTAAGAAGCGCCCTGATGCTGGATCAGAGCCAGGGTCCATCTAGTCCAGCACTCTGTTCACAGTGGCCAACCAGCCGTCGGCCAGGGACCAACAAAGCAGGGCAGGGTGCAACAGATGACTTGTCCTGACATTTTGTTTTAAAACAAAAAGCAGTAATAGGAAGCTGAAATTGGAGATGATGTCTGGCCAGGAGAAAGGGAAAGGGATTACTTCCCTCTTTTCCTTCCTGTAGTTTGTCCACTCAGAATAGCTGGTGGTGCAGTTAAGTTATTTTAGACTCTGGACTTAATGGTCTTACACAGGCGCCGCTGCACCCCCCCCCCCTCCAAGTTTGGGTGGTAATGTGTTTTCTTCACTTACCTCAAAGTGTAGTAGGCCAGCCCTGCTACGTTTAGGGACTCATCTGCTCTTTCTGCTGTGTAGGGGCCTGGACTTGTGCCCTGAGAGCACTACTGAAAACAACTACCCCAGTTTGAATAAAAATAAATAAATAAGGGACATGCAAGTGATAAAGGATTGGTATTGGAGAAATGCAAGACACCTCTCCAGCTCACGGCTAATGTTCTTTTCCATACAATCCCTTGCTATGACACATTTCTCAACATTCCTAGCCCCAATCCATACATTGTTTGCTGGGCTTTTCCATTTGCCTGTAATAAACACTGCTTCTCTCATGGTCACCATACATAATAAGATTTTGACAGGTGGGAGGGTCTGAGAAGACTCCTCCCACCTGCACTGTTCCCACCACCCATTCTGCTCACAACAAAATGGGAGGATGAGCACATTTTTCACAAAGAAACATTGGTTCAAGACTACAATGAAGTATAGGGATAGTAAACTACAACTCTTGTAGCATGATACACTTTTGACTTGGTTTCCTTAACTGGGGATTTTACTCTTAACTTCTTGGTCATGGCTTAAATCACTTCCAGCCAAGGTTTAGATTCACCGCAGCAATTCCTCTCTGCAGTCAGGATGGTCCACGCCAGAAGGCTTATGGAATCCACAGGGGTTCAGAGAGCTCCTGGAGCCTTTCTGGTTGGCCCAGATAGCACCCCTGTTGATACCCCGGTTGACATGAACACCCCTAAATCTGTGCTTTAACTGATCAGAACCCAGAGAGCTCCCTAACGGCAATGAAGCAAATAGGAAGATGACAAGAGCAGAAGTGGTGGAAGCCTTGCCATGAATCTGATCAAATGCTAGTCTTAATCTTTTCAAACCACCCAAAGCGCTTTGTCTATGGGGCAGTATCTAAATGCAATAATAATAATAGCAGCTTGTAATTGAGCCTATTGAATGGCAGTGATATTAGAAGTAGTTCCTTTCCAGCATGATTACATTCTCACTTTGCCATCCAGAGTGTCTTCCACAGCTTGAAATGACACGGGAAGTAACGTATCTGATCAGACATCACACCTCTCTGAGGGTCACAGTGTTTAGGAACTTGCCTGCTGACAGAGGCCTTGGTTACAATTGCTAAGGAGGGCAGTATGTTTCACCGTTAGCAGTACCGAATGTGGCCATCAAAAGTACTTCTAAAAGGGGTAAGGGCCATTAGAAGGGACTAAGTGGAATTGTTCTTTGCAGGTGGAGCCGGGGTACTCTAAAAGAACTCTTTGGGGCCTTGGGTAAAAACGGTAAAACGTGGTCCTGCAAGGCTGTGGCCATTAAGAGAATAAGTAGGCCATACAAGGCACTGTTGAGGGTGTCAGAGCTGGAGTCAGGAGAGGAAGATAGGAGGCTGAAGAAAGAGGAACATTGGAAGAGGACCCAGAGCTGAAGACAGTAAGGTTGGGCTTGAGTGGAAGAATGTTGCCAAACACACCAATAGTCTGCTATTGTTAACCCAGTAGTCTGTGCCTCGGGAAAAGAGGTTTCGTTCCAGCTTGTGAAAAGCAAAAGAACTTGTTCGCTGTTAGAGCCCGGGCCTGGCATTCAAGTGTACAACATAAGGTTCAAATCAGATGCTGCCAGGCCTATTGTTACTCTAAACTAAGTCTGAGAGTGTTCAATGGGGCTTACTTCAAAGCATGTAGATATAGGATTATAACCATAGCATCTTCTGCTCTTATGTACTTTACTGTCAGAAACTAAGTGTGCAGTCTTATCAATTGTGCCCTTGACAATCAGAAGCCCCTGAACTCGGAGGCTTTCGTTCATCCAATGCAGGGCAGAAGGAGCGTTGGAGGTCTCCCTGTATTACATCTTTTGCTAGCCAGGCTTTTTTGCTTGACTAGCTGGGGTGCTTTGGAGAGGGAGGGAAGGAGACTGGAGAGGCCTCAGGATGGCTCATATCTTGGCCTCTCCAGTATCCCCCCACCCCCCGGAACACTTCCTTTTTTCCTCTACAAGGTTCTTTCTATGCTACCTCCTACTCCCCCTTCCAAGGTTAGAGTGCTGTTTCTGACCTTGGAAGGGGAATCTCAGACAATGTCTAGGGGCCATAGGACTGCTCCCTTAGTTCAGCTATTTTGGTGGATACAAATGGGTTTTCAAAGATTACCGCGCATATGCTACCCAACTCCCATTGGGAGAAATGCATGATGTTCCTGCCCAATTGCCAAGATCTTAGGAGGCTCTTCTCCTCTTCTCTTGGTGCTGATGCCCAGAATCGTGTGACAGGTGACTACCAGGAGAGCCTTCTCTGTAGTGGCCTGTCATCTATGGAATGTTCTTCCACGAAGATCTGCCTGCTGCCTTCACTGTATACATTTCATCACCAGGTTCAGTTCTTCTTGTTTAAGGAGAAATTTAACCTCTATTTGTTACTCTATGAATTTTATTGCTGGCTTCTCAATGTTTTTATTATTTAAAATGTTTTAATATTTAATCATTTTGACACTTGTATTATTTTGATTATTTTGTTCTTTGGTTTTATGATTGCTAACTGCCCCAAGGGCATTTGCTAGCTGGGCACGATACAGATCTAAGAAATAATACACTGGCATCTACAGTGATAGTGGTTGTTATTGAGAATCTGTCCCCCCTTCACTAACATACCATTGAGCCCCTGTGCTAAATAAGATATAGACTAAGTTCACACCAGACAGTGGGGTACTTAACTAACTCACAATTAGCCACAGTGCATGTGGGACATATGTGGCTGCTGATTTGAATAATCCTGGATTAGCAGTTGGGTTAAGTGTGAGTTGTTGAAGACATGTTGGCCAGGTTTGCAAGACACACTGCAACACCCCCATTCACCCTGATCAGAGAGTGAACATGCAAAATGGCAGCTGCACATGCTGGGACTAAACTGCTTCTTCTTGTGAACCAGCCAAAATGTTCAATTTTCCACCAAATATTTCTGGCTAATGGTTATGAGCCATACTGCCTTCTTGTCCCAGCTTCTTCAACCCCTGGTGGGAAAATCCCTGATTCTTTAAAAAGAAGAAGAAAGTATTTCATAGGCTCATAGACTCATAGAATAGCAGAGTTGGAAGGGGCCTACAAGGCCATCAAGTCCAACCCCCTGCTCAATGCAGGAATCCACCATTTTGCTGCGACATTAACTTGCTCTTTTTTTTTTTGTACTTTATTATTTTATGAATTGTTGTAAACCGCCAGGAGAGCTTCGGCTATTGGGTGGTCTAGAAATGAAATAATATTTATTCAAGCATTATAATGGTGAAGGAACCTCGATGAGCAGAAAAGAGCTGCTCGGTCCTGCCTTTAGCCCTGCTCTCATCATTGCAAAGCTCAAGCCAGGTTCCCCTTGCTCTAATTAAACTTCTGCAGCAGGGTCCCCTCCATGATTAAGAATCCAGAAACTGGCACTAGCCATGCAGCAGGCCTAGAGGCACAGCAGCACCACCTTCTTCTCTACATGTGGCCTCTTCACAGCGGTAATGCCTGAGCAATGCTATTGTGAAATAGACCACGGGGTGTGTTTTGACAGTAGGTTCACGCAGTTATAAATATCACCTTTTCCAGCCACTGAAATAAATGTGACTTCACAAACTATGTCAAGTGGGGAGATAAAGCAATATGAAAGCTTTGCTTAATTACAAGGGACTCTTAATCAGAAATTTGTTTCTGCAGGATTTGGGGTTGCTCTTGGTAATGATAAATCCAACTCACAATAATGCTTTACTTCACTTTAATTCCTGTACCGAAAAAGGCATTTTTATCATTACTGCAAGTTTTCGTACATTAACATATTTCTCCTTACGAAACAGGTATATTTAAAGCAGATCTAGAAGCATCCCTCTCCCGACAAACAAATCATGATCAAATATTCTCATTTGTTCAAAAAGGTAACAAAGGTATATCTGGAAAAATGCCTTCACATTTATCTGTAAACTTTAAATTCTAAAAGGATGGCAAAGTACATCAAATCCAACACTTTTATCTTAAAAATAACTACAGATCTGGTCATGAAATACAGGAAAAGTTTATTATGGATGCACCCCACTTTGATATCTGGTGAATGAAATCTGAGGCAACTATTTGGTGCATTACAGACAAGCCAATATACAGTAGCTGCACACCACGATTCATTTTTGGATCACAACTAAAATTCTTACTGTGACTGTTAGTACAGAAATGTTCTGCAATTAGAAAAAAATGAGAATTCTCTCATGCTGTACAATACCATGTGCAAGAGTGTGTGTGTTTTAGATATTAAAAAATAAGGAACCAAATCACTTTAAACTCTCCTATACCAACCTGTTAGGCTGCAGACCCTGGAATGTTCAGCACACAAAAGGTTTTATAAGCTCCAGACATAATTTAAGTGCTTCTCATGTGCAAACCATTACTGACTAAAGCTTTTCAAAGGTCATTTAATTACAGATATGAACATCCTCTGCAAAGATATGAGAATATGCTATAGGACCCCAAAGGGCATTACAGATTTGCTAATTTTTAAGAAAGAGAAATGCTATGTTTCACTCCAGTAGTTCTAGTCCCTGATGAGGTTCTCCTGATTGAAGGCATATTATTTGTAGGAGACAGACCACTCTTTGACAGATGCATCGTGAGACGTCGTTACCAAGGTATGCTCATCCAGCCATGCCAAGCTGCTCACATGATGTAATCTGTGGGCATCTGGCAAAGGGAAAACGAAAGAGAAATGTAATTGGTTGCCTCTTCTTCAGGGTTTACTCTTAAGTTTAGCATGTCTGCCATTTAGACCAATGCTTATGGCAGGTACATTCCTTTCCACATGATGCTGCTGATGCACCTTTGTTGTATGATTATTATTGCAATAATTATTTATGTATTGCTTTTCTGCGCACAGCGCACCAGGCCCTCAAAGCAATGTACAATAAAATCCAATAAAATAAACAACATAAAAGTAGAACAACATTTGTGCTTTTAACCTGTTGGTTGTTTTATTATGGTTTTAATTTTTGTGAACCGCCCAGAGCGCTTCGGCTATTGGGCGGTATAAAAATGTAATAACTAAATAATAAATAAATAAATATGCAGAACCCTCTTTAAAAACAGAATAGACATTTTTTAAAAGCCAACGTCCTGGCGAAATAATACAGTTTTTATTGCCTGTCTAATCGTTAAAAGGGATGGAGCCCTGTGGAGAGGTTTCCGCAGCTGAGGTGCTTCCACCAACCTCACCCATACAACAGGGCCTCTGATGGGAGATGTCAAATTAAGGGCATGCTCCTATGGAAGGAGGCAGTCCTTCAGACCCAATGTGTTACAATATGGCCAGGTCTGTAACTTCCAGCCAAGGTTCTTCAGAGATCTCATCTTCTAGCATCTAGTGGCCTGCTCTTCTTCCCTAGGTCCCTGTGCATGGTTCCGCTTCTGCTGGGAGATGCCTGCTCACTAGGATTGAAGGGAAGAACTGCTAGAAGGTCTTGCTGTGTGGCGCTGGACCAAGAGAAGAGGTGGTACAGTTATCAGGGGGAAGGCAATATATCAAGGCCCTGCAGGTGACACGCTACACCCTCCTCTTCATGTGCAAGCAACATGGCTTAATGAAGGAAGAGGAAGGCTGCCATGTTTGAAGAACCTATTTAGAAATATCCCATCCCCCTTGAGTTAAGACTTTATTAGACTGGGTAATTTTCACTGGTGAGCACTCTCTTATCAAGCCAGGCCAATTCCGCTCCCTCAAAATTAAATGTGTCTGCTATTGTAAGCCTATGTGGCAGAGTCTTGCTATTTACTGTTTTACTCTGTACAGCACCATGTACATTGATGGTGCTATATAAATAAATAAATAAATAATAATAATAATAATAATAATAATAATAATAATAATAATAATAATAATACAAAAAAGTATACCATTACCTTGTATTTTGACTCTGGTCTCCGGGTCACTCAGTGTCCAAATATACACCATCATATCCATGCCTCCAGAAGCAAAGTGTTCATTATCTGGTGACCAGGCAATACAAACAATTTTTGCATGATGTCCATAGAACACATTATGTTCCTGTTTTGAAAGAGAAAACAAAAATATGCAAGATAGTGCATAAAATGAAGAGATGTTTTCAATCCTAAGGTCTAATGATTGGTCAACAATTTCAGAAGCTTAATCTAATTGCACAAAAGCTGTTTTGCTTTGCTACAGCAGCTTTTAAATAACTAAACAAACCTGTACGTGAGAAATCTGTGATAAAGCTTTGGTTTATTTTGTGCTGACTGCTGGCAAAGCTTCTTTATGTTTAAGAAATGAAAGAAAAATACACTCACCGCGTAGCCATTAGCAACACTAAATACAGTGACAACCTTGCTTGCATCTGTCACGGCAAGGAAGGCACCATCTTGAGAGTATGCCAGGTCAGTCACAGGACCTTTCACTTCCAATATCTTATCATCTCTTTTTAAAGATGCTCCCTGGATTGCATACAAGTACACCTTTCCATCCTGAAAGTCAAAATGTTACAAAGTCAAGCTCCGTTCGGTGTGCACAAGAGTGTAAAAAGTCCCTGCCAGCTTTCAGATCTGGTATTGCCAACGCTGAGAATTACCTTAAAAGCAGGCAGGCAGGAACTGTTTACATCTTGCTACTGTTAGAAAATAATGGGATCCGTGATTGGAAGTATGGGCTTATTATGGTACAGAAACAGCAGATGGATTGTTTGGAAAGGAAAACTAAAGATAAAACTAGCTAAGGGACAATGAGAACTCAAGCTCAGAAAGCATCTGAAATTATTTTACTGAAAAGCTTATTTATGTATTACATTTATATACCTCCCCCATAGCCGAAGCTCTCTGGGCGGTTTACAAAAGTTAAAAACAATGAACATTAAAAACAAATATACAAAATTTAAAATCACCAAAGCGTAAAAACAACAATATCCTTTTAAAACAACTATTCTGGGGTCAGTTAAAAACAAACAAACTCAGCACATGTTGTTAACTGCCTGGGAGAAGAGAAAATCTTGACCTGGTGCCGAAAAGATAACAACGTTGGTGCCCAGCAAGCATCGTTGGGGAGATCATTCCGGAATTGGGGGGCCACCACTGAAAAGGCCCTCTCCCTTGTTGCCATCCTCCAAGCTTCCCTCGGAGTAGGCACTCAGAGGAGGACCTTAGATGTTGAGTGCAGTGTACGGATAGGTTAATGTTGGGAGAGGCGCTCTGTCAGGTATTGTGGTCCCAAGCTGTGTAAGGCTTTATTGGTTAAAACCAGCACCTTGAATTGGGCTCGGAAACGTATAGGCAGCCAATGCAAGCGGGCCAGAATCAGTCTTATATGTTCAAACTTTCTGGTTCTTGTTATCAATCTGGCCTTTGCATTTTTCTACCATATTTAATAAATATATTATTATCAGAATTTTAAGATGCTGTGATTGTTATTTTAAAATTGTTTTGGTTTTATATGCTCTTTTAACTAGTTTTATGTATTATATTGTATTTAATGTTGTTCCCTGCCTTGATCCAGAGGGAGAGGCGGGTAAGAAATATTATTATTATTTTTATTATTATTATTACCACATTCATTGCCGTGCTGTTACAGTAGCTGCCAAGTGCCTGATGATCAGAAAATGCTACTTTTATTAGGAAAATAAAATCCTTACTGTTCCTCCGACTGCTGCCATACCACCTCCCGGGTGAACCGCTACCGCTTCTGGTTCAAAACCAGGGTTATCAATTGCGACGCATTTCTTCTTATCCTTCATCAAGACAATCTGTAATGGCAGAGAATTATGCAACACATTCTGAGTGATTGCCTAGACAATGAAATACTAATATATGCTACATGAGGGTTCTAGAATAGGAGTTTCCTACTTTCTCAGTCCAAATCATTTGCAACATGAACCACCTTCATAAACCTGCACTGATTATTCCTGTCTTTCCAACCGCGTTCCCACCCTGCGGGAAAGGGGACCATAGGACAGGAGGTGCCCAGTTCTGCCCACACGGCTGTGGCATTTCAGGCACCTACTGCAGCTGGGCAGGGCTGCAGACTGCGCATGTGTGGGGATGTCACATGTGCACACCCTATAGCCCATCAATAGTTTATCAGCTAGAATACCTGATGAGATGAAAGTTAGCAAAAATATATTAATTCATTTTATTAAGAGAGAGGACTGGACTGAAATAATGTGTTTTAAACATTCAGTGATCTCAGGGTGAGCACTGAGTTCTGCTAGTTAGGAGAAGGGTCAATTTTTCAGTACCAAGTACCTCATGAGAAGTCTGGAAACACCTCACATAGCATTATGTATTTTTAAGTACCTATGAAGACAGCATTCATAGTTATTTCTTATGAAAGCAGACTTCATCTACAGTATGTGCACTTATTTTAGCACAACTGTTCTGCTCAAGTAGAGGCAGCCCTCACAGGAGACAGCGCAAGGCAGTTTTTGGTTGCCACTAGGAGTAGAAGACAGACAGGAGGGTCTCCTGTGCAGACTCCGTCATAATGAACAGGAGCAGAAAACTACAGGCTCTTGTGCAGATACCACAAATCTCAGCTGAACCTTCACAGAAGAACTGCCAATGGTTTGTGCCCCATATTAAACGACGAGAGAGAGAGAGAAGAAACATCTTTTACAGATACAGTTCTACTTTTTCTGCTTCAGGCCCCAAACTGTCCTGGGCTGGCCCTGACCTGAAAAGTGACAGTCCTTGAAAAATCTTGATAAAAAGTGACTGAAAAAAACTATTCTGCAGTTATCTCCAATTCTTACGTGCTATTGTATGTGCAATCTTCAGCAGAAGATTGTAATAGTTATTGTGTTTGCTATTGTATTTTCAGACCTCTCATGGAATAACACAAAGATTAGATGCATTATGTCTCTTCAGGTGTTCTGAAAGAAAACACATGGAGGGCAGCCCTGCCCCCTTCACCCCCAACTTCCCTATGGTGATGGGGAGGGTCTATAGCCATGATTGGCTGAATGCAGCTACAATCCTCCACATGTTCGGGAACCCAGATTGCACAGGTGCTTTGATCCTGTGGATCTGGGAACAAAACCCTGATGAATGCAGGTACCATATTGTTGAAGACCTTCCCCATCAACACAAGGAGGCCAGCAGTTGAGGGGCAGGGCTGGTGCAAAGGGATGCCCGGATTCTGTGTGTTTCCTACGTGTGTTTCAAGGATTATTTGTGTTATTTGTTCTGGAGTCCGTTCACAGATGGAGTAAAAAAATTCCACTCTGCAGAAAAATATGTAAATAATTCCATAAGAACTTTCACAACAATTTATATCATTTACGTTCGCACATAACATTTAGCGTATTATCCCCCCCATCCCCGGTCCATTTGACTTTTCCCTAAGTTTATTTTCCAGCATGGCAGATATTTCAGCAGAAACTTGCGTATTTTCCTCCAAATGAATTTGCGTAAATTTCAGAATAGTAAAAAAATCCAGAAGTCCGCGGACTCTGCATGGCCTAGGAAGGCCCACCTGGCAGTGGATTCCACAGGCTGGATTCTTAGAAATCTGAACTCATTTTAGTCTGTCTAAATTTCTCCAGCACCTCCACCAGTGCATGTATCCCTGTCTGTCCTCCATATGTTCTCTGTCAGATACCTGAAGAAAGCTATTTTTGTTCTTTTCAAACACGCAGAGTTGCTACCTCAGAATAAGAAAAACAAGGGCCCCGCTGGGTGACCTTGGGCCAGTCACTTCCACTCAGCGTAATCTACTTCACAGACTCCTTGTGATGATAAAATGGGGTGGGGGTGGGAGGGGAACCATGTATACGTTATCTTAAGCTCCCTGGAGGAAAGGGAGTATATAAATGTAGCACTTATATCTAAATAAAACAATGGATTGTAATCCATTTTTTCTGATACGCACTTCTCCAATGCATACGACCACTGCATATCCACCAGGTCCAACAGCTATACATTTTGGCTGAACATCCATTTTTACAGCATCTTGGCCACTGGGGGAAAAAAAAGAGTTTTTCTTCAGCTGGAGGAGCAAAGGCCAACGGGCAAAGATGCATCAGGATATAAAGAGCAGAGAGAGGGGAGACAAGGGAATGCAGGGCTTTGAAGGCAAGGCGAAGGCACGTACAACGGATCTGGGAGCAAACCGGAAGCCAGTGAGGGAGTTTCTCATCAGAGTACTGGAATGAAGAGACAGAAGACTGCAGGAGTTGAGGCCAGCAGGGGCCAAAGTGTGATATTCTTCATCAGTTCAAAAAGAGGAGAAGAAGCCCCAAATTATTATCGTTTGGTACTAAGAGAAAGACTTGCTTGGCACAACAAGGGAGAAACTGGGATTACTCTGGACCACTAGCCATATTACAGCTCTCATTAACAACGTTTTAAGTTCCTATTATTAATAGTTTGGTCATCTATTAATGTTTCTCCACTTGGGTGTACTTCACATATTTATTATTTCACTTCTACATTGTGCTTGTATTTTGACAAATACAACTGTCAGTGTGCAACTAACCAAATAGCCACTGCAGCACATTCACACTCGATTCATTTAACATGGTAAAACGGATGCTATCTGAACACCAGTGGTAATGTTGATTACAGAAAGAACCACATTATCAATTGCCTGTGGCATTGGGTCACCAGATACAGTCTTCTTAATGTAGCAAATTTGAGTTGTACATGGTCATTTTAATTTTTTTGTTGACAATGGTTTTGGTAAATGATGTAACACCCACCCACCTGTAGTCTTTTTTGCTAAGACTGGTGTAACGCACAGTATCATCCATGCTGCAACTGACCAGCTGCTCTGATTCATCCACAGCCATTCGTGAAACCTGATTTGTGTGTCCTTTCCCCAAAAAGTCATCATTTTCCCCTGTCTCGGAATCCCAATAATGTGAGCAAAATATTAAGGAAATACTCTTCAGAATGAGCAAAACAGAATACTCCAATTTTTATCCCATACACCAATCTGCAATGTAACAGAGCACTAGGATTTTCTTAAAGATGCATTTGTGAAAATATCCCATGCTGAATCTTTTCTGTTGGCACAGAAAGGAAGCTTGAAATTTAACAAGCGGAAATGGCTGCAACAGGTATTCTTTGTATGGGATAGTTTGCGTTAAAAACCCCCTCAAGCGACCGCACTAAAATTACACTAAAAATAGCAGCTGAAATGAAAGAGTTGGATAATAAGATTTTCACCTAGCAGTTCGAATGAGAACTGTGTTCCAATACTACACTGTAGGCCAAGAAAGGTTAACCGAGTAGCAAAGATTACAGAAAAGGAATAAAGGCATTATAGTGCTGTATAGTACTCAAGTTTTTATCTGTTGGGATGTTTTAGTAAAAGGATATTAATATGTCCATCATGGCTCCCAGAGTAAATATAAGATTTCCCCCCATTTTTATGCACAGTAAGACACTGTATTGATTTACTGTGACCCTGCAAGAAAGCATACATAATTACTACAAACGGTTACAATTATATTTCAAAGAGAGACCACAGTTGTATGAACCGAAGCTTCGATCCAAAGTAGTATGGGGTTACTTCTACTTGCACAAAAGGACTTTTTTCCCTATACCTCTTTCTGGCAGAAGCCCCCCCCCCCCTTCCTTTGAAAAGTCCCTTCTAACCTTCATGTACTTTGGCTATAGCCAAAATGCCAATTTCACACACACCATACCTGGAAGTGCCTTGTGTGAGAAAGGAGGGGAAGGATTGATTCCAAGCCATTGCCTCATTCTTCATCTAGTCTATAAACAAAACAGGGTAACTATTGCTAACCGTAACCCTATTACATGCTATGGATCTAATTTCCCTGCATTCCAATATTGCCCAATGCAAGAAAAAGAAAGAAAAAGAAAAGTCTGATATAATCATAAGCACTTTTGAGCTTTGATCATGAACTTTTAGCACTTTTAAAAATATTTCATGCTACTGAACTATACAGTCACAGTAGCATTGTGATCCAAACCCATTACCCTCTCTACAATCCTAAGAGACACTTTACACTGCATGAATGTTTGACCTTTTATGACTACTGTGCAGTCATCAAGGTGTGTAGTGCCTCATGGAATAATGTAAGAACATGGAATAACACAAGAACAAGCCCAGAGAACCTCACATGGATATGGATGAGGAAGGAGGCAATGACGGTAAAAGGGAAAGAACACACATTCTATTCAGTACCATGTACCTTGGCTTAGTTTCTATAGAGGACGGGGACTAAGATTGTGCCGAAGGCTACCTGGGAAAGCTGAGTTTTCAGGATAGATTTGGAGAAGAGAGGAGTGTACGGTGTGAGGGTTCTAGGGATAATGGGGTGAACAGCAGAGCCATTTAAGAGAGAAGTTTATCTCCAAATGACTGATAATGGGCAGGAGGAACGGAAACCCCACCCAGAGGTACATTGCGGATAGAAAGGACAAGAGACGCAGGGAGCTTCACAGGCAGGGGCCATGATCCAAAGGCTCAGGCAGCTAGTTCTGCATGCCAATTGCAAGGGGCTTTTCTTAGCCAATGACAGATTACTGTACCCAAACTTCCCCTCAGTTCCAAAAGAGGTTTGCCTTGTGGCAATGTTGGGGGGAAAGGAGGGCAAGGAGAGACAGATTGCTGCTTAAGAGGAACAAATCAAAAGTCCTTTGGGCTTGGCATACAGATCTAGTTTATGATTCTTTGGATCCTGGCCACTGCCTGAAAGCAACTGGAATATACTGTGTTTTGATCAACGTGCTCCCAGGAGAGGTTAGCTTTTCCTGTTCTATGATGATTCCCCACCTCCAAACATCTAAGAATGGTTTCTTTAACTTTACTAAAACTATTGACCCTTTAATAATGATCCAACAGACCTTTATGACGCGAAGAGGTTTGTCTGGGTTGTTTTCATCCAGATAGTTGATGTAGCCAGAAAGAGAGAGAGTCAACAAGTGGCCCTTTTGCCAGAGACAACCCAACTGCTGATCCAGTACATTCGATCCCATGTTAAATGTATTCACTACACTATTGGCACCAACATCCCAGATCTTAGCAGTTTTGTCTCCAGAAGCAGAAAGCAGGCGACTGCCATCTGGACTCCAACTAATCTGTTCAAAGAAAACAGGAGATTTAAAACTATAGCCCCACCCTTTGCATCAGGGATGGCCTGTGTCTGAATTCCCAGGGACACTGTTCTCCAGAGCGTGAGTTGGAAGACCTCATGCGAGGTCAGTCCCCATAATAAAGCCAGAGGCATCTCACAGTAAAAGTTTATCAGTTATGCAGTGAACCCACTGAGGCACAGCTAGACAAAATGTATTTACATGATTTATGCTCTGCCTTTTAGGGGAAATTTTGCCAAAGTGTCTGACAAGTGACTGAGCAACTCTGCCACACCTGGCTAACATAATATGAAATTTTAGGTGCTATGGAGCAAGGCATGATTTATGCCCTTGAAATAAAAGCAGTTTCATGGGACTGAGATGCATGTTTCAATCAATATATGTTCCCAATCCAGTCAAGGAAGGGGGGCAGAGAAGCAGACATACTTACAGCATAAATGCCTCCATCATGTGCCTTACTTCCGCCTAGAGCTCCAACTTTTTCTCCAGTTTTGCCATCATAAATAACAATCTTTTAAAACCAAAGGGAGACAAACATCCATTAGTTAAGTATTTTGTAGCAATTACATATGGGACTACTTTAAAAGAAACTGCTAGTATTTCAGTATATAGGGAAAGAGCGAAGTTGAAAATCTTGATTTGACATTTTCACAACAGTCAGAAAACACTAAATGCACTTTTAATAAAAAGTAGTGATCTAAGCATCCAAGCACTTGAAATACAAGAAACTGCTAAGTTTGCAGCTCCTGCTGCAATGGGACTTTTCCACTTTTCCAAAGCCAGAGCTGTGCCTCTATGTTAAAATAGTCACTGCCCTGGCAGATACTTTTAAGTGAAAGAAGTTTCACATTCCACATTCAAGCTGTACATGGTACCACCTCTCCCCCCCCCCCCTTCAAAATTATCATCTCTGCAAGGGCTTTAGCAGAACCCTTTAACCCTCATTCCCTAAGCTCAATATGTAACTTCTTTTGATCACATTCTCTCCCGGCTCTATTATCTTCCCCAGCACTGATTTTAAAGCACAAGTTCCTCGAAAGTGCCATGTACATCAATCACATAATAATAATCTCCTAAACAGCAAAGGAAACTTCTCCACTTACAAACCTATGATTGCCTTATACAGAATCAGGCAACTAGTTCATTTAGTTCAGTGTCCTCTCCACTGCCTGGCTATGACTGCAGAGCCTGAAACACGGGCCCTTCCTGGCCCTGCTCACAGAAATCCTTTTCGCTGGAGGTGTTGGGGACAGAACCTGGAATCTTTTGCATTCAAAGCATAAGCTGTAGAGGCTCTTCTCTACCCCCCCCACCCCACTCCCCACCTCACTTGCACCTTATTAGTAAGACACGGCTAATGTTACCTGGCCATCTGCACTGGCTGTGGCAAGCCTATTTCCATCAGGAGAAAACCTCACACAGTTTACAAAACGGCTGTGGTCCTGTAGAAGAAAAATACAACTTCAGTTCCCAAATGGATTACTCCAGCTGATTTTCTTCTGCTAGTTCAGGGGTATGCAACCTCTGGCCTTCCAGATGCTATGGGATGACAACCCCCATCGGCCATAGCCAGCATAAATAGTGGGGGATGAGGGGAGTAGCAATTCAACAACGTTTCTAGGGCTGGAGGTTGCCCACCCCTGTGCTAGTTGCTTTCTATCATCAGCCTGTTGTGGATTGTGCAAGAAGCTCCAATCTCTCCTGTGTTGTGCAAAGCGTTCAGAACTCCATGGGGAACGATGGCTGGCTAGGTCATCAACCAGCAGTTAGACTAGGGAACAGCCCAGAAGATGGGGCCTAAGAACGGCACTGTCCTTCTGTACAACACAGATAATTCAAGTGCTCTTGGTGAGTTGACAATTCAACCACAAAAATGTTAAATCTTCCATTACATTTTGTAGGATGAAACAGACAACCAGATGCCAAGTTGTTACAAGCAAACCCTGGAAAGTGATCTATATCCATCCTCTATCTCAATAGAGGCTACCTGCAGAACTCACCCTCCAAAGATCGTGGGCTAATCTGCAGTGCCTCATTCATCGCTCTCTCTAACATGGATAAGTGATGTTGTCAGGAGTGCCGCTGCATCTGTTGCTAAGGTGCCTAGTTCTCAAAGCCACGCAGACATTACACGTCATAGCTAAAGCTGCTATACATAGCAGTGAAAGTGAGTTATAGGGCAGATTAAAAATGCATATATACATTTACAAAAGCCCTTTTCAGATGTGAGGGATCAAGACTGCACCCACTTGCACTGATCTGAACCTGCTCAAAAGCTGCATGCTAATTTCAGATGCCTTCCTCAACCTGGTGTCCTCTGGGTAATTTTGGACTTCAACTCCTTTCTGCCCCAAAACATCTGGAGAGTATCAAGTTAGGGAAGGTTGGCCTACAGGTGTCACCCATGGGGTATTATTTGGCCATGACTTCTAGTGTACACATTTGACGTGGATCTGGGCATACAGGTGCAAGTATGATCCTCTATTACATGTAGGCTCTACATGGCTTCAGCCACATCTGCATAGGCCAAAAGAATACGGAACTGGCTTTCAATGCAATTTTAGTTTCACACCCTTGAACAAAAAAGTGTGTGCACGTTATATGTGCCAGTCTACCTGTCTTCTCGAAGAGTTGTATTTTGCTGGAGTCTTGGATATGTATTCAGAAAAAAATAGTTACAAGAAATCCAAGTAATAGCAACCCCTTTCACATCACATATAACTGATGTGAAGTGCTACTCGCATGATCAAAGGGCTGCACAACTTTCTTTTGCCTCACCCACAATGTCTCTGCATTAACTATGGACTTCTGCAAGTGGGAAAGCCCACACACATAGATCTGTAAATGTGTAGGCCTCCCTAGAACTCTGATTACACAGGGATCTCGGTCCTAGACCTACACGCATATAGGCTTTTCCCCTTGCAGATGAACCCTATTGCCCCTATTGTTCGAGAACTCCTTTATGCAAGTAATGCATGAAAGGGGACTCCTGAAACATTCTCTGAAGATCCAAGTTCTGTTGACCTGAGCAGATAAAGAAGTTTAAGTTTAAATCTAGACAGCTTCAGGCCAGAATGGAAACTGATCACTTAATTGCACTGCAAGACAATTGCTTTCGGGTATTAAAATCCTTCCACTCTCACTGTGGAAGGATTTACAATCCTAACTTAACTGCAAAGAGATGTAGGTTCCCACAATTTGTTGCAAAATACTGTGAGTGGGTTCCAAAGTGCCATAAGTGATCTTATGCTTGCAGGGGCTTTTACATTCTTTTCTTCCTTCTACATGCCCACTGGAACACCCCAGGGCCACTTCCCTGATGTGTGTGTGAAAAGTGCTTTCTACTTGTGCAGGGGTAGTGTGTGCGTGGCCTGGTTCAGACAACACGCTAAACTACACTGCTTAACCACAAAATGGTTAATGGAATGCATTATTGTCAATGCATTCCGCTAACCATTTTGTGGTTAAGCAGCATGGTTTGTGTGCGTGTGCGCGCCTGCGCGTATCCTGGCAATAAAGTTTGCACAAAAGGAGCCAAGAGGGTCAACTCACGCTTATTGTAAATTTGAATTTGAATGGTGGTCCTTCAAAGAAAGCTGCACAGTTGTCATCACTGCCAGTCGCCAGGCGATAGGGCCTTGTCTGCTTGATATCCACACTATTGATCACTTTGTTGTGTCCAGTGATCTCACCTACTGAAGAACCGGTATCCCACAGAAACACTGCTCCAAATCTGTTTGCAAGAAACAAATCAAGTCACATAAAAATGATGAAGCAGGGCTTGACTCCTAGCGTACAGCCAAAGTATTTAATGTACACGACAATAAAAATTAGATCTAATCTAATTCAGCAATTTCAGCCTTGCCTCCTATGGCATTCAAGTGCTTTCTCCATTACATATAAACAAATGCTATAATGAAATAGGACACTTACTTCATGAATCCAGAGATGAAAGAACAACACTCTGTAATACAATACTGAATCTTAGTCTTTAAAAGCAGCTTCAGGAAAAAGAAGCTACTTTTAAAGACTAAGATTGTTTCTATCATTTCAACACTGCACAGCATTCAAACATTTAAAGCTGATCAACATGTTTTATTTAACCCTAACCAAGCAGTTGCTCCTAAACAAATTCCATTTGCATTATATATATCAGCAAAAAAAGGAAGTGAGTTCTCTGTGTCAATCAATTCAGATTTTACTGTGTTGATTTACACAGTGGTTGATTTACACAGTGACATCTTTAAAGCTGGACATCAGGAAAAATTCCTGACTGTTAGAGCAGTATGACAATGGAACCAATGACCAAGGGCGGCCTTCAAGAGGCAGCTGGACAGCCATCTGTCAGGGATGCTTTAGGGTGGATTCCTGCATTGAGCAGGGGGTTGGACTCAATGGCATTGTAGGCCCCTTCCAACTCTACTATTCTATGATTCGAAGTATTGACATAGTTATGACTTCTTAACTCCTCAAGTTATTGATAGGAGCCTATTTCTTGGGTAAGAATGCTGCAAGAAAAAATATGCACATTTCTTCATACTAATAAGGCTCCTCAGAAGGGAACCAATAGGTCCACAGTATCCAAAGGTACAGAACAAATCACAGTTCTGATGTTTCTAGAAATAAATGCATCTCAGACCATACTTTGGCACAGCAGCAGACAACTCCATTTCTTCACAGATCTTTTCAGCTTCTGAAATAGAAGAGGCTCTACGAACTGGACAGAATTCGTTACAATGATCAGATCATATTAACATCCTTTAAAGCCGAGACAGGGCTATAAAAAGGTGACTATGTTTAAAGACAACAGGACTGTCCCCTTTCCTCTAACCCCAAACACAGGAATTCTTTAAAAAAACAACTTTAGTCTTAGATACAATTATATGGGGAAATACTGGAATGCCCCAGGAAGCTGTATTTCTGTTTTTTGTTTTTAAAAAAGAAGTCCTCATACCAACCACCAGCTGCATTTTAAGCTTAGGGAATGTTTTAAGAAGCACTTTGGGAGTTCAAGAGGAAGAAGGAGCTTGAATTGCAGGTACCCTTGGATTGTAGGTCCTTCTGCCCAAGACTAAAATACTAGCGAACCCTTGTTATTGCTGCTTGATGCCATTTCAGAATGCATGCTTTGCTTCTGCAGCCTGTTTCCAAGGATGTATGCTATTAAGAGATGTCTAAGCTATCAAATGAATAGCTATTAACTGTGAATCTTGAAATTAAAACACAATAATGAGCTAAGTTCTTCTGCAGCAATGTGAGAGACTGATTAATACTTTGTTTCCCCACTTACTTTTCTCGTCCTTCTCCAACAGCAGCAAGCCTCTTGCTATCTTCAGTCCATGCAATATCTTTTATCTTTCCTGCAAAGGGCTGATATTCATATTTCAGAAGATGTTCCTTCTGTGTAGTATCCCAAATTCTAAGTTTTCCGGAGATATCTGTCATAAAGTCATGGTTCCAGAAAGATTAAGTTGTTGCATGACCATCAAATTGTCACACTCACAGGCATGCCAGTTCTAAAGAGCTTGCCATTGTGCACATCACAAGTGCTAGAATTTTAAACAAACTGTAGTTACCATGATATAGTGGCTATCTGAAAAGTTTTGGAACAATTCTCTCAGGACGTTGAACCATAGGCACTGTTGGCTATAATCTTATACATAACTTGGCTTGTACATGACTTGAACAAATCAAGATGTTTAGCTATGTTTATCTCATTACTTTTACTAAGTCTTTTGGAAAATCAAGTCCATTTTGCCTATATTCAGGACATATTTGATCCTGGGTGTTTTTGGAAGTAGACTTAAAAAACCAAAGCAAATACAAACATACCTTATGAACAGCACAAACATACATAAGAAGCAGAGAAGCCTTTTCCCAACCTGGGATGTTTTGGACTTCAACATCAGCCCCAGCCAGCATTGCCAATGGCCAGGAATGCTGGGGGCTGCGTGTCCACTTCCAAAAACATGCAAAACATTCCAAAAACAATTCTAATACAAATGTCCTGAATATAGGCAAAATAGACTTCATTTTTCAAATGCCTTTACAAAAACCCCATAAGTCACTGGTATACTAAGACGGCATCTTTCTAACTTTGAATTAAACTTTGTTTAATCTCCTCCTTGGATTTCCTGATCTATGTAATTTCTGCCTACTCAATGGAGGCTGAAGCCCTTGTTTGTGAAACCTGCCATTACTGCGCAGCAGACAGCATTTCAAAGTCTAATAAGGAGGTGGTCACTTCCTAAGGTGCTTCTAAAAATACTGTATATAGACAGCAGCAATGTTTCTATTTTACCCACTACTGAGATCTCTAGAAAGTTTATTGGTGAGAATAAACATATCAACCAAATGTCTTTACCTTTAAGACTTCATTACATAGTTTCATGCTATTCAAAAACAAGCTTCACATCACTTTGCAATGTTAGTTTTAAGTTAAACAATGGGATTGGCTATATATTGTGAGGCTAAGTAAGTTAGGACAGAATCCCAGGAGAATGGACTTGAGCCTGTGCCTTCCATTGGAATGAAGCACAGGCTCATACACCAGTGCCATGCCGGCCAGGGCCAAATGCACCACCCCGCAGCAAGGTAATCCAAGGCAACTGCTCAAGCCAGGAATAAGCAAAGGGTCAGGCCGCTTACATTGCCAGTGCTGTTCATAAGCAGCAACCGAGGCAGGGGATAGGCCTACCCCCATGCCACCCTACCCCACCACGCATGAAGTTTGGAAACCATGCATACACAGGGCCTTCAATGACTGACATGACCCAATGACGTCCAACCATGCTCAAGACTACTTCAGGAGGCCACTGTCCAGCCAAGCCAATTCCCCTTCTTTATACAGGCCAGCTGCTTTGCCCATCAGAGATTGCAACTGGCACGGAGTTTGGGCAAAAATGCATTTTCTATTTTCAGTTGACGGGATCATGTTCATTCTGACCAAACTCAGCAAGACAAATTTGGAGGTCAGGCAAGCATCCATGTTGTATTGCTTCTGGCGCCTTCTGAAAACATTGTTGTTTCAGGGAGCTTTCATTGAATGAATGGCCATGATTTTACCAGAACTCAGGTTTTATCAGAAAGCGGTAAAGCAGCAGTTTCTGCAGCTGAAACTCTCCCCATGGCCTGAGTTCGATCCCAGTGGAAGCTGGTTTCAGGCAGCCGGCTCGGGTCAACTCAGCCTTCCATCTTCCCAAGGTCGGTAAAATGAGTACCCAGTTAGTTAGGGGAAAGGTAATAACAGCCAGGGAAGGCAACGGCAAACCACCCCGCTATAAGGCCTGCCAAGAAAACGTCAGTGAAAGCTGGCGTCCCTCCAAGAGTCAGTAATGACTCAGTGCTTGCACGAGAGGTTCCTTCCTCCTTATATTATTTTATTCTATTTGTTGTTCATCACTCTGAAATCTTTTGGGGAATAGTATATTGTAAATAAATAAACTCTTTAGTGCAAAAATACCTCTATGCGGATTTTTAAAGGAATCTGCAAGGACGTACATATCCCTTGTGATAAATAGTCAAACAGGATGGGAATTAGGATAGGTAATAAGATCTCTCACAAAATGTTTGCTTTTCTTTCTACAATCATGAGGTTTTTGCTATTTTGAATTTGTGGAAAGCACACTTCTGTCAAAAGCTTGCTTAATTTTAAAGTTATTTGTCTACCAATTTAGACTGTAACCCCTTTGAGCCTGGGGCCCATTTGCTTTTGCTTATGCACTAGATGTTATTATTAACTTACCCTCACTTTTGGGTGTAGAAAAAGTTAGGTGTTGGCCAAGTAAATAGTAAGCTAGTTGGCCAAGTAGATAGTAAGCTAGTGGGAAGAGAATGGTGGGAAAATACCTAGATTCCCTTGAAGTTAATTGTATATTCATTTATTTATTCAATTTTTATACTGCCCATCGGCCAAAACTCTCTGGGCAGTGCACAATTAAAAAACCATAAAATATAAGTATAATTTGAGAACATGTGAAGTTTAAAAGGCAATGGCCTCATTCAGACAACATGCTAAACCATGCTGCTTAATCACAAAATGGTTAATGGAATGCATAACCATTTTGTGGTTAAGTAGCATGGTTTAAACCAGCTACATTAAAGACCAGGGAAAGTCTGTGTAAAAAGGCATATCTTCAGGAGACATTTAAAAGAAATGTTTTTTGCCTCCTGAACCGCACGAGGGAGGGCCCTCCAGAGGGTGGGTGCCACCACAGAGAAGGCCCTGCCACTGAGGTTCTTCATGGCAGCATTCCATTCGTTTCGGAATGGCCAGTAGGGCCATCTTTGAGGATCGTAGTTGTTGTCTGGGTGTGTATATAAGGGAGGGCGGTCTGTTCCCTTATAATCCTGGTCCCAAATTGTTTAGGGCTTTGTAGGATAACAACATAACTTTGTATGTGGCTCAATAGCTAACAGGCAGCCAGTGCAGTTCTTTTAACACAGGTTTTATGTGGGCAGAGCTAGGTGTCCCCATGAGCACCCTAGTTTATTGAGTTGCTGCTTTCTGCACTAGCTGCAGCTTCCGAACCACACACGGGTAGCACCACATAGAGCGTGTTACAGTAGGGCCAGTGCATGAATGACCATGGCTAGGTTATTCCTATCCAGGAACGGGCGTAGTTGGCATACCAACCGAAGTTGTTAATGGGCGCTCTTTTTTGAGTGCTAATGCTATTTCTTTTGAGATTTGAACCTAAAGTCATTCATTTTATATCCAGATAGTATGTATTTAGCAATGCTACAGAAGTGCAAAGTAAGGATGGTACCAGGTGCACAATTCTTTTAAAAGTTGACTTTTTCTGGTGATTGTTGGTACCATTTTGTTACAAACTGGGGGATTGAATGACGTTCTGACAAACTGCTTAATTTGCATAATCTATAAGAGTCACAAGCTTCATTTTTTTAATGCAAAATGTGCACAGCTGTGGCTATACTAGATATCACAAGGCAGTATATTTGGAAGCATTGCTTTCCTGGAAAAATAAAGGACAAACGTTTAAGACAGTGTATGAAAAGGAGTCCCTTGCCATTTTTAATTCTTTAAGGTGGCAAATGGAAAACTGCTACAGATTTTGCAAAGAGACTTTGTTTTGGGGCTCAAAACAACTATGTTCCATTTGGAAACAATTATACAGCCATTTCTAGCCACGATTCTATTTGACACTTATATATCACTTTAGAATATTCAAAGCACTTCACATGCATTCTCTTTCAAGCCCTTACAACACGCTGGTAAGGTAAACCCACATTTCACATAGCTGGTGGAGGCTAAGAGTGGCTTGCCTAAGGGTAGCAAGGTGAATACCAGGGACTTTTCTGCACCTCAGTGTCATAGCCTCCAGGTTACACTACTAAGACCCACACATTCAATGGTAACAAGCACAAATAATGCTGCAGGCCCTAACCCTGAACAGAGGTACATACAGAAGCATACCAAAATCAATGGACTTAAGCTCATAGAATTTCAGCCATAGATAACTGAACACTTCTTTTGGAAAAAATGGGTAGTAGCAATATTGCACTGCATTGTATGCATATTGATATTAAACTATACCTCCAGATGCAATGTAGAAGCCACTGGGAGCATACTTGGCAACCACAACTTGATGCGCATGTTCAGTGTAGATGTCAGCAATTGCTGGATTCTAAAAGAGAATTGTAATTTCAAAATGAAGCTTTTCAAATAAATGGTCAAGGAAGTTTCCTAGTTGTTCACAGCCAACAGAGCTAATGCAAAGTTCTTGGGAGAGGTGGAAATAAGAAACCTAGAAGCAGGTGCCAAGGAAATAACTGACCATTTGCAACTTCTGGGAGCTCTCTGCCAAGCACAAGTGAGATCATTGGCGCAAAATGCCACAGATAGCTGCCAGGATCATTACGCATGTCACTAACAGCTCACGATCAGTGGCACCAGTAGTTTCTTCTGGATCCAACAAGATCACCAGGCCAATACTATGGGTTTCTTGATCAAGACTTTTAAGCTAATATTCAGAACTTAAAATTTTGACTGGCAATTCTTAGGCTCACTTCACACATTTCTTTACTCAGTGGGAAAACTCCACTCAACGGTGGAGTTTGTAGGGGGTATGACAATGGAACCAGTTACCTAGGGAGGTTGTGGGCTCTCCCACACTAGAGGCCTTCAAGAGGCAGCTGGACAATCATCTGTCAGGGATGCTTTAGGGTGGATTCCTGCATTGAGCAGGGGGTTGGACTCGATGGCCTTGTAGGCCCCTTCCAACTCTGCTATTCTATGATTCTACTCACCACTCAACATGTTATAATTCCACCATTGTGTGTGGGTGTAGCCTGTGGAGTGGAGTAAAAGTCAATGCAGCGTTTGATTGACAGTTCCTCTGCCCTCTCTCCTCCCAATAGTATCCCATCAGCCATTGCTGCAAAAAACCCCAACGCCAGCGGCTCTCCTAGAGCAGCACTCCCTCCTTTCACTGCTCTTGCCAGGGAACTCCATGGCCATTGGGAAACTCCATGGAGCCCTTCAAACAACATGGAACACAACTGTTGTGCAGGAACTCTCCTCTGCACAGTGTGGAAATTTAGGGTGGGGTGGAATTTTCCCTCCAGACAACACTTTTCTCAGTGATGGTTTTAACTTCACAGTGGAGTTGTTACACCACCATTGAGAAAAGTGTTATGTGAACAGAGCCTTAGAGTGCAGTATCATCTGGGTATATATGTGAAGTGTCCTGCCGAACTAAACAAAAGAAGACTGCAAAGGGAATAAGATCTGGTTTGTTTGCTTATTTATTCATTACATTTCCAATCAGCCCAATAACCAATGTTCTCTGGGTAGGTTACAAACAGTTAAAACACTAAAATGCCATAGAAACAGTTAAAAATATAAAATACAATACAAATGTTTAAAAGAATAAAATGCAATGCAAAACAACAAACAGCACAGAAATTGATAGAACAGTCATAAAAATCTAGAACTACATCTCCAAAATGCCTGAGAGAAAAGAAAGGTCTTTGCCTGGTGCTAAAAGATAAGTCAGGGACCAGGTGAGCCTCTTCGGGGAGTTCCTGGCCTAAGCAGGCCGGGACTTGTTAACAATTTCAGAGTGTGACTTCTTGAGTAAAAACCTGGTGGGGAAATCCCTGACAGCCTTCTTAAAGAGGAACTCAACCTTTGTGCAGACAATGTTTGCTACATGCAGCGATCACTTCTGCCCCCACATTACACCCAACCGTCCTGTGTTTGAGTTCCTGTTTGCACAGTGGCCTACAGTATGTGCATACCCTCCAACCTGCATAGGCTCCAAAAGGGTGATCTCTACTCTTAAAGAATGGAGGGCAGAGAGTTTAGGGGCACTGAAGTGAATACCCATAGTTACTTGTGTAGGCAAGATCCTCAAAATGCATGGATGGAGGTTGGGTGCAGCGAGGGCAATCCCATCACACATACCACTGCATCATACAAAATGTGACTGATAGTAGCCCAGAGATACAGGGTGGAAATTTCCCACCATTATATCCTTCCACAGAATGTTTTTCAGTTATTTGTTTGTCTGTTACATTTATACCCCACTTTCCCTCAAAGAAACATAAGTTGGCTTACAGAACCCTTCTCCTCTCCACTTTATAAGTTACTGCGCCCTTATCTGGACAGAGATAGCCTAGCTACAGTTATCCATGCTCTGATAACCTCTCGTTTGGATTACTGCATTGCGTTATATGTGGGGCTGCCTTTGAAAACGGTCCAGAAACTTCAACTGGTACAAAACAGGGCAGTGCGGTTACTAACAGGGACTGGCCGATGAGACCACATCATGCCAGTCCTTTTCCAGCTTCACTGGCTGCCAGTCCAGGTCCGGGCCCGATTCAAAGTGCTGGTATGGGGCCAGGCTATCTGAAGGAATGCCTCCTCCCATATGTACCTGCCTGGACCCTAAGGCCATCCTCAGGGGTCCTTCTCCACGAGCCCCTGCCAAAGGAAGTGAGGCAGGTGGCTACCAGGAGGAGGGCCTTCTCTGCTGTGGCACCCCAGCTGTGGAATGAGTTCCCTAAGGAGGTTCATTTGGCATCTACATTATATGCTTTTAGATGCCAGGTGAAGACCTTTTTATTCTCCCAGCCTTTTAACAGTCTATAAATAAATTTTAACTTGGTGTTTTAAATTTGTAATTTTGCATTGCTGCTGTTTTCATCTGGTTGAGCTTTTATATTGTATTTTATACTGTTGTTTTATACTTTGAATGTTTTTAATTTTTGTGAACCGCCCAGAGAGCTCCGGCTATTGGGCGGTATAGAAATGTAATAAATAAATAAATAAATAAAAATTATCCTCATAACCACCCTGTGAGGTAGGTTAGACTGAGAGTCAGAGACTGGCCCAAAGTCACCCACTGAACTCCATGGCCAACTAGGTAACTGAACCCAGGTCTCCCCAGTCCCAGTCCAACACTCTAACCACTATACCATATTGTGTGTACCACAATGTGATACACACCATGGCTAGTTCCAGATCCCCAGGCTTGCATGACAACCTGAACTTTGCTTCTGTCTTTTTCTATTTATGCACACACACACCCTTAAGAAGGGGGTGGGGTCACCTTTCCAAAGCTCCAAAGCAACTCTATTGAAAACACTCAAGAGTTCTGTATGGGAAATCATTGCCTAAGGATTAGCTTCTATAAAGAGACATTAACAGACAATTCAAGACCATAAGCAAGCATTCGCTGTAACAATCTATCCCATTCTATGGTACCAGTCGCTTTCAGAAGGAGAAACTATAATTGATTTCTACTGAAAGTCACATGCCTTCTTTGCTGTTTAAGTCAAGATTATTTAGAAGACTGGTGTTAAAAATAGAACATTAAGGCTACAATCATTTCTATATTACATACCACAGCTCTTCTTTGAGCTAAGAGACAAATACTGTACAGAAGAATGTGGCATTAAACCCCACAAGTCAGTTCCCTAATGTATGTTTAAGATTTGTAAGTCTATTGTGTTTAGAATGTTGACCTGAGTGGGTGGAGATGGAATATCTTAGGATGGGGGAGGAGGATATATAAGGGGATGACTGAGGGGATCGGGGTGTGTGTGTGTGTTTGTGTGTGTGTTTAAAGTACTTTGGTTTGAGGGAGAATTAGAGGCTCAGGGTAAAGAGGGTTGTCTTTTGAGTGTAGTGGGCAGATTGTCAGTTGGTGTATATTAACCAATCCTGATAATAAAGAAAGTTCAAGAGTGAAGGTATGAGAGAAAGGAAAGCATGTATGAGAAGAGAGAAAGGATTGGATGAGAGGTTTTAACAAGGGTCTGAAAAGTTTTATTATGAAACAAAGTTTGTGAACGTTGAAATAATTTTTTATTCAGTTTTACTACCACAAAAATCCCATGTGTCTCCTTGGCATTTATCATCTGGTGTTATATACATATAACACCCGTTCTGACATTAATTCACCGTCAGCACATATAATTCACAGCGCATTATTTTATTCCTGAAATTATTCCTGTTTATCTCCTTTCTCCACATAGTTTGTAGAAAGGTGGCATTTGTCCCTCACCTCAGGCTCCTAAAGTGGTGGCGCTTAGCTTGAGCAGGGAGTGTCCACGGACAGGCCTGTTGTCAAGAACCTGTGTCGCGGCAAGAAACCCACTTTGAAAAATATGTACTTTTTGCATTTCATTGTCATTGGACCATTTTTGCCTCCGCTCTACACATATCACCTGAAAATAACATTTATTTATTTATTTATTTATTTATTACACTTATATACCGCTCCCATAGCCAGGGCTCTCTGGGCGGTTTACAAAAATTCTAAAATTGAGGTAAAAACAAGTATACAAAATTTAAAACTCTAAAACACAGAACATACACACATATTTATTTATGCATCTGATGAAGTGGTCTCTTATCCATGAAAGTTTATGCCATAATAAATTTGTTAATCTAAGATTGTTTTTGTCTGAAACCAAAAGGAACACCAGGAAAGCTCTGAAGGAAATCTAATACCAGACAACTCAAGTGGGGGAGGGAGAAAGAGATTAACTTAAATTTACATGTACAGCTATGTAGTGTTCTAGTTCACAGTGTGTGTTTTGAGCACTGAAACCAGATCTACTTGCAATAGTGTGCAAATCATTCAACTGGATGAGGGAACTACAGAAGTAAAATATTAATGGAATTAGGTAGTGCAGTGTTACCCATAAGTTGTCCTTATTGTATCAATAGGTAGAACTAAGTGAGACACACAGGAAGTTAGATGGAAGAGGAAGTCAGGGACACAGACTTTGAAGGAATACTCGCCCAATCAGGAGGTGACACAGCAGTCAGTGACTCAGCACTCTCAGGAGTCAGTCAGGGCTGGAGAGAAGTTAGTTAGAAGCAATGTTTGTTTGAGGCAATAAAAGTTTTATTTTTATAGAATACTGCATTCCTCATTTGCAACAAACCTATCTTTGAAACATGGTGTCAGAAGTCTAACAGGACCCATTTACAACAACAACAACAAAACAGCTTGAGATTTTGGATTATGGAGCGAAGTTTGAAAGCCCCCCCATCACTGGATTTCACTGGGCCTAATCTGGCTCAAGCTTGGCAGAACTGGAAAGAGGAGTTTGAATTGTACCTGGATCTTGCCTTCACAAAAGAGGAAGAAAAGCAAAAGGTAAAGTTATTATATTATCTGATTGGAGAAAAGGGGAGAGAGATATGCAAAACTCTTGGGTTTAGTACAACTTCTACTCTGCAACAGCTAGTAAAAGGGCTGGATGATTACTGCATACCTAAACAAAATGAAACAAGAGTGAGAAGAAACCTAATAGGCTGGCTGTGAGAACAATACAGAATGAAAGCGATGAGTCTGAAAACTGTGAGGATGTTTTAAGCCTCACTTTGGGTCCAGTGAATCATGATGCCCACATAGTGGGGAATACAGGGAAGAAGGTAACCTACCCCACCACATTGTTTGCCACTATGTTGTTGAACAAACACCCAGTTCGTTTCCAACTGGATTGTGGAGCCACCTGCAATGTGCTGCCATTAGCTCTAATAGACAAGGAAACAGATCTGGAACCATGTGGCCAATTGCTCATTATGTACAATAGCAGTACCCTGAAACCTGTGGGGAAGTGCAGGCTAAAGATTCGCAATCCAAAGAATAATAGACTCTATCGCTTAGAGTTCATCATCGTGGAAGGGAATGCCCACAGACCACTGCTAGGAAGCGAAGCAGTCCAAGCTATGCAATTGATTCACGTGCAACATAAGAACATCCTGAATGCTGTACAAGCCAGTGAGCAGAACCAGTCCAGGATTTGGACTATGGAGAAAATACTGAAAGATTTTGGGGATGTTTTTGAAGGGGAAGGACATTTGGCAGGGAAATTGAAACTTCAGGTAGATCCTTCAGTAGAACCAGTAAAGATCCCTAAAAGGAGAGTTCCTATGGCACTGGCAGAACCACTGAAGAAGGAACTAGCAAGCCTTCAAAGCAAAGGCATAATTGCTCCAGTACAGACTAGCACAGAATGGATCAGCAGCTTGGTCATTGTACGGAAACCCTCTGGAAAGCTCCGTATTTGTATTGACCCTAAACCTTTAAATAAGGCATTAAAACGCAGTCATTATCCCCTGCCAACCATTGACGATGTTCTATGTGACCTATCACAAGCCAAGGTATTTTCAGTGTTTGATGTGAAAAATGGATTTTGGCACATAGAACTGGATAAGGAATCTAGCTACCTGACCACATTTGCAACCCCTTTTGGCAGATACCGCTGGTTACGAATGCCAATGGGCATCAGCCCTGCCCCAGAAGTGTTTCAACGCAGGTTGAATCAAGAGCTAGAGAACATCCCAGGCCTGAAGATAATCGCAGATGATATCCTAATTGTGGGAGAAGGAGATACGATAATAGAAGCTACAAGGGATCATGACAAAAAGTTGTGCCATTTTCTGGAGAGGTGCAGAGAGAGGAACATCAAATTGAATCAGGATAAGGCCAGATTAAGACTGAAAGAAGTACCTTACATTGGCCACCTGCTGACTGCAGATGGGTTGAAGGTGGACCCTGGAAAAGTTAAGGCAATCCGAGAGATGCCACGACCCGAGGATGTGAAAGGTGTGCAACGATTCTTAGGCATGATAAACTACCTGGCGAAGTTTTGTAAAGGGTTAGCAGCTGACTGTGAGCCACTCAGACAGTTGACACACAAAGAAGTAGAATGGGAATGGTCATAGAGTCATCAGCAAGCATTTCATAAAATTAAGGATACTATATCCAAGACCCCTGTACTGAAGTACTACAGCCCAGGAGAACAGCTAGTCCTACAATGTGATGCCTCACAAAAGGGGCTTGGAGCGGCCCTTTTACAAAAACAACAACCAATTGCTTTTGCCAGTAGAGCACTGTCAGAAACAGAGAGAGGTTATGCACAAATTGAAAAAGAACTGTTAGCTGTCCTTTTTGGGATGGAACGCTTCCACCAGCTCACTTTTGGACAGACAGTACATGTCCAATCTGACCACAAGCCACTGGAAACCATTGTGCGGAAACCATTATTGAGTGCCCCAAAGAGGCTTCAAGGATGTTGATGAGATTGCAAAAGTATGATGTACAGATCCAATATCATCCAGGCAAGCACCTGGTAATGGCAGACACATTAAGCAGAGCATATCTCTCAGAGCCCAGTGAAGATGATTCAGTTGAAAAGGACATAGAGTCAATAAATATGCTGCAATATCTACCCATTTCACGGCCACGCCTACAAGCAATACAGGAAGGCACAGAGCAGGATACCAACTTACAGATAGTTAAACGCATTGTCCTGGATGGTTGGCCAGAGACCAAACATCAGCTACCAGTGGAAGCTACACCCTATTTCTCAATGAGAGAGGAGCTCAGTGTGCAAGATGGAATTCTCTTTAGGGCAAACAGAGCTATCATTCCAGAGCAATGCGCTTGGACATAATGAAAAGGATACACTCTTCACACATGGGAATTGAGAGCTGTCTGAGGAGAGCGAGAGAATGCGTATATTGGCCTGGCAATCAGCTGAAAACTTACATGGCACAATGTGAGATCTGCAATTCTCTAGGTGACAGACAGCAAAAAGAAACACTCCACCCACATGAGATTCCAAGGAGGCCTTGGGAAAAGGTAGGAGTAGACCTATTCAAGTTGCAAGACAAAGACTACCTCATAACGGTGGACTACTATTCCAATTTCTGGGAGATAGACTCCTTGCTAGATACCCGATCTCGAACAATTATCAGAAAGCTTAAAGGACACTTTGCCCGTTATGGAATACCCGATGTTTTATTTTCAGACAATGGCCCTCAGTTTGTGTCTGAAGAATTTAAGGCCTTCAGAGCACAGTGGGAATTTGATCATCAGACATCATCACCGGCCTATCCCCAGAGCAATGGGAAAGCTGAGTCAGCTGTCAAGACAGCAAAGCGTATTTTGGTCAAAGCCAAGAAAGCTGGGACAGATCCATATCTAGCTGTCTTAGACCACAGGAACACCCCATCACAAGGCTTGGATGCTTGTCCAGCTCAGAGTCTCATGGGTCGAAGAACTAAGACCTTACTTCCAATGTGAGGAAATTTGCTGCAGCCAGAAATCCTTAACAGGCGAGCTGACTCTATAGCAGAACAAAAATCTAGACAGGCCCATTATTATAAGTCGGCCAAAGATCTACCTGATCTACACAGTGGGGAGCAAATCTGGATTCAGCCAGCAGGGCAAGAGAACAAGGAATGGCGAAAGGCAGAAGTACAAAGGCAAGTGAACACACGGTCATTTGAGGTGGTGACACCAGAGGGTCAAGTCTTCAGAAGAAACCGTAGACATCTGCGGAGGAGCAGCCAACTAGTATCAAATGCAGGTGTGCAGAACCACAACCAAGAACAGCAATTCCAGGAGGAGAGAGCACCCACTTCATAGTCTGGCCTCCAGGCAAGAGGTCATTCGGAATCCCCTGCCAGAGAGACTGGGGAGATAGTTGAAATGTCCTCACATCCTAGGGATACCCATGATACCGCTTATCACCCCAGAGAAACTACATCTCCTATAGCAAAACAAGTAAGAACTCGAGCAGGTCGCCTGGTACAGAAGCCACACCATCTACAAGACTATGTTTAACTTTTTTGGGGGGTAAATGGGAGTTGTAATGTATTGTTGGTTAGAATAAAAAAAGGAAAGATGTATCAATAGGTAGAACTAAGTGAGACACACAGGAAGTTAGATGGAAGAGGAAGTCAGGGACACAGACTTTGATTGAAGGAATACTCGCCCAATCAGGAGGTGACACAGCAGTCAGTGACTCAGCACTCTCAGGAATCAGTCAGGGCTGGAGAGAAGTTAGTTAGAAGCAATGTTTGTTTGAGGCAGTAAAAGTTTTATTTTTATATAATACTGCCTTCCTCATTTGCAACAAACCTATCTTTGAAACACTTATGGTGCTTTCTAAAACTCTTTTAGAACATTAATGGGGCGCATAGTACCTCCAGGAATGCTCATTATGGACAGCCGTGAGACAGTAGCCTATGGACTCAGGGTGAAAAGGTACCGATATGAACTGGCAATGTATCTTATGCTAGTTCATAATAAATCGCAATTTCATGTTGCTTCATCATGCTAGGGTTTTCCTTGGATGATTTACTTCATGGTCCTGCAGGTGCTGTAGATTGTTTATATGGCTTTTTAGCAAAAGGTTGGAAATTTGCTTTTACCGAATGAAATACCGTTTATTGAATTATATTTACAGACTACACTAACTGTTGACCACATATTATTTTAAATTCACTCTTGCAATTGTCCATATGATGCCTTTGGTATCAAATTAGAGAAGTGCACTAGAAAGTGGTCATATTCCACTTTTGACGGTTTCCACAGTTTTGTTATTCATTAGTTTGTGCAGCTTTTTTTATTGCTTTCCAAATTCTATGGCCTAATGTCATATAGTTGGGAACTGGGTTTTTTTTTTGCCAGTTAACAAAAATAAAAACCTTAAAATAAAACATAAACAATATAAATCTGTAAAAGTATAAAGCAGAATAAAAACCAGAGTAAAAACCACCAGCAGGGAAAGATTAAAAAACACACATTAAAAACAAAACAAAAGGACTAAGCAAGTGCAAGGTACATTAGTAGGATTTAAAGAAGAGAGACAACTACAACATTGAGAATTCCTAAGAGTCTTGTGCAGCAATCACACATACAACAGACAACGGTGCGCTTGGTGGGAACATGGGAGAGGGCCTTCTCGGTGGCTGCTCCAGTGCTTTGGAACTCTCTTCCCGGGGAAGATAGGCTGGCTCCCTCCTTGATGGGCTTTCGGAAGCAGGCTTAAACTTTTTGTTCCAGCAGGCCTTTGGAGAATAATCTGGCCCTCCATCTATGTTAATGTCTTATAATTTTGTTGTGTATTTTAAATGTTTATGTCCCCCCCCAATGTATGTTTTATTTGTAAGGCCGCCTTTAGGCCCAGCATTGGGCAAAAGGCGGGATACAAATAAATAAATAAATTTAATAATAATAACAACAACAACAGTATAACTAACGCAGGGTGATCCTGCGTTAGTTATACTGTGCTCCAATACCAGTTCACAAGCATGGGGCAGGGTTAGGAAGCCGCCTATTTAAAGCGATCTGGTACTGCCAAACTAGAATCAAACTTCAAAAGGCTGCAACCTTCAAGCCGTTTTCTCCAAGAATAGTTCAACTGGCATTTTTGAAGGGTGGAAAGCAGTGTTAAGAGAACGATAAAAACTCTGCTACATAGGGTTTTCACAGGGAAAATTTCCAATGAAAACCAAATAGCTTAAGAATAAAGATGCTAGAGTCGAAGGCGCAATCCTAAATACACTAACCTGGGAATAAATCCCACTGAACTCTGTGTAATTTCCAACTAGACGTAAGTAGAAATGGGTTGCAATACCTACTTCTCCATGAAGTTGTAGAACTGTAGTTCGATTGCACTACTAATGGCAGATGGGGTCCCTGTGATTGGATGTTCTTCCATTCAATAAAAATTACTTGCACATAAATCACAAGATCTCTTTGAAATATGGGTCTTAGCTTTATCTTTCCTTTAATATTAACTTTTCTGCATGCAGATTTATTTTTTAAAAAAAAAATCCAACTCATAAGACCACACACAGATTTATAACCTCAGTATGAACTAGGCATTCATTGAGAGTACCCCTTACAGTATTGAGAATACCCTTTATAATATTTGTTTCAGGAAGACAATATTCAGAAACTAATGGGAAACCATACCAGTAATCCCAGACCACCTCCTTCAAACTGAAAGTTGCCATTCTTCAACAAAGAAGCTGTAAAGGATGACCTCTCAACAAAACACGGCTGAATTAGAAATTGTCAAGTTGTTATCATCATTATTACGATTACATTTATATCCTGCCTTTTTTTCCTCCAAGGAACCTAAGGAGGTGTACATAATCTTCCTCCTCGCCATTTTATCCTCACGACAACAACTCTTTTGAGGTAGGTTTGGTAGTGGGTTTCCATGGCTGAGTGGGGACTAGAACCTGAATCTCCCCACTCCCAGTCCAACACTTTAGCCACTACACCACACTGGTGTAAAAGTTTGCTTATATTCATTGTTAGCAGAACTCAGGCTTCAGGTCACTGAACCTGGAGCTAAAGAGTTAATGTGTACCTGAACAAGGTGGGAGGAGATTGATGGGCTGTTTGTTTTTCCCCTTTCCTGTCTCCTCCCTCTACTTCCCTCTTCTTTTTCTTGTTCCCTGCCTCATGGGTTGCTGACGACATGGCTGGACTGAGCCATCCTATCCTAGGATGGAAAGTTACTTATCCCTAAAGTAAAGCTTCTTTCAAACCACCGCTGGAGTGTTTCTTTTGTGGCTACTTGCATGTCGGTTCGGACAACAATTGGTTATGGGCCCAGGATGCAGATAAAGAAGAATAGCCTGTGAAAAGAATCACTCAGGAACTGTGAGTACTGCTTAGACAAAGAAAAAATAACCTCGGAGTGTGGGATAATGGTTGAAGGCAACACGTATGCAGCCATGGCAAAACTGGACACCAGGAAGTACCAGACATGGAAGTTCAAGATGGAAATGGTGCTAGTGGAAGGGGACAGAAAAGCAAAGACAACCATTGCATTGTCAGTCCAAGATGACCAGTTCCTCCACATCAGGAATGAGGAAACAGCCAAGGGAACCTGGGAGGCCTTGCAGAAAGTGCATCAGCCTGCCAGAATAAATGCAAAGCTCTTTCTGAAGAGAAAGTTGTTTCGAATGAGGCTTGAAAGAGAAGCCAGCTTGCCAGACCGTATAAATGCAGTCCTGCAAGTGGCTGAAGAGCTACGGGAAATTGGCTCAGAGGTCTCAGAAGAGGATGTTGTGGCCATTATTTTGTGCAGCCTAAACGACTCCTATGAAACCCTCATAACAGCCTTAGAAGCGCCCCCCCCCCCCGGAAGCAGAGTTAAAATTGGACTACGTGAAGGCCAGGCTGATCAGTGAGTGGAGTCGCAGGATGGAAAACACGGCTGACGCCTCACATAACAGGACAAAGGCCACGAGGGAATCTGAAAAAGCCCTCAAGGCAAGGACCAAGGAATGTTACAAGTGTGGAGCCAAGACACACTACCTGGAAAAAGGCCACAAGAGGGAGACAAAGGGCAGTGAGAGACAAGCCTTCGCAAAACGGTTGGCCTTGAGGTAACCAAAGCTCAAGGGCATAATCTGACTTGGGTGTTGGACTCAGGGACTAGCAGCCACATGATTAGCCAAGGGGAGTTCTTCGAGAAACTGGATCAGCGAAGGCAAGATTATGTTTGCCTAGCAAACGGAGAACGGATAAGAACAGCCGGGGTGGGAGAAGGCACCATAGACTGCATAGCTCCACCACAAGGCGGTGACGGATGTCTTGTTTGTGCCAGACCTGGAAGGGAGCTTGCTCTCTGTAAGGAGGCTTGCAGAAGATGGATTCATCCTGCTTTTCCAAGGGAACAAATGTCAAATCAACAGAGAAGGAAGTTTGTAGGGCAATGGCAGGGTGAGGAACTCCATGTACGAAGTTGCTGGCAGAAGAGAAGAAGCCAGAAGGGCAGAGCACATACCCCACGATGGCTGCATCCATCTCTGGCACAGGCACACAGGGCACAGAAGTATAGAGGCAGTGAACAAATTGGTGACCAAACGACTTACTGCTGTCGCGTTTCTCAGGAAACTCCTGCTTTCGATGGGAAACAAACGATGAGGCCTGCTAAGTAAACCACAGAGCCTTTATTAAGCAATTAACATCTCTTCCCACTTGAAGAGAGTCTAGCCTCTTGGAAACTTTCCCTTAGGCAAAACTATGCAAACTAAGCGAGACAATTGTCCTATCAAGGAGAACAGAAAGCCTTTTCCCAAAGCTGTTACTTCAGAGAGCCTGATTCAGAGGTGGCTTCTGGTGCAATGTGAGCTGAGCTGACTTTCTCACACCCTCCTTTCGCTCTGCGCATGTTAGCCTAGAATCAGCCAGCCTGTTGGGACGCTCTCCTCCGGAAGAGCCATCGCTTCCCACTGCAGGTGTAGGATTTGCCCTTGAAGAGATAAGCTCTGGAGCGAGATCACCAGCTGGAGGAGCAACCATGAGAGGTATTATTATTATTATTATTATTATTATTATTATTATTATTTATTTATATAGCACCATCAATGTACATGGTGCTGTACAGAGTAAAACAGTAAATAGCAAGACCCTGCCGCATAGGCTTACAATCTAATAAAATCATAGTAAAACAATAAGGAGGGGAAGAGAATGCAAACAGGTACAGGGTAGGGTAAGCAGGCACAGGGTAGGGAAAAACTAACAGTAGAAAGTAACAGTAGAAGTCTGCACAACATCAAGTTTTAAAAGCTTTAGGAAAAAGAAAAGTTTTTAGTTGAGCTTTAAAAGCTGTGGTTGAACTTGTAGTTCTCAAATGTTCTGGAAGAGCGTTCCAGGCCTAAGGGGCAGCAGACGAAAATGGACGAAGCCGAGCAAGGGAAGTAGAGGCCCTTGGGCAGGCGAGAAACATGGCATCAGAGGAGCGAAGAGCACGAGCGGGGCAATAGTGTGAGATGAGAGAGGAGAGATAGGAAGGAGCTAGACCGTGAAAAGCTTTGAAGGTTAACAGGAGAAGTTTATATTGGATTCTGAAGTGAATTGGAAGCCAATGAAGAGATTTCAGAAGCGGAGTAACATGGTCGGAGCGGCGAGCCAAGAAGATGATCTTTGCGGCAGAGTGGTGAACAGAAACCAACGGACTGATGTGAGAAGAAGGAAGGCCAGAGAGAAGAAGGTTGCAGTAGTCCAACCGTGAAATAACCAGTGCATGAACAAGCGTCTTGGCAGAAGAGACAGACAAAAATGATCGAATCCTGGCAATATTATATAGGAAAAATCGACAAGATTTAGCTACTGCCTCAATATGAGGAATAAAGGAGAGCGAGGAGTCGAAGATAAAGCCAAGGCTACGAGCTTCCTTGACCGGAGTAAGCGTAACATCATTGACAGTAAGAGAGAATGAGAGATGAGGAGAAGGTTTAGGAGGAAAAACAAGCAATTCAGTCTTTGCCATGTTAAGCTTCAAGCGACGATGAAGCAGCCAAGCTGAGATATCTGAAAGACATGCCGAGATACGATCGTGAATACCAATGGGTATCTCCCCCATTGGTACAGGCTGGTCTGGTGCCGACTCCTCCACTTCAGAATCCGATTCTGATTGATTGGCTGAAAAACCTTCTACCAAAACAGGGGGAGCAGGGCTACACATGACACCTGCAGGCCTACAAATCCCAGCATGGAGGTCTAAGATGAGCTGTGTTTGCTGCATCAAGACCAAGGCCACGCGAGCCCCACTGCCCAAGGCAAGCGAGAGCAGAGCCAAGGAACCATTGGAGCTCATCCACTCCGACCTTTGAGGGCCAATGGAGGCAATAACCCCTGGAGGTTATTGATGATTATTCCAGGTTCACGACATCATCAAGCGCAAGGATGAAGGGCTAAGCAAGCTGAAGGAGTTTGTTGCAGCGGCCAGGAACAAGTACCATAGGACGTTGAGTGACATTCACACTGACAATGGAGGAGAGTACATTGGAAAGGAAATGGAAGCGTGCCTGGGGGCCAAAACATCGTGTACCAGAGGGCAGTCAGCTACGTGTGGCTGAGAGGCGCAACAGGTCACTCCTACACATGGTAAGACTGCCAAACAGAGCCACTGATAAAACACCTTTTGAGCTGTGGCACGGAGTCAAGCCAAAGGTGGGCCGCTTGAGAGTGTTCAGTGGTAAGGCCCAAGCTCACATCCCAGACCAAAAAAGGTCTAAGCTGGGTGACAGAGCCATTAAAGGGGTCCTGATGGGATACAGCCCCTATGGTAAAGGCTACAGAGTCCTTATTCCCCACGACTGCAGCATTACAGTCAGCTGAAGTCAGCAGTTTGTTGAGACTGCAAGGCCCGGGACTATGGAGCTCATAGAGGTGAACCTAAGCACACCTGAGAGTGGGGAAGGGGAGCCCACGGTGCACAAAGAAGATGAGGGGGAAGTCGACATTCCAGAAAGCAGCAGTGATGCTGGTGACACTGAGGAGCCCAACCTGGAGGCAACGGAGCAACAGGAACCCAGGAGGTCAGAGAGGGCTACCAAGGGGTTGCCACCAGCCAGGTACAGTGACCATTAATTTGCAGCCAAGGCACAACAGATGCAAGAACCAGCAAGTTGGGAGGGCATTGCCCACCTGCCTAAAGATGAGGCAGATAAATAGAGGAAGGCTGCGCAAGAAGTGATGGACTCATTACGCAAGAATAGGACCCAGACCCTGGCCAAGCTTCCACCCAACCACAAGGCAATCAGCTGCAAGTGGACTTTCAAGGTGAAATGCAATGCAAATGGTGAAATAGATTAGTAGCGAAGGGATATTCCCAAAAGTACGGGGAGGACTATGATGAAACTTTTGCCCCAGAAGTCAAACACACCACCATTAGAGCCACGCTGAGCATAGCAGCCAGCAGAGAGATGCAAGTGAAGCATCTGGACATTAAAACTGCATTCCTATATGGTGAGATAGAAGAAGACCTGTACATGATGCAACCGCCAGGGTTTGCAGATCTTAAAGGGGCGGGGAAAGTGTGTAAATTGCACAAGGGCATCTACGGACTTAAACAGGCTGCCAGGGCCTGGAATGAGAAAATTAATGGAGTCCTAGTAAATCTAGGCTTCACCAGGGGGAAAGCAGACCAGTCTGTACACTAGGTGGAAGGGGGCAGGTGGACATACATGTCAGTGTATGTGGATGACCTAGTCCTGCGCTATGAGCAGGAAAGCGATGGCACAGAAATCATGCTTGGGTTGAGGAAGAACTTTGAGATCAAAGATCTGGGTCCAATAACGCAGTATCTAAGCATACAAGTTGAGAAGGGGGAAGATGGGAGCTTTCTCCTTAACCGAAGACCGAAAATTGAACAGATGCTGTTGGGACTTTAGAATGGCAGAGGCGAAAGGGGTCAAGATTCCATGACCACGGATCCTCTGAAGGGTCAAGACAATGATGTTCCACTACCTGACAACCAGCAGTATCGAAAGGCGATCGGTAAGCTGTTATTTATCACAATGGTTACCAGGCCAGACATCACTGCAGCTGTGGGCATCCGGAGCTGGAATGTGGCCAACCCATCTCAGCAAGACTGGAATGGAGTGAAGTGCGTGATGCACACGCAAAGCTAAAACTGCCAAGAGGCGCATCCATGGGACTGATTGGGTTTGTGGATGCAGACTGGGCGGGAGATGAGTCTACATCGGGAAGCCTGTCCACATACAATGGTGGGGCCATCAGTTGGGCCAGTAAAAAGCAGGCGGTTGTAGCCATGTCTTCCACAGAGGCAGAATGTGTGGCGGCAGCCAGTGCATGTCAGGAGGTGATTTGGCTCAGGCAATTACTGACTGACATGGGGCTGGAGATCACTCAAGCCACGGTGCTACATAAGGACAATCAGGGGTGCATAAAGCTGGCATTGAGTGAAAAGCTGAGACCACGGACAAAGCACATCGATGTGAAGCATCACCTGATAAGAGACCTGGAGGAGCAAGAGGTGATTGACCTGACCGAAGAAATGGTGGCAGACGTGCTGACCAAGCCCTTGCCAGGGGAACTGCACCAGTGGCATCTGATGGGCGTAGGACTGATGCAATGACCCATTTGGACTAGTGCGGTGACCTATGGCCCTCGAGAAGGGGTGTAAGCAGAACTCGGGCTATAGGTCACTGAACCTGGAGTGAAAGAGTTAATGTGTACCTGAATAAGGTGGGAGGGGAGTGATGGGCTGTTTGTTTTCCCCCTTTCCTGTCTCCTCCCCTCTACTTCCTCCTTCTTCTTCTTGTTCCCTGCCTCATGGGTTGCTGACGACATGGCTGGACTGAGCCATCCTATCCTAGGAGGGAAAGTTACTTATCCCTAAAGTAAAGCTTCCTTCAAACCACCGCTGGAGTGTTTCTTTTGTTGACACACGTAGCTACTCGCAGGGAGCTGGTTTGGACGATAATGTTCACTTGGGCATGAACTGAGACTAATCTCCTTTCACAGGTTACTAACTTAGCAACACTAGAATCATTGTTTTATCACCAGTTATTTCTGTCACGAATATTCATTGTGCTTATTTTGTGCTTAGTAAGTGTAGAGCAGATTAAGTAGTAGACTGATTCAAATCCATTTAATATAGTTTCAGTCCAGAAACTATATTAAATGATTAAGTGGGGAAAGCTCCATGCGTGCTCCTTGGAAAAAGGATGGGACATATGGTAGATGTAATTTTTTTAAAAGAACTACTTTATTTTTGTATCTCAGGGAGCAATCCTATGGCCTGTAGACATTGCCTGAGAGACATGAGATACTGGGGATCCCCTGCTCTGAAGACAGAGGCAGCATCCCCGCCACGGAATGGGGAGTCGGAGATCCAAGCCCCGCTCCCTCAACCCCTCACAGCCAGCACAGTAAGGGCCAAGAACCCTGCTAGCAGCCATCCATGGTCGGAAAAGTAGCCTCAGAGAAGTGGAAAGGGGAATTTCATTGGGCAAGGAGGGGAGGGGACCAGAGAGGCCACCATATGAGCTATCCTGAGGCCTCACCACCCTCCTTCCCACCCACCCCGCCAAAGTGCCATTGCAAAAACAAAAACAACTATCTAGCAAAAAATGTAAGGCAGGAGGATGGAGGCAAAGATCGCTGCCCCTCCCGCCCTCCAAGTGCTTTATGAACTCCATCAATAGTGGCCAGCCTACACCAGTGGTGCCATCCTATGGCGCAGTATAGCAAACAGAGATGTAAAATTTCTGAAAATTTTGAAGCCATGGGAAAAACTTGGGATTTTTCGGGGGGGTTCCGAAAAAAAAGGAAATTTTCAGAAAAATTGAAATAATGCAATATTAGCACTATTATCTGTTTTTTCTTCAATTTTTGGAAAAAAACCCAAAAAGGTTTCAGGAAAAAAATGAGAAAAAACAGTTTTTTTCCTAATCTTTCTGTTTTTTTCCTGGGTCTTCACATCTCTAACAAAGATACAGTCTCTCATGCTTTGAGGTAGCTCTTGAGACCACAGTGCTGGAGAGGCAGGCAGCGAGGCATATAGCCCCTTGATTATGCCATAGCCCAGCCCTCCTGCCCCTTCCAGGCATACCACAATGTTCTCTTGCTCGGGTTGTAGGGCTGGCAATTCACATGTTATGTAGCTGCTTATATGTATCCACAAATCTCAGCTGACCTAGGTAGTAGGCCAAGATTTGTGGTCACCAAAAGGGGGAGTCGCAGGGTCTTGTTGAGCTTTGGAGATGTTTCAGAACATTTCAATATGCAGTACAAGCATGGGGATAAGTTCCCATCTTTTTCTCTGGCGCCAAGATCAGGAGGAGATAGGGCTCAGAGGATCCCTGGTGTAGGGAGGAATGGTAGAAGACTGCTTCTCTAAACTCACTTGATAAAGTTAGACCATGTCTGAAAAAGTTTTTGCTAAGTGTAGGGTCTAGTCTTTATGGACACCAACACCAGAGTTTAAAGACAATCCCATGACCAGCATTTTTTTTAAAAAAATGGGGAGTATAGGCAAACTGACACCCAACTCTCAATGTGTAAATATTATATAAAGCAGACATTTCCCTCCCATCACCACCATCATATCTAAATTTTCCATGTAAGAAATTACTAGACATGTTTTTTTCATTGATAGCCTATGCGGCAGGGCCTTGCTATTTACTGTTTTACTCTGTACAGCACCATGTACATTGATGGTGCTATATAAATAAATAATAATAATAATAATAATATAAGAGGCAAGGAATTTTCAAGTCGTAATCTCCAATAATAAAAAAATGTTTCACCAGATTCACTCTCTATGTCCCCCTGACAGCACTAACATTTGCATACTTGATGAATTTCAGTACACTAAAAAAGCTCTGTTATGTGCTTGTATCTGTTAACACATAAATACTATTACAATTTCCCTATTGTTCACCATAGCTTTAGGGCATGAAGAACTGCTGTCTATGCTCCTCTCCTGAGGCAGAGTAAGCAAAGAGTATCTTGCAACTACAACTCTATGCCACTGAACATTAAAAAAAACCCAAGTTATTTAAGATTGTAAGTATTTTCATACCAGATAAATAAACACAAGCGTTCAAAATACGCAAGACATACACACTGGATTCCAGCTATACTATTTGGAAGATTAGGGAAAGCACAACAGGTGAAATGAGATAAGCTTATAGGTTGTTGTTCAATATGCCCAAAGCTTTGTGTTTCTACATCAGTACTAAAATACATCCTATAATAGCTCCAATCTCCCCACCCAACCACCCCGAACCAGTATTTGTATTTCAGGTGTTCTATTCATTTAAAACATGCATAAACTGCCCTTCATCAGCTCGGTAGATTCCACAAGCAACCTCATCTACGTTATTCTCAGCTCCTGTGAGTCATTTTCTACTTTCATCCCAATGCCTGCCATCCTAAATTGACACAGATCTCTGACCTTGATAATATAGTTATCAAGAAGCCATTAATGCACACATTTAAAATGAAATATTAAAAATGAGGATACATTACATCAATGTTTCGAATGATGACACATTTCCCGTTCGTGTACAGAAAGTTATTGCCTTTTGGATCTCCCCCAATGATTTTGGAGACGCCTCTTTCGACCTGCGGGAGGCTGGCGAACACTTTTCCTACCAAAAAAGAAGAAGAGGGGAGAAAGGAAAAATGGGGGGGGGGGAGAAGAGGAGAGACATCTATTAGCCGCGCATTACCAACAGCTGTCTCCGGAGGAAGGACGCAGGGCGATACAGCCACGGAGGCATTTAACTTGTTGCTGGAAATGCATGTTGAAATGGAAGGAAGCTTCAGGCGGCCACATTTGCTGGTTTTCCCATTAAGGGAACCAAGAGGCGATTCGGAAAAGTGGCAAAATAAATCTACCTTCCTTCTAATTTTGCTAATCGCAACGTGCAAATGGGGAGGACCCCCCGACGCCCCCCCCCCCCCACAGTCTTGCTGCTGGTCGGAGTTTGATTTTTCCAGGGCAGGGGCCAGATTAAACGGCAGCCTCCTCGCCCACCCGCCCGCCGCACCCTGCAATCCCCGCCCTACCCACGCGTGCAAGGAGGGGTGGGGGCGCCCAAAGGTGCCCCGGGTTGACAGCCGGAAGGCGAGCCCTAGCGTCCTCGCGGCCAGGGGCGCCCGGTCCACGCCGCCGCCTGGCCACGGCGGGGGCTGCGGTGCTCCACCCGCTTCCTCCCCCGCTCGGCAGGCAGACTTACTCAGCTCGTAAGGCATCTTCGCCCCCCCCACTTGTTACTGCCGCTCCGCTCCTGGACTGCGACAAACGCCCCGGTGCAACGGAGAAGGACGCAGGAAAGAAGGCAGGAAGGAGGGGGCGCACGCAGAGCCCAGGCGCCGGGCGGCCGATTTCTCTCTTCCCCCGCTGCTTCCTCCCCTTCCTCCTCCTCCTCCTCCTCCTCCTCCTGCAGCAGCAGCAGCAGCAGCAGCAGCAGCAGCAGCGACGTCAACTCCCAGCTGCCCAAACCAGGAAGCGCCCGCTCGCACCACTTTTCCGTCTCTCCCCCTGGCTTTGACCATATATAGTCAACTCTGCTCGAGCCGCGCGCGGAGAAGGAGCGGCTTGTCTTGCGCTGCACCTCGCGCCCACCCGTCCCGGAAATGCCGCCAAGAAGGAGACCGACGCGGAGCAAGCCCCGCCCCCGAGCACAGCCAGGGAAGGGAAGGGAAGGGAAGGGAGGCGGCCCAACGCAGCAGCCCCCCACCTCTGACGTTAGCACGCGCTTCTACGTGCACCTGACCGGCCAAACGACGTTGAGCTAGACAGGAGCGAAGGGAGGCGCAGCCCGCTCTTCCGGTATCAACAGAACACCCCATTTTCGGGTTAGGAGGGGGGGATCGCTCTGCCTGGCCGGCCGCCTCCCCCCTCCCCCCGCACGCGAAAGGCAGACTGGGTCCAGGCAGGGCTTTCTGCTCTTTCAGAAGCGTGGGGACATTTTTTAATTTTTATTTATTTATTAATTACATTTCTATACCGCCCAATAGCCGGAGCTCTCTGGGCGGTTCACAAAAATTAAAAACATTCAGAGTATAAAACAACAGTATAAAATACAGTATAAAATCTCAACCAGATAAAAACAGCAGCAATGCAAAATTACAAATTTAAAACAGCAAGGTTAAAATTAATGTTAAAAAGGTCTTCAGCTGGCGTCTAAAAGCATATAACGTAGGTGCCAAGCGAACCTCCTTAGGGAGCTCATTCCACAGCAGAGAAGGTTCTCCTCCTGGTAGCCACCTGCCTCACTTCCTTTGGCAGGGGCTTGCGGGGAAGGACCCCTGAAGATGACCTTAGGGTCCGGGCAGGTAGGCAACTGTGTGCATTTATTTATTCATTTCTTACATTTTTATACCGCCCAATAGCCGAAACTCTCTGGGCGGTTCACAAAAATTAAAACCACAATAAAACAACCTACAGTTTAAAAACACAAATTCAAAAATACAGCATAAACACAGCACGTGCATGTTCAGGCAGAGAGGGGCGGCTGTGTGGTGGGGGAATCCGCAGTGCCAAGAACGCCCCAGTCAGCCAGGCTAGCTGAGCAACACCGGGAGCTGCGGTGCTTTTCTCTGCCTGAACCTGCACCGGGCTGCGCCCTAAGTGGAATGAAGGTACAAAGAGCCCGACTCAGAAGAGCGCAAAGGCTTCTGCAGGCCCCGGAAGGTTGATGGCGATTTAAGGAGCCTGAAGCGCCTTTGCTGCATTCCGGGGCGTGTTTTGCATGTGAGGTTTTGCTCTGGGAAGCTGAACCACTTCGAAGGGCTATTTGTAAGCTGCGGGCTGTGCCTGAGACAAGGACTGGCCAGCGGTGACAGCTATAGTAGGGGGATTGCTCGCTTCAGAGATCCTGCGAGGCTTTTTACTGAGGGTCATAAATGGGACATACTAAAACAAATGACAGGACTTGCTCAGAGGGATCCATAGGACAGCACTTGCCCAGCGGGGTTTTTTAACAGCATATTTCCCAACTGCACAAATGCCCTGTCAGACAACCCACCCACCCCTCCATGCCCAAGCCAAACACATTTCTCTTTCACAACTGGACAAATTATCACCAACACTAGCAGCCCCTTAAACTTAAAGAGAGATTGACAGGGCCATTCGGACACCCAGGAAGGACAACGGGCCAAGAGAAGCACACCACTGGTTGTCACCTACAGCCCCAACTGAAACCACTGCAACGGATCATCAGTGAACTCCAATCCATCATCAGCACAGACACTTCCCTCTCACAAGCCTTGGGAGGCAGACCAGTCCTGGCCTCCAGACCACCTCCCAACCTGAAGCGGATGCTAACCAGCAATAGTACACAGGACAGAGGGACCAGACCATGCAATAGACCCAACTGACAGCTCTGCCCCCACATTTCATACTTTACAATCATCTTAAGAAGGTAGGCAATTTACCAGATTCTTCCACCTGTTTGGCTCTACCTTAGTGCAAGATATTGTGTCAAACATTGACTAAGATAAAATGGCCATCACATAGACATCCTTCATTGCCATAATTAAATACTATGTCTTAGGGTGCAATCCTATGCATGTTTAGACAGAAAAAGGTCCTGTAACTCCCAGCATACCCCAGCCAGCATGGCTGTCTGAAGGGATGCTGCAAGTTGTAGGATTCCCCCCCGTCTAAACATGGAAAGGGTTGCAACTTTACTTATCTTCGTTTTCTGTTATGAATCATTGTATGTATAAATGTAAAGTAAAACACATTTATCTAGTTGAAACATGAATTGTAGACTTACTTATGGAACCCATGGAAACGGAATGGTTAGAGGTACACTTATTTATTTATTTATTACATTTCTATACTGCCCAATAGCCGAAGCTCACTTGTTCCATGGGGGCAGTTCTCTTGTGCAACATGGTGGTTTTATCTGATGGGTTGTATCTTATCCATTCCAGTATTTGACAGCTCAGTGTCTGTCAAATATTTGGAATCTTTGCTGATAAATCATTATGGCTGAAATCATTATCCTGAACTCCCAGGAACATACAGGAAGAGAAACTTACATCCAGGTTTGATATTATTATGAAAGTTAGTACAGAAGTGCCCATAAAGGATAAAAAAGACAAGCCATTAATGTGTGATGGGGTCAGGAAGCATTGTCAGCATTACTCATAACTACCACAAATTTTGATCAACATCTTCTATGTTCCATGGATGCATCCTTAGATGAAGTATGGAACAAATCAGAGCTGAGTTTTTGTTAAAAGAAGATGGACGCCATTGCCTTGCATGTGAAAGACGGACCAACGCTACTAATTGGAGATACCTTGGATTGCAAACCTTATATATTGAATAACAAAGCCATGTTCAAATGCCCGTATTTGTATGTGATTTTGGATGAGGCTGACCTACAATTTTCTTACATATGCATCATTGCCTGCCTCCAGTGCAATGTACGTAGTTCCATGGTAAATAAATAAATAATTGATACAAATTCTGATACTGCTGTAGTTGGTGTTATAATCTATCTTCCTGCCCTCTGCCTTTCACCCTATATCCTTCTAAGCTTTCTGAACTTTTGGACCAGGCTCAGCACTGCTAAAATCCCTGATGATTTCCATTAGTTCTCATCCACTTGAAACCATGAACAATTTTCTAGGATTCCCCCAGAGCTTTCTGAATCTTTTCCTTTACCTGTATTTCAATGAAGCCTTTAGTTTTTGCCTTTCTCCAGGCAGGATAATTCTGGTTTCTGCAGGGTTATTCTTCTTTAACATATACATGTGTGGGTGGGAGTAGGGAGTGATTTCTATCACAGCAGTGCTCATAGTTTCGGGTAATAATGATGGTGAAGTGCAGAAAAAAAATGCACTGCAACAGAAAGCAAAGAGGCAGGCAAAGATGCAGGCAGGTAAAGACCACCTCAGGCCCCTACTCCAGCTGGCCATCCTCCCTTACACCACTGGGCCTTTTATGGATCCTTATGAGATTTTTTAAAAATAATATTTTTATAGTGATTTTATTAATGTATTTTCATCTACATGTAAGCCACCATGGAAGGATTTCTATCTTGAAAGGTGGAATATAAATACCCTATTTCTTAGATTCTAAGACACACCTTTTTCCCCACATAAACATCTCTAAAAATGGGGTGCATCTTAGAATCGCGGGTGTGTCTTAGGTTTTTTTTTCTGTTGGTGGTACTGAAATTAGTGTGCGTCTTACAATCGATGGCATCTTACAATTGAAGAAATACGGTAGTCATAATAAATAAATACTTGGATATCTGCATAATACAAGAATCCAGCAATTAGGAATATGCATCAGATTTGGGCAAATCCAATACCAAATCAAGCACACTTAGAAAGATGTGGGAGACAAATCACAAAGTAGGCTCCTCTGAAGTGGATTGATCTAAATCTGAACTCTCCTGAAGCTTTTCTTAGCAACTCAGAGAGACATGGGCCACAGCTAGACCTAAGGTTTATCTTGGGATCATCCCTGAGCACTGGATCCCCTGTGTGTCACCTAGATGAACAGGTTTGACTCCTGGACGATCCAGGGATAAACCTTAGGTCTAGCTATGGCCACAGACAGTGTGCCTGCAAAAATGGATACAGTTATTCCCAACCTCTCCATACAGGATTTTTTTTAAAGAGAAGCGGGTGTAGTTTTGTGACTGACAGCTCTAGCTTCTAATCATAGTGGATGGTTTTACCACGGCTCTTCAGTCCCAACACTATGTGGGAGGGATGTTGGAAGTAATATCTCATAGGACTGTTTCAGTGTTTAGCGCTCTTTCCTGGTTCTCAATCCGAAGAGAAGGGACATTAAACGAGCTGCTGTATGCTTGTGTAACATTGGTTCTTCTTCGTGGTCTCTGTACATCACACAAGTATGGGCCTCTGTGCCTGCGCGGAGTCACGTTCGGGAAAATTCCATAGCTGAGGTGTTTTGGGCGGGAACCCCTCCCCCATAGCGTACTGCGCATGTCCGGGTTCCCGCCCGATTCTCCTCAGTTCTCTTTCGACTGCCATTGTGGTAACCTCGTCTGGGAAATCCTCTGTGAAAAACAAACAAACAAAAATTTGAGGCTTTTTTTCTAAATTCTACCTTTCCTATCCTTCTAATTTTACTTCTACCTTTATAGTTATATATTTGTTTATTTCTTTTCGCGATCTCTGATCACCCTAAGGGGCGCATGGCCCTCAGGGCGCCATTCAGAAAATGCACTAGGTGCGGCAGCAAACTCCCGCCCTCGGATGGACATTCACTCTGCCTACTCTGTTTAGGTGAGAGCCACGTTGTTGAAACCTGCCGATTCTGTCAGGGTTTCTCCAAACAAACGAGGAGGAACAGGTCTGATAGGCTAAAAGCCCTACTTTGGAGTAAAGCCCAGTACGGAAAGTCCAGCCATGGCTACCACAGACCCTTCTCCTCAACCTGCAATACTGCCCGTAACTGACCCAAAGGAGTTATCTCCAACTCTGGGAAGGGGCGTTACTCTCTCTCTTGCAAAGAGACTGGCCAAAAGGGCAAAAAAGGTGAAACACACAGTATCTGGCTCGGAGGAGCACAGAAAAAAGAGCAAAAAGAAGTCTCTTAGAAAGTTGATGCCGAGAGAGGCTCGACCACTAACGCTTTCCCCGATACCGACCACCTTGGTATCGATGGATACTACGGCACCGGGCACATCGGCCACCGAGCCTCTGCAACCGATGCCGCCACCACCACCGCCGCTACTCCTCTCACCTATACCGACTGTACGATCCCTCCCACGAGGGGACCAGCGACAGACGTCGATATCGGAGGGCGAGATACGGGATACTTCTCCCACCCCCATGCCTCCAATACAGGGTCAGCCGCTCAGGAGAGAACACAGGCAGGATTCACCTGACTCCATGTTCTCACAGCGTTCACGAAGGGATTACTCCTATGATGAACCACCACTAAGATTTAGAGAGAGATCTCGCTCTCCGTTCGACAGGGACAGGAAGCCTAGATGGGATCGAGACCCCAATTATCCACCTTACTGGGGCCATGATCGTTACTATAGACATCACTATGACGATCACTGGGGTTATTACCCTCAAGATGCTTACGGTAGAGAGGATCGATACCGAGAACCACCACCCTCACGAGTATCCAGACCCACTGCCACATTCCCTAACCCAATAACCCAGCCTATTATAACAACGCAGGATGAGGACATACCTCCCCAACAATATGCTGTTTTAACACACCAGCAAGATGAGCCACAACTGCCACTCTCTGGGACACCATCTAGGATTGTCTCGGACTCACTGGGACTAACACAATCTCAGACGATCCCATCGGCTCAGGCTATGCCACACTCAGCCCCGCGCCAATCTCCATCATCGGGACAAGATGAGTATTGCTCAGATTCATCTTCCACATCAACTACACCTCCTTCTGTAGCTTCTCCAGACCCGGAGATTATCCCACAAGGGGGAATCTCCCCATCTGAGGACCTGGGACATTTCTCTGACCAGGTCGTACGAATGGCACAGGCATTGGGCTTACAAGTTGAGCAATCAGCATCCACGACTCAAGACCCTGTATTCGATTCCATCATCTCAGATACAACAAAACCTGTATCAATAACAATGTTACCTGCCCTCCTCGACACCATAAAACAATCATGGAAGTCCCCATCGACAATGCAACCAACTTCCAAAAGATTAGAGGGCATGTATAAAATTCAACAAAACAAGGTCGAGTTTTTATTCCAACATCCTGCCCCAAACTCTATCGTAGTAGAGGCAGCACAAGGGAAAGATAGACATCAACACGCCTCCCCTGTAGACAGGGAAGGACGCCGATTAGATCTTCTTGGCCGAAGACTTTACTCATCCTCCTCGCTTGCACTGAGAGTCACTAACTACCAGGCAGCGATGTCTGGATATCAACTCCTTTTATGGGAAAAGATGGGAAAACTTATGGACTATCTCCCAGATGATAAAAAGTCTCTTGCAAGACTCTTCCATTCCGAAGCCCTCAGACTTTCACAGCAACAGATCCATACATCCAGACATCAGACCGACTGTATGGCTAAGACCCTTACCGGAACAATAGCACTTCGTCGCCATGCTTGGCTCCGATCGGCCGGACTCGCGCAGGAGACAAGATCACGAATAGAGGACCTACCTTTCGATGGCCTAGGATTATTCAATTCAAAAACAGATGATGCACTCAATACAGTGCACAAAGCCAGAACAACTGCGCGTAAAATGGGGTTCGCCCTGCCACAACAACCTTTTCAACGCCGCTGGTCTCGCCCACGCACATCATATTATCCAATTCGACAACAACAATATCAACAAAATCAACCACGTCAACAACAACAGCAACAACCCCTTCCACAACGTAAGCAATTTCCCACTCAGAGGGGCAAAACCCCTTTTCGTAGGGGAGACAGCTCCTTTAGACGGCGCTTTTGATAATCCAACTGCCCCATATACTTACCCCTTTTCTCCAATTTATTTCGATAACAGACTTTCCTATTTTTTCGATACATGGAAAGAGATCACAACTGACTCTTGGGTCCTATCTATCATTCAGAGAGGATATAGGATAGAGTTTGAAGACCTTCCTCCAATCGGTACCATGCGGATAACACCACCAACACCTTCTTTACTACAAGAAGTCGAGATGCTCCTACAAAAAGGGGCCATTGAGAGAGTACCCATAGATCAACATCGCACCGGATTTTACTCGTTATACTTCACGGTACCGAAAAAGGACGGAGGTCTTCGTCCTATCCTTGATTTAAGACTCCTCAATACCTTTCTACGACCTAAAAAGTTTAGAATGATCTCCCTAGCTTCCATCATGCCACTATTATCTAAAGCGGACTGGTTTGCATCTATTGATCTTCGTGATGCATACTTCCATATATCAATTCAAGACTTCTACCGTAGATACTTAAGATCTGTAATTGGATCCCATATCTATCAATACACTACTCTTCCTTTTGGACTTTCTATGGCACCGAGAGTATTTTCTAAATGTATGACAGTAGTCTGTGCCTTTCTCTGTACTAGGGGAATAGAAATCTACCCCTATCTGGATGACTGGCTTTTAGTATCGCCATCAGAAGAACAGATCCGGAGATCAATAGATGCTACCTGTTCCCTTCTGCATGATCTGGGCCTTTATATTAATTATGAAAAATCACAATTACAACCTTTACAGATCATACAATTCATCGGGGGAGTATTGGACTCGACAGAGGGTTGAGCATTCTTACCACCCGACCGGGCGCAAAGAATATCACTCCTGGCAGACAAGCTACGACAACAAATAAATACCTCCGCCTTCAACATACAGCAGTTACTAGGCCTCATGGCTTCCACAACCAGTGTGGTCCAACACGCACGTCTAAAGATGAGACCACTGCAATCGTGGTTCATACACCATTTCGACATGCAAAACGAATCCAAGAGGACGCAGTTACATCTCCCCACACGCGTCAGGGACTCCCTCACTTGGTGGACCATTACAACCAACCTAACCCAGGGACTTCCTTTTCAACAAGGACAACCAACCAAGATGTTAACGACAGACGCTTCGAAGACAGGATGGGGAGCACATTCAGGCCCTCTAACAACTCAGGGCCGATGGTCGACTGCAGAGACCCGTGACCACATAAACATTCTAGAACTTCGCGCAGTCTAACGAGCTCTCATAGCTTTCGAGCGAGAACTCACCGGACATTTCATTCAAATAGCTTCAGACAATACTACAGTAGTAGCATATTTGAACAAGGAAGGAGGCATGAAGTCAAGGAAGCTCCTATCTCTTACAATCAAGATCCTGCACTGGTGCATCCCCAGAAATATAAGACTTACTGCAGTTCACATCGCAGGTATCCACAACGTCTTAGCAGATCAACTCAGCCGATCTCAGATCATGCCACATGAGTGGCAACTACACAAGAAAGTGCTACACGAACTATTCGATATCTGGGGCACACCAAACATAGACTTATTTGCAACCGAGTCGAACAAGGTAGTCCCAAGTTTTTGCAGCCGTGCGGGCCTAGGAAGGAATTCTCAGGGAGACGCCTTCTCTCTCCAGTGGAAGGAAGGTCTCTTCTACATCTTCCCTCCATTCCCACTCATAACCAAAATAATAGCAAAGATAGTAGCGGACAATACCAAGTGCATACTAATCACCCCTTGGTGGCCAAGGCAAACATGGTTTGCCACACTACTTCGGCTATCGAAGAGTCAACATCGAAGACTCCCACTCCTACCATCATTACTAACCCAGCAACACGGCGCGGTGACACACCCGGACACTCAGACACTCCGGCTCACGGCGTGGAGAATATAACACCTTCTACCACAGTACCTCCTAACCTGCAAAGAGTACTGCAAGCCGCAAAAAAGCCTACAACAAGAAAATCCTACCAATACAAGTGGAAACTTTTCATGGACTATGCTAAAGATAAACAATTTGACCCCTTTTCCGCAAAGATTGAGCAAATCCTTTTGTTCTTACTGAGCCTATCAGAAAAAAATTTGACACCTTCTTCCATACGTGTCTACCTTGCAGCAATATCATCCTCTCACCCTCATATCGAGGGTTATACCGTTTTCTCACACCCACTCACAAAACGTTTCCCAAAAGGACTGAATAATTTAGCACCACCTGTCAGACATCAGCTACCAGCATGGAGCATTTCAGTGGTTTTGAACTCTTTAACATCCAAACCATTTGAACCTTTGGCAATGGCAGACCTTCGACTCCTGTCCTGGAAAACAGCTTTCCTTATAGCCATCACTACTGCCAGAAGGGCTAGCGAATTATCAGCCTTACGTGTGGACGCTCCCTATTTGATTTTCCACAAGGATAAGGCTGTCCTGCGTCCAGATATCGCATTCCTGTCCAAAGTAGTATCTGATTTTCATTTAAACCAGGACGTTATTCTCCCAGCCTTTTTTCCTGCTCCTTCCTCTGAAATCGAAGCCACTCTACATACTCTCGATGTTAGGAGATTCCTCGCTTTTTATAAGCAACGAACTGATCCTTTTCGAAAGTCGCAGTGACTATTTGTTTGTTACACTGGTCAACGCAAGGGGATTGTCATGCCCTGCATGGAGATGGAGTCGGGAGATGAGGGGGAAGTGGCAGAGGCTGGACCTAGTGCCGAGAGGCCCGGCTCAGGAGATAAGGAGACTGAACTGGCAGAGACTGTGGCAGAGCCTCAGGGAGAGGAGCCAAGGCCAGCTGGGACCTCTGCCAGCTCTGAGGGCCTGATGCCAGCAAAAACTACGGAGGAGCCGCAGGAGTCTGAGGAAGAGGCGGAGAAGCCTGGTTTCAGCCAGTTGTGGGCGGAGAAGGCAACCAGACGCCGGTCTTGCTGCCTCCACCAGAAACGCCAGGCAATTAAAGATCAGCTGAGAGACCATGACTCAGCACTCTGACTGAGCATAAAAGCGCAGCCGTGAGCCATGCCAAATTGTCAGAGATTATCTGAACTTTCTGGCGGAAGCCTTGGTTCTTAGATCTCTCGACCTCGTGCCTTGCTCTGGATTCCTGGTTCCCGACTCTTGCCTTGATCCCTGGACTCCGTTGACCATGTCTGCCTAATCTGGATACCTGCTTCGACCCTGGACTGGTTTGTGACTACGTTTTGCCTGTAGTTGCCCTGTGACTCTGGACTGTGTTATTGGATGATTGCTGACCCGTTGGCTGTGCTTGATCTTGGATTGGACTCACGAATCACCGTTCTGCCACATTCCCTCAACCCTGGACTGGACTTTGACTTCTCTAAGAGCTTGAATCCCGAACTGTTTCTCTCCCTGGGCTATTGAGCTCAACCCCCCGCTTCCCCTCCCCTTTCCTGGCACTGTGTGAGGCTTCTGTAAATAAACACATCTGTTGCTTAGCTACCAGCTCGTCTTATCTCTCTTTGTCAAGCCATTTGGTGGCTTTCCCGGACAGGGATGCCCGTATCTTCACAGCGTTTAGCTTCCTAGATTGTAGGCACCATCACACTTGCATATCAGCTCGCCAAGCTTCCACTGGCAGCACCGATCCATGCTCATTCAACCAGGGCTATGGCAACGTCGGTAGCCTTCGGTAGGGGAGTACCATTACCAGACATTTGTAGGGCTGCAACCTGGTCGAAGCCTTCCACATTTGTGAGGCACTACCGACTGGACACCAGGGCCAGAGCGGATTGCTCTTTCGGCAGAGCAGTTTTGTCTTCGATACTGACTTAAGGACACTGACCCTCCTCCGGTAAATCAGCTTGCTAATCTCCCATACTTGTGTGATGCACAGAGACTACGAAGAAGAAATGCAGGTTGCTTACCTGTAACCGTAGTTCTTCGAGTGGTCATCTGTGCATTCACACAACCCACCCACCTACCCCTCTCGGTGTACAATGTATTCATGATAAGTACCTAGGTGTGAGTGCATTACTGTCTACAGGACTCCAAAGCCTGACGTACCTAGTTTAAGGGATCATACCTTCGATACCGAGGGATAAGAAGGCATACTGTAAATAACCTTATATAGGCTATACGTTTTTTCTTCATATACACCCTCTCGGGGCCGATCACCCTATTGGTACTGAGAATTCTTCTCGACTGCGAGGCCACAATGTCGGTCTCCAGGAACTGAGGAGAATCGGGCGGGAACCCGGACATGCACAGTACGCTATGGGGGAGGGGTTCCTGCCCAAAACGCCTCAGCTATGGAATTTTCCCGAACGAGACTCCGCGCAGGCGCAGAGGCCCATACTTGTGTGAATGCATAGATGACCACTCGAAGAACTACGGTTACAGGTAAGCAACCTGCATTACTTGCTTGAAAAATGCTGGAAGTTCAGGTCTTACTGCACTGAATGTTCCACATCTATTATCTACCCTTGTCCTATTGAACTTTCTGTGACTTTGATGCCAACTGAGCAGAAAACCAACCCCCCCTGCTTTTCATTCATTAGAATTGCCTTCTGACATTGTTAAGGTTTCTTACCAAGAGACACCTCTATGAGTATATGACTTTTTATAAAAATTGCCAAGCACACTCCAAAGATGGGGAGGGGAAGCAAATCGCCCTTCCCCCAAATTTTAAAACCTCCCTTCCTCAAAACCTGCTGCATCTGTCCTTCTGAAATTTTGCTGTTTCTTAGTTTGGGCCAACTTAACGTTGTTTTGGGCCAGCTCATTTTCATAATTGCTCACAAAAAGTTTGGGGAATAAGCACATACATTTTGGCGGGAAACATCCCAAAAATTAAGTGCTGCTTTTCTTCAAGCCCCCTTACCTATTTGTCTGAAGCTTGGCAGGCTTTATCCCCTTGGATGTGGCAACTATGCCTTCCAATTTCATCCAATTCTGCCAAAAAAGAAGAAGTTTCCAGCAGTTCCTTTTATGAAAGGAAAAAAGGAAAGGAACCTCTCGTGCAAGCACTTGAGTCATTGCTGACTCCTAGAGGGACGCCTGCTTTTGCTGATGTTTTCTTGGCAGACTTTGTAGCGGGGTGGTTTGCCGTTGCCTTCCCCAGTCGCAGTTACCTCTCCCCCAGCTAGCTGGGTACTCATTTTGCCGACCTCGGAAGGATGGAAGGCTGAGTCAACCTGAGCCGGCTGCCTGAGAACCAGCTTCCGCTGGGATCGAACTCAGGCTGTGTGGAGTTTCGGCTGCAGTAACTGCCGTGCCTCATGAGGCCCTTTATGAAACAACTCTGTTAATTCTGCTCAACCTCTCATTATTTTTTGATACCATCAGTCATGGTAACCACCTGGATCGACTCTGTGGAATGGGTATTGGTTCTGGTCTTACCTGCGGGGCCAATTTGAGAAAGTAATATTGGGTAACCATTCCTTGGCCCCTTGGCAATTGAGCTATGGGGTTCCACAGGGTACCATCTTGTCTCCAATGTTGTTTAACATCTAAATGAAGCTGCTGAGAGAAGTCATTAGGGGATTTGGAGCCAAGTGCCAGCAGTATGCTGAAGACACACAGCTCTAACTCCCTGTGACATCTGAATCAGGAAAGGCTGTGCAAATCCTGGATCAGTGTACAGATGCAGTAATGGGCTGGATGAGGGCTAATAAACTGAAACTCAATTCTGGCAAGATGCAAGCACTGTGGATAAGTGGTTCCTGAGTCCAGAAGACAGGATCATTGCTTGTTCTGGAAGAGGTTGTTGTTGTTGTTGTTGTTATTATTATTATTATTATTATTATTATTATTATTATATTTGTATCCCGCCTTTTGCCCAATACCGGGAGGTTACACTCCCTCTGAAAGATCAGGTCTGTAGTTTGGGAGTATTCCTAGATCTGCCATTGTTGCTGGAAGCCCAAGTGGCCATGGCAGCTTGGAGTGCCTTTTAGCAGCTCTGACAAGTTCACCAAATATGGCCTCTCCTGGACAGGGACAGCTTGACCACAGTGGTACATGCGCTAGTAACCTCAAGACTGGATTACTACAATGTGCTCTATGTAGGGCTGCTGTTAAGACTGCTCCAGAAGCTGGAGCTAATGCAGAATGCAGCAGCTTAGCTGTTGTGAGGAGCTACTCTTTTTCAGCATGCAACTCCTTTGCTGAAGGAACTGCATTGGCAGCCTATTTACTGCCAGGCCAGGTTTAAGGTTTCAGCACTAGTGTACAAATCCCTAAACTACTTGGGACTAGGAATGGCTTCTCCCTTACTACTCTGCCTGGTTTCTGAGGTCTTCAGAGGGCAAGCGCCCAGTGGTTCCACATGGATCTATGGACTGACTGGAGTTCACCCAGAGAAGAGCCTTCAATGTGGTGGTCCCCTTTCTTTGGAACTCCCTGCCCCTGGATGTCATGGAGGCACCAACAGTGTTGCTTCCAGTTCCCCCTGAAAGCATTTCTGTTCCAGGAAGCATTCCTTAAATGACCAGCCGTTTTATTGGCATTCTGTTTTTTTAATCATTTTAATATGGTGCTTTAATCTTTTTACCATTGTAGCTCTTACATTCGCTGCTGCTAATCTGTTTTTGATATGGAGCTGTATACAAATGTTGAAAATAAATAAATGAATCAAAATTTAAAAGGCATCTAGCACAAAACTCACTGTACCTCTTTGTCTGAAATTTGGCAGGGGCAACTATGCCTGAAAATTCCATCCAATTCTTTCAAACAGCAAAAAAACATTATAGCCATTTATTGATTTCCAGTAAAAGCTTTAGATAAAGCTTTAGATTTACATAAAGCTTTAGATTTCCCAACTGAGATTCAGATCCTGTCCCAAAGTTGAATCAGGTAGCTTGCTTTCAAATCAATACAAGTGAATTTGGTTGTTTTCCAAAGGGGGATCCAAACTAAATCTTGTAGTCAGCGCACATCCCTAATGGCAGCCCTAGTGACGTATACAGCAGAAATTATGACTGATGACCTCTTTTTCAAAAAGACAGTGTAGTTGGGGCACCACAGTATTCTCCTCCTCCTCCTTCCCACTGGCTGAGTAGAAATAAAGGCAAGAACATTAAAAACAGTAAAGCATTAAAACTATGTTATTTAAAAGCCTAAATTACAAAGGCGCATCTTCACGGCCTTTCTAAAAGCCAAGTGACTGGGGCCAATCTTACGTCTTTAGTGAGTGGATTCCACAGGAGAAAGCCCTTTCAAGCACGCTTAACAAACAAGTCCTTCTGGAGACAAATAGACTGGGTCACTATGTGCCAATTCAACTGCTATTGAAGCTTTGGAGCTTTGTGGGTGGGGATCAGATTCAGATTTTGTCTGCTTCCGAGAAGCCCTACTTTGATACGGACGTTTTCTGAATCTTTCCAAATCAGTCTGACCCAGTTTGGGATTTAAAGCAATAGTTATTAGGCAGTAGATTTGGGGAGGGTGGGGGTCTCCATGTAGAAATCATGAGAATCCATGCCTAAAATTATGCACCACTGAGCTGTCATGAGATGGCAGATCTGTGTTGTTTGCAATAAAGTATGTGGAAACAGATCCATGCTTGTGACTGGATGGTGATGTTTTTTGTTGTGGTGGTCTTGGTGTTTCTAAAATACATGGGGATTCAAGAAAACGTGTGCCTCAAATCTTGTTTTTTGCACTATGGCAACAGCATGAACCATTGGATTTATGATATTTACTTGCAGGCTGTGTGTGACACAGATGTGAACTGCATTCACATCGTGGATTTGAGGTGTTTTTCCTGTAAAGAACGATCTAGGTTCTTGCATGGTAGTGGTGCCACAACACTGTGGATCCATTATTTCTAGTGCCACAAGGTGGTATATAAATGGTTTTTAGTTTTAATAAAAAAGTAAACATTGATTTGTGGGTACAAATATAAGTTGTAATTTGACAGTAGTTTTAGTGTTTCTAGGTTAAAAATCATAGAAATCCAGGAGGGTCCAGATGCCTTGGATTTAGTTTTGCTAGATTCAAGACAGTTATATTGTGATTTGTGGATATAAATTTAAACTGTGATTTAATGGTGTTTGTAGGGATTCTCTACAAATTAAAAGGATATGTTGTTACAATATTAACTTATTTCCTTTGAAATGCACATATAAAACATAGGGTATGTCCTAGCCAAAACCAGGGACTCTAAATCCCATTGATTTTTTTGCCAGAAATTTAAGCATATGTCTAACTCTTCCTCTGAAGTCAGTAAGACTGAAAAACCGTTTTGTGTCTGACGGAAGTGTGTGTGTGGGTACACAATACAATCCTAAGCACCAGTCCTTGGGGAAATGCCTTCATCACTATGTGTCTTAATTCAGTCAACACACAGAGGGGGCTCTAATCCTTCCTAAGTGTATTCTACGAATGAGTAAAACATTACTAGGGGGGTGTCTACACTACTGCTTTTAAAGCACTTTAAAGCACTTTGAAAACGTTTTGAAACCTGTATATGCAGTGTGTCCTGGGCCCCAACAGTTGTCAAAACTGTTATAAAGCGCTTTAAAGCAGTAGTGTAGATCCCCCCCTGAGATTGCACTGCACATATGGCAATCCCTTTCATTGCACTGTGATTTAAGCTTTTGGAAGTGATCTGTCACAATCCTCGATGTATTTATTTGGATGCTAACCCCACTGATTCCAGTGGAATTCTGATGCAAATAGGAGAGCGTCAGAAGCCACAGCATCCATCCAGGTGGAATCAAAGCCCAGATGCTGTCCCACTAGGCTGCACCATAGCTGTTGAGAAAGCAGAGAGGTACTGGATAAAACTGCCTTCCATGAATCCACACTTCTTGCCCTGGGTCTCCTCACCACCTTCACTCCTGATTCTGTCCATGTGTGGTGACCACAAGCAGGGTCCTGCAGGATCCAAACCAAAGGCTTATCTAGCCCAGCACCCTGCCTGACATCCAGTGTCCCACCAGCCTATCCCCTCCTGCTGTTCTTCCCCCCAGCAACCAGCATTATGTCTAGTAGCCTTCGGTAGTCTCTATCAATGTGTCGTAATATCCTCTTTTAAAGCCAATGAAGTCGGTCGCCATCTCTACATCTTTTGGCCGCACATTTCATAAATCAATGTCCTAAGCTGGGGGCGGGGGGAGAGAATCTTCTCCTCTGATGTAAGCCCCACTGAGTTAAATGGGACTTACTCCCAAGTCCCTGAGGCGAAGATCGAAGGCTTCGCAGTGCGCGGCCGGCACTAAGGGCGCCTCCCTCTCCTCTCCCTGCCCAGCGCGCTCCCGGGCCACATCCGCGCTGCAAAGCTCTATTCCCCCCGTTTGCCCAGTGCGCGCGCGCGCTCCCCCCCCCGGTAAGAAATGCTGCGAGGGGAGGCGGAGGGGCTTCAGGCCGCAGCCAACCGAGGGGCGGGCCGACCGTGAAGGCAGCTGAGGTCAGTTCCGCCGTGGCTCAAGGCTGTGAAGCGAGCGGGCGAGCGCCGGAGCGCTGTACCACGCCGAAGCGGCGGATGCGCTGCCGGGCTGCGCGCCTCCTTTTGTGCCGGAGGTGAGTGTCGAGCGGGCGCCCGCGCCCGGTTCCCGCTGCCTGCGCCTTCTTTCACCGAGGAGGCGCGTTCCTCTGCGGTGGTGCGTGGCCGGGCTGGCTCCTTCGCCCCTTCCCTTCCCCTCCCCTCCCCTCGGGGCCCCCCTTGCCTGCTTGCGCCCTTTCTGCGTGGTTCGCTGTCCGCGGGGCTCGCGCGGCGCCGTTGAACCACCTCGGGCACAAGCGGAGCCGCGGGACTGGGAGCGAGGCGCTTGTGCTGCCACCTCGCGGCCGCTCGGCGCATGACTGCGGCCTTCTCCGCCATTTCTCGCGAAGGCAACGGGGAAGGACGCACTTTTTAAGGGTTAGGGATGCACGTTGTAGGAACGCCTCGCATTGCGCAGCGTAGTCTGCAGGTCACTCAGAGCCAAGACGATGCCTGTTCATTTGGAAGTGAGCGCCACAATGGGATCTACTTCCAGGTGAGGGTACCTAGGGTGGGAACCTCGGGACTACCTACCTGGCAGCTTGCCTCCCAGACATGATGGGGCAAACAGAATGCAGCCTCCAGGAGCCCATGAAGCTGAAGGGGCTGGCTTTGAAATGGCCCATTTCTACAGGGTCACTCTGTTTACTTGAAAGCAAGACTCGAGCAAACAGAATAAAACCAACTTCCAAGCAAGTGCGTTTAGGATTTTGCCTTCAAACTCCTTTGAAATACAAATGTTTTACTTCTCCCATCCACAGCTTAGCTATGCCTGAAGAAGTCGGGCTGCAGCTGTAATTCTGTGCATGCTAACTTGTGAGTCTTATTTCCTGCACCCCAAGAAAGAACATTATTTCATGTCATGGATGGAGGTGGATAGGGATTTTTTCTCTCTCTCTGGCAGTTTCATGTCAATCTCTAATTTGGTTTTACATTCAAATACTCTATTGTTTGGCTTTAGCATTGTGTCTTAATAATTATAATATGACAAAACTTATTTTCTATAACCAATGTCGCTGTGTTGGTTCATGAGGAAAAAGCAAAAATCCTCTGTCAGGCAGTAACTTCTTAGACCAACTAGAATGTGCAAAAGATTGTGTAAGCTTTTGAGTTCTCCAGAACTCTTCATCGGGCTACATCCCCTTCATCATTTAGCCTGATGAAGAGTTCTGGAGAACTCAAGAGCTTGCACAATCTTTTGTGGCATTTTGGTTGGTCCTAATAAAGGTATAAAGGTATTGCCCAACTGTGGGTTTTTACTTTTCATATTGTCATTCTTTATCTCTTGCAGTTGTATTATGCATATTTATATTTATTTTAAAATCTGATATGCTGCCTATTAATTCAAGCTGGCAAAGAAACTGATTAACAAGCATAAAATTCAAATAAATAGATGACAACAGTAAAATGATATAACTAGCAAAAGGGCTCACTTGGGCATAAGACCCATTTAATTTAGAATAATTTACAACTTTGGAAACATGCATAGGTTTGCGGTCAAGAGTACTTTTCAGCTGTTAAAATTATGCAATTAATTAGCTGCAATTCAGAGAAATACATTTATTTATTATTTAGTTTATTTCACAAGTTTATATATCACTTCCCAACAAAAGTGGTGAACATAATAACTTCAACACTAAAGTATAACAATAAAAAGTTACAATAAAATGCTAACTCTATTGATTAACAAAACTATAAGTGGCTGGATCACACCTCAGGAAAATCCTTCGTAAAGAGAGATATTTTAAGGAGGTGTCAAAACTGTAGATACCTGTCTGATGTCAATTGGGAGCACATTCCAGATGTTCTATTACTAGTACTCCTAAGGTGAACCATAGGAGTGTGCATGTCCCATTTTTAGACATTCTCTGCAGCTCCTCTATTACAGCTCTTGTGTTATGAAGGTTGGGTTGAGAAAGTAACTGGCCCAAGGTGAGCTTAATGATCAAATGTAGATTTGAGCCCATGTTTCTCCATTCATAGTCTCATATACTAACCACTGCACCTTTAGGGAGTATTGTAACACCTCTGGGCTAATCTACACCAAGCATGAAATTCCACTATGAAAGCGGTATGAAAGCAGTATATAAAAGGCAGGAGCCACACTACTGCTTTATAGTGGTACTGAAGTGCACTGACAACTGTTGGGGCCCAGGACACATCTACACCAAGCAGAATATAACACTATGAAAGTGGTATATGGTATGTGTCAATGGGCCCCAGCAGTTGTCAGTGTACTCCAATACCACTATAAAGCAGTAGTGTGGCTCCTGCCTTTTATATACTGCTTTCATACCGCTTTCATAGTGGAATTTCATGCTTGGTGTAGATGAACCCTCTATGTTCATTTGTGTGTCTTTGGCCAGCAACAGATATTAGGATACGGCCCCCTGAATTCTGAATGAGTTGGTGCTTCTGAACAGGTTTTCAGGTGGACCCTAATATGTCAAACTTTTAATCAGCCTCAAATGCCAGTTATACATATTTACCTGGAACGTTTTAAGAAACACACAAATGTTGGTAGTTTGATTCATTGAAATTGCCTAATTTGATGATAGATATTCTAGCACTGTGTAAGCTTTGTAGTTTATTTATTTATTTATTTATTACATTTTTATACCGCCCAATAGCCGAAGCTCTCTGGGCGGTTCACAAAAATTAAAACCGCAGTAAAACACCCAACAGTTTAAAACACAATTACGAAATACAGTATAAAAAGCGCAACCAGGATAAAACCACACAGCAAAGTTGATATAAGATAAAAATACAGAGTTAAAACAGTAAAATTTAAATTTAAGTTAAAATTAAGTGTTAAAATACTGAGTGAATAAAAAGGTCTTCAGCTGGCGACGAAAGCAGTACAGTGTAGGAAAAATAAACAGTGGATAATTGTAGTAGGCTAAACATTTATTTTCTTTGAGGAGTTTTAAACTATATAACATTGCTAAAATGGGGTAACATAAATTTATACCCTATAGTATGGTTTTTATTTTCCTGTTGGGGATGCAAATATTCCAATAATATTTCAATTTTAGGCTTTGGATTTATATTTTTGTTTTCTTATATTTCTGGTATCAAGGGTATTGCTGCAATTTTAAATTTTTCAATAATTTGTTTTCTAGTCTACAACAGTTCCTACAGACTTTTTGCTTGGAAGCACACTTACTTGGAAGAACATTCCACTAAAATCCATATTTACATTCCATGTAAATATTTACATTCCATGTAAATATTAGGGAGTGATATATCATTGCTGTTTAAACTGTGAGGTGTTGCATATGCATATGTTGACCTAGAAATAACTTTTCTTCATATGCTTCATTTGCAGCAGCTTTACAATGAACAACATACATGAGTGGCTACAATGTCTATTACTGCTGAGTCGGTGCAAGATCATATTTTGAAATGCAGCTGAAGAAAATGAGGGAAGTCTTACCAACGTTGTATGAGAGCCGAGTGAACAAGGGCCAAAGCTCATTGACCACGTCACCAAAGCAAGCCAGTGTTTCTAAATCAAATCCAAGAAAAGCAGGCAATGAAAACTGTATTTTTGGTTATCAAAAGACTGAAGAAAGTGAAGTGCATCAGAGAAGTAGTATTAAGTGCAGTTGTGTGCAAGAGACTTCGGTGCCAGAATTGCTGAAACAGAAATGGCAAGAGGGTGAAGATGACCACTATGTCTGTAGCAAGTACAGGCCGAATATGCCATCCCTTCTAAATTTTGTGATTAATCCCGCAGGTGCCTCTGATACTGAAAACAAAGAGAAAATGTCCCCGAGTAAAACTCTAAGAACATTCAGACTAAAAAACTTTCAGCCAGACAAATATTATTGTGACAAATGTCGATTTTCCACAAAGGACCCTCTACAGTGTAAGAAACATTTAGCTCAACATGAGGCAATTAAATTCATTTGCTCCCTCTGCAACTGTGTGTCTTACACCAAAGGGGAGTTCCAGCGACATCTGGTGAAACATACTGGGCGATTTCCATACCAGTGTAACTATTGTGAATATGGTGCTGTTAGGCATGATTACATAGTCAAACATACAAGAAGGGTACATGGAACAGCTACTGATAAGCAGGTAATGCTTACAGTTGCAAAAGCTAAGCAAAAAACAAATTGTTTACTAAAGCAAAATCCAGTGCGGAAGGTCCCTGCCATGGGAGCACCACCGCAAAAGAAATGTTCAGGTTTATCTTTGAATAGAATGACTTCAGGAATTCAAGATGAAATACCTGAAACTGCTTGTTCAACAGGTGATGCAGAATGCAGTCAAGGTACAGCATACATCCAGGATAAATATATATACAAGTCATCTGATGTCAAAATCCAGAAAACTGAAAATGCGATAATTGAAGTTGAAGTTTATTCTGCCGAAAAAAAGCCTATAATGCCTGAAATGCCATTAACAGTGGTTGCACCTCCCAAATTTGTTGTTCCACCTAATTGTTTGGCACAAATAGTAGGACTGAAAAAGGTTAATGGTACACAGCATTTGATTCTTAAACTCATTCCTCCAGAAGAAATCACCTTCAGACCTATGAAGTGTAAAGAAACAGAATCTGGAAATCAGCGTGTACAACAAGGAGAAAAAACGAACAGATCTTTGTCAACATCTCTTGAAGAAGCTTGTGATTTAGATAATGAATACAAGAACTCTGAATATCCAAGTTCCTCTGTTTCCACTACTCTAAATTGCAACTTGATAGATTTACATGAGGAAAACGTTATTTGTAAAGAAAATGCAGAGAGAGGGTATGATCCGTCACCATCTGCAGCAGTGATCTCTCCTGATGGAATTCATTGTCTAGAACACTTTCAAAAGAGAAAAAGGGCAAAAAATAAACATATAAAGTATAATTTGGATCCATCTATATACTTAGCATCTTCCTCCTCTGAAGGCAAGAATATATCTGAAAATAATTTTTCTGATGCTGTTCAGGAAAATAATAGAGTACCACACTCCTCTGTATTTGATAAAATGCAATTTGCTATAAGTACTACTGAAAGAGAACAGTGGAATAAGTTTAGAGCAGCCTCAGAAACTCATTTATTTGATTCCACTTTGTTTTACCCTTCTGAAAGGGTTGAAGAAACACAACAGAGTAAGTCTCTGCCTTTGGATGGTTCAAAGAATGTCTTAGGGGTGGTAAATGGAGAAAACTTGAAAAACAAATGTAATTATATGGAATTTGCAGAGGCACAGAATAGGAGAGATGAAGGAGAGTCTTTAGAGGGTCCAGTGATTTCATCTGTATTTTCTCTTAGTGCTGGTGCTGCAAACGTCCCAGAAGGCATAAAATGGGATAATGTATTGCACAAGAAAAGTCCTACATCATTGTTGTGTAGAAAGATTGCTCAGTTGATGTCTGCAGTTGAATCAAACATGAAATCACAATTAGATGCATCATTAAGGCATGATAAAAGCCAGGATTCAAAGGAAAAGGTGCTCTCAGCTCCAGACAAAAAATATGAAAGAAATGCCTTGACTGCTGAATTGGATCAAGAATTTCTGCTGCTTCCTCAAAGATCAAATGCTGCCAACTCTTCTAATAAGCTTTCTAATAAGCAAGAACCACCATTAGAAATACTTACAGAGGCTATAACGAAAACCAGAGTGACTAATAAAATGCATGTTGCTTCTCCGATATTCATTCCTCAAGGGACTGTACTGAGGGTATTAAACTGTGCTAGCACTGAAAGTCAAACTGGGGGGAAAAGTGGTAATGAAATGTTGCCTTCCTCTTCTACATATTGCAATGAAACATTTCTCCCAAGACCAGTTCCTTACTGTGTTTTTGAAAAACGTGACAAACACATTTTTCTGCCGACTGAGGATGAAGTTAATGAAGTTTCTAGAAATCAGAGAGTATCACAAAGGCACAGAACTGAAAGGGATTCTATTGTGAAGAATAATAGCCAGCAAAATAGAGTGTTACCACTCCGAAAAGGGGATGATCTAAACACACCACCTAAAAGGGTCATGAGGGGTGAAGAGCTTCAAGACAAAGATAAGCAAATACATGCCAGAGAGAACTTGACCAAGAAAAGGTTAAGAACTCAAGAGGATTGCTTCCTTAAGGTAGTTCCTGTTTTAATGAGACACCTTAGGATTATACCATATAAAAGTGACCAGCTGATAAAATGCCCTCATCGCAACCAGCCAGTAGTTGTCTTGAATCACCCTGATGTTGATTCACCAGAAATAATTAATGTAATGAAAGTTATTAATAAGTACAAATGCAATGTTCTGAAAGCAGTTTTATCAGAAAGAACTGTTAGTTGCCTTGGTGTGAAACGACATCATAAAAAACTTACATTTCAGAACTTTGATACAGCAGGTGAAATAGAGAAACAGAACACATTAAAAATGAAACTAAAGAAGACTCACAAAAATAGCTACAAGGTGGTGAATTCCTCGCCAGAAGAAGCATCAAAACTCACCTTTAAATGTTGGTTTTGTTGCAGGTCATATGTTGACCAAGAAGAATGGATAAGTCACGGTCAGAAGCATTTAATGGAAGCCACAAGAGGATGGGACATTCTTTCTTTCTCACTAGAAAGTGGAAAGTGAAGTACTAGCTAGGTCTTAGGAATTCTAATTATGATCCCCTGTTTTACAGAGCAGTCTTGGAATAATTTAGTCCGTAGTAGAATCGTGTTGGAGGCCATGCATTGTTATTTTGTTTGTTTTAGCTCAGTATGTTAGACTCAGAAAGAAGACAGGTGGTTGCTCTAATTTTACAGTAGAAACGTCTTCTCTGTCAGTGGAATTGTACTAGAGTAAGAAAACCTGTGAGGTTAGAACAATATATGTGCTCCAACTATTGGCTACAGTGGCCAACTGGATACCTCTGGGAAGCAGGGCATGTTCTGCTTTTCTTGGGACGTAGTAGCTGGTGCTGAAAGGCATATACTGCCTCTTAAATGTGGAGACTGCATATAGCCATCATGCATAGTAGTCACAGATAGACCTTTCCTACATTAATTTGCCTAATGCCCCTTTAAAGCTATGTAAGCTTAATTCCATACATTAATTATGTGCTGTGTGTTTGTTCTGAAACAGTTTCATTGGATGACCCCAGGATCTAGTATTATGGGTGAGGAGAAAAACAACCACTTTTCCAGACCCTGTATAATTTGTATACACCCCAATCACATCCCCCCTCCACCCACCATTCATGCTGATTTTTTTCTTAATGAAAATGTCAGTTGTAGCTTTTTCCGATTGGGAAGATGTTCCAGGCCCTTCATTGTTTTAGTTTCCTTTTTGTACTCCTTTTTAGCTCTATAATATCCTTTTTGAGGTGTGATGATCTAAATGCTATAAAGTATTCCAAATGTGGTTGCAAAATAGATTTGTCTAACAACATGACAATATTTACATTTCTAAATTTGACCCATTTCCTGAATAATCTCTAGAATAGAGTTTGACTTCTTCACTGATGCTACATTTCATTGAGTTTTCTGCCATGACCCTGAGATTTTTTCCTAGTTAATCACTACCAGTTCAGACCTCATCAGTTCATATGTAAAACTAGTTTCATTTCTAGCCCCTGTATGCATCATTTACTTACATTGGACTGCATTTACCATTGTATGGTCTATTCAGTTAGCTTGGAGAGATTCTTTTGGAGAAGTACTTTAATCTAAAGGAGTTAAGGTGTGTTTCTGGGAAGTGTTTTACAGTCCTGTAGTATTCTGCTTACCAGGAGCTGTTAATTATTTGGTCAGTTAGGAATTACTATGTCCAGGCAGCATTTATTCTAATACTTCAGCCTCTTCAGGGAAATCAGTGTGCATATAATAATCATGTGCATATAATAATCATATTTACCATGTCAGTATCCATTTGGGTTTTCTTTGTTCAACCCCCCCCCCCCCAGCCCCCTGTGATCAGGTGCAGAATCTAATAAGGACATTGTCCCATGTGAGTCCCATTGAAAATAATTGGGAATTATACTTTTGCATACCTTCCACTCATTTCAATAGAAGACTTTTTAAGAGGAGGAGTTTTCCATTCATTTCACTTACATATCTAATTTCCAGAGATTTCAGTGAAGGAGTGCAGTTGTGCAAAGGTCTTATCATGGGTGTATTTGTTGGCAATGAAAGAGATTGGCAATCAAGACTTGGAATATAGATTCCCAATAAGTGGGGCACAATCCTATGGCCATCTCGGACCATATACCTCTGAGGCTGATGGTCATCCAATGTAGAGCAGAGAGACATTAATGATCCGAAGCGTGGGCGGCAGGAAACTAAAGCTAGGCTGCCAGGACTTTTTTTTAAATCATGTCACAAAACGTAAACTGTTTTAAACCTCATCAATTCTTAAGCACGCATTCAAATTACTTGAAAAGAAAGAAACTTCCTAAAAGAATGAATGCTTGACATTTTTGCTATATTGCCAACTTTTCTAATGTACTTCAGTTTGGGAATATTTTTTTGGTTCTTTCCTCAAACTCCTGGACATTACATGTTATGTCATTTGAAATTTAGGCTACAAAGCATATCTTGTGCTGGACCTTTTTAATTAAATTCTTTTTATAACACAATATAAAAATCAAATGTTTAGAGCACTTTGAATACCTATTAGTAGAAGTTTCCTACAAGACGTCCCTCTTTCTTTTAACTCCCCTCCCGCAATTATGGCTTAAACAGCTATTATTTAGGCTAGTTCTCAACCATTTTGCACATAGTGACCACTGGTGGCAGAGGTGATTCTATGCAGACTGATGGTATGCATGAGTCTTATGCACACCACTACAAGCGCTTGGAATGTTGTAAAAGAACTGAATTCATATGCCTGTTTTTGGCTTGCATACAACCACTTCCACATACAGTACCAACAGTCACATGTCTAGTGAAAGGAACAGCTGCTGCACAGGAGGTATTGGGGAATTGAACCTTTTAATGTTGGAATACAGTTTGCTTTTTCAAACCAAGATGTATGAAAGTTGTGTTTTAAGTATAAACCTTTGGTATTTTTCAGTGACTGAAAACAATGAATAGAACCAAGATTTTGCTCTCTGTGCTATTCAATTACCAGCTAAGTCTGTAATGGTATAATGGGTCATGAGTGTTGTCAAACTTTCCCTACACTAATTTTTACCATTAATCAGACCATTCTTGGATTTTGTAAGTGGCCCAGTTCATGCAGATTTATGAAGACCCTTTTGGGCTGCCATTTGCTTATCTACACTGATGTTATATAGGGCTTGCCTGCTTTAGTCTGGGGCAACATGTATATTTTTGGGATCTGAATTCTAAGGTCTTATATGAAATTGAACCTCTTCGTCTGTCAGTATTCCACAGGCTTTCAGTTGACAGCTTTTGGGCTTCATCAGAACCTCAATGTCTATCCATGATGCATGAACACTGTGGTGTTCACCCCTCCTAGCAAGAATTCCCTTTCTCTAAGGCCTTTCTTACCCCCAAGCAGGAAACATCTTCTCTCATACACATTTGGTTTCGCTGCCACTAGGACCTTTAAGGTTCAGGCCCAACTCTTTACTCAGTCCTCTATCTGCGAGAACACTTTACTTTATAACCTTGTATTGTTCTTTTAGTACCTTCTTATGTAGTCAAGAGCAGAAGGCATAGATTTTTTTAAACAAAGCTTTATTAATTACAGTAATTTAGTTGTTGAATAATAAATAAATAACTCTTAAATGGCTCTGTCAATATAGGTTCTCTCTGTCGGAAAATCACACTCTGTTCCAGAGCTAAGCAGAATTAGCAGCGGCTCTCAGTATAGGACGCAGCAAAGACTCAAAGAGGCAAAGGATTCTTTGCAATTACTGAAGGATTTCAAAATCCAAATTGAAATGCCAATCACTGTGTTCTGTGACTCTCAGTCATGTATTGCATTAGCAAATGCAGACATGTTTAAATCAAAATAAAAGCACATTGCAATTAAGTACCAAAATGTGGAAGAACATATAAATAGTGGAACTCTAAAGCTGGTTTATTGTGAGTCAAAGGAAAACATTGCTGACCTGTTCACAAAACCATTAGGAGTTACGAGACAAAGAAACCTAATCTCTATATCAGCATAACAATTGGGCTCAAAATTTACATTAAAGACCTCAGAGACAAATCGCTTTGGCGGAATTCCTTTGTTTACCTTCTGAGAGCGGGGGGGGGGGGGGGGGGGGATAGACGCCTCCTCCTTCTCCTGAACTGACTCGGTTTCTAACTCAGGAACCTCTGTTAACTCCTGCGGTGCTGGATCAGGTGCTGGCCTGCTGCTAAGTTCAATCAGAATTTCTGGGTTTCTATGAATGTTTGCCCAATTTTGTTCCTCGAACTGTGCTGACTTAGAAACAAGAATTTTCCCATTCTGCAACAAAAACCTCCAGCTTCCGTTCTGATAGCCCACAAACAGCAACCTGATCCCCTTCGGGGGCCCTTGCCTTCTTTGGGATAAAGGAACGTTAAAGTTAAAGGAACTCAAGTTAAAGGAAGCCAGATTCCAGCTGGACATCAGGAAAAACTTCCTGACTGTTAGAGCAGTACAACAATGGAATCAGTTACCTAGGGAGGTTGTGGGCTCTCCCACACTAGAGGCCTTCAAGAGGCAGCTGGACAAGCATCTGTCGGGGATGCTTTAGGGTGGATTCCTACATTGAGCAGGGGGTTGGACTCGATGGCCTTGTAGGCCCCTTCCAACTCTGCTTTTCTATGATTCTATGACCTGCGTAACTTCCCCAAGTCCTCAGATGCCTAAGGTTAGGGCTCCTCCCATACATTAAAGAAAAAGGAGTATTATTTATAGAGCTTGACCAAGTCCTGTTGCACAGATAATTAGCTGTGGCAAACGCTTCTCCCCACAGCTGTGGTTCAGCTTTGGCATCTTGCATCAGACATTCCATCTTTGATTTCAACATGCCGATCCGGTGCTCAACGGATCCATTTTGCCAGGGACTTTTTGGATCAATCAATTTATGCGTTATGCCTGTTTTTCTGTAGTAACGCTTAAATTCCAGGGACTGGAACTCGCCTCCATGATCCGTCTGAAATTTCTTCACCTGCTTTTGGAAAAATCTTTCTATCCAATTAACCCAATTCTTCACAGTAATTAATCAATCAGATTTCGCCTTTAACATATAAACCCACGAATATCTGGTTTTATCATCCAGAAGAATCAAAGCATATTTCGCCTTCCCTATGCTTTCTGGAAACGGTCCAGTCAAGTCCATGTGGATCAAGCCCAAGACGTCCTTGTCTTTCCACTCTCTGACACATGGAATATTCGCTACACGGGACTTAAATAGCTTACACACTGCACAATCTAAATACTTATTGCAGTTCTGAATTCTCACTCCTGAGACATTCAGGGTCTTAGTTAAGGATTTAAAATTTGCATGCCCGAGCCTCCTGTGGAAAAGATGGATACAGTTCTCATGGGGAGGTAAATTTTCATTAGCCATACAACCTGCTGGGATTATCCTGGTTTCCTCCTCTTCCATGCTGTTATCCAGGAAAAATAAGCCGTTTTCCAAATATCCAGTTCCTCTTAAGCTCCCCTGCTTTTTGATAAGACATTTTTCTCCTTCAAAGAACACTGAAAATCCTTTTTCAGTCAGGGTAGACATGCCTAGGAGGGAATAACTCATGCTTGGGACAAATAATACATTTTCAAACCATTCCTTCAAAAAAGGCAGGTAACATCTCCCTTCTCCGGTCACTCGGACTGATTTCCCATCAGCCAATGCAACGGTCCTCAGTGTAGACTTTGGAATCTTTGAAAAAGTTGCGTTAGTTGCATATTATCGCGCTGTAGGCAGAATCAATCAACCACCGATTGCTGTTTCCGTTCTCTCTGGAATCCTCTTCGCTAACTCCAGCCATGACTAGCTGAGCGGTTTTCTTCGGTTTGGCTTTCCAGCGCAGCTCCTCAGCTGGCTCCGTTTGCAGTTTGGCTCTGCAATCCTTTTGAAAGTGCCCAACGCGGCCGCAACAAAAGCAACGAAGCGGCTTCTGCAGTTTGGCTTTCTTTGAAGTTGAATATGCGGATTCAGCTTCCTGCTTTACTGGCTTAATCCCTTCATTTCCAGACCATTTTACAAATGCGTCTGGCTTGCCGTCTGAGCTTACGGCTTCCTTTCTCACCCGTCTCTTCTGCTGCTCCTCTTACAGCCTTCCGGAGAGAAAATTAAGGGTTAAAGCCTGGACTGCCATGCCTTCTAACGTCGTAACTAGCACATCCCAGGAGGGAGGCAGGCTGGAGAGAATGACATAGACTGTTCTCCTCCGTAAGAGGCAATCCTGCTGCGGCCAAATTTTCAAAGCAGTCACGCAATTCCTGCAAATGCTTTGAAACGTCACTTCCTTGTTTAAGGTGAGTGCGGTACATTCTTCGAGTTAAATTTATCTGGGAACCAGCAGTGTCTCTGACTTAAACCTGTCTTAGTTTAGTCCAGATAACATTTACTGTGTCTTCTCTGTTAATATAAGTCAACTGGTCATTTCTCATGTACAAAACTATTTGAACCTTTGCCCTTTCAGCATGACAACCCCACTCCCGGAGCTCTGCTGCATTCAGGTCTTCCAGCATTTCGTTAATCACCACATCCCACAAATCATGATTTTTTAAAACACATTTCGATTTAAAATGACCATGAAAGGTAATTACAGTCTCTGAGCAGTTCCATAGGGACATTATTGCCAAAATTAGGCTGTGCCATAATTTACTGGTTGCTCTTCAACCCCTTCGTTGTCTGATTTCTTCCCGGGTCTGACCGGCTATCCGTAGATTCCTCAGAGCCCTTAAAATCAACAACTTCTGCCAGCCTCCAGCCTTCCTCCATGTGACATCCAAGACAAATGACTATCCGAAATAGCCTTCTATTGCCTTCCCAACGACTTCACTAAGCTGCTCCAGGGTTTAGTCAATCACGGTTCCGTCCACTGGTCCCACTGCTCCTTGCTGAGAGAAAACTCTGGGTCTCTGGGTCCTCAGACTGTTCGTTCTGGGCGCTCAGAGAGTTAGTTCTGGGCCCATAACCTGTCGGAAAATCACACTCTGTTCCACAGCTAAGCAGAATTAGCAGTGGCTCTCAGTATAGGATGCAGCAAAGACTCAAAGAGGCAAAGGATTCTTTGTTGGTTAAAACAAATCCTTTCACTGGCAGTTGAATTATTTAGTTACAGCAGCACATACATACTCACAGACGATCATTATACAGCAGCATACAGAAAAGAGAGATAATGCAGACACTTATATAGAGGCAAAACTGTACAGTCAGGGAACCACTAATTGATTAATTGAAAAACATCTCTAGCTAATAATTCAATAATTCTCCAGCTGAGACCTTGACATTCAGAGAATACATTTTCTGCTGACTTCTTTTCTTCAGGTCTCCAGGTACTTGAAAAACTGGTAAAAGTAAAACAATCCAATCCAGGATCCAACACTCTCTTACATAATGTTCCAAAATCACTCTTAGAATCATAGAATCATAGAATAGCAGAGTTAGAAGGGGCCTACAAGGCCATCTAGTCCAACCCCCTGCTCAATGCAGGAATCCACCCTAAAGTATCCCCGACAGATAGGGACAACATTAGCCCTCCTCCAGTCATCCAGCACCTCACCCATCATCCATGATTTTGCAAAGATAATAGACAAAGGTTCTGAGAGTTCTTCTGCTAGCTCCTTCATTACTTTAGGATGCAGTTCATCGGGCCCTGGAGATTTGAACTCATTCAAGGAAATTAGGTGTTCTTTGACCATTTGTTTATCAATCTCAAACTGCAATCCTGCCCCCTCAACTTCTGCTTCACTTTTTCCAGGGGGGTCATAGCAGGCAAAGTAGGAATTGAGCACTTCAGCCTTTTCTTTGTCGTCTGTTATCAATTTGCCATCCTCATTAAGCAGTTGAACCACCATTTCTTTCCTCTGTCTTTTACTACTCACATATCTGAAGAAAGTCTTTTTATTGCTTTTAGCATCCCTCGCTAATCTCAGCTCATTCTGAGCTTTAGCCTTCCTGACGCCATTTCGGCACTTCTGAGCCACATGTCTGTACTCTTCTTTTGTAGCCTGGCCTTCCTTCCACTTCCTATATGTATCCCTTTTTGTTTTCAGTTCATCAATAAGCTTTTTGTGGAGCCACATTGGTTTCCTCTGTTGTCTTCTATCTTTTCTCCTGGTTGGAATTGTTTGTAACTGTGCCTTTAAAATTTCCTTTTTTAAATACTCCCACCCATCCTGCACTCCTTTTCTCATTAGGTTCACTTGCCATGGGACCTTACTTATTATAGTTCTGAGTTTATTAAAATCAGCTTTCCTAAAATCCAGAGTACGTGTATGGCTACGCTCGACTTTTATCTCCTTCATAATCAAGAATTCAAGTATGATGTGGTCACTTTCCCCCAGAGTTCCCGTAACTGCCACTTTATCCACTAAGTCATCCCTATTGGTCAATAACAAGTCAAGGATTGCCGATCCTCTAGTTCCTTCCTCCACTTTCTGTAGGAGAAAGTTATCACCCACACATGTCAGGAATTTCTTGGAAGGGTACTTTTGGCAGTAATGGTCTCCCAACAGATATCAGGGTACTTGAAGTCCCCGATCACTACTACATCACACTTCCTTGAAACACTGGCAATTTGTTCCTCAAAAGTTTCGTCCTTGTCTTCTCCTTGATTGGGTGGTTGGTAGTAGACTCTGATTATCATATTCTTTTTATTCCTTGCCCCATTTATTTTAATCCAGACACTCTCGACGGGGCTCCCAATCTCATCCGCCTGTATTTCTGTGCAGGGATAGGTATTTTTAACATATAGTGCAACTCCACGTCCCTTTCTATTTCTTCTGTTCTTTTTGAACAAGTTATATCCTTCAATTGCTATATTCCAGTCATGGGAGTCATCCCACCAAGTTTCAGTTATACCTATCAAGTCGTATTTGCCTTCACGTAGTAAGAGTTCAAGTTCATTCTGTTTATTTCCCATGCTCTGGACATTAGTATATAGACATCTAAGACCATGTGTTTTATAGTCTGGCTTTGTTCCTACCTTGTTGCAGACACTATTTTGGGACACTATTGGAGCTGTTCTCTGTACTGTGGTGCATTTGCCGTCATCCAATGTTGCCTCGAAATTTACGTCTCCCACCCCCGTAAGATTCAGTTTAAAGCCCTGCTGATCAAGTTCTTCATGCTGTGGCCGAACTCATTCTTTCCAGCCCTTGTGAGGTGCAACCCATCCCTTGCCAGCAGTCCATGTTCCAAGTAGCGTAGCCCGTGGTCCCAGAATCCAAAACTCTCACGACGGCACCACATTCGAAGCCAGTCGTTCATCCGGAGTATTTTTCTTTCCCTTCTAATCCTCTTCCAAGAACCGGGAGGATGGATGAGAAAACTACCTGGGCCCCAAAGTTCTTCAGTTTGCTTCCCAGAACTTCAAAGTCTGAAATGATTTCTTCGTAGCTCTGCTTGGTGACATCATTTGTTCCCGCATGGATGAGAAGAAAGGGGTATGTGTCCGTGGACTTTATGAGCTTCGGTAACCCTTCAGTCACATCTCTAATCTGTGCTCCAGGGAGACAGCACACCTGGCGAGTCCATGGGTCTTCACGACATACTTGGGTTTCAATCCCACGCAACAGGGAGTCTCCCATAACGACTACTCTTCTCTTCTTCTTGGTTGACCTACCTTCTGCCTCTTGGTCACTGTTGCATGGTGTCTCCTGTACTTCTTCCTCTGCAAACAGTCCTTCAGTCTCATTCTCCAGAAGCTGAAAGCGGTTGCTTAACTCTAATGGTTCCACCGGTGCAGAATGCCTTCTAATTCTTCTGCTCCTAACTGTCACTCTTTCCCAGGGAGTTTCCTCTTCATTGGCTTTCCTCCCCTCAGCATACTCCACTTCTGCTTCAGCTAGCTGTTGCTCTTCAATCTCATGTGCTTCTTGTTGCTGTTGCAGTTCCACCGTTTGGTCTAAGAACGCCTCGACTTCTCTTATTCCTTGGAGGGTGGACACTCGCTGCTCAAGTCCTCTCACTTTTTCTTCCAAAAGTGCCACCAGCTTGCACTTGTTGCAGGTATACGCCATGTTGAGCTCAGGCAGAAACATGAACATTGCACACCCTTTGCAGGTCACCACCTCTAGGGACTCCTTTCCATCCATATTGTCTATTTCTGCTTTGGGTTTTTTTTCTTAAACAATCCTTGCACAGTAACCACAGACTTTGACTGAATCCTTAACTCACTCTCTCCTTCCTAAAATTCTATCTGTAATCTAGACCCAATCTCATCTTGACCCTCTCCCATCCTATCTTTATCTAACCCATCTTGCATCAAATCCCTATCTGCTGCACACAGGCACAGCACCCTGTTTAAATAGTACTCACAAACACGCTTCACCCCCTCCCTGCTCTCTTAGCCAATCACATGGAAATCCAACCATTCTCACCCTAGAGATACTTACCAAACCGTAGATCTATAACAAGAATACACAGTTATAAACACAAACTGAGTATGTACAGATGTGTAATGTCACAAGCATGTGTAGTTTGATGGGAGGAACACAATTGGATCTGCAAGCACATGCACAGATTATTCTAGAGTGTGCCAGCTATACCTTAAAACATTTGTATTGCTTGTTTAGGGTTTGTGCCCATACATTGGAATGTGCATCTATCTTGTAGCTCTTGTGTTCATGCTGTCTACATTTTTTACCTCCCATCTACTTTGATTTCTATGTTTGAATCAGCTGTTCAGACAATATAGAAGTGTGCTGTCATTCTCCACTGCTGACTCTTCCCTTATCCCAAAGTGCCTTGCTAAATGCCCGGTCACTTCATAGTAAGACCTCATTCATTCATGACTCAATTATGAATGAGAGAGCACACCTGACATGCATTGCTGAGACTTGGATAGGAAATAATCCCCCTCCTCCTAGTTTATAAAGCATTTCCCAACAATAGCAAGTACATCAATCCCTCCTTCCCAATCCCAAACACTAACAATATGTCAAATACACATACATTATCAGTACACTTGTAGATAACACAATTAGAATATTCTATCTATTGTTAATTGTTAATTGATCTGTTTCTATACCAATCAGAATCTACTACGCCAAAAATCCAGTTGATTAGTTGGAGGCCCACCTGCTGTATTTAGTTCTAAACAAAACATTAAAAATGGGTGCCAAGTTACTACAAAATTATCTTCCTTTATTTCTCCTCTAGCCATATGGAAACAACTGGTTAATTTCTCCGTCAGCACGGCCGACCATATTTTATCAAGATATCTCCAGAATGAAAGTCTTTTGGCATTTTCCCAGACACTAGCAATCTCGGTTCTCACAGCTCCTACAAGCATTGCCAACGATTTATGACATTGTCCCTCATTCTCTCCATTAAACAATGAGAATAGTAATAAGAGTCTCATTTAGAATTACCCTTTGTCCTCTTACATTACTCAGCCACTTGATTACTTCCTGCCAGAATAGTATGACCTTCAGACAAAAGATCCACAGATATTCTAGTGATACCTTAAACCATAATTTCTCCAACACATCTCCGATTAGTCACTATTGATTTTAGGTAACTTTGTGGGACACAAATGACATTTATGGACTTTTTTTTAACACAGTTTCTTTAGACCTGGCCAATATAGACTTATAGGGTTGCAAAGACCATATTCTTGCCCATGATTCTTCTGATATACTAAGATTTAAGTTAATTTCCCAAGTTGTCTTTGCTCCCATATAATTACCATATCCATCCTCTAGGATACCCTTATAGATGACTGAGACTAATCCTTTTCTTTTACTAAGTTCTTTAGTACAATAGTTTTCAAATACCGTAAGTTCTCTTATAGATCCTGATGTATTGTACAAGTGAGTTGCAAATTTATTTGCCCAGCACTGCCTGCCTGAGTACTCAGTCATGGGAAGAGTACTTGTGTGTGGGTGGTGATAGTTATGATGATCCATAAAAATACCATCTAACCCACCAGGAAGTCCCTCTGAACAAAAGAAGGCTTATATCAGGGACAGGGCCAACAAACAGACTTGGTGTATCACCCACCCTCATCTACTGAGCTGACTGAGATGTTCCTGAATATGGGATGGAGAACCCAAAGATATTGGTCCTGGATGACTTCAACATTCATACCGAAGTGGCCTTTACTGTGCTAGGTTCATGGTCTCCATGCTAGTCATGGAGCAGTCTATGTCATCAGGATGACATGTAGGGCAGGGCACACTCTCAATTTAGCCTTTGCCCTGGGTAAAGGTGGTCTGGATAGTAGTGGTGGTGGGCTTGATGTAACCCATTGCCATGGTCCGACTGCTATCTGGTGAAGTTCAGGCTTATGGCATCAGTCTCACTCTGCAAAGGTGCTGGGACTGATTAATGGATTCCTGAGTGCTCTGGAGAAATTTACAGTAGCCAGAGTTGGTGATTGTGTTGAAACTTGGTCGTGCAATGGAATGGGGAGACATGATAGGTTATTAACACAATCAGTGTTAATAACCTATCAGCACCTTCTCTTGCCCTGCATAACCTGGACTGTTCTATGGTTTTCCAGGGAGATCTAGGTGATGAAACAGACCAGAATAGTGCTAGAGCATAAGTGGTAATAGATCAAATATGTTGGAGTGCATAATGCTTAATTTGTTGCTTTCATTGCATCCCCAAGTAGTTTTTCTGAATGGTCTGAAGTTTGCTGTAATCTAACTCAGTGAATTGTACGTTAAAACACTCACAGGCCAGCTGTAATAACTTGCAAGGCATTTCCAGAACAAAATAGCTTTATGAGGGGTCCAATGTACCATTTAGACTAGTTATATGGGATCAGTTTCAGATTTTGAAGCCTGAGAATGTGGACAAGACACCTGTAGTTATTTGGCCTACAGCATGAACATTCAAGTGTTGCCCATCCTGGTTTATATGAACCTAGCTGACTCCTGAAAAAAACTTCCCTGTTTCCAGAGACTTATACCAACTACTGCCTGGATACTGCCTGGATACTTTTTATTCTCCCAACATTTTAACAATCTATAAATTTTAAATAACATGGTTTTAAATTTGTAATTTTGCATTGCTGCTGTTTTTATCTGGTTGAGCTTTTATATTGTATTTTATATTATGGTTTTATACTGTTGTTTTATACTTTGAATGGTTTTAATTTTTGTGAACCGCCCAGAGAGCTCCGGCTATTGGGCAGTATAGAAATGTAATAAATAAATAAATAAATAAATACTAGTGCCCCTTTTTGGGCAAGGTGCTTGAGCAGGTGGTGGCTGTGTATTTGCAGATGTTCTTGGATTACTATGACCCATTTCAGTCTGGGTTTAGGCGTGGTTTGCGGGTGAAATCAGATCTCTAATGGATGACTTTCTGCAGTGAAACTGGGGGAGTGCAACTCTATTGATCCTGCTGAGAGTTGGAGGCATTGTTTTGTGGCAGTTCTGCTCCTGCTTGTGAGTTTCAGAAAGTATTGGGTGCCTCAACACTCTGGCAGCTATACTATGGACTGCTACAGGGTACAAGCTTGTCTTTAATACCCTTTAACATGTATATAAAATGACTGGGTGATGGTCATTAAATTTGGGGCAAGGTCTATTTCCCAGCTCTATTTCTATTTCTCTTTGACATCTAAATTGGGAGAGGCCACCAACACCTGATTACAGTGATGGATTGGATGGGGGGTGGAGCAACAAACTGAAACTTGAATCCTGACAAGACAAAGATTCTTGTCTGTCAGGGCTGTTCCTGAGTATGGTAACCGGGGAATTTGCCTGTCTTAGATTGTACTCCCTCAGAAAGATCAAGTATGTAGCTTGGGAATGTTCCTGGATTCATTTTCATTAGAAGTCTAAGTGATGTCTGGTGAGCTGCCTTTTACTTGCTTTGGTTGGCATGCCAACTATCCCTGGACAAGGATAGCCTGGTCGCTGTAATTCATGCATTGGTAGCCTCATATTTAGATAACTGTAATATCCTTTATGTGGGACTATCCTTGTGTTTGGTCTTGAACCTGCAGCTGGTGCAAAATGCAGCATCCAGAATGTTGACTGGGACCTGGCCGTGCACATACTTACACCAGTGTTGGAGCAACTGCACTGCAATGGCTGCCTATTAGCTACTGAGCCAGTTTCAGTGTTTTGTTGCTAGCTTAAAAAGCTCTAAAAATTTGAGACCAGGATACCTAGAACCAATTTGATCACTAAGGTCATTGGAGAAGGCCTTTCTGGTTGTACCTCAACTTGCGGATTGTCTTCTAGCAGCAACGCAGAAGCAGGATTTCTCTGTGGTGGCACCCGCTCTGTGGAACGCCCTTCCCCTTGCTGTGTGGGAGGTGCAAGTGGCGGCGTGTTTTAGGTGCTAGTTAAAGACCTGGTTTCACGTAGGCCTATCCTTGGCAGATTGTGCTGTCCAGGTTGCTGAATGTTAGTTCTCTGATTTAAAATATTTTAACTGAAGACTTTACCTTTTTATTTTAAATGTGTCTAACTGACATGTATTATATATTTTTGTTTTTAAATGCTTTAGCTGTGGACATTTTGTATTTTAAAATATTTATATTGTAAACCGCTCCAAGATGTCTTTTTAGATATAGTCAAGCACTTTATAGATAGGTTGATTGATTGAATAAATAAATAAATAAAGTTAAGGTTGATTTAGGGCACAACCAAAGTTGCAGAGTTCCCCACCACAAAGAAGACCCTCTTTCAGGCTGAGGGATAACCAAGGAAGTTGTTGCAGTGCTCCTTGAGGGAGCTGCAATCTGAAGTAGGTGGTGAGTGATGGCTGGTGTCTGTTCTTAGTGGTGGGCTTGGGTCTGAGTGGCTACTCGCTTGTATCCCCCTCTGATTTGTGTGTGTGTATTTGAATGTTACCCCCTCTCAGTCCTCCATTAGAGTTATGTATCATTGTTACTTAGAAGCACTGGCTTAGGCAGTCAGTCCAGGGTTTCCCAGTCCAGGAGCTGCATGTCTTCTAGGTGAGACCATATACACTACTGCCCTATCCTGGGCTAAAGTTCCCCTATGTTTGCTTGAACTATGGACCAATAGCTAAAAGGATAAGAAGTGCCATGCTGGATCAGACCAAGGGTCCATCTAGTCCAGCACTCTTCACATGGTGGACACCAGCTGTTGACCCGGGACCCACAAAGCAGGACACGGTGCAACAACATCCTCCCACTCATGTCCCCCAGCAACTGGTGCATATAGGCTTACTGGGTTCTTTCACTTAAGACACAATAACAATATAATCTAAAAATCAGCATAAAATTTTCAGTGGCAGAAGCAAATAAAATAAGAAAATACACAGCAATTCTAAAGTTCAGTGGATTAACAGTGCACAGATGTAAAAGGCCTTTCATCTAGAGCTGGAAGAAGTATAAAGATGATGCCAGGAATACTCTTCCATAGCTGAATTGCCACCATCAAAATGGCCTCTTTACCCAGTAGCCACATGTCACACCTCACTTGCTAGAGGCACCTGGGAGAAGGGCCTCCAATTATGTTCTCAGGGCTCAGGTAGATATATTTAGGAGGAAGTGATCCTTCAGAAGACCTTGAAGGTTGAAGCCAGCAATTTGAAGGTAAAAAGCAACACTGAATTGGGCCTGGGAGCCAGTTCCAATGCTAAAACACTGACATAACTTGCTCAAGTCACCCATTCCCTATTATTAGATTAGATGAAATTTATACTGTTATACAGTTATACTGTTGTTCTATACTTTGAAAGTTTTTAATTTTTGTGAACCGCCCAGAGAGCTCCGGCTATTGGGTGGTATAGAAATGTAATTAATAAAATAAATAAATAAATAATTTCTGGTCCATTTTCAAAGACGGACCCATATACAACACATTGCAATAATCAAAGTGGGAGCTGTGAGGTCCTGCCTTCACCTGTGCTGCCCACAGGAAACTTGACAAGATTATCCACACCACTAGCATTCAGGACCCATTTCACACACACAAAACCCATGCTGATGATGCGGGTGAGGGTTTAGGCCTGCTGGTGTTGCTCCTGTCTCGCTTTTATTCCTTTAGGCTCCACAGCACAGCAACTCAGCCCTCAGTTTCCCATTCTGCTGCCACTTTTAACTGTTCCCTCCTCAGTCAATCTACCACAGACCACACCAGTTGCCCCTATGAAGAGAGACTGAAAGAACTGGGCATGTTTAGCCTGGAGAAGAGAAGATTGAGGGGAGACATGATAGCACTCTTCAAATACTTAAAAGGTTGTCACACAGAGGAGGGCCAGGATCTCTTCTCGATCCTCCCAGAGTGCAGGACACGGAATAACGGGCTCAAGTTAAAGAAAGCCAGATTCCGGCTGGACATCAGGAAAAACTTCCTGACTGTTAGAGCAGTGTGACGGTGGAATCAGCTACCTAGGGAGGTTGTGGGCTCTCCCACACTAGAGGCCTTCAAGAGGCAGCTGGACAATCATCTGTCAGGTATGTTTTAGGTTGGATTCCTGCATTGAGCAGGGGGTTGGACTGGATGGCCTTACAGGCCCCTTCCAACTCTACTATTCTATGATTCTATGCTCTGATGACTAATCAGAGCAAACTGCAGAAGAAGCATGTGGGCCAGATAGTGAACCCCTTGGATGCAGCACCTGGCCCATCCATGTATTAAGCTTAAGGGTTTAAAAATATATCACAGGGTTGCAGCTCAATATGTATACAGGCTTTGTGCTGTCAGAATGCGAATGCCTCATTCAAGAAACCCCCCCCCCCCATGCCATGTTTCACATTTGGAGGTGGGGAGAAGGAATGGTGATCCTTGAGGTTAGCCCTCTGGGCAGGTAAGCCAGTGAAGGCTGACACTGTGCACAGTTCTCACTCTGTATTCTGTCCACTGCCATTTATATGAACATAACTATCTTTGAATACCATTTTTGAGAATATGGTCTGTTGCTTCCCCTCTAAATGTAGAAATATTTATAGGATAGGGCAAGGACTGTATTATAATCTGCCTGATCAATCTCTTCCTCTTCCTCGCACACTCCTGCTGTACTTTCAGAAAATGAATTTCATTATGTTTTATTTCTCTGTTTTCCCCCTCTCTGTTTATTATTTTCTCACACATGATGTGTCCGGAATCTTAAAGAAGTCTGTTACCTGTGAGAATAGTGCACTGTCTCTTTAAGATTTGTTAGGCATTTAGTAATGCTAACAGGGTACTGGTTTGGACTATTTTGAACACAAGGCATGGCTGTTAGCTCCAGAGAAGGGCAGAGCTCCGTGCAGGACAGTCACTGAATGCTTCACTAGTTCTGGTCAATAAAAGAAAACAACACTACCAAAACTTATAATCTTTTCATGAAACAATAACAGCTTTCATGACTTTCATGAATTAATAGAGGTTTTTTTTGTTTTGTTTTAAAGTTTGTTTTTAATTGCGCTTTAGACTGCCCAATAAGAAAACTCTTTGATGCTATTATACCAACTCATCATGTGAACCTGGGTTCACACAACCATTGCAGCTTAAACAAGCCATGGTGGTTTAAGATGCAGTGTATGCCAGTCACCATTTGTGCTAATCACCTGCCAAAGTGCAGCTTGTCATGTCATCTGAACTTGGGCGTCATGGCTTGTTGGAGGAGTAAACAGCCCATGGGTTGTTTGAGGGTTGTTTCCTCTCCAACAAAGCCAGGCCACCCATCTTCAGATGATGCGACAAGCTGCACCTGGGTGGGTAATTACACAATGGCACTTTTGGGAGATTCAGGCAGACTATGCAACATGATAAAAATGCTTCTTTCTTAAAATCATGCTTACACTGGCCAATTTTATCTTATAGAAAATGTGTCTGGGGCCCCAAAATGCAAAAATGTGCTTCTGATTTGGATTTGGGCCTCACACCAATTTATTACCAAAAATTGCCTCTTCCTTGATGCTATTTGCTTCTGAACATGCTGCAATTAGTGGTTGCAATATACAAAATTTCCAATAAAAAAAGGAAAGTAATTCCATTTATTTCAATGGGAGAAAGTTAAGCTGTGGCTTAGGGACACAGGTAGCTGCCTTACAGCAGTGGACCATTGTTCCATCTAGCTCAGTATTGTTGACACTGACTAGCAGTTATCTTAAGGTTTCAGGCAGGAATTTTTCCAGCCCTACCTGGAGATGTCAGAATTGAACCTAGGACCTGTTGCATGCAAAGCAGATGCTCTACCTAGAGATGTAAAATTCCAGGAAATTTTGAAGGCATTGAAAAAACCCATTTCCCCCATTTTTCCCCAGAAAAAAATGGAAATTTTCAGAAAAATTGAAATAATGCAATATTAGCACATTTAACAGATTGAAAGTCACTTTGTTCTGACTTCTGAAGTTGAGATAAAAAGTTGGCAAAATATTATTAACAAATATTGCAACGGAGATAAGAAAGCGAGGGTAAATAAGAATAAATGGTATTTAAGCCAAAAAAAGGGAGGATTGGGTCTCCCAAATATAAAATTATACTATGTAGCAAACAGGTTAAGACATATTGTAGAAGCAATTATAGGAGTAGGAGATTTAGATTGGATGGAGGATAAAATTACTTGTAATGTAGAGATGAGTTTGGAAAATGTTTTTTTTAAGGAAGGAGGGAGAAAGTGGGTTGAAAGTATAGACAATCCACTCCTGAGGTCTCAATGGGAAATTTGGAGTAAAGTGAAAGGGAAGCTGCTTCCGAGCAACTCTCCCTTGTCACCGGTAATAATGTTAAAGAATTTCCCAGAGGAACTGAAGGGTAGATTAAGAAAAATATTAAAAGAGAAAAATAAAATGAAATTAAAGGATTGGTTAAGAGATACAAAAACAACAGAAGATATGGAAGAGCTGTTAAAGGAGAAAAAATTATCTTGGTTAGAGTATAGGCAATTAGAACAGTGGAATAAAAAGTGGATTAAAGAAAATAGAGTTTGTAGAGAAATGACGAAGTTTGAGGAGTTAATAGTTAAAAAGGAAAAATGTAAAGGAGGAAGTTTAGTCTTAAAAGGGTTAATGAGCGAAATATATAAAATATTGTTAGAAAAAGGGCTAATGGACAGTTCAGGAAAAATGGTATGGGAGACAGATTTGAAGGTACAAATAGGGCGACAGAGCTGGGAGGGACTGTGGAAACAAAGAGTATTGAGAAGTATGTCAGTGAGAATAAAAGAGAATTACTTTAAAATTTTGTGGAGGTGGTACCTAACCCCGATTAGATTGAATAAGATAAATAATCAGCATTCAGCAAATTGTTGGAGAGGTTGTGGGGAAAAAGGAACGTATTTACATATGTGGTGGGAATGCAAATATGTACAAAGATTATGGAAGATGGTGTTTTTTGAAATTGAAGAAATAGTGGGAATGAAAATAGAACAAACACCAAAAATTGCATTACTGTCACTATTTGAAGATTTAAAATGTGGAAAAGAAATTAAAGAATTGATATCGAGTTTGCTGACTGCAGCACGATTGATGGTAGCTAGGAACTGGAAGATTCAGGGGGAATATTCTATTGAAGAATGGTATAGAGAAGTTTGGGATATAGCTATTAATGATAAATTGACTTGTAATATTAAGTGGAGGAAAGGTATAACTAAAACAAATGATTTTGAAGGAATTTGGAAACAGTTCCTAATATTTGTGTTTTCTAAGAGAAGTGGGAAACCGCCAGCGGAAGAAAGTATGAGATTTTGGAAGCAGGAATAGATCCCGAGGTGGGGGGTGCACTTATATGTTAAGAATGATTATATTGTATGATAGGATAGGTTATAGTTAATATTTACTCAATATATATGTATTCAACATTTATTCAAAATGTATGTAGTATGTTGTGTTGTTGTTTCTTTTTTGTAAAAAAAAAGAAAAAAAAGAAAGTCACTTTGTTACTTTAGGAACATAAAATGTAATTATGTCCAAGTTGGTTTGGCATAAAATTATTACATTTGGTATATTAAAAATACAGTGCATTCAAACAATTCTTAGAAATTTAATTTACTTTTTAATTTTTTTTAACGTTTTTGGTAACAAATGGAGCTACGTCCTAAACTGTTAGGAACACCTGAACTGTGAGGAACCTCTTTGGTTTTGCCAGTTTATGAGGAGCAGGCAAAAACACACACACCTCAATTTAAAACAACAACAGAAGAAACCATCAACATTAGTATCAAAGAAAATTATTTATGTCTCCACTAGTCCTCCACAGTGTCAAGCAGACATAAAACATCCATTCCCATAAAAAGAATGGGGGGGGAGGGGGGACCAAGATTCAATGAATATACATGAAATTTAATCTGACTCATTTCCTGAGCTCTAGCTATCACTATCAATTTCAGTTTCTGCTTCAATGGCAGTGGTGCCCCCTAGAGGCAGAAATGCATTTTGCTCTTGCATTTGAGAGTTGTAGTCTCAGTTTGCAACCTAGGACTTGCTTGTCCTTGGTGCACAGAAATTGTAATAATCTGATACTGTAAATAGTTTTTAGAAATAATTTGGAGAAGTAAATATCTGAATATGTTGTCTTAAACATTTTATTCATCGTGCTAAAATAAAACATCCCATAATCCATTTTTCTTCATTTTTTTCCAAATTTTCCATTTTTTCAGAAAAAACAAAACAAAAAAGGCTTTGGAAAAAAAACAGAAAAAAACTTTCCCTCCTGAATTTTTCCAGTCCCCCCCCCCCCCGGGCCTTCACATCTCTAGCTCTACCTCCGAGCCAGAGTACCTCCTTCTCTCAGGGGAAGGTGCTTCTTTCTCCCACTGAAATTAATGGGATTCATAAGAGTGCAAGCTGGATGCTTCAAGAACAAAAAGTATAGACACATAAGTGGAAACACCAATAAATTATACTAGATTAGGGTGACCCTATGAAAAGGAGGACAGGGCTCCTGTATCTTTAATAGTTACATAGAAGAGGGAATTTCACCAGGTTCTCCATATATACAAATGACGCCTGCTGAAATTCCCTCTTCATCACAACAGTTAAAGCTGCAGGAGCTATACTAGAGTGACCAGATTTAAAAGAGGGCAGGGCATTTGCAGCTTTAACTGTTGTAATGAAGAGGAAATTTCACCAGGTTCTCCATATATACAAATGACACCTACTGAAATTTCCTTTCAATACAACTGTTAAAGGTACAGGAGCCCTGTCCTCCTTTTCATATGGTCACCCTATACTAGATGGTGTGATGAAACTACTATTACTGCTTTCGTCCACTGTAGCAAATAATGCCATCCTCCCCCTGAAAATCTCACACCTTTATCTTCCCTGTAAAAAACAACCTCAGAATGTAACTCTTTCAGGACTCAACAGATGGCACTGTCCATTAACTTACGGCACCTCTGTTCTGCAATGGTCTTGCATATGCAGCTATACTGAAGACAGGGTACACCTGATCTCAAATAGATAATGCTACCCATAATAAAGAGTACTGATGTCAGTGAGCCCAATCCAGCAAAGGTTAGGTAATTTAGGTTGTAATGCTATATGAAGCCAACAAGGGGAACCCCACAAGGAATGCTAAAAAGCCAAAAGCAAAGGGTTAAACAAAAAGGATTTTTGTGAAGAAAAGAAAAAGGCTTTAACACATTTTAGACTACATGCATTTTCTTTCATTGAATAAAACATCCTTTTTGTCTACCACTTCACTTTTGGCTTTTTGTAATCCTATATGCACTTACCTGCATGTAGTCATTCATAGTTTTAACAATGTATATTATGTTTAATTCAGTTTTATGTATTTTACCATTTACTGTTGTTCCCCACATTGATTGAAACAGAGAGGCGGGTAAGAAATAATAATAATAATAATAATAATAATAATAATAATAATAATAATAATAATTATACAAGTTACATCATTGACCATAAAGCATGATGTATCAGCTTTTCTAGTTCAAGCTTTTCCTGATATATTTGTTCAAATGTTCAGGGAACTTCTGAAATATTTCTCAATATAAGAGAACATCCAAACATACCACCCCGACTCCCCCGTGCACCCACACACCTGCAGCTTTAAGTAGTAGTACAGGGCCCCCACCAGGAACATCACCAGCAGTTGTGCATTTTGTCTATGGATGGATGAGAAATTTGGTCCAAATTTTATAAAAAGATACTAAATTTGCACCTCCTGAACTTCTATACGAACTAGAATACACTTGCAATCTGAAATCTACAGTTTTCAAAATTTTGAGATGCAATTTCTAACAAAAAATGCACAGCATGCATATTTTAAGGGGAAAGTATGCATTATATTATGGTAAAATCACTTGCAAAAACTGTATGTACTAGGAAAATGAGTATTTTAGAAGAAATGCACATGAAAAGGCATATAAATATTCACGCACATCCCCAAATTCACAACCTGATGCAGAAATGGGCCAAACTGAATTAACAGTTAGGAAAACGGGAAACTGAGCAAAACCAAAATGGACAAATTTGCTCATCCCTACTTTTGTCTCTTGCAGCCCAACCTAATGCATGTTTCTTCAAACATAACTTCCACAGAGTTCCAAGTAAGTATTCATAGAGATGCCACATGCTTCTTTGGGAATAATTCCCAAGGAATGTGGTACACAGCAACCATCATATGCACAGTCCCTAGACAGTAAGTTGTTAGGCCTGAGTAAAAATGTTAAGATTGGGCTGTAAATTTCATTGTTTAATTACCTTTAGTCATGACTAACATTTGCCAGATTGTGTCCAGTGTGTGAAAGAGCTGGCTAGGTTGGGAAATCCCACCCTCCCATCTAGCAAAAATGCAAGGCGGGAGGATGGGGAGGCAAAGATTGCATCCCCTGCTTCTTCCACCCTGTACAGGTTGCTTCTGAGTTTGGGGACTTACGATCATCCAGGGCACAACCCATAGGATTGTGCCTTGAAGAAAATTTCCACAGAGCAGGAGGGAAAAGGAGAGAAGGTGAGCAGGCCAATGAGCTTTCTCTCCCCTCCCCTGACAACCTATCTTCATCAAACTATCTTACAACCAACAGCCTTCCCTGTGCAGCACTGTTGGTAGTGGGCAGTTTGTTTGCCTTGCTCAGTGATGTTTAACTTGCATATAGACTGCCCCTCCCCCCCCCAATCTGGACAGATGTTCCGGAAATGTCAGCTGGTCCAAAGCAGGGCAGTGAGATCATTAATGGGGACTGGCCAACGTGATCATAGTATGCTAGTACTTTTCGATCTGCCTTTGCTGCCAGTCCATTTCTAGGCCCCATTCAAAGTGCTGGTGTCAACATTTATTTATTTATTATACTTATATACCGCTCCCATAGCCAGGGCTCTCTGGGCGGTTTACAGAAATTCTAAAATTGAGGTAAAAACAAGTATACAAAATTTAAAACTGTAAAATACAGAACATACACACATAAAGCATTAAAAACCGATTAAAAACTAAACGTGGGTAATTAGGATGTGCTGCCATATGCCTGGGCAAAGAGGAAAGTCTTAACCTGGCAGCGGAAAGATAGCAGCGTTGGTGCTAGGCGAGCCTCATCAGGGAGATCATTCCATAGTCTGGGGGCCACCACCGAAAAGGCCCTATCCCTTGTTGCCACACTCCGAGCCTCTCTCGGAGTAGGCACGCAGAGGAGGACCTTAGATGTTGAACGTAGTGACCGGGTATATTCACGTCGGGAGAGGCGTTCCGTCAGGTATTGTGGTCCCAAGCCGTGTAAGGCTTTATAGGTCAAAACCAGCACCTTGAATTGGGCTCGGAAACATACCGGCAGCCAGTGCAAGCAGACCAGAGCAGGTGTTATATGGTCAAACCTTCTGGTTCCCGAAATCAATCTGGCCGCTGCATTTTGCACGAGCTGCAGCTTCCGAACCGTCTTCAAAGGCAGCACTACGTAGAGTGCATTGCAGTAATCTAACTTGGAGGTTACCAGAGCATGGGCAACTGAAGCCAAGTTATCCCTGTCTAGATAGGGGCGTAGCTGGGCCACCAACCGGAGTTTGTAGAAGGCACTCCGTGCCACTGAGGTCACCTGAGCCTCAAGTGACAATGATGGGTCTAAAAGAACCCCCAAGCTACGAACCTGTTCCTTCAGGGTGAGTGCAATCCCATCCAGAACCGGTAGAACACCCCCCATCCTGTCAGCGGAATCACCTACTAACAGTATCCCAGTCTTGTCTGGATTGAGTCTCAGTTTATTAGCCCTCATCCAGTCCATTGTCGCAGCCAGGCACCGGTTCAACGCATCCACAGCCTCTCCTGCTGAAGATGAAAAGGAGAAATAGAGCTGCGTGTCATCAGCATACTGATGACAGCACACTCCAAAGCTCCGGATGACCGCACCCAGCGGCTTCATGTAAATGTTAAACAACATGGGGGACAAAACCGACCCCTGCGGGACCCCATACTTGAGAGTCCACGGGGCCGAGTAATGTTCCCCAAGCACCACCTTCTGTAACTGACCCGCCAAATAAGAGTGGAACCACTGCAGAGCAGTACCTCCCACTCCCAGCTCAGCGAGTCGTCCCAGAAGGATACCATGGTCAATGGTATCGAAAGCCGCTGAGAGGTCAAGGAGAATCAACAGAGTCACACTCCCTCTCCTGTCTTTCTCCCGACATAGGTCATCATACAGGGTGACCAAGGCTGTTTCCGTGCCAAAACCAGGCCTGAAGCCCGACTGAAATGGATCCAGATAATCAGTCTCATCCAAGAGTGTCTGGAGCTGGCCTGCCACCACCCGCTCAAGGACCTTGCCTAGAACTGGAACATTTGCTACTGGCCTGTAGTTACTAAGATTTTCTGGGTCCAAAGAAGTTTTCTTCAGGAGTGGTCTCACTACCGCCTCTTTCAGATGGTCTGGGACCACTCCCTCTCGTAGAGAGGCATTAATCACCTCCTTGGCCCAGCCAGCTGTTCCATCCCTGCTAGCTTTTATTAGCCAAGAGGGGCAAGGATCCAGTACAGAGGTGGTTGCGCGGACCTGTCCAAGCACCTTGTCCACATCCTCGAGCTGTACCAACTGAAACTCATCCAAGATAACAGGACAAGCCTGCGCTCTGGACACCTCAGTAGATTCAACTGCTATAACACTGGAGTCTAAGTCCTGACGGATGTCAGAGATTTTGTCCTGGAAGTGCCTGGCAAATTCATTACAGCGGTCCTCAGACAGTTCTACAATGTCCTTGGGGCCAGCATCTAATAGCCCCCGAACAACTCTGAAAAGTTCCGCTGGGCGGCAGATTGATGAAGTAATAGTGGCCGCAAGATACTGGCTTTTTGCTGCCCTTGCTGCCTTTGAATATGTTGTATTATATGCACTTACCAGGAGTTGATTACATCCATCTGGAGCTCGCCTCCATCTGTCCTCTAGCCGTCTCCTATTTTGTTTCATTGCTCTCAGCTCTGGGGTATACCACAGAGCCGTACGAGCTCTACTCAGGAGAGGGCACTCGGGAGCAATCCTGTCAACCGCCCGGGTTATTTCTGCATTCCACAGGTCAACCAGGGTTTCGACAGGAGAGCCAGCCCTATCGGCCGGAAAACTCCCCAGAGCCCTTTGGAAACCAATCGGATCCATTAGTCCCTGGGGGCGGACCATCTTAATGGGTCCCCCACCCTTGCAGAGGGGAAAAGCCGCTGTAAGTCTAAACCTCAGCAAGCAGTGATCTGACCATGACACGGGGACTGATGTAAAGTCCCCCACTTTCAGATCACCATCTCCCTGTCCAGTTGCAAAAACCAAGTCTAGAGTATGCCCTGCTACATGCGTCGGTCCGATGGAATACTGGGACAGTCCCATGGTTGTCATGGAGACCATGAAATCCTGAGCCGCCCCAGATAGGGTGCCCTCGGCGTGAATGTTGACATCCCCCAGAACCAACAGTCTGGGGGCTCTCAACAGCACATCCAAGACCACCTCCGTCAGCTCAGCCAGGGAGCCTGTTGAGCAGCAGGGTGGGCGGTACACCAACAGGATCCCTAATCTGTCCCATTGGCCCAACACAAGGTGCAAACACTCCAGACCAGTAGTTGCATGGACACGCAGCCTGGAGAGGGAGATGGAATTCCTACAGACCACAGCAACCCCCCCTCCCCGGCCCTCAGGTCTACCCTGATCATGAGCCAAGCACCCTGGTGGGCATAGCTGGGAGGGACTAACTCCTCCCTGCTCTCCCACCCAGGTCTTGGTTATACATGCCAGATCAGCTGCCTCATCCACAATTAAGTCGTGGATGAGGGAGGTCTTATTATGCACCGATCTGGCATTTAAAAGCAGCATCCGGAGGCCCGAGGGCTGGCTGATAGGGCAACCAACAAACCTGCGGGTGCAAGGAGGGCCGGAACACGGGACAGCCATTAACTGTCTGCTCCGAGTTCCCCTAAACTGGCAAGTCCTTCTCGCAAGGCCATATCTCCCTCTACCCGTCACTACACTAATGGGCACCCCCTCATATCCCCCCACTTGGCTCTGTATCCTCTCTCCCAGGCACATAGCATAAAAACCACAAAAAAGCAGAGGAGACAGACAGAGAAGATAAAAGAGCAGCAACAGGCAGGCAAGCAATATGTGTTTTTTCCCTAAGTGGTGGCGTTGGTTTCCTGCTCCTCAGTCTGCAGACATTGGTCATCTATTAAGATATCACTCCACTTTCACTCTTCCAGGGTGGCCAGTTGTTTGTCCACAGCTACGTGCCCCAGGCGGAGAGCCCTTGTGCTCGCGCCCTTCGGCTCGTGCCGAAGGCTTGCGCCTCCAGCAAGCTGGAGGCTTATATACCTGAAAAGAGGGGTGGAGCAGATGATCATTCAAAGCCCTAAACGGCTTGGGGCCAGGTTACCCGAAGGAAGGCCTCCTCCCATATATACCTGCCTGGCGCCTAAGATGGTCTTCAGCATTTTAGTCTTTCCATTTCTGCTGTTTTAAATCTGTAACTGTATTTTTATTTTATAGAAATAAAATGAATGAATGAATGAATAAATTGTTCCAGATCAGACAGGCAAATTTAATAAAACTGTTCAATGTCTCATGTCTTCATTTGGGGCAGGGAGGATAGAGGGTCAATGATAGTCCAGGTATCTTGCTGGTCATTCATGGGCGTAGAATGCTGGATTAGATGGATTTTGGTCTGAACCAGCAAGGCAGTTCCTGTAATTTAAATTACAAGAATTTACATTATTATTTAAAATAACTGAGACATTTGGTAATTAGTCTTTTCTGAACATTTTATTTATTCTCCTTCACAAGGTACACTGGCTATTTCAGCTGGGTGGGTGGAGGCTACTTGTCCTCCAAGGTGATAGAATGCTGTATTTACTTTGTTCTCCAGATCTGTTAAATTCTACTCACTTTCTTTCACATGTTAGGAGGCAATGGTGGTATTCAAGCACATTCATGGGTAATTCAGATTCATTTTTAAGTACATGCATGGGTGATTTGGAGAAGAGAGGATATTAAATTGCTGGTATGTTATTGCTAGTGGAGAATATGATAGAATAGAGCAAGAAGGAGTAAATAATTTCAGTAACCTGTCTGGAGTGGGAAAAGTAAGGGGTGTGGTATGGGGAGAGTCTGGAAGTCAGGCTTGAAAGGCCCGGAAGGTAGCATTTGGCTCATGGGCCAATGGTTCCTCACCCCATCATAGGAAAAAAGGGGGTGGTATAGATGGCTCCTGTAATATAGTCCAAATTATCTCTGGCCCAATCAGGCAATATCAGGTCTATTCAAAAGGCCTATGATTGCGGCAGCAACATTAGAAATTAGGGAGACCGTCTGTCTGGTTTTGCCCGGACAAGTCCAGGAAATGGAGGGGGCAAACTGGGCTCCGGAGCGAATCTTCAAAATTTATTAAAATGTCCAGAAAAGTTGCCCCAAGCCCCTCTTGTGAGGCCATCCGGGCTTTTTCTTGGCTGATGTCATTGCGAAGTAAAGGCCCAGATCGGCATGGGAGAGGGGCTGGAAATTGCTCTGAAAGTGGTTTTGTTTTAGTGTGTTTAACATAGTAATACACTTGATGGGGATACTTTTGTGTTCAATATATCTGAACTTTAAAATTAAGAATTAGAGTATGTCCACATTATCTTTGCCTTGGACCAGTAGTTATATGGTTTTTCATACTTGAAACCTGTGTAAAAGGAGGTGTAGAATTATACCTGTGACCGAGGCCACGCCCGCTTGGGGGCTGATCATGTCAAGTTGGGCCTGCCTTGGAGGCTGGGTATGTTGAGGTGGGCACGCCTCCTTGAGGGCAGCCATATTGTCCTCCTTTTTGGTTTTCAAAATATGGTCAGCGTATTAGAAATATTATTTTTTCTGAACAGCCCAGAGAGCTTTGACTGTTGCATGGCATAGAAATGAAATGAAATGAACATTGCTGCTCAACACATCTTTATTTTTGTGTTCTTAGATGCATTGATAACATATTTCAGAGTGAACCAAACTATGGCTTTTGATGCGAGGGTTGATTCTTGATGTCTCATGTGCACATCACCAACATCCTGTCAGAACTTCATTATTTGCAGCTGAGTATATGAACTGCAGTGAGCAGGGGGTTGGACTCGATGGCCTTGTAGGCCTCTTCCAACTCTGCTATTTTATGATTCTATGAACTGACCATACTGAAAAAGCATTGTGTTTAAGGTCATACAAACTGGGTGCTACTCTGGCTGGCCCAGAATATGTAGGGCCCCCCAGCCTGGAGAGCTTCTAAATGCAGTTGCCACACATGTCCATGTTTTTGTATGCAAGTAAGAATACACAAAGTGCTAGTGCTTTCTCTCCCTCCCTCTGTCTCTCCCTCCCCACCCACCTCTGCTTCATTATCAGATCCTGGCATCATTTCTTTGTCTGTCTTTTAACTTTCAGAAAAGATTGGGCATGCTGTAGAGAAAGCCACAAGCATTTTCTCACCTAGCACTTTCATTTCTCCACATGGGCCTAGAGGCACTTTAGGGAAACCATGGTGTTGGGCATGGATGTAGCTTTTTCTGCAGTACATATGACAAGGAAGAGAAAGGAAAGGTGCTTCTGCCTCTGCCTGATGATAAGCGGGGAGAGAGAGCACACACTGGAGAGAGAAAACACACACTCACACTTTCTCTCACACACACACAACCCAGGTTTTGGAAAGGGAAGACAAGCAGCTTTCCTATACAATCTGCTCTATCTGCTTTTGGTTTTGTCACAGAATTGAGATAGGAGCTCTACAAAAAGACTTTTTCTTTTCCTGCTTTTCTGCTATACAACCTCTAGTGGTGCACTGCTAAAAGAATGCAATTACACAAGCAGAAAAATAAGTTTTCTTTTGATTTCAGAAATAATACTTCATTTTCTCCATTCTAAAAAAAAAACCCTTGATAAAGAGTCCACTACACCACACTAAAATGATAGCTTGCACACACATGAAAAGTCACAAGTAAATGCTTCAATCCTCAAGTGGTGAACTTGCATGTATAAACCAGTCCACTGGCAAGAAGAGGGAAAATAATAAATGGCACTCTTAAATTGCACTGTCTGGTCCTGAGCAACACTAATATACCACAAACTAAGAAATGCCAGAGGCACTTTCTAAGCAGCTTTGCAGAGAACCTGGTGATGAACTGCATGAACAACAAAGAATTCTACTGAGGATGAGCAAAGCTACAAGTACTATTTTTATACTCAGGACATAAAAGATTTGATGAAACCAAAGCCAGCAACATCAGGGATACATGTATCTGAGATAAGAATTCCGCTCTATTAGGCCAGTCACAATACAGCTATTCAGCCTTGATAATTAGGATACTGCAGTGTGTTCTTCTATCTCCAGTTTGCCCTAATCTTCTGGTTGAAGAATCCAAACTTGACTTATTCTTTTTTTTGTAAGGATGAAAGACAACCTCCAACTCAAAAGTATGAAGAGGGAAAAACAAAAAGTTTTGTTCCAACAGGTGTTTTGTGTTTTTGTAGCAGGTAGATAGAATGATCTCAATTCGAATTCAGGGTAAGCCATTTAACATCACAGTGATCCAAATATATGCCCCAACCACAGATGCTGAAGAAGCAGAAGTAGGTCAGTTCTATGAGGATCTGCAGCACCTACTGGATAGTACACCAAAAAGAGATGTTATTTTCGTTACAGGAGACTGGAACGCTAAGGTGGGCAGTCAAATGACATCTGGAATTACAGGTAAGCATGGTCTAGGAGAACAAAATGAAGCGGGACATAGGCTGATAGAATTCTGCCAGGACAACTCACGGTGCATAACAAACACTCTCTTCCAACAACCAAAAAGACGGCTTTATACATGGACTTCACCAGATGGACGACACCGAAATCAGATTGACTACATCCTTTGCAGCCAAAGGTGGCAGACATTTATACAGACAGTAAAAACAAGACCTGGAGCTGACTGTAGTTCAGATCATGAACTTCTTATTGCACAATTTAGAATCAAACTAAAGAGAATAGGGAAGACCCACAGATCAGTTAGATATGAGCTCACTAATATTCCTAATGAATATGCAGTGGAAGTGAAGAACAGATTTAAGGGACTAGATTTAGTAGATAGGGTCCCGGAAGAACTATGGACAGAAGTTTGCAACATTGTCCAAGAGGTGGCAACAAAAAACATCCCAAAGAAAAAGAAAACCAAGAAGGCAAGATGGCTGTCTGCTGAGACACTGGAAGTAGCCCAAGAAAGAAGGAAAGCAAAAGGCAACAGTGATAGGGGGAGATATGCCCAATTAAATGCAAAATTCCAGAGGTTAGCCAGAAGAGATAAGGAATTATTTTTAAACAAGCAATGTGCGGAAGTGGAAGAAGACAATAGAATAGGAAGGACAAGAGACCTCTTCCAGAAAATTAGAAACATTGGAGGTAAATTCCAGGCAAAAATGGGTATGATCAAAAACAAAGATGGCAAGGACCTAACAGAAACAGAAGAGATCAAGAAAAGGTGGCAAGAATATACGGAAGATCTGTATAGGAAGGATAATAATATCGGGGATAGCTCAGACGGTGTGGTCAGTGAGTTGGAGCCAGAACATCCTGAAGAGTGAGGTCGAATGGGCCTTAAGAAGCATTGCTAATAACAAGGCAGCAGGAGAAGACGGTATCCCAGCTGAACTGTTTAAAATATTGCAAGATGATGCTGTCAAGGTGATGCATGCCATATGCCAGCAAATCTGGAAAACACAAGAATGGCCATCAGACTGGAAAAAATCAACTTATATCCCCATACCAAAAAAGGGAAACACTAAAGAATGTTCCAACTATCGTACAGTGGCACTTATTTCACATGCCAGCAAGGTAATGCTCAAGATCCTGCAAGGTAGACTCCAGCAATTCATGGAGTGAGAATTGCCAGATGTACAAGCTGGGTTTAGAAAAGGCAGAGGAACTAGAGACCAAATTGCCAATATCCGCTGGATAATGGAGAAAGCCAGGGAGTTCCAGAAAAACATCTATTTCTGTTTTATCGACTATTCTAAAGCCTTTGACTGTGTGGATCATAACAAACTGTGGCAAGTTCTTGGTGGTATAGGGATACCAAGTCATCTTGTCTGCCTCCTGAGGAATCTGTATAACGAACAAGTAGCAACGGTAAGAACAGACCACGGAACAACGGACTGGTTTAAGATTGGGAAAGGAGTACGGCAGGGTTGTATACTCTCACCTTATCTATTTAACTTGTATGCAGAACACATCATGCGACGTGCTGGGCTTGACGAATCCAAGGCTGGAGTTAAAATCGCAGGAAGAAACATTAACAACCTCAGATATGCAGATGACACCACTTTGATGGCTGAAAGCGAGGAGGAGCTGAGGAGCCTAATGACAAAGGTGAAAGAAGAAAGTGCAAAAGCTGGGTTGCAGTTAAACCTCAAAAAAACCAAGATTATGGCAACCAGCTTGATTGATAACTGGCAAATAGAGGGAGAAAACGTGGAGGCAGTGACAGACTTTGTATTTCTGGGCGCAAAGATTACTGCAGATGCTTACTGCAGCCAGGAAATCAGAAGACGTTGACTTCTTGGGAGGAGAGCAATGACAAATCTTGATAAAATAGTTAAGAGCAGAGACACCACACTGACAACAAAGGTCCGCATAGTTAAAGCAATGGTATTCCCAGTAGTAACCTATGGCTGCGAGAGCTGGACCATAAGGAAGGCTGAGCGAAGGAAGATAGATGCTTTTGAACTGTGGTGTTGGAGAAGATCCAACCAGTCCATACTCCAGGAAATAAAGCCAGACTGCTCACTTGAGGGAATGGTATTAAAAGCAAAACTGAAGTACTTTGGCCACATAATGAGAAGACAGGAGACCCTGGAGAAGAGGCTGATGCTAGGGAAAGTGGAAGGCAAAAGGAAGAGGGGCCGACCAAGGGCAAGATGGATGGATGATATTCTGGAGGTGACAGACTTGACCTTGGGGGAGCTAGGGGTGACAACGGCCGACAGAAAGCTCTGGCGTGGGCTGGTCCATGAAGTCACGAAGAGTCGGAAACGACTGAACGAATAAACAACAACAAAAGAAATATTTCACTTCATGTCCCTCATGCATCTCTTGCATTCTGAAACTTACAATATTTTAATGGATAGGCTGAACAGAGATTATATTAGATTTCTTTTTCTCAAAATGTTACATCACTGTGCTTTTAAATCTCTGCAAAGGATCTTGCCAAAGAGAATACAAAGTGAAGGGCAAATATATTCAACCAATATGAAAATGTTTCTAGATACTGGTGGTGCAGTTTGAAATACTGTATTCAAACCTTGGTTCTGCCAGTGACACAAAATATTAGGGCTGTGCACAGACCCCTGATTTGCCTCAGAGTCCAACTTGGAGCTTCTAAATTGGCCCCAGTTTGACTCGGGGCACCTTGGAACTGCCCAGTCCCACTTCAGATTCAGCTCCAAATCTGATGCGGGAGCAGCTGTTGCAGTTTCCCAGGCACGAGGCCAACTGGGAGTCCATAGGACTTCCCTCCTACTTGCCTCCCAAACCCAGTGAGCTGCTGCCCCCCCACCCCCCAGGAGTTACTTGAAGCCCCCACTTGTGCTGGTGAGCCACCTGTCCTCCAGGAGAGCCGCTCTGGCCTGCTGTAGACACACTGTTGTAAACTATGGTGGCTGGAAATGTTTACAACAGGCCAGAGCGGCTCTCCTGGAGGACAGGTGGCCTGTCAGTGTGAGTGGAGGCTTCAGGTAAGTCCTGCGGTGTATGGGCAGAGGGGCGGGGGTCAGAGGCTGGCCATTGGGCTGAATCAGCCCAAAGTGCTTTGGCTGCTTCAGGACAAAGGCAGCCCAATCTAGTTCCAAATCAGATTCAGGTCAAGACAGGCCAAATTGGCCTGCTTCAACTCAGATTTGGGATTTAGGACTGATGCAAACTACACCTACAAAATATAGGGTTGAAATTAATATGGAGCTCAAATTAACCATGCAAATAATTCAAATTATATATTGTTCCACTTGAGAGTATGAATAGGTATTAGCTGTCCAGCGAGGTGATGTTTGCCCTGTCCTGGACAGGATTGCACTCCCCCTAAAGGATCGGGTCCATAGTTTGGGGGTGCTCTTGGATCCAGAACTGTCACTTGAGGCACAGGTGAACTCAGTGGCAAAGAGCACCTTTTATCATCTTAGGCTGATATACCAACTGCGCCCTTATATGGACAGAGATAGCCTAGCTACAGTTATCCATGCTCTGATAACCTCTCGTTTGGATTACTGCAATGCGTTATACGTGGGGCTGCCTTTGAAAACGGTCCGGAAACTTCAACTGGTACAAAACAGGGCAGCACAGTTACTAACAGGGACTGGCCGACGAGACCACATCACGCCAGTCCTTTTCCAGCTTCATTGGCTGCCAGTCCAGGTCTGGGCCCAATTCAAAGTGCTGGTATTAACATTTAAAGCCCTAAATGGCTTGGGGCCAGGCTATCTGAAGGAATGCCTCCTCCCATATGTACCTGCCCGGACCCTAAGGCCATCCTCAGGGGTCCTTCTCCACGAGCCCCTGCCAAAGGAAGCGAGGCAGGTGGCTGCTAGGAGGAGGGCCTTCTCTGCTGTGGCACCCCGGCTGTGGAATGAGCTCCCTAAGGAGGTTCGCTTGGCACCTACATTATATGCTTTTAGACGCCAGGTGAAAACCTTTTTATTTGCCCAGCATTTTAACAGTCTATAAATAATTTTTAACTTGGTGTTTTAAATTTGTAATTTTGCATTGCTGCTGTTTTTATCTGGTTGAGCTTTTATATTGTATTTTACATTATTGTTTTATACTGTTGTTTTATACTTTGAATGTTTTTAATTTTTGTGAACCGCCCAGAGAGCTCCGACTATTGGGCGGTATAGAAATGTAATTAATAAATAATAAATAAATAAATAGCTCTAAAACTATATAGACCTGATCCAATTGCACCTTTGTGCACAATGTTAGGTGAGTATCACTGTCACTGGAGCACTAGGAGAAGGCAAGGAACTCCTGTACTTAGAGGAGGGGTGCACAGGAGGAGTAGAAAGGATGAAAAGAACAACTGGAACATGGGCTCCAGAATTCCTGAACTTGCATTATATGTAACATCTTCAATGTATTTCCATTTAATTTGGTTGCTTTTGTAGTAACTGAATAATTTGCTTATTGATCTAACAGATCCAGCCACTTATTTACCTCTGAGGCAATAATAATAATAATAATAATAATAATAATAATAATAATAATAATAAAAATAAGAGCAGTGACAGGGAATCTGGTAGCCACAAAGTCAAACTTCCATGTTGATAGATACATCTGCTAATTAATTCCCTGAACAGCATTCAGATTACAAATTGAGGGATACAGCTACTGTGAATAGTGACACATCTGTGAATAGGATCTGACCTTTATTTCCATTCTTAAAAGCAACTGGACACGTGATCCTGTGTGCTGCGTGAGATGTGGCCACAGGAGACCACTGAAGGGGAAACTAAAGGGGAAAATGTGCATAATAATAACTAAAACACATCCAAATGTATTATTACTTAAAATAAATCCTTTCTCATAACTTTGTTCAAAGAGAAAACTTAGGGCTAAGGTTTAATTCTGTGATCTTTCTTCAATGATGAAGAAGGGTGTTTAAATGGCGATGACAGATTACAGACTTCTTCTCTCTCTTCTTCCCTAAAATTACAAAGAGCAGACAAATAGAGGGAAAACGGAAAAAAGAAACATATTAATAATTGCATGTGAAGTAAAAAGGCTGCAATGGCGCCTGTTCATTATCTGAGTTAAAATATTAACTTTTAACAACTGAAAGGCTCACTACTTGATTCAAACAACTGTTGCTATCAAATGTTTTCAGCAATAAAAATGTTCGAAGTGATAAAGACAGTTAAAATCCAATTAAAACAATTTATAGCTAAAACAGACTTTAAAGTAATAGAAACAATTAAAATCTGTCTAAAGCCATTAATTGCTAAAACAGACTGTGAAGCTCAGGACCCAATGATTTCCTGCAGTGCCCATTGGAAATGGCACTTGAGGCCTAAGCCTCACCCCAACTTTTACCACAAAGTTTAGCCTTCCTAGTGCAGCAGGCTCCAAACGGGCACCAACAGGCAATGCCCTTTGGCACCGCCCTTCGGCCTCTGCCTTGGCCTTCTGGGTCCGAAATAGCAGTCTGGGCCATGCCCCTGGAGAAGTCCGCCTCTGTTTGCTGGGAGGTAGGTGGCTAGTCCCACAGGTAGGGCAAGGCTCCTACCGCCTTCCCCAAATTTGCCTCCTTGACATCAGGTAGGGTGACCCTATGAAAAGGAGGACAGGGCTCCTGTATCTTTAACAATTGCATAGAAAAGGGAATTTCAGTAAGTGTCATTTCTATATATGGAGAACCTGGTGGAATTCCCTCTTCATCACAACAGTTAAAGCTGAAGGAGCTCTACTAGAGTGACCAGATGCAAAAGAGGGCAGGGCACCTGCAGCTTTAACTGTTGAGATAAAGAGGGAATTTCACCAGGTGCTGCATGCATACAAATGACACCTCCCGAAATTCCCTTTACAGGAGCCTTGTCCTCCTTTTCATAGGGTTATCCTAGATGATATCAGGTATTCCAGCTGCTAGTCTGCTTCTGAATGCTTGGGCCATGGCAGTCCTTTGAGAAAATGGTTGCTTCTGCTGCAGCCAGATATTGCTACCTCACAGAGGGAGAGGCTTCTTTACCCTTTTTTTAAAAAAATATTTTTATTAAACTTAAACATACATCAATACAGTAATAAAACAAACACAAAAAACAAAAAAATTACAAATTAAAATCATAATACATAGAATTGAATAACCTTGTAACATTTCTAATTTAATATTTTGACATCATCCCATAACATAAAGTGCAACCCCCCATCTATTCCTGTTTCCAAAATCTCATTGTTTCTTCTGGAGATGGTTTTCCACTCCCCTTAGATAATGCATATTCCAGGAACTGATTCCAAATTCTCTCAAAATCATTCATTTTTGTTATCCCTCTTCTTAGGGGGATTCCACACGTAGTACTGAGGGTGCTTCCATGCGCCCCCAGTGCGCCCCCAAAGCGATCGTGTAACTTGCCTGGAGAAGAGACGAGGAAGAGGCGTCCTTGCCGCCGCCGCCGCCACCCACCTACCTCCGATCCGGCCAGGTCGGAGAGCTCGGCAGAAGAAGGCGGGGTGGAGAGCAGAAGAAGCTATCCACCCCGCCTTCTTCCACCGAGCTCTCCATCCCGGCCGGCGAGGAAGTAGGTGGGTGGTGGCGGCGGCAAGGATGCCTCTTTCTCGTCGCTTCTCCAGGCAAGTTACACGATCGCTTTGGGGCCGCATTGGGGGCGCATGGAAGCACCCTCAGTACTACGTGTAGAATCCCCCTTACTTTTATATTACATGTCAATATATCATTTATAGCAATATCTCAAATCTCTTTATACCAATCTTCGACATGATAATCTCCTTGTACCTTCCAGTTCCTAAATATGATCAACCTTGCTGCCGTCAGCAAATTTGTTATCAGTTCTTTTGTTTCTTTATTACACTTTAATTCTCCATATAATGATAGCAATGCCACCATAGGTGTCTCTTCAATCTCCAATCCAACAATGTCTTTTATCTCTTTAAACACCATTTTCCACAATTTTTGAACAAATTCACATTCTCACCACATATGTAAATACGTTCCTTTTTTTTGACATCCTCTCCTGCAATTTGCTTAGTTCAGCTTGTTCATTTTATTTAATCTCACCGGGGTTAGATACCACCTCCATATAATCTTATAGTAATTCTCTTTTCATAGAATCATAGAATCATAGAATAGCAGAGTTGGAAGGGGCCTACAAGGCCATCGTGTCCAACCCCCTGCTCAATGCAGGAATCCACCCTAAAGCATCCCTGACATGTTTATTCTCACTGACATGTTTCTCAACACTCTTTGTCTCCATATTCCCTCCCAACTCTGTTGCCCTATTTGTACCTTCAAATCAGTTTCCCACACCATCTTACCCATATTTTCTGTCTCCCCCTTCCCAACCAATATTCTATATATTTCACTTGTTAAACCTTTTATCATTTTATTTTCTCCCTTCTCAAATTCCTCAAATTTAGTCATTTCTCTACTCTCTCCGTTGTCCTTTAACCATTTCTTCGTCCACTGTTCTAATTTATAATAATTTAACCACGATAAATTTATTTATTTATTACACTTATATACCGCTCCCATAGCCAGGGCTCTCTGGGCGGTTTACAGAAATTCTAAAATTGAGGTAAAAACAAGTATACAAAATTTAAAACTCTAAAACACAGAACATACACACATAAAGCATTAAAAACTGATTAAAAACTAAACGTGGGTAATTAGGATGTGCTGCCATATGCCTGGGCAAAGAGGAAAGTCTTAACCTGGCTCCGGAAAGATAGCAGCGTTGGTGCCAGGCGAGCCTCATCAGGGAGATCAGGGAGATCATTCCACAGTCTGGGGGCCACCTGTCCTGAAGAAGCCGGTCTGAAACCAGCCACTTTTGCTTATCTCTTTGGGCAGAGTGCCCAGACTGGGAAGCACGCCAAGAAACAGCAAACACAGCAATTAAAGAAGTAACTAATAAGGTGTATTGGTCACACAGCTGAAACAGAAATACATAGAGCAATTGCTGGTTGCTTACGCAAAACACAAAGGCAGTCCATAAAGCATTCCAGATGTCAGTGAGGGTACGAGAGAGTCACGAAAATCCATAAGCCAGTCCAGATTCCAAAGGGCAGGAGAGAGTCACGAGGTCCAAGAAGTCCAGAGTCCAAAACGATACAACACGGCAGGAACACGGCACGGTCACGGGTACACGGTCCAGAGCTTCTCCCAGGCAAACCAGATAAGCTCTGACAATTTCCTGGTCTGCAGACTGCTATCTAAATACACCAGCTCAGCCTCACAGCTGTTCCTTGTTCAGCTGGCGTTTATTAGCAATCCGCTTAGATCGACGTAACGCCTCCTTCTCTGCCCTTTGCTGTTTGAACGAGGGCACGTGTAACAAGTCTGTTTGCTCCTCTTCTAAGTCTGCACTGGATGAGGCCTCTGCTGGCTGTTGATCAGCCAAGCTGGTACTGGGTCCCGCCTGTGGCTGCTCATCCCCAGAGTCCTCATCCTCAGACAACTCACCATTCCTTACACTACTCCCCTCTCCATAATCCCCTCCTGCCGCCCTAGCTGGGCCTGGCTTGGAAGGGTAGTTAAGGTGAAAGTCCTGCACCAAGAGAGGAGCATGCACATCCCCAGCATTCTCCCAGGAGCGCTCTTCTGGCCCATAACCCAGCCAGTCAATTAAGTACTGCAAACGCCCTTGATGTTTCCGTGAGTCCAAGACTTGTGCCACTTCATACTCCTCCTCCCCATCCACTAACACTGGGACTGGAGGAGCCTTTGACCCAGCATCCGGCCTCACCCCTGCTGCTGGAACCAATAGAGAACGGTGAAACACAGGGTGAATCCGGAAAGTCCGAGGCAGCTGTAAGCGGAACGCCACCGGATTAATCTGTGCTGTTACTAAAAATGGACCCATAAAGCGTGCATCCAACTTCCGGCAGGGTCGATGCCGTGGAAGATTCCGTGTTGATAACCACACCCGGTCACCAACCGTGATTGCCGGCCCCTCCTGCCTCCTCCGATCAGCGCCCACCTTGTAGGCCTCTTTGGCCACCTGCAGCTGCTCCTGCACCATGGATTGCACTGCCTGTAATTCCTGCAACCATTGATCTGCTGCAGGAACCTTGGTAGCGGGCACCACCGCCGGAAACCACCGTGGATGCATACCACTGGTTGCAAAGAACGGTGTCTGCTGCGTTGAGGCGTGCACAGAATTATTATAGGCGAATTCCGCCAAGGGAAGCAACCCCGCCCAATTGTCTTGTTGATAGTTAGAGTAACATCGGAGGTATTGCTCTAATGTGCCATTTGTCCGCTCTGTCTGGCCATCTGTTTGCGGATGAAAGGCTGATGACATATGCGCTTTGATGTCCAAAACCTGCATCACCGCCTTCCAAAAACGTGCCGTAAATTGCGCTCCCCGATCCGAGACAATCCCCTCCGGCAGTCCATGTAACCTGAACACATTGTCCACGAACAATCGAGCAGTCTCCTGGGCGGTTGGTAACCCTGGACACGGGACAAAATGTGCCATCTTTGAAAAAAGATCGACCACTACAAATATAGTGGTGTGTCCCGCAGACAATGGCAAGTCTGTAATAAAGTCCATTGAAATCACCCGCCATGGACCCACAGGTGTAGGCAACGGATGTAGCAAGCCTGCCGGTCGCCCCCTTATGTCCTTTGCCCGATGGCACACCGGACAGCTCTGGACGTACCGAGCCACATCTGCTTGCACCCTCGGCCACCAAAAGTCTCTAGATAGCAGGTGCAAAGTCTTGTATATGCCAAAATGTCCGGCCGGTCGGCTGTCATGGCACAGCTGTAACACTGAGTCCCTACACACCCCTGCTGGCACATACAAACGACCTCGGTGATATAGGAGCCCGTCTCTTATGTGAAACGGTGCCTTGGCCCCTCCTGCTGCCTGTTCCCGCACCAACGCGTCCTGCCCCTGCACCTGGCGAATCTGTTCCCTCAAAGTCGGGGGCACCTGCGCTGCTGCAAAATGTTCGGGTCGCAGGATCGTTGACCGCACCTCCCTCTCCGTCTGCGCTGCATACTCCGGCTTGCGGGACAAGGCATCAGCCTGGCGATTTTGGGCCCGAGGAACATATTTCAACCGAAAGTTGAAACGCCCAAAAAACAAAGCCCAGCGCTTCTGCCTTTGTGTCAGCTTCCGGGCTGTTTGTAGATACTCCAGATTCCGGTGATCGGTTCGAACCTCTACTGGATACTCCGCCCCCTCCAACAGATGACGCCACACCTCGAAGGCCGCCTTTACTGCCAAGAGCTCCTTCTCCCAGATGGTGTAGTTTCTTTCTGGTGGAGTAAGCTGCCTAGAAAAAAACGCACAAGGCAACCACCCACAGTCTGCTGTACTTGCCTGCAGCAGAACTGCACCTACGGCGACATCTGACGCATCCGTCTCCACCACAAACGGTTTACGTGGATCTGGATGCTGCAAAATTGGGGCTGCCGTAAACCGCTGCTTCAGCTGCTCGAAAGCTACCTGTGCTGCCGGTGTCCACCGAAACCCCGTCTTGCCCCTCAGCAACTGGGTGATGGGTTCCGCCAGAGTCGCGAACTCTGGAATAAAGCGCCGGTAAAAATTCGCGAAACCCAAAAAGCGCTGCACCTCCTTTCGAGTCCTAGGAGACTGCCAGGACAGGACCGCTTCGACCTTGGCGTGATCCATCGCCACTCCTTTTGCAGAGATCTTATAACCTAAAAAGTCCACTTCCGTGAGATCGAACGCACATTTGTCTAATTTTGCGTACAACCTGTGCTCACGAAGTCTCTGCAAGACTGCCTTAACATGAGCATCATGCGCCTCCTGATTGGGGGAAAAAATCAAAAAATCATCCAGATAAATAATAACAAAGCGATCCAGGTAGTCCCTGAAAATGTCATTAACAAAATGCTGAAATACGGCTGGGGCGTTGCATAATCCGAACGACATCACCGTATATTCATAGTGCCCATATCTGGTCTGAAAAGCAGTCTTCCACTCGTCCCCTTCCTTGATTCTCACCAAATTATAAGCCCCGCGAAGATCTAATTTGGTAAAAACCTTCGCATGTCGCAGGCGCTCCAAAAGTTCTGGAATTAATGGTAAGGGGTAGCGGTTACGCACTGTGATGCGGTTCAGACCTCTATAATCATTACAGAGACGCAAATCCCCTGTCTTTTTGCGTACAAAGAATACGGGTGCGCCTGCAGGCGACTTAGAAGGGCGAATAAACCCCTTCTGTATGTTGGTCTCCAAAAATTCCCGTAAAACCGCCAACTCTGGTTCTGAAAGGGAATAAATGCGCCCTGCTGGTATAGAGGCCCCTGGTAACAAATCAATGGTGCAGTCATATGGCCTATGCGGTGGAAGCCTATCCGCCTCCTTTTTGTCAAAAACATCCGCAAATTCAGCATACTTTGCTGGAAGATCTGCGGCCGCAGATCTTGGAACCACTGCCACGGCTGCCTGCACCTGCTCTGGCCAACAATGTTCTTGACAATAGGGTGAAGCAAAAAGTACTTCCCGCCGACCCCATGAAATATGGGGATCATGCTGCGTGAGCCATGGCATCCCCAAAACCACTGCAAAATGTGGTACTGCTGCCACATAGAAACGTAGGCGCTCCACATGCCCCTGGATCTCCAGCCTCAACAGAGTGGTCTGGTGTGTAACTGGCCCTGATTTTAAAAGTCGCCCATCAATTGTCTCCACCTGCCTCGGCTCTGCCAGCGGCTCTAGTGTGAAATTGTGTTGGGAAGCAAATGCCCAGTCCATAAAATTGCTGGATGCTCCAGAGTCAACCATAACTCCCACTGCACACCCCTGAGCCTGCTCCTCTGACAACGTTGCTGAGACCAGTAGAGGGTCTTTTCTAGGTTCTGCATGAGGCACACCTGCCTCTGCCCCCAAAATTCCCAGGCTAGCGACCCCTCCTAAGCCTGGGAAGTCCCGTTTCCCGACAAAGACCCCTTCTGTCCTTTTGGCAGGGCAGACTCGAGCAAAATGCCCCCCATGTCCACAATATAAGCACACTCCAGCCGCTCTCCTTCGCTGCTTCTCCGCCGCAGAGAGATGTGCTCTTACAGCTCCCAGCTGCATGGGCTCCTCCCCAGTACAGGGCGAGACCACGACTGCAGGTGTTGCTGCTGGCTCCACCACTGGCTGTACTCTCCATCCTGTTGTTCCTTTTTGTGCCAAACGACGAGCTGATAAGCGAGCATCCATCCGGGTGGCCTGTTCGATGAGCAGAGCCAATGATGTAGGCGGTGCTGAGCGTGCCAATTCGTCCAACAGCTCCTCTGCCAGGCCATAACGAAACTGTGACTGAAGTGCACTGTCATTCCAAGTCAGGTCTTGTGCCAGGAGACGAAACTGAGTAGCATATTCAGCCGCTGACCCCTTTCCCTGACGCAACTCCCTTATGCAGTGCTCAGCTGTTTCTGCTTTCACCGGATCTCCCCAGATGGCTGTCATTTCTTTCAGAAACGCATCCAGGTTGTCAAGCAAAGGGCTATCCTGATTGAGATAAGGTGTAACCCATTTGCTTGCAGACCCAGACAATAAGGACACAATAAAAGCTACTTTGTGCCCATCTGTAACAAAATCCTCCGGGCGGACCTTGAAATGCAATTTGCAGTTTGCAAGAAAAGTGTCCAGCATTCCCCTTTCTCCGGAAAACCTCTCTGGCATGGTTGCAAAGCATTTACTCCTACGCGGCAGCGGCGGAGGCTGAGAAGCTGCAGCCGTTGCCTGATTCACTTGCGCTTGGAGCATGGTGATTAATTGCGTGAGCTGGATCACCTGAGTAGCTAACTGCTTCTGCTGCTCCAAAAGGTTTTCCATTCTTATTTTTCTTAACAGAAAAAGTGCTGGTAAAACGTGGGTCAGAGCTTATTCTGTCCTGAAGAAGCCGGTCTGAAACCAGCCACTTTTGCTTATCTCTTTGGGCAGAGTGCCCAGACTGGGAAGCACGCCAAGAAACAGCAAACACAGCAATTAAAGAAGTAACTAATAAGGTGTATTGGTCACACAGCTGAAACAGAAATACATAGAGCAATTGCTGGTTGCTTACGCAAAACACAAAGGCAGTCCATAAAGCATTCCAGATGTCAGTGAGGGTACGAGAGAGTCACGAAAATCCATAAGCCAGTCCAGATTCCAAAGGGCAGGAGAGAGTCACGAGGTCCAAGAAGTCCAGAGTCCAAAACGATACAACACGGCAGGAACACGGCACGGTCACGGGTACACGGTCCAGAGCTTCTCCCAGGCAAACCAGATAAGCTCTGACAATTTCCTGGTCTGCAGACTGCTATCTAAATACACCAGCTCAGCCTCACAGCTGTTCCTTGTTCAGCTGGCGTTTATTAGCAATCCGCTTAGATCGACGTAACGCCTCCTTCTCTGCCCTTTGCTGTTTGAACGAGGGCACGTGTAACAAGTCTGTTTGCTCCTCTTCTAAGTCTGCACTGGATGAGGCCTCTGCTGGCTGTTGATCAGCCAAGCTGGTACTGGGTCCCGCCTGTGGCTGCTCATCCCCAGAGTCCTCATCCTCAGACAACTCACCATTCCTTACACCACCACCGAAAAGGCCCTATCCCTTGTTGCCACACTCCGAGCCTCTCTCGGAGTAGGCACCCGGAGGAGGACCTTAGGTGTTGAACGTAGTGACTGGGTATATTCACGTCAGGAGAGGCGTTCCGTCAGGTATTGTGGCACTCCTTTAGCGCCTCTTCTAATTCTTCTCGAGTGTTCATCCTCCTTAACCATTTTTTTAGTTTCATTATATCCCTCCCTATTAAGTTTTTCCTCAATTTATCTTTTAGGTTCCCTGGAAAGTTTCCTAACATTATCACTGGTGTTATTGGGGAAATACTTGGAAGTAAATCCTTTTATACACGCCATATTTCCCAGTGATTTTTTAGAAGGGGGTTCTCTATTTCTTCCCCCCATTTTTTATTATATTCTCTAAAAATATATATTTTCCAATTTCCAATCTTTGTCCATTCCTTTTCTATCCTCCAACCAACTTAAGTCTCCTACTCCTAACATACTTTCTACTATATGTCTTAATCTATTAACTAAGTAATATAATTTTATATTTGGGAGTCATAATCCTCCTTTTTGTGTGTGTTAAATACCACCTTTTTAAATTTAATCTCACTTTCCTATCCCCATTACAAAAATTATTTAAAATATTTTGCCAACTTTTTATCTCTTTTTCAGATATTCTTATTGGTAACATTCTAAATACAAAATTTGCCTTTGGTAATATCTTCATTTTTACTAAAGCTATTCTTCCAAACCACGATAAATTTAATCCTTTATATTTTTCTAATTTATCTATAACTTCTTTTTTCAAATTGTTTAAGTTCTCCTTTTCTAAATCCTCTAATTTTTTTGTAATTTTAATTCCCAAATATTTAATCATTTCTTTAATTTTCATATTCTTCTCTTTACTTTCCCAATCTTTCCCTTCCTTTTTGGTATAATTAAGTAACATCATCTCTGATTTTGTCCAGTTTATTCTCAATCCCGTAACTTCTTCAAAATCCCTCAGATGTTGCTTAATTCTTTCCATTTTCTCTGGTGGGTTCTTAATTGTCAACAATGTATCATCTGCAAACATGTTTATTTTTATTTATTTTTTATTACATCCTACTCCCTCTATATTATCATCTTCTCTTATCACATTTGCCAATAGTTCTATAACCAATACAAATAGGACCGGTGAGAGTGGGCATCCTTGTCTACTTCCTCGGGCCAGTTGTATCTTTTCTGTAATTCCATCATTTATCACCACTGAAGCTGTATTTTGTGAGTATAATTGTTCAATTAAACCTTTGAATCTATTTCCAAATCCCATTTTTTCTATTATTCTCTTTAGTGCTTGCCAGCTCACACAATCAAATGCCTTAAATGTATCCAACGCTATTATTCCTGCTTTGGTCTTTATTTTTTTTACCTCCTGTACCGTGTTTAAAACTCTTCCAACTAAGTTATGCATTTGTTTACCCGCCACAAAACCACACTGATCATCTCCAATATAATTACCTATAAAAGTATTCATCCTCCTTGCCATTATAGCTGAAATTTTTTTTGCGTACTGATTTATTAATGAAATAGGTCTATAGGAATCTGGGACTGTTAAGTCCTTATCCGGCTTTGGAATTAATATAATTAATGATTGTTCCCATGATGGTGGTATCTTCTCTCCTTTTATTATTCCATTATATAGTTTCAATAATTTTGGTACCAACATTTTTTTGAATGTTTTATAATATTCCAATCCTAACCCATCTAACCCGGGGGATTTACCCCCTTTCAATTTCTCAATAGCTTCCTCTATTTCCCTTTGAAATATATCCTTCTCCATTAATTCTTTATCCTCTTCTATTAGACTCTTCTTTATATGTTTATCTATACTTTATCTATGTTTATCTATACTTTATATGTTTATCTATACTATAAATATTATCTATACTATAAATATTAATATTTATACTGTTAGTTTTACCCTACCCAGTGCCTGTTTACCCTACCCTGTGCCTGTTTGCATTCTCTTCCCCTCCTTATTGTTTTATTATGATTTTATTAGAATGTAAGCCTATGCAGCAGGGTCTTGCTATTTACTGTTTTACTCTGTACAGCACCATGTACATTGATGGTGCTATATAAATAAATAAATAAATAAATAAATAAATAAATAATAATAATAATAATCTATATATCTCTCCATCTTCATCTTTAGTGTATCCTTCTCTTTATATAATTCTTGTTAAAATTCCTGAAATATCTTTATTTTCCCTTTCATGATGCTATGAGGTTTTCCTAATTTATCTTTCACTATCCCTATCAAGTTCTTTGGCTTTTCCTTTTGTGTGAGCCTCGCTAGCATCTTTGAATTTTTATTGCTATTCTCAAAATACTCTTTTCATATAAATCAAATTCTTCTGTACTTCTTCTAAATTCTTGTTATCTAATCTTTCTTTTTTGCTTGTAATTCTATCAATATTTGTTTATTTCTGCTTTGCAAATACTCTTTTTCTAGCTTCTTAATTCCTTCCTCTAAGTTTTTCTGTATTTCCTCTTGTTGCCTCCTTAAATTACACATTTCTCTAATATAGATCCCTCTAGTCATTGCCTTCATTGTATCCCACACAACTGATGGTGAACTTCCCCCATTCTCGTTAATTTCCCATATTTCCGACATTTCTTTCTGCATTTTTCTACCACCTTATCATATTTTAAGATCCTAGTATTCATCTTCCATCTATTCGCCTCCCTATAATCTCTTTTTACTTTAAAATCAAGTCTTACCAATGCATGATCCGTTACTTGAATTACCCCTAATTTCGTATTACATACCTTTGTTGCTAAATCCTTTGAGACAAAAATATAATCTATCCTAGAGAAAGTTTTATGAACTGGAGAATAATATGTGTACCCAGGCTCCCCCATCCTAGTTAATTGCCATTCATTAACATAATCCTTCTCTTTTATCATTTTATTTAAAATTGTAATATTATTTCTTATTTCAAACCTAGTAGGGTTAGACCTGTCTACTCTATTGTCCATAACCATATTAAAATCTCCAGCTAAAATAACATACCCTCTTTTAAATTCCTCTATTTCCCTAAATAATTCTTTAAAAAATTCTTTTTGTCTCTCATTTGGGGCATATACATTAATTAAGTTATAATAATTACCTTCCAATTGCCCTTGTATCATAATATATCTCCCTTTCTCATCCTTTTTACTCTTTTCTATATTAAATCCACTTTTCTTCAAAATTATTATAGCCACCCCATTTATTTATTTTTAGGTCCCCAGGGACTTTTCATCATAGCCTGACCATTTTAAACGTATTTCATTCATACATTCCTTAACTTGAAGTGTTTCCTGCAGAAAGATAAAGTCGGACCCCTCTTTATTTAACAATTGCTCAATTCTCTTCCTTTTAACAACTGCCCCCAAACCTTTGACATTGAGTGTTGAAATCCGTATCTTCTTATTCATAATCGTTTTGTTTAATTTCTTTTAGATCCCTTGTGCACCCCCACATTATTAACAAAAACATAAATTTTAACATATAACAACATATAAACACTTTTTAACTCCCCCTCCCCCTTTCCCCCTCAAACCCCCTCCCTCCACTCTCCCCCCTTTCCCCCTCCCCTCTACTACTCCGTAGGTGGAACACCCCAGTCATGGCCAACAAACTTAAGGGGGGGATATGAAGCCCACAGTTCTGAGATGGCAAGCCTCCCACTCATTTTTTTAAATTTTTTATTATCTCCCTCATATCAAGGCTTCTTTATCCTTGATACTGTCCTTCCCCTCCGCCATAGATTTAGGCTTCAATTTGGATGTGTTTTAGTTATTATTATGCACATTTTTTCCTTTAGGCTTCATTTCACTTACCTGGGAATAATCTCCATTGAACACAGGGTCTTACTCCTAAGTAAACACAGATAGGGTTGCATGTTTAGACTGTTTCAATTAAGCCCTAGAGGTGTGAATCCCTTCAGAACGTATCTTAGTTTAGGACATCTGATAAAGACCTCAGCACGCACTTTATTTCATATCTCAATTGCTGGTTCCTCAAGCAGTATCAGACTTCAGAGTCTCTAGTCTCTTTATATCTGGCCTACTTATTATACTCCTCCCCCACTGAAACCCATATGCACGACTCCTCAATATAATCTCAGGCTTTCCAATCTCAGGAAAATTCAGATCTCAGGCATCTTATTTCTCCACCTTCAGCTAACAAAACACTTGCTGAGCTGTTCATAACCCACTTTATTACAAAGGCTACACTTCCAGTCTCTTGCAAAGTATGTTCATTTTAATGTTGCAGTATGGTTACAGCTAATCATAAAATGCACATGCCCTCAAGTTGTTGGGCAACTGTATTTTGTTTAGCCGATTACTGACTGGGGGGTTAGACTCGGATAGTTATTCTGTCGTCTATTGGGACATTTTCACACCATGGTTGGTTAATCGGGTGAAATAACCAATGCAAATAACCAACGCTGTGCAGAGTTGATTATTTGAATAACTTTTGATTATTGTTTCTAACTCGTCTGGAAGTGAGTAAACATTTCTGGACATACATGACACACACACACTTTCCACTTTGTAGGTAGGGATAAAAATGAATTAATTAATTACTACTCAAGCAGCAATAACCAAGACTGCCAAACTTCTGGGACATTTCAGCTTATTCTTGGGAGCCTGATTACACACTTGCACTGGAAACAGCTGGCTCTGCCCCTTTAGAAACCTGAAGAGCTCTGCCCTCAGTGTCTTTGCAGCCAAGAATGCCTACAAAAGATGGAAGCTGGGCTCATTCCTCACCTGTTCCTGCTGTCCAAGGGTAAGAACACCCCTAGCCTATCAAAGAGAGAAAGCTCCAAATGTCTCCTTAGCTATGTTTCACAGCACTTTCTCATGGAAAGGCTCACCTGTGAAACTTCCTGATTTCCAGATATTTGTCTCTCTTCTCCCCTCACTCCCACTGATGGTAGCTAAAGCTAGTTCTACACCTTAAGCCAAGAGAAGACATCACAAAGCAACTGCGCATCAAGTTGGTATATAACTGGCTCCTCCTTCGTTATGGTGACCACATAGGATGTGGTTTGAGGCCAGCAAAGAAATAGGCATATAACGTATTATTTTAAATCCACTGCTAATTTTCCTACTGTGAACTTTCCTCCTAGGAGCCTTCAATTTTACGTGCAAATTAGATACTTTTACTGTTGGCAACTCTTTCTGCTCCTCCCAAAGCCACAACTGTCATTTGAGGGGGAGAAGGACTTAGGGCAAAAGGAAATACTCTGTCTTTCTCCTTTGATTTATTGATAAAAAAATTCTGATACAGATGACTGCTTGTGTCATCTAATGACACAAGTTGCTTCTAAAAAAGAGTTGCAAGATTTGAAATGTATGGGACCAAATAAATCATTTTCAGTGCCCATTTGAGGTCTCCTATACATTTTTTCTGGGATAAATATCTTCGTCAAAAATATTCTTTTGCTTTTCTGAACTGTGTATCTTTTTTTGTGTGTGTGGTAAGAATTGCATTCTATTTTTATCTATGTGCTAATTTTAATTAGCAGCATGATTAATTGCATTGAGTCATTCTTCAGGGAATACATGCTGGATTAAAGGTGTACATGTTTTTTTCTGGGGTTTAAAGCTAATCAGTGTTGATTAATATTTATACAGAGACTGACGAAATGCTTTGGCATAACCTCTGGAAATTAATTAACATTTTATCACCATTTTATAGGTGATTTAGTGAATCACATTGCAGTCATGAACTGTGAAGAGGCAGCTTCTTAATATTAATCATGAATGTTTAGGTTTTTATATTGTTTCTCAGCCAAATATTAATTCTATCATTCACTAGTCCAGTTTTGAAGTACATATCTAGTCCAGCATTCTGTTCCCATAGTGGCCAACTGGATGCCCCAATAGAAGCCCACAAGCAGGCCATGAGGACAATAATAATACCACTTTGCTCATGTTCCCCAGCAATTGAAACTCAGAGGTCTACTGCATTTAATAAATGTTATTGAGTTAAACAGTCCTTAAGGGGAGGCAAAGCGCTCCGATCCGCTACTGCTTCTCCGAGCCGAAGAGAAGCAGAGCACAGCCCTAGTAGCCACCCACCTCATGGTGTGTGTGTGTTCCCTATCCCTTGGATTCAAACTGTTATTGAATGCCACTGCTCTTTTCAAGTATGTAAGTCCAGATAGAGATCCCCACACACAATTGTGTGTGCATGTGCAAGTTGAGTTTCTTTTAAAACACCCACCCGCTCACCCAGGCACCCACCATGATTTTACTGATTGGATTGGGCCTCCATCTCTCTCCACCAGTTTTGATGCCAGTGTGCCAACATGTGGTATGCACACCTTACTAACAGAGGGCAGCCCTGTTCATGTGTTACTTGCACGGATGGTGTATCTATGTTGAAAGGGGTAGTGGCAGCCATATATTGGCCCTGCCCCAAACATCATGCCGTACCCTGCCTTCACCGTGTTCTGCTCAAAGTCTGAGGTGGGGGTGTCTCCTCTACTGATGGAGGATCCTTGCCTGATTTGGAACTCTGATTGTGAGAGTTCTGAATGACACAGGAGCTTCCACAAATACAGGAGGCCCCACATCAGAAGTGATGAAGAACACAGTGACTGTGGTGGTGGAGGAGGCAGAGAAATGTATGACTTTTGGGGCAGGGCTGAATGTGTGGCCCTGCTCTCCCTTTCACCATGGACACCATATGATTAAGTACAAGTAGGTAGACCTTGCCTATGCCCCTAAACATATGCTGAGTGGTCTCTCCGTCAGTCCTGTATAACTGCATTTCAGTTCCAATCAAATAATCAAAACACTGAACCAGTCAGGTTTTCTATGGGAAAACTCTGTACATGGTCACAGACGCTTATTTTTAAATTTTAATTAAAAATATATTAAGATGACCATATGAAAAGGAGGACAGGGCTCCTGTATCTTTAACAGTTTTATAGAAAAGAGAATTTCATCACGTGTCATTTGTATATATGGAGAACCTGGTGAAATCCCCTCTTCATCACAACAGCTAAAGCTGCAGGAGCTCTTTCCTCTTGACCAGATGTGATAATGGGCATCTGTTCTGGCCTTTCTTTGTATTGCTACTGACCATGGTCTTGAGGTGTAATGGCTAGAATGTTGGACTGGGAATCAGGAGACCTAGGTTCTAGTCTCCACTCAGCCATGGAAGCCTACTTTGTGACTTTGGGCCAGTCAGAGACTCTCAGCCCAAACTACCTCACAGGGGTGTTGTTGTGAGGATAAAATGGAGAGGCAGAGGAGGATTATGTATGCTGCCTTGGGTTCCTTGGAGGAAAGAAGGCAGGATATAAATGCAACAAATCTATATAAATAAAAATGAAAAAGACCATTCGTTACTGTCGTTATATCTCCGAAAGTTCTTCACCGATTGCTTTGAAATTTTGACACAGCGTTGCGTTCGAATACGCGAGCATTGTTATGCAACTATGTTCTATATGGGGTCAAAAGTTTGTCTTAAAATCGAAGAAATAGGTCTCCTCAAAACCAGTCCTGCTGATCATTGTGACATCACCAACCAGTAGGCCAATCCGCTGCCTCTGCCTCCTCTCCTATTTGCATGTACTCTCGCAATTGGCTGAGTGAATATTGATGTCACACCTGTGACAGTTACACGTTCTGAAGAAAGGTAACTGCCATGAGTTTCCAGTAACCTCCTCACCGTAAAAACATGTTTTTATATCTCCGAAAGTTCTTCACCGATTGCTTTGAAATTTTGACACAGCGTTGTGTTCGAATACGCGAGCGTTGTTATGTAACTATGTTCTCTATGGGGTCAAAGGTTTGTCTTAAAATCGAAGAAATAGGCCTCCTCAAAACCAGTCCTGCTGATCATTGTGACATCACCAACCAGTAGGCCAATCCACTGCCTCTGCCTCCTCTCCTATTTGCATGTTCTCTCCTATTTGCTCTTATAGGTCATTGTGACATCGCCAACCAGTAGACCAATCCACTGCCTCTGCCTTCTCTCCTATTTGCATGTTCTCTCCTATTTGCTCTTATAAGTCATTGTGACATCGCCAACCAGTAGGCCAATCCACTGCCTCTGCCTTCTCTCCTATTTGCATGTTCTCTCCTATTTGCTCTTATAAGTCATTGTGATATCGCCAACCAGTAGGCCAATCCACTGCCTCTGCCTCCTCTCCTATTTGCATATTCTCTCACAATTGGCTGAGTGAATATAGATGTCACACCTGTGTCAGTTACACGTTCTGAAGAAAGGTAACTGCCAGGAGTTTCCACTAACCTCCTCACCGTAAAAACATCCTTTTTTAAAAACCAAACAATCTGCTTTACTTCATCCAAATAATGCCTTGCAGAAGATCACACTTAGGTTGTCGTACTCGCAGAGCAGAAGCACTGTGATGAGAAATTGCAAATCAGACTGAGGAAGAACGGGCATCAGCAAACGAGAAAAAAAGAAAAAGAATGCCTCAAATACGTGCCAAGGAACCAGCCAAGCAACGTTCAGCCAGACTTGAGGATGCACGGTTGCGAGCACGGCAATCGCATTCTACAGCTTCAGATCTGCTTTGTTCTCAACAGAATGAACGCGACAGGCTGAGAGGGGCTGAAAGACGTCAACGAGAAACAGCACATCAGCGTCAAACACGACTCTGTGGTAAACAATCACACGATTACAATCGCCTTGCATTCCGGTACAACCCAGCTGATGATTATAGTTTGAGGTGGCATGTTCTCATCGGCACTATGACTGAAGTGTGTCCTTATTGCAAGGCTCTTAAATTTAATGGAGAAACAAAAGGAATGTGTTGCGCTGCTGGAAAAATTAAACTGCCTCAACTTGGAGAACCACCAGAGCCATTACAAACTTTGCTTGCCAGATATACCGCGGAATCAAAGCATTTCCTATCTAACATCAGGAAATACAACTCAAGCTTCCAAATGACGTCGTTTGGTGCAGAAATCATCACAGCTCCATTTATGCCAACTTTCAAAGTCAAAGGACAAATTTATTATAAAGCCGGCTCCTTCCTTTCATTTCAAGATAGTCAACATAAATTCCTACAAATGTATTTCATTGGTGATGGCAATGATGAATTGAATGCACGCTGCGGAATTTATACCGGCATAAAAAGGTCCGTCGTTTCAAAACTGCAACAGCTACTTCATGAAAAAACAATTTAGTACATTTGTTCAAAACAGCAATTGACATGATGCCATCTGATACACACAAGATTGTTATTCATGCTGACAAAACGCCTGCTGGAGAACATGTGCGAAGATTCAATACTCCAACTATAGACGAAGTGGCAATTGTTATAGTCGGAGATCAATCTTGACAGGACCTTTCAAAGGTGAAGATGTCCTCATTCCTCGCATTCCTATGATTCCAACAGATATGCCATTTCAATTTAAGAGATTGCAATTCCCAATTCGATTGGCGTTTGCAATCACCATCAACAAAGCTCAGGGCCAATCTCTAGAATTGTGCGGTTTAGATCTAGACACAGATTGCTTCTCACATGGATTATTATATGTTACGTGTTCTAGAGTTGGCAAACCAGACAATCTCTATATCTACACAGACAATGGAACAACTAAAAATATTGTATATCCACAAGCATTGTGAAATTAAACATATTAGAAACATCCGCTTTGTCTTTTCTTTCTTTTCAATTTAACCAGACTGAGCCACAGCAACGCGTGGCAGGGTACAGCTAGTAAATAATAAAAATGAACAAACAACTAATGAACCAGGGGTGCAATGACTGTAGAATCAGACAGGTGACCAAGTCCACAGCAGCTGAAGCCAGAGGAGCCCTTTCCTCTTGACCAGATTCAAAAGAGAGAAGGGTTCCTGCAACTTTAACTATTGTGATGAAGAGGAAATTTCACCAGGTTCCCCATATATACAAATGATATCTGCTGAAATTCCCTTTTCTATACAACTGTTAAAGATACAGGAGCCCAGTCCTCCTTTTCATATGGTCACTCTAATATATGGAGAGCAGGGGGGCTTCCACACACAGGCTTCGGGGCGCCCCGAAAGTGCTTCAGGGCACCCCGAAACTCCTAGTGTAGCTACCTGGTCAGAAGAGACGGAGGAAGAGGCGGCGGCGGCGGCGGCGGCGGCGAAAAGTTCCCAGGGCTCGGTGGCTTCTCTGGTGAGTCCTTGCCGCAGAGCCCAACTCCCCGCTGGCCTCCTCCTGCTGCTGGCAAAAGAGCCACCCGGGTTGGAGAGCTCGGCGGAAGAGCCCGCCTCCACTCTCATTTCCTTCTCCCTTGAGAAACGGTTAGAACAGGGTGAAGAGCGGAAGAAGTTCTCCACCCCTCCTTCTTTTGCTGAGCTCTCCTCGCTGGGGGAGAGCTCTCCTTGTCGTCGTCGTCATCGTCGGCGGCATGGACGGCTCTTCCTCGTTTCTTTTACAGGGAAGTCAGACTATCGTTTTCGGGGTGCACTGGGATCGCACAGAAGCGCTCTGGGAGCGATGTGCGGATCCCTCCCTGGTATCCTTTTATCCAGTATGTGAACAGGTTCCTTATAGCAGTTCCTTACAGCAGCCTTACAGCACAGTCTTACAGCAGACTCCTCCTTCTGAAGTCTGGGAGCAAAGAATGCAATGAAAAAACAAACAAGACAAGAATAAATAACCGCATTGCAAATTCTATTTATCTGCGCTCAGTATAAAATGTAATGGGTTGTACTTGCTCTTTGTTGTACTTTGTTGGTTTTGTTGTTTGGTATTGTTCAAGTGTAATAAATGTATTAAAATAAAATAAAACATTAGCTGGCAAACTGCAGAACAGGAATATTTTAAACAAGCTTAACATTATGAAACTGGACTATAATTCCTGTCCAGAAGGAAGAGAATCCTGTCACCCTTGGTACAGCAATGACAGTAATTTGCCAAGCAAAGGCAACCCAAGTGGATGTGCACTCAAACACTGGGTGAGGTTGCAGTTGGGGGAAAGTCCCCTTTGCTAGACCTACCTCAAAATCCGGGCGTGAGGAGGGGCGAGCCCGCGATGCAAGTATCGCGGGCTGCCGCTCTAATTCACACGTCAGGCACGACAAGGGGAAGGAAAGCCCCATCGTGCCAGACATTTTCTTTTTGGTTTAAAGGGGCCGCTGCACACGAACGCTGGAGCGGCAAGGGTGAGTTGGTTTTTTTTAAAATAAATTATTTGGCTGCTCCCCACACCCTGCCCTGATCTCCCCACCCTGCCCCGATGGGCGCAGCGCTCCATGGGCGGCTTCTCCTGGCTCCTCCTGACTCCTCAGCCCGAAACCACAGGAAATATCGGGCTACAAGTGGTGCTCGTTATCCCGGGGCAAGAGAGGGTTCATCCCTGCCTGAGCCCGGGATCCCCTGTGCATCATCTGGATGCACAGGGGCGATCCCAGGTATCAGCCCAGGATAACCCCTCGTCTAGCTAAGGCCCTTTCTACACCTAAGGGTTATCCCAGGGTAGGGTGACCCTATGAAAAGGAGGACAGGGCTCCTGTATCTTCAACAGTTGTATTGAAAAGGGAATTTCTGCAGGTGTCATTTGTATATATGGGGAACCTGGGGAAATTCCCTCTTCATCACCACAGTTAAAGGTGCAAGAGCCCTGCCCTCTTTTAAATCTGGTCATTCTAGATAGCTCCTGCACCTTTAACTGTTGTGATGAAGATGAAGTTCCCTTTTCTATGCAACTGTTAAAGATTCAGGAGCCCTGTCCTCCTTTTCATATGGTCACCCTATCCCAGGGAAATGGAGGGATCATCCCTGCCTGCTCCCAGGTTCCCCTATGTGGCATTTGGATGCACAGGGATGATCCTGGGATATAGGCATGGTGTAGACATGCCCTAAGAGAGATGTTCCCCTAAATCCAGATGGAGCTGGGTGAGACAAAAGAGCAAGCAGGGAGAAAAAAGGACTTGTCAGCCCTATCATGGATTTTTGTTTCATGATTGCTGCAAGGAAGGGGAAGAGGTGCTTGTGAGATTTTCTCTCTTGGGTGCCGAAATCATTTGGCTGTCCTTGGGTTCTATGCACCTGAGAGGGGCATTTGCTAGTCTGCTTCAGGCAGCTTAATGTCTTGGGTTGGTCCTGTCATAGAGCCATGGACACACTCAGCTCTGACCTAGGCCCCTCGTGGGCTTTCATATAGTGTTCTCCTCTGCCTCTCTGAGCAAGAGTACAACCTGGGGGGATTCTTTGCTAAGAACCTGGCTTTCTAACTACCTTTCAGATCAGGATGGGAGAAGAAGCAGAGGTCATATAAATCCTGCTGTCTATCTTTCTGGGTATGTGTCTGAAGCCGAGGACAGGAGGTGGCGGCTTTTGTGGCATCTGCTTGAGGGGGCGAGAGAGGACCGAGGCGGCACAGAAGGAGAATCAATTCAGAGGCTTAATATACCTCTGGTATAACTGCTTCAGTGCTCCACCTGGTTCTAGCCCCAGTCCAGCTTTTTAGTTCCACAAACTCAGCAACATTTGGCCCAGCAGTGTCAGTCCTAAGAATAATGCAATAATGCAACAACCTTTTTTAGTTTTATTATTGTACTTTTGGATTTTGAAGCCATCATGCTAGTACTCATTGACACTGCATATCTGAGGGGAGCAGTTTCCTCTCCAGAGTGATGTTCATTTTGTTTTATGTTGGATGGTTTACAATAATCAGGATTTCACCTCTCCCACTATTCACTGCCAAAATGAAAGCTGGGGGCTGCAAAGAGATCAAGCAGTATTGAAAACTTTGTTAAGAAAAGGACATCCTTAGAGTATTCTTATAACAAATCCTATTATTCCCAACTATTTAATTTAAACTCAAACTTTTAGAAAAGAAATGACTCTTGGGAGTCTACAATTTCAATTGTCAGCTGTAAAAAACCGAGGTTTCTTTCATTTAGCTCTCAACATGGTGTGCTGTTCAGTTCATATCTTTTTCTAACCCTTATTCTTCACTTAGGATCACCTTAGTCTTTAACCATCCTTTTCTAATCCTTGCTAACTGCATTACTATTCTATTCACACATTCTTACTCTTCCCTTAAAAGAGCTCTCAAAAATCACTTTGTTCTCCCTTTATGTTATATTCCTTGGACAGATGGATCTGCAAATATCCATCCTAACAAAATGGATACTTTCACACCTTGAGGCCTTCCGGGACTTGGGGAAGGATCTCAGGTGTTACCGCTTCCAAGATTGTCCCCCTGGATCTATACGCCAGCGTGTCGTCCCGGAATAAAAAAGGCACACATTCTGGGGTGTTTTTTTTTTTTAAAAAAAACAATTTAGGAGTAGATGTTTGTGCAATTGTGGTGCCCTGATCCAGTGCAGTGAATTTTTTAAAACAAAACAAAACACTTGACACCAGAAAACACCGACAGCTATCCCTAGGATGGCAAAAATGCTCCCCCCCTCACCCCCGATGGGCACAGAGTCTCCCTGCACAGCTCCGTGCCCAGTTGCTCAGCCCTGCTACTCACAGGGAGGAGGCAGGACCTGGGAGTGAGTGGCACACCACCCACAGATCTCAGGGTTGTCCCGGGACCACGGGAAAAATCAGGATAGGTGCAGTGCCATTTATCCCGGGACAACTGAGAAGTCATCCCTCGTTGACCCCGGGATCAGCTGTGTATCATTTGGACACACAGGGATGGCCTCAAGCTGACCTTGGGATAAATGGCTGGTATGGATTAGGCCTAGGTGAATTCAATTGTTTTGTTCGATTTTGAATCAAATTACCAGTTCTAAACAATGTTTAAGTATGTTACATTTGTTAGCAGATACACTTGAGTGCTAACTTAAGCACGACATTATTTAGATAGGCTAATTTCTTGCTGTACTACCTCACTCATTTTGGTAACTGAATGAGTCTCTACATGGACAAAAAAAAATCTGTCTCAACATATTCTTGAGGTTCTTCTTACCATCCCTTGAATTTGTCGAGTGAGTTCAAGATGCAACAGTGGTGCTAGCAGAAGGGGAAATGGTATGTCCCAACTGTAGGGATTTGGGCCAGCACTTTTGCAGAAGTGCCCCAAGGAGACATGGGAACTTATTCTGAATCAGACAGTGGAAGGAGGTGTTGAGGAGGTGTCACCCATCAGCATTAAGAGAAAGAAAGGAAATGACACTATTTTTGGAAACACATTGGCCTGATTCACATGATCATAGGGTGTTTAACAAGTCATGGTGGCGTGTTAACCAGCCTGTACGTGTGTTGACTGATTTGCATAATTACCCACGCTGGGAACAACTTCTCATGTCAACCCGATAAGGATGGCGTGGTGGACTGGTTGACAAACCACCCAGAAACTATGGCCTGTTGTGGGGTGCCTTGATGGGTTCAGATGTCATGAGAAGCCACCTTTGGGGGGCAACCTGCCAACTGTGGGTGCCACAACCCTCCATGATCGTGTGAACCAGGCCACTGTCTGCCTTTCCAAAGCCAAATCACAAATTAAGCCTCATGCAGCATTCAGCAGTTCTGGTAATTTTGCAGGAAAGCCCACTTTGACGGGTTCGGATGATACAATGAGTGGTTAATTAAGCCATCATGGATTATTATCATCTGGTGGGGTTTTTTTACCCAACAGTGGTTTGTTTGGTGGTTTATTTGGTCAAAATAACCAACTCTGCTAGCCCATAGTCTACAGAGTGGGTTATTTAACCCATCATAGGTTGTTGTGTTGTGTGGTGGTCACAGCGGGTTATTTTGTCTGGCTACAGAGCTGTGCAGCAAGAGCAGACAAAACAGCTGTGGCTTTGCTGTTCACTGGCTTACTGATTAGAAACACATTAAAGGGACCATAAAGTCATAGAATAGTAGAGTTGGAAGGGGCCATCGAGTCCAACCCCCTGCACAATGCAGGAATCCACCTTAAAGCATCCCTGACAGATGGCTCTTGAGCTGCCTCTTGAAGGCCTCTAGTGTGGCGTTCAAGAGGCACACAGCCTCCCTAGGTAACTGGTTCCATTCTTGTACTGCTCCAATAGTCAGGAAGTTTTTTCCTGATGTCTAGCCGGAATCTGGTTTCCTGTAACTTGAGGCTTTTAGTCTGTATCCTGCATTCTAGGATGATCGAGAAAAAATTCTGGCCCTCCTCTGTGTGACAACCTTTCAAGTATTTGAAGAGCACTATCATGTCTCCCCTCAGCTTTCTCTTCTCCAGGCTAAACATGCCCAGTTCTTTCAGTCACTCCTCATATAACTTTGTTTCCAGACCCCTGATCATCCTCACTGCCCTCCTCTGAACCTCCTTTAGCTTGTTTGCATCCTTTTTGAAGTGTGGCGCCCAGAACTGGACACAATACTCGAGGCCTAACCAGGGCTGAATAGAGGGGAACAAGTACCTTGTGCGATTTGGAAGCTATACTGGCACCGGCCCTGCCTGATGAGTCCATGGGTCTTCATGACATACTTGGGTTTCAATCCCATGCAGCAGGGAGTCTCCCACAATGATGACTCTTCTCTTCTTCTTGGTCGACTGACCTTCTGCCTCTTCTTCAATGTTGCACGGTGTCCCCTGTATTTGTTCGTTTGCAGGCTGTCCTCCAGGCTCAGCTTTAAAGACAACCTTACAGCACCAGATGAAATGCCAGTAACATATCACAAGCCAAGATATAGCCAAGGGTTGTTTATGCAAAGCAGAATTCTAAACCAACCTCTTCCATTTCTTATGTATGAAGAGCTTTACTACCAGCCCTGCAGGGTTCTAGAGATTTCTTAGGAGAAAAGATATGTGGAAAGTTTTAAAAATCCATCTGTTTGGGAGCTGGGATCATCACCTTGTCAGGCTTTTGGGAGCACTATGTCCAGTAGGAAATAACAGGCAGATTTAAAATTCATAGGATGTTTTTCTGATTAATAATGCACACATCTTTCTTTTCCTCATTTTAAAATCTGTTTCAGGAAACAATTGAAGTCTTCCATTCTGTTTTGAAGATTTTGTCTCTTTGAAAAAAGCTGTCTTGAAACTAGGACTAGTTCTCCCATAGATCTGAGCTTTTATTATCAGCACTGCTGATATTTTTGTCTCCTTGTTTTACATTTTAATTTGATATTATTTGTCTCCTTTAGAATCTCAACTGAATACCTTGCAAAGTAATCTTTCCAAAAACTGTTATTTTATGATTAATAAAAATGTAGATTATATAATATTCATAAACCAATGTTGACATTATTTGGTTTTGAAACAGCACAAACATCAAAGATTTTACTGATGTTATTGCAATTACAATTTCAGTATTTTTTTTAAATGGGCAAAACATTGAACATTTCAGCAAAAGAAGCATGCAAGTTGATAAGATAATTGTCTGAGGAAAAAGCACACACATATACATAAATAAGCATTTGTTACTCATTTGCTTCCTTTCTTGAAAAAGAGAGTCCTTAAACATTAGGTATTCTGAGGGAACACAGCCCTAATTTTAAAAATTCAATAAACTTCATACTCAGAGGTATTGAAGGTTCCCTGCATGAATGCTTAGGAGATACATTAATCATGTCCCCCAAAATGGGGTGGGGGGGAGAGGACATCCACGTTGTTGTTGTTGTTTTACAAAATCCAGAATTCTAGTCTGGGGCTATGGGTGGCACTAACCAAACTCAGGTTGTGAATATATGAAGTGCAGCAGGCATATTACTCTGTAGGCCAGTTTTCTGGTATTTCTGGTATGGGAAATCCAGAGGCTTCACTCTTCCTGTCTTCCAGTCTTAAGGCCCTGTAACATGGGCCTGTAACATGGGCTATTTAAAAATAGATAGCATCAGCTGCTTTGGGGAGGGGGAGATTTAACCCTTTACACCCCTGCTGGAGTCCTGAGGGAAAAAAAACCCTCCTCTGAATCTGCTCTTAGCAGTGTGAGGAAATTCCCATTGGCCCCCATTGTACAAGGCCCCATTGTAGTAGAGTTAAACCTTTCACTTGCAACTGGCAATCCCTATGTCTAGGGTGAGTGGCATGTTTAGTCATGCCATGACCTCTCTAGTAACTGGTTCCATTGTTGTACTGCTCTAACAGTTAGGAATTTTTTCTTGATGTCCAGCCGGAATTTGACTTCCTGTAACTTGAGCCCATTATTCCAGGCTCTCCTCTGTGTGACAACTTTTCAAGTATTTGCAGAGTGTTATCATCTGCTCTACTCAAGGCCAGTTCTTTCATGCCCAGTTCTTTCAGTCTCTCCTCATAGGGCTTTGTTTCCAGATCCCTGATTATCCTCATTGCCCTCCTCTGAACATCTTCCAGCTTGTCTGCAACCTTCTTGAAGTGTGATGCCCAGAACTGGACACAATACTCAAGATGAGAGATGAGGCCTAACCAGTGCCAAATAGAGAAGAACTAGTAGCCACATCACACTGTTGACTCATATTCAGCTTGTGATCTATAACAATTCCAAGATGCTTCTCGCTTGATTCCTGCACTGAGCTTGGGGTTGGACTCGATGGCCTTATAGGCCCCTTCCAACTCTACGATTCTATGATTCTAGTATTGCTGAGCCAAGTATCCCCCATCTTGTAACTGTGTATTTGGTTTCTATTTCCTAGATGTAGAACTTGGCATTTATCCCTATTAAATTTCATTCTGTTGTTTTCAGCTGAGTGTTCCAGCCTACCAATTTTGTGTCATTTGTAAATCTGATAAGCATGATTTGGATGCACAGGGATGATCCAGGGATGACCTTGGGAAAAAGGCACGGTGTAGACATGCCCCAAGATGCAGTTCATCAGGCCCTGGAAATTTGAACTTGTTCAAAGAAATTAGGTGTTCCTTGACCAGTCATTTATCAATCTCAAGCTTCAATCTGTCCTCTTCAGCTTGTACTTCATTTTTGCCGTGTGTGTGTGTGTGTGTGTGTGTATGTCAATGACCTTCTTTTGGGAGAAGACTGAGCCGAAGTAGGAATTGAGCACTTCGGCCTTTTCTTTGTCATCTGTTATCAATTTGCCATCCTCATTAAGCAGCTGAACCACCATTTCTTTCCTCTGTCTTTTACTGTGCACATACCTGAAAAAAGCTTTTTTTGTTGCTTTTAACATTCCTTGCTAATCTCTGCTCATTCTCAGCTTTATTTATTTATTTATTTATTTATATTTATTTGTTACATTTATATACTGCCCCACAGCTAAAGCTCTCTGGGCAGTTTACAAAAGTTAAAAACAGTAAACATAAAAGAAGTATACAAAATTAAAAAACATAAAAACAACAGTATAAAGACAACACTATCCATTTAAAAACAACAGTTCTGGGGTCGGTTAAAAAACAAACTTAGCATTGTTAAATGCTGTTAAATGCCTGGGAGATGAGAAAAGTCTTGACCTGGCGCCTAAAAGATAACAGTGTTGGCGCCAGGCGAGCCTCATTGGGGTGATCATTCCACAGTCGGGGGGTCACCACCAAAAAGGCCTTCTCCCTTGTTGCCATCCTCCGAGCTTCCCTCGGAGTAGGCACTCAGAGGAGAACCTTAGATGTTGAGCACAGTGAGTGGGTAGGTTCATGTCGGGAGAGGCGTTCTAACAGGTATTGTGGTCCCAAGCTGTGTAAAGCTTTATAGGTTAAAACCAGCACCTTGAATTGGGTTCGGAAAAACGTATAGGCAGCCAGTGCAAGCGGGCCAGAATCGGTGTTATATGTTTGAACTTCCTTGTTCCAGTTATCAATCTGGCCGCTGCATTTTGCACAAGCTGCAGCTTCCGAACCGTCTTCAAAGGCTGCCCCACATAGAGGGCATTGCAGTAATCTAATTTAGAGGTTAACAGAGTATGGACAACTGAAGCTAGGTTATCCCTGTCCAGATAGCGGCGCAGCTGGGCCAGATAGGGGCGTAGCTTTAGCCTTCCTGATGCGATTCCTGCACTTCTGTGCTACCTGTCTGTACACTTCTTTTGTAGCCTGGCCTTCCTTTCAGTCCATGCAGTGTACAACACAGGTGCTGTTTAAGTATAAATAGAAGGATGCAACAACAGCTAGGCCTGTAACTCGTATTTTATTCAGAACTGAAAGTAGAAGCCCTCATGAGGCTAGGTGCTGTTCCCTTGAATAGTTTCCCCCCTGGAAACCTGTTGTCCTTGACTTCAATTCCACTAATCTAGGGTGACCATATTTGGGAAACCAAAAAAGAGGACACCTAGTGTGTGTGTGGGGAAGCAGCTTTCTGAGTCCTGCAGAAAGTACGTTATTCCCCCGCCACCTTAAAGAACCCGATTGGAGTGGAGGAGGGGAAAGGATTTCATTCTGTACCACCACCATCCACTCCAATTGGGGCCTTTTCTATAATGTCCACGAATGACCCACTTTCCCCTTTAAGACCTCAATTGGAGCTCGGGGTGGGGGGAATGATGTGCCTCAAGAAAGCATGTCATTCACTCCTGCCATGCTAATGGCAGCCTTAAAGGGGAAGGTGTGTCATTCCAGGACATTATTGAAAATTATAGAAAATCCCCCCCGACACCATGGAAAGAACAAAAACCAGGACAAATCCGGGGAAATCCTGACAGTTGGTCACCCTACACTAATCATGTTACACCTTCCCTATTTTACAAATACTTTTAACATGAACTACTGAACTACAACCCAACTTCCTCCCAGTGGTTATTAATATAATTTCCTAAAGCTTAAGATAGAGGCTTGCTAAGTTACATAGTCTTGGAGGTGCTGTGGTCTTTTCAAAAGTCGACCATACTGAGAGTATCCTCTCATGGTTTCTGTGTCTGGTTCTCTTTGGGGATCCTCTTCCTTCTCTGTTGCATTCACTTCTGGGTAAGTCTCATTTTCTTCATTCCTTGATGGCATCTGTTTGTCTACCGGATGCCCCTGGGTGTTCTGTCTTGTGGAACGTAAATGCTTTCTGTTTCTGCGGATCACTTGCCCTTCTTGTGTAACCACTTCATATGACCTGGGTGCTACTTCACCTCTCACCATACCTTTTGTCCATTCCTTCTGGTTCATAGCTGTTGGTTGTATATTAACAGAGGTGCCTGGTCTTATAGGTGGTAGGTCCTTTGCTGCCCTATTATACAGAGATGCTTGACGTTTCTGATTGTTGGCCATTTCTTCTCTGCGTTGATCCACTCTTGCTGGCTGAAGAAGGTCTCCTCTCATTGGCAATAAGGTTTTAGTTCGACAGCCCATCAATGCTTGTGCTGGACTAGTCTGGCAACCCTGTGATGGAGTATTCCTATGTGCCAGGAAGGCTAACCACAGATCAGAGCCTGATAACACTGCTTTATGCAGCAAGTTTTTAGCTGTTTTGACAGCAGATTCCACCTTGCCATTACTTTGTGGGTATACTGGAGAGGATGTGTGGTGCTCAAACTCCCAGTTCTTTGCAAATGAACGAAAATCCTCCGATGCAAACTGAGGTCCATTGTCTGAAAATACTGTGTCAGGGATGCCATACCTTGCAAAATGCGCCTTCAGTTTAGCAATGACTGCCTTGCTTCTTGTGTCTGAGAGAGCATCAACCTCCCAGAAATTGGAGTAATAATCAACTGTAACTAGATACTGCTTCTCCCTGAAAGTAAACAAGTCAATTCCAATCTTTTCCCATGGTCTGATGGGTAATGTCCTGAAGAAGCCTGTCTGTAGCCAGCCACTTTCGCTTATCTCTTTGGGCAGAGTGCCCAGACTGGGAAGCCCGCCAAGAATCAGACAACACAGCACTAAACGATAAACAATAATGTGTATTCACACAAGTTAAACACCAAATAGAACAGTCTTTAGTGCTCACGTAGGCCAAAATGTCCAGCTGGCCGGCTGTCATGGCACAGCTGTAACACAGAGTCCCTACACACCCCTGCTGGCACATACAAACGGCCCCGGTGATATAGGAGCCCGTCTCTCATGCGGAACGGCGAATTGGCCACTTCTTCTGCATGTTCCCGCACCAACGCGTCCTGCCCCTGCAACTGGCGAATCTGTTCCCGCAATGTTGGGGGCACCTGCGCCGCCGCAAAATGTTCGGGTCACAGGATCGTTGAAAGCACCTCCCCCTCTGTTTGCGCTGCGTACTCTGGCTTGCGGGACAAGGCGTCTGCCTGGCGGTTTTGGGCCCGAGGAATGTATTTCAACCGAAAGTTGAAACGCCCAAAAAACAACGACCACCGTTTCTGCCATTGTGTCAGCTTCCGAGCCGTCTGCAGATATTCCAGGTTCCGATGATCGGACCGAACCTCCACCGGATACGCCGCCCCCTCCAACAGATGTCGCCACACCTCGAAGGCCGCCTTCACTGCCAAGAGCTCCTTTTCCCAGATAGTGTAGTTCCGTTCTGGAGGAGTAAGCTGCCTGGAAAAAAACGCACAAGGCAACCACCCAGAGTCTGCTGAACTTGCCTGCAGAAGAACTGCACCCACGGCGACATCAGACACGTCCGTCTCCACCACAAAAGGTTTACATGGATCTGGATGCTGCAAAATTGGGGCTGCCGTGAACCGCTGCTTCAACTGCTCAAAAGCGACCTGCGCCGCTGGCGTCCACTGAAACCCCGTCTTGCCCCTCAGCAGCTGTGTGATGGGTTCCGCCAGAGTCGCGAACTCTGGAATAAAGCGACGATAAAAATTTGCGAAACCCAGAAAGCGCTGCACCTCCTTTCATGTTCTAGGTGACTGCCATGACAGGACCGCCTCGACCTTGGAGTGATCCATCGCCACCCCCTTTGCAGAGATCTTATACCCCAAGAAGTCCACTTCTGTGAGGTCAAAGGCACATTTGTCCAATTTTGCATATAATCTATGCTCCCGAAGTCTCTGCAACACCGCCTTAACATGAGCATCATGCGCCGCCTGATTAGGGGAATAAATCAGAAAATCATCTAAATAAATAATCACAAAACGGTCCAGGTAGTCCCTGAACACGTCTTTGACAAAATGCTGGAACACGGCTGGGGTGTTACATAACCCGAACAACATAACTGTATATTCATAGTGACCATATCTGGTCTGAAAAGCAGTCTTCCACTCGTCCCCTTCTTTTATCCTCACCAAATTATAGGCCCCGCGAAGATCTAATTTCGTAAAAAATTTTGCATGTCGCAGGTGCTCCAAAAGTTCTGGAATCAATGGTTCAACCGGAATCAACCGTGATGCGGTTCAAGCCTCTATAATCATTACAGAGACGCAAATCTCCTGTCTTCTTGCGTACAAAGAACACGGGCGCACCTGCAGGCGATTTAGAAGGGTGAATAAACCCCTTCTGTATGTTAGTCTCCAAAAATTCCCGCAAAACCGCCAGCTCTGGTTCTGAAAGAGAATAAATGCTCCCTGCTGGTATAGAGGCCCCTGGTAACAAGTCAATAGTACAGTCATATGGTCTATGCGGTGGAAGCCTATCCGCCTCCTTTTTGTCAAAGACATCTGCAAATTCAGAGTACTTTGTTGGGAGATCTACAGCCGCAGCTCTTGGAACCGCTGCCACAGCTGCCTACACCCGCTCCGGCCAACAATGTTCCTGGCAATAGGGAGAAGCAAAAAGTACTTCCCGCCGACCCCATGAGATATGGGGATCATGCTGAGTGAGCCAGGGCATCCCCAAGACCACTGCAAAATGCAGCACCGCTGCCACATAAAAACGTAGGCGCTCCACATGTCCCTGGATCTCCAGCTTCAACATAGTAGTCTGATGCGTCACCGGTCCTGATTTTAAAAGACGCCCATCAATTGTCTCCACCTGCCTCGGCTCTGCCAGCGGCTCTAGTGCGAAGTTGTGTTGGGAAGCAAACGCCCAGTCCATAAAATTGCTGGATGCCCCAGAGTCAATCATAACTCCCACTGCACACCCCTGAGCCTGCTCCCCTGACAGAGTTGCTGCGACCAGTAGAGGGTCTTTTCTGGGTGCTGCCTGAGGCACACCTGCCTCTGCCCCAAAAATTCCCAGGCTAGCGACCCCTCCTAAGCCTGGGAAGTCCCGTTTCCCGACATAGACCCCTTCTGTCCCTTGGCAGGGCATACTCGAGCAAAATGCCCCCCAAGCCCACAATACAAGCACACGCCAGCCGCTCTCCTTCGCTGCTTCTCCGCCGCAGAGAGACGTGCTCTCCCAGCTCCCAGCTTCACCGGTACAGGGCGAGACCACGACTGCAGGTGTTGCTGCTGGCTCCACCACTGGCTCCACTTTCCACCCTGTTGTTCCTCTCCGTGCCAAACGACGCGCTGATAACCGAGCATCCATCCGGGTGGCCTGTTCGATAAGCAGAGCCAACGATGTAGGCGGTGCTGAGCGTGCCAATTCATCCAACAGCTCCTCTGCGAGGCCATAACGAAACTGGGACTGGAGTGCACTGTCATTCCAGGTCAGGTCTTGTGCCAGGAGACAGAACTGTGTAGCATATTCTGCCACCGACCCCTTTCCCTGACGCAGCTCCCTTATGCAATGCTCAGCTGTCTCTGCTTTCACCGGATCTCCCCAGATGGCTGTCATCTCTTTCAGAAACTCAGGCAGATTGTCAAGCAAAGGGCTATCCTGATTGAGATAAGGCATAACCCATTTGCTCGCAGACCCAGACAACAAGGACACAATAAAAGCTACTTTGTGCCCGTCTGTAGCAAAATCCTCCGGTCGGACCTTGAAATGCAGTCTGCAAGTTGCAATGAAACTGTCCAGCATTCCCTTTTCTCCTGCAAACCTCTCTGGCATAGCTGCAAAACATTTACTCCTACATGGGAGCAGCGGCGGAGGCTGAGAAGCCGCAGCCGTTGCCTGATTCACTTGCGCTTGGAGTGTGGTGATTAATTGCGTGAGCTGGGTCACCTGCGCAGCTAACTGATTCTGCTGCTCCAGAAGGTTTTCCATTCTTATTTTTCTTAACAGAAAAAGTGCTGGTAAACGTTGGTCAGAGCTTATTCTGTCCTGAAGAAGCCTGTCTGTAGCCAGCCACTTTCGCTTATCTCTTTGGGCAGAGTGCCCAGACTGGGAAGCCCGCCAAGAATCAGACAACACAGCACTAAACGATAAACAATAATGTGTATTCACACAAGTTAAACACCAAATAGAACAGTCTTTAGTGCTCACGTAAAGTTCCAAGCCAATTCCATATAACAGTCCAGGGTTCAAAAGGCACGAGAGAGCAAGTCACCAGAGTCCATAAGCCAGTCCAAGTTTCAAAGGGCAGGAGAGAGTCACGGGGTCCAAGAAGTCCAGAGTCCAAAACAATCCAACAGGAACACGGCATGGTCAAGGGCACACGGTCCAGAGCTTCTCCCAGGCAAACCAGATAAGCTCTGACAATTTGCTGGCCTGTGCACTGCTACCTAAATACACCAGCTCAGCCTCACAGCTGTTCCTTGTTCAGCTGGCGTTTATTAGCAATCCGCTTGGATCGGCGTAAAGCCTCCTTCTCTGCCCTTTGCTGTTTGAATGAGGGCACGTGTAACAAGTCTGTTTGCTCCTCTTCTAAGTTTGCACTGGATGAGGCCTCTGCAGGCTGTTGATCAGCCAAGCTGGTACTGGGTCCCGCCTGTGGCTGCTCATCCCCAGAGTCCTCATCCTCAGAAAACTCACCGTTCCTCACAGGTAACTCATGTGGTAGAAGAGTCTCTTTCTGTTGTCTATTATCGCATGATCGGCATGTCTCACATCCCTCTATCAAGGATTGAAGTTGTGAGTTCATTCCTGGCCAATAAACACACTCTCTGGCCCTCCTAAGACAGCTGTCAATACCCAGGTGTGATGAATGTATTTTTTGCATGATTTCCTTGTGCAAGGAATCTGGAACAACTGCTCTCTATCCTCGAAAGACAATCCCATCCTGTACACTGAGCTCATCTTTGATTAGGAAATATGGTGCTGCTCCTGATAGTACCTGACTCTTGTCCTCAGGCCATCCTTTCATAATTGCTTCTTTGACTGCCTGTAGCTGGATATCTTTTTCAGTGGCTTCTTTAATTTCATTGCACTTAGTTGTTGAAATTGGGAGATAGTGCAACATGTTGATGGATTCAATGTCTGGGTCTCCTCCAAAGTCACTGCTGTTGGGTATATAGGCTCTGCTTAGGGTATCTGCTAACACCAGTAATCGACCTGGGCAGTATTTGATCTCAACATTGTAGCGCTGTAGGCGCGTGAGCATGCGCTGTAATCTTTTTGGAGCACTCAGAAGAGGTTTTGTTATTATTGTCTCAAGTGGTTTGTGGTCTGATATCACTCTGACTGCTTGTCCATAGGTATATTGATGGAACCTCTCCACTCCAAAAACCACTGCTAAGAGCTCTTTCTCTATCTGGCCATAACCCTGCTCAGTCTGTGATAGTGCTCTGGTTGCATAAGCAATTGGATGGTCCTGTAAGAGGACTGCCCCAAGGCCTTTCTCAGATGCATCACACTGTAGTGTTAGTGGTTGTCCTGGCTGATAATATTGCAATACTGGAGCATTGGTAATCATTTGTTTCACCAAATCAAATGCTTGCTGTTGGGGAGTTCCCCATTCCCATTCTACATCTGGCCTAGTAAGTTGTCGCATTGGTTCTGCAACTGTAGCCAAATGAGGGCAAAACTTGGCTAGAAAATTGATCATTCCAATGATGGGTTGCACTGCTTTTACATCTACTGGGGCTGGCATGTCTCGGATTGCCTCAATCTTGCGGGGGTCTGCTTTCAGTCCCTCTGCTGTTAGGACATGTCCAATATATGTCACCTCTTTCTGTTTCAGTCGCATCTTTTCAGCATTCAGTTTAATGTTTTTTTCTTTGCATCGCTGTAGAAAGGCTTTTAATTTCTTATCATGGTCCTGCTCAGCTTCTGAGTCATTAGACCCTTCACTTACTATGAGTATATCATCTGCTATTATTTTCACCCCAGGAAGTCCTTCCAGTGCCTGGGACAGTCTCCTCTGAAACAGTTCGGGAGCTGGACTAATTCCCATTGGCATTCGAAGCCATCTGAATCGACCAAAGGGTGTTGCAAAAGTAGTAAGCCTACTGGGCCAGGTGTGTTTGTATTTGTGCTTGTGTGCACACGGCAGACGAGTTCAGTTCCTGCCTCTTGCTCTCCCCCGCGGTGTCATCTCCCCGGGACTCTCTTCGGTGTGTGCTCGCACACGTGCACGCAAACGCAAATACAAACACACTGAGGGAGAAAAGTGTTTTGCAGGAGGAGCCGCCGCTGCCGGGATGCACCAGAAGAGCCGCCGGGTGGGAGGGGGGATTATTCGAATGGAAGAACACGCGAGGGAGAAGCGGCCAGAGCAGAGCAGCGTCTTTGAATGGGGTAGAGATTCTTCTGCAGGCGGCGCTGCCTAGCTCACAGTACACACAATAAAGAAAGAGGCGCTTCTTTTAGGTACGTCTTTAAAAAAAGCGCCTTCGCAACGACGTGTAGATCTGGCCCTGGATTCCTCATCCAAGCTAACATGCCAAAATCCATTCTTTACATCACAGACTGTAAAGATTCGAGCTTTTGAAAGTTCAGGCAACACGTCGTCTATTGTTGGTAGTGGGTAGTAACATCTCTTCAGTGCTTGGTTCAGTGGCTTTGGGTCAATGCAAATGCGAAGTTTGCCTGATGGCTTTTTTATCACTAGCATGGTGCTTACCCAGGAAGCATTAGTTTCTACTGGTGTTATGATGCCTCTGCTTTGCAATTTTTCAAGTTGCTCTCGTACTGGATGGTAAAGGGCAGCAGGCAGTTTTCTTCATGGCAGGCATACTGGTTCCACTGCTGTGTCTATCTCAAGTCGCAGCTCACCTTCCAGGCAACCTTCACCCCTGAAAACATCCCCATATGCAGAGGCCACCAGTGAGGGAGGAAGCAGCAGCCAGGCACCTCTCCACCGTGCCTGGGCCCAGCTCCAGCTGAGAGCCCCCTCCCTCCTGCTACCAACTGTCACTGCAGAGGCCACCAGTGAGGGAGGAAGCAGCAGCCAGGCACCTCTCCACCGTGCCTGGGCCCAGCTCCAGCTGAGAGCCCCCTCCCTCCTGCTACCAACTGTCACTGCAGAGGCCACCAGTGAGGGAGGAAGCAGCAGCCAGGCACCTCTCCACCGTGCCTGGGCCCAGCTCCAGCTGAGAGCCCCCTCCCTCCTGCTACCAACTGTCACTGCAGAGGCCACCAGTGAGGGAGGAAGCAGCAGCCAGGCATCTCTCCACCGTGCCTGGGCCCAGCTCCAGCTGAGAGCCCCCTCCCTCCTGCTACCAACTGTCACTGCAGAGGCCACCAGTGAGGGAGGAAGCAGCAGCCAGGCACCTCTCCACCGTGCCTGGGCCCAGCTCCAGCTGAGAGCCCCCTCCCTCCTGCTACCAACTGTCACTGCAGAGGCCACCAGTGAGGGAGGAAGCAGCAGCCAGGCACCTCTCCACCGTGCCTGGGCCCAGCTCCAGCTGAGAGCCCCCTCCCTCCTGCTACCAACTGTCACTGCAGAGGCCACCAGTGAGGGAGGAAGCAGCAGCCAGGCACCTCTCCACCGTGCCTGGGCCCAGCTCCAGCTGAGAGCCCCCTCCCTCCTGCTACCAACTGTCACTGCAGAGGCCACCAGTGAGGGAGGAAGCAGCAGCCAGGCACCTCTCCACCGTGCCTGGGCCCAGCTCCAGCTGAGAGCCCCCTCCCTCCTGCTACCAACTGTCACTGCAGAGGCCAACAGTGAGGGAGGAAGCAGCAGCCAGGCACCTCTCCACCGTGCCTGGGCCCAGCTCCAGCTGAGAGCCCCCTCCCTCCTGCTACCAACTGTCACTGCAGAGGCCAACAGTGAGGGAGGAAGCAGCAGCCAGGCACCTCTCCACCGTGCCTGGGCCCAGCTCCAGCTGAGAGCCCCCTCCCTCCTGCTACCAACTGTCACTGCAGAGGCAACCAGTGAGGGAGGAAGCAGCAGCCAGGCACCTCTCCACCGGGCCTGGGCCCAGCTCCAGCTGAGAGCCCCCTCCCTCCTGCTGTCAACTGTCACTGCAGAGGCCACCAGTGAGGGAGGAAGCAGCAGCCAGGCATCTCTCCACCGTGCCTGGGTCCAGCTCCAGCTGAGAGCCCCCTCCCTCCTGCTACCAACTGTCACTGCAGAGGCCACCAGTGAGGGAGGAAGCAGCAGCCAGGCACCTCTCCACCGGGCCTGGGCCCAGCTCCAGCTGAGAGCCCCCTCCCTCCTGCTGTCAACTGTCACTGCAGAGGCCACCAGTGAGGGAGGAAGCAGCAGCCAGGCACCTCTCCACCGGGCCTGGGCCCAGCTCCAGCTGAGAGCCCCCTCCCTCCTGCTGTCAACTGTCACTGCAGAGGCCACCAGTGAGGGAGGAAGCAGCAGCCAGGCACCTCTCCACCGGGCCTGGGCCCAGCTCCAGCTGAGAGCCCCCTCCCTCCTGCTACCAACTGTCACTGCAGAGGCCACCAGTGAGGGAGGAAGCAGCAGCCAGGCACCTCTCCACCGGGCCTGGGCCCAGCTCCAGCTGAGAGCTCCCTCCCTCCTGCTGTCAACTGTCTCTGCAGAGGCCACCAGTGAGGGAGGAAGCAGCAGCCAGGCATCTCTCCACCGTGCCTGGGCCCAGCTCCAGCTGAGAGCCCCCTCCCTCCTGCTACCAACTGTCACTGCAGAGGCCAACAGTGAGGGAGGAAGCAGCAGCCAGGCACCTCTCCACCGTGCCTGGGCCCAGCTCCAGCTGAGAGCCCCCTCCCTCCTGCTACCAACTGTCACTGCAGAGGCCAACAGTGAGGGAGGAAGCAGCAGCCAGGCACCTCTCCACCGTGCCTGGGCCCAGCTCCAGCTGAGAGCCCCCTCCCTCCTGCTACCGACTGTCACTGCAGAGGCCACCAGTGAGGGAGGAAGCAGCAGCCAGGCATCTCTCCACCGTGCCTGGGTCCAGCTCCAGCTGAGAGCCCCCTCCCTCCTGCTGTCAACTGTCTCTGCAGAGGCCACCAGTGAGGGAGGAAGCAGCAGCCAGGCATCTCTCCACCGTGCCTGGGCCCAGCTCCAGCTGAGAGCCCCCTCCCTCCTGCTACCAACTGTCACTGCAGAGGCCACCAGTGAGGGAGGAAGCAGCAGCCAGGCACCTCTCCACCGGGCCTGGGTCCAGCTCCAGCTGAGAGCCCCCTCCCTCCTGCTACCAACTGTCACTGCAGAGGCCACCAGTGAGGGAGGAAGCAGCAGCCAGGCACCTCTCCACCGGGCCTGGGTCCAGCTCCAGCTGAGAGCCCCCTCCCTCCTGCTACCAACTGTCACTGCAGAGGCCACCAGTGAGGGAGGAAGCAGCAGCCAGGCACCTCTCCACCGGGCCTGGGTCCAGCTCCAGCTGAGAGCCCCCTCCCTCCTGCTGTCAACTGTCTCTGCAGAGGCCACCAGTGAGGGAGGAAGCAGCAGCCAGGCATCTCTCCACCGTGCCTGGGCCCAGCTCCAGCTGAGAGCCCCCTCCCTCCTGCTACCAACTGTCACTGCAGAGGCCACCAGTGAGGGAGGAAGCAGCAGCCAGGCATCTCTCCACCGGGCCTGGGTCCAGCTCCAGCTGAGAGCCCCCTCCCTCCTGCTACCGACTGTCTCTGCAGAGGCCACCAGTGAGGGAGGAAGCAGCAGCCAGGCATCTCTCCACCGTGCCTGGGTCCAGCTCCAGCTGAGAGCCCCCTCCCTCTTGCTGTCTCCTGTAACTGCTGAACTTTCCAACTAAGATTGTAGTGCCTGAATTTGCTTTCCTTTCCCCCCTCCTCCTCCTCCCTCCCAATCCCCTTTCCTTTTGTGTCATGTCTTTTAGATTGTAAGCCTGTGGGCAGGGACTGTCAAGAAATACTTTTGTAAGCCGCCATGAGAGCCTTTTTTGGCTGAATGGCGGCATAAAAATACTTAAATAAATAAATAAATAAATATGTGTTTAAAATTCTCTCCATTGTCTATGGGTGAGCCCTTCTTGCTTCCTCAACTGGAGCTATAAAATTCTGGTGCTGAACCTTGATCAGATCCATGGCCTTTATAGCAGTGTACCCCAACAAGGGTTTATGCTTGTCTCCTTCCACAACCACAAAAGTCAGCTGGTACTTCTCATTTTTGGGGTTAGTTATTATAATGTTGCATTTTCCTATAGGCTGCATTGTGCTGTCATTGTACATAATTAATGTGTGTCTGCTCTGTTTGATAGGTGTGTTGGGTTCCAATTCACTTTGTGGGATCACATTGCAAGAGCCCCACTATCTAGCTGGAAACGCACTGGCTGTTGTCCCACTAGCATTGTTGCATAGACTGCAGCTTGTGATGTGGTTCTTTTCCTTTGTGATGCAACAGCCCGCACCTGACCTTTTTGTAGACTCAGGGAGAGTTCCATTATGTCATCACTACTGTCTGATTTGCCACCGTCTTCCTCGACAAGTCTGACTGTGTCTCCAGTGGGCTTCCTTTTGCTTTTGCACATACTGCTGAAGTGATTCAGTTTGCCACATTTCCTGCAGCGCTGTCCTAATGCCGGACACTTTTCCTTTACTCTCTTGTGCTGCCTCCCACAGTAAATGCATCTCACACTGGAGTGTAGGGTAATTGCTTTCTTCTTCAACTTTTGACTCAGTGCATGTGTTAGAAAAAAGAGAGCTATGTTAGCCAAAGTGAAGCCATTTTAGAAAGGAAGTAGAATTGCAGCCATTTCACAGCAAGCAAGAAGTCACGTCTATCCATAGGTGTCAGCTTGTTTCCCCCTTTATCTAACAAAAACAGTTACTTCTGGCTCCGGCCTGGAAGGTCATTGTTGATGTGGAACAAAGGAACAGTGTTGGTTGTTGTACGATGAAAGGAATACAGAGCAAGATAACTGTTATGCTAAACTTTATGTTCTGATTGGCTAACACTGTCACTGGGCAAAGCCCAGACACTAAGTATATAAGGGTACTTAACTTTCATTTTCTTTGTCTGACCACTCGCCTTTTAGAGCTCAGATCTTGATTTAAATCAATAAAGCGCTTTTTGAACCCTCTGTCGTTGTGAAAGTAGAGTCGTGCTTTGGGGCTAATTAGATCTCGCCCCTGGGCAAAGAACCTTTGTCTAACACATGTATTTCAGAATGTGCAGGACCTCCCAGGGCCTTCACTCTTTCTCGTGAGGCTTCTGCTGCATGCCCCATATCTAAGCATCGATCTAGTTTGAGATCAGCTTTTCTGAGAAGTCGCTCTCGCAGAGAGTGGTCCCAAGTGCTACAGACTATCCTATCCCTAATCAAAGAATCTGTTAAATTTTCAAAATTGCAAGTTGCAGCTAGTGTGCGCAAGGCAGTGACATAGGAGTCAATGCTTTCACCTTCTGATTGCTCTCGGGTGAAAAATTTGTGCTGCTCAACTGTTTCATTTTGTTTGGGGGAACAATAGGCATGGGACGGTGTAAAAGCCGGAACAGAACGGAACAGGCCGGAACAGCCCCATTATATTAAAAAACCGTACCAAAAACAGTGGCATGTGTTAGCAACACTTGAGAACAATATTTTAGGACTAAAACCATACCAATATTATATCACTATTAACCCCAAAACTCCCAAAACGACATCCGGAACAGAATGGGATGGCCGGAACGGCCACTAGGGAACGAGCGATACCAACCAAACTCACCAGTCATGCATAACTAAATGGCAGGGATGCAATAAGCCACAAAAGTTGCCCCGAAACCACGTTCAGATACCCGTTCCGGGCAAAAACACGTATTGCACAAAATGGGCCGTAACGGCAGCTTCCCAATGAGATAAGTGAACCAAACTCACCAGATGCACATAACTAGGTGGGACAAATATAGAAAGCTCCAAAAGTTGCCCCCAAACCACGTTCAGATACCCATTCCGGGCAAAAACGTGTATTGCGCAAAACGGGCCGTAACGGCAGCTTCCCAATGAGGTAAGTGAACCAAACTCACCAGATGCACTTGACAAGGTGGGGCAAATATAGAAAGCTCCAAAAGTTGCCCTGAAACCACGTTCAGATACCCGTTCCGGGCAAAAACGCATATTGCGCAAAACCGGCCGTAACGGCAGCTTCCGAATGAGGTTAGTGAACCAAACTCACCAGATGCACATGACAAGGTGGGACAAATATAGAAAGCTCCAAAAGTTGCCCCGAAACCACGTTCAGATACCTGTTCCGGGCAAAAACGTGTATTGCGCAAAACGGACCGTAACGGCAGCTTCCCAATGAGATAAGTGAACCAAACTCACCAGATGCACATGACAAGGTGGGACAAATATAGAAAGCTCCAAAAGTTGCCCCAAAACCACGTTCAGATACCCGTTCCGGGCAAAAACGCATATTGCGCAAAAATGGCCGTAATGGCAGCTTCCCAATGAGATAAGTGAACCAAACTCACCAGATGCACATGACAAGGTGGGACAAATATAGAAAGCTCCAAAAGTTGCCCCGAAACCACGTTCAGATACCCGTTCTGGGCAAAAACACGTATTGCGCAAAACCGGCCGTAACGGCAGCTTCCCAATGAGGTAAGTGAACCAAACTCACCAGAGGCACATGACAAGGTGGGACAAATATAGAATGCTCCAGAAGTTGCCTCAAAACCACGTTCAGATACCCGTTCCGGGCAAAAAAGTGTATTGCGCAAAAAGGGCCGTAACGGCAGCTTCCCAATGAGGTAAGTGAACCAAACTCACCAGAGGCACATGACAAGGTGGGACAAATATAGAAAGCTCCAAAAGTTGCCCCGAAACCACGTTCAGATACCCGTTCCGGGCAAAAACGCGTATTGCGCAAAATGGGCCTTAACGGCAGCTTCCCAATTATATAAGTGAGCCAAACTCACCAGATGCACATAACTAGGTGGGGCAAATATAGAAAGCTCCAAAAGTTGCCCCCAAACCACGTTCAGATACCCGTTCCGGGCAAAAACACATATTGCGCAAAACGGGCCGTAACGGCAGCTTCCCAATGAGATAAGTGAACCAAACTCACCAGATGCACATAACTAGGTGGGACAAATATAGAAAGCTCCAAAAGTTGCCCCGAAACCACGTTCAGATACCCGTTCCGGGCAAAAACGCGTATTCCGCAAAATGGGCTGTAACGGCAGCTTCCCAATGAGATAAGTGAGCCAAACCCACCAGATGCACATAACTAGGTGGGGAAAATATGGAAAGCTCCAAAAGTTGCCCCGAAACCACGTTCAGATACCCGTTCCGGGCAAAAAAGCGTATTCCGCAAAATGGGCCGTAACGGCAGCTTCCCAATGAGATAAGTGAGCCAAACTCACCAGATGCACATAACTAGGTGGGGCAAATATGGAAAGCTCCAAAAGTTGCCCCAAAACCACGTTCAGATACCCGTTCCGGGCAAAAACACGTATTGCGCAAAAACGGGCCGTAACGGCAGCTTCCCAATGAGATAAGTGAACTAAACTCACCAGATCCACATGACAAGGTGGGACAAATATAGAAAGCACTTTTTTTGCCCGGAACGGGTATCTGAACGTGGTTTTGAGGCAACTTTTGGAGCTTTCTAAGGGGTTCTTCAGACATTACCTCAGTGAAATGATGATGATGATGATGATGATGAAGAAGAAGAATCTGAGTTCACAATTACACTAATTAGTTAAAGAGGAGTAACTTTGTTTTGCTGTTGATTATAACACAAGGCTATAAGGAAATACACAGGTCGCTGTTTGACTGTTGCAGGTAAATGCTATATTTACAAAATGTGAATGTAGTAATGTCACATTAGAGCTTTATTCTGCTGTCTAAGTTGGCGTGATTTGGAGACCTTCACAAATATTCCTCCTTAGGTAAAAACTCCAGACATCCCAGGTGCAAAAGTTTCAACAAAACTAGCAAAATCCTCCAACTGGGCTGTGGAAATTGACATTCTCAAGGTGCCAACTTGCTACTGAATTCAACCTAAGAGAAAAGGAGAAATTTGGAGGCACTGGAATAGATGCTTTCTGAGGAATGTGATAGAAGTGTTAGGAGTTTAGATCTGAGGAGTGACATTTCTTAGATGGATTTCATTTGACACCTTAGTTATGAATACGTTCGAATAAGAAATGAAGATCGTATCATGATTAGGCATAGATCATAGAATTAATTGGAGATTTATAAGGAGTTCAGATTACTAGGGTTGGGCAATAGGATTTAACAGGATTTTCTATTCTTGCATACATTATTGAAATAGTAAATTCGTCAGAAAACCTGTTTCAGTCAAGCAATGGAATGGTATCATAGAAGTATCTTCGGAATAAGAATGAACCATATTTTCTGTCCAGCACTAGTTCATGTTCATGGTTGCATAAACTGAGCCTGATGGAAAACAAGATATTACATTAGTTGTCCATTATAGATTATGAATGAATGAGAAGGTCTAAGCGACAGATGAACTCTTAGTAGAACCATTTTAATGGATAATTAAAATGGTGCTGTTGATATGCACCTGATACAATTTGAGTAACTATAGAATCAAGTAGTGCTGTGCGCGGACCCCCCACTCCGCTCCGCTGCCGATCTGCAAATTGCGGATTCTGCCCGCTCCGCCTCGATCCGCCTAGTGTCCGCTCCGCTCTGCTGCAGAGCTTCGGCTCCAAATCGGAGCTCCGCAGCACTGTGGGATGGCGCCAGGTAAGGCCCCCTTCTTCCTCCCCCTTACCTGTGTCTGTCCTGGCCCATCGCCAGCTTCACTAGAGCCCGCAGCTCAACCTGGAACTGTAGGTCCATCTTGCGGCCTACACTTCCAGGTTGAGCCGCGGGCTCTAGTGAAGCTGGTGATGGGCCACGACAGACGCAGGTAAGACCCCCCTCCCCCTTGCCCACTTACCTGGCTCTGCCGCTGTTGCCGCATGGGCGGCGGCTGCATGGGCGGCGGCAGCAGGGCAAGGTAAACTCCCCTCCCTCCTCCCCCTTACCTGTATCTGTCCGCTGTCCCGCAGCTGCTTCAACTGAGCCCAAGGACTCAAACAGAAAGACCAGGCCGCACTTGGGTGGGAAGCCGGCTGTTGCGAGGGGGAGGAGCAGAATAGAGGCACCCCTCATGGCAAAATGTAGACCATGTGAGGTAGGGAGGGACTGTGCCTATAAAAGGCAGCCCACCCAAGGCATCGGCCTCTTTCATTTCATAAATGGAACTCCCCTTTCCTAACTTTTTTTCCCCTCCCCTGGCCCATACTGCCTCGGAACCTAGAGGTTCTATTACATCATCGTGGCTAGCAGGCTTGGATAGAATGACCAGGTTTGCACATAAGGGAGGACTGAGGTGCAGGCCAAATAAGCCACAATGGCTTATTTCCTCTCCCTGTGTGTGTCGGTCTCATGGTGGGAGGATTAGCCTAATTACCCCTGGGCAGCGTGGCTCTGGCGTGGGCTGGTCCATGAAGTCACGAAGAGTCGGAAGCGACTGAACGAATAAACAACAAAAGCATGGCTTGTCATGTTGTGTGAACCTGATGGCTTGTTGCCATTGGTAACAAGCCACCCAAAACCCTACAGCAGGCCAAGCACTCATTCTAAGCTTGGTCAGGGTGGGGTGTGTGGAGGAGCAAGTACTGGACAAGAGGGAGAGAGAGGCCAGGGTAATATAGGGCAAATGTGGGCAAATGTACTCACATGCACATTGGCTTTGTTTCTGTTGTTTCAGATTTGAACTAAGGCCTTAAGCCAAAAGCTCCATGGAAGAGATTGGATTAAAGTCTAGGAAACATTATTATTGCATTTGGACTTTCATATTATTGGGAGCAATAAAGGATTTTTTTTGGGGGGGGGGAAACCTGAAGATATCAAGTCAAGGATATTGTTTATTATTTATTTATTTTATTACATTTATATACCACCCCACAGCTGAAGCTCTCTGGGCAGTTCACAAAAGCTAAAAACAGTAAACATTATATATATATATATATATATATATATATATATATATATATATATACATACACACACACACACACACACACACACACACTTTAAAAACCATCAGAGATGTAACAACAACAGCATAAAAACAGCAGCATCCATTTAAAACAACAATTCTTGGGTCCATAAAAAAACAAACTTCGCGTTCAATGCCATTAAATGCCTGGGAGAAGAGGAAAGTCTTGAACTAGCGCCTGAAAGATATCAGGTCAAGGATTTATCTGAACAAAAATAATATTACACTAGCTGATTCTCTCCTTAAAGTAGACTAATATGTGAGCATTAATACACACAGCAAGTAAGATTGCACCTTTTATTGGATGTTTCTTCACTTAATACTGGAAGCACACTTTCAGGTTATGCTAAATGCTTCTTCAGATGTAGGTTATGAGTCTGAAACTAAACATCACACTTGGATAGTCAGGCTGATGGTTACTTAGTTGCAGAGCATTATGTGCCACTTAGTTGCAGAGCATTATGTGGCACAGGGATAACCTGGTGAGTTCAAATGTTATGCTTGAATATCATGGATGATGTCACAATCAGGATACACTTTAAGTTCTGGCAAAGTGTAAGACAGTTTACAGTCAGACTGAGTCTGAATGCAGTAAAAATGGGTCTTCGTAACAGGTATTGAAAAAGGTTTATTTTGGAGCTATATTAACTTTTACTTAGGGCTGGTTTGCAGATTGGATTTCCAATTCATAACCCACCAAAGCTAAGGGCAATTAATACACATTTTAAACACTTTTCCCATCAAAGAGCCAACCTTATATGAGAGTGGTTTGGTGAGATCCACAAAACCATATTGAAGATTTAAATATGGTTAAATATGCATTGTGATCTTGGAAAGCCAGACCCACAGGATAATATCATTTTCTGTTTTATATTATCATATAAGGAAGACTTTTCCGAGACTTCAGCTGAAATGGTTATGAAATTCACCTTTACAGCCATACTCCAAGCAATACAAGGGAAGTTACTTAGTCATGGTCTGCCTATAATTGTAGGTCTTCAAAACTACATCCATACCGTGACACTAATTTATTTTATCCTCACTGTGATCGTCATGGTGATAGTTTAATACTTCAATTCTTTGTATTGAAATGGAAGGGGTTCTCCTACTGGTTGTATAGGACCACGTATTTGACAGAGAAGAAGCCCATCAATGGAAGCTTCCTAAGGTTTTAGCTAACATTGCTGCCAAGGGGGTTCTGAGCATCTCTTGCTAATACAGAGACTTCACTCTGGGGCCTCATCTACACCAAGCAGGATATAGCACTATGAAATCAGTGTGAAAGTGGTATCTAAAAGGCAGGAGCCACACCAAGCAGGATATAGTGGTATGAAAGCAGTATAGGGTATGTATCAATGGGCCCCAACAGTTGTCAGTGCACTTCAATACCGCTATAAAGCAGTAGTGTGGCTCCTGCCTTTTAGATACCACTTTTCATAGTGGAATATCCTGCTTGGTGTAGACGAGGCCTGGATGATAAGGGAAGGCTGGAATAAAATATGGTGCAGCAATCAAGAGGGGTCTTCACTAGGGTTGTTGACAGCACCCAACTGGGTCCTGGAGGCTAATGGACCTCCCCCACGTCTGGCCTTACATTTGGTTCTGGAAATCCTTTGTGGAAGGGAGGGCCAACTGGTTAGCATCAATTTGGTGTTGGTGCTAAGTAGCAGCGTTCTGTCTTTCTTTCTTGGTTTCCACAAGCTGATATGAAATTTTGAAAGAAGTTCTTGATCTACTTTCATTGCACAAAAAAGTCTTATAACACGTGTTTCATTTTGCAACACTTCTGCAGGTTTTTCTCTTCGTTAAGAAGGCTAATGAACTGGAGGAGTCCCCATGTGTATCCAAAGGATGATTTGGGTGTATCTGGTGAGGATCTAAGTCTTGTACTTCTGGTGTCTAAGGATTGGCTTAGGCAGAATTGGGGTTTCATACCTTTGAATTGCTATTCCATCAGTAGGAAGTCTCTTTGGGATAAGATTTGATACGCATCCAGTGCTTTATTAAACTAGAAATCATACCTTTTGACTATATTCCACATCATCTGAACACATCATTTCCCTGCACTGCTGTGGGTGGCTTCTGCAAACATTAAGGCAGGAGCCACACCAAGCAGGATCTAGTGGTATGAAAGCAGTATAGGGTATGTGTCAATGGGCCCCAACAGTTGTCAGTGCACTTCAATACCACTATAAAGCAGTATTGTGGCTCCTGCCTTTTAGATACCCTTCCAAAATTCAGCTACAAGTGCAGATTAGCCACTGAATTCTGCCTCTTGGAACAGAGGGAGTCTGTACATGCCAAGAGACACTGTTGTTGTAAGGGAGCCTTTGTGTTTCGTCAGGCTTTTTGAGGAAGAGAATCACTAAGCCCAGAGAGGACACCAATGGGCCCCACCTGTCCATTCATTCACCAATTTAGGATTGCCATGTTTCAGACTTTGCCTGAGATTGAATCCAGGGGCAGGGCTGTCTCATTCTGATGGTGACAAAATTAAATTGCAGGGATAGCCCAACAAACTTGTCCATTTTATGGAATAGCTAGGCAAACTTTTGGGGTTTGAGTGCTGTACTGGCCCTTGATGAAATGTTCAAGGGCTGCACGAGTGAGCAGGGTTGATGGTGAGAATGGCAGTGGTGGGTGGGGTAAGACCTACAATTCCCATTCATTTCTCACACACTCATGAATTCTCTCCCTCTCTTACGCACACGCACGCGCACACACGCGCGCACATGCACACACACACACACACAAGATCACTGTTTCCCCACTGCTAATACAAAATTAAATTGAAGGGTGGCCCAGACTAGGAGTGGGCACTGCTGGAACCCCAGTGCCCCATCATCTGTCCAAAGATGACATGTATTGGTGCCAGGCCTGGCTGTGTCACTACATTCGGTATTAGCTGAGGCTTTGGAACAGACTTCAAGAGCAGCCTTCCATGAAAGGGGGATAGCAGCCCTTAAGTTCTGAAGGTAGAAAACATGAGAGTTATGGGTCACAGGCATCTTTTTAAGGTAGGAGAGATCTAAAAAAAGCAAGAACTTGTTACTTGTTACTTGTTACTTATCCTTCTAGAAAAGGAGGTAGAAGTGCACATATGAGACATGATAAGGACACGCTGTCCTGTTGAACAAGAAGTCCTTGAAGTGTTTTCTGTAACTGATCTGTTAGTGTCACTTGCTGTAGGTCTTTTGTTTTCTCTTTCTTCCTAGATGCACAGCTGTGCTTTACACACCTCCAGAATTTGGGGTCAAGTAACACCAACACCTTGGCCCATTCTAACCTCAGCCTATGGGCCATGAGGATCACTCAGCCTGTGGTGGTCTTAACGAGTGCGTGCAACTACCTGCAGCAGTTTTATGGGGTACAACTCTTCTTAATCTTTTTAATATGGTATTTCTACTTGCATACTGGGCAACACTTTGGCCATAGCTAGACCTAAGGTTTATCCCTGGATCGTCCAGGGTCAAACCTGTTCATCTAGGTGACACACAGGGGATCCAGTGCTCAGGCAGGGGCGAACCCTGGATGATCCCAAGATAAACCTTAGGTCTAGTGTGGCCTGAGTTTCTGAACAACTCCTTGCTTTATGGAAACCTTGGATGAGTGTTCCTTTCACAGAAAAGTATTGGTTGATTCTTTGGCCTAAAAAGAAAAGACAAATTACACGCTGGCAGAAGAGACTACCAGCCACATTGGCAGCACAATCCACTTGCTCTTTAGAAGCTTTGTTTTAAATTCATTTTTGTGACTTTACATTTGCATACAACCCATTTTTGGGATGATCCCCTTCAGTTCAAGGGGACATAGGCCTTAGCTAGACCTAAGGTTTATCCCAAGATTGTCCCAGGGTCATCTCTGTTCATGTAAATGACACACAGGGGATCCGGGGAGCAGACAGGGACGATCCCAGGATAAATCTTAAGTCTAGCTAAGGCCATATTGAGCTGGGGCACTATTATTTTATTTTAACACCCACTTCCATTGTTTTAAAAAACGTTTAAATGTCTTGTTTTTATTCTTAGGCTCTAATCCTAAACATGGCTACTGTGGGGTAAAATGCATTGATCGTGATGGGCTTACTTGGGCATGGGATTGCATGGTTAGACCTTTCTTATTGTGGGGTTTTTGTTTTTGTTTTTTAGCAAATAGAAATCTTGGATTTGGTGTTTCCCCCTCTTTCTCTCTTGGAGACACGGGGACACACACACACAAGCAAACTGAGAAATTATTGATTTCATTTGAATTCTTACTCATTTTTAATCCTATGCAGATCGCACCAGTACACCGGATGCGCATCAATGAACTTCTGCCATCTTTTATCAAGTCGGCCAGCGAAATAAGTGGCAATTTGGCCATGAACCTGCTCCATCTTGCCATGGAGGACATTGATAAGAAAACAGTGAGTATCGCAATGGCAAGGTTGGACATTTATATGTAGTCTGGCCTGTTTGGAGATTCTGTGAAAAACGCATGCCTCCTCATTCCAAAAATGCAGTCTCACCAGTCCAAATTGTTTGGAGGAACATGCATACGATTTGGTGAGCCATGCACTGAGAGAAACCAGGGTTCTGCTTCCACATGTTCCTATGGCTATGGTGGCCCCTGGATGAATTTAAAGAACTTTGCAAGGAGGTTCGCACAGAGTCCATGTTAATATTGAGAGTTAATGTCACACTGCTTAATTTGTGACATTAACTAGCTGAGCCCCCACACCCATTAATTTGATGGGTGTGGGGGCTCAGCTACTCTGGTTCACTTGTCAATCTTCTTCATAATCCCAGATCTGTGTATAAGGTGTTGTGGGAGGGGGTCCTTGGCGGGAGATAAAAGCCATGCCAGTTACAGGCCAAAAAGCACTCTGTGCTTGCTTTCCCACCTCCTACCCCTTGTTTTCATAAGGCCCACTGATATTGGAATGCAGGTTCCCAGATTGAGCCCTGCTTTGATTTAAGCCCTATTCCAAACATTGCCACTTGATTAACCTGTTCTGAAACTCCTCCCCTTCTTCCTTAGATGAAGCCTATGCAACTTGTGACCCACTAAGCTTAATGTACCCCATTTGCCCTTGATGAGCTTGAGAAATCTCCTGAACTTGCTGCCTGCCTAGGACTGCAAGCAGGGAGGCTGCCAAGGTCCTGATGCGGTACAATACATGGATGGTGGGGTTCCATTAGCTTGATAGATCCAAAGTTGTGAGGCCTGCCTTAGATGGTTCCCAAAAGGGTATGCCGATCTCTCTTTGTGCTGTAGGATCTTCAGAATCTGTACAACGATGCAGCTGGAGCCATCGTCGAAGCTCTCTGGAGCTACATCCCAGCAGAAGTCCTCACCAAGCTGCTGGAGACTTTCCAGGGCCAGCTGTTATCAGATCGCAGCTCCTGGAAAGTGCTCAGGACACTTGCCTCCAAAGGTAGAAGAGGGTCTCCCACCATGTCACTTTGATGTTTGCAGGACCACAGATTTCATATTACCATAACAGCAGCAGTGAATCTCTTCATATGTGTGCAGCTCACTGAGGCCTAGGCCTAATTTACCCCAAGCAGGATATTGCACTATGGAAGCGGTATGAAAGCGGTATATAAAAGGCAGGAGCCACACCGAACAGGATATAGCACTGTGAAAGCAGTATGTGGTTTGTGTCAATGGGCCCCAACAGTTGTCAGTGCAGTTCAATACCACTATAAAGCAGGAGTGTGGTTCCTGGCTTTTATATACCGTGTTTATTTATTTATTTATTACATTTTTATACCGCCCAATAGCCAAAGCTCTCTGGACTGTTCACAAAAATTAAAACCATAATAAAACAACCAACAGGTTAAAAGCACAAATACAAAATACAGTATAAAAAGCACAACCAGGATAAAAACCTCGCAGCAAAATAGATATAAAATTAAAATACAGAGTTAAAACAGTAAAATTTAAATTTAAGTTAAAATTAAGTGTTAAAATACTGAGAGGTCTTCAGCTGGCGACGAAAGGAGTACAGTGAAGGCGCCAGGCAGACCTCTCTGGGGAGCTCATTCCACAACTGGGGTGCCACAGCAGAGAAAGCCCTCCTCCTAGTAGCCACCTGCCTCACTTCCTTTGGCAGGGGCTCACGGACAAGGGCCCCTGTAGATGATCTTAAGGTCCGGCCTACATATGGGAGGAGGCGTTCCTTCAAATAACCTGCCCCCAAACCGTTTAGGGCTTTAAATGTCAATACCAGCACTTTGAATTGGGCCCGGACCTGGACTGGCAACCAATGAAGTTGTAAAAGGAATAGCATAATGAGATCTCGCCGGCCAGTCCCTGTTATTTATTTATTTATTTATTTATTTATTACGTTTTTATACCGCCCAATAGCCAAAGCTCTCTGGGTGGTTCACAAAAATTAAAACCACAATAAAACAACCAACAGGTTAAAAGCACAATTACAAAATACAGTACAAAAAGCTACAGCTTAGCTATAGCTTCTGTTAGTAAATGGACTGCCCTGTTTTGTACCAGCTGAAGCTTCCGGACCGTTTTCAAAGGCAGCCCCACTTATAACACATTGCAGTAATCCAAACGAGAGGTTATCAGAGAATGGATAACTGTAGCTAGGCTATCTCTGTCTAGATAAGGGCGTAGTTGGTATATCAGCCTAAGCTGATAAAAGGTGCTCTTTGCCACTGAGTTCACCTGTGCCTCAAGTGACAGTTCTGGATCCAAGAGCACCCCCAAACTACGGACCCGATCCTTTAGGGAGAGTGCAACCCCGTCCAGGACAGGGCAAACATCACCTCGCTAATACCACTTTCATAGTGCAATATCCTGCTTGTTTTCTAACGTCTTAGCTATAGCTTCAGTGGACACAAACAAACCTTTCACAATGTTTTTATTTTTTAAAACACACACAATAAAACAACCCTTCTACCATAGGAATTATGGGAGGAAGAAAGGCTAGATGGGTTGGGAAGGAATATAGAATACAGAATATGTGGGCAAATAGGATGCGGTAAGCAATTATTACTATTATTATTATTATTATTATTATTAGTATTTGCGTTTTTATACCGCCCAATAGCTGAAGCTCCCTGGGGGGTTCCCCAAAACTAAAAGAATTCAAAATATAAAACAAACAGTATAAAAACATGATATAAAATACACATTAAAACGGATTAAAACATACCATACATGATTAAAACATCTTTAAAACATCCTGAAAACATTCTAAAATTTCACTGAATAGGCCTGCCACAATAGATCAGTCTTTATTGCTTTTTTAAATTCTAAAAGACTGTCAAGTTGACGAATCTCCTCTGGCAGGCCATTCCACAGTCTGGGAGCAGCAGAAGAAAAGGTCCTCTGGGTAACCGTTGTTAATCTAGTTTTTGCTAGCTGAAGGGGATTCTTCCCAGAGGACCTGAGTGTGTGGGGTGGATTGAACGGGAGAAGGCGATCCCACAGGTAGTCTGGACCCAAACCATGTAGGGCTTTAAAGGGAATAACCAACACTTTGTACTTTGCCCGGAAACTAATCGTCAGCCAGTGAAGAGATTTTAAAACTGGTGTAATGCGGTCACCCCTAGGTGTACCAGTGACCAGCCTGGCTGCCATATTTTGGACTAATTGAAGTTTCCGGACTAGGCACAGAGGTAGCCCCATGTAGAGCGCATTGCAGAAGTTGAGCAAATAGAAGGAAGAATCAGTGGGTAATGCGAAGAAGCCTTTGCCATCTTCAATTGGATCTTCCATGACCCAACTTTTAAAAGGAACTAAGCTTCTAGTTCTTATTGTTAAGTATCTTAGTTGGATAAAATGAAATCAGTGTGGGAGAAAATGACAGAAAGCTGGCAAAGAGAAGCTAATTCATGCAAATTCCTGCCACGGGTATCTAGATTAGATAGATGCAATACGCTCAATGTGGGCCTGCCTTTAGAATGTATTTGGAACGAGCAGCTGGTTCAAAAGTAGCTGCTAGATTGTACTGGGGCTGGCCATGTGGAGCATACAAATGCTGGTTTTACATGTTCTTTGGCTTCTACTTGGTTTGCAAGCCCATTCAGTTGCTCTAAACATGCTGGGGCCAAGATACTTCAAGGACTGTCTTCTCCCATAGGAACCTGCCTGCCCATTAATATCTCCCACAGCAGCCTGCTCTGTGTTTCCCTCACTGTCTGAGGGTCAAGGAGGATTTTTTTTTTTACTGCCGCTAACTGCCACATGGGGGTGTTTTCATCGGAGGGCCCAGTTGGGGAGAGAAGAATTAAACCTCCCCACACACTGCAGTTCCAATCCAGTTGGCAGGGAGTGTGTTTACTCTGAAATAAATAAATAATAGAAGGGGGGAGCAGCACACTAGTTAGTTAATGTAACGTGTAGTTTAACCCTGAAGTATAGCGAGTACTAACATGGGACCCCATTTTTTCACAGCCTATCACATTGTGTTGGGTCAGTTAAAGCTCCCAGACATATTGTAAATGGGAGGTTTCATGCAGAGCTCATTTTAGTTATTTTACAAGTCAGGCATGTTAGTTATTTGATTTGCCAGGTCTGATTTAGAAAGAAAACCTCACAGCCATCTTGTCCAATAGAACAATATTCCTAACCAATGCATTTCTTCTTCTTCTTCTTCTTCTTCTTCTTCTTCTTCTTCTTCTTCTTCTTCTTCTTCTTCTTCTTCTTCTTCTTCTTCTTCTTCCACAGAACTTTTAGAGGAGGATTCCTCAAAAGCAGAGGAATGGAGGAGCAAACTGAAGAGGGTAAGGAAGGATCTCCACCTCTTGCATCTGGGTTGCTTTTGGCTGGGTTTAACGTTGACATCAGAGAACAAAGCATAGAATTGGGAACTTCGTGGTTCTCTCTACATGATGGTCGATTTAATAAATTATTCTGGAAGTTATGCCCAGGATGGGGCCCATTAATGGCAGGGAAGCCATATTGATGTTACACCCAGGGCAGATAAAATGTTTGCTTGTCTTATGAGGCAAAATACATGGCAGGTGAAACTTCTGCCTTGCAAAACTATCCATCTTCATCAGTGGCAGCTCTGCTTTGATGGACTCCTGTATCTCCACAGCACTGTTATCTGAGGGATTCCCCCCTTTGTGCCAGCATGGCATGGCCAAGGACTGCTGATCAGAATGTGGAGCTCTGAACTAGGCTTGCTGGGTAACAAGACCTGAGATGATAGAGAAGTGTCCCTGTGTAACTCATGCCCTCCTGGAGGCCTACTCTGACTAGAACCTGTGAAGTAGTCTGTGGCATAGCCAGAACCTGTCAGCCTAAGCATGGTGGTAGTCGGGAATGACTATTTCAGTGTCAGGGATACAATGGCCATCCTCAGAGCACCTTGACCTGAGATTGGAATCCAAAATAAAAGAGAGGAACAGAAGATGACAGGGTGCAATGGAAAGGCATGCTGGATCAAGCCTGTTCGGACAGTGGGAGGGTTAGACATCCATGAATGGTGAAAGGCTTGATTTCTTTTCCAACAGCTTGGAGCCAGATCCCTTCACTACCACCAGGAGAAGGAATTATCTGGAATCCTCCACCAAGTATTCAGGGAGGAGGGAAAGACCTCAAGGGATTCTGCCCTGCCAAAGGTCAGTGGAAGCTGTCTAAAGTTTATGGTGACCAAGCTCACCGTAAAGCAAGGTGGAATAGTCCAGTTTGGAGATGTCTTTCTAGATGCAGAGCCAGTATCTGCTTCTGTATTTTCTTTTTGATAATGAGGTTTGGTCCAGAGTGGCAGGGAGGTGTCTCTCTTTTTGTCTTTTTCTCTTCACAAATGAACAGGGGGGTACAGACTAGTGCTAGTACAGCATGTTTAGACTATGACTAAGTTTAAGTGTGTGACATTGACATGACACGGAAGTCTTGCTCATTCATTCCTGCCTCCCCGTCCCTCCCCTCCCCTCCCCTCCTTCTGTTATCTCCCCTATGTCAAAATAAAGATTGTATATTGACCAAAACCTGCACTTTGTAAACTACCATGAAGATGTAATGGTGGTACAATAATAGTAATATCCAACTTTCTTTAGGGCAAGATGAAATCATGAGATAATGGAGTCTATCTACATTTGCTGTCCCAATAAATGCAATCTTTGCCACTCCTTCTTGCAGCTCTTCCTGTACCAATATTATGGGGCCATTCTCCATGCCTCAGGAGATCATGCCCTCGTGGAGGAATCTCTGAACAACCTCCTGCAGTCATTGCTGACGAAACCATCAGATAAGGAGGTGAGAGGAATACAGCTGTCAGGCTTGGAACCGTGATATTTATTTTGAGCTCTATTTAGCATAATCATGATTATTAAAGTGTTACATTGATACATGCATTGATACATAACGTTGATCCATGCATTGTATTAATATTTTACAACGTGAAACCATCCTGCACTTTTAGCTTCTTGCCTTCCATCCTGGTATGATTTGAAAAGGCCCTCAAAGTGTTGCTACAGTGACCCTCTCGGATTGTGACTGTGTTTGCAGCAAGCGGGAATTTACATCCTTTGAGATCCCTCCCCCTTCGGCATCCAGGCACCTGATAAGAGGGAACTTACTTCACTGCCAATTAAATACTCCTCCTGCTTCCCCATGTGTGCACATTAGCAGTCCGCCCCTTAATCAGACCTGGGTATTTAATGCACTTCCCTACCTGCGCTACAAAGGAATATGTCTCTGAGCAGATCATAGGCTGAACAGAGCTTGGAAAGGAAACCAACTTCCCTCATACTTTGGAGAAGAGAATTTCTTGTTAGAATATGGGGAAGCATAGCAGGGGAGATCCACAGGCTTCTAGAGTGTTCTGTTTTCTCAGCCTTTGTGGGATGCACGATGAAATTATGAATGTGCGATGTCTCGAAGATATCGCGCATTGAACAGGGATCTATGACCCCCATTCACAATGGAGCTATAAATGGAGCCCCGTGTCCCTTTTCATTCTGTATTTCTTGCCCTGGAGTTGGAGAGCAGAAAGGAAGCACACCCTGGCTTCCAAAATCCACCAGGCGACTGAGGGACACTGGGAGGCTGCCTCTCCTGCTTCCCAGGAATAACACCATGCCAAGGGGGAGACCAACCTGACCCATCCTTCAGCCAGAGAAGGAGCGGTTGCAGGGAATTCTCTCCTCCCTCCTTGCCAGAAAGACCACTCAGCTCCTACTGCCTGTAGCTCTGCAACTACAGTATCAACAGAGAGAATGCTCTAGTCCCATCCATTGGCCAAATAGCCACCAAATAGTATTTGAGCAAGAACCCCAGGGAGAGAACACCCGCTTGGCCCAATGTCCATTTAAATGCCACTGCTATAGCTCAGTGCTTTGTTCTGGCCTTGAAAAACAATCTCCCTCCTCTTTACATTTTCCCTCTACTCCTTGTCTCTATTGTCTCTTTACTTTGCAACCTAATGGCAAGAACTGTCTCTCTTTTCAATTGTTGTGGACCACTTTGGGAGACAATAATTTGAAAATACATCAGATAAATGTTTTTCAGACTCTCAAGGAAATAGGAATCAACTGAATAACCCCTGATTCTTCCTAGGGCATTCTTTCTGCCATCGGGCTTATTGCATCTAGCCATATCGAGTCCGTTTTCAAAGTCCTGAAGAAGTACTCTTCAGAGGAGGTCCTTTCATCAGAACCTCATCAGGTATCATGTCAGAAAGATAATGCATTTGGGAAGAACTGTGAGCCAGCACACTAACCATGTGCGAGAAGTTATGGTCTCTCCTCACTCACTGAACTGGGGCTCTGTACATCAGGGGTGGCCAGAAGATAGATCTCCAGATGTTTTTGACTTCAGTGTTTCATGGAGATCCATGTTCTGCTCACCCACCCCCAGCATAAATCAGGAGCTTCCAGGACAAACCTGACGACTAATCATGTATCATGATGGCCTGCCTGATGCTTGTTTACGTGGTCGTAGCCAGGCAGGCAAACCAGCCAGCCTTTGGAGGGCTTTTTAGCAGGATGACTTGAAGGAGCTTCAAAGTGTGCAGGCACTGGGAAGTTCATTTGTGAATTGATGTAACATAGGGATATCCTGTTCGTGGGATTTGATCCCTGATGGCTTCTTCATACTTGCACATAATTGTCGATTAACATCACTATACAATTTGATTAGCTAGGGAAGTTCTAAGTAAAAAGTCACTTTTACCAGTTAAGGCTGAAATCCTATACTAGGGATGTATGAGAACTTCCTTCACCTGTGAAAATGTGAGGAAAGCACCCTGAATGCAAACTTGTGCATTCTTGAGCTTGCCATCACATTTGGAAGGGTGTATCCGTTTTGAAAAATGCACACTCTAACATGAGCATTTTTCAAAAAAGGACACATTTTTACACCATGGTTAATGTGGTGTGGGGGCATTTGCATTCTTGCTTGAATAAGTGTACATTTTCCCTGTTCGGAGATGTGCACACATTTACGTGAAAAGAACTTCCCTGAGGCTTACTTCCGAGTAGTCATGCATATCTGCACCGTAAGCTTTTCACATCTTCACATTACAAAATTCTGACAAGTTTCTTAATAGCACTAGAGGGACTTAAAAGATATTCTCTGTCTATTCCACTTAGGATAACATCCAGAACATACTGGTGGAGTCTATTGAAAAGATTGCTTCAACAGTAAGTGTCAATTTGAAGGGATGGTTGCCTGTTTGACTCAGCTTTTACGGTACCCAACGTATTTCGATAATCCTTATATTTTAAAGTTTGGGATACCATGAATTGCCATTAAATGTAACTAGAGGGGATGGCTTCTTAAGAGGAAGCCAAGGACTGGGGAGTGATATGAACTGTACAATAAGCGGGCAGTGCTGTGAAGTCGTTTTTCAAAACAGGCTCTTGGATTTGCACACCAAAAATCATTCCGACTCATTTCTGTACTAATCTGCAGGATACAAATCCATGGCTTGTTTTTTGTGTGGATTATCCAAAGGTGCACATGTATGCATTTGCTCTCCCCATCAGATAAAGCGACAGTGCACGTATTTGCCCACATGACGTGCCTTTTGAAACATGCACAATTTGGGGACAGATTTTTTTTAATTGATGGAACTTTAGCCCAGCTGCCCAAGAAAGTGCAGATTTCCAGTTACAACTGCATTCTGGAATGCGTTTTGGTCTGAGGGGTGTGCCAACTGGATAGGTCTGCAGTAAAATGGAGACCCAATTAAATTCTCATCTAGCCCTAATGGCCAGTGCAGTTGAACCCACATGAGAACTAATGCTTTTTCCTTCATAACTCTTTCTCCAGGAAAGATACGGAAGCCTTTTCCAAGTTCGGCCCTTTAAGAACATGAATGAAGAACACCAGTCTTGAAGAGGGATTGATGACCTGCAATTATTTAGGCTGTCAATTCAACTGGGGCGTCTCTCTCTCTCTCTCTCTCTCTCTCTCTCTCTCTCTCTCTCTCCTTCTCTCCTTTGCTAGACTTACCGTTAAATCTGCAACTGAGGAGGGGAAAGCCCACGATGCAACTATCCAGACATCACGTGTGGTGAGCTCAAGAAGAGAGCAGTCACGTCTGCCATTTTTTTTGTTTTCATGCGCACAGGTATTGGTTTTTTAAAAACATTAAATTGATTTTCCTGCTCCCCCCACCCTGCCCCCGATGGGCGCAGCACTCCTGGGGAGCGCTGCACCCCGTGCGCGGCTCCCAGCTACCTGCGAGTAACTGCGCGGGGCCGGGGTCAATCCACAGAAACGGGCCACACCTTCCGCGGTCCTGGGCTCAGCTTGGGACTGTGGAGAAATCGGGCCCACAGGCCTTTGCTAGACCAGGCTATATCCCTGGCGTATAACCGGGATCACCCCTGTGTGTCCAGATGATGCACAGGGGATCTCAGGCTCCGGCAAGGATCAACCCTGCCTGGCCTTGGGATATAGCCCTACACTTTGGGACTGCTTTTTCCATGGTGCTGGGCTGAGCCCGGGACCGCAGAAGGTGTGGCCCGTTTCCGTGGCTTGACCCCGGCTCCACGCGGTTACTCGTGCGAGGCTGGGAGCCGCGCACAGGGTGCAACACTCTCCAGGAGTGCTGCGCCTATCGGGGGCAGGGTGGGGGAGTGGGAAAATCAATTTAATTTCTAAAAATAAATTACCTGTGTGCACGAGCGTTCGTGCGCATCATCCCTTTAAGAAAACAAAAAAATGGCGGATGTGATGGCTCTCTTCTTGAGCTCGTCACGCGTGACGTCTGGACTAGTGCAACAGCCCGCGATAGTTGCATCGTGGTCAATCCCCTCCTCCGTCGCAGATTTAACGGTAGGTCTAGCAAAGGCCTCTGTCTCTCTCTCTCTCTCTCTCTCTCTCTCTCTCTCTCTCTCTCTGACACATGCCTGACTCCAAGCAGTAGCACAGCCTGTTTTTTGAAGTGATGACACAATGTACTGCATGTATGAAAAAAAATATTAACATATTGTACATTAAAAAATATAAAGGTTTTATTGACTTCAGCTTCATTTTGTTTCATTATTACTGTTGGATCCTGGATTGGATCTGGTTTTTCTTTTTCCATTATTTTTCCAATTACCTGGAGACCTGAAGAAAATGAGTCAGCAGAACATGCAATTCCCTCAAATGTCAAGGTGTCAGCTGGACAGTTATTGAATTGAACACCACAGGAGTTAACAGAGGCCGGATCAGAGTTAGAAACGCAGCCAGAACAGAAAGAGGAGGCGGCATTTATCCCCCCTCGCTCTCAGAGAGCAAATAAAGGAGTCCCGCCAAAGCGGTTTGCCTCTGAAGCCTTTAATATAAGCTTTGAGCCAAATTCTTACGCAGATGTACAAAGATTCGGTTCTTTAGAAAGGCAGAAATGGCTAGAAGCCATGGAAAGTGAGTTGAAAAGCCTAAAAGACAATGAAGTTTTTCAAGAAACAGTTTTGCCTCCAGGGCAGAAGTCTGTAATGTGTCGATGGGTTTTTAAGCGCAAACAGTTAGAGACAGGGGAAGAAAAATTCAAAGCCCGACTTGTCGCAAGGGGTTTTAATCAAGTTAAGGAGGTAGACTATACCTCAACTGTAAAAGCAGAAACTTTAAGATTATTTTTAACTATTGCAGCAAAAGAAAAGTTAAAAAATAGGCAATATGATTTCCAAACTGCATACCTGAACGCCCCAATTCAGGAAAAAATATACATGAGAAAACCTGAAGGTTTTGAGTCAGATGACAACAAAGTTTGGTTCCTGAAGAAAGCAATTTATGGCCTTAGACAGAGTGCCAGGTGTTGGAATTCTGTCCAAAACACCACTTTGGTAAGTGAGATGGGATTTGAAAGGAGCTGTGTCTGTACACAAAGGGGAGTGGTCAGAATTATAAAGCTCTCATCGTTTTTGTTGATGATGTTTTGATTGCTTGTCCTAGTGATGCAGAGGTCCAGAAAGTTGCAAATCAGCTTGGAAGCAGGTATAATTTGAAATCCTTAGGTCCAGTGAAGAATTACCTAGGAGTAGAAGTTAAACTAGCAGAAGACGGAGGTTTTTTGCTCAGTCAGAAGCAAAAAATTCTAAAGCTGCTAGAGGAGTTTGGAATGCAGGATTGCAAAGGGGTCAAAAGCCCCATGGAATTGGATATCCAGAAAAACCTGCAAGGAGAAAGTTTCAGTGATCCAAGCCTGTATCACTCTGTGGTGGGTATGTTATTGTATTTGGTAAGCTGGTCAAGGCCAGATCTGTCTGCTGCGGTTGCTATCTTAAGCAGGGGGGGATCCGCACGTCACTCCCAGAGCGCTTCTATGGGACCCCAGTGCACCCCGAAAACGATAGTCTGACTTCCCTGTAAAAGAAACGAGGAAGAGCCGTCCATGCCGCCGCCGCAGAGAGCTCTCCGCCGGCGAGGAGAGCTCGGCAAAAGAGCTCTCCTCTCGGCAAAAGCTCGGTGAGGAGAGCCCACCTTCTTTTGCCGAGCTCTCCTCGTCAGCGGAGAGCTCTTCTCCTCCTCCTCGTCTTCGGCGGCATGGACGGCTCTTCCTCGTTTCTTTTACAGGGAAGTCAGACTATCGTTTTCGGGGTGCACTGGGGTCCCATAGAAGCGCTCTGGGAGCGACGTGCGGATCCCCCCCTGGTTCATTGCCAAGCCAACAGTGCCTGCTTGGCATGTAACCAAGAGAGTGTTAAGTACCTCAAAGGCACCTTAAATTACAGTTTGAAGTTATCTGCTGAGCCAGATAAAAAGCTCTTGAGTTATGTGGATTCGGATTGGGCAGGCTGTATAGAAGACCGGAAGTCAACGTCTGGAATTGTGCTAATGTTGGGAAAAGGACTAATCTCTTAGAAGTCCAGAAAGCAGGCTTTTGTCTCCAGATCTTCCTGCGAAGCAGAGTATGGGGCACTGTCAGAGTTGTGTGGAGAAATCACTTGGCTAATGCAATTAATAAAGGATTTCAAAATCCAAATTGAAACGCCAATCACAGTGTTCTGTGACTCCCAGGCATGTATTGCATTGGCAAACGCAGACATGTTCAAGTCAAAATCCAAACACATTGCTATTAAGTACCAAAATGTGAAAGAACACATAAGTAGTGGAACTCTGAAGTTGTGTTATTGTGAGTCACAAGAAAACTTTGCTGACATATTCACAAAACCTTTAGGAGCTACAAAACACAGGGAGATTTGGGAAACACTAGGTTTCAGGCAGGATGAAATGTAAACGTCTGTACAAGTGTTGTGTTGTAAAAACTGTTGCGTAAAAAACAAAAGAACGGGTGTTGGATCTTGAAGAAAATGAGGAGTCAGCAGAACGTGCAATTCCCTTAAATGTCAAGGTCTCAGCTGGACAGTTATTGAATTATTGTATGGAAGCATTTTCATCAATTAATCAATTAGTGATTGCATGTTTTCATGTTTCTTATTCTTCATCTTACCCCATCTTGATGTATGCTGATGTGTATTGATCGTCTGTGAGTATTTGTATATATGCTGCCATAACTAAATTATTTCAACTGTCACTAAAGGGTTTGCTTTTAACTTACAAAGAATCCTTTGCCTCATCGAGTCTTTGCTGCGTCCTAAACTGAGAGCCGCTGCTACTTCTGCTCAACTCTGGTTCAGAGTGTGATTTCCCAACAATTACGTATATTGGTTTTGGTATTTTCTTGTTTTGGTTTGCTATGCCTATTGGTTTTATATTTTTTAGGAGTTATTATTATTTTTGCTCTGAACCACCTTGTCAACTAAAGAATGAATGAAGGGATGCATACATTATATTTGCCCAGGAATGAATTGAAACAGCAACTACAGTTGCTTTAATTTGCTTAACAGCCCACTTCACATGCATATGGAAGAGGGATCCTTCCCATTTAACATAAAAAATAATTTAATTATTGCGGCTGATTTTCCATTTTAATTCTGTGTTCTCCTAAACTCTTAAGTTACTTTGAAGCTGTTGCTTTTATTTCAGCTGGGCTGAATATCACACCCTTCCCTTCCACAGGACCATTTGTCCCCTGCAGAAGGGGGGAAATGCCCTTAACTTGGGAGGGCAGGAGGGAATTAAATCAAATCACTTTCTGCAGTGCTTCCCATATAACTTTAGACACCATACTATTTCATTATCAAAACACGTGTTGGTTTAAGACCAGGGTTAAGGCTACCTCATGTTGCTCGAGTTTTGCTAGAGAAATCCTGGAAGGTGACCTCTTCCTGTTTGTTACTTCCCTCAGTAGCTGCAGGATGGGTTACTACCTCTGTTCTAGTGTGGACTAGAGTGTTACCTGTACCTTTAAGATACAGGTAGATAAAGACTAAACTAACACACCTGTCTGCAGATCTGGCCACCATTGAATCTGTTCAATAGAGTTGCTTGGGATTGAGGGTTGAGCTCCTTAATTAACATTTGGCTGTTAATTTGATCATGTTTCTGAAACTTTGTATTTGTTTTGCAGCCAAACTTCCTGGGGTGGGGAATTAATAAGATTCTGGGACAGAAAGATTACTTAAGGTGTTTCAATTTTCCCTTACTACCACCACATTGCTTGTGAATTGCAGCGAGTCCTAACAGAAAAGTCTCTGAGCCTTATCTGTTGCTATTTGCCAATAACTTTGTCTTTGTTTTCACAGATTACGTTGCTTTTCTGAAGAAGCCAAAACATGGCAAAACAGGACTGAAATGGGTGCATGTTATACTTTGCCTATCTTGTAGAAAACCTGTGTTCAATGCACGCTCTCATGTTCTCTCCGTCGCCCAGCTGTTAAACCTCATTGCTTTTTGCACTTTATTTACGTCTTCATTTCATACTGAGTGTCTAGCATGTTTTGTGTAGACACGTTCAATTTACTATTTTCTGTTTAATTGCATCATTCCTATGTTATGGTTTGTCACGCATTATAATATTGTTTGTAGAGTTGTGTGCTCTTTAGCATTTATTTTTAATTGCAAATTCAACTGGTGCCCCCCTTTTATTGGACTGATGATTGGTTCTCAAGCCAGAAACGGGTGGGGGAGGAGGACACTGGAAACTCTGTGCTCCCTCCTTGGCGTGAGGATTACCAAGCGCAACCCTGCAGGAGGAAAACTGCGGGCTTTAGGGGCAACATGGTGTCAATGTGGTGCCGTCAAAGCAGCCCTCTTTTCTAGGAAGGAACTTTATTAGTAGTCTCTCCAGGCAAGCTTTTTCATGTTACTGGGGCGGGGTTGGAAATGACCATGTGGGAGATACTGCAACAAACTAAGACGGCTACCTCTCTAGAAATCATGACAGAAATTCAACTGGTGCAGCATTTCTCATCACTGCATCTCCGTCGGTCGATTTTTATTTTTTAGCAGTCACGAAGCACTTAAAAATGCAGGCGTCCTTGCACACAGAACAAAAACAAGGGATGGTGTAAAAGCCGGAACGGAACGGAACGGGCCGGAACAGCCCCATTATATTAAAAAACATATCAAAAACAGTGGCATGTGTTAGCAACACTTGAGAACAATATTTTAGGACTAAAACCATACCAATATTATATCACTATTAACCCCAAAACTCCCAAAATGATGTCCGGAACAGAATGGGATGGCCGGAACGGCCACTAGGGAACGAGCGATATCAACCAAACTCACCAGTCATGCATAACTAAATGGCAGGGATGCAATAAGCCCCAAAAGTTGCCCCGAAACCACGTTCAGATACCCGTTCCGGGCAAAAACGCGTACTGAGCAAAACCGGCCGTAACGGCAGCTTCCCAATGAGATAAGTGAACCAAACTCACCAGATGCACATAACTAGGTGGGGCAAATATAGAAAGCTCCAAAAGTTGCCCCGAAACCACGTTCGGATACCCGTTCCGGGGGGAAACGCATAATGGGCCGTAACGGCAGCTTCCCAATGAGTTAAGTGAACCAAACTCACCAGATGCACATGACAAGGTGGGACAAATATAGAAAGCTCCAAAAGTTGCCCCAAAACCACGTTCAGATACCCCTTCCGGGCAAAAATGCGTATTGCGCAAAATGGGCCGTAACGGCACCTTCCCAATGAGTTAAGTGAACCAAACTCACCAGATGCACATGACAAGGTGGGACAAATATAGAAAGCTCCAAAAGTTGCCCCAAAACCATGTTCAGATACCCGTTCCGGGCAAAAACGCGTATTGTGCAAAACGGGCCGTAACGGCAGCTTCCCAATGAGGTAAGTCAACCAAACTTTTTGTATGTCTCTTTGCACCTGTGCTATGCAGTGGCTCACCTGTCCCTTTCCCAGCAGACATGGTGCCTGTACGGCAGTGGATTGCAAATGAACTTCTCATGCACAAATCACTTCTTCCACGGCCAAGTTTAATGCAGAGACAGCAGCAGAGAATAAAGAAGCAAAGAAATCAGAGAGAAATTAAGCAATTCAATAGTCCTGTTTCTAGAAAACCACCGAAAGGAACATTTTCTACAATCCAGTTCTTGTCTTCAGCAATACAACAGTATAACACTTCATCTTGGTCTTTGTGCTTAATGGGTGATCAGTGCAAGAAACCCAAGGAGGACACCATGGTTCTGTGCGAGGGAGCCTGTCAGGACTGGCACCATCTCTCTTGCCTTGAGATAAATCAAGCTTCTCGTGGTATATTCAAATGTCCAAAGTGTTGTGAGAAATGAATAATCTACACTGTAGGCAAAAATTTATGTTAACAGGTGCTGTATGTTAGCATTTACATTTACACACACACACACAGAGAGAGAGAGAGAGAGAGAGAGAGAGAGAGTATATATATATTATGTACATTGTTTTTGTTCTTACTGTTTGTGGTTATTTTTCTTGTATTCATGTTTTCATAAAGAATATGACTAAAGAAGCGTATATGTTAATAAAGCTTCAGAACATCACAGCCAATGACAATGGGTTATACTGAATCAAACAAATGGTCAACCTAGCTCCTTCTTATTCACATGGGGCTAACCTATTCAAGACACCTAACATACAATTAAAAATTGTGTGATTGGCTTTTAAAAATAAATTCCATGTTTGGGGAGGGGAGGGGTACCTGTCAAGATTGTGGAATGTGGGCATTAATGCTTTGTCTCCTGGTGTGATAAGGGTGACCAGATGACCCGGAAAACCCGGGAGACCTCTGGAAAAACAGAGATCTCCAGGGCAACCGGGACTGGCACCCAATTTCCTGGGGGAAAGGGCTGAAGGGGAAGGCCTCCATCAGCCCTGGAAGGGGTTGGGGGCCGCGTTTTTGGACTTCCTGGAATGCAGCCTCCAGTACTCCCATGGCAATCCTCAAAAGACCTGGGCTTTTTTGACAGAACATTTATATCCCACCCGCCACCCAGAAACGCATGGTGAACTACAATGGCCTTTCCCAATTTTGTAATAACCCTGTGGGATAAGTTAGGTTGAAAGATGTGAATAGCCACAGGTCATTGTAAGCTTCATGATGGAATGAGACAGCCCAACCCCAACAATGCCATCATAGACTGATATTTTAAGCATACTACCAAACCACATGACAACTATGGGCTTCTGTAGGAAACCATCTTTGCAGAACTTCACTCTGGATTCTGAGAAAGTTTATTAAATGTTCCAGTTAGTACAATGAAAGTAGTTTATTTGATTGCATTCACACACATAGAAGTTGCCTTTCGAAGCAATTTCCCGACAATAGATAGTGCCTCATTTTCCTCACCCATAATTTTCTTTGCCAGCTAATTTTGGGAATATGAACTATGGCCCAGAATGGGTAACAGAACCTGACTATCATGGAAATTTCAGAGGTTATTATATCTGTCCCATCTAGTAATGTGCTTCTGGTGAGTTTGGTTGACTTACCTCATTGGGAAGCTGCCGTTACGGCTCGTTTTGGGCAATACAGACTTTTGCCCAGAACGGGTATCTGAACGTGGTTTCGGGGCAACTTTTGGAGCTTTTTACATCTGTCCCACCTAGTAATGCGCATCTGGTGAGTTTGGTTGACTTACCTCATTGAGAAGCTGCCGTTACGGCCGTTTAGCGCAATACACGTTTTTGCCCGGAACGGGTATCTGAACGTGGTTTTGGGGCAACTTTTGGAGCTTTCTATATTTGTCCCCCCTAGTTATGTGCATCTGGTGAGTTTGGTTGACTTTCCCCATTGGGAAGCTGCTTTTACGGCCTGTTTTGCGCAATACGCGTTTTTGCCAGGAACAGGTATCTGAACGTGGTTTCAGGGCAACTTTTGGAGCTTTCTATATTTGTCCCCCCTAGTTATGTGCATCTGGTGAGTTTGGTTCACTTATCTCATTGGGAAGCTGCCGTTACGGCCGCTTAGCGCAATATGCGTTTTTGCCCGGAACGGGTATCTGAACGTGGTTTTGGGGAAACTTTTGGAGCTTTCTATTTTTGTCCCACCTTGTCATGTGCATCTGGTGAGTTTGGTTCACTTATCTCATTGGGAAGCTGCCGTTACGGCCCATTTTGCGCAATACGCGTTTCCCCCCGGAACGGGTATCTGAACGTGGTTTCGGGGCAACTTTTGGAGCTTTCTATATTTGCCCCACCTAGTTATGTGCATCTGGTGAGTTTGGTTCACTTATCTCTTTGGGAAGCTGCCGTTACGGCCGGTTTTGCTCAGTACGCGTTTTTGCCCGGAACGGGTATCTGAACGTGGTTTCGGGGCAACTTTTGGAGCTTTCTATATTTGTCCCCCCTAGTTATGTGCATCTGGTGAGTTTGGTTCACTTACCTCATTGGGAAGCTGCCGTTACGGCCCATTTCGCACAATACACGTTTTTGCCCGGAACGGGTATCTGAACGTGGTTTTGGGGCAACTTTTGGAGCTTTCTATATTTGTCCCACCTTGTCATGTGCATCTGGTGAGTTTGGTTGACTTACCTCATTGGGAAGGTGCCGTCACGGCCCATTTTGCGCAATACACGTTTTTGCCCGGAACGGGTATCTGAACGTGGTTTCGGGGCAACTTTTGGAGCTTTCTATATTTGTCCCACCTTGTCATGTGCATCTGGTGAGTTTGGTTCACTTATCGCATTGGGAAGGTGCGTTACGGCCCATTTTGCGCAATACGCGTTTTCCCCCGGAACGGGTATCTGAATGTGGTTTTGGGGCAACTTTTGGAGCTTTCTATATTTGTCCCACCTTGTCATGTGCATCTGGTGAGTTTGGTTCACTTATCTCATTGGGAAGCTGCCGTTACGGCCCATTTTGCACAATACGCGTTTTCCCCCGGAACGGGTATCTGAACGTGGTTTCGGGGCAACTTTTGTGGCCTATTGCATCCCTGCCATTTAGTTATGCATGTCTGGTGAGTTTGGTTGATATCGCTCGTTCCCTAGTGGCCGTTCTGGCCATCCCATTCTGTTCCGGACGTCATTTTGGGAGTTCTGGGGTTAATAGTGATATAATATTGGTATGGTTTTAGTCTTAAAATATTGTTCTCAAGTGTTGCTAACACATGCCACTGTTTTTGGTATGGTTTTTTAATATAATGGGGCTGTTCCGGCCTGTTCCGTTCCGTTCCGGCTTTTACACCGTCCCCAATAGGCATCTAGGGCTCCCAGAACTGCTGTCAGGGTAGAATCTGTGCTCAGCTTTAGAGTGGTGCACACCTCTCTGCCCTGTTCCCCTAAGAGATAAAACAAAAGATTTACTTTCCTTGTTGTGTCCTCTTCTTCCACAGTCAAATCTGTGTACAGCTTGAACTCTTCCTTCCATTGGGCCCAGTGCTGAGCGAGGTTGCTGTCTGCGAGATCTAGAGATGCAGGAGGCTTCAGACCAAATTCCATAGCTTCAAGCTTTTAATTGCTATATTTTTGAGAATTCAAAGTCCATCTGCTGCCACCATGTTTAAGTGTAAATAGAAGGATGCAACAACAGCTAGGCCTGTAACTCGTGTTTTATTCAGAACTGAAAGTAGAAGCCCTCATGAGGCTAGGTGCTGTTCCCTTGAATGGTTTCCCCCCTGGGAACCTGTTGTCCTTGACTTCAGTTCCACTAATCATGTTACAGGTGCCATAGTCCTTGCTGACGGGGGGAAAAAAGAGTATTAATTAGGATGACCATATTTTGGAAACCAAAAAGGAGGACAACATGGTCGGCCCCCAAGGGGGCGTGCCCACCCAAACATAGCCTTGGTCACATGTCTGATTTTACAGCACACATTTAAGATAAATCTGTTCTACATAACATCTTAATGTTAAAATCACTGAAATAAAGAACAAGTGAGAGATTCAATGTATCTGAAATTAACTTCACTCACTCCTACTTTTGTAGGTTTTGCTGTACTTTGAAGCTTTTGCTGTACTCTGTGTGTTACATTCTCCCCTTCCCTCAAATATCTTTTCTGACTGTATCTTCACTCATTGCAAGCTGCTGTTGTAGTTAACAGGGTTTGCTACTGGCCGGCTGGATGGCTGGCTTTTTAAAATTTCAATTTTTTAAAAAAGCTTGTGTATAAGTGTCACAAGTTTTTCTACTCTAACATTAGGGTGGGTGTTGTGGCAGTGAACACTACTTTGCCCATCCACACTTCTCACTTATATACATTAGCTTCTCAAGGCTTGTGTGTTGGCACCTTACTGTTGGTCATGAGAGTTTTTCTCTAAAGATGACCTTTCATCGCCCATCATGTGGAAATTTGAGAAAAAGGCCTCTGGCCCATTCTGTTTTGCCCTGTGGGCTGCTTTGACTGACCTCTCCTTTCCCACATTTTGATTTGTGGATGCCTTGCCTCTGCTGAGGACTTCTTACCTAAAGACTGGAGATCCCCTTAATGCCAAGGGCTGAAACTGCTCAATGTGCAACACCCCAAAGAGGAGGTTTGACAACCTGAGTTTGAAGGATATGGATCCAGCAGTTTTAAAAAACAATAATTTTAAAACTTTGAACTTTTAAAAATATCCTAAAAAGAACAATGGATGAGCAGACCTGATTCAAACTTGGCATGGGTAAATCTCTCCTTAAGAGCTATCATGGTGCCAACTTTCAGCCCTTTATCTTTAAAAATGTCATTTTTAAAAAATAATAATTTTAAAACCTCAATCTTTAATTCCCCCCTAAAACTCAATGGATAAACAGATCTGTTTCAATCTTGGCATAGCTAAAGTCCTTGTTAAGAGCAATCATGGTGCCAAGTTTCATCTCTTTATCTTTAAAAATATCATTTTTTAAAAAATATATATTTTAAATCCTCAAATTTTAAAAAAATCTTAAAAATCAATGGATGAACAGATCCATTTCAAATTTGGTATGGCTAAAGCTCTACCTAAGAGCTATCATGGTGCCATCTTTCAGCTCTTTATCTTTAAAAATGACAGTTTTAAAAATAATTTTAAAATCTCAAATATTTAAAAAATCCTAAAAAATCAATGGATGAACAGATCTGTTTCAAATTTGGGGTGGCTAAAGATATACCTAAAACCTATCATGGTGCCAAGTTTCATCTCTTTATTTTTAAAAATGACAATTTTAAAAATAATAATTTTAAAACCTCAATTTTAAAAAAATTCCTAAAAAATCAATGAATGAACGGATGTTTCAAAATTGGTGTGGCTAAAGCCCTACCTAAGAGCTACCATCATGCCAGGTGTCATGTCTTTATCTTTAAAAATGATGGAGTTAGAAGCATTTTTGTTAATTCCCATTAGAGCTGCTCTTTGGCTGGGGAAGATTGGAAAAATCTGGATTTCCCCTCCCCCTCCCAGATTTGTCACCAAAACCCGGACAAATCTGGGAAAATCCAGTCATATGGTCACTCTAGTCCAGGTGTTTTGGCCTACAACTCCAACAATCCCTCACCATTGTCTGTGTCGAATAGGGCTGATGGGAGTTGTGGCCCTCCAGATGTTTTGGCTTAGAAGTTGCCCACCCCAGTTTACACTGTATATTTTCCCTTTGGTTGGTATTGTTTTCTTCTGTTACCACTTTTCCTTCTTGTTAAAAAAGTCAATGAAGAATTAATTTTAAAAATGCTCCTACAAAAGATATACAAAAGGTTAAAAGGAAAAACTGTGATGGTCAGAGATGGTCTTCATACTGACAATTCATTTTAAAACAAGACAGAAACTCCAAAATCAAAGAATAAACTGGGGGCACTTGGCTTTAATCTTTTATTCTCGTCTCTTCCCCTCAACTCTTTTTCAGTACTTACGTTAAACGTCTGGGTACTTCTTCCCCATCTCCTTGTTTTTTCCAGCCCTCTAATTTTCATGAAAAAATGTGTGACTCTTCTCAGTTGTGTTACTTTTTTTTGTATTGCTATGCTCTGAGCACGGTCAGTAAAAATTATTTTAAAAGTCCTGATAGTTGCACACAGGCATCTCAGCAACCAACATTTTAGTCCATTTTATTTTGCTGCCAGCTCTGTGAGATGAGAGTTGCATCAAGGGAGAACAATAAAAGAGGCGAATCCTATGAAAAATTTCCCCCAGCAAGAATGAGTTCATTTGAAAGATGTGACTGGCTCAGTATCAAAAGAAATGGCAGACTCCTCAGGCTATTAGTTTTAGGATTCCTCCTTTTCTTGATCCCTCACAGGGCCTTGCTGGACGAGGCCTTAGCGCGCTTTGTGGGCTGGTTTCCCTGCTGTGCGTCCACATGACGCACAGGGGAATCCGGCCCCAGGCCGCGCTAAGGCCTCCCTTAACGCGCCATAATCGAAGTTGCTTATGGCGCGGTTTTTCCGCAGCCCCGGCCTGAGGCCGGGGCTGTGGAACGTCTAGCTACTTCCGTGGCTTTTTGCAGCTACTCGCTTACTCGCGAGTAGCTGCAAAAAGCCGCAGACTGCGCACAGCGCTCAGCGCTGTTCCCATCAGCCGGGGTGGATCCCAAGGGGGGGAGAGGGGCAGGGGGAAGGCCGGACCCGCCAGGAGAGAGAGGGGGGAAAGCCGGACATCAACGATGGCAAGGGAGGGGGCAAAGATCAGGGACGGGGCTGCTAAGGGAGCGGGGGAGAAGATCGGTGACGGGGCTGCCGAGGGAGGGGGGGAGAAGATCGGTGACGGGGCTGCTGAGGAAGGGGGGGAGAAGATCGGGGATGGGGCTGCCGAGGGAGGGGGGAGAAGATCGGGGACGGGGCTGCTAAGGGAGCTGGGGAGAAGATCGGTGACGGGGCTACTAAGGGAGGGGGGGCAAAGATCGGGGACGGGATCGGGGATTGCGGATGCGGGGAGGATGAGCGAGCAGGTATCCCTCCTATGGGGAGGGATCAGCAGCGGGTGGGGGGGGCTAAATTAAAAAAAAAACACCTTACCTTGTCTGCAATCTTAACGCGCTGTCGCCCCGCCTCCCTGCCGGCTTATCCTGGCAGGTCTAGCAAGGCCCTCAGAGAAGTACATGTACCATCTGCCACAAGTCATCATATCATGTGACAGATCTTTTTTGTCTTCATGCTCTGAATTTCTATGTTAGGACTAGAGTTGCCTTTGAAGGTCACCACAAGTGGATTTCGAGGCATACGTGGATGTTCCTGCTTCAGCAAAACAGCTGAGGAATTTTGAGGGAAGTTAAAGAGTTTAATACCTGTATGCTGCCTCCAGTATTACAGGCAACATGTCTCTGAATAACATCATTAGGGAACAAGGACAGGAGGGTGCGATTGCACTCATGTCCTGGTTGTGGGTTTCTCCTTTGCATCTGGTTCACCATTGTGTGAACAGTGTGCTGGACTAGATGGCCTTTGGTACGACCCTGCAGTTTCATCTTATATCCTTATGTTCCCAGCATCTGATCAGGACAACACCTTGCCACTCATTGACTATTGGGAACCCTGAATTTTTGTGAGACTTCCAACAAAATAGCACAACTACCATAAAGGTAGTTACAATGCAACTATCATTAGGAAAGCACAATCACCCTCCCCTCTTGTTCACTGGGAAATTCTCCTTTCATTGGCACCCTGGTTTCTAATAGGCATGTGCTCTGCTCCGATTAGAAGCGCAGAAGCAGGAGCGAATTGGCCTGCTCTGCCTTGCCCAGAGGCGGAGTAGAAGCGGACCACGGACCCCTAGAAGCAAGGTGAAGAAGCGCCCATTTTCGGAGCGCTCCGGTTTCCGCATTCCGCTTCTATCGCCATCTTGAAACATTTCACCCATAGGATTGCATTGCGGAAAAGAAAGGGGGATAACTGTGTTGTTTTTGAAGCTATCTTTCTAAAAATTCTTGTGCTTGGAGAGTCGTGGATGGGGGTCATTTTGAGACTACTCTCAGCTTTCTGCGTGGTGCGGGTTGTGCGCTAGAATTTTTAAAAAAACCAGCGGGAAAAATACCTTTTCCGAAGGGCTGAGGGGCAGAGTCAACTCCCGGTCATGATCACATGATCCCAAAGTTGGAGGAGGGGATAGGCAAAACGGGTAACTTGGGATTCTGGGAACTTCTCTTTCTTAGTCTGAACGGACTTTTCTCAGTGTTTTTTAAAACAGTAGCCCCACCAAATGCACAAACACAACCTGTGAAATCATATACTAAGCCAATAATAAGAGATAGAAACACAGCACTGCTACCCACCCTAACTTTGGGGAACAGCTGAAAAGATGTGGTGCAAGGGGATGAGCTCCCCTAGGGCATCCCATGTGGACGTGCCCTCACTCTCTCCTGTACTTGGAAGGCCATCAGAGCCTTCCAAAGAGAGTAACCCGGTGGAGCAATGCCTATCATGAATTGAAGTGACAGTTCTACTTCTTAGTGGTGGAGCAATGTCTTTCATGAGTTGAACTGACAGCCTTGCTTCTTAAAAGACTGGTTGACCAGTCAAATTGGCAGCTGCTGCTTCCCCCTCCCCTGGGCACGTCCCCCTATTGCTGGTAAAAGACAGATATAGCCTTTTTAAAAAAGTTCTTCTTGTTGTTTATTCAGCAACACTGCTGCTTTTAATTCCACCCCTCCTTTGTTTATTTATTTATTTATTCCATTTTATATGCATTACTGGCTTATCCTTGGCTCACTTCCTTATGCCCCCAGAAATGTCTGCTGCCTGCCTGCCTGCCTGCCTTCCCTCTCTCCTCCCCTGCCCACCTCGCAGGGATGTTATGTGTGTCTGGCTTTGACTCAGGGGAGAAGTCCTTCCTGCGCTCACTTGGAGTTTTGGAAGTTCCAAATCTATTTTTCAAGTGTGGAAGAAGATTCATACTCCCCAATTCATGGCATGTTGGGATTTCCTTTGAAATGGCCCCATTGAGATGTCTGCAGGTTTAAGCCCCGCCAAAAAACAGGGGATGATGGGACTGCCTTGAGTCTGGGTGTGCATCTGTATCCCTGGATAAGCTATCATGGTGGCGAGTTTGAGATTTCTAACGTGCAAATTGACGGAGCTATCGAAAGGGGTGTGAATGGGGTGTTGGATTTTCATAAATTCCCCAAAAACTAGGGGATGATGGGACTGCCTTGAGTCTGGGCGTGCATCTGTCTCCCTGGATAAGCTGTCATGGTGGTGAGTTTGAGGTTTCTAACGTGCAAATTGACAGAGCTATGGAAAGGGGTGTGAATGGGGTGCCCGATTTTCATAAATTCCCCAAAAATCAGGGGATGATGGGATTGCCTTGAGTCTTGGCATGCATGTGTATACCTCCATGAGGTGTCATGGTGCCGAACTTGAGGCTTCTAAGTTTCACAGAAAAAATGTTGTATACTTTTTTAGCTTAATGCAAGCCTATGGGGGGGGGGGGGAAACGGAGCTCCGATCCGGATCCGGAGCTCCGAGTGGAGCGGAGCGGACATGGGCGGAGCGGGGGCGGAGCGAAGCGGCCTGATCCGCAAATCGCGGATCTGGAAGTGAAGCGGAGCGGGGGGTCCGTGCACACCCCTAGTTTCTAAGACTATAACCAGTCTTTGACCCTTGAGCTCAAAATCTTCTTTGTCCCTTTTATTTGGAAGAGTCTTTGCTAGCATCCACGTCGCCTAACAAAGGCCCTCTGCTATCTAGACCAAAGTTCCTAATGTTACCTGTGTATTTGCTAAAACATGCAAGTTCCTGGGTCTGCTCTACTACACTGACAGCAGCCTGTAGTCAACTAGCATAGATTTGGGGCCACAGAGGAAAGAGGATCCCCTAACATCAGTGTCGGTCCTCCTTCCTCCAGTCATTTGTAATATCTGAACGTGGAAATGTAGGGGTCAGATGTATTTAGAGAGGTGTGTTTCAAGTAGTTGGATAACAGACTTTTCAGTTAGCAACTCTAGCACTGTACTTCTGCATTTCCGGCCAATTGTGTTGGCCTAGCATGTGAAGTGAGCAAAATGCCTTACCTCTGCAGAAGACAAAATTTCAGATGAAAGGGGTGGGGCTATAAAACAAAAACTAACTTTAGACAGGGGTGGGGTAAATCTCAGTAGAACTGAAAGAACACAAATATGAATAACTGTAGGTTTGTAATAATTTTCTCTGCCAAATTCTGTCATAGTTCATGAAAGAAGGCAGGCTTTAAAATATAGATTAATATCTAATATATTGGGACCATTTTCAAGCCAAAGGATTTTCTGGAAAACAACTTTGGTTTGCAAGTTTAGCTCAGTTACATATGTTCCTGTGGAAACAATCACAGCGACAAGCATAGGCGTGCGCAGTACATTTCATTAGGGGGTTCGGCCAGAGATTTTTTTTTAAGGTAAACATTGATTGAATATGCAGTAATAAAGGACTTTTTTTCATTAATCAAACAAACGAAATAAACGAAAACTGAAGTAAACTGTATTTTTTTAATTAACAAGTAATCTGTACTTTAAAAATACACATTTTAAAATGGAGACTCTGAATACTATTTTTTTGCTGTAGTGATAACCAGGCATATATATAAAGATACAGTCAATTTTCATCATCTTTAAATTTAATCAGAGGAGGCTGCTATGTACTGTCAATAGGTCTCGCCTTTTGAGTAGACCTGTATAGGACGGCACGGTAGATTAGTTTGCTTTCTCCATGCCTGTCCAAAATTCCAGTTTCCTGGGCTGAATCTCCTGGGTCCCTTTGAATCCCCTGGCAAGAATAGCCTCTAAACACAGAACAGCATTTTACAACCTGGAACAAAACTCACAAGAGTTGAGAAAGCACTGTTTGGCCATTTAAGAGTTAAACTTTAACCCTTAAATGGCCAAACAGTGAGAGCCTTCCTTAGCTCTTTCAATATGCAGTTCATCTCCTTTAAAGGTTAAACTGAAAAGCCAACATTTTCTCATTGGAGTGCCTGTCCCTGAGTCAGCGCCCCAGGAAGTTCCTGCACACAGGAGGAAGCCGGCGTCTGCAAATCTCGCCGGGCAGGAAGGAACCCGTAAGTCTACGGGATGGGAGCAGCAACCGGCAGCAGACAATACATGGGAGGGGGGGGGACTCAGAGTGCACCAGCCATAGAGGAGCTCGGGCCAGAGTGGCGGAGCCTCACTTGTCCTCTCTCCCTCAAGTTGCTCCCTCACGTAGGCTGATCATATTTTGGAAACCAAAAAGGAGGACAATATGGCCGCCCTCAAGGAGGTGTGCCCACCCCAACATGCCCAGCCCCCAAGGCAGGTCCATCTTGACATGTCTGGTCTCTAAGGGGGTGCGGCCTTGGTCACATGTCTAATTCTACACCGGACAATTAAGGTAAACCTGTTCTACGTAATATGTTAATATTAAAATCACTGAAATAAAGAACAAGTGAGACATTCAATGTATCAGAAATTAAAAATGACAAAATATTGGTTTACACTAAATATAGGATTGAATCTTTAATTTCTTTAGCCTGAGCAGATGTTATGCTAACCACTAGGCCTGGCCAGTGGCTTTTATAATTGTTTTGTTTTATTCCTCGGGCCAGTTGTCAGAAGGCTAAGGTGGTTTCTCCCTGCCAGCTTTTGTTTAACTGTATACATTAAATGGACACATTTTTGGTGGTGAAGTCCACTGCCCAAATCACCCCAAAGCCATTTTATTTGGGCCCAAGATCTCCCCCCCCCCCAAAAAAACACCCCACAGCAACACTGGGCGCTGCCCCTGGATTGGGCTTACTTTGAGCTCCATCACCCAGGCTGCCAACTTTAGTTTTCAAAACATTTTGCACCTCAGGTTGAGTACAGGTGCAGGAGCCCATCTTTAGGAAGGGGATCAAGTTGTTGCTGGGTTTTCGTTTTGTTTTTAAGTGGGATTAAGGACATTGATGGGAATAAACTTTTATTTGTAAAAATGGATCTCAGGCCAGAGTATTTTTGAGCAGGTGCCAACAACAGCTGTCCCCAACCTGGTGCTCTCTGGATGTTTTGAACTTCAACTCCTATCAGCTCCAATGGTGAAGAATGCTGGGAGTTGAAATCCAACATATATGGAGGTCACCAGGTTGCAGAAGACTGGAAGACACAAACAGTACACCTTTGGATTGCCACTATAAGAACATATCCTATGCATAGTGACTGGGTAATAAACACACTGTCCACTATTTATCTAGAGTGACCATATGAAAAGGAGGACAGGGCTCCTGTACCTTTAACAGTTGTAGGATCTTTGAAACAAAAGGCAACAAAGAGACAGGTCGGTAGTTAGACAGAGATAGCCTATCAAGAGTAGGTTTCTTGAGAATGGGAGAGACTGTAGCATGTTTAAAAGCAGAAGGAAATGAACCAGAGGACAGAGAAAGATTAATAATATGTAGCAAGGAAGGGAGGATAGCAGGAATAAGATTAATAAAGACGCGAGAAGGAATCGGATCACGAGAACAAGTGGAAGGCTTCGAAGAGCGCAGTATTGTAGAGAGTTCATCCGCAGAGACCGAAGGAAACGCAGAGAAATTTGCAGGAGGAGCTGACAGATGAGGAACAGGAACTGGAAGAGGAGCAGAGCTGGCCAGATCAGAGCGGATAGTTTGGATTTTAGCATTGAAAAAAGAGGCAAAGTTATTAGCAGACAGAGAGGCGGGGAGAGAGAGATTAGGCTTCAGAAGAGAATTGAAGGACGCAAAGAGCCGCTGAGGATGCCTAGCATTTGACTGGATCAGCGTTGAGTAGTACTGCTGTTTGGCCAGTGAGATGGCAGAAGAGAAAGAGGAGAGTACAAATTTGTAATGGACAAAGTCCGCCTGGTCCCTGGTCTTACGCCAAAGGCGTTCAGCTGCAGAACAATCATAGAATCATAGAATCATAGAATAGCAGAGTTGGAAGGGGCCTACAAGGCCATCGAGTCCAACCCCCTGCTCAATGCAGGAATCCACCCTAAAGCATCCCTGACAGATGGTTGTCCAGCTGCCTCTTGAATGCCTCTAGTGTGGGAGAGCCCACAACCTCCCTAGGTAGCTGATTCCACTGTCGCACTGCTCTAACAGTCAGGAAGTTTTTCCTGATGTCCAGCCGGAATGTGGCTTCCTTTAACTTGAGCCCGTTATTCCGTGTCCTGCACTCTGGGACGATCGAGAAGAGATCCTGGCCCTCCTCTGTGTGACAACCTTTTAAGTATTTGAAGAGTGCTATCATGTCTCCCCTCAATCTTCTCTTCTCCAGGCTAAACATGCCCAGTTCTTTCAGTCTCTCTTCATAGGGCTTTGTTTCTAGACCTCTGATCATCCTCGTTGCCCTCTTCTGAACAATGTCGGGTCGCTCTTTCCTGAGCAGCAGTATTATGGTGGAGATGGTTCTCCAGACCACAGTCGCTCCCCTCACCCAGATTGAATATGGATACTCATTGATTTGTACGGCTTCCTAGAGAGGCTTGGCTTTCACCCAATACCCTACACTGCACCTCCAACACACATATTTAACAGGCGTTCCTTGAATACCTATAACCCCATCTATGTGGGCTTTCAGCAATGCCCACGGTTCAAAAGAACTTTATGATTTTCATATCAGATGTTTAGAATTATTTCCCCTCCTGTTGCCCCCTGGAAATGCCCACAGGTGACGATCACTTCTAGTGACTTCGTGGAGGTCTCGCTTGTTCAGGCCTCAGCCAGTCGGTGGCGCTTGTTTGTGATGTTTTGTTCTATTAATGTTGCTCAACATGGCAGTTCCCTCCACGCGCATGCTTTCACTGGGTGTCCTGTATCCTCTACTTTGCTTTCTATGCAGTGGTTCTTATCATCTAAGCGCTACTTACCAATAGCTTTGTTTTTTCTGGACTCTGATGGCTGACAAACTGAAAATTCTATCATTTAATGTAAAGGGCCTGGGTTCCATAATAAAACGTGCCAAAGTGGAACTGCTGCTCAGGAAAGAGCGACCCGACATCGTTCTGCTACAAGAGACCCATCAGAAATCTCAATTGAAAAACAAAATTAAGGCCAGATGGATTGAACACTACGTATGCTCCCCTGGTTCTTCCAAATCAAGAGGAGTAGCCATAATTGTGGCTAACCAATGCCCATTTCAGATCTTGGACACATGCTGTGATACACAAGGCCGTTACATTTTCATTTCGGGACTCTTGGGCTCTGAGCAACTCACAATTGGATCTATCTATGCCCCTAATGTTAATCAATGCTCATTCCTTCAGGGTATGTTTTCTACCCTAGACACTTTTAAAAAGGGTCAGGTAATCCTTGGAGGTGACTTCAACACTGTACCCAGTGATGAGATGGATCGCTCTAAGGCTAAGTCTGGTCGACCCCAATCCTCAACTTTTCTCACGGACCTTCTACAGGAAAAGGGCTTGTGTGATATTTGGAGAGTTCTACATCCGCAGGATGGAGACTTTTCCTGTTTTTCTGCAAGACATCGCTCCTACTCCCGTATAGATCTCCTCCTCTTATCTGAGCCCTTAAAGGACAAAGTGACTACAGCTGACATAGGCAACATCACAATGTCAGATCATGCCCCAATTTGGATTGACTTGACACTTTCAGAAGATCGCACCAACTCTTATTTCTGGCGCATGGACCCTCATCTTTTAACCAAACAATCAGTTCGAGAACAACTGCAAAAAGATCTCTCTGAATACTTCCAATTCAATGACCTGCCAGAAATCTCAACTGATATCTTATGGGATTCTATGAAAGCGGTTCTTCGAGGATCGTGCATCAAAGAGGCTTCACAGATAAAGAAGAAGAGAGAGGCAGCACGCACCAGGCTACTGTACGACATTTCTCATCTCGAAGCGCTTCATAAACGCACCGGCAGTCGAAGGACATATAGACAACTAATGGGTAAACGTGGTGAACTTATTGCTTTAGACACACGTACTGTACATAGATCCTTGGCATTTCTTAATTGTTATTATCACGAATTTGGCAACAAAAGCTCTAGGCTTTTAGCCAAAGCCTTACGCAGAAAAATGGCTAAATCTCGGGTCTCACATATCAAGTCACCTCAGGGGGACCTTCTTTATAAGAATGAGGAAATTTGTAAGGCTTTTGAAAATTTCTACCAAAAATTATATACTACAGACAGCCCTGATGTGACCAAAATAGACGCATTCTTAGACAGGCTGATTATCCCTAAATTAAAAGTAGAACATAGAACTCTTCTTAATAGTCCCATAAGAGCTGAGGAGATAGAAGAGACCATAAAACTTTTTAAAAATGGGAAATCACCAGGCATAGATTGTCTTGGGGGGGGGGGAATTTTATAAAGCTTTTAAAGTCACCCTTACTCCCTATTTAGTGAAATTATTTAATCTTATTTTAGAAGGCGGGGAGATTCCAGAATCCTGGAAACGCTCGCGCTTGATAACCATTCCTAAGCCAGGATGAGATCCCCACCTAGTGAACTCTTATCGCCCAATAGCGCTTCTTAATCAGGATGCTAAACTCTTCACATCCTTGCTTGCTCATCGTCTGAACCAGTTTATAACAGAATATGTAGATGAAGATCAAACAGGTTTTATGCCAGGTCGACACTTAGTAGATTCAGTGCACAGGATACTTAACTTAATTCACCACAGCGAAAGCCAAAAGTCTCCTTTGGCACTGTTTTCTCTTGATGTTTTCAAGGCATTTGATCGCTTGGAATGGCCTTTTATTTTCCGCTTATTTCATAAAATGGCATTTGGTAATCAATTTCTTAAGGTATTGAAGCAATTGTACTCTGATGCTAAGGCAACAGTATGTGTTAACTCTTGGGAATCAAAAAGGTTTCACATAACTAGAGGCACACGTCAGGGCTGCCCACTCTCTCCACTTATCTTTGCCATTGCAATAGAAGCCCTAGCAACCTCAATTCGGGCAGACCCAGCTATATCGGGGCCTAGAATAAATGGGAGACATCATTGCATCAAACTTTTTGCTGATGATATATTGCTTATGTTAACAGAACCTAAGGTTGCTCTTCCTGCTCTTCGCACACATCTGGATACCTTCAAGGAAGTTGCTGGTCTGGAGGTCAATTATGACAAATCTGATTTGCTCTGTGTTAATATCCCTTTGGCTGAACAGAAAAATATTCAACGAATTTCCAAAGTCACTTTAAGATTTGGCAGTTTAAAATACTTAGGCATTCAGATCACTAAGGAAATCAAACAACTGCGTATACGCAATTTTGATCCTTTATGGAATGCGCTAAGAAAAGATATGACACTGTGGAAGAAACTTAAATTATCTTGGCTAGGGAGGAATGCAGCCCTGAAAATGACTTTGTTGCCTAAACTGTCTTTTTTATTTCATACCCTGCCAGTAGAGATTCCTGGAAATGAGTTCAAACGTTGGCAACAAGCTCTATCCACATTCAGTGGAGGGGGCAAACGCATCCGTGTCAATCAAGCGACACTATTCCGACCAACTAAACTAGGGGGGTTTGGTGTCCCAAATCTTAGGCTGTACCATGATGCTTTTCAATTGAGGCAACTACTCAAAATAATTAGAAATGAGACAGCAATCCCGTGGGTGTCAATTGAAAGCGCCCCCTGCATCCCTACGATCAGGGCGATCCCATTCCTTCCAACACTGAAAAAACATATTCAAACAATTAATAACCCGTTTTTGAAAGCAAATTTAAAGGTATGGGCAAAGTGGACAAAATGGTTTGCACCATCCCCTTCCTCCCTAACCCCGATTTTAGACCACCCCCGATTCAGAGATCAATTTAAGTACAGACAATTTGCAGGTTGGGAAGAAAAAGGTTTTTTCCATATTCGTGATCTCTTTATACAAGGAAAAATCATATCAATGCAACAATTTGAGGCAAAACTGAGCCCACTCTCTTGTACCTGGCTCCAAAAACTGCAAATAGTCTCTTTTGCAAATGCTCTATATCGATTCCATAACATTCCACGCTCGCTTACTATATTTGAGAAAGCTTGCCTGACTTATTCTAGAAAGGTTAAAGGGGGAGCTTCTGATATATATCACATGATGTTGAATTGTCAATTCCCAGATAAGGGAGGGTTAAAAATGATTTGGGAACATGATCTATGCACCAGTTTCACTGAAGGTGAATGGAAAAGCTTGTGGCAATCAGCACCCTGTAAAACAATATCAGCAAAAGTTAAAGAGCTCACTCTGAAAATCACTCACAGGTGGTATATCACCCCTGTTAGACTGCACCATATTAGTGCTAATATATCCCCACTCTGTTGGCGTGGTTGCTCAGTTCCTGGCACTTATATTCATCTTTGGTGGGAATGTCAACAGGTCAAAACTTTTTGGTCAAGGGTTTTCCAAACCATTACAAACATTATTCATGTTGAAGTAGAAACTGATCCAGCACTGGCTCTACTTTCTATTTTTAGGAATGCCAATAGAAACATTATTCCCAAAGCCTTGGTCACCCATTTGCTGGTTGCAGCCAGGTGGGAAATTGCCCAATTCTGGAAAAGCGACAGACCTTTTGACCATCAACGCTGGTTTGATAAGATTTGGAAACTAGCTTTAAATGATAAATTGACACAACATAGCAGGTTAGCAAGAGGAGAAATAACATCAGACACATTTGTGCAAAACTGGTTGGACTTTTTCACATTTATTAATATGAATCCTGGCGAACCTAGACCCCCAATGACTCAGGAATCCTTTTGGTCAGAGGTTCTAACTTAACCTGCATCTTTTTCTGTACCAAGTGCTTATTGAAGGAATGAACACCCATGTTTTTTTATAGTGGTGCTATGGGAACATCTATATTGTTGTTGAGTGTTTTCTTTTACTCTGTGTATTTATTGTATTTGTCCTTACTTGAAAATCAATAAAAATAGTATTAAAAAATAAAATAAAATACAGAGACTGATATTTGCTTCCCAGGGGCACTCTCAGTGAACGAATGTAGATTAAATGAATGAATTCCACAAAGTTTTTGCATATGGTTGTTTTAGTGGCTTTAAATACCAGCTGGAGCAGCCTGATGAAAAGCTGGATACACATTTACTTTTCCTAAAGCAATATTTTTTGGGGGATTGTGCAGCCCTGTCTGGAACATGACTCCCAAAGCCTCTTTTTTATAAGCCTTTTGAAAAGGTTTGTTAAAGTTCCTACATGTGCACAATGTGGGTGGGTGTAAGATTTGAGGACGGCCTGTACCTCTCCTGTACATGATAAGAGAACATTTACTGATAACTGTCTGAGTGAGTAAGGCCTACTTGCATGATCCACGGCAAATAGATCTTAAGAGCATGGCCAATCCTCATGGAAACAGAATGAGATCCACTTTCTGCTTTATCTGGGTTTTCATGAAATTGGTTTTGGTCTGTCAGTGGCACATGAAGCAAGAACTGTGGTGTATACACTGCCTCAAGACCAGCTTTGACAGGTCCTTGAATCCACCTTAATTCGCGCAGAGTCCCGCTAGTTGAACTAACCATGTTGGTTCTGCAGAGCGAATGGAAGGCTTGTTCCCCTGATCAGTAGATGAGATGAAATCAGCCCCAAAGTAGTGACAGTCCCAATTTGGTTCCACTTACACTTATGAATGATGGAGCCTCCAAATGACAGCAGGTTAGGGTTAGGGTTGCCTCTGTTGTTGCTCTGAGGAAAAACAACACTATCAGTACACTTAACTGGCATTCAGAAATCAACATACCCTTAAGCTAGAGAATATAACATTGGCTAGCTTAAGGTCAGCAGTAAAGTGTCCTGAGAGTAAGAAATGTTCTCTCTCTGGTTCCTTCCCTTTTTACATTTCATTTCCCTCAAACCTCTCCTTTCCTTGCTCCCATCCACATATATATGCCTGATTATTTAAGATTAGATTTATACTGTAATAGATTTGTTAGCATTTAAGATGCCACAGGATACTTCATTATTTTTGCTACAACAGACTAGCATTGTCTCGGTCTTAGTAGCATGAGAAAATAATTGTTCAAGCAAAGTCAACTTCCCAGAATGGAGATGAGAAACAGCAAGGAATAGATTTAGCTTTAAACAGACCTCAGACTTCTCACAGCAAAGGAAAAAAACAACTAATTCCTTCTTCCAGATTTCAGGCTGGCAGTCAAATATTTGGCTGGTTATTTCTAATCCTGAAGTAAATACCACCCTCTGTCCTCTCTGCACCTCCTAAGCATGTGAATCTTTCTTAACTGCCCTTTCTGTTTTCCAGTGTTCCTTCCCTTCTCAAATGCCTCCTACTGGTTGCCCACATCTGGATTACTCAATCATTCCAACCTTCCCCAATTTGATAGGATATTATGATGCTAACCAACACAAACACATTATTCAATTGATGGAAGAAGATAAGTCCAAACAATGGGTGAAAATAGAAGGAGTAAAAAGTGCGGGAATCCCCATCTGTTCTTGGCCATTTAGGAAACACATGTTTAGAACAGGTGCAGAACCCATTTACATGAACCACTATGAAAGTTTGGAAAGCTAGGATGGGAACTCTATCACCAGGACTCTCACCTTTACCTCCGATTTATTATCAGCCAGAGTTTGAAGAAAGACTAACAGCCAGAAAAAAATAAGTGGAAATCCAAAAATAAGTGGAAAATGGGTAATTGATTAAGTTAGAACAACTGATAGACAAACCAGGAGAGGAGAAAGGATAATGGATAAAAATTGCACAAGCACGGGCCCTCCTCTCTCAGCCAGAATTATAAACTGTGGCTACTAGGAATTTAACAGCATTTGGTGGGATACAAAGGAGTTACAAAAGGTTTGAGCTCAAAGTTATATAAGTGGATATTAATTCAGGAAATTTGTATAAAGGATCCACTTAGGATGGTTTAGGAAACTGATCTAGGAATCTGAATTGAGGAAAAAGATTGGAATGTCCTGTGGGATAGAAGCCCATTTAACACAATATCATATAAAAACAGGGACTTAATGTTAAAATTGATACACAGTTCAAAAATATCCATGATAAGCCCAAGGACATCCCCAGAATGTTGGAGAGGTTGTTCAGGAGTCGGGACATATATACATATGTGGTGGTCATGCCCAAAGGTGAATATTTTCTGGAACAAAGTGTTCCAAGAGATTAGCTCAATAACGACATCCATCCTCCCACCTAGCACTGTTAAATTTATATAAAGGACTGGATAATACTGTAAACTGCTAGACAAGGACTTAATAGGTCACCTTCTACTGGTGGCAAGATGGTGGATTGCCAGTCACTGGAAGGATGGCAAAGGGCTTCACATCAATAATCAGTATCAAAGGGTTTGGCAGAGATGCCCTTCTAGAAAAACAGACAGAAAAAAAATAGGAAAGTGAGAAGGCAATTATGCAAAAATAAATTTGTGGGTCTCTGGAAGAAATTTATTGACTTTTTGAATAAAGAATAAGAGGGAAGAACACCCCTGTTACTATATACAGGCATTTGTAGGAGGACGGTATTACTGGGGGGGGGGGAACCCACTCAGGGCAGAAACTTGTAATTTGTATCTGTACAGATATGGAATTTATAGATATATGTGTATAAACAAATGTTGTTACATTTGACCTCTGTAACCAGAACTACTAAATGAATGAATGAATAAATAATTAAAAAATCTGTTCTCTCCTCATTCACTCCTCCACAGACCACTCCAGTTGTTTATTCCCTGTAATTTAAATTTACTAACATAAGTAAGTGCATGTACAAGCTTAATGGTTTCCTCAGTTAAAATACGTATGGTTACAAAGTTCCTAATCATAATGGTTTCTGTCAGTTCTTTCTTACAAGGTTCGACTATAGAATACTAAAATCATCCACTTCTCTCTAGCCCACTTCTACCCTACCCTTCACAGACTCATCACCCCCCCCACTCTCTCTTATATCGTGCCCCTTACTTAACTGTCTGTATATAAAGCTACATTTCTCCCCCTCCCCCAAACAATCAGCACTCAGGCATTCACACAACCCCTTACAAACCCAACCTGTGACTAGAAATGGTAAGTACATGGAGGCCTACTTACTTACTGGAAGTAATATAATATAAACTATTAACTTTGCATACATTTACTTTTAATGCATATTAAGGCATCTGAACATCATGCACATGTATAACACATTGTTGTTGTTTTGAGGTTATGCACACTTTTGGATAAACTGAGGGTTCTTTAACTTTCTACCCTGGGATCCGCTTGAAAGAGCTGAAAATGAGTGAGGCCCATTGGTCACAAAATGATGTTGTGGGACCAGAGCCAGTCATAAAATGGTGACAGGTAGAGGTGGAATTTGCCATAATCTGCTGGTGATGACTGCTATAATTTTATCTAATCCCTCTGGGAAAGCATATCCGTGGACATATGCCAGCTATGGACGGGGCCACAGCCCAAAGTGGATGGGACAACTCCCACTGCTGGCATACAACCCCCAATGTGCCTGCCTGGTCATGGATACATACACATACATACACACACACACACACACACACACACACACACACACACACACACACACTCAAATGCACCCACCCACCCCATTCACACACATGCATCCTATTCACACCTAAGTATACAAACATAGCTTCCAGAACTGTCACTTCAAGTTGCTCCTGTGCCTTGAAGTGGTGGCATCTGAGGAAGCTGCCTCCATACACTCTGGAGCATGTTCAGAGGAGGGCAGCCAGGATGATCAGGGGTCTGGAAACAAAGCCCTATGAAGAGAGACTGAAAGAACTGGGCATGTTTAGCCTGGAGAAGAGAAGATTGAGGGGAGACATGATAGCACTCTTCAAATACTTAAAAGGTTGTCACACAGAGGAGGGCCAGGATCTCTTCTCCATCCTCCCAGGCCTTAGCTAGACCTACCTTAAAATCTGTGCCTGATGAGGGGAGAGCCCGCGATGCAAATATTGTGAGATCTCACCCTCATTACACGCAAGGCGCGACGGGCTAAAGGAAAGACCTGACGTGTTCAGCATTTTTTTAAAAAAAATTGAAGGGGCCGGATGCGCACGAAGGCTCGTGCGCTCTGGTAAGTATTTTTTTTTTTAAAAAATGTTCTCCATGCTCCCCCCACCCTGCCCCTGAGCCACCCACTCTGCCACCAATGGGCGCAGCACTCCTGGGGAGCACTGCACCCCGTGCGCAGCTTCTCCTGGCTAAGCACAAGTAATTGCACGTAGCTTGGAAAAGCGGTGGAACGGGCTACACGCTCACGAGACCGCTGGAAAAATCGGGCCAAAAGTGGTGTCCATTATCCCGGGGCTAGGGATGGTTGATCCCCTGCCTGAGCCCGGGATTCCCTGTGCATCATCTGGATGCACAGGGGTGATCCCGGGTATCAGCCCAGGATAACTCCTCATCTAGCTAAAAGCAGTATGACAATGGAGCCAGTTACCTAGGGAGGTGGTGGGCTCTCCCATACTAGAGGCCTTCAAGAGGCAGCTGGACAAGCATCTGTCAGGGATGCTTTAGGGTGGATTCCTGCATTGAGCAGGAGGGGGTTGGACTCGATGGCCTTGTAGGCCCCTTCCAACTCTGCTATTCTACGATTCATCTTTCCTGTTGCTGGAATGCCTTGAAGTGTTGGCTTCTGAGGGAACGCGCTTCGCATGCCCCTTGCCTTTCTTCAACAGGAGCCTTGCAAGCTGGGTGGTGAGGCCCCCAGCCCTGGATAAGGCATTCCAGCTTGCAAAGTCTTATTGCTGTGATATACAAGCTCAGAAGCTGTTGTGCAAACTACATAATGGGCACTGCTGTCCAATTAGCAGTTTGGCAGGGTCCATTTTCTTGTTTCCCACCAGCAGTACTGAATGGCTGACCATGCTTACCTTTTTTTAGGCTGGAAGCATAGAGCCAATAAGAAGTTATGAGGTTAATACATTGCCTGGTTTGCTGCCTGTCTTGTTTCTGGCATATGTAGTGAGATGGGACAATGTTGTTGGGAGGGGTCTTCCCTCTGTCATGGATGGATTGGATCCCTCCTTGCCTGGCTACTGAGGGGTTTGGACTGGTGGGGGTCCGCAGTGTTGTCATGAGCTCTGAGTAGGGTGACCATATGAAAAGGAGGACAGGGCTCCTGTATCTTTTTTTTTAAAAAAACATTTTTATTTATTTTCTACAATACTTAAACATACACCATTACAATTAAAGAAAACAACATACTACATAAATGTTGAATAAATGTTGAATATCATAATATCATATCTACATAACATAATCAAACATAACATATAAGTGCACCCCCCACCTCGGGATCTCATTCCTGATTCCAAAATCTCATACTTTCTTCTGCTGGTGGTTTCCCACTTCCCTTAGAAAGCACAAATATTAGGAACTGTTTCCAAATTCCTTCAAAATCATTTGTTTTAGCTATACCTCTTCTCAATTTAACATTACAAGTCAGTTTATCATTAATAGCTATATCCCAAACTTCTTTATACCATTCTTCAATACAATAATCCCCTTGAATCTTCCAGTTCCTAGCTACAATCAATCGTACCGCAGTCAGCAAATTCGATATCAATTCCTTAATTTCTTTTTTACATTTAAAATCTTCAAATAGTGACAGTAATGCAACTTTTGGTGTTCGTTCTATCTTCATTCCCACTATTTCTTCAATCTCCAAAAACACCATCTTCCACAATCTTTGTACATATTTGCATTCCCACCACATATGTAAATACGTTCCTTTCCCCCCACAACCTCTCCAACAATTTGCTGAGTGCTGATTATTTATCTTATTCAATCTCACCGGGGTTAGGTACCACCTCCATATAATTTTAAAGTAATTCTCTTTTATTCTCACTGACATATTTCTCAACACTCTTTGTTTCCAAAGTCCCTCCCAGCTCTCTTGTCCTATTTGTACATTCAAATCTGTCTCCCAAACCAATTTTCCTGAGCTATCCGACAACCCTTTCTCCAACAATATTTTATATATTTCACTCATTAACCCTTTTGACACTGATCTTTCTCCCTTATGTTTTTCTCTTTTGACTATTAATTCCTCAAACTTCGTCAATTCTCTACTTTCTCCATTTTCTCTTACCCACTTTTTGGTCCACTGTTCTAATTGCCAATAATTTAACCAAGTTAATTTATTATCTTTTAAAACCTCTTCCATATCCTCTCTTGTATTCATTTCTCTCAGCCATTCCCTTAATTTCATTTTATTTTTTTCCCTTAAAATTTTATTTAATCTACTCTTTAATTCCTCCGGGAAATTCTTTAACATTATTACTGGTGATAAAGGGGAGCTGCTCGGGAGCAACTCCCAAATTCCCCAGTGAAACCTCAAGAGCGGGTTACCTATACTTTCAACCCATTTTTTTCCTCCTTCCCTAAAAAATATATTTTCCAACTTCACCTCTATATTGCTTGTGGTTTTATCCTCCATCCAATCTATATCTCCTACTCCTATAATTGCTTCCACAATATGCCTTAACCTATTTGCTACATAATAAAGGTTAATATTTGGGAGACCCATTCCTCCCTTCTTTTGACATAAATACCATTTATTATTTACCCTCGCTTTCTTATCCCCATTACAATAATTGTTTATAATATTTTGCCAACTTTTTATCTCTAATTCTGAAATTTTTATTGGTAACATCCTAAACACAAAATTAATCTTCGCTAAAATCTTCATTTTTACTAATGCTATTCTTCCAAACCAGGATTGGTTTAATCTTTTATATTTTTCCAATTTTACTAAAATCTCTTTTTTTAAGCTATTTAGATTCTCCTTCTCTAAACTCTCTAAGTTTTTTGTAATTTTAATTCCCAAGTATCTAATCTGATCCTTAACTCTCATTTCTATTCTCTTTCCTTCATATTCCTTTTCTTCCTTTTTAGTATAGTTAAACAACATCATCTCTGATTTGGACCAATTTATTCTTAACCCAGTAATTTCCTCAAATTCTCTCAATTGCTGTTTAATTCTTTCCATCTTTCTTATTGGATTCTTTATAGTCAATAAAGTATCGTCCGCAAACATATTCAATTTTATTTTTTTAATACCACCAATTCCTTCTATCTCCCCATCATCTCTTATTGCATTCGCCAATACTTCCATAACCGTTACAAACAGGACCGGCGAGAGTGGACATCCTTGTCTTGTCCCTCTGGCTAGTCATATCTTATCCGTAACTCCGTCATTCACTACCACAACGGCTGTATTTTGAGAGTATAACTGTTCTATTATAGCTTTAAATTTATTTCCAAAACCCATTTTATTTAAAACCATCTTTAATGCCTGCCAGCTCACACAATCGAAAGCCTTAAAAATATCCAGTGCCAAAATTCCCGCCTTAATCTTAAATTTTTTTATCACCTGTATTGCGTTTAAAACTCTACCCACTAAATTATGCATCTGTCTACCTGCTACAAATCCACATTGGTCTTCCCCTATATATTCAGCTATAAACTTATTTAACCGTTTTGCTAAAATAGTTGAAATTTTTTTAGCATCTTGATTTATTAATGAAATAGGTCTATATGAATCAGGGACAGTCAAATCTTTATCTGGTTTTGGAATTAATATTATCAATGAATGTTCCCATGATTCTGGTGTCTTCTCTCCTTCTAATATGGCGTTGTACAGCTTCAATAATTTCGGTACTAAAAACGTTTAAAAAACTTTATAATATTCCGATCCTAAGCCATCTACCCCAGGTGATTTACCCACTTTCAACTTCTCAATTACCTCTTCAACTTCTCTTTGAGTTATTACCTTCTCCATTAACTCTTTATGTTCCATTTTTATTCCCTTCTTTATATACTTTTCTATATAATCTTCCCACTTCTTTTTTTGGGTATCTTTTCCCTTATATAATTCTTCATAGAATTCTTGAAAGATTTTTATTTTCCCATTCATTATATGACAATAATTTCCTTGTTTATCCTTCAATATTCCTATCCCATTCCTCACTTTTTCCTTTTGTGTGAGCCTGGCAAGCAGTCTAGAATTTCTATTACTATTTTCGAAATACTCCCTTTTCATATAAATTAATTTTTTCTGAACTTGCTCTATACTTATATTCTCTAATTCTGTTTTCTTTGCTTGTATTTCTATTAATTTATGTTTATTTTTACGCTGCCAATAATCTTTCTCCAACTCCCTAATCTCTCCCTCTAATTTTTCCTGTGCTGCAAGCTGTTGCCTCCTTAAATTACACGTTTCTCTAATACAAATCCCTCTTGCTACCACCTTCATGGTATCCCAAACAACTGTCCTTATCGTTCCCCCCTTTTCATTAATTTCCCAAGTCCCTGATAATTCCCTCTGCATTTTTTCTACCACTTTATTATATTTCAATATTTTTGTATTCATTTTCCACCTATACGCTTCCTTATAATTCTTCCTAACTGTAAACTCTAAACTTAGCAATGCATGGTCTATTACTTTTATTACCCCCGTTTCCATTTTACAAACCTTAGTTGCAAAATCCTTTGAAACAAATATATAGTCTATCCTGGAGTATGTATGATGAACTGGAGAATAATAAGAAAAGCCAGGATTCACCCCATTAAGGAAACGCCAACAATCCACATAATCTTTTTCTTTTACCAATTTATTCAATATAGTAATATTATTTCTCTTTTCAGCATTAGTGGGGTTTGACCTGTCCTATCTATTATCCATAACCATATTAAAATCCCCAGCTAAGATAACATACCCCTTCTTAAACTCTTCTATTTCTTTAAATAATTCTGTATAAAACTCTCTATGTCTCTCATTGGGGGCATAAACATTAACTAATGTATATGCTTTGCCTTCAATTTGTCCCTTTATCATAAGATATCTACCATTATCATCCTTTTTTATAGTTTCTAATATAAATCCACTTTTTTTGAAATCAAAATAGCCACGCCATTTTTTTAAGTGCCCAATGACTTTTCATAATTAACTAACCACTTTGTGCGTATTTCATTTACTCCTTCGAACCTCTGATGTGTTTCTTGCAGCATAATAATATCAGATCCTTCTCTATTTAACATTTGTTCAATTCTCCTCCTTTTCATGACTGCCCCCAGACCTTTTACATTGAGCGTTGATACTTTTATTTTCTTATCCATATTCTACCTTTTGGTACTCCTTCCAATCCCATGCGTTCAACAACTGAAATTCACATACATAAAAACACAAAAATCATAAAAAACCCTTCAAATCCCTCCCTCCCACCCAATCCCTCCCCCACCCCCCCAGCCCACCCCCACCTCTTTCCCCCCCAAATCCCCGTAAGTTTATCACTCCGGCCATTATCTACCCTTAGGGGAGGGGGGGAGGCAGTGCTCCGCCTGACCGGTAAGACCGCTCTGCTTTAACACAATTTATATATTGTTATCTCATGATCAATTTGTCAAATTTATTACATCCCAGACGCCCCTGGTTCACTTCCATTCCCACCGTACAGACCCAAACTCTTCAGTAACTCCTTACCCTGATCCAAGGAGGTTACTCTGTGTTGCCTCCCACCATGTGTAAATCTTAAGAAAACAGGGTAACCCCAAGCATATTTTATTGTATTCTTTGTTATTATTTCAGTTATTAACAATGCTGCATCTCCATTTGAGTGTTTGCTGACAAAGATCATTGTAGATTTGCACTGATTTGCCTTTATATTGTATCAGAGCCATGGACCTCAATTTCTTCATAACTTCCTCTTTTTTGTAGTAGCTGCCAAATTTCACCAGAATGTCTCTAGTTGCGCCTTTATAATTTAGTCCTCCCACTCTGTGAATCCTATCCAGGTCACAGTCCTCTAATTCCACATCAGGCATCATATCTTTAAACCACTGCAGAATTACTTTTCTCTAATCTTCTCCTGGTTTTTGAACAAAGTACTTAATTCGAACTGATGAACGTCGATTCTGGTCTTCTAATTGAATCAGCCTTAACTCATGGTCCTGGAACTGCACATTAGAACTTTTTTCAAAAACATCTTGCCTTTTCTCCAACAGATTTACTCCAGCCTCTAATAACTTTATACTCTTGTCATTCTGAACAATCCTGTCAGCCAGCTCATCCATCCACTTGTCTGCCCTTTCAGCATGTTGATCCATCTTTTTAATAAGGATTTTGTTATTATCTAGCATGATGCTTTTAATTTCAGCCAAGGTGGCTGGCGCCTTGCCAGCTTTCCCCGCCATCTTAAGACCTTCCGTCTCTTTTTCACTGTCAGAGCTAAGCAATTCTTCTTCCGAAGACAGCTTTTCAAGGCGGGGGATATTATGATTACTGGGGCGTTTACGACGAAACCAGCTAACCTTTCCCACTTTTGTTTTTGTTTTCCCAATATTCGGCATATGGCATAAATCAATTTCTTAATGTCCCGAATAGTAAACAAGACAGTCTCTCATTCCATGCTCGTAAACAGCTTTTCTCTCTCAGTACATTCCGATGGTTAAATTTATTGCCAGTAACTCGTTCTACACAGATAAGGAGTGAGATACACAGTAAATCAAGTCAGAAGTCGCTGGGAGAGATCCGGTAGTAAAAAAAAAAAAAACTTTAATTTTACATTCCCTCTCCACTCCGAAAACTGATTTGCAAGCCCAGAAGCCGCGCTGATTTCCCCACTCCTTATATCAGTTTCACTTCCACAAAGGTCCTTATCACCATCAGTTATAATTCACAGACCTTTTCCAAAATGTTCATTAGAGATTTATGCCCTTTTAGATGAGATAATTGGATTTTTTGGCTAAGTCATCCGGCAGCCTCAGAGAAATTCTTACCCTTCCATGGCCATCAAGCTCCGCCCCCCAGGGCTCCTGTATCTTTAACAGTTGTATAGATAAGGGAATTTCAGCAGGTGTCATTTGTATATATGAAGAACCTGGTGAACTTTCCTCTTCATCACAACAGTTAAAGCTGCAGGTGCCCTGCCCTCTTTTAAATCTGCTCATACTAGTATAGCTCTTGCAGCTTTAACTGTTGTGATGAAGAGGGAATTTCACCAGGTTCTTCATATATACAAATGACACTTGCTGAAATTCCTTTTTCAGTACAACTGTTAAAGTTACAGGAGCCCTGTCCTCCTTTTCATATGGTCACCCTAGAGCTGAGGGTTTGGCTAGCTAGTGTCCTGACTAGGCATGAGGCCCAGAGGAAGTAGACTGTAACATGACATTCCTTGTCTGTTCTGGGTCACATCAGGAAAGACAGGAGTCATGCCCTGTCTTTCCTTGGATAGCATAATGCAGGAGTTGCTGTCTGGAATACTTGCGCAACAAGGAGCTGTTGTCCCAGAAAAGGGATGCAATCAACTCAGACCTTAACATGGCTGGCACAGCCTAGGCTGGCTAGCTGTCTACACTTGTCTAGATGAAACGTAACAAGTTGGCAGAGATGACTTCAGCAGTCACGTGATGCTGTTGTTGTTACATTTCTTCTGACTTTTAAAACCGTTCCACTTTCTGTTAAAATCGTTTTAAAACTAACAATGTGCCCCAACCTTTCATTGTATTCAATGCCGTCTTTCAAAGTCATGTCTCGTGACCATGGTCTTTGCTTCCTGATTAGGACAAGTGAGGGCTTTTCTAGGGGAGGGAGAGCTGGCACAATGCGACAAGGGGGAGGGGGAGGGGGAGGGAGGGCGGTGAAAGAGGGGACAGAGGCTTAATTTTTTAAAAAAACTGCTTATCTTTCGGGGCGCACGTGGCCCCTTTAAGACGCTGCAGGGCTTCCCTCGTCCCTACGCGTCGCCCCGCCTCCCTGCCGGCTTATCCCGGCAGGTCTAGCTCAGAGTCACCGGAAGAAGGAGGTTTACTTCAGAGCCGGTATGAGCATAATGAAGAAGGTTCTAAAGAAGAGTGTGCCGGGGTAAAACGATAGAAGAAAAGGTATTTCGATTGACTGGGCTCAAGTTGCATTTTGTAACGTAGCAAGGGAGGACGCAACAATGCACTTAAACAACGGTGTAATGAATAGTGTAGATCCTGCCTGGATCTGCACTATTGCTTTAAAGCGCTTTATAACAGTTTTATAGCGCTTTAAAGCAGTTAAAGCGCTTTATAACTGTTATAAAGCGCTTTAAAGCATTAGTGTTGATCCAGCCCTAGTCTTTCAGTGGCTCCACCCTAGCTGGATGCTGAACAGTTCTTAAAGGCCCAGAATCTGTTTCTGCAATCTCATGCTCCTGTGAAGGACAGGAAAAGCTGCTGTGTAGTCATCCTCAGACGGCAACAGGAGAGCCACGTACTCAGGCCAGAGAGGCATAAAGGGGATGCTGAGGGCTATCCTTGACATAGGGCTAACCACAATTCCTCCTGGGGTTAATGTGGGACCCCAAAACCAGGAGACACGACAGCTGGTGGATTGCTCCATTCTGTGGTTTATGTATTAATGGGGGGGGGGGGAGGCATTTCTGTACTTCTGCACTGGCGATCCATAGATCCTGACTAATTTACAGGCTGAAATTAGAGGCTGCCAGAATGGCAAGACAATCAGTTAACATGGTATGAGTCCATGGCAGCCGATATCTGGCTTTTCATTTAGCACCAGAAAACATATGTCTAATTCATTTCATTTCATTCATTCATTTATTATAAACTCTCTCAGCAGTTCACAAAAATTAAAAACTAGTATAATACATTATATAAAGCATAAAACTAATTATTCCAAGCTGAAAATAAAATTAGTATACTTCAAAAATTGTTATAATAATTGTCAACATATATTACAATGCACATTTTGTGCCCCAGTTCAGCTACTCCCAACATTCTACTGTAATTGCATTAATGATCCAAACTTTATTTGCAAGGGATATGGATTCTCAAAGCCTTTGGCAGATTTCAGTTAATAAATAGCAACACATTTTCTTGACAGCACATCAATGCCCAGCAAGACGAACCCTTAAGAGTGCAATCCCACACCCGTTTTGACAGAATAATGCCCTGCAACTCTTAGCTTTCCCCCAGACAGCTATTGCGGCTGGAGAATGCTAGGAACTGTACGACATTTCCTAGCATTGCTCCCTTATTTTAATCTTTTTTTTTTTTTTTAGAAAAATAATGTATTGGACTTGGCTATCTAAAAAAATAATGACATTATATATTGTTCTTGAGGGACAAATAATTGAAAATCATTTTGTAAAACATGGTCTTTATTTGTAAAGTTTTGGAATGATACATTTTAAGTTAATGTAAGGCATTATTTTCAAGTTTTATAATTAAAAAGGAGACTGAAACTATGGGGGTGATTCCTGCTAATGTGAAAATTCTAATTGGATCATTAACTTCAAAACACACATTTCCATGTTCCTAGAAAGCAGGGTTTGTTTGTTTTTGTAATTACTTACGGGAAAACTTTTTTTCCTGCATGTCATATAATTTTTCTGCACCTCGCATACCCAAAGTACATAATGCTCAAAATATGAAAATTCACATTATGTTGGAAAAGGTCTGAGATCCAGGATCAAAGTCAAGAAGACTGGTATTCTACATGTAAATAAATTGCATAAATTTGGTACACATTCTACCAGCTGCTACGTAGGGTGAGGGAACAGGCATTGTTCCCAGAGATGCTTAGTGAAAGATGAAGATCTACAGTATGTTCAGTATTAAAGAAAAGGAGAAGGGATTTACTATAGTCCGCGCTATAGTCCCTTGTTTAATTCTAATCTAATTTGCACATCAGTGTGGCATCTTGTCAAACAGAATAATTATACATCCTGAGTAATTTATAAAAAGCACGGCTTGGATCTAAAGGCCCCTTTTTCTAGAACTAAGCTCTAATCTTAATTATACTCTTTATGACTTTCATAAACTTTTATTTTAAAAGCATTTGACTGCAATACTTTAAATGCTGAGTAATCTGTAAGAGGCATATCAAATGAGGTGTGGTGGGTACTGCTACAACTTTACTAATAATACATCTTGAATCTGCAATAGACATTAACACCCGCCCCTCACCCAAAAATTCTGGAAGCCATTGTTTTATTTATTTATTTTTATTTATTTAAGGATTTTTATGCCGCCATTCAGCCAAAAAAGGCTGTCACGGCGGCTTACAAAAGTATTTCTTGACAGTCCCTGCTCACAGGCTTACAATCTAAAAGACATGACACAAAAGGAAAGGGGATTGGGAGGGAGGAGGAGGAGGGGGAAAAGGAAAGCAAATTCAGGCACTACAATCTTAGTTGTAAAGTTCAGCAGTTACAGTTGACAGCAGGAGGGAGGGGGCTCTCAGCTGGAACTGGACTCAGGCACGGTGGAGAGGTGCCTGGCTGCTGCTTCCTCCCTCACTGGTGGCCTCTCCAGAGATAGTTGGTAGCAGGAGGGAGGGGGCTCTCAGCTGGAGCTGGACCCAGGCACGGTGGAGAGGTGCCTGGCTGCTGCTTCCTCCCTCACTGGTGGCCTCTCCAGTGTTTTCAGCATCTCCAGTCAGCTTAGCAAAGCAAATAGACAGCTGAATATTCACAACATAATCAAATGAAAGCTGAGTTCTGTGTACACAACAGAGAGGTTTTAGGGTCAAAAATTCCATGTGTGTGAGTGTTGTGGTTTCTTCTTCTTCTTCTTCTTGAATTCTAAATCCATTGTTTGGCTATTATACTGCTCTGCAGAAAGGATTTCTCTTTTCTTTCTGTTCTTTTGGGTGTGCTCAGCTTATTTATTGGTGCTTTTTACTGCTCTTAGCGATTATAACCATTGCTGGGTTTTTGTTTGTTAAGCAACCCATAAATGGAGTGCCTGAAATTTTCCAAAAGCCAAAATGTTTAGCTCAGTTTTTGTTTTGAATTTTTCACGTTTGCATCAGTTCGCTTCCTGAATGCCCCCCTTCCCCCCCACAAGCCATGCCTTTCTTCATCAACTATCCCCTCAGTTAGTCCATTGTCAGTCCCTTTCTTCAGCTTGCTTCATAATCTGTGCACTAGTAATTTACTGCTCAGTATAATACTTTCCTGGCTTTTCCACAGGCACTTAGAAAAGCCAGGCATGAGGCCAACCAGGAGTCCATTGGACTCCCCCCTTCCAAGCCACTCCCCTGCTCCCTCCCAGCCTCAAACCCCCACTCACTCCCAGCCACTGCCCGTCTGCTTGCCAGCCCGCCGACCCATGGGGCTTTCCTAAGGCCTCCATGTGTGCCGCTTTAGCAATGGTATGTTTCAATGCCATGCTCCCTCCCAGCCACCCCCGCCACCCCCAGCAATGCTTTGTAATGGAAGGGGAAGGAGGTTGGGCCAAGTATAGGATGCTGCATAAGTTAGTTCCCCCAGTCTCCTCCCCTCCCTGCTCCTGGGATTGCCCTTTCCCCGTCTCTGTACTCAGGTTTCTGAGCATGGAGTGGTAGCTGGCACAGTTCTCTCTCCACTGGCTATGGGGGGAGGGGGGAGCAGGGTTTACTGTCTCCAAGGTTGGAGCCCTGTCCCTGACCTTGGAGCCAATAAATTGAACAATCCTATGCCCACCCCCACCCCCAACACTTTCTAGGGGCTGTAGGATTGCTTTGCAAAGTGCTTATGTTCTGAAAACTTTGTTCCCTACCCTAACTGGAATGTTCATGAACATTCCATACCATCACAACAGCTCAGTCAATCCATGTCAGAGGCTTGGCTGTGGCAAGCACAATGCAGTGCAGATGATTTTTAAAAGCTGTAGATTTCATTCAAGATTTCAGCTTGGATTGATGAATAAAATTTTTATTTATTTATTTATAGATTTCTATACCATGTTTTGGCCATAAAAAAACAAAACATCACAACAAAATTAGATCCAAATTAGATCCAAGAAGACCCGAGTTAAAATCTTAGATCTTAAACTAAGATCCATTAAAAGCCAGGCAGAATGTTTTTGCTGCCTGCTCAAAAGTGACGACAACCACAACAATAGACTGGAAGAGTGTGTATATTGTGAGTTGCCTTGAAATGCAAGGGAACCACCTCTCCTTGGCTTCTTCTCATGTCATTCCAATGATTTATGGATGAGGAAGAATGGGGCCAATAACAGTGTTCCTTTCCATGTGACTGCTGGCCAGCATTCTGCTATAGGAAGGGGCAGTATGGGGCAGTATGGTTGGCTCCTTCTGAATGGTTCCATCCTCAAACTTTACTGGAGTGCTGTGGGAAGAAGCAAAAGGTAAAGCTGCTCAGATAAGATCACTGTGGCAATTACAGGCCAATCCTAAAGCCACACCCGAGAGGATGTTCCACTGAAAATAAGTAATACCACTGAATAAAGATGCATAGGATCGCACTGTTAGACTTGCAAAAACCAGTAGCCACCTGTATCCCCCTTCCCTCTACCCTAACATGATATTTAGAGCCAGTTTAAGGACATCAACTCAATTGTGTCATGTTCAGCTGGGACCACACTGCGTCCCTTAAGATGTAAAATTAAATGGGGATTTTGTGCTTTTCAATAAGGGAACAATTCCTTTCTAAGAATTCACTATGCTTGCAACTTTCATCTTCTTCTGACAAACAGAAACAACAACAACAACAACAACAACAACAACATATAGCCATTTTAAAATTTCCTATGATAGTTAAATAGGAAGCATGAAGACTTGGATTTCTGAATACTACAAATGAGAAGGATCTTGGAATTGTTGCAGATCACAAGCTGAATATGAGCCAACAGTGCGATATGGCTGCAAGAAAGGCAAATGCTATTTTGGGCTGCATTAATAGAAGTATAGCTCCCAAATCACGTGAGGTACTGGTTCCTCTCTATTCAGCCCTGGTTAGGCCTCATCTAGAGTATTGCATCCAGTTCTGGGCTCCACAATTCAAGAAGGACGCAGACAAGCTGAAGAGTGTTCAGAGGAGGGCAACCAGGATGATCAGGGGTCTGGAAACAAAGCCCAATGAAGAGAGACTGAAAGAACTGGGCATGTTTAGCCTGGAGAAGAGAAGCTTGAGGGGAGACATGAGAGCACTCTTCAAGTCCTTGAAAGGTTGTCACACAGAGGAGGGCCAGGATCTCTTCTCGATCCTCCAAGAGTGCAGGACACAGAATAATGGGATCAAGTTAAAGGAAGCCAGAATTCCGGCTGGATATCAGGAAAAACTTCCTGACTGTTAGAGCAGTACGACAATGGAACCAGTTTCCTAGGGAGGTTGTGGGCTCTCCCACACTGGAGGCCTTCCAGAGGCAGCTGGACAACCATCTGTCAGGGATGCTTTAGGGTGGATTCCTGCATTGAGCAGGGGGTTGGACTCGATGGCCTTGTAGGCCCCTTCCATGAATCACAGTTTGTGTTTGTTATGTGGGTTGAAGTGGAGAGCCCCCACATTGGTCTGAGAAGTATCAGGCTGTTTTCCAAAGTGATGAATTGGGGTGTGAGTCAAATCTTGTCAGTGCACAGCTCTAGCTTTTTCTGTTGTAATAAATCACCCGTTAACATTGTATTGCTCACCTCTATGACCCAAGGAAGCAGCCGAAATGGTGTCTGTAAAGTTGCCTGTCTCAAAACCACTCAGTTCAGGGCTGCTGACCAAAATACAGACTTACACCACTAAACCATAAAACAGGAAAATAGGAGCATGTTCCTAATCTTCATGGAAACACTGCTGAGAGACGAGCAGGAAGAACATCTTTTATTCAAAGAGTTTTTATAGTATCATCAATGCCCGGAAATAAATGCATTTCTCAGAATGTACGTATTACACATCTAATAGAGCTGTCTCCCGCCAGAGGTTAAAAAGAGTTAGTCCCTGACCGTAGGTTTTCAGTGTAATAAAAGACAGCACACACAAGGAAGGAAGCCAGGAAATGGATGGGGAAGCAAAGCATATGGGAAATGCATGAGAAAGTAGAGTCTTTAAATGTGTTTGGATGATGATGACGATGGACAGCATGAAGTAAATGTCAGGGGTAGAACATTCCAACGATAAAGGACCACTAAGGCAAATGTGCACAGGTGAGGAAAGGTGGAAATCCTTGGCTTCGAATCCTTAGAAGTCATGTGAAAAGCACAAAGGTGTAGAAAATCTAAAAGGGGAGAATGTAGAAAAGAATATTAAAATTGAGAAATGGTAAGTAGAAAAAACTTGAATTGAGTGGGATCAGACAGAGGAAACCTGGCCAAAGAATGCTGTAGAGAGAGAAGCCACATGATGAAAGTGAAGCGTGGGAAAATTTGTGTTTTAAGGGAAGAAAGGGGAACAATGGCCAAGGCAGCATAAGAAACAATTCTATTAGGTTCTGTTCCACATTTTGTTGTAATCCTTTTATCTATATGGATAACCTGCCTGCTCAGATTTATTAATTAATTAAATATATATCCTGCCCTTCTTCCTAAGAAAGACATTTTTATTAAGACCACCATCTACTTTTAATGAGCACCAGCACAATTTGGGAACTTGGGAACAAGGCAGAAAAGTGTTCAGACTTTGACAATAGTTTGACAGAGCATGGTGCTATTCAGTTAATATAAATGTTAGGTTATAGGGCTGGGCTTGTTTCTTTGGAGGTAACTCGTGTTGCTATTAAAATGAGATTTACTCCCAGGTTAATGGGGCTAGTTTGGTTATAAAAGATAAAATAATGAGTTTTCAAAACAACATAACTGTCAACAAACTACCCCAGGCCACATTAGATGGTACCAAAGTGCTCACCAACTCGTATTCTTTTTACTCTTTATATGACATCTGATCCAAGACCAGCTTCTTCCAGACATGTAACTGATGATCTCTGCTATGATTCATGTACTTTATGTATCCCAGGATGAATTTAATCAGTTTCAGTATATCTGTTTACTAATTAACACTTTGAAACCACTATGAAGGGAATAATGAGAAAAATCCGAGACAGGATGCTTATTTTCTCAGCAAATATTAAATTATGTATGTCATCTGCTTATATGTGTAGGCAAATCAGATATTAACAAAATATTTCCACACATAAAGTGACTGAAAAGATATAGAAATGTGGCCATCCATTACACTTACATTCTACCATTAAAAGGGGAGGGGGGATGCCTCTACTCCAGTGATTTTGGGCAGAAGGGGATATGGCAGGAGGAAGAGCTTGGTCATCAGAGTAGGATGGGTGACAGATGTTTACACACTATTGTCCTTCTGTCCCCCATCCCTCAGCTCTCATGTACCTTTCGAGGCTCATCCACTGAGCCTTCCTGTCTTGCAGTGCTGCTATTAAATGCCAGATTGGTCTGCAATAAGACTGCACTCATCCATAATTTAATCATGGATGCAAAAGCAGATCTGGCATACATTAAGGACACTTGGGTGGGTGAGGTTTATTGACTCAGCTCAATCCAGGGACTGGTGCAGCAACAACATAGAGTGTTGGGCTGAGGGTCCATGGTCTACAGAGTTTCCATCTCCCATGCGAGGAAAGCACTTCACTTTGGGGCAGGCTTCAAGGGGTTGCACCTGGTATTTCATAGAATCATAGAATAGTAGAGTTGGAAGGGGCCTATAAGGCCATTGAGTCCAATCCCTGTTCAATGCAGGAATCTACCCTAAAGCCTACCTGACAGATGGTTGTCCAGCTGCCTCTTGAATGCCTCTAGTGTGGGAGAGCCCACAACCTCTCTAGGTAACTGATTCCATTGTCATACTGCTCTAACAGTCAGGAAGTTTTTCCTGATGTCCAGCCAGAATCTGGCTTCCTTTAACTTGAGCCCGTTATTCCGTGTCCTGCACTCTGGGAGGATCGAGAAGAGATCCTGGCCCTCCTCTGTGTGACTACCTTTTAAGTATTTGAAGAGTGCTATCATGTCTGGTGTACCACCCACCCTGCTACACAGCAGCTTCCCTGACTGAGCTAATGGAAGTGGTCTCAAGTGTGATGTTGGAAAACCCAGGATGGTGGTTCTGGGTGATTTCAACTTCCATACTGAGGCTTTCTCTGAAACTCCAGCTCAGGGCATCATGGTCTCCATGTACAGCTCACTTTGCTCCTTCCTGTACCAGGGAGTTGTGGACAATGGAACAGGCCAGATGTTAGAGCATAAATGATGTAAAGCTCGAAGTGAAGATGATCAAGCATGCTTTAGAGCGCAATATTTTTCCTATTGCATGGTGGTGCAAGCAAGAAAGATGGTATTTTTTTCCTGCCTCCATTGCATCCTTGAGTAGCTGTCCAGCAGAGCTCTTTGGATGGTCCAAGAGTTAACAGCTCATCCACAATGAATGGACCCCTGGACCCCTTAGGGACTGCTTGTGACCTTTTTGCATCACACTTTGCATCAATCTTTGAGAGGGAAAATCACTTGTTAATGCAGCTCCAGTCAATGCATCTGATATCACCATCTGTCTGATTTTGTGGAATCAATTCCAGTTGTGCGAGGTGCTTGCAGCAATACACCTGACCATGTGTCCTCTCAATTCTTGCTCTTCCTGGTTAATAAGAACTAGCTGGGGGTGGGGTATGAATGGGTGGGTCCAAGGAGTAGTAAGTGCATCTCAACATGAAGGGCTGGGTCCTGCTGAAGAAGGCAGTACTGCAACGAGTCCTGAAGAAACCTACTTTGGACCAAGGGTATTTGACAACTAGCACCCAGTTGCGAATACCTGTTTCTTGGAGGAGATTCTTGAGATGGTTTTGTTGGGCAACTGTAAGCCCTCTCGGAGGATATTATCTAGACCCACTTCAATATGGCTTTAGGCTGGTTACGGGACTGAATCGGCCTTGGTCACCCTGATGGATGTCCTTTATCAAAGCCTCACAGTGAAAAGTAGCTTATAGATTAAAGTTTCCCCCTTTTTCAGTGCTAAGTAGGGAGGGGGAATGCTTACCTCAGATCAGTTGCTGATTGGCAATGAGAGCTTTCCCCTCCATGGAGATTCTTCAGCTTAACAGTCTTTTAGCATTCAAGAAAGCTATATAAAGACTGATCTCTTCCAGCAGGCCTTTCCAGTGGAATTTTAGGATGCTTTTAGGGTGCTTTTAGTATGCTTTTTTAAAGGAAGTTTTAACAATGTATACTATGTTTTTAATCAATATTTTATGTATTTAATACTCATTGTTGTTCCCCGCCTAGATCAGCATATGAACTTGCCTAGGCTTCCAGAGACCAGATTCAGAGAAAGATCACACAGGCAGGAATAAAAGACAGAGCTTTTTCAGTAGTGGCTCCATGTTTGTAGAATTCCCGCACTAAGACCTATGTATTGTCCATTTCTCTATTGGCTTTTAAACAGATGCTGAGAACTTTTATTATTATTTTTAATATATAATGTCCTATATATTTTATAGAGCATTATGTATTGCTGTTTTAACGTCATTATATATTGGCTTTATATTGTGGTGTTATGGCTATACTGTACTTATGGTTTATATAAACTGCCTTAGGAGGGGGTTTACTCTGACAGCCAGCATTTGGAATTAATTGAAATAAATACATGGAATAAATAATAGCTTAAGCAAAGAAGGGGGCAAACAGTAGAATGGTGTTGTGGACATATACATGTGGCACCAGAAAAAATAAATAAAAAAACCTGTGGTATTTGTTCTTTGCTATACAGATGTTCACATAAAACCAAATTGAACTTACTTGGAATGGTGCACCTGAACAGAGGCATCCAGGATTATCAGCTGGAGTGAGAACCCCCTGCATTGTGAACTGATTACAATAAATATGGATTACGCCAGATTGGGCCTGCAAAGCAATTTTTATCTGTTCCTCAAATTTCAAGCAAGATATGATAGACATTTTCCTCACAGAATTATTTGAAAACATTTTCAAAAAATGTGAGAGATATTCTATTCTTTAACTTTACATCTTGCAGTTTTGTTATGTATTGCCCTGGTCAAGACTAAGCCCATGTGCATCATAACAAGACAGATCAATCCTAAAAGATGTTTCCAGAGGGTGGTATCTTTACAGTCTTTGAATCCACATGCAACTCCTTAAGCTTCCTACATCTGGAGTGAAGACCCTGGAACCTAAATTATGCCATACACACAGCTATTTCACCCCAAACAATTTATAATTAAAAGCTACATTAGGACCCAGTCCTTGCTGACACAAATGGGGTAAAAATATAATAAAATCTGCAAAGCCCTTGCTACTAGATGGTGCCACTCATGAGAGTTAAGAAGTAAGGCAAAATACATTTCTGATCTCCAGATAACTATCTGGAGATTTGAAAGGCCCTTATCAATACAACAAATGGCCATTCAAGAGGCTATTTCAAATACTTCTTACAGGGCCTGTTCTCACACGCATGGGGGGAGGGTGGTTAGGGAAACTATGAAGCAGGGAGAGTTAACAAAACCATGAGACAGGAGGCCAACCTAGCCCTTCCCCATTTATTAATTGGTTTAGCATTCTGCCTCCCCAATGTTTACTGAGTAATTTTGTGGCTGATAAGGCAAACTCTTCCTTGGCACTGTGATAGCTCTTTAGGAGGGCTTTAGCTATGCCAAGTTTGAATCATATCTGTTCATGCCTTGATTTTTAGGATTTTTTTTAATTTTCTCCCCTCAAACCTGATACTCCACAAATGCGAAATTCCACCTGTTTGCATTTGTGGATGATCTGTTTTCCTTTACTTTGATAATGCACAGCTGTGTATCTCAAGTTCATAAAAATAGAGATCTACTGGGGTCCTCAGGGACATGGGCTACTTTCCCTCCCCCCCTCGCTCTGGCTTTGTTGTCTAGCAATTTACTGATTTAACGTTTCATTGGCTGGGCTCTGTTTCTACAGGCAATGAGGGTGGGGTTGGAGCGGTAAAAAGTCCATTCAACAGACTAAGCACAAGTCCATTCATTCAACATGACATGCTGGAGAACAATAATCACCCCACCCTCCCCTTTCTTCAGCAAGACTCCATTCAAAGCACATGCCCCCAACAAAGGAAAATGTGAGGGGACAGCAATACATGGAGGCTTAAGGGTGCATTAAATCCACTTGGGGAAAATAATCCAGACTTTCCCCACACCAAAATCCTATGCAAAATGGAGGAAAAGAGGTGAGATGAGTGTAGGACAGGAACAATGTCATGTGAGTCCCGCACTGCAATACCAGATACCAGATGTGGTGAGCTACTGGTGTGATGGAGCTCTATGTTTCTTTATAGTACTTCTGTTTCAGGATGCAACAGTCCCATCCCTTTCCCACTGTAAGGTCAATTCCCTTGCCTTTGACAACAGCAAACTCTGTCAGCAGCTCTGCCTTGTGTATCTATGCTTGATATATATCCGGTCATTTTCTTCTTTACCCAAGGAAGCTTATGATGAAATACTTTGAAAATCATTGCCAATACAATACCATTTATAAAACCTCTGTCAGTAAGATATCACTTAAAAAATTGGTTAAGGGATCTTTGAACTACCATGATACCTTAGTCGAAATTCACCAGCATACCACACTAACGAAAATCTTATATAGCGTCATCAAAAGATTGAATTTAGGGAAAGGAGAAACATATGTTGCATTTTAAGACGTATATGTATTTTGTATATATATATACATACTTAAAAGCCACAATCTGACGAGACTTTTTTCTTTTGTTTTTTCATATATATAATACAGTGTTAACAACTATGAAAAGCATTACAAAAAGATCTTTTTAATTTAACAAGTAAAAAAATATTAGTAGATTATATGGCTCTAACGTTGTACAGAAGTATTTAATGGATTTTCAAATAAATTATAGTTTAAATGCCTTCCTTTTCTAAATATACTCTCTAGAATGTAGCACTATATTTAATGCCAGTCAAATGTTCTGCCAACAAGCTCAAAGAATTTCTGATTAGGTTCATGAAAATATCCATGCAGTTTTTCAAGTAAAATTGGATCTACTTTGGGGTGTGCTCTTCCTTTCGATTCATGTAAACACCTGTCCCTACCACTGTCTCTTAGGCAATAAAAGCCTTTTGTTTTATTGAAGTAAAAGTTTGAAGCATTTATTTGACGTGGCAGCTTTAAGAACCTTTCCACTTTTACTATTTCTGGGAAGGGATCTTTGATAAGCTTGTTCCCATCTACAATATGGATGCGATCCAGAGGAAAATACTTCAACCAGTTTTGCATGTGAACATAATACAAACTCCTGTTTATTGCCTTGTAGTCCATATTGATCTCACCATCTTTAACTAGGAATTCTTCAATGGAGGGATACGGCTTATGTTTTTGCATGTGATTAAAGAACACTTGCGTATAGTCTGACAATACCCTCTCGGTTGGATCTCGTAAAATAAGAAGCAATCTGATAAGCTTATTCATTCTATAAACTCTTTCAGGCACTTTGGGTGAGGTGAAATATGCTGGGGTTTTCTCCACAGTTATCTGGTGGGGACAAGAGAGTGGCATTTGGTTAATATACCACTGGAATCCATTTTTATAATGCTCTTCCCAGTCGAAGAAGTGGACCTCACTTTCTGCTGCTGCTATATATGGATGGAGGCTCAACATCTCTAGCAAGGCTCTTGTTCCACCTTTCCGCACACCAATGATGACAGTCTGTGGAAGTTGCTGTAGTGTTCCATTAGGACCAAAGCATTCTTTGAAGTCACTTTTCTTAAAGGGTTCTTTCTGAGCAGCAGCCTCAGCCTTAGAGCTGGTAGCTGGTCTAGAAGGCACTGCCTGAGGTTGCACAATAAGCAATGCTGCTCCCAGCAGAAAAATTGCCATGGCAGAGGTCCAGTCTTCTTTCACATTACTAGCAAGCAGGACAGGAAGAAACCATCATGAGGAAGCTGAGGTCCTTTTTCTGATGAAATGCGTATTTCTTAAGCAGAATAATAACTAGGTACAAAAAAGAAGCAGGTTAGAAATATCACAATAATGCACCTGTGCTCAATATTATTATTACGTTAACATGAGAACTAAGATCATTGGTCTAATTTTCTTCCACTTATGAATATTAAACACACAGCCCTGAGAGAAATGATAGTTTTTCTTATTCCTCAAGTATTAAATATACATTCAGAATGCCATAATTTCTATTCTAGATTTATAATGGGGCTTCACTGTTACAAGAAGAGAATTAATTCTATGCTTGGAATCTCACAAACATATTTTATATCAAGCAAAAGAAGAATTCCAAAATATTTTTTCCCCCAAAACCCGTGTCGCCATTATTCCTTTACTAGCTGATATGCCTGGTGTTGCTTGGGTCCATGAATAATGTTTTGTGTTACTATTAACAATGTGAAACTAACCAATTTGTGTGTGCTATATAAACATTTTGACCCAATTAAAAAAAACCCAGAGGGATAGCCATGTTAGTCTGTTGCACCAAATATAGCAAATACAGTCTTTAAGGTGGCACCTTGAAAAATACATATTAAAATGTTTATTGTAGCATAAGTTTTCCTTGAATTTCTGGAAACATACTTCACACAAGCATGTGCAGTGGGCTCTAATTATGAAAGCATAAATCACAATAAATATACTAATCTTTAAAGTGCCACAAAATGATTTCCCCCCCCAAATTTTAAAAATGTTTATTTATAATTATCAATACAATTAACAACATCTGAATAACTTTAGAATATAGGTGACAGACATGCACTAGGCCATGTATCCCTGATAATGTTCTTTGTTCAAGAAGATTTGGAACACCAAGTGAACACCTTCGAAAGCCAATGTACTGCAATTCTCTTATTTTCCTTTTATCCACTACAGCGCAACGAAGCAGAAGTTACTTGGAACCCAAAATAGAATCCATTGGCCCCTTAAAGACTAACAACTTTATTATGGCATAAGCTTTCATAGACTAGAGTCCACTTCATCAGATGCATGAAGTGTAATCTTCATTTGGCAAGTAGATGAGATTGATGGATTTCAACTACACTGAGTTAAATCTGGTACCAACCATTGTGACGATTTCCAGCTGTTGGTAGGATTTGCAGACCCAAAATATGTGAGATTTGCAAACCCAAAATATGTGAGATTTGCACAGGCACACCCTGTACTACATTTGAGGCATAGTAGAAAAGCCCCATAGAAGCCCATAGTGTAATTTCAGAAATATAGAATATATGTTTTCTGAATGAAAATAGAAGCTTTTCTGTCATGACTCATGGAATTGTGATGGGATTGTGGTATGTCTGCGTCACAAGTTTGTATTGCTGCCGCAAACCCCAACCCCACCCTGCAATAATACTTGGGCCCTGTAAGCATTAAGAGACACAAATGAAGTTGCGAGTCTTGTGTTTGCCTGATGTGCAGTTACACACTCAACAGCAGAGCACGTGCTTCACATGTAGAAGATGCTGGGGTCAGTTTCTGGCATCTTCAGTTAAAGAATTTCATGGTTCTGGGCTGGGCCAGAGCCCACCTGAGAGCCACTTTGTTAGAACAGTCCGTGCCCAGCCTAGACAGCCCAGTAGTAAATGACAACCTCATACATACACACAAGTTTGGTGACACTGTCGTTTAATAGCTGGTGTGCTGTTTTGAAGACAGACGTCTGGTGTGTGTGTGTGTGTGTATGTATGTGTGTGTTTAAGAAACAAAATTCTTCAATTTATGAAAATAACATTTTACTTTGCTACATGGAGCTTCTCTCTAGAATTCTCCATACCAGCTACCTAACTAGTATGACCACTCTCAGCATGTTCTCCTTCATATCATCAACATTTACTCAGTGACACTACTATTTCCACAACTGGCATGGAACTACAAGAGACCTAATTCTGGTAGGTTTTTGGTAGTCTCATTTCATTCCTATTTTATTATCATCTGAATCAATTAACTATCTGAATCAAGTTACGTATTTCACTCTAGAGTCAGGCCTTAGCAAGACCTACCTTTTGTTCCGGGACAGAAGAGGAGGGGAGGATTGGGATTAACACGAGATCTCTCCTCCATTTACACGTGAGGCGTGACGACCTCAGGAGAGGCGTTGCACCCGCCATTTTTTATTTTTAAAGAAGACAGAGCGCACAAACGCTCGTGCGCTGAAGGTAAGTTTTTTTAAAAAAATTAACTACTTTCCCCGCTCCCCCACCCTAACCCCGATGGGCACAGTGCTCCTGAGGAGTGCTGCGCCCCGTGTGCAGCTCCCAGCCGTGCGTGAGTAATCGCACAGAGCCGGGTCAAACCGCGGAGAAGGGCCACACGTTCTGCGGTCTCGGGCTCTGCCCGGGACCGCAGAAAATGCAGGCCCAAAGGGGAGGGCTATATCCTGGGGCAAGGGAGGGATCGCCTGTGCGTCATGTGGACACACAGGGACGATCCCAGGGTTCACCCCGTGATATAGCCTGGTCTAGCTAAGGCCTCAGTCGCTTTCTCCCCCACACCATTATACTTTATAGTCATTTTATGTTATGGTTGTTCTGTATGAGCTCAAAGTCAGGGCCACAATTGATGTGACATTTTTTATTGTGATCAGGGTGGCCTATGCATTTTGACTTTATTTTAGTATATGTATATGGAGCCCATGGTGGCATAGGCAGAGGGTGCAGTTTATACATTTAATAAATAAATAATTCCTAAACCATGCTTTTATCTTTGAAATAATCTTGTAAAGTTGGTTAGGTTAAGAGACTGGGATTGGCCCAAAGTCACTCAGTGAGCTTCATTTGAGCTTTGGTCTTCTCTGTACTATTCTGACATGAACCACTGCACTACACCTGTATAATTTTGCTCACAGCTGGGCATTGGGAATGGCATGAGAGGAATGGGGTAAACCAGGAGTACACAGTCCTCAGCGCACAGCATGCCTGCAGCCCTCAGTCCAGTGCAGCATGCAGAATCATGGGAATCCCACCAGAGTTTTCCTTGTTAAAGCAGCGCTAGCAAAGGAAACTCTTTCCTTATCTCAGATATCTCCTGGGATAAAAAAACTCTTTCCCTTGCTATTTCTAGCAAATGAACCCCTTCCTGTATTTCCCATCTGTCCTGCAAAAGGAGGTCCCCTATTTCAATACCCTCATTTGAAGAACCAAAAACTGTCAGTGACAAAATATTCTGGTAATTATGTTTTTCTCTGCCTCCCACTGTTCATTTTAAGAACAGTTTTCTCTGAAAGTACTTTTTATGATAGTTGTACAGCAAGTTCTGTTTTTCTGCTGGCAGGGTTTTGAAGCCACAAATAATCCAATATGTAAGTGTTTAAATTTAGAAATTATGCATTTTTGAATAGAACATTTTATACTAAACAAAACCTGTCTAAATGTTCATTCTATTCATAGAGGACGGCATATCTTGCAGAATCAAGATTTCTAAACAAGATACCATAATTTACAGGAATATGTAATTATATAAGAAACAATAAACAACCTCTTTTTCACCTGTTGCTTGATAACAGAGGTGGGGAATCTTTTCCCCAGCCTACATATCAGTGGTCTGCCAGATCTACACCAAGCAGGATATGACACTTTGAAAACAGTTTGAAAACTGTATGTGGAGCTCTGTGTCCTGGACCCCAACAGTTGTCACAACTGTTATAAAATGTTTTAAGGCAGCCGTGTAGATCCTGACAGGGCCTGCATTCCACCAGTGGATGGGTCAGAGACAAACATGAGTGGAGTTAGAGATGTTATATATATGGAATGTGCCAAAGGAATAGAAATGAAGTAAGATTGTTTACATTGTTCTGTTTTAGGATTTAAAATGTTAATTTTGATGTTTAATTTAACATGATTTTAAAATATTCTTGTCGCAGAGATAAAAACTGTTTGTCTTGCTTTTTCTGTATTTAAATATGTATTTATTTATTTGAATCCCACCTTTTTAGAACTATTTAAGGCACATTACAAGTATTTCTACCTATAAAGTGGCAAGTATGTGTGTGTCATGTATGTCTGGAAATGTTTACCCACTGCCAGATGAGTTAGAAACTTGAACTTTGACACGGTGATAGTTCTGGCTGTATAATGTACCATAAAAATCTAAAACATGAATTTGGGGTTTAAAGTATTTTTTAAGAATTTAATAAAAACCTAGGTTTATGCCTACAACTCCCAGCATGCCTTGGGCAGAACTCCCAGCATGCCTTCAGCAGAAGGCCAGACTTAACAGTCTTTGGTGGCCATTGTGATTCCTAAGGTCAGTCTTGAGAAGCCAACCCAATTCCACATAAAAGGAAACAACACTCACAAATGGGCTGCATCCATTTGTGGTGCCTCCTCCCACCTGCCATGTGCGGTTTTAAAATCGTAACTAGATACAACAGTGTGTCTTTGAGAGGCTGAACTCTGGACATGCTCAAAGGCACCCAATCCTGATATCGCTGTTTTCTCAGAAGCTGGGGGAAGTGCACATGCAGGCTTCATCCTTAAGAGGGATGGAGGGAGGAAAGGGAAGCACTCTGCGCATGCCCAGAAATAGGCTCAACGAAGGGGGCAAGTAGGTGGGCTGGCCCTGACCCTTCAGTACAAGCTCCTGATGAGCACTTGGTGGGCAAGAAGTGCAGGCCGAAGCAGTCCTGGCAGGACTTGGCTGGAGTTGGGCGCGTTCACTGACAGCTGCTTACTTCCCCTCCTTCGCAATACTCCTCCTCAATCCTCTATCGAAGAGCAGCATCTGCAATGAGAGGAGGGAAGCCCCTCTCAGGGGATGTAGTGCTGGGAGCTGTAGTACGGGCATGTAGAGTGGCTGATTTTAAATAAAACATGGGTTAGCAAACTAGGTCAGTATGTGCAAACCACGTCACTATCTCTCAGTCCTATCTCAGCCCCCACTTTTCTGACCTCTCACTAACTGTCTTTGTTCTCTTTCTACCTGACTTTCTCCAACTGCCGCTAACCCCGCCCACCATCCCATTCTAGCCTCAGCTGTCAGTCATTCCTCCATTCACTCTTCTTTTTCAATGGCATTGTCAGGCTTTTACATAAAAATCATAAACTTCAGTCATTCTTGAATCTGTCTTGGAATGTTGTGGTTTAGTTATAACAACAACAACAACAACAACAACACAGCATAAGAAATCTCGAGTTAAAAGGTCTTGGAAAATATATTTTAAAAAAATTCACTTGGCACTTAAAAGCCATTAATGCAGTCACTAGGCAAGCCTGCCTGGGAAAAAGTAACCCATAAGCAGGGTGCCACAACTAAGAAGGCCCGCTCTCCAGTTGTCTCCCACCACACCTCAGACGGTGTTCAAATATTAACACGTTATTCAAGGACCTAGGCTTATGCCTACAACTCCCAGCATGCCTTGGGTGGGAGGGAAGATTTATCAGGCTTTGGCAGCCGTAATCTGATAGTGGCTCGCCATCCTGGGCCTGAAGGGAGAGTGCCTGGGGCTGGCTGTCTTGGTTGCTAGGCTCCATCCGGGAAGGAGGGTGCAGCTCCGGGCCCATCACCAATGGCAATGAACGCGCTAATGGTCAGCCAGCCAGCCAGCCTGCTCCCTCATGGCCTACTACTTTAAGATTATTACCTTGCAGACATATATCTTAGGGGCCCCGAGCAACATCGGGTAGAAAATTGAAACCTGGCTGTACAATGTACCAGAAAAATCTAAAACATTAAATTTTGGATTTTAAGTATTTTTAAAGAATTTAATAATAAAAAAACAAGGCTTATGCCTACCACTCCCAGCATGCCTTGGGTGGAACTCCCACGAGGGATAAAAAAAGATGGGGAATAGCCATGTCAGACCATGAAACCTCTTGGACTAGAATTCTTTCTTCATTTAGAATGATGGCCCTGACTTGGAACAGGACCACTGCGTGCAGGGATGTTCAAACCTTTTCCCCAACCACTTGCTTCTTGGATTATGCACTTCTCTGAATTTTGCAATGCAGTACTTGGCACAAAAATTGAGCAAATTAGGTAAAGTTGCTTAAAAAATTAGTGCATTTTTTCATCCATTTTTTAGATTAGCAGGCTGATATGGAAATTGTATGGAATGAACTTGTGATTGAATACACATGAAACTAATTTGTCCATCGCTAGTTATGGTGAAGTGTGTGCGTTTGTGGGGTGGGGTGGGGATACACATTTTTAAACGTGGATGAGTTCCCTTTCCTCCAATTGTACTCTACAAATGCTACACACACACACACACACTTGTGTTTCTAGAGCAAGTAGTTGCAGAGACAACATGTAGTTTTACTTTGAGATATGCTAGTCTTCCCAGACAATTATCTGGATATGTAAATGCATTGAAAAGTTCACACACACACACACACACACACACACACACTTCCTTCCTACTTTCCTCAAATTCCAAGCAGAATGTAATAAAATGTAAACTAATACACTGTATCAAATAACAAACTATGCATAGATTGTGTATATTCAGTGTAGAAGAGTACACCTGCTTCACCTATCCCAAAACAGTCACAAATATTTAAACTCACAGAAAATCAAAATTCTTGATTCTGTAATAAATCCATTATGCAATATATTTATTCGTTCAAATCAAGAGGAATAAAAAGTACATCCAGGAAATAAAAATGTTCAAAGCTATTTCTCTTTCACAAAGGCTCACCTCCCTAGAGTTGTGACTCATCATGGTATTTTATAATAAATCATTTTTCAGTTTCCTATGTCAAATTGTTCATTTTTAAAACAAAACAAAACACAACCACTGGCCATTTACACAACTATCCCCAGCATTTTCATTAGGTTGCCTAATCTTCCCTTGTAGCTCCTCCAGCTTAATTTAAAATTAAAATTATGACCAGACCATTAATGCTCACCAATGATTAAAATAATATCTGAAGAAGTTGCTTCAGAAAATCTGGAACAAAATGATCCTGAAAAAACATTACAGCAATTCAGTGTAGCTGAGTAGGAAATTTAAATGCAATTAATGTCTTTGTTAGTTATTATAACCTTTTTCTATGCTATTGGTATAATACATTAAGATATAATGATGTTAGAACCCAAAAGTTGAGCATGAAGATACTTGATCATATTCTTTTTCAATTGAGAAGTGTTTTAGTTGCCTGAAATCTTACTCTTCCCATCCTGCTAATTAATGTGAACCATGTTGTGTATATCTATTTTATTTTATTTGGTTTTAACTGCTGTTTGATATTAATTTGTACTTTTGTACCTTTTAAAAATGAATACAGAGATCAGTCTGTCGTACTAGTCCGAGTCAATCAAGAAATTAAGCAAAGTACAGAAAGGGTATGGTAGAGGGCAATTTTACACAGACTTCAGCAACCTTATTCTAAATATTTCAATGGCATGTTTGGTTACAAAGCCAGAATAGGATCCCTGCAATGACTGAGTAACACAGCAGCTTTTTACATTGTGCTGCTGCAGCAGTAAGTGAATCCAATTCCACACATTTAATTTGTTGTTACAATACATTTTATGAACTGGCCATACAGGCCATAGGGGTGATTTTTACCTACAATGGAAGAAAGCTTAACGTGCAAAGTATATCATTGAAACAGAGAGCTAAAAAAAAACTACAAAGGGTATTTCTTCACTATCTAATGCCCAGTTCATAAGCTACCATAAGCAGTATGATAGCTAACTACATACATACATATTGCTTCACTGAGGCCTGGCTTCACTTTGCTTTGGCAATTAGAAGGCTAGAGCATGTGAGGTTACCCTAATGCTGTAACAACATGCCACACCATCATCATCAGGAGAATGATGCCAACATTGGAGGTAACAATATAATTAGGGTGATCCCAGATTAGCCGATCTTCCATACATTACTGAGGTTACCATGGAGCTAGATCATAAGGGAGCATTTATATTGTTTCCCTGCCACTGCATTGAGGCTACAATCCTATGCATGCTTACAAATGAGTAAGCCCCATGAACTGAATGGGCTTACTTCTGAACAGGCAGTTAAAGGATTGTACTCTACTGCATTAATAGGACCCAAACCAAGTTAACTTTAGGGCCAAATTTTATCCCATTACACAGGTGCATAACACAGTTTAAATTCACATGAGAATGAACAGCCACTGGTGTGTTCATGATACTGATACATCATTAAAGCTAAGCAGGTATCAGCCAGGGTATACAGTATATGAATAAATAAATGAAGTTTTGCATATTAAAAAATTGTTAGTTTAGAAAAAGCTCAGCCAGATTTAGTTGTGGAGAAAAGTACAAAGATATGAAATACATTTAACTAAAATGTAGAATAATTTTTAAAGAAAATGAGATATAGTCAATGCAGTTTATTTTCATGTTTGAGACCTGCTAGCATTGTCTGTAATCAGTTTTGACATGCACCTTTAAACCTTCCCTTCCCAGTTTCAACAAAAATAATTTGGTATTCATACAAATGCTGGTTCTCTCAAAGTAGCCAAATAAACAGAACATCTCCTTGTTTATCTGTATCTTTCTGAGAGGAGATTATGAGTTTTACTGAATCCTCTATTCTGCTCTCAATGTTTCAAACGCATCTGGGATATTATACCCCTTTTGTGGTATTCTCTGACATATCAAGAATATTTAAAAAGATAAAACCAGATTACTGAAGGAAAAATAGAAATATTTTTGTATCAATGGAAACAAACAATAGTTTGATTTGTTTGTTAGTTCACAGTTCCTGCCTGCTAATGCCATAAAGAATGAATAGAAAAGAGGAGACGGGAAGCTGTGTTACACCATTAGTTCATTTGCCTCTGAACTGTCTACTTGCAGCAGCTTTCCAGGGTTTCAGACAGGAGTATTTCTTAGCCCTTTCTAGCGATAGCAAGGATTGAACCTGGGACCTTTTGCAGCTAAAGCACGTGCTCTGCCACTGAACTGTGGCCCTTTCCCAAAAGCGCCCCCACCACCAGCGAGCTGGAATTGTGCACAGCCCGGGACAAGTCTAGTACACCACAGGGCTCAGGAAGTAAAGGATGCTTTGGATCTATTGACCTCTGGGTTGTGGACCAAGCATATTCCCATTGCAGTACTCTGTTGCTGGGGGTGGGGAGGGGGGAGGCAAACATCTTGCCAACTCTCATCAATTTGTAGACTCGTTTCCATATCTGAATGGGAATTAATTATATTTAAGCACCCCTTGTGTATTTTTCACTCCTAACAATCTAAGCCTTACTCGATATCTTAAAGTTTCCCAGTGCATTTTGGCAGATGATATATTTAAAGACTTGTGAAAATTGAGGAACTTGAACTCCTTCTGCCATCTTCATAGTCAGAATCCTGAGTTCTCTTATACAGCCCATGAGGAAGCCTCCCCCCCACCCCCCAGCATGTACTTAGGGTGGAAATATGCAGCACAGTGAGTTCCATACAGAGCAGAACTAAGTCTGGTTATGCGTGAATGAAAGACGATCTGCTAAAGACTTCTTTTAGTATCACCAAGTAAGTGCATGGACCGAGTCCTGCTTTGGGATGTCTTTAACCCAGAACCAAGGATCCTGGGTGGGCTGTAAGGTGGGGCATACATTTTTTTTTAAAGTACAATAAGCCTGAAGCCTGACATCTCTGTGTTTATTACATTCCAGTGAACCACAGTTCTTAAATATCTGTACTTATTGTCTGCTTTAAAAGCTCACAATCGTAATTCAGTTGATAGCTGTTAAGGTGGGACTCCTCCCTCCTCCCCTTCTCGCTGCTAAAGCCCAACTCAGCTGTTTTGCAAGGGAGCTTAATGTTCAGAGGGTATTTCTCATCCGACACAGAGCTTCCTCCTTGGCATAGGCAGAAGGAGCAAAGTAACTGGCAGTCACCTCAAAGGTTCCCCATTGCCCAAGATTTAAAGCTTTAAGAAAACCAGATGTCAACGAGGATGGGCTCCAGAGTCTGAACTACGCATCAGAAAGGCACCTCGCCCCCGCCCGCCCCCCCCACGCTAGCCTTGTCCCTCTCATGAACTCAACAGGTGTCCTTAGGCCACCTTTCACAGCCTCAATGGCAATATGAAGGGAAAAATATTGCTACATTATAGGGCTGTTGTGGAGGTAGCAACTAAATAGTATACGTGAGGCAAATTTGAGCATTTTAACTGAAATATTATTATTAATACTAAACATGGGGATTCTGATAGATACCGCTTCCTTCGCCCCATGACAAGCCCCCACTCTTCAATCAAACGCCACCCGCCTTCCGCGCCTCCCGTGGGGAGCCTCGGGGAGCCCGGCGCGTCCGGCGGTGCCCTTCAGCCTTCTACACCGGGGCCGCCGGGGAGCCGTTTCCGCTGCCTCCGCCGAAGGCGCCCCGCCGGGCCGGGAGAAAGACACGGCGAGCCCAGGCCGCCCAGATTGGCCGCGCCCGCAGGGGTTCGCCCCGAGGCCCCCGCAGGGTCGTCACCGCCGCCCGCGGGCGGCTCCCGGACGGCTTCTGCTTCCCGCTTTCCCCGCGCTGGCGCCCCGGCCGTGCGGGGCTGTAGCCGCCCGGCTGCCACCCAGCGGGCAAAGCCGGCTTCTCGCCGCCCGCTTCCCTTGCCCCTCGCCCTCGCCTGACGCGCTCTTCTTCCCCTCGCTCGGGCGCTCCTTCTTCTCCCTTGACAGCCTGGTCAATGCCATTCCCAGCCCCCCGCCCGCCATCCGCGACCCGCCCCTGAAAGCCCCTCGCGCCATGCGGGCGTAGCGCCGCATTCCCTTACCTGGCGCGCGCGCCCCAACCGGACGCCTCTCCACCGAAGCCATCTGGGCGGAGCAGTGGCTTGCCTCGGGAAGGCGGCGCGGCATCCCTGCCCCGGCGGCGCGCAGCGGGCTCGGCGGCGCCTTCAGTGCTCTCGCCCCAGGAGTGAAGCGGCGGTGCGCGCCCAGGCCGAGCAGCCCCACTCCAGAAGGAAATGGGCACGCGCCGGCGCCCGCAGCCGGGACTGCCCCAGCCGCGCCAGGCGGACCAGGCCAGCGAATGAGCGCGCGAATCCCAGAGGGGGGCGGGGACAGGCCGCCGGGGGCGCCGGAGGACGCCCGCACGGGGGGGGGGAGCCCGCGAGAGCTCCCAGGTGCAGCCCCGCCCCGCCCCGCCCCTCGCAGCGCATCGTGGCCCCCGCCCAGCCGGCGTTTCCGGGAGAGGGAGCCCAGGGCTCTTGTCCGGAGCGTTGGAGGTTGGTGGCTCCGATTTCAGCGGGGCTCTGACTTCATTCTGGTCTGCAGTCAGCAGCAGCCGGAGTCCTGAAGGAGCCACCCAAGGGGCCGACCGAGTTTGGGGATAGGGCTCAGCACCTTGGACAGCACCTTGGGGGGGTACTGACCGATCGGATGCACAGCCCCACGACCTGGGCGCCCCCAGGTGCGCTCCAGTTTGCACCCGCGGAGTCGCCGCCAGCCGGCCGGCCGCCCCCAGGCCCCTCCGTGGGCTTCTGCTCCCTGCTCTTCACACACTCCGCTGGTCAAGATGCAACCGGGAATGAAAGCAGTTTGAACTCTGCCCAGAGAAAGATCTTGCATGGCTCTCCAAGACTGGACCCCCGGCCCAAGTATGCACATTTTCTCTCCTGCTCCCATTAAGAAGAAGTCCCAATACGTATATGGCCATTTGCCTGGGAGTAAACTTTACTGAGCCCAGCGGCACTGACTTCTAAGTACACGTGTGTAGAATTGCATTGTAAGTTACTTTTCATGTGACTGAACGGTAATTACAATTACTTTATGAAAAATAACTAAGGCTGCAATCCTATGCCCAGGGCTTTTGAATAGACATGTATAGGATTGTGCTTTAAACTGCTTTTGTTGGTAGATAAGTACTGTAGTTTAATGATTACTACTGATAATAATACCTCCATCCATTAAGGGGGGGGGGAACTAGTGCTATGCCAGACATTTCTCCTATGAAAATTGTGACCGTTCTCATTCAGTTTGATAGGAAAGTAATTGCTTTCAAAAGAAATTCAAAGGAGAAGAATTTTTGGAGTATTTCTCATGGATTTGATTCAGGGTTCTTTGAGATGGCTGAGACATGTGTGTGAGCGTCCTGCCTTTCATTGTACAGTCACCTCTCTGACAGCCTGTATCCTCCTTGGCTTCCTGCACTTCCTGCCCAGGGAAAGACATCATGAATTTATTCCTCCCACAGGGCCTTTTCAGGTCAGGAAGTACAGGCAGCCTGGGAGACTGCAGAGCAATGGTGAGATATATAATAGAAATAAAAATATAGACACCTCAAAAGTGATTATTTAAGGTAAAAAAACACCACCAACACACATTGAAAAGTAATTGTAAACTGGCCTGAGAATGAGGCAGAAAAAATGGAAGTCCCTTTCATGGAAGTCCCTTTCAATTTTTCTTTTCATACCCCCTAGAAATAAAAGGACACTTTTCAGAATTTTCTCCACATTTTCTTAACCATTATTTTTTGTGGTGGCTGCATTTCCTCCCCTCAGTGTCCTGGAGTGATGCTAGGGAGACGGGGCATTGTGGAGGATGCAAAATGTGGGCCAGGCTGCTGCCAGCACAGTGGATGCTGTTTTCACTTGCAGTGGCAGTGAAATAAAATAAAATTAAAAAATCAAATACCCTTAGGAAAAGAAAGAAGCTGTTCTACAACCTCTGGCAATGATGATGCCTACCTGAGAGAAATTATTGAGGAATTTCTCCTCCCCCTGGAGAAATTCGATGAAATTGTTGTCCTCCCCCGCCCATTTCTCTACCCACAAATAGGGTGAATTTTGAGAGGCAACTTGTGCACAGCTCTAAAAAAAACCTCTACTATTTTAAATAATTCATTGGGCTTCTCTAAACAAGTGATTTATATCATGCTCGTGATTAGCCACTCACAGAAATTTGCAAGTCCATTACACGATGTCTCTACCACTGAGCCACAGTACCACCCATTCACCACCTGAGAACTGCATGATGAATTGGGCAGTGTGTGTGTGTGTGTGTGTGTGTGTATTTCTGGATAATATCAATTGAAATAAGAAACCAGTGACTAGGAGAAATGCAGGTATGCCTACACTAGCAACCAGTAGAGGAATGGGAATCTCTTCCCCTTATGATCCTACAGCAAATTGCTAAGAATATGCTTAGTCCATAGATTTCTAGGGGGACTAGATGTAAAACTGATATACATTGGTAATACAGTTAGGGCTAAGAATAAGTCTCTATTACTTTACGATCGCTTGAGATTATATGTAAATAATAAAATAGAAGAGTAAATTAGGGCGCAGTCCTGTTGATTGCATCGTTGATAATTGAAAGCCCCTGAACACAGAGGCTTCTGATCATCAAGTGCAGGGCAGGAGGAGCAGCAGAAGCGATCTCTGCCTCCCCATCCTGCCCTGCATGTTATATGAGATGGGTGTTGTGGCGTCACCAGCCTCTGTGATGTCTACTTAAATCTCTCCTTTGCTGCCGCCACCCTATTCTTTCTATTTGTATGTGAATGAGGGCACAATAAACCTTCTTTTAAGTTACTATTTGTGTGTGAGTGTGCATGTGTATTGTCTAACTGAAGTAACGCATATGACTGAGCAGATGTGGTGAAATAACAAAATAGGAATGAAATTTATTCGTAAGTAAAAGATTTTAAAAGACACTTTAAGTTTGTTCTACGTTGCACACATAAATCTACCTCGTTCAACCTCTCTGGGAGTAATAACCACCTCGTTGTCCCTCAACAAGGGGTTAAAGGCTTGCTACCCTGGCGCGTTACTAGCTAATCAAACACACGAGGCTGGAGAATGCTCTTAATGGTTGTAATTTCCAATACTGCAGTATGGGGTGCTCTCCCCATGGTACGCAAGATGGTGGCCCCCCCCAAACAAAGGAATCTCAGTCTATTTATAGGCCCTGACTAAAGGAGGGTGCTAGGCTCAACAAAAAGCTCTGGCGTGGGCTGGTCCATGAAGTCACGAAGAGTCGGAAGTGACTGAACGAATAAACAACAACAAACAGGCTCTTTCTAACCCTTCTTTTGGCCAGTTCTGGGTTAGCAAATTAAGTTATATCATCAATAGAAAGTTAAGGTGCATAATCATAGGCCATAGGTTACATTCAAAGCTTCATTGTTCACAGTCTATTCATTACAGAATGCAAATCTGGCATGCAGCCACCTGCAGCCACCTCTTTTGTAGAGAAGCCATCTTTAACCCTTGGCACATTACATTCTTCTCCACGGATGCAGGCATACAAGGAACAATGAAATCTTTCTCTGCTGCTATCACTATAACCTTTCTTTCTTAATCCTGTTCCGAAACAAGCCTCTAATAAACCCCAACTCACTCCAACCCTCACTAACTCCTGACTCACTTTAACTAAGGCCTTAGCTAGACCTAAGGTTTATCCCAAGATTGTCCCAGGGTCATCCCTGTTCATGTAAATAACACACAGGGGATCCCGGGAGCAGGACAAAATACCATTTTGTCTATCGTTTTACCCCATCTAGTGACAACACTGTAAAGAGGGAGGGAAAGAGGCTGGTAGGAGAATTCATAGCTTGGAGGGAATCTACACGTCAATTCGAAGGCGCACTCCAGACGCAGGCAAGCACCCCGAAGCTCCACATATAGACCCTGCCTTTGAGAGGCGGGAAAAGACGCCTTTTCTATTCTTCTCAGTTCTCAATGGGGAGATTCCCAGCTACTGTTGATCAGCTCGGGATTCTAATACTGAGCGCGCTTACACACAAGTAAATCCTGTTGAACCCAATTGGGCTTCTGAGTAGACATGTATATAGGATTGCCTTGCTCGTGTTAGGTGTGTGTGGGGTCAAAAAAGAGGGGCATTTCCCTTAAAAGGCGGGAAATGTCGCTATTTTGGAGTTGTGATTGGTGACAGCATAAATTACCAGTTCTCCAGGTCGCTGCTGCTGCTGCTCCCTCCCTCTCTCTCTCTCTCTCTCTCTCTCACACACACACACACACACACACGCTGTTCAACCAGCCGCCGCTGCCGCCGCCGCTGCCCACCTCCTGCTGCCGGGGAAAGAGCCACCCGGGTCGGAGAGCTTGGCAGACCCAACCTGTGACTAGAAATGGTAAGTACATGGAGGCCTACTTACTTCCTGGAAGTAATATAATATACACTATTAACTTTGCATACATTTACTTTTAATGCATATTAAGGCATCTGAACATCATGCACATGTATAACACATTGTTGTTGTTTTGAGGTTATGCACACTTTTGGATAAACTGAGGGCTCTTTAACTTTCTACCCTGGGATCCGCTTGAGAGAGCTGAAAATGAGTGAGGCCCATTGGTCACAAAATGATGATGTGGGACCAGAGCCAGTCATAAAATGGTGACAGGTAGAGGTGGAATTTGCCATAATCTGCTGGCGATGACTGCTATAATTTTATCTAATCCCTCTGGGACAGCATATCCGTGGACATATGCCAGCTATGGACGGGGCCACAACCCAAAGTGGATGGGACAACTCCCACTGCTGGCATACAACCCCCAATGTGCCTGCCTGGTCATGGATACATACACATACATACACATACACACACACACACACACACACACACACACACACACAAACACTCGAATGCACCCACCCACCCCATTCACACACATGCATCCTATTCACACCTAAGTATACAAACATAGCTTCCAGAACTGCCACTTCAAGTTGCTCCTGTGCCTTGAAGTGGTGGCATCTGAGGAAGCTGCCTCCATACAGTCTGGAGCATGTTCAGAGGAGGGCAGCCAGGATGATCAGGGGTCTGGAAACAAAGCCCTATGAAGAGAGACTGAAAGAACTGGGCATGTTTAGCCTGGAGAAGAGAAGACTGAGGGGAGACATGATAGCACTCTTCAAATACTTAAAAGGTTGTCACACAGAGGAGGGCCAGGATCTCTTCTCGATCCTCCCAGAGTGCAGGACACGGAATAACGGGCTCAAGTTAAAGGAAGCCAGATTCTGGCTGGACATCAGGAAAAACTTCCTGACTGTTAGAGCAGTGTGACGGTGGAATCAGTTACCTAGGGAGGTTGTGGGCTCTCTCACACTAGAGGCCTTCAAGAGGCAGCTGGACAAGCATCTGTCAGGGATGCTTTAGGGTGGATTCCTGCATTGAGCAGGGGGTTGGACTCGATGGCCTTGTAGGCCCCTTCCAACTCTGCTATTCTATGATTCTATGATTCTCCCATACAATACGCCCTGCATCTCAGGTCCTCTAGGGAGAACTTACTTCAATCAGCTAAAACTAGGCTGACATCTGTTACCCAGAGGACCTTTTCTTCTGTCGCCCCCAGACTGTGGAATGGCCTGCTGGAGGAGATTCGTCAACTTAACACTCTCTCTGAATTTAAGGCAGCTATAAAGATTAGTCTCTTCCGACAGGCCTACCCAGATGGATTTTAAACCTAAGAATTTTAAGATGTCCTAATTGTTATTTTAATATTGTATTCATTTTATATGATCTTTTAATTAATTTTATGTATTTGATTTATATTGCATTGTTGTACTAATGTTGTTCCCTGCCTTGATCCAAAGGGAGAGGTGGGTAAGAGGTTATCATCGTCGTCATCATCATCATCATCTTTAAAAATAATAAAGAAAAGTTATAGATTAAAAAGTTATAGATTAAACCTTACAGCATTGTTGTTGTTGTTGTTGTTATTATTATTATTAATGTCATACAGTATTTACAGTATTTGAAGTGCTCAGTAACATCGCATCAAAGTACATCTGTGTTCCACTGATTTTTATTGAGTGTAAATAACATCAAAGTAAAAAATAAAAAAGAAACATACTTTCAAGCTAATTGAAAGAAGATCATTTTTGTAGTTAGTACCTAAACAACCTGTAGAACATTGAAAGAAAGGTTACAGACACTTGCTTTTTGCCACCTTAACTCACTGCAGACTGCACATTAAAAAAAAACCAGCCACTGAGCTCAGTTTAGTGCTTTTGGTGACCAGTAGCTCACCCACCCCTAAGTCCAGCTGTGGTTAGATCCAGATTTAGGCACATGCAACAGGCTGGTGGAAGCAGATTTCTCTGCCTTTCTTCCCCACTAGCCTTCTGAATATGCTACACAGCCTCTCTCGCCCCCTGAAAATGGGTTGGGGGCCCCTTCTGACCAGTGTCAGCTGTAATTCAGGAGAAAGGGAAGCATCTTTAAATAATTTCCTTTTCGAAAATGCCTATTCCATTTTGTTTTATATCCTGGTTGATCTCTAATATTCAGTAAATATAATAAATCTCTGATACCAATTTCTTTGTTTTTTTCACTGAGATTTGATGTAACTGGTCTTAGGGTTGCCACCTCCATTATTACAGTTGCTGTTTTGAAAGTACTCAAAAACAGAATCTGAGCCTCCTCTGTCCCCTCCTGAACTTGTGTATATAACTTGAAATTCCCACTTTGCTTCCAGTGGCTATGCAGACCAACATGAGCCAGTCTCTCCTCTTTTATGAAAGTTGGGGACAAAAAGAATAGACAAAATAGGTGACCTTTCTGGGCACATCATACTCCCATCTAGTTATCCATTCCTGAGGTAAACCAGTCCTTTATCCAGATTAAGCAATTAGCATTTTGCTAATATTTTTAGATATTGGTGCCAGTAGGGTTTTTCCCTCCAAAGCAAATATCAGCTTCAGCGATGGGATTGTCCCTAGGACTACAGAACGAAAAGAAACGGTTAAATGAATCCATGGCTGTTGTGATTCTGATAATGATCTCTCCCCATCCACCCCCAGCTGATGTTATTTCTCAAACATGCAGGTTTTAAAATAATAATAATAATAATAATAATAATAATAATAATAATAATATCCTAAAACACATTGAACTTCACATTTAGTTTGGCTTTAAGTGGCCCACTATCCCTGAGCCACAACAGTAATTTAAAAAGAAGAAGACAATAGTCCCAGTTAGAGGAGACAGGTTGAAGAGCCAAAGGTTTCCTCCAGTCATTCGCTTTGACAAGTTCCGCATTGGTTGCTCATATCCTTCTTAAGACACACATAACCACAAAACAAGCAAAGCCATCTGACTTTCCAGATGAAGGAGTTAAATAACCTAATGAAATGCAGAGAGAGAAAAGACAATTTAGTAGATGAGTGACCACATGAGGGGAATTAGGTTAATCGGAGAACCAAGGAAGAATGAGGTATGAGGGAGAGCTAAAAAGCCCAATTTAATTAACAGTGTGTGCCTGCACGGAAGGGAAGATATTAGCAAATTTACCCACAGAGAATAAATGAGAAACTGCTTGTTTGTGATACCCTCACAGTGGATATGCAGGGAAATTATAGGGTGACTTTGAAAACTTTCATATTCAGAAGGCATTAAAACTGTAGTAGGATGTTTTCCACAGAACTTTTTGCTTTGGAGTAATGATGTTCAGCTATTTCTGGATATACTTCCGCTGTTTTCACTGATTTGTGAATAATGAAGAGTAAATCCATATAAATTAACTGTAAGCCTGCAGTTAATAAATGGCAGGTTCAAATCAATGTTAAAATTTATCCGCCACTATCCCTGTTATTAGAGCCCTCTGGTTTGTGTCTTGTTTTCTCCACACTTTTCCTCTAGCTGTCCATTGGTTGCATGGAAAGTTTTAATCCAGACTAAATAGAACACATCCTGTCCTTTATGGAAACTGAACTGCCTGATGGCTTTTTGTACCTTGAATGTTTTCTTTTTAGCATTCCATTAGCAGGGAGAGGGAGGAGTTAGCACAGAGTAGTGTGTGTGAGAGAGACAGAGAGTGAGAGCAGAGTCTGAGTTTTGTCTGCTAGAGGGTCTAGAGAGAGTGTAGGATCAATGTTTATTTGATTATTTTATTATTTTAGGGGGGAAAGTGAATGAGAGTAGATAGTGTTGATTAGTGGGTAGAGTAGGCAAGGTTACATCTGAAACTGTCCTGAAACAAACAAGTATATGACAAATGAAACCACAAGCTTTGTAAACTGCATAACCTTACTTATAGAGCTTTATCACACCAGTGTTATACTGTGCAATCACTGTGAATTGCGTGCAAAGGACTCTGAACATTTTCATCTAATAATCTGCTTTTATTGTGAAGTACTCCCATGCATCCTGCTTTAAATGCACTTCTTAACCAAAAGAAGTGCAATATTTTGCTGCTAGTTTTCGAGCATATCATTTGTTGTTTTCTGAGCGGCCACTGGGGTGCAGGAGCAGGATGTGAATAAAAAAGAAACAAATGCTTACATCTGTGTGAGCTTTAAAGATAAAGACGTCAAAATTGGCACAGTAATAGATATTAAGCAGAGTTTTAAGCATACCAAATTTGAATCGGATTGGGTCATCCGTTGATTTTTTTATTATTTCTTTACATTTCCCCTCTTGAACCCATTTCCTGGTATGCAAAGGATCTAGCCGCCTGGTAGCAACAAGAACAACAATGGCGACAGCATAGCGCTGTAGGGGATAATTCGAGGGAAACAGGTATGTGGGATGAAGCTCATAGTTAAATAAAACTTCTTCAGTTTTATAAACTGGATTGGATTCTTGAGGAACCTGAGGTAAGATACAGTGTTCTATGGTGGCAGTGGTGAAAGACAAGGGTGCATAGGGCGTGCTGGACTGGTGGCTGTGCGGCCCGAAAATGGTCAGCGAGTGACAGAGCCAGTGAGCAGCATTCTACTGACTGACTCCTGTGTTGGGATCCTTTGAGTTTTAGGAAGAAATAAAGGAAGCGCGAAAGGAGTGCATCCCAAAGACCTCTTTTTCCAGGCAAGCATCAAAACTGGAGATCCATGAATGCTCTGCCAGGTTCCCATCCGCTAGTTTAATATGACATGGATGCAGAGAAACACCACCAGAATGTGGATTACTGGACCACCCCCTGGCAGTCTATTCAGCCCTCTAGTCAACAGCCATATTTGAATCTTTTCTTCCCTCCACCTTGTTTTTGGTTCCAGGAAGTTTACTGGAGAAAATGTAGAGAGTGCAACTCTTTAGCCAGAAGCCAGATATTTGAACTCATAATAGATCCTAGGATGGAAACCTCAGGCCTGAGGTCCCAATCCGGTCCTCCAAGGTTTTCCAGATGGGCACACACCCTTTCCCCAAACCACTGATTGTTTTGTGGTTTCCTGGCTTCTGGCCAGTTTTCTACCCACTCTACAAGGTTGAAACACCTCTCCAAAGGTTTAATTACTTGGAGCTTCATCCCACGTACCTGCTTCCCTCGGATTATCCCTGTAGCGTTAAGCTTTCGCGGTTGTTGTTTTTGCTACCGGGTGACAGCGATCCTTTGCATACCAGGAAGTGAGTTTAAGGGGGGGAAATGTAAAAAAATCATAAAAAATCAACAGATGACCCAATTCAATTCAAATTTGGTATGCTTAAAGCTCTCCCTAATATCTATTACTATACCAATTTTGGGGTCTTTATCTTTAAAGTTTACGCAGATGTAAGTATTTCTTTAAAATCCTACTCTTGCGCCCCAGCGGTGGCTTGGAAGATACACTCAAAAAGTAGGGGCTAAATAGGGCGAATCTTTTGGCTTTATTGCACAATTAAGGCAGGATGCAGGGGAGCACTTCACAATCAAAGCAGATTATAAGGTGGAAAACTTCTGAGTCGCAGTGATTGCACAGTATAATGCTGTTGTGATAAAGCTCTTGCAACGGACCTATAAGCTACAATATCCTGGCATTTTTGCCGTGGCCTACTTCTGGGCTTCAGCATCGTCGGAGTGGAAGCCACTGGATGCAAGCCGCCACCGGCGGGCCCAGGTAAGTGGGGGAGGGGGGCTTACCAGGGTTCGCCTCCGCTGGCTTGCATCCAGTGGCTTCCACTCTGTCCCCTATTGATCTGGTAACTGTAATCCTACTTCTACTGCTCGGTAGTGATGACACTATAAGCAGATACATGAACCAGCATTTCCCTTTTCTTGCTAGTTACAATAGCAGCACAGAGACTAGGAGGGCTGCCTCCCTCCATTTGTTTGGTCCACATTTTTAAGTAAACCGACCTAATTCCCATTTGCTGGATTAATATGTGGGTTGGAACACAATGATATTTTTGATTCTGCACTGCTCTACTTTAGTTGTCCTCTCAAGAATTATGTACAAAAAATCATATATTCCAGAAGGCTGTATACAAAAATGTGTATATTTGGAAAAGACACATACAAAAATGTATATGTTAAGGAATGTTGCACATGAAAATGTGCCCCCTTCAAACCCCCCCCTGAAAAATAGGCCAAAATGGCCTCTGCATCTTGCCATCTACAAATGTGGGAGGGAAATGGGGGGATGGGGGTTTGTCTCAGCCTGATCACACAGTCAGAATTGTGCGGCAGGAGTAGCGGAGGGCGACAGAAAAGAAGACCTGCTGTGCACGAAGTCCCAGGTTTAGGCAATCATGAACATGGGCCAGTTGGGGTTGGATGCAACAAATGGGGACTCCTGTGAGAGGATGCTGAACGTCTGACCTGTTCCCCCGGCCCTGTCTTCTACTTTGCACCTAAGAGCATAGAGCCACTGCATGTTGTGGCTTCATCCAGCTCTTCCAATTGTGTGGCTACATCCAAGGGACCTCAGGCATTGCAGCACTGGTACTCTTCTGTGGAACAATGTTTCTCTATGCAATTATCCTTGACTGGGTTTGTAAGACCACCCAGAGAGCTTCAGCTATTGGGCGGAATAAAAATGAAATAAATAAATAAATAAGACTGGTTCCACAGATTGGGCAATGCATGACTAAATGACCATGCTGTGTGTGTTCTGGTGGTTGTGCTGAGGGACCAGGGTTACACTATCATTATGTAGAGGCCACTGGGCCACAGCAATAGTGGAATCTTTGGATTTCTTTGCCCGAGTGGAAATTTCGAGACAACCCCAGAACCATGTGAGAAAAGTATTTTAGAGTATCTTGAGGATGCAGAATGTTCAGTGGCACTTTTTTTGCAGGGGACAGGGGAATCATTTGGAATGAACCAGCGATGAATCAATCAAAGTTTGTGAAGCTGTCCTGAGATAAACCCCATCATCATTTTCATCATCTTAGCATTTGTATTGTGTGGTATTAGAATGTCCAATTGCTTCAGATCTTGTAATCTATAGAACAATTCTGCAAGGTAGAACAATAATTTATTATCTCTGTATTACAGATGGGGGGCTGAGGTTGAGGGGCTTATCAAGGACCACCTTGTGAGTTCATTGAAGAGGGGAGATTTTGAACAAAGGGTTTCCTGGTTTCTAGATTAGTCTGTTAGCTACATCAGCTCTCTTTTGGAAGCAACTAGACCATGGGGGGATCCGCACGTTGCTCCCAGAGCGCTTCTATGCGACCCCAGAGCACCCCAAAAACGATAGTCTGACTTCCCTGTAAAAGAAACGAGGAAGAGCCGTCCATGCCGCCGCCGTCGCCACCACCGAGGAGAGCTCTCCGCTGGAGAGGAGAGCTCGGCAAAAGAAGGCGGGTTAGAGAGCTTCTTCCGCTCTTCACCCCGCCTTCTTTTGCTGAGCTCTCCTCTCCAGCGGAGAGCTCTCCTCGTCGTCGTCGTCGTCAGCGGCATGGACGGCTCTTCCTCGTTTCTTTTACAGGGAAGTCAGACTATCGTTTTCGGGGTGCTCTGGGGTTGCATAGAAGCGCTTTGGGAGCGACGTGCGGATCCCCCCCCTCAGCCTTCCTCAATCTGGGTTCCTCCAGATGTTTGGGAATGTTGGCATTGGGAATGCTGGCATTGGCTGATGGGAACTGAAGTTTTCAGCATCTGGAGGGGCCCTAGTTGGGAAAGGCTGAGAGAGAACATGGAGGGTGAGAGCCTGGAGGATAAGAGAGAGAGAGACATTTTTCTCCCTCTCTCAAAATACTAGAACACAATGAGGTCACATCCCATGAAGCTGATTGGTGGGAGATCCAGGACAAATAAAAGGAAGGACTTCTTCACACAGTGCAGAGTTAAATTATGGAACTCATTACCACAAGATGTAGTGATGGCCACCAGTTTGGATGGCTTCAAAACGGGGTTGACTAAATTCCTGGAGGCAAAGGCTATCAAGGGCTACTAGCCCTGATGGTTGTGTGCTATTTCCAGTATTCGAGGCAGTAAGCCTGTGTGCACCAGTTGCTGGGGAACATGGGTGGGAGGGTGCTGTTGCACCATGTCCTGCTTTGTTGTTCCCTGGCCGATGGCTGGTGGGCCACTATGTGAACAGAGTGCTGGACAAGATGAACCCTTGGTCTGATCCAGCCGCAGGGCTCTTCTAATGTTCTTAAGAGAGTATGGAGTGTGTGCCTCCCCTCCTTCAACACTTTAAATTGTGTTTTTCAGTTCATTCATCTCTTTCTGGGGACACTGTGGGAGGGAAACAAGTGCAAGTATTTTACAGTAGTTGGTTTTTTTAATGTTACTGATGTTTCTGCTCTGATGGAATTGAAACAAAACAGGTATCAAAAGAAGTGATCTTAAAGGTTTGAAAAAAAAAAAGCTTTGCCTTTCATAACCCTAAGGAACTCGCAACTATAAGCCAAATGGAAATGCACATGACACACACATGCCGGCTTTGCAGTTTAATTAATATTAGGCTGAGTGCTTTGAAAAATATGACTAGTAGCCCTAAATGCTTTTTTCATCATTGGGACAAAGATTAAGAGCACAGAGAAAGCCCACATGGGAACTGATGGAAATAACCTGTCAACAGCGGGGTGCATGGTGGAGATAACAAAGGCAGTAAGCACAAAATACTGTACAACAAAAACAGGAATGTAACCAGGTTTGCATTCACAGGTTCAGTATACTGAAAGGCTAGTAACAGGGAAAAATATTAGCACATCTCTTCTTAAAACGTATGGAACACCAGATATAATCAAAATGCAATGGTGGAGGTTTACGGAGTGCCTTCTACCAACTTCGGTTGGTGGCCCAGCTACGCCCCTATCTGGACAGGGATAACCTGGCTTCAGTTGTCTATGCTCTGGTAACCTCCAAATTAGATTACTGCAATGCCCTCTACGTGGGGCTGCCTTTGAAGATGGTTCAGAAGCTGCAGCTTGTGCAAAATGTGGCAGCCGGATTAATAACAAGGACCAAGAGGTTCGAACATATAAGACTGACTCTGGCCCGCTTGCATTGGCTGCCTATATGTTTCCAAGACCAATTCAAGGAGCTGGTTTTAATCTCTAAAGCCTTACACGGCTTGGGACCACAATATCTGACAGAACGCCTTTCCCGACATGAACCTACCTGTACACTATGCTCAATATCTAAGGTCCTCCTCTGGGTGCCTACTCCAAGGGAAGCTCGGAGGATGGCAACAAGGGAGAGGGCCTTCTCAGTGGTGGGTCCCCACAGGCATTTAACAGCTTTTACAAAGCATATGCAGAGTTCTTTATTTAGGCCTGGCTGAGAGTTCACAGTTGTTTTAAATATATGTTGTCCTTGTCTGTTGTCTGTTTTTATGTTTTTATGCTTTTAAATTTTGTATATCAATTTTTAATGTTCAACGTTTTAATCTTTGTAAACTGCCCAGAGAGCTTCAGCTATGGAGCAGTATATACTGTAAAAGTAATAAATAATACTACTACAGTAAGATGGAAGATTCCTTCCCTGCCTGGGCACAGGGTTTCATCAGGTGTACCTCATTAAGATAACTAATATACCTTTTGTTGGTTAGCTATTCAACTTTATTAACTTGAAATTAAATATACAGGATGAGAGAGAAAGAAACCAGAATGTTCATAAGAAGAGCCATGCTGGATCAGACCAAGAGTCCATCTAGCACAGCATTCTGTCCACACAGTGGCCAACCAGCTATCAACCAGGACATGAGTGCAACAGCAACTGGTGTACATATGCTTACTGCCTCTGATACTGAAGGTAGCACATAGCCATCAGGGCTAGTAGCCATGGATAGCCTTCTCTCCTCCAGAAATTTATCCACCCCCCCCTTTTAAAGCCATTGAAATTGGAGGCCATTACTACATCTTGTAGTAGTGAATCCCATAGTTTAACTATGCATTGTGTGAATAAGTACTTCCTTTATCTGTCCTGAATCTCCCACCAATCAGCTTAATGGGTTGACCCTGGGTTCCAGTATTATGGGAGAGAGAGAGAAATGTCTCCTTATTCACATTCTCCATACCCTGCATAATTGTGTACACCTCTTTCAGGTCTCCCCTTACCCTCCTTTTTCCCCAAGCTAAACAATCCCAGCTGTTGTAACCTTCCTTCATAGGGGAGATGCTCCAGCCCCTTGAACATTTTAGTTGCCCTTTTCTGCATTGTTTCCAGCTCTACAATATCTTTTTGTAGGTGCAATGATTAGAACTGTACACAGTATTCTAAGTGTGGTCACACCATAGTTTTATATAAGGGCAGTATGATATTGTCCGTTTTATTCTAAATTCCTTTCCTAATTATGCTTAACATGGGGGTTGCCATTTTTTTTTACAGCATCTGCACACTCTGTTGACATTTTCATTGAGCTGTCCACCACAACCCCAAGATCTCTTTCTTGGACAGTAATTGCTAGCTCAGTTCCTATCAGGTTATACTCAAAGTTGGAATTCTTTGTCCCAACATACATCACTTTACATTTGCTTACACTGAACCTCATTTACCATTTGGATGCCCACTCTCCCAGTTTGGAGAGATCCTTTTAGGATTTCACAATCCTTTTTTGTTTTAACCACCTTAATTTGGTGTCATTGGCAAACTTGGTCACTTCATTGCTCACTTCTAATTAAGAAATATTTTTGTAAGCCACCTTGAGAGTAGGGATGTGCTCCGCTTCTAATCGGACCAGAGAAGCAGGAGCGGAGCGGGGGGCTTCGCCTGCCCTTAAGGCGGAGGCGAAGAGGATTGGGGGGCCGGCGGAGCATGGCGAAGAGGATCGAGATGAAGGCGGATCCTTCGCCTCAATCCGGAGCTCCGCCGGAAAGGTAAGTGGGGTTTACCGGGCCCTACCGCTGTCGCTGTCGCCCATGCTGCGACAGCGGCAGGGCCCGGTAACCCCCCTCCCCGCCCTCCTCTCCCTTACCTGCCTCCATCCGCGGTCCGTTGGCGTCTTCAATTGAGCCCGCGGTTCCACCAGGAAGCCTGGGCGGCCCAGACTTCCTGGTGGAACCGCGGGCTCAATTGAAGACGGCGACAGACCACGGACGGAGGCAGGTAAGCCCCCCCTCTCCCTTGGTCCCTTACCGGGCTCTGCCGCTGGGACTGCCTTGAGTCTTGGCATGCGTATGTATCCCTGGACAAGCTATCATGGTGGCGAGTTTGAGATTTTTAACGTGCAAATTGACGGAACTATGGAAAGGGGTGTGAATGGGGTGCCCGGTTTTCATAAATTCCCCAAAAATCAGGGGATGATGGGACTGCCTTGAGTCTTGGCATGTGTGTGCACCCATGGATAAGCTTTCATGGTGGTGAGTTTGAGATTTTTAACGTGCAAATTGACGGAGCTATGGAAAGGGGTGTGAATGGGGTGCCCGGTTTTCATAAATTCCCCAAAAATCAGGGGATGATGGGACTGCCTTGAGTCTTGGCGTGTGTGTGCACCCATGGATAAGCTTTCATGGTGGTGAGTTTGAGATTTTTAACGTGCAAATTGACGGAGCTATGAAAAGGGGTGTGAATGGGGTGCCTGATTTTCATAAATTCCCCAAAAATCAGGGGATGATGGGACTGCCTTGAGTCTTGGCATGCATGTGTATACCTCCATGAGGTGTCATGGTGCCAAACTTGAGGTTTCTAACTTTAACAGAAAAAAAGTTGTATACTTTTTTAGCTTAATGCAAGCCTATGGGGGGGGGGAAACGGAGCTCCGATCCGGATCCGGAGCTCCGAGCGGAGCGGAGTGGACATAGGCGGAGCGGGGGCGGGGTGGAGCGGCCCGATCCGCAAATCGTGGATCTGGAAGTGAAGCGGAGCGGGGGGTCCGTGCACACCCCTACTTGAGAGCCTTTTTGGCTGAAGGGCGGGATAAAAATGCTCAAATAAATACAATAAATAAATAATAATTCCAGATATTTATGAACAAGTTGTACAGAATTAGTTCCACTACAGCTGTTTTTGTGCCACTTAGCAAAGTATTTTCTTAGTGTAGTTTATATTCCTTCTCCAGAGTTTAATTTTGTGAGTGTAATATTACATGGTAAAGTTCCTATTTCATCAGATGAAATTAGCTTTTCACCAACTGTTTCATAACCAGCACCTTTTTTTATTTATTTTTATTTTTTTTTGAATCAGCAGGACACTGAATATCACTGGAACTGTCTTCTTGGCAAAATATGCATTTGGTCCAATCCATTTCACTTCTGTGTGGTTGCGGGCCTGATGTGGATATACTCTGTAAAAGTAACCTGTTTGACACTTTTTTCCATTGTAAACTCCATTATGCTTTAACCTGAAACAAAAGAGAAGGAAAAGTTAAAAATAAGAATAAATCATACTATACTTAAGTTCAATCTCAACTAAAAAGCAGCCTCTTATGGAAATTTTGCATTTTCACTAATCCGCCCCCCCCCCCCCAAATTGATGCCTCAACACATATTCTTGTTCAAAAAGGTGTGAGATATGACCTCTGACAGTTTCAGGCTTGCAACACAAAGTGCAAGATTGAAATGAGGGTGAGATAGTGCATCTTGTTGACTTCTGAGACAAATGGGTAGGAATAAAACCTTAATATCTTGACAAGGGATGCTCCTAGAAAAGATTGATAAGGAGCTTTTTTGTAGCAAATTTTATGCTCTTTAATTTTGTACTGATACATATTTTCTGTGAGATTAAAAAATAATAGAGTTATAGTGAGAAAACTGAATTTTGGGCATCATTTTCCAAGATGGCGGTCATTACGATGATTTCCCAAGATGCCCCTATATCTAATTTTAATCTACACGGTAATACCATCATACCAAATTTCACACTCGTATCACAATGTGCATGACTTGGCCAGAAACTGATGTTGAGCTGCTCTACTACTGGGATTTTGCAGCAGTGGTTTCTGCTCTGTTTCCCTCCCAGAAAGTGTGCAAGGCAGGCAAAGATTGTAATGCTATGAACAATTTAATTCAGTGGGACTTACTTCCAAATAAACCTGCATGGGCTGTAACCCTACCTCTTCCCCGACGTCCTCTTCCCAGGCTGGTATACGCCCTGTTCATGCCACAGCTTCACATTACAGCACAATAAGCACAGTGCAATATATACAATATATCAGAGATTAAAGTGTGTTCTCAAATCATGTGTTTCAAAGGACATCACACACCTGAAATCAAAGAGGTATCTAGGTCAATATGTAGGTTTAAACTTTAACATTACACAATTATTTCCAAACAAGAGACTCCCAGATTAACGTCGACAAGAATTTCATATGCTAATGTCATTTAATGAATCAGCTGAAGAATTGAGTCATATCAGCATAGCAATCTGGAAGAGGTTGTAATAAACTCCTGCATTACACTATAATGTGTGAGAACACATGAATGACACACTGGATAGAGTTCTTACTATGACTTACAAACTACCTTGACAAGCCTAAAACAGTAATAGATTTGCAAGAGCAAGAAAGTTCTCTGAAAGTCACTTCAAACTTTTGCCCTCAATCAACTTACCTTGCACTGTGTTTGGCTCCTTGCTTGTCTCATACAGCTAGCAACGTGAAGTCTCTGACACCAGCAGAAATGAACAGGCTGAGTTTGGCATTCATAGAAGGAACTGGTGTGCCAATATCAGAAACTTAGAGCGGGTGGGGGGATGAGCTGGGCATTATTTCATATATGATATGATCAGCTTTTTAAGGCAACAGCTAATTTTCAACGTTCACATGAAAAGATGCTGATTTTTAAAATTAAAAATTATAAAAGGAAAGGCGATAGAGTAGTGGTCCCTTAAGGAAATTATTATTATTATTATTATTATTATTATTATTATTATTATTAAAGACAAAACAATTGAAAGAATAATATGACATAACAGTCAGCACTAAGATTCTAAAAAGGGAAGGCCTGCCAGAATAAGAGAGTCTTTCATGCCAGCTTAAAGACATTCAAAGACATCAGCCGGCACATTTCAACCAGCAGGTCATTCCACAGCTGAGGGGCAGCAAAGGCAAAGGTCCTCTGGTGTGTGGCTGCCAGTCCCACATTAGGAGGAGAGGCCTCTGTACCCTGTGGCCTCTCCTGCCCCCAAGCCTTCCCCACCAGCATGACTCCATTAGATGGGCTCAGGGGCCTGTCTGGTTGTGGGGACTAAAAGAAGGATGGACAATGGTAGCTTCCCAACCAATGCAAATTGCAGCTTGCAGGAAACAATTCTTGACAGGACCACAGCAAGGGAGGAATAGGTTAATTATCAGGATCTCAGCAGACAGGGAGGAGAAAATGTTTCAACAATCTTGCTGAAATTTACATGTGCCAGAATGAAATGTCGGTTATACATACCCTGAAAATTTCAATAAGATTGGTGAAAGATTGAGGGAAGGAGGGCAGTTTAAAATAAAAAAGAAAGGAAAAAACCCTCTCTGAATCAAAAGGGTTCTGTTAATATAGGCTGGCAAGGATATGAGGCCACAAAATCTGGAGGAATGAGCCCCTTACCCATCAATCCAGTGGTGGGGTCTTCTTTCTCATTTCTTCTAGTTGGAATAGCTTTTCTTTCTTTTTTAATTCCCTTTGGTTGATTTTTAATGAATATTTATTCATCCCATTAGAGTGAATACAGAAGCATTTTTCAAACTTAGCACCCACGCACTCAGTAGCATCGCTCTCCCCCTCCCTCCTGCCTCAGCTAGATGCATGCTGAAAATAAAATGGCTCCCTGGCTCCTCTAGCAGTCAGTTCCTTAGTGGAATCATAATTCCTTCTGATTGTTGGGGTTTGCTTTAACCACTAAGCAGCCTGGTTTCAGACCCTGCCAGAAGGAAGCTAAGGAATTGAATGGGATTGAAACTCTAGTTCATAAGCAGCCCTGGCTTTCTGAGAAACAGACTCAGCCTGGTTCTTGCCTCCTTTTTGAGAGAAGAAGAGTTCTCTTTTCTCTTTTGGAACAAGTTTTCCTTTGGCTTTTTGAGAGTATTTGGGGTTATCTTTCCCCAAGGCCAGTTTGCATTTTTGCTCACTGGTGAAGCAGGATGTAGAACTCAGCAGAGATCTCTTTCAGCCTTCCTCTGGATCCATGATCACCCGGTCTTCAGATCTCTCCTTGGAATAGGGAGATATCAATGAACAAAAAACCTACGGTTTATAAAACAACGTTAAGGACGTACACTTTTCCACCAAGCACCAAAAAGCGGGGAAATTGGGAGTTAAGGCTCGCCAGCCTTAACGCCACATCCTCCCTAAGGAGGCAGAAAGTACCACTGAAATTCTCATTCTGCCAAAGCAGATAAACCATGAGAACAGGATGGAGAATAGGATATGCAGAGGTGACTGTGGGGTTGTGGAAAACTGATGACGAACAACTTAGAGCCACCTACTTCTTTTTCTGTTTAGAGCAGCCCTTCCCCAACCTGGTGCCCTCCAAAGGTGTTGGACTGCGATGATCCATCATTGCAAGTCAGTATGTCCCATGGTCAGGAATGCTGGGACAGCATGATGGGGAACATAGGGCGGCGCCTCCAGGCAAGCCCCCCCTACCCCACCCCACTTACCTGCTCTGTTGTCGCTGGGCCTGGGCTTGAACTGAGCGCCCTGGTGCACCTGGAAGCAAGGCCACACTTGCAGCCTTGCTTCTGGGTGGACCCAGGGGCTCAATTCAAGCCTGGGCCAGGCGATGACAGAGCAGGTAAGAATACCCCCCCACCTGGCCCCTCACCTGGACCTGCCACTGCTGCAGCACAAAGTGTGGCAGCTCCAGGCAACCCCCCTCCTGCCTGGCCCTTACCTGGAGCCGCCACTGCACAAACTGTTGCAGTGGCACCTCCAGGCAAGCCCCCACCCCAGCCCACCACTTACCTTCTCCGTCATGGCCTGACCCGTGCTTGAATCGAGCCCCTGAGTCCACCCAGAAGCAAGGCTGCAGGTGCGGACTTGCTTCTGGGTGGACCAAGGCGCTTGATTCAAGCCAGGGCCCATCAACGACAGAGCAGGTAAGTGGGCTGGGCTGGGCTGGGGGCTTGCCTGGAGCCGGAGCCGCAGTTTGCACAGCAGCGGCAGCGGGTCCAGGTAAGGGCCCAGGTGGGAGGGGGGGGGTGCTTACCTGCTCCGTCGTCCCCGGGCCCAGGCTTGAATTGAGCTTCCGGATGGACCAGGGTGCTCAGTTCAAGCCCGGGCCCAGTGACAATGGAACACGTAAGTGGGTTGGGGCTTACCTGGCAGTAGGGCCAGGCAGGAGGGGATGGGGTTTCTTACCTGCTCCGTCATCGCAGTCCAACACCTTTGGAGGGTACCAGGTTGGGGAAGGGCTGCTCTAAACAAAAAAAGAAGTAGGTGGCTCTAAGTTGTTCGTCATCAGTTTTCCACAACCCCACAGTCACCTCTGCATATCCTATTCTCCATCCTGTCCTCATGGTTTATCTGCTTTGGCAGAATGAGAATTTCAGTGGTACTTTCTGCCTCCTTAGGGAGGATGTGGCGTTAAGGCTGGCGAGCCTTAGCTCCCAATTTCCCCGCTTTTTGGTGCTTGGTGGAAAAGTGTACGTCCTTAACGTTGTTTTATAAACCGTAGGTTTTTTGTTCATTGAATTTCATGGCTTTTTGTAAAGGATAACGAGAGCCCTTCCTTCTTTTAAATGCGGTCACTTTAGTATAGCTCCTGCAGCTTTCACTGTTGTGATGAAGAGGGAACTTCAGCAGGTTGTCCATATATACAAATGACACCTGCTGAAATTCCCTTTTCTATGCAACTCTTAAAAATACAGGAGCCCTCTGCTCCTTTTCATACGGTCACTCTACAGGAGCGAGACATGCTAAATCCAGCAGCGGCTTCTGACTCCAAAGTCAGTGGGGTGGTGAATCCGGTCTGGGTTTCAGCCAGAACTCTAAAGGAGCTTTTCAAAGTGCTGCACCTATTTTGGGGATGGGATTACACACCTTGGAGAGCTCCTTTAGATTTCTGGTTGGTTATAACTGAAACTTGACACGGATTCATAGCCCCACTGACATCGGAGTCACCAGCCCCCGCCCCTGTGACCATATGCAAAAGAGTACAGGGCTCCTGTATCTTTAATAGTTGTATAGAAAAGGGAATTTCAGCAGGTGTCATCTGTATGCATGCACTACCTGGTGAAATTATCTCTTCATCACAACATTTAAAGCTGCAGGAGCCCTGCCCTCTTGACCAGATACAAAAGAGGCAAGGCTCCTGTGACTTTAAATGTTGTGATGAATCTCAGGTGGATTCCTGCATTAAGAAGGGGGATGGACTAGATGGCCTCTCTGGGACCCTTTTCAACTCTGCTATTCTAGGATTCTCTGAACATGGGCAGAGTGCATTGCCTCTGGCTGATGTGAGTCAAACATGCAACGATAACTGGAGGTAGGAAGTTCTCCCTAACTGCCAGCTCAATTCCTGCATTGAGAAGGGGGTTGGACTAGATGCCCTCTTAGGACCACCTTTTCAACTCTGCTATTCTATGATTCTATGAACATGGGCAGAGTGCATTGCCTCTGGCTGATGTGAGTCAAACATGCAACGATAACTGGAGGGAGGAAGTTCTCCCTAACTGCCAGCTCAATTCCTACATTAAGAAGGGGGATGGACTAGATGCCCTCTTAGGACCACCTTTCAACTCTGCTATTCTATGATTCTTTGAACATGGGCAGAGTGCATTGCCTCTGGCTGATGTGAGTCAAACAAGCAATGATATCTGGAGGCCGGACGTTTTGCCAACCCTACTAGATAAATTCCTGCATTAAGAAGGGGATTGGATCCTTTAATGTTAATAAAGTAAAAATTATAAATTTTAGTGTTAGATTCATGAGTGTATTAGTGGTAAGTTAGATAGAGTACTAATGTATTAGTTAGTGTAAAAGCTGAGTTTGTTGCAGTTTTTGTCACGGACTTTTGCGTTCGGGTGTACTTACTGTATGCAGAAAGTGTTTTTAATAAACAACACCTCCCTCCAAAAAATCTCAACTTGCTTTTTCACAAAACACAGATGTGACTATATACCCATCTATTTTATGGTCACATGAATTTTATATTTATATTTATATTTTATATTTGCCTTGGAGAGCTCCTTTGTAGTTCTGACTGGCTATAACTGAAACCTAGAGTGGATTCACCACCCCACTGACATCAGAGTCACAAGCCACTGCTGGATTTAGCATGTCTCGCTCCTGTAGAGTGACCATATTCAAAGGAGTACAGGGCTCTTGTATCTTTAACAGTTGCATGGAAAATGGGGTTGGACTGGATGGCCTCGTAGGCTTTCCAACTCTGCTATTCTATGATTCTATGATTGGCATAGTTTATGCTCTCTCTCTCTCACTCTCACTCTCACTCTCACACACACACTCAAACCCAAATATGTGCCAGTGTAGTGCAATGGTTAGAGTGTCAGGCAGGTTCTAGTCCCCACTTGATCATGAAGCTCACTGGCTAACTTTGGACCAATCACTGACTCTCAGCCTCACCTACCTCACAGGGTTGTTGTGGCTATTAAATGGACAAGAGGAGAACTATGTAAGCCACCATGGGTTGCTTGCAAGAGGGAAAAAAGGTTTCTCTCTCTCTCTCTCTCTCTCACTCACACACTCAAACCCAAATATGTGCCAGTGTAGTGCAATGGTTAGAGTGTCAGGCAGGTTCTAGTCCCCACTTGATCATGAAGCTCAGTGGGTAACTTTGGGCCAATCACTGACTCTCAGCCTCACCTACCTCACAGGGTTGTTGTGGCTATTAAATGGACAAGAGGAGAACTATGTAAGCCACCTATGTAAACCATGTACCAGCCTCTGATACAAAAGTCCTGTTGGGTGGGGGTGGGGGAATTTCACCAGGTGCTGCATACATACAAGTGACACCTGCTGAAATTCCCTTTTCTATGCAACTGTTAAAGATACAGGAGCCCTGTCTTCCTTTCCATGTGGCTAGGGAGACCATATGCAAAAGAGTACAGGGCTCCTGTATCTTTAACAGTTGCATAGAAAAGGGAATTTCAGCAGGTGTCACTTGTATGTATGCAGCACCTGGTGAAATTCCCTCTTCATCACAACAATTAAAGTCACAGGAGCCTTCCCTCTTTTGTATCTGGTCAAGAGGGCAGGGTTCCTGCAGCTTTAACTGTGGTGATGAGGGAATTTCACCAGGTGCTGCATGCATACAAATGACACCTGCTGAAATGTCCTTTTCAATACAACTGTAAAAGATACAGGAGCCCTATCCTCCTTTGTGTATGGTCACCCTTATTGAGGCCCACAGTAGGTCAGGGGATGCGTGGGATGGCTGGGTGTAAGCTTGGTGAGCTGAATAGCTGCTGGTGCTGCCCAGAACTCCTGTGCTGCCGCCTGCCATGGGGATTTGTTGCTTCCACCCTATAGCTGTGATGCTTCATGGTTTCGAAGGAACAAATGCCAAAGTGACACCATCAAGACACCTCTCTTATAGCACAAGGATGATCAGGGGTCTGGAAACAACGCCCTATGAGGGGAGACTGAAAGAAAGGGGCTTGTTTATTCTGGAGAAAAGTAGATTGAGGGGAGACATGAGAGCACTCTTCAAATACTTGAAAGGTTTTCTCACAGAGGAGGGGCAGGATCTCTTCTCGAACCTCCCAGAGTGCAGGACACGGAATAATGGGCTCAAGTTAAAGGAAGCCAGATTCCAGCTGGACATCAGGAAAAACTTCCTGACTGTTAGAGCAGTGCGACAATGGAATCAGTTACCTAGGGAGGTTGTGGTCTCTCTCACACTAGAGGCCTTCAAGGGGCAGCTGGACAGGGATGCTTTAGGGTGGATTCCTGCATTGAGTAGGAGGTTGGACTTATAGGCCCCTTCCAGCTCTGCTTTTCTATGATTCTATGAACTTGTATTAGTCATTCGCAGCTTGTGAAACAAAACAAAACAAAAATTTTGGAACTGATGCTTAGGTTTGATATGATACAAGCAAACCATGGAAATGGAAGGAAAGAAAGGGAAATTCCAAAGAAATATTGAACTATCTGCCATTTTACCTTGAGATTTCATACATTCTCAGAACTAGTTAGAACTCAGCAAATGGAACCATACTTTGGTGTGTGTGTTTTCCTTTTTTTTTTGGCAAGGCAAGATGTGTTGTTTAGATTGAACTTCTGCTGTAATTTAGTCTCCTGACTGAATTACAGTCTGACTTCGAAGGCTACTTAGAAATTTCTAAGTAGAATACCGATACTAGATTGTAGTACGAAGGAGCATAGGAAGCTGCCTTATTGCTCCAGCTAACCTAGGATGACTCTATGGAAAGGAGAGAAGAAAGTTCCACAGTAAAAGGGTTATGCCCAGACACCGAATACCTTTTCCGATATGCTGCCGTGAGCAAACCAGGGCTTAGTGAGAACAGTGACATTGGTCATGCTGTGAGGACCCTTCCTGTTAGCCCCCACCCCAGGACCCTCAAAGAAGCTAATGCAGGAGCACCAGGGGGCAGTTCAGGGAATCAAGATACCAGCACAGAGGAAAGAACTACAGACATTACAAAAAAATCAACACCTCAGGGGTTCCAAAGAGAAAGCTATGTATGCCAGCAAAGCCTAACAGGGGAAATGGAGAATGTTGGGGGCACTCAGACGTTGACACCTCACTCTTTCTCAGATGATGTGGCAACATCTGTCCCAAACCCCAAAGGAAAGTCAGAAGACATGGCCTACTCTCTCTGCCAAGCCATTTAATAAGAAATGGGCCGCCTTCCATATATGCCCTCAAGTTGGAGAAGTCAGACTATGATCCAAATTCAACTTGTCTAAAGTATAGATTTGGGAAAGAAGAGGGCCCTCAATTCAATCACAAAGTCATTCTGTTGCTGGGAGATCACCTTTGCAGATGGCCGACACCTCCTGTACTAGAGGCCATCAAAGCAGGCCATGTGCCTTGTGTTAAAGATGAAAAGGGAGTCCCTGTTCACTTCCCGTTGAACAACTCAGCTCTCTTTGTCAGACAGGGACAGTTGTTGTCTTGATCAAATGTTTTGGAAGATGGGACGGAGGTGCATGATAAAGTTTTTCCAGTCTTTAGAGCAGACTAAAGCAGTCACATTTACTTGCTGATCATTTAAAGCAGATGTCTCAACACAGCAGGGCTGTTTGGATAATGAATGCAGTTTGAATAAAATTTACAACTATTGCTGCTGAGGGATGCTGTAGTGAGGGGTTGACAGGTTGTGGGGGGAGCTACCAAATGGCCACATTGGCACTACAGTGCAGAGGGGAAGTGAGCAGAGCTGCAAAATAGGATTCCCCTGACAAAAACAGCATCTCTTTCTACAGTGCTGTTCTGAAAAAAGAAGGAGGTCATCAAACGAATCCTAGACCTCCTGTCACACAGCTGCTTGTCAAACATTTCATTTGTCCCTGCAGGGCAAAGCAGCCATGGATTCCATTTGTTCTCCCTCTTCCCTCCCCATCCACTTTTCCTTATGTGTCATGTCTTTTTTAGAATGTAAGCCTCAGGGTAGGGAATGCCGTCTTTAATGATAAATTGTAAGCCGCTCTGAGAGCCTTTTGGCTGAGGTGCAGGATAAAAATACTCTAAATAAATAAAAAATTAAAACCCAGAGGCTCTGGGCGAGGAGGGGCCGCGGTTCGCTCGCTACCCCCCACCCCCCCAATGCCGCTCACTCACTCCCGTCCCTTCACTCCTGCCCCCCACCCCCCAGCCTGGGCCCACCACTGCCGGCGCACGAACTGTACCGACAGCGGCGGGCCTGGTAAACCCGCCCCCCGCACCCACCTCCTGGTAAAGTTCATTTAGTGTGCAGCATGTTCATCCAGTGGCCAACCAGCTACCCATGAATTCAGTAAGGGTTACTCTCCAGTAAGTGGGTATAGGATTGTAGCCTTAGTGGTTAGAATGACCAATTCACACATCCTTTTTCAGAAAATAGATGGAATACAAGTGGGAAACTTCAGACAACAATTTTAAAATGCCCATTATCCTTGGTGATTTAAATAATGACTTAAATTGCATAGATTTAAAATCAATCTGCCCTTCTTGTCAGAATAACTGAATTTAACTATTCACAGTTTGACTTAACCCTACCTCTAATTAAAAAGGAAGAATTACTGTTCAAGCCCTCACATGTTTATTGAACATTATAATCAGTCTGTTGCAAGTCTGCCTTACAACTTCAAAAACACACACCAAAAAAACACTGTTCAAAGATGAACCTAAATATAGTTGCTGGTAACAAGATCCTTCTTGCTTTCTTAAAAGAACTACCTGTTGTTACTAAGCCTAAGAGAGACCTGTCTAAAAGACAGTAAATAATAGGCAGAACTAGACACTTAATTCTATCGGGCCAAGAAATCCTATACACACTTTCGTGGGAATAAGTCCACTGAACTCTGGTACTTACTTCTGAGTAAACATGCACTGCAGTAAACCTTCCTTTCCTCATGCCATCTAATGGATTTATATTCAGCCTTTTTCCTCCAAAGAACCCAAGATAGTGTACATAATCCTCCTCCCCGTTTTATTCTTTGTCCTCCATATAAAAGTTAGATGCAAGTTAAAGCCATCAATTATACATGCGATCATCAACAGGTACCAAAGAATAAGGGCAGAGGCCCATTCCTCATGCATCAGAGCTTGCTTTCAATAGCACTATACACTGGAATTTATATACGAATAGACATGCTTTAGGGTGGATTCCTGCATTGAGCAGGGGGTTGGACTCGATGGCCTTGTAGGCCCCTTCCAACTCTGCTATTCTATGACACTATGAGTTTCATGTTTATGAAAACTGGAGCGGGCGGAGAGCGAAGGGAGGTAAAGGAGCGCGTGGCGGGGGGGTGGGGGGACGTTGGGGAGTGAGGGGTGGAGGGGCCCCATCGCGCGGAATCCCCCCCACACCAGCAGGTCCTGGCCTCCCGCCGTTGCCGCGGTAGGCAGCAGCGGAGGCCAGGGAATACCCACACACACCCCTGGTCCTGGCCTCGCGCCGCTGCCGCGGTAGGCAGCGGCGAAGGCCAGGGAATCCCACACACACACACACACACCAGCGGTGTGGCGCTTCCCTGGCCTTGCCGCTGCACACACACACACACGCACTCGCACTTACCTCCTTCCTCGTCGCAGGCCTGGTGGGAAATGGAGTTTCCAGCATAACAGGAAGTGACACAAAGGCCACTTCCTCTTATGCTTCAAACTCCATTTCCCACCAGGCCTGCGACGAGGAAGGAGGTAAGCACCTCCTCTCCCCCCCGGCTAGGCCCCCCCACCCCCCAACATCGCCCCCACCTGCGCGGTGACTTACCTTCCTATTTCCTCCGTTCACCTCCTGGTCCAGGCTTTGAAGCCAGGACGGGGGGGGGCGGGTTTGAAGGCGGACACTTTAAAGCGCTGCACCAGGCCTGGTGCAGTGCTTTAAAGTGTCCGCCTCCAACCCAAGCGTCCTGTTCGAAGCCTGGAGTGGGGAGGAAGGTAAGCAAGCACGCGGATGCCCTCCCACCCAGCCAGGCCCGCCCTGACCTACGCCGTTGCCGCCGCTCAACCTACGGCGACAGCAGCGAAGGCCAGGGAATCACCCACCCACCAGCGCGGCCCGGTCCCGGTCCCCAACCCAACCCCCACCGGCGCGGCCCACCCTGGCCTGCCGCTGCCGCTCGAACGGCGGCAGCGGCGAAGGCCAGTAAATTCTCCCCCCCATCGCGGCCCGGTCCGTCCCGCAGGGCCCTGCCTGCCACCGCCGTAGTTTGTATGGCGTCGGCGTCGTGGCCCAGGGGATCCCCCCCCAAACACCCGGTCCTGGCCTCCCGCATTCACCCCCCCCACCCCGCACAACATCACTTACCATCCTCCTCCACCGTCCATCGCAAGATTAAATTTAGGCCGTGACTTTAAGCGGAAGTAAAGACCTTGGCCTTTACTTCCGCTTAAAGCCATGGTGTAAATTTAATCTTGCGATGGACGGTGGAGGAGGATGGTAAGTCTTTGCTTCCCCCCCGGGCCTGGGACCGCCGGTTCCCCCCCCACTACGCCTGGGTCCGCCGCTGCACGAATGCAGCAGCGGCTCCAGGCAAGCCCCCTCACCCCACTTACCTGACCCGTTGGGGATGAGCACCGGCCGCGCTCTCCCTGCTTCTCCCTCCTCCCTCTGGGGATTCTGATGCTCACGCGCATGCGTGAGCTTATCAGATTCCCCATAGGGAAACATTGGGTTTTTAAAAAATTAATTAAAAATTGATGGAACGGTCTTTCGAAAAAAGAAAGGCCATTCCATCAATGGGATGGATAGGGGAATGCAATCCAACTAATGGATTGAATAGGGACGCTTCCCCTTTTGCACTATAAGTGCGCAAAAAACCCGTCACCAACCCGGAAGTAAAACAAAGCAGAATCGTGACAGACATACTTCCCCCCTTTTCTGCTTTAAACTCCCACCCAGCCCTCAATATTGCAGGAATCTCCCTGAAACGCTCAGGGAATGTAAAGCCAGCATTTCTTTCTGGCAGTACTGCGTTTCAGAAAGATTCCTGAAATATTTTTTATTTTAGGCTGCTAGGTTGACCCACCCCCCAGCAATTCCATTTAACATGGCGGAATGTTCATTTTACTGATCGTCCTTAACTACAGGGGACACTATCGTGTCCCATGTAATACATTCCTTTTAACCTTCTGCCCCCCATACACACACAGTGCTCCTTTCCTTTTTTTCTAAGAGTTTGGTTCATACTGCTATACAGTTGAAAGCTTTAAACACTTCATTTAATTAGATTGGGCCAGTGTAAGTTTTTAAGTACAATTTTGAAACCTTTCAAAGTGCTTCTGGGCATACAACATTGGTTCCGGCCTAGTCACACTGTTTTTCTAATAAGCTTTAGAAACAGTTAAACTGTAGTGTATTTTGTATAGTGTACACATGGGACATACTGACTTGCAATGATGTGAGTTGTAGTCCAATAGCATGACCATATAAAAAGGAGGACAGGGCTCCTGTATCTTTAACAGTTGCATAGAAAAGGGAATTTCAGCAGGTGTCATTTGTATATATGGAGAACCTGGTGAAATTTCCTCCTCATCACAACAGTTAAAGCTGCAGGAGCTATGTTAGAGTGACCAGATTTAAAAGAGGGCAGGGCACCTGCAGCTTTAACTGTTGTGATGAAGAAGAAATTTCACCAGGTTCCCCATATATACAAATGACACCTACTGAAATTTCCTTTTCAATACAACTATTAAAGATACAGGAGCCACACTGTCCTCCTTTTCATATGGTCACCCTTTGGAGGGCACCAGGTTGGGGAAGGGCTTCTCTAAAAAAAAAGAAAAGAAAAGTAGGTGGCCCTAAGTCGTTGGTCATCAGTTTTCCACAACCCCACAGTCAGCTCTTCATATCCTATTCTCCATCCTGTCCCCATGGTTTATCTGCTTTGGGAGAATGAGAATTTCACTGGCACTTTCTGCCTCCTTAGGGCTTGTGAGCCTTAATTCCCAATTTCCCTGCTTTTTGGTGCTTGGTTGAAAGCGGTAGAGCCTTAATGTTAATTAATCAGAGTCTACTACCGACCACCCAATCAAGGAGAAGACGAGGATGAAACTTTTGAGAAACAAATTGCCAGTGTTTCAAGAAAGTGTGATGTAGTAGTGATGGGGGCCTTCAATTACCCTGATATCTGTTGGGAGACCAATACTGCCAAAAGCGGCCCTTCCAAGAAATTCCTGATATGTGTGGGTGATAACTTTCTCCTACAGAAAGTGGAGAAAGGAACTAGAGGATCGGCAATCCTTGACTTGTTATTGACCAATAGGGATGACTTAGTGGATAAAGTGGCAGTTACGGGAACTCTGGGGGAAAGTGACCGCATCATACTTGAATTCTTGATTATGAAGGAGACAAAAGTTGAGTGCAGCCATACACATACTCTGGATTTTAGGAAAGCTGATTTTAACAAACTCAGAACTATGATAAGTAAGGTCCCATGGCAAATGAGCCTAATGAGAAAAGGAGTGCAGGATGGGTGGGAGTATTTAAAAAAGGAAATTTTAAAGGCACAGTTACAAACAATTCCAACCAGGAGAAAAGATAGAAGACAACAGAGGAAACCAATGTGGCTCCACAAAAAGCTTATTGATGAACTGAAAACAAAAAGGGATACATATAGGAAGTGGAAGGAAGGCCAGGCTACAAAAGAAGAGTACAGACAAGTGGCACAGAAGTGCCAAAATGGCGTCAAGAAGGCTAAAGCTCAGAATGAGCTGAGATTAGCGAGGGATGCTAAAAGCAATAAAAAGGCTTTCTTCAGATATGTGAGTAGTAAAAGACAGAGGAAAGAAATGGTGGTTCAACTGCTTAATGAGGATGGCAAATTGATAACAGATGACAAAGAAAAGGCTGAAGTGCTCAATTCCTACTTTGCCTCAGTCTTCTCCCAAAAGCGGGTCTATGACCCCCCTGGAAAAAGTGAAGCAGAAGTTGAGGGGGCAGGATTGCAGTTTGAGATTGATAAAGAAATGGTCAAAGAACACCTAATTTCCTTGAATGAGTTCAAATCTCCAGGGCCCGATGAACTGCATCCTAGAGTAATGAAGGAGCTAGCGGAAGAACTCTCAGAACCTTTGTCTATTATCTTTGCAAAATCATGGAAGACGGGTGAGGTGCCGGACGACTAGAGGAGGGCTAACGTGTTGGCTCCTGGAATGGATCCTGGTTATGTTTTCCATTGATTTGTTAATTGCTGAGGATCTGGAGGAACAGAAGACTCAGCAGAAACTTAAAGGTCAACTCTACACCTGGATATTGAGTGTCATAATTGAATAATTGTCTAACTGATTGTCTTCAATTAAGGGTTGCAAGGAGTTGCATCATTGTTCAGGTTGTCTATAAAAGTAAATGTATTTTCAAGTTCCTGTATAACTTCCATGTCCCTCATGTGAGCTGTATTGACTGACCGTTTGTAAGTATTTGTATCTGTACTGCCATAACTAAATTATATATTTATTTGCCAGTAAAAAAGGTTTATTTTAACCTACATAAATCTCTGTCTTAATTCACATCTTTGCTGACTTGGCTGAGAACCGCTGTAATCTCTGCTAGTCTCTGTAGGGCCCAGACAGAGACTTAACACAAAAGGTTATGTGCCAGAAACCCAGTCTGTGCAATAACTAAACAGTTTCTAAAGCCATAACACAACATAACGTTGTCCCTATCTTCAAAAAGGGCAAAAAGGAAGAACCTGGGAACTACAGACCAGTCAGTCTGACATCCATCCCTGGGAAAATTCTGGAGCAGATTATAAAGAAGTCAATCTGTAAACACCTTGAAATCAATGCGGTGATCACTAGAAGCCAACATGGATTTGTCAAGAACAAGTCCTGTCAGACAAATTTGATCTCATTTTTTGATAAGGTAACCTCCCTTGTGGACCGTGGGAACGCTGTGGACATCATATATCTTGACTTCAGCAAAGCTTTTGACAAAGTACCACATGACATTCTGATTAACAAACTAGCTAAAAGTGGGCTAGATGGAACAACTATTAGGTGGATCCACAGTTGGCTACAGAATCGGACTCAAAGAGTACTTATCAATGGAAACTTCTCAAACTGGGGAGAGGCAACGAGTGGGGTACCGCAGGGCTCAGTCCTGGGCCCAGTGCTCTTCAACATTTTTATTAATGATTTGGACGAGGAGGTGCAGGGAACACTGATCAAATTTGCAGATGACACCAAATTGGGTGGAATAGCTAATACCCTGGAAGACAGAAACAAACTTCAAAGTGATCTTGATAGGCTGGAGTGCTGGGCTGAAAACAACAGGATGAAATTTAATAGGGATAAATGCCAAGTTCTACATTTAGGAAATAGAAACCAAAGGCACAGTTACAAGATGGGGGATACTTGGCTCAGCAATACTACAAACGAGAAAGATCTTGGAATTGTTGTAGATCGCAAGCTGAATATGAGCCAACAGTGCGATATGGCTGCAAGAAAGGCAAATGCTATTTTGGGCTGCATTAATAGAAGTATAGCTTCCAAATCACGGGAGGTACTGGTTCCTCTCTATTCGGCCCTGGTTAGGCCTCATCTAGAGTATTGCATCCAGTTCTGGGCTCCACAATTCAAGAAGGATGCAGACAAGCTGGAGCGTGTTCAGAGGAGGGCAACCAGGATGATCAGGGTTCTGGAAACAAAGCCCTATGAAGAGAGACTGAAAGAACTGGGCATGTTTAGCCTGGAGAAGAGAAGATTGAGGGGAGACATGATAGCACTCTTCAAATACTTAAAAGGTTTTCACATAGAGGAGGGCCAGGATCTCTTCTCGATCCTCCCAGAGTGCAGGACACGGAATAATGGAGTCAAGTTAAAGCAAGCCAGATTCCAGCTGGACATCAGGAAAAACCTCCTGACTGTTAGAGCAGTGCGACAATGGAATCAGTTACCTAGGGAGGTTGTGGGCTCTCCCACACTAGAGGCCTTCAAGAGGCAGCTGGACAAGCATCTGTCGGGGATGCTTTAGGGTGGATTCCTGCATTGAACAGGGGGTTGGACTCGATGGCCTTGTAGGCCCCTTCCAACTCTGCTATTCTATGATTCTATGATTCTATGATTCTATGGTTGTTTTGTAAACCATAGGTTTTTTGTTTAATGTACATAAATAAGAGCTAATGCTGATTTTCAAGTGCTCCTTCTGATGTGACTTCTTTGAACTATTCATGAAAACACTTCTCCATGCCATACCAGATAGCTCTTTCTGTACAGGTGCGAAATAAAATATGTTTCCCTCACTTTTGTGCCAGATATTTTGCAACAGCAGCAACAACAAAACACCAGATTGCCAAACTATACAAGCCAGACAACAAAATGTATGAGATGAGCATTTAGAAAGCAATCAGTTTGCTGAGCAGTGCAATAATAGACCCAAGATAACAAACAAGTGATAACAGAAAGGATTTGCCATAGCAATTTTACAGGTTGGCAAATGCTGAAAGGAACCAAGTTTGTCCTAAGTTCTTAATGGAATTAAACATTTCTTGAATCAGTAAGATACGTTGATCACTGATTTTCTGAGAAGGATACTTTACCTCCCAAATGGTCAGGAATGCTGAGAGCGGAAATCCAAAAATGTGGCCATCTACTTTCTGCCCACCCCTACTCTAAAGCATCCACATACAGGGAATTTCAAGAGAAGAAAAGTGTTTTGATAACTCTAATGCAATACCACTCTGTGTGTGTGTGTGTGTGTTTTACGCAGCCCTATGACTAACTGTGTCTTAGAAACTCTCCAAAGCAGACTCTGCATTGAGAAAACAGAAGACTGAGATATCATAAATGGTGCACTGGCTTATATACACTAGGGGTGTGCACGGACCCCCCGCTCCGCTTCACTTCCAGATCCGCGATTTGCGGATCGGGCCGCTCCACCCCGCCCCTGCTCTGCCTATGTCCACTCCGCTCCGCTCGGAGCTCCGGATCCGGATCGGAGCTCTGTTTCCCCCCCCATAGGGTTGCATTGAAAGCTAAAAAAGTAAACAACTTTTTTTCTGTTAAAGTTAGAAACCTCATGTTTGGCACCATGACACCTCATGGGGGTATACACATGCACGCCAAGTTTCAAGGGAATCCCAGCATCCCCTGATTTTTGGGGAATTTTTGAAAATCGGGCACCCCATTCACACCCCTTTCAATAGCTCTGTCAATTTGCACGTTAGAAACCTCAAACTCGGCACCATGATAGCTTATCCACGTGTCCACATGGACGCCAAGTTTCAAGGCAATCCCATCATCCTCTGATTTTTGGGGAATTTATGAAAATCAGGCACCCCATTCAGACCCCTTGGGATAGCTCCGTCAATTTGCATGTTAGAAACCTCAAACTCGGCACCATGATAGCTTATCCATGTGTCCACACGGACGCCCAGACTCAAGGCAATCCCATCATCCCCTGATTTTTGGCACGGCTTAACTCACCCCAAATTGTCCCATTCTACAACTACATCAATTTGCACGTTAGAAACCTCAAACTCGGCACCATGATAGCTTATTCATGTGTCCACATGGACGCCAAGTTTCAAGGCAATCCCATCATTCTCTGATTTTTGGGGAATTTATGAAAATCGGGCACCCCATTCAGACCCCTTGGGATAGCTCCGTCAATTTGCATGTTAGAAACCTCAAACTCGGCACCATGATAGCTTATCCATGTGTCCACATGGACACCCAGACTCAAGGCAATCCCATCATCCCCTGATTTTTGGCATGGCTTAAACTTTTTAACTCACCCCAAATCAAGTCCCATTCTACAACTACGTCAATTTGCACGTCAGAAACCTATCCTTTGGTCACATGACAGCTTACCCATGTGTCCAAATGGACACCAAGTTTCAAGGCAATCCCATCATCCCCTGATGTTAGGGGAAGTTTTGAAAATCGGGCACTCCAGTATGTCAGGGATTTAAAGTTGCAATGCAGACAGCTCAATGGGGCCAGTTCCAAGGAAATCCCAACATGCCACGAGATAACCCTAAATCTTCTTGCACATTTGAAAAATGGATTATTGAACTTGATAAAGTCTAAGTGAGCACAGGAAGGACTTCTCCCCTGAGTCAAAGCAAGACACATACACCATCCCTGCAAGGCGGGAAGGGGAGAAGGGAGGGAAGGCAGGCAGGCAGGCAGGCAGGCAGGCAGCATGCATTGTAGTGCCGCAAGGATGGCTTGAGCACTAACGCATAGCAAACCAACCCGTAAGCGGGCGCAAGGAGCAAGTGAGGCAAAGATGGCTCGTTGTTTCTTTCTAAGCAAGCAGTTACGCATTGAGGGGCACAGAGGAGGACAACTGGGAGCAAGCGTGCCGGAGGGTGCTGGGCACGAACGGCAAAGCCCATCTCCCAGGCACCAGGTGGGCAGAGAGGCAGGCAGAGCAGGCGTGGAGTCAGTCCTGGCAGATGCCCCACCACAGCAGCACCCCGGGGGAGGTGGGGAGGCGGGGAGGCGGGCAGGCAGGCAGGCTGCGAGCATTTCTGGGGGCACAAGGAAGTGATGGCTGGTTTCTAAGCCAGCACTGCAGTTAGTCACGCATTGGAAACGCAAACCATCCCAGCGAGTCGGTCACCGAGGAGGAGGACAGGTCCAGCAGCAGGCTCGTGGGCTCAAACGATAATGAAGGACTTGGGGATACTCCTCCTCCTCCTCTAATGCCACCTGCCTCTTGTAAAGGGGCACTTTTCCCATTCCCACCCTCAAAAAGAGAACGCCGGGCACAAGTTGCAGAAGAGAGTGCCTCTGCCTGCTCCTTCTCCTGCTTCTGTTGCAGAGCAGCCAGCCAAGGAGTTGCCCGTTTGATTTTCACAGCAGGAGAGGCAGCCTGCTTACTGGTGCCAGCCTGACCCTTGCCTTGACCACTGCTTTCAGCACGCCCCGCCACAGACATGCGCCTGCTCCCTCTTCTCATGATGATATTACTAATAATAATATCTATAAGAATATACTAATATACTACTACTAATATGTATAAGAATAAAATATTAATACTAATAATAGTATGTATAAGAATATATGTATAAGAATATAAGAATATGTATAAGAAAATTAATGTATGTAGGGAAATGGGACAAGAAGTGTGTGTATGCTTTGCCCAAACAGGATTTGAAATGCTCAATCAGTGGCTGTTGCATTTCACAAACAGTGCACTGCACACACAGCACACTCACACAATCACACAGTCACACACAGAGTCCAAGTAACAGAGAGAAGAAATAGAGAATATTTTTTTTTGTATTTTTTTGTATTTTTTGGTATATAGAAGGAAGGAAGATGAAACACAGTCAGGCTTTAAGAGAGGGGAGGGGGGGACAACCAACCAAACAAACAAACAAACACACACTCCAAAGTTTAAAAATAAAGTTTATATTAAATCAAAGTAAGGGAAAAACACAGAGCAAACTAAGCTAAAAGTCAGAAAGAAGCAAACAAACAAATCCTAATCTATCTCCAAAGTCCAAACACAGCAGCAGCACCTATAACTAACTCCTCTCTCCACGAACGACAACCCACAAAGACGCTGAAAGCTGAAAGCTCTGAGGGTGACTCTGGCTTAGTCCCCCCCTCCAACGCTGGGATTGGAGGATGCTTCATGAGGTGATCAATTCTCATCAGGATTGGGAGTTGAATGTGCCTGTCATCGCTTCAAATAAACCTCGCCGCGCCGCAGCCGGGTTTACCCTACCGTTTGTATTGTAAATGTACCCGATTTTTTTTAAAAAATAGCACGCGAACCAAAGGACACAGAAAGTTGAGAGTAGTCTCAAAATGACCCCCATCCACGACTGTCTAAGCACAAGAATTTTCAGAACGATAGCTTAAAAATCAACCCAGTTATCCCCGATTCTTTTCCGCAATGCAATCCTATGGGCGAAAACCGCCGTTTGACCCGCACTGTCCCTGTTTGTTGACCCGATTTTTTAAAAAATATAGCACGTGACCCGCACGACGCAGAGAGGTGAGAGTAGTCTCAAAATGACCCCATACACGACTGTCTAAGCACAAGAATTTTCAGAATGATAGCTTCAAAAACAACCCAGTTATCTATGGGCGAAATGTTTCAAGATGGCGATCGGAGCGCTCCGCGGAAAGAGAAGCGCTCCGCCAATGGCCGCTTCTCTTCGCCTTGCTTCTAGGTGTCCGCGGTCCGCTTCTACTCTTCCTCTGGGCAAGGCGGAGCAGGCCAATTCGCTTCTGCATCTACGCTTCTAATAGGAGAGGAGCACATGCCTAATATACACACACTGCTGAGACTGGAAACTTGGGCCAACCACCCCGCCCTCTCTCTTGTTTTAACTGGCATGCTGGGGAGAGGATAATTGACACCTTCCTCTCTATTTCCAGTCCCTGTCACCATTTCTGTTTTGAGTTATTTCTCTAGGTCACCATTATTAAAGATAAAATAGTGATGATCAACAATTCAGATGAGATTTCTTTGTTGCTCCTTTGTGAAACAGAAATAACATGTTAATGCTTGAAACTAGGGGTGTGCACAGACCCCCCGCTCCGCTTCTCTTCCAGATCCACGATTTGCAGATCGGGCCGCTTCGCTCTGCCCCCCCTCCGCCCATGTCCGCTCCGCTCCACTGTGGAGCTCCGGATCCGGATAGGAGCTCCGTTTCCCCCCCATAGGCTTGCATTAAGCTAAAAAAAGTATACAACTTTTTTTCTGTGAAAGTTAGAAACCTCAAGTTTGGCACCATAACACCTCATGGAGGTATACACATGCACGCCAAGACTCAAGGCAGTCCCATTCACACCCCTTTCGATAGCTCCGTCAACTTGCACGTTAGAAACCTCAAACTTGCCATCATGATAGCTTATCCAGGGATACACATGCATGCCCAGACTCAAGGCAGTCCCATCATCCCCTGATCTTTGGGGAATTTATGAAAATCCAACACCCCATTTGCAGATGTGGACTGTTCTCTGACATTTGGACAGATAAAAAAAAGGGAAGTGAGCACACTCACAGATGCCATCTAGACCCACAATCATGCCAAGATACAAGGCAATCCCATCATCCCCTGTTTTTTGGCGGGGCTTAAACCTGCAGACATCTCAATGGGGCCATTTCAAAGGAAATCCCAACATACCATGAATTGGGGAGTAGAGATAAACCTATGAATCTTCTTCTACACTTGAAAAATGGATTTGGAACTTCCAAAAGTCTAATTGAGCGCAGGAAGGACTTCTCCCCTGAGTCAAAGCCAGACACACACAACATCCCTGCGAGGCGGGCAGGGGAGTAGGGAGGAAAGGCAGGCAGGCAGCAGACATTTCTGAGGGCAGAAGGAAGTGAGCCAAGGATAAGCCAGTAATGCATATAAAATGGAATAAATAAATAAATAAACGAAGGAGGGGTGGAATTGAAAGCAGCAGTGTTGCTGAATAAACAACAAGAATAACTTTTTTAAAAAGGCTATATCTGTCTTTTACCAGTAATAGGGGGACGTGCCCGGGGGAGGGGGAAGCAGCTGCCAATTTGACTTGTCCTAGTGACCAGTCTTTTAAGAAGCAACGCTGTCAGTTCAACTCATGAAAGCCATTGCTCCACCACGAGAGCTCTAAGGAGTAAAGCTCTCACTTCAACTCATTATAGGCATTGCTCCACCGGGTTACTCTCTTTGGAGGGCTCTGATGGCCCTCCAAGTACAGGAGAGAGTGAGGGCATGTCCACATGGCATGCCCTAGGGGAGCTCATCCCCTTGCACCACATCTTTTCAGTTGTTCCCCAAAGTTAGGGTGGGTAGCAGTGCTCTCTTATTATTGGCTTAGTATATGATTTCAGGTTGTGTTTGTGCATTTGGTGGGGCTACTGTTTTAAAAAACACTGGGAAAAGTCCGTTCAGACTAAGAAAGAGAAGTTTCCCAGAATCCCAAGTTACCCATTTTGCCTATCCCCTCCTCCAACTTTGGGATCATGTGATCATGACCGGGAGTTGACTCTGCTCCTCAGTATTTTCCCCGCCCGTTTTTTAAAAAATTCTAGCACACGAACCACACCACGCAGAGAGCTGAGAGTAGGTTCAAAATGACCCCCATCCACGACTTTCTAAGCACAAGAATTTTCAGAAAGATAGCTTCAAAAACAACACAGTTATCCCCCTTTCTTTTCCGCAATGCAATCCTATGGGCGAAATGTTTCAAGATGGCGATCGGATCGGTCCGCGGAAAGAGGATCACTCTTAAAATGGGTGCTTCTCTTCGCCTTGCTTCTAGGGGTCCGCGGTCTGCTTTTACTCCGCCTCTGGGCAAGGCGGAGTAGGCCAATTCGCTCCTGTTTCTACGCTTCTAATCGTAGCGGAGCACATGCCTACTTGAAACATACATAATTCTTGCTTTCATTTAATACTTTAATATGCACATTGCTAGGGGATTTATTTCCCTTTTTTGGAGGGAAAAATGTCAAAAATGTTAAGACAAGAGCACTTTTATATTAATATTGTGACCTTAACTAGCAATTATGGAAATGGCGACTTTGATACATGTTAATTCCAATGTACTTTATTTGTCCCTAAGATATGTGTTAATTTTAGCTGTTTCAGGAGACGATGGACAGAATAACTATACTGAAAACTCGAGGAACAAGACAGCAGGACAGGATCTACACTACTGCTTTAAAACGGTTTATAAAGGTAGTGACAACTGCTGGGGCCCAGGACACACTCCAAATGCAGTTTTCAAACTGTTTTCAAGGTGTCATATCCTGCTTGGTGTAGATCTGGCCCATGGCTGGTAAAAAGCAAAACCAAAACAAAGCGCCCCACCCCACAACCCAGCATTGGAAACTGCAAGCATGGACTTCCCCTCAGCTTTGGCTCAGGCCCTGATTCTGCAGTTCAAGAAAGAGCCAGGGCTAATGTACCCCTGCAGCCCTTTCACAACAGAAGAGGCATGCTCCTGAAGGTTCCTCACTTCTGCGATCGCCCCTCATGGGGTACACGTGACTGAACTTTACCACAATTAGAGGAGTGTTGTTGCAGGAGCACGTGTGCTCCATTATGGTGGTTCCACATGTATATCAGGAGCAGTGGGCGGGGCTAGGCAGATGGCTATGGGGCACAGGATTTTTTAAAAAATTACTCATGAGGGATGCACAGGAGTGAAGATACGTAGCAACACATGGGGGGACATGAACTGTGTCGAATATGCGCTCCTGCGCAGAGGTATATTTGTATTTTTCTTTTAAAAAACACCACTCGATGATAAAACACACCGATACCCATGCACACGTCCCTCACAGCTAATTGGCTGTTCACTGGAACTCACAGCGAACAGCAACAACCTCACAAAAAGGGGGGGGTCTCACTGCAAACGTTCTTTGCAATGGAATTGAGAGAGTCGGAGAAATCATGACAAGCAGTCAGGGATATTCTGATAAAAGTGAGAGGTGGAGCCGTGATCACCGCTGGAGCAGGTGAACGTCATGTGGCCCATTAGTGACGACTATGATACAAGAAACGTAGTTGTCAGTAATGCAATAAACGGCTGGTGTAGGACCACCTACAGCAGATTTAGCTCAGACTGTTTCAGGCACCATCCACCTCACCTTCGATTTCTGAACCCATGTCAAGAAATTCAGAAATCTGATACTCCATGCTTCCCAATTCACTATCATGGCAAATAAAAAAGATGATAACTTTTTTTCTTGGTTAGAATTGGATGATAATTGTAGCCTTTTAGGAGGGGGTTAAGCCTGCCAAATGTCAGAACAATTGGTGCAGACATTTTTCTGCTGGGCACCTTTATATTTTGATACCCCCTCCCAAGGAAACTGACAATAACCTTTCTAACTAGGGAGGGGAATGGATTCGCTACCTAATTCTACACAAAGACACTCACAGAGACAACACAACACAAAATGACTGAGTAGGGATATCTCAAAAAGATTTTGCAGGGACAATCTGAGAGAAGGATCAAGTTATGGCAGAGAGGAAAGAATAATTTTGAATGAAATCTAACAAATAAAACCTGAAGCCAAGCTAACCCATTTCCACCCAGCAGGTATCAATCGCTTCACTTCTTTCCTCTCTGAGCTGCTACACTGAATTGAGAGAAATGGAAAACAGTGAGAATCTTTATGAAACACTCAACAGAATTCAATCCCTCTCCCAAAGCACAGTGATTGAAGCCCATGGAAAATATGTCCTAGGATTAGAACTTGAACCTGTCAGTCACTCAGCTGCATTCCCTCACTGGCCCTTTCTACAACTAAGGGTATTTGGGGAGGGGGGATGATCCCGGACTTACCTGCTTCTGGGATCATCCCCTAGCATACAAACACCAGCTCAACATCCCAGAAATAAACAGGGATGTTGCGGGCACCATTAAAAACAAAAAACAGGAGCTGGGAGTGCAATTGTGCTCCACCGAAAAAGTAAGTTTTTTTTAAAAAAGCCCTGACCCTGCTCCCCCCACCCCCAATGTCCCTGGACCCCCCCCCCCCAGACTGGCTGCTTCCCTCTTGCTGACCCCTGCTATTTGAAAGGAGGAGGGAAGAAGCCAGGATGGGTGCTCACACTGCCCACGGTCTTCAGGATAGTCCCGAGACTGTGGGAAAAATCAGGATAACTGTGCAGGAAAACTGTACAGGAAAATGGAAGGCTCATCCCTGCCTGCTCCTGGGATCCCCTGTGTGTCATTTGGATGTGCAGGGATGGCCCTGGGATAAATCCATGGTGTAGAAAGGGCCACTCTGTCCATAATCATTATTTAGATAAACAACCCCAAAGGATGCTATTTTCAGGAGATGTTGGCCCTGTTCAGAAGACACTTTAAACCATGGCTTTAACCACAGGGAATAAGGCAAAAAGTCAAATTCACATGGAATTTGGAGGCTCATGCTAGGAAGAAACATTTAAGTATTTCAAGAGAAGCCAAAAAAGTTTTAGTAGGACTAGAGAAATTTCTTAGGGAGATTCCACACACAGAAAACAGTTTTACAGCTAGCTTATTGAGTTGTAGTATGGGTGTCATCTTCCTCACAACACCACTGGAGGTCATGTTGAGAGTCAGGGTTGGCTGGGTTCAGAAGACACCTTAAACCACAGCTTTAACCACAGTAATATTTATTATTATTATTATTATTATTATTATTATTATTATTATTATTTGCATTTTTATACCTCCCAACAGCCGAAACTCCCTGGGCGGTTCACAAAAAACTGTTCATTTATTTATTTAAAACATTTGTATCCCACCCTATATCATAAAGATCTCAGGGTGGCAAAAAGTCTTATTCACTGTGGTTAAAGCCATGTTTTAAGGTGTCTTCTGAGCAGGTCCAAAATCTGCATGATTCCAAAATGTGAGTTGCTAACAAAGCCTTGTTCAGGAGTGGCTATGGTTCTGCTGCCTTCGGATGGAACCACACTTTGGCTTGGGAAACAACAGTACTGGACTGAAGGTGTCTGATTCTACTTGGGCTTTGGGTTTCATCTGAATACAATGCACAGACCTAATGGAAACCTCCGATACTACCCTGTTAGGATGTAGGAGATTATCCAAGAATGTGATACCTCTGGCCTTCCTGTCATTCCATGTCCAAGGCCAATATGTGCCACAAACGTTTAGAGTTCAGGTTCATTCTGAATTCATGTGCATACTTGCACATCCTTAGGTCTGCATAGGTGGTAACCTACGAAGCCAAAGTAAAACAAGCAAAGTAAGAATCAGCTCCGAGTAGTATCCGTTTCTTGGAATTGCTTAGAGAACAGACAAAATGAAGTGTAAAAAGTACGTTGAATGTTATAGAACTGCTAGCCACTCCTTTGACAGCCAGCTTGTTTGTAAATGGGCAGGGGTGATTGGTTAATGGGAACTCATGTTTGGAAGATATTATTGAGTGTTTTTTAATGGAAAAGCCATTGCAACTTGAGAAAGTTACCTAGGGGGGTTGTGACCTCTCCCACACTAGAGGCATTCAAGAGGAAGCTGGACAACCATCTGTCAGGGATGCTTTAGGTAGGGTGACCATATTTTGGAAACCAAAAAGGAGGACAAAATGGCCACCCTCAGGAGGCGTGGCCACCCCAACATGCCCACCCCCAAGGCAGAGCCAATTCAACATGTCCGGCCCCCAAGGGGGTGTGGCCTCGGTCACATTTATTTATTTATTACATTTTTATACTGCCCAATAGCCAAAGCTCTCTGGGTGGTTCACAAAAAGTAAATGATAGCAACCAATGAGTGCCAAAGGCACACAACTACTATAATAATATACTAAATACTAAAAAAAGAATTAACACTTATATAAAACAATTTCTTTATTTTTATAACATAATAAACAACCACAACAGTCATAGAACACATTAGAATAGTGGTTCCCAATCTATTACTATTGTGAAATGCAGGAAAAAGGGACAGAACTACAACAACAACACTTCCCTTAACATAGATTTAAACGCCCAGAGCAGTTTGCATTAAAAATAATGGTTTTCGCAGGTTCAATGCTAATCTATTATTAGCATCTATGCCAAGTTCTACATTTAGGAAATAGAAACCAAAGGCACAGTTACAAAATGGGGGATACTTGGCTCAGCAATACTACAAACGAGAAGGATCTTGGAATTGTTGTAGATTGCAAGCTGAATATGATTGAGGAGAGACATGATAGCACTCTTCAAATACTTAAAAGGTTGTCACACAGAGGAGGGCCAGGATCTCTTCTCGAACCTCCCAGAGTGCAGGACACGGAATAACGGGCTCAAGTTAAAGGAAGCCAGATTCCAGCTGGACATCAGGAAAAACTTCCTGACTGTTAGAGCAGTACGACAATGGAATCAGTTGCCTGGTGAGGTTGTGGCCTCTCCCACACTAGAGGCCTTCAAGAGGCAGCTGGACAACCATCTGTCAGGGATGCTTTAGGGTGGATTCCTGCATTGAGCAGGGGTTGGACTCGATGGCCTTGTAGGCCCCTTTGAACTCTGCTATTCTATGATTCTATGATCTCCATGGCACAAGGAATTATATTGGGGTGTGGAAAAGTAAAGGATAACCAGCATTATTAATATCATATTATCAGCATCACCAAGAGAAGGAGGAGAATTATTAATATTAGGATCACCATCCATTATCAGCATCACCAAGAGAAGGAGGAGAATTATTAATATTAGGATCACCATCCATTATCATCATCACCAAGAGAAGGAGAAGCATTATTAATATTGGGATCACCATCCATTATCATCATCACCAAGAGAAGGAGAAGCATTATTAATATTAGGATCACCATCCATTATCATCATCACCAAGAGAAGGAGAAGCATTATTAATATTAGGATCACCATCCATTATCATCATCACCAAAGAAGGAGAAGCATTATTAATATTAAGATCATCATCCATTATCATCATCACCAAGAGAAGGAGAAGCATTATTGTCCTCCACCACCTCCACCTCGCCGCATCCGCCTCACTTGGCTTGTTCAGCCTGGGCCTCTGCTGCCGCCCTGTTCCCCGCGTCTTGGTGGCGGCACAAGTGGCGGCAGCAGCAGTGGTGGCTCATCCTCCACCACCTCCGCCTCGCCGCCTCTGCGCTGCCTCCGCCTCGCTTGTTCAGCCTGGCCTTGGACTTGGTCAGCTGCCGCCCTGTTCCACAGCCGCATCTTGGTGGCGGCGGGCCGTTGGCAGAAGTGGCAGCGGGTCGGCGGCAGCAGACCAAGGCCCAGGCCAGCAGCACTCACCCACCACCTCTCCCTAGTCCTCTTCTCCGCATCCTTCTTCACTGACCCGGTGCAGCACGGGAATCACGTGAGTTCTCAGCTGCTGGCTGGGTCTCACGAGAGTTCCCAGACCCAGCCAGCAGCCGACAACTCACGTGATTCTCGCGAGATTCAAGATGGCTGCTGGCCGCCACCACTGCAACCGAAAAAACGGCTGCAGGAAAGTAAGGGTGGCCGCGGCCTAGTCTGGGACCCCCCCCGCCCTGGTGTTTTGTTGCCCCCCTCCCGGAGCCTCTGGATTGTGCGCACCCTAGGCCTGGGCCATGGGAGGGAGTGGCAGGACCGTGATTTTCCTGGACATTTGGGGGGATTTTGAAATCTCCCCCCGGATCCCGCTTGGGGGCGGGATTTCTGGACATGTCCGGGCAAATCCGGGCATATGGTCACCCTACTTTAGGGTGGATTCCTGCATTGAGCAGGGGGTTGGGCTCGATGGCCTTGTAAAGCCCTTCCAACTCTGCTATTCTATGATTCTGTGATTCTATGAAATATGATTCCTCCTGCCATTAACAGAAGGGGACAGATAAGTGTGTGTGTGTGTGTGTGTGTGTGAGAGAGAGAGAGAGAGAGAGAGAGAGAGAGATATGCATGCAGCAAGTCTGGCAATTCTGAACAGATAGAAGGAGAGAGAGAGAGAGAGAGATCTGAAGGGACCTTGGAATCTCTCTCTCTGGTGATCTGAGGCAGGGCAGCAGTTCTGCTGTTTGCTTTCAGTCAGCCTCTACTTGTATATTTGTAAGCAATGCAAATATTATAAACACACAGTAAATCAGTGCTCTCTCTTTCAAAGGAAACCAAAACCCAAGGAACACTGTCCTTGAAAATTATTGCTGCTTAGGAAAGTGGGATATTGGAATTTCCTGCCAAGAGAGACCTAAAAATCAACTTCCATTTCCTGTCTCCACTGGCAGGTAAAGACTGTTATGATTCTGCCAGGCACAGATTATTTTTGGAGTCCAGCTTTTAAATGATTAATGCTACCAGTATCATTTGTTCTCATTTTACTACAGCTGCTGTTGTTTCCTTGTTTTATTGCTAATGTAATTTAACTTTAGTTCAGAAACAGGTTATAACATCCTCCATCAACCCATCTTCAGCACCTGCAGTGCCAGCAGCACCTGGTTTCCTCTGGAATTTGAGCAGACGTAGCTTTAAGTAAAAGGGCGGGACTCTAAGCAGTTCCAGTCCAAAGAGAGTGCACTGACTTCCCAAAGGTGCCAGCTGTCAGCTGACACCCCAAGCCAATTGGGAGACACCAGTAATTTGTCCTGAATGTGAGGAGCCTGTGAGGTACAGTTTTTGTAAAATCTGTTCTGTCTGTGTTTTGAGGATTAACAGGTGCCTTTCATTCCATCATCTGCTCATTGATGAAAGTGTTGGATCCTGTTTTGTATTTTCACTGTTTTTACTGTTACCCGGGGACCTGGCAGAAGTGAGGAGTCAGCAGAACAGAATCACTTAAAGGTTTAAATTGGTTCCCCCCCCAATTTCCTGAATTTGCGCAAATTCACACTTGTGAAAATGCACAACCCCCCTCCAATGTGCAAATCTCCCCAAAATGCACATATCTTTTTTATCTGGCCTATGGGGCAAATGTTTTCGTATTTTTCGTATTGTCTATGACTAAATTTGCATACAATTCTGGAAAGTAAAACAAAACAAACAAACAAACAAACAAAAACCTCCCATCCAATGCAGAATCCGTTGAATTCATAGAAATCTGCAGATTTCTCCCACAACCCTGCCCCCTGCTTCCTTTCCTGGCTGCTGTCTTGGATTGTAACCCTGCCTGTCTTTAATCTGAACTACCCTTCCCTAAGTTACATCTGAACAGGGCCATAGTTTAGCATCACATGCCCAAATTTTGGACTTGCACACTTCCTCGTTGTCTCTCCTCAAGTGCGGTTGCAGAGTAGGGTTGGAAGCCCTAAACCCAATTTGTTGTTATGATGTCCCTATGGGAATTTTTTTTAAAGTGTAAACTATGGTCTATCAGAAGGAACCAGGATCCTTACCATGGTTTGGGGTTGGCTTGTTTGGACAAACTATAGTTTAAACTAATCACTATTTGTCTTGGTTTTAACATAACAAAAAATGGTGGTCAGTTAAACTTGAAAACAAACACTTTTGATCTCCTTAAGGCCATGCCAGAGAAGAAGAGAGTGGAGATCTCACACGCTCAATTCTTATGCGCATAACACAAAACGATGGTCTACTATATTCAAACACAGCCTAAGTTAATTCCAATTGCTCTTCAGTTTGCGTTATATAAATTTTTGTTCTGTATGGAAATGTGCCTGCATTTGTTACATCCTTAAAACAGTATCCTCTCTTTCCACTAGAGAAAGACACACTATCATTTCAAAGACAAAGTTAAAATGTCCCCACCTATGTGAGTCAGGAAAACATAACCTTTCTCTTGACCTAGAATTGACTAGTAAGCAGAGATGTATTACGCTGCATTAAACACCAGCATACATAAAGCATATATAATGATCACATGTGTAAATAGCTTTCCCTTTTTATCTTATGGGTGATACTGCTCTGGAAACAGTGTGAGTAGATAATGCTAATAGCAGCACTAAGAATGTGAAAACCTGTATCATCCTGACAAACCTGAGGGAATGGATAGGTGAACAATAACACTGGAACTCAACAACAGCCAAGCTTGCATTTGAATCACAAAGTACTGATACTATGATATGCTGCAGAGGCTTGACTCTCAGACTGAGTTTCTTTCGACTTTTAAAAGTTCCCAGTGTTAAGTAAAGGATGAATAAATGCTTTAGTAGTTATGTAAGTCAGCAAGAGAAAAAGAATCACCCACAGTTCTGTTGAGGTCGATTTGTATTTTGGTGTAACTAACTGTATGTGTGCAGCTATACTCATCATGAAATTTAATGATTTGTATTTTCTTAATATTAAATACATACATTCAAAAGTCTATACTTTTTAAATTTCCATTTCTTAGTCCAGAGCCTACTTCTCATAAACATCATATGAAGTAGTAAACCTTTGACTAGATGTTGCCAATTCCTTTGACTGGACTGCAGGAGGGGCCTTGTATGATGTAATGCTCCCCATAAAAAGATGCCCACGCATACACAATATGCACGTCATGGAGATCACTAGATTAGTACCTTTCTCCCTGACCTAATAAATTTCTGCATACATGGATTGTTTTTTTATGGATGTAGGCACATTCAGTCATGTGAATTCCCCTCCCCAACAACCTGAAATGAATCATAGAATCATAGAATAGCAGAGTTGGAAGGGGCCTACAAGGCCATCGAGTCCAACCCCCTGCTCAATGCAGGAATCCACCCTAAAGCATCCCTGACAGATGCTTGTCCAGCTGCCTCTTGAAGGCCTCTAGTGTGGGAGAGCATGGCATCAGTGTACTCCTTCACCTGCTGTTCGTGAGAATGACAGGTGCAGGAAGAGAAGGGAAACCCCGTGAGGGAGTGAAAAAACAAGCCGAAGGCAGGGGCAGAACCAAGGATAATCTTTGCAAAATATTATTGGTATGAAAACAATATTTATTTATTTATTTATTTATTACATTTTTATACCGCCCAATAGCCGAAGCTCTCTGGGCGGTTCACAAAAGTTAAAACCATAATAAAACAACCAACAGGTTAAAAGCACAATTACAAAATACAGTATAAAAAGCACAACCAGGATAAAACCACGCAACAAAATTGATATAAGATTAAAATACAGAGTTAGAACAGTAAAATTTAAATTTAAGTTAAAATTAAGTGTTAAAATACTGAGAAAATAAAAAGGCGGACCTCTCTGGGGAGCTCATTCCACAACCGGGGTGATACAGCGGAGAAAGCCCTCCTCCTAGTAGCCACCTGCCTCACTTCCTATGGCAGGGGCTCACGGAGAGGGGCCCCTGTAGATGATCTTAAGGTCCGGGCAGGGACATATGGGAGGAGGCGTTCCTTCAAATAACCTGGCCCCAAACTGTTTAGGGCTTTAAATGACAATACCAGCACTTTGAATCGGCCCAGACCTGGACTGGCAGCCAATGAAGTTGTAAAAGGACTGGCGTAATGTGATCTCGCCGGCCAGTCCCTGTTAGTAAACGGGCTGCCCTGTTTTGTACCAGCTGAAGCTTCCAGACCGTTTTCAAAGGCAGCCGCACGTATAATGCATTGCAGTAATCCAAACGAGAGGTTATCAGAGCATGGATAACTGTAGCTAGGCTATATCTGTCCAGATAAGGACGTAGTTGGTATATCAACCTAAGCTGATAAAAGGTGCTCTTTGCCACTGAGTTCACCTGTGCCTCAAGTGACAGTTCTGGATCCAAGCGCACCCCCAAACTACGGACCTGATCCCTTAGGGAGAGTGCAACCCCGTCCAGGACAGGGCAAACATCACCTCGCCAGACAGATGAACCACTCGCTAACAGTACCTCCGTCTTGTCTGGATTGAGTCTCAGTTTGTTAGCCCTCATCCAGTCCATTACTGTGTCCAGGCACTGGTTCAGAACAGTCACTGCCTCACCTGGGTTTGATGAAAAGGAAAGGTGCCTTCATTAAACCATTTTCATACCAATAATATTTTGCAAAGATTATCCTTGGTTCCGCCCCTGCCTTTGGCTTGTTTGTGAGAATGAGACATAAGAGATGACACCTCAGCGTCCTGCCCTGTTTTAGTCTACACCAGCTGACATTTTTGCTCCTATATCTATACGACCAATATTAGAAACAAGGCATCAAGATGTTTAAAATATGCACTAGCAAGTATCTTCTCTGGACAAGATGTTTATTTCTCAAATTTATGTATTCACTCCTTAGGTATATTTTGAGAATTTAGACCGCACAAACCAAAGTGCAGCAAAGATAAATTAAAATAATGAAACCATCAAAGCAAAAAGCAATGTGAACAACAAAACAAGAAGTATAATTGCCGGTACAATTAATCAATAATATACTTTTGTATCTCGATAATACAGTATCCTTAATACCTATCATGATAGTCCACTGATGTTTCCTGCGGCAAACATGCTAAATATTGGCAACAAACTGGCGTTTTAAACCATCCTGTATTCACTGCATGGAATCTAAGTCCATTCAGGGCTGCCAGACACAATATTGTACACATATTACAAGTTTGCTGAGAAAAATTGCCGCAAGTATGTCTGACCCTCAGTAAACCAGGGCACAATCTACACTACTGCTTTAAAATGGTTTATAACAGTAGTGACAGCTGTTGGGGCCCAGGACACAGAGCTCCGTAGACAGTTTTAAAACCGTTTTCAAAGTGTCATATGCTGCTGTAAAGGTTTGCAGTCATCAAGTGACTAAGGGTGCAATCCTATGCATCTTTAGGCAGAAAAAAGGTCCCAGAGTTCCTCAGCTAGCCATGGTGGGAGTTGTAGGACCCTTTTTAGTCTAAACACATAAAATTGTGCCCTAACTGCAACTAACTACCAAGTGACTAGGGGCGTTACTAGACGAGGCTCTAGCGCGTGTTACCTTCCGCAGTCACGTCGAGGCTTCCAGATGACATTCACGAGGATCCGCCGTTATCCTGCGGTGAAGCCTCTTTCTCCCGACTTTAAAAAAGTGAGTTTTAGGGCGCCTTTTCCTGCCGTCCCGCGGTAATTCGGAGTACGTGTGGGAGGATGTGAGGTCACTGCGGTCCGCACTGGGCAGGAAAAGGCGTGCTAAGGGGGAGTGGTCAGCGGCTTCGGTCAAGCCGCCTCCGCCATTTGCGCGCAGTCCGCCAGCTGGGGCAGCGCGGCGGAGCGGCTTTTTTTTTTTATTCCCCCAGTGACAGTTTGCGCAGGAACGGAGGAACGGAAAAGTGGCTAGTGTGCTGCTGGGGTGTGTGGGGGATGGGTGGGGGATGTGCGCCTGTTCTAGTGGTTTTTTTTTTATTTCCCCAGTGACAGTTTGCGCAGGACCGGAGGACCGGAAAAGTGGCTGGTGACTCCTTGCGGTGGGCAGCTACCGTGGCCGCATAATGGCGGTGCTGTACGCTGCCTGTTAGTGTGGGTACCAGGCTGGCAGAGGGCAGAGCTGTTTGTGGGCTGCTGCCATGGCTACGGCCAGATGTGGGTTGGCTCCTTGGGATGGGGCACAGGGCACAGAGGCGATCATCGCCGCCGACACCTCAGAGGCATGATGGGAGATGTAGGCACAGAGTGCCCATGCAGACGATTGACCTCGGGTCATATGACACCCGCCACGACCCCCATCAGGAAGTGAGCGCATCAATGTTGACCCTCAACAGCACCAGCAGCACTTCAGCTGGCACTGGCACTGCCGCCGCTGCCGCCGCTGCCGCCGCCAGGGCCGGCGGCGGCATCGCTGACGGCTGCGCAAGTTTGCGGTCTTTCGGACGTGCGCAAACCGTGCAGCGAGCGAAAAAAAAAGCCGCGGCAATCAGGCCGGTGTGGCTGCGCAACCGTGCTCGCGGCAGCAGCAGCACAACCGGCGCAAACTTCCGCCACAAATCGAAGGCAGGTGTGGATCATGAGGCGTCACGGCTGAACGGGAAAATCCGCTTTCACCGCTCCTCAACGACGGAACACCCGGTAGGTCTAGCAAGGCCCTAAGAGCTTTATCACACCAGCGTTATACTGTGCAATCACTGCGAATTACATGCAAAGGACTCCGAAGTTTTCCATCTTATAATCTGCTTTTATTGTGAAGTACTCTGAAGTTTTCCAGTTTATAATCTGCTTTGACTGTGAAGTACTCCCATGCATCCTGCTTTAATTGTGCTATAAAGCCAAAAGAAGTACAATATTTAGCTACCAGATTTCGAGCATATCTTCCGAGTGGCCACTGGAGCGCAGGAACAGGATTTTAGAGAAAAATTAAACAAATGCTTACATCTGCATAAGCTTTAAAGATAAAGACATCAAAATTGGCACAGTAATCGATATTAAAGAGAGCTTTAAGCATACCAAATTTGAATCAGATTGGGTCATCTGTTGATTTTTTATGATTTTTTTTAACATTTCCCCTCTTAAACCCACTTCCTGGTGTGCAAAGGATCACTGCCACCGAGCAGCAGCAACAACAACACCGACAGTTTAGTGCTGTAGAGGATAATTTGAAGGAACAGGTATGTGGGATGAAGCTCTCAGTCATCTCATGAGTAAGGTAAGCCCAAGAACCCTGAACCAAACCCATCAGAATCTCTCCAAAATTTCTTCTCCTTTGCATTTCTTTTTGAAAGCAATTGCTTTTCTATCAAATTGAATGAGAATGGTCAACATTTTCATGGAAGCCATTTTTGGCATAGCACTAGTATTCATGTGACCACTTGGTCAGCCAGAAATCTAGGTGGATACACACAGCAATTTTAATACACACCAGGTGCAGACATGTGATAAAATGTCTGTGTCGGTCCAAGGTTTCTGAGAGCCTTGTTAGCCTAGGACTTTAACTGTGTCTTCAAGAAGACACTCTGGGTTGGAGGGGGCAATCTTTCAGCACTGCTGCCCAAAACATTTTCATGGATCAATAAAAGCAAGTCACTGTCTGACACTTCCATGCCATCCACAAAGCTGCTCCTCTATGCCTGAGGGGATAATCTGTCACACTTCTACACGGTCACCTGCATGGAATTTTACAAGAATTCTTTTTTTTTCTTTTTTAACCATCCTCTTCCCTTGCTATTAGAGTTAAGCAGTGAGCTTTCAGAACAATGTGCCTTCGTTGCAAACACAGCTATGTAAGGCTTGACTGTGGACTTTGTTCTTACAAAGTTTTAAACCTTACAATGTAAAGGAATCAGTTGAATTACCCACTGATGTGCAGAGATGATGAATGTTCAAGATATGGACCATCAGAGATGGACCATCATTGGGTTGTAGGCCAGATACTGTCTCCATAGCAACTTTATCTGTTCCTCATGTGGTATGCTCTCATTTTGCATTGGAAAAGAGGGCTATTTGACAGGTATCCCCACTCTCCTTCGGAACAATACCCCATGGGTGGGCTGTAATTGCCACTGGTACTTCCCTACAATGAAATCTCTGATTCTGAAGCAATATTGCTTTTAAGTTCACCAACCAAAGTTAAATCACAAGATTTGCCAATTCTCAAATCAATACTGAGATATTCAGATATGTATCTCTGTGGTTCTTTTCATTAAAAGGTAACACTGAATATGCTCTTCAGCATTTTATTCCGGTTACAATCTTCCTTGCTACTTCGTTACACTATCAAAAAGAATATTCTTGTAAAAAGCAAACTGAAATGTAAACAAAGCTACCACTAAGACTATATGCAGCAATTTAAAAGTTTGGTGAAATTTTCTCAAGTTGCATATGAAACTGCAGTTTTGCAAAGCATAGAATGTTTTCCAGGGCCATCCTGGTTCTGCGAGTATTTTTGTTAGCAGTTCTCTATGGATCCTGAGGCTATTTTTACAATGTAATAAGAAGTTAGACGCGTTCTCGGAAATTGCCTGTTATTGAGGACATACGAGAACATCTCATTACTTCCTTCTCTGTTTTGTTCTCATCTGCCAGTCTTTCCCTTCTGGCTCATACAAATATATAGAGAGCAGGTAAAAATATCCTTCAATTAAACTTAAACTTCATTGCCAAATTACTCCCTATCAGTAGGAACAATACATCTGAGAAAAGTAAGTATTTTCTTATCCGCTTGTTCTTTCATTACATATTTCCTGTATTATAGTCCTATAAATGTATGTTTTCGTGATTTGATCTGTATCTGCTTTCTTACAAATACCTTGTACTGAATTATTTCTTTTTTTATCTGCTTATTGTTCTTATTCCTTTCAGCTAAACTGAGGCAAAGCTAGATTTTACAGGAGATAGGAAACTGCCACCCCCATGTTGAATCCTCATCTCCTATAATATGTAAGGAATGAGGGCGCACTGTCTGCTCCCAAAGATGACTTGCTGGCACTGTGGCTGTGGCCTCAGACCAGGGGCAACTGGGAGAGCAAATCCTTTTTCTTGCATCTCAGCTCTCCCACACCCAGCTGAGTTTCAACTAACGACTTTCTGCTGAGTCAACACCCCCCTCGGTCATTTCCCCACCTTAAATGTGTCCTCGCAGGTCATACATACTTCATGTATCTCCCCAACATCATCTGACACTCTCCTGGTCTTCCTTCAGAAGTTGGAATTGCCTACTTGTTGTCCTATCAAGAGGGCCGCACTTCCTATTTCCCCAGGCTGGCAATAGACTAGTTCATGTTGACACCTACAACTGTCCTCCATCTTTTTCACTCCTTGTTTTCTTCACCATTCCCTCACAACACAAAGAAGCCTATTCCCACAGGACGCTTTCTTCCTATGACAGAGCTGCATGCTACAGATATGGCCTGACAGGCTCAACCTTGCCTAATGTAGCCACACCATGCATTGAGTTAAATCAGGACACCAGGCCCTTGTCCCTCCTCCACATCACTGGCTGCTGTTGGCAGAGGCAGGGAAGCCCACAATGCCATGACTTCCCAATTCAGAGCCAGGGTTAGCATGCATCTTGGCAAAGGAGAAGGGGAAAAACATGACTGAGGGATGCTATTTTAATAGCACCCTGAATCTCCCATAACAGTTAGCCCTTTATTATGTCTTTCTTTCTTCTCAAAAGATTGAGGTGAGGAATTGTTTCATGCTAAATCCAGTTGCTTACTGGCAGTGATGCACTTCATTACATCTATGGTGAAAATTCATTCCTACCAAAGGAATAACCATTCCTTTGGTACGAAGATTGGCTGTTAGTAACCCCAGATAGTTAATGCTTTCTCAGACGGAGATAACTGAAGATGATTTCTTGCTATCTAGAGGACATAGGGGAACATCCCCCTAACTAATGAAACAGTTGCTATAAGGTATGGGTATGTATATGAAGAAACAGCAGCTCAGCCATCATTGAAAGAAAAGGAGGCAAAAACCCCAGGTAGACATTTCCCTCCATGTGTTCACAGTATGTACGGGGGAGGAGGAAGGGACTGGGCCTGCCAGCTCCATGCCCAACATCATGTGCCCTGACCCCATGTCCACAGGTTTGGTGGAAACAAAATGGAGAGGGTGGAGTGGGGGGGGATTCTGGAAAAGCCCCCAAAGTCTCCTGTCTGTAACAGTCTCAAGATGGAGTGCAAGAGGTGTTATTAGATGCAGGCTAAAATCCTAAACATACTTACATGGAAGTAAGCCCCATTGAACTTAATGGGAAATACTTCTGAGTAGACATGCATAAGCTTGAACCACTAATTAGATTAAATCATGCTAAGTGCAAAAGACATTTATGGTTGCACCAAGGGTTACTGGGATTAAAACTACATCAACAATAGTAGTTCCCTCATTTTTGGAGGAAATATGAAAACCAGCAGCTACTTGCATCCATCTTTAGCATTAAATAGAAAAGTCCCTGGTGAGACAGACAGAAGAATTAAAGAGAAATACAATAGTTCTTATCTTACTGAGCTGGAGAATACTTTTAAGTGGAGCAGTAAATAAAGTGTCAATAAAAGCCAAATGTAGTAGTATATTATATTTGCAACAAAAATAGCTGTTGTTTCTTTGTCCCAGTAAGTCTTGGTACAATCTGATATTGGTTTTCCACCTAGCACCGTACCATGGTCTGATTTAATTAATAGTGTAGTCTTATGCACAGTTATCTGAGAGTAAGCCTTGCTGAGCACAACTAGACAGTTCACAGTTGCATACGGCAGGGATATAACTCTGCATCAGACCTCAGGCACTTCATCGTAAGACTGTTACAAACTGCAGTTTGGGGCTTTCCCTCCACCCTCCCGTGCACCTTTTAGTTTTGCATAATGTTCATCCTGAAGGAGTTCTGGAGAAGTCAAAAGCTTCCTTACAATTTTGTGGCATTTCCAAGCTATTCTAGGCTGTTCAGTCACAAACTGAATTCAGTTACTCAGTTCCTGGTTATTCAGTTTCTAATCCAGTGACACTTTAACTTTGAAAAAATGAGTCAGGAATATCTCTTAAGGGTGGTTTACAACAATGTTTTTGTTGAGATTAGGATGACAAGGAGCATGGGAAATTACTCATATCCATTACCTGTAACCTAAGCTGCAGTTGCCACACCTATCAATGAGTTTGTTTAGTCAGTCAATATGACTCTGATTAATAAGTGACAGAGCAAGTCTTCCATTTAAATCTTTGCTCTTGGATAACTATTCCATATGGGTTTTACAGTATGGGACAGTGAAACTCTTCTGAGATTTCCATCTTTTGTTTTGTGTTCATGGCTTTAGACATGGATATGTGGAAGGAAGGTCTGTATTCTTTTACTTGTTTAAACATAGGCCAAGATACATCAAGGATCTATACGCAAGAAAGCAAACATTTCCAATGCCTAAAATAAATCATAATTTCAAAAAACAATAATTAAAGGGGGTGGTGGTGGTGGGAGAAAACCTGAAGGTTCTTTAATTCCACGTCATGTTATGACTTCAAAATCTATAAGAAAGGTTTTTTTACTCATGAACTAGAGGTCAGTAATTGACTTTTCATTTTATTTGGTGAAGCGTAGTGTTATTGACAACCCTCTCACATACATTCCTCACATACAGATATATTTCTAAGACAAGGAGGTAAGGGGATGGAAGGCATTATGTTCACCTGTTGATGAATGAACCAGCCATGAAAGTTCCAGTTCATGGCCATTTTTAATTCAGCAAAGTCATATTAATTCATTGTCATGTTAATTCTGAATTCCTGAATTCCTTCTGTTGCTTACTGAGAGAAAACATTAAATCGTATTCCCTGAGGAAGAGTATTTCCAGTTCAAAACACTAAGTCTTTTGCACATTTCGGGTTTGTTTGTTGATTGGTGCAGCACTGTTTTGGGACTAGGACATCTGATGCTTGTCAAGAAGGTAACCCTGATCTGGCATTCAGTGTGCACGTACTTACTGAATGTGTGAAGGGGGAACGGGATCTCAGGACAACCATGGGTTAATTTACCCATTTCTTGTGGGGTTCTTGCAGGTTCCCTTTTTTGCATAGTGCCTGCAGGCCCCTGCTTGCCAGGGTTTGCTGTGTCATGTGAGCCCAGCATCATGGGTTGTTTGAAGGGGCAGAAAACCCTCAATTAAACTTAAAACAAGGTATGGGTTATCTGGGGGTTGTTTACCTGGGCAAGCAACTCACAGTGCCAGGTCCGCATGACACAGCAAGCTATGCGTATTCAAAATGCCAGTCAGTGCGCTCTACGAGGCCCCATGGCGGGTGAGCTTTATATGTAAACACTCCCACCCCCTGAATGGGAGATGTGAAAAAGACTCTGCGGGCTGCAGTTTGTAAATTCATTTGCTCAATATTTTCCACTTCCTTCTCCATGTGTTCTAATGACTAAAAAGGGCTTTTGTAACATTTTAAACCAAATAGCCTCCAATACAGTATATTTCAGTTCTTGCCAATGGCCCTTTTCCCTCCCTTTCCTTTCCTTTTTCTTTTTTTTAAAAGTTGACCTTGGTAACTGTTTTTCAAAAGTGATTGTGGTGATCCAGGCTAAAAGAGTAAGAGAACATTCAGGAAATTAATCACATAATTTAAAATTGTTTTGAAATGGGGTGTGATGCGAAAGTATGAGGAAGTTCTGCACATGAGTTTCAGTTAGTGCAGCTCGAGGATGTTGACAAGGAGCTTGGACAGGTTTGTGCAACCACCTCCGTATGGGATCCTTGCCCCTCTTGGCTAATAAAAGCTAGCAGGGATGGAACAGCCGGCTGGGCCAAGGAGGTGATTAATGCCTCCCTGCGAGAGGGAGTGGTCCCAGGCCATCTGAAAGAGGCAGTAGTGAGACCACTCCTGAAGAAAACTTCCCTTGGACCCAGAAAATCTGAGTAACTATAGGCCGGTGGCAAATGTTCCATTCCTGGGCAAGTCCTTGAGCGGGTGGTTGAGGGCAGCTTCAGACACTCTTGGATAAGACTGATCATCTGGATCCATTTCAATCAGCTCTCTCTCTCTCTCTCTCTCTCTCTCTCTCTCTCTCTCTCTCTTAAATGCAAGGTGTAATAGTTTGTGGTAATTTATAAAACAGTCATTAAAAATAATGGAAGACGTATAGAGGTGTTATGAGCCATATGCTCTTCTGTTTAGCTGCTTGGCCACTAAAAATGGTTTGGATCCAGAGATAGCTTGCTGGAGTGAAAAGGCACTTCGCTTGCCAGTGGTGTTATGTCAAGATGGGCCTGTCTTGGGGGCTGGGCATGTTGGGGTAGGCACGCCTCCTTGTGGGCGGCCATATTGTCCTCCTTTTTCATTTCCAAAATATGGTCAGCCTACATGGTGGAGTCTCCCTTTGAAGTTCTTTTCTTCAACAATGGGCACAGTCACGGACAGCCCTGTGGCAATTCCTAATTGTTTAGGTATAGATGTCAATATCAAAGCTACCTCTCGCCCCACTCAGCATCTTGAGACACACACATACACACCATTGACCCCTCAAAAACAGTTGGATAATTTTGGAGACTTTAGAAGCTTCAATTGGGCACATCTTCACTCTGATATTAATCAATGGGTTTGGAAGTGGCCACTCTGGAAGATTGAATGCTCCACGGATGTTCTCAGTTACCAAATAATTCTGGAGTGGAGTGCACGCCCCTAATTTTTACCCATGAGAAACTGTTGGAGAATTCCTCCCCCCCCCAGCGCCATTTCTCTGCCCACAAATAGGGTAGAGAATTCTGCGAGGCCATCTGCACACAACTGTAGTTTTAAATCCAGTTGAGAGAACTTCTTAAGTCATCAGATCTCAGATCAGGAGTGACATCTGATTTATACACGGGGTATAAGAGATAACAATTACGAATGGTTATTTCAGTGACATATGACTCCCTATCAGTAGAGTCAAAATGATGCAGATGGAGGGGGAAAAGTGCTGGAGATATAAGAGCCAACCTTAAGCATATTTATGGGATTGCCCAATAATAAGACTGATCTGGAGCAAAGTGATCTATGCAATACCCTTAAAGATTCATCAAACTGTACCAGAGAACCTTTGAGAATTCTTTAGGATACCTGGACAGTCAAGCTGGCCTTCATAAGAGAGAATTCATTTAGAACTTATTAACAGCAGCAAGAGCCTGCATGGCTCTGAAAAGGATGTCTGGCTGCCATTTATTTCTTTTATGAAATAAAAGCACAATTTGGACAGTGATAAAAATAAAAGCTCTACCCTTATTCTGGATAGATATTCATTTATTTATAGGAATACCTGTATTTAATATAGTTATATTGATACATTTAACTAATATATTTGTTGCCATTATAAAACATGGAAGTGTAATTAACTGTAATTTAAAAGTATGTATATAATAGTGTTATTAAAAAAGCATGGAGCTATATTGGTTTGATAACTGTATATGTAAATTTATTCAATTAAAAATTAATTAAATCCTTGGCAACTTTTTTAAAACACACACACACATACAAACATAAAGGTTTGTGGCATAAAACCCCTATATATATTGGCAGGGCTATCCTCCCCATAAGAAACTTATATGCCTTCAAATGCTGTAGCCGTTTGTTGATTTCTAATCATAGTCAATGGGAGGCATGAAGATTTCGATTTCTGAATCAAGATTTGGATTTTAGCCCAAGTTTAAACGAACAACTTCCAAATTGTTCCAAGCCAAATCAGGCTGTTTTCTGAATCACCGCATCAGGGTCTGATCCAAATTTTGTGGTTGGTGCACATCCCTAGTATCTATGCATTTTTAAAGCATAGTGTTTTCCCCACTAGATAAATCTAATATGTATCATTTCAGAAAGTAACATCAGATAAAATGAAAAATTAAGCTGATATATACACCAGCCATTTATATAGCAAAACATACTTTCTATATACTGCTCAACATCATAACTTAAAAAACAACCCAGGATATAATGCATGGCAAGTTCTATGCATGCCTGATTGATATGAATAGGAGCTGCAAAATTGCACGACGATTCCAGTTGGGCTTGTGCAGAATAATATCCTGGTATTTTGTGCACATAGTTGTGCCCCTAGGTATGGAAATAAAATCACTTTGAGAAAATATATCTATTGTTGTTTATTCATTCAGTCGTTTCTGACTCTTCGTGACTTCATGGACCAGCCCACACCAGAGCTTTCTGTCAGCCGTTACCACCCCTACCTCCCCCAAGGTCAAGTCTGTCACCTCCAGAATATCATCCATCCATCTTGCCCTTGGTCGGCCCCTCTTCCTTTTGCCTTCCACTTTCCCTAGCATCAGCCTCTTCTCCAGGGTATCCTGTCTTCTCATTATGTGGCCAAAGTACTTCAGTTTTGCCTTTAATACCATTCCCTCAAGTGAGCAGTCTGGCTTTATTTCCTGGAGTATGGACTGGTTTGATCTTCTTGCAGTCCAAGGCACTCTCAGAATTTTCCTCCAACACCACAGTTCAAAAGCATCTATCTTCCTTCGCTCAGCTTTCCTTATGGTCCAGCTCTCGCAGCCATAGGTTACTACTGGGAATACCATTGCTTTAACTATGCGGACCTTTGTTGTCAGTGTGGTGTCTCTGCTCTTAACTATTTTATCGAGATTTGTCATTGCTCTCCTCCCAAGAAGTAAACGTCTTCTGATTTCCTGGCTGCAGTCAGCGTCTGCAGTAATCTTTGCGCCCAGAAATACGAAGTCTGTCACTGCCTCCACATTTTCTCCGTCTATTTGCCAGTTATCAATCAAGCTGGTTGCCATAATCTTGGTTTTTTTGAGGTTTAACTGCAACCCGGCTTTTGCACTTTCTTCTTTCACCTTTGTCATAAGGCTCCTCAGCTCCTCCTCGCTTTCAGCCATCAAAGTGGTGTCATCTGCATATCTGAGATTGTTAATGTTTCTTCCTCTTAACTCCAGCCTTGGATTCGTCAAGCCCAGCACGTCGCATGATGTGTTCTGCATACAAGTTGAATAGGTAAGGTGAGAGTATACAACCCTGCTGTACTCCTTTCCCAATCTTAAACCAGTCCGTTGTTCTGTGGTCTGTTCTTACTGTTGCTACTTGTTCGTTATACAGATTCCTCAGGAGGCAGACAAGATGACTTGGTATCCCCATACCCCCAAGAACTTGCCACAGTTTGTTATGATCCACACAGTCAAAGGCTTTAGAATAGTCAATAAAACAGAAATAGATGTTTTTCTGGAACTCCCTGGCTTTCTCCATTATCCAGCGGATATTGGCAATTTGGTCTCTAGTTCCTCTGCCTTTTCTAAACCCAGCTTGTACATCTGGCAATTCTCGCTCCATGAATTGCTGGAGTCTACCTTGCAGGATCTTGAGCATTACCTTGCTGGCATGTGAAATAAGTGCCACTGTCCGATAGTTGGAACATTCTTTAGTGTTTCCCTTTTTTGGTATGGGGATATAAGTTGATTTTTTCCAGTCTGATGGCCATTCTTGTGTTTTCCAAATTTGCTGGCATATGGCATGCATCACCTTGACAGCATCATCTTGCAATATTTTAAACAGTTCAGCTGGGATACCGTTGTCTCCTGCTGCCTTGTTATTAGCAATGCTTCTTAAAGCCCATTTGACCTCACTCTTCAGGATGTCTGGCTCTAACTCACTGACCACACTGTCTGAGCTATCCCCGATATTATTATCCTTCCTATACAGATCTTCCGTATATTCTTGCCACCTTTTCTTGATCTCTTCTGTTTCTGTTAGGTCCTTGCCATCTTTGTTTTTGATCATACCCATTTTTGCCTGGAATTTACCTCCAATGTTTCTAATTTTCTGGAAGAGGTCTCTTGTCCTTCCTATTCTATTGTCTTCTTCCACTTCCGCACATTGCTTGTTTAAAAATAATTCCTTATCTCTTCTGGCTAACCTCTGGAATTTTGCATTTAATTGGGCATATCTCCCCCTATCACTGTTGCCTTTTGCTTTCCTTCTTTCTTGGGCTACTGCCAGTGTCTCTGCAGACAGCCATCTTGCCTTCTTGGTTTTCTTTTTCTTAGGGACGTTTTTTGTTGCCACCTCTTGGACAATGTTGCGAACTTCTGTCCATAGTTCTTCCGGGTCCCTATCTACTAAATCTAGTCCCTTAAATCTATTCTTCACTTCCACTGCATATTCATTAGGAATATTAGTGAGCTCATATCTAACTGATCTGTGGGTCTTCCCTATTCTCTTTAATTTGATTCTAAATTGTGTAATAAGAAGTTCGTGATCTGAACTACAGTCAGCTCCAGGTCTTGTTTTTACTGTCTGTATAGATGTCCGCCACCTTTGGCTGCAAAGGATGTAGTCAATCTGATTTCGGTGTCGGCCATCTGGTGAAGTCCATGTATAAAGCCGTCTTTTCGGTTGTTGGAAGAGAGTGTTTGTTATGCACAGTGAGTTGTCCTGGCAGAATTCTATCAGCCTATGTCCCGCTTCATTTTGTTCTCCTAGTCCATGCTTACCTGTAATTCCAGATGTCATTTGACTGCCCACCTTAGCGTTCCAGTCTCCTGTAACGAAAATAACATCTCTTTTTGGTGTGTTATCCAGTAGGTACTGCAGATCCTCATAGAACTGATCTATTTCTGCTTCTTCAGCATCTGTGGTTGGGGCATATATTTGGATCACTGTGATGTTAAATGGCTTACCCTGAATTCGAATTGAGATCATTTTTTGGATTGTATCCAAGCACTGCTTTAGCCACTTTATTATTAATTATGAAGGCTACTCCATTTCTTCTGTGATCCTCTTGTCCACAGTAATAGATCTGGTGGTGATCTGATGTGAAGTGGCCCATTCCAGTCCATTTCAGTTCACTGACACCCAATATATCTATATTTAATCTTGACATCTCACCAATAACCACATCCAATTTGCCCTGGCTCATAGATTTTACATTCCAGGTTCCTATGGTGTGTTGATCTTTAGAACATCGGATTCGTCGTTCACCACCAGCACCGTCGGCCGCTAGCCGTCCTTTCGGCTTTGAGCTAGCTGCGTCATCACATCTGGGGCTACTTGAACTTATCCTCTGTTCCTCCCCAGTAGCATTTTGACCATCTTCCGACCTGGGGGTCCCATCTTCCGATGGTATACCGACATATCTCTGGTTGTACTGATCCATTTAGTTTTCATGGCAAGAATACTGGGGTGGGTTGCCATTACCTTCCCCAGGAATCGTATTTAGTCTGACCTCTCTACCATGACCTTCCCGTCTTGGGTGTCCCTTCACGGTTTAGCTCATGGCATCCTTGAGGTGCTCAAGCTCCAGCACCACGACAAGGTAACGATCTCCTTTGCTGGAGAAAATATCTCCATAAAATATTATATATAAAAAATTCTTGGTACAGTGATGACTAGCTGCTTTTTGCATAGGATTATTCAAAGCAATGGCTTTTTAAAAAAATACATGATCTTAGCAACCGGTGTGAAAGACATCACGAAATAGAGCATATAGGTGCGGATTTCATTGATAAAAGAATTCTCATACGTCTGTGCAGCTTTAATGCGTATTTGTGTAGTGGAATGATGATCCAAAGCAAGTAGGCTAACAGATTGTCAGTTGTCATTAGAGTTGTTTTTAACTAAGCTCTTTTCTCTGGCAGCCATCAAAGGCACCTAAAATCACATGTGATCTAAAGGGCTAGACCATTCTGTCTGGAATTCAGGATGTACTGTTCTTCTGCCATGTTGCCAGAAGATGCCATTCATTCTAAAGTCAATATTATTGTATCAGCATTAACAATAAATTCAAAATGATGTTTGCACTAGTCTAATGATGCTGTGGGACCAACTGAATTGGATCCATTCTGTGTCATCAGTCAGGATGCAACACACTAAAACTGTCATTCTTGGTTGCCTAATCAACACATGATATTCACTACTGTGAAAGGTAAGTATTCTCATACTGCAAAAGTGCAGTCTCATATAGCTTTTGAGGATGCTTAAAGATCCCCCATTCTTTACTAGTGTGCTCTGTGCTGTGACTTGTAGCACAGTTGCCTGATTCTCCCTCACTTCTGGTTATCACTATGCTTCTAATAGTAATTATAATACTTTGTTTACAAAATTGCTTTTCATCTTCGGTCATTTGAGAGAGATGGTCAATAAATATACAGCACCTCGGTATGCCTTTTATCCTGTTTTCTAGGCATTTTCGGCTGCTATGCTAGTGAAAGGGTTTTCTTGTTCCATCTTCTGATATATATGACCACCAGTTAGGATCAAAACCTCTGGAGCACAGGGCCGTTCTGTTTTCGTATAACTGCTTCATTATAGCCTATTGGAATTAACCAAAATGCTTGCAGCTCCCTCATTTTTAAAGATTAAGAGATGAACCTTGGCAGCATGATAGCTCTTAAGTAGGGGTGTGCACGGACCCCCCGCTCCGCTTCACTTGCAGATCCGCCATTTTCCGGATCGGGCCGCTCCGCCCCGCCCCCGCTCCGCTCCGCTCGGAGCTCTGGATCTGGATCAGAGCTCCGTTTCCCCCCCCATAGGCTTGCATTGAAAGCTAAAAAATTATACAACTTTTTTTCTGTTCAAGTTAGAAACCTCACGTTTGGCACCATGACACCTCATGGGGGGATACACATGCACGCCAAGTTTCAAAGCAATCCCATCATCCCCTGATTTTTGGGGAATTTTTGAAAATCGGGCACCCCATTCACACCCCTTTCCATAGCTCCATCAATTTGCACGTTAGAAACCTCAAACACGCCACCATGAAAGCTTATCCAGGGATACATATGCATGCCGAGACTCAAGGCAGTCCCATCATCCCCTGATTTTTGGGGAATTTATGAAAATCCAACACCCCTTTCCATAGCTCCGTCAATTTTGCACGTTAAAAAAAACACCTCAAACTCACCACCATGACAGCTTATCCAGGGATACATACGCACGCCGAGACTCAAGGCAGTCCCATCATCCCCTGTTTTTTGGCGGGGCTTAAACCTGCAAAATTTGGAACTTCCAAAACTCCAAGTGAGCGCAGGAAGGACTTCTCCCCTGAGTCAAAGCCACACACACACACACAACATCCCTGCGAGGTGGGCAGGGGAGGAGGGAGGGAAGGCAGGCAGGCATGCAGCTGGCATTTCTGGGGGCATAAGGAAGTGAGCCAAGGATAAGCCAGTAATGCATATAAAATGGAATAAATCAATAAATAAACAAAGGAGGGGTGGAATTAAAAGCAGCAGTGTTGCTCAATAAACAGCAAGAAGAATTTTTTAAAAAAGGCTATATCTGTCTTTTACCAGCAATAGGGGGACGTGCCCGGGGGAGGGGGAAGCAGCTGCCAGTTCAACTCAAGACAGCCACCAACAGCTCTGAGATTAAGAAGTAAACGCTCACTTCAACTCATAACAGGCATCGCTCCACCACTAAGAAGTAAACGCTCACTTCGACTCATAATAGGCATTGCTCCACCGTTTTACTCTCTTTGGGAGGCTCTAATGGCCTTCCAGTGCAGGAGAGAGTGGGGGCACGTCCACGATGAGATGCCCTAGGGGAGCTCATCCCCTTGCACCACATCTTTTCAGTTGTTCCCCAAAGTTAGGGTGGGTAGCAGTGCTGTGTTTCTATCTCTTATTCTTGGCTTAGTATATGATTTCAGGTTGTGTTTGTGCATTTGGTGGGGCTACTGTTTTAAAAAACCACTGGGAAAAGCCCGTTCAGATGAAGAAAGAGAAGTTTCCCAGAATCCCAAGTTACCCGTTTTGCCTATGCCCTCCTCTAACTTTGGGATCATGTGATCATGACCGGGAGCTGACTCTGCCCCTCAGCCCTTTGAAAAAGGTATTTTTCCCGCCGATTTTTTAAAAACTTCTAGCACGCAACCCGCACGACGCAGAAAGTTGAGAGTAGTCTCAAAATGACCCCCATCCACGACTCTCTGTGCACAAGAATTTTCAGAATGATAGCTTAAAAACCAATCCAGTTATGCCCGAGTCTTTCCCTCAATGCAATCCTATGGGCAAAAAGCCGAAAACGCCGTTTGAGCCGCGCGGTTGACCTGATTTTCAAAAAAAATAGCACGCGACCCGCACGACGCAGAGAGGTGAGAGTGGTCTCAAAATAACCCCCATCCAAGACTCTCTGAGCACAAGAATTTCCAGAACGATAGCTTCAAAAAGAACGTAGTTATCCGCAATTATTTGCCGCAATGCAATCCTATGGCGAAATGTTTTCAAGATGGCGACCGGAGCACTCCGCCTGAACTAGGAGCTCCAAAAAATGGTCGCTTCTCTTCGCCTTGCTTCTAGGGGTCCGTGGTCCGCTCCTACTCCGCCACTGGGTAAGGCGGAGCAGGGCAATCCGCTACTGCTTCTACGCTCCTAATCGGAGCGGATCACACCCCTACTCTTAAGTAGGGCTTTAGGCATGCCAAGTTTGAAGCTGTCCCCTTCATCGGTTGATTTTTTAGGATTTTTTTTTTAAAAATCTTCCTCAAACCATTCCTCCTCCCCATAAAGACACACAGACACACACACAGAGCTCTCTGATTCTCCTTTAATCCACCCCTGTGCATTTATGGAGGGAGGTTTTATCCTTTACTTTGCTGATGGACATATCCCTTTAATGAACTAGCTGGATCCAGAACCAAAGACATGGAACAATTCTCAGGCACAGAGGGAAAATAAAAAGAAAAGGCTCTCATTAAAGCCAATTTGGTAAGTGTAGAAGAAGGCTGCAGCCAATCCAACCTTCCTGCAACCAAACACCCTGTTGTCCCCGGCCACCCCTCGCCCTAGCCCTCTTCCCAACCAGGACAAGCCAGAGATTCCTGGAATAAAACACACACTCTCAGCTTAAGGGCCAAAACAAGTTTAATACCATTCAGCTAAAACTAACACATAAGGTTTTGGCCAGAGGTAGCAGCAAATGGGAAAGGAAGGGAGAAGAGGATGGAAAGGAAGGGGGGGGGTTTAAAGGAGGGATCACAAAAGGATGATGTACTAGAAGCCACAGCTCCATCTAAAACCTTCAAACACACAACCCACCCCCAGCCATAAAAGCAGCTAGCCTTGTCTCAGGAAATCCAGACATTTAAAATAAACAAAAAGACCCTAGCTTACTCTGAACAGCCATCCCAGGCTGACTTGGGTGTTCTTCCTCCAAAACCAGAACAGAAGATCCTCATCCCAAACAGGATACCCTTTTTATCCCCTTTTGGATTTAGGGCCCCATGACCTCGCTGAACCAACCCCCAGCTCTGCCTGGCTCTTAACAACCCTCCCCTCTTAGGGAGGGCTTTGCCTTCTCTCTCACAACTAAACCCAATTATCCTAATGACCATGGAGATAACCTGCAGGTGAGAGGCCCAATCTGACCTTGGAGTCTCAGCGCCAAGAGTTCTACACTCCCACCTCCACTTAACATACCATCATGGCTACACAACACATACCAGAACAGATACAAAGCAGAAAGAAAAATACAATTAAAAAGCCAGTATACTTAAAGAGCCAGTACAGCCCGCAAACCAGCAAGGCCCCATGTCCTTCACAGTAAGCATCTGTGTTGCATATTCTGGCACCTTCACCCACTTCTCTGCATCAGTTTGAGAGAGAGAAACATTAAAAAAATCCTAAAAAATCAACCAGTAAACAGGCCGGCTTCAATCTTGGCATATCTAAAGCTGCCAAGTTTCATCTCTTTAGCTTTAAAAATGAATCTGTAAGCATTTTGGAGCAGCAAAAGCCCATTCGATCAGCTCAGTTTGTTGGACACGGTGTGCTGGAGGAGGAGAACCACCCTGCCCTCTTCTTTCCTCAGCAAGCACATGTTCAAAGCACACACCCCAACAACAGAAAAAGTGCATGGACTGCAATACACAGAGCAGAAGGGCTTTTTAATCCCACATGGAGGAAATAAACCAGACTTTCAGTGCTCCAAAATAAGATGGAAAAACACAGAGGAAGAGGCAAGATGAGTGCAGAAACAGTGAGCACTGCATTGCAAAACCACAAACCAGGCATGACGAGAGTGTGATAAAACAATGATTATTTATTATTATTTATTGCATTTTTATACTCCCCAATAGCCGAAGCTCCCTGGGCGGTTCACAAAAACTAAAACCATTCAAAGTATAAAACAAACAGTATAAAAACATGATATAAAATACACATTAAAAACTGATTAAAAACATACCATACATGACTAAAACATCTTTAAAACATCCTTAAAACATCTTAAAAACATTCTAAAATTTCACTGGATAGGCCTGCCGGAATAGATCAGTCTTTATTGCTTTTTTAAATTCTAAAAGACTGTCAAGTTGACGAATTTCCTCCGGCAGGCCATTCCACAGTCTGGGAGCAGCAGAAGAGAAGGTCCTCTGGGTAACAGTTGTTAATCTAGTTTTTGCTGGTTGAAGTAGATTCTTCCCAGAGAACCTGAGTGTGCGGGGCAGATTGTACTGGAGAAGGCGATCCTGTAGGTAGCCTGGACCCAAACCATGTAGGGCTTTAAAGGTGATAACCAACACTTTGTACTTCATCCAGAAAGTAATCGGCAGCCAGTGAAGAGATTTTAAAATTGGTGTAATGTGGTCACCTCTAGGTGTACCAGTGACCAGCCTGGCTGCCATATTTTGTAGGGGTGTGCACGGACCCCCCGCTCCGCTTCACTTGCAGATCCGCCATTTTCCGGATCGGGCCGCTCCGCCCCGCCCCCGCTCCGCCCACTTCCGCTCCGCTCCGCCCGGAGCTCTGGATCCGGATCCGGAGCTCCGTTTCCCCCCCCATAGGCTTGCATTGAAAGCTAAAAAATTATACAACTTTTTTTCTGTTCAAGTTAGAAACCTCATGTTTGGCACCATGACACCTCATGGGGATATACACACGCATGCCAAGTTTCAAAGCAATCCCATCATCCCCTGATTTTTGGCGAATTTTTGAAAATCGGGCACCCCACACACAACATCCCTGCGAGGTGGGCAGGGGAGGAGGGAGGGAAGGCAGGCAGGCATGCAGCTGGCATTTCTGGGGGCATAAGGAAGTGAGCCAAGGATAAGCCAGTAATGCATATAAAATGGAATAAATCAATCAATAAACAAAGGAGGGGTGGAATTAAAAGCAGCAGTGTTGCTCAATAAACAACAAGAAGAACTTTTTTTAAAAGGCTATATCTGTCTTTTACCAGCAATAGGGGGACGTGCCCGGGGGAGGGGGAAGTAGCTGCCAGTTCAAGACACTGACAGCCACAGCTCCGAGAAGAAGTAAAACGCTCACTTCGACTCAGAACAGGCATTGCTCCACCACTGAAAAGTGACCATTCACTTCAACTCATGATAGGCATTGCTCCACCGTTTTACTCTCTTTGGAAGGCTCTATGGCCTTCCAGTGCAGGAGAGAGTGGGGGCACGTCCACGATGAGATGCCCTAGGGAAGCTCATCCCCTTGCACCACATCGATTCAGTTGTTCACCAAGGTTAGGGTGGGGAGCAGTGCTGTGTTTCTATCTCTTATTCTTGGCTTAGTATATGATTTCAGGTTGTGTTTGTGCATTTGGTGGGGCTACTGTGTTAAAAAACACGGGGAAAAGCCCGTTCAGATGAAGAAAGAGAAGTTTCCCAGAATCCCAAGTTACCTGTTTTGCCTATGCCCTCCTCCAACTTTGGGATCATCATGACCGGGAGCTGACTCTGCCCCTCAGCCCTTTGAAAAAGGTATTTTTCCCGCCGATTTTTTAAAAACTTCTAGCCCGCGACCCGTACGATGCAGAAAGTTGAGAGTGGTCTCAAAATGACCCCCATCCACGACTCTCTGTGCACAAGAATTTTCAGAACGATAGCTTAAACCCCCCCCAGTTATCCCCGATTCTTTCCCTCAATGCAATCCTATGGGCGAAAAGCCGAAAACGCAGTTTGAGCCGCGCGGTTGACCCGATTTTCACAAAAACATTGCACGTGAACCACAGCACGCAGAAAGTTGAGAGTAGTCTCAAAATGACCCCCATCCACGACTCTCTGTGCACAAGAATTTTCAGAACGATAGCTTAACCCCCCCCCAGTTATCCCCGATTCTTTCCCTCAATGCAATCCTATGGGCGAAAAGCCGAAACGCAGTTTGAGCCGCGCGGTTGACCCGATTTTCACAAAAACATTGCACGTGAACCACAGCACGCAGAAAGTTGAGAGTAGTCTCAAAATGACCCCCATCCACAACTCTCTGTGCACAAGAATTTTCAGAACGATAGCTTAAACCCCCCCCAGTTATCCCCGATTCTTTCCCTCAATGCAATCCTATGGGCGAAAAGCCGAAACGCAGTTTGAGCCGCGCGGTTGACCCGATTTTCACAAAAACATTGCACGTGAACCACAGCACGCAGAAAGTTGAGAGTAGTCTCAAAATGACCCCCATCCACCACTCTCTGTGCACAAGAATTTTCAGAACGATAGCTTAAACCCCCCCCCAGTTATCCCCGATTCTTTCCGTCAGTGCAATCCTATGGGCGAAAAGCCGAAACGCAGTTTGAGCCGCGCGGTTGACCCGATTTTCAAAAAAATATAGCACGCGACACGGACAACGCAGAGAGGTGAGAGTGGTCTCAAAATGACCCCCATCCACGACTCTCTGAGCACAAGAATTTCCAGAGCGATAGCTTCAAAAACAACGTAGTTATGCGCGATTATTTGCCGCAATGCAATCCTATGGCGAAATGTTTTCAAGATGGCGACCGGAGCGCTCCGCCTGAACTCGGAGCTCCGAAAAATGGTCGCTTCTCTTCGCCTTGCTTCTAGGGGGTCCACGGTCCGCTCCTACTCCGCCTCTGGGTAAGGCGGAGCAGGCCAATCCGCTACTGCTTCTACGCTCCTAATCGGAGCGGAGCACATCCCTAATATTTTGGACTAACTGTAGTTTCCGAACTAGGCACAGAGGTAGCCCCATGTAGAGCGCATTGCAGAAGTCGAGCCTCGAAGTTACCAGTGCGTGCACAACCGTCTTTCAACTCTAGGAAGGGGCACAGCTGGAAAACAACGGAAGCTGATAGTAGGTGCTCCTGGCCATTGCATCTAACTGGGCTGTCATTTGGAGCGATGGATCCAGAAGCACCCCCAAGCTGCGAACACAGTCTTTCAGGGGGAGTGTAACCCCATCCAGAACTGGTTGACACACCTCCAAACCCAGGTTGTGGCCTTTGACAGTGAGCACCTCCGTCTTGTCTGGACTCAACTTCAGTTTGTTTTTCCTCATCCAGCCCATTACCGCCTCCAAGCATTCATTCAGAGGAGACGCACTATCCTTAGCTGATGCGGTTGTCGAAGGTATAGAGAAATATATTTGGGTGTCATCAGCATATTGATAGCAACCCACCCCATGCCTCCAGATGATCTGTCCCAGCGGTTTCATGTAGATGTTAAACAGCATTGGAGATAGGATGGCACCTTGTGGTACACCACACAGCAGCTCCTACTCTGAGGAGCAGCTATCCCCAAGCAGCACCATCTGGAACCTGCCTGAGAGGTAGGACCAGAACCACCAAAGGACAGTGCTCCCGATTCCCAATCCCCTCAGGCGTTCCAGAAGGATACCATGGTCAATGGTATCGAAAGCCGCTTAGAGGTCCAAAAGTACCAGCAGGGACACACTCCCCCTGTCAATATTCAGGCCTAGATCATCCGCTAAGGTGTCCATAGTAGGGATGTGCTCCGCTTCTAATCGGACCGGAGAAGCAGGAGCGGAGCAGGAGGCTTCGCCTGCCCTTAAGGTGGAGGCGAAGAGGATTGGGGGGCCTGCGGAGCGTGGCGAAGAGGATCGAGGTGAAGGCGGATCCTTCGCCTCGATCCGGAGCTCCGCCGGAAAGGTAAGTGGGGTTTACCGGGCCCTGCCGCTGTCGCTGTCGCCCATGCGGCGATGGCGGCAGGGCCCGGTAACCCCCCTCCCCGCCCTCCTCTCCCTTACCTGCCTCCGTCTGCGGTCCGTCGGCGTCTTCAATTGAGCCCACGGTTCCACCGCAAGCGGCCCAGGCTTCCTGGTGGAACCGCGGGCTCAATTGAAGACGCCGACGGACCGCGGACGGAGGCAGGTAAGGCCCCTCTCTCCCTTGGTCCCTTACCGGGCTCTGCTGCTAGGACTGCCTTGAGTCTTGGGGTGCGTATGTATCCCTGGACAAGCTATCATGGTGGCGAGTTTGAGGTTTCTAAAGTGCAAATTGACGGAGCTATGGAAAGGGGTGTGAATGGGGTGCCCAGTTTTCACAAATTCCCCAAAAATCAGGGGATGATGGGACTGCCTTGAGTCTCGGTGTGCGTGTGCACCCCTGGATAAGCTTTCATGGTGACGAGTTTGAGATTTTTAACGTGCAAATTGACGGAGCTGTGGAAAAGGGTGTGAATGGGGTGCCCGGTTTTCATAAATTTCCCCTAAATGAGGGGATGATGGGACTGCCTTGAGTCTCGGCGTGCGTATGTATCCCTGGACAAGCTATCATGGTGGTGAGTTTGAGATTTTTAACGTGCAAATTGACAGAGCTATGGAAAGGGGTGTGAATGGGGTGCCCGGTTTTCATAAATTCCCCCAAAATCAGGGGATGATGGGACTGCCTTGAGTCTCGGCGTGCGTATGTATCCCTGGACAAGCTATCATGGTGGTGAGTTTGAGATTTTTAACATGCAAATTGACGGAGCTATGGAAAGGGGTGTGAATGGGGTGCCCAATTTTCATAAATTCCCCAAAAATCAGAGGATTGTGGGACTGCCTTGAATCTCAGCGTGCGTGTGCACCCCAGGATAAGCTTTCATGGTGGCAAGTTTGAGATTTTTAACATGCAAATTGACGGAGCTATGGAAAGGGGTGTGAATGGGGTGCCCGATTTTCATAAATTCCCCAAAAATCAGGGGATGATGGGATTGCCTTGAGTCTTGGCGTGCGTGTGTATGAGGTGCCATGGTGCCAAACTTGAGGTTTCTAACTTTAACAGAAAAAAAGTTGTATACTTTTTTAGCTTAATGCAAGCCTATGGGGGGGGGGGAATACGGAGCTCCGATCCGGATCCGGAGCTCCGAGCGGAGCGGAGTGGACATAGGCGGAGTGGGGGTGGGGTGGAGTGGTCTGATCTGCAAATCGCGGATCTGGAAGTGAAGCGGAGCGGGGGGTCCGTGCACACCCCTAGTCCATAGCGGTCTCAACTCCATATCCTGCTCTAAAGCCGGTTTGAAATGGGTCTAGAAAATCTGTGTCATCCAAAACTGCTTGGAGTTGGTCAGCAACCCCCCTCTCAATCACCTTGCCCAGAAATGGAAGATTTGATACTGGTCGATAGTTAAGATCCAGAGGGTCCATAATATAGGTTTAGCCTCTAAAGATATATTATGAATTCATGCTAGAAATGGGATTTCAACCCAGGCCTGCACACTCTCTGTTCACTGAAATATACAAGGTCAAAAAGACTTTAGTATAAGTCAAGCTTCCCTCTATTTTAGGGGAGAATGTTTTACTTCTTTCTTCTCCCCACCCCCCTCAACAAACACACACAAGTTTTGTACTTACTGCTTCATCAACCTCTTTCCTATTTTGTGCATTGTATTATGAAGAGGTAGTTTTCAACATTTCTGTGTGGAAACCAGTAAGAGCCTAGCTTCTTTTTGGGTTGAAAATATTTTTGTCCATCTATTGATTGTTGGTTTCCATTGTCCCTTTTTGTGAAAAGCAATGCTTAGCCTTGGGAGAAATGTTACATAAAAGCATTTTATAGTTTCTTTTGGATTTAATTTTTGATCCTTTTGCACTTTGCTTTGGAACTGTTGGCAATCTTACTTGCAATGACAATGATAAGCTGAATGGGTTTATTTACATGTTTTGAATAGCAATGGATATTGACCTAGTTCTGGGTCTGAAACAATGTGAGCGACAGAGTGAATGAATGAGTGATGAGGGCGGGGTGGGGAGAGAACTGCAGGAAGATTCATGGAGGCTGCATTGCAGGCTTAATTTACTTCAGTAAAGGTTAGTTCTACACATGTGGCAGGACAAGTTGGTACAGTCCTGGGAGTAGAATGGATTGCCCCATCGCAGACCAAATGAGGAATCTTTATGTATATAAAAGATTCTAGAAGACCAGATTTTCTCTGACGTCCTAGTTTTGTTTGCAGAGAGTTGTGTTTTCGTTTTATGTAACACAAGGGAGAAATGTGATTCCCCCACTAGCAGTCTGAGGTAATACAGTCCATTCTATCACTTCATGTGACCTCATTCTGTTTCCTGACTTGGAGCTGAGCAGAAGCAGGGAAGAGCAGCTGGCCCAGCTCAAGTAGAAGCTAGAAAAGTAAGCCAGTTCCTAGAGAGCGAGCGAACAGGAAGAGCAAACAGGAGTTTGACAGGGGGAGTTTGGCAGGGGAGGTCAAGGGGGAGGCCTCTAAGAAAAAATCAAAAAACAAAGAGGGGGGAAAAACAAAGAAAAACATAAAGAGGACCCCCCCACAAAACCACACACACACACATACACACACACAAAAAAACCCAACCAAAAAATCTTATTTTCCCTTAAGACATACTCATATAGTTGTGTACCTTCAAGAGAGGACAGGACAAAGCAAAGGCAATTCCACTATAATCAGAAAGGAAAAACACAAAGCAGAAATAGACAGTATGGATGGAAAGGAGCTATATAAATAATAATAATAATAATAATAATAATAATAATAATAATAATAATAATAGACGTGGTGACCTGCAAAGGGTGTGCAATGTTCGTGTTTCTGCCTGAGCTCAACATGGCGTATACCTGCAACAAGTGCAAGCTGGTGGCACTTTTGGAAGAAAAAGTGAGAGGACTTGAGCGGCGAGTGTCCACACTCCAAAGAATAAGAGAAGACGAGGAGTTCTTAGACTGAACGGTGGAACTGCAACAGTAACAAGAAGCACACGAGATTGAAGAGCAACAGCCAGCTGAAGCAGAAGGGAGTATGCTGAAGGGAGGAAAGCCAATGAAGAGGAAACTCTCTGGAAAAGAGTGACAGTTAGTAGTAGAAGAACTAGAAGGCATTCTGCACCGGTGGAACCATTAGAGTTAAGCAACTGCTTTCAGCTTCTGGAGGATGAGTCTGAAGGACAGTTTGCAGAGGAAGAAGTACAGCAGACACCGTGCAACAATGAACAAGAGGCAGAAAGTAGGTCAACCAAGAAGAAGAGAAGAGTAGTCGTTGTGGGAGACTCCCTGCTGCATGGTACTATGATAAGTAAGGTCCCATGGCAAATGAGCCTAATGAGAAAAGGAGTGCAGGATGGGAGGGAGTATTTAAAAAAGGAAATTTTAAAGGCACAGTTACAAACAATTCCAACCAGGAGAAAAGATAGAAGACAATAGAGGAAACCAATGTGGCTCCACAAAAAGCTTAGAGATGACCTGAAAACAAAAAGGGATACATATAGGAAGTGGAAGGAAGGCCAGGCTACAAAAGAAGAGTACAGACAAGTGGCGCAGAAGTGCCGAAATGGCGTCAGGAGGGCTAAAGCTCAGAATGAGCTGAGATTAGCGAGGGATGCTAAAAGCAATAAAAAGGCTTTCTTCAGATATGTGAGTAGTAAAAGACAGAGGAAAGAAATGGTGGTTCAACTGCTTAATGAGGATGGCAAATTGATAGGGATGTGCTCCGCTTCTCCTCAAACCGGAGAAGCAGGAGCGGAGTGGGGGGCTTCGCCTACCCTTAAGGCGGAGGCGAAGAGGATTGGGGGGGCGGTGGATCGAGGCGAAGAGGATCGCCTCAATCCGGAGCTTCGCCTGAAGGTAAGTGGGGGGGAGGGGGACTAATCTGGTGCTGCCGGCGCCACCATCCATGCAGCGGCGGCAGCACTAGGTAAGGGAGCAGGGAGGAGGGACGCTTACCTTCCTCCGTCGCCGGCTTCAATTGAGGCCCCGGTTGAAGCTGGAAGTGAAGTCCGAGGCCTCTTCCGGCTTCAACCGGGACCTCAATTGAATCCCGCGACAGAGGAAGGTAAGGGGGCGGCGGCTGGGCAGGGGGCCGGGGTCTGGCCTACCTGGCGCCGCCGGCGTCGCCATCCATGCAGCGGCGCTGGCGGCGCCAGGTAAGGGAGCAGGGAGGAGGGATGCTTACCTTTCTCCGTCGCCGGCTTCAATTGAGGTCCCGGTTGAAGCTGGAAGTGAAGGCCGAGGCCTCTTCCGGCTTCAACCGGGGCCTCAATTATATCCCACGACGGAGGAAGGTAAGGGGGCGGGGTGGGTGGGTGGTTTCTTTGCCGCCTCCGCCACTGCCGCCGTCAATATAGTGACAGCGGCGAAGCCAGATCTCGCTCCGTGGAGTGGAGCGGGAGACGGGCGGAGCGGAGCGAAGAGGATCGGGCCCGATCTGGATTTTCCGGATCGGGCCACGAAGCGGATTGGGGGGGTCCGTGCACACCCCTACAAATTATTATTATTATATTGATAACAGATGACAAAGAAAAGGCTGAAGTGCTCAATTCCTACTTTGCCTCAGTCTTCTCCCAAAAGCGGGTCTATGACCCCCCTGGAAAAAGTGAAGCAGAAGTTGAGGGGGCAGGATTGCAGTTTGAGATTGATAAACAAATGGTCAAAGAACACCTAATTTCCTTGAATGAGTTCAAATCTCCAGGGCCCGATGAACTGCATCCTAGAGTAATGAAGGAGCTAGTAGAAGAACTCTAAGAACCTTTGTCTATTATCTTTGCAAAATCATGGAAGATGAGTGAGGTGCCGGACGACTGAAGGAGGGCTAACGTTGTCCCTATCTTCAAAAAGGGCAAAAAGGAGGAATCTGGGAACTACAGACCAGTCAGTCTGACATCCAACCCTGGGAAAATTCTGGAGCAGATGATAAAGAAGTCAATCTGTAAACACCTTGAAATCAATGCGGTGATCACTAGAAGCCAACATGGATTTGTCAGGAACAAGTCCTGTCAGACAAATTTGATCTCATTTTTGATTAGGTAACCTCCCTTGTGGACCGTGGGAATGCTGTGGACGTCATATATCTTGACTTCAGCAAAGCTTTTGACAAAGTGCCCCATGATATTCTGATTAACAAACTAGCTAAAAGTAGGCTAGATGGACCAACTATTAGGTGGATTCACAGTTGGCTACAGAATCGGACTCAAAGAGTACTTATCAATGGAAACTTCTCAAACTGGGGAGAGGCAATGAGTGGGGTACCACAGGGCTCAGTCCTGGGCCCAGTGCTCTTCAACATTTTTATTAATGATTTGGACGAGGAGGTGCAGGGAACACTGATCAAATTTGCAGATGACACCAAATTGGGTGGGATAGCTAATACCCTGGAAGGCAGAAACAAACTTCAAATTGTTCTTGATAGGCTGGAGTGCTGGGCTGAAAACAACAGGATGAAATTTAATAGGGATAAATGCCAAGTTCTACATTTAGGAAATAGAAACCAAATGCACAGTTACAAGATGGGGGATACTTGGCTCAGCAATACTACAAATAAGAAGGATCTTGGAATTGTTGTAGACTGCAAGCTGAATATGAGCCAACAGTGCGATATGGCTGCAAGAAAGGTGAATGCTATTTTGGGCTGCATCACATGAGGTACTGGTTCCTCTCTATTTGGCTCTGGTTAGGCCTCATCTAGAGTATTGCATCCAGTTCTGGGATCCACAATTCAAGAAGGACGCAGACAAGCTGGAGCGTGTTCAGAGGAGGGCAACCAGGATGATCAGGGGTCTGGAAACAAAGCCCTATGAAGAGAGACTGAAAGAACTGGGCATGTTTAGCCTGGGGAAGAGAAGATTGAGGGGAGACATGATAGCACTCTTCAAATACTTAAAAGGTTGTCACACAGAGGAGGGCCAGGATCTCTTCTCGATCCTCCCAGAATGCAGGACACGGAAAAACGGGCTCAAGTTAAAGGAAGCCAGATTCCAGCTGGACATCAGGAAAAACTTCCTGTTAGAGCAGTACTACAATGGAATGAGTTACCTAGGGAGGTTGTGGGCTCTCCCACACTAGAGGTCTTCAAGAGGCAGCTGGACAACCATCTGTCAGGGATACTTTAGGGTGGATTGCTGCATTGAGCAGGGGGTTGGACTTGATGGCCTTGTAGGCCCCTTCCAGCTCTGCTATTCTATGATTCTATGATTCTATGACTCCGCAGTACCACCTCAGTATTCTGCTTGAATAGAGCCTTTAAAGAGTTATAAATAATGGGGCTTTAAGAATTGTGTGTGTGTGTGTTGCCTTTTGTTCTCCACATTTCAGCTTCATTCTTTTAACTCTGTCTTAGTATGCCTCAAGTATCACAATTTCCCCTGAAGTCGACTTGTGACACTTTCGGACACACGTTTTGTTTTTCCTCACTTTCATTTCTGCTTTGCTGAAATCTGGATTTGTTTTCCTGTTATACAGGATGTACCTTCCTAGCTTTGGAATCCAGGATGTGTTCCTGAGCCTTCATTTTGAGAATGAAATAAGGTGATCTTCAAATAATTTATAATTTATACAATCCCTTGCCAAGGAAAAAAGTAATGTCAAAAGTGCATGAGGCAAACTTCGCAGTGAACAATTTTGCAACTGACAATTCCAAAACAAGGACTCTTTAGGACTTATCAAAGATCCTGGATAAGCCGTGCAGGATTGGGAAGTTTATCTTGTTGATTCATGTCTTTGATTCTTCTTGGCAAAACTTGACTTCCCTTATAAAATGTTGTATAATGTTTTCATCATTGTCTTGAGAACATTCAGAAAAGAATCCAGGACTTTGAATTGTTAAAATAACCCTGTGCTGGGTCTTGTTTCCGTTCCACCCCCTGCAAGAGAGGCTTCACAAGAACTGAATAGGATAGAGCACACTCCCTTTTGCCTGGCACTGATGATTATACTTCACATTTATTAAACAAAAAACCTACGGTTTACAAAACAACGTTAAGGCTCTACAGTTTTCAACCAAGCACCAAAAAGCAGGGAAATTGAGAGTTAAGGCTCACAAACCTTAATGCCACATCCTCCCTAAGAAGGCAGAAATTCTCATTCTCCCAAAGCAGATAAACCATGAGGACAGGATGGCGAATATGATATGCAGATGTGACTGTGGGGTTGTGGAAAATTGATGATGAACAACTTAGGGCCACCTACTTCTCTCTTTTTTGTTGATTGGGTGGTCGGTAGTAGACTCCGATTATCATGTTCTTTTTATTCCTTGCCCCATTTATTTTAATCCAGATGCTCTCGATGGGGCTCCCAGTCTGATCCGCCTGTATTTCTGTGCAGGGATAGGTATTTTTAACATATAGTGCAACTCCGCCTCCTTTTCTATTTCTTCTGTTCTTTTTGAACAAGTTATATCCTTCAATTGCTATATTCCAGTCATGGGAGTTATCCCACCAAGTTTCAGTTATACCTATCAAGTCGTATTTGCCTTCATGTAATAAAAGTCCAAGTTCATTCTGTTTCCCATACTCTGGGCATTAGGGCATTAAACATCGAAGGCCATGTGTTTTATAGTCTGGCTTTGTTCCTACATTGTTGTGGATGTTATTTTTGGGTGCTATTGGAGCTGTTCTCTGTACTGTGGTGCATGGGCCTTCATCCATTGTTGCCTTGAAGTTTACGTCTCTTGCCCCCGTAAGATTCGATTTAAAGCCCTCACTCATTGTTGCTTCATTTGGTTTAAAGTGATGCAGCTCTTTTGGAGTTCCTCGATGGCTCACATATCTTAATGCTAGAAAACAGGTGTGGGCAGAAAATAGATCTATCCTGATGTTTTGGACATCAACTCGCAGCATTCCTGATCACTGCCCATGCTGATAGGGGCTTTTACGAGTTGAACTCCAAAACATCTGGAGATCTATATTCTGTCTGTCCTTGCTCTAGAACAGCATTCCCCAACCTGGTGCTCATCAGATGTGTTGGGTTGCAACTCTCAACAAGATGAGATGCTCTAAAAAAAAAAGAAGTAGGTCCAAAGTTGTTCATGATCAGTTTTCATCAACCCCACAGTCAACTCTGCATGTCATATTGCATATCATAACCGGCTGCCCTCCAGGTGTTTGAGATTACAAGTCCCAGCATTCCTGACCATAGGACATCCTGACTTGCAATGATGGGAGTTGTACGACATCCAGGGACATTCTCTAGGGAAAAGACTGGTGTAGACATGCCCATTGTTACAGTTTACTATGTTAATTATTTTAGCTCATTTTATGCTGCATGCTTTCCCTTCCTGTTTGCATCTTAAAGTAGCAGATTGTGGCCAAGTTTGTGGCCAAGTTTCAATCTTGCACAGGCTGCATTTCCATCCCTAGATATTTACTCAAAGTAAGACCCATTGAATTTCCTTGGTTCTTGAAAAGCAACGTACTTGCTTTTAGATTTGCCAGTCTAGGCACTCTATGTGTGCTAAGTATGCCTACTCCATCTGTCCCTCTAGTTCCCTGCAAGACCAAGCAAGGGGAGGTCAGTAAATTAAACCCAGGGGTGGAGGGTGGGATTCCATCACGTTCAGCTGAGAGCGGTTGCTGTACAACATGGACCTCCCAGGAGTGGTGAGGCCAGGCTTCTGGCAGACCCAGCTAGGCAACTTGGTCGTTTTACTTGTCCTGAATCTCCCACCAATCAGCTTCATGGGATGAACCTGGGAATCCCACACCATGCATAACTTTATGCAACACTGTCCTGTCTCTCCTCCTTTGCCTTTTCTGTAACCTAAACAGTCCTAAATTTTATAACCTTTCCTCAGAGAAGAGTTGCTCCCACTCTTGGATCATTTTAGTTGCTCTTTTCTGCATTTTCTTTTTAGAACTGTGGAACTAAAGATGTGAAAGCTCACAAAAAATTCAGGGGGAAAAGCCCCCCCCTTTCCCCCAAGACTGTTTTCTTTTGGGAGGGGTGTCAAAAGTTGGGTAAATTGAACAGCTTTAGATTATGAAACATTTTCTTTTAGAATTTAAGAGAAAGTTACCAATATATTGTTACCCAGCCTTTACTTCCTCAAAAATGATTTCTTAAGACTATGTAATAAGAACACTTTTAATAATAATGACTAAAGATTTAAACTGTCTGGAAATAATGAAGCCACCAGGGGTGGCGGGGGGTGCTTTCACTTTTCTCTGAAAGATTCCCAGCATAGTTAGTTCTGTCATTCCTTATTAAAATTACTGATCTAAAGTATATTTTTCTGATAGACATTTAGGCTCAGTTTCCCGTCATGTGAGTAGAGTCACCATTGCGCACTCCTGACAGTTTGGGTTTTGTTCCATTGAGTCCTGTTTCCGACACTGCATCAGTCATTTAATGTAGTTCTCATCTATTCAGATAATTATAATTTTACTAACAGAGTTTACTTTTAAAAGTTTTAAAATATAATGATAATTTTATGAGCATAGGAACTGAAAGGCTGCCTCATGTCCCTAAAGCTGCCCTCCCCAACTTGGTCCCCTACAGATTTATTTATTTATTTATTACATTTATATACTGCCCCGTAGCCAAAGATCTCTGGGCAGTTTATAAATGCTGTTTGGACTACAGCATTCCTGACCATTACCCATGCTGACAGTAATTGATGGGAGTGATTGATGAAAAAAGGGAAGTCTTGCTTACCACTCTCCAGTTCTCCCATATTTCCCCTGCATATTTCCCTTATTACCATATTATATTGTTTTCTACACAAAACAAAATAGATCAAGAGGAGTACAACAGCTCTGTGTGCGTGTGTAGTTTTTTGTGACCTACCCAGAGAGCTTCGACTATTGGGCGGTATAAAAATGTAATAAATAAATAGTGGGGAAGAGGCAACAAAGCCTTACCTGGGAGTAAATCCCATTGAACTCAATGGGAGCGACTTTCAAGTATACCTTCATATGATTGCAGGGTAAATATAGGAAACAAAAATTATTAATGAAACCTACTTGAGTGGGATAATCATAGGCTGGGAATCATTTTTATTTATAGCACAATCCTCTGCTTGTGTATACTCTCAAGTAAATCCCAATGAATTGCCCTAGAAATTACAACCTAGTAAAGGCGAAGTAAGGCTGTGATTTGAAGCAGACTTACAAGAGAGTAAGCATCATTGAATAAATTGGGGCTAACCAGGCAATGAATAAGAGATCCATTGGAATCAAGGACGTTTTTTTAAAAAAAATTGAACAGGGGGAGGGAAGATTTGGGGACAAAGAAAGGGGTGGGGAGGAAGCTTAAACTCTTCTCTCACAAAAAGCCTGGTCCCTAAATACACAGAGCTCCCAGAGAGAACTATAACAAAATCCATGCACCCCTTCAAGCTAGTGCATGTGAGTGAGGCCCTAGCTAGAACTAAGGTTTATCCCGGGATTGTCCCCGCCTGCTCCCGGGATCCCCTGTGTCATTTACATGAACAGGGATGACCCTGGGACGATCCCGGGATAAACCTTAGGTCTAGCTAAGGCCTGAGACTCATTGCACCAAATGGAACTTACTTCTGAGTAGACATGCCTAGGATTGAAGTGAAAATCAAACAGCAGCAATGGTCAAATGAACAACAAAAGAACACACACAGAGACAGACAAAGCACGGAAGCAAGTTGTTAATTGTAAGATGGACAGTTGTGCTGATCAGGAAATGCTTTTGCTTCAGTCCCCACCCCACCCCCACGTTGCATTTTTTTTAAAAAAGGCTGCAATCCTCTACACACTTATCTGGGAGTAAAACCCACTGCATCCAATGGAACTTACTCCTGAGTAGACATGCATAGGATTGAATTAAAAATCAAACAGCAGCAATGATTAAATGAAGATTAAGAGAACAGACATGGAGTTATTTGCTGGAAAGCAGGAAATTCTCAGTACGGCGGCTCTTTCTCCCCATCCCCATTGTTCCAGGCAGTTTGCTAGAGGAGGCAGCAGCCATTTCTCTCCAGGTTCTAATCTAGCTAATGCAGGAGGGAGGGGGAGGGATGCTACTGAGCATGCTCATGGACAAAATGGCCACTGTACGCATTATAATGGGGCAAACAAATACTAATTAAAAATCAACCGAATCAACACCACCACTGGATTAATTAGTAAGGGTCTAATTACTTCAAAAATTGTGGGCACAAATAATCACCAGTCAAAATTATCAGAACCATTTTGTTTCATTCATATCTGTATCTATATATCTATATCTATCTATAGATATAGATATAGTTTTCTACTTTAAACTGCCCTCCTTCCCTCAATCTTTCACCAATCTTCTTGAAATGTTCAGGTTATGTAAAACCAACATTTCTTTCTGGCACATGTAAATTTCAGGAAGTTTGGTGAAACATCTTCGATTTTATGAATGTTAGAATGACCCCCCCCCAATTACCCCTTCGTAATGGTAGAATGCTTTTTTGTGCTTTTTTTTTTAATGTTGGGCCTTAACTAAAGAGGCACTGCCATACATTCTTTAAATAACACAGTTCTCAGGTTCTCAAACTACGATCCTTGTCAGTCTCTTTACATGCACACAGGTAGGTGTGTGTCTGTGTAAGGTCTTTACCTTTAAATTTCCTTAGACTCACCCTCATCAACTCAGGGCAGGGAAGTGAGGCTGCCTCATTTCTTTGGAGAAGAGGAGGAGAGTCCCCGGCCCATGGGGAAGGGCAGAACCATCAGGGTCCATCTCTCCCTCGCTTGCTCCCTCCTCCTCCTCCTCCTCCTCCTCCTATGCTCTTGCCTCTTGCTCTGGCCAGCTGCTGACTTTTATCTCCCAGGCTGTTCAAATTGTAACAAACCAGAAGCTCTGCTATCCCCACATTCAGCATGGGCGTTTCCTCTTTCTGCATCTACCATATTCTTCCAGGTGGAAGCGGCGATGTAAATGGACATCAAAGTTACTCCCTGGAGATGTACTCCAATGCCATAAACATGACTAGGGATCTTTATGGCATTATTTATTCAGTCCAATAGGATATATGATTTCCTCACATATTTCTTACAGAAAGACATGCATTTAATGCAATTTTAAAACATTTTGCAGAATGACTTTGTAGACAGTGTATAATTTCTAATTGCAGAAACATATGATCATTTGCAAACATAATCATTTTTAGACTTTTACTAACACAAAAATAAAAACAAGATAAATTATGGTTTGAATCTTCAGTAGGAAAAGAAAAACAGCTCTCTGGTATATAAATTTTGGTGTGATATTTAATTCTTGAAATGCGAGTTTCCATCAAAGCTAACTCAGCAATCCAGGGAGGAAAGATTCCTTTTGATTGCCTCATTACCTTGCTCACAATTAAAATGCTGATCTCCCAGGGGAGACATCTGCCAAATCATAATTGGTAACAACTATATTGTGAAATAAAGCTAGGAGTGCAGTAACAAAAATCAATATATTACTTTTCAATATAATCCCTGTCATAGCATAATACAAAGTGCGCCATCTTGCCCCGGTAGAAATCACTGGAAATAATCCTATTGATGTTAACATGGAACTGGTGGGTGACACATGTGTAGTCATATTATTAATATTATTATCAGCAGTTTTACCTTGGTATACAAAATATACATTTAAAAGGAATGAAACCACGCACAACTTCAGTAAACATAACCACAAATGGTTATGAATTCCTCCTTCGCCCACAGTCCACCCCCTGCATCCTAGTTTCTTACTCTCTTCCTTAGAATCATAGAATAGCAGAGTTGGAAGGGGCCTACAAGGCCATCGAGTCCAACCCCCTGAGCCTACTCAAAGCTCATCAGTTGTATGGCAGAGAAAGGGGAGATCAAGGAGACTGAAACAGCCCCCACTCCGCCTCAGATTGTAATGGGTGAGATTTCTAAAATTGGATTTTATAAATGTTGGTTTATATTTCAATTAATTTTGTTAAAACAAAGAAAATAATACATAGGGTCTGATGCTCTTCATGGTCATGCCATTTTTCATGCCAAAACATTATAAATCACAACCACTGTTTTACAAAATGCTTTTCACTTGAGCAATCTTGACAGAGCCACACATAATATATGAACAGACAAATCATATCTGGCAGTCTACTGAACAAAATGTTCTGCATTCTTTCCATGTGTTAACATAACCCCAGGGCTCACTTTCCCTTCTTCCAATGCTTACAAATCATAGCATATATTAGTAAGGTTATGTCTATAAATAAGAAGAGCTTTAACACCTTTTGAACATGAAGTGATGAGCAAAAAGTTATATAAAATCTTACCAAATCTAGCTTTCTCAGATTTTAGTACTGAAATAACATTGAAAAAAAGGAATTGATGTATACACTGCTGACCAGAAATGGATTTAAATATGTATATTATTTTCTAATTATTTGACACATGTAAAATCTAGAGAGAATTTTATAAATAGGGTGCTTCCAGACAGGGTTCTATCGCTAACCATTGAAAGCATTGTGCAACTGTTCTGACTTTTTTTCCCCTTAAGAGAAACTGGCTGTATGGAGACAATGGGCAAGGTCTTATGTGCACGGATGCCCCCCTGTACCATTTAGCTCTACATGTCAGCTGGCAAATGTCTGAATAGGGCTTTTTTTTTTACTTCACATGAACTGGAAACTATGCTTCTGCTAATGAAGCCCAAGATTATATTAGCTGTTTTAGCAACTGCATCAAACTACTGGCTCATATTCAGCTTGTGATCCACCTCACTACATGGTGACTGGTGCTTTCCCTATGTGGTTACTAAATTACTCTCCTATGGTTGGTGGAGGACCTGCATAATGGCAATCAGTACTATGGATTTAATAGTTACTGCATATTTTAATGTAGCTGCTGGGGTGTTCTGCCACTAAATGTGAAAGAATATAGAATAGCTTGTGCTGGAGCAGGTACAGACACAGTGATAGCCATTGTAGTGAGAACAGCGGCCTGGCAATACACATTTTAGAACCACATACCTAAAGTCTTTGAATGATGTTTTCAGGCAGTTCTGTAAATGGCTCAATTTATTATTTTTATGGTGGCATGGCATTGCTTCCAAAGTTGTGCTGATTTGTTCAAGCATTGTTTAGTGTGAAATAATTCTAGAAGAAATGCTTGTGGCTAGAAATTAATCTTAAGGAGTGGGATTGGGAAAAGTACTTCTAAGTCAAAACAGGCAGGTAGAATCATAGAATAGTAGAGTTGGAAGGGGCCTATAAGGCCATCAAGTTCAATCCCCCTGCTCAATGCAGGAATCCACCCTAAAGCATACAGTACCTGACAGATGGTTGCCTCTTGAATGCCTCCAGAGAATGAGAGCCCACAACCTCCCTAGGTAACTGGTTCCATTGTCATACTGTTCTAACAGGAAGTTTTTCCTGATGGCCAGCCGGAATCTGGCTTCTTGCAACTTGAGCCCGTTATTCCGTGTCCTGCACTCTGGAAGGATCGAGAAGAGATCCTGGCCCTCCTCTGTGTGACAACCTTTTAAGTATTTGAAGAGTGCTATCATGTCTCCCCTCAATCTTCTCTTCTCCAGGCTAAACATGCCCAGTTCTTTCAGTCTCTCTTCATAGGGCTTTGTTTCCGGACCCCTGATCATCCTGATTGCCCTCCTCTGAACACGCTCCAGCTTGTCTGCATCCTTCTTGAATTGTGGATCCCAGAACTGGACGCAATACTCTAGATGAGGCCTAACCAGGGCTGAATAGAGAGGAACCAGTACCTCACGTGATTTGAAACCTATACTTCTATTAATGCAGCCCAAAATAGCATTTGCCTTTCTTGAAGCCATATCGCACTGTTGGCTGTTTCCAGGGTTTCAAGACCCTTCACCCTGATGCTGGTTTGAACTGGAAGTGAACAACAACAACAATAATAACAACAACAACAACCTTTTATTTATTCTGCATAATATTTGCTCATGGGTTTTACTCCTGTAGTTTTACTGAAGCCTCAGAACAGTATAGGTGTTTCTACGACAAGATAACTAGTGCGACAGAGTCTATAAGAGAGGAAACACGGCCAGCCATTGAATCTCACTGACAGATGTAGAGATCAGCCAAAGTCGTGCTTGTCAAGCTTCTCCAAATTCCACCACGTGTGTCCATCAGATTGCGAGCTTTGGTTTTTCTTTCTTTCTCCATGAAAATGTGTTTGTATGAATCTATTGTGTACATTTTTAAATGTATGCATTTTTCTCCCACTGATTAAAGTGTTAATGCACATATGTCCACGTGTGTGTGTGTGTGTGTGTGTGTGTGTGTGTGTGAGTGTGTGTGTCTTTAGATCGCATTGCAGGTTTTGATTGCAAACTGCTTTCGGGGCCCTTCTACACCTAAGGATTATTCCAGGAGAATGGGGGGATCGTCCCTGCCTGCTCCTGGGATCCCCTGTGTGTCATTTGGATGCACAGGGATGTTCTCAGTGGGGGGGGGGGGGGAGGCAGGTGTAGAAACGGCCAGGGTCTACATTCACTTTTGGGAGGTGTGAACTAAGTAAATTCTGGTCGAAGATGAACAGAAACAAATTCCTAATCTCACCCCAACTATGAAGCTGCTGGGTTGCCTTCAAAAAGCTGCTGTCTTCTTAGTCTCAGTTCCCCATCTGCAATATGGGGATTATAATGCTGGTCTACTCTATATATAAGGATTAGTGAAATAATACATGGACACTCTTTGAGCAATTAAGTAAAGCACTACATGAATACAATATCAGCAAAATCTAGTTCCAAACATACTTCAATGCACTGTGTGGGCTTGTGGGGGAGGGGGGCTTGGAGGGCTTTACAAATGTTCAGAGAGGAATAAAATGTTAATACTGGGCAGTGCTTCTTCCTCCAGCCAAGGTCTGGGTAGGCTGAATGCCCTTAGCAGTGGACCAGCAACAGCAACACAAAATATAAGAAAGGAACACCCACAGTATCCCAAAATTAAAAACAGAGATGGGATTTGTGTAGGTAGCCCATCATCTCAATGTGATTTGTCAATAAGGAATCTCATAAAGAGCTGCTCTTTTGTTCTCATGCTTTAAGAAGAGGTCAGGGACACTGAGCTGTATCTCTCCTCTAATGTCCGTGTGGGATTACTACCTATTCCTCAGACCCTTGCAGGTAGCAGCGGAGTGCATGCAAGGACCTTTGCACATTCACCTGTGGAATGGTGGTGATGGCGTATGATCTGCTTTGCATCGTCTGCTGTTTTTATAAGCCACTGGGCATGGGTGCAAGGTGTCTTTTATTGGTGCAATGATGGTGCTATTTGCAGAAGCAATGCCCCAATCCCCTGCCATGGCAAAGGAAGGCCATGCCATCCAGAACTGTTAGAAGTGGGGTCAGCCATAGCGCCTTCTACTTGCCTTTCCTCTCAGGGTTTTTCAGCCCATCAAAGTGAAAACGCCTAGACAATGCTGCCTTAAGAGCTGGATTTGGGGATTCCCTTCCATGCAACTGCAACATGTAGAGGGGTAGAACAGGGCTGCACCTAATGGCTCCTCCACTATCACATTCCCCAGGGATGTACAAATTGTGTAAAATCTGTTCCGTCTGCATTTCCGGGAATGTCTGGCACTTTTCATTCCATCATCTGCTCATTGATGGAATCGGATTTTGTTTGAGTTTACAAATTTGCATTTTCAAAAATTTGCACATGTGAAAATGCACAAATCCCCCAAAAATGTGCATTTTCACACTTTAGCCTATGGGAGGAAATTTGCATTTTCATCTGTTTTGTTTGTTTTACAAAATTTGCATATTTTTCTATAACTGACATTCGGGAAATAAGAAGCTCACAGAATCTGCCTGACTGGGGAAAAGCTGGTCTGCTCCAAAATCCATTGGTTGGATTCATAAAAACCTAAAGTCATTTGATTCCATTGTAGACTTCTCCAACATCGCTCCCTCCATCCCTCTTCCCCCAGCCCAGTGATCAGGGTTCCATATCACAGGGAGAAGTTTTCATGTAGAACAGCCCCCCTTTATAAATATATCCCCTAAAGCACAGACAGTGTGGGGCAAGTGCTCCCTTCCCTTCCATAGGATGGGTCTCATGTGGAGGAGAACTTCCCACTTGGGCTATTATGCAAGCATAATTTAGGTCGGAAAACTATTTCCTAGCAGAGTAGGGCAGAAATTGTGCTGCTATTCTGCTTTACACATGTGACTTGGTGCCGGGGTGAGTCCTAGGTTTCACTAATGTTCACTGATATAAAGAAAGGGTTAACTGACTTCTTTGTAAGATAGCCTGACAACAAGAACATTTAGCATGGTACAGTTGAGCCTGTTTTTAAGAACAAAATACCAAAACCAAGCAGTAGTAAGTGAAGGATGATTCAGTCAAGTTAGTCCAATAAAACACATCAGATTTACCTGTTTTATGTTTAAAATTATTCAGGATAAGAGAAAACTCATTATAGTTATTTGCCAATAGAATTTGGCAGACATGCACAACACTTTTAAATCTATTCACTCAGAAGTAATCTCTGCTTGGGCTGAGCAAAGGTCCTGGTCCATTTTTGAGGGAATTTGGGGATATTTAAGAGAAGGGTTGAAGATCAGGTGATTTTCAGGTTTGGCGGCCAGTATTACTTACCCAACGAATTAAGAGCTGGTCCAAAGGCTTCAATCGCTCTCTCTCTCTTTCTCTCTCTGGCCTTAGCTAGACCAGGCAAAATCCCAGGGTGATACCCAGAATTGTCCCTGTGCATCCACATGACACACAGGGGATCGGGGAGGGATGATCCCTCTCTTGTCCCGGGATCTCACCCTCCCCTTTGGCCCCAGTTTTTCTGTGGTCCCAGGCTGAGCCCAAGACCACAGAAAGTGTGGCCAGGTGCCACGGGTTGGCACAGCTCCGCGCGATTCCTCGCGAGGAGCTGGGAGCCGTGCATGGGATAGGGTGGGGGAGCGGAAAAAATAATTTAAATTTAAAACAACAACTTACCTTTAGTGCAAGAGCGTTCGTGCACTGCTTCGCCTTTAAGAAATAAAAAAATGGCGGGTGTGATGCCTCTCCTCCTGAGGTTGTCGCGCCTCACGTGTAAACGGAGGAGAGATCTCGCGTTAAACACAACACGAGATCTTCCCTCCTCCGTCACAGGCTATCAGGTATCAGGTCTAGCTAAGGCCTCTCTCTCTTTCTTTTTAAAAACTGCTTCTTCGAGTGTAAAAGTAAAGCTGCAGCTCAGCAAAGCATATGTCAGAAAAGTTGCCAGGGACCTTAAAAGTGGGGCCACTAAGGCTCCTGGGAAATGACTCTATGTGATAATGACCCCGTTTACTCATAATAGCAAATTGTGGGTTGATTATGTGGGAGTGAGCTCCTCCCACATGTTCCTCACTTCTGCTTTTAATCAGCAACCTATGATTGGCTGGGTCATAGGTTGTTGTGCTGGGTTGTTTAGGTACTAAACATCACAGTGGTTAACCTGTTGTTGTTGGATTAACTGCTGGTTGTTTAACCCCAAACCACCTATGGGTCCCGATTTTCACATCACACTCACAACATGTCTGATTGTAGGTTGTTGCTTAAAAGTGGAAGTGGGAAGGAACTCACTCCCACGTATGCATGTTTACATGTCAACTGATTTAGTATCATTACAATGGGCTTCGGATGATAAAGAAGATGACTGTAGCTTTTCCACATAAGTTCAATTGTAAGGACAACACTACACATTGTCCAGCATCATTGTTTCCTGTGGGCATTAATGGCCCTGTTTTCTAAGCTCTTGGCAGCAGCAATTTTGGATGTCCTGGGGGGTGTCTACACTACTGCTTTTAAAGCACTTTAAAGCACTTTGAAAACGTTTTGAAACCTGTATATGCAGTGTGTCCTGGGCCTCAACAGTTGTCAAAACTGTTATAAAGCGCTTTAAAGCAGTAGTGTAGATTCCCCCCTGCTGAGCTACAGCAGAAAAAAAGGAGCTACCCTGACCCACAGGACCCCCTTGTAAATAAAAAGTGTAACTACTGTTGCCACCTCTGAGTATCCATTCCCCCACCCCCATGATCCAGCTGAAATTTGACCTGGTTGGGCATTCAGGTCAGCCCCAATTTCTACTGATGTTCCCAAACCTCATCATTATTTGCGTTAGAATAACGATTTGCCCAGTTTGTAGTGCTATTATGAAGCAAACATAATTTCCCCCTGACGTTCTCCTCTGGCTCAGAATGTAAAATGAGATTCTGAATGTAAGCAACGGGTTTTCAATGGTCTCTCCAGTTTACATCTATTCTTGTCTCTGTTCTCATACTAATCACAGTTCAGACACAGCTCTGAAAAAAACAAAAAACAAAACACAACCCCACTTGTGCCACCAATTTGGAAGATTACAGGGAACTTACAGTCCTCAACTATTGGCGCAGGGCACAGCTTAGAGATGTCCCTGAGCTTTGGGAAGAAAGGAGTTGTGAGGAGTCTGGCACTCTTCCAGGAAATTTGATCCTTTACACAAGTACTGCATTACATCAGAGAATTGCTCTGACATAGCAGAAAGGCCTGGAAGAACCCTTCTGAAACTTTTCTACTCATGGCATTTTCCGTTTCTTTTTATACCTGGCTGGTTTAGTTCTGACTTGTCACTAGGTCTTCATTTTTAGATCTTTTTTCTTTCCACAAGACACTGGTAATCATAGTTTTGCAAACCATTTCACATCATCTCCGGCACTTCACCTCGTTGTATCTGTCTCGCCATCCACAATGTTCATCTGAATAACCTCGCTTACATAATGGGATACAATTATCGTTTCAACTGCTCGTTTAAAATGGTAATTGTATTTGAAAATTACTGTGCAATTTAAGAGAATCATGAAACGTAATTGCTGTTTTTCAACACGTACACGTTATACTGTGGGATCATTTTTTCCTAAAACTACATGCACACTTCTGTCATTCTAAAAAACAACAACAACACAACTAGCTAACAGCATCTGAATAGAGATCTATTTCTCATGTTAGTGATTTGATAATTTATTGCCTGTTATTCAGCAAGAAACATAATAGCAAAGATATAAACAGCTTTCCCACTGAATCATCTTTGCACAACTTACGCAATAGATATATATTTTTCTCAGTAATATCTATTTCAGGAATCTTAAATCATATTCTTCTACTTATAAAAATAAAAGGAATTAATTGTATCATTTGCCACTAGATAGGATTGCAGCCTTAAAACATTAAACCACATCCATGGGCATCCATGGTTCACAGGGGTAAAGGGGTGCAACTGCCCCCCTGTCTGGCTCCAGTCATTATGCCATTCTGAGAGCAGCAACAGCCGCTGCTGTGCTCCGCCCGCCCCATCTATCTCTATTTAATTATTTATTTATTTACTTATTACATTTTTATACCGCCCAATAGCCGAAGCTCTCTGGGCGGTTCACAAAAATGTTCTATGTTCAGTCGCCAGCCACATGAGCAAGGCTCAGGACCGGGCAGAAGGTCAGTAGATTAAACATGGGACGGGAGAAATTAAGCACTGCAGGACATCCCCTTGTAAGGGAAAGAGGGTGACCAGGCACCTCCGTGCCGAAGTGGCTTCATTCGGTCAGGCTCAGCCAGGCGGTGGGCTTGTTAGGGTCTCAGTTTGGTAGCCTGCGGGAGTGCCTGCGTCCTAAAGCGAATGGGCAGAGTATGAGGGGTTCCCTCGCTGACTGTGACCATGCAAGGCACTGGCTCTATTCTGACAACACACTTAACAAGGATGGTTAAGCATTTTTAGGTAAACATGATGGCTTAGCGTGCCATGTGAAGCATGAGTATCATGTGTACCATTCCTAACCGTGGTGGCTATATAACCCATGGTTTAAACATGCCCATTAAGCACTTGTTGCAAAATGCTTAGCGGCCTAACCATGGCTTAGTGTGTTCTCTGGATAGGCCCACTGACTTCCTATCCTGTTTCACCTGGCATGGGCCCCTGGCTGAGTTCAGATATATTTAATGTGACAAAATGAGTTGTTTTCCAGCCCACAAGTGAGGTGTGGTGTGGGAAGGATACAAGGACATCACTTATCTGGGAAGTTGGGTGGGGCAATGTTGCTTGTTAGGAAAATCCCTGCTAATCCCAACATCACAAAGGAAGATGAAGTCTTTATGTACACTGGGTGTTTGTGGTTTAACCTCTTCCCCTTGAAAACATGCATAGGATTGGGTTGTTAATGTTGGTTTGTGATAGGACCTTAAATTTCACCCACAAGGGCTGGGAAAATGATGAAAGAGTTTATAAGGGAAAGTGAGAGATGGCAATGGCTAGCTCTTACACTACGAGGATAGCCATTACAAATTTCATCCATGCTCATCTGCAGGAAGGGGCAAAGAGGGGAAATTGACTCTCTAGGCTATTGCCATAATCTCCAGATGACAAGATTTCATTGAAAAACAAACAAACATAAACAGCCTGTAGCCCTTGTAGAACCTGAGATACGAGGCAAAATTCATAGCCACTATTTTGGTTATTCATTTAGTGAGAAACTCGCTTGCTCCCACCTTTTAGTATTTATGTCACAATAACCGTCTTCAAAGGCAGCCTCACACAGAGCACATTGCAGTAATCTAATTTGGAGGTTACCAGGGCATGGACAACTGAAGCTAGGTTATCCCTGCCAAAGGAAATGAGGCTGGTGGCTACTAGGAGGAGGGCCTTCTCTGCTGTGACACCCCGACTGTGGAATTAGCTCCCTAAAGAGGTTCACCTGGCATCTACACTATACTCTTTTAGATGCCAGGTGAAGACTTTTTTATTTTCTCAGCATTTTAACAGTCTATTAAATTAATGTTAACTTTGCTGTTTTAAATTAGTATTTTAAATCTGTATTAAATTCTGCATTGTTGCTCGATTTTATCCTAGTTGTGTTTTTATATTGTGTTTTACATCATGCTTTTATACTGTTGGTTTTATATTTTGAATGGTTTCCATGGTTTTAATTTTTGTAAACCGCCCAGAGAGCTTTAGCTATTGGGTGGTATAAAAATGCAATAAATAAATAAATAAATAAATAAATAAATAAAGGGGAACCACCACCCATTGCTGGGGCAAAAGAAGTGCAGCAGGACAGGGGGCAAAAGGTGAGTCAAATTACACCCAGTAGTTTCAATAAGCTTCTCACAGTAGCGTTTTGGTGTGTTCGTGTGGCGGGGAGATAATGGACTATTGAAAAAATAACCTATCGTGCCTAGTTTATTAACCCATCATGGGCTATCATGATGTCTGAAGGTGGCCACCATCTGTTAACATAGCTATGCCTTCTGGGTGTGTTAAGCCTTTCGGGGGTCTTTAGGAAGTAATTGCAGCTTTATATAATCTAGAACCCCAGGAGTTTCCTGTAGCTGAATTTGGGCTCCCAAAAGGTAGCAGCAAAGAGCTGAGTTTGTGATCTTGCTAACTCAGGTCTTGTTAGTATTTCTTTTTCAGAGTTTATAACATGATGTCTGCAGATAAAGTTCATAAGTATTATACTAAGGCCACCTCATGCTGAAGCCTCGAGCGTGGCCAGGGGAACTGCACATTTTCTGGAGGCCTCAGAAAGTGCACTTTGCTTCTAAGGTTTTAAGACGGTCTTTAAGGCCATGATTGGCACAGTGGGAGGGGGATGACGTTTCCCCAAGGCTGGGGAAGTTGTGTATTTTCTCCCTCCACTAGAGGCTTTATTTTGTTATTGTTTTTTAAGAAAAGTGCAACCATATACAAAATGTACAATTCAAAGAAAAATATGCAGTTCCAAAAGAACTTTGCTGTAGTTTGACATTAAAGGCATGCAAAAGTTGTATTGTTGGTTGATGCAAAAAGTGGATGATAACTATGTGAAAAGTAAAGTGAGTAGTCCAGGCTCCTCTAGAACCCTAAAATTGTTGTGTAAATTCATCTGGGGTGTCCATTTCCTCCCCCACCCGCTCTGTTTCCCCTCCCACAGCTCCAGCGCCACCTAACTCCAAGTAAACATGGCTTAGGTGCACTTTAACGCCATAGGTCAGTTTCAAATGACACTGACCAGTTAAACTCTGCCAAGTCCTTAAGACTGCCCCCTAGCCACTTCACCGATAGGGGAGGGTCTACAGGCGCAAAACACACCTGGGAGCAAGGAAGTAAAGCACATGGCAATGGCGGCCGAATAATTTCAGCTGCAATTCTCCTTCTGACCACTGCATGGAAGTATATAAGGCATTGTCTTGCCTCAGCGCCGTGTGACTCTGATTTAACAGCGTGAGCGCCAAGAGGTCACCTTATCTCAAGAATTAACGTTTGGAGCCCAATGCCTTGCATGTGATCTTTCGCGAGTGTTTAGATACACTCAGATTTAGCATAATTTATGCAACAAAATCTGATCACACATACTCATTTCTCCTCCCATTACTCACGCCCTCCCCAGGCACAGACTCCACTGCTGCTCTCTAGAGCTGCATTCCCCAACCTTGTGCCTTTCAGATTTTCCAATTAGCCCTAGCCAGCATGGCCAAGGGTCAGGAGTGCTGTGCTTACAGTCCAAAACTTCTGGCTGCAGAAGACTGAACTAGGGAGTGTTCACAATGTTTTCAAGATGAAGGCAATAATTCTAGGACAAGTTGTGTGAAGTTTTCAATATTACCATAAGGGCAGTGAAGCCATAACATATATGAGATGATATTCTTAAGACAGCTGTACTGTGTTGGTGCATTTGGGGTTTTTTCTCTTGTTCTTAGGTAGGTGTGTGTGTTTATCCCTTATGCCAAATAAAGTTTTGTTGGAGTTCATGATGCTTCTTAAATATAAATCTCTTCTGCATCAGTGCTATTCAGTTCTCAGGATCCTCTACTATTCTGTGTAGTTTTCTAAGTATCATGGGATGGGATGCTAAGTAACAAAGAGCTCATACAAGATAGTGCACAGGTGTGTTGTAGTGGTGCACGCTGTGCGCACCAATCACAACCACAAACTGCTGTGCACCTTTGCCCCCACCCCTCAAATTCCATTACCACATCTAAAACTTAAAACAGAGAAAAAGCTAATCCCTTCTCAAACCAAGTACTTTACACCTATATACCCAATCCAGCAACACTCATAACTGGATATGCCGTAGAAAAAAGAATTTATATTAGAAGATTTTGATTTATATTAGAAGATTATGCCCCATACATTTTGTTTCAGTTCTAGAAACTGAAAATATTGAAAACCCCTGACAAACAGTGTTTGGGTGTCAGGTTTGTGTTGTGGGTATTTTGATTCCAGACATCAGACCAGCCATGTTATGAAGTACAACTAAAAAGCATTTCTACTGCCAGCTTTCTGTACTGCTTTCTTTTTAATGAAAGTAGTGGGAGGAATTGACAGTGTTAACCAAACCCTCTGTATACGCTCCATATTCCTATATTATTGACTTGCAAAGCTTAGAGATTCTCCACAGCCCAGAGGATACAGAACAAACTTTAACCAGAACTGCCCAAATCCCTGAATGTGCAATCTGGGTTCTTGCTCCAAGAGAAGCATGTCAGAGAGCACCCTGCCTTTGGAAAGTGAGAAGGCAGAGGCAAAAGCCTGCTGTAAAGTTGGTTGTGGGGGCCAGCAGCTGTTGAATGGCTCAGGGAAAAGGCAAGAGCTGAAGTTTCCCTTAGTAAGTTTTATCCACAGGCTCACAGAAGCTATAAGGCAATTAGCAGGAGCAAGCCCCAAGGCCCAAGGCCTTCTTTGCAGTTTGGGGTTAAAGGTCTGTGGAAAGTCTATGTTGAATTTTATTCTTGAGCCTGATCCATGCCACAAACATACAGAAATAGCATATTAACAAAACCATATCCTTCAAGAAAGCATACTAATGGAGGAATCTACTGGAAAAAATATTACACTGGATTGTGACTTTGAAAGGCAGGAAGGATATTAGGTCTGCATACTCTTTTGATCAGTTTTTTCCCCCCTTCATGCAGAAAGCTCAAGACAATAATTTTTGCAAAATTTTCCCTATGGAGGAAAATATGTTATCTTGAAACTGGCCTGCGGGCATGGCAGCTCCTCTCACATACAAATTCCATGCCACTCTCCCATATAGATTTTCCTGGCTTCTTAGGACATCTCCTCCCATATGTACCTGTAAGTCATCAGACTTGTAGGTCATCTTCAGAGGCCCTCCTCTGGGTGCCCCAACTGAAAGAAGTTAAGCTGGTGGCTCCGAGAGAGAGAGGGTGTGTGTGTCTTCTCAATGGTGGCAGCCCAGTATGGAATGCTGTCCCTAAGGAAGCTCACCTGGCACCTACATGGTTACCTTCATGATGGCAGGAAAGAACTGTTCTTTTCTCCCAGGCATTTTAGAGATTTGGTTTTTTGATTGTCACAGCAGTTTATACCTGTTCCCCTGCTGTTTGTCATTTTGTATTGTGCTTTATTCTTTAAGCTTTTTATAATTCACCTAGAGAACTCTTGTTATTGGGTGGGTTAAAAATATAATAAATAAATATAAATACATTTTTAAAAAGTGCTGCTTTTTAAAGGTTAACAGTTTGTTGATTGGAATGGTGCAAAAACAACTGACAATTCTGTGGCTGTTTGGGAGCAGTAGTGTTGTGGGAACATGCACAAGCACCCAGAAATACTCTGATGATCCCTTTCCCCCCTCCCCTCCTTTCAAAAACAAGGGCCATAGCTAGACCTAAGTTTTATCCCAGGATCATCCCGGGTTCATCCCTGCCTGAGCGCTGGATGCCCTGTGTGGCACTTAGATGAGCAGGTTTGACTCCAGGACAATCCTGGAATAAACCTTAGGTCTAGCTACGGCCAAGGAGACACAGAAAGCCTCTTAGCTGGCTGCTCAAGGCTGTCCTGATCTCTTGGCTCCTTATCTAGCATGGTCACATGTTGCTTTTTCCTCAAACACGTCTGCTTTGTGTTTAGGAACCAGGATAGACACGAAGGCGCATCGCTTCATTGTTTATCACCTAAGTCCCCTGACTGGGCATTTTGGAAGTGTCGGGGTATACTCTGGACTCTCAATTTCTCCTTGGGGTGCTTATTAAAGAACGGAATGCAACAGTTTGTACCAGTCATAGGCTGCCAAAATACGACATTGTTTGTGTAAGAATGGTTTTCTGTTTATGGAACATGTATGGGACTTGTGATCAGTCAAAGGAGGGAGGAGGGGAAAGTATGACTTCGTCAGAGCAACTTGGAGGAGTATAAAAGTATGCTGATGTTGTATGGTGGGCAGAGAGTTCAGTCTTCAGCTTGCTGGGGTGGGTGGGGGTGAACTTCTCTCCTGTACATGTAGTTCTAATAAAGCTTCTGAATCTGGACCAGTCTGGACTTGCTCCTTCCCTTCTGGATACAGGGAAATTTCCCTGACAATAGATACACTGTCACAGGAAACAGGCATTTGGATTTGCCTGCCATCCTGCTCCTAAGGATTGAGTTTATATAATATGTTTGCTGCTTGTCAGCCTCCTGGCCCTAAGCAGCACGTTGTCTGATTTAGCAAGCAATGGAAGTGCTTGCACTGGCCCTGTACAGTCATCCTGAAATGTTGCCGAAACAGCTAGAAAGCATCACTACCCACACACTCAACAGGCAGCATTCCACCACAGGTTTCAAGAGCTATCCTTGTACCAAAGACAGACAGAGCAATACTTCCAGGTAGCAGGCGATCAAACAAAGGGCCCTGTCATTTGTTGTTTTGTAGCTTGTTTGTGATCAGCTTCATTGGACAGGAGCATTTTGAAAAGAATGACCAATAATAATAATAATAATAATAATAATAATAATAATAATAAATGGGATCAGAGCAGGCATGGAGAGGGAATTCAACCCTTTCTTCCCAGCTGTAATGCTGAAGAAAATCCCTTTTCTAAAGCTAATATTTGTATTAGAAGGAAACGCTTCACTGGAACAAATGTGAGATCTGCCCTCTCCATCCCAAATAAACGTTAAAGCAAACCCTCAATGCAAGTCACTAGGTTAGACTTTTGAAAAGATAAATGATGAACATAGGTGAGTTAATACTAAAATTCAAGTGGCCTACCACCTCTTGCAAAGTGTGAAGAGTAACTTTATGTGATGTAAGGATCGTGGCAATCTTATCCCTAACTGTTGAGAGCTTGTCCTGGGGGAGCCTACAACACTGGTTCACTGTATCCAGCTCAATGCCCAAGAATCTAAGAACTGGACTAGGGCCCCTGGTCTTCTCTTGGGTGAGGGGTACACCCAACTACTGTGTCAGCAAGTATCATCCGCTGCGGCTGCTGACAGGGATGTGGTACTTACGGGGTCTACTTCCACCCCAATTCGATACCACCTGTTACCTGCCACCAGAGAAAGATTCTCTGGGGCAATTTCATTTATGTTTTTTTCTTATTGTTCCATGAATCAGAAACTAGGGGTAAAGATAAATCAGGAGATAAAGGCCAGGATAGAGTCAGGCATAAAAAGGTCACACAAAACTGGGTAAACTGGCTGCCTGGATTTCTGATTTACATGGGTGTTTTGCAGCAAAAATTCCCTGAACATGGCTGGATTTTGACCAAATAGTTAGACATAATATATCGAGCCTATACGGAGTATGAGGGCGGGGCTTGGCTGGCCTATGACGAGACCTTGCATATGAGAGCCACCTCCAACACAACGCTCTGGTGGGACATTAAAGACCAGGACCTATGGCTTCAGTTTGTGATGCCAGCTAGCCTGGTTTTGGTGAAAGATCCAATAGCGACCATATACTTGCCAGGCAGGGCCCCACCTTGGCTAGTCGGACGAACGCAGGCCAGGTGGTTCAACACCACTTGTTATGCTGGAAGTATAGTTCAAAGGGAGCTTGCTCCAGGGCACAATGTAGATTCATGAATGTTCCATTTGTTTTTTGTTTTTTTTAAATAAATTTTTATTTTCTACAATACTTAAACATACAGCATTACAATAAAAAGAAAACATACTACATAAATGTTGAGTAAATATTGAATACATAATATCAGATCTAAATAACATAATCAAACTTAACGTATAAGTGCACCCCCTACCACGGGATCTCATTCCTGATTCCAAAATCTCATACTTTCTTCTGCTGGTGGTTTCCCACTTCCCTTAGAAAACACAAATATTAGGAAATGTTTCCAAATTCCTTCAAAATCATTTGTTTTAGCTATACCTCTTCTCCATTTAATATTACAAGTCAATTTATCATTTATAGCTATGTCCCATACTTCTTTATACCATTCTTCAATAGAATATTCTCCTTGAATCTTCCAGTTCCTAGCTACAATCAATCTTGCTGCCGTCAGCAAATTCGTTATTAATTCCTTAATTTCTTTTTTACATTTTAAATCTTCAAATAGTGACAGTAATGCAACTTTTGGTGTTCATTCTATCTTCATTCCCACAATTTCTTCAATCTCCAAAGAATGTTCCATTTGTGATGGTCAACACCCCTACACCAATTGCCCCAGAAACAGAGGCTGGAAGAGTTCTAACCGGGATGGACAAGGTAGTCATGAACCTGGTGGTGGTGGGAAGCAGCCTGGGGAATATAGGTTAATACAATAATAATAATAATAATAATAATAATAATAATAATAATAATAATAATATTTCTTACTCGCCTCTCCATTCTGATCGAGGCGGGGAACAACAGTAAATATAAAATACATAAAACTGAATTAAAACATAATATACATTGTTAAAACATCCCAAAATCATTTTAAAAACATCCTAAAATTACACTGGATAGGCCTGCCGGAAGAGATCAGCCTTAACAGCTTTCTTAAATGCTGATAAAGTTGATGCAACTCCTCCGGCAGGCCGTTCCAAATTCTGGGAAATGTCAGGGGTGCTCTCATCTTCAGATGAAGATACTGGCCTGCTAGCCTGCCTCTTAGCAGGGGCACGGGGTGTGTGTGTGTGTTGTTTCCCTTTCTTCCCATCTTGCCCTTTCTTGGGAGGCATTGTTTCTAGATAGCTAGAATTTATTTATTTATTTATTTATTGCACTTATATACTGCTCCCATAGCCAGGGCTCTCTAGACGGTTTAAATAATAATATATACTTGCACCAGCTATATGGTTATTATATAGAAATGCTGGTAATGGAATACTGGTATATTAAATCTGCATCCTTGCTTATTATTTCCAGCAGACCTTTAAAGCTGCCTGATATGTATCATGCAGTCATAGGATCCTGGCCTGGGAGAGAAAACCCCCGCTCCCAACCTGGCAAAGCAGGGAATACTCAGCTTTCAACCAACTTGCTCCTTGGCTTAAAATCCTCTGATGGCTTGGGGAGCACTTACTGACTTTCTCTCCCACTACACCTTTTGGGCCACTGGTCCCAGCTCCCCAGGAATGCAGCCCAACCAGGCTGGAAAGGCCCCCAACTGTACCAGGCTCCCCCAGGCCGGTCCCCCCAGGCTTCACAAAATCACTAGGAATGCAGGCCCTTCATGCACACCCCCTCGCCAAACCTAGGGTGACGATATGACTGGAGTTGCCCGGGTTTTTTTGATGACAAATCCAGGAGGGGGAGGGGAAATCCGGATTTTTCTGAAGAGCAGCTCTAATGGGAATTAACAAAAATGCTTATAACTCCATCATTTTTTAAGATAAAGACATGAATCTTGGCACGATGATAGCTCTTAGGAAGGGCTTTAGTCATACCAAATTTGAAACAGATCCGTTCATCCATTGATTTTTTAGGATTTTTTTTAAAAATTAAGGTTTTAAAATTATTATTTTTAAATCGTCATTTTTAAAGATAAAGAGATGAAACTTTGCACCATGATAGGATTTAGGTAGAGCTTTAGCCACACCAAATTTGAAACAGATCTGTCCATCCATTGATTTTTTAGGATTTTTTTTTAAATTGAGGTTTTTAAATTATTATTTTTAAACTGTCATTTTTAAAGACAAAGAGCTGAAAGTTGGCACCATTATAGCTTTTAGGTAGAGCTTTAGCCATACCAAATTTGAAACAGATCTGTTTATCCATTGATTTTTAGGAATTTTTTAAAATTTGAGGATTTATTTTTTTAAAAAATATATATTATTAAAGATAAAGAGATGAAACGTGGCACCATGATTGCTCTTAACATGGACTTTAGTTATGCCAAGTTTGAAACAGATCTGTCCATCCATTTACTTTAGGATTTTAAATTTTTTTTGAGGTTTTAAAATTATCTTTTTAAAATGACACTTTTAAAAGATAAAGGGCTGAAAGTTGGCACCATGATAGCTCTTAAGGAGAGATTTAGCCATGCCAGGTTTGAATCAGATCTGTTCATCCATTGTTTTTTAAGGATTTTTTTAAAAGTTCAAAGTTTTAAAATTATTGTGTTTTAAAACTGCTGGAGCCATATCCTTCAAACTCAGGTTGTCAAACCTCCTCTTTGGGGTTTTGCATATTGAGCAGTTTCAGCCCTTGGCATTAAGGGGATCTCTAGTCTTTAGGTAAACTGCCACAACACCCACCCTAATGTTAGAGTAGAGAAACTTGTGACAATTATACACAAGCTTTTTTAAAAAATTGAAATTAAAAAAAAGCCAGCCATCCGGCCGGCCAGTAGCAAACCCTGTTAACAACAACAGCAGCTTGCAATGATTGAAGATACAGTCAGAAAAGATATTTGAGGGAAGGGGAGACTGTATCACACAAAGCATAGCAAAAGCTTCAAAGTACACTCAAACCTACAAAAGTAGGAGTGAGTGAAGTTAATTTCAGATACATTGAATCTCTCACTTGCTCTTTATTTCAGTGATTTTAACATTAAGATGCTATGTAGAACAGATTTGTCTTAAATGTGTGCAATAAAATCAGACGTGACCAAGGCTATGTTCGGGTGGGCACGCCCCCTTGGTGCTGGACATGCCCCCTTGGTGCTGGACACCCCCCCTTGGGGGCCAACCATGTTGTCCTCCTTTTTGGTTTCCAAAATATGGTCACCCTACCAAACCATTAGCCCCAACCGGGCTATGAGTGTGGCCGCTGCTCTCCTTCTGCTGGGGAAGGAAGACTCCAGGCCTCATGCATCTCGCCATGCCCAATCAGCAGCCATTGCCATGCCCAAAGTGAGGCTCCCGGCTGAAGCTGGGGAGGCCTTTAAGTGCCCTATCCCTTGCTGCGCCCAAACAACTGCCTGTCAGGCTCTGATGGGGCGAGGGACGCAGCTGGAGAGCCGTGGCCCGATTGGCCCACTCCCTCCACTATCCACCAGTCGCCGCAGGGAAGGCCCGAGCACGTGGTTCCTTCTCCTGCACTGACCGAGTCCTCTTCTCTGAGCCATGATCCAGAAGAGGCTAGGGGGTTGAACACGGCCGCCTAATATTGGCACTGCTGCCCCACCTGCAGCCAGTGGCGCCATGCAGCCTCCTTCAATGGTGAGGAGACATGTCACTTTCTCCCCCCTCCGCTTGCAACAGCCTCCCCATGGCCACGTGAGCAGGATGTGGGGTAAGGGCATTTATGCACATACAGAACTATACGGGCCCAGGGCAGGGTTGGTTGTCTTACTATGGTTTTAATTTTTGTAAACTGCCCAGAGAGCTTCGGCTATTGGGCGGTATAGAAATGTAATAAATAAATAAATAAATAAATAAATAAAATTAAGATGCCTAAATAGGAGACCACTTTCCTCTAGTTTCTTGATTCAGTTGGCCCTGTGAACTTGGGAGATTTTTAAAAAGTTTTTTGCAATGGCCCACGTGGTTTTATTATGGAGATAATAATAGTAATAGTAATAATGTTAATTAATATGATATAATAATGTTCCTGCTGTGTAGAGCAAAAACAACAGTCTTGGAGGGCACGTTAAAGACAAAGATTGTATTTATTTGTTCACTGATTGTGGACAGGGTTGGGATTCTTCACACAGCACTCACTGTCCCAGCGGGCATGTGAAGGAGGTACCTGACTTGGCTGGCAACTGGAGGAGAGGCGACCTTTACATGATGCTCACTACCTTGGTCGGAAGGGGAAGCAAAGTGCAACGGAGGCACCTTTTTTGGGTGGTGCCTGGAAGAGATAATTCCCCAAGAACTGGTGGAATTCTTCATCCATGCAGGGAGAGGCAAAATGATCATGCCTGGATGATCTCTGGAGAGGTGCTGGGCCTTCTGGGTCAGGGTCCCACCTCCTGTTATCATTCAGCATGCTGGATTAGTCCAATAACAGTTTCACACTTCTGGAGTGAGGACTTGTTTAGCAGTGTGGGATCCACTGCACTGTGGATTTTTTCAGGCTGCTCTGTAACGTATTCCTCTCAGCAGGACTTCAGACCACCAACAATATCAAGTAGGATGGGAAGAAGCCAAGCTGCAGCAGCTCCTACACTACTAAGATATTCATGAAAAGAGCTTAAGGTGACAGAGGTATTATATTCTGACAAATGAATGCCACCGATCTTGTAAACTTTCCCTAAGGGTTTAGCAAGTTAAGTACATACAGGTGATGTCTCTGTAGAGAAGAAAGTGATTTCTGGTCATTTACTGGTTATATATTGATGGTCAAAAACTTGCCTAATCAAAACCAGATTACATTATCAAAACTAATCATGCTCTTAAAGTACATAATAAAAACAAGAGAATTTAAAGAAACCTGCTTCCACGGAAGTTAATGCAAAGCTTACACTGCCTGTAGCAGAATTTAGTTACACTCCTTGGTTCCCATATCCTTTTCAATTTTCTACAGTAGTTACTGCCTGTTTCCTGTATCAATCTGCATTCACTTCTAGAAAACTACATTTCTAATTAGGAGAAAGTGTGGAAACAATTTGAGAAATGTTCTTTCCAAAAAAGTATTTGAAAAGTTCTTCCCTCTCTTCTCCAACTGATTTGGACAGTTTGGTTGGAAAACTACTGCAATTCTTAAAAAAAGAGAAAAACCTCATCACGTTTTAAGTGGCACACATGCAATTATTGTAGTGAAACAAGAAAAAGATGATTCATTTCCTACAAATGTTCCTGATTGTGTTTGTTTTCATTATGGAGATCACTGAGTGCATTTTTCTTCTAATATGCTAAAAATCAGTTTTTGCCAATTTCTTATTGTTCAAAGTGATTGTTAATATGTTTTTTTTCCAAAGCAGAGAAGGCAGCTGGCAATGAGTTTTCCTTCGTTTCTCCACACACAACTTTTGGGAGTGAGGATTTTTTTTTAATGTGTTTCTAGTCAAGTAAGCCAAACAGGATGAAACTTTCCCTGAATAAGCAAAGATTAGCAGCCCACGCCTGCAACAGAAGTCATGGTGCAAGATTTTCATGGGTGTGTGAACATTTACTTTCCATGGGCCCTCTGGAATTTGAGATGGCTTGAGGCTCAGCATTTTCCATCAGCATGCTTGGATGATCTGAGGTGGGCATGAGTGAAAAGGTCACGTGGGAAGGAATCCTGAGTTATTATAATATTATATTTAGTGATACATTTCAGCAGGATGTGAATTTATAGATCTGCCCATTTTTGCCTATCAGCCTGCCTGTTCATCTGCTGTCCCCCTCGTCCTCTCCCAATTTATGAACATTCTGGGTGGGTTTTTTTAGCTATCTCCTACTTACCCATTCATTGTAGGCCCACTTACAGTAGTGCTTGGGAAGACTACAAGCCCCGAGGGTCACCCTGCTCTCCTTCTGGTGCTTTCCTCCAGAATTATGGCACATCCAGGCCCAGGGCAGCCTGCTGGAAAGCCACTGAAGAAAGGAAGTGACAGCCAGGCTGAATAAAAGAAGGAAAAGGAGACCCTTCACAATGGTGGTAAAGATGCCCCCTCCTCCCCCTGCCCCAATTTTACCCACCTCCTGCCCTGTTTGGGGCCCTGAATTAACTCCCTCCCCATGGGAATTACTGAAGTGTATAACTTTGGTAATTGTCATTCTTGCTGCGCTTGTACAAAAAACATACTGGGATAAAGAATCCATGGCCACTTTCCTTTCAAAAATATAAATGGCAGTAGTCATTCAGATCCCTTTCTCTCTCTTAACACTAATCAGAACCTGCAGATCACTTGTCTGGCAGAGAACAGAAGTAAAAAAAAAGTGCTTGCTCTTGTATTAGTAGACCTGGAGATTAATTTTAGTTTAAGGATCAACTGAAGCAAAACTGGATAGTACTACAGAATGTCTAATGGAAATGTACCACCTTAGACAAAGCCCTATTCTTAAACGTTTATGAAAAATATCATGGCAAATGTAATTCTCTTTGTCCTTCTTGATTTGTTATAAAGTCAACTGTTGCTAAATTTCTCTTCTCTCCCACATTCTCTGGCCTCGCATCACTAGGGAAAGTAGAGGTACCTGCATATTTGAGAATCATTGCTTGTGTTCTCCCCCAATTTTCTGCAGCTTTCCTTTTAACAAACCACAAAATGAAGCCGACAAGTGTGATGCTGTTGTCACAGAGAAAGTATTTTTAGAGAATGTGAGTAATTATAGCAGATGGCTATTTAATTCTGTTGGCATTTTCTACACTCTATATTTATGGATTATAGAAACAGTATTACATTTAAATATCAGTGGGTAAAGAAGGACCTTTTCCCTACTGATTTTCAGTCCCTTTGAGACCCATGACTATTTGGAGAGTTATGCAAATGTTTCATTTGTAAAGTTTGGGATTATTATTATTATTTATATACTGCCCTATAAACTGAAAAGCCACCAAGGTAATGCTCAGTAATTTTAAACCATAAAACAATAACATTAAAAACAGTAAGCCATTATCACATCAAAACAACTAAATAATTTTAAAACCTAAGTTAAAAAGGTGTGTCTTCAGATCCTATCTAAAAGCTAAGAGAGTGGAGGCTAATCATAGGCTGCGTTCAGATATCACTTTAAACTGTGATGGGTTAATAAGTACTCACAGTAACTTATTTTGAAAATATGCTACTGTTTTCCACACACGATCAGACAATTATTTGTAAAACAGTAACTTCTCCCTTCTAAAAGGAACTCACAGAGACTTACATAGATATGAATTTAGACAATTGAACTCACAAACCTAAACCCACATATTTTTTCTGGGATGAAGTGATGTTGAAAAAAATGCTATTTGAAATAAACCAGGAGTGTGGTGGAAGAGGCTGATTGAGCCTTCCACTTACCTGTTCTTTTAAACTACGACATCACATCACCAGATCCAAAGCAACCATGGGCTGCTCCTGCTGTGTGCGTAGTGGTGGAAGTCTCAATGTGGTAGAGAATGAATATTTTCCTTTCAGACTCCAAACCTATTCTACCACAATCAAACTTCATGTATTAGAAAGCAACCCCACAGATCTTGCAACATGCCTGCTGGTAGAAATTTTGAAGTGGTGTATCTTTTTTTGTATCATTCATGATGAGAGATGATGATGATGATGATGATGATGATGATGATGATGATGATAATGGTGGTGGTGCAATTCAAAATCCAGAATACAAAACTTGAGAGCACAATCAGTTGCTAAGCAAATCATGGAAACAGAAATCTGGCTGGAGGACAGTGTCAGGAGTGCTTTTGACTGCTCTTGCCAAGCGACTATGAAAGCAACCAAAATAACCCACTGTGACCACCACGCAACACTATGGCCACAGCTCGACCTAAGGTGGCCTTAGGTCGAGCTGTGGCCATATGGACATGATGGGCCAATGGCCAATAAGACATGATGGGTTAAATAACCCATTCTGCAGACCATAGATTATTTTGACCAAATAAGTTATCGTGGGTTTAAAAACTCCCTCAGACGACATGGTAACCCAAGATGGGTTAAATAAACTATCGTGGCTTATTTAACCCATCATGTTTTATTGTGTTGAAAACTGTATATGGAGTGTGTCCTGGACCCCAAGAGTTGTCACTACGGTTATAAACCATTTTAAGGCAGTAGTGTAGATCCTGCCTGTGTGTGTGTTTGGGGGCAGGGGCACAGGGAGAAACTGTGGGAAAACATGATAGTAATACAAATGGGAGACACCAATGTCTAGACCCCCCATAAAATTCCATGGATTTAGCAGAGCACTTCCATGATAAAAGCTTCATCTGGAAGCACCCTCAGATACCAAGGGGGTTACTTTTCAGTTAAAAGTTTAATCTTAAACTAGAAATGATATTATATCAAGAATTTAAAAGGGAAGATTTTACTATCCCGGATAAATGACAGTTGGCAGTGACAGTACAGCTAAAAGTTTTGATTTGAAAAGCGCTGTTTTTAAGCTGTCTGGAATGAACCTTGTAGCAGTCTGTGCTCTACAACTGAGAGCAGAGGTCATCTCCACTGACCATTGTAATTAGTTGTCCTTCCTAAAGTGCAAAGGGGGAAGTGGCAGAGAGATGCAAATTGCAATCTATTTCCTTTTCCTTTTCTTCCAAGTACCAAAAGTGCTTGCACCACATCACTAACTAATTGAGTGTCCAATTTAAAATTTCTCTCCTAATGGCATTTTGCAGATGCTTAAGTTTTCAAGGAAACTGCTCGGTCCAAGAGTTTCAAAGCCACATTCCACTCTTAATAGGAGTTTTGTGCAGAGAGGACAAAATTTGACCTTAAAACCTTGCCAGTTAAAGCAAGTTATAGAAAACTGCAGTTAAAGAACATTCGCCATACTGAATATAGTGGTCTCACCCTAAATTTTACAGTACAAACTTTTTGTCTCCACATTATATGAATGAAAGGTGGTCATCTCTCTGCAGTGTATTATTTGGGCCTTGATTTCTAATGTAATGTAATGTAATGTAATCTAATCTAATCAATTTTAACTGTGAAAATCAAATATGGAAATATAATATTTACACATTAAGTAAGACTTTAAACATTCAAGTTAATGAATGTATAAATAGGAAAACTATAAATAGGAAAACAGGCTATCATTCCCTTGTGAGTGTCACAGAAAATTCATGATGTGTCCCCATGTTCATCTATGCTTTTGTCACCTTGAGGACTCACTACAGCAGTGCATTTTAAGTGGGGCAGCCTTGGAAGATGACTCAGCTGGTAGTTTGGTGCAGAAGGCCTCCATTCACCACCTGAAAAATATGGAGAGATGAGAGCACATTCAGCCACTTGTGGCAACCTGCATCATTGCCTCTGCTCTTCCGGGCACAACTCAAGTCACCGGACAGGTTTTTGGACCCAGGCTTGATTTGGAGGTGCGGGGGAGGGGGGAGTGCTCTGAATCACATTTTGTTTGGCCTACTGATTATAATTTCATTGAACTATAGTTTTAGACTGCTACACTACATTTTCATTTAAACAATTTCTGTGGGCAATGCAACTTGTAACAGGGCAGCCTTACATTTCATGGCAAATATACAACTTTACTGCAGGTAGTGGGGGACCCCAAAGTGATGCCTGGTTTTGGAGGCATGATCATGACACATAAAATCAGATAGATTCAGCGTAATGGCAGCTGCCTTTCTGCTTATTTTTTCCATTGTTAATTGCTTTTAAAATGTATGTCATATTTTAAATGCCCACATTTTCTATGGCAGAGATGAAGAATATCCAGGCCACGGAATCCCCCACCATTCAGCTTATGGGTTCTAGTTTTATGTTGCCTCTCCACTTTCTCTACATCATGCAAACTTTTGTACACCTGCGGGCCAAAGTTTCTGCATCCCTGCCAAAGAAGATGTGGGCATTTTCTGAGAGCTGTCTCTAATGAGAGACTTCCCATTCATGAGAAGGAAGCTGGTTGGCATCCCTATAGCCCTCTTAACATGATCCAGTGTGTGTAGGGTCAAGACTCAGAGTGGGGAGTGGGATCATGGTCACGTGCCCCGCCCACCACCATTCCTACATTCATTTCCATGTCTGCAAAATGCCAATGTATCTAGGCTCATACTGTGGCAGGTTGCCTTTCGAATACTGCTGAACTAACTTGTATGTACATTGGATTGTATAAAGAAGAGGGTGTGAAGGCAGGGTGACCATACAGTAGGAATGGATGAGAAATTCATTCAGTTTGTATTTCAGTGCAAACCTATCAGATTCACACTTTCTGAAACTAAACACAAATCGGAACACAATTTGTCATCAAAAGGAATACATTTTTGGAGCTTGCAAACACATACATGGAGAGACTGGGTTTGGATGTCACAATAACCCTTCATGGCTTATTTAACCCATCATGGAGTATTGTGTTGTCTGCCAGGAAATTTTAACCCATGACGACTTATTTGAAGTTATCCAACCAACAACAACCAATAAAGTGTACAAAGGAGATCCGTGGGTGGATGCAATAGCTGATTTGCAGGTGTGCAGGAGAAGAGAGGTGTAAACATGCATGAACCCCAAAAGCGCACAGGTGTAAGTGATCAGGGCTTCACATGCTATGGAAATGAAGGCGGATAATACGAGGGCAAAAGTGTAGGTGTGCTGGAGATTTTAGTATGCTGCTGCTGCTGTTGATTCCCCCCACTGTTACACCTAATTATAAAACTTAATAAAAATGTGAATAACAAATATTTTGAATGAAGAATGAATGAATAAGGTGCATTGCACACAACCGCCCCCTAACCCTTTCCCCATCACAGCCACCACATGAGGTAGGTTAAGTGAGATACATCAACTTACCCAAGGCCATCCAGTGAGTTTCATGGTTGAGCACACAGATGAATATGGGTCACCGCAGTCCAAGCCTACCTTAGACATTATAATCAGGAGACCCAGGTTCAACTGCTTGCTATAAATACATTATGAGTATCATGTGTTAACATGGCAATTCAAGGTATTCTCAAAATCATTTTGCATATTAAGGAGGGAGGGGAGTTGTTCACTAAAAACATCTCCAGTAATCCCAAATCTAAACAATTAAACAATTTTGTTGATTAATTTCTTATTGTGATTTTGGAATATCCCATTGCACAACTGTGTTTGTTTACTAAACAGCAATACTGTTCATCATGTAATCTGTACCTTTGACAGTCAAAATTTAGTTTATGTTCATGGTGTATGTAAAAACCACAGAGTCAACATAGATTTTGAATAAACAAGATATGAGAAGGCTCAATATATTTATTTATACTTATTTATTTTAGCATTTTTATCCTACCCTTTAGCCAAAAAGGCTCTCAAGGCAGCTTACAAAAATATTTCTAAAGACAGTCCCTGCCCACATGTTGTAAAAATATGCTAATTTTCCTTCAAGTGCAACCTAACATCCACTTTTGGTACACTTGTGAAAGATCACAGACAAAGCGTTGGGACAACTTTTATTCTCGAGAATAAGGAGACCTCCTGGCGCTTGCGCTGCAAAAGCAGGGTCACACCGCGCAATGTAACCCTGGCAATGCAATAGCTTATATACCTCCAGATGTTACACGTCATTAGCCCCTCTCCTATTGTCCCGCATCACCCGTTACGTCACTCAAGCCTGGGCAGAACACTTCCATGCAGTGGTCAGAAGGAGAATTGCAGCCGAAAATACCGAGCCGTTGCCATTGCCATGTGCGTTGTTTCCTTGCTCCCAGGTGTGCTTTGCACCTGTAGCCCCTCCCCTAATAAGGTGATGTGGCTAGGGGGCAGTCATAACGACTTGGTTGGGTCTAACTGGTCAGGGTTCATTTGAAACAGATCTATGGTGTTAAAGTGCACCTAAGCGATGTTTACCTGAAGTTAAGTGGCGCTGGAGTTGTGGGGTTTTGAGGGATATAATGTTACAGCACTTTGTTTACGTTGGAGCGCTGCCAAACCGCAGCTAGTATCAAGTTACTGCTCACTGGTACAGGGTGTTCCAGCGCTTGCGAAAGAGGAAACGGGAATTGACAGGGCATATGGGGGAAATGGACATATTGGGAGTTCACCCCAGGTGAATTTACACAACACACAGGCTTACAAACTAAAAAAACATGACTCAAAAAGAAAGGGGATTGGGAGGGAGGGGGAAAAGCAAAGCAAATTCAAGCACTAGATTCTTAGGGCCTTGCTAGACCACGGGGGTAGCCCGGTGAGAGCCCCGGCCCGGCCCCTGCGTATCCAGATGATGCACAGGGGATCCCGGGCTCAGGCAAGGGTAACCCTCCCTTGGCCCAGGATAACTGGCACTGGTTGTGGCCTGGTATTTCCCATGGTCTCAGGCTGACCCTGAGACTGCAGGCATGTAGCCTGTTCCGCCGCTTTCCCTGGCTACCACATTTACTTGCGAATAGCAGGGAAAAGCGGCGGACAGCGCACAGCACTCCACAGGAGCGCTGCAGCCATCAGGGCAGGGTGGGGAGATGGGGGGGAATTGGAGCTAGGGGGGATGGGGGGAAACAGAGCCAGGGGGGAATGGGGGGATCAGAGATCACGGGCGGGGGGGGATCAGAGATCATGGGCAGGGGGGGGATTGCGGCCAGGGTGGGGAAATCAGGGGCAGGGTGGAGCGGGGAACCTTTTTTTCTAACCTACCTTACTCGATGGTGTGCTCCTGCGCAACCAGCCCTTTAAAAATAAAAATGGCAGACGCAACGGGGCTTTCCTGCAGCCTGTCATGTTTGACGTTTAGACTGGGGTGACAGCCCGCGCTACTTCTAGCGTGGGCTGGCCCCTCCTCCCAACCGGATTCAAAGGTAGGTCTAGCAAGGCCCTTAGTTGCAAAGTTCAGCAGTGACAGTTGGTAGCAGGAGGGAGGGGGCTCTCAGCTGGAGATGGACCCGGGCATGATGGGGAATGTAGACCTAATCACCTTGTATAAACCTCACATTTCTGTGTGTTTCTGTTTATTTGATGAATCAATTGATGTTTTGATGTTTGTGATGGCAAGGAGTTGCTAATATTGACATTGAAAGCTAGACTGGTGTAGTGGCTTTTATGTGTCTATCCCAAGATGAACAACAACGTATATAGACAAATAGGTGCTATGCTGAGGTTCCTAGTAGGGCTGTGCACCGCCTCAGGCCAAATCCCTGAACCCAAGCCAAGGTGGGCTGATTTGGCCCACCTCAGCCCAGTTCCCAGGTAATACCAGCTTGGTCCAAGGCACCTTAAAGCCAAAGCAGATTGGCACCGAAGCCTCAGGGCGGTGCCAGGCCACTCACCCAACCAGCCTGCCAGGGAAAGCTGACACAAGGCCGGGCATGAGCCAAGGTGAGTCTATTGGACTCAATGGACTCACTTCCCTCTCCCTCCCCTCCCTCCTCTCCCTCCCTGGTCACTCCCCACTGCCGTCACCAAGACTTACCTGTAAATTGTGTCCTCCTTCCAGAGAACCAAGCTGCAATATAAAATGAAGATCATGGCAGCTCTCTGTTTTTATTATGTCCATGGCCACAAATTACCATAAAGGGCTGTTCTCCTTTATTGCTGCCATTGCAGCCATAGATATTGTAAAAACAGAGCTGCCATGATCTTTAAATCGCTGCTTGGCTCTCTGGGAGGAGGACGCAACTTACAGTCCCACCAGTTAGGCCTCATCTTGAGTACTGCATCCAGTTCTGGGCACCACACTACAAGATTGATGCAGACAAGATGGAGGGGGTTCAGAGGAGGGCAATGAGGATGATCAGGGGTCTAGAAACAAAGCCCTATGAGGAGACACATGTTTAGCCTCGAGAAGAGAAGACTGAGGGGAGACATGAAAGCACTCTTCAAATACTTAAAAGGTTGTCACACAGAGGAGAGCCAGGATCTCTTCTCAATCATCTCAGAGTGCACGACACAGAATAATGGGTTTGCAGAGTTTGAAGAGAAGGCTTGAACATCTTTGGTTTGTCTCCATGCTCAGCTATTTTGCTTGCTCCTGGACACTGTCATAATGGAATAGACTTCTTGTCTTCTATTTCTGCAAAACATTTTGACATGAAAAAAGAAAGAATTAAAATTCATGCCAGCGCCAGCTATCTAGAGCACGAACTATCTAATTCATGGGAGAATGAATTTGGTCTAAGCCAGTGCATTGTGAAATGCTTGAAGTATGTCAACAAAGCCTTTATCCACAGATCCATTCAAATCTTCAAATGCTTGAAAGATTGCCACACAGATCTCTTCTTGAGTGCAAAACATGGAATAATAGGCTCACAGGAAGCCAGATTCCAGCTGGACATAAGAAAAAACTTCCTGACTGTTAGAGCAGGATGACAATGGAACCACCTACCTAGGTAGGTTGTGGGCTCTCCCACACAAGAGGCATTCAAGAGGCAGCTGGACAACCATCTGTCAGGGATGCTTTAGGGTGGATTCCTGCATTGGGTTGGACTCGGTGGCCTTGTAGGCCCCTTCCAACTCTACTATTCTATGATTCTATAACTTGTGAGTCCTTTTTTAATTTTTTTTCATTAAACTACTACATAAAATACAAACCAACATAACAGTTTAACATACCATACAAAAAGAAGAAAATAATAATAATAAAAAGAATTCCAATACATAACAGATTACTTGAATATATAATTGTTAACATATAATACTTTATCCATAACATAATCCAACATACTTCAACACAATCCAACAAGTGCTCCCCCTTCCCTTCGGGATCATTCCTGTTTCCAAAATGTTAACACCTCTTCTGCTGGTGGCTTCCCACTTCCCTTAGAAAACACAAATATTAGGAACTGTTTCCAAATTTCCTCAAAATCATTCATTTTTGCTATACTTCTTCTCACTTTAATGTTACATGTCAATTTATCATTTATAGCAATATCCCATACTTCTTTATACCATTCTTCAATACAATAATCACCTTGAATCTTCCAGTTCCTAGTTACAATTAACCTTGCTGCAGTCAGCAAATTTGTTATCAATTCCTTAATTTCTTTTTTACATTTTAAATCTTCATATAGTGAGAGTAATGCAACTCTTGGTGTTTCTTCTATCTTCATTCCAACAATTTCTTCAATCTCAGAAAACACCATCTTCCACAACTTTTGCACATATTTGCATTCCCACCACATATGTAAATATGTTCCTTTTTCCCCAAAACCTCTCCAACAATTTGCTGAATGCTGCTTGTTTATCTTGTTTAATCTAACCAGGGTTAGGTACCACCTCCATATAATTTAATAATAATTCTCTTTTATTCTCACTGACATATTTCTCAACACTCTTTGTCTCCATAGTCCTTCCCAACTCTGCTGTCCTATTTGTACCTTCAAATCTGTCTTCCAAACCATTTTTCCTGAGCTGTCCGTCAACCCTTTCTCAAGCAATATTCTATATATTTCACTCATTAACCCTTTTATCACTGTACTTTCTCCCTTATCAATTTCTTTTTTGACAATTAGTTCCTCAAACTTCGACAACTCTCTACAATCTCCATTTTCTCTTACCCAATTTTTAGTCCATTGTTCCATTTACCAATAGTTTAACCAAGTTAATTTTTTATCTTTTAAAACCTCTTCCAACTCCTCTCTTGTATTCATCCCTCTTAACGATTCCCTTAATTTCATTTTATTTTTCTCTATTAAAACTTTGCTTAATCTACTCTTTAAGTCCCCAGGGAAATTCTTTAACATTATTACCGGTGATAAAGGGGAGATGCTCGAGAGCAGCTCCCTTTTATATTTACTCCAGATTTCCCAATGGAACTTTAAAAGCAAATTACCTATACTTTCAGTCCGTTTTTTACCTCCTTCCTTAAAAAATACATTTTCCAAATTCAAATCTATATTATTTGTGGTTTCATCCTCCATCCAATCTAAATCTCCTACTCCTAAAATTGCTTCTGCAATATGTCTTAACCTATTAGCTACATAATATAGGTTAATGTTTGGGAGTCCCAGTCCTCCCTGTTTTTTGGCTTAAATACCATTTGTTCTTATTTATCCTTGCTTTCTTATCCCCATTACAATAATTATTTATAATATTCTGCTAACTTTTTAGCTCTGATTCTGAGATTTTTATAGGTAGCATCCTAAAAACAAAATTAATCTTTGCTAAAATCTTCATTTTTATTAATGCTATTCTTCCAAACCATGATAGGTTCAATCTTTTATATTTTTCCAATTTTACTAAAATCTCTTTTTTCAAACTACTTATTTTCCTTCTCTAAACTCTCCAATTTTTTTGTAATTCTAATTCCCAAATATTTAATCTGTTCTTTAACTCTCATTTCCATTTCTTTTCCTTCCCAATCCTTCTCTTCCTTTTTAGTACCCCCGTGAGTCCTATAAAAGCTTTCCCCTTCAAAAAGAAAAAAAAATCTTAATGGGAACTGCAAGGCCCCTGGTCTTCCTTGTTATGGTTCCTTATCTTGAAATTGGACTTGGACTAACAGTCCTTCAAATAGAGGACTCTCTAATGGATTCTCTTATAGAAAACTGTCCTTTGTAAAGTAGGACACAAGGCCACCCTGAAAAGCCAACAGGAAGGAGACTAAAGGATCTCTCCCAGAAAGCCACAATTGAAAAGGTCCTGATAATTTCAATGGTTAACCTTTCTAGAAGGTGGTACTTATTTGAAGATGGGCTCTTCTTAAAGAGCTTCTTGGATTTTAAAGATTAAACCCAGCACTTTGAATTGAGTTTGAACCAGTGGCATAACGTTCACAATGCTAACTAAATTCTAACTGCTAACTGAATGGGTTTTGTTAAGGGGAAGGAATGATCACAGACCTACTCCAGCCAATTGGACTTTGTTCTTAGAAAATGTTTCCATTGACCTTCAGGGGGTAAATACATATTGAAAAGATATGGGTGGATAAATTCTGACAAAATGGCAGTGCTCATTTGCCAGAAAGGTCCCACTGAATTGAATGGGACAAATTGCCTTAAAGTTGAATTTCTCTAGCTTCTGCTTCCAAAAAGCAAATACGTAGTAGTGAAAGGCTTGGCATTCTCATAACCATGTATTTACCCATCATGGCCTCTATGTGTTTGTCAGCAAGTATGTTTATGTATGTATTCCAAGGCACTTCCATTTAGTGACCAAAGAGGGATGGGGGCTGTCACCCTGAAAGTGCCTAACAACTGAAAATGGTAATTAGCTACTTAATGCTGAACTAGCGAAGTAAGGAGAGACTTTCAGCCAATTTGTACATTTTATATAAGTAAGCTGGAACCTGTTACTTTGGACAAAGTTTCACTATAGCAACATTCTTTATCTTCAAGTCTTGCAAGTCAGGAACACACCCTTATCACAAGATGTCTAGAGCAACCAGATTCTCTCTGCTTTTGATACCAACATCACCAACCTGATTAGTAGAAGGTCAGACTTTATGTGTTGGGGTATAGATCAAGTTCCCCCTACTGTGAAAATATGTATGGAGATGCATGCACTGCTCAACAGAAGCACAGAGACATTAAAACTCCGGGCTAGTTTCCACATACATGTTCCTAATCTGAAGTCTTCATATATTTATTTATTTATTACATTCATATACCGCCCCATAGCCAAAGCTCTCTGGGTGGTTTATAATGGGCCACTAAATTTATAAAGGATGCAGGCAGAACTATCATATCACCTCAAGTGCAAATCAACCAAGAGTTCCACATCTTTGGATGAGGAGGTGCAGGGAACACTTATCAAATTTGCAGATGACACAAAATTGGGTGGAATAGCTATTACCCTGGAAGACAGAAACAAACTTCAAAGTGATCTTGATAGGCTGGAGTGCTGGGCTGAAAACAACAGAATGAAATTTAATAGGGATAAATGCCAAGTTCTACATTTAGGAAATAGAAACCAAATGCACAGTTACAAGATGGGGGATACTTGGCTCAGCAATACTACAAACGAGAAGGATCTTGGAGCTGTTGTAGATTACAAGCTGAATATGAGCCAACAGTGCGATATGGCTGCAAGAAAGGCAAATGCTATTTTGGGCTGCATTAATAGAAGTATAGCCTCCAAATCGCGTGAGGTACTAGTTTCTCTCTGTTAGGCCTCATCTAGAGTATTGTGTCCAGTTCTGGGCACCACACTTCAAGAGGGATGCAGACAAGCTGGAGTGTGTTCAGAGGAGAGCAAACAGGATGATCAGAGGTCTGGAAATTAAGCCCTATGAAGAGAGACTGAAAGAATTGGGCATGTTTAGCCTGGAGAAGAGAAGATTGAGGGGAGACATGATAGCACTCTTCATAGGCTGCCCATACCCTCCGGAAAATTCCGGAAACCTCCCGGGAAAGCTGGGGGTCTGGAGGAACCGGACTTGGGGCCCCAAATACCGGGGTTGTGGTTACTGGGCCCGCAGCAACCCCAACCCCAACTTACCAGGCCTAAATTTCCCCAGCGAGTGGCGGAGGCCATCTTGAATCGCACCCGAACTCACGCAAGATCTTGGCAGCTGGCTGGGAACTCTGTGAGACCCAGCCAATAGCGTGAGTTCGGGCGAGATTCAAGATGGCTGCTGCGAGGGGTGGGCAGTGAGAATGAGGTGAGTGGTTGGGGGCTGCATGCAGGAACTTCTAGCAACGCAGCCTCCAGCACCTCAACCCCCAGTGCTGAAGATGAAGAAGAAGGAAGAAGCAGCAGCAGCAAGAAGAAGCAAGCAGGAGGAGGAGAAGATAGAATAGGAGTTAAGACTGAGGTTTGTGTATGTGTTTGTGTGTGAGAGAGAATGTGTGGGTGCATGGGGTCTTTGAGTGAATGCACGTGTGCATGCGTGTTTTTGGAGTGAGTGATGCTGAGTGTGTGTGTTTGTGCTGACAGTGTGAGTGTATTGATGTCTGAATGGGATGCCTGGTTGTTTGACTGAATGAATGCATGTGCATGTTTGTAGTGGGGGTGGCTGTAGTTTTCTGTGAGTTGGGGGGGATGATTTGGAGGTGATGTTCCTATTAAATTATGCATTTTAGAGCCATAGACCTTCCTTTCCAATTTGTTTACTATAATTGGCATGACGTATATTTTGTAACAGTGGCTGACAATTGTTCATCCTTCTTAAAGAAACTTTTAAAAAATTAACAGGGTAGCTATCATCATCATCATCATCATCATCATCATCATCATCATCTATCTCTCTTTTCTTGCTTGTGGTGGTTTTTCTAGATGAACATGAAGGGCTTTGCCAAGTCATGTTGTCTTTTACTGATTCAGAAATGTCCTGACTATTGAACATGGTTTAAGTATGACTGCTTTCTGGATGTTGGCATGCATGTATTTTGGTAGGCCTAATTTTTGAAGGTTTTCTGTAAAAACAACCACCATGTCAAGCTGGTGACTGGTGTGACTAACAAATAATTGTAAGTTTTTCCTGTTATTATTATTATTATTATTATTATTTATTTATATAGCACCATCAATGTACATGGTGCTGTACAGAGTAAAACAGTAGTTCTTTAACTTCCATATCCAGTGGTGTATATTTTTCTTTTCTGCAACATTTTTGTCATTAGGTATTGCAATTTCAATGTAGGTGTGTTTTTCTTGGTTGATTTTGACTGTTATGTCTGGTTGAAGTTGAAACAAGCTAAGACACGCTTTAATCCATTTTGTTCCATGGCTAATGTTTGCAGGCTAATAGTAGTTTATACTCTTTCTGAATGCTTGGTTGTTTGGTTGTTGTATACTTGTCAACTGCTTCATTTGTTCAGTGGTAGCAGTATGCAGGGTAAACAGTGTTAAATGTTAGGAAAGGTTAGACTATGGTCAACCAGTGAAGGATTTGCAGTCAGAAAAGATATTTGAGGGAAGGGAAGACTGTATCACACACAGGGCTCATCTACACCAAGCAGGATATTCAACTTTGAAAGCGGTATAGAAAAGCCAGGAGCCACACGACTGCTTTATAGCAGTATTGAAGTGTACTGACAACTGTTGGGGCCCATGACACATACCATATACCACTTTCATAACACTTTCATAGTGTTATATCCTGCTTGGTCAGGGTGACCATATGAAAAGGAGGACAGGGCTCCTGTATCTTTAACAGTTGTATTGAAAAGAAAATTTCAGCAGGTGTCATTTGCATAGATGGGGAACCTGGGGAAATTTCCTCTTCATCACAGCAGTTAAAGCTGCAGATGCCCTGCCCTCTTTTAAATCTGGTCACTCTAGTATAACTCCTGCACCTTTAAGTGTTGTGATGAAGAGGGAATTTCACCAGGTTCTCCATATATACAAATGACACCTGCTGAAATTCCCTTTTCTATGCAACTGTTTTCTTATGGTCACCCTATGCTTGGTGTAGATGTGTCATGGGCCCCAACAGTTGTCAGTGCACTTCAGTACCACTATAAAGCAGTAGTGTAGCTCCTGCAGTGCAGTTGAATACCTCTATAAAGTAATAGTGTGGCTCCTGCCTTTTATATACCGCTTTCATAGTGGAATCCCCTGCTTGGTGTAGCTGAGCACACAGTATAGCAAAAGCTTCAACGTACAGCAAAAGCTACAGAAGTAGGAATGAGTGAAGTTAATTTCAGATACATTGAATGTCTCACTTATACTTTATTCCAGTGATTTTAACATTAAGATGTTATGTCGAACAGGTTTGTCTTAATTGTGTGCTGTGAAATCAGACCTGTGACCAAGGCCATGTTTGGGTGGGCACGCCCCTTTGGGGGCTGGACATGTTGGTGGGCATGCCCCTTTGGGGGCTGGACATGTTGGTGGGCACACCCCCATGGGGCGGCCATGTTGTCCTCCTTTTTGGTTTCCAAAATATGGTCACCCTAACTCTTCAAATACTTAAAATGTTGTCACACAGAGGAGGGCCAGGATCTCTTCTTGATCATCCCAAAGTGCAGGACACTGAATAACAGGCTCAAGTTACAGGAAGCCAGATTCCGGCTGGACATCAGGAAAAACTTCCTGACTGTTAGAGCAGTACAACAATGGAACCAGTTACCTAGGGAGGTTGTGGGCCCTCCCACACTAGAGGCCTTCAAGAGGCAGCTGGACAACCATCTGTCAGGGATGCTTTAGGGTGGATTCCTGCATTGAGCAGGGGGTTGGACTCGATGGCCTTGTAGGCCCCTTCCAACTCTGCTATTCTATGATTCTATGACTGCTGAGCTTCCCAGGCTCCACCTGGATTGCATTGGAATAAGCTGTGCTTTTTGCCCCCAAACTGTGAAATAGCTCATCTAATTCCCAAACCAATCTGAATCAGTTTCTCAACCAACCATCCAACCCCTAATCCCAACTCCCCAACAACCCTTGAACATTCCTTTCCTCTCCCCCTTGCCCTCCAGCACTGGGCTTTACTGTTTTTCCAGGAAGCTGGGGGCAATGAAATGGGGGAGGCAGCAGCTAGTGTGACATTGATGGAAAACACTGAACAGAAAAGCCTACTTAATGGCAATAAGGATGGCAAAGAAATTGTTCTGCTCTGCCACCATTGTTTGTGCACAATGTTGCCAGTGGAGCTTTTTTAGGAAGCCAAAACATTATTAGACTCTGGCCCAGAAGAAGAAAATATGGACCATTCAATAGCCTGTTGTGACCAATCTGCCGATTTGGATGCCATAGTTGATACAGGTCCAGTGGATGTAGCTTTGGCCTCTGTTTGTTCAGCAATATTGGACACTTTTCAATTTGTCCAGCTCAAGAATGGGGACAGGATCCTTGCAGATGCGGGACAGGATCCTTGCAGATGGGCTGGATCCTTGTCCTTCTTGGTTTATAAAAGTGGTCTGGAGGTGTGGGGAAGAACTGGCCAACTGTGTAGAGTAAGGGTAGTGGTATAGGGATTCAACCCATGCTGGATGGGGTTACACTCCCCTGAAGACTCAGGCACGTACTTCTGGTGTACTCTTGGACTTAGCCCTTAATCTCGGTGGTGGCCAGAAGTTTGTATGCCCAGCTGCGGTGTGCCAACTGCGCCTGTACCTAGAGATGTCTATCTGGACACAGTCATACATGCCTTGGTTACATCTTGTTTAGACTACTGTAATGTGCTCTATGTGGAACTGTTCAGAAACTCCAGCTGGCCCAGTATGCTGTGGCCATACTGTTGACCAGGGCCAGGTGACGCCCTCATTGGCTACTAGTCTGTTTCTAGGAACAATTCAAAGTACTGGTTTAGACCTATAAAACCCTGTATGGCTTGGGACCAGGCTACCTGAAAGATCACATTCTCCCATATGATTCTGCCTTGGTTTTAACATCTTTGGGGAGGCCTTTGTCTTGGTCCTGCTGCCCTTGAAGGCGTGTCTTGTGGAGACATAAGGGGGAGCCTTCTCAGTAGCTGTTCCCAGGCTCCGCCTGCCGAGTGAACTCTGTTGTCCTTCTGCCATCAAGCAAAGGTTGTTGTTGTTTTATTATTCAGGCAGGCCTTTGATATGTAAACTCGTCTGTTGCTATAGGAGCAGTTTAATTGGTTGGATTTAATTGGTTGCTAAAGGAGGGGTTTAATTGGTTTTATTGTTGTTTTCGATGCATCTGCTTTTATGTTGTTTTTAACCTGTATTGTATTAGTGTTAGACACCTAGAGTACCATTTTCAGCTGTAAATAAATGAATAAATAAATACATGCTGCTATGCAACATGCCAAGTGTAAGTAGACCCTGGGGAATGTAGCTTCTGAGAATAAGAAGTGAGCCATATATTTTCCAGGGGCTACTTGTGACCAGCGTACTGCATAGCAGCATACAGGCGCAAGAAGGCAAAGGAAAAAGAACCTCCCTCCCTCTCTTCTTTGCTCTCACCTGGTGTCACTGAAGCAATCAGTGAAGTGAGGGGGGGAAGGGGGTTAGGCAACTATTTTTTACTGGGTCGTGTGTGAGGGTGGGTGGTGGGAGGGGAGAATTGTTCCCTGGCTCTGAGCTGGAGAAGTATTTGGGGGTTGTAATGCTCACTTGGTATTTGGGGCCTGAAGACCATATTTTAAAGCCAGGAATATGAATCTTGGTGACATTTCTAATCTGCATGCATTTGTAAATGACTTCTCTGACAAAGGACCCCAAGGTACTTCAAGAATGCCCCCCCCCCCATGCAATGACTCCCACGCTTGCAGCAAGGTAAAAGATTAAGGGATTATGATGGTGGAGAGGGGGTGCTAAATTATCCACTGAAGTTGTACTGAAACATGTTACATTAGAATGCCAATAGTGATCAAAGCAAGATTTATGCTGCATTTCCCCTTCTGCCTGGGGATGTTTTGGTACAGTGCTCCCTGTCTTCCCTGAAGGAAAAATGAGCAGCATTATTTAGGGAAAGCTGAAGCCCTACAACAAGTCCTCTCAAATACGCATTCCTTTTGAGGCAATTGAATTTTGAATATATCCAAGACCTGGCTTTGAATCTTGTTATGACTCTTCTCTCCTCCCCCTCCTCCTCCTCCTCCTCCTCCTCTCATCACCCCCAACTTACCTGAAACCTCAAATGGCACCCCTGTTTTTAGTGATGTCACTTAAAATGTGTGTGTGAGAGAGCGAGTGCGCAAGAGTGAGAGTGAGAGAGAGCAGTGGTGTAGCGGAGCCAAGGCTCATAGAGGGCATCTTTACATTAAAGAAAAAACCCACATTCTTTATCAAGGGTCCCCCCCTTGGGTCTTTGCACATTCACTAAAGGCTCCTCTAGATGGTGACCAACAGAGACCATGTGATTTTTAATTGAAAACTTCCCCTCCGAGCAATGAAAGAGTGCCATCTAGTGGTGGAATTCACCCTGTGATTATTTTAAATACTCCATTATCTTCTTTTTGTTTTGTTTTTTAAAGCAAGATTGCATGGGGGAGGCTCCTGGAGGTTGACGCTGTCATGTAAAAGACCCACAAACTTCCATGAGTGGCCACTCATGAGTGTGCAATAAAACTGTGCCTAAAAGTGATTCTTAATAAAATTCTTAGATCTAATTTGTTGATATGCATCAACACAGATGCCTATATTTTTGGCTTTTCCTTGGGGGCATGGCTATTTATTTAAAATCTCTCAGTAGTTCACAATATTAAAATACAATATTAAAATAAAATACAGTGGCTATGGGGACTGCCATAACAAATGCTTCCCAAAACTGGCTCACAAAGGGAGCTGAGCTCCACCTAACCCGTTCTTCCAAAACGTTATCTCTGCCTTCTTGACTCTGTCCAAAGTGAAGCAATGCAGAGTGATGGTCCTTAGTCACATCCTGTTTTGGCTAGGGGGAACACTTGGCATGCACAATATGCTGTGCGAGCTCAGAACATTCCCCAGGTACGGCTTTCTCCGCTGTGGCACCCCGGTTGTGGAATGAGCTCCCCAGAGAGGGCCGCCCGGCGCCTACACTGTACTCCTTTCGTCGCCAGCTGAAGACCTTTTTATTCTCTCAGTATTTTAACACTTAATTTTAACTTAAATTTAAATTTTACTGTTTTAACTCTGTATTTTAATCTTATATCAATTTTGCTGCGTGGTTTTATCCTGGTTGTGCTTTTTATACTGTATTTTGTATTTGTGCTTTTAACCTGTTGGTTGTTTTATTATGGTTTTAATTTTTGTGAACTGCCCATAGAGCTTCGGCTATTGGACGGTATAGAAATATAATAAATAAATAAGTAAATAAATAAATACTGTGTTTTGTTTTGTTTCCCTTTGCTGGATGGTGCACAAATCCCTTTACGGGAAAGAGAACAGCTTTCAGCAGGGTCCAGGGAGACCTGTTCATCACTTGACCAAACACTAGGATTGCTCAAGGGCACCCATTTATTTATTTTAAAAATAATCTCCCTATCCATGTGGCCACTTTAAGTCTGTACAGGCAGCCGTTTTAGCTATTCACAATGCCAAACAAACATTTTATTTTTCTTGCAAAGCAATTTTTTGTTGTCTGGAAGTGAGAAATGGCTTACCATTTCTCTGTGATGATTGCCAAATCCATTCTGTCTCAGTGATTTTCTGTTGTTGTTGCCACATGTTTTGCTTGCAATGTGCTTCTGTCGCCTGGATGTGAGAAATCCTTGTCTTGGCAAGCTATTTCTCTGAGCAAGTTGCCAAGTCTATTCTGTCGCAGTGCTCTTCTCTTATTTCTGCAACATGCTTTCTGCGTTTTTCTTCAGGCCACAAACATGCAGGCCGCCTTCAATTGGAAGGGTTCCCCCCCCCCCCCCCGTGATAAAGTCTTTGAGAATGTTGAATATTCCATAAGTGATGGTTTTAACCTGATATGGCGTTTATTCCGATGAAGCTTGAGCAGTGAAAACGGGAAATATATTGCAAAATCCTGTCAATATGAACTTACAATGCTGGAAAGAACAAAATATAATAAAAACAAAGCTTATTTTCATTATATCTGTGAATATATGTTATGTACTGATGTTAATGCCAAATGTGTCAATTATACTAAAGTGTGTTAGTGTGATTTTGTTGGGCTATATTATAGATTTGTATATTCTTTAAGTAAATGATATAGGAATTATTGTGTTATTGTATTATAGTACCAAACACCACTACTGTTAAACAACTATTGGATACACCAGCCTTTTTATAACTTTTGTATAATTGTAAATAAATGGGTTTCTTGTTGATCATCTCTCTTCACTAGTGTGTTCAGTAGTTGCGTGCTTTCAGGCACCTTATATATTATACTGGATGCATATTGTCATCTTGAAATCCCACAGGGAATTAAAAGGAATCTCCCCTGCACAAGACCTCCTTCTTTTTAAACTTTCCAGAAAAAACTAGAATGGATGGAGAGGAAAACCAATAAATCTTTCTTTACCCTTTGTCATATTCAGAAATGTGGGGAAAATTAAAAGAATAATAAGCTGTCTTCCTGTATGAGCATTTTCCTGAGCAGTTTTTCAAATTAATGCACTTTAACTATTACAATTAACTTAATGGCTATTTCCCCCTACTTTAACCATGTTAAATGTGCCGGCAATAATGAGCTCCTATTGCTGTCTTTTTCAAGTCTCTGTGGCATCTTTAGAATCCTGCTTATCTCCTGGATCATAAAGCTGCATAATTAAGTATTCAAACAATTCATTTAAAACCAGAGCACTTTGGATTGCCATAAAATTAATCAGCGAAAAGAAATCTTAAGGCATCAGCTTTGTATGGCTTTACTTTTCATTGTCAAAAATGTAAGGAAGAGGATAGATAAAAAAATTGCAATGATATTCCTCTTATACTTATGGATCAGCTGGTTGAACTCCGAATATATTTAAGCTAACACATTTGATGAACATTTCTGTAAAATAGCCTTGAGGAGTTGCAACAATCCACAGGTTATTCTGATATACCAAAGCTTTCAGATTGTTCCACATCATTACATCAGCTTTAAACCCCACACTATCCAAATACCTGGCATTCTAAGTTATTTTTTTCCTGGCTGTTGCCAGCAGAAAGAAAGTTGGCACATCTAACAATCAGCACACCCTTAATTGGCTATAATCATGTGTTATATTATGGCTCAAAAATCTAGCACCTTTGCTAAACATTTTATCAACGTTCCACTTCAAAGTTCTTTATTTTAAATGTGTACCCTTAAAACAACACATGTTATTCTATAATAAGTACATTTATTCTAATAGTCCACAAAAGGGATCCAGAGGGATCCTTGACAACCTTGACAATGCTGTGTTCTCTCTTACTGACAAGCTCAACCTTGCTGGCTTCCACATATTATTTAATGGCACCACCCTAGCATGTTGTATAAAGCATGGCAACACATTGAGAATCACATCCTGCTTTTCTCTTCTTTTTCCTGAAAATGGCTTTGGTCCATCAGCGGCACGCGAAGCAAGAGCAGCAGAGTAAACTGTGCCTAAAAGTGATTCTCAATGTGTTGCTGTATGTCACACAGAACTTGAATGTTTGTGGTTGGGTAGGCAAAGTCCAGGCAGAGAGCTTAGCATCATCCACCCCATTAACCCTGCTCAGTGAATGAGAGAGGCTTGTTTCCTGCCCCAGGCTCCCCACTGCTGCTGCACACTTTATGAATGGAAAAGTCAGTGAAAGTAACTAGCCTGCCTTTCCCATTCATAAACGCACGATACTGATTTTACTCTAGGGGTGTGCACGGACCCCCCGCTCCGCTTCTCTTCCAGTTCCGCGATTTGCAGATCAGCCCGCTCCACCTCGCCCCCCTCCGCCTATGTCCGCTCCGCTCCGCTGCGGAGCTCCGGATACGGATCGGAGCTCCGTTTCCCCCCCCATAGGCTTGCATTAAGCTAAAAAAGTATACAACTTTTTTTCTGTGAAAGTTAGAAACCTCAAGTTTGGCACCATGACACCTCATGGGGGTATACACATGCACGCCAAGACTCAAGGCAGTCCCATCATCCCCTGATTTTTGGGGAATTTATGAAAACCGGACACCCCATTCACACCCCTTTCAATAGCTCCGTCAATTTGCATGTTAAAAATCTCAAACTCACCACCATGAAAGCTTATCCAGGGGTGCATATGCATGCCGAGACTCAAGGCAGTCCCATCATCCCCTGATTTTTGGGGAATTTATGAAAATCCAACACCCCATTCACACCCTTTTCCATAGCTCTGTCAATTTGCACGTTAAAAATCTCAAACTCACCACCATGAAAGCTTGTCCAGGGATACATAGGCACGCCAAGACTCAAGGCAGTCCCATCATCCCCTGATTTTGGGGGAATTTATGAAAATCCAACACCCCATTCACACCCCTTTCCATAGCTCCGTCAATTTGCACGTTAAAAATCTCAAACTCGCCACCATGATAGCTTGTCCAGGGGTGCATATGCACGCCGAGACTCAAGGCAGTCCCATCATCCCCTGATTTTTGGGGAATTTATGAAAATCCAACACCCCATTCACACCCTTTTCCATAGCTCTGTCAATTTGCACGTTAAAAATCTCAAACTCGCCACCATGAAAGCTTGTCCAGGGATACATATGCACGCCAAGACTCAAGGCAGTCCCATCATCCCCTGATTTTTGGGGAATTTATGAAAATCCAACACCCCATTCACACCCCTTTCCATAGCTCCGTCAATTTGCACGTTGGAAACCTCAAACTCACCACTATGATAGCTTGTCCAGGGATACACACGCACAGGGATACAGACTCAAGGCAGTCCCATTATCCCCTGATCTTTGGGGAATTTATGAAAATCCAACACCCCATTTGCAGACGTGGACTGTTCTCTGACATTTGGACAGATAAAAAAAAGGGACGTGAGCACACTCACAGAAGCCATCTAGACCCACAATCATGCCAAGGTACAAGGCAATCCCATCATCCCCTGTTTTTTGGCGGGGCTTAAACCTGCAGACATCTCAATGGGGCCATTTCAAAGGAAATCCCAACATGCCATGAATTGGGGAGTAGAGATAAACCTATGAATCTTCTTCCACACTTGAAAAATGGATTTGGAACTTCCAAAACTCCAAGTGAGCGCAGGAAGGACTTCTCCCCTGAGTCAAAGCCAGACACACACAACATCCCTGCGAGGCGGGCAGGGGAGGAGGGAAAGCAGGCAGGCAGGCAGCAGACATTTCTGGGGGCATAAGGTTTTTAGGTTTTCCAGCCTCCAGTTTGCAGTTGCAGTTTGAAGAGCAGCTGCAATTAGCTCAGCAGAGAAGCTATTGAGCAACATTGATTGGTTTGTTTGAATTTCAGCATCTGCTCCGCCTCTTTTAGGTTTTCCAGCCTCCAGTTTGCTGGAGGCGCGAGCCTTCGGCGCGAGCACAAGGGCTCTCGGCCTGAGGCTCTCTGCCGTGGGCGCGAAGCCGGTCAAGCGGAACTTCTACTCCAGAGGAAAAACCCCAGCCGTGGTCTGGTCACTGCTACTTTCTGATTCAGGACACAATCTTCTCATTTTCTCCTCTTAAGTCTTTTCTCCTCATATCTGTCCCTTATGGCTCGTTCCAATTTCGTCTCTCCCAACTTAGTTCCTATTCGGTGTCTCCCCTCTTCTCAGCTGCCTTTTTCGTGTTCCTTATGGAACTGTCGCTCTGTTGCTTCTAAGGCCCCTGTCATTCAGGACTTGTTTATCTCTAGGTCTCTCCACCTCCTTGCTCTTACTGAAACCTGGCTTCCTGCCCATGATACCGCCATCTCTGCTGCCCTCTCTCTTGGAGGACTCTCTTTCTCTCACACTAGTCGCCCAGAGGGTCGGGGTGGTGGTGTGGGTCTTTTATTATCTAGTTTGTGCCAGTTCCAGCCTCTTTCCATTCCACCGTCACATTGTTTTTCCTCCTTTGAGGTACATGTGGTGAGGCTTTTCGCTCCATTGCGACTGCGGATTGCAGTTCTGTATCGCCTCCCAGGCTCGTCCTCTAAATTTATCTCTGATTTTGATTCGTGGCTGTCTTTTTCATCTCTGATAACTGTCCTACTCTTATTTTGGGTGATTTCAATATTCATGTGGATGACCCTCAAGATGCTGCAGCTCTACGATTTCGCTCCTTATCTTTCTCTTATGATCTTAAGCTTTGGTCTGATGTACCCACGCATTCCATTGGACACTGTCTGGATCTTGTTCTCACTCGGAATTGCTCTGTTCTGGACTTTTCTACTGCTCACTTTCCGTTGTCAGATCATCATATAGTTTCTTTCAATATTACTCATAATCCTCCTCCTTCACATCCCACTTCTTGCTCTTGTTGTGACTTGCAATCTATCAATTATGAGGCTTTTTCTCAGTCTCTAGCCTCCTCTCTTCCTTCTGTCTTTTCGGCTGTCTCCTTGGACTCAGCTGTCTCCTTCTTTAATTCCTCCTTATCTTCAACTCTTGATAATCTTGCTCCATCTACAACTCGGATAGTTCGCCCTTCTCAACCCCAACCGTGGCTCACCTCTTTCCTCCGCTACCTTCGCTCTTGTTCCCGGGCAGCTGAACGCCTTTGGCGCAGGACCAGGGACTGGGCGGACTTTATCCATTACAAATTTGTACTCTCCTCTTTCTCTTCTGCCATTTCATTGGCCAAACAGCAGTATTACTCAACGTTGATCCACTCAAATGCTAGGCATCCTCAGCGGCTCTTTGCGTCCTTCAATTCTCTTTTGAAGCCTAATCCACCATCTCTCCCCGCCTCTCTGTCTGCTAATAACTTTGCCTCTTTTTTCAGTGCTAAAATCCAAACTATTTGCTCTGATCTGGCCAGCTCTGCTCCTCTTCCAGTTCCTGTTCCTCATCTGTCGGTTCCTCCTGCAAATTTCTCTGCGTTTCCTTCGGTCTCAGCTGATGAACTGTCTACAATACTGCGCTCTTCGAAGGCTTCCACTTGTTCTCGAGATCCGATTCCGTCGCGCGTCTTTATTAATCTTATCCCTGCTATCCTCCCTTCCTTGCTTCATTTTATTAATTTTTTTCTGTCCTCTGGTTCATTTCCTTCTGCTTTTAAACATGCTACAGTCTCTCCTATTCTCAAGAAACCTACTCTTGATAGGCTATCTCTGTCTAACTACCGACCTGTCTCTTTGTTGCCGTTTGTTTCAAAGATCCTAGAGCGTGTGGTCTACTCTCGTTGTCTTGATTTTCTTTCTAGTAACTCTGCTCTGGATCCTTTTCAATCTGGATTCCGTCCTTTGCATTCCACTGAAACAGCCCTTACTAAGATTACCAATGATCTTCTTACTGCCAAGTCTAAAGGCCATTATTCCTTTCTTATTCTCCTTGATCTAACTGCAGCCTTCGACACGGTTGATCATGATCTTCTTTTAGATTCCCTTCATGACCTTGGATTTTGTGGCTCTGTCTATAACTGGTTTGCCTCCGATCTAGCGGGTCGCTCTTTCAGCGTGTTGGCTAATGGCAGCTCGTCTTCTTCTTTTCCCCTTTCAGTAGGGGTTCCCCAAGGCTCGGTGCTTGGTCCGTTGTTGTTTTCTTTATACATGTTGCCCTTGGGTAATCTTCTTCAATCTCATAGCCTCCAATATCATCCGTATGCCGATGATACACAATTATATCTTTCATCTCCGGATCTTTCTCCTGATGTTCACGATCGTATCTCGGCATGTCTTTCAGATATCTCAGCTTGGTTGCTTCATCGTCGTTTGAAACTTAATATGGCAAAGACTGAATTGCTTGTTTTTCCTCCTAAACCTTCTCCTCATCTCTCATTCTCTCTTACTGTCAATGATGTTACGCTTACTCCAGTCAAGGAAGCTCGTAGTCTTGGCTTTATATTAGATTCCTCGCTCTCCTTTATTTCTCATATTGAGGCAGTAGCTAAATCCTGTCATTTTTTCCTGTATAATATTGCCAGGATTCGATCATTTTTGTCTGTCTCTTCTGCCAAGACTCTTGTTCATGCATTGGTTATTTCTCGGTTGGACTACTGCAACCTTCTTCTCACTGGCCTTCCTTTTTCTCACATCAGTCCATTGGTTTCTGTTCACCACTCTGCTGCTAAGATCATCTTCTTGGCTCGCCGCTCTGACCATGTCACTCCACTTCTGAAATCTCTTCATTGGCTTCCAATTCACTTCAGAATCCAATATAAACTTCTCCTGTTGACCTACAAAGCTTTTCACTATCTAGCTCCTTCCTATCTCTCCTCTCTCATCTCACACTATTGCCCCGCTCGTGCTCTTCGCTCCTCTGATGCCATGTTTCTCGCCTGCCCAAGGGTCTCTACTTCCCTTGCTCGGCTTTGTCCATTTTCTTCTGCTGCCCCTTATGCCTGGAACGCTCTACCAGAACATTTGAGAACTATAAGTTCAACCGCAGCTTTTAAAGCTCAGCTAAAAACTTTTCTTTTTCCTAAAGCTTTTAAAACTTGATTTTGTTCTGACTTTATACTGTTAGTTTTACCCTACCCAGTGCCTGTTTACCCTACCCTGTGCCTGTTTGCTTTCTCTTCCCTCCTTATTGTTTTATTATGGTTTTATTAGAATGTAAGCCTATGCAGCAGGGTCTTGCTATTTACTGTTTTACTCTGTACAGCACCATGTACATTGATGGTGTTATATAAATAAATACTAATAATAATAATAATAAGGAAGTGAGCTTAGGATAAGCCAGTAATGCATATAAAATGGAATAAATAAATAAATAAACAAAGGAGGGGTGGAATTAAAAGCAGCAGTGTTGCTGAATAAACAACAAGAAGAACTTTTTAAAAAAGGCTATATCTGTCTTTTACCAGTAATAGGGGGACGTGCCCGGGGGAGGGGGAAGCAGCTGCCAATTTGACTGGTCCTAGTAGTGACCAGTCTTTTAAGAAGCAACGCTGTCAGTTCAACTCATGAAAGACATTGCTCCACCACTAAGAAGTAAAATGCTCACTTCAACTCATGATAAGCATTCCTCCACCGGGTTACTCTCTTTGGAGGGCTGTGATAGCCCCCCAAGTACAGGAGAGAGTGGGGGCACATCCACATGGCATGCCCTAGGGGAGCTCATCCCCTTGCACTACATCTTTTCAGTTGTTCCCCAAAGTTAGGGTGGGTAGCAGTGCTCTCTTATTATTGGCTTAGTATATGATTTCAGGTTGTGTTTGTGCTTTTGGTGGGGCTACTGTTTTAAAAAACACTGGGAAAAGTCCGTTCAGACTAAGAAAGAGAAGTTTCCCAGAATCCCAAGTTACCCGTTTTGCCTATCCCCTCCTCCAACTTTGGGATCATGTGATCATGACCGGGAGTTGACTCTGCCCCTCAGCCCTTTGAAAAAGGTATTTCCCGCCAGTTTTTAAAAAACTTCTAGTGCGCGACCCGCACCACGCAGAGAGCTGAGAGTAGTCTCAAAATGACCCCCATCCACGACTTTCTGAGCACAAGAAATTTCAGAAAGATAGCTTCAAAAACAACACAGTTATCCCCCTTTCTTTTCCGCAATGCAATCCTATGGGCGAAATGTTTCAAGATGGCGATCGGACCGGACCGCGGAAACTGGAGCGCTCCGAAAATGGGCGCTTCTCTTTGCCTTGCTTCTAGGGGTCCGCGGTCCGCTTCTACTCCGCCTCTGGGCAAGGCGGAGCAGGCCAATTCGCTCCTGCTTCTGCGCTTCTAATCGGAGCGGAGCACATGCCTATTTTACTCCCCTTCAAAATCGTGCACGTAAGTTTTAGAAAGAGAAAGTAGGTAGCTTGCTTTCCCCATTCATAACTTCACCGCTGTGGGGCTTTCATGCATGGTAAAGGCAGGCTAGTTACTCTCACTGGGCATGTCTAGACCTCCCGAGGTTCCAGGAGGGAGGGGGGAGAATCTTGCAGTGTTTTGCTCATGAGATCCTCCCCCTCTGTCCACATGCAGTGCATGATGCATACTTGCCCTCATGCAAGTATGCAAAGTATGGGAAGTCCAGATATATGAGGAAGCTTTCTTAACTACCAAGTCACCACCATAGTGGCTCCAGCACCAGCCAAAACATTTCACCAGCCACCAGAAGCCAGGGACTCTGCCGGTGTTAGGAAGAAAGTCATAAGTTCAATAGATCTTTCTCCCAGCTGACTATGCATAGGACTCCAATCATGCCCACAATGATTTAATTGCGAGATGTTATTAGTAGATGCCTGTGTTTTAGGGAGTTTAACCAGTGTTAATTCTTTAGGTATAAATATAAAAGAAGGATGAGATCCTGTATGTGTAAATTTGCCACAACACCCCTGGCAAAGCCACTGCGCTCTCAAGGGCCCTCTTGCTTCACCTGTCCATTGAGGGTGATGTAAAATCTAGAATGTCCATTTCCCCCTGACATGCATTCACACACACATGTACACGCACACCCACACACTTGCCAGCACCCATTTGCGCACACACACTGACATGCACCCGCACCCCCTAGGACACTCCATCAAGATCTGCATCCATTCCCTTCATAGTTTCCCTTTGTAAGCCTCACTTCCCTTTTAAGAACAACTCATTCCTTTTAACTTCCCATTTGTGGTTTTGGCAGCCCTCCAACAATAACATAGCCGCTACAGTGTATCCTCCCACCACGTGCGCCTTATCTGCTGTTTAAGAACAGCACCACGGTCAATTAACCGTGGAATGTAAACAAAGACACGCATGGCTCCAGGGAGGACCCAGTGTATCCGAACAAGAGCACCATAGGAAGTCAGCACAAAGGCACACATGGGGCACCTGGAAAGGGTGAAAGGCAGGGAGTGGAGTGGCCAGATGCCCCCCGTAAGAACTCCATTTACCCCCATGTAAGCGGCAGGTAGGCACTTCTCCAGCCCCTAGCCTTGTCAGTCTCAGAGGAAACTGACTAACCCTGCCGAATCCACTCCACTGATTGACTGCCCAGACATCACCATATAAAGAAAGGGTTACATGCAGGTATGCAGCACAAAGCACACCTGGGAGCAGGTGTTTCGCACGTGTTGATGGCCAGATGTTTTCCCCGCTGCAGTTCCTTTCTTGACCACCGCTTGGGCGCAACTGCACATGCCTGAGTGAAGTAACTGATGAGGTGGACCAATGGGAGGTGGGCAAATGACGTGTAACATCAAGACTATATATGCCATGGTTTGAATGCAGCACGGTGTGACTCTGATTTAGCAGTGTGAGCACCAGGTGGTCACCTTATTCTCGAGAATAAACGTTTGGAGCCCAATGCCTTGCCTGTGACCTTTCACGAGTGTTTCGATATTGGACTTTCGATATCGGATTAGCATAATTTATGTAACAAGGGTGCAGGTTGAACAACTGTAGAGAGGCGCTAGAATCAGGGGAGGGGTTGTGGTCATTCCACTCCTAGCCATCCAGCCTGTTTATATATATATTTAAAAAACTATTATTAATTTTTAAGATGTAAACGTATTGCCAGTTAATGATAAAGACAAGGAAGAAACAAGCAGCAGAAACACTGAGTCATATATTTTATTTTGACTTTATTTTCCATATACATATTAAAATTCAATATAGTAAAAAGGACATTCAAGAATGGGAAATCCAGGAATTATTAGGTGGCACATAGCTCTGGCTGCCCTTTGGAGGGAAAAAACGAAAAGTAATAACAAAGCTTATTGTGTCTATAGGAAACGATTGTGCACCACACCTAGCCCAATGGGGAAATGAATTCCAGTCTTGATTACTAGCAAAGCTATATCAAGCTGCTAATAGACTGTGATGTGTCCTTCTGTGTGTGTGTGTAATGTATTATAATGAATGATTGAAATGGGGGGAAAGTTTAGTAATGCCTCCCCCTCCTGCCACAGGACAAAACATTCTGGGGATTGTAAAATACAATCAAAGTGGAGCCACTTCACTCATCACTTTTTATCCTTTTAAAGGTACACCGAAAAATGTAAAGTGAAATTGCAACAAATCCGTAGGTGACAAGAGGATTCCAGGAAAGGGGAACAGATTGTTTCAAGAATATTGAGTAAGAGCTAATTAATAATTAGTCCATGAAGACTGGGGTTTGTTCCTCAAATGGTATTTTTGGGTTGTTCAGCATCATTACTCAGACTTCATGAATAAGGCGTATAATGAAATGGAAGAAAAGGTCATCAGCCTGTTGAACTGTGGGAAACGACAAAATAGATGCAACAAATCCAGAAACCTAAGCTCATTAACAGCATCGTACGATCTTATGTGGGCTAATAAACTGTGGAGGAGTATAGCATATTTTTCATTTTCTTGCATTATTTATATTTGGTAACAGACTGCCTTTGTATATGTATATACAGGTTTTGCTGTACAAATTGGTTTGCTTCTATTACGAGGGGCCCCATCCTTATTTCTTTCCTTTGTCAGTAGCTTCTGGCTACAGGGCAAAGGCTTGAGTGTCCCGTCTGTTGGGGCCTTGCTAGATCTGCCAGATAAGCCGGCAGGGAGGAGGGGCAACGGCGCGCTAGAGCTATCGCACCATCGCCGGCTTCTAGATGCATGACGCGATGGGGCAACGAGAAGCCCCGTAGCGTCGGCCATTTTTTTTTAAAGGGACCATGTGTGCCAGGGAGCCGCCAGAGAAGGTAAGTGCTTTTTAAAAAAACAATAAAGCCCCCCCGCTCCCCCTGCCCCTGATTCCCCTCCAATGCCCGATGACCCCCTCCCCCTCACTCGCCCGTCCTCCCTCCATGCCCTGTGACTTCTTCCCTCGCCCGATGCCTTCTTCCCTCGCCCGATGCCTTCTTCCCTCCCTCCATGCCCCGTGCCTTCTTCCCCCTTCTCTCCTGCCATGTCCAGCCTTCCCCCGCAGCCCCTATATCCCCCCCGGATCCCCCCCAGCCCGATGGGCACAGCGCTCCTATGAGCGCTGTGCCCAGTCCGTGGCTTTTCCCGGCTACTCGCGAGTAAGCGAGCAGCTGCAAAAAGCCACGGACCCTGCTAGACGTTCTGCAGCCCTGGCCTGAGGCCGGGGCTGCAGAAAAGCCGGGCCATAAGCGAATTCACTTATGCCAGCTTAAGGCAGGTTTCAGCGTGGCCTGACCCTGGATTCCCCGTGCGTCATCTGGATGCACAGGAGGGAAACCGGGCCTCACACCGCGCTAACGCCTGGTCTAGCAAGGCCCTTGGTCTTGCTTGATCTAGATACTATTCCAAACCTCAAACCTAGAATTCACCTGTGAGTTGAAATACATTTGATTCTACTACATAATCCTGGAACGTGTCCAGAACAGTGTTACATACGCTCTGTGTGTGTGCGTGTGTGTGTGATGGATTTTCTTGTGATCTTTTGCTCACTTTTTCTGATAGGTCTTTTTGGGGGAGGAATTGGATCATGGCTGCCCCTCCATCCACTTGAGCTCCACTACAGGAAATTATGGGAAAACATCTCAGTTGTCTCATGGCTGAATTTGCTGATGCCTTTGAAAACAGTTTGGAAACTTCAGCTGGTACAAAACAGGGCAGCCCATTTACTAATAGGGATTGGCTGGCGAGATCACATCACACCAGTCCTTTTACAACTTCATTGGCTGCCAATCCAGGTCCGGGCCCGATTCAAAGTGCTGGGACTAACATACAAAGCCCTAAATGGCTTGGGGCCAGGTTATTTGAAGGAACGCTTCCTCCCATATGTACCTGCCCGGACCTTAAGATCATCTTGACGGGTTTTTAATCACTGGACTATCAGTGATAGCAGAGTAACAACGGTCTTAACTATGAAACTAGTAGAAGACTCAATAAATTGTAAGGCAGAGAATTTAGGTTTGTAGTGTACAAAAATAAATACTTTACTGGCAGTTCATTATGGCATAAACAATGTACAAATATACTCACACATGATCAGATAGAAATACATCAGACAGCAGTCTTCACAGGAACAGAGTGATTATTTAAGCTGGTTAAAGAGATATCAAACACTCCTTATATACACTTTACTGTACAACTGATGCAACACATAATTGGCACTCATAGAAAACTTCACACTATGTCACAGTCCAATTATACAACTAAGCACATCTGCAAACTTGACCTTTCCAGTAATTGTCTCTTGCTGACTCAAGGCTTTTATCCGAGTTTTGCAGATCAGTCCAGAAATATGGAAAAAGAAAAAATCTGAGTCCAGTTCCAGGATCTCAACACATCTACAGGGGCCCTTCTCCGTGAGTCCCTGCCAAAGGAAGTGAGGCAGGTGGCTACTAGGAGGAGGGCTTTCTCCGCTGTGTTACCCCGGTTGTGGAATGACCTCCCCAGAAAGGTCCGCCTGGCGCCTACACTGTATTCTTTTCATCTCCAGCTGAAGACCTTTTTTCTCTCTCAGTATTTTAACACCTAAATTTAAACTTTGCTGTTTTAATTTCTGGTGTGTGGTTTTATCCTGGTTGTGCTTTTTATATTGTATTTTGTATTGGGGTTTTTAGATCGTTGGATGTTTTATTATGTTCTTAATGGTTTTAATTCTTGTGAACTGCCCAGAGGGCTTCGGTTATTGGGTGGTACAAAAATGTAATAAATAAATAAATAAATAAATAAATAAATAAATAAATAAATGTGTGAGAGTCAGGTAGGTGGTGGTGATCAGATCCTGCCCTGGAACTGGGCCCCTCTTGCAAAGGGTAGGAAGGTTCTGTGTATTTTGCAATGGCTACTGATTACACCAGGTTGTGGTGTAATCAGTAGCGTAGCTCTAAGGGTAGTCCAAGTCCACTGTAGCCCAGTGTTCTTATTCACATATTACAGGCAAGCGTGTTCGTGAGAGGAAGTGGTACAACAACCCTGCAATGTAGTACAGGATTACTTAACAATAACAACAACAACAACATATCTGACATACAAATGTCACTTAAACATACTCTTCTTCAAGAAAACTTCAAAAAGTTCCCCCTCAAACTATATGTTACTTTCAACAAATTCATAAACATAAATGGTGAAACTCAGGTGTAAGTCTAACTGTGTTAAGTGGGATTACTCCTTGTAAGTGCATTTAGTATTACAACTTTAAATAATGAAGTTTTTTTGTTTTGTTTTTATTAACACAAATTAAAATACATCAACATCACGTTAAAACAATCAATCAAAGGAAGAAAAAAAATAAGCTCAACTGTTTACATTTGTAGTTTATCAATATTCATAATCAAACAAGACAATACAATACAATTGCTCCCCTTCACCCTTTGGGATCTATTCCTGCACCAACATCTCACTACTTCTTCTAGTGGTGGTTTTCCGCTTCCCTTAGAGAACACATATACCAGGAACTGTTTCCAAATTCCCTCAAATTCCTTCGTATTTGTTATGCCTCTTCTTACTTTAATATTACATGTCAATTTATCATTAATGGCAATATCCCAAATTTCCTTATACCATTCTTCAATACAATAATCTCCCTGAACCTTCCAGTTCCTAGATATAATTAATCTCGTTGCTGTCAGCAAATTTGTTATCAATTCTTTAATTTCTTTATTACACTTTAAATCTCAATATAATGATAGCAATGCCACACTAGGTGTCTCTTCAATCTTCATTCCAACCATTTCTATTATCTCATTAAACACCATTTTCCACAGTTTTTGTACATATTCGCATTCCCACCACATATGTAAATACGTTCCCTTTTTCCCACAACCTCTCCAACAATTTGCTGAATACAGTTTATTTATTTTATTTAATCTCACTGGGCTTAGATACTAGGGGTGTGCACGGACCCCCCGCTCCGCTTCACTTGCAGATCCACCATTTTTCGGATCGGGCCACTCCGCCCCGCCCCCGCTCCGCCCACTTCCGCTCCGCTCCGCCCGGAGCTCCGGATCCGGATCCGGAGCTCCGTTTCCCCCCCCCATAGGCTTGCATTGAAAGCTAAAAAATTATACAACTTTTTTTCTGTTCAAGTTAGAAACCTCATGTTTGGCACCATGACACCTCATGGGGATATACACACGCACGCCAAGTTTCAAAGCAATCCCATCATCCCCTGATTTTTGGCGAATTTTTGAAAATCGGGCACCCCACACACAACATCCCTGCGAGGTGTGTTAAAAAACACGGGGAAAAGCCCGTTCAGATGAAGAAAGAGAAGTTTCCCAGAATCCCAAGTTACCTGTTTTGCCTATGCCCTCCTCCAACTTTGGGATCATCATGACCGGGAGCTGACTCTGCCCCTCAGCCCTTTGAAAAAGGTATTTTTCCCGCCGATTTTTTAAAAACTTCTAGCCCGCGACCCGTACGATGCAGAAAGTTGAGAGTGGTCTCAAAATGACCCCCATCCACGACTCTCTGTGCACAAGAATTTTCAGAATGATAGCTTAAACCCCCCCCAGTTATCCCCGATTCTTTCCCTCAATGCAATCCTACGGGCGAAAAGCCGAAAATGCAGTTTGAGCCGCGCGGTTGACCCGATTTTCACAAAAATATAGCCCGCGACCCGTACGATGCAGAAAGTTGAGAGTGGTCTCAAAATGACCCCCATCCACGACTCTCTGTGCACAAGAATTTTCAGAATGATAGCTTAAACCCCCCCCCAGTTATCCCCGATTCTTTCCCTCAATGCAATTCTATGGGCGAAAAGCCGAAAATGCAGTTTGAGCCGCGCGGTTGACCCGATTTTCACAAAAATATAGCCCGCGACCCGTACGATGCAGAAAGTTGAGAGTGGTCTCAAAATGACCCCCATCCACGACTCTCTGTGCACAAGAATTTTCAGAATGATAGCTTAACCCCCCCCCAGTTATCCCCGATTCTTTCCCTCAATGCAATCCTATGGGCGAAAAGCCGAAAATGCAGTTTGACCCGCGCGGTTGACCCGATTTTCACAAAAATATAGCCCGTGACCCGTACGATGCAGAGAGGTGAGAGTGGTCTCAAAATGACCCCCATCCACGACTCTCTGTGCACAAGAATTTTCAGAATGATAGCTTCAAAAACAACGTAGTTATGCGCGATTATTTGCCGCAATGCAATCCTATGGCGAAATGTTTTCAAGATGGCGACCGGAGCGCTCCGCCTGAACTTGGAGCTCCGAAAAACGGCCGCTTCTCTTCGCCTTGCTTCTAGGGGGTCCGCGGTCCGCTCCTACTCCGCCTCTGGGTAAGGCGGAGCAGGCCAATCCGCTACTGCTTCTACGCTCCTAATCGGAGCGGAGCACATCCCTATTAGATACCACCTCCATATAATTTTATAATAATTTTCTTTAATTCTCACTGACATGTTTCTCAACACTCTTTGTCTCCATATTCCCTCCCAACTCTGTTGCCCTATCTGTACCATCAAATCTGTTTCCCACACCATCTTTCCCATATTCTCTATCTCCTCCTTCCCAACTAGTATTCTATATATTCCACTCGTTAAACCTTTTATCCCTTTATTCTCTCCCTTTTCCTTTTCTTTTTTAACAATCAGCTCCTCCATTTTTTTTATTTTTGGGGGGGTGAACCGCCCAGAGAGCTTCGGCTATTGGGTGGTATAAAAATGTAATAAATAAATAAATAAATAAATAAGTAAAATTTTGTCAATTCTCTACACTCACCATTATCTCTTAACCATTCCTTCTTCCATTGTTCCAATTGCCAATAATTTAACCAGGTTAAATTCTTCCCCTTTAACACTTCTTCTAGTTTTTCACGAGTGTTCATCTCGCTTAACCAGTTTTTTAATCTCATTCTTTTTTCCTCTATTAAAATTTTGCTCAAACTATGCTTTAAATTTCCTGGGAAGTTCCTTAACATTATCACAGGTGTTAGTGGAGATATACTCGAAAGTAGCTCCTTTTTATACATTCGCTATATTTCCCAGTGCAATTTTAAAAGAGGATTTCCTATTTCTTTACCCCATTTTTATTGCCTTCTTTAAAAAATATATTTCCCAAATTCCAATCTCTTTCCTTTCTTGTTTTATCCTCCATCCAACTCAGATCTCCTACTCCAATCATACCTTCTACTATGTGCCTTAATCTATTGGCTACATAATACAATTTTATATTTGGGAGTCCTAATCCTCTTTTCTTTTGTGCTAAGTACCATCTATTTTTGTTAATTCTCGCTTTCCTATCCCCATTACTATAATTATTTATAATATTTTGCCAACTTTTTATCTCTGTTTCTGATATATTTGTTAGATCAATGTTCTTTTCACCCAAGGACGAGATCCAAACAGCCCTTAAGCACGACTCCACCATTCCAGCGACAGAGGGTTCAAAAGCGCTTTATTGATTAGTAATCAAGGCCTGGTCTCTTCAAAGGGAGCAATCAGACAAAAGACATAGGGAATATGGTACAGTATTAAAGCTTTCAAGGGGCAGGGCCCAGTAGCAGCATTAACCAATCAGAACATAACACTGAGGCATAGCTAATTATGCTAAACAGTCCTGTAAACAATACCTTTGGCCTGACAGTAAGTTACAGAGAGTTAACTTCGACACAGACAGCTGGAGCCAGGACTCTTGTTTATATTAGTAATCAAGGATGCAAGGATGCACACAAGGAGACATTCTCATACAGGGCATTATGACATTTTGCTTGGTGTGCAATGGAGATTTTACAGTTTCCTGTTAAAAATGGAGGTGGATATGCTAACATTCCCCCACTTTTAAAGCAATTTAAAAACCAAGCTTGCTAACTTCTTTTAGATCATCTGTGGCTAAGGCTTCACAATACAAATACATTTGCTGGTGGATTACAGATTTTGCAAGATTTTTCACAAAAGACAAAATACAGGGAAGGCAAAAAGCAAGGATAAACAAAAATCATTACAATGGAACAAAATACAATGCAAGAAATCCCTCTTTTAACTACTCTATATTGGATAACTAGTGAGCCATCTAAATAGATCAAATAGATTATTGGTAACATTCTGAAAATAAAATTGACCTTTGGTAATATTTTCATTTTTACTAATGCTATTCTTCCAAACCATGATAAATTCAACCTTTTATATCTGTCTAATTTATCTATAACTTCCTTTTTCAGCTTATTTAAATTTTCCTTTTCTAAATTCTCTAATTTTTTTGTAATTTTAATTCCCAAATATTTAATCTGATCTTTAACTCTCATTTCCTTCTCCTCACTTTCCCAATCCTTCTCTTCCTTTTTAGTATAGTTAAATATCATTAATTCTGATTTCAACCAATTTATACTTAATCCCGTAACTTCTTCAAAATCTTTCAGATGTTGCTTAATTCTTCCCATTTTCTGAAGTGGGTCATTAACAGTTAACAACGTATCATCTGCAAACATATTTAACTTCATTATTCTTTTTTTACCTCCTACTCCCTCTATTTCCCCATCATCTCATATTGCATTTGCCAATAATTCCATTACCAGTACAAATAGGACCGGTGAGAGTGGGCAACCTTGCCTAGTTCCTCTGGCCAGTTGTATCTTATCCGTAAATCCATCATTTATCACAACTGAAGCTGTGTTCTGAGAGTATAATTGTTCTATTATACCTCTACATTTATCTCTGAAACCCATTCTATTAATTATCCTCTTTAGTGCTTGCCAGCTCACACAATCAAATGCCTTAAATATATCTAGAGCTATTATTCTCGCTTTTATCTTTAACTTTTTTACCTCGTGCATTATATTTATAGCTCTTCCAACTAAGTTGTGCATCTGCCTCCCTGCTATAAAACCACATTGATCTTCTCCAATGTATTTAGCTATAAACGTATTCATTCGCTTTGCTAAAATAGCTGAAATTTTTTTTGCATCCTGATTTATTAATGAGATAGGTCTATAAGAATCAGGGATTGTTAAATCCTTATCTGGTTTTGGAATTAATATGATTATTGATTGTTCCCATGATGGTGGTATCTTCTCTCCTTCTATTATTCCATTATATAATTTTAGTAATTTTGGTACTAAAATTCTTTTAAATTTTTTATAATACTCCGATCCCAACCCATCTATCCCGGGAGATTTACCCCCTTTCAATTTTTCAATAGCTTCCTCAATTTCCCTTTGCGATATACTTCTCTCCATTAACTCCCTATCTTCCCTTGTCAATCCCTTCTTTATATACCTATCAATATAACTTTCCATCCTCCTCTTCAACGTATCCTTTTCTTTATATAGCTCTTGATAAAATTCTTGGAAAACCCTTATTTTCCCTCTCATTGTACTACATGGATTCCCTGATTTATCTTTTACTATCCCTATTGAATTCTTGGCCTTTTCCTTTTGTGTGAGTCTCACAAGCACCTTGGAGTTTTTATTACTATTCTCAAAGAACTCTCTTTTCATATAAATTAGATTCTTCTGTACTTCCTCTAAATTCTTATTTTCTAGCTCTTTTTTCTTTGCTTGTAATTCTATTATTTTTTGTTTATTTCTGCTTTGTAAATACTCTTTCTCCAGCTTCTTTATTTCTTCCTCTAACTTTTTCTGTATTACATCTTGTTGCCTTTTTAAATTACACATTTCTCTAATGCATATCCCTCTAGTCACAGCTTTCATTGTATCCCAAACAATTGATATTGAGGTTCCCCCCTTTTCATTAATTTCCCATATTTCTGACAATTCTTTCTGCATTTTTTCCACAACCTTATCATATTTCAAAATCCTGGTATTCAATTTCCGTCTAAATGCTTCTCTGTAATCCCTTTTAACTATAAAATCTAAACTTACCAACACATGGTCTGTTACTTTAATCACCCCTAAATCCATATTATATACCTTAGTTGCAAGATCCCTTGAGTCAAAGATATAATCTATTCTAGAGTAGGTTTTATGAACTGGAGAATAACACATGAACCCAGGCTCCCCTCCTTTAACTAAACGCCATCCATCCATATAGTCATTTTCTTTTATCATTTTATTTAAAATAGCTGTACCCTGCCACGCGTTGCTGTGGCTCAGTCTGGTTAAATTGAAAAGAAAGAAAAGACAAAGTGGATGTTTCTAATATGTTTAATTTCACAATGCTTGTGAATATACAATATTTTTAGTTGTTCCATTGTCTGTGTAGATACAGAGATTGTCTGGTTTGCTGACTCTAGAACACGCAACATATAATTGTCCATGTGAGAAGCAATCTGTGTCTAGATCTAAACCGCACAATTCTAAAGATTGGTCCTGAGCTTTGTTGATGGTGATTGCAAACGCCAATCGAATTGGGAATTGAAATCTCTTAAATTGAAATGGCATATCTGTTGGAATCATAGGAATGCGAGGAATGAGGACATCTTCACCTTTGAAAGGTCCTGTCAAGATTGTTCCTTCTATGACGTTGCTCAGTAATTTTTTTACTACAAGCCGCGTGCCGTTGCAAAGTTTTGGCTGGTTGATATTTCACAACATGATAATTGGCATGCCGATTTTCAATTGCAGTACGTGCGGTGGCATCCCTGGCAGATCGAGTGAATTCAAAAATTCTGTTTGATAATTAACCACTTCATCTGCTTCCACAACAGTATCGATGGACTTGTATGTGACTGCCTCGCTTTGAATGTTAGATTGAATAATATTGTTAAGTTCGTAGACGTTTTTGTTCTTGGCCGCAAGAATAGCTCGTTCACTCAGCCAATCGTGATTCTTATAATTGGTTTGAATATTTGGAAATACTTTTTCAACCAATTCTTCTTTTGACGTCACTAAATTACAGAAGTTATGAGGTAATAAAATTCGTCCTGAGGTCAGATCAACCGGCACCTTTCCATTCCCAATTTCCAGCAATTGACGTGAGAATATCTCAGCTGATCGATCGTTTTGCAGCTGGACACGCATATTTGTAGTTAATTTTAACGTCTTTACATGTCGCCACAAAGTAGAGTATTTCAGGCAAGCATTTATTTCGTCCGCTGGTGTCGATCGAGGAATTGCAGGTAATGTTTGCCTGAAATCTCCTGCAAGCAATATTAATGTGTTCCCAAATGGTCTGATGTTTCCACGCAAATCTTGCAATGATCTATCAAGAGCCTCGAGTGATTTTTTGTGTGCCATTGTGCATTCATCCCAAACAATAAGTTTTCATTTTTGTAATATTTTTCCCATCCGGATGCTTTGGAAATGTTGCACGTGGGAGTTTCAATGAATTGTATGTTTAATGGCAATTTCAAAGTGGAATGAGCAGTTCTTCCATCAGGTAACAATGTCGCAGCTATTCCGGACGACGCAAGAGCTAAGGCTATGTCATTTTGGGATCGAATTGCTGCCAGAATCAATCTAATTAGGAACGTTTTACCAGTTCCTCCTGGCGCATCTAAGAAGAAGATTTCTCCAATCCCATTATTGATGGTTTTCATTATTTGATCGTAAATGCGTTTTTGCTCAAGCGTTAGTTTAGGAATATTTGATTGCACATACGACAAAAGATCATCCGTGTTGTAATTTTGTTCATGACGCAATTCTACATCGAATGAAGCAGCAACAGTTCGATTCGGTGATGGCATTCCCAATTGATTGAGAACTTTGTTTGCGATTTCTAAGCACAAATCTTCAATCATTATCAACACTTCGTTGTAGATTTCTGGTGTGAAATCCATGTTTATATTTGAATTTTCTTTGCGTATTCGATGGAGAATATCTTCAGCCATGTCCGATTTATATTTCTCCCATAACTCTGTTGGAGATGAAGGAGAGCAGGCGGTCAATATGATTGCAAACAATGCACGAATTTGATTTGGATGTGACGTGTTGCACGCGTCATTAATGCATACATCCCAGTGTCGGTCGTTCTCCAATAAATTCAGAGCTTGACATGCACTGCGGAAAGTGGCATGTGTAACACCGTTGACAATTCTCAATTGATGGAAAGACGTTGGACTGGGCACATTTACCAACAGCATGCGAAGAAAGAAGTATTCATCTTGATTGGGATGCACGGTGTACAGTCTGCCTATCATTGTTTCTTTGAATATGCCAGGTTGTCCGTCGACTCGATCTGAAGCTGTAGAACGCGATTGCCGTGCTCGCAATTGTGCATCCTCAAGTCTGGCTGAACGTTGCTTGGCTGGTTCCTTGGCACGTATTTGAGGCATTCTTTTTCTTTTTTTCTCGTTTGCTGATGCCCGTTCTTCCACAGTCTGATTTGCAATTTCTCGTCACAGTGCTTCCGCTCTGCGAGTACGACGACCTAAGTGTGATCTTCTGTGAGGCATTATTTGGATGAAGTAAAGCAAATTGTTTGGTTTTTTAAAAAGGATGTTTTTACGGTGAGGAGGTTAGCGGAAACTCCTGGCAGTTACCTTTCTTCAGAACTTGTAACTGTCACAGGTGTGACATCTATATTCACTCAGCCAATTGTGAGAGAACATGCAAATAAGAGAGAAGGCAGAGGCAGTGGATTGGCCTACTGGTTGGCGATGTCACAATGATCAGCAGGACTGGTTTTGAGGAGGCCTATTCCTTCGATTTTAAGACAAACTTTTGTCCCCATATAGAACATAGTTACATAACAACGCTCGCGTATTCGAATGCAACGTTGTGTCAAAATTTCAAAGCAATCGGTGAAGAACTTTCGGAGATATAACGTCTGTTTCGAACGAACATTTACATTTTTATTTATATAGATTGTAATATTATTTCTCTTTTCAAATCCAGTGGGGTTAGACCTGTCTATTTTATTGTCCATAACCATATTAAAATCTCCAGCTAAAATAACATACCCTTTTTTAAATTCCTCTATTTCCTTAAATAATTCTTTATAAAATTCTTTTTGTCTCACATTTGGGGCATACACATTAATAAAGGTATAATAATTACTTTCCACTTGTCCTTTTGCCATAATATATCTACCTTTATCATCCTTTTTTGTTTTTTCCATGTTAAAGCCACTTCTCTTTGATATTATTATAGCTACCCCATTTTTTTTGAAGTCCCCAGAGACTTTTCATAATACACTAACCTCGGACCGGTCTTCGCTACTTTCTGTTTCAGGACATGATCTCCTACATTGTTGGGTTATTTTTTGGAGCTGTGACTGCTTTTACATATCCTATTTGTTTGCTTTTTTCTGTGCCTGCCTTCTTGCTTGCTTGCTTGCTACTGGTCTTGGCCGGGCTTGTTCTGGTTAATGCTGTCCTGCGCTTGTTTTACTTCTCTGGCTACTTGCTATCTCTCTCCTCATTTCTTCTCTCAACTCCGTTCTCATATCTGTCCCTTATGGCTCGTTCCAATCTCGTCTCTCCCAACTTAGTTCCTATTCGCTGTCTCCCCTCTTCTCAGCTGCCTTTTTCGTGTTCCTTATGGAACTGTCGATCTGTTGCTTCTAAGGCCCCTGTCATTCAGGACTTGTTTATCTCTAGGTCTCTCCACCTCCTTGCTCTTACTGAAACCTGGCTTCCTGCCCATGATACTGCCATCTCGGCTGCCCTCTCTCTTGGAGGTCTCTCTTTCTCTCACTTGAGTCGCCCAGAGGGTCGTGGTGGTGGTGTGGGTCTTTTATTATCTAGTTTGTGCCAGTTCCAGCCTCTTTCCATTCCACCATCACATTGTTTCTCCTCCTTTGAGGCACATGTGGTGAGGCTCTTTGCTCCATTACGACTGCGGATTGCAGTTTTGTACCGCCCCCCAGGCTCGTCCTCAAAATTTCTCTCTGATTTTGATTCGTGGCTGTCCTTTCTCCTCTCTGATCTTGGGTGACTCCAATATCCATGTAGATGACCCTCAAGACGCTGCAGCTCTACGATTTTGCTCTTTATGATCTTAAGCTTTGGTCTGATGTACCCACACATTCCCTTGGACACTGTCTGGATCTTGTTCTCACTCGGAATTGCTCTGTTTTGGACTTTTCTACTGCTGACTTTCCCTTGTCAGATCATCATATAGTTTCTTTCAATATTACTCATATTCCTCCTCCTTTATGTCCTGCTTCTCGCTCTTGTCGTGACTTGCAATCTATCAATTATGAGGCTTTTTCTCAGTCTCTAGCCTCCTCTCTTCCTTTTGTCTTTTCGGCTGTCTCCCTGGACTCAGCTGTCTCCTTCTTTAATTCCTCCTTATCTTCAACTCTTGATAATCTTGCTCCATCTAGAACTCGGATAGTTCGCCCTTCTCAACCCCAACCGTGGCTCACCTCTTTCCTCCGCTACCTTCGCTCTTGTTCCCGGGCAGCTGAACGCCTTTGGCTTAAGACCAGGGACTGGGCGGACTTTGTCCATTACAAATTTGTACTCTCCTCTTTCTCTTCTGCCATTTCACTGGCCAAACAGCAGTATTACTCAACGTTGATCCAGTCAAATGCTATGCATCCTCAGCGGCTCTTTGCGTCCTTCAACTCTCTTCTGAAGCCTAATCCACCATCTCTTCCCACCTCTCTGTCTGCTAATGACTTTGCCTCTTTTTTCAATGCTAAAATCCAAACTATTCGCTCTGATCTGGCCAGCTCTGCTCCTCTTCCAGTTCCTGTTCCTCATCTGTCAGTTCCTCCTGCAAATTTCTCTGCGTTTCCTTCGGTCTCAGCTGATGAACTGTCTACATTACTGCGCTCTTCAAAGCCTTCCACTTGTTCTTGTGATCCGATTCCTTCTCGAGTCTTTATTAATCTTATTCCCGCTATCCTCCCTTCCTTGCTTCATATTATTAATTTTTCTCTGTCCTCTGGTTCATTTCCTTCTGCTTTTAAACATGCTACAGTCTCTCCTATTCTCAAGAAACCTACTCTTGATAGGCTATCTCTGTCTAACTACCGACCTGTCTCTTTGTTGCCTTTTGTTTCAAAGATCCTGGAGCGTGTGGTCTACTCTCGTTGTCTTGATTTTCTTTCTAGTAACTCTGCTCTGGATCCTTTTCAATCTGGATTCCGTCCTTTGCATTCCACTGAAACAGCCCTTACTAAGATCACCAATGATCTTCTTACTGCCAAGTCTAAAGGCCATTATTCCGTTCTTATTCTCCTTGATCTAACTGCAGCCTTTGACACGGTTGATCATGATCTTCTTTTAGATTCCCTTCATGACCTTGGATTTTGTGGCTCTGTCTATAACTGGTTTGCCTCCTATCTAGCGGGTCGCTCTTTCAGCGTGTTGGCTAATGGCAGCTTGTCTTCCTCTTTTCCCCTTTCAGTAGGGGTTCCGCAAGGCTCGGTGCTTGGCCCGTTGTTGTTTTCTTTATACATGTTGCCCTTGGGTAATCTCATTCAATCTCATGGCCTCCAATATCACCTGTATGCCGATGATACTCAGTTATATCTTTCATCTCTGGAACTTTCTCCTGATGTTCACGATCGTATCTCGGCATGTCTTTCAGATATCTCAGCTTGGCTGCTTCATCGTCGTTTGAAACTTAATATGGCAAAGACTGAATTGCTTGTTTTTCCTCCTAAACCTTCTCCTCATCTCTCATTCTCTCTTACTGTCAATGATGTCACGCTTACTCCAGTCAAGGAAGCTCGTAGTCTTGGCTTTATATTTGATTCCTCGCTCTCCTTTATTCCTCATATTGAGGCAGTAGCTAAATCCTGTCGTTTTTTCCTGTATAATATTGCCAGGATTCGATCATTTTTGTCTGTCTCTTCTGCCAAGACGCTTGTTCATGCACTGGTTATTTCTCGGTTGGACTACTGCAACCTTCTTCTCTCTGGCCTTCCTTCTTCTCACATCAGTCCGTTGGTTTCTGTTCACCACTCTGCTGCGAAGATCATCTTCTTGGCTCTCCACTCTGACCATGTTACTCCACTTCTGAAATCTCTTCATTGGCTTCCAATTCACTTCAGAATCCAATATAAACTTCTCCTGTTGACCTTCAAACCTTTTCACGGTCTAGCTCCTTCCTATCTCTCCTCTCTCATCTCACACTATTGCCCCGCTCGTGCTCTTCACTCCTCTAATGCCAAGTTTCTCGCCTGCCCAAGGGTCTCTACTTCCCTTGCTCGGCTTCGTCCATTTTCTTCTGCTGCCCCTTACGCCTGGAACGCTCTTCTAGAATATTTGAGAACTACAAGTTCTTTTTTTTAAAATATTTTTATTTTATTTTAAAACACAAAATAAACATCTTACAAAAACAACAACACAACATACTACATACATTTAACTAAATGTTGAATACATATATATTGAGTAAATATTATCTATTACTTATCCTATCATACAATATACCATTCTTAACATATAAGTGCCCCCCCCCACCTCGGGATCTATTCCTGCTTCCAAAATCTCATGCTTTCTTCCGCTGGCGGTTTCCCACTTCCTTTAGAAAACACAAATATTAGGAACTGTTTCCAAATTCCTTCAAAATAATTTGATTTAGCTATACCTCTTCTCCATTTAATATTACTTGTCAATTTATCAATAATAGCTATATCCCATACTTCTTTGTACCATTCTTCAATAGAATATTCCCCTTGAATCTTCCAGTTCCTAGCTACAATCAATCTCGCTGCAGTCAGCAAATTCGTTATCAGTTCCTTAATTTCCTTTTTACATTTAAAATCATCTTCAAATAGTGACAGCAATGCAACTTTTGGTGTTCGTTCTATCTTCATTTCCACAATTTCTTCAATCTCCAAAAACACCATCTTCCACAATTTTTGAACATAGTTACATTCCCACCACATATGCAAATACGTTCCTTTAACCCCACAACCTCTCCAACAATTTTCTGATTGCTGATTGTTTATCTTATTCAATCTAACCGGAGTTAGGTACCACCTCCATACAATTTTAAAATAATTCTCTTTTATTCTTAATGACATATTTCTCAACGCTCTTTGTTTCCATAATCCCTCCCAACCCTGTTGTCCTATTTGTACCTTCAAATCTGTCTCCCAAACCATTTTACCCGAATTATCCTCCATCCCTTTCTCCACCAATATTCTGTATATTTCACTCATCAACCCTTTTAACACTGTTCTTTTCTCCCTTTCATTATCTTTCTTAACTATTAGTTCCTCAAACTTTGTTAATTCTCTACAATCTCCATTATCTCTTACCCACTTTTTAGTCCACTGTTCTAATTGCCTATAATTTAACCAAGTTAATTTTTTATCCTTCAGAACCTCTTCCATATCCTCTCTTGTGTTCATTCCTCTTAACCATTCCCTTAATTTTATTTTATTTTTTTCTATTAAAACTTTACTTAATCTACTCTTTAATTCCTCCAGGAAATTCTTCAACATTATTACCGGTGACAAAGGAGAGCTGCTTGGAAGCAGTTCCCCTTTATATTTACTCCAAATTTCCCAGTGAGACCTCAAAAGCGGGTTATTTATACTTTCCACCCATTTTTTTTCCTTCCATAAAAAATACATTTTCCAAATTAGTCTCTATATTACTCGTAATTTTTTCTTCCATCCAATCTAATTCCCCTAATCCTGTAATTGCCTCCACTATGTATCTTAATCTATTAGCTACATAGTATAATTTAATATTTGGGAGACCCAATCCTCCCTTTTTTTGGCTCAAATACCATTTACTTTTATTTACCCTCGCTTTCTTATCACCATTACAATAATTATTTATAATCCTTTGCCAACTTTTTAGCTCTAATTCTGAAATTTTTATTGGTAGCATCCTAAACACAAAATTAATCTTTGCTAAATCTTTATTTTTATTAATGCTATTCTTCCAACCAAGATAAATTTAACCTTTTATATTTTTCCAATTTTGTTAAAATCTCTTTTTTAACACATTTAAATTCTCTTTCTCTAAACTCTCTAGCTTCTGCGTAATTTTTATTCCCAAATATCTAATCTGATTCTTAACTCTCATTTCTCTTCCCTTTTCTTCCCAATCCTTCTCTTCCTTTTTAGTATAATTAAACAACATCATTTCTGATTTAGACCAATTTATTCTTAACCCCGTGATATCCTCAAATTCTCTCAGTTGCTGTTTAATTCTCCCCATCTTCTCTATTGGATTTTTTATCGTCAACAATGTGTCATCTGCAAACATATTCAATTTAATTTCTTTCCTACTACCTATTCCTTCAATCTCCTCATCTTCTTGTATTGCATTCGCCAATAATTCCATTACCATTACAAATAGGACTGGTGAGAGCGGACATCCTTGCTTTGTCCCTCTGGCTAGTCGTATCTTATCTGTCACACCATCATTCACTACCACTACGGCTGTATTTTGAGAGTATAACTGTTCTATTATCGCTTTAAATTTATTTCCAAATCCCATTTTATTTAAAACCATCTTTAAAGCTTGCCAGCTCAAACAATCAAAAGCCTTGAAAATATCCAATGCCAGAATTCCCGCTTTAACCCTAGACTTATTTATCACCTGTATTACATTTAATACTCTTCCCACTAAATTAGACATCTGTCTACCTGCCACAAATCCACATTGGTCCTCCCCTATATATTCCTCTATAAATTTATTCAACCGCCTTGCTAAAATAGTTGAAAAAATCTTAGCATCTTGGTTTATTAATGAAATAGGTCTATATGAATCAGGGACAGTCAAATCTTTATCTGGTTTTGGTATTAAAATTATTAATGAATGTTCCCATGATTCTGGTGTTCTATCCCCTTCCAATATGGAATTATACAAATTCAATAATTTTGGTACTAAAATTCCTTTAAAAACCTTATAATATTCTGGACCTAAACCATCTACCCCCGGTGATTTACCCGGCTTCAAGTTCTCAATTACTTCTTCTACTTCTCCTTGAGTTATTACCTTTTCCATTAACTCTTTATGCTCAATTTTTATTCTCTTCTTTATATACTTTTCTATATAAGCTTCCAACTTTTGTTTTTGAATATCCTTTCCCTTATACAATTCTTGATAAAACTCCTGAAAAATCTTTACTTTATCCTTCATTGTATGACAATACTTCCCTTGTTTATCCTTCAAAATCCCTATCCCATTCCTGGCTTTTTATTTTTGTGTGAGTCTGGCAAGCAATCTAGAATTCCTATTACTGTTTTCAAAATACTCCATTTTCATATATATTAAATTTTTTTGAACCTCCTCTAAATTTAAATTTTCTAATTGTTTTTTCTTTGGTTGTATTTCTATTAATTTATATTTATTTTTAAATTGCCAATAATCTTTCTCCATTTTCTTAATCTCTTCCTCCAATTGTTCCTGCTCTGCTACTTGTTGCCTCCTTAAATTACACATTTCTCTAATACATATCCCTCTTGATACTGCCTTCATGGTATCCCAAACTACTGCCCTTGACGTTCCTCCCTTCTCATTAATTTCCCAAGACTCTGTCAATTCTCTTTGCATTTTTTCTACCACCTTATTATACTTCAAAAGTTTTGTGTTTAGTTTCCACCTAAACGCTTCCTTATAATTCTTTTTAACTGTAAACTCTAAACTTAACAATGCATGGTCTGTTACCTTTATTACCCCCATTTCCATTTTACATACCTTACTTGCAAACTCTTTTGAAACCATTATATAATCTATTCTAGAGTATGTCTGATGAATTGAGGAGTAGTAAGAAAATCCCGAATTCGATCCATTCAATAAACGCCAACAATCTACATAATCTTTTTCTTTTACTAGTTTATTCAGTATAGTAATATTATTTCTTTTTTCCACATTTGTGGGGTTTGATCTATCCACTCTATTATCCATTACCATATTAAAATCCCCAGCTAAAATAAGATATCCTTCCCTAAACTCCTCTATTTCATTAAATAAATCCATAAAAAACTCTCTATGTCTCTCATTAGGGGCATAAACATTTACTAATGTATATTGTTCACTTTCTATTTGCCCCTTTATCATAAGATATCTACCATTATCATCCTTTTTTACAGTTTTCAATATGAATCCACTTTTTTTTTAGATCAAAATTGCTACTCCATTCTTTTTTGACGTCCCTAATGACTTTTCATAATAAACAGACCACCTTGTCCGAATTTCATTTACGCCATCAAATTTTTGGTGTGTTTCTTGAATCATAATAATATCAGATCTTTCTTTATTTAACATTTGTTCTATTCTCCTCCTTTTCACGACTGCCCCCAGACCTTTAACATTAAGCGTTGATACTTTAATGTTCTTATTCATAATCACCCTTTTGATTTTCCTTCCAATCCCGTGTGCTCTGCAACTCATAAACATACACAACAACAAAAATAAAAATAAACCCTGAACCCTCCTTCAACTCCCTCTCTCCCACCCTATTAATCCCCCCAACCCCTCTTCCCCCCCACTACCTTCCCCCTCCCCATATCCCCGTGAGTCTATTACTCTGGCCATTATCTAACTTAGGGGAGAGGGGGGAGGCGGGGCCCCGCCATAACGGCAAGATCTCTATACTTAACTACTTAACATATTATTATCTCATAATACCATTCCCCATTTTACCCCGTCCCAGACGCCCCGGCTTTGGCTCCATTCCCAACTCCAGCTCCAGCTCCAAGACTTGCATCCTTAAATAACCCCAAACTCTTCAGCAGCTCCTTGCCCTGCTCCAACGAGGTTACTCTGTGTTGGCCCCCAGCATAGGAAAACTTTAAAAAAACAGGGTAACCCCAAGAATATCTCACTGTATTTTTTGTTAACATTTCAGTTATTTGCTTAACGCTGCGTCTCCATTGGAGTGTTTGCTGACAAAGATCGTTGAATACTTGCACTGCTTTGCCTTTATATTTAATCATGACCATAGACCTCAATTTCTTCATCACTTGCTCTTTTTTGTAGTAACTGCCAAATCTCACAAGAATGTCTCTGGTTGATCCTCTATAATTTGCTCCTCCCACTCTATGGATCCTTTCAGTATCACAGTCTTTTATATCCAAATCTGGCATCATATCGTTGAACCACTTCAAAACTATTTTTCTCAACTCCTCTGCTGGTTCTTCAACAAATTGTTTAATTCGTACATTACAACGCCGATCCTGATCTTGAAGCCGGATCAACTTTAGATCTTGATCTTGAAATTTCACCTCACAACTTTTTTCAAAGACATCCTGTTTTTTCACAAGTGCTTTTACTTCCACATCCAGCTTCTTTATATCTCTGTCATTCTGCGTGATCTTATCTGCAAGTACCCACATCCGTGCTGCTGCGTTTTTTTCATTAACATCCATCTTCTTGCTCAATGTGGCAGTGCTGTCCAGAATCAGCTTCTTCAATTCTTCCAATGCAGTTGAAATTGGCACCGTGCCAGATCCCTCCGCCATTTCGACAAATCCGTTACTTTCGCTTCCACTACTTTGTGAGTCTTTTTCTACAGACACTTTCTCAAGACGGGCCAAATTATGATTAGAAGGATGAACTCTTTGCCAGGAAGCCTTCCCCGTTTTTTTGTTTTTTTCAATTTTCTAACGTTCGGCATGGATCTATTTTTAACTCTCAGTCAATGTCCCGTTTACAGTCCACACGCAGATAAACACTTTATTCTTCGGTGCTTTTTAAAGGGTGAATTTACTGCCAATTAAACCTTTCTCTCAGATTAGGAGTATATAAATCACCACTTTATCAGACTAGAAGACAGGAGAGCTCTAACATTCCAAAGTTAATTTCGTTTTCTTACTCCCTCCTCCTTCCGTCTGTTTACAGCCAGAGAACGGGCTGCTTTCCTCCTCCTTTTTCTGAGTCTGCTTCCGAAAAACAGGATTTTCACCCTCTCTTAACAATCATAATCATCTTCCTTCATTTTCATTAACGACCCATGCCTTTTAAAATGAGATAATTAGCTTTTCAGATCCCCCATCGGGAGCCCTTAAGGAGAAACCTTACCCGCCATGGCGTCCGGCTCCGCCCCCAGAACTACAAGTTCAATCACAGCTTTTAAAGCTCAGCTAAAAACTTTTCTTTTTCCTAAAGCTTTTAAAACTTGATGTTGTTTGGACTTTATACTGTTAGTTTTACCCTACCCTGTGCCTGTTTACCCTACACTGTGCCTGTTTGCATTCTCTTCCCCTCCTTATTGTTCTACTATGATTTTATTAGATTGTAAGCCTATGCGGCAGGGTCTTGCTATTTACTGTTTTACTCTGTACAGCACCATGTACATTGATGGTGCTATATAAATAAATAAATAATAATAATAATAATAATAATAATAATAATAATAATTTCAAACGTATTTCATTCATGCCATCCTTAACTTGATGTGTTTCCTGCAAAAAGATAAAGTCAGATCCTTCTTTATTTAACAATTGTTCAATCCTTTTCCTTTTTACTACTGCCCCAAACCTTTGAGATTGAGTGTTGATATCCTTATTTTCTTATCCGTATTCCTTTTGTTCATTTTCTTCTAGATCCCTTGTACACACCCTTCGTATCCACAAACACAAAATTTTAAACACATAACAACATAATACTTTTTTATTTTTATCTACCCCTCCCCTTCCCCCCTCACCCCCTATTTCTTTTCCCCCTTCTATTTCTCCGTAGGTCTAATACCCCGGTCATGGTAATAACCTTAAGGGGGGGAGATGAAGCCCACAGTCCCCTTTCGGCAAGCCTTCTACTTTTAAGTATTCATTTGCTTTATAATTATTATCTCACTGGTAATGAAAGTTATTTTCCGCTTGGGCCAGCACTTCCTTCTCCTCCTTCTTCTTGCTGGGATGTCAAATCTTCATCCATCCCCAGACTTCTCAGCAATTCCATCCCTTGCTCCAGTGAGGTTACTCTCTGCTGTTTTCCATCATGCGTAAATCTCAAAAACACCAGGTAATCCCATGAGTAGGCAATGCCCTTCCGCCTGAGAATTGCTAAAATTGGCTTAACACTGCTCCTCCATGAGATGGTTTGTTGACAGAGATCATTGTAGATTTGTACTGTTGATTCTTGAAACTTCAACGTGGTGATTGATCTTAGTTTCTTCATAAGTTGCTCTTTCTTATAGTAATTGCCAAATTTGACCAATATATCTCTTGGAGCCATTCTGGATCTGTTTCCAGCTACTCTGTGGATTCTGTCAGTCTCCACCTCTGTTATCAGGAAGTCTGGGATCAGCTCTTTAAACCAACGCAGTATAATTCCCCTAAAATTTTCCCCTTGGCTCTCAGGGAAATTCTTAATTTGAATATTTGCACGTCGATTTTGGTCTTCTAAATTAATCAGTCTCTTTTCATGCAGATCAAACGTTATATTATGGTCTGCTATCTGTTGTTCAAGTTGATCTACTTGTTTTGAAAATGGATTCATTTCTGTTTTTATATCTTTCACATCTTTCTCAATTTTAGCCACTGAGGTAGTAACCTCCTGAACTTTTTGAAAAACATCAGCCTTTATTTTCTTCACTTCATTCAGCATTGTTTCATTAGCACTTCTTATGAACTGTTTCAGCTCTTCGAGCTCAGGATTTGGCTTCTTTCCAGCTTTAGCCACCATTTTTTTGTCTAGCTGTTTATCAAAATCCTGATCACTCCCCTCTTTGCTACTAAATGAAACCTTTGTTAAACGTGCAAATGAGTGATTGGAGGGATGAGCCCTCGTCCTGGTCCAGGTAGTTTTTCTTATCTTATTAATATTTGATTTAAGTTTAGATTTTGGCATTTAGTTCGGCCGCTTTAATTGCCAGGCAGAAGTCAGCCACTTAGATAAATCTTCACTTTCTGACTCTTCCTTTTGCCTTAGCAATATAAGTGGCTGCCTTAACTCTTCTAAATGATGATAACCAAAGTCAGATATCGTCTCTGCACTCCAACAAGCTAGATTTATTGTTAGCAAACTGAGCCGAGACTGAAAGCGAAAGTAATTTATTTTTGTTCTTCTGGCTCAGAGCGTTGCAATTCAAAGCTTGCCTCTGGCAGAGATTTTTTTTAACCAGTCATTTAGAAAGAATATAATTCATAAATCTTGCCAATCAGTTGAGATAATACCGTGTTTAGGCCTCCCTCACAAGGAGCTCAAAGAAAGGCTTACTGCTCCATTGGACTGTCAGGCTCCGCCCCCATGAAGTTTTTTTTTTAAAAAAACAACCCTTATATTCTCATTAACACTGGTTCAAACCTTCCTGTGTTTTAAAAGATTTGTATACCACCCATGAACAACACAGAGGCATCAGGGAAACCTTGCATTTTGCAGCTATCAAAACATACACACACTAAAAGCTAAAAAAAAGCAGGGTGACCATATGACCGGATTTGCCTGGATTTGTCCAGTTCTTTGATGACAAATCTGGGAGGGGGAGGGAAAGTCCGGATTTTTTCCAAAGAGCAGCTCTAATGGGAATTAACAAAAATGCTTATAACTCTGTCATTTTTTAAGATAAAGACATAAAACTTGGCATGATGGTAGCTCTTAGGAAGGGCTTTAGTCATGCCAAATTTGAAATAGTTCTGTTCATCCATTGATTTTTAAAGAATTTTTTAAAAATTAAGGTTTTAAAATTAGTATTTTTAAAATCGTCATTTTTAAAAATAAAGAGCTGAAAGTTGGCACAATGATAGATTATAGGTAGAGCTTTAGCCATACCAAATTTGAAACAGATCTGTTCATCCATTGATTGTTAGGAATTTTTTAAAATTTGAGGATTTAATTTTTTTTCAAAAATGTTATTTTTAAAGATAAAGAGATGAAACTTTGCACCATGATTGCTCTTAACAAGGAATTTAGCTATGCCAAGTTTGAATCAGATCTGTTCATCCATTGTTTTTTAAGGATTTTTTTAAAAGTTCAAAGTTTTAAAATTATTGTGTTTTAAAACTGCTGGAGCCATATCCTTCAAACTCAGGTTGTCAAACCTCCTCTTTGGGGTGTTGCACACTGAGCAGTTTCAGCCCTTGGCATTAAGGGGATCTCTAGTATTTTAGGTAAGAAGTCCTGGGCAAGCAGAGCACCTTTCCTGTTGCAGATTTCGTGTGCAGTCGGGTACCTGGAGCTCAGCAGAGGCAAGGCATCCACAAATCAAAATATGGGAAAGGAGAGGTCAGTCAAAGCTGCCCACAAGGCAAAACAGAATGGGCCAGAGGCCTTTTTTTCAAATTTCCACATCATGGGCGATGAAGGGTCATCTTTAGAGAAAAACTTTCACGACCAACAGTAGAGTGCCACTCGAGGGAGAGGTTCTCTTCTTTGCGGATGCCCTGTTGCTGCAAATGTTGGAACCTGGCATATCATTGCTTTGCTTTGCTACCACTTCCCTTCCACTTCACTTTGTACACTTGTGAGGTAGGCTCTGACTGCACTGCTGGGATGCAATGCAGAACATTTGAAATGCATACCAGAGAAAAATAGATAGATTTGTGGCTTTGGCTGGCTGGCATAGCTCTTAGAGACAGAGTTAGACTGAAGCCACAACTCAGAGATGGCAGAAGCTGAGCCCTGAGAGGCTGCTGTACCACACAGAGCCTTTTTAAGAGTGTCTCAGAGCCTAGTTTTGGTGCAGGCAGAGGCAGCTGGCAGTGGAGTTTTTTAAAAAAAACAAGAGTCACCGGATGCAACCAAGCCATAAGCTGTTGCCCTACCCCCAGCCACAGGGTACAAGTGCACAGCCTGGCTGGACCATTGGGAGACTTTGGCAGAGAGAGAGGGGGTGGGGGATTATTTGAGGCTGGAAATGTTGGTAGGCTGGCATAAGGCAGAGAGAGGCTTAAGGCAACCCAGATGCACCTGTAGCTTGGCCCTGAGGCTGGCTTGCCATGCAGAGTGTTTTAAGAGTGCATCAAAGTTGTGCAAGAGGAGAGGAGGTGGAGGTGGCTGGTGGTAGAGATTTTTAAAGTATTGGGCAAAAGGCGGGAAATAATAATAATAATAATAATAATAATAATAATAATAATAATAATGTAAGAGTCACCAGACATGACCAAGCAATAACCTGCAATAAGCAATATCCCAAGCCACAAGTGTGCAGCCTAGCTGGACCATTGGGAGACTTTGGGGGTGGTAGGGAGAGAGAGAGAGATTGTTTGAGGCTGGAGGCTTTGGTTTGTCTGGAATAACTTAGAGTGAGAGATAACAGAGGCTGCACAGACAACCCAGAGATATCTATGGTAACTTAGCCCCATGGTGCTGGCATGAAACGCAAGGCATTAGGAAGAGGGTCTCAGAGTCGCATGTTTGTGCAGGAAGTAGACAGGAGTTCTAAGTCTGGATGTGCGAAGTGGTTCCAACACACAAGCCTTGAGAAGCTAATGTATATAAGTGAGACGTGTGAATGGGCAAAGTAGTGTTCACTGCCACAACACTCACCCTAATGTTAGAGTAGAGAAACTTGTGACAATTATACACAAGCTTTTTTAAAAAAATGAAATTTTAAAAAGCCAGCCATCCGGCCGGCCAGTAGCAAACCCTGTTAACAACAACAGCAGCTTGCAATGAGTGAAGATACAGTCAGAAAAGATATTTGAGGGAAGGGGAGACTGTATCACACAAAGCATAGCAAAAGCTTCAAAGTACAGCAAAACCTACAAAAGTAGGGGTGAGTGAAGTTAATTTCAGATACATTGAATCTCTCACTTGTTCTTTATTTCAGTGATTTTAACATTAAGATGTTATGTAGAACAGATTTGTCTTAAATGTGTACTATAAAATCAGACATGTGACCAAGGCTATGTTCGGGTGGGCACGTCCCTTGGTGCTGGACACGCCCCCTTGGGGGCAACCATGTTGTCCTCCTTTTTGGTTTCCAAAATATGGTCACCCTAACTAAGGGGCCACCGTGTAGGGTGACCATATGAAAAAGAGGACAGGGCTCCTGTATCTTTAACAGTTGTATTGAAAAGGGAATTTCAGCAGGTGTCATTTGTATATATGGGGAACATGGTGAAATTTCCTCTTCATCCCAACAGTTAAAGCTGCAGGTGCCCTGCCCTCTTTTGTATCTGTTCACTCTAGTATAGCTCCTGCACCTTTAACTGTTGTGATGAAAAGGGAATTTCACCAGGTTCTCCATATATACAAATGACACCTGGTGAAATTCCCTTTTCATCACAACAGTGCAAGCTGCAGGAGCTATACTAGAGTAATCAGAGACAAAAGAGGTCTGGGCTTCTGCAGCTTGCACTGTTGTGATGAAAAGGGAATTTCACCAGGTTCTCCATATATACAAATGACACCTGGTGACCATATGCAAAGGAGTACAGGGCTCCTGTATCTTTAACAGTTGCATAGAAAAGGGAATTTCAGCAGGTGTCATTTTGTATATATGGAGAACCTGGTGAAATTCCCTCTTCATCACAACATTTAAAGCTGCAGGAGTCCTGCCCTCTTGACCAGATACAAAAGAGGCAAGGCTCCTGTGACTTTAAATGTTGTGATGAAGAGAGAATTTTACCAGGTGGTGCATGCATACAAATGACACCTGCTGAAATTCCCTTTTCCATGCAACTGTTAAAGATACAGGAGCCCTGTCCTCCTTTTCATATGGTCACGGGGGGGGGGGGGTCTGGTGACTCCAATATTTCCTTATTTCTGGCCTTAGGCATGGGCGGCAGTTGAAGCCACGGCACGGACCGCGGTGGTGGATGATGGAGCCAGGTAAGTGGGGAGGGGGGCTTACCTGGCTCAGCCATCCGCCGCCATCGTGGTCCATGCCATGGCAAACAGCGGAGCTAGGTAAGGGAGGGAGGGGAGCTTATTCAGCCCCCATTTTGTCCCCCTTTCCCTTCTTACCTGCCTCCGCCATCCGCCGTGGAGGCAAGGGGGGCAAAATGGTGGCCGAATATCGATCTGTGCCTCCAGATCTCACTCTGGATCCGGTTCTGGAGCAGATTGAGGGAGGTCCGGATCGACCCGAAACAGTTTGGTTCCAATCCGGAAGGTCCGGATTGGGATCCGAAGTGGTTCAGGGAGGGGGTGCACAGCCCTAGAAAAAAGGCCATTAGCCATTCTGTCTCCTTATCCATCTCTTCTCCCCTTGTATACATAAAGATCCTTTTGATAGCTATTGTTCCTCCAGCAACTGATGTATGGTTCAGGACCACAGCCGGGGCAAATGGGTATATTAACCTTTGCACAGGTGCTGTAAATCAGTGATCAGATGCACAGCAGAAACAGCTTTTACAGATAAGCAAGAAAATGGACAGACCAGGTTGACTTAATTTAAATTTGGTCTGAATTTCTGGGTACTCCCTTCGTTGCAGGAAGGACAGTGGGGTTTCGTGGCATTTTACCATTAATCAGTTTCCAGCTAGAAAATGGCTGTGAATTCCTGGAGACAATACAGTGTAATAGACTTCCATGATGTAGGTCAAATGTAATTAACTGAATAGAAGTAAATGAAAGTCCAGGTGGACAAAACTGACATCATTTGGCTCTCAGGACTAGTCAGAGGATTTCAACGTTTTCCAACCAGTATCAATACAGCAATGCCCTCCTGAGAGAGACACAAAGAAACTGCTAATTAAAGGTCTCCCCCTCCCCCCAAAAAAGAATACACCTAAAAACACATAAAACTAAAGAAGAAGAAAAATGGCTACAACTCTTGCAAAGGTGGGAAAACTGCAGAAAAAAGTATTTAAAATTATCAACCAATTAGATTAAATTTGATATGAAAAAGGGCAAAACAGTTAAGATTTTTTAAGTATGAAAAAAGACAATATGTGTGTGGGGCATGCAACATAATAGATGTTTATAAGAAATTGTACATGGTGTAGAGAAGTAGTCGTAGCCATGACAGTTTAATTGAATTTCCATGTTGACAGGCAAAAGTAGCCCTGAATACCAGTTACTTGGATGCAAACAACAGTAAGAGATGTTGCTTTCATGTGGAAGCATCTGGATGTCTACTGTTGGAAACAGGTCACTGAATTGGATGGAAGAACATCTAATCCAGAAGGAATCTTCTTATGTTATCATGTTAAACATAAAGAGAAGCATACTTTGAATTAGGCGAATTATTTAATTAGTATGAATTAGATAAGCATGCTTTGAAACATGTGCACCACACAGGCGCAGTAATCGGAGGGCAGGAATTGGATTAAACTGGCAAACCTGGGCTGGTTGTTTTGCAACATACTAACAACCTAGAGAAATTCCTGGTCACTGTGGGGAGAACGGGTAAGTTCTAGAGGTGAAAACTAACCCTACCCCTTACCATATTTTCTTCCTCTACATCTGCTCCTTTGAGCTTGAGCTTGTACCTGATTTTCCTGCATCAGGTCCTAGAATAAAATATTTAAAAAGTACAATTGTGGATTGGTACATTTGTTATTTTCTTTAGAAATACACAATCTACAATGTGTAGCACTTCATCTCTGAATGACAAAATACCTCTGAGTATCTACCTTGTGTTGACTATGACTGATTGGGCTGGGAAATCTATGTCTGGGCACACCATTGCAGACTGCATATGGGACTCGCAAGGGTAGATGCTCTTCCATAGGAAACTATTGCTTGCACATACACCCATTTCAGTTGTTTCCCTCCATTCATTCACTGAACACACGGAAGGGGGAGCCCGTGCCGACCTGCCATTCCCCTGAATAGGGTCTCTACATGCATGCAGCTGAATGCACTTAGTGGTTTCCACAGGTTTGGTGTCACTGTTCCTGATCATGTGGAAGACCCTTCATGTGTATAGTAGCTGTACACACGTGGAGGCCTGTGACAAAATCACAGTGCTTGCCATGTTGTGTCAGTATTCATGTTTATATATGTGTTTGCTGTGTTAAATAGAACCCAGGTAAGTTAGGGTTAATTGCATAGTAAAGAGTGAGTGAAAGGTGAGAGGGTGAGGAGGGTGAGCTTATATAAGGGGAGGGGGAGAGGGCTTTAGGGATTGATAAAACCATCTAGTTAGTGGGAGTTAGAAGTGGCAGAGTAGGCAAGGTAAGAGCAAGAACTGAGAGTTCTAACATGTTATATAAGATATAACATCTCTTATATTAAATAGACTTTAATTTGTTTGTTTTTAAAATATAACATCCCACGTGTTCTTCATCTTTCTGCACTACCAATAATGTTACCAATATTTTCTGGGTACTTCTCTTATGTGGGTAAAGGGAACCAATTGGGTATACTGGGTGTTTCTTTTACTTTGGAATATAGGGGCTGAAACTTGTGGGTCAATGAGGACAGCTGACCCAAAGTGGAGGCAGACGGACCTGAAGGCAGGTTGCATCACAAGGCCCTTTTCAATCATTCAGCTGATTGTGCATAACTACTGCTTTATAACAGTTTATAACCACTTTGACAACTGTTTGGGCATACTGTTTTCAAAATGTTTTTGAAGTGTTCTATCCTGACCCTCAGTTGTGTGGTCTGCAGCACAGGCTTGCTTGTTACACGCATGGGGTAGGGGGATGACTGAAGAAGCCAACTACAAACTAAATATCAGGGAGAAGCTAGGACAGAACCTCTTCCTAGACGTCTAGTTTTCTGTGTGAAGGGGTTTTCTTTTGTAGCAACATTCAATCATGTGTTCCTCTACCTCCAGACACTGTTCTGCCACCGCAGTGAAACTAGGCCTCAGTTCGGTTGTTCTTAAATCCCATACATTTGAGGAAGCCCATAAGTGGCTGGTAGTCAAAAAGTGCTTTCAGGAAATGCCCAGGATAAATGTGAGCTATTACATTTATATTCCGCAGAGCCTGAAGCACTACCCAAAGCTGAAGCAAACTTCATTTTCAAAAACTCTTATCTAAACAGAAATTGTCCTAATGCTGTTTCCCAAGGGCCATAGCGCTCTCAATATGGAAAATCTTTTACTTAGAAAGGTCACACAACTTGATGCACTCTATCTCAAGAAGCCTGGGAGGTAAGAATATATTTGAAAGCCTTCCGCTATTCAATAAGAGCGTTGGATGCAATGTTAAAAGGAAGAATGGGCATAACATAAGAAACGCTCCCCGAAGCAAAATGGCTGCTTTTACAAATTTGCATATCTCAGTTAACTATTGCCAGACTAGAACTATATGTTTTGTGCTAATTATACCGTAATGTGCTAAGGAAATTTGAGGTAGTAGTGATGAATTAAAGGGAAATAGAACTGCCTTTAGTAGGGCTGCATTGACCCCTGGTTTGTGGTGAGATATGGGATTGAGATGAAAGACCTCAAAGAGCTTTATCACACCAGCGTTATACTGTGCAATCCCTGCGAATTGCGTGCAAAGGACTCCGAAGTTTTCCAGCTTATAATCTGCTTTGATTGTGAAGGACTCCCATGCATCCTGCTTTAATTGTGCTATAAAAGGAAAAGAATTGAGGTATTTTGCTAGTAGTTTTCGAGCGAATTATTTGTTGTTTTCCGAGTGGCCACTGGGGTGCAGGAGCAGGATTTAAAGAAAAAATAAACAAATGCTTACATCTGCGTAAACTTTAAAGATAAAGACATCAAAATTGGCACAGTAATAGATATTAAGGAGAGCTTTAAACATACCAAATTTGAATCAGATTGGCTCATCCTTTGACTTTTTATGATTTTTTTACATTTCCCCCCTTAAACCCTTTGCAAAGGATCTTAGGAGCGCTGCCGCCTGGGGTGTGATTTAGAAACAACAACAATGCCAGCTTATAGCGCTGTAGGGGATAATTCGAGGGAAACAGGTATGTGGGATGAAGCTAAGTGTCTCTCATTTCTCATGTAACTGTGAAGTGATGGATTTTTTTATTGATGGGGTGTTTCTTTTGAATAGCCCTCTCACTTAGGGTGCTTCCAGATGGAAGCCTTCTAGCGCTACCAGTCAAAAGGTATTTGACACCAATTCTGTCTTTTTTTCCTTAATAGATTTACGGCTCAATCCTATGCATGCTTAGACAGAAAAAAGTCCTACAACTCCCAGCATGTCCCAGCCATGCAGCATAGGATATGCTGGGAGCTGTAGGACTTTTTTCTGTCTAAAAATGTGTAAGATCGAGCTCTTCCTGATGTGAGAAAAAAGATTAAAGTAACAGTGGGAAAATACTGGAGGTTCACAAGTGGGAGACAACAGTGTCTACAGGCCCACCCACCCCAGTAAACCTCTGTGAATGAAGCAGGGCATGGCATCATAAATGCCTCTCTGGAAAACCCTTACTATATCTCTTAGTATCTCACCATTCCTCCATGGATGATACTGGAGAAGTTTCACTCTGTCCTCAGCAGTGGGAGGAAGGGGCGACGAGCGCTAGGGAAGGAGGAAGATGTTTCTTACATGCAAGTTCCTTCCTTCACTGCTGACTCCAGAAGTCCCCTGTCCTCGTTTCTATCTGACCACCCTATTAAGGGCCCTGATCACATGCAAAGAGCATTCCGCATAAAACCACAGCCCACCCTTAAGCATATCAGAATGGCTTCTGTGTGAGTCTTAAGATTTTACATGAATCTTAAGGCTTTTTACCCCCTCCTTTCAAAATAGACCACTAACCGTTCAGTCCTACATATGCCTACAAGAAGTATTGCGTTCGATGGGCTTACTACCGTGCTTGCATTTTAAATAGAAGTGGTTTCCTGTACAAATTCCAGAATTTAATGTAGTATTTTCCACATCATAAGTTGAAGACTTCTTATGTTTGGAATTGAATTGGTTTTGTGTGCTTAATCAATTTTGTAATCTGTCTTCGGAGGTTTTTCCTCTGAAAGACAGCATATAAATCTCATATATATTATTTAGAGGTTATTTGGGAAATAATGATGAGCAGTGGTCATTAACTGAAGGGGAATTGTTTTGGAGCAGTAAGATCTGGGTGGCAAATTAATTAGGGATAAATTAATAAAAGAATTGATTTGAGGTGATCTGGTACTGGAATGTAAATTGAACTATTACGATTATTATGACTATTACTGTTGCTACTACTACTTTATTTGGGATAATTTGGATAGGAAATTAATTTGCTTGCCTCTGTAAAATGGTAACTAATTATTTCTCAATGTGCATCGATATATATATAAATTTGATATACATTTTTGTCCTCTCTTTCAGTGGAATGTACCCTCTCTTTTTTTATGAGGTGTACGTGGGCACCCTTAATTATGTCACCTATCATACCCACTGAAGACCCATTACATTTAACTGGTATGAGAAATGGAAGGTCCCACCCTACTCCTATGTCCTGCTTCTCTTGGAAGGATCTTGGAATTGTTGTAGACCACAAGCTGAATATGAGCCAACAGTGTGATGTGGCTGCAAAACCCCCCACAAATGCTATTTTGGGATGCATTAATAGAAGTATAGCTTCCAAATCGCGCAAGTTATTGGTTTCTCTCTATTTGGCACTGGTTAGGCCTCATCTTGAGTACTACATCCAGTTCTGGGCACCACACTTCAAGAAGGATGCAGATAAGCTGGAGGGGGTTCAGAGTAGGGCAATGAGGATGATCAGTGGTCTGGAAACAAAGCCCTATGAGGAGAGACTGAAAGTACTGGTCATTTTTAGTCTTGAGAAGAGAAGAATGAGGGGAGACATGATAGCACTGTTAAAGTACTTGAAAGGTTGTCACACAGAGGAGGGCCAGGATCTCTTCTCGATCCTTCCAGAGTGCAGGGTACGGAATAATGGGCTCAAGGTACAGGAAGACAGATTCTATCTGGACATCAGGAAAAGCTTCCTGACTGTTACAGCAGTACGACAATGGAACCAGTTACCTAGGGAGGTTGTGAGCTCTCCCACAATAGAGGCATTCAAGAGGCCATTGGACAACCATCTGTGTCAAGCATGCTTTAGGGTGGATTCTTGCATTGAGCAGGGGTTTGGACTCGATGGCCTCATAAACCCCTTCCAACTCTACTATTCTATGATTCCTCTTCCACTCTTCCTGCTCCTATTCATCACTAAGTCCTATTTTTTCAGGTAGGGCAAAGGGCAGCTGCTCTTTCACAGCTCCAATCACTTAAATAGGACTAATGTAAGAGAACTTTCCACAGGATGGTGCTCTAAAGCTACAATACTTTATTGTATAACCAAACTGCATGATTTTATTTATGTATGAAAAGGGAAAAGCAAAACATGTCACTGGTTTGAAATATTAATTACATTTCAAAGTCCTAAACATCTCCTCAGTTCTCCATAGCAATAAACCCTGTTATTGAATTGCAATAACATTTGACCAACTTCAGGGATGGAGTTTACTGTGAAAGCCAATAAATAAAATATGGAACAATAGGGTTATATTGTACAAATTGCGGACCATTTTATATATTTCCTGCCTAATATAGTGCAATGATGGGCTTTGAACACCTTTTAAAACGAATATGGAAAGCCAAACAGATTCAAAATGAATTTGGTGAGTTCGTCTCAAACCCATCATTTGAGGAATGAATTCCTGGGAAAGCAAACAAGTTTTGATGGGGCTGGCAGAATTTTTCAGGGGCTTATACAACAGATTTGCTCTAGATGTGATCAGAGACAACAGTGCACCACTCCTTCTCCCAGTTGCCATGCTATGGGTAATTCCTACTGTTATCTCCAATCACAGACCAGAGATAACAGCAGGAATTCCTCCAGGCCCCACTCTCTAGAGGATCTAAGGTAGGGTGACCCTATGAAAAGGAGGACAGGGCTCCTGTATCTTTAACCATTGCATAGAAAAGGAAATTTCAACAGGTGTCATTTGTATATATGGAGAACCTGGTGAAATTCCCTCTTCATCACCACAGTGAAAGCTGCAGGAGCTATACTAGAGTGACCAGATTTAAAAGAAGGCAGGGCACCTGCAGCTTTAACTGTGGTGATGAAGAGGAAATTTCACCAGGTTCTCCATATATACAAATGACACCGGCTGAAATTCCCTCTTCAACACAACTGTTAAAGATACAGGAGCTCTGTCCTCCTTTTCATATGGTCACCCTATCTAAGGGGCCTCCTTGAGCCAGATGAGGGAACTCTGTGGGTCAGATTAGGGCCATGGACTGGAGGTTGCCCATCCCTGCTTTATGCGGATGAGACAGCTTCAAAGGCATGGAGTGTTCTGGATGTTGTTGTTGTTGTTGTTACGTTCCTTTAAAAAGCATTTTAAAGCAATTAGCAATCCCAGGTGGATTATCATAGCCTCCAAAGAATGTGTCATGTTAGAAATGTTTTTCTGCTTAAAAATAGAAATAGAAAGTAAAAATTAAGGTTCTAAAGAAAGAGAACAATAATAAAATCATAAAACATTGTTTGCTGTGTGTGGCAGTCTTTGTTTCTCCTTCAGCTGAAATCCTGTCACAGAAAGAGAGCAGGTAATCAATCACACAAAAAGGCAAAAAAAAAACCCAAACCAGCTGTCTTTAATTTGCACATAATAGTGTGAATGCACCCAATCTCAACCTTTTAGATGGTTATATTTTCTTTTCAAATTATGGTAACTTACTAAGAATGTGAGACCAGGGAAGGGAGAACATTGCTGTGTTTGTTAACAAGCTACACAACAGTGATTTTTCAAACTGTGTTCTGGGAGCTTTCGGATTTCTGGCTCAGGGGTCTGGAATATATTTCTGGGGGTCTTTCAGATAAGAGTCTGGGGTCTTTTAAATCTCCTCCAAACCCTCACTCAAGCCATTTCACCATTCCAGATCAAATCATTCATATTTAACCTGAAGCAACCTTCTTTATGCAGCATAATTTAATAATAATAATAATAATAATAATAATAAAATATTTCTTGCCCGCTTCTCCATTTTGATCAAGGCGTGGAACAACAATAAATGATAAAATATATAATACTCAATTAAAACATAATATACATTGTTAAAAACATCCTAAAAAACATCCTAAAAACATCCTAAAATTCCACTGGATAGGCCTGCCGGAAGAGATCAGTCTTTATAGCTTTCTTGAATGTTAGTAGACTGTTAAGTTGACGAGTCCCCTCCGGCAGGCCATTCCACAGTCTGGGAGCGGCAGATTAACAACCACAACTGTTGGCTGCTGGAATTCTAGCTAATAATGTTTAATGAGGTGCAGCGCTGGCTCCAGGTTTTTAAGGGCCCTTGGACAAGATACCCTTAATGGCCCTCTCCCTTAGTGAGTCTACCTTCTCACCAGCATTGCCACCAGCTGCTATTGCCCTTCATCTTTTTTCTCATCATTCACACTACTTGCTTGCTTGACGGGCACAGAGCCAGTGAGCAAGTAAGCAGTGGTACCCACTGCTCCTTCTCACTACCACTGTCCTCTGGGCCAGAGTGGCTGGCAGGCAAGCAAGCAGGTTGCAACTGTGCAGAGGAAGAGCAGCTCCAGGGGGCTCTTGTCTGTGGGCTCCTGATGGGGTGTGGGCCTTTAGTAGGTGCCCAACCATGATGACCTTTGACACTGGCCCTCATTAGGTAGATCTTTCTCTCATCCTGTAAGGCCCTCCTTATATTATTATGCAAGGGCATTTCTGCATGAGGCTTTTGTCCCACCTCTTTATCAGAGCTTCTGCATCTGGATTCTTTGTGGGATTAAAATCAGCAGTTTCTGCAGCTGAAACTCTCCCCACAGCCTGAATTTGATCCCAGTGGAAGCTGGTTTCAGGCAGCCGGCTCGGGTCGACTCAGCCTTCCATCCTCCTGAGGTCGGTAAAATGAGTACCCAGCTAGCTGGGGGAAAGGTAATAACGGCCGGGGAAGGCAACGGCAAACCACCCCGCTATAAGGCCTGCCAAGAAAACATCAGCAAAAGCTGGCGTCCCTCCAAGAGTCAGTATTGAGCAGGGGGTTGGACTCGATGGCCTTGTAGGCCCCTTCCAAATCTACTATTCTATGATTCTAAGATTCTATAATGACTCAGTGCTTGCATGAAAGGTTCCTTTCCTTTCCTTCCTTCTTTCTCTGCCTTTCTATATGGTTCATTATACAGCCACTATTTATTTATTTATTACATTTTTATACCGCCCAATAGCCGAAGCTCTCTGGGCGGTTCACTAGATGGTGCTGAGTTATAGCGGAATTGTGCTATTATACAATATAAATATAATGCCATTCAGAAAAATACTGCACTTCGTTGAGTATGCATTCTTGCTTTTTAAATTTAAAACATAGTTGTAGGCCATGGAAAGTCTAGGAAAAAATAAAGTTGATCATACAAGACGGACTACCTCTGCCTTAGAAATGCAACATGCAGAGGTTTTGCAGTCCAGACACCAAAACTGCTGAACTACCCATGGAAGCTGTAGTGAGACCAAGTAGCAGTTCCGGTTTTCTTGTCTCTTTACTGAGCTCACTCATTTTGGAATGGAGTCTGAGATGTCACTAAACATTCAGAGGGCTTGACTGGATATGAAATGTGGCTAACTATCATATTCTATCCACAATAGCCTTGCCAAGTGATTTCTAATCCCTGCCTGCACTAATTAATTCCCAGAATCTGCAAATATCTCCAGCTTCTGGCAGTATAAAGACATGATTTGGGAGAGACAGTAATAGGGGAAGATAGATTAGTTCATTAATATTAATGAATAAAGGGGGCGGAGCTTGATGGCTATGAACTGGTAAGATTTCTTGTGAGGCTACCGGACGGGATAGCCGAAAATCCAATTATCTCATTTAAAAAGGCATGAATCTCTAATGAACATTAATGAAAATGCTTATGACCTTTAACTGATGCTGATGATGACTTTTTTGAAAGTATAATCGGTATAAGGAGTGGGGAAATCAGCCCGGTTTCTGGGCTTGCAAATCAGTTTGTCGGAGCGGAGAGTCTAAAATCAAAACCAAAGACTTTGTTATTGTTGGATCTCTTCCAGCGACTGCTGAATTAAATTACTGTGATATATCACTCCTTATCTGGGTAGAGCGAGCAATTGGCAATAAATTTAACCATCGGAAAGTACTGAGAGAGAAAAGCTGTTTACATGCATGGAATGAGAGACTGTCTTGATTGTTATTCGGGACATTAAGCAACTGATTTATGCCCCATGCCAAACATTAGAAAACCAAAAAAAAAAAAAAAAAGTTGAAAAAGTTATTTGGCAATGTCGTAAATGCCCCTCAAATCATAATCTTCCCCGCCTTGAAAAGGTGTCCTCGGAAGAAGACGTAAATAGCGGTGATAGTGAGAGTGACAAGATGGCGGGAAAAGCTGGCAAGGTGCCAGCTACTATGGATGAAATTAAGAGCTTCATATTAGAAAACAATGCAACTCTTTTTAAAAAGATGGATGAACATGCTGAAAAGGCAGACAAGCGAATGGATGTGTTAGCTGACAAGATTGCTCAGAATGACAGGAGTATAAAGATTTTAGAAGCAGGAGTAAATCTATTGGAGAAAAGGCAAGATGTCTTTGAAAAAAGTTGTAATGTACAGTTTCAGGACCAAGAGATAAGGCTGATCCAATTAGAAGACCAGAATCAACGATCCACACTACGAATTAAGAATTTTATTGAAGTATCAGGAGAGGATTTGAGAAAAGTAATTTTGCAGTGGTTTAAGGACATGATGCCTGATCTGGAAATAAAGGACTGTGAGGTGGACAGGATTCATAGAGTGGGAGAATCAAACTACTGAGGAGCAATTAAAGGCATCCTGGTGAAATTTGGCAGCTACTACAAAAAAGAACAAGTTATGAAGAAATTGAGGTCTGTGGTTCTGATACAATACAAAGGCAAATCAGTGCAAATTTACAACGATCTTTGTCAGCAAACACTCAAATGGAGACGCAGTGTCAAGCCAATAACTGAAATATTAACAAAGAATACAATAAAGTATGCCTGGGGTTACCCTGTTTTTTTAAGGTTTACACATGGTGGGAAGCAATACAGGGTAACCTCCTTGGATCAGGGCAAGGAGTTGCTGAAGAGTTTGGGTTTGTATAATGGCGCAAGTTTGAAAGAAGCAGGTGGGAACGGAAGTGAAGCTGGGGCATCTGGGATGTAATAAACTTGATAAATTGACTATGAGATAACAGTATATAAATGTTGTTAAAACATAGAGGTCTTGCCGGTCAGGCAGAGCACTGCCTCTCCCCCCTCCCCTAAGGGTAGATAATGGCTGGAGTGATAGACTTATGGGGATTTGGGGTGGGGGAAAAGAGGTGGGGGTGGGGTGGGGGTGGGGGGTCTGATTGGGTGGGAGTGAGTGAGTTGAAGGGGTTTTATGGTTTTTGTGTTTTTATGTATGTGAATTTGAGTTGAAGAACACATGGGATCGGAAGGAGTATCAAAAGGTTGAATATGGATAAGAAAATAAAAGTATCAACGCTTAATGTAAAAGGTCTGGGGGCAGTCGTGAAAAGGAGGAGAATTGAACAAATGTTAAATAGAGAAGGATCTCACATTATCCTGCTGCAAGAAACGCACCAGGGGTTTGATGGGGTAAATGAAATACGCTTAAAATGGTCAGTTTATTATGAAAAGTCATTGGGGACTTCAAAAAAAAAATATGGAGTGGCTATTTTGATTTTTAAAAAAAGTGGATTTATATTAGAAACTATAAAAAAGGATGATAATGGTAGATATCTTATGATAAAGGGTCAAATTGAAGGTAAAGCATATACAATAGTCAATGTTTATGCCCCTAATGAGAGACATAGAGAGTTTTATACAGAATTATTTAAAGAAATAGAAGAGTTTAAGGAGGGGTATGTTATCTTAGCTGGGGACTTTAATATGGTTATAGATAATAGACTGGACAGGTCAAACCCCACTAATGCTGAAAAGAGAAATAATATTACTATATTGAATAAATTGGTAAAAGAAAAAGATTATGTGGATTGTTGGCGTTTATTTAGTGGGGCGAATCCTGGCTTTTCTTATTACTCCCCAGTTCATCATACATACTCTAGGATAGATTATATATTTATTTCAAAAGAGTTTGCAACTAAGGTTTGTAAAATGGAAATGGGGGTAATAAAGGTAACAGATCACGCATTGCTAAGTTTAGAGTTTACAGTTAGGAAGAATTATAAAGAAGCGTATAGGTGGAAAATGAATACAAAAATATTGAAGTATAATAAAGTGGTAGAAAAAATGCAGAGGGAACTGTCAGAGACTTGGGAAATTAATGAAAAGGGTGGAACGACAAGGGCAGTTGTTTGGGATACCATGAAGGCGGTAGCAAGAGGGATTTGTATTAGAGAAATGTGTAATTTAAGGAGGCAACAGCTTGCAGGGCAGAAAAAGTTGGAGGTAGAGATTAGGAATTTGGAGAAAGATTATTGGCAGTGTAAAAACAAACATAAATTAATAGAAATACAAGCAAAAGAAAAAAGAATTAGAAAATATAAATTTAGAGCAAGTTCAGAAAAATCTAATTTATATGGAAAGGGAGTATTTTGAAAATAGTAATAAAAACTCTAGACTGCTAGCCAGAATCACACAAAAGGAAAAAGCTAGGAATGGGATAGGAAAATTGAAAGATAAGCAAGGGAATTATTGTCATATAATGAAGGGTAAAATAAAAATCTTTCAAGAATTTTATCAAGATTTATATAAGGGAAAGGATATCCAAAAAAAGAAGTTGGAAGCTTATATAGAAAAGTACATAAAGAAGGGAATAAAAATAGAACATAAAGAGTTAATGGAGAAGGTAATAACTCAAAGAGAAGTTGAAGAGGTAATTGAGAATTTGAAAGTGGGTAAATCACCTGGAGTAGACGGCTTAGGACCGGATATAGCTATTAATGATAAATTGACTTGTAATATTAAATGGAGAAGAGGTATAGCTAAAACAAATGATTTTGAAGGAATTTGGAAACAGTTCCTAATATTTGTGTTTTCTAAGGGAAGTGGGAAACCACCAGCAGAAGAAAGTATGAGATTTTGGAATCAGGAATGAGATCCCGAGGTGGGGGGTGTACTTATATGTTAAGTTTGATTATGTTATATAGATATGATATTGATGTTATTCAACATTTATGTAGTATGTTGTTTCTTTAATTGTAATGGTGTATGTTTAAGTATTGTAGAAAATAAAATAAAAATTAAAAAATATATTAATGAATAAAGAACATTTGGGAATTACAATAGTCTCACCCTGGCTGATTCCTATGTCTTTCCATTACATCTAAATTACAGCCTCAACATCTACCCATGTATCTCACAGTAGGGGTGGGTATGCATGGGTGACAGCAAGCATAACTTCAGGATGGGGGACGGGATGCGTAACTGGTTCAAGGAACTGAAAGGGGGTTTCTTGCATTTCCTGTTTCCCTCGCATTTCGTAGCATCCAAAGCCACTTAGAGAGGTTTTTTTTTTTTTTTTTTTTGCAAAGTAGGAATAAATAGCAGCTACTCATTTAGAATCAGTGGTTTTTGCAAATTCATATAGTACAATTTTACTTTTACAATTGCCAAAGCATATCAGTATTCAACTTAGATTTGTACATTCCATAGATACTGTCAATTTATGCCATACATTTATAAATACTGTCATTTTCACTCTGGACAATGAATGTTGAAACCTCTTTGGGGACTCAATAATGGTTTCCGCACAACAGTTTCCAGTGGTCAGATTGGACATGTACTGTCTGTCCAAAAGTGAGCTGGTGAAAGCGTTCCATCCCAAAATGTACAGCTAACTGTTCTTTTTCAATTTGTGCGTAACCTCTCTCTGTTTCTGACAAAGCTCTACTGGCAAAAGCAATTGGTTGTGTTTTTTTTGTAAAAGGGCCGCTCCTAGCCCCTTTTGTGAGGCATCACATTGTAGGACTAGCTGTTTCCCTGGGCTGTAGTACTTCAGTACATGGGTCTTAGATTTTAGGGCTGTGCACGGACCCCCGATCCAATCCGGATCCGCAACTTTCAGATTGGGTCCACTCCACTTTGGGAGGATCCACCTCCATTCCACTCCGCTTCATGGCAGATCTGGATCCGGATCTGGATCTCTGCTCCCCCCCCCATAGACTTGCATTGAAAATGTAAAATGCCTATAACTTTTTTAGTTTTCAAGTTAGAAACATCAAAATGGGCACCATAATAGCTTCTAAATAGATACTTATTCATGCCCATTTTGAAGGAAATCAGATCATGCCCTGACTTTAGGGGAATATTGAAAAGATCCCCCCCCATTTACAGAAATGCAGTTATCTTTGTCATTTTTCCAGATACACACATGCAACTAGGCACCATGAGAGCTTCCACATAGATCCTTGTTCATGCCCATTTTGAAGGAAATCAGATCATGCCTTAATTTTTAGCAAATTTCCCACTCCACTCCACACCAATGTCCTCTGGACAGCAAGTGTCACGCTGTCAATTGATTTCCATCCAAATCCCTGGAAATGATCAGTTTCCCCATCAAATCTGAAATTCATTTTAAATTTTGCCATAGGTGAATGTAGTGGAGAGAACGAGAGAGGCTCCATCACTCCTCTTTGCAACATTTGATACTAATGGCTGAGTGAAGAAGACGTTGTGTTTCTATTACGTCTTCATACGTTCCTGAGATGAGCTCTGGCACTGCAAAGAATGCTGATTCAGAGCCCTACTGAGCCTTGGCCCAGATAAAGCATTGCTACACTTAAAATTGCAGTTGACATTATAAACATACCATTTTGAAGATAGGCATTACTTAAGAGGCTGCTTTTCTTTAAAATAAAATAAAATAAAATAAAGCAATAAGGTAACTTTGAGCCTAGTTATTATCACTAGATAATCACATTCTCAGGGCAATGAAGCCATTTAGATGCTATCTGTGCCTGATTAAAAAAATGACACTGTAGGATTAAATGTTAGGATACATCCCATTAATGAAGATTTCATGCCTTATTAAGGATAAAGAAATGTGAACCACAAAACAAAACATAATTGACCCAAATCATCCCTGGTGTGAGGATATTTCAAATCCTCCCAATGCCAATAGCAGCTGTATAGATACACTGGAGTTAGATTTTTCTTTAATTATAAGTAGTGAACAGGCATGAATTTGTAGTAGATTCTGTGCTCACTAGAACTCGATGAGGGGGTGTGGCCTTCAGAAATGGTTTATGTGCCGTTTGACAATGAACACCCACAGCTTATATTGGCAACCTTTGGCTGATCATTGCATAGCCCTATGGAACCCCAGGATTCAGATTGGGTCACTCTGCTCCTGAGTCGACGATCTGAATCGGAGTGGAGCACACCCCTAGAATAAACCCTTATAGTTGGGTTTGCCCTCTTCATAAGCAACAGTTCCAAACCACTGCAATTTCTAACCAATGTATGCAAGGAATGCAAGCCTTATTAGGTAACCAGCAAAGGGGGGGGGGCTTTTAGGCTACAGGGCATCCCCAAACCCAAAGTACCTCATAAAGTACATGGTTGAAACTTGCAGGATTTTGTGAAGAAATGTCTCTTGACACCCTAAATAAAAAATCTCGCGCAGTTACAGTGGGGCTTACACAAATCAGACACCCTCAAAATGTGCCCACCCAATATCTTCTGCACATTTGGGCGGGAATTGGGCTCTTTCTTAAGACAGTGCTCTGAACAATCTGGCAGTCCTGTCTAAAATGGTCTACCATTTGGAAGAATGTATAAATAGACCCGCTATATCCATAAGAACAAGGGATAGTTTATGCCGACATACTCAGGTTGATCATATTGGAAGAAAGTGAAATAATGTTTTAAAGTTTGCTAGGTTAAATAATAGCTAAACTTTTAACTGAGACCATCGGATTCCAGTCCATTTCTGTGCACAAGTCAAAATATTGGTGCTTACCTTTAAAATCCTATGTGGCCTGGCGCCTGGATACTTGAGGAAAATGGCTTGTCACTAAGGTTTTCCTAGGGGCCTCCCTCTGGGTGCCCTCACCATCTGAAATAAGGTGAGTAACTAAGGGAGAGGCAGCATTTTCAGATGTACAAGTCATCTGTGGAGCTCTTGGCTCAGGGAAACTTGCTGGATGCCCCACAGAAATGTATTTCAGTTTCCAAGCAAAGACTCCCCCCCCAGCTTTTAATTTCGGATTCCCCACCCCCACCCCTGCTGTGATTGTTTTAGGCACTTAAGAACATAAGAAGCGCCCTGAGGCTGGATCAGACCAAGGGTCCATCTAGTCCAGCACTCTGTTTGCACAGGGGCCAGCCAGCCATCGGCCTTATTTTGCTTTATTGGTTATTGTAAACCATCCTGAAAATTTTGAATTGAAAGGCACACGCGCACGCGCGCGCACACACAATTAAAGTATACATGAGAGCTGAAAATGAGATGACATTTTCCCCACAACATGCCTGCTGCACTTGTACATTAAATTTCATTACATTTAAAAGCATTGGCATAAAGATATGACCACTTAATTATTCTTTTACATGCTGCATTTATTACTCACATAAATGTGGGGCATTTTGAAGCATTTGAAGTTGATTCGATATAGCCTAATTTGAGGCAGTATATTTATTGTGCATGTAGCCATGTATGATCTTACATTGCATGACACTTCTTAGAAAAGGTGTAGTACTTGTGATTAAAATGCTATGTATGACTGACAGAGGTCAGTGGTAGTCAATTACTGATGTTTTATTATGCCACAACTGGTGTATGCAGCCCTTCTTTGTGTGACTTCTCTCATGTTTAAAGTGTGTACTTCTATAATACAACTGTATTGTTTTTCAAGACTTCAGTAGAGCATTGGATACAGTAGCTTAAGGTTGGATAATAAGAACAACTCAGCATGCTTCCAGGCAGTAGGAGGTGATAAAGAATGTCAGCTGACCTGTTCCTATTTCCTGCTCCCTCCCATTCCTCTTCCTTCCTTCTCCCTCCCTGTGACAAATTAAGTGCCAAGTGGTCTCTCCAACTGGGTTTGGATGACATGATAACCACCAGTGGGTTAAATAGTCAATGGTTAGTAATTGCATTGTCTGTGGGGACTTTTTCACCCCAGAGTTGGTTATTTGGCCAAAATAACCAATGCAAATAGCCTGCAAACAGCCAATGCAAAATTCACTTTGGCCTGATTCGGACCTGATCCGCCTAGCCTCGGGTTCAGATCCAAAGTGAGATTCAGATGTCCGAGTTATTCATATGTCTCATTTTCCCATAGACTTGCATTGGAACACCTATAACTTTTTCATTTTTCAAGTTATATAGATTAAATTTGGAGATTTTAGAGCCTCTGTGGAGGTGGTCATGCCTGCCAAATCCCAGACAGCTTGGTATAGTAGTTTTCATATAAGCAACAGGTAAAATTTCCTTTTTTCAATGAAACCACTCAAAGCAAAGACCTATAACTTTTTAAGTGTTCAGGATACAAACATGGAATTTGGAGAACTTAGATCCCCTGTGGAAGTGGTAATGCTGCCAACTTCTAGACAGATTGGTACAGTAGTTTTCTTTTTCAGTGAATCCATTTAAAGCAAAGACCTATAACTTTTTACTTTTCAGGATATAAACATGGAATTGGGAGACCTTACAGCCTCTGTGGAGGTGGTCATGCCTGCCAAATTCCAGACAGATTGGTACAGTAGTTTTTGTGTAAGCAACAGTTAAAATTTCCTTTTTTCAGTGAAACCACTCAAAGCAAAGAGCTAAAAGGTGTTTGGTGAAATAATGATAAGGTCACACTGGCCCAGTTCAGATGACACTCAGGGCTTTGTGGTTAAGCGAACCAAGCAGTTTTCACGATGATTATTGCTGCAATAACAATATCTACCTCCTCCTGCACCCAGCAGTCATTAGGCGATATACCACAGCGCCCCCTGTGAACTTTAAATGCATTTCTCCCAATAGTCCACATCCCCTAACCCCAGTGGCAGGAATGATGCAACGGCATCTCCCCCGACTTCAGACGTTTATGAGAACACAAGACATACAAACCTTGAACATATCATATTTTTGTGAACCACTCAGAGAGCTCCGGCTATTGGGCGGTATAGAAATGTAATAAATAAAATAAAATAAAATATCGATTTTATAAGCCTTTATTAATGCAATTTATGCATTGGTTTCTGCAGTACGTGAAACAGAACCTAGAACTTTCAGAGCTTTGCATGTCTACGTTATAGAGCAGCAGTGAATAGAGCAGCAGGAGGGCAACCAGGATGATCAGGGGTCTGGAAACAAAGCCCTATGAAGAGAGACTGAAAGAACTGGGCATGTTTAGCTTGGAGAAGATTGAAGGGAGACATGATAGCACTCTTTAAATACTTGAAAGGTTGTCACACAGAGGAGGGCCAGGATCTCTTCTCGATCCTCCCAGAGTGCAGGACACGAAATAACGGGCTCAAGTTAAAGGAAGCCAGATTCCAGCTGGACATCAGGAAAAACTTCCTGACTGTTAGAGCAGTACGACAATGGAGCCAGTTATCTAGGGAGGTTGTGGCCTCTCCCACACTGGAGGCCTTCAAGGGGCAGCTGGACAGGGATGCTTTAGGGTGGATTCCTGCATTGAGTAGGAGGTTGGACTTATAGGGTTCAAGAGGCAGCTGGACAACCATCTGTCAGGGATGCTTTGCCAGATGCAATGCCAGATTCTTACAGGAGGTGGGGGAAGGGAAAGCAAACCACAGCAAGCACAGCATATTGTTATGCATCATTAAGCACAGGTGAGCAGAATTAGGGCCTTGCTAGACCCAGTCGAAATCTGGGGGAGAGGAGGGGAGAACTCGCATTATGACTAATGCGAGATCTCGCCCTTATGCACATGTGAGCTGCGACGAGCTCTGGAGGAGAGCTGTCGCAGCCGCCATTTTTTTTAAAGCGGCAGCAGCCAGGAAAGGTAAGTAGGGGTTTTTATTTTTTAAAAAAGTATTCTTCCTCCCGTCCCTGATCTCGTTGCCCTGTCCCCCTTCTCCTTCCCCGATCTCGTCGCCCTGTCCCCCTTCTCCTTCCCCCATCCCAGATCTCGTTGCCCTGTCCCCCTTCTCCTTCCCCCGTCCCTGACCTCGTTCCCCTGTCCCCCTTCTCCTTCCCCCCGTCCCCGATCTCGTCGCCCTGTCCCCCTTCTCCTTCCCCCGTTCCCGATCTCGTCCCCCTGTCCCCCTTCTCCTTCCCCTATCCCAGATCTCATTGCCCCGTCCCCCTTCTCCTTCCCCCGTCCCTGATCTCGTTCCCCTGTCCCCCTTCTCCTTCCCCCCGTCCCCGATCTCGTCGCCCTGTCCCCCTTCCCCTTCCCCCGTCCCTGATCTCATCCCCCTGTCCCCTTCTCCTTCCCCCCGTCCCCGATCTCGTCGCCCCGTCCCCCTTCTCCTTCCCCCGTCCCTGATCTCGTCCCCCTGTCCCCCTTCTCCTTCCCCCCCGTCCCCGATCTCGTCGCCCTGTCCCCCTTCTCCTTCCCCCCATCCCCGATCTCGTCGCCCTGTCCCCCTTCTCCTTCCCCCGTTCCCGATCTCGTCGCCCTGTCCCCCTTCTCCTTCCCCCCATTCCCGATCTCGTCCCCCTGTCCCCCTTCTCCTTCCCCCATCCCAGATCTCGTCGCCCTGTCCCCCTTCTCCTTCCCCCGTCCCTGATCTCGTCCCCCTGTCCCCCTTCTCCTTCCCCCCATCCCCGATCTCGTCGCCCTGTCCCCCTTCTCCTTCCCCCGTTCCCGATCTCGTCCCCCTGTCCCCCTTCTCCTTCCCCCCATCCCAGATCTCGTCGCCCTGTCCCCCTTCTCCTTCTCCCGTCCCTGATCTCGTCCTCCTGTCCCCCTTCTCCTTCCCCTCGTCCCCGATCTCGTCGCCCTGTCCCCCTTCTCCTTCCCCCGTCCCTGATCTCGTCCCCCTGTCCCCCTTCTCCTTCCCCCGTCCCCGATCTCGTCGCCCTGTCCCTCTTCTCCTTCCCCCGTCCTTGATCTCATCCCCCTGTCCCCCTTCTCCTTCCCCCCATCCCCGATCTCGTCGCCCTGTCCCCCTTCTCCTTCCCCCCCGTTTCTCCCACCAGGTCTGCTCTTTCTGGCATGAGCAAACTGAAGGAATGCTGGACTGACTACTACATCCTCTTCTCTAGCCTTCTTAACAGGCAGCTTGCAGTTTAAAGCTGGCCTTCTAAAGAGCGACTGCATTGTTCAACCCCACGCAGCCACCGCAGCACTGACCCCCAATGGGTTCGCTGTCTGTAAGAAAGAAATTAACATAGGTCAGGGCATGGAGAGGAATGCAAATACCGTATAGAAATGACAACTTAGGGTGGTACTTGCATGCAGCTTAAATCCCCACTAATATCCCTCTATAAGCAAAGACTCTGCTTCATCACTAACCTCTCATTTGCAATTAATGCACCCATTCACCCTCATTAAAATGAATGCACCCAGTCACCCTCATTAAAAACAGTAGCATTACAGTGGTACGTAGGGTGACCATATGAAAAGGAGGACAGGGCTCCTGTATCTTCAACAGTTGTATTGAAAAGGGAATTTCAGCAGGTATATATGGGGAACCTGGGGAAATTTCCTCTTCATCACAATAGTTAAATCTGCAGGTGCCCTGCCCTCTTTTAAATCTGGTCACAGTATAGCTGCAGTATAGCTCCTGCACTTTAACTGTTGTGATGCAGAGGAAATTTCACCAGGTTCCCCATATATACAAATGACACCTGCTGAAATTCCCTTTTCTATGCAACTGTTAAAGATACAGGAGCCCTGTCCTCCTTTTCATATGGTCACCCTACAGTGGCGCGGGCATGATACAGCTCCAGGACAGTGGCTTCTGCCTAGGACACTGACCACGCTCTCGTAACTACTCATCGGGAGCCTTAAACTTTGTTTCAATTCAGCATCCATGGAGGCCCTCCATACACAAATACCTAATTGTACAGCTCAGACACTTCAGGGGAGTAGGTAAAGGGAGACAGGATTACAGAGCCACAGCTAGCAGATTTGACAGTAAATGCACCAATGCAATTATGAGGTTAGGTGCTGTTTTAAGAGGGGAAGTTTTCAATTTAAATTCAGCAATTCAAACCATGAGCTTGCCCCTCTCTGTCCATGTAATGCAGCCCATTACAATCATGCAAAAGAACCAAGAAGCCCCTCCCACATTTCACTCACTCTCTATCATACAATTAATCCTAACTTATCTGGGCTCTATTTAAACAGCAAACACATATAAAGATTAATATGATACAACATGGCAAGCATTGTGATTTTGTCACTCAAATTTCCAAATCAATTCCCAGTTAGCGTGAATAATAGTTTGCCTGATTCAGATGTTATGGCAAGCCATGGTTTGTGCAAATCATGGAAAACACAGGACAATCCATGAATAAGAGGTGAGAGGGAGAGGAGAAATCCCACAGTACATTCCTCATCCCCCAAACTTGTTGTTTATTCGTTCAGTCGTTTCCGACTCTTCGTGACTTCATGGACCAGCCCATGCCAGATCTTTCTGTTGGCCGTTGCCACCCCTAGCTCCCCCAAGGTCAAGTCTGTCACCTCCAGAATATCATCCATTCATCTTGCCCTTGGTCAGCTCCTCTTCCTTTTGCCTTCCACTTGCCCTAGCATCAGCCTCTTCTCCAGGGTATCCTGTCTTCTCATTATGTGGCCAAAGTACTTCAGTTTTGCCTTTAATACCATTCCCTCAAGTGAGCAGTCTGGCTTTATTTCCTGGAGTATGGACTGGTTTGATCTTCTTGCAGTCCAAGGCACTCTCAGAATTTTCCTCCAACACCACAGTTCAAAAGCATCTATCTTCCTTCGCTCAGCCTTCCTTATGGTCCAGCTCTCGCAGCCATAGGTTACTACGGGGAATACCATTGCTTTAACTATGCAGACCTTTGTTGTCAGTGTGGTGTCTCTGCTCTTAATTATTTTATCGAGATTTGTCATTGCTCTCATCCCAAGAAATAAACGGATAGAATAGGGATTCTGTTGGTGTACCGTCCACCCCGCTGTTCAACAGTCTCCCTTCCTGAGCTAGCCGGAATAGTCTCGGATTTGGTGTTGGAGTCCCCACGGCTTGTTGTTCTGGGGGATTTCAATATCCATGCTGAGGCTGCCCTGTCGGGAGCGGCTCAGGACTTCATGTCCGCCATGACAACTATGGGTCTGTCCCAAGTAGTATCTGGCCCCACCCATGTTTCTGGGCACACTTTGGACCTTGTTTTCTGTGCTGGATGGGGTGACAGGGATCTGAGAGTGGAGGAACTTTATATAGTTCCGTTGTCATGGACAGATCACTACCTGGTGGGGTCTAGACTTGCTGGCACTCAGAACCTCTGCAGGGGTGGAGGACCGATTAAGATGGTCCGCCCCAGGAGGCTGATGGATCCGAATGGTTTCCTGATGGCTCTTGGGGATTTTCCTGTTGCCTCAGCAGGTGATTCTGTCGATGCCCTGGTTGATCTCTGGAATGCAGAGATGGCCAGGGCAGTGGACACGATTGCTCCTGAGCGCCCTCTCTCACGTTGTGGAGCCACACCAGCCCCCTGGTTTTCCAGTGAGCTGGCAGCAATGAAACGAGTGAGACGGAGGCTAGAGCGACGTTGGCGGAAAACTCGGAGTGAATCTGATCGAACGCAGACTAGAGCCTATCTGAAGGCCTACTCTGTGGCAATTCGGGCGGCGAAAAACCTTTTTTTCTCTGCCACTATTGCGTCTGCAAAGAGCCGTCCAGCAGAGCTGTTTCGGGTGGTCAGGGGCCTTCTACACTCTGGCCCCCCAAAAGTGATTTCAGACCTTTCAACAGCCGGTTGTGACCAATTTGCCCAGCACTTTGCAGACAAAATCGCTCGGATCCGCTCTGACTTGGATGCTATTGTTGATGCAGATCCAGTGGATGTAACTTTGGCACCTGCTTGTCCAGTATTATTGGATACCTTTCAATTTGCACAGTCCGATGATGTGGACAGGGTCCTTGGATTGGTGAGAGCCACCACGTGTATACTAGATCCTTGCCCTTCCTGGCTTATAAAAGCTGCCAGAGGGGGACTGGCTGAGTGGGTAAGCGGAGTGGTCAATGCCTCCCTTCGCCAAGGAAGGGTCCCAGCCTGTTTGAAGGAGGCAGTGGTAAGACCCACACTGAAAAAGCCCTCCTTGGCCCCCACTGTATTGGATAACTACCGGCCAGTCTCCAACATCCCATTTTTGGGCAAGGTATTGGAGCGTGTGGTGGCCTCCCAACTCCAGGGATTCCTGGATGAGACGGATTATCTAGATCCATTTCAATCTGGCTTCAGGCCTGGTTATGGGACAGAAACAGCTTTGGTCGCCTTGGTGGATGATCTTCGCCGGGAACTGGACAGGGGGAGTGTGTCCCTGCTGGTTCTGCTGGACCTCTCAGCGGCGTTCGATACCATTGACCATGGTATTCTTCTGGGCCGCCTTGCTGGGATGGGTCTTGGAGGCACTGTTTTACAGTGGCTCCATTCCTTCCTGGATGGACGGACCCAGAAGGTGGTACTGGGGGACTCCTGTTCGACTCCTTGGCCATTGGCCTGTGGAGTCCCTCAGGGCTCTGTTTTGTCTCCCATGCTATTTAACATATACATGAAACCGTTGGGAGAGGTTATCCGGAGTTGTGGGGTGCGGTGCCACCAGTACGCTGATGACACCCAACTCTACTACTCCTTCCACCCAATTCCAAGGAAGCAGTTTCTGTGCTAAACTGCTTTTGTTGGCAGTAATGGATTGGATGAGGGCGAACAAATTGAAGCTTAATCCAGATAAGACAGTCGAAAGGCAGATCAGGGAATAGGGATTCAGTTTGTGTTGGATGGGGTTACACTCCCCCTGAAGACGCAGGTCCGCAGCTTGGGTGTACTTCTGGATTCAGCCCTGAGCCCAGGTTTTGGCAGTGGCCAGGAGTGCATTTGCACAGTTAAAGCTAGTGCGCCAGCTGCGCCCATTCCTAGAGATGTCGGACCTGGCCATGGTGACACATGCCTTAGTTACATTCTGATTGGATTACTGTAACGCGCTCTACGTGGGGTTGCCTTTGAAGAGTGTTCGGAAACTCCAGCTGGTTCAAAGAGCTGCAGCCAGATTGTTGACCGGGACTGGTTACAGGGAGCATACAACTCCCCTGTTAAAACAGCTCCACTGGCTTCCAGTCTGTTTCCGGGCACAATTCAAAGTGCTGGTTATGACCTATAAAGCTCTATATGGTTCGGGTCCAGGTTATTTGAAAGAACGTATTCTCCCTTATGAGCCTGTCCGTGCTTTGAGATCTTCTGGAGAGGCCCTTCTTTCAGTCCCACCTTCTTCACAGGCACGCTTGGTGGGAACATGGGAGAGGGCCTTCTCGGTGGTTGCTCCGGTGCTCTGGAACTCTCTTCCTGGGGAAGCTAGGCTGGCTCCCTCCTGGATGGGCTTTCGGAAGCAGGCTAAAACTTTTTTGTTCAAGCAGGCCTTTGGAGAATAATCCAGCCCTCCATCTATGTTAATGTCTTATAATTTTGTTGTGTATTTTTTAATTGTTTATGGTTTTGTTTCCCTCCCCCCCCCCATGTATATTTTAAACTTTGTAAGGCCACCTTGAGGCCCAGCATTGGGCAAAAGGCGGGATACTACTACTACTACTACTACTACTACTACTACTACTACTAATAATAATAATAATAAACGTCTTCTGATTTCCTGGCTGCAGTCAGCGTCTGCAGTAATCTTTGCGCCCAGAAATACAAAGTCTGTCACTGCCTCCACGTTTTCTCCCTCTATTTGCCAGTTATCAATCAAGCTGGTTGCCATAATCTTGGTTTTTTTGAGGTTTAACTGCAACCCAGCTTTTGCACTTTCTTCTTTCACCTTTGTCATAAGGCTCCTCAGCTCCTCCTCGCTTTCAGCCATCAAAGTGGTGTCATCTGCATATCTGAGGTTGTAAATGTTTCTTCCTGCGATTTTAACTCCAGCCTTGGATTCGTCAAGCCCAGCACGTCGCATGATGTGTTCTGCATACAAGTTGAATAGGTAAGGTGAGAGTATACAGCCCTGCCGTACTCCTTTCCCAATCTTAAACCAGTCCGTTGTTCCGTGGTCTGTTCTTACCGTTGCTATTTGTTCGTTATACAGATTCCTCAGGAGGCAGACAAGATGACTTGGTATCCCCATACCACCAAGAACTTGCCACAGTTTGTTATGATCCACACAGTCAAAGGCTTTAGAATAGTCAATAAAACAGAAATAGATGTTTTTCTGGAACTCCCTGGCTTTCTCTGTTATCCAGCGGATATTGGCAATTTAGTCTCTAGTTCCTCTGCCTTTTCTAAACCCAGCTTGTACATCTGGCAATTCTTGCTCCATGAATTGCTGGAGTCTACCTTGCAGGATCTTGAGCATTACCTTGCTGGCATGTGAAATAAGTGCCACTGTCCGATAGTTGGAACATTCTTTAATGTTTCCCTTTTTTGGTATGGGGATATAAATTGATTTTTTCCAGTCTGATGGCCGTTCTTGTGTTTTCCAAATTTGCTGGCATATGGCATGCATCACCCTTGACAGCATCATCTTGCAATATTTTAAACAGTTCAGCTGGGATACCGTTGTCTCCTGCTGCCTTGTTATTAGCAATGCTTCTTTAAGGCCCATTCAACCTCACTCTTCAGGATGTCTGGCTCTAACTCACTGACCACACCGTCTGAGCTATCCCCGATATTATTATCCTTCCTATACAGATCTTCCGTATATTCTTGCCACCTTTTCTTGATCTCTTCTGTTTCTGTTAGGTCCTTGCCATCTTTGTTTTTGATCATACCCATTTTTGCCTGGAATTTACCTCCGATGTTTCTAATTTTCTGGAAGAGGTCTCTTGTCCTTCCTATTCTATTGTCTTCTTCCACTTCCGCACATTGCTTGTTTAAAAATAATTCCTTATCTCTTCTGGCTAATCTCTAGAATTTTGCATTTAATTGGACATATCTCCCCCTATCACTGTTGCCTTTTGCTTTCCTTCTTTCTTGGGCTACTTCCAGTGTCTCAGCAGACAGCCATCTTGCCTTCTTGGTTTTCTTTTTCTTTGGGACATTTTTTGTTGCCACCTCTTGGACAATGTTGCGAACTTCTGTCCATAGTTCTTCCAGGACCCTATCTACTAAATCTAGTCCCTTAAATCTGTTCTTCACTTCCACTGCACATTCATTAGGAATATTAGTGAGCTCATATCTAACTGATCTGTGGGTCTTCCCTATTCTCTTTAGTTTGATTCTAAATTGTGCAATAAGAAGTTCATGATCTGAACTACAGTCAGCTCCAGGTCTTGTTTTTACTGTCTGTATAGATGTCCGCCACCTTTGGCTGCAAAGGATGTAGTCAATCTGATTTCGGTGTCGGCCATCTGGTGAAGTCCATGTATAAAGCCGTCTTTTTGGTTGTTGGAAGAGAGTGTTTGTTATGCACAGTGAGTTGTCCTGGTAGAATTCTATCAGCCTATGTCCCGCTTCATTTTGTTCTCCTAGACCATGCTTACCTGTAATTCCAGATGTCATTTGACTACCCACCTTAGCGTTCCAGTCTCCTGTAATGAAAATAACATCTCTTTTTGGTGTATTATCCAGTAGGTGCTGCAGATCCTCATAAAACTGATCTACTTCTGCTTCTTCAGCATCTGTGGTTGGGGCATATATTTGGATCACTGTGATGTTAAATGGCTTACCCTGAATTCGAATTGAGATCATTCTATCATTTTTTGGATTGTATCCAAGCACTGCTTTAGCCACTTTATTATTAATTATGAAGGCTACTCCATTTCTTCTGTGATCCTCTTGTCCACAGTAGTAAATCTGGTGGTGATCTGATGTGAAGTGGCCCATTCCAGTCCATTTCAGTTCACTGACACCCAATATATCTATATTTAATTTTGACATCTCACCAATAACCACATCCAATTTGCCCTGGCTCATAGATCTTACATTCCAGGTTCCTATGGTGTGTTGATCTTTAGAACATCGGATTCGTCGTTCACCACTAGCACCGTCGGCCGCTAGCTGTCCTTTCGGCTTTGAGCTAGCTGCGTCATCACATTTGGGGCTAGTTGAACTTATCCTTTGTTCCTCCCCAGTAGCATTTTGACCATCTTCCGACCTGGGGGTCCCATCTTCCGATGGTATACCGACATATCTCTGGTTGTACTGATCCATTTAGTTTTCACGGCAAGAGTACTGGGGTGGGTTGCCATTATTATTATTATTATTATTATTATTTATTTATATAGCACCGTCAATGTACATGGTGCTGTACAGAGTAAAACAGTAAATAGCAAGACTCTGCCGCATAGGCTTACAATCTAATAAAATCATAGTAAAACAATAAGGAGGGGAAGAGAATGCAAACAGGCACAGGGTAGGGTAAGCAGGCACAGGGTAGGGTAAAACTAATAGTTCCAGGCGTAAGGGGCAGCAGAAGAAAATGGACGGAGCCGAGCAAGGGAAGTAGAGGCCCTTGGGCAGGTGAGAAACATGGCATCAGAGGAGCGAAGAGCACGAGCGGGGCAATAGTGTGAGATGAGAGAGGAGAGATAGGAAGGAGCTAGACCGTGAAAAGCTTTGAAGGTTAACAGGAGAAGTTTATATTGGATTCTGAAGTGAATTGGAAGCCAATGAAGAGATTTCAGAAGTGGAGTAACATGGTCAGAGCGGCGAGCCAAGAAGATGATCTTTGCGGCAGAGTGGTGAACAGAAACCAACGGACTGATGTGAGAAGAAGGAAGGCCAGAGAGAAGAAGGTTGCAGTAGTCCAACCGTGAAATAACCAGTGCATGAACAAGCGTCTTGGCGGAAGAGACAGACAAAAATGATCGAATCCTGGCAATATTATACAGGAAAAATCGACAAGATTTAGCTACTGCCTCAATATGAGGAATAAAGGAGAGCGAGGAGTCAAATATAAAGCCAAGGCTACGAGCTTCCTTGACCGGAGTAAGCGTAACATCATTGACAGTAAGAGAGAATGAGAGATGAGGAGAAGGTTTAGGAGGAAAAACTAGCAATTCAGTCTTTGCCATATTGAGTTTCAAACGACGATGAAGCAGCCAAGCTGAGATATCTGAAAGACATGCCGAGATACGATCGTGAACATCAGGAGAAAGTTCCGGAGATGACAGATATAGTTGTGTATCATCGGCGTAAAGATGATATTGGAGGCCATGAGATTGAATAAGCTTGCCCAAGGGCAACATGTATAAGGAAAACAACAACGGGCCAAGCACCGAGCCTTGCGGAACCCCTACTGAAAGGGGAAAGGAGGAAGACGAGCTGCCATTAGCCAACACACTGAAAGAGCGACCCGCTAGATTGGAGGCGAACCAGTTATAGACAGAGCCACAAAATCCAAGGTCATGAAGGGAATCTAAGAGAAGATCATGATCAACCGTGTCAAAGGCTGCAGTTAGATCAAGGAGAATAAGAACGGAATAATGGCCTTTAGACTTGGCAGTAAGGAGATCATTGGTGATCTTAGTAAGGGCTGTTTCGGTGGAATGCAGAGGACGGAATCCAGATTGAAGTGGATCCAAAGCAGAGTTACTAGAAAGAAAGTCAAGACAGCGAGAGTAGACCGCCCGCTCCAGGATCTTTGAAACAAACGGCAACAAAGAGACAGGTCGGTAGTTAGACAGAGATAGCCTATCAAGAGTAGGTTTCTTGAGAATGGGAGAGACTGTAGCATGTTTAAAAGCAGAAGGAAATGAACCAGAGGACAGAGAAAGATTAATAATATGAAGCAAGGAAGGGAGGATAGCAGGAATAAGATTAATAAAGACACGAGAAGGAATCGGATCACGAGAACAAGTGGAAGGCTTCGAAGAGCGCAGTATTGTAGACAGTTCATCCGCTGAGACCAAAGGAAATGCAGAGAAATTTGCAGGAGGAACTGACATATGAGGAACAGGAACTGAAAGAGGAGCAGAGCTGGCCAGATCAGAGCGGATAGTTTGGATTTTAGCATTGAAAAAAGAGGCAAAGTTATTAGCAGACAGAGAGGCGGGGAGAGATGGCGGATTAGGCTTCAGAAGAGAATTGAAGGACGCAAAGAGCCGCTGAGGATGCCTAGCATTTGACTGGATCAACGTTGAGTAGTACTGCTGTTTGGCCAATGAAATGGCAGAAGAGAAAGAAGAGAGTACAAATTTGTAATGGACAAAGTCCGCCCAGTCCCTGGTCTTATGCCAAAGGCGTTCAGCTGCCCGAGAACAAGAGCGAAGGTAGCGGAGGAAAGAGGTGAGCCACGGTTGGGGTTGAGAAGGGTGAACTATCCGAGTTGTAGATGGAGCAAGATTATCAAGAGTTGAAGATAAGGAGGAATTAAAGGAGGAGACAGCTGAGTCCAAGGAGACAGCCGAAAAGACAGAAGGAAGGGAGCAGGGTAGAGACTGGGAGAAAGCCTCATAATTGATAGATTGCAAGTTGCGACAAGAGCGAGAAGCGGGACGTGAAGGAGGAGGATTATGAGTAATATTGAAAGAAACTAGGTGATGATCTGACAACGGAAAGTCAGCAGTAGAAAAGTCCAACACAGAGCAATTCCGAGTGAGAACAAGATCCAGACAGTGTCCAAGGGAATGTGTGGGTGCATCAGACCAAAGCTTAAGATCATAAGAGGAAGATAATGAGCGAAATCGTAGAGCTGCAGCATCTTGAGGGTCATCCACATGAATATTGAAATCACCCAAAATAAGAGTAGGACAGTTATCAGAGAGGAAAAAGGACAGCCACGAATCAAAATCAGAGATAAATTTTGAGGACGAGCCTGGGGGGCGGTACAGAACTGCAACCCGCAGTCGCAATGGAGCGAAGAGCCTCACCACATGTACCTCAAAGGAGGAGAAGCAATGTGAAGATGGAATGGAAAGAGGTTGGAACTGGCACAAACTACCATGACCTTCCCGTCTTGGGTGTTCCTTCACGGTTTAGTTCATGGCATCCTTGAGGTGCTCAAGCTCCAGCAGAGGCTTAGAATGAGGACACACTCCATCTCAGAAAGTCCAGCCCTAAATTACATTGGTCAATTCATGATACAGAATTCCCCTGGTGTACAGAAATGAGAAATAAATCTACATATCAGGGTGTTTCAAAGACTGCGGTCCTTGGCCACTGAATCAGATTTATCTCTCAGTGACATCAAACTGAGATGGTTGCTTGTGGCTATAAACCAGGGTGTGGTAGATTTGGCTCTCCTATGTATGTGCCTAAGTCATCATGATGTTTGATGTTCCTGCCAGCTTATCAGAGACCAGAAGGATGGAAACAGCCGCTGAAGAAAAGGATGATGAATTGCATGACACAGAGCAAATGCTACGGTGATTAATGGGACATTGCAAATCCACAAAGAAGGAGCCAACTGTGCAAAGAGATAACGAACCTCACAAAGAGCAAATTATTGTCTAAGGTGATGTAATTAACTCCCAGACTCTTCATGGTTTGTATAGCTGATTCCACTGAGGGTGCTATTGTAACTACTGTATAGTGTGTGTGTGTGTGTGTGTGTGTGTGTGTGTGTGTGTTTAAGTTTAGTGCTACTCTCTGAACTACATTTTGTCCTGTGCATGGAACTGACAGAATGTCAAAGTTGAAGATACTGCAATTTGTAAGAGAAGAGTTACAATAACCTCTCACGATTCTTTTGACTTAAATTCCCTCCAAAGAAGACAATGGAAAGAGACACAAATATATAGCCCATTTTGATTTATGAGGGCCCTCTAATATTTAAATCCCAGCAGGACTCATTCATTATCCTTTTTTTTTTTAAAAAAAAAAAGCCCTGTTTCCCATAAAGTGTTTTGTTACTGTAACTGTGATTAAAAGAGCTTTTTGTTCTTAACTCCCTAGCTTGGTCATATATCTTTGACAGGCAAGTAGTATCTATCTTGTCCTTTTAAAGGAAGTAATTGGTTTAAGCTCTGGCCTCTATTCCTAGCTGTTCACACATAGATGTCAGTTCACAAGAAATCCCCTTCATTGTTTCAAGAACACCAGCTCTTCCTTCACATCATCCTCATTATGGATGCACATGCATTTGCTTTCAACAATTTAAGGATGAAAAATCCATCTACCATGAAAGGATTTTTTAAAATATTTCATACAGTTCAGAGTATAATTACAATGCTTAGCATTTCTATAGCATCTTCAGCCCAGGGCCACTCATCTATATGTACAACCAATGGCAGCTTCACTCCTAATGAAAATATCAGCTGGGGAGGGGGGTTTAATATTTTCATCAGTCAGGACTAACTTCCCCTTCACTGTGGTTCCAGTCTTGATAATCCCACCCAGCATTGGTAGCTGCACTTTCAAAATTTAAAAATTATAATGCAAAGCCAGATTATGACTCACTTTTTCCACCATATAAACATCTCTAAAAACGGGGTGCGTCTTAGAATCGCGGGTGCGTTTATTATTTCTTAGAATCAAAGCTTTTTTTCTGTTGGTGGTACTGAAATTAGTGTGCGTCTTACAATCGATGGCGTCTTAGAATCAAAGAAATAAGGTATATAAGTGTAATAAATAAAAAAAAATACAGGCAGACATAGCAGTGAGACACATGCTACCTGATGCAACGATTTTACTGTGGTAAGAAATGGGATATATTGTGGGAGATAGAAGGATAAAATAACGAGGATAAAGTGTGAAATGGTGTGTCATGTGGCCCAACGTTATATCACGTAAGTGTAGATTCCCCCCAGGTTTAGCTGATTAATTGCATAAATTGACATATAAATAAAACAGTTATGAAGGGGGAAATCAGACTGCTTTTGGTTTGGGGGTAATGCCACTCTCAAAGGGAGACGCACTGCACTGCGAGATGCCCTGCCAGAATTAGCTGGAAATTGCTAGTAACAAGTCACAGGATCACTGTATCTGTAAGCCAGCTGCCCACATAAAAATATGTGCAGTCAAGATTATATTTCTGTCATTCCTAAATGCAAGTGAGTAACATCATTTGCAAGTGCAAGTGAGTAACAAATCCTGGGAGACAAGCATTGCTTTGCGTTGGGAAGCTTGCAATTCAAAAAATAATCTATTTTGCTTTGCAGCTCCCTTGTTTCCTGAGTAGTAGGAAGTTCCAGGGCGGCTGATCTAAAGGGTCGCTTCTCTTGTGAGAAGAAAGTACTGGGGCTTACAGATTTTCCTGAGCTATGTTTATTTAACACCTCTGTGTCAAGCATAGGGTAGTAAGCATCATTGCTACCACAAAGGTGAAAACAAAGGAGATTAACTCTAAAGACACTAAGAAGAAAAACAACATAGAAAAGGTTCAGGCTCATTTATTAATCTAAACGTTCCCCCAAGCTTTCTCTTTGACCCCCAGCTGCTGCTTGAGCTGTAGCTGCCACCGCCTGGCTGCTTTCCACTGGAGCCAGGAAAGCAGGCCCCAAGTGCCAAAAGTAGCCCTTGACTGACAGGCAATGAATGTATCAACATGCAGCAAAAAACATCCTTTTCCTCTGGAAAAATGTAATGTGCCAACTTTGCTGCTGTTTCAGAGCACATTGCAATGGCTCGTCACCATGCCCACCAGGTCAAACACAAATAGGAGTTTTATTCATTTTTCTTTTTCTTTTTTCCAGTTAAACATAGGTGTTAAGTTCTCACCCTCTTTTGAAAAGTGGGCCATGATGTTCTCACAAAGCAGTTTCATACTTTTCAGGTTCACATACAGAACCTGTTGCTCCTGTGGGTTGTTTTTTTTTTTTTTTTTGCTGGCACATTAGTTATAAATGGCAAAAATATGCTTTAATTCCCTTTTCCCTCTGAATCTCCATCGCCTCTAAAGTATAAGCAGTACTCTTCTGCTGAATTGCATGAGGTATGTTATTTTAAACTGTAAGGGCTGGTCACTGTAGATAAATATATTATCACCTTTAGAGAAAACGACTGATGATTACAGAAAGAAAAGAAAGGAAAGGAAAGGAAGAAAAGTAAAATATGTGGAAGCATTTGGGTAGCAATCACAGGAACATAAGTGGATCCCTGCTGGATCAGCTCAAAGTCCCATCTAGGTTTCCCTGCTATTTTCAAGAGAGATCAGACAGACAGTTCTGGGAAGCCCACAAGCAGAACATTCATCCCACTACATATTTGTTGTGCTTTCCCCTCAAATTACCCTATTTTGGTTATGTAGCGGTTATATCATGTTTTGAAAGCTTGCAAACTTTGCGCTTATAACTCTCAAGCCTTTTTGTTGCGTGTTGCTGTTAACCGGCTCACACCTTGGTGATTTCTACCCATTGAAAGAGCCTCTACCCATTGATCTCCTTTGCACCTCCCCCTCCATTCACCCTCTTAGAAAAACCCCCTCCCCTTCTATGAACTGCATGTGTATGGGTATTGATCACTATCAATGGTGTGAGAAAGCACAGAGAAACAGGAGCAGCAGGAGCAGCACTTCTAGCTAAACGCCTCCATCTGCCCCAAGCCTTCTTGATCCCTGCTGGCTCCTTGCAATTTCTCTAAAACCAAGCAAGGGGTCTAGCCTGTACCACTGTAATGTGTGCGCCCAGCCTCTTCTGCTTACCTAGGCTGCTGCCCCAAGCACAGGAGAAAATGCTCTTTTGCAATACCCCCCCCCACCCCATAAAGGAGGAGCATCTGGTTCTGATCACTAGATAAGTGTGTTTCTTTCTTCTTTGGTGTGAAAACTGTGAAAGCTTCCCAGTGGATTGGGGTGTGCGTGCCCTTGCCCTTGCCTGCACCTATGCCTGCATGCTCTACCCAGACCTTTGAATTATCAAAGGGATGAAACAACGGTCTTCCGTTCCTCCTTACTAGTGCACTATAACCTCCAAGGGCTTGTGGGAGGAAATTTAACAAATCATAACAAATCAACGGATGATCCAATCTGATTAAAATTAGGTATGCTAAAAGACCTACTTAAGCCCTGCCACTGTGCCAATTTGGATTTCTTTATCTTTAAAAATGAGGGTGCTGCTGGCAAGGAGAGTGCATTTTCTACATTTCTTTTAAGCTGAAAAAGCCTACTCAGGAGGAAGCAGGCATTCTTCCATTGTTAATACAACCTGGGCTCATTCTCTCGGATTGCAAAAGAGAATTCATGCTGAAAAAGAGTTGAGTGGCGTGTATAGCACTGGACTCCCCAAACAGGCAAGAAATCAATAAGAATGACCGGGAACCAGTAGGGTATGCAGGAAGGGAAACCTCTGTGGCTTCTCCCCTTGGATCCCTGGGACTGCTTGCTCCTGAGCTGCCTGCTGTGCAAAATGGTTTAACGTTCCAGCAACCAGCGAGTTAGGTTTTTTAAGGTTTTTTTTTGCTGCCTACTACAACTTCCACATGCTTTGAAGCAAAGGCTCAGTTAAAAACACACACTTAAAGAGTCTCTCCCCCCTTCCTTTCATCCCTTGGTGTCCTGTCTCACTTTATTTGTATATATGTGGGTGAGAAAGGAGTGGGGGAGTTGGGAAGCAGCAGGACGAAAGGATTTGAATTGGCACAGATGTCCCAAGACGTTGTCCTTCTCTCCCCCACCCCTCCACTCCCTTCTCTCTCTCTCTCTCTCTTTACAGATTAGTCTGGCAAGATTTGTTCTTGACAAATGCATGTTGGCTTCTAGTAATCACTACATTGTTTTCAAGGTGCTTACAGATTGACTCATTTAGAATCTGCTCCAGAATGTTCTCAGGGATGGATGTCAGACTGACTGGTCTGTAGTTCCCAGGTTCCTCCTTTTTGCCCTTTTTGAAGACTGGGACAACATTAGCCCTCCTCCAGTTGTCCAGCACTTCAGCCATCCTCCAGGTTTTCTGCAAGTTCCTTTGTTACTCTTGGATGCAGTTCATCAGGCCCTGGAGATTTGAACTCGTTCAATTAGTTGTAATAGTGCAAGCCTTGGAGTCTGCTTCAGATGATAACATAAAGACTTAATAAGAAGTAGAAGAAAAATAAATAGAGGACTGCTGTGGTTTAGCTGGATAAATCTGATAACACAGCAGATAATTATGGAGCACTGAGCAAACACTTCTTAACATGGCACCATCTTTCCTCATCCCTCCTCATTAAGCAGTTGAACCACCATTTCTTTCCTCTGTCTTTTACTATGCATGTACCTCAGGAAAGCTTTTTTTGTTGATTTTAGCATTCCTCCCTAGCCTCAGCTCATTCTCAACTTTAGCCTTCCTGACACCATTCCTGTACTTCTGTGCTACCTCTCTGTACTCTTCTTTTGTAGCCTGGCCTTCCTTCCACTTCCTATAGGTGTCCTTTTTTGTTTTCAGGTCATCACTAAGCTTTTTGTGAAGTCACATTGGCTTCTTCTGTTGTCTTCTAACCTTTTTCCTTGTTGAAATTGTTTGTAATTGTGCACTTAAAATTTCCTTTTTTAGAAACTCCTACCCATCTTGGATTCCTTTTCTCATTAGGGTTACCTGCCATGGGACCTTATTTATTAGGGATGTGCTCCGCTCCGATTAGAAGTGGAGAATCAGAAGCGAATTGGCCTGCTCCGCCTTGCCCAGAGGCGGAGTAGAAGCGGACCGGGGACCCGTAGAAGCACGGTGAAGAGAAGCGGCCATACGCGGAGCGCTTCTCTTTTTGCGGACCGATCCGATTGCCATTTTGAAAAATTTCGCCCATAGGATTGCATTGTAGAAAAGAATAGGGGATAACTGTGTTGTTTTTTAAGCTATCTTTTTGAAACTTCTTGTGCTGTGGCTGGGGGTTGTGGCTGGGGGTCATTTTGAGCCTACTCTCAGCTCTCTGCGTGCTGCGGTTCACTTGCTAGAATGTTTGGAAAAATCGGGTAAAACAGCGGGAAAATACCTTTTTTGAAGGGCTGAGGGGCAGAGTCAACTCCTGGTCATGATCACATGATCCCAAAGTTGGAGGAGGGGATAGGCAAAACGGGTAACTTGGGATTCTGGGAACTTCTCTTTCTTAGTCTGAACGGACTTTTCCCAGTGTTTTTTAAAACAGTAGCCCCACCAAATGCACAAACACAACCTGAAATCATATACTAAGCCAATAATAAGAGATAGAAAAAGCACAGCACTGCTACCCACCCTAACTTTGGGGAACAACTGAATAGATGTGGTGCAAGGGGATGAGCTCCCCTAGGGCAAGGACATGCCCTGTGCACTCTCCTGTCCTTGGAGGGCCATCAGAGCCCTCCAAAGGTAAATCACTGGAGTGAATGCCTATCATGAGTTGAAGTGATCGTTTGCTTCTTAAAGACTGGTACCTAGACAGGACCAGTCAAATTGGCAGATGATTCCCCCTTCTCTTGGGCACATCCACTCCCCTCTTACTTGTAAAAGACAGATATAGCCTTTTAAAAAAAATTCTTGTTGTTTATTCAGCAACACTGCTGCTTTTAATTCCACCCCTCCTTTGTTTATTTATTTATTCCATTTTATATGCATTACTGGCTTTGAAACTATCCTTGGCTCACTTCCTTGTGCCCCCAGAAATGTCTGCTGCCTGCCTGCCTTCTCTCCCTCCTCCCCTGCCCACCTTGCAGGGATGGTTTGGTTTTTGTCTGCAGATACTGGGGTGTCTGACTTTCATAAATTCCCCAAAAATCCCGGGATGATGGGATTGGCTTGAAACTTGGCGTCCATGTGGACACATGGGTAAGCTGTCATGGGACTGAAGGTGAGGTTTCTGACATGCAAATTGACGTAGTTGTAAAATGGGACTTGATTTGGGGTGAGTTAAAAGGTTTAAGCCCCGCCAAAAATCAGGGGATGATGGGATTGCCTTGAGTCTTGGCGTGCACGTGTATCCCTGGATAAGCTTTCATGGTGCTGAGTTTGAGGGTTCTAACGTGCAAATTGACGGAGCTATCGAAAGGGGTGTGAATGGGGTGCCCGATTTTCCTAAATTCCCCAAAAATCAGGGGATAATGGGATTGGCTTGGAACTTGGCGTCCATGTGGACACATGGACAAGCTATCATGGTAGCAATTTTGAGGTTTCTAACGTGCCAATTGACGGAGCTATCGAAAGGGGTGTGAATTGGGGTTATGGGTGGTGCGTTAGAGGTTAGAGCCCCGCCAAAAATCAGAGGATGATGGGATTGCCTTGAGTCTTGGCATGCATGTGTATCTCTGGATAAGCTATCATGGTGCCGAGTTTGAGGTTTCTAATGTGCAAATTGATGGAGCTATGGAAAGGGGTGTGAATGGGGTGTTGGATTTTCATAAATTCCCCAAAAATCAGGGGATGATGGGACTGCCTTGAGTCTTGGCGTGTGTGTGTATACCCCCATGAGGTGTCATGGTGCCAAACTTGAGGTTTCTAACTTGAACAGAAAAAAAGTTGTATACTTTTTTAGCTTTCAATGCAAGCCTATGGGGGGAAACGGAGCTCCGATCTGGATCCGGAGCTCCGCAGTGGAGCGGAGCGGACATAGGTGGAGCGGGGGCGGAGCGGAGCGGCCCGATCCACAAATCGTGGATCTGGAAGAGAAGCGGAGCGGGGGGTCCGTGCACACCCCTTCTGAGTTTATTAAAATCACCCTTCCTAAAATCCAGAGTACCCGTATGTCCACACTCAGATTTTGCTGCCTTTAAAATCAAGGACTCAAGTATGACATGGGCCAGATCTACACCAAACAGGATATGACACTTTGAAAATGGCCTGAAAACTGTATATGAAGTATGTCCTGGGCCCCAACAGTTGTCACTACAGTTATAAACTGTTTTAAAGCAGTAGTGTAGATCCTGCCTTGGTCACTTTCCTCCAGAGTTCCCTAACTGCCACTTTATCCAGTAAGCCATCCCTATTGGTCAGTATCAAGTCAAGGATAGCTGATCCTCTAGTTCCTTTCTCCATTTTCTGTAGGAGAAAGTTATCAGCCACACATGTCAGTAATTTCTTGGAGGGGGCACTTTTTGCAGAATTTGTCTATCTACAGATATTGGGGTTATTGAAGTTCCCCATTACTACTACATCATACTTCCTTGAAATACTGGCAATTTGCTTATTAAAGGTTTCATCATCACTTCTCCTTGATTGGGTGGTCAGTAGGAGACTCCAACTACCATGTTCCTTTTGTTCCTTGCCGCACATATTTTAATCCAGATGCTGTTCATGTAGCTCCCAGGCTCATCCTCCTGTATTTCTGTGCAAGGATAAGTATTTTTAACATATACCGTATTTCTTCGATTCTAAGACGCCATCGATTCTAAGATGCACCCCATTTTTAGAGATGTTTATTTGAGAAAAAAGGGCATCTTAGAATCAAAGAAATACTTCCCTCACCGCCCAGCCAACCTCCTCCCCACCCTCCGCGCTTTCTTCTAATGGTTGCGTCCTTTTCTTTTTTCCCTCTGTGAGAGAAGAAACTGCCGTTTGCGCGGGAAGAAGGGGGGGCGTTGAAACAAAGAGTAAACTTAACTCTCCAGTCCCGCTCTTTACTTGTCTGTGCACCAGGGGACGACGACACACGAGTAAGTCCCATGGAAATCGATGGGACTTACGAATAAATTTGCCTAACAAAAAACCAGGCACTTACCCAACCAGCTCCTCGCTCGCATGGCTCGAGGCTGCTGCAGGAGCTTCCTCTTTTCCTCTTACCGTATTGCTTCGATTCTAAGACGCCATCGATTCTAAGATGCAGTCCATTTTTAGAGCTCTTTATTTAGGGGGAAAAGTGTGTCTTAGAATCGAAGAAATACGGTAGTGCAACATATGTTTCTATTTTTTTTTTTTAACAAGTTATATCCTTCAATTGCTGTATTCCAGTCATGGGAGTCATCCCACCAAATTTCAGTTATATCTATCAAGTCATATTTGCCTTCATGTATTAAGGGTTCAAGTTTGTTCTGTTTGTTTCCCATACTCTGAGCATTAGTATATAGACATCAAAGACCCTGTGCTTTATAGTCAAGCTTCTTTCCTACAATATTGTGAAAACTATTATTGTGCACAATTAGAGCTGTTTGCTCTGTTACGGTGCATAAGCCTTTGTCTATTGTTGCCTCCAAGTTTATGTCTTCCTCCCCCATAGGATTCAGTTTAAAGCCCTCCTGATGAAGTTCTTTATGCTGTGGGGAAACACATTCTTCCCAGCCCTTGTGAGGTGCAACCCATCACTTGTCAGCTGTCCATCTTCCAAGTAGTGTAGTCTGTGATCCCAAAATCCGAATATCTCACATCAGCATCATTTTCATAGTCAATTGTTCACTTGGAGTATTTTTCTTTCCTTTTCTATTCCTCTTACAAGAACTGGAAGTATGGATAAGAAATCTATCCTGGCCCCAAAGTTCTTGAGTTTCCTTTCCAGTGCTTCAAAGTCTGATGTGATTTCTTCATAGCTCCATTTGGCAAGATCATTTGTTCCCACATAGATGACAAGAAAGGGGTTTGTGTCAGTGGGCTTTATGAGTTTTGGCAAACTTTCAGTCACTTCTCTAATCTGTCCTCCAGGGAGACAGCATACCTGGCCAGTCCATGGGTTGTCGCAACATACTTGGGTTTCAATCGCACACAATAGGGAGTCTCCCACAATGACTACTCTTCTCTTCTTGTAAACAAACACTGAACCATCATTGGTTATTGTGTTGTGTGGAGGGTACTGTTGATTATTTCCTCAGTCACCATTGGTTATTTCATCAGCCACAGAGTCACAAGGCAAGAACGGTCAAAGCAGTGTCTGCTGCTCTAGTCCAGCTGACAGGATATTCGGCAGCAATGGCTGATGGGATACTAGCAGGAGGACTGAGGGGAGAGAGAGTGGGGATGAGTGAGTCAACTCAGCATGCACTACTAGCCAACTCAATTCTGATCCTAATCCACACCACGGTTGATTATTATCGTGTTGTGTGTGGAGAGCCCCTTAGATAAACAATTGTCAAGTTGGTTATTACCCCACCGTTAACTATTGTGTTGTCTGAACATAGCCACAAACTACGTCCCCTCTCAGCAGAGCTACTTAATCTGGGCTGCATACTATTGCTAGTCAGTCTTTTCTTTGACAAAATAAGCCATTCGCCATTCAAACTTTTGCTAACATTTAATCCACACAGATAAACATATATGGCTTCTTCCTTTCTCAGCAAGGATTCCTCTGACTTTGCACTGTGTCCTTCCTATGCAAAATGGTAAAATTTCCACAATATAATTGCAGTAAATGTGATGATTGCATCCTGTAATTCCATTACAGCAGCTGAAGGCATACTATTCTGTCTGTCAGTCATTTTTGTTTAAAGTAATGCTTCAGGTTTCTGCAGGGAGTGCCAAACACCAAACCTTGTCTTTTAAGTACACTGGCTTCCTCATATTAAGTCTAGCACCATCTATAGCGCCATGAAAATGCTGAGAAATCTTAGTGGGAGAGATTTAATAAAAGCATAAATAATGTAGTGAATCTAATGAAACAAATAAACAAGGCTGACCCCCCCTCCATATATATATATACTGTATATATAGCGCTAAATGGGCAAGCTCTTTGTTACACTGTTTATGTACTTATGTTCCAGACAGGAAATTGTTTCTGGCATTTTCTGAGAGACCTTCATGTATTTTCAGTTACCAGCAATTTCTGAAGAATTGCCTAGAAACAGCAGCTTTGGAAAGACTCCTAAAACCCTATGACCAGTGGTGACTGGGGGCTCCAATGTCAGTGAGACAAATTCACTCTGGGGTTCAACCAGAACTTGTCAGAACTCTAAAAGGCCTATCCAAAGTGCTGAACTTAAGTGTCTGGAGTATAAAAGGAGCTTGAGGGAGAGCACATGTCTTACTTTACCTCAAAGAAGCCTCACAGTACAAATGATTTACACAATCTTGCCCTAAATCTTGACCAGCTTCCCAGCCCCTGCCAATGAAAAGCATTTATTGAATTTATTTATTAAAACATTTGTGCCCTACTCTATATCACTGAGATCGCAGGGCAACATCCCCACAACATGATGTTGCCACCACCATGCTTCACTATGGGAATAGTGTTCCCAGGATGATGAACACCATTGGCTTCGCGCACACATAGTGTTTTGTGCTAAGCCCCAAAAGTTTGATTTTGGTCTCATCAGACCAGAAAATCTTTCCCCACATGTTTGCTGTTTCTCCCACATGCCTTTTGGCAAAATCCAAACAGGGTTTTATTTGGGTGATGGTGGTTCAGCCGTGGCTTTCTTCTCACCCCTCTTCCATAAAGCCCAGTTTTGTGGAATGCCCAGCTGATAGTTGTCCCATCTCAGCTGTGGATCTCTCCAATTCCTTCAGATAGGGTGACCATTATGAAAAGGAGGACAGGGCTCCTGTATCTTTAACAGTTGCATAGAAAATGGAATTTCAGCAGGTGTCATTTTGTATATATGGAGAACCTGGTGAAATTCCCGCTTCATCACCACAGTTAAAGCTGCAGGAGCTATACTAAAGTGAGCACATACAAAAGAGGGCAGGGCACCTGCAGCTTTAACTGTTGTGATGAAGAGGAGCACTGTTTGGGATATTTCATAGTTTGGGATATTTTTTCATAACCCAACCATGATTGGTACTTCTCCAGAACTTTATCCTGGATTTGATTTGATAGTACCTAGGTCTAGAACACTGTTTATTTAGATATGGTCTCCAACAAACTTGGGGCCTTCCAGAAACAGGAGTATTTTATCCGAGATCATATGACACTTGAATTGCACACAGGTGGACTCCATTCAACTGACATGACTTTTGAAGGCAGTTGTGGTTACACCAGAACTTATTTAGGAGTGTCACAGCACAGGGGCTTGATACTTATACATAGGGTGACCATATGAAAAGGAGGACAGGGCTCATGTATCTTTAACAGTTGTATTCCAAAGGGAATTTCAGCCGGTATCATTTGTATGCATGCAGCACCTGGTGAAATTCCCTCTTCATCACAACACTTGTTCAAGCTGCAGGAGTATAGCTAGAGTGACCAAATACAAAAGAGGGCAGGGCTCCTGCAGCTTTAACTGTTAAAGATACATGAGCCCTGTCCTCCTTTTCACATGGTCACCCTACTTATGCAACCCACAAAGGTTTTGTGCCACAATAAAAATATGTTGCACCTTCAACATGTTAAGTCTGTTGTGTAAATCAAATTATAATCATGCCATTTAACTCCATTTTAATTCTGGGTTGTAACACAACAAAATGTGGACAAGTCAAAGGGTGTGTGTATGAATACTTGTGCAAGGCACTCTTTTTGCTTGGGGTGCTGATGTTAGGAAAGTTTAAACTAGGATGACCCTATGAAAAGGAGGACAGGGCTCCTGTATCTTTAACAGTTGCATAGAAAAGGGAATTTCAGCAGGTGTCATTTGTATATATGGAGAACCTGGTGAAATTCTCTCTTCATCACAACAGTTAAAGGGCAGGAGCTATACTAGAGTGACCAGATTTAAAAGAGGGCAGGGCACCTGCAGCTTTAACTGCTGTGATGAAGAGGAAATTTCACCAGGTTCCCCATATATACAAATGATACCTGCTGAAATGTCCTTTTCAGTACAATTGTAAGAGATACAGGAGCCATGTCCTCTTTTTCATATGGTCACCCTATTTAAACTCTTAAATATCACAAAAGGGCTTCCTCAGCCTAGAAGGGCCCATTATACAAGTAAGTGTCTGCATAATTTGAGTCATCTGGCACAAAGTGAACATTTATTGAATTACGCTTTTACATTATGCTTGCAGCTGAGCTTGAAGGTCGCTATAGCAAGAGAATGGCAGTGTATCCAAAATGCGCACATTAGATTGAAACCTGCTGTTTTTACCTTTTGAAATGTCCCTTGTTCAGTGGTATCAGAGTTAAATTTATTGCTGGTATCCTAGGATCTCAGAAGTTTGCTTCAGGTGTTGAAGCAGACTGCTGTTAGACTTAGGCTGTAGTTAGACCCATAGGCGTGCACAGCACATTTCATTAGGGGGTTCAGCCAGGGGTTGTTTTTTTTAAGGTAAACATTGATTGAATATACAGTAATAAAGGACTTTTTTCACTCATCAAACAAACGAAATAAACGAAAACTGAAGTAAACTGTATTTTTGTTATTTACAAGTAATCTGTACTTTAAAAATACACATTTTGAAACAGAGACTCTGAATACTTTTTTTTGCTGTAGTAATAACCAGGCATATATAAAGATACAGTCAATTTTCACCATCTTTAAATTTAATCAGATAATGACCTAATCCAAACTTACTAAAACAGATTCACATTTAAAACAGATTCTATCACATTAACAACAATGAGTGTCATCTTAAGTTCCAGCACCATACAGAGAATACACCATACATAAAATGCCCTAATAATGATTTTAAAAAATTGCCCTGTGTGCTGCTGAGCAAAGAATTTGGAATGAGGTCCAGGAGAGAGACTTCTGGGGTGAATATAGTGAGGACGAGGGGTGGCTGCGAGCCTAGCATAAGAGAGGGCTAGCTAGCAAGATTTGGAGAACTTGGGGGAGTGTAGGAGATCTGGAACTAGAGGCATCTCTGGAAGGCCGCGAAGGGGCTATTGGCAGAAGACAGGAGATGAAGGAGAAAAGAGAGGATGGGAAACCGTCACAAGGGCACATCACTATTCTTTAATGATCAATTGTAAGCCGCTCCGGGAAACTTTTAGGCTGAGGTGCGGGATAAAAATACTCTAAATAAAAATACTCTAAATAAAATAAGGGCAAAAGAAGAGGATTGGCGTAGGGGGAGCCCTGGGGAAAGAAGAGAGAGAAATGCCCCTATGTGTGGGGTAGAAGAGGGAGAAAGGGTGCAGACAGGAGAGGTATGAGTGTCCCAGAGGGGAGAGGAAACAGAGGTAATGTTTAGCCTTGAGGAGAAGCCTGAGGGGAGACATAACACTCCTCAAATACTTGAAAGATTGACACACACAGGAGGGCCAGGATCTCTTCTCGATCATCCCAGAGTGCAGGACACGGAATAATGGGCTCAAGTTACAGGAAGTCAGATTCCAGCTGGACATCAGGAAAAACCTCCTGACTGTTAGAGCAGTATGACAGTAGAACCAGTTACCTAGGAAGGTTGTGGGCTCTCCCACACTAGAGGCATTCAAGAAGCAGCTGGACAACCACCTGTCAGAGATGCTTTAAGGTGGATTCCTGCATTGAGCAGGACTTGATGGCCTTATAGACCTCTTCCAACTCTATGATTCTATGATTCTATGAAAACAGTACTGTAGATCCTGCCTGAGACACCTGGGCCCTGTACACCTAGGAAACCCAATGCATGTTGTTCAGTATCTAAAATATAGTCAGCTCTTGCCAGGGCTGGTCCAAGACATTTTGCTGCCCAAAGCGGAATAGCAAATGACATGACCCCCCACCCCACCCCCCAAACTCACAGTGCCAAGCCAGTAAAGTCATTTTGGCACTTGAGGCCAGTGGCCAACAGCTTATTAGGCCATAATAAAGTTGTGAGTCTTCCAGATCTCACAGGATACTTTACAGCTTTTGAACACAAAAGAAGAAGAGGACTATACCACAACCTGGCCTTGTGGGTCATGTAACCAGCAAGTCCAGTCCAGAAAGGAAATCCAGACACAAGCAATTCAAGCCAAACCACACCACATACCCACATACTGTATAAGAAGTCCTACAATTCTCAGCATACCCCAGCCAGCCATGCTGGCTAGGGGATTCTAGGAGTTGAAGGACTTTTTTCGGTCTAAACATGCATAAAATTGTGCCTTTAACTTATCATGTCACACTAACAGGAATACAGGAATCAAATAGGATTTCCTTCTTCAGTGGGACACACTTACTTAGGAGTAAGTACCATTTTGTTATAGGAAAGGATTATATATTTTTAATTAAAATTTAAAAATAACTATCACCTGGTACAGAGTTTTCCTATGGAAGACCTGGCTGGTTCACTGTTGTAATTATTTGATTGGGACTGAAGTAGAGGGGCACTAATTTTGCTGTACTTATTGTCTTTAAATATGGTTAACTATCCCAGTGTGGGATGTACTTATTGTCTTTAAATATGGTTAAATATCCCACAGTTACCTTGCTATTCTATTTCTACAATTCTTTTTCTCCTGTCCTTTCTTCATCCTCGCTTCACTTTCAGGCTGCATCCGGTGCACATTTACCTCAGAGTAAGTTTGATTGATCTCAGTGGGGCTTACTTCTGAGTAGACATACATAGGATCGTGCTGCAGCTCTGTTTTAAAGTGACACAAGAGACACACATACCATATTTACCAAAAGAATGGCTTGAAAAATAAATATTGTAGAGCTAGGAACAGTGTAGGCCCCTGACTGTAAGCCCCACCGCTGGCCGGCCTAGGGTTTATTTATGGAAGAGAAGACATCTGTGAACAGCTGCTAGTCATGATGGCAACATGGAACACCCTATGCACATTTACCTGGGATTAAGTTTCATTGAAATCATTGGGGATTACTAGACAACTCCAGGATTTCACTGCAAAGATTTATAGAGTGATCCTACACCTGCTTCCTCAGAAGAAAGCCCAACCAAGTTCAATGAGACTTTATCCCCTCTCTGGATTCTGTATTTTGGTGTTTTTTTGTTGTTGTAAATTTGGTGCCAATTACCCTTTGATATTCTATGTTTCATTTTTGTGCAGATTTAAGACACCTTGAGACCAAACTATATAGGCCATATAAATATATACATTAAGTAACAGTAAATTATGACTAGGGTTGCAATCTTCATGCCACTCTTCATTCACTCTTCCCCTTTTTAATACATCCTCTTTTATTCAATCCTATGCCTGTTTAGACAGAAAAAAGTCCTAATACTTCCAGCATGCCCCAGGCTTCTATGCTGGCTGGGACATGCTGGGAGCTGTAGGACTTTTTTCTTTCTATAGGACTGCACCCTAACTCAAGCTGACTTCACAAAAGCACAAGCTCTTGGGCCTAGTTCTAACCTTAACCCTAAGAAGAGCCCTGCTGCATGAGACCAAAGGGCCACCTCCAGTGCAGCCCTATGCATGGCTACTCAGAAGTAAACATGCTGGCTAGGGCATGCTGGGAGCTGTAGTAGGGCTTTCTTTCCTGTCTAAACCGACATAGGATCGCGCCCTAAATGAACGAAAGGAAGAGAATCATAACATTAATCATTAAAAGGCAAGGAAAGTGGTTCCCAAGCCTGGTAGGGTAGTGGATTGGCGCATGGGTCAGTCTGTGCCTTGGCTCTCCCTTCCCTCCCTCCTTCCTTCGTCCCCTTATGACCATACTGTCCATGGCTGGGAAGGGCAGCGGCTGTACCCTGAGCTGTTGCTTCACCGCTGTTGCTTCTCCAGCCTGCAGGTCGAACTTGACGCTGGTGATGAGCTCCTGCACAAGGACAGCAGCAGCAGCGCCCACTTGGCGCCCTGTTTCCCCCACGCAGACCACCGGGTCAAGAAGCCTCGCCTCCCCGGGGCAGGGGCGGGGACAGTCACTCACTCACTCACTCCACGCCATGGCTGCTCGGCAATTGGCTCCCACCTGCTATTAACCTACACCGTGTGGCTTCGCCACGGCAACTGCCTCAATCCGAAAGGGGGCCAAAGAGGTAAAAAGTGAAGAGAGGAGAGCCAGCTCCGGCACTAAACTGAAAGCCAACGATTTTCAGAGTGGCGTCGCTTGGAAGTTTGCCTCCTCAGGCCTGGGCCGCAGCACATTAGGGGGTTCAATGGAACCCTCTGCACCCGCTGTGCGCACGCCAATGGTTAGACCTAAGGTTTATCCCTGGATTGTCGTGGGATCAAACCTGTTCATCTAAGTGCCACACAGGGCATCCAGTGCTCAGGCAGGGACGAACCCGGGATGATCCTGGGATAAACCTTAGGTCTAGCTATGCCCTTAGATGCAGCCACTATTCATAGAGTATCAGTGTTTGCATCAGCAGCAAACAAGAGCACACTTTGTTGGTATATTGGGTAAACCTGTACTGTGTCCACGTTCCTCTTTTTCGTATTTGTATTTTGGGATGTTTTTATTTGTGTTGTAACAAATTATTATTATTATTATTATTATTATTATTATTATTATTACTACTACTATTTTATACTTCTTTTGTCATGGCTTTTGGCTGGTACAATAAAATGTGTGTGTGTGAGAGAAAGAGAGTGGAGGGAGAGATGTTTAAAATTATTCATGGTGTGGAGAAAGTGGCTAGGGATACATTTTCCTCCCTCCCTCACAATACTAGAACCCAGGGTCATCAAATTCAAATCAAATTGTTATTTATTACGGTTGCAGACCAGCAAAATCAACACCAAAACATGCGAAGGATAGATAAAAAGTGACATAAAAACAAAATACAACTTGGCGAGTTGCTTCTCTCGGAAGGATTGCAACGTTATTTTCCTAATTTGCATTGAGGTCATGAGAAACTTAGAGACCCTTTCAGTAACATAGGAGGAAACATCACTTAAAGAGATTAATACCAACGTTGTGGGGTTACATCCAGAAAAGGCTGTTAATAAAGGAAAGATTAACTTTTTTCTGCATTCCTCATACATGTTACAATGCAAAATGATATGTTCTGCAGATTCTATTGCTCAAATTAAGCTCCTGGGTGTCTTTAAAAAGATATTAAACAAGTTAATGAAGACTGTGAATGGCTGTGAGTCATGATGGTTATATATTACCTCCAGCATCAGATCTATCTTTGGCGGTGAGCTGCCCTGAGGGCACGTGTGCTGAGGAGGTGGGATGCAAATAACGAATTCAATGGGACCATCCTGGCAATGATTCACACATTGCATTTGTGAGAACTATGCTAGAAAGCTATCTGGCTTTGTCAGCTCATATGTTATTTATTTATTTATTAGATTTTTATACTGCCCAATAGCCAAAGCTCTCTGGGCGGGTCACAACTTCTGCAGTGTGGGTGTGAACATGGAGCTGCTCAGGATGGAGGACTTCAGCTCATGCAAACTGGACCAGGTTGTGACAGAACAAAGCTGGGGGCAACAACTCACATGCCAAAGGTATGGCAGTAAGGTGGGCCATCTAAATATTGCGCTGTGTGTTTAATCTCTAACTTCAGAGAAATAGGAACAAGACAGACTACATCAATTTATGTATTTTTATAAGTGCGCACTGGAGTAAGGACCACTAGAGGGCAGAGCAGGCTCAGAGAACTAAAAGTTTGCAAATTCCACCCCCACTAGCTAAATGCGTTTGCGCTTAAGTATTGTTTAGCTTTATCAATTTTCCTTGAGGTTTTAAAATTTCAGTTGAAAAGCTATGGAGAACCAGTATGGTGTAGTAAGCATCATATCTTGTGAGGGAAAAAGGTAAATTAACTTTTAGTTGGTTTACGATAGGAAAGCAAGGCTAGGGAACCTGGGAGCCTCCAGGGCAGGATCTACACTACTACTTATAACGGTTTATAATGGTTTTGACAACTGTTCAAGCCCAGGACACATTACATATACAGTTTTCAAAACGTTTTTAAAGTGTTGTATCCTGCTTAGTGTAGATCGGGCCCAGATATTGTTGGCCTACTACTCTCATCAACATTGGGCATGCTTGCTGAGACTGATGGGAATTGGAGTCCAACGACATCTGGAGGGATATAGGTTCCCCATCTATGCTACAGCAGTGAAAAACAAGACATAGTTGTTCCAACAAATTAGTATAAAGAGAAAATTCCCAGGGGACATGAATTTGAATGGAAGTGTTTGCCAAAAGAGGGGGAAAATGTATTTTTGATGTGAGAGGTTTAAATGTTCCTGTCATTTAAGCAGCATATAATCTGACATTTAAAGATTAGCTCATTATACATTTCTTACATGAATCACAAGCACATGGAACACATACATATTAAACTCCTATCAGGAATCCTATCTCCTTATCCATATTAATGCTCGAATGTCAGTGCTTCTGACATATCCTAAGCCCTGCCAGAATGAACCCAGTAGGGCAGAAGAAAGGAACTTTCTTCTTTTAAAAAACAACAACACCCAAACAAAACAAAAAATCATGCCACCTCCTGAAGTTAGTAATGCAGCAGCATGAATTTAAGGCTGCTTTAATAAAATACAATTATGGCACAATCCTATGCATGTTTAGGCAGAAAAAAAGGTCCTACATACAGTAGCTGGCTGGGGAATGCTGTTTCTCTCTCTAAACATGCATAGGATTGTGCCCTTAGTTTTGATTGATATATACTGATTTTACATGATGTTGTACTCCTCTACATGGTCAAAAGCTTCAGCTTTGCAATTTTAGAAACACAGCAGTCATGCTTCTCAAGTGTGGAAGAGGGCACACGTATACAATTCTAAAATTAAAGAACCTTCAGTTTAAGAGAAGAACGAAGGCACTTACAAATTTACTCAGGCACCAAAAAAATATGGAGATTTTAAGTTAAGGCACCTGGGCTTAACTTCCAAACCATCTAAGCATTACAAAGAGGTTGCTACCTCTTTTTTTCTGACAGGCTCTTCAACTTTTACACCTGCAAGGCAAGCGTGGTCCACTTCATGCTAGGAATAGTTGTACCTATTGAAATTGGCTGTTGCAGGTGGGTGAGAATTTCCTTCCGTTTGTTTTTGATCAAATAAAATTCACGAATTTCTCCAAAAACAGGATCAAAAGCCTGAGTTGTTGTTGTTGCTGTTGTTGTTTTTAAAAAATTGAATGGAAGAGAAAGTGAAACTGGTAATCAATTCATCCCTATGCAACACTCAATGAAGTGAATGGAAGTTTGCCATTTATTTCACTGCAAGAAGAAAACTGTAGACATAGCAAAATATTGTTTTTAAAGAAGGCAGCTATTCTGCCATAGAAACTAAAATGGAGGTGGTATGTGTAATTCTCCCTCCCCAGATTTTCAACATATGGTTGAAAAAAGTTTCAGTCACACATGCCCGGCTCCCGGATCCTTGCGATTACTTGCAAGGAGCCGGGACAAACTGTGATGCCCGCCCACACTTTCCGTGGTCTCGGGATCATCCTGAGACTGCAGGAAAAGCTGGATTAAAGGGTAGGGTGAAATCCTGGGCCGAGGGAGCGATCATCCCTCCCTGCTCCTGAGATCCCCTGTGTGTCATGTGGACGCACAGGGATGATCCCTGGACGAAACTGGAAAATAGGCTTGTTCTAGCCATGGCCTCAGTCTCTCCTCATAGGGCTTAGTTTTCAGACCCCTGATCATCCTGGTTGCCCTCCTCTGAACCTTGTCCAGCTTGTCTGCATCCTTCTTGAAGTGTGGAGCCCAGAACTGGACCCAATACTCTAGATGGGGCCAAATAGAGAGGAACCAGTACCTCACGTGATTTGGAAGCTATACTTCTATTAATGCAACCCAAAATAGCATTTGCCTTTCTTGCAGCCATATCGCACTGTTGGCTCATATTCAGCTTGTGATCTACAACAATTCCAAGATCCTTCCTGCTTGTAGTATTGCTGAGCAAAGTATCCCCCATCTTGTAACTGTGCATTTGGTTTCTTTTTCATAGGTGTAGAACTTGGCATTTATCCCTACTAAATTTCATTCTTTTGTTTTCAGCCCACATTGGTATTAGCTATCGTGCCCCATTTTGTATCATCTGCAAATTTGTTAAGCATTCCCTGCACCTTAACATAGGGATGTGCAGATCAGCAAAACTTGAACTTGCGACAGTTCTCAGAATTCCACCCTGAAGCTCATTCTGACTTGAGTTTGTATCTGATTGCAAGCTTTGTTTCTTCCCTTTCATCATGAAAATCCCTGTGTATTTTTTGCATGTTTTCCCAAACGTACACTCAGTTTTGTGCATTTTTTAAAAAATGTACCGATTATTCTCCCATTGCTTAAAGCACATTTACATGCATTCAGAGCCAGTGTGGTGTAGTGGCTAGGGTGTTAGACTGGGAGTCGGGAGCTCTGGATTCAAGTCCCACATGGCCATGGAAGCTTACTGGGTGACTTTGGGCTGGTCACAACCTCTTAGCCCAACCCTCCTCACAGGATTGTTGTTGTGAGGATAAAATGGAGAGGAAGAGGATTATGAGTTCCTTAGAGGAAAAAAGGTGGGGTATAAATGCAATCAATCAATCAATCTTCTCAAATGTACACATAGAATCATAGAACCATAGAATAGCAGAGTTGGAAGGGACCTACAAGGCCACCGGGTCCAACCCCCTGGGGGCTCAATGCAGGAATCCACCCAAAAGCATCCCTGACAGATGGTTGTCCTGCTGCCTCTTGAAGGCCTCTAGTGTGGGAGAGGCCACAACCTCCCTAGGTCACTGGTTCCATTGTCGTACTGCTCTAACAGTCAAGAAGTTTTTCCTGATGTCCAGCTGGACATGCTCCCAGACACATTTTTTGTAGTCTACAAATCACATTGCAAGCTTGGAAATGTAGGGACTTTGACTCAGATTGTGTCAAAGTATGCATTCAGTGTGGAAGCTACGAACTGGGTAAAATCCTGATCAAAAGCTCACTGAAATGAATTTCTCATACATCCCTGAGTATACTAACTGTTAGACAGCAAGTCCCCACAAAAGCTATTGTGAATCCCACCACACCAAACTCTCCCTTTTTTCTGAAATCGAACGCCCCCATCGTTTGTTGCCTTGTGCCTCAGAACAAGTATTTGTAGTGTGTTGCAAAGCTCACAAGCTTGGCTAAGCAGAGGTGTGTGGTCTTTCAAAGCAAATTCCCAAGACATAAATTCCCTCCTCAAAGAAAATCCCATTTATCACTACAATGGTTTCACCTCATTTGAAGCCAAGTTATTGTCACCCTTAAAATAATGTGCCTCGACAGGAGAGATGAAATTCATGTGTGAAGTTATATAGTCATCACACTCTGGAGTCAAAATATAGACGGTGGTATCAAAATATAAAGCAGATCTAAACACAACAAGACACCCTGTTTCCTGTGTACATATCGTAGGTGGTATTTTCCTAGTGCGGCAGTCTTTAGTTTTATAGCGACACATAAGCATTTAGATCATCTAAATTTGAAGTAACACATCGCCTGCGCCTCACTGCCTTTGATGGGGAGCCGTCCACGCTCTACAGCTACTTTGGTATGGTGAGCCATGTTTTCAGTTAAAGAGAGACACGTGCTGTTCCTTGCACATGCAGTTAATAGGGAATAACTGTTTAAATGTTTGGTTATCCTCTGGTGCACGTGTTAGATTTCAGGTGTCATGAATGTGTGCTAAATCTTGCCCCATTAAGTTTAGCTAGTAGCAACTAATATTTGCACCATCCCAAGGGTCTCTTAAATCTCTCCCTCATTCTCAATACATCCTTGAAAGGTGTTCCAGATCAAGGATGGATTAAATTAATGAGGTTAAGATTGAAAATAATCCCTAGTCAAACCACTAATGTGCTAAGAAATGGTGCCATTTGTAAGTAGTAGCACTTTTAAAGAATTTTTCAGTTAAGGGCTTTGCTTGAATTCTGTTGGCATATGACAGAATCCACTGAGAAATTGTCTGGTGTGCAGGGACCATTGAATGGAATGGGATGCATGCAGCAGCAGCCCCTATTCAGTGGGACAGGTAAACCCTACTTCAGGTATGTGCAGGGTGCCATTTCAGATTTCACTGGGGACGGAGAAAACAGAGATTTTTCATTAGAGGAACAAGACCCTAAGCAAAATTTAAAGGGACGGCCTGCTTTTGTTATATTCAAGATCAAATCGTTAGGAAGCATGTATTTGGTTACTGATTTGGACCTCATATTAACTATGAGCTTCATCCCACGTATCTGCTTCCCTCGGATTATCCCCATAGTGCTAAGCTTTCGCGGTTGTTGTTGTTTTTGCTACCTGGCGACAGCGATCCTTTGCATACCAGGAAGTGAGTTAAAGGGGGGAAATGTAAAAATAATTAAAAATCAACGGATGACCCAATTCAATTCAAATTTGGTATGCTTAAAGCTCTCCCTAATATCTATTACTGTGCCAATTTTGGTGTCTTTATCTTTAAAGCTTACACAGATGTAAGAATTACTTTAAAATCCTGCTCCTGCGCCCCAGCGGCGGCTTGGAAGATACGCTCAAAAAGTAGGGGCTAAATACAGTGAATCTTTTTGCTTTATTGCACAATTAAGGCAGGATGCCTGGGAGTACTTCACAATCAAAGCAGATTATAAGGTGGAAAACTTCTGAGTCCTTTGCATGCAATTCACAGTGATTGCACAGTATAACACTGGTGTGATAAAGCTATATATCAACAAACATAAACAGTTATATATAAACAGTTACTTTAAAAAGCATAACAAAATGATTTATGTCTTTGATGTGCAAGTTTTATGAAAAGAAAAGGGGGGAAAGCAAGTGGAGCTGCCCACGAAGGGAAGCTGCTAGCAGAAGAAGAGGCTGTTGCCCAAGAAAAGATGCTGCAAGCATTTGTGGCAAAGCAGCAGAAGACCAAGGGTATCTTTGTGGATAAATGGGGAAGCTGGGCTTTCCAGCCACCAACCCCCTCCAACTGTGCTCATAGAAAGTAAAACGGGCCATTTTCCCATTTAAAGGACTCTGTTTGCTTTTTTAATGATACCCTGACCAAAAATGATCACAAAAAGTATTTGCATTTTGGCTCAGCCGTACATAAATTGCATCCCCACAACAGTGGGCTTGAAGAACTTTGACAAGATTTGCTGTCTTCATCTTTGCAGTTATTAATTTCATGGGACCGGGTGATCTAGACACACAGTAGAAGTTTCAGGAGAGAATTCCTCCATTCTGATATAGACCAGCAGCGCCATCTAGAGTTTCAAAGCCACTTTTTCAGTTAAAGGAGTTTTACTTGGATTCTTGATGGCATTCAGCTCCCATCCAGTGGGACAACTGAATTCCACTTCAGATTTGGATCCCTTCTAAGAACAAATATCACTGATTTTGGGACCAATCCATTTCCCCAGCTTAATCCCTTTATCATAACCACCAGAAAGCAATATAGAAATGTAATTAAATAATTAAAAATAAAATAACAGCCAACTAATTTGAATTGACTATCTCTTTTGTCATGGAAGTTCAAATCCATTAGGAAGGTGGAGCCATCATTCCAAGTAATTTCTTAATGAATTGCATCTGAGATGGAGCTTATTTTACCATTGGTTCAAACTAAACTCTGGCCTTAGCTAGACCTAAGGTTTATCCCGGGATCGTCCCGGGGTCATCCCTGTTCATGTAAATGACACACAGGATATCCCGAGAGCAGGCAGGGACAACCCCGGGACGATCCTGGGATAAATCTAGCCAAGGCCTCTGTCTCGCTAAAGAGGCTACTTTCCACTGGTATCAAATTTCCATAAATATGTGTGGTAGAACCCCTGTGCTCAGTCTCTTTCCATGATTCTACTGAAACAGGAAGGAATTATTTAGGGTTGCTTTAGGGTGCTTTAGGGTGGATTCCTGCATTGAGCAGGGGGTTGGACTAGATGGCCTTGTAGGACCCTTCCAACTCTGCTATTCTATGATTCTATTTCAGCTATCTTAACTGCTGTGTCCATGTTCTGCAATTTCAATGCTCTCATTTTGTGGGAGAGGAATGACCAGAGCCTACTGCTATACCTGCTAGTATTTTGCAGAGCAAGCAAAGGACATCAACTAACCAACTGCATCCTTTGGCAAATAAATGATACAGACTTTCATTGGCACATCTAACCTTCGAAGGAAGTGGGAAGGGCTTTTTAAAAACTTGGCTATATATTTGTGATTTTGTCTATGCTACTATTAGCTGCTGCTGCTATTTATTAAATTGAGCTTCTCTACATGAGCAATTTATTGTACGCCCATGATTGGCCGCTCACAGAAGTTTGTGCGTCCATTACATGATGCCATTAGCCTCTAAGTTTTCTCATGCCTTTTCCTGAAAAGCTTGCTAACCCACCCCCACCCAGAGATAATCCAGTATCTAAAATAATTGTGGGATTAATTCTGCCACTAGATGGCACTGTTTCACTGAGCTTTATGAAAAATTGGCCAGAGGGGAAGGTTTCAATTACAAATCATGTAGTTGCATCTGAAGAAGTAGTGAACGCAGAAAGGCTTGAGAAAAAAAGCCTGGAAAGGGGACAGGCTTTTTCCTTAATAATAATTTATTCTACCTTAATAAATAAATTTATTAATTATTAATAAATTAATAATGCTGTTTGGGGAGATCTCAGGTATGTGGGGAGCAGCTACCCAGACATCTAAATTGGGGCCCAAGTTATTTCTGGCCAGGGGCTTAAGCCCAAACTGAATTTAAAAGAGGCAAAATAACTCTTAGAGACTGAACCTGGCCCTGGATTGTGAGCCTCACCCTGGATTAGTTACATAAACATGATGAGAGAATGCAAACTTCTCAGTACTGGTGGTTTTGTATTGTGTTTTGAGAGCAATGAAAGCAGTGTCTCCTTACGTCCCTTTCTCAATAGTATTTCATTCAGTGCATGTCCATGAGAACTTAACCTTCACAAGATTGGCTCTGAGAGAATTTGGGCTGTATGATTCAACTGTCCGTCTAGGGAAGACATAAGGAACAAGACTCAAATGACTACTGAAGAGCTGTGATGGGCTATCAAGGGCAGATAATATTGTCAGGATCCAAGAGAGATTGCTATTTATCCCTGTCTTCTTCCCTGGTTTGGAATCTAAGGAGATACAGCTGCACCCAATCTACACCAAGCAGGATATAACACTTTAAAAACGTTATGAAAACAGTATATGTAATGTGTCCTGGGCCTGAACAGTTGTCATAACCGTTATAAAGTGTTATAAGCAGTAGTGTAGATCCTGCCCAAGTCACATTAAACAAAGCGTTAGGCAGGCCATCATCCAAGTACGGCTTGTGAACTACGAAGAGCTTAATCAGTCTTTTTTTTGTTCTCCAACGTCATTTGAACTACAAGCACCTAGCAGGCTCATAATACAGGGCGGGTGGGCTGCCTTCCACTTGGTGAATCACAAATTTTGTAGACCTACTATGAAAAGATGACTAAACTGAGAAGATTTTACCACATCATAGGCAAATGAAAGAGAAACATGGTGGCATGAGCCTTGTTTAATGTACAAAACTGTAAAATCGCAAGAACAGCACACAAAAAGCAAACTGTGAGTTGTACTTAATGCAGACACGGGCAGAGGAACACCAATCATGAAAAGGAACTGGTGATGATGGTTCACAGACACTTAAAAGCCATCATCTCAGTGTCTGGTAGCAGTTAAGAAAGCAAATAAAACACTGAGATGTGTAAATAGACGACTGGGGTACAAATCAAAGAAGATCATTATGTCATTGTTTCAAGGGCTGGTCTGACCACACCAGTGGAAAAGCACAACGCTTCAGGCAATATATAAAAAGTGGGAAGACAGATGCAAAGGCCACAACAACAAAAACAAAACCAATAAAAACGTGATGGAGTCCACAAGTGACTGCAAAACCAGAAGCAAGGGACCAGAGATGAAGGACGGGGGTTGGGATGGCATTCAGGGAATTGTAGATAAATGTTGGCCATACCAAAGGCAAATGATATGCTATATTATTGGCAATGATGAGCAAAACCCCATCTATGTTTAGTTAAAAAACTAGACTATCCTGAATGCCTAATCAAGCTGCAATCCTATGTACACTTATCTGAGAGTAAGTCCCATTGAACTCAATAGGACTTACTCCTGAGTGGAAACATAGAATCATAGAATAGTAAAGCTGGAGGGGACAAACTTGACCTTGGGGGAGCTAGGGGTGGCGACAGCCGACAGAAAGCTCTGGCATGGGCTGGTCCATGAAGTCACGAAGAGTCAGAAACGACTGAACGAATAAACAACAAACAAAGTTGGAAGGGGCCTGATAAGGCCATCGAGTCCAACCCCCTGCTCAATGCAGGAATCTGCCTTAAAGCATCCCTGACAGATGGCTGTCCAGCTGCCTCTTGAAGGCCTCCAGTGTGGGAGAGCCCACAACCTCCCTAGGTAACTGGTTCAATTGTCGTACCGCTCTAACATTCAGGAAGTTTTTCCTGTTGTCCAGCCAGAATCTGGGTTCCTGTAACTTGACATGTGTTAATGGAACCTACAACAAAATGTCAGAGCATGGACTGTTCATTCTTCCAGCCACACCTGGAACATTTAGGTTCTTCCATTCCATCCTTCACACCACCGTACTTCCCACTCAGACACTCAACAATCTGTAACCACTGAGCATGTTTGGGATGCTCCCAGAGCAGGCTTTTATAGCACCATGACCCTGCCTCAGTCACAGAATTTTATGGTGTGTGTGTGTGTGTGTGTGTGTGTGTGTGTGTGTGTGTGTGTGATGTTTTCTTCCACTTGTAACCCTCCCATGTTTTCCCACCACTTCTTCCATTTCTTTTTCTTATTGCAAAAAAGCTGTTAAGGGATGGAATTGCTGAAGTTCCTTTGCACATATTCAAACCTTGGGGTTCCCACAAGCCTGCTGGTACCTCCCGCTTGGCAACATAAGTATCCATACTTGGAAAATGAATTTGCTGTTAGCAGTACAACAATGGACCCAGTTACCTAGGGAGGTGGTGGGCTCCCCCAAACTAGAGGCCTTCAAGAGGCAGCTGGACAAGCATCTGTCAGGGATGCTTTAGGGTGGATTCCTGCATTGAGCAGGGGTTGGACTTGATGGCCTTGTAGGCCCCTTCCAACTCTGCTATTCTATGATTCTAGATAGGGTGAAGAGGTTTGCTATCTACCTTTCCCAAAGACACCACACTGCATTCCGCAGAACACTGAGGTAAACACTCAGGCCTACATGGATAGGAGGAATTTAACCACGCATGGGAGTGATTAGTGACTCCCTACTGAGAGGGACAGAGACAGCTGTGTGCACACCAGGCATGTCATCTTGGGATGTGAGTTACCTTCAAGATGTGACAGAGGGGCTACTGAGACACAGCAACCCAACTGACTGCTATCCCCTCCCCATGTGGGAACAAATGATACAACCAGAAGAAAAGTTGAATGGATCTCCAAAGACTTTGAGGCTCTGGATAGAGAAGTAAAGGAATGGAGGCACGTGGTGTTTTTGTCAGTGCTTCCTGTTGAAGGTCAGGGCATAGTTGCCCCTCACAGGGACTGGGAAGAATATTTTTAGCTGGCACCTAATTAAATTGGGTGGTGTGGAGTGGCAAAAGCCCAGAGCTAATTACTGTGCCAAGTATTTCAGAGAAGAACAGAAAGGGCTAAGGAAGAGGCAAGGAAGTGAAGGTAGAGCCCAGTAATCTGCTAGTAAATACAGCAATACATTGGATTGGCCTCCAATCCAATGTCTATATACTTCTGCATGAAGCATGAGAATCGAACAGGATCTTGAAATCCTAATACAAAATGGTAAGTACTATCTGTTAGTTATCACTGAGACTTGGTAGTGGTGGGTTCTCCTTCACAGAAGGTATTTAAGCAGAGTCTGGATGGCCATCTGTCAGGGATGCTGTAGCCACACCATAGAGGGCATTCAGCAGGGGATTGGACTAGATGATCTCTGAGGTCTCTTCCAACCCTATGATTCTATGATTTGGATGTGCAGAACCCTTCTGAGAAATGTTGAAATTTCTTGAAATTCTCCAGATTTTCTTTGTCTCAAAAATTTGTTTAAAGTGAACATCTGTGACAACTCTAGTAGAACTCTCTGGATTCTGTGTTTATTGAAGTCTTTGCTGTACAAATTTAAGGACCATGCAAGAGTCCTCAGTGCATGTTTCAGCTGTTCCAATGCCAAGTGGTTCCTTGGTATACAAGTCCTTGAACCAGATCGATCCTCCACCAGTCCATATGACTGACCAAGACTGGGGCAAGGTTAGGACCAGCACCAGCTGTGCATTCTGCACAGGTAGATTCACATGTCAAGTGTGAAGGTGCTCTGGGGCAAAGGTAGCCCTCATTCCAGAGGACTCTTCCTGTAGTCTGAGGCCTTAGCTAGACCAGGCTATATCCCAGGGCGAACCCCAGGATCTTCCCTTTGTGTCCACATGATACACAGGGGATCCCAGGATCAGGGAGGGATCATCCCTCACTTGCCTCAGGATATAGCCCTCCCCTTTGGGCCTGCTTTTTCCATGGTCTCAGGCTGAGCCAAAGACCATGGAACGTGTGGCCCATTTCTGTGGGTTGACCCCGCTCCATGCGATTACTTGCGCGGAGCTGGGAGCTACGCACAGGGTGCAGTGCTCCTCAGGAGCGCTGTGCCCATCGGGGTTAGGGTGGGGGGAGCAGGGAAACCAAATAAAATTTGAAAAAACACTCACTTTCAGCGCACGAGTGTTCGTGCACTGCCGTCACTTTAAAAATTAAAAAATGGTGGATGCGACACCTCTCTTCCTGAGGTCGTTGCACCTTGCATGTAAACAGGGGCTACACCTTGCGTTAATTCCAAAGCGAGACACCCCCTCTCTGCCCCGTACTTTCAGGTAGGTCTAGCTAAGGCCTGAGTTGTGTGCTCCAGAAAATAACAGAAACAGAAGAGATCAAGAAAAAGTGGCAAGAATATACGGAAGAACTGTATAGGAAAGATAATAATATCGGGGATAGCTCAGACGGTGTGGTCAGTGAGTTAGAGCCAGACATCCTGAAGAGTGAGGTTGAATGGCCTTAAGAAGCATTGCTAATAACAAGGCAGCAGGAGATGACGGTATCCCAGCTGAACTGTTTAAAATATTGCAAGATGATGCTATCAAGGTGATGCATGCCATATGCCAACAAATTTGGAAAACACAAGAATGGCCATCAGACTGGAAAAAATCAACTTATATCCCCATACCAAAAAAAGGGAAACACTAAAGAATGTTCCAACTATCGGACAGTGGCACTTATTTCACATGCCAGCAAGGTAATGCTCAAGATCCTGCAAGGTAGACTCCAGCAATTCATGGAGCGAGAATTGCCAGATGTACAAGCTGGGTTTAGAAAAGGCAGAGGAACTAGAGACCAAATTGCCAATATCCGCTGGATAATGGAGAAAGCCAGGGAGTTCCAGAAAAACATCTATTTCTGTTTTATTGACTATTCTAAAGCCTTTGACTGTATGGATCATAACAAACTGTGGCAAATTCTTGGTGGTATGGGGATACCAAGTCATCTTGTCTGCCTCCTGAGGAATCTGTATAACGAACAAGTAGCAACAGTAAGAACAGACCACAGAACAACGGACTGGTTTAAGATTGGGAAAGGAGTACAGCAGGGTTGTATACTCTCACCTTACCTATTCAACTTGTATGCAGAACACATCATGCGATGTGCTGGGCTTGACGAATCCAAGGCTGGAGTTAAAATCGCAGGAAGAAACATTAACAATCTCAGATATGCAGATGACACCACTTTGATGGCTGAAAGCGAGGAGGAGCTGAGGAGCCTTATGACAAAGGTGAAAGAAGAAAGTGCAAAAGCTGGGTTGCAGTTAAACCTCAAAAAAACCAAGATTATGGCAACCAGCTTGATTGATAACTGGCAAATAGACGGAGAAAATGTGGAGGCAGTGACAGACTTTGTATTTCTGGGCGCAAAGATTACTGCAGACGCTGACTGCAGCCAGGAAATCAGAAGACGTTTACTTCTTGGGAGGAGAGCAATGACAAATCTTGATAAAATAGTTAAGAGCAGAGACACCACACTGACAACAAAGGTCCACATAGTTAAAGCAATGGTATTCCCTGTAGTAACCTATGGCTGCGAGAGCTGGACCATAAGGAAGGCTGAGCGAAGGAAGATAGATGCTTTTGAACTGTGGTGTTGGAGGAAAATTCTGAGAGTGCCGTGGACTGCAAGAAGATCAAACCAGTCCATACTCCAGGAAATAAAGCCAGACTGCTCACTTGAGGGAATGGTATTAAAGGCAAAACTGAAGTACTTTGGCCACATAATGAGAAGACAGGATACCCTGGAGAAGAGGCTGATGCTAGGGCAAGTGGAAGGCAAAAGGAAGAGGGGCTGACCAAGGGCAAGATGGATGGATGATATTCTGGAGGTGACAGACTTGACGTTGGGTGAGCTAGGGGTGGCGACAGCCGACAGAAAGCTCTGGCGTGGGCTGGTCCATGAAGTCACGAAGAGTCGGAAGCGAATGAACGAATAAACAACAACAACAATCTCTAGCAAAGGAACCTTTAAACACACACACACACACACACACACACACACACACACCCCAAGTTTCTAATGTAACACCTTTCCCAGCTCCACTGTTCACAGTCATAATAGGGAACAATTACTTACAGTGAAATCCTCTGGTCCCTGGAAAGGCCACCCCCAAGGGCCTGATGACAAGACTGGATCTCCCCACCTCCAAGGGAAGAGAGAGAGAGAGCCCTCCAAGCCCCTGTAGAACCTTCAGCAGCCTGAATTCCAACACTGGATAGAAGGAGTCGGGGGCAATGGGCAGTTTCCCCAGGCACGCGCTCAACATGGAGAGTGGAGGGAATTATGCAAGCCCTAGAGCTGGCATAAATAATTGTCATCACTGCTTCCAATGGGAGGGAAATATTTTAAAAAAAAGAGAGAAGGAGAAAAAGACAATCCTGCTCTTTCCTCTTTTCTGCCCAGCTGGGCTTTTGCGAACAGGGTTCAGGATATGTTGGCTACTCTGATGCTGAAGCACTCTGACTTGGAAGGAAGGATTGCCCGCTTAGGCTGCAGTCTTATAAACAAGCAATCCCATTTGAATCAATGGTCTTTACTTCTGAGTAAATATGTATGGGATTGCACTGTCAGGGTGAGAGGCTTGTATTAACACATCTTATTTCAGTTAATAATGACCTTGAATGAAGATACAAAACTTGATTTCTCTACTGCTTCTTATTGCACATTTGGGCCCAGTTCAGACATTCATTTCATGCACTCTCGGGGGTTGGAGTTCTCCTCTGGCTATTTGAAATTTGGGTGGGAATACCACATTGGCCAAGTTGTTGGTGTCGAGTCAAATTGCTAATTATGTGAATTTTTCCAACATCTCCAAATTACCTGGCTTCATGTTCACGTTTTCCAACCCCTCCACAATTTTATCTGCCAACACTGCAAATATTTCACACAGAGCACCACATTTATGCTTAAGAGTGGGGGTTGGGAGAAGCCCAAGAACGAATTGCTGGGAGCATATGGCTAGGGTGACCATATTTTGGAAACCAAAAAGGAGGACAACATGGTCGCCCCCAAGGGGGCGTGTCCAGCACCAAGGGACGTGCCCACCCGAACATAGCCTTGGTCATATGTCTGATTTTATAGTACACATTTAAGACAAATCTGTTCTACATAACATCTTAATGTTAAAATCACTGAAATAAAGAACAAGTGAGAGATTCAATGTATCTGAAATTAACTTCACTCACTCCTACTTTTGTAGGTTTTGCTGTACTTTGAAGCTTTTGCTGTACTCTGTGTGTTACATTCTCCCCTTCCCTCAAATATCTTTTCTGACTGTATCTTCACTCATTGCAAGCTGCTGTTGTTGTTAACAGGGTTTGCTACTGGCTTTTTTAAATTTCATTTTTTTAAAAAAAGCTTGTGTATAATTGTCACAAGTTTCTCTACTCTAACATTAGGGTGGGTGTTGTGGCAGTGAACACTACTTTGCCCATTCACACTTCTCACTTATATACGTTAGCTTCTCAAGGCTTGTGTGTTGGAACCACTTTGCACATCCAGACTTAGAGCTCCTGTCTACTTCCTGCACAAACATGCGATTCTGAGACCCTAATGCCCTGCGTTTCATGCCAGCACCATGGGGCTAAGTTACCATAGATATCTCTGGGTTGTCTGTGCAGCCTCTGTTGTCTCTCACTCTAAGTTATTCCAGACAAACAAAAGCCTCCAGCCTCAAACAATCTCTCTCTCTCTCCCCACCCCCCACCCCAAAGTCTCCCAATGGTCCAGCTAGGCTGCACACTTGTGGCTTGGGATATTGCTTATTGCAGGTTATTGCTTGGTCATGTCTGGTGACTCTTACATCATCATCATCATCATCATCATCATCATATCCCGCCTTTTGCCCAATACTTTAAAAACATCTGCCACCAGCCACTTCCACCTCCTCTCCTCTTGCACAACTTTGATGCACTCTTAAAACACTCTGCATGGCAAGCCAGCCTCAGGGCCAAGCTACAGGTGCATCTGGGTTGCCTTAAGCCTCTCTCTGCCTTATGCCAGCCTGCCAACATTTCCAGCCTCAAATAATCCCCCACCCCCCCTCTCTCTCTGCCAAAGTCTCACAATGGTCCAGCCAGGCTGTGCACTTGTACCCTGTGGCTGGGGGTAGGGCAACAGCTTATGGCTTGGTTGCATCCGGTGACTTGTTTTTTTTAAAAAAACTCCACCGCCAGCTGCCTCTGCCTGCACCAGAACTAGGCTCTGAGACACTGTTTCAAATTTGGTATGGCTAAAGCTCTACCTATAACCTATCATGGTGCCAACTTTCAGCTCTTTATCTTTAAAAATGAAGATTTTAAAAATAATAATTTTAAAACCTCAATTTTAAAAAAATTCTTAAAAAATCAATGGATGGACGGACCTGTTTCAAATTTAGTGTGGCTAAAGCTCTACCTAAGAGCTACCATCATGCCAAGTTTCATATCTTTATCTTAAAAAATATCTTATAAGCATTTTTGTTAATTCCCATTAGAACTGCCCTTTGAAAAAAAATCTGGATTCCCCCTCCCCCTCCCGGTCATATGGTCACCCTACATATGGCAAAGGCAGTAAAGCCCTTTATTGTATCAGAATCTTCCTACTGTGTAAATATGAAAGGTGTACATATTTGGGATATTTGCCAGTTCTGCGCAGTTGTGAAAAGGAGTCTTTATGACTGAAAAGCTTTTCCCCCCTTGCATGTGTGTGTGTGGGGGGGAGGGATTCAAAAGGTATTTCGATGAAATATAGCCTAGTTTCAGACATAAAGGGAAGAGAACTTTCATATCACTCTCCTTTCAAAAAGATTTAAGCAGTTAATAAAACAATACTATATACATTGCAGCTTGAGTCACTCAACTTAGATACAAATATTACCAACCAAGCATTCTTTCTACATCTGCAGATGCAATGGCAAATTTATACGACTCACTATATGTTTTCCAAAAAATAATGAACAGGCTCCATTTTATCTGTAAAAAAAATTTATGTGTGTTTTGGCGTCCCATTTGAATGTACTGTTACTTTTTCCATATCATCCAGATTGCATATTTAATAAAAATATTTTTATCCCCAGGCTTGTTGGCTGTTTCAACATTCAGGTAACACAGTTTTTTGCCATGGTAAATGAATACTATACAAAAATTGTAATCTTTCACAGGAACACTCTTGAATGTTACAAAGTTAAAGAGCTTCTAGTACATCATGAGATGTAAAATTTCTGGAAATTTTGAAGCCATGGAAAAAACCCAGTTTTTCCCTGGAAAAAAAACGGAATTTTTTGGAAAAATTGAAATAATGCAGTATTAGCACTTTTTACAGATTGAAAATCACTTTGTTACTTTAGGAACATAAAATGTAATTATGTCCAAATTGGTTTGGCATAAAATTACTACATTTGGTATATTAAAAGTAGTGTATTCAAACAATTATTACAAATTTAATTTACTTTTTAAACTTTTTTTTTTTTTGGTAACAAATGGAGCTACAAGCTCCTGAACTGTTAGGAACACCTGAACTGTAAGAAACATCTTTGGTTCTGCCAGTTTATGAGCAGGCAAAAAACAATTTTAAAAAACAACAACTGAAGAAACCACCAACATTAGTAACAAAGAAAATTATTTATGTCTCTGCTAGTCCTCCAGTCCTCCAGTGTCAAGACATAAAGCCCCTATTCCCATAAAAAGAACTGAGAAAAATGGGGGGGGGGACCAAGATTCAATGAATATGTATGAAATTTAATCAGACTCATTTTCTGACCTATAGCTATCAGTATTAGTTTCAGTCTCTGCTTCCATGGGAGTGCCCCCTAGAGGCAGAAATGCATCTTCCTTTTGCATTTGAGAGTTGTAGTCTCAGTTTGCATCCTAGGACTTGTTTGTCCTTGGTGCACAGACATTGTAATAATCTGATACTGTACAGTATTTAGAAATCATTTGGAGAAGTAAATATCTGAACACCTTGTCTGAAACATTTTATTCATCATGCTAAAATAAAACATCCCATAATCTGTTTTTTCTTAATTGTTTACAATTTTTCCAATTTTTCGGAAAAAAACCAAAACAGGCTTCAGAAAAAAATGGGGGGAAACATCTCTAATCATGACACAAATAACTCTCAAAAACCCATCCAATAAGTTTTAATTTGTAAACAATCCCACCACATATGGATGTCAGTTTCTTTGCATCACATCCCTTCCAGCATAAACCAATACAGAATTTTTTTTGATCCTCCAGTGAGTAAGGTACCAACTTAAAATAAGTTTAGCATATGCTTCTTTCTGTATGGTACACACACACACACACACACACACACACACACACACACACACACACACACACCATTCCATGACACAAAAAACAGATGCTAGTGAAACTTGCCATGCTCAGGCCTCAATATGAGCTTTGGGAACTTGTACTGCATCACAAAGCTCCTAAATCCTATCCAAGCCTATTCCCAACTTAACCGCTCCCTCCCAGTTCACAAACCTCCAACTGACAGCTTTGTGCAGTGGCTACATGAAGCATTTGCAGCCAAGGACCGGGGGTCTTCGCAGCCATCATGATGCCAGTTGTAAATATAACAGCTTCAGGTAGCGAGAAGATGATCTTCTGAGATTTCTCCTTGCCACATAAAGCTGCCAAACGTGGTTGCAAATTGTGGATGCTTACAAGTTTCCACAGGCCTTGCTGGCCTGCAAATGCTTTGGTGATTGCAGATGTGATGAGGTAGTGTAAATGGATTACTTTAGAAATTAGTGAAATGATTTTCTTCTTTGGGGGCGAAAGAGCTCTGTGAGGGCCTGCCCCCCTGTGTCGTCTCAACTTCACCTGAGCCACCCACAAGCTACCTGACAGGACTGTCCATGCCAATATTAACCGAGACCACTTCAATCCCCCCTGTGCTGATGACATGTGTGAGGGTCTAGGCCTACAGCTGCTGCTCCTGACCCGCCTTTATTCTTCAGGCCCCACAGCTACACAGCCCAGCAGCCCGGCCCTCAGTTTTCCATTCCGCTGCCACCATTAACTGTTTTCTCCTCAGACACTCCTCCACAGACCACACCAGTTGTTTGTAAATATAATTTGATTTTATTAACTTAAGTAAATGTGTGTACAAGCTTAATGGTTTCCTCAGTTCAAATGCGTAAGGTTACAAGGTTCAAAGTGTATTGGTTTCAGTCACTTCTTTATTGCAAGGTTCCACTAATGTCTGCTTTGGCCATTTTATTTTACTCTAGTTTAAGAATGAATTACCTATTTAAAAAGCCTCTAAAATAGGACACCGTTACTTATTTTTTGGTATTCATACAGTCATACTCATTCTTGGGTTCTAAAACAGCAACAACGATTATCGATTCCTTAAAAAAACCCTAATATTTTTCTAATATTATCTAATAAATTCTATTGTAAAATGAACAAGTTGTCCATCCCAGAACAATGTTCAAGTGCATGAACATTTGAAAGTACTATACAAATGCTAATTGTTGCTGCTGCTGTTATTATTCATACTTCCAGGGATTTGGAGTTGAAGGAAAACTGCATGATTAAAGTATCAGTGGTCTGTTAGACCCCATAGGACCCCAAATACCATTCCTAAACAATTCTAACCTTTTGCTTTTGTACAATTTCATATTTTTAAAATAGTAACTTGGGGTCATTGTCAAAGATATTATTGAGTCTTTAACTTAATTGTCTATTTGGCCCAACTATCAGCTTTGTAAAGGGTTAAAATATACTTTTATGACTCAAGTATGGCATCTCAAATGCAGCCAACTGTATTGATTTTTCCCCTAAAATAATATAATAACCTGTGATTAAATGCATTGCTCCACCCATTAGAGCTTTCCTGCCCTTAAAGTAGTTTATTAAGGCATTTTACTAATGGCTTTTCACTGTGATTCCATTCATTAACCATAATGGAGATGCCAAAAGTTGTACAACATATCCTCCGAAGAATTTGCAGGAGTGGAGGTTATTCAAGAACTAATTTATCAGTAATAAGTGCTCTGAAGTGAAGGGAAAGCAGCACAGCCAGCTGAGAGCACATGAAGGGCTTGTGGTACAGCTGTGTGGATACGATTCTCTTGACTTGTGTGGCATGAGGCTTAAAAAGTATAAAGGGTAGGAAGTGAGGTGGAACTGGAATTTAGAATGAGCAGGGTCTCTGTGCACCAAGAGCATGGCTGAGAAACAGCTGAGTACATAAAACCTCATAAAGGAAACCAAAACAGAGATATTCCCCATTGTGACTGTTTAGTCTTTCTGCGGAGACTCACAAGGTCCAGGCTATTATCTATTTTTAATATCATTTGACCTGAAAAAATTTATGCTACCATCTGGAATGTGCGAGGTCTCTGTGTTGCAGACTTAATACCCACAGTGAAAGAAAAGGAGGCATACAGAAAACGTTTAAATATATTGTTCAACAAAGGCCTTTAAGTTTTCCCCTTTTCTCTCCAAGAATCTAACCAATGGAATCAAGTAACAGATGCAACATGTGAAAATAGAGTTTTATCTGTGATAATATTTATATATAATCTTCCTTTCTTTTCCGTTCAAGTTTTTCACCAGGACCGCTTAAAATTATTGGGAAATGTAATTCATCTCTCTCTCTCTCTCTCTCTCTCTCTCAAAGGAGACCACTTCAAAAGCAGGAGGGAAAAATAAAGAGGATTTAAAACAGGACTTAAAGGAACAATTGAGTGGAGTCAAAGATTTGGCTACATTACTGAATATACTTGTGAGTTAAAAGTTCATACTTACGAAATTCTCCATGACACTCATAAACGAATTTGTAGCACTTGAAATTCATTCATTCATTCATGCTTCATTGCTTTATAAGGACAGTGGGCACAATCCACTAGGAAGTTCTGCATCTAGGAAATACACAATAAATGGAACATACACAAGCATTCTTTCACTTCTTTCGACTACAGTTTTTGCATGAGAACGTCCCATTAGAATATGCCCCTATTTTATTTGAAATTGTAGCCCAGCCTTTCTCCCAAAGTTTGCATTTCAAAATAAATTAGAACCAGTATAACATCAGTGTTTTGATTCTATGCATATTTATTTCATGAGAAGAAAGTCACGTTGCAATCCTAGACACACTTACCTGCGAGTAAATCCAAATGAACTAAATAATTCTAAGTAGGCATGCATAGGATTGCACTGTAAGTACCACTCCTCTGTGCTATCTGTAAGTAGAGCCCTGCTGGTTCAGACCTAAGACCTATCTAGTCCACAATCCTAGAGTGGCCAACCAGAAGCCCTCAAGCGGACCATGAACACTCATGCTCTGTCTCTGATACTGGAGGCTGTCATGACTAGCTGTCATGACTAACAGCTGTGTAGTACTAAAATCTCGAAATGCAGTCCCCGTAGCCACCGGCCCAAGGAGAGTCCAAACATTTAGGCAACTGTATTGATCCATTCAGCAAGTCACTTCTGTGAAGGACTAGGGGGCTGTAAAGTGCAGTTGAGTTCTGAATTACATCTGTTTTTGAATTATATCTGTTTTCCTGTTAGGTAGTAAACCATGCCTTCCTGCTAGGTAGTAAACCATAGTGGTGACGGGTAGATAAGGAGTAGTTTGATATGTTTATGGGAGGTATCTGGTTGGCTTGTTTATGATCCAGTCGGCGCCAGGACCCAACTTGGTATGTGGGAAAAGGTGGGAGTCAATCTTCCCGAGGTTGGGCAGAGGCCTCACACCTGTGGGCTATCTCCTGGCCCTGGGCTAATTGGGCTTTGTGTGCGAAGAAAGATCAAGCACCCTCATTAGGGAGAAGAGGGATAAAAGGCTGATTGGATTAAGCTGGGCTAGGTCTTCAGCCTGGAGGCGATGGATGTCTGAAGCTGTCCAGCCCGGGAGCTTAAGGGAAGTTAGATTGTTGTTGTTTTTTAGAGGCTGGTTTTCCAAAAGGTAAGTTTTGTCGCTAGCCGACCGGGAAGGGAGGGGGTCTAGCGGAGAGGCTGCCTGTTTCCTTTTTAGATGGACTTATGGGTGGTTTTTCCTGATACACATTTACCTCATTTCTTCCCCCCTCCTCTTTCTTATTATCCCCCTTTTATTTGCTATCTTTGTAGCTGCTACCAACCAAGTCTTTATTTAGTAATTGTGTTTATGCATTAAACTTTTATCTTGGTTAACTTGAGTGTCTGTGTGCCTTTGTTCCAAACATATACCGGTCCTGTAGTATGGAGCATTAGGGGGAACCCGGGGGGAGCACCCCTTGGGAAAGACTGATTGACTCAGGCTTCCTCTACAACTTCTAGAGTTTTTCATCTAAACCAGGAACAGTGTTCTTTTACTTATAGGTCTTAATTTCCCATTCAAGAAAATGGCCACAGGCTGGGGAAGTTCAGGCCTAATCCAACCCTCATGGGATCCCAATGTAGCTTTCCAGGGTTCCCCTCCACTAGCACCAACCACCAGTGGTTTGGGTGTGTCCTGGTTTTTATTAGTGCTTTGCTGAAAATTTGGACCATTCCATTTTCAGCATTTCGTGAGGGGGACGACAAAAACTCAGGCAAAAGATTCTGGAAGAGGTGAGAATTTTGGAGAATTTTCTCCTTGGGGAGGTGGACAGGGCTTCTGAGGGGTCTTCTATCTTTCTTTTTTTAAACACACCCGGCATTTTCTGGACCCAGAAGTTCTTCCTGAATACTTATTGAAGAGGGTGGTCTCCTATCAGCACATGGTCTCCTGTAGGCATTCAGTAAGAACTGCTGGGCTCCTCCAAATGCTGAAGAAAGGGTGTTTTTTTTTAAAAAAAAACTAAAAAATAGAAAGAAGCCCCCTCAGAAGTCAGCTACGATTAAAAAAAAAAGATGTGGAAACCTTATCTCCCTCTCCAAGGAGAACATTCTTTGAATTCCCCTCCCCTCCATGTGAATGCCCCTTTTGCAGGGCGAGAAAAACTTCCTGAAAATAGGGAGCAGAATTCAGACTAGCTTTTGTACATCCTCCCGCCTGCCACATTGTAACAGGTTGAAACGCCTGTCCTAAAGCTACAATAGGCTCACTCTGGGTGACTTCCAGGCCCTATCTGAGTGTGCTTCCGCTCTGCAGCATCACCAAGGTCTCCTAGATAGAGAGGAAGGTATTATTATTATTATTATTATTATTATTATTATTATTATTATTATTTATATAGCACCATCAATGTACATGGTGCTGTACAGAGTAAAACAGTAAATAGCAAGACCCTGCCGCATAGGCTTACAATCTAATAAAGGTATGGGGTATGGGGGCACTTTCCTTTTGTGGAATGGCCCTACTAGCTGAATGAGGCAGGAAAAGCAGTACAGCAGAAGACACCTAGAGACAAACAAAACTTGGCGAAAGTTTAGAACTTCTTACAGTAAATAAGGTTTAAAATGTGATTTAATCATGAAAATGTTTTATTGCCAACCATTAATTCTTGAAGGCATTTCTGAAGAACGTTAGTATAATTTTCATTTGACAACATATGACTCCCAGAGTGTCAAATTTGGGAGACTGCAGCATGTCTGGCAAAAGCCTAGCACACACCAGACAATACTGTTAAAACAAACAAACACACTCTTTAAAATGTCACCAGTGCAAACACAAAACACTGCTCAACTGAATGCCCAGCTCAACTTGTTCTTAAACCACAGCTTGTTTTTAGAAAGCTTCAGGAAGCAGCAGTCCTATGCCCCCTACACAGCATCTGAGGGGCCGCGGGATAGTTTGGAGACAGCGCTGTGACCTCAGAGGAGGGAGTTAGAGCTCCTTCCCCCATCCCCATCCACCACCACCCCACAGCCAGTGTGGGAAGAACTACAGCAGTTGCTCTCCAAGGCTGGGAACTTGACCACAGAGGACAAGGAAAGGGGGCGGTTCAGTAGGTGGGGAGGGGAGGAGATTGGACAGGCCAGGATATGAGTTATCCTGAACCCCTGCCAACTGCCACTGCTGCCTCTGCCACTCCTCCTCCTCTGAATGGCGGTGGTGGGAGTTGGAGGGCCCAATCCTACTGCACTTACGACCAGTGCAATAGGATTGTGCCCTAAGAGTATCAAGAACCCGTTCAACCAACTCAGGTAGGTTACAAAAAAAGTATAAAACACATTTACCCTGAATGTCCAAGGCCTACTTGGCCTAGCCTACCTAAATTTAAATTACATACACAACTTGTCCAGAAGGTACAGTGGTTTGGGCTCAGACAAAACTCAGGGAAGGGAAGTTGGCCAGTCTAGTGGATATCTGACTGCAGAATCAAGCAGCCAAATGCTAGCAAGCCTGTCAACTTCACAATCATGTCTCTTCTGTACCAGCTGAATGGACTTGACCCTACCCTACCTCCACCACCAGGGCTGGCCCTACCATGAGGCAGAGTGTGGTGGCTGTCTCAGGAGATGGAAGTGGGGGTGGGGGTGGGCAGGGTGTCGTGGTGGGAAGCTGCTGGAAGACAAGAGCTCTGTGTGCCCTGCTGCCCCTGAGCTAACCTGCTGCCCTGGGGTGTGGTGGAAGTCAGTGTCCTGCCACCAGCACAGGAGTAAGAGTCAACTGCCTGTCTGGTCAGCTTCTGTATATGAAATCCAGGGGTGGGGAGTGGGAGGGATGAAAACGCTTTCTCCCAGTAGCAAAACATCTTGGGCTGCCCCTGTCTACCACCCAGAAGAGCAAAACAAACAGAATAGAGAGCCCTGCTCCGTTGGAGCTTTCCAGTTAGAATGCCTGCTTTCTTTTCATTTCTCCCGAAAAGAGAAAGCCCCCAACCAGCCCTCTGAAACACTGTCCAGGGACTTCACAGAGGTTATGAGAAAGAAAAGAGCCTTATTAGAGTTGTGCTGTGGGAAGGAGCGCGGCATTAATAGTTGCTGCCTCTCACATTATGATAAGTGGGCTTATAATGGCACAAGCCTCGCTTTCCATCCCCACCCCCAGAGTTTATGCTTCAGTTTGAGCACTCACAGCATTTTTCTGCTATATTTGTACTGGCTGGGCTAGACAGATCTGGGTTTAAAATGTGACAAATGCCCCCCCCAATTTGTGGTGCCATCTGTGTGTCCCACCAAGTATGTGTGTGTGTTATTTGGGGACTTGTGGGGGTGAAATTCTCAGAATTTGGGGGCATGTTGTGTTCAATGGGGTAGCCATCCTTTCCCTACAAGAACTCCCCTGGGAGCAGCACATCATCACAAGGTAGTGTCTAGGACAGTGCACCACCTCGGACCCAGTGAGTCGGACCCTTCCGAACCGGACATGAGGCAGTTTGGGTGAAGGCCGAGGTGGCCTGAAGCCAAAGCCAATTGGCTTCAAAGCTTCGGGGTGCTTCAGCGCTAAGGCTGCGCAGCCAACACCCAGAAAACTCTGAGTTGCCTCAGAGGGTCCGAATTTCACCTCAGCTTCAGCACTGAGGCGGATCGGGAACCCCCGAGGCAACCTCGAGGCAGATTGGGGCTGCTTCAGGGGATCCGGATCAGCCTCTGAGGCGGATCGGGGGGTCCCTGCACAGTTCTAGTAGTGTCATTCCCTTGGGAATTGGAATCCTCTCCCCAAGTCAATCTTCAGGGACATTTTCACTCACCCACCCACCCACACACACACACACAAAACCACCCCAAAAGGCCCAGCACTAGTTTAGACACAACCATAATTCCTGTGGAGAAGATAGGTGGCAAGGTGTCCTACTTTACAGATGACTGTCCTCTATTTTGGAGAGCTGACAGAAGACAGTCCTCTATTGGAAGGTGTCCTATATTTGAAGTTCAAGTCGGGTTTAAAGTCAAAGAATCATAAAGAGGGAGATTAGGGAGGGGCCTTGAAGATACCTATCAACAGTGAACACCTGGACAGCAGGGCCAGATCTACACCAAGCAGGATATGACACTTTGAAGACAGTTTGAAAACTGTCTATGGAGCTCTGTGTCCTGGGCCCCAACAGTTGCCACTACTGTTATAACTGTTTTAAAGCAGTCGTGTAGATCCTGCCCAGATCTGAGCAAGTGCACAGGTCAGGGTCTTCTCCGCTATGGTGAAATATAATGTAATTCTATTTTATTATTATTATTATTATTTATTTATATAGCACCATCAATGTACATGGTGCTGTACAGAGTAAAACAGTAAATAGCAAGACCCTGCCGCATAGGCTTACAATCTAATAAAATCATAGTAAAACAATAAGGAGGGGAAGAGAATGCAAACAGGTACAGGGTAGGGTAAGCAGGCACTGGGTAGGGAAAAACTAACAGTAGAAAGTAACAGTAGAAGTCTGCACAACATCAAGTTTTAAAAGCTTTAGGAAAAAGAAAAGTTTTTAGTTGAGCTTTAAAAGCTGTGGTTGAACTTGTAGTTCTCAAATGTTCTGGAAGAGCGTTCCAGGCGTAAGGGGCAGCAGACGAAAATGGACGAAGCCGTTATTATTATTAGTTATAATAATTATTTATAAATTTGCTCCTATTCATTTTAATTTAACAGCATTTAACAACATAACCTGAGTTTTTAACTGACCCGAGAATAGTTTTTTTTTAATGGATATTGTTTTTTAAAAAATTTGGTGGTTTTAAATGTTTACTGTTTTTAACTTTTGTAAACCACCCAGAGAGCTTCAGCTATGGGGCTGTATATAAATGTAATAATTAAATAAATAAATAAATAAATTTGCATATACAAATGGTGTCCCCATTGGTCCTCAGTTTGGGTGATGCATTTCCTTCTTTCTGGTGAAACCCTAGGAGAAACCGCCATGCAGTAATAACAGAGTTGGAGTAGTTGATGTTCCAACTACTGCAATATGAGGAGGCATCATTTCATGGGGCATGGCTAGACGAAGGGGGTGGAGGGGGGATGATCTCGTGATATGATGACTGTGAGATCGTCCCCCTCATCTATACGCATTGTGCGATGTCCCAGGATGAAGAGGATGTCGCACCTGCCATTTTTTTTAAGAAACAGGAGCTAGAGTGCACCAGCATTCCAGCGCAAAGGTAAGTACTTTTTTTAAAAAACAACAACAACCTGACCCCGCTCCCCCCACCCTCTGATGGGCACAGAGCGCTTGCAGAGCTCTGTGCCCTGTGCCTGGTTCCTGGCTCCTTGCATTTACTTACGAGGAGCCGGGACTATACCAGGATGGCTGCCCACATGTCCTGCCATCTCGGGATCATCCTGGGACCGTGTGAAAAACCTTGAAAAATGTATATGGCCATATCTCTGGGAAATGCAGGGATCATCCGTCCCTGCTCCTGGGATCCCCTGTGCATCATGTGGATGCACAGGAACGATCTCGGGATGATCCCTGGGATATCACCCCGTCTAGCCATGCCCCATGGCTGGTACCAGTGAAACTTACAAAAAATCAAGGATAACCCCCCAAATAGAGTACATTGCATTAGTCTAACCTTAAGACTTCAACTCCCAGCATTCCTTACCATCGGCCATGCTATCTGGGTCTTCTGGGAGTTGAAGTCCAAAACATCTGGAGATCTACCTTTTTTCCATCCCTGCTTCAAACTTTCTGTGACTCTGGCCGTAGCTAGACCTAAGGTTTATCCCAGGATCATCCCGGGTTCGTCCCTGCCTGAGCGCTGGATGCCCTGTGTGGCACTTAGATGAGCAGGTTTGACCCCAGGACAATCCTGGGATAAACCTTAGGTCTAGCTACGGCCACTGTCTGCGGTAAAAATTTAAATCCACAGCTTTCTAATAGGACAAAGAAAGTGGCACAGTTCCCTGAACCAGAACTCTTGAGTTTTAATAATCCAGCTAATCTGAAATAAAATGCTCCTTTGAAATCAGTTCTGTGCATGTTCACAGGTGCTAGGTGTACCCTTAACTTGGACAGGGAGGAGACATTTTCTGTTCCACCTCAGGCAGCAAGATGTCTTGGGACAGCTGTCTTTGGATTTAGCTTCAGTTTGCCTGCCTGAATCCAGTCACTTGTAAACAACAAAGCAACAATATTTATGTTCATTCTAGTTGGATGAATAAGAGAGGCACAATTGTAGGTCACTCTCTCTTAATGCATTCTTCCATAAACTTGTACATGCCTCACCAGCAGTGATGTTGCATGCAGGATGACTTAGGAAGACCCAGATGACAAGTGATGGAGGCTTCCCTATCAGGAACAAGTAGCATCACTCAATGGTGGGTCTGTGGTCTTGCAGCTCCATCATGGCCTCATGATCTAATGGTATCGATGGCTGCAAAAAATTCTAATAGGATCAGTGGGGTGCAATTGCCCTGTCATTCTCTAAGCGGATATCACCTTCGGCTATGGGGTGGTATATAAATGCAACAAATAAATAAATAAATAATGCCACAAGCCCAGTCTGATCCTTCCAGCTACACCATTCAAGCACTACTAATTATAGTGGAGATCATTTATGTTATAACATACTGCTATATCAGATGCAATTAAGTACCAGCATTTCATTTTGCACCAGCTCGTTCCTCCATGCATCAATATTCATTTTACTTTTAAAAACTCAGGGCTTTGTTCCTTTCGTTCACACATTGAGAAAGATTTCCACAAACGGAGTGTTTATGTGTTGAGTGCAGCACTCCATGGACTTTTCGGTCTAATGGAGTGTGAGAGGGGGCCTGTGGTTTTTCATCTTGTTTTCAGCTGTACAAACAAGTTGTACTTCTCCTTTCCTTTCAGAGGCCGGACTCAGGCCCACTAAAATGCCAGGGTTACAGTGATGGGGTTGCTGAGGTTTTAAAAATCAAACTGGGCAGGCCTGACGTTGTTCATCTTAACACCAAACATACTGACAGTGTTTATTTTTTCTGTCCCAGCCTCGTCTCTCGAATAAATAGATCAGTGGCTGATTTTCGGTTCTTTCTAAAAAGAGGGACTTAAAAGGGTATCTAAACCCATGATATATATTAAAAACAAAACAAGTTGAACCTGTTGTCAAAAAAGAAAAGAAAAAAAGAAACTGAGGCCTGGTCTGAGAGAATGATGGATCCCTTTGTTAATTTCTTTCAGTTAATTTTACCCAATAGCCAAAGCTTTTACAAAGATTTGTAAAAACTTACAATGATTAAAAAACTTAAAAATACAACATTGTACCTAATATTAAAACCCCCCAACACATTTACATACAGCATATAAACAGAGTACACACACGCACGCATGCAAGCACGCACACACGCACACACACACACACACCTAAACAGCGTTATCAACAAGAAACCCAAGACCCAAATTAAAAACCTTATCAAATGCTGCCAAATGCAAGAGAGAGAGAGAGAGAGAGAGCAGAGGAAAGTCTCAACTTAAAGACACATGGCTTAGCGAGGGATACTTCTGCCTAAATGGCACCCTGGATTTGCTCTTGCACATTCCACTTAGCTTTGAAAAATCCCACACATTGACTACTTAGAGGCCACACCACTCAGGAAACTAGACTATTTCACCTTGGCAAATTTTTATTTCTTTTGTGATGCTTTTACAAAGATATGAGTTGTAAATTTATCCTTTTCAAAAGGATTGCTGCTGCTTCTTGTATTTTGTAGTGCTTACCTCCAATAAGTCATTGATCGGGGTTTTGCCTTGCCATCTTTATGGCTCCATGGAGAGCCAAGTCTTCAATTAGATGGATTCTTTCAGAAGCCCTTTGTCTAGAATCCTAGGCATGGACCTATCTCTACGGTGCCACTCTCTTTTTATCAGCAAACTCAGAGACACCTGGTTCATATGATCATTTTCAACCCGTGGGTATATGTTCTGTAACCCAACCCCCACGCCTGCAAGGGTGTGTTGTTGGCATGGTTAATAAACCATTCTGAAACCAAGGGCTTCAAGGGTGGCTGGTGATTTGTTAACTATGCCAACAACACACCCTCCCTGGGTTCAGATAACACAACAAACTATGAATGAGGGTTGGGCTAGAGGATGGGCACCCATGGGCACCCGGCATAAGCTGCAAACCATGGTGGCTTATTTAAGCCACCATGGCTGAAAATGATCATGTGAACCAGGTGTTTGGCCTGATCATACGAATTAACTACAGTTTCTCCAGGTTTCTGAGCTCCTTGATAAAACCTGACCGTCTCATACAGCACATTTTTCTCGGGGATGAAATGGGCATCATGTCTCCCTTTAGCTTCCTTTTTCGAAGCTGAACAATGCCAGCTGTTGTAACCTTCCCTCACAGGTGAGATGCTCCAGCCCCTTCATCATTTAGTTGCCCTTTTCTGCACTTTCTCCAGCTCTACAATATCTCTTTTTAGGTGTGGTGACGAAAACTGTACATAATATTCTAAGTGTAGTCGTACCACAGATTTGAATAAAGGCAGTATGATACTGGCAGTTTAATGCTCAATTCCTTTTCTAATAATGCTTAACATGCAGTTTGCCTTCTTGACAGCAGCCCCACACTGGCTTGTCCACCACAACTCCAAGATCTTTTCTTTGGTTGGTAACTGCTAGCTCAGATCCCATCAAGTCATACCCTGCTTTCCCTTTCTCTATTCTGGTCTCTCAGGGATCTCTTCTTGGCCCTCTGCTCTTCTCTCTCTACACTGTCTCTTGGAACCACATCATATCTCATGGCTTTCAGTCCCACCTATATGCAGATAACAACCCCCTCCATCCAATCTCAAGCTACTTTTCAAACTTCTCTGAAAAGTCTCGGAAAACCCCGATGCATTTCAAATCAAGATGAGAAGGTTTTGTCCATCATGGAAAGGGCCAGGCCTCTGACATTTCCCCCTTCCTAGTTCAGCATGTTTTGGTTGTAAAGCTTGCACAAAGTTTAGCATTCTGCAATCATGGGCACGTCTACATGAAGGTTTGCCCCAGGGTGGCTTTCCAGTAGTGGCAAGTCATTTACATGACACAGCCGCCATTGTGAAGCCATCCGGGGGCAAACCCAGGAAACTATGCTGAAAAGAAGTTGGGTACTTACCTGACTATTTCGGCAGAGGAGGCTTGTCACAGCTCATGGTGCCCCCTGACTAGATGCCATGGGTTGGATAGGGAAGGGGGTAGCCCCACACTTTTGTAATGATAATAATAATAATAATAATAATAATAATAATAATAACTACTACTACAACAACAACAACAACTAGCTGTACCCGGTGTAACATACACCGTTGTAGCATATCTTAAAGTTTATTAATTAAATATCATTGTAGGGGTGTGGGCTGCTTGGAGGCCGCCGATACAGCGCCGTCTGGCAGACCTGGGGGCAGGGAGGTCAGGGGGAGGGGAAGCAGGTGTCCCCTCTACCCAGGGTTCCTGTCAACCTTGGGCCGCCCGCCCAGCTCGCATGAGATTAGGCTGGGGCCTGGGCTCGCAGCAAGCGAGCGGCCTCCCACATGGCCACCAAGGGCCCCTGCCGTGCCTCACTCATACTCCGGACCATGGTGCTGCCCCCTTTGTGTGTGGGGGGGAGCGAAGAGGCAGAAAGGGGGATAGGATTACCTTGGAAAGCCCAGAAGAGTCGGGCGAGGGGCTTAGCAACCTGTATCAGCTGAAGCCTTTACGGAAACATACCTAAGTGTTTTATATATATAGATAATAATAATAATAATGGGGGGAGGGAGGAGAGGAATGGGGCTGTTCCTCCCCCCTTTTTGTATTTGTATTATCTGTATCTGTGCAGCTGTGCAGATACAGATAATAAAATAAAAAAGGGGTGAGGAATGGCCCTGTTCCTCTCCTTCCCCCTCCCCCTCCCCCGTTTTTCTTGTTTTTATTATTTGTAGAGAGCAGGGAAAGTTTGCACTTGCGTTCCTTCTTGTGCAGATGCCGGGAAGGAACGCAAGCGCTGGAGATAGGCGTGTCGTGGCGCCAAAGTGCCTCCGTCAAGACGGGGGCCATAAAAGGAATCATTATTCCTGTGAACTACAGTACATATACATATACTGTGAGCTGCGTTTAGCTAAAATGTCACCAAGAAAGTGGTATCATGTAAATGTTTTGGAAAGGGACTCCAAAAATCTCATTCCAAACCCATGCTTTTTATTTCCTCTGGAGCAAGCCCTATCCAGTAGGCTATGCTACTCTAATTATATAATAAAACTTCTTAGTATTGCCACATTGCTTAAAGTCTGCCAATATTTCCATTACACCCACCTAGTTCCAGAAATTGGAAATTATGTAACTAAAAAAAAAAAAAATATCAGTGCAAAACCTGGCATTGAAGCAATCTGTTTTAATTTGAGTAATAGCTATTGTTCATTTTTAAATAATTTTTTTTTATGGTGCACTGAAACACAATAGATAAGAACTTGTTGTGCTCGTAATGCTTGTGAATGGCTTTAATACATTAAGGGACATTTACCAAAGAAATGAGAGGCCCCTCAACGCCTTAAAGTAAAAAATGGCTGGAACTATATTTTGTTTTTGTCTTTTTTTAAAGTCCCAACCATAAACACAATCTCCTTTTTCATAAGGGAAAAAAAAAATACCTTTGGCTGTAACAGTCAAACCACATCGCCTGGAACTCCACTGGCTTCAGGGGGGCTCCTCCGCAGAAAGTGGTTTGAGGATCTTAGCCTTGTTAGAGAGGATCCGTGATCGGCGTTTCTAATGGAAATGCTGACAGAAGCTTCATTACACAGTCCCTAGCCAAGCACTTTTATATCTTGGCTTAAAACATAATAGCTTTATTATTCTTAGCACATTGAAAAATTAATGTTAATTTTTAAAGTGTGGGTTTTTCTTGGCCAGATTTTGGCTCCTGAGGGAACTGCAAAGTTGTGTGGTGAAGGTTACTGCTATGTCAGGATAAAGGGTCCTTGAGTCTCCAACCCATGACAAAAATGTGTGTCAAGAGTAACGCTGAGGGGCTGAAGAGAATCATAACAGAGAACAAGAGGTGGAAATTCAAAGCCCATCAGATTGCAAGTTCGCTCCCGTCAAGTCTGCTAAAACTCCTCATTCATTTTTAAATGTTTTCATTCATGGCACTTACAGCGTAGCCCACTCTGCTGGCTTAATATTATAATTCCCTCAATTTCTGATAGTCAAGCTGTGAGTGCCATTGCTTCTGTAACCAAAACTGCACCACCCACACACGAAAGGTGGTGTCAGCATACTTAGAGGAACCTGAAGTTTATATAATTACATCAATTTCATTAGGGGACCCTAAGGGGTACCCCAAAACAACCCAACAGGGACTGAAAATGCTCGGTGCCCATAGAATGCCGACTGTGTTGGGAGGGATGGAAAACTGAGGGTGGGGGAGAGGAGAGAGAATGGAGTGGCTGAAATTCTGAGCACTCCAAAACTGCAACATTTTGTTCCGGGCCCTGCTTGTATCGTCTTCACCATCAACGTCATCATCTTGGGTAGGAGCCATATACATAATCTATCTAGCTATTATATAAGCAATTCAAGATTATACATATACATAAAAAGCTGGATTGTTTCCAGTTAAATTAGGGTGACCATATTTTGGAACCCAAAAAGGAGGACAACATGGCCGCCCCATGGGGGTGTGCCCACCAACATGTCTAGCCCCAAGGGGGCGTGCCCACCAACATGTCCAGCCCCCAAGGGGGTGTGCTCACCAGCATGTCCAGCCCCCAAAGGGGCGTGCCCACCCAAACATGGCCTTGGTCACAGGTCTGATTTCACAGCACACAATTAAGACATACCTGTTCTACATTACATCTTAATGTTAAAATCATAGAATCATAGAATAGCAGAGTTGGAAGGGGCCTACAAGGCCATCGAATCCAACCCCCTGCTCAATGCAGGAATCCACCCTAAAGCATCCCTGACAGATGGTTGTCCAGCTTCCTCTTGAAGGCCTCTAGTGTGAGAGAGCCCACAACCTCACCAGGCAACTGATTCCATTGTCGTACTGCTCTAACAGTCAGGAAGTTTTTCCTGATGTCCAGATGGAATCTAGCTTCCTTTAACTTGAGCCCGTTATTCTGTGTCCTGCACTCTGGGAGGATTGAGAAGAGATCCTGGCCCTCCTCTGTGTGACAACCTTTTAAGTATTTCAAGAGTGCTATCATGTCTCCCCTCAATCTTCTCTTCTCCAGGCTAAACATGCCCAGTTCTTTCAGTCTCTCTTCATAGGGCTTTGTTTCCAGAAACCTGATCATCCTAGTTGCCCTCCTCTGAACACGCTCCAGCTTGTCTGCATCCTTCTTGAATTGTGGAGCCCAGAACTGGACACAATACTCCAGATGAGGCCTAACCAGGGCTGAATGGAGAGGAACCAGTACCTCACGTGATTTGGAAGCTATACTTCTATAAATGCAGCCCAAAATAGTATTTGCCTTTCTTGCAGCCATATCGCACCGTTGGCTCATATTCAGCTTGTGATCTACAACAATTCCAAGAACCTTCTCATTTGTAGTATTGCTGAGCCAAGTATTCCTCATTTTGTAACTGTGCCTGGAATAAATCACTGGAATAAAGTATAAGTGAGACATTCAATGTATCCGAAATTAAGTTCACTCATTCCTATTTCTGTAGCTTTTGCTGTACGTTGAAGCTTTTGCTATACTGTGTGCTCAGCTACACCAAGAAGCGTATTCCACTATGAAAGCGGTATATAAAAGTCAGGAGCCACACTATTACTTTATAGAGGTATTCAATTGCACTGCAGGAGCTACACTACTGCTTTATAGTGGTACTGAAGAGCACTGACAACTGTTGGGGCCCATGACTCTTTCCCTCCTTATTGTTTACTACAACTTTATTAGATTGTAAGCCTATGAGGCAGGGTCTTGCTATTTACTGTGTATAATCTGTACAGCACCATGTACATTGATGGTGCTATATAAATAAATAAATAATAATAATAATAATACACCAAGCAGGATATAACACTATGAAAGTGTTATGAAAGTGGTATATGGTATGTGTCATGGACCCCAACAGTTGTCAGTACACTTCAATACTGCTATAAAGCAGTAGTGTGGCGCCTGGATTTTCTATACCGCTTTCAGAGTGGAATATCCTGCTTGGTGTAGATGAGCCCTGTGTGTGATACAGTCTTCCCTTCCCTCAAATATCTTTTCTGATTGCAAATCCTTCACTGGATGACCATAGGCTAACCTTTCCTAACATTTAACACTGTTTCCCCATCACCTTACTGCATACTGCTACCACTGAACAAATGAAGCAGTTGACAAGTATACAACAACCAAACATTCAGAAAGAGCATAAACTACTATTAGCCTTATTACAAGGTAGCTTCTGTGAGCAATACTGACTCCATTTTGAAGTGACCCAAAACCCCACCTATAGACTGCGAGCATTCACAGAAGGCCTAGGTCGAGTAACCATTTCCTGATAGACGTCTTCAAATGCCTTCCCCAGAGACAAAGGTAGGGGTAAAACTAAGCAGAATATGAATGCTGGATGGCAAGAGTTTTACCTGGTCATACACATGCTAATGTAGCCCTGTTGCTGAACTCCAAGCTGCATCAAGTACAGCCATCATCCCCAAATCACCCTCTTTTGTTCCCATAGCAAGTAGACCTTTAAACAAGATCATACCAAGACCCCCTAAAGGGGGAGGGGAAAGAGAGGCTAGCTTCTTCTTTTTGAGCTTACTACAGCTGCCATGCTTTGCCTCTTTCCTTTTCTCGTCACCTAAGACCAAGAGTTGCAATGCTCCACAGTTCTGCTCTACAAGAAAGGGCTGCAGCCCAAGGAGAGGTATATTGCCTTTAAAGATTCCCTCTACTCTTTCCCCTGCTGCCTCTGTGTGTATGCTCTTAAGTCTCAAAAGGTCTATTTTTCAATCTTGAAACTGCTTCTAAGCCTTTACTTGCTCAGCTAATTTCCCCAAAACTAGCTTGTGCCTTTGTATTTGTTTCAACCTCAATAAATGTGCCATTGTGGCGTTATCCCCTTCAGTGCTGTAAGTTTCTTGAGTTAGAATCGCCTTACTTCACCACAGACGCTCTATTGCAAAAGTCTCGGCATGTCTTTCAGATATCTCAGCTTGGGGCTTTGCTAGACGTACCGGGTGTTCCGTCGTTGAGGAGCGGTGAAAGCGGCTTTTCCCGTTCAGCCGTGACGCCTCATCATCCACACCTGCCTTCGATTTGTGGCGGAAGTTTGCGCCGGTTGTGCTGCTGCCGCCGCGAGAACGGTTGCGCAGCCACACCGGCCTGATTGCCGCGGCTTTTTTTTTCGCTCGCTGCACGGTTTGCGCACGTCCGAAAGACCGCAAACTTGCGCAGCCGTCAGCGATGCCGCCGCCGGCCCTGGCGGCGGCAGCGGCGGCAGTGCCAGTGCCAGCCGAAGTGCTGCTGGTGCTGTTGAGGGTCAACATTGATGCGCTCACTTCCTGATGGGGGTCGTGGCGGGTGTCATATGACCCGAGGTCAATCGTCTGCATGGCCACTCTGTGCCTACATCTCCCATCATGCCTCTGAGGTGTCGGCGGCGATGACCGCCTCTGTGCCCTGTGCCCCATCCCAAGGAGCCAACCCACATCTGGCCGTAGCCATGGCAGCAGCCCACAAACAGCTCTGCCCTCTGCCAGCCTGGTACCCACACTAACAGGCAGCGTACAGCACCGCCATTATGCGGCCACGGTAGCTGCCCACCGCAAGGAGTCACCAGCCACTTTTCCGGTCCTCCGTTCCTGCGCAAACTGTCACTGGGGAAATAAAAAAAAAAAGCCGCTCCGCCGCGCTGCCCCAGCTGGCGGACTGCGCGCAAATGGCGGAGGCGGCTTGACCGAAGCCGCTGACCACTCCCCCTTAGCACGCCTTTTCCTGCCCAGTGCGGACCGCAGTGACCTCACATCCTCCCACACGTACTCCGAATTACCGCGGGACAGCAGGAAAAGGCGTCCTAAAACTCACTTTTTTAAAGTCGGGAGAAAGAGGCTTCACCGCGGGATAACGGCGGATCCTCGTGAACGTCATCTGGAAGCCTCGACGTGACTGCGGAAGGTAACGCGCGCTAGAGCCTCGTCTAGTAACGCCCTTGGTTGCTTCATCGTCGTTTGAAACTTAATATGGCAAAGACTGAATTGCTTGTTTTTCCTCCTAAACCTTCTCCTCATCTCTCTTTCTCTCTTACTGTCAATAATGTTACACTTACTCCAGTCAAGGAAGCTCGTAGTCTTGGCTTTATATTTGATTCCTTGCTCTCCTTTATTCCTCATATTGAGACAGTAGCTAAATCCTGTCGTTTTTTCCTGTATAATATTGCCAGGATTCGATCATTTTTGTCTGTCTCTTCTGCCAAGACTCTTGTTCATGCATTGGTTATTTCTTGGTTGGACTACTGCAACCTTCTTCTCACTGGCCTTCCTTCTTCTCACATCAGTCCATTGGTTTCTGTTCACCACTCTGCTACTAAGATCATCTTCTTGGCTCGCCGCTCTGACCATGTTACTCCACTTCTGAAATCTCTTCATTGGCTTCCAATTCACTTCAGAATCCAATTTAAACTTCTCCTGTTGACCTACAAAGCTTTTCACTGTCTAGCTCCTTCCTATCTTTCCTCTCTCATCTCACACTATTGCCCCGCTTGTGCTCTTCGCTCCTCTGATGCCATGTTTCTCGCCTGCCCAAGGGTCTCTACTTCCCTTGCTCGGCTTCGTCCATTTTCTTCTGCTGCCCCTTATGCCTGGAACGCTCTTCCAGAACATTTGAGAACTACAAGTTCAATCGCAGCTTTTAAAGCTCAGCTAAAAACTTTTCTTTTTCCTAAAGCTTTTAAAACTTGATTTTGTTCTGACTTTTATACTGCCTGTTTGGTGCATTCTCTTCTCCTCCTTATTGTTTTATTATGATTTTATTAGAATGTAAGCCTATGCGGCAGGGTCTTGCTATTTATTGTTTTACTCTGTACAGCACCATGTACATTGATGGTGCTATATAAATAAATAATAATAATAATAACAATGTCAAAAGATTCTTTAGAAGTGGGTGTAAGTCTCATTAGAACGTGTGCAAGTTTGTACATGGGTCTAATGAGAGCACATCACGTAACAGATCTGGTGGAGAATGTGGGCAGACACGTGTCTGTTCATACACACATTATTATTATTATTATTATTGTTGTTGTTGTTGTTGTTGTTTATTTATATAGCACCATCAATGTACAGCATAGAGATTCACTGTATGAATGCTTTCTTGTTTTCTGTTTCCAGTGCTGGGTAACACCAATGTGTTTGAAGTAATATTGCATGCAAAATGTTTTGCTTAGCCTAAATGTTTGCTAGAACTGTGATTTTAGAAACTGCTTTTTAGAACTGCAAAAATTAGAATTGCTAGAATTGTTTTGCAAGGCCTTGGTGTCTTGGTGTCTTGGTGTCTTGAAGGGGCTCTCCTTGTGCCTTACAAGGGACTACCCAATGCGTTTAATTTTTGTCTACTCTCTGGTGGCTGCACTTTGAGACTATTTAGAATCATAGAATAGCAGAGTTGGAAGGTGCCTACAAGGCCATCTAGTCCAACCCCCTGCTCAATGCAGGAATCCACCCTAAAGCATCCCTGAGAGATGGTTGTCCAGCTGCCTCTTGAATGCCTCTCTTAATAGATTAGAGAGAAAACTAGGTTAATTTTTAAATTTAATTCAGGTTTGAGGTAGACTCTTCTTGCCGTTGGAAGCTCTATTTTTGAAGTTTTTCTGGTATGAACAGGTTGCTTATCAGGAAGCAACAGCTGGTTTGCAAACACAATGTTTTCTTTACTAGACTTTGCTACTAGTTCAGAAGACAGCAAGTTTTGCTTCACGCTCTTGAGAACTTTCTTGTTTTATGCAGCATTCTTTAACAAGCTTTATATTTTTAATTTCTATTTCTGAGCATGCCATAGGAGTTTCTTTACAACTTGGCATGGCAGAAACATTCAATTAGGTTTTCTCTTGAACTTGAGATTGAATTGGGAGAGCTTTTAAAACTGGTTGTTCTATGGGCTTACTTGGCTCTATAAGTGAAGCTTCAGTTTCTCTAGCGGTGCACTAGACACAGCAAGAGATTGCTTAGGAGAGTTTTGGGGGCAGCTACAGTATTGCTTCTCTCTGTAGCTAAGGTTTTAGGGAGAGTCTGCATTTCTGTTTGCTGCTTTGGGAAGTCTAGAAACTCCTATGGCATGCTCAGAAATAGAAATTAAAAATATAAAGCTTGTTAAAGAATGCTGCATAAAACAACAAGAAAGTTCTCAAGAGCGTGAAGCAAAACTTGCTTTGTCTTCTGAACTAGTAGCAAAGTCTAATAAAGAAAACATTGTGTTTGCAAACCAGCTGTTGCTTCCTGATAAGCAACCTGTTCATACCAGAAAAACTTCAAAAATAGAGCCTCCAACGGCAAGAAGAGTCTACCTCAAACCTGAATTAAATTTAAAAATTAACCTAGTTTTCTCTCTAATCTATTAAATAGTCTCAAAGTGCAGCCACTAGAGAGTAGACAAAAATTACATGCATTGGGTAGACCCTTGTAAGGCACAAGGAGAGCCCCTTCAAGACACCAAGACAGAGCATAGCATTTGCCTAACTAAAGCTGAGAGTGTCCTTAGCTTGCAGTCCAAAGAATGGAAAGTAAAGCCCCCTGACTATAAGCCCTTTTCAATTGCAATTACTCAGTCAAGCTTTGCACAAAGAGCACCAGTAACTTTCAGAGTAATTGCTTTAGTTTTCTTTATTCTAGCCAGCCATGCAAGTATGTTTAAAGAATTGGTTATTCTTTAACCATGCATTGGTTATTTCTCAGCAAATAACCATGCATTGGTTATTTCTCGGTTGGACTATTGCAACCTTCTTCTCACTGGCCTTCCTTCTTCTCACATCAGTCCATTGGTTTCTGTTCACCACTCTGCTGCTAAGATCATCTTCTTGGCTCGCCGCTCTGACCATGTCACTCCACTTCTGAAATCTCTTCATTGGCTTCCAATTCACTTCAGAATCCAATATAAACTTCTCCTGTTGACCTACAAAGCTTTTCACTGTCTAGCTCCTTCCTATCTTTCCTCTCTCATCTCACACTATTGCCCCGCTCGTGCTCTTCGCTCCTCTGATGCCATGTTTCTCACCTGCCCAAGGGTCTCTACTTCCCTTGCTCGGCTTTGTCCATTTTCTTCGGCTGCCCCTTATGCCTGGAACGCTCTTCCAGAACATTTGAGAACTACAAGTTCAATCGGAGCTTTTAAAGCTCAGCTAAAAACTTTTCTTTTCCCTAAAGCTTTTAAAACTTGATTTTGTTCTGACTTTTATACTGCCTGTTTGGTGCATTCTCTTCCCCTCCTTATTGTTTTATTATGACTTTATTAGAATGTAAGCCTATGCGGCAGGGTCCTGCTATTTATTGTTTTACTCTGTACAGCACCATGTACATTGATGGTGCTATATAAATTAATAATAATAATAATAATAATAATAATAATAATAATAATAACAACAACAAGAAATGCTGCCACCCCCAAAGCCCCCTGATTGAAAGTTTCACTCAGCTTTAACTAGCCTTTGGCAGCCTAGCCAAGAGCATGTGCAGAGTAAAAACTTAGCCTCTAAATCTTAAGGAGAAAAAAAAGATGCACAGATTCATGTACATAGTTATTGTTTTGTTATTGCTCTTCATCCAGCGATGAAGAAAGTCCACACCTCTTTGTAGTTAATTTGCTATGCAGGATTTTGCCAACACCATCATAACCCTAAAGAGATGCAAGAAGTCTTCTCAGAAAAGTAATAATGAAAGATGGAACCCAGATGAACTGCAGTACAGAAGACCAGAGTCCAGATGACACCAGTTGCAGTGGTCTTCCAGCATCCAAAGACTACAAGAGCCCAAAAACAAGCAGTTACTCAATAATTCCATATAGACTATTTGCTCGTCAGTGAGAAGACCCACAATAGACTGTATGCAGCGTTCCAGATAACTTAGGCCGTTGCTAGACGAGGCCTTAGCGCGTTGCGAGGCCCGGTTTCCCTGCTGTGCATGCAGATGACACACAGGGGAATCCGGGCCCAGGCTGCGCCGAGACCTGGTTAAAGGCGCCATAAGCAAAGTTGCTAATGGCGCGCCCTTTCTGCAGTCCCGGCCTGAGGCCGAGACTGCGGAAGGTCTAGCAGCATCCACGGTTTTTTGCGGCTACTCGCTTGCTCGCGAGTAGCCGGGAAAAGCCGCGGAGGGAACAGCATGCCAGGAGGGGATCCGGGGGGGGAGGCCAGACTGGCAGGAGAGGGGGACAGGGAGGACGGCGGAGACGGACAGGCGGCACAAACACACACACGGGAGGATGACTGGGAGGGCGGTGCAGACATCGGGGCTGGGGAGGGAGGGTGGGGAAAGAGTGGGCAGGGGCGCTAGGGGGGAATCAGGAGCGGGATGGGGGTTTAATTTTTTTTAAAAACCTTACCTGCTGCAGAGTCTTCGGGGCGCACGTGGCCCCTTTAAAACAAAACAAAAAATGGCAGACGCTGCAGGGATAGCGTCTTCCCTGTGGCTTCCACGTCTGGAGCCGGGGCGACACACATTGCAAGAAAACTTGCTTTTGAAGAAGCTCTAGAAATTTCAGTCCCATCAAGAACTGATATCTCAGCTGAATAAAAATAGAACTTTGAGTGAAATTGTTTTACTCCTGTATAAAGAAAGATGTGCTCTCTTCCAATTGTTGTTTTCCCAAAACATTTATAGTGTTAATATTGTGAAGTTTACCCCATGCTTCCCTCCTTAATAGCAGGTTTCTTTGTCTATCCTAGTACATTCAACTCTTCTTCCATTCCCTCCACCAGCTAATCACCATACATGGCAGTCACACATAAGCAATAAGCAAGAATGAAAGAATCATATAAAATGTGTTCCCCCACCTCAGAAAGAATATGTTTAAGTGCCACAGTTTTTATACTGTTAGTAGTATTGTGTATTGCCAGATTATCACTTTTGTGTTTTCAGCATGAACATGTTTTTGCAATACTGTATCCTGTTTTAAGGATAAATTCTAATTGGCTATTAAGTCTAATTAGAAAGAGTAGTTACTATGATTCTAGACCAGTGAAATAAGTCTCCAGTTCCAACCTGTATAATTGTTGTGATGACGCCACCAATAAGATTTGTTTGTTATCAATGGGGGGAGTTGTTACAAGGTAGCTTCTGTGAGCAGTACTGACTTTTTTGTACATGGGTCTAATGAGAACGCATCACGTAACAGCCTGCAAATGTTAGCCATGGAACAAAATGGATTAAAGCTTGTCTTAGCTTGTTTCAACTTCAACCAGACATAACAGTAAAAAACAACCAAGAACAACACACCTACATTGAAATTGCAATACCCAATGACAAAAATGTTGCAGAAAAGAAAAATATACATCACTGGATATGGAAGTTAAAGAACTATGGCACCAGGAAAAACTTACAATTATTTGTTAGTCACATCAGTCACCAGCATGGCATTGTGGTTGTTTTTACAGAAAACCTTCAGAAATTAGGTCTACTGAAATACATGCATGCCAACATCCAGAAAGTAATTATACTTAAAATATGTTCAATAGTCAGGACATTTCTGAATCAGTAAAAGACAACATGACTTGGCAAAGCCCATCATGTTCTTCTAGAAAAACCACAAGCAAGAAAAGAGAGATGATGATGATGATGATGATGATGATGATGATGATAATAGCAACCCTGTTAATTTTTTAAAAAGTTTCTTTAAGAAGGATGAACTATTGTCAGCCACTGTTACGTCATGCCAATTATAGTAAACAAATTGGAAAGGAAAGTCTATGAGTCTAAAATGCATTATTTAATAGGAACTTCACCTCCAAATCATCCCCCCAACTCACAGAAAACTACAGCCACCCCCAGTGCAAACATGCACATGCATTCATTCGGTCAAACAACCAGGCATCCCATTCAGACATCAATACACTCACACTGCCAGCACACGTGTGCATGCACACACACACTCAGCATCACTCACTCAAAAAACATGCATGCACACATGCATTCACTCAAAGACCCCATGCACCCACACATTCTCACACACAAACACATACACAAACTTCAGTCTTACCTCCTCCTGTTCTTGCTGCTGCTGCTGCTGCACTGGGGGGGCTGGAGGCTGCATTGCTGGAAGTTCCTGCACGCAGCCCCCAACCACTCACCCCACTCTCACTACCCACCCCTTGCAGTGTCCATCTTGAATCTCGCCCAAACTCACGCGAGATCTTGGCTGTTGGCTGGGTCTCGCAGAGTTCCCAGCCAGCTGCCAAGATCTCGCGTGATTTCGGGTGAGATTCAAGATGGCCGCCACCACTCACTAGGGAAATTTAGGCTTGGTAAGTTGGGGTTTATTAAGGCTCTCCCGGCTTCCATTGGCTTCCACAAAAGGGGGGGGGGGGAAGGTATTTCCGGCCGGATGCAGATCCCCCCATTTTCCGGGCATGTCCGGGCCAATCCGGACGTTTGGTCACCCTGGTTAAATCCGAGGTGAGTGCAGGACACGGAATAATGGGCTCAAGTTAAAGGAAGCCAGAGTCCAGCTGGACATCAGGAAAAACTTCCTGACTGTTAGAGCAGTACGACAATGGAATCAGTTACCTAGGGAGGTTGTAGCCTCTCCCACACTAGAGGCCTTCAAGAGGCAGCTGGACAACCATCTGTCAGGGATGCTTTAGGGTGGATTCCTGCACTGAGCAGGGGGTTGGACTCGATGGCCTTGTAGACCCCTTCCAACTCTGCTATTCTATGATTCTATGAGCTTGGGACAGGTCATCCATCTCTAATGTGAAAGCACCTGGTTTTTCCATGTTATTAAGTCTCCCCTCTCTTCTTTTCTAGTGCTGAGCTGAAATGATGAGGGTGGGGCATTGTCTTTTGGTGGCATTGTCTCTAAAGGACTGTTTTGAAAGGACTGGTATTAAAATACTTCCTGATTGGCTAGGAATGCGATGGCCCAGGTGGCTAGTGCAGTAAATATTACCCTCATTGAAATGGGCTTACTTTGCTCTCAGTGCCATCAGCACATAGCTATAGCTGATCACTTCCAAACTAATGAGCCATTGCACCTAGTATGTGACTCCTAATTGGGTAGCCTTCCCTTAACCATAAGGAAACAGAGGAAAAATTGACTGCTGAAGAAAAGGGGGGGATAGCTATAAACAATGGTGCAGAGCCATGAAAAACTAGGATCAATAGAGTTTGCAGGTACCTCCCCCCCATCCACTATTTTCGAGGTGAAAATCAAATGTGCTAATTATTCAAAACAACACAGTCCCTTTCTATTAAACCAGCATTCTGTAGGGCTGGACAGATTTGACATGGTCCAGAGAGTTTCCCCACCTTGGGCAGTATCCAATTTGACACTAGCGCCAACATAAATAATGTTGTGCTACCATAAGCAACCTCTAGCACAATGCTAATAGTGTTCTCTGACCCAATGGGTTTCCTGGAAATCCTGTCGTGCCAGCAAACTCTATTGCCATCACACTAGAGGTTGCCTACACTAGCACAACGTAATTTACATTAGCACTAATGTCCAATTGGATACTGCCTCTTATCAGGGAGCTATTTCTACAATTATTGGCTCACGTGGATAAAACATCAGCCAGCCATGCATTCACTGAAGCCTTGAGGATGAAATGTAGTTGAATCTATGTTGGCAATTTACTGGTGGGGCAATTTACACATAAAAAAACTTGTCAAAAGATGCGGAGGAAGAACAAGACAAGGAACAGTACCTGACATAACAAGTATAGGTAGATCCCAGTGGACTTGTGCTTTTCAGTATCCCTGATAATAATTCCAAGACAGATGGGTTATGATAATATGAAAACATTATGATGGACAGATTTATTTTAAATGTTGTTTCAAAACCATCTAAGATAGTAGCCCCACAATGAATAGGGGTGGGGGAAGTCTATCAACAGTTATATGAGTACTATTTAGCTATAGCAGCTAAATTGAACCTCCATGTTCAGAAGCAATACATCTGAAAATACTACATGGTGGTGATAGGAGTGATTTCTGGAGGGCTAGGCACCAGGAACTGGTGAAAGAAGAATGGGGTCCTTTGCATGGGAAAGGAGTAAGCCCCATTGGTCTCAATAAGACTTACTTCTCAGGAGACACGTATAGGATTACACTGTGAATTGCATGTATGAAAGACTGAAAGAAATATACTTTGTACATGCTTAGGGGCACTCATGTTCTTACTTCACATAATGAAGGACCAAGTCAGCAATCCTAGGTGTAATTGGAAGCATACACAACACCTAGTTGAGCTTTATCCAGTGAAATCTGTTACATCCTCCTACACTTCATTCGAAACACACTTACAAGGGAGTCAGCCCCACTGAACACAATGGGTCTTATGTCATGGGAAGACATATGTAGGATTGTACTATAAGAGAGCAATATTTAACTATTTCATCATGTCTTCCCACTTAGCCCACTATAAGTAGTAAGAGATGGGTGGTGGTTAATGGAAAAAGAAAACCATCAAAAAGGAAAATTCTAGTTTTATTTAGTGAAATAAAGTGACCTTTAAGGCCTTACTTTTGTAATATGAACCGCCCAGAGAGCTCCAGCTATTGGGCGGTATAGAAATGTAATAAATAAATAAATAAATAAATAAATATGTAATAAGAATCCCATTCACTGGTCAAAAGGCAAGATCATAACATTCATCAGCAAAACAATACACTCGAATTACTAGGGTGCAAATTTCACATTATTTATTTATTTATTTATTTCATTTTTATACTGCCCAATAACCGAAGCTCTCTGGGTGGTATATTATTTATTTATTTATTTATTTATTTATTGCATTTTTATACTGACCAATAGCCAAAGCTCTCTGGGCAATTCACAAAAATTAAAACCATTTGAAGTATAAAACTAAGCAGGAAGAGGACTGGCGCGATATGGTCTCGTTGGCCAGTCCATGTTAGTAAACATGCTGCTGTGTTTTGTACCAGCTGAAGTTTTCAGACCATTTTCAAAGGCAGCCCCATGTATAACGCATTGCAGTAATCCAAACGAGAGGTTATCAGAGCATGGATAACTGTAGCTAGGCTATCTCTGTCCAGATAAGGGTGCAGTTGGTAGGTCACCCTAAGCTGATAAAAGGTGCTCTTTGCCACTGAGTTCACCTGTGCCTCAAGTGACAGTTCTGGATCCAGGAGCACCCCCAAACTACAAACCCAATCCTTTAGGGAGAGTGCAACCCCATCCAGAACAGGGTGAACATCACCTAGCCATACAGGCGAACCACCCACTAACAGTACCTCTGTCTTGTCTCGATTGAGTCTCAGTTTGTTGGCCCTCATCCAGTCCATTACCGTGCTCAGGCACTGGTTCAGAACAGCCACTGCCTCACCTGCGTTTGATGAAAAGGAGAGGTAGATCTGGGTGTCATCCCCATATTGATGACACCTCATCTCTGGATAACCTCCCAGTGGTTTCATGTAAATGTTAAACAGCATAGGGGATAAAATAGAGCCCTGTGGAACCCCATGGCCTAAATGCCATGGCACAGAGCAATAACCCCCCAGCACCACCTTCTGGAATTGGCCATCTAAGTAGAAGCGGAACCACTGCAACACAGTGCCTCCAACTCCCAGACCAGACAACATATCCAGAAAGATACCATGGTCAATGGTATCAAAAGCCACTGAGAGGTCCAAGAGAATCAACAGGGTCGTGCTCCCCCTGTCTCTCTCCTGGCAAAGGTCATCCCACAGGGCAACCAAGGCAGTTTCTATTCCAAAACTAGGCCTGAAGCCCAATTGAAATGGATCTAGATAATCCGTTTCATTCAAGAGTGCCTGGAGTTGTCCTGCAACACCTGCTCAAGCACCTTGCCCAGCAAGGGGATATTATCCACCGCCCTCTAATTGTTAACATCCAGGTTAGGCTTCTTCAGGAGTGGTCTGATTACTGCCTCTTTTAAAGAGGCTGGCACTACTCCCTCTCTCAGGGAGGCATTTACAACCTCCTGGACCCAGCCGGCAATCCCCTCCTTATTTGATGTAGTGAGTTATGAAGGGCAAGGGTCAAGCACACAGGTTGTTGACCGAACTCGGCCAAGCACCTTGTCCACATCTACAGGTCTCAGTAACTGAAACTAATCCAATAAAACTGGACCAGATGGCGCTCTGAACGTCTCTACTAGTGGAGCTGCATTAACCGTGGTGTCCAATTCATGACAAATCTGAGCGACTGATGCTGCACTGAGTACAAGGGAGGGCAAAGCTGGGTGAGAGTAACCCCTCCCAGTTCACTCACCTGGGTCTCAGTGATACATACCAGGTCAGCCCCCTCATCCACAATCAGATCATGGATGAGGGCGATTTTATTTTGGACTGACCTGTCATTCAGCAGAAGCACCACCAAGCTGGTAAGGCTGCCACAAACCAGCTGGTTGGGGGAAGAACCAGAAGAGGGGATAGCTGTAAGACATCTAGCCCCTCTTCTCGTTATCTGGCCCGTTGTTCTCCCATCACCATAGATGCGATTTAGCGTGGAGGGGAAGCAGTTTCTAGTCATTGCAACACATGAAATTGTGGCCAATCCACAGCAATGCTGCAGCTTCCCTCTGTAAACTACCCTGCATTTTCACAAAGTAGTGTTACTGGGGGGGGGGGTGTTTCTTAATGCAGTTCCCAAATGGTTCATTGCAGTGTGCTTCATTCCTTTGGAGTAAATCCACCATGTTGGGCGTGCCAGGGTAGCCATTTTCTGCCATTTCAGGGTAGCGTGCCAAAGAGAAAGGTCAGGTTCTTTCCCCACACCAGTTATTTGCCCTACTGGTGTTTCTGCCTCTCAGCAGCGCTCAGTGCTTTGTCATTCACTTAGAATGGCAAAGCACAGGCTATTTAGACTGTCCTGTCCCCTCCCCCACTACTGGTTGATCGTTTTTTGGTGCTGTAATCTACACGAATCTCGGGAAATCGCCGTTGTGATGTATTGTCATGTCAACATTGCTCTACAACAGTGTCTCAACACAGGAATTTGCCAACTTTATTCTGCCTTTCCTTTTGTTCCCTCTGGAGTTGTGGTGTGTGCTTTGCTGCTCTGCTGCTCATTTTAATCTCAGTCTTTCCCAGCTTAATCTTCCGAAATCCAGTGAACTCATTGAAATGTTAAATCGTTGTAGAACCATAGCGACAGACTGAAATCGTGCTATTTTAGGGTCTCATTACAGTGTGCTTTTGGGGATCAGGACCGCTGGTGCTTTATCTATTGTTTTACCACCTTTTTGTTTTAGGGGCTTAATAAGTTCTTCTGCCACATCTTTCCTGCTACTACTTTTAATGGCTGTAGTAGGGGAGCAAGTGGTGACAGGCAACATGCTTCTTACAGGTGGTTGATGGCATCAGTTCAAGTGGTGGGACTCCACCCATCTAACCCCAAAGTAAGGCAGAAAAAGTGCAGCATCCCCTATGAAAATGGTTTATATTTGGGAGGTGTATATTATGCTTTTTCTTGCTTCATGTGCCACTGATGGAACAAAGCCAGTTTCCAGGAAAAGTGGGTAGGTGCTAGAAATGCAACTCAGCGAGTTGCCCAGAAGTTGTCCTAAGTCAATTTCATGAATGTTAGTCAAATCACTGTTTCTCATCGGCCCTTGCATTGCGCAACCCTTTAGTATGGTCTTCATATTAATAAGTGTCTAGGGAATATTGCTAGCTGTAGTATTTATGGTTTCATATATCTGAAGAACTTCCTACAGCCAGCATACGAAGAATAACCTTTATTTCAAGTGAGTCACAATACATACAAAAACTGCCTCTCCCATGTCAGGTGAATGCATTTATACAAATCACTAGAACACTCACTCAAGTCAATTAACTCAATCAGCGCACAATCATTACACTAGCCTTGTTTGAATTAGAAGAGATAAAATACTTGATGGGCACCAGCTTTTCAGGTGTCTGCGATAACAAAGACAACAAAGCAACAAGGTCCATCCAGGAAGTACACTTCATAGGCACTAAAAGGCTACATGTGGGCCACAGATGTTATGGAAAATCTAGAACAGACACGGTTGTTTGTTTTTTTAACATACATGATTTTGTCATTTCTGGATGCCTGTGGAATTAATGTTTGCATTACTATGTGGACGAGGTCCTTGGAAATGTCCATGTTTACCCATAGCAGCACTTAAAATTAAAAATGAGCAAGAATTTTCAAGATGTTCTGGGAGTTCAGAGTTCGTTATATAAGGTTTTTCTTCCTCTTCAGAGTAAACAATTATTTCTCTCACTCAACTCTTAATGGAAATGCAGTTAAATAATACATTGGTTAGATTTTTTTAACCAAAAGGTTTGATCTTGAGCATGATTATATTCCAAAACATCACTTGATTGATAATGGCACCTCACACCTGCACCCTAAGTAAATTAGTGGCATGGCTACATTTTAAAATACAACAGAAAATAAGTCGGCAACAAAATGGGTTTCAACCCACTTCCTGTGGAAGGGTGAGATGGCAGGCCAAACATAGAAGCTTTGTAAAGTCCTCCTAGGGCAGGAGGGCACCAGCAGTGTGAGTGTGGGTGTGTGTGGGTGTACTACATACATGCATACATACAGGAAATCCCTCCTCCCTGCACCAGTTCTTACAATTTGGCAGCAAGGAGGTTGATAAATACTGGGTAGGTATGGTGGCCTACTCTTAGGGTAGCCTATGGGGGAAGAAAGGACTGAGTAGTGACGGTGGCATCAAAAAGGATGAGAAGGAGCAGTGACACTGCAGCAGCTTGCCAGAGCATTGATATTTGCAAACTTGCGAAATAATAATAATAATAATAATAATAATAATAATAATAATAATTTCTTACCCACCTCTCCATTTTGATCAAATGGTCAAAATCTATGACCAGGCAGGAATCTGGGGCAGAATTGGGCTCTGTGTGGCACAGGCAAGGGGTGCTGAACCTCTTTAAGCCATGGTGCCAATTTCCATTTCTGAGAAATTCTCTGAGGCTGCATTCCTGTGTGGCAGAAGGTAAAAGGGGTGGGCACTGAGCTCCTACTGCCAGTGGTAATAAAGCCTTAAGAGAAACATTTCAGCTGTTTGGAATGGGGAAGAAAAAAGTATGCAAAAGCTGAGGAACCGCTAAATGATTGGTGGTTGGGGGAGGAGGGTGGACCTAGGAGAGGGGGAAACCCAGAGGGCCAGATTAGGACCCCAAGTGGGTTGGACTTTGGCCCTTGGAGCTGAGGTTCAACAGCCCTGGTATAAGAAGTCAGAGGAACGTGCCAGAGCCTGTAGAGGCACTTGGCAGCGGGGGTGAGTCAGCAGAGCCCTCCTTCTTTACTGACAGCAACCTGAAGCTGATCCCCTGTTGGTTCTCCTAGACCTCTCAGCGGCCTTCGATACTATCGACCATGGTATCCTTCTGGATAGGTTGTCTGAGCTGGGAGTTGGAGGTACTGCGTTGCAGTGGTTCCGCTCCTACTTGGATGGCCGATTCCAGAAGGTGGTGCTGGGGGATTATTGCTCTGTGCCGTGGCACCTAAGCCATGGGGTTCCACAGGGCTCTATTTTATCCCCTATGCTGTTTAACATATACATGAAGCTGCTGGGGGAGGTTATCCAGAGATGTGGACTGAGGTGTCATCAATATGCGGATGATACCCAGCTCTAAATTTCCTTTTCATCAAACCCAGGTGAGGCAGTGGCTGTTCTGAACCAGTGCCTGGGCACGGTAATGGACTGGATGAGGGCTAATAAACTGAAACTCAATCCAGACAAGACGGAGGTACTGTTAGCGGGTGGTTCTTCTGTCCGGCGAGGTGATGTTTGCCCTGTCCTGGACGGGGTTGCACTCCCCCTAAAGGATCGGGTCCGTAGTTTGGGGGTGCTCTTGGATCCAGAACTGTCACTTGAGGCACAGGTGAACTCAGTGGCAAAGAGCACCTTTTATCAGCTCAGGTTGATATACCAGCTGCGCCCTTATCTGGACAGAGATAGCTTAGCTACAGTTATCCATGCTCTGATAACCTCACGCTTGGATTACTGCAATGCGTTATACGTGGGGCTGCCTTTGAAAACGGTCCGGAAACTTCAACTGGTACAAAACAGGGCAGCACAGTTACTAACAGGGACTGGCCGACGAGACCACATTACGCCAGTCCTTTTCCAGCTTCATTGGCTGCCAGTCCAGGTCCAGGCCCGATTCAAAGTGCTGGTATTAACATTTAAAGCCCTAAACGGCTTGGGGCCAGGTTATCTGAAGGAACGCCTCCTCCCATATGTCCCTGCCCGGACCCTAAGGTCATCTTCAGGGGTCCTTCTCCGTGAGCCCCTGACAAAGGAAGTGAGGCAGGTGGCTACCAGGAGGAGGGCCTTCTCTGCTGTGGCACCCCGGCTGTGGAATGATCTCCCTAAGGAGGTTCACTTGGCACCTACATTATATGTTTTTAGACGCCAGGTGAAGACCTTTTTATTCTCCCAACATTTTAACAATCTATAAATTTTAAATAACATGGTTTTAAATTTGTAATTTTGCATTGCTGCTGTTTTTATCTGGTTGAGCTTTTATATTGTATTTTATATTATGGTTTTATACTGTTGTTTTATACTTTGAATGGTTTTAATTTTTGTGAACCACCCAGAGAGCTCCGGCTATTGGGCGGTATAGAAATGTAATAAATAAATAAATAAATAAATCGCCATCAACTTATAGACCCCGAGCCAGGACCACTACCAGCAGCTTCTTAGAAATCCACTTGTGGGGAAGGGGGTTCAGGGCCTTTTTAGATAACACAATAATGAGGAGGAATTATGATCAAACTGAATACGAACAGCAACATTTCATTTGGTATTCTTGTTGAATACAAACGTCTCTTTACAGCTGACGAAAACTAGTAAGCAGCTCTGCCTGCCAACGTTAATTATCTTGGGATTTAAAACATGGTGGCACGTTGCCAGTTATCAAAAGTTGTGTCACATAGACAGCCCTTAGCTGAGGAAAACTGGCATCCACTTGTCTGGCCCGCACAAGTAAGAGAATATATAAATAAAGCATAAATGATTAATTTGGCCTTCCCTCTCCCCTCCCAGCCTACCGTTAACAGCTCAAGGACCCACAGCACACTGTTCTCCTGTGATGTACCCATGCGGTAGATTTTTCAAGACTGTGGCTAACCCCTTTCCAAGTACAAACACCTGTGAAAACAAAATTAGCCCTGCCAATATATCTACTAAGAAATGCTTTCCAGTAGGTTATAGATATAATATTCAACCCATTCAGGGGAATCCAAACAAAACACAAAAAGTCTTATTGGGGCAAGAGGATATTAAGAATAATAGACAGATTATATATGAGAGTTTATTGAAGGGAAAGGAAGAGACATTAGTCATAGTTTTGCTATAAAATGAGGCTTAATCAAAGGGGAGCAGGTTAGAGGTCAGATGTTATATTTGTACTATTATTATTTTTAAATCATCAAGGCTTCCATGAGTGGCAAAAGAAATGATCCTGAACAAAGAAAAACAAGGGAGATATCACAGGAGGAGCACTTCAAGATGAGCCGAGAGAATCCATCTCGTGAGCCCCACTACCTCTATTGTAACCTGCATCATATGCTGTTAGTGAACAATAAATCTTTGTCTGGCCACACTTACTTTCAAGACTTTTCACAAGGCACTGCAAAGTAACTGTTTATGCATATACCATTTAAAAAAGTATAACATCTCATTAAAGAAACACTAGTTTAGTTTCTCTTCCTCCCTCCTCCCCGCCCCTGCCGTTCAGTTCTCCACTTAAGAATTAAATAAAATCCCAGCGTTTCAGTATATTCCTCCAATTTGGCTTTCCACAATAATATTAAAGCCACACTTTAAGGAGGCTAAATTTCATTTTGGGCTGAAAGTATCTCTGAACTGCTACACATGCACAATCCACCACTATAATAAAATAGCCAAATATGACACTTGCTCCTGGCCTTTCACATAATGTTTAAATTATTTACATTTTAAATTATTTTTGGAAAAAAATGCCTTTACATTTGAACTATTGGGGCACAATCCAGCCATTTAAGTTCCACTGATTTAAGCTAAGCATTGATTTTTAGAATTACGCATATACTTGACATGTTCCCACCAAAATCAAGCAGACCAAAAGTGCTGAACTTTGGGTGTTTTTTTCCATTGCTTTACTTCTTTTATTTTTTTGAATTGTGCCTTTAACTTTTATGTAACTTGTAAGATCAAGATCCAGTTCCTTAGCAAGCTCCAACTGAAATGAAAGGGAATGGCACAAGAGCACAATAGTATCTATTTCACTGGTGCGAGAGACATTTCTGTGGGAGCTTGTCTTGATTTTAATTTTTAAAAAGACATTAAAAACTAGGGACGTGGTTCAGCTAATGTTAAGCACTTTTAAGACTTATAGATTTCAATAGGAGTGTTAAGCACATGCTTAAATCTTTCCCACTGAAAATAACAGACTTATAAATTATATATTCTTTTTGAGCGGCCAGGAACAACTGAAATTTCCATCTGTAAGTAGTGACTTACCTAACAGGGTTGTTGTAGGTTTTAAGGAAATGTTGTTAGCTGGTCTCAGGAGAAGATGAGCTATACTTACAGTCATTTATTTGAGGCAAGATCCAGCTAAAGTTAAGCTCTTCTAAATCTGGTTGATTCCATTTGGAACAATTTTGGCATGTGCTTGACTCATAAATAAATAAATAAACTTATTTGTAGCCCATCTTTTGCTGAGTTCTGATAACAACATTTTCGTAAATTATTATCTCTACTATTATCTCTACTAACAGAAGGAACTTCAGCTTGTTCAAGGCCACCCAAGGAGTGGAATTTTAATACAGGTCTTTAAGGGTCATAGCTACTCTATTCACTGGGGGACACTAGGTTTTCTGGTCAGTAACAGATGGGATAATAACTGTATTATACTTACAGATACACTTTACACTCACCTGTATACAGAATTTGGATAATAAAATCCTACTAGATTTCAGGGCAGTTTGAAGGAGGAGAACATAACGATACAATACAACACAATCAAAAGAGCAGCAGATAAAAATATGAAAACATGCTAATAGAGCCTGTGTGAATACAGCATTTTTGTCTGCTGCTTAAAAATAGTGACGTATATGCCAGGGAACTGCCTCGGAGAAGCTCTTTGGCAGGTGATCTTAAAGTGTAGGCAGGTTGATAAACTGAGTTTAAACTGGATTTAATCCATTTTAGTTCCAGGGGAAATGAGAAGGCTCAAAGCTCAATTATTCTGATGTTTGTGTTTTCCTGTATCACGCTTTTAGGCCCACAAATTAGCATAAGGAGCACAATAGTACTTGGTTTGAAATCTTCCCTAAAGTAGCATCATGTATCTTTTATTTCCTGTGTGGGGAAATAGCAGCTTTGGGAGGGATTAACCCCTTTGCCCAACATCATGGTTTCAATTGGAATTGCCCCCATTTGGAGTTCCCACCATTTGCTCTTTAACCAAGATGCTACACCAACTTTCAGTTTAGTGGCTGTGTCATGATATCTTTTGATATCACATATTTACTTTTGCTTGTTAGCTGCAATTTGCTGCAATGGGAAATAGATCTGAATTTCTGGACATTGGAGTGGCCACACATAGTACATTCTGTTGAAGGAAACAGAAAATATGATACTGCTGTGCATGTAAAATAGTAGAAAAACAAAGGGCAAGAATGTGGACACGGAGAGCCATCTGACTGGCTGTCCACTTTAGCAGAGGCTATATGGGTCACTGAGACCCCTTAGAGAGCTGTTGATACCAAATGCTGTCAGGAAGCACTTTCGTGGTCCCAGAAGTATAGAGACAAATGCACTTGGAGGCCCATTACATCTTCAAAGATGGACAACCGCAGCTATTTCCAAAAGCTCATCTCCTTGTAAACATTCTGAAGAGATGGTTTCACTGCATGCTTATCTAGACTTCCTGCCTTTCATTTTCTGCAGTCATTATATTCTCAGCTGTAGAAATAAGTAAACAAACAAACAAAACAGACCAGCAACCAACTTGATACAAACTGCCCCAATTTATGAACATCTAGTAAGAGCACATCAATTTTTAAACAAGGCTGGACGTAAAAGGTCAATCTCCACCACCACCACCATCTCACTCCTGCAGTCTCATTTCTTTATTTTGATAGAAAATCGAACACTATAACGAAGGAGAAGCGGATACAGAAACAATTCTTATCGTATCAGAAAAGGCTGGAAAAGATGGGTTTGCTGATCTTATAGAAGAGCAAGAGGGACTGAGCTGACACTTTCAAACCTGTCAAAGGAGCCTTAAAAGAAGATGGTTTATCCTACCCACTGTGGGGAGGACAAGAAACAGGGATTGAAATGCCATTCTTCATCCTACTTCTTTCTGTCAAGCAACTTTCTGTCAAGGACTCATTTTCAGTGGATGAGCAGTTAGTATATGATGGTTTTAATTTTTGTGAACCGCCCAGAGAGCTTCGGCTATTGGGCGGTATAAAAATGTAATAAATAAATAAATAAATAAATAAATAAATAATAAATAGTATATAAACCAGCACTAAATTGATTGTAAGCCTGTGGGCAGGGACTGTCAAGAAATACTTTTGAAAGCCGCTGTGAGAGCCTTTTTTGGCTGAATGGCGGCATAAAAATGCTTAAATAAAGTTAATGAGCTTCATCCCATGTACCTGTTTCCCTTCAATTATCCCTTACAGCACTAAGCTGTTGCTGTTGTTGTTGTTGCTACCGGGCGACTAGATCCCCTGCATACCAGGAAATGGGTTTAAGTGGGGAAATGTAAAAAAAATCATAAAAAATCAACGGATGACCCAATCCGATTCAAATGTGGTATGCTTAAAGCTCTCCTTAATATCTATTACTGTGCCAATTTTGATGTCTTTATCTTTAAAGCTTACGCAGATGTAAGCATTTGTTTAATTTTTCTTCAAATCCTGCTCCTGCGCCCCAGGGCCTTGCTAGATCTACGAGATAATCTGGTTGGGAGTAGGGGTGACGGTGCGCTACAGCTAGCATGCGCCGTCGCCCTTTTCCAGACGTAACACGCGACGAGGCAAGGGAAAGCCCCGTCACATCCAGCATTCCCCCCCTTAAAGGGCCATGTGCGCAGGAGCGCACTGCCGGAAAAGGTAGGGTTTTTTTAAAAAAAAATAAAGGGTCCCCCACTCCCCCTGCCCCTGATTCCCCCCCACAATGCCTGATGCCCCCCCTGCCCGCTCGCTCACCCGTCCGCCATGCCCGTCCCTACCCGTCATGCCCATTCCCCGTCCCCGCTTGTCATGCCCGCCCCCTCTGCGCTCGTCATGTCCGATGCTCCCTCCGTGTGCCCCCCGTCCGTGATCCCCCCCCTGGCCCAATGGGCACAGCTCTCCTATGAGTGCTGTGCCCAGTCCGTGGCTTCTCCCAGCTACTCGCGAAGCCAAATTGGACCCTGCTAGACCTTCTGCAGCCCCGGCCATAACCTGGGCCATAACCGCATCCGCTTATCCCGGGTTAAGGGAGGACTTAGCCCAGCCTGACCCCGGGATCCCCTGTGTGTCATCTGGATGCACAGGAGGGAGACTGGGCCTCACACCAGGCTAACGCCTCGTCTAGCAACGGCCCCAGTGGCTGCTCTGAAAACAACAAATGATATGCTCGAAAACTAGTAGCAAAATACGGTGAGGCTTTTGCCTTTGAAGCACAATTAAGGCAGGATGCATGGGAGTACTTCACATTAAAAGCAGATTATAAGCTGGAAAACTTCAGAGTCCTTTGCATGCAATTCACAGTGATTGCACAGTATAACACTGGTGTGATGAAGCTCATTATCTCCAAGTAATCTACGATTTGACTTTTATTCCAGCTGGACATCAGGAAAAATTTCCTGACCGTAGTACGACAATGGAAACAGTTACCTAGGGAGGTTGTGGGCTCTCCCACACTAGAGGCCTTCAAGAGGCAGCTGGACAACCATCTGTCAGGGATGCTTTAGGGTGGATTCCTGCATTGAGCAGGGGGTTGGACTCGATGGCCTTGTAGGCCCCTTCCGGCTCTGCTATTCTATGATTCTATGGTTCTATGATTCTTTGTTCCAAGAGCTCAACTTGTGCATTTTTGGACTCTTTCCCCCCAGCCCCCCAAAATAGATGCCTGGGAGGAATGACACCTTAGTTTCTTGCAGTTTATATGGGTACAGATTTCTGTAATGTATAGGCAATCTCTGTTTGCTTTGCCATAGTTCAGGGCATATATTTATCTAGTTAAGCATTTTGGATTTAGTTTATTGGCCTCTCTTCTTGTCTCATCCATTTCTCCAATAAACAAACCACAAAACACATATGGACTAATCAAGGCTACAATTATATGCATACTTAGAGCTGGGACCAAATGCCCACCAAACTTCACATCCCCACTGATGGGCAGCAAGCTTAGGAATCCTTTGCCATTGGAGGCAGAGGTCGCCACAGTGGCACAGAGCACCTTTTACCAGCTTAGACTGCTGTGCCAGCAGTGAATGTTCCAGGATAGAAGCCCTATACGAATGTATGAGGGCTAACTGTGGGGTCAGGGTGGGGAGAATGCTCTGCAGAATCTGAGAACCTGGCACCTGAACATGCACAGTGTTCCACTTTCAAGTGAATACAAGTAGAACTTGTCACTCAATGCAAGGAGGCTGAGGCATGAACGGGTGGGGCTATCACCTATGGAGATGTTGGGCATGGGGCCAGTGTCCCTGTCCCTACATTTTGTCCTTACATTTAGTCCTCACTTGGGTATTACAACCCCTAGAACAGACCATGGGTTATCAGGGTGGGTTGTTTCCAAAAAAAGAAACCAACCTGATAAAACGGGTCTAGGTTTGCATGACAAGCTAACCGACCAGTCCCAAATAACAACCTCACAGCTGTATTTTGCACTAATGGAAGTTTCTGAACCATCTTTAATTGTGCTTTGTATGATTCTTTGTGAGGTTTTAATTCCACATTTCACATTACTCACAGAGGCCTTAGCTAAAGCTAAGGTTTATCCCGGAATCATCCCGGGGTCATCCTTGTTCATGTAAATGACACACAGGGGATCCCGAGAGCAGGCAGGGATGACCCCGGGATGATCCCGAGATAAACCTTAGGTCTAGCTAAGGCCAGAGATAGCTTACATAAAATTCCACTGTTATATTTATTGACTTAGCAGTTAAAATGTTTGTGAACAATCCATGTTATCAGAACAGTTCAAACAATTATGGCCTGAAGCTTAGATGGATGATGTTGAGTACTAAATACTAATTGCTCTGTATGTGTTTGAATCAGTACCCCAGGATGGGCATGGTTGCAAAACCTCAGCCCCATGCTCAATGCAGGATCAATCATGAATGTCAGTCTCTAAACACAGCTATGCCACTCAGACAGCAGGACAATTGATCAAGATAGTGCTTTCCTTTATTTCACCTACAACAGTTTTGTTGACATCATCATCTGTATAATTGGGCAGAGCAGCCCTATACTCACAACAACACCTGCAGCCACTTTGACTGCATAGTGCTGGTGTAGCTTAGTTGTGATCCTGTGAACTCTTAGCTGCAAAGAAGATAACAGATCAATATCACTTCAAATAACAGAACATAGTATCCCCAACAGGGACTTCCCCAGTATCCATGGCAAGACCACCGAACCCTACCAATTACAGAGCAATATGTAATAGAATTATTATTATTATTATTATTATTATTATTATTATTTATTTATTTATTTATTTATTTATATAGCACCATCAATGTACATGGTGCTGTACAGATTACACAGTAAATAGCAAGACCCTGCCGCATAGGCTTACAATCTAATAAAGTTGTAGTAAACAATAAGGAGGGAAAGAGAATGCAAACAGGCACAGGGAAGTGTAAACAGGCACCGGGTGGGGTGAAGCTAACAGTATAGAGTCAGAACAAACTCAATATTTAAAAGCTATAGGGGAAAAAAGTTTTTAGCTGAGTTTTAAAAGCTGTGATTGAGTTAGTAGTTCTCAAGTGTTCTGGAAGAGCGTTCCAGGCATAAGGGGCAGCAGAAGAAAAAGGACGAAGCCAAGTAAGGGAAGTGGAGGTCCTTGGGCAGGCGAGAAGCATGGCATCAGAGGAGCGGAGAGCACAAGCGGGGCAATAGTGTGAGATGAGAAAGGAGAGATAGGCAGGAGCTAGGCCGTGAAAAGCTTTGAAGGTCAACAGGAGAAGTTTATATTGGATTCTGGAGTGAATTGGAAGCCAATGAAGAGATTTCAGAAGTGGAGTGACATGGTCAGAGCGGCGGGCCAAGAAGATGATCTTAGCGGCAGAGTGGTGGACAGAGACCAGCGGACTTATGTGAGACGAAGGAAGGCCAGAGAGAAGAAGGTTGCAGTAGTCCAACCGAGAGATAACCAGTGCGTGAATGAGAGTCTTGGCAGAAGAGACAGACAGAAATGGTCGAATCCTGGCAATATTATACAGGAAGAAACGACAGGATTTAGCTACTGCCTCAATATGAGGAATAAAGGAGAGCGAGGAATCAAATATAAAGCCAAGACTACGAGCTTCCTTGACCGGAGTAAGCATGACATCGTTGACAATGAGAGAGAATGAGAGGTGAGGAGAAGGTTTAGGAGGAAAAACAAGCAGTTCAGGTTTTGCCATATTAAGTTTCAAACGATGATGAAGCAGCCAGGCTGAGATATCTGAAAGACATGCCGAGATACGATCGTGAACATCAGGAGAAAATTCCGGAGATGAGAGATATAATTGTGTATCATCGGCATACATGTGATATTGGAGGCCATGAGATTGAATAAGCTTACCCAAGGGCAGCATGTATAAAGAAAACAACAACGGGCCAAGCACCGAGCCTTGCGGAACCCCTACTGAAAGGGGAAGAGAGGAGGACGAGGTGCCGTTAGCCGACACGCTGAAAGAGCGAACCTCTAGATAGGAGGCAAACCAGTTATAGACAGAGCCACAGAGTCCAAGGTCATGGAGGGAATCTAAGAGAAGATTGTGATCAACCGTGTCAAAGGCTGCAGTTAGATCAAGGAGAATAAGGACGGAATAATGGCCTTTAAACTTGGCAGTAAGAAGATCATTGGTGATCTTGGTAAGGGCTGTTTCAGTGGAATGCAAAGGACGGAATCCAGATTGAAAGGGATCCAGAGCAGAGTTACTAGAGAGAAAGTCAAGACAACGAGAGTAGACCACACGTTCCAGGATCTTTGAGACAAGGGGCAACAGAGAAACAGGTCGGTAGTTAGACAGAGAGAGTCGATCAAGAGTGGGTTTTTTGAGAATGGGAGAGACTGTAGCATGTTTAAAAGCAGAAGGAAATGAACCCCGTACCCCACCACAAATATACTATCATACCTGTGATTGTGTAAGCCACTGTGGGGTACTGAGTATCAGGCCAGAAACAAACATAATTTTGTCAACAGTAGTTTGAATTCTCTAATACACTAACACACATAACCATGAAACGATCACCCTTTGGACTGGCCACGCAAAGGAAAGAGACTGTTTTGAGAAAGAAACAGCTCACTTGGGAGGAGGCAGGTGTGGAGAGTGCACAGAGTTGGACAAGGGTCCAAGTGGTGTTAGAGGCACAATGCCAGTCAGATAAGAAGGCTGCTTTTGCCTGAGAGAGGGAAGGGAGACATTACGATAAGCAACAAGCAATGCTTCAACTGTACTCTACAGGGACACTCTCCATTAGCTCACTGGGAGAGAGCCCTGTGCTGAGAAATAGGAGATGTTGAGTCCAACACAAGAAATTGTGGGATTAAGGGGCAATTCACCGTTGGATGCCTGGCCATCCCTATATCAGAGGACTGAAGGAGGGGGATCAGGACTAGAACCCATAACTCCTACTTGGTAGAGTAGCTCTCTAGCCACCCAGGTCACAGATGCAACCATATCAGGGCAATCTCTGTGCAGAGCTTTCCCATACATGAGGTTGCTTACTCGTCTCCCACATGCAGGCACACATGAGAATGGGCAGTGGGAGGCCAGTCAGAAGGACGGCTGCCAAACCTCTGTTACTAAACATCCTGGCTCTTACATGAGTCAGGTGGTCTTTTTCTCACCCAGTCGCAATCCAGCCACATCTTTCCCAAGTTCATCTGCTTGACTGAGTTGCCATGCCAACTCTTCATTGCCCCAGCAGCCCTTCTTCTCTATTCTTCTTCCTCCATATCCATCCTGACTGAGTGGTAAATTATGCCAGTATAACCAGAGGAGTTATGAACTATGAGGAACCCACTGCCTCCTCACCCTTGCTAGATTTTAGAGGGTGGAGGGGCTGTTGAGGGGCTGTAGTGGAAAGGTATCTGTGGCCCCTTCTCATCTGAGCTCCATCTTAGCCCAATGAGGTGAGCAACATTTTCTACTACCCCAGTTCACACAGACCCAACGTTGTTAAGGCAGTAAAAGCTTTTCAGTCGGGGAGGCATCTTTTCCCCTCCAACAATGCATCATTCTGTAACATTATTCCAAGTAGGGCACTATGAGGAAACACGGTGGCTTGCTGGACCACCAATAACAAGGCTGTTGCCACATGCAGTAGGCAGTCAGGGCCGGTGCTACCATAGAGGCCACTAAGGTGGCCGCCTAGAGTGCCAAGCTAAGGGGGGCGCCAGGCACAGCATAGCCCTCACGCGAGTTGACTGTGAGCCGGCCCGGCCCAAGGATTCAGCTGGGCCTGGGCGGGCGAGATGGTGCCCCATGCCCGCCCAGCAGAAGCAAAGCCAAGGACGCTGGGGTGGGGGTGGGGCAGCTCCATGTTCGGACTTCCGGAACATGCCCAGAAGAGAGAGAGAGAGAGAGAATGTATGGGTGAATAGGGTGCATGAGGTCTTTGAGTGAATGCATGTGTTCATGCGTGTGTTTGGAGTAAGTGATGCTGAGTCTGTGTGTGCGCGCGTGTGTGAGTTGGGGGGGGGATGATTTGGAGATGATATTCCTATTAAATAATGCATTTTAGACCCAAAGACGTTCCTTTCCAATTTGTTTGCTATAATTGGCATGACGTATTTCTTGCAATTTAAAATAAATTTAGCAGTTTCAAGTTTTGTGCTTATTTTTTTCCAGGAAACATATGTTCTTAAAAATCAAAGTTGGCATTTTTTGGGTGTGTGCGTGTGTGAAAGTAGCTCACCTTGCCTAGGGTGCAAAATAGTCTGGCACCGGCCCTGTAGGCAGTGGCCAAACTTGATGATGATGATGATGATGATGATGATGATGATGATGATGATGGAGAAGCAGTTGTTGCCAGCACTGGTCCCCCAGAATTCCTCCTACCACCATATCTGCAGGAATTGTTGAAATGCCACTCCACTCTCACAGCCTATGGGTGGGGCAGCAGAAGTGGGAGAACATTTTCAGCTCAGCACTGTTTTCTGCCAAGAAAACAAATGCTTCAATGAATATTTCAACCACTTCTACATTTTAGGGTGTTTGTTTCTTTTCACCTAATGGGGATTCTCATGCCTTAGCTAGACCATTATCCCAGGCAAATGGAGGGGTCGTCCCTGCCTGCTCCCGGGATCCCCTGTGTGTCATTTGGATGCTCAGGGATGATCCCGGGACAATCCCGGGATATAGGCCTGGTCTAGCCACAGCCTCAGAACGATTCCAGGATGCCTTCTTTGATCTAGGCCTGTCCCTCATTGAGGTTTGGCCTGTTGTTGATTGGTTCTGGCTCAGCTCATTAGTGCAATTATAGCATACTCTTGTTTGTGACTGAAGCTGGTGTTTTATACCAAACATTCCCTAATATATACCTTTTAAAGCGATACAATTTAAAGCTATAAAAATGTAAGCCCTAAACAACTTGGGACCAGGATACCTGAGAGAGCATCTTCTCCCTTACCAACCTGCCCTGTCACTGAGATCATCTGAGGGTCTGCTCCTGGTGGTTCCACATAGATTATTATTATTATTATTATTATTATTATTATTATTATTTATTTATTTATTTATATAGCACCATCAATGTACATGGTGCTGTACAGAGTAAAACAGTAAATAGCAAGACCCTGCCACATAGGCTTACATTCTAACAAAATCATAATAAAACAATAAGGAGGGGAAGAGAATGCAAACAGGCACAGGGTAGGGTAAACAGGCACCGGGTAGGGTAAAACTAACAGTATAAAGTGAGAACAAAATCAAGTTTTAAAAGCTTTAGGAAAAAGAAAAGTTTTTAGCTGAGCTTTCAAAGCTGCGGTTGAACTTGTAGTTCTCAAATGTTCTGGAAGAGCGTTCCAGGCATAAGGGGCAGCAGAAGAAAATGGACGAAGCCGAGCAAGGGAAGTAGAGACCCTTGGGCAGGCGAGAAACATGGCATCAGAGGAGCGAAGAGCACGAGCGGGACAATAGTGTGTGATGAGAGAGGAGAGATAGGAAGGAATCCATCCACCGATTGGAATCCACCAGGGGAAAAGCCTTCAGCGTGGTGGCGCCCCTCCTGTGGAATTCCCTGCCTCTGGAGGTCAGGCAGGCGCCAACCTTGTACTCCTTTCAGCGCCTCCTGAAAACATCTTTATTCCAAGAAGCCTTTCTTTAACATGCAGCCTTGGATTACTGTTATTGCTTCTTTTAAATTTTGTTTTAACTGTTTTTATTCTGTTTTTATTTTCATTTTACATTGTACACCGCTCCAAAATTTTTCAGTGGGGAGTGGTATATAAATATTCTAAAATAAATAAATAAATAAATAAATTTTAGAATTTTTAATTTTTTAAAATATATACGAAGTTGTTCATTGGATATGCTACTACAAGTCATTTGTTTTGTTTTGGTTTTCTTGGAGTTCTTCGATCTATTCAAGATTAAAGACATAAAGAGAGAGCATCTTTCAGAACAGCCCAGGAGGCTGAGGAAACATTATAATTATTTTAAATGATCTGCTGCATGTGAACAGAATGCATATTCTGGCCCATAGGTCATGTGTGTTACCTGCCCTCACATCTTGGGGAAATGCTGGGAGTAACAGAAGAAATCACTAGGTTAGATGAGCCACTGGCCGGACTGAGTATAAGATGGCTTTTTTTATATGTCTAACATGTAGCTATTCTGCACTGACAAGGAGCTTAAAAACTAAATTAATGCACACCTAAATGCAATTTAACTTCAAAACACAAATTCAAAGTGCTGGTATTGACATTTAAAGCCCTAAACGGTTTGGGGCCAGGTTATTTGAAGGAACGCCTCCTCCCATATGTACCTACCCGGACCTTAAGATCATCTACAGGGGCCCTTCTCTGTGAGCCCCTGCCAAAGGAAGTGAGGCAGGTGGCTACTAGGAGGAGGGCTTTCTCCGCTGTGGCACCCCGGTTGTGGAATGAGCTCCCCAGAGATGTCCGCCTGGTGCCTACACTGTACTCCTTTCGTCGCCAGCTGAAGACCTTTTTATTCACTCAGTATTTTAACACTTAATTTTAACTTAAATTTAAATTATACTGTTTTAACTCTGTATTTTAACCTTATATCAATTTTGCTGCGTGGTTTTATCCTGGTTGTGCTTTTTATATTGTATTTTGTATTTGTGTTTTTAACTTGTTGGTTGTTTTATGATGGTTTTAATTTTTGTGAACCGCCCAGAGAGCTTCGGCTATTTGGCGGTATAAAAATGTAATAAATAAATAAATAAATAAATAAATCATACTATTGCTTTCTGAGGGCCACTAGAGGGAAATATTGCACTGTTAAGAAAATAATTTCTCCTATATTTTTATACATCATTATCACATGAGTGGAAATAATTGTATAAATTCTACACTGTGCCCACTTGTAATTTGTTTGGTGTTCTGTACAGGAAATCTTTCTCCTTTCCCCCCTCTTTTTCATAAAAAGGAAGTCATTTAAGGCAGCTTGTAATGAGAACAAAGCTAAAATTGTAAAGCATTTCTTAGTATACTGTTTTGTTTTCCAATTTTAAATGTTGCAAGCTTGACATATTTGTTTTCTGGAAACACAGAAAGACACAATGTAGAACCTCTACTTCACAAAATCTTAATTTAATGACACTTCGTAACTGTGTCAGTTTTTGTTAAAGTTAAATCTTATTAATCCAGCTAAGCACAATTTGATCCATTAAAAGTTCTGGTTAATTAATGGTGTCATTCATTATTATTAGTGTTGCACTGAGTAGCATTATCCCAGCAATTTAGTAACTATGGACAAATATTATAGCAGGATACTAGAGGAAGAATGAACAGATTTTGACTTCCTGTAATTTGAATGTTTCCAAGTATATGCCTTATTTAAGGATATCATGCATTGGAAAGACGAAATGTTCTCTACGGCACTGGAAATATAGCTGTTGTGAAGGACAAATCCCCAGTGGATGGTGCCCGGAATCAAATGAACCAACACTTCACACATTACAACTCAAGGTGCTATACCCTGAATGCAGTAATACATGCTTTTCAGATTAAAAAGAGTGTGAAAGTTTTTCAGAAATAAATGTAATTTAACATCACATAAGCCTAATAAACATAATCTTTACATAACCACCCAAGTAGATTATATTTCTTTAAGTGTAATCAAATGTTGTATGTTAGTTGGGTTTAGTCTAGTTGTTGAATGTGCCCTTTTGATAACAAACAAAATTATTTTCCAAAATGTTCATATAGCACTAGCAAACCCGAATCAGTTAAAAGCAGCAGAAATTCCAGTGAGCAATGAATAAGGTAAACGCCATACTTCTCCACACGAATGCAGTTGAGGGCCTCTGTAAGTTAAGTGTGCCTGAAAACCAGACACGTGAGCGAATTTTCCATCTTTATTTGCCCTGAAAATATTACTGTCATTGTTTGTCTGATAAATATTCCACATTCAAGGGCATTAGCCAAACATCCAGAAGAGATGGAATGAAAAGTTAAATGTTTGCTCTGCTATTCACCCCATCAATCAGAGCAACATTCTGGATAGCGCTTCCTCTCATACCCTGTAGGAGAGGCCCAAACATTTAAGCACCTTTTGCTGGTTCTTTGAGATTGACAGCTCTAGTGGACAGTCAGACCACACTAGTCCATTTAAAGAGATCTCATAAATCTCTTCCGCTACCTATTTGAGAAGTGTCAGTACCTTGGGTTTCTGAAGCTTACTATTCACCACCTGGAGAACTTAACTGGAGAAAATGTTAACTCAAACAGAACTTTCCATCACAGTGAGTTTTGGTTCACTCAGTACTTGAAATTTTGTCAGTCCAGGCATATTAAGCAGCAAAGAAGCCATATCCTCTGACAGGCAGGCATAACGTTAGGGCCATAGATTCATGGGGTTGTCTTCGATCCAAAATAAAAAGAACTCTTGGCAAGAAATTGTTTGCATCTTTATGGTTTGCTAGTAAAGCTGGCGTGCATGTTGTAGGTGTATCCCCATGTTCCTGGCTACTACTGCAAATCCTAATCTCTCATGTCCCAAGGCTGAATCAAGTTTACAAAATGGTGACCACTGGAAACTCTTAGGTTTCTGAACCATGGGCAGATAATGATTGGAATCAAAAAGCAGGGGGCAATATTTACTAGTGCTAGACGCCAGCCAGGGCCAGTTCACACAGCTCAAACTGTGAGCTAAATCTGAGAGATGAGTGGATTTGTTCTAAATTCGACATGTGTGGAAGCAGTGCAATTGTTTCAGCATGTGCCCAGCTCTCGACTCAAAGCTTGCATGATATGATAAGCATGATGCATACTGACCACTCAAACCTCATTCCATATTCTCAGTGCAGAAATTTGGTCCTTTATATAATCCACCCAATAAAATAGAATACAGTACTGGGTACAGAACCTCTTTCAGCTCACATTTACAAAATGGTAACCACAGGCCACTGATCACTTGAACTTTCTGCCATAGGAATAATAATAATAATAATAATAATAATAATAATAATAATAATAATAATAATAATTTCTTACTAGCCTCTCCCTCTCAATCAAGGTGGGGAACAACATCAAATATAAAAATACTATAAAATACAAAAAACTGATTAAAAACATATAAAACTAATACATTATTAAAATAACAGCCAGACATTTTAAAATTTGACTCAGTAGGCCTGCTGGAAGAGATCAGTCTTTATAGCTTTTTAAAATTCATCATCATCATCATCATCATCATCATCATCACATTAATTTGCATGTATTGGTCAACTTCATGCTGTCATAATTTGCTATTAAGCAATTTTCTATACTGGTAAATTTTAAAGTGTAGGAGCTCACCATGACATCCTCAATATCCACCTCCCCTACCCCAGGACAGTCCAAAAATACAGGCAGCTGTGTTTATATATTATATATACACAACCAAAGAGCAGAAATATAGCAAAATACCAAATTTATTAAGATCAGCTAAAAAAAGTGCCAGTGCTCCACTCCCCGATGTTCCAGCTTCGTTACACCATTGACTGGTCATCTGTAGAAGATTTTAGATGCAGATTTTGCTTTTGTATATACAAAGGCTAAGGCAAGGCACTCATTTCTGATTCTGATAAAGGTGTACTACACATTTTAGACCAGAATAGAGGATTTATGTTGTTACTACTTTGGGATAAGTTATTTGTAACTGTCAGCTATCAAACTTTATCATAAGGTTTGGTCATCCAATTTGAGTGCATTATACACCTTCAATGCATTATGCACCTGAAATTCTATGCATACATATTGCAAGTAACAGCAAACTTTACATTCTTTTTGACTTAGACAGAAAGGTCAAAATTAGAATAATAGTAAATGGCCCTTTCTCCATTCACAATGAACAGCCTCATTACATAACCTTTTAAAAACAGCCAGTGAGTGATTTGACTGCTTTGCACATTACTCAGTAGCCATGGCTAATATTGAAAACCCATTCCCCATGTGTGGCCTATGTGGCAGAGAGTAAGGTCTAGTGGGTAGACTAGGGGTGGGGAATCTCAGGCCCAGGGGGGCAAATCCTCCAGGCCTCACCCCCTTCCCCAGATGGCCCTACCCTCTCCCTCCAACCACAAATCATTTGTGGTCTCCTGGCTTTTGTGCAATTCTTCACCCATTCTAAAAGGTTGAAAATGCCTCTTCTAAGGACCTTGGCAATAAGAACTTTAAGCTACAATTGGCTGGTGTACTTTGCATTTTTGCCCCCACCCCCTTTGCCTTTGGCCCAGCCCACCATTGCGCTGTGGCCCCTGAGAGCTTCTTCGAAATTGAAATTGAGCTGAAAGAGGTTCTTACCCCCTGGCCTACACCTATTTGGGTGTTCTTGTCCTAACATAAATACGACAATGTACTGCTGCTATATGCAACTAAATGTGTGGAGTTCTGGAGGGGCAGGCTCTAGTGTGTGAATGCTGTATGTATTTGGACCATAGAATCATAGAATAGTAGAGTTGGAAGAGGCCTGTAAAGCCATCGAGTCCAACCCCCTGCTCAGTGCAGGAATCCACCTTAAAGGGGTGGACACTACAGATGTTTTGAGGACTACAACAACTCCAATCAACCCCAGCCAGCATAGTCAATGGTGAGGGCAAAGGGGAGATGTAGGCCAGAATATTTGGGTGTGTGTGTCACAAGTTGCCCAGCCCTGATTGAGACCAACACTGAAAACTGTATTCAGGCTTTCATTATTCATGCAATTCCAATTGTTTGAGGTGGGGAACGGGGCTATGTTTGGGCCCTTGTTAGACCTCAGCCATGCATTGGGGTGGAAGGTTTGAAACTAGCACTACACATGTACCATGCATGAACTCTACTCATGGAAGGGGCTAACAAAGATGAGACACTGTGATGATCCTTTTGTTATCCCCCCATAACAATGCCCAACTGGAATGATGGTACATCATGATGATGTGGTACCATTATTGGGTGAGGGGGGGAGATGATGCATAAGAGTGCTGCTGCCACCATTTGGAATGGCAGGGGCAATGTTTCTTTAGAAGGAAAAGGGGGAAAGTGCTCCCACCACTGCTTGCATTAAGCCCCCAGCCTGACAAGTTAATGCAAAGCCTTGCTCCCCCTGGAGAAATCACCCAAATAGGGTCCCCCACATTTTCAGCCTGCAAATGGGGATTTCCACAACCTGCCCTAAGAAGAGGAGGAGGTGGACTTCCATCTGCAGCCAAAAGGCCTGTTCCCCAAGCAATTCCATGTTCAGTAAATATGATGAGGAGTGGAATGGCATTGGGTGTGATTCCACTACCCCCTCCTCCATCTGACCATTGAATGCAGGATTCTTCTGTGAGCACCACTCAAAGCACAGTGCAATGGGAATATTGACTTATTTCTTCATGCTAAATATGAAGTGTTATGATCATAAAATATTCATCTTTTAGGATTTATTTATGTTACCTTTGAAATTCTTCCATAGCGGTATATTCCACAGTGGTCTATGCAACTATTTTTTACATGCTTGGTATCTTATATTTATTTATTTATTTGCAATATTTATATACCACTCCCCATTCAAAATTTTGGAGTGGTATACAAGATAAAATAAAATAAAAACAGAAGAAAAACACATTAAAATAGGTTTTTAAAAGAAGCATACTATAATATTTCAGATATTCACTCCTAGCCACGTTTATTTTGTGTGTGAGACTTCTATTGAAGTCAATGGCAGCTGCCTGCAAATGGATGTGTTTATGACTGGGCTGTTTATCTTTCTGTGGTGGAATAAAAACCTAGTCTTTTTTAAAAACACAACAACTGTAGCCAAAGTAATTGTGGGCTGTAATATAATTAGACGGCAAACTGGCTTTTCCACAAACATTAACATGGCATCTGGGCAAGCAACAAAGCTGAATAAAAAATCTTATTCACCAAGTATTAGGCTAGCACTCCAATCCCAAAGAGTTGTATTTGGAAAAGACGTCTCACTGAAATCAAGTGAAGCCCCTTTGGCCCCAATCCAATTGGCTGAAGAAGCCTCTGGATTTTTAATACTTGCTGATGCCATTTCTTCTTCGTTTCGATTTTTTACAAATACGAGGAGGGCTGGAATGAAAATATAATAAATAAATGTGTGGTAAGACTTGATCTCTATAGAAGTGGCCAGTTCAAGTTACTCTCTTGCTTGAGGCTGAGCAAGACAGGACAACTGCTGCTGCCGCCACTGCTGCTCTGATCCATTGCCCTTTCCACAGACCTGCCTCCCTGAAGCAAGGATGATTTTAGCAGCTACACAACTGGAAAGAAAAGGGTTAAGCAGCTCCCCCACCCCCACCCTCTGCTCAAACTCACAGTGTTCTCCTATGGCTTCTTCTGAATAAAAATAACATATTTGCAGGAACGATGCATACAACTGCGTGTCTAGTTGGACATGAGTTGGTCTTTTCCTAATAGTCCCATCACACTACTTGAAGACTGTGGGATTGTCCTGACTCCATCATTGTACCTCAGTCCTTGGGTTGCAACCACAGCCAAGAGAGTTGTCCATCCACCTGGAGATAGCAGCAAATTAATTTTAAGTACGTTGCTTCTTTGTTGGCTTCCCACTTTTCAAAATGGCAGGAAGTCCCAAGGGCAGTTACAACAGGGTCTGTTTTGCTTTAAGATGTATGGCATTTTGTGATCGTTGATTATTTACATATATACATGCTAAGCAGAGAGGAGCAGGCAAGCACCCAGGGAGCCACTGCTACTCTATAAAATTAGAATCACTTCCCCCCTCCCACAAAGCAAACAACATCTGTTTTGCACCCCCCACAAGCTCTCCCCTTTCAAGTTTGTTTCGAAATTCAGACATCTGTCTCTCTTCTTAGCCAAAGTGCAACTCCCCATAACCTGTACAACCCCCACCCAAGACTATAAGACATGTCCTCACTCAGCAGCCATCACCCATCAAGACCTTTGGAAGAAACATCATGTAGCCACGGTAAATGTATCCCATCTAGCCACAGAAACATCACATTGCTGTCTTTGTTCATTAGCCAGCACTGAAGTTAAATAAAATACGTCCGTCTCTTCACTTGACACATCACAATAGCATTTTTGGTACAATCCATTTCTTTTAATTTCTAATTGGTATTTTGAAGAATGTCAAATCATCAAACCGCTGGATATCATGGGCATTATTAGACAAGGGCACAACTGACCACGTGCCCGTCCTGGGTCGTCGTCGTCGTCCTCCTCCTCCTCCTTCTAGATACCCCAGTGGCATCACCAGCCCTCTAAGCTTGGAAGTCTTGCCGTAACTAGACTTTTGGACTTGCTCCTTTGGCAGAGCAACAGAGTGTGTGCTATGAAGGCAGAAGCCTTTTAAACTATAGGAGACACCGCCACCTTTCGTTCCACAGTCTACTCATTGTTTTCCCTTTTCCCCTCTCCCTACCTTTCCCTACTCTTATATGATAGGCAAGAAGAGGTCACTTTTTCATACAGCATCTGGTTTTACTGCCCCAAACTGGAACTTTTAGGTTCTACCAAAGCTCAGTGGGTTCAGCACAGCAAAGGATTTAATTAGCCTCCGCAAATTTCTCCCCACCGCCCAACTCCACCTTTAGCTTCTCCCAGATAGCTGAAGGCAGCAGATTATACCAAAAGGAGGGTTAGGACTACATGGCGTCTTAGGGGGCTGTGTGTAGAGTGCCTCATGGCACTGCCATAGGGACATAGGAGGCTGCCTTATACCAAGACTGACCATTGGGCTAGATAGCAGCGACAGCCCTGCAGTACTGCAGGTTTAACTGAACTGCCCAGTCCACTGCTGTGGCTGCTCTTTCAGCTCAGTTTTGGGCATACATTGTCATTTGTGTTTTGTCGTGGACTCTAGCTTCAGTGGTGAGGTAAACATACTCTGTGCATGCTCAAAGGTATGGATACTTTCTCCATACCTTAGGAAACAAACTTGTTGGCTTGATTCTGGTGAAGTCCCGGCACAAATTGATTCATGGGTAGGAGGAGACAAAGTGAGCTTGCATGTAACAAGGAGGAGGTTGCATCCATTTGCTAAAGTTCTACACATAGGAAAAAGAAACCAAATGCACAGTTACAAGGTGGGGGATACTTTACTCAGCAGTACTACAAGCAAGAAGGATCTTGGATCTTGAATCGCAAGCTGAACAGTATGATGTGGATGCAAAAAAAGCAACTGCTATTTCTATCTGTATTAATAGAAATATAGCTTCCAAATAGCGTGAGGTACTGGGTCCCCCATATTCAGTCCTGGTTAGGCCTCATCTAGAGTATTGCGTCCAGTTCTGGGCACCACACTTCAAGAAGGATGCACACAAGCTGGAGTGTGTTCAGAGGAGGGCAACCAGGATGATCAGGGGTCTGGAAACGAAACCCTATGAAGAGAGACTGAAAGAACTGGGCATGTTTAGCCTCAAGAGGAGAAGGCTGAGGGGAGACATGATAGCACTCTTCAAGTACTTGAAAGGTTGTCACACAGAGGAGCGCCAGGATCTCTTCTCAATCATCCCAGAGTGCAGGACATGGAATAATGTCGAGATTGAAGAGCAACAGCCAGCTGAAGCAGAAGTGGAGTATGCTGAGGGGAGGAAAGCCAATGAAGAGGAAACTCTCTGGAAAAGAGTGACAGTTAGGAGCAGAAGAACTAGAAGGCATTCTGCACCGGTGGAACCATTAGAGTTAAGCAACCGCTTTCAGCTTCTGGAGGATGAGTCTGAAGGACAGTTTGCAGAGGAAGAAGTACAGGAGACACCGTGCAACAATGAACAAGAGGCAGAAGGTAGGTCAACCAAGAAGAAGAGAAGAGTAGTTGTTGTGGGAGACTCCCTGCTGCGTGGGATTGAAACCCAAGTATGTCGTGACGACCCATGGACTCGCCAGGTGTGCTGTCTCCCTGGAGCACAGACTAGAGATGTGACTAAAGGATTATCGAAACTCATAAAGTCCACGGACACATACCCCTTTCTTCTCATGCATGTGAGAACAAATGATGTCGCCAAGCAGAGCTATGAAGAAATCATTTCAGACGTTGAAGCTCTGGGAAGGAAACTGAAGAACTTTGGGGCCCAGGTAGTTTTCTCATCCATCCTCCCGGTTCTTGGAAGAGGATTAGAAAGGGAAAGAAAAATACTCCGGATGAACAACTGGCTACGAAGGTGGTGCCGACGTGAGAATTTTGGATTCTGGAACCACGGGCTATGCTACTTGGAACATGGACTGTTGGCAAGGGATAGGTTGCACCTCACAAGGGCTGGAAAGAATGTGTTCAGCCACAGCATGAAGAAGGGCTTGATCAGGAGGGCTTTAAACTGAATCTTACAGGGGCAGGAGACGTAAACCTCGAGGCAACAATGGATGAAGGCCAAGGCACCACAGTACAAAGAACAGCTCCAATAGTGCCCCAAAATAGTGTACGCAACAATGTAGGAACAAAGCCAGACTATAAAACACATGGTCTTCGATGTCTATATACTAATGTCAGGAGCATGGGAAACAAACAGAACGAACTTGAGCTCTTATTACATGAAGGCAAATATGACTTGATAGGTATAACTGAAACTTGGTGGGATGACTCCCATGACTGGAATATAGCAATTGAAGGATATAACTTGTTCAAAAAGAACAGAAGAAATAGAAAGGGAGGTGGAGTTGCACTATATGTTAAAAATACCTATCATTGCACAGAAATACAGGTGGATCAGACTGGGAGCCCCATCGAGAGCATCTGGATTAAAATAAATGGGGCAAGGAATAAAAAGAACATGATAATCGGAGTCTACTACCGACCACCCAATCAAGGAGAAGATGAGGATGAAACTTTTGAGAAACAAATTGCCAGTGTTTCAAGGAAGTGTGATGTAGTAGTGATGGGGGACTTCAATTACCCTGATATCTGTTGGGAGACCAATACTGCCAAAAGTGGCCCTTCCAAGAAATTCCTGACATGTGTGGGTGATAACTTTCTCCTACAGAAAGTGGAGGAAGGAACTAGAGGATCAGCAATCCTTGACTTGATATTGACCAATAGGGATGACTTAGTGGATAAAGTGGCAGTTACGGGAACTCTGGGGGAAAGTGACCACATCATACTTGAATTCTTGATTATGAAGGAGACAAAAGTTGAGTGTAGCCATACACGTACTCTGGATTTTAGGAAAGCTGATTTTAATAAACTCAGAACTATGATAAGTAAGGTCCCATGGCAAATGAGCCTAATGAGAAAAGGAGTGCAGGATGGGTGGGAGTATTTTAAAAAGGAAATTTTACAGTTACAAACAATTCCAACCAGGAGAAAAGATAGAAGACAACAGAGGAAACCAATGTGGCTCCACAAAAAGCTTAGAGATGACCTGAAAACAAAAAGGGATACATATAGGAAGTGGAAGGAAGGCCAGGCTACAAAAGAAGAGTACAGACAAGTGGCGCGAAATGACGTCAGGAAGGCTAAAGCTCAGAATAAGCTGAGATTAGCGAGGGATGCTAAAAGCAATAAAAAGGCTTTCTTCAGATATGTGAGTAGTTAAAGACAGAGGAAAGAAATGGTGGTTCAACTGCTTAATGAGGATGGCAAATTGATAACAGATGACAAAGAAAAGGCTGAAGTGCTCAATTCCTACTTTGCCTCCGTCTTCTCCCAAAAGCGGGTCTATGACCCCCCTGGAAAAAGTGAAGCAGAAGTTGAGGGGGCAGGATTACAGTTTGAGATTGATAAACAAATGGTCAAAGAACACCTAATTTCCTTGAATGAGTTCAAATCTCCAGGGCCCGATGAATTGCATCCTAGAGTAATGAAGGAGCTAGCGGAAGAACTCGCAGAACCTTTGTCTATTATCTTTGCAAAATCATGGAAGACGGGTGAGGTGCCGGACGACTGGAGGAGGGCTAACGTTGTCCCTATCTTCAAAAAGGGCAAAAAGGAAGAACCTGGGAACTACAGACCAGTCAGTCTGACATCCATCCCTGGGAAAATTCTGGAGCAGATTATAAAGAAGTCAATCTGTAAACACCTTGAAATCAATGCGGTGATCACTAGAAGCCAACATGGATTTGTCAAGAACAAGTCCTGTCAGACAAATTTGATCTCATTTTTTGATAAGGTAACCTCCCTTGTATACCGTGGGAACGCTGTGGACGTCATATATCTTGACTTCAGCAAAGCTTTTGACAAAGTACCACATGACATTCTGATTAACAAACTAGCTAAAAGTGGGCTAGATGCAACAACTATTAGATGGATTCACAGTTGGCTACAGAATCGGACTCAAAGAATACTTATCAATGGAACCTTCTCAAACTGGGGAGAGGCAATGAGTGGGGTACTGCAGGGCTCAGTCCTGGGCCCAGTGCCCTTCAACATTTTTATTAGTGATTTGGACGAGGAGGTGCAGGGAACGCTGATCAAATTTGCAGATGACACAACATTGGGTGGGATAGCTAATACCCTGGAAGACAGAAACAAACTTCAAATTGATCTTGATAGGCTGGAGTGAAAACAACAGGATGAAATTTAATAGGGATAAATGCCAAGTTCTACATTTAGGAAATAGAAACCAAAGGCACAGTTACAAGATGGGGGATACTTGGCTCAGCAATACTACAAACGTGAAGGATCTTGGAATTGTTGTAGATTGCAAGCTGAATATGAGCCAACAGTGCGATATGGCTACAAGAAAGGCAAATGCTATTTTGGGCTACATTAATAGAAGTATAGCTTCCAAATCACGTGAGGTACTGGTTCCTCTCTATTCGGCCCTGGTTAGGCCTCATCTAGAGTATTGCATCCAGTTCTGGGCCCCACAATTCAAGAAGGACGCAGACAAGCTGGAGTGTGTTCAGAGGAGGGCAACCAGGATGATCAGGGGTCTAGAAACAAAGCCCTATGAAGAGGGACTGAAAGAACTGGGCATGTTTAGCCTGGAGAAGAGAAGATTGAGGGGAGACATGATAGCACTCTTCAAATACTTAAAAGGTTGTCACACAGAGGAGGGCCAGGATCTCTTCTCGATCCTCCCAGAGTGCAGGACACGGAATAATGGACTCAAGTTAAAGGAAGCCAGATTCCAGCTGGACATCAGGAAAAACTTCCTGACTGTTAGAGCAGTGCGACAATGGAATCAGTTACCTAGGGAGGTTGTGGGCTCTCCCACACTAGAGGCCTTCAAGAGGCAGCTGGACAAGCATCTGTCGGGGATGTTTTAGGATGGATTCCTGCATTGAGCAGGGGGTTGGACTCGATGGCCTTGTAGGCCCCTTCCAACTCTGCTATTCTATGATTCTATGATTAATGGGCTCAAGTGACAGGAAGCCAGATTCCAGACTGTTAGATCACTACAACAATAGAACCAATTACCTAGGGAGGTTGTGGGCTCTCCCACACTAGAGGCATTCAAGATGCAGCTGGACAGGTACCTATCGGATATACTTTATGGCGGATTCCTGCACTGGACAGGGGGTTGGACTCAATGGCCTTATGGGTCCCTTCCAACTCTGCTATTCTATGATTCTATACCATAAAAGTACGTTGCATCTGAAATTATGTTATATTGTTACTCTCTACATAGACTGTCAATTAATTAAAGAAATGCTATTGTAGGAAGTATAAGATAACTTTCAGTTTAATAAAGAACACTAAGTATTGTTAAAAAGGAAATTCTAGTTAGTTGAGTAAAACAGCAGAAGCAATATAGCCTCACTATTTACATTTTGCACCCTGATAGGTTTGTCGATAGCCTGTCTTGAACCTTTGCAAAATGTCTCTGCATACACATCTAGGAACCTATACTGTACACCTGTTTGTTTGGGTAGTGCAAGTATGTATTTAGTGGGATTGTCCTGTCAGCTTCCAAGAATGTGTTAAAAGCTGGAGCCTTCTAAAAAGCACATTCCGAAGTGCCACCTTAGCCCTTCGGAGGATTTCTCCTGGAGGCCCTGCATATTGTTGCACTGTTTGTGTCATCATCTCTCCATTACTTCCAGAGCTGGGGCTGGGTGTCCAATTCATCGCATGCACCTGGACAAGCATAAAAAGAACAATACAGCCTGGATGTGCTTTGGTGAGAATTGTTTTTGTAAGGCAAAACAAGCTGTTCATACCATAATGGAACAACTTCTCCTGAGCCCTCAAAGGACAGTTGGTTATTTTTTGTAGTGACAGGGCAAACTCCTCTAGGCCGGCTTAGAAGTGGGCTCAGAAAACAGCAGTGTCTTCCTCTAAACTTGGAAAATACTGCAGTTTATTCCAAGCCAAATTCTGGCATCGTCACATTCCCAGTTATGTCATCAAGAGTGCAGTGGGGGCCCATCCTTTCCCTTCCCATCCACCTACCCACCCTTCCACCCACCTGTTTAACTATCTTGCTGCTCCAGCAGCAGCAATGAGATTTGCTTTGGGATATTTGAGGAAGGCTTTACAAGTCACTGAAATTCATATTTCTGAGCTAGAAAGTACAGGCAGCTCCTGAAAAGGAAAGCCATCTAAACATAAAATAACAAAAGGCATGTCTGATGGAGTTGTTCATTTGTTATAACAGATTTGTCTTACGTGATTGATTGATTGATTGATTGATTCAACCTGTTGTTTTACTGTTAAATGTTTTTTTAGGACTTGGAAAACTGGTAAATCCAAAACAAAACCTTTTGGTTTCAGTGAAAATAATCTGGACTTGGCATTGGAAACTTGTTACTGTTCAAACCACTATGCAGTGGTTTCGGAAAGTTCTGGATTCAGCAGAGGTGGACATTTTGACTGATAAAGTTTGCAGAAAAAATGGGCTTCCACTTTTGGAAGTTCAAGGAGAGCAACATTATAAGCATGTAATTTGTGAAGGACATTTATTTTGGTATATAGTCATATTCTTAATGTCCAGAAGAAGCATACCGTGCCTCAATTTAACTGTGTCTCAATGTGTGGCTATTCATGAAAGTCTCACTGTCGTTTAGGTGAACAGTCACCACATGTGTCATAAAAAAGACCACACCCTTTGTCTTTATGCAATATAGAGCTGAGCCAAATCCTTCCAACCCCCCTTTTGCAGGTGAAAGAACATTTTCTTCCTGCAAGCAGGGATCTCTTACTGGGTCCTGAACTCATCTGAGGCCTTTGCTAGACCACGGTTTAGCCCGGGGTGAACTGTTAAGGCTTGCCCCTGTGCGTCCAGATGATGCACAGGGGATCCCGGTCTCAGGCAGGGGTACCCTCCCTTGGCCTGGGATAACAGGCACCGTTTTTGGCCCGGTATTTCCCGCGGTCTTGGGCTGAGCCCGAAACCGCGAGCATGTAGCCCATTCTGCCGCTTTCCCCAGCTACCGCAATTACTCGCGAGTAGCCAGGAGAAGCTGGCTGGGCCATTGGGGCAGGGGGAGCGCTGGGCCCATCAGGGCAGGAGGAGAGATTGGGGGGGAGAGAGATCGAAGCCTGGGTGGGGAGATCGGGGGGGGGAGAGATCACAGCCAGGGGGTGAGGTGGGGGGGAAGAGATCGGAGCTGGGGGGGGAGATCAGGGGAGAGAAAGATCAGAGCCAGGGTGCGAGGTCGGGGGGGGGAAGAGATCGGAGCCAGGGGGGGAGATCGTGGGGAGAGAGAGCAGAGCCAGGGTGGGGAGATGCAGGGGGAAAGATCGGGGTCGGGGGGGATTGGTAAAGTTTACTTTTTGTCGCCACAGCGCTCCTGTGCTGCGACCCCTTGAAACACTAAAACAAGATGGCGGGTGCAACGGCTCTCTACTAGAGTCGCCTAGCCTGACATCAAAATGAGGGCGGGATCTCGCGTTAGTTTCAACGCGAGATCACCCCTCCTCCCACACGGATTTGCAGGTAGGTCTAGCAAAGGCCTGAGATATGGCTCATCCAGGATGAGAACTGGGCAATGACTGCTCACTGTATAAGGAGTGAGCTGGCACCAACCCTGAAATTAGCAGAGATGGGGGAAGGAGAGAGGGGGAAACAATGAAGGACATATTTGGTTGACCAACTAGTTCTTATATTTCTGGGATTCATATACTGTACCTGTGGTATCTGTGGTTTTGCTGGGCAGGATCTGCACTACTGCTTTAAAGTGCTTTATAACAGTTTTGACAACTGTTGGGGCCCAGGACACAGAGCTCCATAGACAGCTGTCAAAACTGTTATAAAACGCTTTAAAGCAGTAGTGTAGATCTGGCCCAGGACTCCATTTTGCTACATGTCATTTTGTATTGTGTGTTCCGCTAGATCGTCAAAAATGCTCACATTCTGTGAAGAAATTTGTGAAAACCACTCCTCTCCCTCCCCAACCTCATATTATACTGGTTGGCTGAAGATAATTCAGTTCACATGTGGCTTTCCCTCCACTACGCACACTCATTAGATTACTCAGCTATTTGTTCCAGTTACCTTATTGATAATTCCAAAAATATTTCCTCTGTTGTAGTTTGTCACATACAAAATCACCATTCCAAGCTATTTTTAAGGGTAGATAGAGAGATAGATATAATAAATGAAACTTCATGCTGGCATGGGCAAGTGAAGTACTTGATTAATAAAGAGTTTCACTGTTTTCAAACACATACTCCATGCAGGCTCATTTCAAGAAAACCACAAGTGGAGAATGCTTTGCTCTTTCCAGTCACAAGGGGGTTGTGTATTTCAACCCCGCTTACACAGTTAGCTTACTTTGGAACTCAGGTAGGAAAGAAACATGACCGGCAGAAATAATGCTACATTCAGTGACCCGGCCTTTGGAGTCAATTGGCCTGCTGGGATAATTTTTCTCCCCCCCCCCGGCTTTTCCCTCACTTCTTTTGCTACTGTTAAGACGTTAGTAATTTTTTGGGGAGGGGATGGCCATTTAAAGGAACTTTTTGCACCTGAAGACTTCACGTACCAGTTGATGTGACATTTCAAAAAAATATGAAAGGGAAGCTGTGGGTTTATATCCACCCTCCCCAATCTGGGCTACAACTACTATCATCCCCAGGGGACAGCTGGTGTATATTGACAGTTGGAGTTGATGGAATGTGTGTGTATATGCTTTTGTGGGTTTATAATTAAGCAATATTTGTTTTAAGTTGCTATCTGTTGATTTTTAAGTATTTATTTATTTATTTATTGCATGCCACTGGTTTTCCAGACATGCTTTGGGGTCTTCTAAGAAAACAAAAGCATGTATTGTGAAAATGAACCTAACCATGTTTACTCACAGGTAAGTTGGAATCTACTGATTCCAAGTTACTTAGTATGGTTAGAACTGCAGCCTCACGTCAGACCAGTTTTAACAGGACTTACTCCCAAATAAGTATACATATGATTGCAGCCCCGAGGCCCTTTCACACATTATACAGTGGCAAGTTATTATTATTATTAATATTAATAAATAATAAATCCAGGCTTGCCACTCAAAGAAAAGATGCAGTCTCCGCCGTGCACTCTGACAAAAATATCAATATAATGCACATACTGGCAAACACATATTGGTTCCATTTATACCTTATATTTTTCAATGTACACGTGGAAAAAATATCTTCCATGTACTCTTACAAATGTAATGTGGGAAGAGGAGCTTCATGTCAGAAGGGGACGGTGAGGTGCATTGAGGTGAGTGAATCTTTTAGCTGAATAGCAAGAAGAAAATATGTCCTAGCGGTGAGATCAATTAGGCTGTGGAAAAGCCACCCACGGGGTTTGTTTCTCTGGTTGAAGCCCTATCTCAGGGGGTGATTTAAAACTGGATTGGACAAAGCACTCAAACACATTCTGCGGTTAGAGTAAAAAGCAAAGTAAAGATAATTATTCATACTCCTTCCGTCCCAATAGCCCTCATTGGCATGCTCCAAAGGAACAAGGCTCTTCCTGCCCAATTGTGGGTGTTACCTACTGACTGTCTGGCACTTACGAATCTTCTCAGGATTAGCCAATGCTCTGAAAACATTTGCTGGTCTGGCATTGAGTACAGTGTGCATTTAAAATGGGACTTTGGGGTCTAATAATTTATTAACATCGTCTAACCAGCTTAAGACCAGCATAGGATACATCATGCTATGCAGTTTCTTACCACAGATTTAGTCAGATAACCTAACTAGCTGTTAAGAGACCCTCTTCTTCCAGGAGATACAGCACAGAGGAAGCAGGCAAGGTCTGGAAGCACTCATTCACCTGACCCTGCCCTGCTTTTGCAGGCATCCAGTGCTTGGGGGAAGGGGCTTCTTGGTGGATTTCTCTCCACTCCTGGTTTGGCAGTCTCTTGCCATCGATTCAAAACATCCAGGAACACCGGTGTGAATCATTCCAGGGCAGCTAGAAATAGAAGCTCCAAGATCTTTTTTTATCACTCCTAATTTGCTCTTTTAAGTTACACCTGAGGCATGTTTGTTTCGGCATTTTTAAGTTAAATCCTGAGTTACTTGTACCTTTCTTTCTTCCCCTTTAAGCAGAGGCAGGTGCTTTCGTAGAAAAGTGCTTGCACATTCTCTGGCCATAACTAGACCTAAGGTTTCTCCCTGGATCGTCCAGGGGTCAAACCTGTTCATCTGGGTGACACACAGGGGATCCAGTGCTCAGGCAGGGGTGAACCCTGGATGATCCCAGGATAAACCTTAGGTCTAGCTGTGGCCTCTGACTCACCCTGTGGAGCCAATGAGTACAACAGGGATCGGCAGATCTTTTAAGCTCTATTTCATTCAGGTTCTCAACTTTTTCCCACTTGGCTTGTTCCATCTTGATTCTGCACCAGCTTTTTTTTTTTTTTGCTCTGCACAGGAATTTGCAGGAATTTCCCTTCACATTTTCCAAAATATACGCATTTTGTGCATATTTTTCAAACCTACATTTTTGTATGCTTTGTATGTATCCATTAAGTGAAGCATGTTTGTGTACATTATGTATTTTTCCATGCACATTTTCTCAAACACTTTTTTGGAGCAAAACTCAGAAATGTTTGGATTTCCAACTGCAAATTGTGTTCTGGTCTCTGTTTTGTTCCAGGAGCTGGAAATCGGATTATCTCACATTAAAATACAAACCCAACAAATTTCTCACCCATTCCTGCATGAATGAGCACCCTCATGCACCTTATTGGTCATTTATCCTCCGAACTTCTCACAGCTGACAAGCTTGAGGAGATGTGGGAAAGGAGCTACTTTTTAGAATAATTTGTGATTGTTTATGAATTACATCACAAGCCAAGGCTAATACTAATAAAATCACCATGGCAGAGGCTGGAAAGGCTCGTTCTGGTACTTCTGGAAACTGGCCTTCCCAGCCTCTCCTGCAGCCCATCCAGGTCTTCTCTTGGCCTGTGCAAAGTCGCTGGCCAAGGAAAGGCTTGGATCACCAGGTGGGAAGGGCTGGGAAGGCCCGTTCTGTCACTTCTGGAAATGGGCCTTCCAAGTTTTGCCCTGCCCCCGTCCGGGCCTTTGCTGGGTCAGCGCCATGCCAATGACCCAGCAGACACTAGGATGTACCATGGGAGGGGTTGGAAAGGCCCTTTTACACAAGTGCCAGAACGGGCCTTCCCAGCCTCTCCCGTGGCACATCTTGGCCAGCACAATGTCGCTGGCTAAGGAAAGGCCCAGATTGCTGGGTGGAAGGGGCTGGGAAGGCCCATTCCAGCACTTCCAGAAATGGGCCTTCTGAACCCCGCCCCACCCCGCCCCATCCGGGCTTCTGCTGAGTCATTGCCATGTTTTCAGGGTAATGGTATTTTATACTCTTTCTGAATGCTAGATTTTTCTGCACTTGTCAATTGTGTAGTGGTAGTCGTATGCTGAATCTGTGATTATGGATATGAGAAAGGTGATGGGGAAAGTGTTAAACGTTAGGAAAGGTTAGACTATGGTCATCTAGTGTAGGATTCGCAGTCAGAAAACATATTTGAGGGAAGGGGAGACTGTATCACACAGAGTATAGCAAAACCTTCAAAGTACAGCAAAAGCTACAAAAGTAGGAGTGAGTGAAGTTAATTTCAGTTACATTGAATGTCTCCTGTTCTTTATTTCAGTGATTTTAATATTAAGATGTTATGTAGAAAAGGTTTGTCTTAATTGTGTACTGTGAAATCAGAGCTGTGAACAAGGCTCTGTTTGGGTGGGCACACCCCCTTGGGGGCTGGGCATGTTGGTGGGCATGCCCCATCGGGGGTGGCCATGTTGTCCTCACTTTTGTTTTCAAAAATATGGTCACCCTAGTTAACAGTTGTAGAGAAAAGGGAATTTCAGGAGATGTCATTTGTATGCATGCAGCCTATACTAAAATTAGCTCCTGCAGTTTTAACTGTTGTGATAAAGAGGGATTTCACCACGTGTTGCATGCATACAAATGACACCTGCTGAAATTCAATTTTCTCTACAACTGCTAATGATACAGAAGCCCTTTCTTCCTTTTCATATGGTCACTTCAATAGGGGAATTGGGAGCAGATAAGCAGTGGTGAGTTTTGGGGTGCCTCACCGTTTCCACCTTCCTCTGCACCTCGGTTCCAAATTGCCTTTCCGGGCTACTTCCTTCGACAATGGGGTTCCAAACACAGATTTGGAGTGGCAAATGTGTTTAGAACCCTACAGGAAGGAAAGTGACATATGAGCACAATTTGGAGCGGAGTGTTGAAAGGTAATTTTTTTCTGACCACGGTTTAAGCAGAAGACAAGTGCAGCCTTTAAACAGGGCCTTTACTTAATATTAACAGCCACATTCTTCTTTCAACTAAAGTAGGCAAACATGAAAACAAAACAAGAACCTCAACTCCCTACATGCATTAACCATTTAGTGGCTTTTCAACCAGTTATTTCCCCCTCCATACAATGGATTTCAACCAATGACTGCTGCTTATTCTAACAAAGAGACCCAGAAAGCAAGGAAAAGGTTAAGCACCCTCCTCCTCTTGCCACTTCTCCACTCCAAATTACCCCTCTTAAAGCTGCTTTCCTTTTCCTCTTAATTCACAGTGGGGCTTTGCACTTGTTTCCTTATTTATTTTATATTCCACATTTTCTCCAGGAAGCTCAAGGCCATGTACATGAGGTTTGGAGGAGTACCCATACAGGCCCTGACCGGAGCCAGAGCTGCTGAACTTAGAGAAGAAGCGAAACAGGAAAGTTGAATGTTGAAAGTTGAAAGATGCCTGCCCCCATCCTTGGTCGTTTCTACCCACCTGCCTTTTCCCCCACGATCATCCCTGGATCGTCTCTGTGCATCCAAGTGACACACAGGGGATCCCGGGAGCAGGCAGGGACGATCCCTCCGTTTGCCTGGGATAACCCTGAGGGGTAGAAAGGGCCTTTGTTGCTTTTGTTTTTCCTTCAACTGTGAATCCTACAATTTTTGAAGACATCCCTGAAGACATTACAATTCCTGTTTTTAAAATACACCACTTGAATAATGAAAAGTCTTCTCAGTTACACCTTTCTTTGCCTGTAATTTCACTTTGACCGTACTCAACGGTTTCCTTCTTAGCATACTTCAATTTTTTATTCTAGTATAATTAATTAATCAGGAATATTTGTGGCACTGCAATTACACTATGGGATGAACTACAAGGAACATGCAGTCACATGTATCTTTTCTCAAATGTTTTCTTTTGTTAACTAAAAGCAGATTCCTCAGTTGAGAGTTTCAGCAGCAGAATCATGTGGAGGAGGGTGTTTATTCCTTTCCCTATAACTGGTGCGTGCGTGCATGCATGCATGTGCGTGCTCAAAATTGCACTCATAACTTAAGATTTGGCTGTCTGTATCATTTCCCTTGTAGGGCAAAAGGAGCTGTGGAAACCCATTCTGACTGGACAAATGGCCAGATGGTCAACCCTCCCTACTGTTCCTTTGTTGCAGACACCTCCATTAGAATTTCCAGTATCAGAAACTGCTTTTGGATAAGAAAGAGAAACTTCAAAAGTGGTTCCTGGAACATGTAATTTGGCAATAACCTTGATCAGGGGCAGCCTTCCCTGATGTGGTGCCTGCCTGGTGTTTTGGACCTGAACTCCTTTTAGCCCCAGCCAGCATGGCCAATGGTCAGGAATGTTGGGAGTTGTAGTTCAAAACATCTGGAGAAGGCTGTATTTCCCCCCCCCCCGAGGACTCAGGCCTGTAACCAAGCATGTGCAAAAGTCTTCAGAGAACAGCCTGAAGCTTTGTCAGGTTAGACCAGAGGCAGAGCTTGAGTCACAAAGTCTTCATGCCAAAACTTGAGACCTGGAGCGGATCTACACATCGTACTGAAGGCGCTTGCATGCGCCTCCAGTGCACCCCCAAAACGATTGTGTAGATCCTGCAGAAGAGACGGAGGAAGAGGTGGAGGAGGAGGAGGAGGCGGCCCCGCATCGCCCCTCGCGAGGAGGAATGGCTCCGAGTGATTGACATCGTTGGGGCCTAGAGCATCCTTGCCGCCGCTGCCCACCTCCCCGCCGGCCTCCTGCTGCCGACGAAAGAGCCACCCGGGGCGGAAGAAGGCAGGGCGGCGGCTTCTTCCGCTGAGCTCTCCGCCCTGGGTGGCTCTTTCGCCGGCAGCAGGAGGCTGGCGGGGAGGTGGGCGGCGGCGGCAAGGACGCTCTAGGCCCCAACGATGTCAATCACTCGGAGCCGTTCCTCCTCACGAGGGGCGATGTGGGGCTGCCGCCACCTCCTCCTCCTCTGCCTCTTCCTCCGTCTCTTCTGCAGGATCTACACAATCGTTTTGGGGGCGCACTGGTGGCGCACGCAAGCGCCTTCAGTACGATGTGTAGATGCCCTCCTGGTAAGGCTAGTCTTAACTAACCACCGCACCAGTGCTTTTCAAACTTCCCACAATCTAGGAGACCTTTCCACAGAACCCTCTTGTGCTGATGAAGGTTCTGCAGCATCCTGTTGACATGAACCTCTGTCTAAGGCGATTGGGCTTCATGGGTGCCCTACAAATGGATTGTACACCGAACATCCAACATGGGTGTCAGGAAAGGCAGGTAGTGGTGATAAAGATACTTTCCACAATTGCAGGTTTTTCTTTATTTTTTTAATTGAGGGACCCCTTCTAGGGGGCACAAGCTGAAAACTCTTGACCTAGACTCTAGGGAATTACTAAAACCCAAACTGAGCTTATTTACAATGACAGAACAAGTGAGACACAGATGTTTCACACAGATGTTTCTTCATACATATGCACAGGGTTTGTTTCTTTTCACACAGAATGCATCTTGCTTCTTGCCAGTTTTGCAGTTTCCTTGTAAATGTGCCATGCTTCTCTTGTCTAGTTCAAACCCCTAGCAAAAAGAGTGGCCACTTGTATATGAAAAAGGTGGGTTTCACTGATTCCTTAAAAGCATGCACTTTACACAAGAAAATGAGAGTTTACATTTCCTGGGAAATGGTATTCAAACCCAGGATAAAATTATATATGACTGTTACAGCATAGTCTTATGGAGCTCTATATAAAAACAAGCCCTTTTTATAGGATTGGTAATGAAAATACATAAGAATGTTTTTTGGGGTTTGCCCCATAGATTAGGAAATAGCAAGCCAAAAAGCTGGTGAGTCAAAATTTTACAGTTTTTAGAAAAATAAAAATCGAATTAAAAAGTCCATGTTTTCAAAGGTATACAGAAACATAATATTTATAGAAGATCATAAACAAGTACTCTGTTAATCACTGGTGAACTTTGTTTAAAGAAAAACTAACATTTCAAAGTGTTCTTTGCAGATGTTGCACAGTTTTTCATTCAGGGTGTTGTGGTAACTAATGAAAAACGAACAATTTTTTAGTTTTGATTGGAGATGAGCCTGTCAATTCCAGTCTCTCATTTTTCCAACTTTAATTTCATTCCATCCTGTTTTTGTATCAGTTTGCAATTAAAAAAAATCAGCACATAAATGCACGGACGTTTTCATGTGCATTTCTGCAATTTTGCCTAGGTGCCTTTTTTTGAGCAATTTTCATCCATCCATTCATTCATTTCCTATACCACCCAATAGCCAAAGCTCTCTTGGTGGTTCATAAAAATAAAAATCCTAAAATATCCTAAAAACCCACATACCCTAAACATTTCCCTAAAATAATGCATTTTTTGTACATGCACTGTCATATGCATTCCTGAACGCAGGCAGTGGATCACACTAATTCTGTTGTGGAAGTGGAACCCACCAGTTATGCAAGGGAGATTCAGCACTTCCGAGGGAAACCCCAAAATGAGTGGAAACAGTCGTTTCAGGAAGGTGGCAAGTCAGTCCTGGGATAAATGACATAACACTGCAGAAAATCCGGAATGGTTAAAAATATTTGGTGAATATTATCTGCTATTGTATGTATTATTGTTCTGTATAACTGTATTTGAAAATTATCTCTGCCCAACCTTGTAGTTGTATCTGTTAACAGATTAATTCATTTGGCTTCTCTGCTGTCTCCTTATCCTCCTATAGTACACTTTCACTGTAACTCCCATGCCATCCCATGGCACAACTGTCTCCCTAGTGGTTTCCAGTTTTTGATGTATGTTTTTATTATTATCTTAATGCTTTCAGTGATTTGCTTCTCAAATAATAATAATAATAATAATAATAATAATAATAATAATAATAATAATTTATATAGCTCCATCAGTGTACATGGTGCTGTACAGAGTAAAACAATAAAATAGCAAAACCTGCCGCATAGGCTTACATTCTAATAAAATCATAAGAAAACAATAAGAAAGGGAAGGGAATGCACCGAACAGGCACAGGGAAGAGTAAAACTAACAGTATAAAAGTAAGGCCAAAATCTGCTTGTTAACAATGCTGATGTCCTCTTGGACTTGGTAGTTCCTTTCCTGGGGCCAATATTCACAGGCAATTCAGTGCAGAGGGGAAGCACTTTGAGGTCACTTGTGACAGATGATATTCTGGCCAATTCACAGCACCCCCACCCCTTCCCTCTGGAAAAGGCACAGCTTCTGAAAGTTCTTTCACTCAGTTTCTTTTCTTAATGTGGCTCCAGAGCAGTTCCGTTACCGTGCCCACCCTCCACATTAAATCGTCGATGTGCCTCTGTGACTTGCCAGTGACATGGTCAAGTGGTGGGGCTGCCCCTTCTCCCCATTCCTTCTTTTCCCCATTCTCAGAACGCAGCTGAGATTTTTCCATTCATTCAAGCGGTAGCTGCTTTATTCTCTCTTACTACTGCTTCTGCAATAGTGTGCTTTCAGTCATTTGTAGTTTTCTAGTTTGTAGCTTGTTTTCCCATTTGTAATAGAACTTAATCTTTGACAATTCCAAATGGTGGATGAGAAGGGAGAGGTGTAAGATTAAGCTAAGGGTGTGGGGGTGTTAATTCAGTGCTTCAAAATGTTCCTGATCAGGGAAGCAGTTGAGCCTGGAAACAAGCCTCTCTCATTGGCTGAACAGCACCAACCGGGTTGCTGATGTTCAGTTCTATTCCGCCCACCCAACCTGGAAGTATGTTGATTTCAAGCACTGTGAGACCTGTGGAAAGCAGTATTTCAGTCGTGGTATACGCCACTGTTTTTGCTTTGTGTGTCCCTGGTGGACCAAAGCCAATTTCATTAAAATCTGGATATTACCCAAATGCACATCTCATTCCAGTTTCAGACCCCTGATCTGTGGCCTGCATTCTAGCTGAGGTTCAATTATTCTGGTTTTGAAGAACTGCCAAGTGTTCTGGAGAGATTTAACCCTCTTGACTTTCCATTGCAACTTCCTTTTTACTAATCCCCTCATTTATGAATAGTTTCCTCTTTTGAAGTCAACTGTGGCTTTGTTGGAGTACCTTGGCAATTACATATGAATTGAATTTGATAGCACTGTGGTCACTGTTCAATCAGTTCACTCACATTTATGTCTTGCTCTAGACCCTGGCTACCATTTTGGTTTAAGTCCACCTCTCACTGGCTAGTTCCATGTACAAATGTGCAGCCTCACTGAGAACACCAGAAAAGGGTGAGAACCTGCTCATTTAGTTCTACATATGGGATGAGTCAGATCAAAATGTCAGATTCCCTAGAGAAATCCAGGAGCGACCATGTTTCTCTATGTTACTTCTTTTAAAAGCTTATAACTTCAAAACACTTTGATATTTATTTAGGGCTTATTCCAAGGTATTCTGGGTAGCATATATAAGATCATCCCATTTCCATCACAACAGCCCTATCAGGCAGGTTAGTTTGAGAGTTTGTGACTTGATTCAAAGGTCAGCACTGAACTTTCTAGCTCATTGAGGATTTGAATGCTGAGCATTCTGGTCCAAAGCCAGCACTCAACCATTACACCATGCTAATATGTCCTGCTGGGTAGTGGTGCCAAAGAGCATATTTGCATGGAATCTCTGAATGGCGAGGTACAAAATAAAGATTTTAATCAAAATGTAACTAGATTAATATTAGGCAGACAGATGGCATCTGTGGAAAAGCCAAGAAGAAGAAGTCTTACCTTATAGTGCATTTAATTGGTTGAGTAAGGAAATAAAATGTAAACTGCTATTTAAACAACCCTCCTTCCAATTACTGCTTTCCTGTCTGTCAGGTACAATTATTCTCAGCTTTGACATGACCAGAGTTCTTAGGAGCAATATTAGTTTTTACCTCTCTACAGTCTATGGAGTGCCTCATAGTCACTTTAAAATGACTGCAAAATAAAGTAATGCACATGGGAAGGGAAGACTTACTCAGCTTGGTGTTATCTTCTCATTTTATCATTTTGAGGTAACTTGAAGTTCAGGAGCACTTGATAAGTACTAAAATGTATTAGACACATCATGCATGTTGTTTCCTCTATGAAGAGTGAAAATTATCTGGAAAACAAGGACATTGCTACATGAGAGTAAGGCCCAGCCAGTTTTCTTTCTATCAAGTAAATTCAGGGAGTGAAATAGAAATGGCTGAGAAATAAAATTACAATGTCATGCCAACAAAGTTATGGGCATCTGTTGATACTTCAACTCTGTTCTCCAGGTTGGTGTGAGGAAGGCATCCCACAATGGGTTATCTCCCCCTGTCACCCAGGAACAAGCAGGGACCATGTGACTAAAACTTTTGAGTATTCTATTGGTCCCAGGTTCCTCCTTGCCAGTTCGCCCCTGCTTTTCGGCCAGGACAGAACTAGTTTTTGACTCCTCCTCCTACCTCCACTGCCTTAAATCTCTATATTGAATTTCTTCATTTTTCTCTTATTTCTTTAAATCTTATTCTCCTCTGTAATTCCTTGTACTTTAAAAAAACACAACCCAACATTTATCTCTCTGCTCTGCCTTCGATTCTTTCCTCATGGCCGCTCCAGCAGCAAAAAACGCTTCTAAGGCCATAAGAAAGAACATAACAACAACACATCTCCGGATTGTTAGGAGATTATCAAAAGACAGAAGGCCTCGCTTCCTTGCCTCACAGCAGGAGAGTGGTTTCGCAGACTGGGCTGGAGAGAAGGGGAAGCGAGATCACTGGCCTGCAGGAATTTACCCATTGCCGAGTCTTCTCAAAGATAACAGGAGCCTCATTATCACCAGGAAAGAGGCGGCCGAGGTGGAGGGAGTCAGGGCATCTGAGTCTTCAGACCACGCCACCCTCTCCCGAGATGAAGCAGAGCCGAGTATCAGCCTAAATCTAGATTCAGAGGAGGAGGAATCACTTCAAAGACAACCAGACCCTGAAACCGCCAGAATGGTGAGCTTGAGGGCACATTCCCCTCCCCGCACTGGGAAGCTTCCTGCCAAATTGAGCAGGCGGCCATTTTGCATAGCTAAATCCATGGGAGGAAGACTCCAGCACTTCCTCACAACATAGGAACAATCCACATCAGATTGCTGGGTCCTAGATACCATCAGCAATGGCTACAACATAGAATTCTGGAAAGAACCATCTCCCAGGTTTATTCCTTCACCAACATCACAATCAACCACCAAGAGATGAATCATAACCAAAGCCATTCAGCATCTGCTACAAATAGAAGCATTGCCCCCACAAGAAACATTCGAAGGGATCTACTCCATCTTCTTCGTAGTGCCAAAACAAGATGGAGAATGGAGATCTGTAGTGGACCTCAAACATCTCAACATGTTTGTCAGGTACAGGCAATTTCGTATGGAAACACTGCAAACCTTCAGAGAAGTCCTGCAAAAAGGAGTTCCTGATGTCAATCAGTCCAAAGGAGGCTTACCTCCACATCCCCAATAGCACACCACCACAGAAGGTTTCTTCGTTTTGCATATCAAAACCATCGTTTTCAATACAAAACACTACCATTTGGTCTAAGCTCAGCTCCCCAGTTTTTTTTACCAAGATCTTGGTGTCCCTGGTAGCTCATCTTTGGCTCAAAGGAATATATACCCATATCTCAATGACTTACTCTTCAGGTCCCCTCAAAGGTCATGGATTTGTAATAAACAAAAAGAAGAGCCACCTGACTCCCACTCAGTCCCTTCTACAGCTAGGAGCACTAATCGACACATCCAGGGGAAAGAATACTCAACACTCCAAACTCTATCAAGGAACCCTCAGCTTCAAAGCACAACAGATCTAATGGAAGTAGAATGCCTACTAGGCCTAATGATTTCATGCCTAGGCATTGCCCCATGGGCCAGGTTGCATTCACACCGAATGGTTCCTTCTTCCGTTCCAAGCCCAGATTGCACAGAAGGACCATCCATCAGTACAGGTTTGTGGATGCAGACTGGGCAGGTGATGAGTCAGACTGTAAGTCTACATCGGGGAGCCAGTTCACATACAATGGCAGGGCCATCAGTTGGGCCAGTAAAAAGCAGGCGGTTGTAGCCACGTCTTCCACAGAGGCGGAATATGTGGCAGCAGCCAGTGCATGTCAGGAGGCGATTTGGCTCAGGCAATTACTCAGTGACATGGGGCTGGAGATCACTCAAGCCACGGTGCTACATGAGGACAATCAGGGGTGCATAAAGGGATGCATTGAGTGAAAAGCTGAGACCACAGACAAAGCACATCAACATGAAGCATCACCTGATAAGAGACCTGGAGGAGCAAGAGGTGATTGAGCTGAGATATTGTCCGACTGAAGAAATGGTGGCAGACGTGCTGACCAAGCCCTTGCCAGGGGAACTGCACCAGTGGCATCTGATGGGCGTAGGACTGATGCAATGACCCATTTGGACTAGTGCGGTGACCTATGGCCCTCGAGAAGGGATGTAAGGAGAACTCGGGCTACAGGTCACTGAACCTGGAGCGAAAGAGTTAATGTGTACCAGAACAAGGTGGGAGGGGATTGCTGGGATGTTTGTTTTCCCCCTTTCCTGTCTCCTCCCCTCTACTTCCTCCTTCTTTTTGTTCCCTGCCTCCAATATCACCTGTATGCCGATGATACACAATTATATCTCTCATCTCCGGAACTTTCTCCTGATGTTCACGATCGTATCTCGGCATGTCTTTCAGATATCTCAGCCTGGCTGCTTCATCGTCGTTTGAAACTTAATATGGCAAAAACTGAACTGCTTGTTTTTCCTCCTAAACCTTCTCCTCACCTCTCATTCTCTCTTACTGTCAACGATGTCACGCTTACTCCGGTCAAGGAAGCTCGTAGTCTTGGCTTTATATTTGATTCTTCGCTCTCCTTTACTCCTCACATCGAGGCAGTAGCTAAATCCTGTCGTTTCTTCCTGTATAATATTGCCAGGATTCAACCATTTTTGTCTGTCTCTTCTGCCAAGACTCTTGTTCATGCACTGGTTATCTCTCGGTTGGACTACTGCAACCTTCTTCTCACTGGCCTTCCTTCATCTCACATCAGTCCGCTGGTCTCTGTCCACCACTCTGCCGCCAAGATCATCTTCTTGGCCCGCCGCTCTGACCATGTCACTCCACTTCTGAAATCTCTTCATTCGCTTCCAATTCACTCCAGAATCAAATATAAACTTCTCCTGTTGACCTTCAAAGCTTTTCACGATCTAGCTCCTGCCTATCTCTCCTCTCTCATCTCACACTATTGCCCCGCTCGTGCTCTCCGCTCCTCTGATGCCATGCTTCTCGCCTGCCCAAGGACCTCCACTTCCCTTACTCGGCTTCGTCCTTCTTCTTCTGCTGCCCCTTATGCCTGGAACGCTCTTCCAGAACACTTGAGAACTACTAACTCAATCACAGCTTTTAAAACTCAGCTAAAAACTTTTTTCCCCTATAGCTTTTAAATATTGAGTTTGTTCTGACTCTATACTGTTAGCTTCACCCCACCCGGTGCCTGTTTACACTTCCCTGTGCCTGTTTGCATTCTCTTTCCCTCCTTATTGTTTACTACAACTTTATTAGATTGTAAGCCTATGCGGCAGGGTCTTGCTATTTACTGTGTAATCTGTATAGCACCATGTACATTGATGGTGCTATATAAATAAATAAATAAATAAATAAATAAATAAATAAATAATAATAATAATAATAATTCTATTACATATTGCTCTGTAATTGGTAGGGTTCGGTGGTCTTGCCATGGATACTGGGGAAGTCCCTGTTGGGGATACTATGTTCTGTTATTTGAAGTGATATTGATCTGTTATCTTCTTTGCAGCTAAGAGTTCATAGGATCACAACTAAGCTACACCAGCACTATGCAGTCAAAGTGGCTGCAGGTGTTGTTGTGAGTATAGGGCTGCTCTATATAATAATAATAATAATAATAATAATAATAATAATAATAATAATAATAATAATAATGGGTTGCCGACCACATGGCTGAACTGAGCCATCCTATCCTAGAATGGCAAGTTACTTATCCCTAAAGTAAAGTTTCTTTCAGACCACCGCTGGAGTGTTTCTTTTGTCGACACACGTGGCTACTCGCAGGAAGCTGGTTCGGACAACAATAAAAATAACATTTGGTAAACATTTCTAGGGCACAGTTTTACATTTCAGGTTCAGATATATGCTTGGCCATTACACCATTCCATGTTTCAGTTTTGAATCCCAGTTCAGTCCTCACATTTATTTTCAAAGTGGCCAGGAAAGATGTAAGAAATGCATTGACATATCTAATATTGTAATATACAATTATTATTTTCAATGATCAACCCCCTTGGTAATATTTAGCACAATCCAGTGAACATTCAGCCCCATTTATCTCAGTGAAAGTGCACGTTTAAATTTCTCTTAATGAAATCAATAGGAATTTTACGTGCTTAGTTTAACTGAACCATACTTGCTGAATGAAGCATTAAAATCTAAGAAAGATCATCAAATATATTCTACATATGTTAAATAATTACAGTGGTGAACTGCAACATCCAAGTTCTTTCTTTCTTAGTATGTGTGTAAAAGAAATACTAAATACTATGAAGTTATGATGGGAAGAGTAAATGAGCAAAATCCTGACCAGTAAGTTATATGTTATGTTTCGGAAGTCAAAATGTAAATTTTTATTATAAGGGGAATAACTTGTTTGTTTCTAGTGATATCTTCTTAAATACTCAAAGCCAAAAAAATAACCTGGAGATTTAAAGATTGGGCCATAAGTGGGAATAGAGCAGAGAAACAAGTGCTGGCATAAATTAGCATATGATCATGCTATCAGTTTCAGCTGATGTCTCAATGGCATCAGCCTGTGTGAGGTTGTAAAGTCCTAGTCTGTGAGGCTCAGGATATAGAGAAGAAAATTAGCAAGTCATTAAGGAAATGACTGGAGTGAAGTCTATGACAAATGGCCAACATCAGCTCATTTGCATTGCTGAGGGCTTCAAGCAGGATGCTACCTGTAGTCAGTGCTGACTCTGATCACAAGGCAATCATTTGTATTCCTCATGCTATTGTTGTTACTGGAATGGTAATGCTGTATAAAGGGCACAGGAACATCTGCGATAATGATTCTGGGAATGTATGAAGTTGAAGGAGCTGCTGTAGTGCAATAGAGAAAAACAGTTGATATAAAAGAGAAATCAGGTACAGCTATTTGGGTAGGGATGTATGAGAAATCCATCTCCGCCTGTTTTCCATTTATCCAATTCATACCTCCCACAACTGATTGTGAACCCAAACTCAGTCCCCAGTACATACATTTATGAACTTGTGATGTGCAGAACAACAAAAATGTGTTTGAAAAGTGCACAGAGACATACTGTAATCAATGATACATTTTAAAAACATAACATTTTAAATACAATATATATATTTTGTTGTTGTTGTTTATTCGTTCAGTCATTTCCGACTCTTCGTGACTTCATGGACCAGCCCACGCCAGAGCTTTCTGTCGGCTGTCGCCACCCCCAGCTTCCCCAAGGTCAAGTCTGTCACCTCCAGAATATCATCCATCCATCTTGCCCTTGGTCAGCCCCTCTTCCTTTTGCCTTCCACTTTCCCTAGCATATATATATAATATGTGGAGGCTCGGATACATTTTAAATACATTTTAAAAACACAACACAATATATTTGATGTGTACATTTTGAAAAATGCACACAAAAACATGCAAAGCTTATCAAGCAGAAAGAGAAAACAGAGGGCATTGCTTGATGGGGCTTTATCCCGGGGCAATCCCCGGGATTGTCCCTGTGCATCCACATGATGCACAGGGGATCCTGGGATCAGGGAGGTGTTGCATTAATTATGCTAATCCGAGTGCAATCAAATCCAATATTGAGACACTCGCAAAAGATCACAGGCAAGGCGTTGGGCTCTAATAGTTTATTCTCAAGAATAAGGTGACTTCTTGGCGCTCACGCTGCTAAATCAGAGTCACACTTTGTCTGGATTGAGTCTCAGTTTATTGGCCCTCATCCAGTCGATTACCGTGCTCAGGCACTGATTCAGAAAAGCCACTGCCTCACCTGGGTTTGATGAAAAGGAGAGTTAGAGTTGGGTGTCATCGCCATATTGATGACACCTCAACCCACATCTCCAGATAACCTCCCAGTGGTTTCATGTAAATGTTAAACAGCATAGGGGATAAAATACAGCCCCGTGGAACCCCATGCCCTAAATGCCATGGCACAGAGCATTAATCCTCCAACACCATTTTCTGGAATCGGCCATCCAAGTAGGAGTGGAACCACTGCAACACAGTGCCTCCAACTCCCAGCCCAGGCAACCTATCCAGAAGGATACCATGGTCGATGGTATCAAAAGCCATTGAGAGGTCCAAGAGAATCAACAGGGTCTGGACCTGGACTGGCAGCCAATGAAGCTGGAAGAGGACTGGCGCAGACACAGAAGTGACATGGCAGACAAATCAATGTGGAAAAGGTTCTCTGAAGATTTTAAAGTTGGGAAATCACTGGACTATTCTATTCAATAGAAAATTAAGAAATTGCCAGCTAATGATCAACTATTCATGGGATTGTTTGTTCCATGTATAAACACAGTTTTTCCCAGATTGCTGCTTCTGCATATTAGGTTAGAAAGGTCACTAGTTATGCATGCATGCTATTTATTTTGTTATCAGGATATTATATGACATGACATATTTGTGAGCAAGAAGGGTTTCTAGCACAATGTAATATTTAAGTTCTCGTCAACAAATGCAATAGAAATGAGATGGGAATGAAGTAATGGAGTCATAAGATGGTAGTATGAACTGTAGCTGTTCAAGTACAGGTGGTCTATGTTTTTGTTTTTTTGTGTTTTTTTATTTAATTTTTTTATTTTAAAACACAAAATAAACATCTTACAAAAAAGAAACAACACAACATACTACATACATTTTGAGTAAATGTTGAGTACATATATATGAGTAAATATTATCTATAACCTATCCTATCATACAATATGAGCATTCTTAACATATAGGTGCACCCCCCACCTCGGGATCTATTCTTGCTTCCAAAATCTCATACTTTCTTCCGCTGGCGGTTTCCCACTTCCGTTAGAAAACACAAATATTAGGAACTGTTTCCAAATTCCTTCAAACTCATTTATTTTAGTTATACCTTTCCTCCACTTAATATTACAAGTCAATTTATCATTAATAGCTATATCCCAAACTTCTCTATACCATTCTTCAATAGAATATTTCCCCTGAATCTTCCAGTTCCTAGCTACATCAATCGTGCTGCAGTCAGCAAACTCGATATCAGTTCTTTAATTTCTTTTCCACATTTTAAATGTTCAAATAGTGACAGTAATGCAATTTTTGGTGTCTGTTCTATTTTTATTCCCACTATTTCTTCAATTTCAAAAAACACCATCTTCCATAATCTTTGTACATATTTGCATTCCCACCACATATGTAAATACGTTCCTTTTTCCCCACAACCTCTCCAACAATTTGCTGAATGCTGATTATTTATCTTATTCAATCTAATCGGGGTTAGGTACCACCTCCATAAAATTTTAAAGTAATTCTCTTTTATTCTCACTGACATACTTCTCAACACTCTTTGTTTCCACAGTCCCTCCCAGCTCTGTCGCCCTATTTGTACCTTCAAATCTGTCTCCCATACCATTTTTCCTGAGCTATCCATTAGCCCTTTTTTCTAACAATATTTTATATATTTCGCTCATTAACCCTTTTAAGACTATACTTCCTCCTTTACCTTTTTCCTTATTTACTATTAACTCCTCAAACTTCGTCATTTCTCTACAAACTCTATTTTCTTTAATCCACTTTTTATTCCATTGTTCTAATTGCCTATACTCTAACCAAGATAATTTTTCTCCTTTAACAACTCTTCCATATCTTCTCTTGTTTTTATATCTCTTAACCAATCCTTTAATTTCATTTTGTTTTTCTCTTTTAATATTTTACTTAATCTACCCTTCAGTTCCTCTGGGAAATTCTTTAACATTATTACCGGTGACAAGGGAGAGTTGCTCGGAAGCAGCTTCCCTTTAACTTTACTCCAAATTTCCCATTGAGACCTCAGGAGTGGATTATCTATACTCTCAACCCACTTTCTCCCTCCTTCCTTAAAAAAAACATTTTCCAAACTCATCTCTACATTACAAGTAATTTTATCCTCCATCCAATCTAAATCTCCTACTCCTTTAATTGCTTCTACAATATGTCTTAACCTGTTTGCTGCATAGTATAATTTTATATTTGGGAGACCCAATCCTCCCTTTTTTTGGCTTAAATACCATTTATTCTTATTTACCCTCGCTTTCTTATCTCCGTTACAATATTTGTTAATAATATTTTGCCAACTTTTTATCTCAACTTCTGAAATTTTTATTGGTAACATCCTAAACACAAAATTAATCTTAGCTAAAATCTTCATTTTTATTAATGCTATTCTTCCAAACCAAGATAGATTTAATCTTTTATATTTTTCCAATTTTTCTAATACCTCTTTTTTTAACCTCGTTAAATTCTCCTTTTCTAAATTATCTAAATTTTTTGTAATTTTAATTCCCAAATATCTAATCTGTTCCTTAATTCTCATTTCTATTCCCTTACGTTCCCATTCCTTTTCTTCCTTCTTAGTATGATTAAACAAAATCATCTCTGATTTGGACCAATTTATTCTTAATCCTGTAGCTTCTTCAAATTCTCTCAATTCTGTTTAATTCTATCTATTTTTCTTATTGGATTCTTAATAGTCAATAGGGTGTCATCCGCAAACATATTCAATTTTATTTTCCTTACATCTCCAATTCATTCTATCTCTCCATCATCTCTTATTGCGTTCGCCAATACTTCCATAACCATTGCAAACAGGACCGGCAAGAGCGGCTAGTCGTATCTTTTCAGTGAGTCCATCGTTTACCACCACTACAGCTGTATTTTGGGAATATAACTGTTCTATTATAGTTTTAAATTTATTTCCAAATCCCATTTTATCTAAAATAATATTTAATGCCTGCCAGCTCACACAATCAAAAGCCTTAAAAATATCCAATGCCAAAATTTCTGCCTTGATCTTTGATTTTTTTATCGCGTGTATTACATTTAAAACTCTTCCCACTAAACTATGCATCTGCCTCCCCACCACAAATCCACATTGATCTTCTCCTATATATTCTGATATAAATTTATTTAACCGTTTAGCCAAAATAGATGAAATTTTTTTAGCATCTTGATTTATTAATGAAATAGGTCTATATGAATCAGGGATAGTCAAATCTTTGTCTGGTTTTGGAATTAATATTATCAATGAGTGTTCCCATGATTCTGGTATCTTCTCTCCTTGTAATATAGCATTGTAAAGTTTCAATAATTTCGGAACTAAAAACTCCTCAAAAACTTTATAATATTCTGATCCTAAGCCATCTGCTCCCGGTGATTTACCCACTTTCAAATTATCAATTACATCTTCAACTTCTCTTTGAGTTATTACCGTCTCCATTTGCTCTTTATGTACTATTTTTATTCCCTTCTTTATATACCTTCCTATATAATCCTCCAACTTCTTTTTTTGAATTTCTTTACCCTTATATAATTCCTGATAAAATTTCTGAATTTTTTTTATTTTATCCTTCATTGTATGACAATAATTCCCTTGATTATCCTTCAATGCTCCTATCCCATTTCTCGCTTTTTCCTTTTTTGTGAGTCTGGCAAGCAATCTAGAATTCTTATTGCTATTTTGAAAATACTCCCTTTTCATATACATTAAATTTTTTTGAACTTCCTCTAAATTTAAATTTTCTAATTGTTTCTTCTTAGCTTGTATTTCTATTAATTTATATTTATTTTTACCCTGCCAATATTCTTCCTCCAAACTTCTAATTTCTATCTCCAGCTTCTCCTGCTCTGCATGCTGTTGTCTTTTTAAGTTGCACATTTCTCTAATACAGATTCCTCTTACTATAGCCTTCATGGTGTCCCAAACGACTGACCCAGCTGTTCCTCCCTTTTCATTAATTTCCCATGACTCTGACAATTCCCTCTGAATTTTTTCTACCACTTTATTATATTTCAATATTTTTGTGTTCATTTTCCACCTGTACACCTCTTTGTAATTATTCTTAATTGCAAATTCTAAACTTAACAATACGTGGTCAGTTACCTTTATTACCCCCATTTCCATTTTACAAATCTTAGTTGCAAAATCTTTTGAGACAAATATATGATCTATCCTGGAGTATGTATGATGAACTGGGGAGTAATATGAGAACCCAGGCTTAGCCCCATTAAGTAGGTGCCAAGAATCCACATAATCATTTTCTTTTACTAATTTATTCAATATAGTAATATCATTCCTCTTTTCAACATTAGTGGGGTTTGACCTGTCCCATCTATTATCCATAACCATATTAAAATCCCCAGCTAAGATAACATACCCCTCCTTGAATTCTTCTATTTCTTTAAATAATTTTATAAAAAACTCTATGTCTCTCATTTGGGGCATAAACATTAATTAATGTATATACCTTTCCTTCAATTTTACCTTTTATCATAAGATATCTACCACTATCATCCTTTTTTATGGTTTCTAATATAAATCCACTTTTTTTGAAATCAAAGTGGCCACTCCATTTTTTTTGAAGTCCCCAATGACTTTTCATAATAAGCTAACCACTTGATCCTTATCATATTTGCATTCTTGAACCCTTGATGTGTTTCTTGCATCATTATAATGTCAGATCCTTCCTTATTAAACATTTGTTCTATTCTCCTCCTTTTCACGACTGCCCCCAAACCTTTAACATTAAGTGTTGATACTTTTATTTTTTTATCCATATTCACCCTTTTGATGTCTCTTCTGATCCCTTGTGCTCTGAAACTCAAATTCACATACATAAAAACACAAACACCATAACAAAACCCTCAATCCCCTTACTCTAACCCATACCGTCCCCCTTCCCCCTCCCCTCCCCCCACCTCTTCCCCCCCCAAATCCCCATAAGTCTAACACTCCAGACATCTACTTTAGGGGGAGGGGGGGAGGCAGTGCTGCGCCTGGCCGGCAAGGTCTCTATGTTTAACATTTCTATCTCCAATTATCTCATAATACAGTTAACAATTCTATTATATCCCAGATGCCCCAGCCTCATCTCCCCCCCACCTGTTTCAGTCACACTTGCTTCCTCATACAGACCCAAGCTCTTCAACAACTCCTTACCCTGATCCAAAGAAGTTACTCTGTGCTCCCCCCTACCATATGTAAAACTTAAGAAAACAGGTTAACCCCATGAATATGTAATGTTTTTTTTACTAATATTTCAGTTATTGGCTTGACACTGCGTCTCCAATTCAATGTGTGCTGACAAAGATCATTATAAATTTGCACTGATTTGCCTTCATACTGTAGCTGGGCCATAGATCTCAGTTTCTTCATAACTTGCTCTTTTTTATAGTAATTTCCAAATTTCACCAAAATATCTCTGGTAGCTCCTTTGTAATTTTGCCCCCCCCCCACTCTATGGACTTGGTCCAATTCGCATTCCTCTAATTTCAAATCAGGCATCATCTCTTTAAACCACTTCAAAATTATATCTCGCAAATTTTCTCCTTGTATTTGAATTAAATGTTTTATGCGAAGTGATGAACGACGATTTTGATCTTCTAAGGCTATCAGCTGTAATTCGTGGTCCTGGAATTGCACATTAGACGATTTTTCAAAAGCCTCCTGTCTCTTCTCGATCAGGTCTGCTCCTGCCTCCAAATCCTTTATGCTCTTGACGTTCTGCGTGATTTTATCAGCTAACACAATCATCCGCTTATCCAATTTTTCCGTTTGCTGGTCCATTTTTTTAAAAATGATTGCATTGTTTTCTGCAATAGCACTCTTGATTTCAGCTAAGGTGGCTGGCTGGCTGCCAGCTGATTTTCCACCTTCGGCCATTTTAATCTCTTCTGTTGCTGTGTCTGTATCTTCCTGTTCTTCTTCCGAAGCCAATTTTTCCAGATGGGGGAGGTTATGATTACTGGGTCGTTTCCTTGACCACGTAACTTTTGCAATTTCCTTTTTAATCTTTCTTTTTATATTCGACATAGGGCATAAATCTCCTTCTTGAATCCCGGCTCCCCTTCTGCCAGGCTATTTTTATCTCTCTGTGCTTTTCAATACTTAATAACTCTTTCTTCTCTGGGGGGGGGGGGAATTTCACCACACATCAAAACAGCATTCACTGGGGGAGACTGAAACAACCGTAAACACAGTCCCGACAGCACCAAACAGCCGTCTCCCCGCCAAATGCTGCAAATGCTCCAAAGCTGCAGTCCACCTCCCCCCCTTGATCTCAAATTAGCACACCGTCCATCCATCAGTCTGTGCCTGGGTTACTTTAACTCTATAAAGCCAGTGTTTTACAGCTCTTCGCTTTCCAATAAAAAGTGAGATTCACCATAAATCAAGTCCACGTCTCTAACAATAACAAACCATTAACCGCTGTGCACTCCCCGGCACCTAACAGTCAGTTTCACTTTCCACAGAGACGTTTCTCCAGCCGCTTCAAATTTCTCACTTTTAAATCATTTCAACTTTGCACCATTATCAGCAACATCCACAATTAATATCCATAGTCCTTTTCCATCGTGTTCCTTTGAAATTTATGCCCTTTTAAAAGGAGATAATTGATTTTTCCGGTGTGGCCGGTTGGAAAGTTAAGAAACTAATACCAGCTTCATGGCCGCCAAGCTCCGCCCCCCAGGTGGTCTATGTTTTTGATCATTTTTTTTTTATGTAAAACAAACACTCCCTATAAGTAGAAAAGTAGCACACAGGGATTAGTCAGGACTAGGATTTTTCTGTGAGATATGTTTATTTTCTACTTACTTTTCTACTTCTTTTTATTTTAGCATGGGGAACATTCAAACATGGCACCCTCCACATGTAACCTGATGTGGCATAGTTGGTCCTACCAACTCATTCTGAGGCATATTGTATGTGGACCATTTCTAAAGACATTCAGGTAGTGAGTGTCATAGCTTGGGTAGGCTAAGCCATGCTGTCGATATATCAATTCAAAAACAGCAAATACATTTTCCCTGAACAGTTGATAAGACAAGTCTCTTGTACATTAGGCAATTCCTAAATGTACAATCAGGCTACTAGCCAATCCAGACTAGTTCTTAGCATGGATCAGATAATGATTTCCAGACAACAGTGCCCTAAAACCATATAGCAAGTGAATTTTAAGAACTTACACATGAAATGGCGCTTCCAGATAGACAACTCGTAGTGCTACCAATAAAAACACACCGTGTAGCTATTTTCCTTGATAGGTTGTTTTTTTATGTATCTATCAAAAAATATGGAAGAAGCAGCACAAAAATCATAGAGGGTTACAAACATCATATGGAACGCCTGTAAAATTATGTGAATGAGGCAGGGTGATTGCACAATAAACACCTTGTCTGGAAGCACCCAAAGTTTGCAGCTAATAAATTATTATTACCATGATCAAGACATAAATCACATGCTACAAAATCAAAGTTGGTTCTGAATTTGACTCCCTCGTACCTTTGCAGCAACTTCTGGTTCCTCCCTTAGGCCAACTTCCTTTTAGGGTAGCTACATTTTTTAATTTATTTTTTACAGAAGACAGACTTCTTATTCTTCAATTCTGTTTTAAACATAAAGAACCACAAGAACTGTTGCCCATTTACAGTTAGCACCTGAGAGCAGACTGAATAGGTAGGGACAAAGGTCACTGGGTCACAGTCTTCTGTGCTATGGTGACATGGACTGTATTTCTATTTAAATTATAAAAAGTATTTCTAAATTTGCATCTGTACATACAAATTAGCACGTACAAATTTTATGCAAATTGGTACCATCTTCTGTCCTCTTTTTCACTGATTCATAAGTGGCCACCTACTTCCTTCCTGATTGCAGCTTTTGAAAGACAAGCAACAAGCAGGTAAAACGCTGTGGCCTGCTGCTACGGGATTTTGCAAGTACCAGCGCCACCATCACCACGTGCAGAACCCTCCCTCCCCATGTTTCTTATTGCTTAGTGCAGCCCACAGCTGCAATCCCACAGCAGATGCAACCCTCGTCACCAAGGCTCCAGCCTCCATTTTCTTGTCTTGTTTCCTGCTGGTAGTGTAAATATGAGCTGGTACATGCACTATTTTGGAATGTTCTGATGGCAGAAGATTCAGGTTTTGTGGGCATGGATCAGAAATTGTCTTTGCTAGCTACCAGCACCAGCCTTTATAAAGCTCTAAGCCTTATGCCTAATATATCATACCTTCAGCACCAAATTATTCCTGCTGTATTCATATTATTCACCATTAAAAAAAGAAAGGGGGGAAATGGCCTTATGGTGCTTTGCAAATTAGGAACACACAATGTTCTGCTGTAATCTCACAGATGGTTTCTCTGTTACATGGTAAATGGATACTCCCCTGTCTCCCAATTTATAATCATGTATTCCAATCATTTCTACAGGCCTCCCTTATCTGTTTTCTGATTTCCTTTTGTCATCATCCTCTGGAGACCAGTAAGCATCTCGTAACTGTTTCACAGGTTCCTTCCTTGTATGATCAGTTGCCTTTCCTGTAGCAGTTCGATAGCCACCCCTCCTCTCCCTGGGATTACTGTGCTTCCTCACCCATATAGTTGTGTATCCCCCGGTGTCCTTTTGGATCTTTATTTTCCATAAACTGTGTCCCAGAATTTTAACGTCCATGTCTGTTTCCTGATGTTGGTAAATTAACCAATTATATCATATTTCTTCTTGCACTCATGTCTTGCAGTTTTATGTTTTGGTAACCTGCATTTAGGGTGTCTGCCTGGGAAATAAAGCTTTCTTTATTTCTTTCTTATTTCTGGTTCTCTCTTTTTATCGGTGCAACTGCTAAATACCTTCTTGCTTTTTTTACTGTTTCAGGTTTTGGCCTAGGGAAAGTACATGTTAATCAGCAGTGGACATATGTGGCATGGAGAGGGATACCAACTTGATCTGAAAATACCGTATAATACATTTACAATTATTGTATTGTTGAAAGTACTTAATATATTTATCTCAGTAATCTTTACATAAACCTTGTAGGGCAGGCCCCTTTTAAAATTATTGTCTCCATATTGCATCCACAGCAGTGAAGAAAGAGATGGGACTCAAGTTTTAGGAGAACAAAGGCCACAACAGGATTAACTAGGCTACTTGATCTGCAACAATAATTCCTATTTCCCTTAACTTCTCAGTGTGGGCATTCCCTAGGAAGGAAACACTACTTCTGGGCAGCTTCACCTTGAGTCCAAATAGAAAGCACTTAAGTCACTTTCCCAGGTCTCATACCTAACACTACCTCTCCCTGGCTGGTCACTGCAGTAAAAGCAACAGCACCTAGTGCAGGCATCATTTCTTTAGGATTAAATAGCTGTCTGATGCTCAGCCCCCTCCTCATTGGCTGCAGTGTACCAGGCCATGTGACCAGCCATTGGTGCTTGCTCCTGCCTCCTCAGCTTTCTCTCAAACATATACACCCAGCAGCTGGAAAGAAGAAGGAATAGGAGCAACCATAGCCTATGAATCTTTTTGTCCTCACAACAACATGACCCGTTGGTAATGCTACATCTTACTGAGATCTAAATGGAATCACAGGGTCTCCCAAGAGAGCAACATCAAACATGTCTTGCCAAATGCAGAGGACACACTAACACTTTGATACAGAACTTTTATGCCAGAAATTTTTTACTTCATAGAGGCTAAGAGAGCACTGCAAAGAGTCTTTCTGATGTATGGAGTAACAGCATCTGCTAAGGGTCAGTTTCACAGGATCGTACAATAGTGTGTGGACTAAAACCGTTAAGGGGGGACTTGTAACACCAACATAAATAACCTTTCATAAAGTTCCAAGGATCTATATTATAAAAAGGAAACCACTAAACATATCTCAAGTCTTGTAGGTACTCTTCAGTTTTATTGCCCAGGTCAATATGCTCCTGGTACCTGTAAGATCACTGCCCCTATTTTGTCCTCTGGGGGGATTTTGTGAAAATATTTTAAATGTTTTTGTGTGCATTTTCTGCCATTCTTGGGGTTATATTCCCCCCCCCTCCTCTAGTACCTAGAAATTAAAATTCCAAGGGGAGGGAGATACATCTTGACTTTAGTTCCTATACATTTGCCTGAACACCAAGACATCATGTAGCACCTTGTACTCCAGGTAGTAAGCCAGAACCCACAGATGGGTTGCAGCCTGAGTGGAGATAGTTTGTATTAGTACCAACACATCTTTCCTGTTCTGTTGTTTTGGAGAAGTAGAATGATACAGAGGGGGAAGAGAAGGGAAAAGAATTATGTACACACTGCACATTCATATCAGTTCTATACTAGTTTAACTGGCATGGATTCCTCCCCTCAAAGCCTGAGGAATTGAAGCTTGTTCTGGGTGCTAGAGATTCTGCTACAATAGATTTCTATTCCCCCTGCCTCCAGGGAAAGGAAATTTTCCTAGGGAAAAGGAATGGGTGTTAGACTTGTATGTCTCCAGTGCAGATATGCTCTGAGAAAAACATAGACTAGGAGAAAAGAGAACAGAATGACAATTTTGAATAATCTTAAAAATAAATTTGCTCTCATGTTACAAGTTGGGTTTATAAATTGCCCCAAGTCTGAAACAATTGAAGACTACTGATCTAGCATGCAGTCATCTCTTCTAGGTGCAGTTGAGGCTCATTTTGAAATTTTAAGCAAGTTAGCATATTGTAGGACAAATTGGTTTGTTCATCATAACTGTAACCAAAAACAAATGCCATTTTTTCTAGCAGGCTGTCAGACTATGTTGATCATTTCTTAATTGTCTAAACATAAAATGCTAGTGTAGTTCTTCTCTTGAAGCCTCCTCCCTATCTTTCAGTAATGTGTAGTTAAGGAGGGGATGCTCAGTAATGAGTCTGGCCTTACTGCTTCCTTCCAGTCACCTAGCTGAATTCCTACAGAATCCTCTCAAGCCTGGTTGTCATAGTCTTACCTCCCAGCCAGTAAGTTCCCACTTCCTGTTTCTTCCCCAGCCAAGGCCCATTCTCTCCATAGCTCTCTTGTGACTGCCATATCTCTTGAGAGTAAGAACATGTTTCTATCACCTGTTAATGGGGTTGGTATCTCTCCTATAATTGGATGAGAGTTTGCCTCTATTGTATAGCGATGGAGCAAGCAGTTCTCACTGGGTTGCCTTTCTTCTGTTCATTACCTGCCCCTTGCCTTGGCTGCAGGATCACCAACACACACACACAGTGGGGAGTAGTTTGTAATTTAATGCTTATTTATAGTGAATAATGTATTGATTTAAACATCTTGTTTAATTATTCAGTTTATGTCATTCACATCTCTCTTTTGTATACAGTATGTCTGAATGGACTCCAAATGCACTTCCCTGTGTTGCACAGAGACATTTTTTTAAGCCCAGGCATTTCTTGCTCACTTATAGAGAAAGTTGTTAAGTGTTGAAATTCTGAAGAGAAAACCCAGGTACACAGCCATTATAAAAATGGTCGACTACATCATTCTTTCTAGTAATTGCTGTTATTTAAAAGAGCCTTAGAGCTGCCTCTCAATGTCAAACCATTTTTCCAAGATATTGACAAATGGGAGTAATATTATTTGAGGTCAGAGCTCCTGTCAAAATGAGTACCACATGTCCAAGGTTAAAATAGTAATTCAGAATTTGTTCTGCATGCACCCATTTTACTTGTCATATTTTAATGCCAGGGTAAACTAGGGACTAATCCTGCAATTATAATTAGCAAAGTGTGTAAATTTACTTCAAAGAGATGTATGTTCCTAGTCTAACCATTATAAGTCAGATTTAAAATATTATCAGTCAAGAGTTATACACAGTTGCTTCATGTGGTGAAAGTGTTGCTGATACCCTTTTCTATATAACATCTCCATTCTGAATGCAGGTACTCAACCATTTTCTGTTGACCAGTCATGAATTCTAACTGCTGGTTGACAAATACTTTAAAACAAGGACCATATTTGAATTGAAGAAGGACTTGACGTCCAGCAGCAACACTAAATGGCCAACTTCCATATCCTATAAAAGCAAATGGGCAAAGGGCCACGTAACACCATTCTTCCTAAGGTGCACATCAGCAGAAGTTTCGTTAGACAGAGTCCTCCCTTTATTATGTACTTATGCCACTGACTCCAAGGCACAGATATTGCTTCCCCACCCCGCTGCCTGACACACACACACACGGAAACCCCCAACCAGAGCTCCATCAAATTTCTCCTCTTACATATCTAAACTTCTTTCTCCTGTTTGGATGGTAAAAACTCTACCACTCTGTTGCTGAGAAACCTTTGTCTGCATTCTGCCTCACATAGTGGATATCAACTGAGGTGCATAATGGGATGGAGGTGGTTTTCTGATTAGGGTGAGGGTGGAAACACTAAAGTAAATAAGCTGGTGCACTGTTTCCCCCAGCATGTTAGCTGTTGCACCCTGTTGGATCCTGCCCTATGACTGAAACACTTTCACAGCCAATTATACTACTCCAGAACCAGAACTCTTCGATCCAAGATTCATAGGCATTTATTTGAATGATAATAGTTTTGTTCTGAATTTGTCTGCAAATTATCATTAAAATAAAAGTCTATGAAACATATCCTCTATTGTTTCATAGGGACATGCTTCTAACACCCAGTTCCAATAATGAATTTGCACACACAACCTGAGTCATGAATTATATCAACCGATGACTATGGCCTTAGCTAGATGGGGCTTTACCCTGGGGCAAACCCCGGGATCGTCCCTGTGCGTCCACATGACGCACAGGGGATCCCGGGATCTGGGAGGGATGATCCCTCCCTTGCCCCGGGATAGAGCCCTATACTTTCGGCACATAAGCGCTCCTTTACTCCTGTTGCTTTAAAAAAAATGGCGGGCACGATGCCTCTCCTCCTAGAGTCATTGCGCCTCATGTGTAAATGGAGGAGGGATCTTGTGCTAATCACATCACAGGATCTTCCCTCCTCCGTTGTGGAATAAAAGGTAGGTCTAGTTTAGGACTATGTTAATCATGGATTCACATGTCCTCAGGAGCGCTGCGCCCATTGGGGGTAGGGTGGAGGGAACAGGGAAAGTAGGGGTTTTTTTAAAAAAAAACTTACCTTTGCGCACGAGCATTCACGCGCTCCGTCTCCTTTAAAAAATTAAAAAATGGCGGGTGCAACACCTGTTTTCCTGAGGTCGTCATGCTTTACATGTAAACAGGGGTCCCCAGACTTTCAGGTAAGTCTAGCTAAGGCCTCAGTTATCATTTGAAATTCAGACTTCCCCAAATTTTGCAATGGAGTTCTCTACTAAAAACAAGTGAATAAAAATGTGTATATTCAGGAAAATAAAGTTCAAAAATGTATTATAATAGGGAAATCAGCTATCCTGTATTCAGAGACTTCAAAGGGAACGTTAGAGATTCATTGTTTTTCTGAACATTTTCAGACATTGCTAAGTTCTCACCATTGTGTCCAAATTGAACTGACTGCTGGCTTCAGGGATGCAAATGTGAATTATATTGTATCTCTTCCTACTTATTTTTAAGTTGATAGCTAAAGTACTGATATATATGATGAAATACTACTAGAGATTCAGGCTGTGTTTTGGAGATACTGCAGTGCAACTGAACACTTCATGCTGCAATACTTCTGCTTCAAATTATACTTAGTACTGGAAATGTGCTCTGCGGTATACAAAGTCAGTACTTCACAAATGAGCATAAATCCTTGGTATTCCAATGTGATGTGATGTCTGGGTTTCCCTGGCTCACCTATACTTGATTTAGTGTAGTGGTAGAGCACCATTTTTCCATATAGAAGGTCCCAGGTTCAATCCCGGACATCTCCAGGTAGAGCTGGGAAAGACCCCTGTGGATGATCAATGCAGACTATGCTTAACTAGAAAGTGCAATAGCCGGAACCCAGTACACAAAAGCAGCTTACTGAGCCCTAAGTTAAAGCTATAAAGGGGTTTTACACTTACATGTGAGATCAAGAAAGATACAAAGATGCTCCCCCTCTCATACACACACACACACACACACCCAAGCTCAAACACCAAATATACACACACATGTATACTGAATGAGAATCAAGGTGGTAGGGCTTATACACCATTCACATTTAAGGGCCTAACTAGATGTGATACAAGAGATTGATGAAGCAGCCCAGGGGTAGTCTTCTTCAAATTAAAGCCCTGGAGAAGGGGAGCGTTCCCTCCATGTTGTTTTCCCAGTTTAAATATCTGCTCCCACCCACTGCCCTGAGGGGAGAAATGCACTGGCACCAAAGTGGTACCTGTATGTTTTCTCTAAGGGGGGTGGGGTAGATTTCCATTGTGGTGGGGCAATGTGTCTTTAAATTGGTGAAATGGCACAAGGAAAAAGGGTTAAATATGCCTCCCACAAACAAATTTTTAGTTTTAAAAAATTATGGCTGATCCTGTTTGCAAATATCTCACAACACATCTAGTTTGGGCCTAAGACATTTGAAATGACAAGTTAAATTAAACACAATTTATCATTGACTCATCTTCTGAACATGTCCAGATACTGGAAAACTCCATCCGTGTAGTTTTTGAGATATTATTATAAATATATTCCACATTAAACTTTTCTATTTTTCTCCAAATAATGTTGCTTTACAATTCCCAATAGCTTGGCTTTTGCCTGAAAGAATCGGGTGCTATCAGCAAAGTCAAAGGCGATTACATAGCCCCATAGTCATTTACAATTTCTGTGGCTCAATTAAGCAGTACAGCATGCCACAGCCACTGAGGCTCTGTTTATTCAGTGAAAGTGCTCTGTAATTTATTTAAAATAATCCATCTTTAACAAATAAAGAGGTCTTTGATGGCCCATTGCTGCAGGCATCCATTTAAACGCTCCGTCTTGATGGACTGTTTTGCTGGTTTAAGTTAAATACCTGACAAAAGCGATTCAGTTTTTGGAGGGGAAATCAGACCATGTATGCATGGTATTTATTTTCCTTTACACCAGTAATCAGTTAGTATTTCCCCCCCCCAACCAATTAGCCGTTAGAATGATTAATGTTTTTTGGTTATGATAATAACAAATTGTGACAGCCTGCTATTGCTTTTGGTGTGTAAAATGCTTAGGAATTGTGTTGCTTTTTGTACAGTGCTAATGAGGAATTGTGTCAGATCTGTTGTATGTTCACTGAAAATAAAATTAGTTTTTTTGCTTGTAACAACAACAAAAATTCCTTTCCAAAGCATAATAGAAGGGATTCATTCATGAGATGACCTGGTGCATCAAAGATTGCAGTCTAACTAAGGGCATGTCTACAGCTATGGGTGTAGAGGGCCAGAGAGGGGCAATCCCAGACATACCTACTTCTGGGATCGTTGCCCTCTGTCTACATGCAGCATGTGACATCCTGAGAGGAAGAGGACATTGCTCCCACCATTTTGTTTAATTTTTTTAATTGAAAAAGAGTGCAGGAGAGCTCCGGTGCAAAGGTAACTTTTCAAAAAATAAAATAATAGTCCTGTTCCCCCCACCCAACACCCGATGCCCAGTTCCTGGCTCCTCATGGTTACTCGTAAGGAGCTGAGATGAAACAGGATGCCTGGCCACATGTCCCGCGGTCTCGGGATCATCCCAGGACTTCAGGAAAAGTCAGGATAGAAGAGTAGGGCAATATCCCAGGGAAATAGAGGTATCATCCCTCCCTGCTCCCGGGATCTCCTGTGCGTCATGTGGATGCACAGGGATGATCCTGGGGTGACCCCTGGGATATCGCCCCATCTAGCCATGCATGCCATAAGTCCCTGGTAAGTGGTGTTACTTGTTACACTGAAGAATTCCTAAACTGGATTTTCTCTCCCTCTGATGAACAAAACATAATGCCCAGGGGAATAGAAGGAAAGCTCACTGCTAAGTTTTCACAAGAGAGGCAAGAGTTTCCTTTGGTTAAAGAACTGGCTTTTCAGAGGTTAAGGGGGAATACAATTCTGACAGCCGTAATGGCCTCCTCTTGTGCGCAACCAAATACCCTCTTTTCTCTGGAGAATAAAACAAGTCTGTGCAGGAATCAAACTAGTTCTGTACTCCTAACTCTACTAAGAAAGCGGCTCAGGTTCTAGACCAGAATCCTCATGGTTCTGGGAATTAGGTAATCCCTGTCAGTCTCTGTAGGAATCAAACCACTTCTGTACTCCTTGCTCTACTAGGAAAGCTGCTCAGGTTCTAGATCAAAATCTTCCTGTTTCTGAGAATCAGGTAATCCCAGCAAGCCAACCTCCTAACACTGTCTGCTATAAAACTCCAAGATGTACTGCACTCCCTTGCTCTGGGTAACCTGAGAATTAACTGCTCTGCATGTCAGCTTGCCTGGCACCACCTCTGCTCCAGGTACTTGCTGCCAACACTTCAACCTGAGTACCTGACACTTCCAGAAACCTTAACAGCTTGATCCAGAACATAATTGCATTCCAGTACTTGGATGGAAACTGAATTATAACTCAAACATATATAACTACTTTACTCTCAGTGGTTATTTTCAACCCCTCCTATTGGCATTTCCTTGCTCTTAGGAAAGCCTCTGTCTACATCATTCACTGTAAGCAAAACCTTTCTCATCACAAACATGCCAAATGTGAGTTGATGGTGACAAGTAAAATGGCAACTTCTGCTTGTGGTAAATTGCTGGGTGTTACCACACACTTGGCGCCACGAGAAGCACACTTAAAACCAAGCACAAAAACCAAGAAATAAATGCTAAAAAGCATACAACTGCTCAAAAATAGTAAAGATAAAGGTGATAAGTAAAGATAAGGTGAATCAGTCTCTCTGACCCAGTATATCTTCTTAATTTTCACAGAAGGAAGTTTAGCTCAAATCCCCAGCGACTCAATCAGTCAGCTTCAATGGCGGCAAGTTTACTCCCATGGTGTTTGCTCATTAGTACTGGCGTTCTTACAGATAAAGTATCACTTTTCTAAAGAAGCCGGACAATGGCGAAACAAGACTGAAACCAGGTTCCTGTAAAAACCTTTGCCCACCTGAAAAACCTTTGCTCATCTGTGTTTAATAATATTCACTCTTTTGTGTTATGCTGAATTTCTACCACGTGTTTTAGTGTGTGTACCTGTTTGTTTATTTATTTTATTACATTTATATACTGCTCCATAGCTGAAGCTCTCTGGGTGGTTTACAAAAGTTAATTACCTGTGTGACACTTGGGGGCGGAGCCAGCCTACAAATGGAGCAGTAGGGCAAATTGTTCCTGCCGGGAGGTAGGTTTTAATAATCTTATCATCTGAAGCAATTGGGCTGGGAATGGCGAAGAAGTGATGTGAACTTTGGTGCTGTAGATGGAGAGGCAAAGAATAAATCATTTTGCTATGCGTAATGGACAATTAGGCTGAAAGAAAGGGGGGAAGAAAGGGAGAAGAAATTCCCCTTAAGAACTGTTTGCTTAAGAACTTCTGACGGAGCGCTTTTTTTGCAAAGGGAAACATGTCTGAAGAAAGCTAGCATCAGAAGATTGATGGATTACCCCCACCTAACTAATTACTGTTAAATTATGGCAATAATCCCCCATCGGACACGGCATTGTTTTGGTTAAGTGAAGTTAAGACCAGCCTGTAAATAAAGTGATTTATGCCACCCAAGAAGGATTTATCGGTGAAGCCGAAGTGGCAAAGATTACACGCTTCAAACAACACAGTTTCTCATCTTCATAAATTAGCGGAACAACAAGATAACAAGCAAGAGCAGAAAAAAGAAACAAAAGATCCTAAAATGGCCACTAAAGTTGGCTCGGAGCCAGATATACAGCCAGTTTCTATGGAGCAGATGACGGCCCTTTTAAAAGGAGTCAAGGATGCGATTTTCACCAAAATTGAAGAGGAAGTCGGGAAAACAAACAAAGGTGTGGATGATCTGGCGGCAGAGATGGCTAAGAGAGATAAGCAAATGAGCTCTTTTAAGTCAGAAGTAGATCAGATGGGAAAGCAAGTTAAGCAAGTCAAGAAGATCCAGGAGGAGCAGGAGGTGAAATTTAATGAACATGAGAAAAGGCTGATATCTTTGGAAGATAACTCCAGAAGGTCAACACTGCGTTTTCGCAATTTGGTTGAAAAAAAAGGGGAGGACCTCAGAAAGTCCCTCCCAAGCTGGCTTAAAGAATTGGCTCCAACCCTGGAATTAAGGGAAGAAGAAGTGGAGCAGATCCATAGGGTTGGAGGCTACAGAGGAGGCTCAACTCCTAGAGATGTCTTGTTGAAATTTTCAAATTATTACAAAAAAGAGCAGTTGATGAGGGAGCTGAGAGCGTTGGGAGAGTTGAAGTTCCAAGGAGTTCCAGTGCAGGTTTTTAATGATTTGTGTCAACAAACTTTGGAATGGAGGCTCAGCGTTAAGTCCATAACAGCGGAATTGAAGAGGGAGATACCCTATGCTTGGGAGTATCCAGTGTTTCTGCGTTTTTCATATAAGGAGAAAAATTACAAAGTTTTTTCTTTTCAGCAAGGCATGGAGCTTCTTGAGAATTTAGGTATGGGTCCACGAGAAGATGTCGGCGATGACGATGAGGAAGAAAGAGGCACAGTAGAGGGTGGGATGTAAACTGGTTAATATTCTGATGATAAGTAGTATAATTATATTAGATGCCTTACTGTTTCTGTGTTCCTGGATCACTTCCCCCCCAAGGGTTAACAATTATGGCCGTAGTGTTAGACTCCCGGGGAAGTAATGGGGGGGGGGAAAGAAATGGGAGGGAGATGGGAAGTGGGGTGGGAGGGAAGGGTATGATTGGGGTTTTATGTTTTTATGTATATAAATTAGATTCTCAACACACAAGGGATCGGAAAGAAGACCAAAGAACTGAGTATGGCTAAGAAGATAAGAATCTCAATGCTTAATGTTAAGGGTCTGGGGGCAGTTGCGAAAAGGAGGAGAATTGAACAATTGTTAAATAGAGATGGTTCTGATATTATTTTTCTGCAAGAAACGCATCAATGTAGAGAGGACACAAATATAATTTTCTTGAAATGGTCAGTTTATTATGAAAAGTCATTGGGGACTTCAAAAAAAATGGGGTGGCTATTTTAATTTCAAAAAGAAGTGGATTTATGCTGGAGAATATTAAAAAGGATGGTAATGGGAGGTATCTCTTGATCAAAGGTCAAATTGAAGGGAAAATGTATACTTTGATTAATGTTTATGCACCAAATAATAAACAAAGAGAATTTTATGAAGAGGTACTCAGAGAGATAGAAGAATTTAAAGAGGAATATGATCTTGGCAGGAGATTTTAATATGGTTATGGATAATAGAGTAGACAGGTCAAACCCCACTAAGTTAGAAAAGAGAAATAATGTTACTATTTTAAATAAATTAATTAAAGAAAAAGATCTTGTTGATTGTTGGAGAGTTCTTAGAGGGGCGGAGCCTGGATTTACTTTTTACTCTCCAGTTCATCATACATATTCTAGGATAGATCATATTTTTGTCTCCAGAGAGTTTGTAACTAAGTTATGCAAAATGGAATTAGGGGTAATTAGAGTAACTGATCATGCATTGGTAAGTTTAGATTTTACAGTTAGTAAGGACTACAAAGAAGCGTTAAGGTGGAGATTGAGTACCAAGATATTTAAATATAGTAAAGTGATTGAAAAAATGCAAGAGGAATTGTCAGAAACCTGGGAAATAAATGAAAAAGGAGGAACAAGGACGGCAGTGGTTTGGGACACCATGAAGGCTGTGATTAGGGGGATTTGTATCAGAAACGTGTAACCTAAAAAGACAACAGGATGTATTGCAGGTAACTTTAGAGAAAGAGATAATAAAGCTGGAAAAAGAATATTGGCAAACAAAAAATAAACATAAGTTAATAGAATTACAGACAAAGAAAAAGGAGTTAGAAAATATAAATTTAGAAGAAGTTCAGAGGAATTTAATTTATATGAAAAGGGAATATTTTCAAAATAGTAATAAGAATTTGAAAATGCTTGCTAAGCTCACACAAAAGGAAAAAGCTAAAAATGGGATAGGATCAGTAAAAAAATAAGCAAGGTAATTACTGTCACATGATGAAGGACAAAATAAAAAAAATTCAGGAATTTTTTGAAGAGTTATATAAGGAAAAAGATACCCAAAAGATGAGGATGGAAATGTATGTGGATAAATTTTTGAAGAAGGGATTAGAACAAGAGCATAAGTAAATAATGGATAAAAATATATTGCAAAGTGAAATAGAGGAGGTTATAGACCAGTTGAAAGTAGGGAAATCACCTGGGGCTGATGGGCTAGGACCAGAGCTTTATAAAAAAATTAAATCATTAATAGTGCCAAAGTTACTGAAGTTATATAATGCTATAATGGAAGGGGAGAAGATTCCAGAATCATGGGAGCACTCTATAATAATTTTAATTCTGAAGCCAGATAAGGTTCTGGCTCTCCCTGATTCATATAGACCAATTTCGTTAATAAATCAAGATGCAAATTTTTTTTCAACTATTTTGGCTAAAAGATTAAATAAATTTATAGCTAAGTATGTAGGGGAAGACCAATGTGGTTTTATAGCAGGAAGACAGATGCACACTTTAGTAGGTAGAGTTCTGAATGTAATTCAGGGGATAAGAAAGTCAAAGATTAAAGCGGGTATCTTAACGTTAGAGTTTTAAGGCTTTTGATTGTGTGAGCTGGCAAGCGCTAAAGATGGTTCTAAATAAAATGGGATTTGGAAACAAATTTAAAGCAATAATAGAGCAGTTATACTCCCAAAATACAGCCGTAGTGGTAGTAAATGATGGAGTTACGGACAAGATACGACTAGCCAGAGGGACAAGACAAGGTTGCCCACTCTCGCCTGTCCTGTTTGTATTGGTTATGGAATTATTGGCAAATGTAATAAGAGAGGATGGGGAGATAGAGGGGATAGGTAGCAGTAATAAAATTAAACTGAATATGTTTGCAGATGATACTTTGATAACTATTAAAGATCCTATTGGCAAGATGGAAAGAATTAAACAGCAGTTGAAAGAATTTGAAGAAGTTACGGGGTTAAGAATAAATTGGGCAAAATCGGAATTGATGTTATTTAACTATACTAAAAAGGAAGAAAAGGAGTGGGAAGGGAATGTTATAGATTTGAAAAGTAAAGAAAAAATTAAATATTTGGGAATTAGGATTACTAAAAATTTAGAAGATTTAGAAAACGAGAATTTAAGTGGTTTGAAAAAAGAGATATTAGAAAAATTTAAAAAATATAAGAGATCGAACCTTTCTTGGTTTGGAAGAATTGCTTTAATAAAGATGAAGATTTTACCTAAGATTAATTTTGTTTTTAGGATGCTACCAATAAGAATCTCTGATTTACAGTTAAAAAGTTGGCAGAATATTATAAATAATTATTGTAATGCAGAGAAGAAATCAAGGATTAATAAAAGTAAATGGTATTTAAGCCAAAGAAAGGGAGAACTGGGACTCACAAACATTTATTCTTACTATGTAGCAAATAGGTTAAGACATATTGTTGAAGCAATTTTAGGTGTAGGTGATTTAGTTTCAAGGCAATCCCATCATCCCCTGATGTTAGGGGAAGTTTTGAAAATCGGGCACTCCAGTATGTCAGGGATTTAAAGTTGCAATGCAGACAGCTCAATCGGGCCAGTTCCAAGGAAATCCCAACATGCCACGAGATAACCCTAAATCTTCTGGCACATTTGAAAAAGGGATTATTGAACTTGATAAAGTCTAAGTGAGCGCAGGAAGGACTTCTCCCCTGAGTCAAAGCAAGACACATACACCATCCCTGCAAGGCGGGAAGGGGAGAAGGGAGGGAAAGCAGGCAGGCAGGCAGGCAGGCAGGCAGGCAGCATGCATTGTAGTGCCGCAAGGATGACTTGAGCACTAACGCATAGCAAACCAACCCGCAAGCGGGCGCAAGGAGCAAGTGAGGCAAAGATGGCTGGTTGTTTCTTTCTAAGCCAGCAGTTACGCATTGAGGGGCACAGAGGAGGACGACTGGGAGCAAGCGTGCCAGAGGGTGCTGGGCACGAACCGCAAAGCCCATCTCCCAGGCACCAGGCGGGCAGAGCAGGCGAGGAGTCAGTCCTGGCAGATGCCCCACCACAGCAGCACAGACAGGCAGGCAGGCATGGGTTGGCGGGCCCAGAAAAGCTGGTAACTTGCACAAGTAAGCCATAGATCTGCGGGGGAGTCAGTCCCAGCAGATCCAGCTACCTCACAAGGACGGCTCCCAGGCAGGCGGGCAGGCGCATCCACTGTAGTGGCTGTGCTCAACTCGGCGGGCGCACTACAAGACGAGTTGAAGTGAGCTCACTTCTCAGGAAACGTAAACTGTCCGTACGCACGAAGTGGCTGTGCTACGGGAGATCGGTCGACTGCTGGAGCTTAGCATTTTCTCTGAGGGGAAGTCCATGAGTTGAAGTGACAGCTTGCTTCTCAAAGAGAGGGTTACAGCGGAAGAGGGGTGGGACGAGACCGGGGAGAGAAGCTGGACCAGCTTCTGCTACTAATCCTCACCCACATCCTGGAGGACCACAGCATCCAACACAAAGTGGCTGTGGTAAAGTCAATGGCTGTCATGAGTCAAAGTGAAAGCTCACTTCTCAGGAGGAAACTTAAACTGTCCCTATGGGCAGTGGTTGGGGAGAGAGGCACGGCCAGCTGTGCCTCCACCGTAGGGGCTGTGCTCAAGTGTCTGAACTTGAAGTCGAAGTGAGAGCTCACTTCTCAGATACCTTTAATTGCGAGACTGGGGAGAGACGCTCGACCAGCTGCTGCTACGAACTCCACTTCAGGGAAAGGACAACATGAGGAACAGCTAAGTGGTGAAGTCAATGGCTGTCATGAGTCGAAGTGAGAGCTCACTTCTCAGGAAACTTAAACTGTCCCTATGCAGTAAGTGGTTGGGGAGAGAGGCACGGCCAGCTGCGCCTCCACAGTAGGGGCTGTGCTCAAGTGTCTGAACTTGAAGTTGAAGTGAGAGCTCACTTCTCAGATACCTTTAATTGCTCCATATGAGACTGGGGAGAGAAGCTCGACCAGCTGCTGCGACTAATCCTCCTCACCCACATCCTGGAGGACCAGAGCATCCACCGGAGTGGCTGTGCTCAACTCGGCGCACTACAAAACGAGTCGAAGTGAGCTCACTTCTCAGATACCTTTAATTGCTCCATATGAGACTGGGGAGAGAAGCTCGACCAGCTGCTGCAACTAATCCTCCTCACCCACATCCTGGAGGACCAAAGCATCCACCGAGAAGTGGCTGTGGTGAAGTCAATGGCTGTCATGAGTTGAAGTGAGAGCTCACTTCTCAGATACCTTTAATTGCTCCATATGAGACTGGGGAGAGAAGCTCGACCAGCTGCTGCAACTAATCCTCCTCACCCACATCCTGGAGGACCAAAGCATCCACCGAGAAGTGGCTGTGGTGAAGTCAATGGCTGTCATGAGTCGAAGTGAAAGCTCACTTCTTAGATACCTTTAATTGCTCCATATGAGACTGGGGAGAGAAGCTCGACCAGCTGCTGCAACTAATCCTCCTCACCCACATCCTGGAGGAACACAGCATCCAACACGGTGGCTGTGGTAAAGTCAATGGCTGTCATGAGTCGAAGTGAGAGCTCACTTCTCAGGAAACTTAAACTGTCCCTATGCACTAAGTGGCTGTGCTACGGGAGTTCGGTGGACTGTTGGAGTACCAACCGCAATTGGGGAAGTCCATGAGTTGAAGTGACAGCTTGCTTCTCAAAAAATCACCAGACTGGATCACGAATAGTGCATCTGATCCCTGAGCTCTCCAAAGGGCGACCCGTGGACTGCTGGAGTTAACCTCCCTCAATTGGGGAGTGACGGGCAGGCGGGCATGGGCAGGCAGGCAGGCATGGGCCGGTGGGCACAAAGGAGCTGGTACCTTGCACAGGTATGCCATAGATCTCTGGGGGAGTGAGTCCCAGCAGATCCAGCTACCTCACAAGGACGGCTCCCGGGCAGGCGGGCATGGGCAGGCAGGCAGGCAGGCGGGCAGGCGGGCAGGCTTGGGCCGGTGGGCACAAAGGAGCTGGTACCTTGCACAGGTATGCCATAGATCTCTGGGGGAGTGAGTCCCAGCAGATCCAGCTACCTCACAAGGACGGCTCCCGGGCAGGCGGGCATGGGCAGGCAGGCAGGCAGGCAGGCGGGCAGGCAGGCAGGCGGGCAGGCTTGGGCCGGTGGGCACAAAGGAGCTGGTACCTTGCACAGGTATGCCATAGATCTCTGGGGGAGTGAGTCCCAGCAGATCCAGCTACCTCACAAGGACGGCTCCCGGGCAGGCGGGCATGGGCAGGCAGGCAGGCAGGCAGGCGGGCGGGCAGGCGGGCAGGCAGGCAGGCGGGCAAAAAGGAGCTACTAGTTATTGAAGCAGTTACTTTGAGTATGGAAGATTTGTGTGCATGCTTGGAGGATTAATGTTGCTGCTGAGCCCTCCAAAGGGCGACCCGTGGACTGCTGGACTTTACCTCCCTCAATTGGGGAAGTGAATGATGAGTTTAAGTGAAAGCTTGCTTCTCAAAGAGGGGTTACAGCAGAAGGGGAAGAGGAAGAGGGGTTGGATGAGACTGAGGAGAGAGAGAGAAGAGAGCATCCACTCTAGTGGCTTTGCTAGTGGCTGTGATACGGGCGATTGGTGGACTGCTGGAGTACCTCCTGCACATAGGGGAAGTGAATGAGTTTCAGTGAAAGGTTGCTTCTCAAAATCAGCACACAGATCAAGGACTCCATTTGATCCCTGAGCTATCCAAAGGGCGGCCCGTGGACTGCTGGAGTTTTCCTCCGGTTCCCGGTGGCTGGGATGGGTCTCGGCTTCTCAAAGCCATGGCACTGCTGCATATGCAGTGCAGCTTCTCATAAGAGAGCTGTCCCACGGACAAACGGTGCATTACTGGAGCTTAGCTTTTTCTCAAAGGGGAAGTCAATAAGTTGAAGTGAAAGGTTGCTTCAGAAGTCTATGGCTTTCATGAGTTTCAGTGACAGCTTGCTTCTCAAAGAGGGCGTTACAGCGGAAGAGGGGTGGGACGAGACCAGGGAGAGAAGCTGGACCAGCTTCTGCGACTAATCCTCACCCACATCCTGGAGGACCACAGCATCCCACACAAAGTGGCTGTGGTGAAGTCAATGGCTGTCATGAGTTGAAGTGAGAGCTCACTTCTCAGGAAACTTAAACTGTCCGTACGCACTAAGTGGCTGTGCTACGGGAGATCGGTGGACTACTGGAGTACCTCCCTCAATTGGGGAAGTCCATGAGTTGAAGTGAAAAGTTGCCTCTCAAAATCAGCAGACTGGTCGAGTAGTCCACTTGATCCCTGAGCTTTCCAAAGGGCGACCCGTGGACTGCTGGAGTTTAACCTCCCTCACCCTCAATTGGGGAACTGAATGAGTTTAAGTGAAAGGTTGCTTCTCAAAATCAGCACACTGATCGAGTCACCCAGATCCTGGAGGACCACAGCCTCTACGTAGTGGCTGTGCTGAAGTCAATGACTTCCATGAGTTCAAGTGAAAGGTTGCTTCTCAAAGGCGAGGACTTGCCTGTTTCATTTTCGCAGCGAGACAGGCAGCTGCAGTGACACACACAATGACAGCTTTTGCACAGAGGCTCATGAGTTCAAGTGACAGCTTGCTTCTCAAAACCATACTTCTGGATCAGGGAGTACGTCTTCCACTCCAAGCCAAGGGCACTCCAAAGGGCGACCCGTGGACTGCTGGAGAGAGGCAGCCTGGCTAGTGGTGGTGGTGCCAGGCATTGCCTTGCCCCCTGCTTGCACCTCACCTAAACACGTGCAGTCAATCATGGAGTCTTTTGGAACTGGGTGGAAAACTATCCGGATGAGTTGACTAAGCTGCACCGGACGCCACAGAAATGAAATGAACTCAAGTGCGGTGCTTTGCCCTCACAGTCAGTCACACACGCAAACACACGCACGGTGACAAACTCTGCCTACAGAGACGAATCGAATGATTCAGAGTTGATGTTGTGAACTGTAACACAGCCACTAAATAATAATAATAATAATAAGAATAAGAATAAGAATAAGAATAAGAAGAATAAGAAGAATAAGAAAAATAATAACAAAAAGAAAAAACCAGCCTGCCTGAACTGTAGTGTGCCTGCCAACCAAAGGAGGGGTGGAATTAAAGGGAGCCTGCCTGTCACTCCCACGAGGGCTTGAGGGTGGGGTATCCCAGCAGGGGTAGATTGCCCTTCAGAAAGACCAGCTGCTCCACCAAGTCCAGCTCCAAGCGAGAGTGGTGAGGGGTCACTATGTCGCCCGCCATAGAGAACACCCTCTCGCTTGGAACACTGGTGGGTGGGCAGCTGAGTCGATCCATGGCCACCCGTGACAGGTCCGGCCAAATCTGAAAGCAGGATGACCAGTAGGCCAGGGGGTCCATGGAGCAGTCCTCCATGGGCTCTGACAGGTAACGCTGCACGGTGGTTGCAGCGTCATCCTGGCCGGTGGCTGGGGAGGGTCTCTGCCCAACCACGGCGTGCAGAGCCTCTTCCCAATACCCCTCGCCTGTGCTGCTGCTGGGAGGGATGCAGGTGAGGCTGCTGCTGGTGCTGCTGCTGGTGCTGCTGCTGCTGCTGCGGGAAGGGGTGGCCTGCTCCTCTGCCTCACTCTGCCCCACCCTCTTGGCCCATGCCACCCGCACTTCGCCCACCAGCATTTCCACCCAGTGCTGCCTGCTATTTGGCCCACAAAGCCCATCCTTCACACGAGGGTCGCACATGGCTGCCAACATGTGGACCCTGTCGGTTTGGATGGGCTCCAGCCTCCGCGTCAGGCCGTCCCTCAGCCTAGTCACCGCTTCGCAGACCTCGGGCTCGAAGCGCCTGCCGGTGACAGGATCCCTGTACTCCAGAAAGTCGCCCATCTGTTTCTGGAGATGCCTGCATACAGGGATCACCTGGCTGAGGAGGGCAGAGCTTTTGCTCAGGGTCTCGGTGGCGTTCAGGAACGGCTTGAGGACCGCCACCAGCTGGGACATGGCATCCCACTGCTGCTTGCCCATGTGGTGGACGCCCATGTCCCTGACCCTGAACAAGTCATGGATGGCACGCTGTTGCTCCACCATCCGCTCCAGCATCAGGTAGGTGGAGTTCCAGCATGTCACCACATCCTGCACTAGCCTGTGCTGCGGGAGATTCAACTCTTCCTGCTTCTCCCGCAGCAAGCGACTGCCCTTGACGCTGTGGTGGAAATGGCCTGCCACCTTTCTGCAGCTCTCCGGGTTACGGATCCCGGACAGGGGACTGAGGTTGGGCTTGCTGCTGCCCATCCCAAGGCCATCCCTCACCACCACGTTCAAGACGTGCGCGATGCAGCGGATGCCCTCTAATCCGCCATCGCGCACTGCCTTCACCATGTTGGCTCCCCCGTCCGTGACCATGTAACTGCGGGTGACCTTCTGCCCAGCTAGCCACCCATCCACCATGCGGTTCATGGCCTCCGTAATCTCCACTGCCGTGTGGGACTGGTCCATCACTTGCGTGTGGAGGAGGGCCCAGCAGTAGCCCTCCTTGCCAGTCCCTGTAGTGCTGGATCCTTCCTGCCCCACGGCTGCCCACCAGTGTGCCGTCAGGGACAGGTAAGCGTGCACTCTGCCCTCGCTGGACCAAATGTCCGAGGTGAAGTGCACCATCCGTGCCTCTGCCTGGCACAGATGACCCAGCACTAACTCCCTGCAGGAACGGTACAGGGAAGGCACCACCCGCCTGCTCAGGGTGGTGCGACACGGCAGCTTATAGTATGGCACCACAAGCGCCATCAGCCTCTTGAAGCCTGCGTTGTCGACGAGGCTGAATGGCTGGTCGTCCAACGCCACCATCTCACCGATTGACGTGGTGATTTGGGAGGGCGTTGGAAAACGCCATCTTGTGGTTCCATACTTCCCCCACCCCATTTCCGGCAGGGTTGCCTACCTAACCCTTGTGGGGATGGGAGATGGAGAGCTGAGAGTGGAAGTGCCAGTAGCAGCCTTCGGCTTTCCCCTGGAACCAGTCGCCTTGCCCGCCTCTTTCCCCATCAAGACCGACTGGTGCTGCCTATGAAGATGCATCTTCATGCTGCTGGTTCCATAATGCCCTGTCGATGAACCCCTGCTTAGGCTGAGTTTGCAGTGGCGACAGACAGCAAAGCGGGGATCTGCTCCCAACTCAAAGTGGTCCCACACGATGCTTGTCTTTCGTTTCCGTGGTGACACCACCAATTGCCCGCCTGAGCTCTCTGGTGTTGCCACAGAAACAGGGGTGTGGGATGAGACTGGGGAGAGAGCCTCGGCCTGCTGCTGCTCCTCCTCCTCAGCCCCCACATCCTGGAGGCCCACCGCCTCCTCCTCCTCCCCCTCCACTGTGCTGAGGACCTCGTCTAGGTCCATCAGCGGGCTCGTGGGCTGAAAGGAGAATGAAGGAGTTGGGGATACTCGTCCTCCTCTAATGCCACCTGCCTCTTGTAAAGGGGCACTTTTCCCATTCCCACCCTCAAAAAGAGAACGCCGGGCACAAGTTGCAGAAGAGAGTGGCTCTGCCTGCTGCTTGTCCTGCTTCTGTTGCTGAGCAGTCAGCCAAGGAGTTGCCCATTTGATTTTCACAGCAGGAGAGGCAGCCTGCTTACTGCTGGCAGCCTGAGCCTTGCTGCTTTCAGCACGCCTGCTCCCTCTTCTCATGATGACTAATAAAATATTAATACTACTAATAATATGTATAAGGTACTACTAAGAATATGTATAAGAATATAATAATATGTTTAAATGTAGGGAAATGGGACAAGAAGTGTGTGTATGCTTTCCACAAAATGCTCAATCTGTGGCTGCCTATTGCACTTCACAAAAGCAGCACACTCACAGTCCAAGTTACACAGAGAAGAAAAAGAGAATAATATTTTTTTGGTATTTTTGGTATTTTTCAGTATATAGATAGAAGGAAACACAATCAGGCTTTAAGAGAGAGGAGGGGGGAAATGAACCAACCAAACAAACACTACTTGTATAAGAAGAATAAAATATTAATACTACTAATAGTATGTATGAGAATATACTAATATATATACTACTAAGAATATGTAAAAGAATATAATAATATGTTTAAGAATATTACTAATAAATGTAGGGAAATGGGACAAGAAGTGTGTGTATGCTTTCAAAAGAAAGCTTTCACAAAAGCAGAAGGAACACAGTCAGTAGAGGGAAGGGGGGGACAACCAACCCAACCAACCAAACACGCACTCCAAAATTTAAAAATAAAGTTTATATTAAGTCAAAGTAAGGGAAAAACACAGGGCAAACTAAGCTATAAGTCAGAAGGAAGCAAACAAACACACACACACGCGCCAAGCAAAATCCTAATCTATCTCCAAAGTCCAAACAAACACACAGCAGCCAGCAGCACTAACTAACTAAGTCTTCCCTCCACGAACGCCAACCCACAAAGAGACACAAAGCAGAAAGCTCTCAGGGTGGGTCTACCTTAGTCCCCCCTCCAACGCTGGGATTGGAGGATGATGGTTCATGAGGTGATCAATTCTCATCAGGATTGGGAGTTGAATGTGCCTGTCATCGCTTCAAAAAAAAAACAAAAAAAACCCAAACCCCGATTTTCAAAAAAATATTGCACGTGAACCACAGGACGCAGAAAGTTGAGAGTAGTCTCAAAATGACCCCCATCCACGACTCTCTGTGCACAAGAATTTTCAGAACTATAGCTTAAAAACCAAGCCAGTTATCCCCGAGTCTTTCCTGCAATGCAATCCTATGGGCGAAAAGCTGAAAATCACCGTTTGAGCCGCGCTGTTGACCTGATTTTTAAAAAATTCTAGCACGTGACCCGCACGACACAGAGAGGTGAGAGTAGTCTCAAAATGACCCCCATCCACGACTCTCTGTGCACAAGAATTTCCAGAATGATAGCTTCAAAAACAACGTAGTTATCCGCGATTATTTGCCGCAATGCAATCCTATGGGCGAAATGTTTTCAAGATGGCAACCGGAGCGCTCCGCCTGAACTAGGAGCTCCGAAAAATGGGCGCTTCTCTTCGCCTTGCTTCTAGGGGTCCGCGGTCTGCTCCTACTCCGCCTCTGGGTAAGGCGGAGCAGGCCAATCCGCTACTACTTCTACGCTCCTAATCGGAGTGGAGCACATGCCTAATTACAATTCTATTTATTGCAATAATATCACTGAACATTCTGGACAGTAGCGCCTGTCCAGAGGGGAGGACAGAGTAGAGTGAGTGAAAATAAGGTGCTGCTACTAGATTATCGCAGGGAACACTACAGCAGAGTGCCACGGTTGTGGTTTAGATCACTGAAAAAAGGCAGCCTTGGAGGTAACGATGTCAGGGAAATCTGCAATGGAATCAAATGAGTCCTGGTTTCTATGAAACCAACTGGGTGATTCCACAGTGGACTGGCTTTTCCAAGTCACACAATTCCACAGACTCGCAAGCTGCTATTTTATTTTTTTGCTTTTGAGAATTTTACGCAAATTTCATCGTAGAAAAATACTCGAAGTAAAACAAAAACACCAGCCGAAAATGTACATTTTATTCGGATTTGTGCAGTTGGGGAGAAGTTGTGCATTTTCATAAGCACAAATATGTGCAAATGCAAATTTCCCAAAATTTGGATAATTGGGGAAAAAACTGATTACATCAATGAGCCCATGACAGAATGAAAGGTCCTTGCCAATCCACAACATACACACACAAAATCCATACATCCCTAGCAGGGGTGAGGACTGTTGTTGGACTGCAACTCACATCATCCCTCACCATTGGCTATGCTGGCTATGGTTGAAGAGGGTTACGTGGGTGTTATAGAAATATAATAAATAAATAAATTCATGTTCTCCACCCCTGCTTTATAGGGCTCAGGCATTAGCACATGAACTGGTCTGGACTATTGGTTTGTAGAGACTTCTTTGGTTGTCTGGTGGATTACCTTGCAGTTTCCTCCTAGGTGATGGAGCACATGCTGGATGTCCACCTGGCTTCCCTCATGTTCAAGATCTGCTGCAAGATCACATCTTAATAAGAACACATGGAGCTCTAATGTGAACAAGAGTGAACCCATTCATATAAATGTAAAGGCCCTCCTACCCAACCCCTACGGTTCCAATCCATATTGCTTCTTCCATGTTTACTCTTGAGTAAAGGGAAAGTTGTAGCTGCTAGCTATTTCTTTGAAGGAGTATTTAGTTTGAACATAAAGGTGTTGGTACAAGAAATACTACTCTGTACCTGTGTTAATGTATTGGATTTTTCCCCTCTCCTTTTAATCTGTTCCTGCTTTTTTTAAAAAAATTAACATGTTTTCCATTTTACTGCAGGTTTAATTCTATTTCAACTTTTGTAAATTTATGTTTATATGTTTTAATTGTACATGTTTTAATCTTGTAAACCACCTTGAGTCCCAGTATTGGGGGGAAATAGCTGTAAATAATAATAATAATAATAATAATAATAATAATAATAATAATGTGCTCGTCTAGTTAAATTGGGGCATAGTTTGAGAGGCAGAAAGATTTGTGCTTCCCTATGTGACATGATCTTCAAAAACTACTACCAGTCCCATGATTGGTGGGACATTCCAGAGAGATAAAAGGAAGGACTTCTTCACACAGTGCATAGTTAAACTATGGAATTCACTGCCACAGGATGTGGTGATGGCCACCAATTTGGATGGCTTTAAAATGGGGTTGGATAAATTCCTGGAGGAGGAGGCCATCACTGTGCTACCTCCAGTATCAGAGGCAGTAAGCCTGGATACAACAGTTGCTGGGGAACATGGGTGGGAGGGTGCTGTTGCACCATGTCCTGCTTGTGGGTCTCTGGGAGACAGCTGGTTGGCCACTGCGAAGAATGCTATATTAGATGGACCCTTGGTCTGATCTAGCATGGCTCTTCTTATGTTCTTATAACATGACCATCCTGCCTCTGTCAACAAGTGAGGACTGTTTACATAAACATCCCTACTATTTGCATAATAAATTAGTCCTGGAACCATCTACTACAGACAAAATGTAGAAATGTGTTCAGTGGCCATTCTAAAAATGCTCCAGTATAATTATTACTCATGTTTGTATCCCATCCTTCCTCCACTAACATGTGTTAGCCCATTTAATTCTCATAAGCACCTTGCAAGGCGTGTTAGGCTGAGAGAGAGGGACTGGACAGGGGTCACTATGTGAGCTTTATGATTGAGGGATGATTTGAATTCTGGATTCCTTAGGTAAATCCCAACACTAACCACTACACTGTCCTGGCTCTCTAGTGTATAAAAAAATCTTCTGACCTTTGACAATTTTATTTTTTTGTGTACACAAGCTTTTCATTCAGGCTCCTGGTCCTGTGAACCACTTGAGGAGCTGTTTCCAGCTTTTTTTTTAATGATTAGCAGTTCCTTTGACATACCAGTGTCCTCAAGAGAACTGCTAGTGTGCTGACAGAATATTAATTAAATAATGGAAGGCCCCTATGAAACCAAAGTACCCACCCAGAGAAGGTCAGTAGGCTTCCTATGGCGTTATTGATAAAAGACCAAGAAATAATTCACATTTTATTATTTATTTATTTATTACATTTTTATACCGCCCAATAGCCGAAGCTCTTTGGGCGGTTCACAAAAATTAAAACCATAATAAAACAACCAACAAGTTAAAAGCACAAATACAAAATACAGTATAAAAAGCACAACCAGGATAAAACCATGCAGCAAAATTGATATAAGATTAAAATACAGAGTTAGAAAAGTAAAATTTAAATTTAAGTTAAAATTAAGTGTTAAAATACTGAGAGAATAAAAAGGTCTTCAGTTGGCGACAAAAAGAGTACAGTGTAGGCACCAGGCAGACCTCTCTGTTTTACATACCTTTTACATGCATAAGCATAAAAAAAAATCCAGTCTCAAAAATGGCCCATCAATAGTACTTAGTATTTATGTAATGCTTTAAAATGTTCAAATCACTTCAAAGGCATTCACTTTTATACTCCTTAAAACAACCCTGTACAGTAGATCATATAGTGGATTATAATATCCATATAGTAGATGTAGGGAGAGCGGGCATCAGGCTGAGGCAAGATTTGAAAAAGGGTCTCATGAGGTGCAGCTTCAGTCTCTGTGTTGCCCATCTGTCAGTCAATATTGCTATGTTTTAGGTTCTTTGGGTGGTTTGAAGGAAGGAAAGGAACCTCTCGTGCAAGCACTGAGTCATTACTGACTCTTGGAGGGACGCCAGCATTCGCTGACGTTTTCTTGGCAGGCCTTATAGCGGGGTGGTTTGCTGTTGCCTTCCCCGGCCGTTATTCCCTTTCCCCCAGCTAACTGGGTACTCATTTTACTGACCTCGGGAGGATGGAAGGCCGAGTCGACCTGAGCCAGCTGCCTGAAACCAGCTTCCGCTGGGATCAAACTCAGGCCGTGGGGAAAGTTTCGGCTGCGGTAACTGCCACTTACCGCTCTGCGCCACATGAGGCTCTTGGGTGGCTTACACTGGAATATAAAAATACAATTAACAACATAAAAACAAGACGTCAAATGTAGTTAAAATTAAGCAGCAGAGAAGAAAAACCAATAAAACAAAATTGTTCAGTGCCCAAAACTTTTTTAAAGGCCCAGCAAAAGAAAAAGGCCTACACTTGGTGCCAAAATGACCACAGAGTGGTTCAAATTTCAGCTGAGCCACACATACCCCTAGTAGCCCCCTCTCTCCTGCTCTGCTCCCCACCCCCCATATTTGCACTAAGGAGACACTGACATTGACAGGGTTGTCATAAAGACTAATGAAATAATGCATATCAAGTACTTCAAATATTCAAAAAGCACTACAGCCTTGTAAAGTATTTTTCTTATTTCTCTCATCATTGAGAACATAGTGCACAACTTTTTTCTTTGTTTCTTTAAAGTTAAATGTTATTTTTCTGTAGATTAAGTTCATTTAAGGTCGTTGGCTTTCACAAATGATTTGGACATTACTTTGTTTAATGACAGAATAAAGAAATGTAAAGACAAAGTGGAGCAGTTAACTTGAATCTCAACTTACCCAGATGAGTAGCCAATGAGACCGCAAGATTCTTCGGTAGGAAGGAGGACTCTTTCTGCTCTCCTACATTCTCCCATTCTCCACTACTAGCCATCTGTTGATAATTACTGTCCAGTCTCTGCTGAGAACTTGTGATATTTAATATTTCCTCACCACTTGAACAAATAAGCGATAATAACTGCAAGGTAGTTGACCACAGGAGTAGAAAGATGTATAGCATGAAAGAGTCAGTGTACACCTTGGTTTATGAAAACAACTTTGTTTTCTATTAGGGATTATGATAAATCCTAGCCCTTGAGATCTGGGAGAATAGGTGCATTGAGTTATACACTGTCTCAGGGAAAAAGGGAGAGAAAGAGGTAAGCTTTTAAAGCCACAGATATCAAAGGGCTTTATAAAAAGAGAATAAACATCTCCATGTTTTTCCTCATGTCAATATTTCATTTGCACTGTCTTTAGCTGAGACTAAAAGCAGGCTTCAAAATACTTCACAATTCAGGTTCAGAAAGTTTTCCATGTTTATGATAATTTCTTTTTAAATTGTGTTTCTTATTTTGCTATAAAACAAAATTGCAGAAAGTGGCCTCAGAAGTGTAAGAAGAAATGGGATTATAAAGAGATTTTAGAAATTGGTACAATACTAGGTTTATATTTTTATTATTTAAAGCATTTAAATAATGCTCCACCTGCAGCAATGTACATACAATAAATAAAACAAGACAACCCCTTCCCACAAGCTTACAACCTAAAAAGTCATGAAATGGGTGGGTGAGGAAATATGGGGAGGTAGAGGGGGAAAAGCAAGTGTCTCTCAGCAGGGCTGGCGGAATGGTCCTGTTTCCCTTCTTACATTCCTCTGCTTCACCTTACTGAAATTGTAAAAGTACAATTCACTCATATAACAATTTAAAATTTATTTATTTATTTATTTATTGCATTTCTATACTACCCAATAGCCGAAGCACTTTGAATTGTTTTAAATAACTTTAAATGAAAAATTGCACCCCTGCCCCCAAATTGAATATCCCGTTCACAGCAAAAGTGTGGGGGCAATTTGAAAAATAAGATAATGGTGAACTTTTTTAAAAAAGTTTTTGGGAAGCTTACCCTTTGTGGAGGCAGTGGTGTCCAGGTGGGCATTAGTGGTGTCAATTGTAGACGCGGACAGACTGCGGACGGAGGCAGGTAAGGCCCCCCTCCCCCTTGGTCCCTTACCGGGCTCTGCCACCATCGCCGCATGGGCGGCGATGGCGGCAGGGCCCAGTAAACCTCCCGCCCTCCTCTCCCGGCCTTACCTGGAGCCACTCCCCTCCACTGCGGAGCTCCGATTCGGAGCCGGAGCTCCGCGGCAAAGAGGAGCGGAGTATGGGCGGAGCGGCGCGGAGCAGAGCGGGCTGATCCGAAATTTTCGGATCAGCCCGTGGGGCGGAGCGGGGGGTCCGTGCACACCCCTACCAAACACCACAGTATGTTTTAAGCAGCTGTCTCTAATTTTCCAGTTTGTTTCTATCAGCTTACAGCTTCGGCTATTGGGCGGTATAAAAATGCAATAAATAAATAAATGTCTTAATTGTTCCCAAAATCTTGCATTCATTGAGATATATAGTTATTATCTGATGGACATTAAACCAAGCTTTCAGTAATAGCTAGTGTTGGAGGTTCCATACCCTCCATTCAGAAGTCATCAGCATATATCTGCTGACTGCTGAGTGAATTCAAGACTGAACCCCCAATTTAATTTAATGTAAATTTATTGTTTGTGAAGTGCTTAAAAACCTACTACACCAACTCTTGGTCCTGTTTGATAGCATACGGTGATAACGGAGCTTAGGATCCTGCAGATCTTCAGCTCTCCCTTACACCCCAGACAACCCCATATTCAGCACCACCACCTGAAATTATTGCAGCTGCAATTTGTGCATATTTTAATTTACGCAAATAAAAATAAACCAGATTTCAGAGAATACCCACAGCTTGGCTTGCAAATGCAAGTCAAGTTGGGGGGCGCTACAGAAATCTGGTGAGCCTAAAAGGGGCGAGAATTCCCTGCAATGGACATCCCCTACCCATTTCCCTGTGGATTTTAAAGTTGAAATCCTTAAAAAATTGATTTTAAAACTTTTTTTTTTAAAGTTGAAGTACTTACATCACAAGAAAGCTACCCTTTTTTTTCTTTCATTCATTTTTACAAATTCAAGCTGCTTGCAGCATCTAGAAAGCATGGTACTGTTGTGAAAATGCTCCTAGAAGCAGCCACATATGCTTATGTCTAGGGGTGTGCACGGACCCCCTGCTTCACTCCACGGGCCGATCCAAAAATTTCAGATTGGCCCGCTCCGCTCCGTGCCGCTCCGCCCATACTCCGCTCCTCTTCGCCGTGGAGCTCCGGTTCCGAATCGGAGCTCTGCAGTGGAGGGAAGTGGTGCCAGGTAAGGCCGGGAGAGGAGGGCGGGGGGGGGATTACCTGGACCTGCCACTGTCGCTGCCCGTGCGGCGATGGTGGCAGAGCCCGGTAAGGGACCAAGGGGGAGGGGGGCCTTACCTGCCTCCGTCTGCAGTCCGTCGGCTTCTTCAATTGAGCCCGTGGTTCAGCCCAGACTTCCTGGTTGAACCGCAGGCTCAATTGAAGAAGCCGACGGACCGCCGATGGAGGCAGGTAAGGGAGAGGAGGGCGGGGGGGTTACCGAGCCCTGCCGCTGTCGCCGCATGGGCGACAGCGACAGCGGCAGGGCCTGGTAAACCCCACTTACCTTTCAGACAGAGCTCCGGATCGAGGCGAAGGATCCGCCTTCACCTCGATCCTCTTCGTCACACTCCGCCAGCCCCCCAAACCTCTTCGCCTCCGCCTTAAGGGGAGGCGAAGCACCCTGCTCCGCTTCTAATTCACCGGTCCGATTAGAAGCGGAGCACATCCCCAATTATGTCCTGCCTCTTCCTGATTAATTATATGGGGTGGGGGTGGGGTGGGGGTGATGGCAGTCTCCATGTACCAATGGATGGTGTTAATCCAGCACTGAAAGGCTTCAATGATATTGCCAACAGAAGACTGGTTGGGGCTACCTCAACCTGCTTCAAACTATGTCAAACTGACTCAAATGAGAAGGCCCATTCTGCCATGCCCGGCAAAGCCTGGGCATGGGGAGGGATTTGTGGGCGGAGCAGAGAAGAGACGTGGCTATCCTGCATTGGCAGGATTTCCTGCCGCTAGGGCTGGGAGGGGTTTCGGGCCTATTAAAAGCAGGACTCCGACCCCTCCAAGTTCTCTTGCTTCTTCGGCTCTCGGAAGACAAGCTTCCTCCTTCGCCTTCAAAGGATATCTCACGCTTCCTCCTTCAGCCTACCAGGGATATCTCCCACCTCACTGCGACCAAGCATCGGCATCTTCGGGCTTAGGCCCTCAGGTTTGGAGAAGGGAGGCGGAAGAAACCCTTGCAGCAGCGGAGAGCGGGGGAAACCCCAATTTTTGCAGCAGGGCCCAACCCGGCTCGCGGGGACCCACTGTCGCAACCTGCCGCTCACGTCGGCATGGCCGGCCCTATTTCCTTCCTTTCTGGCTCGCAGGGAACCGCCGGCGCAGCCCCGCCCTCGCATCTCCAGGGCTGGGCCTAGTCCGTGGGTCCGACACATCCCTTAGTCGTGCAGCGTGAGCGGGCCCAGCCGGTTTCCTCGCCAGGATCTTTTGTCCTCGCCCCAGCTCACTTTCAGTTTCATTTTGTTGCGAACGGGTGCGGACGGCCGTTTTGGAGCTGATACTTCCGGTTTCAATTTTGCTGCGTGGACGGGCCTACTTGGCGGATCTGACGACACTGCCCCTGTCCGGGCAGGCCTGGCCGCTGCCCCTTAATCAGCCCTTGGGGAGCCTTCTCCCATTTTGTCCTCACCTAGGCGCGGTCGCCCCTCACGGCCCTTAGCTTGGCCGGACACAAACCAGCCCTTCCAAAGGGCGGTGAGCTCAATGGCCCTGGTCGCAATCGCGCTGTCCATCGAGCTCGACCCTCGAGCTCAGGGAGTTAGCGCGCCCGATCCGGCCAATTTCCCGTTCCCACGCACAAGCCCTTCTGCTCTCTTTTGGCGCGGGCGCATGGGCGGGCCCCAATTGGCTCCATTCTCTGCCTTTCCTAGATCGATGGGGTGCTCCCATCCGAGCAGTGCCGTGTGTGGAGGCCCCTCCCTACTGCAGGAGCTCTGACCCTGCCACCTGGTGTAGCGCGTGGGTGGCTTAAATTCAAGGGCCTTGGGGACCTGTGTTGGTGCCGTGTGGGTGGGCTCGCTTGGCAGTGCATCGCATCTGCGCTTTGGACGGGACCCTCCCGCAATCAGGTGTTGTGGCAGCGTGTGGTGGGCTATAGGAGTCGCGTGTTCTGGGAGGCGGCTGCAAAGCTAGCCACTCGAACTGCGGAGGCCTGCTGCCTCCTCCACGTGGGCTTGTTTATCATGTAGGATCACCCCTTGGGTGTCCCCTCATGGTAGGCGAGGCCTGCCCTCACTCTGGTTGCGGGGTGTGGTGGTGCTGAGCAAGTGGAAGGGCTCGCTGGCTGCTTGTTGGCCGCGTGCCCTCCTGGCCAGCGCCACACATCCTTTCCTGGGCCGCGGTGTGTGTGTGTGCATGCGTACGAGCCCGCTCCCCGACTCCTGCCAATCAGGCCTTACATTAGATCTTTAGGGAAATTACCAGTGGTTACCTGCGCCCTGCAGAGGGCTTCAGCCATTTAGCGGTATAGAAGTATTTGGCAAACTATACGGGCTTGCGACCAGATTATAACCTCCGCGCCCCCTTTTAATATAGGGGGGACTGGTATAAGCACGATGCCCCCCGAAAAGGATTAGGTGGTGCCAAGGGAAATGGGAAAGCCCCCCCGTACGCAGTCTAAAAGAGTAAGGCATCACGACGATTTCTCCGATGAGGAATTGGATCCTCAGGTAGCTGCTTTGCTAGCTAAAGTGCAAGCATTAGGAAGGAGCAGGGGGTGGATTCCACACCTGCAGTGAACTCTCAGCCACGGAATCCAAGGCCCCGCCAAACACGTTATCAAACCCAGGCTGAATTGCTTCAATCCCTCGCCGCTAGGATTGAAGCCATTGAGCTGCAGACTGCCCAGCCTATGGAGCAGCACCATACCTCGGACCAGGACACCGGGAATAGCAACACCAAGCCTGACCTAACGTGCCAGCAGGTGCAAGCACTGCTGGATGGGATTCAGCCTAATGTCATCGTTCCTGCACTACCAAACACAGGTATGCAACCTGCAATGCCTATGCCACACTCTATGAACCCATGGGGTTGGTTTCCTTGGTTAGCCAGCATGCCCTGGCTGCAAATGCAAATGCCCGCCCTACCTATCGCCCCCCTAACACAACCTCACGTACCAGCTGCCCAGGACACGGGGGGAGTCATTACACCTGGGATTCTGGCCACCAGCTCTTCAGTGGCTAGCAGCAGGGGTGCAGGGATTAATGTTGGTCAACCTGAGCCTTCCAACCCATGTGAGAGCAACACACAACACACATGCACTGACTTACCTGAGGCAGGCCCATCCACAATTACCACTGCTTGTGCTATGGTCTGGCAAGGCCCAGCAGGTGGTGGGGTAAATACAGATAGTGATAACACCCCAAACTCTGACCCATTTTCCATGCCAGAGCACAATGTACTGCCTAAAGGCTGTGCTTCTACACCTTTGGGTTATCACTTGCTCCCTTTCACCAGGGAAAAAATAGTGAGGGGAGAATATGTTGACATCTTCTCCTTGCTCTTCAGGGAGTTAGAGAGCAGTGAGAGGGAGAAATTGTCAGAGAAAGAGTTAGAACAGCTGAGGAGGCGCAAAGCTGCTCGAACTTGGGCCAATTGGTTACCGGGCTTCCTTATATACATGGGGGTCCTGCAGCAGCATTTTCCAACAAAAGTTTTCGTGCTTACTAAGTACCTCGACATGATATATTGAGCATACATGGAGTACGAAGGCGGTGCTTGGCTGGCCTATGATGAAGCCTTTCGTAAAAAGGTGGCCTTCGATCATTCTGCACACTGGGATATAAGGGATCACGATTTATGGCTGCAGTTCATGACCCCGGCCAGACCAGTTTCTGGCAATAGGGCTGATAGTGGCCACGTTCTTACTAAGCACCAACCCGCCACCTCTAAGGGGAGCACGGGGTGGGGGGTTCAATCACACCCACCTTGCTGGGAGTACAATTCTAAAGGAATGTGCCTATGCTCCCCATGTAAGTATAAACACGACTGCCTCGCATGTGGGGGGCACACCCCTCATCTAATTGCCCCAAAACGCGATCGAACAGGAATTCATTTAAGGAAGGACAGGGAGGATGGCAGCAAGGCGGTCAGCAACAGCAGCCTCCTCCTAAAGGGCCCCAGCCCAGTTAGATTAGGCCCCCTCTCAACACTGCTTTCAAGTTATCCCAGTAAACAGGATGCGGACTTGTTGTTATCTGGTTTCACCAATGGTTTCTGCATTCCCTTCCTTGGTATCAGGACTTCCTCATTCTCCAAGAACCATAATTCAGTGAACAGTATGGAAGCCCTAGTAAAAGATAAAATAGACAAGGAATTAGCCGCTGGTCGGGTGTCCGGTCCTTACAGGGTTCCGCCATTAGCTAATTTAAGAGTGTCTCCATTAGGCATAGTCCCTAAAAAGCACCCGGGTGAATACAGGTTAATTCATAATCTATCTTTTCCCAAGGGTGACTCCATTAATGACTATATACCAGATCAATTGTGTTCAGTACATTACACATCCTTTGATTCTGCTATTAAAATGGTGGGAACATATGGTCATGGAGCCCTTATGGGAAAGTGCGACATTAAGTCTGCATTTCGCATCCTTCCAATTTATCCCGACAATTTTAATCTATTAGGTTTTCATTTTCAAGGGCATTATTATGTAGATAAGAATTTACCAATGGGATGCGCGGTCTCATGCACGTTATTTGAGAAATTCAGCTCGTTTCTCAAATGGGCGCTGCAGACCAGAACAGGTTTTACGAACTCTATTCATTATCTTGATGATTTTTTGTTCGTCGGCCCAGCTAATACAAACCTGTGCTATGACACTATGAACGAGTTTTGCATCCTCACAGATCAATTGGGTGTCCCTTTAGCTCATGAGAAAACAGAAGGCCCCACAACAATCATAACATTCTTAGGAATTGAATTGGACTCCAATAGGCAGTGTTGCAGATTACCTCTGGATAAACTGCACACCCTCTGCCAACGATTAAACCAAATTATGCAGGCGAAAAAGGTTAAGACAATTACAAGAAGTGGTGGGTCACCTTAATTTTGCATGCAGAGTCATCGCCCCGGGCAGAGCATTCACATGTCGCCTATGCGATGCCATGATAGGCCTAAAACGCCCCTTCCACAGGGTCAGAATAACTGAGGCGATGCGAGAAGATTTGCACATATGGCTAACCTTTTTATCTGAGTTTAATGGCATCTCATTTTGGAGACAGGACTTGCTTTTAGAAGCTGAAATGCAGATTCATTCTGATGCATCCAGCTCTTTAGGCTTTGGTGTAATTTGGGGGCACAGATGGTGCGCCGAGAAATGGCCAACCAAATGGCAGCGATCAAACATTTCAACTGACTTAACATTCTTGGAGTTCTTCCCAATTTATGTTGCCACTCACATCTGGCAGCATGAGCTCTCAAATTCCATTGTCCATTTCTGGTGCGACAATCAAGCCACAGTGCGTGTTATTAATACGCTAACATCCCGTAACCCTCGAGTCATGAACCTTGTCTGCGCATTCACCCTGCATTGCCTGTGACATAACATTCTATTCCATGCGCGTCACATTCCCGGCCTAGATAACTCCATAGCCGACGCTTTATCGCATCAGCAGGTACTGCACTTCTAGGACTTGGCACCATGGGCATGTCAGCAGCCAGAGCCCATGCCCCCCACCCTATGGGACATTGGCAGCATGAAGTTGAGCGCGCTGTATGGCTGTCGGTAGCACCAAGTACTAAAGCATCATACCAGCACGCAGGTAAGGAGTTTCATGCTTTTAGAGTATCCAAGCAGCTGGCCCCAGCTTGGCCCATCCCCGTTGATCACATCCTGGAATTCTGTGTGTTGGCTCATAGGAAAGGCTTTTCTATAAGAACTATATCCGGTAAGTTAGCTGCTCTGGCCTTTTTAGCCAAGATGCAGGGCATGCCTGACAATACAACTGACTTCCAGATCAGGCAAGCCTTAAAAGGCTGGTTTAAGGCCTCGTCTCAGCCGCAGGATAATCGACTTCCAATCACTCCAGATATATTGGCCAGGCTAAAACTGCAATGGCTCAGTTTATGCTATCAGCCTTATGAGGCAGCATTATTCCACGCAGTATCTGTAACTGCATTTTTTGGGGCTTTTCGCATATCAGAGTTACTAGCATGTTCAAAAAATGACCTTTCACATAAGGCTTTGCAATATAGTGACCTATCACTCTCTGACCAAGGGGTCACACTGCGGCTGAGGAGGTCTAAGACAGACCAGGAGGGTAAAGGTGTAGACATATCCCTTAACCGTGCCCCAGTTGCTGACATCTGCCTGGTGAACGCTCTACGGACTTACATTGATTTGCGTGGCAATGGGGATGGCAACCTTTTCTGCCATAGCAACTCCTTACCTCTAACAAAGTACCAATTCTGGACCATTACCAAAAAAGCACTGCAAGCACTAGGCCTGCCAGAGGCATCCTACGGCACCCACTCATTTAGAATCGGGACGGCATCCACGGCGGCTATGTTAGAGCTACCCCCACAAATGATTCAAAGCATTGGCAGATGGAGATCTGTAGCGTTCCGGTCGTACATCAGGAAAATGCCTTACCAATAACAATATGTCAAATACCTAACTACCCTGTCTATTTTAGATTGTTGGGGAAGACGGGTGCCAGTTCGTGTTGTCATATGTGGCCACAGCATGGTCTTCTTGGCCAGCAGAAGGGCAGCTACCTCTTCATTTGGAACCCAGCTGGGCTTCAGCCAGTTTGCCAACATACAGTGGTTGGGTAGACGTGGGATGCATTGGGAGCGCCTGCTCCCCACTCTGTTTCATGACACAACAGCGGCCGCACCACCCCAGGTTCTCATCATCCACCTCAGAGGAAATGACCTGGGGTTACTCAAGGGCAAGGCCCTAATATTGCAAGCTATTGCTGATTTCAAGATCATTCGGCGGCGTTGGCCAGAAGTAATAATAATTTGGTCCTGCATACTACCCAGGTTTACATGGCGATTGGGCTGCGATATCAAGCCAATGGAGAGGGCGCGGCGGCGAGTCAACGGCAAAATCTTCTGAGAGCTAATCAAACATGGGGACTTCAGCTTTACGCACCCCGCAATTACTCTGACCCAGAGGGAGCTATACCAACAGGATGGCGTGCACCTGTCTGATATTGGAAATGACTTATTTCTACACGATCTGCAAAGGGGCCTCCAAGGCGTATTAGGTAGATGGGGGAGCGACTAAGCAAGTGGCTTGATGCCCCCTGTGGCAGGTAGGGAAGGGCATCCAGAGGGAATATAATGGCGAGCATCCAAGGCACTGTTACAGTGATAGGTGAATCCCGAGGGCTCCCAGTGTTGAGCCTTGTGGCCAGGCTGGGGGATAAGGACCACCTTTGAGGCCGACCTCTCTCACCCACCTTGAGCCTGCAGGGCATGGGTTGGGGGTGACAAGGGAAGGTCTCCCTACCCCTCGTAGGGGATGGATAGCAGGGCGGCGAAACAGAGCACCACCCGCTGGGCCTAGAAAGCTCGCCCTTCACTTAGTGAGGCCTGCACGCAGGCCTGGCTGGATGCCCGTTAGGAACCCTTTGCAGATCTTGAATAAAAGTGGCCCAGTTTAAATCCAGCACCTGTGTCGTCTCTTATTTCTTGTGTCCGCCCCACAAATCACTGGACTGGTCTTGCTATGTTGCATAGTCTGACTGAGGGCTGTGGGGAAAATCTACAAGAAATTCGTCTAAAAGGCTCCTATTTGAGAGAATTCCTGATCCATATGCAACAAGACACAAACTTGTGATCTTATAACAACTAATGTGATGACATATAATACTCCTGAACTGAAGGCTGTGACAGTTACTTAAAAGTTGGCACTGAAAGAAATAGCTCTGTACCATATAGGTACATTCCAAGGTCACAGCAAGCTTTGTTTTGACTTAAAGTTTGGTAGCTACTGATAGAGAGATTAAAAAAAACTAGCTTTGACACATGCTCAGATGCTGAGTCTGAGCTAAAGACTGTCCTAATGAGCTTGTGGTGTGCGCCTGCTAAGTTAAGTGATACTGGGAAGATCCTTACTTTATGCCTATTTATGCAGAAATCATAATGATCACATCAACAATGGCAGAGAGGAGGTAAATGATGTGAGATGACAAAAGATGAACATGAGTTCAAAGAAGATGTACCAGGAGGAACATGTCAATCAAGATAACACACACAAATGGGAAAATTTGGGAGAATCTTTAAAAATGTTAAAATTAACTCTTTAATCATTATGCTGGAAACACATGGACATAAAACATGGGATAGCTGAGGCACAAAGTAGACACTTTACTTTGAGTGGTGGATGGGTAGTCTAATCACTCATGCACCTCATTTTTTTAATTGGAAGATGGTTATCTTACCACTCACTCAGGCATCCACTTATGACCAGAGGAAGTGTATAAAGGTAGCCAGAGCTTTCTTTACTTTTTTTTTTTTTTTTTTGCTTCTGTTCCCCAGCCTTTTGCCAGACCAGGGCCGTAGCTAGACCTAAGGTTTATCCCAGGATTGTCCTGGGGTCAAACCTGTTCATCTAAGTGCCACACAGGGCATCCAGCGCTCAGGCAGGGACGAACCCAGGATGATCCTGGGATAAACCTTAGGTCTAGCTACAGCCCAGATTTGGGTAACTATGGATCCCTTCAGCACTTAGGATCTCAGATAATTTTAACAGTTTGTTTTCTAGAGTTAGGCCTTAGAATAATTCCTGAAAACAGGACTTAGCCTCATTTCTGAGGATGGATCCTAGAATTATTTCTAAACTTATCTATCTTAGAGCCAAACTTAGTTAACCGTTTTAGCTCCAAAGTTAATTAGCCTTTTAGGGTATTTCTTTCCATGTAGGATCTTTCTGTGGATACATCTATTTGAAGAGAACTCTGAGCCTTTCTACATGAGGCATTTATTATGCAGTCATGATTCATCATGGTGGTTTGCAGTTCATAGAATCATAGAATAGTAGAGTTGGAAGGGGCCTATAAGGCCATCGAGTCCAACCCCCTGCTCAATGCAGGAATCCACCCTAAAGCATCCCTGACAGATGGTTGTCCAGCTGCCTCTTGAATGCCTTTAGTGTGGGAGAGCCCACAACCTCCCTAGGTAACTGGTTCCCTTGTTGTACAGCTCTAACAGTCAGGGTGTTTTCCTGATGTCCAGCCAGAATCTGGCTTCCTGTAACTTGAGCCCATGATTTCATGATTCCATGTCCTGCACTCTGGGACGATTGAGAAGAGATCCTGGCCCTCCTCTTTGTGACAACCTTTTAAGTGTTTGAAAACACGTTCCACTGTGTTTTCATGATAATCAGCTCAGAATGTGCACTGTGTTTCATATTTTCATATCTTTCATATTTTTCCTAGCTTTTTTCAAAAAATAAGCGCAGGGGTCAAGGCAGGGTTTGAATACACATAATGTCATTTTGAACATGCACACCTAGTTTCTTTCTATTGTCAGTCTTCAAAGGAGAAATTACCATACAGTCTGTTTACATCTTTATCCCCACCCCAAACACACACACACACACACACACACACACACACACACACACAGAGAGAGAGAGAGAGAGAGAGAGAGAGAGAGAGAGAGAGAGAGAGAGAGAGAGAGAGAATGGTTATTAGTGGTAAAACTGGTGTCCATACTTGAAGTAAGAAAGTGCAAATCAGGTTTCATTCTGATTTCTCAATGTTTGTGTCCCTTCACTTTGAAAATGGGTGCAGCCGTTGAGCTGGTATTCAAGCCTGAAATATAGAATTGTGTCCTGAGTAAATGTCCCAAATTTCTTTGCAATACCTCAGTGTTCAATTGAGTTATTTCATTATAAGAAAACAAACACATACACAAATGTGGTGCCAACCAGGTTGCCTCAGTTAACTCAGCGAGTGATCAAGTCCAGTGAAAATATGAATTCAACATTCTAGATTCTAACTTGGGGCTACCAGATCAGTATTGGATACGGTGTGCAAGTATTCTGAGGAGAGGATGTACAGTGTGAAAGGTGTTTTTCCTGTTTTGTTTTTGTTACACAGATGTAAGAAAGCTGGCATTTTTCTCCCCAGTTTCTCCCCAGTTTCTCCTATAGGAGATAGTAAAATGAGAGGTGCTACAGGCAAAAGGTTTGCTCACTTTGAGGTGTTGGTTTTCATCCCTGCATTTTTTCTTTCTTTCTTAGCTCTTGGAGAGGAACAAATATTAACTGCTACTGCAATACTTCATTAAATAAATATTTGCGTAAATCACAGTGTGAATATGTGAAGTGCTTTGATGGATGAAGAGATGTAGTTCCCCGTGTCCTTGTTTCGTTTTTTAAACACAGAGCTGCAGTGCTATATACACTGACCTAACTTTGGCACTCATGCTGTTCTGCATCAGCTTGAGTCCTCCATTCTCATTTTTAGACATAATTGGTTTACATCTGAAATACTGAGCAAAATACAGAGCTTCTATTACAATACAGCACTTCTTCTCATGTGTAAGCATTTAGAGTTGACACCTGGGGTTTTTATCCTGGAGTTTTGAAAGAGGCCCCTGACATTGAGGGCAATCTCCCCCCCCTCGCCTTCATGAAATTAGTCACTATATTCTACTGAATGAAAAGACACTCAGGTTAAAATATAGTATTAGTCAGAATGGTGCCTGAATATTTGTTGCAATTAGAATCCCATTAAGTTTTTTTGCTGGATTTTATTTTGTGTATTTTGAGTGACTTGCTTTCGTTTTATTTTTTTGTAGGTTTTGATGCATAAAAAAGTTTATTTTTACTGTCATACGTGTGTGCATTTACTATGTAAGTGCCCCTGTTTTCTGTGGAATGTGCTTCTTTCAGTTGTGGCTAAACATCTGTTAATGGTAACAGCTGTAATTATTTTTCATATGCAGATATATATTTAGGTACAGCTATTTATACTCTGAGTTTCCAAGTAATTTGACAACTTTTGTTATATCTTTTAAGTTTTTCATTGTTGCTATGTAAACTGAGGGAGAGTTTTCATTTTCCTTTGAGGATAACGTGAAGAACATTCTACTTAGGGCTGTGCAGGGACCCCCCGATTTGGCTCGAAGGCCGGTTTGGAGCCCCCTAAGCAGCCCCGATTTGCCTCGGGGTTGCTTCAGGGGCTACCCGCCTCACCTCACCTCGGTGCTGAAGCCAAGTCAAGTTTCGGGCCCTCCGAGTTGCCTTGGCTTTTTCAGGGTGCCGGCTCTGTGGCTGGGAGTAGCTGTGTGAACCGGCCAGAGAGCTTTGGCTACTGAGCGGTATAAAAATGAAATATTTTAACTGAGGGAAAGCAGAAGAAGAGAAGCCTAGACCAGGAAGCTCATGTTGTCAACTCCTGAAGAGAATTTCAAAAGAATATTGTGGTGTTTGTTGGGGTTTTTTTTGGGGGTGTGTGTTAACATTTGTTAGTTTCAGTATTTAAAAATTGTAAACCACTTTGGGTGTGTTGGCAGAAAGGTGGCATAGAAATTTAATAAATAAATAAAATATGCTTTTTGTGTGCACCTTTGCCTAATATAAACATATTAATGCATATTTTAATTGTATTGCAAAATTTGGAAAAGTGTGAATATCGAAGTATAACTGCAGTTTGATTTGTGCATTGGTTTGGGAAGTATAATTTAGGTACAATTGCATTAAAACATGAACTGAACTAATTTCTCCCCATCTCTAGAGGACAAGAAAAGGCAATTAGCTTGAGAGTATGTGTGAGAGTGAGTGAGAAGCCATATGATTTCATCTAAGCTTACCCTAGTCACATATATAGTTGCCCTATCTGTTAAATCAGCAGAGGGTAGATCTCCAGGTGTTTGGGGCTTCAACATCCAGAAGCTGATGCCAACATGCCCAAAGGTCAGGAATGCTGGGAGTTGAAGTCTGGAGGTCTATTTTCTGCCCACCCCTGATTTAACTGACCCTAGAAATTGTAAGAAGTTTGGGTTTTTTAGGATTGAAGTTAACCTTTATTTCCTGTCTGTAAACCCTGTCCTTTTGATGTATGAATAGTGAAATCCAAGGTGTGCCTTCCCTGCAGTCCTTCCCCATGAAGCCTTACTCTGCCTATCCAAGCATACACTCAAACTATGAGCCTGAGTCTTCCGGAAGAGTGTAACCTTATCCTGCACAGGTTCAATCCCTATTTCCTGATCTGCCTTTCGATAAACCAGGAGTATCTCTATCTTGTCAAGATTAAGTTTAATTTTGTTTGCCCTCATCCAGTCCACTACTGACATCAGACACGAATTTAGAACCAGAACCATGGATTTCGATGGAAAGGAGAAAGGGTTGGGTGTCATCAGGATATTGGTGCCACTGAACTCTGGACAATGTCTCCCAGAAGTTTCATGTATATGTTAAATTATTTTAATTTATTTTATTTATTACATTTGTTTCCTTCCCAACAGCCATGACATTGAAAAGGAATCCCCCAGCACCATCTTCTGAGATCACATCTCCAAGAAGGGCCTGAGCCACTGTATAACAGTGCCTCCTAGTCCCAACTGAGATAGTTGCTACAGAAAGATGCCGTGATTGATGGTATTGAAAGCTGCCAACGGTTCCACAGAAGTAACAGGGACACACACACACCCTATCCATTTCCCACCAAGGCAGTCTCTGTTCCATAACCAGGCTTGAAACCAGATCAAAATGATTCTAGAAATCCATCTCATCAAGAAATTCCTGGAGCTGAGAAGCCACCACATGCTTCATCACCATGTCTATGGGTGGAATATTAAAGACTGGCACAGTGAATTTTAGATAGCGCTGGGCCTAAAATTTTGATAATTCCATTTTTGGAATTTGGGCGGGCGGGTGTGTGTGTGTGTGTGATGAAAACTCAAATGAAAGAGCCTGGGAGAGATCAGAATTTCAGAGAATTCTCTCCTTGGGGAGGAGACGGGGTTTCCACATCCAGTTGTTGAGTGGTTTTCTTTCTTACTTTTTATTTTTTTAAAAAAAACACCCCCAGCATTTTCAGGAGCCCAGGAGTTCTTCCTGAGTGCTTATTGAAGAGGGAAAGGTCATATGGTCTCCAGTAGGCATTCACTAAGAACTGCTGAGCTCCTCCAAATGCTGAGGAAAGGGGGGTTGCTTTTGGAAAAACTAAACAATAGGAAGACATCCCAGCTGCACCTGTGAAAGAGGCAGGAAAAACAATGCTTCTTTCACAGGGAGAGAGAAAGTTCCTGAAAATAGGGGGCAGGATTTAGCCCAGCACTAGTTTTAGGGAGGGGTTTGTTTTTAAAAAATAATAATATCCAACATAGTGGGGGATTTTGTTGTTGTTGTTTTTAACAAAGGACTTACTACCACTTCCTTTAGGAAAGACAGAATCACACCTTGCTTTAAAGAGGTGTTCACCACTCACCTTACTCATACATAGGGTGACCATATTTTGGAAATCAAAAAAGAGGACACCCCAACATGGCCATCCCCCAAGGGAGCATGCCCTCTCCAATGGGGCCTGCCCACCCTGACATGACCAATTACTTATTTAGTACAACCAGGATAAAACCTACTTGCAGGTGGCCAGTAAGACTAAGAAGCGGTGGGTGAGCCCATGGGTGCCCTGCCCCACCATTCTTCCAATCACTCAGACCTTACAGTAAATCCAGCCAAGCTCTCCAGATGAGGCCCCAAAATTGGCTGAATCTGAGCAATTAGTCCCCCTACCCACACAGCCACACTATCCCAGCTGCTTTTATAAGCCAGGAAGGACAGGAGTCCATAACACAAGTGGTAGTCCTCACCTCTCCAAGGATCCTGTTCAAATCCTCAAAATGAAAAGCATCCATTGTAACTGGACAAACAGGAGCCAAAGTTACATTCATTGGATCTGCATCAACTATTGCATCCAAGTCCACATTGATACAATTGATTTTATCTGCAAAGTGTCACACAAATTGTTCACAGGGTTCTGCAGAGAGCCTTGTGTATGTAGAGCTGTGTGCACACAGAGCCTTGCTAGACCATGCCGGATAAGCCGGCAGGGAGGCGGGGCGATGGCACACTAACTTTAGCACGCGCCGCCTCGGCTCCTACATGCACGATGCGCAGGGACTCTGGAAGCCCTGTAGCGTCAGCCATTTTTGTTTTTAATTTAAAGGGGCCATGTGCACCCCGAAGCCACTGGACAAGGTAAGTGCCTTTTTAAAAAAAATTAAGCCCCCCCCACTCCTGATCCCCCCCTGCCATCCCCAATGCCTCCCTGCCCACTCTTTCCCCACCCATCCTTCCTCTCCCCAATGCCCGTGCCACTGTTGGGGGAAATAAGTAGTGTTGTACAAATTCCTCCATGTAGATAAACGCAAGCGTGAGCTTTGAATCCTTAGTGCTTTATTTTAGAGAAGTCTTTCAAAACAAAACAACCAGGCTGGTATCATCAACTGATAACAAAGTAATTGTCTCACCATAAATCATAGCAAGCATAACAGCTTTACGGTTCTTATTGGCAAAAGTTCTCTTTACATCAAAACAGCATACTCTCTGCCCTGGCAGCGGCGGCGGCAGCTTACACCACACCCTCAAACCTCCACACACTGCTGTGAAAGAGCGAGCCTTTTACTTACTTCACTCAATCACCAACAGGTGTTCTGAGATTGCAAGTCTCTGCCAATAATCTGACATTAATTACTGTTAAGGTTAACACGAAAACCTGACATCCCCCTGCTTTTTGTGTACACAGATTCAGTAATTACTTCATTTAATACAATTGCAAGTATTTTGTCAACTTCTGATGTTGTTCCTTATTTATCGGTTTAGACAACAAATCTGCAGGAAGGTTTCAATAATCCAGCTAAATATTGAACTTGCAATTAGGGGTGTGCACAGACCACCCGCTCCGCTTCACTTGCAGATCCGCCATTTTCCGGATTGGGCCGCTCCGCCCTGCCCCCGCCCCACCCACTTCCGCTCCGCTCCACTCGGAGCTCCGGATCCGGATCCGGAGCTCCGTTTCCCCCCCCCATAGGCTTGCATTGAAAGCTAAAAAATTATACAACTTTTTTTTGGTTCAAGTTAGAAACCTCACGTTTGGCACCATGACACCTCATGGGGGTATACACACGCACGCCAAGTTTCAAAGCAATCCCATCATCCCCTGATTTTTGGGGAATTTTTGAAAATCGGGCACCCCATTCACACCCCTTTCCATAGCTCCGTCAATTTGCATGTTAGAAACCTCAAACACGCCACCATGAAAGCTTATCCAGGGATACATACGCACGCCGAGGCAGTCCCATCATCCCCTGATTTTTAGGGAATTTATGAAAATCCAACACCCCTTTCCATAGCTCCGTCAATTTTGCACGTTAAAAAAAACCCTCAAACTCACCACCATGACAGCTTATCCAAGGCAGTCCCATCATCCCCTGTTTTTTGGCGGGGCTTAAACCTGCAAAATTTGGAACTTCCAAAACTCCAAGTGAGCGCAGGAAGGACTTCTCCCCTGAGTCAAAGCCACACACACACAACATCCCTGCGAGGTGGGCAGGGGAGGAGGGAGGGAAGGCAGGCAGGCATGCAGCTGGCATTTCTGGGGGCATAGGGAAGTGAGCCAAGGATAAGCCAGTAATGCATATAAAATGGAATAAATAAACAAATAAACAAAGGAGGGGTGGAATTAAAAGCAGCAGTGTTGCTCAATAAACAGAAAGAAGAACTTTTTAAAAAAGGCTATATCTGTCTTTTACCAGCAATAGGGGGACGTGCCCGGGGGAGAGGGAAGCAGCTGCCAGTTCAACTCAAGACAGCCACCAACAGCTCTGAGATTAAGAAGTAAACGCTCACTTCAACTCATAACAGGCATCGCTCCACCACTAAGAAGTAAACGCTCACTTCGACTCATAATAGGCATTGCTCCGCCGTTTTACTCTCTTTGGAAGGCTCTAATGGCCTTCCAGTGCAGGAGAGAGTGGGGGCACGTCCACGATGAGATGCCCTAGGGGAGCTCATCCCCTTGCACCACATCTTTTCAGTTGTTCCCCAAAGTTAGGGTGGGTAGCAATGCTGTGTTTCTATCTCTTATTCTTGGCTTAGTATATGATTTCAGGTTGTGTTTGTGCATTTGGTGGGGCTACTGTTTTAAAAAACACTGGGAAAAGTCCATTCAGATGAAGAAAGAGAAGTTTCCCAGAATCCCAAGTTACCCGTTTTGCCTATGCCCTCCTCTAACTTTGGGATCATGTGATCATGACCGGGAGCTGACTCTGCCCCTCAGCCCTTTGAAAAAGGTATTTTTCCCGCTGATTTTTTAAAAACTTCTAGCGCGCGACCCGCACCACGCAGAGAGTAGTCTCAAAATGACCCCCATCCACGACTCTCTGTGCACAAGAATTTTCAGAACGATAGCTTAAAAACCAACCCAGTTATGCCCGAGTCTTTCCCTCAATGCAATCCTATGGGCGAAAAGCCGAAAACGCCGTTTGAGCCGCGCGGTTGACCCGATTTTCAAAAAAATATAGCACGCGACCCGCACGACGCAGAGAGGTGAGAGTGGTCTCAAAATGACCCCCATCCACGACTCTCTGTGCACAAGAATTTCCAGAACGATAGCTTCAAAAACAACCTAGTTATGCGCGATTATTTCCCGCAATGCAATCCTATGGCAAAATGTTTTCAAGATGGCGACCGGAGCGCTCCGCCTGAACTAGGAGCTCCGAAAAATGGCCACTTCTCTTCGCCTTGCTTCTAGGGGTCCGCGGTCCGCTTCTACTCCGCCTCTGGGTAAGGCGGAGCAGGCCAATCCGCTACTGCTTCTACGCTCCTAATCGGAGCGGATCACACCCCTACTTGCAATAAACCATTTTTTATACATTCTTTTGCATGACACAATTTGATTTGCAAATATTTGGTTCTTTGCTTACAACTATCAGTTTTTAAGATAGAGATACTTGATTGATTGTCTTGATAAACAATAACAGGTTTTGGTACATCAATCTCGGCATCCTTTAACAATTGTAATAACCATTCAATGTTCACAATGGCATAGTTAAATGCATTCAGTTCTGCTTCACAGGAACTTAACGAAACTGTAGACTGTTTTTTACAGGACCAATCAAATAAACTGTGATTTTACATGTAACAAACTCCAGATGTACTTTTTCTATCATTTATATCATCTCCAAAACTAGCATCAGCATGAATTTCTAAACCTCCAGTGCATTCCTTTGTGAACTTCAGCCTGTAGTTCAAAGTGCCTTTTAAATAACATGCTATTCGCTTCATAGCTTTCCAAGTATGTTCTGTAGGTTTAGCAGTTTGTCTGCTCAATAAATTTACACTCACAGAAATATCTGGTCGGGTAGCATTGGCAATAAAACTTAGTTGCCCTAGTATACTTCTGTACAATGTAGCATTTTCAAAATGTTTACTTTGACTATCTGCTTGGAAATTCTGCACCATTGGAGTATCGACAGAATTAGCATTCTGCAAGTTAAGTTTGTCAATCACATCATTTATCTTTTTTTGATTGATGCAAATAAAAATTGCCCTCTTGGTCTTTTTCTACTTCTAAAGTAAGATAATTAGTTATATTACCCAAGTCTTTTAACTCAAATTGTTCTTTAAATTCTGTACAAACCTGCTATATTTTTCTTTATCAGACCAAAATATTAACAGATCATCAACATAACACAATATATACAACTTGTGCTCTTTTTCATGTTTAACAAATAAACATTGATCTGCTTGCCCTTGCTTAAATCCCATGTCGCTGAGTGTTTTTGACAATTTAGCATTCCATGCTCTTGCAGACTGTTTCAATCCATAAAGGCATTTTTTCAGTTTGCATACAATGTCTTTGTCAACTTTAACACCTTCAGGTGGTAACATGTAAATATCCTCATCAAGTTTTGCATTTAAATATGCTGTAGTTACATCTTGATGTGATACTTGCATATTTTTTTGTGCAGCAAGTTTAAACATCATTCTTATGCTTTCAAAGCGTATTGTGGGGGCAAAAATTTCATGATAGTCTTGCCCTTCTATTTGGGTGAAACCACGAGCAACTAACCTTGCCTTGTGGCATACTATTTTTCCAAATTGATCAGTTTTTACTTTAAAAACCCACCTGCTGTCAAGAAGTTCCATGAAAGGTTGTTTTTTAACCAACCTCCATGTTTTGTTCTTATCTAACGAGTTTAATTCAGTTTGTATAGCTTGAAGCCAAGGTTTAGCATTTTCTTCAGACAGTTTCTGTACATCTTTATAACTTTGAGGTTCATAAATGGCTCTACCAGCAAATTCATCCTGGTATCTCACAGGTGGTATACCTTTGGTAGAACGTTCTGACTTACACACTGCAGCATGCTCATCCTTAGAACTATCAGAACCACTGTCTTTTTTCACTGCATCCATAGTATGCAGTGGTTTCTGCATCACTCCCAGATTCTTCTGATTGTTTTAAACTGTTCCTTTCACTATTGCTATCATCATTTTCATCACTATCACCACTTTCTGTTTCACTTTCGTCAACAGGAGTGGATTGGAAGATTCCAACTCGTTCCCAATTAACATTATAATCAACACTCCTTGTTAATCTTACATTTTGAGTACTTGACATAAGCACTCTAAATGACCCTTTTTCGTATCCAAGAAATATTCCATGTTGGCCTTTTTCTTGTAACTTCTGACTCTGGGGTGTATGCACCCACATGTCAGATCCAAAAATCCTAAAATGGTTCACAGAAGGTTTTTTGTTATATAATTTTTGATAAGGAGTGCACTTCATTACTGAACTTATGCTTCTATTACGTACATAGTTAAAACAGTTCAGTGCCTCTGCCCAGAACTCCTCTCCTAAGTTGGCATTGTGCAGAAGTGTTTTTAACCCCTGCAACAGGGTTTGGTTCATTCTTTCACACAAACGGTTCTGCCATGGAGAACGTTGAGTGGCAACCATGTGCTCAATGCCATGCTGCGTAAGAAAACCTTCAAACTCTGCAGAGCAGAATTTTCCACCTTTGTCAGTAAAATAACAGGTGACTTGGGTATTATGCCTATTATTAACCCAAGCACAAAATGATTTAAACTTTTCAAATGCCTCATTTTTCTTCTGAAGCATATATACAAAAGAATCTCGTATATTGATCTATTAGCACCATAAAATAATTTGCTCCTCCTCTGGAAACCTTAAGTGGTCCAACAAGATCTCCATGAACAAACTGGAATGGCTTTTCAGCCTTTCTACTTGTGATTTTTCCTTTAGGGACTTGCTTTACCTTATGCTTTACACAAGATACACATTTCATGTGGTACTTACAACTTTTCAGTTTCATCCCTTCTACTATAGGCTGCATTTTAGATACCGCTTTAAAATTTAGATGACCAAACAGCCTGTGATAAGAGTGAATACAATTATCATGTAATTGAGTATTTGACTTTGATTTCAAAGTTTTAACCTCACAACACTGACTATCATCCTCCTCTTTTTCATTCTAGTATGATAAGAGAAACAACCCATTTCTTTTTTTAGGATACAAGACCACTTTGTTGTTTTTTATCAATTCACATTTGAACTTTGAGAATTTAACAACAAAGTTTTGCTCAGTTAATTGTGACACACTCAATAAATTTTCAGATAACTCAGGAGCATATAGTACATTCTTAATTGAGGTATTTAGGCTTTTAAGGAACACAGTTCCAAGCCCTTTACTCTCAATTACTTCCCCATTGGCAAGATGGATATTCCCCTTTTGTTTAGTTAACCCTGTAAACAGACTCTTATCTTTACACATATTGCGAGTAGCACCACTGTCTATAACAAAATGCTCCCACCTTTTCTTTGAAGTGGACACAGCAACAAGAGCTTTAACTTGTCGCTTTAACACCCCTTTCTGTTGTCCTTGTCCTTGTTTCTTCTTCTTTTTACAATCTTTACGTAGATGCCCCATTTCTCCACAAGAAAAACAATGACATACTTTTAGTGCCGCTATCTTCTCACTCTCAGCAGTTAAATTACCCCTGCTGTTTGGCATATGCCTTTGTGAAGTTACAGCTTCATCATTGTATCTGGAAGCCACACGCTTATCTACTTCAGACATGAGCCTCGCTTGAATAAGTTCAAGAGTCAGCTGTGCTGGGGGCAAAGCAGCTAGTTGAGCAGCAATACTTTCATAACTTTTATTCAAACTGCTCAATACAACGTAGCAAAATTGCAGGTCAGGAATTTCAACTTCACGTCATAATAACTCATCTCGGAGCAACCTTAAATTCCTAAGATGTTCAGCTAGGTCACCATCTGGAGCAAGTTCAGCCCAATACATTCGTTTAAAATACACGATGGTCGACCCGGTTCCACGACAAAGATGAATTGTCTCTAATGCTCCACATTAGTTTTGCAGTTTGTTTTCCACGGATATTAACCAATTGTTGGTCTGAGATAGCCAAAATAATTAGAGCCTTTGCTTTGGCATCATCATTACTCCATGCCTGCGTAACAGGAGTGGGAGGATCTTCTGCTATGACTCTCCAAACTTTTTCTTTCACCAGAAATGCCTCCATCCGGTAACACCAAATCGAAAAATTGGAGTCATCTAGCTGAGGGAAATAAAAGCCACTGTCTTTATGTTCCGCCATTGAGCCTTGCTTCAACAACCAGCAATTAAGTAATTAAACAGTAGCCAGAAGAGCAGCCAAATGTCCAGCTCTCACGTTGTTTAAATAAATTCACTCCTCCGTCCCAAAGCCTCTCTGGTACTGCATCAAAGGTTCAAAACTCTTCTCCTGGGCCCATAACCAGATGTTGGGGGAAATAAGTAGTGTTGTACAAATTCCTCCATGCAGATAAACGCAAGCGTGAGCTTTGAATCCTTAGTGCATTATTTTAGAGAAGTCTTTCAAAACAAAACAACCAGGCTGGTATCATCATCTGATAACAAAGTAATTGTCTCATCATAAATCATAGCAAGCATAATAGCTTTACGGTTCTTCTGGGCAAAAGTTCTCTTTACATCAAAAAAGCATACTCTCTTCTCTGGCAGCAGCAGCAGCTTACACTACACCCTCAAGCCTCCACACACTGCTGTGAAAGAGCAAGCCTTTTACTTACTTCACTCAATCACCAACAGGTGTTCTGTGCTTGCAAGTCTCTGCCAATAATCTGACATTAATTACTGTTAAGGTTAACATGAAAACCTGACAGCCGCCCGTCCTCCCTCTCCCCGATGCCCGTGCCGCCCGTCCTCCCTCTCCCCGATGCCCGTGCCGCCCGTCCTCCCTCTCCCCGATGCCCGTACCGCCCGTCCTCCCTCTCCCCGATATCCGTGCCGCCCGTCCTCCCTCTCCCCGATGCCCATGCCGCCCATCCTCCCTCTCCCTGATGCCCGTACCGCCCGTCCTCCCTCTCCCTGATGCCTGTGCCGCCCGTCCTCCCTCTCCCTGATGCCCGTGCTGCCCGTCCTCCCTCTCCCCAATGCCCGTGCCATCCGTCCTCCCTCTCCCTGATGCCATCCCGGTGCCCGGCTTTCTCCCCCCCTCTCCTGCCAGGTCTGGCCTTCCCCCCCCCCGGGATCCCCTCCTGGCCCGATGGGCACAGCGCTTTTCCAGGCTACTCGCGAATAAGCACATAGCCGCAAAAAGCCACGGACCTTGCTAGACGTTTTGCAACCCCGGCCTCAGGCCAGGGCTGCGGAAAAGGCGTGCCATAAGCGACTTCGCTTATGGCACGTTAGGGGAGGCTTCAGCATGGCCTGACCCCGGATTCCCCTGTGCGTCATCTGGATGCACAGCAGGGAAACCGGGCCTCAAAGTGCACTAAGGCCTCATCTAGCAATGCCCACAGACTCCAGGTCAATATTCAACTGAGCATGCATAAATTGAGGGTGTGGCCTGACACCATAATCCCCACCGCTGCCGCCCTACACATTCACTCACTGCAGCTATGCTATGAAAGAACAGGGTTGATGGAAACAGGAGTCCTCCCCAGAAGAAAAGACTGCACTGATATGGGGTAGGAGAGTTCTCAAACAACGTTACCCACTGTCTTCAATTAAGAATATGTGCTATTGCTCTGAAGATTAAGGTGTCAGATATATATGCAAACATATATCCAGATAAATATTACCTTTTAAATTGTGTGGATGTTTCAAATGGAAATGTTACAAATGACAGAAAATTACTCTTCTAGGTTGATTTTATGAAGAAATGAAATAGCAACATCATTGTAGCAAAAAGGTAGCAGGAAAGGGATTTCTGATGCAGTTTTTATATCTGTATCAGATTATTTTTACAACTATGTCATATCGTCTGATTATAGCTGATGGCAAAACCCCCGTAACTTATTATAGAAGATCTTTCCTCCTACTGGTGGTTGTTACTAGGCATGTACTCCGCTCCGATTAGGAGCGGAGAAGCAGTAGCGGATTGGCCTGCTCCGCCTTACCCAGAGGCGGAGTAGAAGCGGACCGCGGACCCCTAGAAGCAAGGCGAAGAGAAGTGGCCATTTTTCGGAGCTCCTAGTTCAGGCGGAGCGCTCCGGTTGCCATCTTGAAAACATTTTGCCATAGGATTGCATTGCGGGAAATAATTGCGCATAACTAGGTTGTTTTTGAAGCTATCGTTCTGGAAATTCTTGTGCACAGAGAGTCGTGGATGGGGGTCATTTTGAGACTACTCTCACCTCTCTGCATCATGCAGGTCGCATGCTAGAAGTTTTTAAAAATCGGGAAAACAAACAGGGACAGCGCGGCTCAAACGGCGGTTTTCGGCTTTTCGCCCATAGGATTGCATTGCGGGAAAGAATCGGGGATAACTGGGTTGATTTTTAAGCTATCATTCTGGAAATTCTTGTGCACAGAGAGTCGTGGATGGGGGTCATTTTGAGACTACTCTCACCTCTCTGCGTGGTGTGGGTCGGGCTAGAATTTTTTTAAAAATCGGCGGGAAAAATACCTTTTTCAAAGGGCTGAGGGGCAGAGTCAGCTCCCGGTCATGATCACATGATCCCAAAGTTAGAGGAGGGCATAGGCAAAACGGGTAACTTGGGATTCTGGGAAACTTCTCTTTCTTCATCTGAACGGACTTTTCCCAGTGTTTTTAAACACAGTAGCCCCAGCAAATGCACAAACACAACCTGAAATCATATACTAAGCCAAGAATAAGAGATAGTAACACAGCACTGCTACCCACCCCAACTTTGGGGAACAACTGAAAAGATGTGGTGCAAGGGGATGAGCTCCCCTAGGGCATCTCATCGTGGACGTGCCCCCACTCTCTCCTGCACTGGAAGGCCATTAGAGCCTTCCAAAGAGAGTAAAACGGTGGAGCAATGCCTATCATGAGTCGAAGTGAGCGTTTACTTCTTAGTGGTGGAGCGATGCCTATTATGAGTTGAAGTGAGCGTTTACTTCTTAGAGCTCTCGTGGTGAAGCAATGGCTGTCTTGAGTTGAACTGGCAGCTGCTTCCCTCTCCCCCGGGCACGTCCCCCTATTACTGGTAAAAGACAGATATAGCCTTTTTTTAAAAGTTCTTCTTGTTGTTTATTGAGCAACACTGCTGCTTTTAATTCCACCCCTCCTTTGTTTATTTGTTTATTTATTCCATTTTATATGCATTACTGGCTTATCCTTGGCTCACTTCCTTATGCCCCCAGAAATGCCAGCTGCATGCCTGCCTGCCTTCCCTCCCTCCTCCCCTGCCCACCTCGCAGGGATGTTGTGTGTGTGTGGCTTTGACTCAGCGGAGAAGTCCTTCCTGTGCTCACTTGGAGTTTTGGAAGTTCCAAATTTTGCAGGTTTAAGCCCCGCCAAAAAACAGGGGATGATGGGACTGCCTTGAGTCTCGGCGTGTGGCGTATGTATCCCTGGATAAGCTGTCATGGTGGTGAGTTTGAGGGGGTTTTTTTAACATGCAAAATTGACGGAGCTATGGAAAGGGGTGTTGAATTTTTATAAATTCCCCAAAAATCAGGGGATGATGGGACTGCCTTGAGTCTCAGTGTGCATATGTATCCCTGGATAAGCTTTCATGGTGCTGAGTTTGAGGTTTCTAACATGCAAATTGACGGAGCTATGGAAAGGGGTGTGAATGGGGTGCCCGATTTTCAAAAATTCCCCAAAAATCAGGGGATGATGGGATTGCCTTGAAACTTGGCGTCCATGTGGACACATGGATAAGCTTTCATGGTGCCAAGTTTGAGGTTTCTAACGTGCAAATTGACGGATCTATGGAAAGGGGTGTGAATGGGGTGCCCGATTTTCAAAAATTCCCCAAAAATCAGGGGATGATGGGATTGCTTTGAAACTTGGCGTGCGTGTGTATACCCCCATGAGGTGTCATGGTGCCAAACATGAGGTTTCTAACTTGAACAGAAAAAAGTTGTATAATTTTTTAGCTTTCAATGCAAGCCTATGGGGGGGAAAAACGGAGCTCCGATCCGGATCCGGAGCTCTGAGCGGAGCGGAGCGGAAGTGGGCGGAGTGTGGGCGGGGCGAAGCGGCCCGCTCCAAAAATCACGGATCTGCAAGTGAAGCGGAGCGGGGGGTCCGTGCACACCCCTAGTTGTTACCCTGTACTAGGAAAAGAACAAGAATCTTTTGGGAAGAAGAAAATACAAGAAAGTATTTCCATGTCCGTTTCAGAAAAAGATGAAGCTCTTGGTTATTCATGATTTGGAACATTTATGTATTTAGTAACCTTATAAACCTGCCTTTTCACATAAAATGCACAAGAGTATGCCAAATAGGTAGGGGTTACAGCTAAAAACTCTGTCTCCATTAAAGATAGTAAAAACAGCAATTAGACCTCCTAGATTTCACTAAATTTAACGCATAAAACAGCATAACAATAACATATGCACACCAAAAAGCCTAACTTAAAAAGTACTCGCACTTTTTCTGCTTTTAAGACCTGAGAGGAACAGCAGGGTTCCCTATGGTGAAATTCTAACGTGTCCGGTTGTCACTGTAACAATATGGATTCAGATGTCAAGAGGAAGGAAAGATCACTATTCTTAGATCTGATAAAAGATAAATATGTCAAAATCCAAATAAAGGCTAAAACTAAAAATCTAAAAAACAGAAGAGCATCCTCAGTGTCACCTAACAACAGGATATTTGTCATTCTTTATAGGAAAATAAAAAAGGTCTGTTTCTTATGTTATTTAAGTAGCGCAGCTAACATTTCTATGTAGCTCTTTCCTACAGCAGTCTAGTAATGTTGAAACCTCCTCACGTTGATGGGGTGGACAATGTAGTTACTTCCCGGATCAGCATCACCCCTCCCTGGACACCCAGCAGCACAGGTTTGGGAAGTAGTTATGCTATTTTAAATGTCATTTTAAATGTTTATCTTGAATGTTTAAATATTTTAATATTGGAACATATTTAATATATTTTAACTTTGTATATTTCTATGTTTTAAATGTATATGTTTTAAATTTTGTAATGCCGCCTTGAGGCCCAGCATTGGACAAAAGGCAGGAAATAATAATAATAATAATAATAATAATAATAATAATAATAATAATAATAATCCCTACAGGATACGCTTTGTGGCAGCCTCCTCAGCAATTACAGTTAACAGAAGAAACCTAGGCCTTAGCTAGACCTAAGGTTTATCCTGGGGTCATCCCTGCCTGCTCCCAGGATATCCTGTGTGTCATTTACATGAACAGGGATGACCCCGGGATGATTCCGGGATAAACCTCAGGTCTAGCTAATAGGGATGTGCTCCGCTCCGATTAGGAGCGTAGAAGCAGTAGCGGATTGGCCTGCTCCGCCTTACCCAGAGGCGGAGTAGGAGCGGACCGCGGACCCCTAAAAGCAAGGCGAAGAGAAGCGGCCATTTTTCGGAGCTCCTAGTTCAGGCGGAGCGCTCCGGTCGCCATCTTGAAAACATTTCGCCATAGGATTGCATTGCGGCAAATAATCATGCATAACTACGTTGTTTTTGAAGCTATCATTCTGAAAATTCTTGTGCACAGAGAGTCGTGGATGGGGGTCATTTTGAGACCACTCTCACCTCTCTGCGTTGTCTGGGTCGCGTGCTATATTTTTTTGAAAATCGGGTCAACCGCGCGGCTCAAACGGCGTTTTCGGCTTTTCGCCCATAGGATTGCATTGAGGGAAAGAATCGGGGATAACTGGGGGGGTTTAAGCTATCATTCTGAAAATTCTTGTGCACAGAGAGTCGTGGATGGGGGTCATTTTGAGACCACTCTCAACTTTCTGCATCGTACGGGTCGCGGGCTATATTTTTGTGAAAATCGGGTCAACCGCGCGACTCAAATGGCGTTTCGCCCATAGGATTGCATTGAGGGAAAGAATTGGGGATAACTGGGGGGGGGTTTAAGCTATCATTCTGAAAATTCTTGTGCACAGAGAGTCGTGGATGGGGGTCATTTTGAGACCACTCCCAACTTTCTGCATCGTACGGGTCGCGGGCTAGAAGTTTTTAAAAAATCGGCGGGAAAAATACCTTTTTCAAAGGGCTGAGGGGCAGAGTCAGCTCCCGGTCATGATGATCCCAAAGTTGGAGGAGGGCATAGGCAAAACAGGTAACTTGGGATTCTGGGAAACTTCTCTTTCTTCATCTGAACGGGCTTTTCCCCGTGTTTTTTAACACAGTAGCCCCACCAAATGCACAAACACAACCTGAAATCATATACTAAGCCAAGAATAAGAGATAGAAACACAGCACTGCTCCCCACCCTAACCTTGGTGAACAACTGAATCGATGTGGTGCAAGGGGATGAGCTCCCCTAGGGCATCTCATCGTGGACGTGCCCCCACTCTCTCCTGCACTGGAAGGCCATTAGAGCCTTCCAAAGAGAGTAAAACGGTGGAGCAATGCCTATCATGAGTTGAAGTGAATGGTCACTTTTCAGTGGTGGAGCAATGCCTGTTATGAGTCGAAGTGAGCGTTTTACTTCTTCTCAGAGCTGTTGGTGGCTGTCAGTGTCTTGAACTGGCAGCTACTTCCCCCTCCCCCGGGCACGTCCCCCTATTGCTGGTAAAAGACAGATATAGCCTTTTTAAAAAAATTCTTCTTGCTGTTTATTGAGCAACACTGCTGCTTTTAATTCCACCCCTCCTTTGTTTATTGATTGATTTATTCCATTTTATATGCATTACTGGCTTATCCTTGGCTCACTTCCTTATGCCCCCAGAAATGCCAGCTGCATGCCTGCCTGCCTTCCCTCCCTCCTCCCCTGACCACCTCGCAGGGATGTTGTGTGTGGGGTGCCCGATTTTCAAAAATTCCCCAAAAATCAGGGGATGATGGGATTGCTTTGAAACTTGGCGTGCGTGTGTATATCCCCATGAGGTGTCATGGTGCCAAACATGAGGTTTCTAACTTGAACAGAAAAAAAGTTGTATAATTTTTTAGCTTTCAATGCAAGCCTATGGGGGGGGAAACGGAGCTCCGGATCCGGATCCGGAGCTCCGGGCGGAGCGGAGCGGAAGTGGGCGGAGCGGGGGTGGGGCGGAGCGGCCCGATCCGGAAAATGGCGGATCTGCAAGTGAAGCGGAGCGGGGGGTCCGTGCACACCCCTACTAGCTAAGGCCCTAGTCAGGAGAGATGGAGCTCATAGGCCAGCAAGACTAGGGCAGATTCATAAACCAAGGGACAAGTGCAAAGACGACATGCTATTTTTCAATAGTGCGTACTATACAAGGGGCATGTCAAGCTGCCCTGGGTATTTCTGCTCTATACAACCCAACTAGCCAATGCCGTTTGAGGCTATATGGCAAGGAAATGTTTGAGGCACTTCAACATAATTCCTGTAGTCATAAATAATCATGAAGAGGTAATCTTAGCTTCTGAATTTTTAAGCTAAACTATTACTTTGAATCCCTTTTCTTATTATAAGTACTGGTTAATCGTTGAAAAATTATACTTTTCCAAAGATACAATCCACTTTGAAGTTTTTCTGCACAAACCTCATTATGCAGAAACTAGGAGCTTCCAAGAGCGCAGTGACTAATGCAGAAATTCTTTCTGGACATGATAGCTCCAAAGCTCACCCAGACGTGCTGGAACATCTGCTCTGTGCAGAGGTGCATGAGGTCATGGCCACTCTCTTTCCCAAAATGGTTTTACAGGTTGCACTCTAGCACCATCTGTTTCTGTTTCTCCATGAACTGTGTTTTCAGAATGCCAAAGAAAATGTAGAAGTTAGCAACTTAATAACAATCGTAAGTGGCGTTTTGGGCAATTTGCCTAGTTCTAACAAGACAGAGATGACAGAATATATGTACAGGCAATAAAAAACAGCAACCCTTGTCACATATAACTTTCTTTTGATGGAACGATCATAAAACCACAGTAAAGCACACTTGGTAACAATAACACTGAATGTCAACATTGGTTCAGTAGAAACAACAATTCAAACAACTGCAGAGCCTTTGTGATGGCTATTCGCAAGATAAAATATACGGGCAGGAGGGTTAAAAAGTTGTGGGGGTGGGACTGCAGTGAGAATTGTCAATAAGGTATCAGAAATACAGTACAATGAAATCAGGAGATGGGGGCGTACTTGTTCAGAAATGAACTGCTTATTTCCTAACTTTGGGCACAATTCACCATGATGTTCTCCCGTGTAAGCCTCACTGAAATAGGGCTTTGAAACGTTCAAAGCCCTAAAAGGCTTGGGGCCAGGCTATCTGAAGGAACGCCTCCTCCCATATGTACCTGCCCAGTTCCTAAGGTCATCCTCAGGGGCCCTTCTCCGTGAGCCCCTGCCAAAGGAAGTGAGGCAGGTGGCTACCAGGAGGAGGGCCTTCTCGGCTGTGGCACCCCAGCTGTGGAATGAGCTCCCTAAGGAGGTTCGCTTGGCACCTACATTATATTCTTTTAGACGCCAGGTGAAGACCATTTTATTCTCCCAGTATTTTAACAGTCTATAAATTAATTTTAACCTTGCTGTTTTAAATTTGTATTTTAAATTTGTATTTTTGCATTGCTGCTGCTTTTATCTTGGCTGTGCTTTTATATTGTATTTTATATTATATGCTTTTATATTGTATTTTATACTGTTGTTTTGTTTTGAATTGTCTTAATTTTGTGAACCGCCCAGAGAGCTTCGGCTATTGGGTGGCATAGAAATGCAGTAAATAAATAAATAAATAAATAAATGATTACTGCAAAGACGCTGTTGTGCATCTCCCTTTTATTGTAATAATGCTTTGCTACCTAGAGAATGATAATGGAACTTAAATTTCATCAAGTTTCTGTGGGTTAGCCTTTAAGATTGTCTTTAAGAATAGTCACCACAAAGGCTCTGCAATTGTCTGGAGCCTGCTTTTTAAATGTTTCCCTCAAAGACGGTTATGAATCGTCCAGTTAACCCTTCTCTTCTTTTCTCTGTCTAGTGAAAGAAGCAGCCTGGGAGTTCCTTCTTTGGAACATATGACAAGTCAGTAATAGCTAGATTTGCACCATGCTATAATGTCATAAATCCAATCCATAAAGTCAATCTGGGTTCAATGAATGCAGGTGGGCAGGGAGCAGTGTAGCACGATTACAGAAGTAGGCTCTATCTTGTCCTACACATGTTCAGTTGCTGGTGCGAGGGGACGGGGAACCGTACAACATGTACAAAATTTGTTAGTGTATTTTTGTAGGCTAGTTTGGATAATTGGGACAAGCAGGCACTCTGATCACCCACATAGTTCTGTTCATACAACCAAGTGTAGGTCAGGGGTGGGGCCTCCTACCACATTCCCACGCCCCGCCCCACACATATTAGTTCATTGCACCCAAATTGACCATTTCAATACTGCTATAGGATTGGATCCAATTTGGTCATGCTGAGGATAGACCCATTAAAATCAATTGGACTAAAATTAGTCATGATTAAAGTAAGTCTCATTGATTTCAGTGGCTCTACTCTTAAGTATGACTATGTCTGTATCCAGCCTATTGTGCTCCACAGCATTGGTGGGAACATACACAGCCAAACCATCCCCACAACTACCTTTGGTGTTCCTTTCCTTCTCATTTACTGAGACACAGAATAGGTCACAGGACAGCACTCGAGAGGCAGGCAGGTAGGACTACTAGGAGTGTGCCATGAGCACAAGACTTGGTTCAGAACCCAATTTGGTGAATCAGGAAACAGCCCAATTCATCTTGGACTGATTAAGAGCTTCATCCCACATACCTGTTTCCCTCGAATTATCCCCTACAGCGCTATGCTGTCACTGTTGTTGTTGTTGCTACCGGGCGGCAAGATCCTTTGCATACCAGGAAATGGGTTTAAGAGGGGAAATGTAAAAAAATAATAAAAAATCAACGGATGACCCAATCCAATTCGAATTTGGTATGCTTAAAGCTCTCCTTACTATCTATTCCTGTGCCAATTTTGATGTCTTTATCTTTAAAGCTTACACAGATGTAAGCATTTGTTTAATTTTTCTTCAAATCCTGCTCCTGCGCCCCAGTGGCCGCTCGGAAAGCAACAAATGATACGCTCGAAAACTAGTAGCAAAATATTGCACTTCTTTTGGTTAAGAAGCGCAATTAAAGCAGGATGCATGAGAGTACTTCACAATAAAAGCAGATTATAAGATGGAAAACTTCGGAGTCCTTTGCACGAATTTCGCAGTGATTGCACAGTATAATGTTGGTGTGATAAAGCTCATAAGAGACTACCTACTTCAACTTGGGTCTGAATCCAAACTGGAAATCCAAAACTTCATGTTTCCCATTGACTATCATTGGAAATCCATAAATAACTACAACCTTTTTTTTTCTTTTTGCCAAAAATGAATTTATTTATTTCTTTATTTATTACATTTCTATACCGCCCACTAGCCGGAGCTCTTTTTTGCCCGCAATTTGTAGTTCCCTTATGAGAGGATTGCACCCCCCAAATTTCAGATGAATATGTGCATGTTTGTTTGTTTGTTGGCTAGGCACCCTAAAAAAAAACACCACCACCAAAACAACGATAACTGCCAATAAGTTTTTTTTTATTTCTTAGCACAATTGGATTCTGAGGGAATCAAATTTGCCAAGTTTCAAATGAACAGGTACAGGGGACTTTGTGCAAGAGCAGCCTTTATAGCAGTGAGGCAGAACTTCAGGTCTGGGGGATCAAAACTGGTCTTCATGGGGTCTTCTGGGGTTCTCCAAATGGCCATGCTGCCTTCCCCTGGTCCCACTCCTTTTCATAGAATCATAGAATGGTAGAGTTGGAAGGGGCCTATAAGGCCATCAAGTCCAACTCCCTGCTCAATGAAGAAATCCATGTTAAAGCATACCTGAAAGATGGCTGTCCAGCTGCCTCTTGAATTTATTTATTTATTTATTCATTCATTGCATTTCTATACCACCCAACAGCCAAAGCTTCACAACCAATTTTAAAATCTCTTCACTGGCTGCCAATTAGTTTCCAGGCAAAGTATAAAGTGTTTCTTATTACCTTTAAAGCCCTACATGGTTTGGGTCCAAGTTACCTGTGGGATCGCCTTCTCCCATACAATCCTGCACACTCAGATCCTATGGGAAGAATTTACTTCAGCCAGCTAAAACTAGATTGACAACTGTTACCTAGAGGACCTTCTCTTCTGCCGCTCCCACACTGTGGAATGGCCTGCTGGGAGAGTTTTGTCGACTTCTACTGTTACTTTCTACTGTTAGTTTTACCCTACCCTGTGCCTGCTTACCCTACCCTGTACCTGTTTGCATTCTCTTCCCCTCCTTATTGTTTTACTGTGATTTTATTAGATTGTAAGCCTATGCGGCAGGGTCTTGCTATTTACTGTTTTACTCTGTACAGCACCATGTACACTGATGGCGCTATATAAATAAATAAATAATAATAATAATAATAATAATAATAATAACTTAACTCTCTCTCTCTGAAATAAAGACAGCTTTAAAGACTAGCCTTTTCCAGCAGGACTATCCAGATGAATTTGAAACATAAGAATTTTTAAAGATGTGTTGATTGTTATTTTGTATTGGTTTTATATGCCCTTTCAATTAATTTTATGTATTTAATTTATATTGTATTGTTGTACTAATGTTGTTAGAATGGCCTGCTGGGAGAGATTTGGCAACTCAACAGTCTTTCTGAATATAAAAAAGCTATAAAGACTGATCTCTTCCGGCAAGCCTACTCAGTCGAATTTTAAGAAGTCTGGCTGTTATTTTAATAATGTATTAGTTTTATATGTTTTAATCAATTTTATGTATTTTATAATATTTTTGTATTCTGTGTTGTTCCCTGCCTCGATCCAGAGGGAGGGACGGGTAAGAAATCAAATTATTATTATTATTATTATTATTATTATTATTATTATTATTATTATTATTATTACCCCAAAGCACTGGGATTGGCGATCCCTGGTAAAATAAAGTATTCAGTATGATTAGAAGCTAGAGCTGCCAGGAACAAAATTACACCATTCATCTCCCTCCCCTCACTTCTCACCCTGGCGTTTTCCTTATATTGAGAGCTTGGGCTGAAAGGCATAAATTTTTACAGACACACTGTTTGTGCCTCAGTGTTCTTCCCCATTCCAAATCTTGGGAAGGTTCAGTCACAGATTTGGTCCACTTCAGGAGTCTTTAATTCAGACTTCTCCCAAATGTGTCCAAACCATCCCAGTTTGGTTGGGCATTTTGCCAAATACGAAGCTCACTCCTACTGAGTACATATGCCTGGCTCATGGCCTTTCTTGAACTGTCCTATCCCACATGGCTCCAAGTCTTTGATGCCGGAGCCATAGCAATGCTGGCCAAATATTGTCCATCTTTGCTCTGTACTGTCACATCTAATACTCTCTTGTCACCTCTCATAATTGTTATGGACAGTAAACATTCTATGTGTTCTTCATTGTAAGTGGAAAACCCACTATGCATAGTTCTTTCTTTCTTTCTTTCTTTCTTTCTTTCTTTCTTTCTTTCTTTTTGTTGTCAACATGCATTCTTTTCCATAAGAAACAAAATCTCAGTGGTTGACAGTCTATTTATTGTTGTCCACTGGGATTTATGTAACATGTGCAGGAATAACAAATCACAGATGCCATGATATATTCACCACTTGATAGTTTGAATTAAGCAAGTTGTCGTTATTGATGCAGTGTGCAATTTGTATCACTGGCAGCTATACAACAATGTAATGGAAGTGTTACCAGACAGGAAAGCATCTCTTTGATGCAGAGAATTTTTAGCAAAAAAATAAGGCATGGAAAAAAGATGTTTGTTTTTTGCACCACTATCCCTCGAATTACAAAGAAAGCCTTTGGAGATCCCTACACGTTTTGTCCCATGAATGTCGTGATTGGTTGGACTTCCCAGTGATTTCCAGGATAGGGATTGCAGCTCTATGCAAAAAGAGCTTCTGCTGTGACAATTGAATCTCCCGGCTGGAGATGCTGTGGGCCTCTCTTCCCTTCCTTCTCCCCAGTCTCTCTTCTTCGGCTTTTTATGAACAGAGCACTTTATAGCTCTCCAGGTTCCCTCAGACTTTCTGGATTCAGTAATAACAATGTTTGGCATTCCCCATTTGCCTATCTTGCTGTTTTTAATATGATTTCTCCAGAGGCATCTTAGAATCCCTTTTGTACATCTGGGAAAATCTATGGGAAGGAATTCTTTTTATTATTATTATTAAAACAGCACAGATTAACTCAACAGATACACAGCAAGACAGAGCAACAGTATTTGAAGGAAGGTATCTGTAACTCTTTCTCCCTCCTTCTGTTTACAACTCCGACACATTTGCCAGCAATTTTACAGTGAGGCCCTGGTAGCTTCAGAACAGTTTATATCTGGAAAAGATAATACGTAATGATCCAAGTATGTAAGGAAGACACCTTTAGGCCTTTAACATTCTGAATCACTTTGTTAAAAAGTGGGTGAGTTGGTGTTTGTAGTTGTTTTAAATTATTTTTTCTGTAGTGAAGACTTAATGTATCCCTTTTCAACTGCATTAAATTTTCTTCATCTCTGCACATTGGATATATGATGTAAGTACACTGTTGGTTTTGTGGAACGTTCAAGTAATTGGAAATGTATGTCATGTTTTTCAACTGTGCCACATACTTTACAAAGTATCTTGCTCAAAATAGTTCACTCTTCTCAGCCACAGTGTTAAGGAGAGCAAATATATGTGATGGGTTCTGGTTTTCATACTTTCGATGCTTCAGGGAATAGTTGGTTCTTCAGAAATGTTTTGAAGGAATAGAAGGTGGATGCAGTGTTTGTAGCTTTTCTTCATCAATTTTCCCTCTACATGCACCAGCGTTTTTAGTGATGGGACAGAGTCCAAAATTGGGGAGTTGTACAGTGGATTCTTAGGGTCTGCTTCCCAGATCCGGTTTGAATCGGAGCCACATCCTCTCCCCCAGAGACAAGGCTGACCTGAAATAGATCCATGTTTGCCCACTGCTGCTCTGTCCAAAAGGCCCCCAGGTTTCCACTGGACACCTAATGACATCTTCAGGAGTATGTCAGTGACTGGAGAACTTACCATTTCACAATAAGCGCAATTTAAATTTGTACTAATGTAAAACATACAGTGATATGATTAGATTATTTCAAATTAGATGAGGGAGAAGGTCCCAAACATCACTGCAAATTTTCTTTCCTTAAACAAATTTCCCCTCCAGTTCATACAGCAAGGGCATGTAGTGAACCAGTGTAAGTGGCCATTTCACAATTGTGGAACTTCCAGTGGGGGATCTGGTGGGTACCATAACACCCAGGGTCACCAGGCTGTCAAGCCCTGGCTTATAAGTACATTGAAGCCTGAGATTATATACTTCATGAAAGAGCTGTAAATCATACCTCTTTGGTGGTACATGGTGCTTTAAAGAATGAGAGGACAGGTCCCTGTCTAATGGGCTGTGAGAGGAGAAAAATGGAGGAAGGTAATGGATAAATGATATATATCTAGGCTTAGTTACAGCAAGATACTGCATTTTATGCATGTTCTGAATTTTTTGGACTGTTGTTACTCTGGGAAGGTCTTCACAGGGGATTTGGGTGCATTGTGAGGTCATTTGCAGCTTCGGCTGGTTCTCCAACTACGGCCTCTCCTGGACAAGGATAGCTTGGCCACATTGGTAACCTCAAGATTGGATTACTGCAACGCAATCTACTTGGGGCTGCCCTTGAAGCTGCTCTGGAAGCTGCAGCTAGTGCATGATGCTGCAGCTCAGCTGTTGTCTGGAGCTGCCCCTTTTCAGCATGTAACTCCTCTGCTGACGGAACTGCACTGGCTGCCTATTCCCTACCGGGCCAGGCTTAAGGTTCTTGTACTTGTGTACAAAGCCCTAAACAACTTGGGACCAGGATACCCGAGAGAGCACTTTCTCCCCTACCAACCTGCCCGGTCACTGAGTGGTTCCACATAGATCCATCCTCCAATTGGAGTCCACCAGGGGAAGAGCCTTCAGCGTGGTAGCCCCCTTCCTATGGAATTCCCTGCCTATGGAGGTCAGGCAGGCACCAATTTTGTATTCCTTTCGGTGCCTCCTGAAAATGTCTTCATTCCAGGAAACCTTTCCTTAAGCCACCGTTCACTGTACATTTTGCTTCTTTTAGAATCTATTTTAAAGTGTTTATTCTGTTTTTATTTTATTTTATCTTGTACACCATTCTGAAATTTTCAATGGGGGAGCAGTATATAAATATTGTAAAAAAATAAATACTGACATCGTGGACAGCTTGCTGCCAACCAGCCACTTCTATCTCAAAAAGCCACCGTATGACAAAAGGAGTCATTTCACTCCTTTTTCTTTAGCTAAAGCGGCTCCCAGGCTGTTCCTCTGCAATGGACCCTTTTCCTCGACATTAGATCCTGAGTGTTCCTCTGTGACATGTTCAAGGGGTGGGGCCTGCCCCTTCCCCCTTTCTCACTCCTTTTCCTTGACTGCTCCATGGAGAACCACGATTATGCATTTCCTTATTGCTGCATTTTTTAGCTTCTCTGATGTTTGTGTTATTTAGCTTCTCTGAAGTCTGGAGTAAAAACAGGTAGGAAGCTGTAACTCAGTGACAGTTTGCTGGAATGGGGTGAAATTGTGATAGTGGAGTGCTCTCATAGGAAGAGAGCCCAGGATCATTTGGGATTTTTTCTTCTTCATGGAAAAGTGGACATAATGGGGAAAGGGGGGTTGAACTATAACTCCATGACAGTTTGATGGGATGGAGCGAAATCACAGCATTGGGGTGCTCTCATCGGGGCCCTGTTCTGGATCATTTGAGATTTTTCCTTTTTCATCAAAAATTGAGCATCCCCCCCCACATTTCCCCCTACTTGGCAGGTGCCTCTGTTCCTTTCAAAAACAATTCTTTTTGCTTTGTGCATTTACACATTTCGGGATGTGCTCATTTAAAGCATTGCAAACAGGGAACATTTACTCTTTCCTCTGCAATGACACAACTGTGCATTTGCACTGTATTGAAGTAGTGAACTATCACAGGATTGGGATAAGGGGAGATTGCCACTAAGAGCAGGGAGAAGTGGCAGAAAAGAAGAAATGGGATTGGAGCTCAAATTCCCTGACTGGGGCCATTGCTTGATGAGGGTTTAGCCCGGGTTGACACCCGGGCTCACCCCTGTGCATACAGATGATGCACAGGGGATCCCGGGGTCAGCCTGGGCTAACCCTTCCCTTGACCCGGGATAACTGGATCTGCTTTTGGCCTGGTTTTTCTGCAGCCCCAGGCTGAGCCCGGGGCTGCGGAAGGTCTAGCTATTCTGTGGCTTTTCCCGGCTACGTGGCTTACTTGCAAGTAGCCGGGAAAAGCAACGCACTGGGCACAGCGCTGTGCCCATCGGGACAGGGGGGAGAGATGGGGGCCAGGGGGCGAAGAGCGGACCTGGCAGGAGAGATGGGGTGGAAGAGTGGAGCCAGGGTGGGGAGATCGCGGCCGGGGTGGGCAGAGGGGGCATCAGACATGGTGAGCGGGGGGCAGACATGGTGAGTGGGGGCGTACATGGTGAGTGGGGGACTGACATGGCAAGCGGGGGCAGACATGGTGAGTGGGGGACGGACATGGTGAGTGGGGGACAGACATGGTGAGCAGGGGGTGGACATGGCGAGCACGGGACGGACATGGCAAGCGGGGGCAGACATGGTGAGTGGGGGACGGACATGGTGAGTGGGGGACAGACATGGTGAGCAGGGTGCAGACATGGCGAGCTGGGGACAGACATGGCGAGCGCGGGACGGACATGGCGAGCAGGGTGCAGACATGGCGAGCTGGGGACAGACATGGCGAGCGGGGGACGGACATGGTGAGCGAGTGGGGGACGGACTTGGCGAGCGAGTGGGGGACGGACATGGCGAGCGAGCGGGTGGGGGGGCATCAGACAATGTGGGGGGAATCAGGGGCAGGGGGAGCAGGGAACACTTTATTTTTTTGAAAAAACCTTACTTTTTCTTTGGTGCGCTCCTCATTTGAAAACAGGAAGTAAACAAGGAACATAAGGCTCATTCAGTCAGGTGTTGAAATCACGCTGCTTCTCCCACACACTGCAGGAGAGAGCAGCAACCGGACTTTTTCTGGTTTTTCTTGCGGCGCAAGGAAGGCCAGAAGGGGCGGAAGGCGCACGAGAGGCAGACGATGTCATGTGAGGGACCTCCAAGAAATCCGTAAGTGCCCAGTAATGAGAGTGCAATAAAACGCTCGTCAGATGGAGCTCCAAGTTACAAGATCTGAATAGGGTGGTTAACAAGATGCAAATGGAAGTCGCTGATTCATAGGGTTGCCATAAGCTGAATCCGACTTGAAGGCACATAACTAACTAGCTAGCTAACTGGGAAGCATAAGGAACCCTCACTCCAAAAAGCTATGAAGGAAAGCAAAATGAAATTGACAATGTGAGAGCAGTTTCAATTCAGCCCAAATTACTGTATTTCTTCGATTCTAAGATGCCATCGATTGTAAGACGCACACTAATTTCAGTACCACCAACTGAAAAAAAGCTTTGATTCTAAGAAATAATAAATGCACCCCCGATTCTAAGACGCACACTGTTTTTAGAGATGTTTATATGGGGGGAAAAGTGTGTCTTAGAATTGAAGAAATACGGTATGATAAATAGAAAATATTCATGGATTTCATAACTTTCTGGAAAGTGTCTGCAATGCAAGTGTATTGCTCTGACACCAGGTAGAAATCTTGCAACAGCCATTTCTCCTACAACGTGTTAGAAAGATTGCTTTCTTGGCTCTCTAACATTTGAGCTAGCACTAAACATAGAACTTCATTCATCATCACCTAAGCCAAGACTGCCAAGGGAAGCCTACTCTTCCTGAGCTAAAAGTGGCAACACTCCAGTATTGGCAGAAATCAAATGAATCATTTCCTGCTTTTAGTTTTAAATAAATAATCAAAAAAGATTGTCTAGCTTCTGCTCCAAAGGTAATTTTTCACAGCAAGTTACAGGAGCCGATTTACAGAGAACATGAGCGTGGAGAATTCTGCTAACTACAGTATATTGCTGCTAAAGTCTAGTGGACTTGTGAAGCAGATTAAAAAAAATCTTCCTGATAAAACAGTCCAGTGCTTAGTTGCTGTCATTTCTTTGTTGATGCAAACAAATGTCATTCAAGAGGTCCATCACTTTGCAGAACTGGGAAGCAGAGGGTACACTGCGGGATAAATCTATGGAATAGAAGCTTCATGTCACATGTACTGTATATGTGTTAATTACAGTGGAAGCAAGACTTTTCTCTTCTCCCAGGCATTTAGCAATATGTAATGAGCATGGGTCTGTTTTTTTGGCTCATCATTTCTAAAGTTGTTATTGTGGTTTTAATTGTATGTGCATTTTGTATGTTTTTGTGGTTTTTAATTTTTGTATATTGTTTTTAAATGTTTTATCTTATGTGAACCACCCAGAGAGCTTCAGCTATGGGGTGGTATACAAATGCAATAAATAAATAAATAAATAAATAGGTTCTGTAGTTTATGACATCTTGTTTTTTTAGCATTCTATCATTATAGAATCAGAAAATTCTATTGGTTGTAAAATAAACCTAATTTTCCTATTAGTATGGCATATTTACTGTTATTGCCATATTATCCCGATATTATCCCTATTTTTAATCATTACCTTCATAGTTTGTCCAATGGTCATATGCCCAGTGTGCCAGGAATATAATGCAATCTACTGTTGTTATTATGTCAGTGTATTATGCCTTGAAAAATTGGTTGTTGTTTTTTTAAAAAATCTTGGCTTTTTTTTCCTTTGAGGGGTAACCATTATCGTCTAGAGAAAACAAGAAATCAAGATAGCAATGTATAAATAAACAAATAAAATCCATCCCTTGCTATCCCACACCTGAAGTACAAACTTCTCCCACCAAGTATTATAACTGTCTGAAGTCATTGGCTTCTCAGGAAGGTGGCGAAAGCAATCTATTCAGAATGTAATTTGGTACACATTTAGCTCAACTCACCAAGATTTTAAGGAAGACACTACATTTAACAATTAAAACTCAGGATATTATTTAACCACTAAATAAATGGTACCACTCCAGCACAGAGTAAGCAAAAACACATGTGGGGCAAAATATTCAGCTGTGGGGTTTCCATTCCCTTGAGAATGATGACTGCAGCCTTCAGTGTGTGTGTGTGCACTGTTCCAGAGACAAAAGTCCAATGCCCACTTCGGTGTGAGGAACTAGGTTCTGCGGTTCTTTTGGTCCAAGCCCAGTTTTCTATAACAACTTCAATAGCCATGAAGAACATTAAATGCTAGAGACATAGCTCTGGCTAAAGGCATTCAAGCAGAAAGAGAGTGTATCTACCTTACAGAGGGCTTTTTTCCATGAGGCTTTTTATCTGCCATTTTACTGAGGCTTTTGCTTCCGGATTCTTTGTGGGATTAAAATTGGTTCCTTTACACATTTGGGTGGGTGAGTGAGGGGGATATTTCTTTCTCTGCCTTTCTGTACATTTCATTAAACAACCACTAGGTGGCACTGTGGTATAGCAGAATAGTGGGGATACACAAGTGTTTCATGCCACCATTCAGGATATACCAGACTTCCCTTGTTAGAGGCGGAAAAAGTCATTCTGGTTGCAAACAATGGGAGAGGCCCTGGAGAATGATGATGACATGTAAAGCATCTGCAAACTACTGTGAGCAAGGAATCACAAGCACACAATAAATGTCTCATGTAGAAAGGCTCAGACTTATATCCATTTTATACTGCCTTAACTATTATGGAGTTCCAATAGCTGGGCACATTAATCTCTTCTATGTTTCCTTGGTAATAAAAGCAGAACCTCCAAATTCTATTTTGAACTCACCCATCCTCTCATAGGCTTGTGGTTGAAAAGTATAAACCTGCCCTCAGGAAAAGAACTTCAAGAAAAATAAATATTGTTTCTTGTATCTAATATGAACAAATATTTTGGTATGTATTCCACATTTGTTTTTAGAATCTACAAAACCAACATTTCTTAAACCTTTTTGTGCCTGTGTGTTGAATAACATTTTATATCTATTCAAAGCCAGTCCTTAACAGAACAAAGACCCACTGATCTCTATGGGAGAAGCAAAGAACTCAGGATGATCCCTCATAAACATTTAGTAGATTTTAGGTGCAACTTGTATTTTGGAAGTTAGCACATTCTAATCTATGATTAAATTGTTAATTTTTAAATCAAATGTATTTTGCAGTTTGCAAGTATGTCTAAAAATAGTGTGCTATTTGTTTATTAAATAGAAATTTAAAGAACACAACCTGATTCTCTAAGAGGCATTTATTGCCCTGCACATCCCTTCTATATTTCCATGGGTTTCCTAAACGTTTCACACTGAAAACAGTTTGGTGCATTTTTTTCCAGGGAAGCATAAAAGCAAATATTTGTGTTTCATGAAATTCAACACATCTCCTCAGACTCCAGCCATTAGACATGCTTCAGTTACAGGCCTCAGAGATGTAAAAAATGAATGAGGAAAATGGGAATATTTTGCTATTAAATATCTATTTCCCCCCACAAAACCATCAATATGTAAGTCTGTGGGAGGGGAGTCACTGTTGTTCTTGTCCAAACTATAATTGTGGTTTGCAAAGAATTAGTAATGGTTCGACCATCAAAGGTCTAACTTTGCTTCTACAAGCATTCTGTAACAAATTGTGTATTTGAAGCCAAATCATCCTGAACTTCCAACCCAAACCTAAATGTCTGGATGTGTGAAGTAGCCTAGAAAATATTGTAAAAAGAGGTGCTCTCATCTACATAATGTGCTCTTTCATCTTTCTAAGGGATGGCTCACATGTCTTGGTAGCCCTCATGCAAACATCATGGGAGTCTGTGGGCCTGCTGCTGGATGTGTCAGGCACAACTTTATATGTTGCCATGATTTCCATAATGAGAACACAAGAGGAGCTCTAGTTCCACATTGTGTTCCAACCATGGCCAGTCAAGTTGTGATCTAACCACTTCCATCTCAGTCAGCTTTAGTGCTTATCTTAAATAAGATAAATGCTTTCAAGCTTCATGAGATTTTGCACAAAGCAATATGGCAAGAGCTATATGATGGCCATATTTTAAGAAGACTGGATAAAAACTAGCTGTATTACCATAGCTTAAAGATGTTTCCCTTGGAATTCCAGTTTTCACCTTCTTGGTACATATTTGGCAAAATAGCTCTAGTTATTCCGTTTTAATTTTTATTATTTATATTCTATCAGAATTTCAGGGAAATAAACAGTTTAAAGCTTTGTCCCTGCAAAATGGGCATGGATCCTATTATTTTGCCTCCACAGAATTATTTAACACACCAATGAAAAAACACAAAGAACACAGCTGAAAATTGTAAAGAGTTGTTCCAGGTAGGGTTCTATGTATTGTGTTAAATCCGTTCAGTCTGTGTTTCATGGGAAAAGGAAAAATGGTCTGCAAGTCTGCAGAATCTGTGCAACTCAGGAAAAAAGGTAAGACAACTGTGGAATCTGCAGAAATCTGATCTCTGAATCCAGATTTCTCTGATATTCCTAGTTTTACATTAATATTTGATGCTATTTCCCTTCCATTATTCTGATTATAAAATGATGCATATCTTTCAGTTTAAATTGAGATGCAAGGATTTTGGTAATCATTGTGCATTTTAATGTCCATTTTCTCACAGTCCAAATGATACAGAAGGCTTGTTTATACCCTGATGTAGCTGTGGTTTGATGCTCTATGACTAAAGCAGTTGGTTTCACAATATATTTTGCATAAATTTTACATCATTAGCCAAAATAAATTTCAGTTGGTCACCATTTTGTAATTTTTCAAAGACTTGAGCTTCTAAAACAGTATCGAATAAATGTTAGGCCTAATATTAACTTCCCCTCAAAATGCCATCAAAACTAGGGTGACCATATTTTGGAAACCAAAAAGGAGGACAACATGGCCGCCCCATGGGGGTGTGCCCACCAACAAGTCCAGCCCCCAAGGGGGTGTGCTCACCAGCATGTCCAGCCCCCAAAGGGGCATGCCCACCCAAACATGGCCTTGGTCACAGGTCTGATTTCACAGCACACAATTAAGACAAACCTGTTCTACATAACATCTTAATGTTAAAATCACTGGAATAAAGTATAAGTGAGACATTCAATGTATCTGAAATTAACTTCACTCATTCCTACTTCTGTAGCTTTTGCTGTACGTTGAAGCTTTTGCTGTACTGTGTGCTCAGCTACACCAAGCAGGGTATTCCACTATGGAAGTGGTATATAAAAGGCAGGAGCCACACTATTACTTTATAGAGGTATTCAACTGCACTGCAGGAGCTACACTACTGCTTTATAGTGGTACTGAAGTGCACTGACAACTGTTGGGGCCCATGACACAACTACACCAAGCAGGATACAACACTATGAAAGTGGTATATGGTATGTGTCATGGGCCCCAACAGTTGTCAGTACACTTCAATACTGCTATAAAGCAGTAGTGTGGCACCTGGATTTTCTATATCGCTTTCAAAGTGGAATATCCTGCTTGGCGTAGATGAGCCCTGTGTGTGATACAGTCTTCCCTTCCCTCAAATATCTTTTCTGACTGCAAATCCTTCACTGGATGACCATAGGCTAACCTTTCCTAACATTTAACACTGTTTCCCCATCACCTTCCTGCATACTGCTACCACTGAACAAATGAAGCAGTTGACAAGTATACAACAACCAAACAACCAAGCATTCAGAAAGAGTATAAACTACTATTAGCCTGCAAACGTTAGCCAAGGAACAAAATGGATTAAAGCTTGTCTTAGCTTGTTTCAACTTCAACCAGACATAACAGTCAAAAACAACCAAGAAAAACACACCTACATTGAAATTGCAATACCTAATGACAAAAATGTTGCAGATAAGAAAAATATACACGACTGGATATGGAAGTTAAAGAACTGTGGCAACAGGAAAATGTACAATTATTTGTTAGTCAAATCAGTCACCAGCATGACATCGTGGTTGTTTTTAAAGAAAACCTTCCGAAATTAGGCCTACCAAAATACATGCATGCCAACATCCAGAAAGCAGTCATACTTAAAACATGTTCAATAGTCAGGACATTTCTGAATCAGTAAAAGACAGCATGACTTGGCAAAGCCCATCATGTTCATCTAGAAAAACCACCACAAGCAAGAAAAGAGAGATAGATGATGATGATGATGATGATAATGATGATGATAATAGCAACCCTGTTAATTTTTTTAAAGTTTCTTTAAGAAGGATGAACAATTGTCAGCTACTGTTACAAAATATACATCATGCCAATTATAGTAAACAAATTGGAAAGGAAGGTCTATGGGTCTAAAATGCATTATTTAATAGGAACATCACCTCCAAATCATCCCCCAACTCACAGAAAACTGCAGCCACCCCACTACAAACATGCACATGCATTCATTCAGTCAAACAACCAGCCATCCCATTCAGACATCAATACACTCACACTGCCAGCACACCTGTGCGTGTGCACGCACGCACACACACACACACAGTCAGCATCATAGAATCATAGAATCATAGAATAGCAGAGTTGGAAGGGGCCTACAAGGCTATCGAGTCCAACCCCCTGCTCAATGCAGGAATCCACCCTAAAGCATCACTCACTCCAAAAACATGCATGCACACATGCATGCACACGTGCATTCACTCAAAGACCCCATGCACCCCATTCAACCACACATTCTCTCTCACACACAAACCTCAGTCTTACCTCCTACTCTATCTTCTCCTCCTCCTCCTATTCTTCTTCTTCTTGCTGCTGCTTCTTCCTTCTTCTTCATCTTCAGCACTGGGGAGTGGGGTGCTGGAGGCTGCGTTGCTGGAAGTTCCTGCACGCAGCCTCCAACCACTCACCTCACTCTCACATAGGAGGGACCCAGATGGAGGAGGTGGGCGGGTCTTAAGCCGGGTGTTTCCGCGTTTGGGAAACAAGCATTTTAAGGCTCCCCCGGCTTCTATTGGGCCTCTCCTTGGTCGCCATGGTGACGACGACCAAGGAGAGGCCCCGATAGAAGCCGGGGAAGCCTTTTTTTCCCGGGCAAAAGGGGGGGGGGAAGGCCATTTCCGGGCGGACGGGGATTTCCCCCCATTTCCGGTCATGTCCGGGCAGATCCGGATGATTGGTCACCCTAATCAAAACAACATGGCTCAAATAGCAAGTTTATGTTGGTAAGGAGTTGGTGTCAATCATCTTAGCTGCTACTGTTGGTCAAAGCTAAAGGGCTTCAGGTATGGACAGATTTGGAATCAGGAGGATGAAAAAGCCATTCAAGCAAATTCCCAGCAAATAGCCTCATAACCTGGAAAATCTCCGTTTAAAAAGCAGCATGAAAGACAGTGTCTGTTAGGAACTAAAGAATCAGAAAGCCTGCTGAACTACTGGGACTAAGACACTGTTTTCAATATATTTAGCACAACAGTAGCTGTGAGGAGGACTGCTACAGCACGTAACACTCTCAAGCCCTCAACCACAACCTGTAGGAAAAGAAGGAGAGTTGTGCTTGGGGACTCCCTGCCGAGAGGTATGGAAGCAGCTGTGTGAAGTCAAGACCTGTTAACTTGGGAAGTCCGCTGTCTCCCTGGTGTGGGGATACTGGATCTGATGGACAGGTTGCCAAAACTTATCAAGTCATTGACCAATATCCCTTCTTGCTCATCCTCCTTGGAACAAATGACATTGCCAAGCATAACTGTCCACCCTGTGAGGTCCGATAGCATTTCTCAAAAGAGGTAACAATTTTTATAGCTTATTTGCACAGGTTTGTGGGAGGAGTTCTACTAGTTAGTTTACAGAAATCTATGTGATGCTTGGCTAGCTCTTTTGCATGCCTCAGTCAATGGGGATCTGGAGCCAAGCAAAGGCTATTCCCTTCCTGAGACTCAGGGCCTTGCTAGACCTACCTGTTAATCTGGTGGGGAGTAGGGGTGAGGCCGTGCTGCAGTCTACACATGACACACGACGGGGTAAGGGAAAGCCCCGTTGCATCGGTCATTTAAAAAAAATCTTAAAGGGGTCATGTTCGCAAGAGCGCACCAACAATAAGGTAGGTCTTTTTTTAAAGGGTTCCCCGATCCCCCTGCCTCCAATTTCCTTCCCATTTCTGATACCCCCTGCCCCCCACTCACTTGCTCGCTCACCCACCTGCCCCCCTGCTCGCCCACCCCACCTGCTCGCTCACCCGCCTGGCCTCCCTGCTTGCTCACTAGCCCACCTGCCCGGCCCCCCTGCTCACCATGTCCAATGCCCCCTCTGCCCCTGACCACAAACTCCCCACCCTGGCTCCGCTCTTCTCCCCCATCTCTCCTGCCGGCTCCGCTCTTCCCCCTGGCCCCCATCTCTCCCCCCTGTGATTCCCCCCCAGCTCGATGGGATTCCCCCCGGCCCCCATCTCTTCCCCCCGGCGATCCCCCCTTGGCCCAATAGGAGCATTGTGCCCAGTGCATGGCTTCTCCTGGCTACTCATGAGTAAGCTGCATAGCCGGGAAAAGCAGCAGAACCAGCTAGACCTTCCGCAACCCCGGGCTCAGCCCGGGGCTGCAGAAATATTGGGCCACAAGAGGATCCAATTATCCCGGGTCAAGGGAAGGTTTAGCCCGGGCTGACCCTGGGATCCCCTGTGCATCATCTGGACGCACAGGGGTGAGCCCAGGTATCAGCCAGGGCTAAACCCTTGTCTAGCAACGGCCTTAGGTGCGGTGAGGATTGATGATGAGACTGAAAGTGATGTCAGGCTAAACCCTCCCTCTACACCCTATGGTGTAGACATGACCTATGCAATTGGGCAAAAGCATATTTGCAACCTTAAGAGTGGGTCATTAAGCTTTTATGTGCTATTTAAACTTTTAAAATGTACCACAGAAATAAAAATGTGGATAACAATGTTAGATTACATAAACTAAAAAGACACCAGATACATATTTAAATTCAAGGGAAAATGTTGGAATTGAACAGTGTAGTTTATGCACTGGAAATTCTAGAGTCTCAGACTGTGCATTTGAGGAGGTGTTGCAAGTTTCACCCCCTACATGAGTACATAGATCAAAAGCCTGAAATTAGACTGTGCAAAAGTGCTGCCACTGCCTCTCACCAGCTGCTAATTTGCCATTTCTCCATGCATGTTTTGAAAGCTGTATTTCTATGATTCATTTTTAATTGGCTGGTTTTTAAAGCTACAACAAAGGAAGAGGAGATTCAGCAGACAGCAATGATGAAAAGCAAGAGTCAGGCTGAGAGATGGTAACATAGATACAGATGGCGTAGAAAAATTATTACGAATAATTATAATCACATTAGAAAAACAAAAACAAACAGTTGCTTGTGTAAGAATTTGCATGGAGATCTACACATTCAGACTGTATATTATTTTACCTGGAAATTAATGTCAAGAGCAATGGAGTCCAAGGCCACAGCTAGACCTAAGGTTTATCCTGGGATCATCCAGGGTTCGCCCCTGCCTGAGCACTGGATCCCCTGTGTGTCACCTAGATGAACAGGTTTGACTCCTGGATGATCCAGGGTCTAGCTACGGCCCAACTCTCACCCAGCTATAGGTTGCCTTAAAAGAAAGGGAAAGAAATATAACAAGTGGATAGGTGTATGCTTTATGTATGTATACTCTTGGATTCAGGCTCTAACAGGATCAATTAAAGCATCTCAAGCCACAGTGCCAGAAACAGCTTCTTCCTGATACTGGGCTTCATCACACCAGTGTTATACTGTGCAATCACTGCGAATTGCATGCAAAAGACTCTGAAGTTTTCCAGCTTATAATCTGCTTTAATTTTGTGAAGTACTCCCATGCATCCTGCTTTAATTGTGCTATAAAAGCAAAAGACTTGCTGTATTTTGATACTAGTTTTCGAGTGTATCATCCGAGCGGCCACTGGGGTGCAGGAGCAGGATTTGAAGAAAAATTAAACAAATGCTAACAACTGTGTAAACTTTAAAGATAAAGACAGTAATAGATATTAAGGAGAGCTTTAAGCATGCCAAATTTGAATCAGATTGGGTCATCTGTTGGTTTTTTTATTTTATTTTTTACATTTCTCCCCTTAAATCTACTTCCTGGTATGCAAAGTAGGGATGTGCGGAACCTCCGATCCGCTTCTCTTCCAGATCCGCAACTTCTGGATTGGGTCCGCTCCGTTCCACTCTGCACCGCTCCGCCTATAGTCCACTCCAGTTCGCTGCGAAGCTCCGGATCTGGATCAGAGCTCCGCTTTTCCCCCCCAATAGGCTTGCATTGAAATCCAAAAAAGCCTACAATTTTTTTTCTGTTAAAATTAGAAACCTCAAATTCGGCACCATGACACCTCATGCATGTATACACACGCATGCCAAGACTCAAGCCAATCCAAGCCTCCCCTGATTTTGGGGGAATTTTTGAAAATCGGACACCCCAGCATCTCAGGGATTTAAAACTGCAGACAGCTCAATGGGGCCATTTCAAAGGAAATCCCAACATGCCATGAATTGGGGAGTAGATAACCCTAAATATGAATCTTCTTCCACACTTGAAAAATTGATTTGGAACTTCAAAAAGTCTAAGTGAGTGCAGGAAGGACTTATCCCCTGAGTCAAAGCAAGACACACACAAACTAGGAATGTGCTCCGCTTCTCCTCGAACCAGAGAAGCAGGAGCGGAACGGGGGGCTTCGCCTACCCTTAAGGCGTAGACAAAGAGAGTCAGGGGGGCTGCGGATCGTGGCAAAGAGGATCGCCTCAATCCGGAGCTTTGCCTGAAGGTAAGTGGGGGGGAGGGGGACTAATATGGCGCCGCCGGCACCGCCATCCATGCGGCGGCGGCGGCGGCAGCACCAGGTAAGGGAGCAGGGAGGAGGGACACTTACCTTCCCCTGTCGCCGGCCTCAATTGAGCCCCTGGTTGAAGCTGGAAGTGAAAGCCTAGGCCTTTTCCAGCTTCAACCGGGGCCACAATTGAATCCCGCGATGGAGGAAGGTAAGGGGGTGGGGCGGGGCGGGGCCTGGCCTACCTGGTGCTGCTGGCACTACCATCCATGCAGCGGTGGCAGCGGCGGCACCAGGTAAGGGAGCAGGGAGGAGGGACGCTTACCTTCCTCCGTCGCCGGCCTCAATTGAGGCCCCGGTTGAAGCTGGAAGTAAAGGCCGAGGCCTCTTCCGGCTGCAACCGGGGCCTCAATTGAATCCTGCGACAGAGGAAAGTAAGGGGGCGGGGTGGGTGTTTGGTTTCTCTTGCGCCGCTGCCGCCGCCCATATAGTGACAGTGGAGAAGCCGGATCTCGCTACGCGGAGCGGAACGGGAGATGGGCGGAGTGGCGTGAAGAGGATCAAGCCACGAAGCGGATTGGGGGGTCCGTGCACACCCCTAACACAAACCATCCCTGCGAGGCGGGCAGGGGAGGAGGGAGGGAAGACAGGCAGGCAGCAGACATTTCTGGGGGCACAAGGAAGTGTGGCAAGGATGGCTTGTTTCTTTCTAAGTCAGCAGTAATGCATTGCAAACCAACCCTGTGAGGCGGGCACAAGGAGTGAGCAAAGGATGGCTTGTTTTTTTCTAAGCCAGCAGTAATGCATTGCAAACCAACCCTGCAAGGCGGGCGCAAGGAGTGAGCAAAGGATGGCTTGTTTTTTTCTAAGCCAGCAGTAACGCATTGTAAACCATCCCTGCGAGGTGGTCCCAGAGGAGGAGGACAGGCAGGCAGAGAGCCAGGCAGAGATATGCCATAGATCTAGTATGGGGGAGTCAGTCCCGGCAGATGCACCACCACAGCACCACCCCGGGGGGAAGGCAGGCAGGCAGCAGACATTTCTGGGGGCACAAGGAAGTGAGCCAAGGATAGTTTCAAAGCCAGTAATGCAAACCATCCCTTCGAGGCGGGAGCAGCACAGAGAGATGCCTTTTCTTTTGCATCCCATAACTAGGAGGCTAGGAGGATAAGAGTAAAGCTTTGTGATCCTTGCTTCAGAGTTGATTGACTGCACTGTGATCACAGCCATTATTAAACAACAACAACAACAATAACATTAATAATAGCAGTACTAATTAATATTAACAGCAATAACAACAACAACAACAACAACAACAACAACAACAATAAGGAGTTGAACCACAATGAAAGCCTGCCTGACTTCACTGAAGAGGAAAAGCCAGGAGAGCTTGGGCTATGGGGAATAAATAAATAAATAAATAAATAAATAAATAAATAAATAAATAAACAAAGGAGAGGTGGAATTAAAAGCAGCAGTGTTGCTGAATAAACAACAAGAAGATTTTTTAAAAAAAAGGCTATGTCTGTCTTTTACCAGTAAGAGAAAAGTGGACGTGCCCAGGGGGAGGGGGATATGCCAATTTTTGACTGGCCCTAAGTAAGTACCAGTCTTAAGAAGCTACCTGTCACTTCAACTCATGACAGGCATTAGCTTCAGTCTCTCCACTGGGTTACTCTTTGGAGGGCTCTGATTACTCTCCAAGGGCAGGACACAGTGTGTGTGCACTGGGCACATCCACATGCCCTAGGGGACCTCATCCTCTTGCACCACATCTATTCAGTTGTTCACCAAGGTTAGGGTGGGTAGCCGTGCTGTGTTTCCTATCTGTTATTTATTTGCTTAGTATATGATTTCAGGTTGTGTTTGTGCATTTGGTGGGGCTACTGTTTTAAAAAACACTGGGAAAAGTCTGTTCAGACTAAGAAAGAGAAGTTTCCCAGTATCCCAAGTTACTAAGTATCCCGTTTTGCCTATCGCTCCTCCAACTTTGGGATTGGAGGATGCTTCATCAGGTGATCATGACTGGTAGTTGAATCTGCCTCTCAGCACTTCAAAAAGGTACCTCTCCCGCTTTTTTTACCCGATTTTAAAAAAAAATTATAGCAAGCGAACCGCACCATGCAGAGTGCTGAGAGTAGGCTCAAAATGACCCCCAGCCAGAACTCTCTAAGCACAAGAAATTTCAGAAAGATAGCTTTAAAAACAACACAGTTATGCCCTAATCTTTTCCGCAATGCAATCCTGTGGGCGAAATTATCCAAAATGGCGGGCGGATCACTCCGCAAAAAGAGAAACACTTCTCCTATGGCCGCTTCTCTTGCCATGCTTCTAAGGGTCCCTGGTTCGCTTCTGCTCTGCCTCTGGACAAGGCAGAACAGGCCAATTCGCTTTTGATTCTTCGATTCTAAGCGGAGCGGAGCACATCCCTAATGCAAAGGATCTAGCTGCCTGTTAGCAACAACAACAATGGCAACAGCTTAGCGCCGTAGGGATAATTTGAGGGAAACAGGTATGTGGGATGAAGCTAATTGTGATGAACTGTGTCCAGCTACTGGAGATCCCTGGTCACCAACTAACTTCACTGGAAGGCCACTTGTAGAAGGAAGTGAAGAATACAGACCAGCCCCCGGTGACACTTGCATGGGCACCGCAATGGTTTCATCTCTGCATACTTCTTGCCTTTGTCAGGGCAGATGGTAGATCTCATGAAGCCCTGGGTCCTGTGGGCTCAGTTGTGGATGAGCCTAGATTAGATAGATGCTGTCTCCAGAGAAAACTAGTCCTGCTTCAGTTCCATTGGAAATTAAATTACAGGTCACAACTGATTTGTCCCATAGTGTGACTAATTTCATGGATGGTAATTGTCTGTGACAAATGATGGTTCAGACTTTTCAAATTCTCCAAGAAAGAAGATCCTTTGATGTTCCTAGGCAGAGTTCTTTTCTATTGCAGACCTAATGCTATGATGAAAGCTTTTTCTTTAAAATGTATTACCCTGTAAACTATGCTATTGGTTCTTGTAAGGGGACTGTTGTTTTTAAATGGATACTGTTGTTGTTCTTAGGTTTTTGATGGGTTTAAATTTTGTATACTTTTTAAATGTTTACTGTTTTTAACTTTTGTAAACCGCCCAGAGAGCTTCAGCTGTGGGGTGGCATATAAATGTAAATAATAATAATAATAATAATAATAATAATAATAATAATAATAATAATAATAATGGGAGGGCAGAGAGGGGGAGAAGTTGTTCTCTGGCTTACATCTAAATCATATTGAATGTTGAACATTATAAGTTACCAGGGTTTATATTCTGAACCGAGTAATCACAAACTTCAGTGAACGCACAATTTATACTACAACTGAATTGAAATTATTGGGGACTGCATAATGTTTGTCAACCAAGGTTGTAGAAAGAGCTTCTCCAGGTATTTTAGGGCTTCCCTTCACATCCGGAACAATGCATTGCTATAGCTAGGGACTGCAGAAATTGAGCCAGGAACATCAGGGTCTGATGATCCATCCTAGACTAGTGATTGATTGTGGACTTTGTATGTTTAGAGCTCACAGCCCCAGTCAGATGCAGAATAGAATTGGGATGTGTACCACTGACCCCTTTGATTGCTTGGCAGAATGAAGTCTCTGGATTAGACAGACTAGGTATAAGCAAGAAGAGTAGGAATTTGATTTTTCTGAATTCCAGTGCAAACTGAACTGATCTGCACCTCCTGGACTATGTTATCCGCTAGATAACATAGCTATCAATCTGATTCACATTTTCTTGGATGTTGTGATGCAATTCACTAAAAAATCATATCACTGTGCATTCTAAAATGCCATTTTGAAATAAAATATGTTTAGAAAAGCATATTTTGAGATATAATACATTTTGAAATATTTATTTATTTATTACATTTTTATACCGCCCAATAGCCGAAGCTCTCTGGGCGGTTCACAAAAATTTAAACCATGAAAACCATAAAACAACCAACAATTTAAAAACATGAATACAAAATACAATATTAAAAAAACGAGGTTTAAGGGGGAAAGATGATCAAAATAGATATTCAAATACATATCTAAATGCACAATTCTGTACATATTTTTAATGGAATTAATGTGGAAACAAGATGAAACAGATTTACAAGTAAATACTCCTAAAATTAGGGATGTGCTCCGTTCCGATTAGAATCGGAGAATCAAAAGCGAATTGGCCTGCTCCGCCTTGCCCAGAGGCAGAGTAGAAGCAGACTGCGGACCCTTAGAAGCAAGGCGAAGAGAAGCACCCATAGGCAGAGCGCTTCACTTTTCACGAAGCGCTCCGATCGCCATTTTGAAAAATTTCGCCCATAGGATTGCATTGCGGAAAAGAATAGGGGATAACTGTGTTGTTTTTAAAGCTATCTTTCTGAAATTTCTTGTGCTTAGAGAGTCGTGGGTGGGGGTCATTTTAAGCCTACTCTCAGCACTCTGCATGGTGCGGTTCGCTTGCTAAATTTTTTTTAAAAATCAGGTAAAAAAAAAGAGGGAGAGGTACCTTTTTGAAGTGCTGAGAGGCAGATTCATGGTCACATGATCCCAAAGTTGGAGGAGGGGATAAGCAAAATGGGACTTGGGATACTGGGAAACTTCTCTTTCTTAGTCTGTGAACAGACTTTTCCCAGTGTTTTTTAAAACAGTAGCCCCACCAAATGCACAAACACAACCTGAAATCATATACTAAGCAAATAAATAACAGATAGGAAACACAGCACTGCTGCCCACCCTAACCTTGGTGAACAACTGAATAGATGTGGTGCAAGGGGATGACGTCCCCTAGGGCATGTGGACGTGCCCAGTGCACACACACTGTGTTCTGCCCTGGAGGGTCATCAGAGCCCTCCAAAGGTTAACCAGTGGAGAGACTGAAGCTAATGCCTGTAATGAGTTGAAGTGGCAGGTCGCATCTTAACACTGGCACTTACTTAGGGCCAGTCAACAATTGGCACAGTTCCCCCTCTCCTGGGCACGTCCACTTCCCTGTTACTGGTAAAAGACAGACATAGCATTTTTTTAAAAAATCTTCTTGTTGTTTATTCAGCAACACTGCTGCTTTTAATTCCACCTCTCCTTTGTTTATTTATTTATTTATTTATTTATTTATTTATTTATTTATTCCCCATAGCCCAAGCTCTCCTGGCTTTTCCTCTTCAGTGAAGTCAGGCAGGCTTTCATTGTGGTTCAACTCCTTATTGTTGTTGTTGTTGTTGTTGTTGTTGTTGTTATTGCTATTAATATTAATTAGTACTGCTATTATTAACATTATTATTTTGTTGTTGTTTAATAATGGCTGTGATCACAGTGCAGTCAATCAATTCTGAAGCAAGGATCACAAAGCTTTACTCTTATCCTCCTAGCCTCCTAGTTATGGGATGCAAAAGAAAAGGCATCTCTCTCTGTGCTGCTCCCGCCTCATAGGGATGGTTTGCATTACTGGCTTTCCTTGGCTCACTTCCTTGTGCCCCCAGAAATGTCTGCTGCCTGCCTGCCTTCCCTCCCTCCTCCCCTGCCCGCCTTGCAGGGATGGTTTGTGTGTGTTTTGCTTTGACTCAGGGGATAAGTCCTTCCTGCGCTCACTTAGACTTTTTGAAGTTCCAAATCAATTTTTCAAGTTTGGAAGAAGATCTACTCCCCAATTCATGGCATGTTGGGATTTCCTTTGAAATGGCCTCATTGAGCTGTCTGCAGCTTTAAATCCCTGAGATACTGGAGTGTCCGATTTTCAAAAATTCCCCCCAAAATCAGGGGAGGCTTGTATTGGCTTGAGTCTTGGCATGCGTGTGTATACGTCCATGAGGTGTCATGGTGCCAAACTTAAGGTTTCTGCCATGAAAATTGACGTAGTTCTAGCATGGGACTTGATTTGGGGTGAGTTAAAAGGTTAAAGCCCTGCCAAAAATCAAGGGATGATGGTATTTGCTTGAAACTTGCCATGAATGTGGATCTAGATGGCATCTGTGAGAGTGCCTGCTTCAATTTATTTTATCTGTCAAAATGTCAGAGCAATTCCCATGTTTGAAAATGGGGTGTTCGATTTTCATAAATTCCCCAAAAATCAGGGGATGATGGGATTGGCTTGAGTCTTGGTATGCATGTGTATACATACATGAGGTGTCATGGTGCCTAATTTGACATTTCTAACATGAAAATTGACATAGTTCTAGCATGGGACTTGATTTGGGGTGCATTAGAGGTTAAAGCCCCGCCAAAAATCAGGGGATGATGGGATTTGCTTGAAACTTGGCATGCTTGTGGATCTAGATGGCGTCTGTGAGGGTGCCTGCTTCAAATTTTTTTATCTGTCAAAATGTCGGAGAACAGTCCATGTTTGAAAATGGGGTGTCCAATTTTCATAAATTCCCCAAAAATCAGGAGATGATGGGATTGGCTTGAGTCTTGGCATGCATGTGTATCCGTGGATAAGCTATCATTGTGCCAAGTTTGAGGTTTCTAACATGAAAATTTATGGAGATATCAAAAGGGGTGTGATTTGGGGTTATGGGTGGTGCGTTAGAGGTTAAAGCCCAACCAAAAATCAGGGGATGATGGGATTTGCTTGAAACTTGGCATGAATGTGGATCTAGATGGCATCTGTGAGGGTGCCCTCTTCCAATTTTTTTATCTGTCAAAATGTCAGAGAACAGTCCATGTCTGAAAATGGGGTGTCCGATTTTCATAAATTCCCCCAAAATCAGGGGACACTTGGATTGGCTTGAGTCTTGGCATGCATGTGTATATGTCCATGAGGTGTCATGGTGCTAAACTTGAGGTTTCTAACTTTAACAGAAAAAAAGTTGTAGACTTTTTTGGATTTCAATGCAAGCCTATGGGGGGAAAAGCGAAGCTCCGATCTGGATCCGGAGCTCCGCAGCGGAGCGGAGCGGACTATAGGTGGAGCGGGGCGGAACGAAGCGGCCCGATCTGCAAATTGCAGATCTGGAAGAGAAGCGGATCGGGGGGTCCGTGCACACCCCTACCTAAAATGCAACTGACTGGAAAGGATTCAACTGTCCATCATGTCAATCCACTGACCCTGGGGACACTTGAGCTCAATTGTCTCATTTCAGGTATGTTCATCCAAAGCCCTAGATATTCCCTTGAAAGAGCCTCAACTTTTTTTTACATAGATGCCTGATGATGATGATGATGATGATGATGATGATGATGATGTAACTAAAAGCTCTACCTTGTTGGAAGGGTGAGTGATGTAAAAAGAAAAGTTGATAAATATTTAGCTCTGCCCTACTTTTCTACTGCAGACTAGCACCTTTTTTCCTCCAAGAGACCCAAGGTGGCGTACACCTCCTCCTCTCCATTTCATCCTCACAACAACAACCCTGTGAGGTGGGTTGGGCTGAGAGTCTGTGACTGGCCCAAAGTCACCCATTGGGTTTCCATGGCTGAGTGGGGACTAGAACCCAGATCTCTCGACTCCCAGTACAACACCTTAGCCACTGCACCACACTGGCCTGGTTCAAACATGCTAAACTGTGCTGCTTAACCACAAAAAAATTAACGGAATGCACTGACCTTAATGCATAACCGTTTTGTGGTTAAGCAGCGTGGTTTAGCGTGTTGTCTGAACCAGGCCACTGGCTCTTTCCAGTTCTTATGATATATGGTTGTTCTGAGAGAAAGTACATCTTCTTTGATTTGGGGAGTATAGGAACATTCCTCACTTCTCATACATTTTCTTTTTATCACTTATGGGCTGCAAGATATTCTGCGGAATGAAACTCAGTGCAGTTTGTTATGTGAGATATACATATTTCTGCATTGGATAGGAACATTGTGGCATCTTAACTGTAAAAATATCCATCTTGGTTGTCAGATCCACATCAGGTCCTAAAACCAGAATTTTCAGACTAAATTTGTCTCCATTCTGGGGTGCCTATTGAAAATCTTGAATACTTATAGATGCTGTCCTTTGATCATACTTTAGCCCTTCTGCTGGTCAGCTGTCCAATTTCAACCAGTCCCATTCTTTCCTGCCAAACTCCCAGTATGTAATTACATACTGATTTAATTAGCACAGTGTCCATTGGAAAACTTTGATCAATAGTTGGGATTGCTTGTTCTCCTATTGACTATCATAATATCCTCCTTGTCTGCAGCATTTCCCCATGACATGATACCACCCTGAATTAAAGACTTGTTCCTTGAAAGGCTACACAGAGCTATCTAACAGGTCAGTGTGCACAGCCTACATGGCTGACAGGTTAGCTTCCTCATATGTGTTGTGGGCATAATCCAGTGAAACCAGGTTGTGGTAACAAATCCACATTGAAATAAATGGGACAAGGGTTGCAGTCCTTTGTAAACATATCTAAGAGTAAACTCTATTGAACAGGATTTATTCTGATAATAGTGCTAATGACATTGCACTAGCATAAACTAAGGGCCTTCCTAGATGAGGGTTTAGCCCGGTGTGAGGCCCGGGCTCCCTGTTATGCGTGCATACGATGCACAGGGGATCCTGGGGTCAGGCCAGGCTAAACCCTCCCTTGACCCAGGATAACCGGATCCGCTTGTGGCCCGGTTTTTCCGCAGCCCCGGGCAGAAGGTCTGGCTACTTCCGTGGCTTTTCCCGGCTGAACCCATCAGGCTGGGGGGGGGGCGATCACGGACGGAGGGGGCAGACGGGGCATCGGACATGGCAAGTGGGTGAGTGAGGGGGTGGTGGACAGGTGAGTGGGGGGTGGAAGGACGGGCGAGCAAGGGGGCGAGCAGGGGGGCGAGTGGGGGAGCGAGTGAGCGGGGGGTGGGCGAGTGAGGGGGCATTAGACATTGGGGGAAATCAGGGGCAGGGGGGAACAGGGAACCCTTTCTTTTTAAAAAAAAGACTTACCTTATCCTGCACACATGGCCCCTTTAAGTTTTTTTAAAAATGGCCAACACGACGGGGCTTTCCCTTACCCCATCATGTCTCACGTGTAGAAAAGGGCGACGGCCTGCACTAGCTGCAGCGTGGCCTTGCTCCTTCTCATCACCGGATTAACAGGTAGGGCTAGCAAGGCCCTAACTTTAGCACAATGTCATTAGCACAAGGGAAAAGCAGTGACTCGTCACCATAATTTGGTGGCCCCGTTTGCCTCCAGAATTCACCAGTCACTCTTTCCCTTTGCCTAGCATATTAGTGCTGTAACAACTAGGCATGTGCTCCGCTCCGATTAGAATCGGAGAATCAGAAGTGAATTGGCCTGCTCCGCCTTGCCCAGAGGCGGAGTAGAAGTGGACCGTGGACCCCTAGAAGCAAGGCGAAGAGAAGCGCCCATTGGCGGAGCGATCCTCTTTCCGCGGAGCACTCCGATCGCCATTTTGAAAAATTTCACCCATAGGATTGCATTGTGGATAACTGTGTTGTTTTTTAAGCTATCTTTCTGAAACTTCTTGTGCTTAGAGAGTCGTGGATGGGGGTCATTTTGAGCCTACTCTCAGCTCTCTGTGTGCTGCGGTTCGCTTGCTAGAATTTTTTTAAAAATAGGGTAAACAAACAAGGACAGCGGGTAAACCGGCGGTTTTTGGTTTTTTTGAAGCGATGACAGGCACATTCAACTCCCAATCCTGATGAGAATTGATCACCTCATGAAGCATCCTCCAATCCCAGCGTTCGAGGGGGGGGACTAAGGCAGAGGCACCCTCAGAGCTTTGAGCTCTTAGCGTCTTGTGGGTTTGGCGTTCGTGGGGAGGGGAGTTAGTTAGGTGCTGCTGCTGTGTTTGGAGATAGATTTAGGATTTAGCTTGGCATGTGTGTGTGTTTGTTTGCTTCTTTCTGACTTTTTGCTTAGTTTGCTATGTGTTTTTCCCTTACTTTGATTTAATATAAACTTTATTTTTAAATTTTGGAGTGGTTGGTTGGTTGGTTGGTTGGTTGATTTCCCCCCCCCCCCTTCCCTCTCTTAAAGCCTGACTGTGTTTCATCTTCCTTCTTCCTTCTATATACAAAAAAATACAAAAAACCCCCAAAAAAGAATTATTCTCTATTTCTTCTCTCTGTTACTTGGACTGTGTGTGTGACTGTGTTATTGTGTGAGTGTGTTGTGTGCACTGTTTGTGAAGTGCAACAGCCACAGATTGAGCATTTCAAATCCTGGGCAAAGCATACACACTTCTTGTCCCATTTCCCTACATATAGTATTAATATTCTTATACATATTATTATTAATATTATATTCTTATACATATTATTATTAGTATTAGTATAATATCATCAGGAGAAGAGGGAGCAGGCGCATGTCTGTGGCGGGGCGTGCTGAAAGCAGTGGTCAAGGCAAGGCTCAGGCTGGCACCAGTAAGCAGGCTGCCTCTCCTGCTGTGAAAATCAAACGGGCAACTCCTTGGCTGGCTGCTCCACAACAGAAGCAGGAGAAGCAGCAGGCAGAGGCACTCTCTTCTGCAACTTGTGCCTGGCATTCTCTTTTTGAGGGTGGGAATGGGAAAAGTGCCCCTTTGCAAGAGGCAGGTGGCAGCAGTGCCATTAGAGGAGGAGGAGTATCCCCAACTCCTTCATTATTGTCTGAGCCCACGAGCCCGCTGATGGACCTGTCTCCAGACCTCCTAGACGAGGTCCTCAGCACAGTGGAGGGGCAGGAGGAGGCGGAGGCGGTGGTCCTCCAGGATGTGGGTGCTGAGGAGGAGGAGCAGCAGGCCGAGGCTCTCTCCCCAGTCTCATCCCACACCTCTTCCGCTGTAACCCCTGTTTCTGTGGCAACACCAGAGAGCTCAGGCAGGCAATTGGTGTCACCACGGAAGTGTGGGACCACTTTGCTATCTGTCGCCACTGCAAACTCACCCTAAGCAGGGGTTCATCTACAGGGCATTATGCAAACAGCAGCATGAAGATGCATCTTCAGAGGCAGCACCAGTCGATCTTGCTGGGGAAAGAGGCGGGCACTTCCAAGGCGACTGGCTCCAGGGGAAAGCCGAAGGCTGCTGTTGCTGCTGCTGCTGCTGCTGGCACTGCCACTCTAAGCTCTCCATCTCCCATCCCCACGAGGGGTAGGCAGGCAACCCTGGAGGACATGGGGTGGGGGAAGTATGGACCCACAACATGGTGTTTTCCAACGCCCACCCAGATCATCACCTGCATCAGTGAGATGCAGGTGCGTTGGACGACCAGCCATTCAGCCTCGTCGACAACACAGGCTTCAAGAGGCTGATTGCGCTTGTGGTTCCATACTATAAGCTGCCATGTCGCACCACCCTTAGCAGGCGGGTGGTGCCTTCCCTGTACCGTTCCTGCAGGGAGTTAGTGCTGGGTCATCTGTGCCAGGCAGAGGCACAGATGGTGTACTTCACCTCGGATATTTGGTCCAGCGAGGGCGGAGTGCACGCTTACCTGTCCCTGATGGCTCACTGGTGGGCAGCCGTGGGGCAGGAAGCATCCAGCACTAGAGGGACTGGCAAGGAGGGCTACTGCTGGGCCCTCCTCCATACTCAAGTGATGGACCAGTCCCACATGGCAGGGGAGATTACGGAGGCCATGAACCGCATGGTGGATGGGTGGCTAGCTGGGCAGATGGTCACCCGCAGTTACATGGTCATGGACGGGGGAGCCAACATGGTGAAGGCGGTGCGCGATGGCAGATTCGAGGGCGTCCGCTGCATCGCGCACGTCTTGAACGTGGTGGTGAGGGATGGCCTTGGGATGGGCAGCAAGGCCAACCTCGGTACCCTGGCCGGTATCCGTAACCTCCTGGAGAGCTGCAGAAAGGTGGCAGGGCATTTCCACCACAGCGTCAAGGGCAGTCGATTGCTGCGGGAGAAGCAGGAGGAGTTGAATCTCCCACAGCACAGGCTAGTGCAAGATGTGGTGACACGCTGGAACTCCACCTACCTGATGCTGGAGCGTATGGTGGAGCAACAGCGTGCCATCCACGACTTGTTCAGGGTCAGGGACATGGGCGTCCACCCAGCCCTGGCAAGCAGCAGTGGGACGCCATGTCCCAGCTGGTGGTGGTCCTCAAGCCGTTCCTTGAGGCCACCGAGACCCTGAGCACTAGCTCTGCCCTCCTCAGCTAGGTGATCCCTGTATGCAGGCATCTCCAGAAACAGATGGGCGAGTTTCTGGAGTACAAGGATCCCGTCACCGGCAGGCGCTTCGAGCCCGAGGTACGCGAAGCAGTGACTAGACTGAGGGATGGCCTGACGCGGAGGCTGGAGCCCATCCAAACAGACAGGGTCTACATGTTGGCAGCCATGTGCGACCCTCGTGTGAAGGATGGGCTTTGTGGGCCAAATAGCAGGCAGCACTGGGTGGAAATGCTGGTGGGTGAAGTGCGGGCGGCATGGGCCAAGAGGGTGGGGCAGAGTGAGGCAGAGGAGCAGGCCACCACTCCCCGCAGCCGCAGCAGCACCAGCAGCAGCCTCACCTGCATCCCTCCCAGGAGGAGCACAGGCCAGGGGTTTTGGGCAGAGGCTCTGCACGCCGTGGTTGGGCAGAGACCCTCCCCAGCCACCGGCCAGGATGATGCTGCAACCGCCGTGCAGCGTTACCTGGCAGAGCCCATGGAGGAGTGCTCCACGGACCCCCTGGCCTACTGGTCATCCCGCCGCCAGATTTGGCCGGACCTGGCGCAGGTGGCCAGCGATCGACTCAGCTGCCCACCCACCAGTGTTCCAAGCAAGAGGGTGTTCTCTATGGCAGGCGACATAGTGACCCCTCACCGCTCTCGCTTGGAGCCGGACTTGGTGGAGCAGCTGGTCTTTCTGAAGGGCAATCTGCCCCTGCTGGGATACCCCACCCTCAAGCCCTCGTGGGAGTGACAGGCAGGCTCCCCTCCCTTTAATTCCACCCCTCCTTCGGTTGGCAGGCAGACTACAGTTCAGGCAGGCAGGCTTCTTCTTCTTCTTCTTCTTCTTCTTCTTATTATTATTATTATTATTATTATTATTATTATTATTATTATTATTTCATTATTTAGTGGCTGTGTTTCAGTTCACAACATCAACTCTGAATCATTCGATTCGTCTCTCTCAGTAAGGTCATGCCTTCTTCATCTTACATACAGGCAGGCAGGCTGTAGTCCTACAATTCAGTTCATTATGTCTTTTCCTTACTACCACAGTAGACGTAGCAGGCACTGCCAGGCTGAATCTTCCCCTAAAGGAGAATACTTCCTGCCTGGTGGGCATCATGAGCCTCTGTGCAAAAGCTATAGGCAGAGTTCGTAATTGTGTGTGGTTGTATGTGTAACTGTGGCTGCCTGTCTTGCTGCGAAAATGAAACAGGATAGTCCTCGCCTCACTCACCACAATGAGTTAGTGTTGGCTTTGAGAAGCGACCTGACACTGCAACTCATGGAAGTCTCATCCAACCCCTCTTCCTCGGTAACGTTCATGGCTTTGATAAGCAACCTGACACTTTAATTCATTCACTTCCCCAATTGAGGGAGGTAAACTCCAGCAGTCCACGGGTTGCCCTTTGGAAGGTTCTGGCTCAGGCTTGGTTTTTCCATGTCATCCGACACTTCCACTTTGCATCCAGCAGCAACGTTAATGCTCCAAGCCTGCACACAAATCTTCCACACTCAAAGTAACTGCTTCAATAACTACTAGCTCCTTTTTGTTCACCTGCCTGCCTGCCTGCCCATGTCCGCCTGCCCGGGAGCCATCCTTGTGAGGTAGCTGGATCTGCTGGGACTCACTCCCCCAGAGATCTATGGAATACTTGTGCAAGGTACCAGCTCCTTTGTGCCCACCAGCCCATGCCTGCCCACCTGCCTGCCTGCCCACCTGCCTGCCCGCCTGCCCGCCTGCCTGCCCATGCCCGCATGCCTAGAAGTCGTCCTTGTGAGGTAGCTGGATCTGCTGGGACTCCAGCAGTCGACCGGTCTTCCATAGCACAGCCACTTAGTGCATAAGGACAGTTTAAGTTTTCTGAGAAATGAGCTCTCACTCCACTTCATCTTGAAGTTCTGAGACTTTAGCACAGCCACTACGGTGGCTGCTCTGGTCCTCCAGGATGTGGGTGAGGATTAGCAACAGCTGGCCGTGCCTCTCTCCCCGGTCTCGTCCCACCCCTCTTCCGCTGTAACCCCTCTTTGAGAAGCAAGCTGTCACTTCAATTCTTCTGGAAGTTCAGAGACTGTAGCACAGCCACTTCGTGTTGGATGCTCTGGTCCTCCAGGATGTGGGTGAGGATTAGTAGCAGCAGCTGGTCGAGCTTCTCTCCCCAGTGTTGTCCCACCCCTCTTCCGCTGTAACCCCTTTTTGAGAAGCAACCTGTCACTTCAACTCACTGGCTTCCCCTGTTGCACGAGCTAAGCTCCAGCAATCCACCGGTCTCCCATAGCACAGCCACTTAGTGTGTACGGACAGTTTAAGTTTTCTGAGAAGTGAGCTCTCACTTATACTCATCTTGAAGTTCACCGAGTTTTGCACAGCCACTTCACGGTGGATGCTGTGTTCCTCCAGGATGTGAGTGAGGATTAGTAGCAGAAGCTGGTCGAGCCTCTCTCCCCAGTCTCGTCCCACCCCTCTTCCGCTGTAACCCCTCTTTGAGAAGCAACCGGTCACTTCAACTCAATGACTTCCCCTGTTTGAAGGAGCTAGCTGCATACAGAGCAATTAAAGTTATCTGAGAAGTGAGCTCACACTGCAACTCATGGCAGTCATTGACTTCACCACAGCCACTAGTTAGGCTTTGCCCAGTGGTTCAGGAGCAACCAAGTGTTAGATCCTGGAATGGATCCTGGTTATGTTTTCCATTGATTTGTTAATTGCTGAGGATCTGGAGGAACAGAAGACTCAGCAGAAACTTAAAGGTCAACTCTACACCTGGACATTGAGTGTCATAATTGAATAATTGTTTAACTGATTGTCTTCAATTAAGGGTTGCAAGGAGTTGCATCTTTGTACAGGTTGTCTATAAAAGTAAATGTATTTTCATGTGCAAGTAGAAGGCATAACTTCCATAACTTCCATGTCCCTCATGTGAGCTGTATTGACTGACCGTTTGTAAGTATTTGTATCTGTACTGCCATAACTAAATTATATATTTATTTGCCAGTAAAAAGGTTTATTTTAACCTACATAAATCTCTGTCTTAATTCACGTCTTTGCTGACTTGGCTGAGAACCGCTGTAATCTCTGCTAGTCTCTGTAGGGCCCAGACAGAGACTTAACACAAAAGGTTATATGCCAGAAACCCAGTCTGTGCAATAACTAAACAGCTTCTAAAGCCATAACTCAACACCCAGCAGTCCTCTGGTTGCTCTTTCATTGTTCTTCCAAAAGAAGGTGACATGCATATGGACAGTTTAAGTTTTCTGAGAAGTGAGCTCTCACTTCAACTCCAAGTTAAGACACTTAGCACAGCCACTACGGTGGATGCGCAGCTGGCCGAGCCTCTCTCCCCGGTCTCGTCCCACCCCTCTTCCGCTGTAACCCCTCTTTGAGAAGCAACCTGTCACTTTAATTCATTGACTTCACCTTTTGAGGGAGCTAAGCTCCAGCAGTCGATTGGTCGACCTTTCAAGTTTAGGGTGAAGTGCATAGGAACAGTTTAAGTTTTCTGAGTAGTGAGCTCCCTCCCAGGAGGAGCACAATCCAGGGGTATTGGGCACAGGCTCTGTCTGCACGCCAAGGTTGGGCAGAGAACTGCCACAGCCACCGAGAAGAGGCGGAAAACTCCAGCACTCCACTGGTTGCCCTTTGGAGGGTGCTGGCTGAGGATGGATTTCTCCAGGTCATCCAACACCAATACACTTAGAGGTGGATCATCCAGCAACGTTAGGGCTCCAAGCCAAAGTGTGGTTGATTGCCTGCATCATCTGCCACACTCAAAGTAACTGCTTCAATAAGCTATAACCTACCTGCCCATGCCCGCCTGCCTGGGAGCCGTCCTTGTGAGGTAGCTGGATCTGCTGGGACTGACTCCCCCAGAGATCTATGGCTTACTTGTGCAAGGTACCCAGCTTTTCTGGGCCCGCCAACCCATGCCCGCCTGCCTGCCCGCCCACCTGCCTGCCTGCTTTCCCCCACCCAGGGTGCTACTGTGGTGGGGCATCTGCCGGGACTGACTCCTCCCCAATACTAGATCTATGACATGTCTCTGCCTGCCCCTCTGCTAGCCTGTCCTCCTCCTCGGTGACCGACTCGCTGGGATGGTTTGCGTTTGCAATGCGTGACTAACTGCAGTGCTGGCTTAGAAACCAGCCATCCTTGCCTCACTTACTTGTGCCCCCAGAAATACCCACTGCCTGCCTGCCTGCCTGCCCGCCTCCCCCGGGGTGCTGCTGTGGTGGGGCATCTGCCAGGACTGACTCCTTGCCTGCTCTGCCTGCCTCTCTGCCCACCTGGTGCCTGGGAGATGGGCTTTGCGGTTCGTGCCCAGCACCCTCCAGCACGCTTGCTCCCAGTCCTCCTCCTCTGTGCCCCTCAATGCGTAACTGCTGGCTTAGAAAGAAACAACCAGCCATCTTTGCCTCACTTCCTCCTTGCGCCCGCTTACGGGTTAGTTTGCTATGCGTTAGTGCTCAAGCCATCCTTGCGGCGCTACAATGCATGCTGCCTGCCTGGCTGCCTGCCTTCCCTCCCTTCTCCCCTCCCTTCTCCCCTTCCCGCCTCGCAGGGATGGTTTGTGTGTGTCTTGCTTTGACTCGGGAAGAAGTCCTTCCTGCGCTCACTTAGACTTTATCAAGTTCAAAAATCCATTTTTCATGTGTGGAAGAAGATTTAGGGTTATCTCATGGCATGTTGGGATTTCCTTTGAACTGGCCCCATTGAGCTGTCTGCATTGCAACTTTAAATCCCTGAGATACTGGAGTGTCCGATTTTCATAACTTCCCCTAACATCAGGGGATGATGGGATTGGCTTGAGGCTTGCCATTAATGTGGATCTAAATGGCATGCCCACTTCCAAGTTTTTTTATCTGTCAAAATGTCAGAGAACAGTCCATGCCTGAAGGTGTCCGATTTTCAAAACTTCAGGGGATGATGGGATTGGCTTGAAACTTGGCATCCTTGTGGACACATGGGTAAGCTGTCATGGGACCGAAGGTGAGGTTTCTGACATGCAAATTGACGTAGTTGTAAAATGGGACTTGATTTGGGGTGAGTTAAAAGGTTTAAGCCCCGCCAAAAATCAGGGGATGATGGGATTTCCTTGAGTCTTGGCGTGCATGTGTATCCCTGGATAAGCTATCATGGTGCCGAGCTAGAGGTTTCTAACATGCAAATTGACGAAGCTATCGAAAGGGGTGTGAATGGGGTGCCCGAGTTTCAAAAATTCCCCAAAAATCAGGTGATAATGGGATTGGCTTGAAACTTGGTGTTCATGTGGACACATGGATAAGCTATCATGGTAGTGATTTTGAGGTTTCTAACATGAAAATTGACAGAGCTATCAAAAGGGGTGTGAATTGGGGTTATGGGTGGTGCGTTAGAGGTTAGAGCCCCGCCAAAAATCAGGGGATGATGGGATTGCCTTGAGTCTTGGCATGCATGTGTATCCCTGGATAAGCTATCATGGTGCTGAGTTTGAGGTTTCTAACATGCAAATTGATGGAGCTATCGAAAGGGGTGTGAATGGGGAGCCTGATTTTCAAAAATTTCCCAAAAATCAGGGGATGGTGGGATTGGCTTGAAACTTGGTGTGCGTGTGTATACCTCCATGAGGTGTCTTAGTGCCAAACTTGAGGTTTCTAACTTTAACAGAAAAAAAGTTGTATACTTTTTTAGCTTTCAATGCAAGCCTATGGGGGGGAAACGGAGCTCTGATCCGGATCCGGAGCTCCGCAGCGGAGCGGAGCGGACATAGGCAGAGCGGGGGCAGAGTGAAGCAGCCCGATCCACAAATCATGGATCTGGAAGAGAAGCGGAGCGGGGGGTCTGTGCACACCCCTAGTAACAACAATGGATAGTGTGTACTGTGTTAAATGAAATTCAGCACTATTTGTTATGTCGAGAGATTAATATGCCTGCACTGGATAGCAACACCATGACATTTAACTGCAGTGGGGAGAACCCCTACACAGCATCAGGGGGTGGGGCATAGGATATTTTGGGTTCCTGGCTCCGAGGTTAGGAACCCTGCCCATCCCCCCTCCTCTTGCAGCCAGCGATGAAAGAAACAGCCCAGCTGCCTCTCCAAAGTGACAAAGGGACTTCAGAGAAGCGGTAAAGAGGGCATTCTGGTCAGCAGGGACTAGAAAAGCTAGGTTATGCTGTATCTCTAAGCCTCTCCAGTCTCCTTCTCTCCTGCTCCAATGCACCCCAGTTAGACCATCAAAAAAGCCTGTCTAGCCAAAATACAGTGCAAGAGCAGCAAAGTTAAGATCATCTCCACTGCTCCTACTCCTCTGCATAGGATGTCCATAAGCTTCCAAGATCAGAGACATAGGGCCATAGCGATAGGACTGCGCCCTTTGTCACTTTCATCTTTTTATACACACAACTATGAATTTTTGAAATATAATCCCCTTTTATTTCAATGGTATTCAGTCACAATTGACTTTCTGTAGGACTGCATGCTGCATATCTGAAGGGGTAAAACTGGGGTGTTGATCTCAACTTATTAGACTCTGTTCTGTAGAGTTTAATATCTAATGAAGAGGTCACCAACTGTCAGGCTACTAAGAATTACATCTGTTTCTTGGCAGGTTTACCAAATCTTCATCATGGTATGGTGAAACTTCTAGAGCTTCACTTGTAAACATGTAAGGAAAATAAAGTCGGAGGGATGTTGTGGGGAGAACAGACATCCCAAATGTTAATGTTATATCTCTAACCATGCCCAAGAATGTGCGCTCTAAAAAAGTTAACACTAGATGGTCCCAAGTATATTATAATTGTATTATAAATATGTATTATAGATTATGACGACATATGTTGGACCCAGACTGTGTGAGACATCAGAGAGCTTTGGCCATGGGGCAGTATATAAATGTAACAAATAAATAAATAAATAAATAAATAAATTTCCAGTGCCTGGAGAATAGATTGGCCTTGAGGATGCAGACGCTGGCCACCTCTGATCTAAAATGCTATTTTATGTTTTGTTTTTACTAGATACAATTATTTTTATTAAACAGTTTCTTTATTGTGCCTTCAGCTTACACAAAGTACAATTACAGAACTAATTTGTTTGATGCAAACAAATACAACCATCATTTTATCCTTGGAAAAGGGACATAATAACTCCTTTCTTTTCAGCCATCTTTAGTAAATGTGAGCCTCAAGTTACTGGAAACTGTACCTTATTTCTATTTGAAAGTATCAATTTAACCTGCATGCCTAAATGTAAAAGTACCTTTCCCTCAGAAGCCATTTTAAAAAGTATATACAGACAGCAAAGCCTCCTTCTTTCTGTAACATATCTAATATAAAAATGGTCAAGCAGTTTTTTATTAACATTAAACAACTTCACAGCTAAAACACATTTGGGCTAAGAAATTATATGCCAATACTTTTTTCACGTCGGAAAAATTACAAACTAAAAATTGAAAGTTTGTAATGGAAAGCCTGACCAACCAAAGTAAGGGAATAAAAAAAATACACTCACTATTTAAGGCATGAAATAATATATATGAACTGCATTTCCAGCATACTGAATGTTTATTACAGATTAAACACTTAAAACGGAAAGAACCAACACATACTCCAACTCTATCTTAAATGTTTGCTTAATATAGCCAGAATACACATTTGAAATCATGGGACTGAAGAGTACAGGGTAAGTGTTTAAATAACACCAAATCCAATAAAATGTTTCACTTGACATGTTAAGCAGGTAATAAAAATGTCATGTAGAATTACTATTTTGTAGTCTTTACAATAGTATACTTTGGAGGGGTGGGTGAAAGCAAGTCCTTCATTTCCAAAGTTTATAGAAATGGCGACATTTTCTGCACTTGCCTGTGATTCTGAAGACAACCAAAGTTTCAGGTGTTTATGTGAACAACACTCACACATTGACAGGAGGAGTGGGATTATGCCCAGTAGCAAGCCAGGCTCCCTGCTGTGCAAGCCAGCAAGGCCCCATAGCAGCTGTGCATTTGGCCAGCAGGTGAAGTGGATCTAAATGTGTGTCATTCAATGGACATTGAACGCCTCAGTATGAGGTGGGATCCTGAGTGGTCCAGGGCCACCAGAATTCCATGAGCATAGCTCAGTATGTGTATAGGGTGCTGGTTGTGCGTGCAGCTGGCAGGGAGTGTCGCTGATGTGCATGTTGGCAACAGGAGACATGGCCACTGGGCCTAACCCTACTCCCTTCTCAATGTATTCTACATGTGTCAGCTATTGGGTGCAACAATGGTGTATCACAACAGAATATCCTGTGGGGTATAACTTGTGTGTGACTAGTGCAAAGTACCCATGATATTGTATTATCTTTAGCTAAGCCAAAACGGACAGAATTCAATACTGGTCTCCAGCTGTTGAATCAGAGTCCATAATTGATAGATACCACAAGAGGCACCATCCCCCACTCTCTCTCTCTTGCTGCTAAGATTGTTTTGTTGTTATTGTTGTTAAAAAGAAAAGAAAAGAATGAATAAATACAAAGGAGAACAGGACTCCTATTCCTCCAACAGTTGTGTAGAAGAGAAGACATAAGGAAGGGGGACGGTCTGAAAGCTGCTCCTGATGTAGTATGAGACAGGTAGTACCTGTCTCGTACTACCCCTCACAATTGGGTTAGTTTTGTGTGTGAGAGAGAGATTTCACAAAGATATATCTGAAAAACCTCTTTCTTTCTGAGCTTTTTCTGAGAATGCTTGGCAATACCACCAAATTCAGAGAAGCTCATCGTCACCCGTCCGTTTAGTGTCCCATCGCAAAAGTTACCCTTGTGGGGGACACCTGCACAGAGGAATCATAGGGGGGGGCTTTCACAAGTGTCGAAGATGCTGATACTTTCTTCCCATCATGATTAAAATTGCCTGCAGGGGAAGCTGGAGAAGAATTTTTTAAAAAATCTCCTGGTTTCAATTACTTGAGCTGGGAAATGTTGGAAACTATTTCCCAGGCTCCCTGAGAGCACCAGATTCTCCTGAGCATGCTGAGTTCTGAATTTCAGCTCCATCACTATTCCATTATAATCTATTTCCAGCCAAGTTAGAATACATATTATATTTCAGCTCTATAGTTTACAATGCAGGGTTTTATTAAATAGGTACAAAAATGGAGGGGGTGGAATAAGAAATCTTTTTTCTTATTATTTATTCTTTCAGTAAAAATTGGAGTATTACAGGGTGGAACTTTTGCCTTCTTCTGACATCCACCCACCCACCTGCCATAAATGGTTGATTTTGCTGTTGTTCCAACAAGCAAAGAGCACACAAGTGCTAATTTTACACAGCATGTGAACCTGATACATTGAACTTCGGCTTGTATTGGATATGAATTTTCCCTCTGTTTTCCTCCAATGTAACCAAAATACAGGTGCTTGAGCATTGTGCACTTTAAAGCACTTCAGGGAAAAGAAGCAATTGAATTGTAAATGGAAGCTGACTAAGGTTGTTATGCTTTTATAGCCAAATGTAATGAATAAGACTGGCTATAAAAGGGGGGAACAATTAACTATTTACTACCTACAAGCAATGCTGAGAACATGATTGCATTTAATATTTGACCAGATGAAAAATTCAACTTACCCACACATAAAAGTATTTGGTGGGGAGACCTCACCTGAATTGTATTCTCCCAAGTGGAGAGTTTAATTTCTTTTTATTGTTATGTCACATTATCCCATGGTGGTAACAGTTGTACAGAAACCAAAATCTATACTTCTGGGGGCAGAAAAAGGCACTGACTCCCAAGGGGTTACTATTTTATAGCTGTTCCATGTTCAGTTGAAAAATTGGTGATACAGATATATAGACATAGATATAGATATAATCTGCAAACCATGCAAAATATAGATAGTACTCTCATTGTTTATGATCATGTTAAACTGCAGAAAACAAACTTGTAAAGGAGTTCAAACAAACTAGAAAAATCAAAAGGAGAAGACAAAAATTAATTTAGTACTTGAGACATCCTATCATGAATTTATGAATTAAATCATGGAGGCATCCAAAAGTGAGAGTGTTGTAGTAAAGACTTACTTCAAATACCCTAACAAAAAGGGTATGTTATTTTAGCTGGAGATTTTAATATGGTTATGGACAATAGAGTAGACAGGTCTAACCCCACTGGATTTGAAAAGAGAAACAATATTACAATTTTAAATAAAATGATAAAGGAAAATGATTATATGGATGGATGGCGTTTAGTTAAAGGTGGGGAACCTGGGTTTAAGTAGTATTCTCCAGTTCACAAATCCTACTCTAAAATAGATTATATTTTTGTCTCAAGGGATTTTGCAACTAAGGTCTGTAATATGGATCTAGGGGTGATCAAAGTAACAGACCATGCGGTGGTAAGTTTAGATTTTACAGTTAAAAGAGACTATAGAGAAGCATTTAGATGGAAACTGAATACCAGGATTTTGAAATATGATAAGATTGTGGAAAAGATGCAAAAAGAACTGTTAGAAATATGGGAAATTAATGAAAAGGGGGGAACTTCAACATCAATGGTTTGGGACACAATGAAAGCTGTGACTAGAGGGATATGTATCAGAGAAATGTGTAATTTAAAAAGGCAACAGGATATAATACAGAAAAAGTTGGAGGAAGAAATAAAGAAGTTGGAGAAAGAGTATTTACAAAGCAGAAATAAACAAAAATTAATAGAATTACAAGCAAAGAAAAAGAAGTTAGAAAATAAGAATTTAGAGGAAGTACAGAAGAATTTAATATACATGAAAAGGGAGTTTTTTGAGAATAGTAACAAAAACTCTAAGGTGCTTGCAAGGCTCACACAAAAGGAAAAGGCCAAGAATTCGATAGGGATAGTGAAAGATAAAGCAGGGAATCCATGTAGCACAATGAAAGGGAAGATAAAGGTTTTTCAGGAATTTTATCAAGAGCTATACAAAGAAAAGGATATGTCGAAGGGGAAGATGGAAAGCTATATTGATAGGTATATAAAGAAGGGATTGGCAAGGGAAGATAAGGAGTTAATGGAAAGAAGTATATCACAAAGGGAAGTTGAGGAAGCTATTGAGAAATTGAAAGGTGGTAAATCTCCCGGGATAGATGGGTTGGGATCGGAGTATTATAAAAAAATTAAAAGAATTTTAGTACCTAAATTATTAAAACTATATAATGGAATAATAGAAGGAGAGAAGATACCACCATCGTGGGAACAATCAATAATTATATTAATTCTAAAACCAGATAAGGATTTAACAAACCCTGACTCTTATAGACCTATCTCATTAAGAAATCAGGATGCAAAAATTTTCTCAGCTATTTTAGCAAGGCGAATGAATACGTTTATAGCTAAATATATTGGAGAAGATCAATGTGGTTTTATAGCAGGGAGGCAGATGCACAACTTAGTTGGAAGAGCTATAAATATAATGCACGAGGTAAAAAAGCTAAAGATAAAAGCAAGGTTAATAGCTCTCGATATGTTTAAGGCGTTTGATTGTGTGAGCTGGCAAGCACTAAAGAGGATAATTAATAGAATGGGTTTTGGAGATAAATTTAGAGGTATAATAGAACAATTATACTCTCGGAACACAGCTTCAGTTGTGATAAATGATGGATTAATGGATAAGATACAACTGGCCAGAGGAACTAGGCAAGGTTGTTCACTCTCACCGGCCCTATTTGTACTGGTAATGGAATTATTGGCAAATGCAATAAGGGATGATGGGGAAATAGAGGGAGTAGAAGGTAAAAAAAAGAATAATAAAGTTAAAATGTTTGCAGATGACACGTTGTTAACTGTTAAGGACCCACTTCAGAAAATGGGAAGAATTAAGCAACATCTGAAAGATTTTGAAGAAGTGACGGGGTTAAGTATAAATTGGTTGAAATCAGAGTTAATGTTATTTAACTATACTAAGAAGGAAGAGAAGGATTGGGAAAGTGAGGAGAAGGAAATGAGAGTTAAAGATCAGATTAAATATTTGGGAATTAAAATTACTAAAAATTTAGAGAATTTAGAAAAGGAAAATTTAAATAAGCTGAAAAAGGAAGTTATAGATAAATTAGATAAATATAAAAGGTTGAATTTATCATGGTTTGGAAGAATAGCATTAGTAAAAATGAAAATATTACCAAAGGTCAATTTTATTTTCAGAATGTTACCAATAATTATATCAGAAATAGAGTTAAAAAGTTGGCAAAATATTATAAATAATTACAGTAATGGAGATAGGAAAGCGAGAATAAACAAAAATAGGTGGTACTTAGCATAAAAAAAGGGAGGGTTGGGACTCCCAAATGTAAAATTGTATTATGTGGCCAATAGGTTAAGACACATAGTAGAAGGTATGATAGGAGTAGGAGATCTGAGTTGGATGGAGGATAAAAGAAGAATGGAAAGAGATTGGAATTTGGAAAATATATTTTTTAAAGAAGGTAATAAAAAATGGGGTGAAGGAATAGGAAATCCTCTTTTAAAGTTTCACTGGGAAATATGGAGGATGTATAAAAAGGAGTTACTTTCGAGTATATCTCCATTAACACCAGTGATAATGTTAAGGACTTTCCCAGGAAATTTAAAGGATAGTTTGAGTAAAATTTTAATAGAGGATAAAAGAATGAGATTAAGAAATTGGGTAAGCGAGATGAACACTCTTGAAAAATTAGAGGCGGTGTTAAAGGGGAGGAATTTAACCTGGTTAAATTATTTGCAATTGGAACAATGGACGAAGAATTGGTTAAGAGATAATGGTGAATGTAGAGAACTGACAAAATTTGAGGAGCTGATTGTTAAAAAAGAAAAGGAAAAGGAAGAGAATAAAGGGATAAAAGGTTTAACGAGTGGAATATATAGAATATTGGTTGGGAAAGGGGAGATAGAGAATATAGGGAAGATGGTGTGGGAAACAGATTTGATGGTACAGTTAGGGCAACATAGTTGGGAGGGAATATGGAGACAGAGTGTTGAGTAACATGTCGGTGAGAATTAAAGAAAATTATTATAAAATTATATGGAGGTGGTATCTAACCCTAGTGAGATTAAATAAAATAAATAAGCTGTATTCAGCAAATTGTTGGAGAGGCTGCGGGGGAAAAGGAACGTATTTACATATGTGGTGGGAATGCGAATATGTACAAAAACTGTGGAAAATGGTGTTTAATGAGATAAAAGAAATTGTTGGAATGAAGATTGATGAGACACCCAGTGTGGCATTACTATCACTATATGGAGATTTAAAGTGTAACAAAGAAACTAAAGAATTGATAACAAACCTGCTGACAGCAGCGAGATAAATTATATCTAGGAACTGGAAGGTTCAGGGAGATTATCGTATTGAAGAATGGTACAAGGAAATTTGGGATATTGCCATTAATGATAAATTGACATGTAATATTAAAGTAAGAAGAGGCATTTGAGGGAATTTGGAAACAGTTCCTGGTATATGTGTTCTCTAAGGGAAGTGGAAAACCACCACCAGAAGAAGTAATGAGATTTTGGAAGCAGGAATAAATCCCAAAGGGTGAAGGGGAGCAACTGTATTGTATTGTATTGTTTATTATGAATAGAAAAATTACAAATGTTAACAGATAAGCTTTGTGTTATTTTTTTTTCTAAGCTTGTTTTGATTGATTGTTTATGTTGATGTATTTTAATTTGTGTTAATAAAAAAATAGAAAGAAAAAAAATTAAAATTCTAAAACACAGAACATACACACATAAAGCATTAAAAACCATTACAAAAACCTAAACATGTGGGTGATTAAGATGTGCCACCATATGCCTGGGCAAAGAGGAAAATCTTAACCTGGCACTGGAAAGATAGCAGTGTTGGTGCCAGGTGAGCCTCATCAGGGAGATCGTTCCACAGTCTGGGGGCCACCACCAAAAAGGCCCTATCCCTTGTTGCCACACTCCGAGCCTCTCTCGGAGTAGGCACCCGGAGGAGGACCTTAGATGTTGAACGTAGTGACTGGGTATATTCACGTCAGGAGAGGCGTTCCGTCAGGTATTGTGATCCCAAGCCGTGTAAGGCTTTATAGGTCAAAACTAGGGGTGTGCACGGACCCCCCAATCTGCTTCATGGCCCGATCCGGAAAATCCGGATCGGGCCCGATCCTCTTCGCGCCGCTCCGCCCGTCTCCCACTCCACTCTGCGGAGCGAGATCTGGCTTCGCCGCCATCACTATATCGATGGCGGTGCTGGCGCCAGAGAAACCACCCACCCACCCCGCCCCCTTACCTTCCTCTGTCGCGGGATTCAATTGAGGCCCCGGTTGAAGCCGGAAGAGGCCTCGGCCTTCACTTCCAGCTTCAACCGGGACCTCAATTGAAGCCGGCGACAGAGGAAGGTAAGCGTCCCTCCTCCCTGCTCCCTTACCTGGTGCTGCCGCCGCCGCCGCATGGATGGTGGCGCCGGTGGTGCTAGATTAGTCCCCCTCCCCCCTACTTACCTTCAGGCGAAGCTCCGGATTGAGGTGATCCTCTTCGCCTCGATCCGCCGGCTCCCCAATCCTCTTCGCCTCTGCCTTAAGGGTAGGCGAAGCCCCCCACTCCGCTCCTGCTTCTCTGGTTCGAGGAGAAGCGGAGCTCATCCCTAGTCAAAACCAGCACCTTGAATTGGTCTCGGAAACATTTCTGGTGCAAGCACCCCAGAGCCAAATTCCCTGCAAATATTGGAGTGATTCACATCAGTTTTAAGAATTTGCACTCGTTTTACCATTTAATTCAAACAGGCAGTGATTTGAACAGTCTTATTTATTACCTGACATACCTCAAAATATGCAAAACCTGATTACCAGAGATAATGGTGATTGGTGGAAGGCTATAACTAAGTGGTACAGCACAGACTTTGCATGCAAAGGATTGCAGATTCGGTCCCCAGTATCTCCATGTAGGGCCAAGGAAGACCTTGGCCTGAAACTGTGGAGAGCCCCTGCCAGTCAGTGTAGACAGTGTTAAGCTAGATGAATCAATGTTCTGAGTCGGTAGAAGGCAATTTTGTATGTTCCTATGAAACAAGGATGTGCACACCATGGACAAAAATGCTTCATCCTTCAGCTCTTTGAAAATATATGAACTGCAGCCATAGAGAAGGAAAAAAGTTGTAAGTTCTGAGATTCCGCCCCCTGGAATTCCATTGAAATGTGGAATTCACCAAACTTCATGACATGTAATTTTGTGAAATTTCAAGGGACTCGAAACGTGAAGAATAAACAAATTGCCCAATAGTGGTTTCACCACTAAGCTGTTAGTCTGAAGCCAGGTCTACAGCAAGCAGGATATAACACTTTGAAAGTGATTTGAAAACAGTATATGGAACGTGTCCTGGGCCCCAACAGTTGTCAATACCATTATAAACTGTTACAAAGCAGAAGTGTAGATCCTGCCTGAGTCCATTCTAAAAGAAAGACGAGTGCCACTGCTGGTTGAAAACGACTGAAGCTGGACATGCCCAATTAAGAAACAGTGGTTAATGCAGATTTCCAGTGCATCAAAACTAGTGACGAAAGGGTGATAAATGTTGGTAACTTATCAAGAGAAAGAGCCTAACCACTGCCTAAGCTATGTTGCTTCATGTAGGCTGGTGATAACTAATGTACATTTCTCCTTCCTACTTCAACAACTGCCAAAAGTTCATATTAAGTACTACATAATTTATCACCTACTTAAATGTCATTACAGTTTATGTTGGGGGTGAGCATAAACTTGATTCTTCTTAGAGAGCTTTGTTCAGAAGTATGATGTGAAAATAATTGCATGAATACAGGTCAAAGACCAAAGTACTGGAGGGTTCATTTTTCATAAGTGGAACAGAATTAGGAATCTTGGCTTTCCTTAAATAAATTGTAATCAAATCCAAATCAAAATGGGAAAGCTGAAAAGCCAAGGAGACCTGAACTTCTTACTCTGGAGCAATCTCATTGAAATCAATGGGCATCTATACTACAGAACCAAGTATTTACTACTTTTAGCATTGTTGCAGCATATAAAGTTAATACGAGTAGATCTAGTCTGACCTCCATTTTGGGGATGGTTTATAGCTCAGTCATAGACCACATGTTTTGACTGCAGGAAGTCCTAGGCTTGATCTCTCATTCCACTTAAAAGGAGTTCAGATAGAGGGGCTGGAGCTCTACCTGGAGATCTTGCAAAGCCACTGACATTCACAGGAGACCTGTTACCACCAATAAGGCTGCTGCATATTCACCAATAATAAAACTGGAAACCTAACTAAAAAGATTACAATAATATAAAGTGGGCTGGTTTGCACGACGTGACAGCCCATGTGGGTTATTGAACTCCCAGTGAGTTGCAGCATGTGCCAGCCACCATTTTGAATATGCAGCCCCTAATCTGGGGGTTACTGTGTCATCTGAATCCAGCTATGGGGGGTTGCAAGGGTTAAACAATCTTCACATAATCCTTGGCTCATTATTTAACCCTTGCATAGTTCCCAATGGCTAGGTTCACACAACACAACAACCCCCAGTTGGAGGTTGTGCATTTACATTTATTTATTTGTTATTTATTTATTTATTGCATTTGTATACTGTCCCATAGCCGAAGCTCTCTGGGCGGTTCACATAAGATAAAAACACTTAAAAACAATATACAAAAATTAAAAGCCACAAAAACATGCAAAATGCACATACATTTAAAACCAGTATAACAACTTTACAAAAAAAAAACCCAGACCCAGGCTCATTACATATTGCTAAATGCCTGGAAGAAGAGAAAAGTCTTGATCTGGCGCCGAAAAGATGACAATGTCGGTGCCAGGTGGGCCTTGTCAGGGAAATTGTTCCACAGTTGGGGGGGGGGGCACCACAAAGAAGGCCCTCTCTCTTGTTGCCACCCTCTGAGCTTCCCTTGGAGTAGGCACCCGGAGGAAGACCTTAAATGTTGAACATAGTTTTCGGGTAGGTTCATGTTGGGAAAGGCATTCCGTCAGGAAGTCATGCACTGTGACTCACTGTGGTTTAAACAACCCACGGTAAGCCCCAGCATGATGCACAAACCATGTCAATAACACTTGCCTTTGCTTCACTTTTCCCTTTGTATTGTGAAATAGTAACAACTAAAAGAAAGAGTAAAGATTATTTGACTTGATAGCAAGTGATCCACAACCCTGTGTAAAACAAACCTTGTAGCATTTTTCCTAATGCTTTTAAAACTTGATGTTGTGCAGACTTTATACTGTTAGTTTTACCCTACCCTGTGCCTGCTTACCCTACCCTGTGCCTGTTTGCATTCTCTTCCCCTCCTTATTGTTTTACTATGATTTTATTAGATTGTAAGCCTATGCGGCAGGGTCTTGCTATTTACTGTTTTACTCTGTACAGCACCATGTACATTGATGGTGCTATATAAATAAATAAATAAATAATAATAATAATAGCATGAGGAGCTCAGAGATAGTTAATAATTGCAGGATATTTGAAGAGGTAATCAGAGTAATTTGAAGGAATGTGGAGTACTGAAATGAAGCTTATAAAATAGAAAAAAATTAAAAATGGAAATATACAGTAAACTTAGGTGGTCCTATAATTTGGGAGCTTGTGGAGTGAAAGAAGTGAAGGTTACTGGAGCAGTAAAGTTATAATTCTAAGGGGACTTTGAAAAAAGTGAACATGCCAAATGCCATTAGTCGAATATTACAAAATGTCTTTGTGCTAGACTGAGAAGGGAGCGTTCCTCTATTACAGAACTGAAATGAATTTAAGGATTAACAAAATTTGTGGAAATGATCTTGCCTCCTTTCCATTTGTGATTTCAACCGTTTGGTTTGTGGGAGACTAAAGGGATGGGCTGAAATCCCTCATTTGATTACTCAGGAATAAAATAAAATCCCTGTGGTAAGGGAGTGCAAGGGAGCTGCTTAGGTGAAACCTGGACAGCTATACCAAGAATGCAGAGTAGAATCTGGTAGGAATCTACACTTCATATACTTAGCAGGGCCAGCACTCAGTTCATGCATTGAGGGAGTAGTATCAGATCCTTCCTTTAACCATGTGAAGAACGGGGATCATGAGGAGTCCCACATGTGGAAACTGGGGGTGGGTTGAGCTTCCAGACATTGTTCCTTCTTCCCCCACCCCCTACCATTGCTATGCCTCATTCAGAGAATTTTACAGGAGGTCCAGATATTGCCATCTTCCACTTGTAACACTATTGTGTTTCCCCATCACTTGCTGTGAAAAATCTATTCAGGAGGAAAATCTGAAATAGCTGCACAATGCCTTTCAATTGTAAGCACGAGGAGCCCTTGTATGGAAGCATCCTCAATACATCCAATTCATCCCTCATTTAGCTTCATCACACCAGCGTTATACTGTGCAATCACTGCGAATTGCTTGCAAAGGACTCCGAAGTTTTCCAGCTTATAATCTGCTTTGACTGTGAAGTACTCCCAGGCATCCTGCTTTAATTGTGCTTCTTAGCCAAAAGAACCGACATATTTTGGACTCCTTTAAGAACGAATCTTTTGTTGGTCTCCCAGCAGCTACTGGGGGCGCAGGAGGAGGATTTGATATTTTTAAACTGCAAATTAAACAAATGCTTACATCTGCATAAGATTTAAAGATAAAGAAACCAAAATTGGCACAGTAATAAATATTAAGGAGGGCTTTCAGCATACTAAATTTGAACTGGATTGGGTCATCCATTGGTATTTTATGTTTTTTTACATTCCCCCCCCCTTAAACCCTTTTCCTGGTATGCAAAGGATCTTAGGAGCGCTGCCGCCCAGCTAACAACAACAACAACAACAGCTTTATGCTATGGGGATAATTTGAGGGAAAAGGGGACGTGGGATGAAGCTCTTTAAGTGGACAGGGGGGGTGTACAGCATTTGTTCCTGGTTGTGAGGGACTGTCTAGGGTGGAATTTAGGGAAATCTGTCTGAGAAAAAAATATCTATAGGGAGCCTATTTGACATGGGAGGACTCTCTCTTACATACTAGGATTAGGAACAGTAACAAAGCATCTTTAGTCTAATTACTTTTAAACATCCTTAAATTATTAGTTGAAGAGTGACATTTTATTCCCTCTTGTAAATAATTCCCTTAGTAAACATAGAAATTGAGTTATTTTGAAAGGTTATCTTTACTGGTGGTGACAATCTCATGCACAGACAGCAGGAACCAGGCCAATGTGTTTCTTTTTGGTGCCTGTAGTAAAGGTTTTATGGTTGGGGCAGCTTTTGCTAACAGTGAGGTGCATTTAGGAAGCTCAGTAAAAACTGTGGCACAGAGTTCCACAAATCAACATTTTTTTGAAAAAGGAAACATGTGGGAAAACAAACAGCCTCCCGTCACATGTGGTGGTAGAGATGGGATGACTTATGTTATATCCTTACAGGAAGTATGATTCTCTACATGTTCTGCTGATCTATCACATAAAATTGTAAGTATGTAGAAGAAGAAAAGCATGTGCCCAGATTTCCACAAGGAAAACTGGAACCCAGTAAGCATGTGGAGCAGAACTGAACACATCCCAAGTGACTGAATCTATTAAACTGCAAAGGTAAGAATCATGGAAAATTTATGGAACAGAAATTATTAAAATGAAAGTTAATGCCAGAAATGGATCTATTGTCATCAATAATGAGTTGAATACACAGAAGTCAGTACAACAGAAAATGCCTGTTTTTTAAGCAAAAGTTGCCTGAACTCGGAAGTTAGGAAAACATTGCAGCAAGTCATGGCAAAAAAGAAAAAAGAAAAATATACTCACAGCCTGGTCTGGTAACTCTTAAATTGTCAACAAAGACCAGGGGGTAGTGAAATGTTTGACAGCGATTATATATTTGCTTGTACCATTGCTTCACTCAGGACTGAAGGAAGTTGTGTCCAAAGCTATTGCTTCATTTGTGTCTGAGTCATATGTATTTTGGGTACATACATGAATTATTGAGAGAATGCTGAAGTCTTCAGAAAGTAATTCTGTGCTGTCACCTCCTTGCTGGCTTCTCTAACAAGGCCAAAGTATATCACAAGAAAAGGAGGCAATGGTTTTTATGGAGATAAAGACTTAGAATTCTGAAATAAAATGAGTGCCAAGCCTGACCTACATGAATTTCAACCCTGAATAATCCCAACTCAGAACAGGAAATGCTTCTTAACTTATGCAGGACAGGACCAGACACTTAAAAGCCATATTAAAAATACGCATTGGGTTTTTCTTCTTCTTCTTCTTCAGTATCTTGGGGACCCACTTATATGCTTATGGTTGCCAAATGAACTGAGCTTCACCATGTTTCTCCAATGCCTCTAAAATAGTAGTATGTGACAGAGTTGGGAGGAGAGAGAGAAGGAATCTGAAACATAAAATGGAACGGGTTGTGGAATGGGTTGGAAGGAATAGCTCATGTACTTCTATTCATAGTATAGTAATGTTAAGTAAGGGCCGTTTCACAAATTATGCTTTATCTGTATGCAGCATACACATGCTCTCATTATTCAGCCAGGAACCCAGGTTTTCCCCATATAATGAATTTTCATATTTAAACTCCTGAACAAAAAGGTAGCTTTCACAAACTGAACTGCCAGAGTAGAACATGGATAACCAATTCAATTCCATTGCTTCCACTTGGCCATAAGCAATCAGGAAAACCGATTTTCTGAAACTTCCCCTGTAACAGAGCAGATGGGAGGACATTAAATCCTGCCAGAGTTAGTGCATGCCAATATTTAGACATGTTAAGCATTGAGAGATTTCGCTTCTGCCATTCCATAATTCAGGTTAATGCCTAAGAACAGAGGAGAGCAAGTTCTATCCTCTGCCGGTCTTAAAACTTGTAGGTCACAGTCTCTTACTCTTTGTGACAAAAGGGGTTTGGCCTGTTTTGCTTCCATCATTAATAGAGACTTGGGGCATAAGCCCAGAGAGTTGATCTTATTCCAGAGTATTTTCATCCACTCAGTGACGTATGAGTCATTACGTATCTTGTGGAGGTAGCCTGAAGAACCAGGGCCGTACAAATGAATCCAGAATTTTCATGCACTCAATCAAGTTCTCGAGGTGATAGACTGTAAACCAGTTTCCAAAGGTCCTCTTGCTTCTTGAAAAGACCAGCACTTTGGATTTATCGAAATTAATTCTTAATTGGTTGATTTCACAGTAGCTGGTAAATGCTGCCAATAGAAGCAAGAGGCCAACCCTGGTTTGTGAGATTAGAACAGCATGGTCTGCATAAAGTAAAATGGGAATCTTCGAATTAGCCAGTTTTGGAGGATGAGAATTGATGATATTCAAAGCAGTTGGTAAATCACTCCAAAAATATTGAATAAAAATGGGACTAAAACACAACCTTGTCTTACACCCCTAGTTGACACTATTGGTTTGGACAAACTACCAGAGGGCCCACATCTAATTTGAATTTCAGTCTGGTGATAAAGATTTTGAATTAAATATAGGAGTCTTAACTCCCAATGGTTTACTCCCCTTGGTACTGCAGGATCCTCATGAGAGCATTTGGATGAAGACAACCACTTTAAAACTTTACTCGTCTCGTTTATCACCACAAGTCTGGGGTTAAGCAAAGCAAAGAATTTAATGAGACAGCGCCTACATAATATTGAACGACAGAACAATTTGGCCACTAGAAGAAAAATTTGTCAGTGGTATGACTACTTTCCATCTGGTCTTTTTGACACATTGGCATCTCATTTGCAAAATTTAACTGTTTTAAAATACAGACAAGCTTTCCCTTTTGCAAGACTGAATATACTGCCATCAGCTGTACTTGAGAGCCAGTTTAAAAGAATCCCATTGGAAAACCTCATCTGTCCACATGGAGATGGCAGTATCGAAACAGTAGCTCACTCATTATTGTTTTGTACTTTTAACAGAGACTTGAGGAAAGAGGTGGTCACTCCACTACTGTTATCTGTTCCAGGGCGGTCAGTTATTGCTTCAGTGTCTTTTCTTCTTGCAGACCAAAACTGCAAAAAAATTAGCAGGTGCTATCAAAATAAGATCTACCATTTTATCAGAGACTTAATTTCTCACAGTTCCTTTGACTGAACTGTTTTATTTACTTATTTTTATTTTATGTGTAAAGACTTGCATTAATTTTGGAATCTGTATTTAATGTAACTTTTTAGAAAGCAACTTGGGTAATTTTGGTCAAGTACAATCTTGCTTTTATTTTTGTACATTTCCTTTCAAATGATAAGGCCTGTGGCTAATGCAAATAAAGAAATCTCTCTCTGTAGGATTCTTTTGTCAATACCCAACAGTTTCAGTTTTGCCCATAACTTATTCCTCGAAATTGAGTCAAAAGCAGATTTCAGATCTATGAATGCAGAAAATAGTTGGCCCCTTTTTGGGTTAGAATACTTTTCAGCCAGGTGGGCAAAGTTGAGCACCCTGGGCTAAAGCCAATTTGTTTGTCTCCTATCACTTTGGATTTTCCATCCATTCCAAGAGATGCTTACAAAGCAGTTTGGTGCAAATCTTCCTAATTATAGATAGAAGGCTAATAGGGCAGTAATTATTGGGGCCCTGCCTATCACCCTTCTTATATATGGAACTAAAATTATGTGAAATATCAAGGTGCATCTTCGCAGCTGTAGTATGGAATCATATCATGTGCCATGCATCACCACATTATGTACCCCCTTTCTGATTAGTTGTGTTCATGTGGCCTGCCTGCGTTTTGATGTCATGTGAAGTTTACTTGCCATCACCAATTGCTGGTATGAAGATATAGTAGAGTCCTCCTCCTCCTCCGAGCCAGAGCTGTGTGCTGGCAATGATGACAAGATAAGCAGTTGATTTAGTTCTTAGTTATGCTACAGCAATTGGTGTAAATACACAGCTTCTTGAAGGGAAATCAGTAGTCACAATATGGAATAGAATCTGTTGATCTCTCTCTCTCTCTCTCTAAATCGATTTATGTTCTCTGGTGCTCCAATTTTTAGAGATGCTTCAAAAAATTCTTTAAACTAATATATCCATAGTACTTTTGTTAGGGCAGCTTTTTATGTTTTATTTTAAAGGTTTACTTCAGAAATGAGAAAAGTTTTGGTCAGAATGGGGAGGGGGAGATATTTGACAGGAAAAAACTTATTTAAAATAAATGAAATATTCTGATCTTCTCCTTGTGCCTGGTGCTGCTGCCATTTCCCCATTTCCCAAGGACCAGAAACACACCTTGGTCATGGAAAAGAGGCAGCAGCAGTAGTTTTCATACCATCCGAGGGCTTTCTCCCTGGCAGAAATGATGTAAGTTATGTCAGCTTCATGTTGGGGATGCTGGAATTGGTAGTCCCAGTGCCAGGCAGTAAAAGCTGTTCCTTCAGAGCCTGGTGAGCACCCAGCTCCTCCTTCCACACTTCCTTTGCCTATTTTGTTTATGTTATTTGAATAATTATGCTCCTTGCTCTTCACCATATTTCAAGCTCAGAAAGAATAATAATTCAACAATGCCAATAGTTTTATTTGAAAAGTTAAAACGCATCTTTAATTTAAATCATTCAGATTTATTTTTATGTTCTGTTTAAATATCAGCAACATCACAACACCATGTGTTTATTCTGACCAAATCTTGCTTTATTCTGCAGTATCCTTTAAAAACAAAATGAATATGTGCAAGCTTTTTGCCCATTGCAATTTAAGAACTTGATTCAGTGAGGCAAAAAGCCTATACGTTCTACTGTGAAGCTCCAAGTGCTGGTGTAAGGGCAGGGCTCCTGCAGCTTTAACTATTGTGATGAACAGGGACTCTCAGCAGGTGCTGCATGCATACAAATGACACCTGCTGAAATTCCCTTTTCTATACAACTGCTAAGGATGCAGGAGCCCTGTCCTCCTTTCCATAGGGTCTCCCAACTATAGATACATACATACCCACAGAGGGGAAGTTGGCGGGTGTGTGTGTGTCCCTGTGTATGAATACACCTGTTCCTCACAACACACATGGGAAACAATTTGAATTCTATTGTTTCAAACACTGGTTTTACCCTTTAGTTTTGCCACTCCCGTAGGCTTCAGGTGGCTTGTAGGCTTTTTGCAATATACTTTTTTCAAGTGCAACTTGCATGTTTATGCAGTTTGGCGTCTTATTTTCTTTAATTTTTTAACGTTGAAAACCTACTCCAGATGCAGGAAAACTATGTGGCAGGCATCAGCAAATCAGTTCAGTGCACAACCTGGGGTGCTGATGGGCAGGACCCGCTTTCACTGAGCTCAGTCAATCCTAGAGAGAAAGAAATGCATGTCTCAACTAGATGCAAGGAGTGCACTTCCACAGTGGCTCTGCTGATCTAGCTGTGTATATTGGTATGCAGCCTACTTATATTGCATTGCTTTGAATGGGAATGTACCCTATACCCATCCACCTCCTTGCAAAATGAGTGGCATGACAGCATTCACACATAACATTGAATGTCTCACTTGTTCTTTATTTCAGTGATTTTTAACATTAGCATATTATGTAGAACAGGTTTGTCTTAATTGTGAGGTTAGAATGAGACATGTGACCAAGGCCACACACCCTTCAGGGCTGGTCATGTCAAGGTGCTCCCACCTTGGGGGATGGGCATGTTGGGGTGGGCCTCTTTGAGGGCAGCCATATTGTCTTCCTTTTTGGTTTCCAAAATATGGTCAGCCTAGATTAGAGCTGAAAGAGAATATGCAGTGTGTGGAGGCCAAGTTGTATGAGTGAGCAGGAGATACAAGACTGTAGGACGCGTCTAGTGCTTAAGTGGTGTGGAAGTTAAACCCAGGTGACTTAATTTACAATTTCCATGCTTTTTGGCACATGAACGAATGTGTAAGTGCCTTAACTCTTTGGTTAAACCAAAGGTTTTAACATTTTCAAATACACATTCACAGAAAAAGGGAGGCCTCTATAGCTATGCATACTCAGAGCACATTCTTTCATCTCTTGCTCTTCCATTAACCATGCCGCTATTTCCAGGATATTTTATGACATCACAAAGCAGTGGTTCTTTATGCCTCTGACTAAGACATTTATACTGAACTCTGACATTTTAGTCTAATAAAAATGCTTTTTTTACCTCGTTGCAGTACAAACAGAGAGCAGCTCTATTATATAATGGGCATCTGTGGAATAAGGAATTAATCCTACCAGTGTGGAAAACCTTCATAACTCTCTTGTGGTTTCATCACCCTTTGAGTTATGAGGTCTTCCTTTCAATTATGGGATAAAGACCAAATCCCACAGAAGCTTATTATGAGTACCCTATTAAGACTGCACTATTTAAAACAAAACACTTATGAAAGATACTGTGAAGTCTTTAAGAATTAAAAAGTTGTCAGGCACAGTGATTTGTTGTACTGGAAGGTTTTTCAAAGTATAGAAGCAGCATACTGTACTTTCACATAAATTCTGATCAATGTATTCTTCTCTCTCAAAGGCCAAACTAGATGTGATGTGTGTGCTTAAAGAGCAGCTGTGGCCAGGAGGCAATCACTCTGAGTTGCAGTGGTGATGCGGGGGAGGGGGGGGTCTCCCCTATACCATTTTACCAAACTAAATTACCCACAATTGTTGGTATTTGCCCTTGGGAAGAAATTTATGACACCTGTATATTTTAATTCATAAGGCAAATAGCTTCTGGGAAGCAAATTAGATTGGGAAGACAGCTTGCGGGGTGGCCATGATCCAATTTGGCCATTGCTCACCTGGATGTTCTTCCACATTGTGTCCACTTCGGTAGCAAAATTGTAAAGTTTCTAAGATAAAGTTTATCTTAGTTTTGTTGCTGCTTTTTAAGGAGCACTCCAAATTACTAGGGCTTCATGCTTTAATCAGCTTATTCAGATGATTAATCAGCCGAATTGTTGACTAATTTGCAAAGTGAAGGGGAATATGGTAGATGTAGCAACTACAAGAACCCTTGGGAGAGCGAGAGAAATGTCCCATAGTCACCTGCAAGCCATTACACTTTCATAGAATCATAGAATAGTAGAGTTGGAAGGGGCCTCTAAGGCTATCGAGTCCAACCCCCTGCTCAATGCAGGAATCCACCTTAAAGCATGCCTGACAGGTGGTTGTCCAGCTGCCTCTTGAATGACTCTAGCGTGGGAGGGGCCACAACCTCCCTAGGTAACTGGTTCCATTTTCGAACTACCCTAACAGTCAGGAAGTTTTTCCTGATGTCCAGCCGAAATCTGGCTTCCATTAATTTCAGCCCGTTATTCCGTGTCCTGCACTCTGGGATGATAAAGAAGAGATCCTGGCCCTCCTCTGTGTGACAACCTTTTAAGTATTTGAAGAGTGATATCATGTCTCCCCTCAATCTTCACTTCCAGGCTAAACATGCCCAGTTCTTTCAGTCTCGCTTCATAGGGCTTTGTTTCCAGACCCTTGATCATCCCAGTTGCCCTCCTCTGAAGACGCTCCAGCTTGTCTGCATCCTTCTTGAAGTGTGGAGCCCAGAACTGGATGCAATACTCTAGATCAGTGGTTCCCAAAGTGGGCAGCACTGCCCCCTAGGGGGCGTTAAGAGGCAAAGAGACAGCAGGGGGCACTGACAGGGGGCGCTAACAGGCAAACAGGCCCGCTCCCTCTTACAAGCCGCCCCGGCAGACCTCTCGCGACAGTTGCTGCACAAGGCAGGAGCAGCAGCCCTGCGGCAGAGAGGAAGGAGCACGTGGAGGACAGCAGGCGGCAGAGCAGCTGCCAAGAACAGCTGCCGCCAGGTGGGTGGGGAGCAGGACTGCTTGTGCTGCTGCAAGATATCACTAGGCTCCCTTCCCCTGTCAGGAGTTGCAGATTGGGGCCATCTCCCCTCTGAGCTGCTGCCCTCCTGTCCTAATCAGCCTGGCAGCTATTGTGAGGCTTGGGGGGAGGGGGTTGGAGAGAGAGAGAGAGATGCTGTGTGTCTGTGTGCATGCTCCCACCCACCCCAAAAAATCTGGACTACAACAGGATTGGGAGAGAAAAGAAAAGGAGGAGGGAGAGAGAATGGCAATTCCCCAGGTCCTTCCTGGCTAAAGAAGATTCAGCAGCACCTAGGGTGACCATATGAAAAGAAGGACAGGGCTCCTGTATCTTTAACAGTAAAGTGCAAAAGGGAATTTCAGCAGGTGTCAATTGAAGAGGGTGAAATTCCCTCTTCATCACAGCAGTTAAAGCTACACTAGCTATAGTAGTGGCCAGATACAAAAGAGGGCAGGGCTTCTGCAACTTTAACTGTTGTGATGAAGAGGGAATTTCACCCTCTTCAATTGACACCTGCTGAAATTCCCTTTTCTATATTACTGTTAAAGATACAGGAGCCCTGTCCTCATTTTCATATGGTCACCCTAGCAGCACCTTTTTTCAGAATGCTTGTAGAAACCATTCCTATCTGCCCTTGCTTATTTCAGGGTGTCCAACCCCCTTTTTTCAAGCGTTCTTTTGGTAAACATGGTATGTGTGTATCTTGTGTCACCATAAAAACAGAGCTGCAACACAATCCTAAGTATGTCTACTCAGAAGTAAGCCCCATTGAGATCAATAGAACTTACTTTGAGGTAAATGTGCATAGGATTCAGCCTAAAAATGAAGAGAGTGTGAAGAAAAGACAGGAGAAAATGAATTGTAGAAATAGAATAGCAAGATAACTGTGGGATATTCAACCATATTTACAGACAGTAAGTACAGTAAAATTAGTGCCCCTCTACTTCAGTCCCAGCCAGGTTTTCCATAGGAAAACTCTGTACCAGGTGGCAGATAATTATTTTAAAATTTTAATTAAAATACATTATCCTCTCCTATAACAAAATGGTGCTTACTCCTAAGTAAGTGTGTTCCACTGAAGAAGGAAATCCTATTTGATTCCTGTATTCATGCTAGTGTGACATGATAAGTTAAAGGCACAATTTTATGCATGTTTAGACCGAAAAAAGTCCTTCAACTCCTAGAATCCCCTCTAAATGGGAAGCACCCACCCCAGGCTTGCCGAGGGAGGGAGGGAAAAGAGAGTGAATGCCTCTGTTTGCAGCCAGCGTGGCGGGGCACACCAATTGGATTTTGAATAAAGTATTCAATTAATTGTTACTGTTTTGAATTTTATTGTTATTATCTTCCTTGGTGGGTCATTGAAAACCACTATTCTGAATAATGATTTTTATAGTGTAGGGTAGGGGGGGCTGGGCATGAGTTTATGGAACCAAGGGGGCGGTGATCTGAAAAAGTTTGGGAACCACTGGTCTAGATGATGCCTAACTATGGCCGAATAAAGAGGAACCAGTACCTCACGCGATTTGGAAGCTATACTTCTATTAATGCAGCCCAAAATAGCATTTGCCTTTCTTGCAGCCATATTGCACTGTTGGCTCATATTCAGCTTGCGATCTACAACAATTCCAAGATCCTTCTCGTTTGTAGTATTGCTGAGCCAAGTATCCCCCATCTTGTAACTGTGCCTTTGGTTTCTATTTCCTAGATGTAGAACTTGGCATTTATCCCTATTAAATTGCATTCAAGATCCTCACCCCTCCGTTGCACTAGACCCCTAGGTCTTGTTGAGGCTATGCCGCCCTGAGATCTTAATGATATAGGGCAGGATACAAATATTTTAAATAAATAAATAATAAATAAGAGTCAAATGAGATGAGATGCTGGAGATATGGGATGCATCTCCACCTCTTAGTTTCCCCCCTCCCAGATAGCATGTGGGAGGAACTATCGATCAGGACTAAAGCATGCAGGCGAGGCGGTTAGACCTTCACTTTGTTTAATTTTCCTGATGAGGTTGGGCTGGTGGAATTGTTAAATAATTGAAATTATTGGAGATAGCTAGTATACATAATATCAGAAACAATAGGAATCACTTTTAGAGTAATCCCACTATTGATCCTATTTAACTGGATAAAGGAAGATATTCCAACTATCATAAAATCACTTACTTTGAATGTATTGATTATTTCAAAAAATGTGTGGGCCTCATTCTCCAGCACAGACAGAGAAATTAACTGAATTAATAAACAGGATAAGTGGTAGTGATTGCTGAAGAATGGTCCAGTATTATATTATATAATGTAGCCATGTATGAAAACCTTTATAGAAAGCTTTTAACGTAAAAAATTATTTTTATGATGTCAAGACTAAAATTAAAAACAAAATTATTCCCCCCCCCCTTAGGTTACTCACCTAGGAGGAAAAAACATGCATGCACAATGTTTTCCCTACGGGAGAAAATAGAAGATTTCAAGGAGGCAATTTTCAGCAGGACAGTAGCACAGAGAAAACACATCTATTTAGACAGGTTTTCCCTGGACTATAACTTATTCTGGTTTTACATGGTATTTTAAAAAAAATTGAAGTTTTAAATCTTGACTTATTATATGATATGTTTTTAATTATAAACTGCCCAGAGAGCCTCGGCTACTGGGCAGTATAAAAATGTAATAAATATATGAAATTAAAAAGGGGTTAACCCTATTCTCCTCCTCCCACATACGGTGATCCCGATCCAGATCACACACAGAAACACAGCTGCTATTTGTACACAGTTTATATAGATGAAGATGAATCCACGGAGGAGAGTGATAGATTCAGTTCTTCTGGTGCAACAAAACTGAGAATTAAAAATAACACAGTGTGTGCTTGAATTTGCATCCCACAATAAACTTCAGAAAGTGGACGATTTGTGCAAAAATGTAAATCGGGGTGGAAGGGGTTATGAGTGGCCACCCGGGTGACAGAACAAGAAGCAGGCTGGGTTGTTGTCAGAATAAACAATGAGGAACACACATGTAATAATATCAACTGGGAAGAATATCCTGGATCAGGTCTTAATGTTATGGCAGACGGAGGGTCCCTTAAATGGAACTGCTTTTGCCTTTGTAATTTTTTCCTCTTTTACTAGCACTGATGGTCCACAAAAAAACCTTTGAACAATAAACATGAATGGCCCATGGTGGTCCTGTCAAGTTGGGATCTTTGTAAAATAACCAGTGATCCACGACACTTTCTGGAAGTGATTTCACAGGCTCATATCTTCTCACATTGACAGGAGTTTTCTTTTCTTTTCTTTTTGGAGAGGGGAGAAGGTTAAAAGGAATCCTTACAGCACTACTAGGAGTTTTGGGTCATTGCCTCATTATTATAAAGAGTTTAAAAGATGAAATACACTGGGTGAAAGCAGTCTTGCTACTGGTGGAAAAAACTATCACTACCAAACAATACACTTACAAACAGTTCCAGTTTGAAATTAAATAATACTTCCAGCCAATTTTATAAATGTTCTCTTAAAAACTTAAGAAATGTGCAAACTAGGCATGTGCTCCACTCCGATTAGAAGCGCAGAAGCAGGAGTGAATTGGCCTGCTCTGCCTTGCCCAGAGGCGGAGTAGAAGCGGACCGCGGACCCCTAGAAGCAAGGCGAAGAGAAGCGCCCATTTTCGGAGCGCTCCGGTTTCCGCGGTCCGGTCCGAACTCCATCTTGAAACATTTCGCCCATAGGATTGCATTGCGGAAAAGAAAGGGGATAACTGTGTTGTTTTTGAAGCTATCTTTCTGAAAATTCTTGTGCTCAGAGAGTCGGGGATGGGGGTCATTTTGAGACTACTCTCAGCTCTCTGCGTGGTGCGGGTCACACGCTAGAATTTTTTAAAAAACTGGCGGGAAATACCTTTTTCGAAGGGCTGAGGGGCAGAGTTAACTCCCGGTCATGATCACATGATCCCAAAGATGGAGGAGGGGATAGGCAAAATGGGTAACTTGGGATTCTGGGAAACTCTCTTTCTTAGTCTGAACGGACTTTTCCCAGTGTTTTTTAAAACAGTAGCCCCACCAAATGCACAAGCACAACCTGAAATCATATACTAAGCCAATAATAAGAGAGCACTGCTACCCACCCTAACTTTGGGGAACAACTGAAAAGATGTGGTGCAAGGGGATGAGCTCCCCTCCCCTAGGGCATGCCATGTGGACGTGCCCTCACTCTCTCCTGTACTTGGGGGGCTATCACAGCCCTCCAAAGAGAGTAACCTGGTGGAGCAATGCCTATCATGAGTTGAAGTGAGCGTTTACTTCTTAGTGGTGGAGCAATGTCTTTCATGAGTTGAACTGACAGCGTTGCTTCTTAAAAGACTGGTCACTACTAGGACCAGTCAAATTGGCAGCTGCTTCCCCCTCCCCCGGGCATGTCCCCCTATTACTGGTAAAAGACAGATATAGCCTTTTTTAAAAAGTTCTTCTTGTTATTTATTCTAGGGATGTGCTCCGCTCCGATTAGGAGCGTAGAAGCAGTAGCGGATTGGCCTGCTCCGCCTTACCCAGAGGCGGAGTAGGAGCGGACCGTGGACCCCTAGAAGCAAGGCGAAGAGAAGCGACCATTTTTCGGAGCTCCGAGTTCAGGCGGAGCGCTCCGGTCGCCATCTTGAAAACATTTCGCCATAGGATTGCATTGCGGCAAATAATCGCGCATAACTAGGTTGTTTTTGAAGCTATCGTTCTGGAAATTCTTGTGCTCAGAGAGTCGTGGATGGGGGTCATTTTGAGACCACTCTCACCTCTCTGCGTTGTCCGGGTCGCGTGCTATATTTTTTTGAAAATCGGGTCAACCGCGCGGCTCAAACGGCGTTTCGGCTTTTCGCCCATAGGATTGCATTGCGGAAAAGAATCGGGGATAACTGGGGGGGGTTAAGCTATCGTTCTGAAAATTCTTGTGCACAGAGAGTCGTGGATGGGGGTCATTTTGAGACTACTCTCAACTTTCTGCGTGCTGTGGTTCACGTGCAATATTTTGTTAAAAATCGGGGTTTGGGGTTTTTTTTATTTATTTTTTTATTTTTTTGGAAGCGATGACAGGCACATTCAACTCCCAATCCTGATGAGAATTGATCTCCTCAGAAAGCATCCTCCTCCAATCCCAGCGTTGGAGGGGGGACTAAGGCAGACCCACCCTGAGAACTTTCTGTTTTGTGTCTCTTTGTGGGTTGGCGTTCGTGGAGGGAACACTTACTTAGTTAGTGCTCCTGCTTTGGACTTTGGAGATAGATTAGGATAGGTTTAGTTTGGCATGTGTGTGTGTTTGTTTGCTTCTTTCTGACTTATAGCTTAGTTTGCCCTGTGTTTTCCCCTTACTTTGATTTAATATAAACTTTATTTTTGAATTTTGGAGTGTGTGTTTGGGTTGGTTGGGTTGGTTGCCCCCCCTTCCCTGTATTAAAGCCTGACTGTTCTGCTTTTGTGAAAGCTTTCTTTTGAAAGCATACACACACTTTTTGTCCCATTTCCCTACATTTATATTCTTAAACATATTTTATTATATTCTTTTACATAGTCTATTAGTATATATTCTCATACATATTATATTAGTAGTATTCATATTTTGTTCTTCTTATAGTAGTGGTTGGTTCTTTTCCCCCCTCCCCTCTCTTAAATCCTGATTGTGTTTCCTTCTATCTTCTATATACCAAAATATACCAAAAAAATTTGATTCTCTTTTTCTTCTCTGTGTAACTTGGACGGAGTGGGCTGCTTTTGTCAAGTTCAACAGGCAGCCACAGATTGAGCATTTTGGGGAAAGCATACGCACACCATTTCCCTATTCTTAAACATATTATTATTATATTCTTTTACATAGTCTTAGTAGTCTATTAGTATACATTCTCATACATATTATTAGTAGTATTCATATTTTGTTCTTCTTATAGTAGTGGTTGGTTCTTTTCCCCCCTCCCCTCTCTTAAATCCTGATTGTGTTTCCTTCTATCTTCTATATACCAAAATATACCAAAAAAATTTGATTCTCTTTTTCTTCTCTGTGTAACTTGGATGGAGTGGGCTGCTTTTGTGCAGCCACAGATTGAGCATTTTGGGGAAAGCATACACACACCATTTCCCTATTCTTAAACATATTATTATTATATTCTTTTACATAGTCTTAGTAGTCTATTAGTATACATTCTCATACATATTATTAGTAGTATTCATATTTTGTTCTTCTTATAGTAGTGGTTGGTTCTTTCCCCCCCTCCCCTCTCTTAAATCCTGATTGTGTTTCCTTCTATCTTCTATATACCAAAATATACCAAAAAAAATTGATTCTCTTTTTCTTCTCTGTGTAACTTGGACGGAGTGGGCTGCTTTTGTCAAGTTCAACAGGCAGCCACAGATTGAGCATTTTGGGGAAAGCATACACACACCATTTCCCTATTCTTAAACATATTGTTATTATATTCTTTTACATAGTCTTAGTAGTCTATTAGTATATATTCTCATACATATTATTAGTAGTATTCATATTTTGTTCTTCTTATAGTAGTGGTTGTCCCATTTCTTGTCCCATTTCCCTACATTTATTAGTAATATTCTTAAACATATTATTATATTCTTTTAGATATTCTTAGTAGTATATATATATATTAGTATATTCTCATACATATTAGTAGTAGTATATGTTATTCTTCTTGTCACATTTCCCTACATTTAAACATATTATATTCTTCTTATACATATTCTTAGTAGTACCTTATACATAGTATTAGTAGTATTAATATTTTATTAGTCATCATGAAAAGAGGAAGCAGGCGTGCTGAAAGCAGCAAGGCTCAGGCTGCCAGCAGTAAGCAGGCTGCCTCTCCTCCTGTGAAACTCAAATGGGCAACTCCTTGGCTGACTGCTCCAAAACAGAAGCAGGACAAGCAGCAGGCAGAGCCACTCTCTTCTGCAACTTGTGCCCGGCGTTCTCTTTTTGAGGGTGGGAATGGGAAAAGTGCCCGTTTGCAAGAGGCACGTGGCAGCAGTGCCATTAGAGGAGGAGGAGTATCCCCAACTCCTTCATTCTCCTTTCAGCCCACGAGCCCGCTGATGGACCTAGACGAGGTCCTCAGCACAGTGGAGGGGGGGGAGGAGGAGGAGGCGGTGGGCCTCCAGGATGTGGGGGCTGAGGAGGAGCAGCAGCAGGCCGAGGCTCTCTCCCCAGTCTCATCCCACACCCCTGTTTCTGTGGCAACACCAGAGAGCTCAGGCGGGCAATTGGTGGTGTCACCACGGAAACGAAAGACAAGCATCGTGTGGGACCACTTTGAGTTGGGAGCGGATCCCCGCTTTGCTGTCTGTCGCCACTGCAAACTCAGCCTAAGCAGGGGTTCATCGACAGGGCATTATGGAACCAGCAGCATGAAGATGCATCTTAAGAGGCAGCACCAGTCGGTCTTGCTGGGGAAAGAGGCGGGCAAGGCGACTGGTTCCAGGGGAAAGCCGAAGGCGGCTGCTGCTGCTGCTGCTGCTGCTGCTGGCACTTCCAGTCTCAGCTCTCCATCTCCCATCCCCACAAGGGTTAGGCAGGCAACCCTGCCGGAAATGGGGTGGGGGAAGTATGGAACCACAAGATGGCGTTTTCCAACGCCCTCCCAGATCACCACGTCAATCGGTGAGATGGTGGCGTTGGACGACCAGCCATTCAGCCTCGTCGACAACGCAGGCTTCAAGAGGCTGATGGCGCTTGTGGTGCCATACTATAAGCTGCCGTGTCGCACCACCCTGAGCAGGCGGGTGGTGCCTTCCCTGTACCGTTCCTGCAGGGAGTTAGTGCTGGGTCGTCTGTGCCAGGCAGAGGCACGGATGGTGCACTTCACCTCGGACATTTGGTCCAGCGAGGGCGGAGTGCACGCTTACCTGTCCCTGACGGCACACTGGTGGGCAGCCGTGGGGCAGGAAGGATCCAGCACTACAGGGACTGGCAAGGAGGGCTACTGCTGGGCCCTCCTCCACACGCAAGTGATGGACCAGTCCCACACGGCAGCGGAGATTACGGAGGCCATGAACCGCATGGTGGATGGGTGGCTAGCTGGGCAGAAGGTCACCCGCGGTTACATGGTCACGGACGGGGGAGCCAACATGGTGAAGGCGGTGCGCGACGGCGGATTCGAGGGCGTCCACTGCATCGCGCACGTCTTGAACCTGGTGGTGAGGGATGGCCTTGGGATGGGCAGCAGCAAGCCCAACCTCAGTCCCCTGTCCGGGATCCGTAACCTCCTGGAGAGCTGCAGAAAGGTGGCAGGCCATTTCCACCACAGCGTCAAGGGCAGTCGCTTGCTGCGGGAGAAGCAGGAGGAGTTGAATCTCCCGCAGCACAGGCTAGTGCAAGATGTGGTGACACGCTGGAAGTCCACCTACCTGATGCTGGAGCGGATGGTGGAGCAACAGCGTGCCATCCACGACTTGTTCAGGGTCAGGGACATGGGCGTCCACCACATGGGCAAGCAGCAGTGGGACGCCATGTCCCAGCTGGTGGCGGTCCTCAAGCCGTTCCTGAACGCCACCGAGACCCTGAGCAAAAGCTCTGCCCTCCTCAGCCAGGTGATCCCTGTATGCAGGCATCTCCAGAAACAGATGGGCGACTTTCTGGAGTACAGGGATCCCGTCACCGGCAGGCGCTTCGAGCCCGAGGTCCGCGAAGCGGTGACTAGGCTGAGGGACGGCGTGACGCGGAGGCTGGAGCCCATCCAAACTGACAGAGTCCACATGTTGGCAGCCATGTGCGACCCTCGTGTGAAGGATGGGCTTTGTGGGCCAAATAGCAGGCAGCACTGGGTGGAAACGCTGGTGGGCGAAGTGCGGGCGGCATGGGCCAAGAGGGTGGGGCAGAGTGAGGCAGAGGAGCAGGCCACCCCTCCCCGCAGCAGCACCAGCAGCACCAGCAGCAGCCTCACGTGCATCCCTCCCAGCAGCAGCACAGGCGAGGGGTATTGGGAAGAGGCTCTGCACACCGTGTTTGGGCAGAGACCCTCCCCAGCCACCAGCCAGGATGACGCTGCAACCACCGTGCAGCGTTACCTGTCAGAGCCCATCGAGGACTCCTCCATGGACCCCCTGGCCTACTGGTCATCCCGTTTTCAGATTTGGCCGGACCTGTCACGGGTGGCCATGGATCGACTCAGCTGCCCACCCACCAGTGTTCCAAGCGAGAGGGTGTTCTCTATGGCGGGCGACATAGTGACCCCTCACCACTCTCGCTTGGAGCCGGACTTGGTGGAGCAGCTGGTCTTTCTGAAGGGCAATCTCCCCCTGCTGGGATACCCCACCCTCAAGCCCTCGTGGGAGTGACAGGCAGGCTCCCTTTAATTCCACCCCTCCTTTGGTTGGCAGGCACACTACAGTTCAGGCAGGCTGGTTTTTTCTTTTTGTTATTATTTTTATTATATTTTTCTTATTCTTATTCTTATTCTTATTCTTATTCTTATTCTTATTCTTATTCTTATTATTTAGTGGCTGTGTTACAGTTCACAACATCAACTCTGAATCATTACATTCGTCTCTGTAGGCACTAGGCAGAGTTTGTCACCGTGCGTGTGTGTGACTGACTGTGAGGGCAAAGCACCGCACTTGAGTTCATTTCATTTCTGTGGCGTCCGGTACAGCTTAGTCAACTCATCCGGATAGTTTTCCACCCAGTTCCAAAAGACTCCATGATTGACTGCACGTGTTTAGGTGAGGTGCAAGCAGGGGGCAAGGCAATGCCTGGCACCACCACCACTAGCCAGGCTGCCTCTCTCCAGCAGTCCACGGGTCGCCCTTTGGAGTGCCCTGGGAGTGGAAGACGTACTCCCTGATCCAGAAGTATGGTTTTTTGAGAAGCAAGCTGTCACTTGAACTCATGAGCCTCTGTGCAAAAGCTGTCCTTGTGTGTGTGGTTGTGAGTGTTACTGCAGCTGCCTGTCTTGCTGCGAAAATGAAACAGGCGAGTCCTCGCCTTTGAGAAGCAACCTTTCACTTGAACTCATGGAAGTCATTGACTTCAGCACAGCCACTACATAGAGGCTGTGGTCCTCCAGGATCTGAGTGACTCCATCAGTGTGCTGATTTTGAGAAGCAACCTTTCACTGAAACTCATTCACTTCCCCTATGTGCGGGAGGTACTCCAGCAGTCCACCGATCGCCCGTAGCACAGCCACTAGCAAAGCCACTACAGTGGATGCTCTCTTCTCTCTCTCTCCTCAGTCTCATCCTCTTCCTCTTCCCCTTCTGCTGTAACCCGTCTTTGAGAAGCAAGCTTTCACTTAAACTCATCATTCACTTCCCCAACTGAGGGAGGTAAAGTCCAGCAGTCCACGGGTCGCCCTTTGGAGTGCCCTGGGAGTGGAAGACATACTCCCTGATCCAGAAGTATGGTTTTGAGAAGTAAGCTGTCACTTGAACTCATGAGCCTCTGTGCAAAAGCTGTCATTGTGTGTGTGGTTGTGAGTGTTACTGCAGCTGCCTGTCTTGCTGCGAAAATGAAACAGGCAAGTCCTCGCCTTTGAGAAGCAACCTTTCACTTAAACTCATGGAAGTCATTGACTTCAGCACAGCCACTACGTACAGGCTGTGGTCCTCTGGGTGACCCGATCAGTGTGCTGATTTTGAGAAGCAACCTTTCACTGAAACTCATTCACTTCCCCAATTGCGGCTGGTACTCCAACAGTCCACCGAACTCCCATAGCACAGCCACTTAGTGCATAGGGACAGTTTAAGTTTCCTCCTGAGAAGTGAGCACTCACTTCAACTCATGACAGCCATTGACTTCACCACAGCCACTTTGTGTGGGATGCTGTGATCCTCCAGGATGTGGGTGAGGATTAGTAGCAGAAGCTGGTCCAGCTTCTCTCCCCGGTCTCGCAATTAAAGTTATCTGAGAAGTGAGCTTTCACTTCGACTCATGACAGCCATTGACTTCACCACAGCCACTTCTCGTTTTGTAGTGCGCCGAGTTGAGCACAGCCACTCCGGTGGATGCTCTGGTCCTCCAGGATGTGGGTGAGGAGGATTAGTTGCAGCAGCTGGTCGAGCGTCTCTTCCCAGTCTCGCAATTAAAGTTATCTGAGAAGTGAGCTCTCGCTTCGACTCCAAGTTCAGACACTTGAGCACAGCCCCTACGGTCGAGGCGCAGCTGGCCGTGCCTCTCTCCCCAACCACTGTCTGCATAGGGACAGTTTACGTTTCCTCCTGAGAAGTGAGCACTCACTTCAACTCATGACAGCCATTGACTTCACCACAGCCACTTTGTGTGGGATGCTGTGGTCCTCCAGGATGTGGGTGAGGATTAGTAGCAGAAGCTGGTCCAGCTTCTCTCCCCGGTCTCGTCCCACCCCTCTTCCGCTGTAACCCTGTCTTTGAGAAGCAAGCTGTCACTTCAACTCATGGACTTCCCCTCAGAGAAAAAGCTAAGCTCCAGCAGTCCACCGATCTCCCGTAGCACAGCCACTACGTTTCCTGAGAAGTGAGCTCTCACTTCAACTCGTCTTGTAGTGCGCCTGCCGAGTTGAGCACAGCCACTACAGTGGAGGCGCCTGCCCGCCTGCCTGGGAGCCGTCCTTGTGAGGTAGCTGGATCTGCTGGGACTGACTCCCCCACAGATCTATGGCTTACTTGTGCAAGGTACCAGCTTTTCTGGGCCCGCCAACCCATGCCTGCCTGCCTGTCTGCCCGCCTCCCCCGGGGTGCTGCTGTGGTGGGGCATCTGCCAGGACTGACTCCTCGCCTGCTCTGCCCGCCTGGTGCCTGGGAGATGGGCTTTGCGGTTCGTGCCCAGCACCCTCCGGCACGCTTGCTCCCAGTCGTCCTCCTCTGTGCCCCTCAAGGCGTAACTGCTGGCTTAGAAAGAAACAACCAGCCATCTTTGCCTCACTTGCTCCTTGCGCCCGCTTACGGGTTGGTTTGCTATGCGTTAGTGCTCAAGCCATCCTTGCGGCACTACAATGCATGCTGCCTGCCTGCCTGCCTGCCTGCTTTCCCTCCCTTCTCCCCTTCCCGCCTTGCAGGGATGGTGGATGTGTCTTGCTTTGACTCAGGGGAGAAGTCCTTCCTGCGCTCACTTAGACTTTATCAAGTTCAATAATCCCTTTTTCAAATGTGCCAGAAGATTTAGGGTTATCTCGTGGCATGTTGGGATTGCCTTGGAACTGGCCCCATTGAGCTGTCTGCAATTGCAACTTTAAATCCCTGACATACTGGAGTGTCCGAATTTCAAAAGTTCCCCTAACATCAGGGGATGATGGGATTGCCTTGAAACTTGGTGTCCATGGGGACACATGGGTAAGCTGTCATGGGACCAAAGGATAGGTTTCTAACGTGCAAATTGACGTAGTTGTAGAATGGGACTTGATTTGGGGTGAGTTAAAAAGTTTAAGCCGCGCCAAAAATCAGGGGATGATGGGATTGCCTTGAGTCTGGGCGTCCATGTGGACACATGGATAAGCTATCATGGTGCCGAGTTTGAGGTTTCTAACATGCAAATTGACGGAGCTATCCCAAGGGGTGTGAATGGGGTGCCCGATTTTCATAAATTCCCCAAAAATCAGGGGATGATGGGATTGCCTTGAAACTTGGCGTCCATGTGGACACGTGGATAAGCTATCATGGTGCCGACCTTGAGGTTTCAAACATGCAAATTGACGTAGTTGTAGAATGGGACAATTTGGGGTGAGTTAAGCCATGCCAACAATCAGGGGATGATGGGATTTGCTTGCAACTTGGCGTGCATGTGGACACATGGATAAGCTATCATGGTGGTGAGTTTGAGGTTTCTAACATGCAAATTGACGGAGCTATCCCAAGGGGTGTGAATGGGGTGCCCGATTTTCAAAAATTCGCCAAAAATCAGGGGATGATGGGATTGCCTTGAAACTTGGCGTGCATGTGGACACGTGGATAAGCTATCATGGTGCTGAGTTTGAGGTTTCTAACATGCAAATTGACGGAGCTATCTAAAGGGGTGTGAATTAGGGTTATGGGTGGTGCGTTAGAGGGTAGAGCCGCGCCAAAAATCAGGGGATGATGGGACTGCCTTGAGTCTGGGCGTCCATGTGGACACATGGATAAGCTGCCCTGGTGCCGAGTTTGAGGTTTCTAACATGCAAATTGACGGAGCTATCCCAAGGGGTGCGAATGGGGTGCCCGATTTTCAAAAATTCGCCAAAAATCAGAGGATGATGGGATTGCCTTGAAACTTGGCGTGTGTGTGTATACGCCCATGAGGTGTCATGGTGCCAAACGTGAGGTTTCTAACTTCAACGGAAAAAAAGTTGTTTACTTTTTTAGCTTTCAATGCAACCCTATGAGGGGGAAAAAACGGAGCTCCGGATCCGGATCCGGAGCTCCGAGCGGAGCGGAGCGGAAGTGGGCGGAGCGGGGGTGGAGCGGAGCGACCCGCTCCGGAAAATGGCGGATCTGCAAGTGAAGCGGAGCGGGGGGTCCGTGCACACCCCTAGTTTATTCAGCAACACTGCTGCTTTTAATTCCACCCCTCCTTTGTTTATTTATTTATTTATTTATTTATTTATTCCATTTTATATGCATTACTGGCTTATCCTTGGCTCACTTCCTTATGCCCCCAGAAATGTCTGCTGCCTGCCTGCCTTCCCTCCCTCCTCCCCTGCCCGCCTCGCAGGGATGTTGTGTGTGTCTGGATTTGACTCAGGGGAGAAGTCCTTCCTGTGCTCAATTAGACTTTTGGAAGTTCCAAATCCATTTTTCAAGTGTGGAAGAAGTTTTCATAGGTTTATCTCTACTCCCCAATTCATGGCATGTTGGGATTTCCTTTGAAATGGCCCCATTGAGATGTCTGCAGGTTTAAGCCCCGCCAAAAATCAGGGGATGATGGAACTGCCTTGAGTCTTGGCGTGCGTATGTATCCCTGGACAAGCTATCATGGTGGCGAGTTTGAGATTTCTAACGTGCAAATTGACGGAGCTATGGAAAGGGGTGTGAATGGGGCATTGGATTTTCCTAAATTCCCCCAAAATCAGGGGATGATGGGACTGCCTTGAGTCTCAGCGTGCGTATGTATCCCTGGACAAGCTATCATGGTGGCGAGTTTGAGATTTTTAACGTGCAAATTGACGGAGCTATGGAAAGGGGTGTGAATGGGGTGTTGGATTTTCCTAAATTCCCCCAAAATCAGGGGATGATGGAACTGCCTTGAGTCTCAGCGTGCGTATGTATCCCTGGACAAGCTATCATGGTGGCGAGTTTGAGATTTTTAACGTGCAAATTGACGGAGCTATGGAAAGGGGTGTGAATGGGGCATTGGATTTTCCTAAATTCCCCCAAAATCAGGGGATGATGGGACTGCCTTGAGTCTCAGCGTGCGTATGTATCCCTGGACAAGCTATCATGGTGGCGAGTTTGAGATTTCTAACGTGCAAATTGACGGAGCTATGGAAAGGGGTGTGAATGGGGCATTGGATTTTCCTAAATTCCCCCAAAATCAGGGGATGATGGGACTGCCTTGAGTCTCAGCGTGCGTATGTATCCCTGGACAAGCTATCATGGTGGCGAGTTTGAGATTTTTAACGTGCAAATTGACGGAGCTATGGAAAGGGGTGTGAATGGGGCATTGGATTTTCCTAAATTCCCCCAAAATCAGGGGATGATGGAACTGCCTTGAGTCTTGGCGTGCGTATGTATCCCTGGACAAGCTATCATGGTGGCGAGTTTGAGATTTTTAACGTGCAAATTGACGGAGCTATGGAAAGGGGTGTGAATGGGGTGTTGGATTTTCATAAATTCCCCAAAAATCAGGGGATGATGGGACTGCCTTGAGTCTTGGTGTGCATGTGTATACCCCCATGAGGTGTCATGGTGCCAAACTTGAGGTTTCTAACTTTCACAGAAAAAAAGTTGTATACTTTTTTAGCTTAATGCAAGCCTATGGGGGGGAAACGGAGCTCCGATTCGGAGCTCCGCAGTGGAGCGGAGCGGACATAGGCGGAGCGGGGGCGGGGCAGAGCGGGCCGATCTGCAAATCGCGGAACTGGAAGAGAAGCGGAGCGGGGGGTCCGTGCACACCCCGAGTGCAAACCATTCCAATGCTATGGAGGTTTACAAGATTCACATCTGAATTTCTCTCTCGATTTGGGGTTCTAAGTTACCTGATCTCTTTTTCAGTGTGGCACCAATGCTGCAGTGGTCCACCATTGTTCTGGCTTTGATATCTAGATTTCATTCGGACTGCAGTGCATGTGCAGTTTTCTGTGGTTTCATTCTTTTCTTCCTATTCCTCCATTGTTTCCCTTGAGTCTATTTTAGATTTTAAGCCTCTTGGGTAAGGACCTCTCAAACCTGTACTTTATAAAGCACCATGTGCCTGGATGGTGCTAGTGAAAAAAGTTTATGTTTTGTAATATTTATATTCTGTAAGTAACTTCTAAGTAAGGAAATAATGTAATCAAGTAGATCATGGCCTGATGTTGCTGCTTTGAGAATTCTAGCTGCTTTAGTTATGGTTGCTACGGGAAGAAGATGACTAGTGGGAGAAGCCATCTTTGTTTATATAGGTATCTGGTAGATACAATTTGAATTGGAGAAGAGGGTCAAGAAAACTGATGTTTAAAAGATCCATACATAATGACTAAAAGAAAAACAATGGCTGAGAGCCCTGACAGAGGTAAGAATATAATTAGTTAGAGGTTCTGTCAACAACATATCTTTTTTACAAAAAAAAGTCAGTCAATCAGAGTCAATTGGTGAATGACAATTGATTGTAAGTTGGAAGAGGATCTGACGATCAGAGGCTTTCAAGAAGTCCTTGAAACATCTGGAATCCTAGAATCCAGAAGCAGTAGGAAGAACAACTAATTGGCTGGGATGAATGTTGGGGAAATCCAGTGTGAGGGAATACTGTAACTATTGAGAACTTATTTAGTTGGTGAAGAACTTTTACATATTAGTAACTGTAACTAAGCATATTTGAATCATAGAATCATAGAAGAGTAGAGTTGGAAGGGGCCTATAAGGCCATCGAGTCCAACCCCCTGCTCAATGCAGGAATCCACCCTAAAGCATACTTGACTGATGGCTGCCCAGCTGCCTCTTGAAGGCCTCTAGTGTGGGAGAGCCCACAACCTCCCTAGGTAACTGATTCCATTGTCGCACTGCTCTAACAGTCAGGAAGTTTTTCCTGATGTCCAGCTGGAATCTGGCTTCCTTTAACTTGAGTCCATTATTCTGTGTCCTGCACTCTGGGAGGATCGAGAAGAGATCCTGTGTGACAACCTTTCAAGTATTTGACGAGTGCGACCATGTCTCCTCTCAATCTTCTCTTCTCCAGGCTAAACATGCCCAGTTGTTTCAGTCTCTCTTCATAGGGCTTTGTTTCCAGACCCCTGATCATCCTGGTTGCCCTCCTCTGAACACTCTCCAGCTTGTCTGCGTCCTTCCTGAATTGTGGAGCCCAGAACTGGACGCAATACTCTAGATGAGGCCTAACCAGGGCTGAATAGAGAGGAACCAGTACCTCACGTGATTTGGAAGCTATACTTCTATTAATACTTCTATTAACCCATATCACACTGTTGGCTCATATTCAGCTTGTGATCTATAACAATTCCAAGATCCTTCTCGTTTGTAGTATTGCTGAGCCAAGTATCCCCCATCTTGTAACTGTGCGTTTGGTTTCTATTTCCTAGATGTAGAACTTGGCATTTATCCCTATTAAATTTCATTCTGTTGTTTTCAGCCCAGCATTCCAGCCTATCAAGATCACTTTGAAGTTTGTTTCTATCTTCCAGGGTATTAGCTATCCCACCCAATTTTGTATCACCTGCAAATTTGATAAGCGTTCCCTGCACCTCCTCGTCCAAATCATTAATAAATACGTTGAAGAGCACTGGGCTCAGGACTGAGCCCTGTGGTATCCCACTCATTACCTCCTCCCAGTTTGAGAAGGCTCCGTTGATAAGCACTCTGAGTCCGATTCTGTAGCCAACTGTGAATCCACCTAATAATTGTTCCATCTAGCCCACTTTTAGATAGTTTGTTGATCAGAATATCATGGGGCACTTTGTCAAAAGCTTTGCTGAAGTCAATATATATGACGTCCACAGCATTCCCACAGTCCACAAGGGAGGTTACCCGATCAAAAACTGAGATCAAATTAGTCTGACAGGATTTGTTCCTGACAAATCCATGTTGACTTCTAGTTATCACTGCATTGATTTCAAGGTGTTTACAGAGGCAGTAGCTAAATCCTGTCGTTTTTTCCTGTATAATATTGCCAGGATTCGATCATTTTTGTCTGTCTCTTCTGCCAAGACTCTTGTTCATGCATTGGTTATTTCTCGGTTGGACTACTGCAACCTTCTTCTCACTGGCCTTCCTTCTTCTCACATCAGTTTGTTGGTTTCTGTTCACCACTCTGCTGCTAAGATCATCTTCTTGGCTCGCCGCTCTGACCATGTTACTCCACTTCTGAAATCTCTTCATTGGCTTCCAATTCACTTCAGAATCCAATATAAACTTCTCCTGTTGACCTACAAAGCTTTTCACTGTCTAGCTCCTTCCTATCTTTCCTCTCTCATCTCACACTATTGCCCCGCTCGTGCTCTTCGCTCCTCTAATGCCATGTTTCTCACCTGCCCAAGGGTCTCTCCTTCCCTTGCTCAGCTTCGTCCATTTTCTTCAGCTGCCCCTTATGCCTGGAACGCTCTTCCAGAACATTTGAGAACTACAAGTTCAATCGCAGCTTTTAAAGCTCAGCTAAAAACTTTTCTTTTTCCTAAAGCTTTTAAAACCTGATTTTGTTCTGACTTTTATACTGTTAGTTTTACTCTACCCTGTGCCTGCTTGGTGCATTCTCTTCCCCTTCTTATTGTTTTATTATGATTTTATTAGAATGTAAGCCTATGTGGCAGGGTTTTGCTATTTTATTGTTTTACTCTGTACAGCACCATGTACATTGATGGCGCTAAATAAATAAATAAATAAATAATAATAATAATAATATAATCTGCTCCAGAACTTTCCCAGGGATGGATGTCAGACTGACTGGTCTGTAGTTCCCTGGTTCCTCCTTTTTGTCCTTTTTAAAGATAGGGACAACGTTAGCCCTCCTCCAGTCGTCCGGCACCTCACCCGTCTTCTATGATTTTGCAAAGATAATAGACAGCGTTTCTGCGAGTTCTTCCGCTAGCTCCTTCATTACTCTAGGATGCAGTTCATCGGGCCCTGGAGATTTGAACTCATTCAAAGAAATTAGGTGTTCCTTGACCATTTGTTTATCAATCTCAAACTGCATATCCTCCCTCTCAACTTGTGCTTCACTTTTTCCAGGGGGGTCATAGACCCACTTTTGGAAGAAGACTGAGGCAAAGTAGGAATTGAGCACTACAGCCTTTTCTTTGTCATCTGTTATCAATTTGCCATCCTCATTAAGCAGTTGAACTACCATTTCTTTCCTCTGTCTTTTACTACTTACGTATCTGAAGAAAGCCTTTTTATTGCTTTTAGCATCCCTCACTAAGCTCAGCTCATTCTCAGCTTTAGGCTTCCTGACACCATTATAGCACTTCTGTGCCACCTGTTTGTACTCTTCTTTTGTAGCCCGGCTTCCTTCCGCTTCCTATATGTATCCTTTTTTGTTTTCAGGTCATCTTTATGTTTTTTGTGGAGCCACATTGGTTTCTTCTGCTGTCTTCTATCTTTTCTCCTTCTTGGGCTAAGTTCTCCCTTGACCAGATGCGGTTATGAGGCTGGGCTGTGGAAAGTCTAGCAGGATCCGTGGCTTTTCCCAGCTGCTCGCTTACTCGTGAGTAGCCGGGACAAGCCACAGACTGGGCACAGCGCTCCATAGGAGCGCTGTACCCATCAGGCCGGGGGGGGGGGAATCACTAGGGGGGAGATGGGGGCCGGGGGAAAGACTGGACCCGGCAGGAGAGAGGGGGGAAGAAGGATGGGAACAGGCGTGCCGAGCGGGACAGGCATCGGGGATGGGGACAGTCACGCCGAGCAGAGACAGGCATCGGGGACAGGGACGGACACGCCGAGCGGGGACAGGCATCAGGGATGGGGACGCCAAGCAGAGACAGGCATCGGGGATGGGGACGGGCACGCCGACCGGGGACAGGCATCGGGGACGGGGGCGGGCACGCCGAACAGGGACGGGCATCGGGGACGAGCATCAGGGACGGGGACAGGGCCTGGTGGATGGGGGGAAGAAGGACGGGGACAGGCATGGCGAGCAGGGATGGGCATCGGGGACAGGGGGGAAGAAGGACGGGGACAGGCCTGGCGAGCGGGGATGGGCATTGGGGATGGGGACGGGGGACAGGGCATGGCGAGTGGGGACAGGGGATAGGCAGGGGGAGCAGGGAACCCTTTAATTTTTGTTTTAAAAAGTACTTACCTTTTCGTTGGTGCGCTCCTGCGCATATGGCCCTTTAAGGGGGAAAGAAATGGAGGACGCAACGGGGCATCCCTCATCCCCATCGCGTCTTATGTGTGGATGGGGCCTACAGGCCGTGCTACTTCTAGCGTGGCCTGGCCCCTCCTCCCACATGGATTATCTGGTAGGTTTAGCAAGGCCCATAGTTCAACTCCACCTCCCTTTCTATTTCTTCTTCTTTTTGAACACGTTATATCCTTCAATTGCTATATTCCAGTCATGCGAGTCATCACACCAAGTTTCAGTTATACCGATCAAGTCGTATTTGCCTTCATGTAATAAAAGTTTAAGTTCGTTCTGTTTGTTTCCCATACTCTGGGCATTAGGGCATTAGACATCGAAGACATGTGTTTTATAGTCTGGCTTTGTTCCTACATCCTACATTGTTTTGGATACTATTTGGTGGCATTGTTGGAGCTGTTCTCTGTACAGTGGTGCATGGGCCTTCATCCATCGTTTCCTTGAAGTTTACGTCTCCCGCCCCTGTAAGATTCAGTTTAAAGCCCTCCTGATCAAGTTCTTCATGCTGTAGCCCAACACATTCTTTGCAGCCTTTGTGAGGTGCAACCCATCCCTTTCCAGCAGTCCATCTTCCAAGTAGCGTAGCCCATGGTTCCACAATCCAAAACCCTCACATCGGCACCACCTTCATAGCCAGTCGTTCACCCAGAGTATTTTTCTTTCTGTTTCTAATCCTCTTCCAAGAACTGGGAGGATGGATGAGAAAACTACCTGGGCCCCAAAGTTCTTCAGTTTCCTTCCCAGAGCTTCAAAGTCCAACATGATTTCTTCGTAGCTCCTCTTGGCGACATCATTTGTTCCCACATGGATAAGAAGAAAAGGGTATGTGTCCGTGGGCTTTATGAGCTTCGGTAACCCTTCCATCATATCTCTAATCTGTGTTCCAGGGAGACAGCATACCTGGCGAGTCCATGGGTCTTCACGACATACTTGGGTTTCAATCCCATGCAGTAGGGAGTCTCCCACGACTACTCTTCTCTTCTTCTTGGTCGACCAACCTTCTGCCTCTTGTTCACTGTTGCATGGTGCTTCCTGTAATTCTTCCTCTTCAAACTGTCCTCCAGTCTCATCCTCCAGTAGCTGAAAGCGGTTGCTTAACTCTAATGGTTCCACGAGTGCAGAATGCCTTCTAGTTCTTCTGCTCCTAACTGTCACTCTTTTCCAGGGAGTTTCCTCTTCATTGGCTTTGCTCACCTCAGCATACTCTACTTCTGCTCCAGCTGGCTGTTGCTCTTCAATCTCTTGTGCTTCTTATTGCTGTTGCCTTAAAACTCTACATTTAGAGTCAACTCTATTTATCCTTAGAACACTACATTTAACAATCTGACCATACAATTTAAAAAGCAACACAGTATTCCCTTGTGTAAATAATTCTAGAACTGTTCATCACCTCAGGTCCAACTCTGGATGGGCCTGGATTGGGATGAAGCTGTCCAGAGCAGGATCAGACCAGGCTTGAAGCACTTTGGCCCGATCTGAGGCAATGGTGAGCCACTACACTCACTTGCCCGCAGGACTTACCTGACCCATCCAGCAGCTGCCTGTCCTTGATGAGAACCGCTATTTTTAAAGAAGGTGGTGGGTCTTTTTCTAGATCTAATGTTCAAACTATGGTGGGGGGTGAGGAGGGAGAAGTGCATGGGAGTCTAATGGACTCCTGGTTGGCTTCGCACCCAAGAACCTGTAACATCCAACCCACTTTGGTTGTCTAAGGGCGTTCCTAGACAAGGCCTTAGCGCACCTTGAGAGCTGGTTTCCCTGCTGTGCTTCCACATGATGCACAGGGGAATCCAGCTCCAGGCCGCACTGAAGCCTCCTCTAACGTGCCATAAGCGAAGTCGCTTATGGCGCGCCTGAGGCTGGAGCTGTGGAACGTCTAGAGACTCGCGAGTAGCCTCAAAAAGCCGTGGACTGGCCACAGCGCTCAGCGCTGTGCCCATCAGCCGGGGGGGGGGGGGAAGATCCCAGGGGGGAGAAGGGAGCACAGACGACACAGGACACACACACACACACACGGAGGGAGAAGTAGCACAGATGACACAGGACACACACACACACATGGAGGAAGAAGGAGGAGAGACGACACACGGGACACGGAGGGAGAGAAAGATCAGGAAGGGATCAGGAGTGGATGGGGGGGGTTTAACTAAAAAAAAACCCTTACCTTCTCCGCAGTCTTTGGGCCGCACGTGGCTCCTTTAAACTTAAAAAAAAATGGCAGATGCTGCAGGGATCCCGACGTCCCTGTGCGTCCCGCATCTGGAAGCCCGGGCGGTGCGCGCTAATGTCAGTGTGCCGCCGCCCCGCCTCCCTGCTGGCTTATCCCGGCAGGTCTAGCAAAGCCCTTAATCTCGCTCAGGATCCAGATCCAAAGTGGGTCAGACTGGGCCCCAAACGGCCCTAGACAGAGATCAGGGCCAATTCAGAAGTGGGTCAGGGGGCACAGCCCTAAATAATTCCTTCAATAAACATCTTAATTTTGTTCAGAACATCAACTAGAAGACAATGCCATCAAGATTTCTTCCTCATATGACCTAGTTTGCCTTTTTAAACATGCAAATATTGGGAATAACAGAAATAAATAATTGGCCTTCTGTTTGGTAATGTCATAACAGCTAGGGTGACCATATGACCGGATTTGCCTGGATTTTTCCAGGTTTTGATGACAAATCCGGGAGAGGGAGGGGAAATCTGGATTTTCCCAAAGAGCAGCTCTAATGGGACTTAACAAAAATGCTTATAACTCTGTCATTTTTTTAAGATAAAGACATGAAACTTGGCACAATGGTAGCTCTTAGGAAGGGCTTTAGTCACACCAAATTTGAAACAGTTCTGTTCATCCATTGATTTTTTAGGAATTTTTGAAAATTTGAGGTTTTAAAATTATTATTTTTAAAATTGTTATTTTTAAAGATAAAGAGATGAAACTTTGCACCATGATAGGATTTAGGTAGAGCTTTAGCCACAACAAATTTGAAACAGATCCGTTCATTCATTGATTTTTTAGGATATTTTTAAAAATTGAGGTTTTAAAATTATTATTTTTTAAACTGTCATTTTTAAAGATAAAGAGCTGAAAGTTGGCACCATGATAGATTTTAGGTATAGATTTAGCCATAGCAAAAAACAGATCTGTTCATCCATTGATTTTTAGGAATTTTTAAAAATTTGAGGATTTTTTTAAAATGTTATTTTTAAAGATAAAGAGATGAAACTTGGCACCATGATTGCTCTTAACAAGGACTTTAGCTATGCCAGGTTTGAAACAGATCTGTCCATCCATTGAGTTTTAGGATTTTTTTTTAAAGCTTGAGGTTTTAAAATTATTTTTAAAAAATGACATTTTTAAATATAAAGGGCTGAAAGTTGGCACCATGATAGCTCTTAAGGAGACATTTAGCCATGCCAAGTTTGAATCAGATCTGTTCATCCATATTTTTTTTAGGATTTTTTTAAAAGTTCAAAGTTTTAAAATTATTGTGTTTTAAAACTGCTGGAGCCATATCCTTCAAACTCAGGTTGTCAAACCTCCTTTTTGGGGTGTTGCACATTGAGCAGTTTCAGCCCTTGGCATTAAGGGGATCTCCAGTCTTTAGGTAAGAAGTCTTGGGCAAGCAGGGCACCTTTCCTGTTGCAGATTTGGTGGGCAGTCGGGTACCTGGAGCTCAGCAGAGGCAAGGCATCCACAAATCAAAATGACATTGAATCTCTCACTTGTTCTTTATTTCAGTGATTTTAACATTAAGATGTTATGTAGAGCAGATTTGTCTTAAATGTGTGCTGTAAAATCAGACATGTGACCAAGGCTATGTTCGGGTGGGCACGCCCCCTTGGTGCTAGACACGCCCCCTTGGGGGCAGACCATGTTGTCCTCCTTTTTGGTTTCCAAAATATGGTCACCCTATTACAGCCCTTATCCCAGCACTAATTAAGAGAATCTTGTTCTGATTGGAAAAGAGGTGGTCTCTCTGTGTGTGTTTCTCTCTTTTCCAGGTGAAGGGTCACAGTATCTCCAAACTGAGTCCATTCCCTCCTGATCCTGCATAGCTTTCCAACTAGTTCTCCTGCCCTTCCCTTGCCAGTGAAGCAGTTGAGGAAAATGTGGAGAGACTGAAAGGTTCCATGATATTTGGAATATCTTTGTAGAAAATGTTGTTCTATGGAAATATACTAGCTGAATGAAAAATGTGGAATATGCAGCTTACATGGTTTTGGTTGAGATAAGAATTGCATCTGTTCTTTACTGTCTCCTTTTTCAGTCTTTGCTCGTCTACTTGACTGTTCTTTGAACTACAAACTTCTTTCCACTGAAGGGCATTGTTCACTTGACTTTCCACATTCATTATTATTCCTTTCAGTCTTCAGCCGCCAGAAGACAAACTCTGTTTCATGAATTTGGGGTAGTAATAAGATGGTAGGCAAAACTTCAGGGAAAAATTATAATGAATGAAGCTATAGAGATCCGAGGAAACAGATGCTGGTGTTATAAAATGTTCCCTTCATAAATCCTGAAAATTTCCCTGTATTCTCAAGTGAATAACTTTTTAACACATAAACACTCAATTAATCTAAGGTAATAATATACACTTTATAGATTCAAATCCAAATTACAGAGAAAAATAGAACTCAAATTATGGCATTCAAAAGTACAGTCAACTGGTAAAAAAAAGTAGTCAACTAGTCTAACTGAAAGATTTGGATTGTGTTTTTGTACACAAGGTGAAAAAATTATTATACTATCTATGATCTTCATTTGCTTGATCACACAGCCACAGATTTTTCTGATTTCTAGTTTTGATACTACTGATAATCTATTTGGGCACCAAGAATGAATTTAGCTTTATCCTTGCCATCTTCTGACCCCAAAAGCTGGCACCATCAATAGTGTCAAGGACTAAATGTAAAAGTAATTGTTTAGTCCATACTATGTATTTGACCATAGAACCATCCCCACCTGAACTTACTGGACTCCCTACAAGATATCAGGACTTTAGCGATGTATTTAGGGTTTGAGAAATTGACACATTCTTATCACACTGACCCTATGATTATGCCATAGGCTTGATTTCAGGGTCTCAAATTCTAGTTGGACGCATCTGTTCCCTCTCTTAACCTAAATTAATAGCCCCAAGGGGATTCTTATCTAAACATCTGCCACAGGCTTCCTTATGCCCTTCCATTTCACCCACAACTATACCTGTACTGTTAGTCAAAAAGAAATGTGGTGAACTCATAGAATCATAGAATAGCAGAGTTGGAAGGGGCCTACAAGGCATAGGCAGGCAGATCCATTGGAAGGGGGCACCACACTGAAGGCTCTTCTCCAGGTAGAGTCCAATTGGGCCATAGGCCCATGTGGAACCACCAGGAGCATGCCCTCTGATGACCTCAATGACCAGGATTTTGATATTTCAAGGGATTTTCTTGACCTGTTTACTATAGTATATCTTGATCAGTTCAAAGGCACCCAACAGCATGAACATGTGTGACCAGTATTGAAATAGCTACCAGCAAATCATTTATTCACTAAACTGGAGAAGTAGTCATTCAACCTGTCCTCTGTGTGCATCATTTGCATTATTTAGGGCATATAATCACCTCTGTGTGTATCAAAACGGACCCCTAAAAATAGATACTACCTGCACTGGCAGCTCCCCTCCCTCTGAATCTGCAAGATGTCCAGTGATTTCTGGGCTTTAACAATTATTCAATAAACAAAAAACCTATAAAACAACATTAAGGTTTACAAAACAACATTAAGGACGTACACTTTTCCACCAAGCACCAAAAAGCGGGGAAATTGGGAGTTAAGGCTCACCAGCCTTAACGCCACATCCTCCCTAAGGAGGCAGAAAGTACCAGTGAAATTCTCATTCTCCCAAAGCAGATAAACCATGAGGACAGGATGGAGAATAGGATATGCAGAGGTGACTGTGGGGTTGTGGAAAACTGATGACGAACAACTTAGAGCCACCTACTTCTTTTTTTGTTTAGAGCAGCCCTTCCCCAACCTGGTGCCCTCCAAAGGTGTTGGACTACGATGATCCATCATTACAAGTCACTATGTCCCATGGTCAGGAATGCTGGGACAGCAGGATGGGGAACGTAGGGCGGCGGCTCCAGGCAAGCCCCCACCCTACGCCACCCCACTTACCTGCTCTGTCGTCGCTGGGCCCGGGATTGAACTGAGCGCCCTGGTCCACCCGGAAGCAAGGCCACACCTGCAGCCTTGCTTCTGGGTGGACCCAGGGGCTCTATTCAAGCCTGGGCCAGGCGATGATGGAGCAGGTAAGAAACCCCCACACACACCTGGGCCCTTACCTGGACCTGCTGCCACCACTGCACAAAGTGCGGCAGCTCCAGGCAACCCTCCTCCTGCCTGGCCCCTTACCCGGAGCCACCACTGCACAAACTGTTGCGGTGGCAGCTCCAGGCAAGCCCCCCCGCACCCCACCACTTTCCTTCTCTGTCATGGCCTAGCCCATGCTTGAATCGAGCCCCTGAGTCCACCCAGAAGCAAGGCTGCAGGTGCGGACTTGCTTCCGGGTGGACCAGGGCACTCGATTCAAGCCGGGGCCCAGTGACGACGGAGCAGGTAAGTAGGCTGGGCTGGGGTGGGGGCTTGCCTGGAGCCGTTGCTGCAGTTCGCACAGCAGTGGCAGCGGGTCCAGGTAAGGACCAAGATGGGAGGGGGGTTCTTACCTGCTCCATTGTCACCGGGCCCAGGCTTGAATTGAGCTTCCGGATGGACCAGGGTGCTCAGTTCAAGCCCAGTGACGATGGAACATGTAAGTGGGTTGGGGCTTACCTGGCAGCAGGGCCATGCAGGAGGGGGGGTTTCTTACCTGCTCCGTCGTCGCAGTCCAACACCTTTGGAGGGCACCAGGTTGGGGAAGGGCTGCTCTAAACAAAAAAGAAGTAGGTGGCTCTAAGTTGTTGGTCATCAGTTTTCCACAACCCCACAGTCACCTCTGCATATCCTATTCTCCATCCTGTCCTCATGGTTTATCTGCTTTGGCAGAATGACAATTTCACTGGTACTTTCTGCCTCCTTAGGGAGGATGTGGCGTTAAGGCTGGTGCTCCTGCAGCTTTCACTTTAACAGTGAAAGCTGCAGGAGCTATACTAGAGTGATCAGATACAAAAGAGGTCAGGGCTCCTGCAGCTTTCACTGTTGGGATGAAGAGCGAATTTCAGCAGGTGCTGCATGCATACAAATGACCCCTGCTGAAATTCCCTTTTCTATGCAACTGTTAAAGATACAGGAGCCCTGTCCTCCTTTGAATATGGTCTATCTAGCCATATGGAAAGGAGGACAGGGCTCCTGTACCTTTAACAATTGCATAGAAAAAGGAATTTCAGCAGGTGTCATTTGTATATATGGAGAACCTGGTGAAATCCCCTCTTCATCACAACAGTGAAAGCTGCAGGAGCTATACTAGAGTAATCAGATACAAAAGAGGTCAGGGCTCCTGCAGCTTTCACTGTTGTGATGAACAGGGAAATTCACCAGGTGCTGCATGCCTACAAATGACACCTGCTGAAATTCCCTTTTCTATACAAGTGTTAAAGATACAGGAGCCCTGTCCTCCTTTGAATATGGTCACCCTAGCCTTATGAAAATGTTTCTATGCAACATTTAACAGTTGCATAGAAAAGGGAATTTCAGCAGGTGTCATTTGTATGCATGCAGAACCTGGTGAAATCCCCTCTTCATCAGAAGAGTGAAAGCTGCAGGAGCTATACTAGAGTAATCAGATACATATGGAAAGAATTTCACCAGCACCTGGTGAAATTCTCTCTTCAACACAACAATTAAAGTCACAGGAGCCTTGCCTCTTTTGTATCTGGTCAAGAGGGCAGGGCTCCTGCAGCTTTCACTGTTGTGATGAACAGGGAGTTTCACCAGGTGCTGCATGCATACAAATGACACCTGCTGAAATTCCCTTTTCTATCCAACTGTTAAAGATACAGGAGCCCTGTCCTCCTTTCCATATGGCTAGGGTGACCATATTCAAAGGAGGACAGGGCTCCTGTATCTTTAACAGATACAGGAGTGCCGCACCACCCCACTCGCCCCCCTGTCCCAGGCCGGGGGGGCAAGCCCAACCCCCCGTCCCTGCCCACCACCGCCCGGGCAAATCCCCCCCACCCCAACCCCCCACCCCCACCCTCCACTGTCACTTACCTTCCTCTCCGATGGCAGACCTGGGTGTAAATCAAGCCCCCGGCTTCATAGGAAGTTAGGCCAAAGCTTAACTTCCTGTTAAGCAAGGGACTCCATTTACACCTTGGACGGCTGGCGGAGATGAAGGTAAGTCCTTCCTCCCCCCTCGGCCAGGGCCCACCCCCCCAACCCCCACGTCTCCCCCCGCAGCTCCCTCGCCCGCCACGCACTCACTTACCTCCTGCCGCTTCCTGGTGTGCCGCTCTAAAGCCTCCACCTCCAACCCCATCGTCCAGGCTTCGAAGCCTGGAGCAGGCAGTGAGCGGAAGGAGGTAAGTGACCGTGAGGAAGCCCACCCCCACCCCCCACCAGCCCGTCCAGGCCTGCCCTGGCCTACCGCCGCTGCCGCTGCTCAAACTACGGCAGCAGTGGCGGAGGCCAGGGAATCACACACACACACACACGGTCCCGGCCTACCGCCGCTGCCACGGTAGGCAGCGGTGGAGGCCAGGGAATCCCACACACACACCCGGTCCCAGCCTACTGCCGCTGCCGCGGTAGGCAGCAGCGAAGGCCAGGGAATCCCCCAACACACCCGGTCCTGGCCTACCGCCGCTGCCATGGTAGGCAGCGGCGGGGGCCAGGGAATCCACACACACACACGGTCCCAGCTCACCTCAGCTGCTGCCGCAGAGACTACGGTGGCAGAGGCGGGGGCCATAGAAGCCCCCCACCCCCACCCCCCAACATCACTTACCTTCCTCTCTGCCAGCCATCGCAGGATTAAATTTAGCGCCTGGCTTCAACCGGAAGTTAAGGCCTTGGCCTTAACTTCCGGTTGAAGCCAGGCGCTAAATTTAATCCTGCGACAGCCAGCGGAGAGGGAGGTAAGTCTCTGCTCCCCCCTGGGCCTGGGCCCACCGCAGCAGCGGCCCCAGATAACCCCCACTCCCCCTGCCCAACCCCAACCCCCCCACATCACTTACCTCCTTGTCCTCCGGCCGGCCCGGGTTTAACTCGAGCCCCTGGCTTCACCAGAAGCTAGGCCAAGGCCTAACTTCTGGTGAAGCCAGGGACTCCATTTCAACCCGGGCCGGCCAGAGGATGAGGAGGTAATTCACCGCTCCCCACCCTCGGCCTGTGCCCGTCGCTGCCGCAGCACAAACTGCGGTGGCACCGACGCCCCCTGGCAAGCCCAACCCCCCCACAGACTTCACTCACCTTGTCTGTCAGCGGCAGGCCCGGGTTTCAATTGAGCGCCTGGCTCCACCCGAAAGCAAGGCCGCAATTGCGGCCTTGCTTCTGGGTGAGGCCGGGGGCTCAATTGAAACCCGGACCTGCCGCCGACGGACCAGGTAAGTCACGCCTCCCCGGTTTCCCCCCCCACTATGACTGGGCCCGCCGCTGCACGAACTGCAGCAGCGGCTCCAGGGAAGCCCCCTCACCCCACTTACCTCATCCCTTCAGGGATGAGCGCCGGCCACGCTCTCCCTGCTTCTCTCTCCTCCCTCTGGGGAATCTGATGCTGACGCACATGCGTTAGCTTATCAGATTCCCCATAGGGAAACATGGGGATTTTAAAAAATTAATTAAAAAATGTTGGAATGGTCTTTTGAAAAAAGAAAGGCCATTCCATCAATGGGCTGGATAGGGGAATGCAATCCTACTAATGGATTGCATGGGGAGGCTTCCCCTTTAGCGCTATAAGTGTGCAAAAAAAAGTCGCCAACCCGGAAGTGTGCCTGATCAGATTGATACAGACATGCTTCCCCCCCTTTTTCTGCTTTAAACTCCCATCCAGCCCTCAATATTCCAGCAATCTCCCTGAAACACGCAGAGTTTGTAAAGCCAGCATTTCTCTCTGGCTGTACTGCGTTTCAGAAAGATTGCTGAAATATTTTTCATTTTAGGCTGCTAGGTTGACCCTCCCCCAGTAACTTTATGATGTTTTTAATTTTTGTGAACCGCCCAGAGAGCTTCGGCTATTGGGCGGTATAAAAATGTAATAAATAAATAAATAAATAAATAAATAAATAAATAAATAAACTCCATTTAACATGGCGGAATGTTCGTTTTACTGACCGTCCTTAACTACACTGCGCACAAGTGTGCGCAGTGTAATTACTGTTGATTTCTTCCAGTCTTCACTATAGTTTCATCTTGACTCAACTCCTAAGAGCTCAAATTGACTTTTCCACTGGCTTTATAACAATTCTTTGGAAACAGGTTCCTAATCCCTGGAGAAAAGCATTTGGGGACTACTAGTAAAGGAAAATATATAATGAGGGATACAATGCTATATATCTGAGACTATGCCCACTTCTCAGTAGACACAGAACCATGGAATAGTAGAGTTGGAAGGGGCCCATAAGGCCATCGAGTCCAACCCCCTGCTCAATGCAGGAATCCACCTTAAAGCATACCAGAGAGATGGTTGCCCAGCGGCATCTTCAATGCTTCTGGTGTGGAAGAGGCCATTACCTCCCTAGGAAATTGGTTCCATTGTCGTACTGCTCTAACAGTCAGGATTTTTTTCCTGATATCCAGCGGGAATCTGGCTTCCTGTAACTTGAGTCCATTATTCCATGTCCTGGCCCTTCTCTGTGTGACAACCTTTCAAGTATTTGAAGAGTGCTATCACGTCTCCCCTCAATCTTCTCTTCTCCAGGCTAAACATGCCCAGTTGTTTCAGTCTCTCTTCATCATAGGGCTTTGTTTCCAGACCCCTGATCATCCTGGTTCCCCTCATCTGAACATGCTCCAGCTTGTCTGCGTCCTTCGTGAATTGTGGAGCCCAGAACTGGACGCAATACTCTAGATGAGGCCTAACCAGGGTTGAATAGAGAGGAACCAGTACCTCACGTGATTTGGAAGCTATACTTCTATTAATACTTCTATTAACCCATATCGCACTGTTGGCTCATATTCAGTTGTGATCTACAACAATTCCAAGATCCTTCTCATTTGTAGTATTGCTGAGCCAAGTATCCCCCATCTTGTAACTGTGCATTTGGTTTCTTTTTACTATCTGAAGAACTTGGCATTTATCCCTATTTTATTTCATTCTGATGTTTTCAGCCCAGCGCTCCAGCCTATCAAGATCACTTTGGATTTTCTTTCTTTCTTCTGAGGTATTAGCTATGCCACCCAATTTTGTGTCATCTGCAAATTTGATAAGCATTCCTTGCACCTAAGACATTTTATTAATGTCTAAGTCATTGATAAAAATGTTAAAGAGCTTGTATAGGATTGCATTGTAAGTAGGACACGACAGGGGTTTATAAAATTATGTATATTTCATAGTGTGGAGAAAGTGGATAGAGAGACATTAAGGTAATAGGTTAAAAACAGACTAAAAAGAGTACACTTTCACACATAGAATGTTTAATTAATTTCTGAAATTCACTGTCGTGATGGCCACTAGCTTAGATGGCTTTATAGGTGATTAGACAATGCATAGGTCTATCAGCAGTTATTGGCCATGATAAATACAACCTCCAGTTTTGGAGGCAATCCCTCTTGCAGAGAAGAGGATAATGTGAGATGACACGGTCACTTTGTCCTAAGGTCCCTGCCACTTTCACTTCATCTACCATTTCTTCCTTGCTGGTCAGGATTAAGACCAGAACAATAGATCCCCTTGAAACTCCTTCCACCTTCTGAGAAATGAAGTTGTCAGCAAGACAAATGAAAAAAAATCTTATCTGAGTTGGACTGCCAGCAGATGTCAGGAAAGTCAGAATCCACCATTACTGCTATTGCTTGCCTCCGTGAAAATTTTGTCATCTGTTCCAGGAAGCACCATCCATGTCTTCAGGCTGTTTGGGCCATCTTTAGTAAACTGCCACAACAATATCAGAATACCAGTGTGGTATAGTGGTTAGAGTATTAGACTGGGACTTGGGATATATGCGTTCTAGTCCCTACTCTGCCATGAAGTTCACTGGGTGATGTTGGGCCAGTCACTGATTCTCACCCTAGCCTACTTCACAGGGTTGGTGTGAACTTAGATGGAAAGGAGGACTCTGTAGATTGCCTTGAGTTCCTTGCAAGAGGGAGAAAGGTGGGATGTAATAATAAATTTTAAGCACTGTATCGTTCTTGTTTCTTCCTCCCTCTTTCTTTACTCAGTTAGTAAGCTGTGGTGTCCAATTTTGAAAAGCATATATCAAAGTAAAATAATGCCTCTTAGTAAAGTTTGATATAAAATGGTTCCACCATTATTTTTCCCAATCTGTAGAAAAGGGAATGACCAAGGAAAAATGTGGGTGAATGGAAGCTAAGCTGTAAGCAAGCACAATATTTAAGACTATGGAATATGTTTGGTTCTTGCATGGAATGGGAATTTAGATTAATACCTTAATTTACACATTCCATGATTTAGAATTCATGAGAGAATTTTGAAGTGCCTTAGCTCCTTTCTTAAACCAAAGAGTGTTTTGTTTTGTTTTGTTTTAAATTCTAGAATATTTGTAAATGCCACAGGATAAGGTACTATTACTACAGTGATGCTGTTTAAAAACTCCTTGCTGTGCATGCAATGTTTAGAACTACTTACAAAGTGTTTCTATAATTCCAGTCCAGATTCCCACATCCCTGGAGAATACTGAAGATTCACAAAATGATGATGGAGATTCACCTGAAAAGTAGCTTTATATGTATTAGATGAAGTGGGGATGATTTAATATGGGGAGGCCATCTTTAGTAGCAACCTTTTGGTGACTGTAACAAGTGATCTGCCTTAATACTGTGTAAGAAAAAAAGCAGTTTCTGGAGGTCGGAAATGTAATGGTGTATGGAGCACTTTACACATAACATATGCTTCTATTTTGCGAATGCTTCAACTTGCCATCGTAGCTTTTTGTCCCAGGCTCTAAAGATTTCGGCTTTTTGGCAATTTGTTAAATAAATGATGACTTGCTGTGCTGCTTCATTTTTCTTTCTTTCTTTTTTAACATCTAGTCACAAACCACAATCACTTACAGGAAATGGAATGTTTACTTGAGTTTATTATACAAGGGTCTGGATGTGAGCTGTGGGATTTTTACACCTCATAGCAATGGTATTACAATTTATTTACATCTTCATGTTGGCAGCTGTACAAACTGTTATGAAATAGGACAATCACACCTTAGGGAGCAGTAATTATGGGCAAAGTTATAAATAGCATGAAGGAGGGCAAGTGTTTGGCACTTAAGTGGAAGAGAATAGAAAGGCGCCTGGCCAATCTTCAGAACACCATCCTCTTGCTCGTTATGAAGGCATGCACTAATTAAACTTAAAAGTTGTATGAACCAGCTGAATGACTAAATCCCAGCCAGTCCTGACACAAACCTGTTCCAAACCCATGAAGAGCAAAGTTGTTTTAGTTATGTCATAATTTGGACAGTCAGACCATGACATCACTCTCAGCTGAATTAATGCAGAATTAATACCATATGTAAAAGCACTAATAAGTATTGAATTTGAAAAGCCAGTGATAAGCTTGTGTTGGGTTTCCAAAGTTACCGTCTGTTTTTGCTCCTGGCACTTACATGAATCCTTTATCATATAAAGCAGATTTCAGGAGATTTTTTTTAATATAAAAACTATGTATTTTATTACTTGTACATATCTCAACTTTTATTTTTAATGTTGTGAAGGTAAAAAAAAAACCATTAAGTCCCAAGGGCAGCATTATAAATGGTCAGTAGTGCAAGGGGGAATTAAGGTGATTATAAATTGAAAATAAACATTTTTGTAATAAACTTGAAATAAATATTTTATTATAAACTTAAAATAAAGGTTTTTATTATAAACTCAAAGTAAGGGGGTTAAAATAAGGGATGCATAAGACCACTTTGAGAAATTTCACTCAGCCATTGGCTTCCCTTGAAATTTCTTAAATGTTTTGCCAGAAAAGAAATTTCCATTTACTCCTTTACTTTTTTCTGGTGGTGGAGGTGGAGTGGTTAGGTGAAATGCAGCGAGGGATGCATACACTCATGTTGACTCTTTTGACTTTCTGAAAAAAATACTCACAAATATTCACTGAACCTCCTCCCCACATAATTCCCCTTTTGCTTCAGATCTCACTTCCAGCGGCCACTGAATGTTTTTGCCACTGAATGGCTAGTGAGAAAACTGCTGCACTTGAAGGTCAGTTTCATTAGTTCAAGCAGTTATTGTTGAGCTACAATCCTAGACACATTTATCTGTACATACATTCAATTGAATACAGTAGGACATACTTCTGAGAAAACATTATTCTCCGTATCTGAGAAAAATCAGAACATGAATAAGAAATTTGCTGCTAACCACTGTTGTTTAATGTTGTTTTACTCTTATTATGTATCATCCTGTGAATTAACAGAAATTGTCCTCCATTTTTGTATTTAGTTTGATTTTAGGATATTATGAGTTTCCATCTCTCTCTCTCTCTCTCTCTCTCTCTCTCTCTCTCTCTCTCTCTCTCTCTCTCTCTCTCTCTCTCTCTCTCTCTGTGTGTGTGTGTGTGTGTGTGTGTGTGTGTGTGTACTAGTCAATTTTAGCCAAGGGGTTGATGGTTTGGAAATCAGGGATTTATTTAGAATATAATGGCCAAGAAGTTAAGCTCAAGAAGCAGAAATTTATAAAATTCAGCAGAAGATCAGAAAAAGAGAGAGAGAGAGAAAAAGAGTGATTTTAAACTCAGAAAACAGAAACTTAGGTGGCAGGAATGAACAGCACTCTGTTCACACAGTGGCCAACCAGCCATTGGCCAGAGATGAACAAGCAGAACATGGTGCAACAGCACCCTCCCACCCATGTTCCCCAGCAACTGGTGCACACAGGCTTGCTGCCTTGAATACTGGAGATAGCACACAACTATCAGGGCTAGTAACCATTGATAGCCTTCACCTCCAGGAATTTATCCAACCCCCTTTTAAAGATTGGTGGCCATCACTACACCTTGTGGTAGTGCATTCCATACTTTAACTATGCGCTGTGTAAAGAAGTATTTCCTTTTATTTGTCCTGAATTCTGTGGGCTTACTCCTAAGTAGGCATTTTCACCTTAAAAGAAATGTGGAAAATGCACACTCCTTGCCAGCAGCACCCTCATTTTTAAAGATAAAGACATCCAAATTGGCACAATGATAGCTCTTAAGGAGGGCTTTCAGTATACCAACTTTGAATCAGATTGGATCATCCCTTGATTGTTTATGATTTTTAAATTTTCCTCCCTTAAATTCTTTTCCCCATAGTCCACCTGTGTGAAGGATTGTAGGATCGATCTTCCATTACTTTGATCATGTTAAGCTGTGCATCTTTGAGTTCATAAACTACAGATTTGCTGGTTCCCTTACTCAAAAATATATCCCATTGATTTCACATGCAGGCTTACCTTTGAGTAAACCCCATTGAACAGAGAGAGCCTTATTTCTGAGAAAACACATACTCCAGATCTAAAGAGCCATGGAGGGCTTGTGTGTGTGTGTGTGTGTGTGTGTGTGTGTGTGTGTGTGTGCATTTCGCAGATGGAGCATGTATGAGAGGTGCACCGTGCGAGGCTGGGAGAGGAAGTGGGCGAGGGGAACCAGGTTTGCCTGGTGCCCTTTCCACAAGGCTTGAACACTAGCTGTCTACGCAGTTGGCTGAGGATACCAATCCCGGGATGGCTGCAGCAGCGGCTACTTTTCTAATTCCAGGTTGGCCCCCCTCCTCTGTTTTGCAACAAGGGGAGGTGGAGAGGCAACCTTGAGTCAAGTGACAGGAAGCGAGAGCCCCATGTCTCTTTCCATCCAAGTGGGCACTTTTCTTTCTTTCTTTCTTTCTTTCTTTCTTTCTTTCTTTCTTTCTTTCTTTCTTTCTACCAGCTCAATCCCAGGCAGTGTTTAGTGCTCCTAACTGGGACTTATTTCTGAGTAAAGATGTGTAGGAGGGCACTTAATGACTTACAGGGGATATCCACGAAACTACTTAAGTGAGAGAAGTCCTTGTTTTTCCCAAATCTGTTCAGCAACAAGAGAAGCTACTGCCAAGGAAAAAGAAGAGCCACATCTAGTAGCCCCACGTCCATCACAGTCAGTGCAGGGGGGCGGGGAGTTGTCCAACCACCAACAACCAATAAAGTGTAGGGGGAGGTATGAAGGAGAACTGCAGGCAGATGCAATAGCTGATTCTCAGGTACGCAGGGGAGGAGAGGTGTGAACATGCATGAACCCTAAAAGCGCACAGGTGTAAGTGATCAGGGCTTCACATGCTATGGAAACGAAGGGGGATAATGCGAGGGCAAAAGTGTTTCAGCCAACGTCAATTTTTCAAGAAGTGAAGAAAATTGGTTTTAGTTTCATTCTAGTTCAGACATAGCTCCCATAATTTAAACATATGGTATATGGTACCAAGTCAACACATATGGGGGACTTCGATTTTTGTAGGCGGTTAGTTTCTGAAAGTTCTGCAAGCTCTCTTGAGAGAAGATGAAGTGCATATGGGGAGTGGAACTTGGAATCTTTCTCGCTCCATGAGCTAGCAGATGAATGAGTTCCAGGGTGGGGAAAATGGGTTATATCATTTGCAATCCCTCCCCCTAAGCACTGTGATTGGAGGCGGGACAGGGAGAAGATTGTGGCTATTGGTTAACCACAGTTGTCAATCTTGAAACCCTCACACCCTCACCCCTCAGCATCTTCCTAATTTGGAAGTGTTTAGTTAGCTGTCCACCAACATGAAACGAGCCCTTATGTCACCTAAAAAGCTTATGGATCCATCTGGGGCTCCGAATGATCTTCTGATGGTTTTAAAACCACCCCCTAACTGCACCATGATTTTGGAGGTCTGTCGGAGGTCCATCGGATCCCAGATTTACGGTGCAGAGCGCACCCTCTAAGTATACAATGGTGTCAATCTGCAAACTTAAATAGCAGTAATGAAACTCTGATGAATCTTTCCATTGCTTGCACATTTGCCCATCACACCTGCATAATAGTTGCACAATGGGTTATGCAACAGGTTGCACAAGCATGGAAGACTGAGGGCCTTGCTAGACCCAGCCGGATAAGCTGGCAGGGAGGCGGGGCGACGGCGCGCTAACTTTAGCGCGCGCCGCCCTGCCTCCTAGACGCACAACGCGCAGGGACTGCGGAAGCCCTGCAGCGTCTGCCATATTTTTGTTGTTGTTGTTAAAGGGGCCACGTGCGCCCTGAAGACTCCGGAGAAGGTAGGTGTTTTTTTTTTAATTAAGCCCCCCACCCTTTTTTAAATTAAGCCCCCTGCCCACACTTTCCCCACCCTCCCTCCCTGTCCCCGTCCCCCGTGTTGCCCTCCGCCATCCCTCCCCGTCCCGTGTCGCCCTCCACCATCCCTCCCCGTCTCCCGTGTCGCCCTCCGCCATCCCTCCCCATCTCCTGTGTTGCCCTCTGCCATCCCTCCCCGTCTCCCGTGTCGCCCTCCACCATCCCTCCCCATCCCGTGTCGCCCTCCGCCATCCCCCTCTCCTGCCGGTCCGGCCTTCCCCCCCTATCTCCCCCCCCCCGGGATCCCCCCGGCCCGATGGGCACAGCGCTCTTATGAGCGCTGTGCCCAGTCCGTGGCTTTTCCCGGCTACTCGCAAGTAAGTTAGTAGCCGCAAAAAGCCACGGACCTTGCTAGACGTTCCGAAGCCCTGGCGACTTCGCTTATGGCGCATTAGGGGAGGCTTCAGCGCGGCCTGACTCTGGATTCCTCTGTGCGTCATCTGGACGCACAGCAGGGAAACCGGGCCTCACAGCACGCTAAGGCCTCGTCTAGCAAGGCCCTGAGAGTGAGAAACAGTGTGTATTTTTTAATTCCCCCCCCCCACCCCATTTTGGACTCTTTGTCTTCCTTATCTAAAATTTGGCAGGTATTACCTTTGGAGGGGTAGTAATTTGCTGAACATGTCATGTTAACAGAAGGGGAAACACATTTCTAGACTGTATCCCACAGACTCAGACTCTGCCTTTCTTTAAAAAACAAAGCAAAACAAAAACCCTACGTTTTATTTAATCGAAGCTTTGTCCATCACAATACACTCTCAAGTTGCGCTCAGGTCAGAAGCAGTGGATGTGGCTCTCAACTACTTCCCTGGCTCCTCCTAGAAAGCACATCCCATTCAGGCCAATTCCAGCAGTTATTTCATATTGTTGTAGCCAACAACATGTTCCAGTTGAAGGGCCTGTTGTTTACTTGGAAAGGCCTTCATAGTCTGCACCCCACATATCTGAGATTGCCTTTCGTGATTTTGTCTCCTATGCCAACCTCGATTGTCTAGTGTCCAACATGGTTTGCTTTGTGTGTCAAGTCTGTACAAGCTGGAAACAGGGTCTTCACAATCAATCGCTTGATGGCTGTAGAATGAGGTGTGACTGTCCCTTCTTTTATAGCTGTTTTAAGAGGAGGAGGGGTTCATATCTTCTGTCTTACTTTCAGATTGGGGGGTTAGTTTAGCTGCTTTCTTTTGGCACTATTTTCTGTGGGTTTTCATTTAATTTTTAAACTATTTCGAGCGTTTTTAAAGGCAGCTAAGAAATAATAATAGAATCATAGAATAGTAGAGTTGGAAGGGGCCTGTAAGGCCATAGAGTCCAACCCCCTGTTCAATGCAGGAATCCACCCTAAAGCAAATAATAATAATAATAATAATAATAATAATAATAATAATAATAATAATAATAATACAACTCAAGCAAAAATCATTTAAAATACAACACTGTATTGATGTCTCACATCAACTTCTTATTCAAGTGTAGAACTGGAGCAAACTATAATTAAATCCAGTACTGTGCTGATCCTTCATAATACAGGGGGAAAAACAAATAAAGATCTTTATCCATCTTTTTTTAATAACCTTTTACTCCTGATTAAATGAAAAGCACGCTCAGCTGGTTTTAAGGGGAAATATGAACATAAAAGTTTGTTCATATAAAAAAAATAACTATTATTAACTGTCACTATCATTAAGATATTTTACTTTTGGCCTGATCCACAATGTGTTTACAATAAAATACTTCAATTTAAATTAATTTATTGCCACTAATATTATGAGAACATTCTATCACCTTCATGAGGAAAAAATGCCATTGATTTGATTGTCGACTCAAAGACCAGTCACTCTTCACTGGTCTTGCACCTGCATGGCTCTCAATCCCTTTGTTTTCATACAACCCCTTTGGGTTTTGTAATCAATTCATAATATCTTCCAGGATACCTTATCTTTTCATCAAAGATACATAAATATACACACATTCATATAGAAGATTTCCCAGAATAGATGAAGGACACAGAATGCCTATCCTGGCTAAGCAAGAAAAGCAAACTATATTTAACAAGAAAGCAGAGGATCAAAAGAAAGAGGACCATGTCATTATACAGTAGTTGTGCATTTGCAGCATTTTTGTAGAAGGGAATCTCATTTTAATTTGGGGACTGAATATAACTAGTAGACATAAGGTAGAAGTAGGAGTATGGGTGAGCTATTTTAATCAAACAGATCTTACTTTTTGTCTTTTTGTAATCTATGCCAGTGTTCAAAGTGCATAGCACTTGAGGTGCTTTCAGTTGTCAACTTTTTTAAAACGCACCTAGTTGTGTTATTGTTCTTTATTTGAGTGATTTTAACATTAAGATGTTATGTAGAACAGGTTTGTCTTAATTGTGTGCTGTAAAATCAGACATGTGACCAAGGCCATGTATGGGTGGGTACGCCCCCTTGAGGGGCGAACATGTTGGTGGGCACGCCCCCTCGCTGGGCAGCCATGTTGTCCTCCTTCTTGGTTTCCAAAATATGATCAGCCTAGCAGAGCTCTTCCTGAAAACCACCATTTCCCCACCGCAGTTTCCTTGGGAACAATGCTACTACATAAGCAGCAGCAGCAGCATACATGACGCTTGGGGTAGGAGTGGTGGGTTTGTTACTTTACACTTGTGGCCATTTTGTCTGCCTATATGAGTACATGGAGTCTTTTGATGGTTAGAACTAATTGTGGCCGGAGGCCATGGAATGGCCTAGGGATTACATCAGATAAAGGGGGAAGGAGGTGTTTGGAGTGGGCAGTTTCCAGAATTATGTGAGAAGAGTAGTGATGCTGCCAAAATTCTAAATTAGTTGGCCTGTACATCTAATCAAGTAAGTTCATAATTTACCAGTGTATAACAAGCACTGACCTTGATCCAACAAAATTTAATATTTTTGTAATTCAGTTTCAAACCATGATGGATTATGTTAATTATATATATTTTCGCACCTGCATAGTCTGCATAGTTGGCATAGCTAAGCAGCCAATCCCTCCACCATTTTCTCCATGACAGAATCAGAAACATGCCAAGATCTGTGACGGAAATGCATTTTTGTTGCTGCGTCTGTTTGTTCTGCAACTGCAGCCACTGCCTCCACCTGTGGTTCTATGTTGATCTATGATTATAAACAATGTGAAAACAGCAGATCAGCGAATGAATGCATGACATCATGACACATGGGGGGGAACATTATTATGTACACCAGGTTCCCAAGATCCACTCTTTTGCATGTGCAAAAATTCAAAAATACTTCGAAATCTCATAATAACATAATATATGATGTTCATAACATTGGATATATAATGTGTTGTGCAATTTGTGAATTATGATGTGGTCAGTTGATTCATCACTAGCAAAAACAACTAAGTATACTTGGCAGTAACTGATCGGGGACTTTTGAAAGCACAGCTTTTGATAAAGACAAGATAATGGTTTTAGTCTTCTTCACATTGTAGTAGAACATACTTTCCAATGTGTATGTGCAACAAACAGGAAAGAGAGTATGTAGGAAGGACTCCTTATGCTCTTTCTTTCTCTGCAACAGCTGTTTGATGGTCTCAGGAGCCCTATTCTCCGAAGAAGAAGAGGAAGAAGAGGAGGAAGAGGAAGAAGAGGAGGAAGAAGAAGAGGAGGAGGAGGAAGAAGAAGAAGAAGAGGAGGAAGAGGAAAAGAAGAGGAGGAGAAGAGGAGGAGGAGGAGGAGGAGGAGGAAGAGGAGAAGAAATGTTCTAAGGAGCAAGGGATGTCTTTGCCTTACTTACCCTTGTGAGTAAAGTAAGAAAGGAAAAGGCCATAAAAGGCTGCCCTCAGATTACCTTATAATACTGTCATGATTCACAATAACCTGAATCACAAAGCCAGTGTGTGCCATAAAAATATTCCACATTTTTTCAACCTTTCTCATTCAATTTGATAGGAAGTAAATTCTTTTCAAAAAGAAATTTGAAAGGGAAGAAAACTTTGGAGAAATTCTCATGGGTTGGGTTGGGGGCTCTTGTGCTTACATTATTTATGAGGTGTTGGAGAAGTGTGCATGAAAACGTCCTGTCTTTTATTGTACGACCATCCCTCCTCCTCGGCTTCTCACATTTCAAGTACAGCCCAGGGGACATCCTGTGATAATTCCTCCAATAGGGCTTTTTCACATCAAGAAGAGCAGACAGTCTGCAGAGCAATGGAGAGGACCCGAGGTGCACCTTAGCCACCTTGCACTAATTAGATAAGTTCAAAACAAACGCCAGACCACCAAAATAAATTATACTTTATTTTGAATTATAAATTCAAAATAAATTATGAAACAGAAAAATGGAAAACGTTTTTATGGGAGGGGGGGAACTTTCAAGAAATTAGAGGACAGATTTTGGCACACCACTAGCTTCACCAGTTCCCTGGAGTTAGACCCTGCACTGACGCCCCTCAGACCTGCATTGTGGAGGATGCAAAATGGCTGCCAGGCTGTTGACATCACTGTTGACACTTGCAGTGCAGGGCAAAGCAACAACAACCAACCAATGCTTTGGGGGGGGGGGAGAAAGAAACTGTGCTACAGTCCCTGCCAATGGTGAGCCCTCCCTATGAGGAACTGTTGCAGAATTTCTCCTCTCCTTGGAGAAATTGGGTGAAATTGTTTCTCCAATTTCTCTGCCCCCAAAGAAGGTAGAGAATTTTGAGAAGACATTTGCACACAGCTCTATCTAGGGGCGGATCTACACTAGTCTTACAACGTTGTTACTGTGCATTTCTAACATTGCTATCTGTTTCGGTTTTGATCATCATGGGGCACACTATGGGAATGTAGTGTTACTTACGTTGAGCTTTTACGTTATTAATTCATTATTCCAGGGCACACAGTTTGTTCTTTTGTTGTAGCTGTTCTCCCTCTTCTCTGTGATTAGCCGAGCTGCTCAGTTTGCTCCGTCCACTTCCTGTTTTCTTTCCTTTGCTTCCCCCCGCCCTTTGCTAGGATTGGATGTAGGACTAGTGCAGTCATACACAAGGCAAAACACTGTAGAACAGTTGCTAAAGGTGGATAATGGAAGTGGAAATGCCCCCAGGGAAGCAATTGGCTGACCAACTCACTTTGAAATTTCCGGAGAAGAGCTAACGTCGATAGAACTGGGCACATGCAATCAATACAAGCGCTACTACTGAGCAACAACGAAAGGGGACAACGAAATAAAACCGGTAAGTACAACTCATTAACAACGCTAGATACACAGTAACCCATTCATAATGTTAGAATAACATTAGTGTAGATTCCCACCAGAGCTCGGTCTTCCAGACTGGCAGCATAATCAGAGCATGCATGGCACGACCAGCCTCAGCAACTTGCAATGTTAACTTAAGCATTCCTAATTTCTGAAGTTCCCAATTGCGTATACTTCTCCTCTCTGCCCACGCACTCTGCATTTTCCTATTTTCAGCCTTTTTAGCCTCTCCTAGCCTTTTCCTCTTCCTCCCATTCATGTGGACCACCCCCTTATCCAGTCCTGGGCAGGATCTACACGACTGCTTTAAAACAGTTTATAACAGTAGTGGCAACTGTTGGGGCCCAGGACACATGCCACATACAGTTTTCAAAATGTTTTCAAAGTGTCATATCCTGCTTGGTGCAGATCTGGCCCTGATTTCTTGGGCTCTCATACTTCGCCACTGCTTCCCAGGACCCTGCTTCTTCCTTTCCTAGGCCGCAGCTGTGCTTACTCTTCTTCCCTGAGCCCTACCTGCTCTACACCTGCTTGGGTGCAGAGAATCTCTGCCCATGGCTGCCAAAGGCTCTTCCTTTTGCCCCATGCCTCTCTGCCATGAAGGCAGCTTGACCACTTGATGCCAGAGGCTTCACCACCAGTGCAAAATCCCTTAGCACATTATAATATAGATGTTCAGTTCTTTACTTTGGCGAGTTTAAACTAGGCCCTTAAGATTCTCTTGGCAGAGCGCTGTGGTTTAACAGGATTGGTTTTTCTGTTTTGTTTAAGAATGTATCACAAGCAATTCTTTTAGAACTTTAAGCATGCAGTAAAAAAAATAGAAATGACTAATAGCTGTTTAGCAAGTAATGATGGCTTAGCAATATTTACCACTCTGATTTAGCCTCTCTGGCTCCATTACTTAGGATATTTTCCTGAATTAAACTTGCCTCAGTTCTACAGCCAAGAGCTGTCCGCTAAAGGGGAAAAATGTCTTGGATCCTCCAGAAATAATTATTTCATGTTTCTAATAAGATCCTTAACTTTTAAACCAAAAAAGGTTCTTGTGCATATCCTATGAAGTCTCTTATCAAGGGTCTCTAAAGAAAATAGCTAGTTGGATATAGAATAAACTTTGCCTTATTTAATATAGTTCTGCCAACCACCACATTTATATGCCTTTTAACGATGTACTGGTTTTAAACCTTTGAATTAGTTGTATGTATTTTATGGTGTTTTTATTTGTGTTGTACCCTGCCTCAATCCAGAGGGACAGGCGGGCAACAAATAAATAAATAAGCAGGTTGGCTACTAGGAGGAGGGCCTTCTCTGTTGTGGCACCCCGGCTGTGGAACGAGCTTCCCAGAGAGGTCCGCCTGGCGCCTACACTGCATTATTTTCATCGCCAGCTGAAGACCTTTTTATTTTCTCAGTATTTTAACACTTAAATTTAAACATTGTTGTTTTAATTCTGTATTTTAATCCTTTATCAATTTCTGCTGTGTGGTTTTATCCTGGTTGTGCTTTTTATATTGTATTTTGTATTTGGGTTTTTAGATTGTTGGATGTTTTATTACGTTCTTAATGGTTTTAATTTTTGTGAACCCAGGCCGTTGCTAGACGGGGCTGTAGCGCACATTACATACCGTCGTCATCTTTACAGATCCACATGACGTTCACTGGGATCCGTGTTCATCCTGTGGTGAAACCTCTGTTTTCCCGTGTTTTATGAAATGGCTTTAAGCGCGGCTTTTTCTGTCGGCGCACTCTAATTTGGATACGGGAGGTGGAGGTGTGGAACGAAATGAGGTCAGTGCAGTTTCCAGCGAGGTCAGCACTGGTCAGGAAAAGGCGTGCTGAGGGGAGTGGTCAGCGGCTTCGGCCAAACCTCCTCTGCCGTTTGCGCTCCGTGCGCAGCTGTGGCAGCGGCGCGGCACGGTGGCTTTTTTTTTTAACCAAACGGTCCGCCTTGCGCACGAACGGAGGACTGAAAAAGTGTCTGCTGAGTGGTTGGGGGTGTGTGGTGGATGTGTGGGTTATGTGCAGCTCGGTACCTCTGTGTGGGTCACTTTTCGGGAAGGTGGGCATCCAACTGTAATGGGAAGTTGGTGACCCATCGCGGTGGGCAGCCACAGGTACCGTCCTCATGCCAGTGGTTTACGCTGCGCAGAAGATGTAAAGGTGAGCGGGGAATGATGGGCACAGTAGAGGCATGCAGGGCTGTGTGCCTATTGGTGTGGGTATGCAGCAGCTGGCTGTAAGGGGGCAACAAGCAAGGGTGGGCGGCCATCTTCCAGCGGCCACGCGGCGTCAGGCGGAAGGTCAGGGAACCGTCAGCCCAGGGGGGGGGACCTGCCCTGGGGGCCCTTTGCACTGTGTCAGTACACTCCCCTATCCTACCGACTGCATTTGCTGGCGGGGGGAGTGACGGCAGCAGGCTGCTGTCACCGGTTTCGGACCTCTGCTGGTGTGGAAACTGATGAGGCCCCCCCCTTCTTTCTGCTAATGATGCCAATGAGCAGGGTTTGCCCTTCAGGGTAGACTCAGGAAGACTAGACGTCGTGCAGTTTGAATACATTTAATTGAATACATGTGGTGCGAAGGATGTTGGGATGGGGTGGGAAGGGCACAGGGCCGGTCATCACCAGCAAAACTCAGAGGCGTGATGGGAGAATGGCTTCTCATGGGCGCAGAGTGCCCATGCAGATGACTGTCCTCGGATCACCCCCGAAAGCAAATGACAGCATCCCAGCCTTGTCAATGTTGCCGCTCAACAATGCCACTCGTTCCCATCCTCCTGCCACCACTGGCCATGCCCCCTGTGGGTTATCCCCCAATCCCAACTGGCTCCCCTGTGCCCAGCCTGAGGGTGGGGCAGCATGGAACAACAGCAGCAGTGCCACTTCAGCCACAGCCACCGCCCGCGGCCACCGCTGCTGATCTACGCAGATTGTGCTCTTTCGCACTTGCGCAAATCAAGCGGTGGGCGAAAAAACAACAACCCGGAAATCAGGCTGGTGTGGCTGCGCATGCTGTGCTCGACCCGACAGCACCACAACCGGAGCAAACTCCCGCAACCACCCCCCTCCAACACCGGGATAATCCTCACAAGGTGTGGACCATGAGGCGTCACACCTAAACAGGAAAATCCGGATTCACCCCTCCTTTTTTTTTTTTTTAATAATTTTATTTTTCTACAATACTTAAACATACACATTACATCCTCTCATAAAGAAAAAACAACAACATACTACATAATATTGAAACGTTGAATACATAATATCTTATCTAAATACATAATCAAAATTAACATAGAAGTGCACCCCCCACCTCGGGATCTCATTCCTGATTCCAAAATCTCATACTTTCTTCTGCTGGTGGTTTCCCACTTCCTTTAGAAAACACAAATATTAGGAACTGTTTCCAAATTCCTTCAAAATCATTTGATTTAGCTATACCTCTTCTCCATCTAATATTACTTGTCAATTTATCATTAATAGCTATATCCCATACTTCTTTATACCATTCTTCAATAGAATATTCCCCTTGAATCTTCCAGTTCCTAGCTACAATCAATCTTGCTGCAGTCAGCAAATTCGTTATCAATTCCTTGATTTCCTTTTTACATTTAAAATCTTCAAATAGTGACAGACAGTAATGCAACTTTTGGTGTTCGTTCTATCTTCATTTCCACAATTCCTTCAATCTCCAAAAACACCATCTTCCAAAATTTTTGAACATAGTTACATTCCCACCACATATGTAAATACGTTCCTTTACCCCCACATCCTCTCCAACAGTTTGCTGACTGCTGATTATTTCTCTTATTCAATCTAACTGGAGTTAGGTACCACCTCCATATAATTTTAAAATAATTCTCTTTTATTCTTACTGACATATTTCTCAATGCTCTTTGTTTCCATAGTCCCTCCCAGCCCTGTTGTCCTATTTGTACATTCAAATCTGTCTTCCAAACCATTTTGCCTGAATTATCCATCAACCCTTTCTCCACCAATATTCTATATATTTCACTCATCAACCCTTTTAACACTGTTCTTTTCTCCCTATCATTTTCTTTCTTAACTATTAATTCCTCAAACTGCGTCAATTCTCTACAATCTCCATTATCTCTTACCCACTTTTTAGTCCACTGTTCTAATTGCCAATAATTTAACCAAGTTAATTTTTTATCTTTAAGGACCTCTTCCATATCCTCTCTTGTATTCATTCCTCTTAACCATTCCCTTAATTTCATTTTATTTTTTTCTATTAAAACTTTACTTAATCTACTCTTTAATTCCTCCGGGAAATTCTTTAACATTATTACCGGTGACAAATAACATTATTACTCGGAAGCAGCTCCCCTTTATATTTACTCCAAATTTCCCAGTGAGACCTCAAAAGCGGGTTGTCTATACTTTCTACCCATTTTTTTTCCTTCCCTAAAAAATACATTCTCCAGATTAATCTCTATATTACTTGTAGTTTTATCCTCCATCCAATCTAATTCTCCTATTCCTGTAATTGCCTCCACAATATGTCTTAATCTGTTAGCTACATAATATAGTTTAATATTTGGGAGACCCAATCCTCCCTTTTTTTGACTTAAATACCATTTACTTTTATTTACCCTCGCTTTCTTATCACCATTACAATAATTATTTATAATACTTTGCCAACTTTTTATCTCTAATTCTGAAATTTTTATTGGTAGCATCCTAAACACAAAATTAATCTTTGCTAAAATCTTCATTTTTATTAATGCTATTCTTCCAAACCAGGATAAGTTTAATCTTTTATATTTTTCCAATTTTGCTAAAATCTCTTTTTTTAACACATTTAAATTCTCTTTCTCTAAACTCTCTAACTTCTGCATACTTTTTATTCCCAAATACCTAATCTGATTCCTAACTCTCATTTCTCTTCCCTTTCCTTCCCAATCCTTCTCTTCCTTTTTAGTATAGTTAAACAACATCATTTCTGATTTGGACCAATTTATTCTTAACCCAGTAACATCCTCAAATTCTCTCAGTTGCTGTTTAATTCTCCCCATCTTTTCTATTGGATTTTTAATAGTCAGCAACGTGTCATCTGCAAACATATTCAGTTTAATTTTTTTCATACTACCTATTCCTTCAATCTCCTCATCTTCTCGTATTGCATTCGCCAATAATTCCATTACCATTACAAATAGGACCGGCGAGAGTGGACATCCTTGCCTTGTCCCTCTGGCTAGTCGTATCTTTTCCGTCACACCATCATTCACTACCACTATGGCTGTATTTTGAGAGTACAACTGTTCTATTATAGCTTTAAATTTATTTCCGAATCCCATTTTATTTAAAACCATCTTTAGAGCTTGCCAGCTCAAACAGTCAAAAGCCTTGAAAATATCCAATGCCAGAATTCCCGCTTTAACCCTAGACTTATTTATCACCTGTATTACATTTAAAACTCTTCCCACTAAATTAGGCATCTGTCTACCTGCTACAAATCCACATTGATCCTCCCCTATATATTCCTCTATAAATTTATTCAACCGCCTTGCTAAAATAGTTGAAAAAATCTTAGCATCTTGGTTTATTAATGAAATAGGTCTGTATGAATCAGGGACAGTCAAATCTTTATCTGGTTTTGGTATTAAAATTATTAATGAATGTTCCCATGATTCTGGTGTTATTTCTCCTTCCAATATGGAGTTATACAACTTCAATAATTTTGGTACTAATTTTTTTTAAAAAACCTTATAATATTCTGAGCCTAGACCATCTACCCCCGGTGATTTACCCACTTTCAGATTCTCAATTACTTCTTCTACTTCTCTTTGAGTTATTACCTTTTCCATTAACTCTTTATGTTCTATTTTTATTCCCTTCTTTATATACTTTTCTATATAAGCTTCCGACTTCTGTTTTTGATTATCCTTTCCCTTATACAATTCTTGATAAAATTCTTGAAATTTTTTTATTTTACCCTTCATTGTATGACAATAATTCCCTTGTTTATCCTTCAATATTCCTATCCCATTCCTGGCTTTTTCCTTTTGTGTGAGCCTGGCAAGCAATCTAGAATTCCTATTGCTATTTTCAAAATACTCCCTTTTCATATATATTAAATTTTTCTGAACTTCCTCTAAATTTAAATTTTCTAATTGTTTTTTCTTTGCTTGTATTTCTATTAATTTATATTTATTTTTAAATTGCCAATAATCTTTCTCCAATTTCTTAATGTCTTCCTCCAATTGTTCCTGCTCTGCTATTTGTTGCCTCCTTAAATTACACATTTCTCTAATACATATCCCTCTTGTTACTGCCTTCATGGTATCCCAAACTACTGCCCTTGACGTTCCTCCCTTCTCATTAATTTCCCAAGTCTCTGTCAGTTCTCTTTGCATTTTTTCTACCACTTTATTGTACTTCAAAAGTTTTGTGTTTAATTTCCACCTAAACGCTTCTTTATAATTCTTTCTAACTGTAAACTCTAAACTTAGCAATGCATGGTCTGTTACTTTTATTACCCCCATTTCCATTTTACATACCTTATTTGCAAACTCTTTTGAAACCAATATATAATCTATTCTAGAGTATGTATGATGAACTGAGGAGTAGTAAGAGAAGCCTGGGTTCGACCCATTCAGTAAACGCCAACAATCTACATAATCTTTTTCTTTTACTAACTTATTCAATATAGTAATATTATTTCTCTTTTCCACATTAGTGGGGTTTGATCTATCCACTCTATTATCCATTACCATATTAAAGTCCCCAGCTAAAATAAGATGCCCCTCCCTAAACTCCTCTATTTCTTTAAACAATTCCATAAAAAACTCTCTATGTCTCTCATTGGGGACAAACATTGACTAATGTATATTGTTCACTTTCAATTTGTCCCTTTATCATAAGATATCTACCATTATCATCCTTTTTTATAGTTTTCAATATAAATCCACTTTTTTTAAAATCAAAATTGCCACTTCTTTTTTTTGATGTCCCCAGTGACTTTTCATAATAAACTGACCACTTTGTCCGTATTTCATTTACGCCGTCAAGTTTTTGGTGTGTTTCTTGCATCATAATTATATCAGATCTTTCTTTATTTAACATTTGTTCTATTCTCCTCCTTTTCACGACTGCCCCCAGACCTTTAACATTAAGTGTTGATACTTTAATTTTTTTATTCATATTTACCCTTTTGATTTTTCTTCCAATCCCATGTGCTCTGCAACTCATAAACATACACAACAAAAAACACAAACCCTAAACCCCCCTTCAACTCCCTCCCTCCCACCCTATTCACCCCCCAATCTCCCATCCCCCCCACTAACTTCCCCCCCATATCCCTGTGAGTCTACCACTCCAGCTATTAGCTACCTTAGGGGAGGGGGGAGGCGGAGCTCCGCCTGAGCGGCAAGATCTCTATACTTAACAGCTTTTATGTATTATTATCTCATAACCATTCAACATTTTACCCCATCCCAGACGCCCCCACTTCAGCTCCGTTTCCAGCTTCAGCTCTAAGACTTGCTTCCTTAGATAAACCCAGACTCTTCAGCAACTCCTTGCCTTGATCCAAAGAGGTTACTCTGTGTTGACTCCCACCATATGAAAACTTTAAGAAAACAGGGTAACCCCAAGCATATTTTATTGTGTTTCTTGTTAGCGTTTCAGTTACTTGCTTAACGCTGCGTCTCCATTGGAGTGTTTGCTGACAAAGATCGTTGAATACTTGCACTGCTTTGCCTTTATATTTTATCATAGCCATGGACCTCAATTTCTTCATCACTTGCTCCTTTTTATAATAACTGCCAAATTTCACAAGAATGTCCTTGGTTCCTCTGTAATTTGCTCCTCCCACTCTGTGGACCCTTTCCAGCTCCCAGTCTTTTATATCCAGATCAGGCATCATATCATTGAACCATTTCAGTATTATTTTTCTCAAGTCCTCTGCTGGTTCTTCAACAAAGTGTTTAATTCGTACGTTGGAACGTCGGTCCTGATCCTGCAATTGAATCAGCTTTAATTCTTGTTCCTGGAACTTCACCTCACAGCCTTTTTCAAAGACATCCTGCCTTTTCTCCACTAATTTTACTTCAGCATCTAGCATCTTTATAGCTCTATCATTCTGAGCGGTCTTGCCTATGAGCACCCCCATCCTCTTATCCGCCTTCTTATCATTTTCATCCATCTTCTTACTCAGTGTTGCTGTACTGTCCAAAATCAGCCTCTTCAGATCTTCCATTGTAGTTGAAGTTGGCACCGTGCCAGATTTCTCCGCCATCTTGACAGATCCGCTACTTTCACTCCCGCTGCTTTGTGAAACTTATTCTGTAACCACTTTCTCAAGACGGGCCCAATTATGATTAGAAGGCCATACTCTTTGCCAGGCAGCCTTCCCAGGGTTTTTTTTTTTTTAATTTTCTAACGTTCAGCATGGATCTATTTAAAACTCTCACTCAATGTCCCGTTTACAGTCTGCACTGTCTCTTTCCTACACAGATAAACACTTCTTTCTTCGATGCTTTTTAAAGGGTGAATTTACTGCCAATTAGTCCTTTTCCTCAGATAAGGAATATAAATCACCGTGCTTTATCAGACTAGGAGACGGAAGAGCTCTAACATTCCAAAGCCAGTTTCATTTTCATCACTCCCCCCTCCGTTCCGTCTGATTAATTTACAGCCAGAAACGGGGCTGCTTTTCACAATCCTTATGCTGATTCTGCTTCCAAAAACAGGATTTTCACCCTCTCTTAGCAATCATAATCATTTTCCTTCATTTTCATTAACGACCCATGCCTTTTAAATGAGATAATTAAGTTTCAGTTCCCCCCCCCCAAATGGGAGTCTCTCAAGAACAAATCTTACCCTTCATGGCGTCCAGCTCCACCCCCGGATTCACCCCTCCTGAACCACGGAACACCTGGTAGGTCTAGAAAGGCCCTCTATAGCTTCGGCTATTGGGCGGTATAAAAATGTAATAAATAAATAAATAAAATAAATAAATATACTCTATGAAAGGTTTCCAGTCCACTGCAAATGAAGTTATTGATTTTTTTCTTACTAACGCCGTTAATTTCGCCATCTCCGCTAACTCCAACGCCTTGAGAAGCCACAGATGACCTTTCTAGAATTAGACCACACACCAGACCAGAAGTGTTGTAACATGCATGTCCTGACTGAGGATAAAGGTTTCCCCCAGGAAGAAGATGAGATAGGAAGTAGTGGTGGATCCCTGTTGGTCAGGGAACATTTGAACAGCAAACCCTGCCACTGTTACTTTGAAGGACAAGCAGCTATGGAGCCATTGAAAAATCACCCTTTGCACCATCCACTACATGCCCACTGAAAATCGCTTTACCCATCTCCAGTGCAGCTGATGAATGCCACTTGTGGTTTATCCCTTAAATTCTAAGCATGCAGCTTATTCTCAGATGCCTGGCTGAGGCTCAAATGTCACTCTACCCTCCAAAAAACCAGAATGATTATAACCTGTGAGGCAGGTGGCTACCAGGAGGAGGGCCTTCTCTGCTGTGGCACCCCGGCTGTGGAATGAGCTCCCTAAGGAGGTTCGCTTGGCACCTACATTATATGCTTTTAGATGCCAGGTGAAGACCTTTTTATTCTCCCAACATTTTAACAATCTATAAATTTTAAATAACATGGTTTTAAATTTGTAATTTTGCATTGCTGCTGTTTTCATCTGGTTGAGCTTTTATATTGTATTTTATATTATGGTTTTATACTGTTGTTTTATACTTTGAATGGTTTTAATTTTTGTGAACCGCCCAGAGAGCTCCGACTATTGGGCGGTATAGAAATGTAATAAATAAATAAATAAATAAATAAACCTATAAAGCCCTAGAGAGCTTGGGTCTAGGCCAGCTAACTGAAAGACCACATTCACTTATATGAGCTTTCCTGAGATTTAAGATCTTCTGAGGAGGGACTATTTCAGTCCCGCCACCATCAGAGGTTTGTCTGCTGGGAACACAAGAGAGAGCCTTTTGGGGGATCGCTTCCAGGCTGTGGCACCCTCTGCGCAAGTTAGGGTAGCACCTTCTCTGTTATCCTTCCGCTATCAGGCAGAGATGTTTTTTATACAGGCAGGCCTTTGACATGTAAACTGATCTGTTGCTGAAGGGGTTTTTAATTGGTTGGGTGCAGTTTATTTTATTGTGTTTTTATGGGACTGTTTTATGTTATGTTTTAATTAAGATTTCACTTTTAACCTGTATTTTATTGTTGTTAGCCACCTTGAGTGCCATTTTAGTGGAAAGCCAGGATATTAAATAAACAAAGAAAAAATAATGCAATTTTACTATGAAGTGAATACATGAGGCAAATTTGGAGTGCCCTGCTAAGGTGAAACATCTATTGGCATTTCAGAAGTTAAGAGTTAACATATTTATAAGCTCTCTCACATTTCCAAGCTCTGCTAAGAGGAAAAAACTTGCACAAGCTCTAGTCAATGGTGACATCAATCTCAGAACAAGGATTGGATAAAGTTCTGCCATTCTACCCCTCTGGGTGGCGCAGGCGCGGGAACCTCACAAGACTAATCTATCTATTCCTCTACGTGCTTGTTATCAAGATCAGTGAAGTAACAGCAGTTGCCATCTACCACTCTTTCACAGGTTAGTATTTTACCAAAATGAGCCCCTTGAATAAATATTTTGATCCAGCTAATCTGTTAAGATGAGTTGCAACTGCTAACAACCATTACGCTAAAATCCCGATAGTAACTAAGAGGCCTAGAAGTAATCATATACATCAGGTTTGTTTTTTTTAACAAGACACACAGCTGTAAATTAATAAGTGCATATATTAATTTGGACTGGTAGTTTTAAAGATAAAGCGCTTTTCAGACAACTCAAATATGAGTTTTCCAGCATGGTGGAAGCAGGGCCTGTCCAAGCCTGTGATGGGCCCTGGGCAAGCAGTCTGTAGTGGGGCGCGTCCCCTGCCTACCACTATTGAACATACAACATTTGTGCAGGCACACACACACAGTCAAAGGAAGCTGTTTGATGTACAACAAGAGTGCAAAACCATTTCTAACTACATGTTCTGGTGGAAATAATCTTCCACACCTTTTGGGGAGCAAAAGACTAACAGCTCATCCATGTTAGAAAACTCAAATGCAAACACAAGCTTCCCATTTCACAGCACATAGACACAAGAAACACAAAAAGATGCAGAAAGTTTCTCATAAACTCTCTGAAGAAAGAGATACGCTCACCAACGCATGGAAGCACGACAGGCAAATGGGACAGGGGAGATGCACACAGAGACACACAGCCAGGGCTGGTCCAGGACATTTTGCTGCTTCAGGAGGTCCAGCAGATGCCTTCAATTCCTCATTGGATGAACTTGGGCCAGTCCCTAACCCTCAGCCCAATCTATTTCACAGGATTGTTGCAAGAATTACAAGCATGTGAACTAGAGATAAGAAACATTCAGTACTCCACTTGGAAATTTATCTGATGGAGACCCTGAGGAAGGATCCCGAAGACTGATTCCAACTCTTAGAATTCTATAAAAATTCAAAATTTGAAAAACAATAACCCAATAACATGTCTGTTCAGAAGTAGGAACCATTGCATTCTGCAGGGTTTACTCCCATGTAAGTGTGTATACAATGGCAGCCTTATAGCACAATCCTATGCATGTCTACTTAGAAAAGAAGTCACATTGTGTTCAATAAGACTAACTAAATGTGCATAGAATTGCAACCTAAGGGTGGGGAAGAAGAAGAAGAAGAAGAAGAAGAAGAAGAAGAAGAAGAAGAAGAAGAAGAAGAAGAAGAAGAAGAAGAAGAAGAAGAAGAAGAAGAAGAAGAAGAGTTGTTACACTGATTTGCGGCAGAGAGATATAGCCTCATACTGTGCACCTTGTTATCTCCCTATCAAGTGTTTATATCCGGATGTGATTGGTTGCAGTTAGTCTGAATGAGATACTCTGTAGTGGTGGTGTGAGTGAAGCAGGATGATATGGGTGGAGGGGGGAGGGAAGTAGGTTCTTTCTCTCTGTTGAATTCAAAGGGAGAGTTGTGACTTATACCACATGCACAGGGGTAGTATGCAAGACCTGGGGGACTTTAGAATTTGATGTAACCCAGTTACTCCCTTGGCACACCCACAACACCACCAGTGTTGAGGTGGCCCTTCCTCTAGCAGTGTTGGGTCAACAGTAGTGATACACAGGTGTAACTTTTCACCAGCATATCCATTGTGGCATGACCCTAGTGAAGGACTCCTGGTGGTGCCATATCTTAAGATATGCCCGCATAAGGGACTTAAGCCAAATTCTAAAGCGTTTCAGCCAGTGTAAATTAAATTTAGCATATGATTGCTCCTTTAAACTGTGAACATCAATAAAATAACAGTTAAGGATTGGTCTGACACAAAAACAATTGTAAAAAATGTTCATAATTCGAAGTCAAATTCCTAACCATTATCAGATGTAGGAAACCACACAGGAATGCATAATAAAGTTTTCAAGACTCAATAGTACTTTTTTTGTCAAACATAAAAAAACATATTATTGATTTTATGAATAAATACATTTTCTTCAATGATTTAGAAAGCTCTGTGTATTCATATACAGACAGTGTTTAGAATATGTAGTAGCCAGTATGTCTGCAGATATATTTATGTTGGGCTGTTTAGATTGGCTACACCTCTGTAATAATTTATAACAGTTTCAATGTAAACCTGCCATTGAGGAGGTCATAAAGGTCCTGCATTTTAACCATCATAGTTTCAGATAAAGCCACAAAACTATTTCTTGAAGGAAATCTCAAGTTAAACTTGAAATATCTTAGCGACAAAATTTGTTTTTTTATTTAAGCAATTTTGAAGATCCATAAAGATTGCATTTTAACTCGATGTTTGATATTCCACAACCAGTGATAACTTAAAATGTATTTTTGTTTTGTTTTATGGCAGAACCACTTCACCAGCACTTATTAATACAAAATCTGACCTATTCATTGATGGCTAAGTAAGACAAAGGAGCTGTTCACTTACAAGTGTTCATTATGCTCCCAGAAAGCAAAAATAAACACATTAGAGATTCCTCCCACCACACCCAAGCAATGGAGGTAGAGTAATAGCCTTTCTGCTCCACTTGGCATGTTTTCTAACATACATAATGAACATTCTTTTATCATTGTGTTTTTAAATGATCTGCTAGCTAAACTTTATTTTACTGACTTATTCAGATATTTGGATTTTTTTTTTTAACTTACAGTATTTTTACTGTGCCATTTTCTTCGAAACAATGCAACAATTCTTTCTATCTGTCTAGGGCTTTTGAGCTAGTGGGTCAGCCCTCACAATTAGCTTACAATCCATCCCATAGCGGGTTGCTCCAGCCCTGGAGAGTAAAGGGGGGGAAGGAGAATGAAGATAGATGGGCAGAGATAGAGTAAAAGGGAGGGAAGGAAGGATGGATGGATGGATTAGGCGAAGTAAAGGTAAAAATGTGTAAGGTAAACAGTTTAAAGTGGTTCCTTAAGAAAGCAGCAGTTTAGTGCCTCCGCTCTTCCCTGGAGCTGCAGCTGCTTCAAAAAAGATGTGCCTTCCTCTACCCATTTCTGACATTCACTCATGAAAAGAGGATCGGGCACCAACAGTGATCCAGCAACAGCAATTGTAGCATCTGGTACAGCTTACAACGGTGATGAGGATGCTTTCCATCTCTATCTTTCAGGGCCTCCTTCTTTGCTACTGCCTTGACAGAGCAGCCCTGGAACATGTTAAAAAAATGGCTAGGATGGGGGAGAATCATCCCTCCTAAAGACTGTTAGACAGATGCTGCAGAGCAGAAGGCTAACTGCCATGTCCAGGGTCAGCCCATGGGCCATTGGGATCACCACTTCAGGGCTGGAGCAAGCATGCCACCTCCTTTGTTTGCATATATTATCGGATTGAGGGATCTAACATGGAGGTTTGGTTGGGTTCAACTCCATGTTAGAAAGAAAGAAAAAGAGGGCTTCTGGATGAGAACTGGGGCTAGTCTAATGGTGTGAAAGGCTATTGGGGGCCAAAATAATTACTTTAAATCTGTGTCTAGCAGCTATCTCTTTTTCATTTTTACTCATTCAGGGGCCCTCATTACCCCTCACACTAGGGTTCCAATCTTGAGCCTACTCTAGAAAATAATGAAAAAGCTGCTAGACACATTTAAAATAATGTGTTTTCTCCTTGATTTTTATTTAATTCATTTACTGTACTTTTACATTGCTCAATAACCAAAGTTCTTTGATGGGTTTGTTTCCTCTTTGGTGATGTTTGTGAGTGGGGTAGGGATCCCCACTCCCTGCTGCGTGCTATGATTCTACCTGCTTTCGGCAGGACCTGTAAAGGAGCTGCTTGGAATTTCAGCTGAGATGTGTTGGTAGGAGAAGGGCAAGTCCAGTTTAGGAGAAGTGGGGTTAGATGCTCTTTCCTTTCTTCCAGACCCATTTTCACCCATGGACGCTTTGTCAATGTGGTTTAGAGTCTAAAGGCACTGATGCTAAATCCTGAGTCCATCCATCTGCCATCTTGGACATGATGTTGAATGCAGATGCAGCCTCCTTGGCTTGTAGTGCTGAGACATGATTGTATGAGGCAGGTAGTGTGATCTTGTCTTAGGCCTTAGCTAGATGGGGCTTTATCCCTGGGCGAACCCCGGGATCGTCCCTATGCATCCACATGACATACAAGGGATCCTGGGATCAGGGAGGGATCGTCCCTCCCTTGCCCAGGGATATAGCCTTTGGCCCTGGTTTTTCCATGGTCCTGGGCTGAGCCCGAGACTGTGGAACATGTGGCCAGGTGCTGTGGGTTGACCCAGCTCTGTGCGATTCCTCATGTGGAGCTGGGAACCGCGCACGGGCCGCAGCACTCCTCAGGAGTGCTGCGCCCATCGAGGGTAGGGTGGGGGGGAGCGGGGGAAATAATTTAAATTAAAAAAACCACCTTTAGCACATGAGCGTTTGTGCACTGCTATCTCTTTAAAAAATAAAAATGGCGGGCGCGACGCCTCTCCTTCTGAGGTCGTCGCGAGTCGTGTGTAAACGGAGGAGGGATCTTGCATTAAACACAACGCGAGACCTTCCCTCCTCCGTCACATGATAGCAGGTAGGTCTAGCTATGGCCTTAGTTATGTCATCCTGAATTCTTATTACAACACCAGTATAAACCCAAGGGTTAGGAGGCAGATCCACATGTTCTGCATTCCTCACCAGTCCCCTAGAGCTCAAATTTTGAGTGCTTGTACCTGGTGCTGGACACACAAGAACAGGGATTCTGTTTGTTTACAAGCTACTTTGCTGCCAAACACAGTTGACACAGATTTGTGTTGGGGCCACACAGGCCTTTAACCTTGGAGGACTGCAACATTCATGCTGATGTGGCCTTGTCTGATGCTTCTCAGGAGTTTGTGCCTACCGTGACAACCATGGGGTGTTCCAAAATGCATATGCATTTTGCATGTATGCAACCCATACATATAGCAGAGTGTACACATAATTTGATTGCTCTTTAGCTTTGATAAAGAACAACAGAATATCCATTTTCATTAGAGCTGTTTCTCTTGCATTATCTTTGAATAAGGCAGTAATTCAGGAAAGTTTCTCTCCTTGTTAAAGTTTCAATAAAGTTTATTTTGTTTAAGCCAATTGCTGGCAGAAAGGCTTGGGCTGCACCTATGAAATGTTTCTTTTTTAAAAAACAACAACACTGCCATTAGTTGACTTTCATTCTAACACAAGTAATATTTGATGAAAAGTATTCTGTGTTATGTGCAGCAGCCTAGAGGACATGTTTTGCTTGTCTTGTGTCCCAGGTAAAACCCCTGGCATCTGCAGGTAGGACTGAGAAACGCCACTGCCTTGAACCCTAGAGAGCAGATGTCCGTTAACAGTGAAGGAGGGGGATTCCACACGTCGTACTGAGGGCGCTTCCATGCGCCCCCAGTGCGCACCCAAAACGATCGTGTAGCTTGCCTGTTCGAAGAGACGAGGAAGAGGCATCCTTGCCGCTGCTGCCGCCGCCGCCACCCACCTACCTCCGACCCGGCCAATATAAACTTCTCCTGCTGACCTTCAAAGCTTTTCACAGTCTAGCTCCTGTCTATCTCTCCTCTCTCATCTCACACTATTGCCCCGCTTGTGCTCTCCGCTCCTCTGATGCCATGCTTCTCGCCTGCCCAAGGACCTCCACTTCCCTTACTCGGCTTCGTCCTTTTTCTTCTGCTGCCCCTTACGCCTGGAACGCTCTTCCAGAACACTTGAGAACTACCAACTCAATCACAGCTTTTAAAACTCAGCTACAAACTTTTCTTTTCCCTATAGCTTTTAAATGTTGAGTTTGTTCTGACTCTATACTGTTAGCCTCACCCTACCCGGTGCCTGTTTACACTTCCCTGTGCCTGTTTGCATTCTCTTTCCCTCCTTATTGTTTACTACAACTTTATTAGATTGTAAGCCTATGCGGCAGGGTCTTGCTATTTACTGTGTAATCTGTACAGCACCATGTACATTGATGGTGCTATATAAATAAATAAATAAATAAATAAATAAATAATAATAATAATAATAATAATAATAATAATAATAATCTTTTTTGCATTGAGAAAATTGGAGCCGTGCTGTTTCCCGGCAGTACAGCTGCTTTCCCATTTCCGAGTTTAGGCCCGTAAAGCTAAACATGCCAATCTGCTCAGTGATGTGGTTCCAAGTCCCTGGTGTGCCCAGAGCTTCAAGCCGAGACCAGAGCTCCGCCCACATCAGCAAGATCCGATTGGCCATCGTCTTCACATTTTTTCCCATTCGCAGAATGTAGCTCCATCCAATCGGTCAGGATACTGCAATAGTGGCTTGACTCATTCACTCACAGAATGCGGCCTATTTTCTCCATTCAAAGAAGCACAGCTCAGGATACCACACTTGGGACATGACTCCTTCACAGACAGGGCCGGCGCTGCTGTAGAGGCCAGTCAGGCAGCTGCCTAGAGCGCCAAGGTAACGGGGGCGCCAAACGCTGCGCTGTGTTTGGTAACGGGGGCGCCAAACACTCCCAGAGCTGCTCTAGCCGAGCGAGGGCAGCTTCCGGGCGCCCAGCTGAAGCCAAGCTGGGACACTGGGGTGGGGTGGGGACCGGATGGACGGCTCCACATTCAGGCGTCCAGGCATGCCAGATGTCAGAACATAGAGTCATCCACATGCCCCCCCCCCCAGCATCCTGCCCAGCCAAAGCCAAGCCAGGATGCATGTTCTGACTTCAGGCGAGGGAAAGGTAACGCGGCCTTCATCCCTGCCTGTGTCTGCCTACCTGGGGTGGGGGTGGGGTAGGTATGGTGGGGTGGGTACGGGGTGAAAGCAGCTCACCTTGCCTTGGGCGCAAAATAGCCTGGCACCAGCCCTGTTCACAGAATGTGACCTGTTTTCTCCATTCATAAAAGCGTAGGGTGTTTTTGTTTTTGTTTACCCAGGCTTTCTATCCAGATTATAAAAGTGCAGTTTTAATCTTTAATCTTTCATATCCCAATGGTGGATGACGGGGAGAGATGTGGGGTTAAACTATGGGGCTTAATTTAGTGCTTCCAGTGTATTTCCCTGAGCAGGGGAGCATGGACAGGGGCAGGCAACAAGCTTCTCCATTTGACATTCAGTTCTACTCCGTCCACCCAACCCCAAAGTAATGGGGATTTCAAGCGCCGTGTGTGACCTGTGAAAAGCAGGTTTTTAGGTATGGTATACTCCTCATTTCTTGCTTCTTATGTGCCCCTGAAGGACCAAAACTGATTTCATGAAAATCCGGAAAATACCCAGAAGCGCTTCTCATTTCATTTTCATGACCTCCAGGTATGTGTTTTTATTAGATTTTTTTTCCAAGCTTATATCCCAAAATAATTCTATAATGTACAATACATGCTGAAGTGCTTGTCCTGCTTCATAAGGATAGGTTCAGTTCAGAACAATGCTACCCAAATACAAATATTTCAAACTGAATATTCTTAATTATAATTCCCTGTATATCAAAACATTGTTTTATGAGAACTTGAAGCAGTTTATAGTACAGAGATAGCCAAAAGCAGCAGTGACAGCAGACACTGTTCTTTGAATGTCAGAATTTTCTGAACCATGGGTAACGTGTTTGATAAAATACTATAGAAATGTAAAAATAAAGCAATAAATATTTACCCACATTATAAAATAATTTTCCTGTAATATTTCGCATAATATTTCAGTGAGGGTTCTTTCCACCTTTGACTAGTGGAACAGAACAGTACTATTTACACCAAAAATTGGTTGAAAGGTGACATGTTGAAATGTTTTATATATACTGCAGTGCTTTCTATTTTTAATGGCTATATTTATAATTGTACTCTTACTGACACCTGTGGGACTCCAATGAAAACAAAATGTCACCTGTTTAAGGAATATTCTCACTTTTTAAGAAATAAAATAAACAAAGTGTTCTGGGCAAACAGCAGCTTTGTTCCAAAGTTCTTTTGTAGATTCTGGAATTTGTACTTTCCATCACATGTTCTTTTTCACTTAATAGCATGCAGTTTATTCTGAGTCTCTCAAGGGCCAGTGAATACTTACACAAGCAATACATGCATTATCTCAAGCTCTTCAAGATAGCATGCATGTTCCACGTCGACCTACAAAGGAGGAACAGATTGTATGCAGAAAATATGGAGGGAAGTGCAAGGCATGGACCAGTGCCGAGTCCTGCGCAACTTAAGTTCTGTAGAACTGCTTCCAGTCAGAGAAGACAGCACCAGGCTAGAGGGACTCTTGGTTGAATCCAACATAAGGCAGCTTTACATGTTCATAATGTTTGTTTCGGGACCATTTGTCTGACTTGAAGCCGACGTTCACCTAGGGGCTGTCTACGTGCAGGGAAAGCCCCGCAGTGGCTGTGGATCTGTGCCTTGTCAGTTGGATGATGCAGGTGCATGTTCACAGCCACTGCGGGGCTCCCCCTGATGCTGGGATGTATCCCGACTTTTTCAAAGGGCGCAACATTAACACAGCACTTCCGCCATGTAACGACACTCCACAGCCAACCCGGGGCAGTGCCCGGTGGAAGGTGACCAGCAATTGGTCACTTTCTACCAGGAAGAGGGCAGGGGCGGCTCCAGGACCTGGATGGCCGCCCAGAAACCCTGTGCTCTGTCCTCAGCATCAAGATTATCCAATGCTGCAGCAGGAGCGGGAAAGCACAGGGTTGAGGAGGGAGGTGTCCCCCTGGATTCAATCTGTTTAGGTATGTCCAATTGGTGAAGCCTATGAAGGGACCTAAACCAGGCAGCAATAGAAGGAGCCGGGCCATTCCACCAGCTCTGCTGTGGGACCACCTCCCTTGGGCTCCTCCATCAGCTGTCACCGGCAGCAGCCATTCCAGCAGACTGAAGTGGAGGGAATGAGCTGGGAAGCAGAGCCTTCCGCCACCAGCCCTGCTAAAAGACTCCCTGCTTTCCCTCCTTTTCCCTCCCCATCTGTTTTTTCTGGTGTGCTTTTAGACTGTAAGCCTGCAGGCAGAGACTCTCTTGTTTTTATTCATCCTATGTAAGCCGCAATGGGAACCTGTTTGGCTGAGGGGTGGTATATAAATTAGGCATGTGCTCCGCTCCGATTAGGAGCGGAGAAGCAGTAGCGAATTGGCCTGCTCCGCCTTACCCAGAGGCGGAGTAGAAGCGGACCGCGGACCCCTAGAAGCAAGGCGAAGAGAAGCGGCCATTTTTCGGAGCTCCTCTTTCAGGCGGAGCGCTCCGGTCGCCATCTTGAAAACATTTCGCCCATAGGATTGCATTGCGGGAAATAATCGCGGATAACTGGGTTGTTTTTGAAGCTATCGTTCTGAAAATTCTTGTGCTCAGAGAGTCGTGGATGGGGGTCATTTTGAGACTACTCTCAGCTCTCTGCGTGGTGCGGGTCGCGCGCTAGAATTTTTAAAAAAATCGGCGGGAAAAATACTTTTTCAAAGGGCTGAGGGGCAGAGTCAGCTCCCGGTCATGATGATCCCAAAGTTGGAGGAGGGCATAGGCAAAACGGGTAACTTGGGATTCTGGGAAACTTCTCTTTCTTAATCTGAATGGACTTTTCCCAGTGTTTTTTAACACAGTAGCCCCACCAAATGCACAAACACAACCTGAAATCATATACTAAGCCAATAATAAGAGACAGAAACACAGCACTGCTACCCACCCTAACTTTGGGGAACAACTGAAAAGATGTGGTGCAAGGGGATGAGCTCCCCTAGGGCATCTCATTGTGGACGTGCCCCCACTCTCTCCTGTACTGGAAGGCCATCAGAGCCTTCCTAAGAGAGTAACCCGGTGGAGCAATGCCTATCATGAGTCGAAGTGAGCGTTTACTTCTTAGTGGTGGAGCAATGCCTATTATGAGTTGAAGTGAGTGTTTACTTCTCAAGTTCTTCTCAGAGCTCTTGGTGAAGCAATGGCTTTCTTGAGCTGAACTGGCAGCTGCTTCCCTCTCCCCCGGGCACGTCCCCCTATTACTGGTAAAAGACAGATATAGCCTTTTTTTTAAAGTTCTTCTTGTTGTTTATTCAGCAACACTGCTGCTTTTAATTCCACCCCTCCTTCGTTTATTTATTTATTTATTCCATTTTATATGCATTACTGGCTTATCCTTGGCTCACTTCCTTATGCCCCCAGAAATGCCAGCTGCATGCCTGCCTGCCTTCCCTCCCTCCTCCCCTGCCCACCTCGCAGGGATGGTTTGTGTGTGTGTGTTGCTTTGACTCAGGGGAGAAGTCCTTCCTGCGCTCACTTGGAGTTTTGGAAGTTCCAAATTTTGCAGGTTTAAGCCCCACCAAAAAACAGGGGATGATGGGACTGCCTTGAGTCTTGGCATGTGGCATATGTATCCCTGGATAAGCTGTCATGGTGGTGAGTTTGAGGTTTTTTTTTAACGTGCAAAATTGACGGAGCTATGGAAAGGGGTTTTGGATTTTCATAAATTCCCCAAAAATCAGGGGATGATGGGACTGCCTTGAGTCTCGGCGTGCATATGTATCCCTGGATAAGCTTTCATGATGCTGAGTTTGAGGTTTCTAACATGCAAATTGACGGAGCTATGGAAAGGGGTGTGAATGGGGTGACCAATTTTCAAAAATTCCCCAAAAATCAGGGGATGATGGGATTGCCTTGAAACGTGGCGTCCATGTGGACACATGGATAAGCTTTCATGGTGCCAAGTTTGAGGTTTCTAACATGCAAATTGACGGAGCTATCCCAAGGGGTCTGAATGGGGTGCCAGATTTTCATAAATTCTCCAAAAGGGGATGATGGGATTGCCTTGAAACTTGGTGTGCGTGTGTATATGTCCATGAGGTGTCATGGTGCCAAACGTGAGGTTTCTAACTTGAACAGAAAAAAAGTTGCTTACTTTTTTAGCTTTCAATGCAACCCTATGGGGGGGGGAAACAGAGCTCTGATCCGGATCCGGAGCTCCGAGCGGAGCAGAGCGGAAGTGGGCGGAGCGGGGGCGGGGCGGAGCGGCCCGCTCCGAAAATCGCAGATCTGCAAGTGAAGCAGAGCGGGGGTCCATGCACACCCCTAATATAAATTGCTTTAAACAAACAAGTGGCATCATTAGTATAAAAGAACATCAGAAATTTGTTCTGAAAACTTTTAACAAGATTCTATTTTAATGGCAGTATTTAGGAACTTCTAGTACTCACATTTATTTTTTGTGTTTATATTTTTCTATTATTTCATACATTTATATATTGTCCTTCAGCTAAATGTTAAGATTTCTAATATAGAAAACAATAAAATCAGTATAACAAAAGCAAGTCATAATGGACACCACTAATTAGCAGCAGATAGAACCATTTGAATTTCAAAATTATAAAAGCCTATGAAAGCAAGGAATCTTTTTCCTGGCTCTAAAAGGATGATAATGTCAGCCCCAAGTGAGTCTCCCTAGAGGCAGGCTTTTATAGACGGGATTCCACTGCTGAAAAGGCAATTTCCATGGTAGCTTCATGCTAGAGGCACCAAGGGAACAACCTCGGTTGATGACCTCAGCACACAGGCTGCTTAATATGGGAGGAATTGTGGTTTTATATTTTTATGGCCTATTCAAGGATTCATATCGCTATGATGCATGAAGCTAGTTGAAGTTCTCGTGCAATGAACACTTGCATTAGCTGTGCATCACTGTCTTGGTCATGGTTAGACCAGATCTCATATATTGCAAATTCCTCTTATAAATGAAAGCATCCCCACCCACCCCAGTAGACATAGTTGTCTCTCAGACTAGCTGGATTTTACTTTGAATCCACCTTGTCAATTAAACATTGACTAAAACTAAACCTTTCCACTTTTGACATACATATTAATAGACTTTGAAATAATTTCCTTAGAAGTTACAGTGTTTCAAATATAACTGCAACAATCACTTAAGAGTTCTATTTTTTTCTATTTCAATAAAAGTGCAGATAATTACATTGTGCCTTCCTGTGTATGCATCTTGGACTGTCTACTAAATATATATATATATATATATATATATATATATATATATATATATATATTTAATGGTAATTGGCAATATAAAAACTACATTCTTCCTTCCCTTTTCTCAGGCATGATGCCATAACATTTTTTTAAAATTCTTCATTTCCATGATTTACAGTTGAGCAGAGCTTATAAATCAGAACAGTTCTGTGGGTTATGAATAAGAATGTATGTTTTTCCAAAGTGTCCAAATGAAATACTTTGAAATACACTAAAAGGGCTTCACAGTTCTCCTGGCAGCCATAATTGAAGTTAATAACACTTGTTTTGATAGAGGGAAATCTTTGACATCTAGGCTTATTTTTTAATAAAGTGATCAAACAATTATCATCTAGTCTTTAAAAAAAATCAAGGCAATGAGTTCTGGCACTATGTCATATTAAAGCATTTTTTACTTTCAGCCATGTTTCTATTTCTCTAATAATGTTAGCAATGTGTTCCATTTATTTCTTTATTTTCACATGATTCTCTAATCTTAACCAATAGAAAAAATAAAAAAAAGAAATTTGTATCAAAAACCATGGCAATTTTTTTAGACATATGTGCTTTCAGATGTGTGCACACAGATGTGCACTTGTGGAGCCTGTCTGCTTCTTTCAACGGAGTGAGGAGCTCAACATGAAAAGAGATATGCATACAGAATTATTGGTCCCATTGTTCTGTGTGCAGATTGAAGACCAAATGTCTAAAACAAATCCCTGATTGTGGTATGTACATATGTGGATAACGTCCAAATAGGATTTAATACTGATACCACTGTAAAGTTATTCTTCCAATGCATACTGATGGCATTTGCTGGTACATGTTGCAGAAACATACACAAGCATGTTGACTGGTAATATTTCATAGTTCTACAACCACAAGAATATCATGCAAAAATGCAGGATGCCATGCTGTCCCATTTGAAACAATTCGAACAGCAGCTGTAACTGACAAATAGATCTTTTTTAAATGAATCTTTTAAAAATGCAACTTCGGACCTTGGAAGGGGTGCCTAGAAATGAGGAGATGTGACCTACCACCTAAGGGTGAGACTAAACAGAAAACAACATTAGCAATAATGTAGTATTCTGTTGTCTCAGTTCACAGTGGACCATATAAAATTAATGTCCAGCTTCATGTAAGCAGCAGCTAGTGTAACTAGTACCATGACATTTTCCCATCAATTTGAAAAATACCTCCTTCATTCCATGTGAATATTGTTAGTCTTCCATCATGACCAGCATCGTATTTTTCTCTCGTCACAAACCCTTTTTTCTCTTCCTTTATTTTTGCTTAACATCTAGCTTGCATATGGTTGAAAGTAGACGTACATGCAATTGGCAGATGTGACCATCTATATGTTGGTTTCATTCTTCTTGTTACATGATTTGCTCTCATTAGACCCATGTACAAACTTGCACACATTCTAACGAGACCCACATACCCGCTTATAAGTAATCTTTAGACACTAACAATAGAACATCTGTGGCTAAGTAAGGTGATACTTACTCAAAGAAATCCACACCATTGAAGAGGATAACGCCACAATGGCACATTTATTGAGGTTCAAACAGATACAAACACACAAGATAGTTTTGGGGAAACTAGCTGAGCAAGTGGAGACTTAGAAGTAGTTTCAAGACTGAAAAGGAGACTTTCTTAGACCTAGGGCTCATCTACAAGCAAGATATTCCACTATGAAAGCGGTATATTAAAGGCAGGAGCCGCACTACTGCTTTATAGTGGTATTGAAGTGCACTCACAACTGTTGGGGCTCATTGACACATACCATATACCGCTTTCATGCCATTTTCATCGTGTTATATCCTGCTTTGTGTAGATGTATGGGCACCAACAGCTGTCAGTAGGGCTGTGCTCCGCTTTGCTTCGCTTTGGAGAAGCGATAGTGGAGCGGCCTGATTCGCCTCCGACAAAGACGGAGACGAATTGGGTCGGGGGGCTGTGGATCAAGGTGAAGCAGTTCACCTCGATCTGGAGCTCCGGACACAGGTAAGTGGGGGGAGGGGATTCACCTGGTGACTGCGATGGAGCCAGGTCAGGGGGGAGGGGGGCTTACCTGCCTCCGTTGTGGGCTTCAACTGAGGCCCTGGTTTGAAGCCGGAAGAGGCCCCGGCCTTCTCTTCCGGCTTCAACCCGGGCCTCAATTGAAGCCCGCACCAGACCATGACAGACACAGGGAAGGGGGCGGGGGGTTGGCTTACCTGGCACCGGCGCCAGCATCCATGTGGCAATTACGGTGGCGGAGCCGGATCTCGCTCCGTGGAGTGGAGCAGGGGACGGGCGGATTGGCCTGAAGCAGTTCCAGATCGGGATACAAAGCGGTTCGGGGGGTCCGTGTGCAGCCCTAGTTGTCAGTGCATTTCAATACCACTATAAAGCAGCAGTATGGCTCCTGCCTTTATATATCGGTTTCATACTGCTTTCATAATGCAATATCCTTCTTGGTGCAGATGAGCCCTTACAGCATACACACACACACACACACACAGAGAGAGAGAGAGAGTAGGGGAAAGAGGAGAGGGAATCTCTAAAAGCAATGTACCTCCTGTAGACATGAACTGGTGAGCATTGCAACTCTTGGTCTCAGGTCAAGAAGAAAGAAGGAGCAGGAGCTTTTCCTCTACGAAGAGAGACTCAGCAATTTTTTCAGAAGTGTGGCACTTTGCCTGGGGTGGGGGGGAAGGCACCTAGTGGTTTCAGCAGCATGGCACCATGCCTCTGGGAAGAGGGCACCTGACTCTCAAGCCCTGGGTTTTTTATATACAATTTAGAGAAAAGCAGTGACATCACTGCTCACAAGTACCAGAAGTGATGCTACTTGTTGAGGGAGAAAGACATAAAAAAAAATTTTTTTTTTGAGAGGATGGCTGTACTTGCCAGAAACACCCCTTCAACAAAAGATTATCTTACACTGTCCGAAGGACAGGTGTCCAGGCTAAAGTTTAACAATAGGAACACATTAGCACGTGCATGACTAGGTATCACTCTTGCCATCCAGCATTCATGTTGTTGTTATTTATTCGTTCAGTCGTTTCCGACTACTCGTGACTTCATGGACCAGCCCACGCCAGAGCTTTCTGTCTGCCGTTGCCACCCCCAGCTCCCCCAAGGTCAAGTCTGTCACCTCCAGAATATCATCCATCCATCTTGCCCTTGGTCGGCCCCTCTTCCTTTTGCCTTCCACTTTCCCTAGCATCAGCTTCTTCTCCAGGGTCTCCTGTCTTCTCATTATGTGGCCAAAGTACTTCAGTTTTGCCTTTAATACCATTCCCTCAAGTGAGCAGTCTGGCTTTATTTCCTGGAGTATGGACTGGTTTGGTCTTCTTGCAGTCCACGGCACTCTCAGAATTTTCCTCCAACACCACAGTTCAAAAGCGTCTATCTTCCTTCGCTCAGCTTTCCTTATGGTCCAGCTCTCGCAGCCATAGGTTACTACGGGGAATACCATTGCTTTATTTATGCGGACCTTTGTTGTCAGTGTGGTGTCTCTGCTCTTAACTATTTTATCAAGATTTGTCATTGCTCTCCTCCCAAGAAGTAGACGTCTTCTGATTTCCTGGCTGCAGTCAGCGTCTGCAGTAATCTTTGCGCCCAGAAATACAAAGTCTGTCACTGCCTCCACGTTTTCTCCCTCTATTTCCCAGTTATCAATCAAGCTGGTTGCCATAACCTTGTTTTTGAGGTTTAACTGCAACCCAGCTTTTGCACTTTCTTCTTTCACCTTTGTCATAAGGCTCCTCAGCTCCACCTCGCTTTCAGCCATCAAAGTGGTGTCATCTGCATATCTGAGATTGTTAATGTTTCTTCCTGCGATTTTAACTCCAGCCTTGGATTCGTCAAGCCCAGCACGTCGCATGATGTGTTCTGCGTACAAGTTGAATAGGTAAGGTGAGAGTATACAACCCTGCCGTACTCCTTTCCCAATCTTAAACCAGTCCGTTGTTCTGTGGTCTGTTCTTACCGTTGCTACTTGTTCGTTATACAGATTCCTCAGGAGGCAGACAAGATGACTTGGTATCCCTATACCACCAAGAAATTGCCACAGTTTGTTATGATCCACACAGTCAAAGGCTTTAGAATAGTCAATAAAACAGAAATAGATGTTTTTCTGGAACTCCCTGGTTTTCTCCATTATCCAGCGGATATTGGCAATTTGGTCTCTAGTTCCTCTGCCTTTTCTAAACCCAGCTTGTACATCTGGCAATTCTCGCTCCATGAATTGCTGGAGTCTACCTTGCAGGATCTTGAGCATTACCTTGCTGGCATGTGAAATAAGTGCCACTGTACGATAGTTGGAACATTCTTTAGTGTTTCCCTTTTTTGGTATGGGGATATAAGTTGATTTTTTCCAGTCTGATGGCCATTCTTGTGTTTTCCAAATTTGCTGGCATATGGCATGCATCACCTTGACAGCATCATCTTGCAATATTTTAAACAGTTCAGCTGGGATACCGTCGTCTCCTGCTGCCTTGTTATTAGCAATGCTTCTTAAGGCCCATTCAACCTCACTCTTCAGGATGTCTGGCTCTAACTCACTGACCACACCGTCTGACCTATCCCCAATATTATTATCCTTCCTATACAGATCTTCCGTATATTCTTGCCACCTTTTCTTGATCTCTTCTTTTTCTGTTAGGTCCTTGCCATCTTTGTTTTTGATCATACCCATTTTTGCCTGGAATTTACTTCCAATGTTTCTAATTTTCTGGAAGAGGTCTCTTGTCCTTTCTATTCTATTGTCTTCCTCCACTTCTGCGCATTGCTTGTTTAAAAATAATTCCTTATCTCTTCTGGCTAAACTCTGGAATTTTGCATTTAATTGGGCATATCTCCCCCTATCACTGTTGCTTTTTGCTTTCCTTCTTTCTTGGGCTACTTCCAGTGTCTCAGCAGACAGCCATCTTGCCTTCTTGGTTTTCTTTTTCTTTGGGACGTTTTTTGTTGCCACCTCTTGGACAATGTTGCGAACTTCTGTCCATAGTTCTTCCGGGACCCTATCTACTAAATCTAGTCCCTTAAATCTATTCTTCACTTCCACTGCATATTCATTAGGAATATTAGTGAGCTCATATCTAACTGATCTGTGGGTCTTCCCTATTCTCTTTCGTTTGATTCTAAATTGTGCAATAAGAAGTTCATGATCTGAACTACAGTCAGCTCCAGGTCTTGTTTTTACCGTCTGTATAGATGTCCGCCACCTTTGGCTGCAAAGGATGTAGTCAATCTGATTTCGGTGTCGGCCATCTGGTTAAGTCCATGTATAAAGCCGTCTTTTCGGTTGTTCGAAGAAAGTGTTTGTTATGCACAGTGAGTTGTCCTGGCAAAATTCTATCAGCCTATGTCCCGCTTCATTTTGTTCTCTTAGACCATGCTTACCTGTAATTTCAGATGTCATTTGACTACCCACCTTAGCGTTCCAGTCTCCTGTAACGAAAACAACATCTCTTTTTGGTGTATTATCCAGTAGGTGCTGCAGATCCTCATAGAACTGATCTACTTCTGCTTCTTCAGCACCTGTGGTTGGGGCATATATTTGGATCACTGTGATGTTAAATGGCTTACCCTGAATTCGAATTGAGATCATTCTATCGTTTTTTGGATTGTATCCAAGCACTGCTTTAACCACTTTATTATTAATTATGAAGGCTACTCCATTTCTTCTGTGATCCTCTTGTCCACAGTAGTAGATCTGGTACTGATCTGATGTGAAGTGGCCCATTCCAGTCCATTTCAGTTCGCTGACACCCAATATATCTATATTTAATCTTGACATCTCGCCAATAACCACGTCCAATTTGCCCTGGCTCATAGATCTTACATTCCAGGTTCCTATGGTGTGTTGACCTTTAGAACATCGGATTCGTCATTCACCACCAGCACTGTCGGCCGCTAGCTGTCCTTTCGGCTTTGAGCTAGCTGCGTCATCACGTCTGGGGCTAGTTGAACTTATCCTCTGTTCCTCCCCAGTAGCATTTTGACCATCTTCCGACCTGGGGGTCCCATTTTCCGATGGTATACCGACATATCTCTGGTTGTACTGATCCATTTAGTTTTCACGGCAAGAATACTGGGGTGGGTTGCCATTACCTTCCCCAGGGATCATATTTAGTCTGACCTCTCTACCATGACCTTCCCATCTTGGGTGTCCCTTCACAGTTTAGCTCATGACATCCTTGAGGTGCTCAAGCTCCAGCATCATGACAAGGTAACAATCTCCTTTGCTGGAGAAACACTAGAAATGTTCAAACTATCAGCCAGTGGCACTTATTTCACATGCCAGTAAGGTAATGCTCAAGATCCTGAAAGGTAGACTCCAGCAATTCATGGAGCAAGAATTGCCAGATGTACAAGCTGGGTTTAGAAAAGGCAGAGGAACTAGAGACCAAATTGCCAATATCCGCTGGATAATGGAGAAAGCCAGGGAGTTCCAGAAAAACATCTATTTCTGTTTTATTGACTATTCTAAAGCCTTTGACTGTGTGGATCATAACAAACTGTGGCAAGTTCTTGGTGGTATGGGGATACCAAGTCATCTTGTCTGCCTCCTGAGGAATCTGTATAATGAACAAGTAGCAATGGTAAGAACAGACCACGGAACAACGGACTGGTTTAAGATTGGGAAAGGAGTACGGCAGGGTTGTATACTCTCACCTTACCTATTCAACTTGTATGCAGAACACATCATGCAACGTGCTGGGTTTGACGAATCCAAGGCTGGAGTTAAAATCGCAGGAAGAAACATTAACAATCTCAGATATGCAGATGACACCACTTTGATGGCTGAAAGCGAGGTGGAGCTGAGGAGCCTTATGACAAAGGTGAAAGAAGAAAGTGCAAAAGCTGGGTTGCAGTTAAACCTCAAAAAAACCAAGTTTATGGCAACCAGCTTGATTGATAACTGGCAAATAGAGGGAGAAAACGTGGAGGCAGTGACAGACTTTGTATTTCTGGGTGCAAAGATTACTGCAGACGCTGACTGCAGCCAGGAAATCAGAAGACGTTTACTTCTTGGTAGGAGGGCAATGACAAATCTTGATAAAATAGTTAAGAACAGAGACACCACACTGACAACAAAGGTCCACATAATTAAAGCAATGGTATTCCCCGTAGTAACCTATGGCTGCGAGAGCTGGACCATAAGGAAAGCTGAGCGAAGGAAGATAGATGCTTTTGAACTGTGGTGTTGGAGGGAAATTCTGAGAGTGCCTTGGACTGCAAGAAGATCAAACCAGTCCATACTCCAGGAAATAAAGCCAGACTGCTCACTTGAGGGAATGGTATTAAAGGCAAAACTGAAGTACTTTGGCCACATAATGAGAAGACAGGAGACCCTGGAGAAGAGGCTGATGCTAGGGCAAGTGGAAGGCAAAAGGAAGAGGGGCCGACCAAGGGCAAGATGGATGGATGATATTCTGGAGGTGACAGACTTGACCTTGGGGAGCTGGGGGTGGCAACGGCAGACAGAAAGCTCTGGCGTGGGCTGGTCCATGAAGTCACGAAGAGTCAGAAGCAACTGAACGAATAAACAACAACAAGACCTAAGGTTTATCCCGGGATCATCCCGGGGTCATCCCTGTTCATGTAAATGACACACAGAATATCCTGGGAGCAGGCAGGGATATCCCCGGGATAAACCTCAGGTCTAGCTAAGGCCATCGTAACATCCTTCTTATGAAGAATTGTTTTCTTTGCAGGAAAGTCATACAGTTTGGAGCAGCCCTTAGAGATGAGCTAGGTATTACTCTTGCCACAGGGATGTCATCAAATACAGCGTCCTCAGGCTGAGTTCTCCAACCACTTAACCAGGGGCTTGTCTTGACAAGGGGTTTGCCCTGGGTGGATCTGCAGTGGCAGCAGGTCATTTATATGACACAGCCACCATCGCAAAGCCACCCAGGGGGGAAACCCCAAAGCTCCACTTTTAAAAAGTCTGGGACGGGGAAAACATCCTGGGGCGGGGGAGGCGGCAACAGCGGGCTGCAAGAGCACCAGCCCCTGCTCCATCACCACGCACCCACCGTGCGTGGGAGGGAGGGAGGGACAGGCAAGGCCGCTTCCCCCTGACAGACAAAGCAGAGCACAGGGAGGGGATGGTGGCAGGGTCAGCAGGGCTCCCCAGTTCTCCCCCCTCCACCAGTGTGGAGAACAGGAGGAGGTAAAAAACAGAGGGGAGGAACAGGGTGAACTTTAAGAAGTGGGGGTGGTGCGTGGACATGCCCTGGCACCTGGTCAATGATGCACAGTGGTGTATGGGCGTAGGTTCATGGGTATGGCGGCAGCACCTCCTTCCAGGTAACCAGGGCTGGTGCCAGACTATTTTGCGCCCTAGGCAAGGCGAGCTACTTGCACACACACACACACACACAAATTGCCAACTTCGATTTTTAAGAGCAGATGTTTTGTAGAAAAAATAAAAAGCACAAAACTTGAAACTGCTAAATTTATTTTAAATTGCAAGAATAAGTAATAATCAATTTTTGATTATCTTTTGCAAATACAAAAGAAAATATTTTGGCGCACAAATCATTTTGAACTAAAGGGCACTCGGTATAATGCATACCTCTGCCATTGGCGACACCACATTAAAACCTTTTACTTCACTCACCATTAAGTATATAAGGTTACTTAACGTAACCAACCTCTTGTTACCACAATATTTCCCATTTACTTATCTCAGTTTGAAATTAAGCACTAAATAAAATGTTACTTGGTTATGGAAAAGATCTAGTACCATTTATGCTCTGAACTTGTCACAGTTCTGCAAACTTGATTGGAGTATCATTTTATTTATTTATTTATTTATTTATTTATTACATCTTTATACCTCCCAATAGCCGAAGCTCTCTGGGCGGTTCACAAAATAACATAACTCATGACATAAGTTGTAGCTAGGGAATTGAAGGCAGGGGGGTTGCAGCCACCAAAGGCCTTTACTGTGCCCACCCTCCATGGAAGCCCTGTCCACACACCCAAATTTCCCTCTGCCCATACTCTCCACAGCGATACTGATACACATTACTCTTTCTCTGCGGCTGCACATGTGTACTTGCATGCACGTGTGTGTGTGTGTGTGTGTGTGTGTGTGTGTGTGTGCACATGCAAGCACACATGTGCAACTCTGACCACCACCACCCCAAAACCAGCATGCCATGTGGCTATTGGGACCAAAAAGGCTATGCACCCTAGATCTAAGGAGAATGATAGGAGTTGTAGACCAAAACAATTAGGGGGGCTCATATTGGAGAAGGCTGGTCTAGACTAGATCTTACACTATGTGCTAGTTCACATGATCCAACAAACCACGGTGGCTTAAATAAATCAGTGGCAAATGCTGGCACGTGCCAGTTGCCATTAGCCTAATTACCCACCCGGGCACAACTTCTTGTGTTGTACAAAACCTGGCAACATGGCTTCTTGGAGGGGCAAATAACCCAAAAACAGGTTATGGGTAATTTGGAAAAAAAATCATTTTTGCTGTGAACAAGATTTTTGCCTCTAGAGTTTTAACCCAAACCATTCTAGTGACTGCAAGCATCTAGAAGTAAATGGGTATAGCAATGCCATTGGTCATAAATTCAGTCCCTAGATAAATAAAATTCATGTTTACTTTTCTTTTTCAAAATTTCAAAAGCAGTTCCAAAAATAATTATTGGGCTTATATCTTCAATATAATGATATGAAAAGTTATTATCTATAGATTTCTATGCTGATTTCATTTAATAGGAACTAAGGAGTGTATTGCCCATTATATAAATACCAATTAAAATTTGACAGCAAATAAATAACTAAGAGGATTCTGTTTATTTATTCAAATCATCAGAGAGCATATTCATGCCAAACACAACTTCCTGCAAAAGCAAAGGAGGATGGAAAAACGATGTTATGTTGGCAGATGGCATGGCTTTGAAGATGAATACAGAAAAAAGCAAAGTCTAAATCAATAATCAATCTTGCCCTTTCCTCAGGGGAACCCTTATACCATTTTGTTTGTGGTTATATTCTAGTGGCCTGACTTGTTCAAGACTCATACAGTTCTTGGACAGGCACATGACTGAGCAGCGTTCTAGTTTTAATTATGTGAGGATCCACTTTTGTAAACTTGTTAGTTGGAAATCCTACATCACTCCAATTAAGAGTGTCTGTCTCAAACCCTAAAAGTTATTTTAAATTTACATAGATCAAATGGTGGGTCTCCTCTGGAACCAGTCTTAAAAATCTATGCGGCCAAAGCTCTTTACCAAAAACTTTATGGTTCTGAGGTGTAGAGATTTAGAAAGATCTATGGTATGGAAATTCTTCAGAATACATTTTGTGTGTGTGTGTGTGTTTGGCTATTCTGGCAGGCCTATCCAGTGGAAATTTTAGAATGTTTTAGGATGTTTTAATCATGTATACTATGCTTTTAATCAGTTTTTTTGTGTGTGTTTTATATTTGCTGTTGTTCCCTGCTTCAATCCAAGTGGAGAGGTGGGTAAGAAATAAATTATTATTATTATTATTATTATTATTATTATTATTATTATTATTATTATTATTAAAAACATCTTCTTCTACCCATAACGCCTACAGTGCTGTTTAGGGCAGAGATTGGCTTTCCCTGTATTAAAGTTAGAATTCATACAGCTGAACTGTATTGGAAAAGATTGGTGAGCATGGAAGAATGTCAACCCCATAGATAGTGGAACTTCACAGTTGGTGAAGGGCGGCTGGATTGAGAAGTGCCAAGGTCTGCTGCAGCATTATGCATCTGAAACAGAGGACAATCTTTCTGGAAGACCTACCAGTGTTAACAGGTCAGAACTGATCTGTAATCCTTCTGGCTTTTATGATATTTTAATAATGTTTTCACGGCTTCTGTTTTTAACTTGTTTTTTTGCTGGCTTGTTCTTTTTCTGTATGGTGGCATTTATTGTATTTTATAACTTATTGTTACTTGCCTTGACCTATACAAGGAAAGGTAGGGGGGATATACTTTGAATAAATAAACACGACATTTGGGATGGTTTTGTGTGTTGTTGCTTCATAGAATCATAGACTCATAGAATAGCAGAGTTGGAGGGGCCTACAACGCCATCGAGTCCAACCCCCTGCTCAATGAAGGAATCCACCCTAAAGCATCCCTGACAGATGGCTGTCCAGCTACCTCTTGAATGCTTCTAGTGTGGGAGAGCCCACAACCTCCCTAGGTAACTGCTTCCATAGTTGTAATGTTCTAACAGTCAGGACGTTTTTCCTGATGTCCAGCTGGAATCTGGCTTCCTTTAACTTAAGCCCGTTATTCCGTGTCCTGCACTCTGGGAGGATCGAGAAGAGATCCTGGCCCTCCTCTGTGTGACAACCTTTTAAGTATTTGAAGAGTGCTATCATGTCTCCCCTCAATCTTCTCTTCTCCTGGCTAAACATGCCCAGTTCTTTCAGTGTCTCTTCATAGGGCTTTGTTTCCAGACCCCTGATCTTGTTTGTTTGCAGCACTCCTCTCAGTCTTTGGGCCTATTTAGAGTAGATCACAGCAGATGACATGCCTCCATGGTCTAATATTTCTTGTTTTCCAGGTGGCCTTCCAGATGCCAATGACTGAACTTGCAACCTTCTCCAAAGCAGGAGCTCTACCAGTGAGCTATAGGTCTTCAGCCTATTTTCCCAAAAGTGCTCCACCTGGTCCTGAAGCCAGCATGTGAACCGCCCAGAGAGCTTCAGCTATTGGGCGGTATAGAAATGCAATAAATAAATAAATAAATAAATAAATAAGAGGTTCTAACTGTTGTCACTTACCTCCAGTAAACATTCCATATTGCTTGTTTTCCTTCCCCAACACTTGGAAGTTTTGTAAGCAATCTAAGACATCACATCAGTTCAGCCAATTAGTCCCAAGTTTCATCACTGCTGCCACTATCACTGCTAAAACAGTGAAATCCCATATGTCTACTCAAAAGTAAATCCTATTGAGTTCAATTAGATTTACTACCAGGTAAGTGAATATAGGATTGCAGCATAGTATAGAGTGATGGTGATGAGGATAATGATGATGGTGGAGATGACAATGGTGATGAAGATAAAAGAATAAAAATAAGAATAAACGAACAGGGCCTAGCATCTCCATAATTCAGGTAGCCTTTTTGTATAAATGCTTCTTAATTTCCTCATTACATAACTCACTTTTTCATGGTGTTTCAAAGACTAAATACAAAACAGATGGAAAACCGGCTGTAACACAAATTACTTTTGCAGAGTTCAATAATGATTTTCACTGGAGACAAACTTCAAATAAATGGAAACACGATTTAATCTGTCTCAAATATGGACCTGAAGAGCCAATATTTCTGTTTCTTGAGAATTCCGTTTGTTTCCCAGATACCTAATATGTATTCCTAACAAGCCCACAGACTTCTGGGTACAAATTTACTATATCTTTCAGTAGGATTACATCTGCATGCAAGATCAGCATTTCAATAGAAAACAACCATGTTAAAACACACACACACACACACACACCCCTTTGCATGTCATTTAGCACTGATGTGCTCATCCATTCACATACCTTGGAAGGTGCTTAGGCAAAATGGGTTACTGTGGCATTACCTCACAATTGATTATATTGTATATGTCTGATTCAGTATGTCTGGGAAGTAGGGAATGTTAGAATTGAGTGGATGTGGTTTATGATGTAATAGGTAGGGGGGACCAGGACTATATATGAGGAGAGTGTTGGGAGTTTGTGGGAGAATTTTATAAGGGCCTTGCTAGACCCAGCCGGATAAGCCGGCAAGGAGGCGGTGCGACGGTGCGCTAACTTTAGCGCGCACCGCCCTGCCTCCTAGACGCACGACGCGCAGGGACTGCGGAAGCCCTGCAGCGTCGGCCATTTTTGTTGTTGTTGTTGTTAAAGGGGCCACGTGCGCCCCGAAGACTCCGGAGAAGGTAGGTGGGTTTTTTTTAATTAAGCCCCCACCCTTTTTTTAATTAAGCCCTCTGCCCCTGCCCACTCTTTCCCCTCCCTCCCTCCCTCCGCGTCCCGTGTCACCCTCCGCCATCCCTCCCCATCCCGTGTCGCCCTCCACCATCTCTCCCTGTCCCATGTCGCCCTCCGCCATCCCTTCCCGTCCCGTGTCGCACTCTATCATCCCCCTCTCCTGCCAGTCCGGCCTTCCCCCCATCTCCCCCCCAGGATCCCCCCAGACCGATGGGCACAGCGCTCAAATGAGCGCTGTGCCCAGTCCGTGGCTTTTCCCGGCTACTCGCGAGTAAGCAAGTAGCCGCAAAAAGCCACGGACCCTGCTAGATATTCCACAGCCCCGGCCTCAGGCCGGGTCTGCGGAAAAGGCGTGCCATAAGTGACTTCGCTTATGGCACGTTAGGGGATGCTTCAGAGCGGCCTGACCCTGGATTCCCCTGTGCGTCAGGGAAACCTGGGAAACAGCAGGGAAACCAGGCCTCACAGCATGCTAAGGCCTTGTCTAGCAAGGCCCTGTGTTTTGTTTTTCTTGTGTTTTTTTTGTAAAGAAGGAAGAATTTAGATTCTAGGGACTTAGGATTGGAGTAAAGAGAGGGAGGTGGTTGGTGTGTGGAGAGTTTAGATTAGGCAGGATTGAAAGTATATTTTTATTTAAAGTTTTTAAATAGCAATAAACTTTTTATTATTCTATAGCTACCAAATACCATGTGTCAGCTTGGCATTATTTACCTGCCTTACAATTATTGAACACCCACCCCGTATTATACCCACAGTATATTTGGAACAGATCCTGTATTAAACCTGTTTCCCTCATAGCTAGGGGAAAGGTTTTAATTAACCCGCCCTCAGGTTTTCAAGCGGTGGGGCTTGGCCTGAAAAGGGTTTATGTGACGGGCCTAGTGTAAGGGTCTGTTATGTCGCAGTTACCACTTTGCCCTTTGGGTGTCCTTCCTGTTAGACTGTGGACTACCTTGTCTAAGGTGTCAGCCTTCCCTTCTTGCTCCCCAAGAACACTCCCAAGGTGTTGAATAGATGAGCCCTATACATACCTGTGAGCTAAAAAATTCAATTCTTAGGGCGCTGCTGTTGGCACACATGATATCTTATTCTGGTTTTGTATGATACTTTAACATTTTTAAATTTTTAAATCTTGACTTGTTATATGTTATGGCTGTAATTGTAAACTGTCCAGAGCGTCAGCTATTGGGCAGTATAAAAACGTAATCAATAAATTTAAATAAATAAATATCTAGAGATTAGCCTTCTGAAGTAAAACGCACTTGTAACAGGCACTCTGCTTCTGGTCCCCCATCCTGGAATTAAGGAGGAAAACCACAGAAGCTCCCACAACAACTTGTAAGATTTGCAATATAATGGAATGCTTGTTCATTCACTCCGTGTTTATTTGATTCTATGTAGTATTTTGGAGTAGAATCATAGAATCATAGAATAGTAGAGTTGGAAGGGGCCTATAAGGCCATCGAGTTCAACCCCCTGCTCAAAGCAGGAATCCACCTTAAAGCATCCCTGACAGATGGCTGTCCAGCTGCCTCTTGAATGCCTCTAGTGTGGGAGAGCTCACAACCTCCTTCTGTAACTGGTTCCATTGTTGTACTGCTCTAACAGTCAGGAAGTTTTTCCTCATTACATAATCTGGCTTCCTGTAACTTGAGCCTATTAGTCCATGTCCTGCACTCTGGGAGGATCGAGAACAGATCCTGCGCCCCCCTTTTAAGTATTTGAAGAGTGCTATCACGTCTCCCCTCAATCTTCTCTTCTCCAGGCTAAACATGCCCAGTTCTTTCAGTCTCTCTTCATACAGCTTTGTTTCCAGACCCCTGATCATCCTGGTTGCCCTCCTTTGAACACGCTTCAGCTTGTCTGCATCCTCCAGAACTGGACGCAATACTCAAGATGAGGTCTAACCAGGGCCGAATAGAGAGGAACCAGTACCTCACATGATTTGGAAGCTATACTTCTATTAATGCAGCCCAAAACAGCATTTGCTTTTTTTGCAGCCACATTCAGCTTGTGATCTACAACAATTCCAAGATCCTTCTCGTTTGTAGTATTGCAGAGCCAAGTATCCCCCATCTTGTAACTGTGCATTTGGTTTATTTTTCCTAGATGTAGAACTTGGCATTTATCCCTATTAAATTTCATTCTGTTGTTTTCAGCCCAGCACTCCAGCCTATCAAGATCACTTTGAAGTTTGTTTCTGTCTTCCGGGGTATTAGCTATCCCACCCAATTTTGTGTCATCTGCAAATTTGATCAGCGTTCCCTGCACCTCCTCGTCCAAATCATTAATAAAAATGTTGAAGAGCACTGGGCCCAGGACTGAGCCCTGTGGTACCCCACTCATTGCCTCTCCCCAGTTTGAGAAGGTTCCATTGATAAGTACTCTTTGGGTCCGATTCTGTAGCCAACTGTGAAGCCACCTAATAGTTATTCCATCTAGCCCACTTTTAGCTAGTTTGTTAGTCAGAATATCATGGGGCACTTTGTCAAAAGCTTTGCTGAAGTCAAGATATTATGTCCACAGCATTCCCACAGTCCACAAGGGAGGTTACCCGATCAAAAAATGAGATCAAATTAGTCTGACAGTATTTGTTCTTGACAAATCCATGTTGGCTTCTCGTAATCACTGCATTGATTTCAAGGTGCTTACAGACTGACTTCTTTATAATCTGCTCCCAAATTTTCTCAGAGATGAATGTCAGACTGACTGGTCTGTAGTTCCCAGGTTCCTCCCTTTTGCCCTTTTTGAAGATAGGGACAACGTTAGCCCTCCTCCAGTCGTCCGGCACCTCACCCGTCTTCCATGATTTTGCAAAGATAATAGACAAAGGTTCTGAGAGTTCTTCTGCTAGCTGCTTCATTACTCTAGGATGCAGTTCATCGGGCCCTGGAGATTTGAACTCATTCAAAGAAATTAAGTGTTCATTGACCATTTGTTTATCAATCTCAAACTGCAATCCTGCCCCCTCAACTTGTGCTTCACTTTTTCCAGGGTGGACGTAGACCCCTTCTGGGAGAAGACTGAGGCAAAGTAGGAATTGAGCACTTCAGCTTTTTCTTTGTCATCTGTTATCAATTTGCCATCCTCATTAAGCAGTTGAACCACCATTTCTTTCCTCTGTCTTTTACTATTCAAATATCTGAAGAAAGCCTCTTTTTTTGCTTTTAGCATCCCTCGCTAGTCTCAGCTCATTCTCAGCTTTAGCCTTCCTGACGCCATTTTGGCACTTCTTTGCCACCTGTCTGTACTCTTCTTTTATAGCCTGGCCTTCCTTCCACTTCCTATACGTATCCTTTTTTGTTTTCGGGTAATCTCTAAGCTTTTTGTGGAGCCACATTGGTTTCTTCTGTTGTCTTTTATCTTTTTTCCTTGTTGGAATTGTTTGTAATTGTGCCTTTAAAATTTCCTTTTTTAAATACTCCCACCCATCCTGCACTCCTTTTCTCATTAGGCTCACTTGCCATGGGATGTTACTTATCATAGTTTTTAGTTTATTAAAATCAGCTTTCCTAAAATCCAGAGTACGCGTACACTCAGCTTTTGCTTCCTTTAAAATCAAGAATTCAAGTATGACGTGGTCACTTTCCCCCAGAGTTCCTGTAACTGCCACTTTATCCACTAAGTCATCCCTATTGGTTAATATGAAGGCAAGGATTACTGATCCTCTAGTTCCTTCCTCCATTTTCTGTAGGAGAGAGTTATCACGCACACATGTCAGGAATTGATTGGAAGTGCTGCTTTTGGCAGTATTTGTCTCCCAACAGATATTGGGGTAATTGAAGTCCCCCATCACAACTACAAAAGACTTCCTTGCAACACTGGCAATTTGTTTCTCAAAAGTTTCATCCTCGTCTTCTCCTTGATTGGGTGGTCGGTAGTAGACTCCGATTATCATGTTATTTTATTCCTTGCCCTATTTATTTTATTCCGGATGCTCTCGAAGGGGCTCCAGTCTCATCCGCCTGTACGTCTAGGCAGGGATAGGCATTTTTAACATATAGTGCAACTCTGCCTCCCTTTCTATTTCTTTTGTTCTTTTCAAAAAAGTTATATCCTTCAATTGCTGTAGTCCAGTCATGGGAGTCATCCCACCAAGTTTCAGTTATACCTATCAAGTTGTATTTGCCTTCATGTATAAAGAGTTCAAGTTCGTTCTGTTTGTTTCCCATACTCTGGGCATTAGTATATAGACATCGAAGACCATGAGTTTATAGTCTGGCTTTGTTCCTATGCTGTTGTGGACACTATTTTGGGGCACTATTGGAGCTGTTCTCTGTGTTATAGTGCATGAGACTTCATCCAATGTTGCCTTGAAGTTATTTATTTATTTATTTATTTATTACATTTTTATACCGCCCAATAGCCGAAGCTCTCTGGGCGGTTCACAAGTTTATGTCTCCCACCCCCATAGGATTCAGTTTAATGCCCTCCTGATGAAGTTCTTCATGCTGTGGCCAAACACATTCTTCCCATCCCTTGTGAGATGCAACCCATCCTTGCCAGCAGTCTATCTTCCAAGTAACTCAGCCCATGGTCCCAGAATCCAAATCTCTCACATCCACACCACCTTCGAAGCCAGTCGTTCATCCGGAGTATTTTTCTTTCCCTTTCTAATCCTCTTCCAAGAACTGGGAGCATGGATGAGAAAACTATCTGGGCCCCAAAGTTCTTGAGTTTCCTTTCTAGAGCTTCAAAGTCTGACATGATTTCTTCATAGCTCCGTTTGGCAATACCATTTGTTCCCACATGGATGAGAAGAAAAGAGTATGTGTCAGTGGGCTTTATGAGCTTTGTCAACCTTTCAGTCACATTTCTAATCTGTGCTCCAGGGAGACAGCATATCTGACAATTCTGTGGGTCTTCACGACATACTTGGGTTTCAATACGACACAGCAGGGTGTCTCCCAAAATGACTTCTCTTCTCTTCTTCTTGGTTGACTGACATTCTGCCTCTTTAAGAAGGATTCAGATAAATTAGAAGAATTTCAGAGAAGGGCAACAACCTAGGGGTGACCACATTACACCAGTTTTAAAATCTCTTCACTGGCTGCCAATTAGTTTCCGGGAGAAGTATAAAGTGTTGGTTATCACCTTTAAAGCCCTACATGGTTTGGGTCTGGGCTACCTGCGGGATCACCTTCTCCCGTACAATCCGCCCCGCACACTCAGGTCCTCTGGGAAGAATTTACTCCAGCCAACAAAAACAAGGCTGACAACTATTACCCAGAGGACCTTTTCTTCTGCTGCTCCCAGTCTGTGGAATGGCTTGCCGGAGGAGATTCATCAACTTAACAGTCTTCCAGAATTTAAGAAAGCCATAAAGACTGATTTCTTCCGGCAGGCCTACCCAGTTGAATTTTAAGATGCCTTTTTTAATGGTGTGCTGCTTTTAATGATGCACTGGTTTTAAATGTTTAATTAGTTGTAAGTATTTTATGGTGTTTTTATTTGTGTTGTACCCCGCCTCAATCCAGAGGGAGAGGCGGGTAACAAATAAATTGATGATGATGATGATGATGATGATGATGATGATGATGATGATGATAGGGGTCTAGAAACTAAGTCCCTACAAGTAAAGATTGAAGGAACAGAGTATGGCCTTTCTACACCATATGGGTGTAGAGGGAGAGCGATCCTGGACGTACCTTCTTCCGGGATCATCCCCCATGTCCAAATAGCCAGCATGACATCTGGGATGGGAGGAGGGGCATCGTGTGAGTAGAGGCATCAATTTTTTAAAAAGCTGCAGGAGCTGGAGTGCACTCACATTTAAGGTGAAAAAAAACTTAAGGTAAAAAAAATCTTAAGGTAAAAAACATAAGGTAAAAAAACTTAAGGTAAAAACTTAAGGTGAAAAAAACTTAAGGTAAAAAAAAACCCCGCTTCCCACCCCATCCCCGATGGCCCTGGACTCCCCCCATCCCGGCCCCTTCCCTCTGATTACCTCCGCTACTTGCGGGGAAGAGGGAAGAAGCCGGGATGGGCATCCACACCGCCTGTGGTCCTCAGGATTGTCCTGGGACCACTGGTGAAACTGGGATACCTCAGTTATCCTGGGGAAATGGAAGGATCATCCCTCCCTGCTGCCAGGATCCCCTGTGCATCATTTGGATGCACATGGATGATCCAGGGATGATCCCTTGAAAAATCCTAGGTGCAGAAAGGGCCTATGTTTTGCCTTCGGAAAAGAAGACTGGGAGGGCAATAGGGCAGCTCTTTTCAAGTATCTGTAGGGCTCAACCTGTTCTCTATCTTCTAAGACTGTAGGACATGAAGTTACAGGAAGACAGATTTTAGTTGAACATCAGGAAAAACTTCCTAACTAACAGAGCAGTCAGGCATTGGAACCAACTGACTAGGGAGGTGGTGGATTCTCCATCACAGGAGGCATTGAAAAGAGGAGACTGGACAACCTCCTGTCAGGGATGCTTTAAAATTGATTCCTGTAGTGAGCAGAGGGCTGGAATTGATGGCCTTACGATCCTGGGATTCTATGATCAAGTGTTTGTTTGAATCAGCCCTGGGGCTTGGAACTGCTTGAATATTCTCAGCCAAGGGCAAGCGACTTCCACAGATTTAATCAGTTGACAATTCTAATTAATTGTGGATTAAAAGGCGGATGTCAGTGCTACCCAAAAAACAGGAAATGACCACATAATAATATTCCATTCAAAGGATCATCTATTCAAAAGGGGAAAAGGACAAATCTTCCATTTTGTCATTCACATGTTTAATCTCTCTAGTTTTCTTGACTGAATTAAACCTTTCTCTAAACCAAGATGCTTAACATCAAATAAGACTGAAGAGCAATACTTTCTCATTTTGCTGAAGTTCTCTTTGTCATTTGTTTGGAAAAAAGGACTCTGGTACAATGCAGATAGCAGGAATATGATGTCATTGGGGAAGCACATGCTTATTTTTAAAGATTCTGTTGGGATTCCTTGGCATATGTAGAACTGCTCAGATTGAAGCTCACGTCCTACTCAGCTGAGTCCTTGTGAGTCATAAAACAGGTTTCACTTGTCTCTTGTGTTATTAGTAAGTCTATGTATCAGTGAGATCAGAAAATTCTTATGCATTCTCTTTTAAACATGTCCCAATAAGAAGTCTGTTATATTTCTGTTAGTGGTAGCATATTAGGTTACCTTTCAAGTCAGTGCCAGTTGGGAGCTCCTTCCCTGAAAGGGGAACCTAGGATTTGCTTCAGGCTAGAATTTAGCTATAATCATGTTGTTTTAAGAATCTCATTTAGAGTTTCTGTAAATCCAATGTGTTGAGTTAGCCACGCTCTGTTTATTTGTAGAATATTTTCTGACACCTTGTTACACAATTAATCTATAACCTCCCTGATGACCTTGCTCCAAAGAATGGTGGTCTGACATACATAGGCCATGACACCTGTAGAATAATGCATTCTTTCACTTAGGACATACTACCTCTTGATTGTATTGTGCTCCCTGGTTTTTGTCCTAGCCTCAGTGAATAAAATGAACAATGGCAATCAATCTGCCTTCTGATGTCTTTGAAAATATTTGAACAGTCCATGAGCACTCCCAAAATCTTTATTACACTAAAGATACTCAGTTCTTTTGTCCTTCCTCCATATGATTTGCCTTCTAGACCCTTTAACAGATTCATAGGAATCCTATGTCCCTCATCTTACTTGTCAACATCTTATCAGGAATAGATTGAAACTGTGGGTGGCCATACCAAAAACTATCAGGGGTGGATTCCAACAAAGTATCCCTATAGTCTGAAGCTGAAGGGAAGTTCTGCTCTATTAACCATGTAAGGACAGAAGCCAAGGCCTATATATACCAGGCCTGTCCAATCCAATAGCTTCACGCTGCCTGCCAATCACATAGATCAATGTTTCTGTGCAAGTATGAGACTGTGAAGTTCCTGGATCAAAGCTCAGATCACCTGCTATGTTCTTGTCCATGTGACCATCACCTTTGTATTTTAGCTCCTGGGAGATGTTACTGATTATTTGATCATTGGTCACTGCAGTCAGTCATATTGGAAAATGGCAGCTACTGAATTTATGATAGAAATATCTGCACTAACCTGCTACTTGCCCTGTAAGATTATACAAAGAACAACATGCTATATAAGTCTTGAGGATTCATACACACCTTTGTTACATGATTGGAGATGCAGGGCAGGGGTAGTCACCTGTTCAGCAAAATTATAACTAAAATGTTAACTGGATTTCTGAAATATGGGTTTTATAGCAACAAAAATGGCCTATTCACACATGCAGCTCTCTAAAGGAAGTAAGAAGAGGCTAGTGTTTAAGGATCATTTTACTTCCTCTCTATGCCTTAAAGAAATGCCTGGCCTGTCTCCACACACACATTGGTGTAAAATTGGCATAGGATATGACATCTGATGTGTGTGGGCCTGAACAGTGTGATTGGTTTGTTGTTGTTTATTCGTTCAGTCGCTTCCGACTCTTCGTGACTTCATGGACCAGGCTGGTCCATGAAGTCACGAAGAGTCGGAAGCGACTGAACGAATGTGATCGGTATCTCCCTTAAAATCCATGAATTAACCCTACAATTTGAACCTACTTGCATTGTATTTGGGGAATATGTATACTCAATTACCCAGGGGTGCTGGAGGTGGGGGGGGGGAAGAGGCCCTTTCCACACCTAAGGGTTATCCCAGGAAAATGGAGGAATCATCCCTGCCTGCTCCCAAGATACCCTGTGTGTCATTTGGATGCACAGGAACGATCCAGGCATGATTCTGGAGGGAAAGGCAGGTGCAGAAACGGGGGGGGGGGGGGGGAGAGAGAGAGAGAGAGAGAGAGAGAGAGAGAGAGAGAGAGAGAGAGAGAGAGAGAGATGGCAACTCCTGGGTAGATACACCAGATTTGGGCAGGGCGGGGGGGCGCACGGTCAAGTGTGAATGCATGCTAATAAAATAAAATGATAGGGGGACCCTGATATTATCATGGGGACAGCCATAATTTCCAACCAGAGTGTTATGGACAGCTATAGCAGAGAGATGTTGATTTTAATGATATTACAGTGTACTTAAAATAGATTAAATTATGTTTGTGGTCTGTTATTGCAAGTGTGGAACTGGTTGCCTGAAAATCTGGAACGGGTTTCCCCTTCTTTGCTGCCTCTCCCCACTTCCATCCCACTCACCCCCCTGCCTACGCCAAGCACAAGTGCTTCTCAGAGCAATAGAAAACCTTTTCTTTTCCTGTCTGGTCTCCGTGAGGCCCTCCCTTTAACCTGCTGGGTTCATACAGGAAACATAAAAGTTACTGAGGCCTCACTGACCTTGTCAAGGCCACGTGTGGGAATTTTTTAAAAAAGGGTTCAAGTTGCTTAAAATTATAGCAATTACCAAAACAAAACAAAAATCAGAAAAGAAAAAGACATTTCTATTGCCAGTCAAAATTTTCCTATTGTAATTGTTGTGTTCATCTGCCAGAGTTTTTAAGAGTTTTTTTTAAAAAATAAAAAAATAAAGGAAGGAAGGAAGAAAAAGAAACAAAGAAAGAAAGAAAGAAACAAAGAAAGAAAGAAAGAAAGAAAGGGTGTCGTTGGTGATGGCTGGACACCAGATGTTGTTAGACTTGTGGCACTTGGTATAATTAACTTGGGTCTAATATGCATCAGTCAGAAGCCATTGACCTTTGCAGATGATGGGGGGGGGGGACTTTGATACTTCAGGATTTTTGAAGACAAAATGTCAAAGGTTTGGGAATTCTGACAGGAAATTAGCTCTTGTGTGTCTAATTGCAAGTGTTTTTTAGCTTATCTAAGTAAATAATGAAATTGCAATACTTCAGTTGTGATGTCTAATCCTTGACTCACTTTTCAAGTTTTCCCAGGAAAGAATCAATGTGTTGTAAAATATTTTATAATCTCTAAGGTGACAACTGTCAAAAGTCAAATAGCTCAATCCACTTGTCAGCCAATGACTGAATGATGTGTAAATAAAGGGGAAATTAGATTTATGAATAATAAAGGAATATTTGTTAAAACAAATGACTGGAAGACCATCTTGTCATGAGAATTCTCCAGTATCATGTTTAAAGAGAATTTAGATTTGTTAGAATGTTTGAGTGTCATTAAACAAGGTGTACTAAATCTCATTAGGCTGTGAGTAATACGATCTATTTATATCAGCTGAAAAAGTAGACTAGGGGCTTTGTTAGACCTGCCGGCTTATGCCGGCAGGGAGGCGGGGCCGAGGCGCGCTAACGTTAGCGCGCCTCCTCCAGGCTTCCACACGTCAGACGCACAGGGACATCGCATCCCTGCGGCATCCGCCATTTTTGTTTGTTTGTTTAAAGGGGCTCCCGAAGACTCCGGAGACGGTAAGTGGTGTTTTTACTGTTTTTTTAAAAAACGGGGGGGGGGGGCGAAGGATGGCGGGGGGGGTGGCAAGGGGGGAGGGGGGAGATCACGCCACCGCCGCAGGTCCGCGGCTTTTCGCGGCTCCTCACGAGTAAGCGAGGAGCCGCAAAAAGCCGCGGAAGTCCCTAGACGTTCCCCAGCTCCAGCCTGAGGCCGGAGCTGGGGAAAGGCACGCCATAAGCGAATTCGCTTATGGAGCATTGGAGGAGGCCTCAGCGCGGCCTGCCTCCGGATTCCCCTGTGCGTCATCTGGACGCACAGCAGGGAAACCAGGTCAGAAGGCGCGCTAAGGCCTCGTCTAGGAAGGCCCTAGGAATGGTTGACAAAATTAGCAAATTACAACATTATCAAAATATAGCATGATTGAGCACCCAGATTTAGGAATTCTAGGTAGATTTAGGAATTTGTTGTTTAGTTGTTTCCTATAGCAGTTGTTGGCACCAAATAAAAAATTACAAATAACGAACTTTCAGTTCTGACTTTACTTTCAATAGTGCTACTCTAAAGTAAGGATAGTAAGGCTTTCTTGGCAATTTGTTTTAAAGATTATGGGGCAAAGTAATATGGTCAAAGATGAAAGATGACATATTTGGGACACTATTTCAAAAAGTACATATTTCAGCCATTGTTTTGCTCTTCTCATATTACTTTTGCACGTGTTTTATTCTTATTTTCTTTAAAATCATCTGCTTGGATGACTGTTACAGCATGCAATGGATTTGCTGGTGTGCAAAAATAACTCTGCATTTTCACTGAGTTAATTCCTTTGGAGAGGTAGAACTATTGTTTTCCTTCAAGCACACCAGATATTGACCTAAGCTCACATGAAAATCCTGCATCAAAGCAGTAGAAAAGCCATAACAAACAAACAGTTTAAGAAATGAAGAAGGATAATCTTACATTAGTGCATCTGTAGCATTCTCTACCAACAAAGGAAGATCAAATGGCTTAAAGGGAAATAATCAAAATAAAAACATTTACATGTCAATGCCTAAGATTTCTTCTTTTATTTATTTGAAGTGCGAAAAAGCAATGGTGGATGCTTTCCTGCCCTTTCCACCCCGCCATGCCCTCCTGCACCCTCAAAAGGCTTCTCCTGAGGCTGGGGGGCTCCCAGGAAAGGTCTTGGAAGAGTGGAGGGCTAGGCTATTGTGCAAATGGCATAAGACTCAAAGGAAAGATGACTGAGCACGCTCTAGAGCACATAATCGTGCTTATTGCATGGCAGTGCAGGCAGCAAAGAAGGCTTATTTTGCTGCCTCCATTGCGTTCCCGAGTAGCCGTCCAGCAGAGCTCTTCCAGGTGGTCTAGGGGCTGCTAACACCCTCCCCAGCAAATGGGGCCCTGGCCCCATTGAGGACCCACTGTGAACTTTTTGCATCGCACTTTGAGGACAAAATCGCTTCTCTCTGCAGCGAGCTTGATGCTGTGGTTAGTGCAGCTTCAGTTGAGGTGTCCAATGCCTCCATCTGCCCAATTTTGTGGGATCAGTTCCAGTTATTGAGGGCTTACGATGTGGACAAGGTGCTTGCAGCAATGCAACCAACCACTTGCCCTCTCGATCCCTGTCCCTCCTGGCTTATAAAAGCAAGTCTAGGGGGGTTGATTGGATGGGTCCAGGGGGTGATAGATGCTTCCCTTCAGGAAGGGGTGGTCCCTGCTGTCCTTAAGGAGGCAGTAGTGCGACCACTCCTGGAGAAGCCCACCCTGGACCTGATGTTACTAGACAACTACCACCCAGTCGCAACCCCCCCCCTTTTTTTAGGGAAAGTACTTGAGAGGGTTGTGGTGGAGCAACTGCAGGCACTCTTGGGAGATACTGATTATCTAGACCCATTCCAGCCTGGGTTTCGATCTGGTTACGGGACTGAATCAGCCATGGTCGCCCTGATGGATGTCCTTTATTGAGAAAGGGACAGGGGGAGTGCAACCCTGTTAATTCTTCTCGATCTCCCATCAGCTTTTGATACCATCAACAATGGTATCCTCTTGGATCGACTCCATGGGATGGGCATCAGAGGCACTGTACTACAGTGGTTCCAGTCCTACGTATGCTTTCAGAGAGTAACATTGGGTAACTATTTCTCACCCCCTCACCATTGAGTTATGGAGTGCCGCAGGGTACCATCTTGTCCCCAATGTTATTTAACATCTATATGAAGCAGTTGGGAGCAGTCATTAGGGGATTTGGAGCTAAATGCCATCAATATGCTGACGACACGCAGCTCTATCTCCCTGTGACAACTGAATCAGGTGAGGCTGTGCAAGTCCTAGACTCAGTAATAGGCTGGATGAGGACCAATAAACTGAATCCTGGCAAGACGGAAACCCTGTGGGTGAGTGGTTCCGGAATCTGGGAGATAGGCTCATTGCCTGTTCTGGATGGGTTTGCACTCCTTCTGAAAGATCAGGTTCATAGTTTGGGGGTACTCTTAGATCCATCTCTGTCACTGGAGGCCCAAGTGGCCATGGCAGCTTGCAGTGCCTTTTCTCAGCTTCAGCTGGTTCACCAGCTCCAGCCTCTCCTGGACAGGGACAGTTTGGTGATGGTGGCATAGGCATTAGTAACCTCCAGATTGGATTACTACAATGTGCTTTGTGGGGCTGCCCTTAAAGCTGCTCCAGAAGCTGGAGTTAGTGCAAAATGCCACAGCTCGGCTGTTACCCAGAGCTGCCTCTTTCCAGCATGTAACTCCTTTGCTACAGAAACTGCACTGACTGCCTATTCGCTACTGGGCTAGGTTTAAGGTTCTTGTACTAGTGTACAAAGCCCTAAACAACTTGGAACCAGGATACCTGAGCGCCTTCTCCCCTATCAACCTGCCTGGTCACTGACATCCAAGAGCATGCTCCTGGTGGTTCCACATAGACGTATCATCTGATTGGAGTCTACCAGGGGAAGAGCATTCAGTGTGGTGGCCCCCCTCCTACAGAATTCCCTGCCTCTGGAGGTCAGGCAGGTGCCAATTTTGTTTCTTTTAAAAATGTACTTTTAATATGGTTTTATTCTGTTTTTATTCTATTTTACTCTATTTTACTCTTTATTCTATTTTCACTGCTCCGAAATTTTGAATGTGGAGCAATTTATAAATATTGTAAATAAATAAATAAATAAATAAATAAATAAATCATCCAGCACAACAGACCTGCTTATACATCCAAGTTAAATAAAAGATCTTTGCCTGCTGGCAGAAGGACATCAGAGAGGGAGTGAACCTAGCCTCCTTCAGCAGAGAGTTCTGCAGCCAGGGAGTAACCACCAAGAAGGCCCTCTTTCATGTCGCCATCAAACATGCCTCTGAAGGTGTGAGTCTTGAAAGAAGGGCCTCTTTTGAAGATCTTAGGACCCAGACAGGCTCATACGGGAGAAGACGGTCTTTCAGGTTGCCTGGTTCAAAGCTGTATATGGCTTTGTAGGTCATAACCACCACTTTGAATTCTGTTCGAAAACAGACCAGTAGCCAGTGAAGTTGCTGTAATGAGGGAGTCACATACTCTCTATAACCACCCGTGGTCAGCAGTGTGCCCACAGCATTCTGGACCAACTGAAGTCTCTGAAAAGTTTTCAAAGGCAGCCCCACATACAGCATATTACAGTAGTCCAAACAGAATGTAATTCAGGAATGTAAAAACTTCCTGACTGTTAGAGCAGTACAACAATGGAACCAGTTACCTAGGGAGGTGGTGGGCTCTCCCACACTAGAGGCATTCAAGAGGCAGCTAGACAGCTATCTGTCAGGGATGCTTTAGGGTGGATTCCTGCATTGAGCAGGGGGTTGGACTCGATGGCCTTGTGGGCCCCTTCCAACTCTACTATTCTATGATTCTAAGGTATGTGTTACCATGGCCAGATCAGACATCTCTAGGAATGGGTGCAGTTAGCACACTAGTCTCGGGAATTATTTTATTTGGAATTGAAATAAAGTGTTTTTGTGGTGGTGTTTTTAGACATCATTGGAAAGAATTTGCACACTCTTGAATATATTTGCTGGGACAATTGAGAATGCAACTGAGAACATATCTCTAAACAACAGAAATAACTATCATTACAATTTAGCTCAAGTTAAGCACTTTTTAGTACTCCACTTCATTGTGAGATATTTACACATATGGTTAACTCTCACATTAATATCAATTGGCATTTAAAGTGGTTAAACGTCCGTGTTCCCAACTTAAAGAAACTACGTTGGACAGATCTACACCAAGCAGGATACAATGCTTTGAAAACGGTTTGAAAACTGTATACGGAGTGTGTCCTGGGCCTGGACAGTTGTCAAAACCGTTATAAACTGTTATAAAGCAGTAGTGTAGATCCTGCCAAAAATATAAATGCACAGTGTAAACAAAGGGAAAACAGATTATTCATTTTATCCTTTCATTCTAACAGTCTTAGGCTGGCTCCAAAAAGATTTTAAAGCTTATATATTGTGTTAATTGCAGCTAGTTCTATATGCAAACCCTTCTGTTTCTGCTATCAATAACAAACCCTAAAGGGGCATCATGGCTACTTTTTTTAAAAAAAATTGTTATTGAAACACAGTGAGCAATATTTGCCATGGTGAATTTTCCACCCCTGGCTGCTAATGTCTATTACAGTATACACTGTAATAGCTGTAAAAATTTACCACCCTCTGTGTTATAAACCACCAGAACATGGAGCCTAATGCAATTTCCTATGGTAATTTCCTGTGGTTTGATTCATCAAAAGGATAAGATAGATGTGTGCCTTTTTCCAGTTAGAAGATTAATAAGCACCATTCGACATAGTTATCCAACTCCAACATTTTAGGTTAGCTGCTTTAGTTCTATTTACTGATCACACAAAGTTCTAAATAAATACCTTTCAAAGCATCACAGTGTAATATAAATCTGCTGTTCGTATGAGCTCATCATTAACGTAGGCCCGCTTACAAAGACAGAGAGCTGTTTTTCTTCACATTGCCAATTTCATTCGCAGACTTCAGACAACAGATCATTTTAGAGATAATTAGCAGTTGGCATTATGGTCCACTAGGAACATTAAGCCATGCCCTTGCAGACTAGTAATGAACATAAGTTATCAGACGTGGGTGTGCAGATGATATAGCAAATATAGAATTGAACGACAAAAAATGCATAGATTTTTTAAAAAAAATCAAGTTTCCTGCCCCTGCAGCTACAGAGATATCATGAAAGTGTGTGAGCAACACCTGCTGAAATCTCAGAATCCACAGAGGCAATTGAATAAGATTTCCAATTTGAGAAGGGAAATCAAATTGGGTCATTGCCCAACCCAAAAGCCCACAAAATGAGAATAAGTTATGGAAAGTAAAAGGCATGATGTTAATATTTTCTGGGTGCCTCCTCCAAAAGAGTCTCAGAAGGTGACAACAAAGGAGAAGGTCTTCTCAGTGGTGGCCCGCCAGTTATGGAATGATCTCTCCAACAAGGCCTTTCTGGCACCAACATTGTTATCTCTTTGGTGCCAGGTTAAGACCTTTTTCTTCACTCAGGCATTTGGCAGAATATGATGTAGTTTTAAACAGGTCCTGGATTTGTCTTATGGCTGATTGTTTGAAATAAAAGGAAGTACTTCTTCACACAGTGCATAGTTAAATTATGGAACTCACTACCACAAGATGTAGTGACGGCCACCAGTTTGGGTGGCTATAAAAGAGGGTTGAATAAATTTCTGGAGGCAAAGGCTATCAATGACTACTAGCCCTGATGGTTGTGTGATCTCCAGTATTCGAGGCAGTAAGCCTGTGTGCACCAGTTGCTGGGGAACATTGGTGGGAGGGTGCTGTTGCACCATGACCTGCTTTGTTGTTCCCTGGCCACTGTGGGAATGGAGTGCTGACCCTTAATCTGATCCGGCATGGCACTTCTTATGTTCTTATGAAATAGTTTTTAGATATATGCTGTCTTTATGTAGGCTGTCTGTTTGTGTGTGTTTTATATAAATGGTTATACACTCTGCATAATGTATTTTAATGGTTTTTAATTTTTGTAAACCACCCAGAGACTTTTAGATAGCAAGTGGTATAGAAATGTAAATAATAATAATGACTCCAAATTTTATCATTCCATTTTGCTTGTTTCAGAACATGGATAGCCCTGATGCAGAATTTTAATTGAAAGTACACAACATCTTAGCATTAACCCTTCTGTCTCACTGGTGCCTTTGTTTTGTGAAAAAGTGATGAATCCAGAAGAAATCTCTCTCTCCCCTCCCTCTGTATGTGCGTGTGTGTGCAGGGAGGTCTGATGTGCACATGTGAAACCACCCACAGTCCAGCAGCGAGGATGGCCTCATGCTCAGACTGGATTTGGTCACCCATGTGCATGGCAAGGAGGGAATGTTAAATGGGGAAAACTCATATTTAATTTCAGATTTAAAGGTTTGTTTTCTTCAGTTTTGATGGATAACTGGATATTTTTTTCCTGTGCACATTTATTTGAACACTCAACACTTTGTCGGTTTGCTGCATGAACAATCTTTTACAATGGCAAAAATACCATGAAACTGGGGAAAGATTCAGATGCCTGCTGAGAAACATAGTGGGGAAAAAGAGAAGGTCATAAGGATTGAGACTATAAATCTCGGAAAGTTATTTTTGAACCAATGTAGATTTCCCCCTTGTTTCGCATTAAGTTTAACTGCAATCAGCTCTTGTGTGAGAGCAGAAGAAAAAGCTTCATTGTCTTGCCTCCTAAATCTCCCTTGAAATCATGGAGGTTCAAACTAAACTGCCTGCTTCCTTGGTATAAGGAGAATTTCTTGGGTGACGGTAGTATACGTGTTTTGTGATAGGAACTTCCAGTCAATTACTAATGCAAAGTATCCACATCCAGTTGGACTGATAAGAAAAAGCTATTTCTGCTACTGACTGTTGTAGACTTTAAGGGATCAGACCCACATGAAGCCCTGGATGAGCATTTAGTAATGCTGCAGATATTGCAGTGCTTTAGGCCCCAATTAAATGCAACGTTGGAAAAATATCTCCCAAAGTAGTTTTGTGTTCTTAAAAACTTTGCTGCAACTACAGGGAATTCCACATTTGACTGAATAGCAGTAAAGCTTAGCCCTTCCCCCTTTCACTATTTTTCTGTGCAAAAGTGCAGCTCAAGCTGCATTCCCATCTGCAAGGGAGAATATATATGTTCCGTTTATCTTTTCCCAAGTAAGGAGAAAAAGCAACCTGGGGAACAATTATGAAAAAATGGCACAAGGGGAAATAGTTACCCGCTATCCAACCACTGCTGTTGCTCACAGCTGCAGTAACGTTTTAAAAAGCACATCACGAGACACTTCATGTATTTCATGCATCATTTCTTGTTTGTCCCATAAAATTCAGAATACAATAAAGGAGTGCAAATGGAGGCTTATGTAAATTCATGCCTCATTCTGGGGCCAGCACTACCATTAGGCAGAGCAAGGTGGCCACCTCAGGCAGCTGATTTTGTGTGTCATAAAAGGTGCAGCCAATTTAATTATTTATTATTACTCTGATTTTACAACCAGGGAGGGGTATTTTGAGGATTTTCTGTCCCAGAGGTCAAAATAACTTGGCTAACCTTGGGTCTACTATGCTCCTTGACTTGTGATGAGGGAGTTACCATTTGCTGTTCCCCTCAAGATGTCTTAGGTCAGCCTGGTTCACACTTCATACTCAGTATTCACACAGTATTCTCACAGTAATCACATATCACCCTTACATACCACAGTTGACCAACACTGAAATTGGGATGCCTGCTTCCAATGGTGTTTATCTGATGTTTTTAATGAACAAAATGCCAGTACTACACAAAAATACCAGTGCAAGAGGAATCCCATAATTTTAAATGACCTTAAATACACGTGTATCTGTCAAAGGTAACAACTCCCTCCCCAACCCTTGGAAAGGCCTCAGATATATTTGCACACTATAGGTTTACACCTCAGCACACACCAGAGATCAAGCCACCTCTACTGCTACTGCTAGCAAAGACAAGGGCTGTGCAGATAACAAAGACTAGAAAGCAATATATAAAATGGTGGTTAAATGTAGCTGGCTAGTCCAGATTTAGTATCTCCCGAAAAGCATCCTTTACCTAAACTGTGCACTGCACTATGCTGGAGGGCATGTTTAATGTACAAACTTAAACAGCTTCTTTGTGGTTGACCTGAATAAAGCAGAAGCTGAAAAAGAAACAGTCTGTACCGAAATCACGAACACTCCAGTTGCCCAAGATAAAAATCCTGCAGCTTGCGAAATATTGTCAGATCCAAAGGCAGCACAGGCTCCAAACAGGTGACGAGGTAGCCACCTTGTGCTCCTGGTTTGTAACATAGGGCTCATCCACACCAAGCACTATATTTCACTATGAAAGCGGTATGAAAGTGGTATATAAAAGGCAGGAGCCCCACTGCTGCTTTACAGTGGTACTGAAGTGCACTGCAAGATCTACACTGCTGCTTTATAGTGGTACTGAAGTGCACTGAGAACTGTTGGGACCCAGGACATATCTTCACCAAGCAGGTTACAACACTCTGAAAGTGGTATGAAAGCGGTACATGGCCTGTGTCAATGGGCCCCAACAGTTCTCAGTGCACTTCAATACCACTATAAAGCAGCAGTGTAGCTCCTGCATTTCATATACCACTTTCATAGTGGAATATCTTGCTTGGTGTAGAATAGATGAGCCCTATAGTTTGCAGGATTTGTGCTTTTCCAAACCCCAGTGGGTCAGATGTTACCAGGAAGCTTTATAGCAGGGGTGTGCAACACAACCTGTAGGCTGCATGCAACCCTTGGAGGCCACCAGTGCAGCCTGCTGTGACTGTCCTGCCCCCTATTTCCACACACACACATTCCCACGTACCCCTTTTCTCTGAACAATGAGGCTCCTGCCAACCTGCCAAATAGCTGTTTGCCTGCAGGCTGAGATGTGAATGTGTGTGTGTTCATGTGTGGATGCATACATACATGCATGTGCACGGGGGAGCAGCCTGTGTCTATATGTGAATCCTTGTATCTGTGTATGAGGGAGAGAGAGAGAGAGAGAGAGAGAGAGAGAAAGCAAAGCATGCGTGAGTGTGTGAGTGTGTGTGTGTAAGTGTGAGTGTGTGTGAGAGAGAGTATGAGTGTGTGTGTGTATGTGTGTGTGAGTGAGTGTGACTGTGTGTGAGAGTGTGTGTGAGAGTGTGAGTGTGTGTGAGAGAGTGAGTGTGTGTGTGTGAGTGTGTGTGAGTGTGAGTGTGTGTGTGTGAGAGAGTGTGAGTGTGCGTGAGTGTGAGTGTGTGTAAGTGAGTGTGTGAGAGAGTGAGTGTGTGTGTAAGTGTGTGTGAGTGAGTATGAGTGAGTGTGAGTGTGTGTGTGTGCCCATCCCTGAATGCAGCCCTTGGGGGCAAGCAAGTTGCTCACGCCTCCTTGACAGAGATTCACAGCAATGGCACAGAGCCACCAATGGCACAAGCCACCAATGCAGTCAATTCAACAATCAAATGAGCATGAAATTACATAGCCATTAATTCAACAGCTCAGAAACCAAACATGGTTTTTGCATCAGGCTATTCAGAAGTAAATCTCACTGATTTCAAGGGTGCATCTCCCCAAAGATTGGATGTGCGCAGTGAAATTCCTCGCTTTTCTGGTGGGGCAGGCTAATGGCCCTTTCTATCTTGTCAAGCTGGCTCCTCCAACAGGCCACGCAAGGACAAACAGTCCTAACAGCATGTGAAATAGCTCTGAGCTTCAGTGCCTGACTGCCTTTAAAATACCTTCTCCCCATTTGTTGCCCATGCATCACTGAGTGAAAGAAAAATCACAAGTGCCCGTTTAGAAGAGCAGGCAGAATAAAGGGGGAATATCTCTATTCAATGCTGCCTAATTAATTCAAGACCTTCCACATAATTTTCAAAATGTTCCCAATTAAATGATCATGCATTGCAGCCCTGTGGTTTTTGTAACTGAATTTTGTACTGTTTTTGGCTGCTTCAAGAATTTTGACTGGACAGCTGGATAGATATTTTACAATACTGTATGTAACTTGCACATATTCCCGTACCCTTAATAGGTAAGCGTTACTTACTGGTCGCATGGATATTTACTGAGGATTGAGTAAACGTGTTACAGAGGGGTCGTTTTTCACATCTGTTTCAAATAATTCCTCCACCTTGAAGCATTCCACCAAATGCTTCAGAAGCATAAACTGGTGTGGCATCACAGCTGGTGGATGACCCAAGTCTGCAGACTGAAGCAGAGTAACACATTTTCAGCCTCTACGACGATACTGTTACATCTCGGCTATTTGACAAGGATTTAAGTCCTCACTATGAGACTGCGACTCTTTAAAGAGATGGTATAAACATTAAGGAAATATTGAAGATTTTATCCATGGGCAATAAAGCCATGTGCCAAGTCTAGAAAGAACAACTCGAACCTTCTCACAGGGCTAGAGTAGTAGCAACAGTACGGTTATTTATTCTGTATGCTGCTCTAGTAACCCAACAGCCCAGTTCTATGCATATTTCTTCAGAAGAGGGTGCCTTGGAATTACTCCTGAGTAAACAAGCAATCCTGAGTGTCACAGAGGGCAGTAATGAGGTGGATCTCTCACTTCATCCCCAACTGCTTAGGGATTTTATTATATTAAGTGGTATATAAGTATCACAAACACTCCAGCCAAGGCAAAAGTGTGAGGGGGCTGTTTTTGCTATTATTATTATTATTTAAGCCCAACAGATCAGTCCAACTATCCCTCTATTGACACCAATTGAGGAGAGGAATTAGCTACACTAGGCTGCTAGCTCCAGGACTGGCATAGCTGACAGGCCCAGATTGGACTCATCTGGAAGAATGGAGAAGCTTTGGATCCAGTGGATTCAAATCCAGCTCTTCCCTGCTTCTGGATCACCCCCATGTCAGGGAGTTGTGCCTGTTAGTGCTAGCGGGAGACATGGCAGCAGCAGCAGCTGTCTACTCGCCAAGCACAGCAAAGCGCCTCCACCGTCAGTGCTCCACTCTGCTGGCAAAGGCCAGTGAAGAGTCAATGCACCACTGTAACCCCCTCTTGCCATCAGTATTGGGGGGGGGGGCGAACAGGACTGCACCCTGAATGTGTTTAGCATTGCTGTCTTAAATAGGCTGACCATATTTTGGAAATGAAAAAGGAGGACAATATGGCTGCCCACAAGGAGGCGTGCCTACCCCAACATGCCCAGCCCCCAAGGCAGGCCCATCTTGACATAACACCACTGGCAAGCGAAGTGCCTTTTCACTCCAGCAAGCTATCTCTGGATCCAAACCATTTTTAGTGGCCAAGCAGCTAAACAGAAGAGCATATGGCTCATAACACCTCTATACATCTTCCATTATTTTTAATGACTGTTTTATAAATTACCACAAACTATTACACCTTGCATTTAAGAGAGAGAGAGAGAGAGAGAGAGAGAGAGAGAGAGAGCTGATTGAAATGGATCCAGATGATCAGTCTTATCCAAGAGTGTCTGAAGCTGCCCGCAACCACCCGCTCAAGGACTTGCCCAGGAATGGAACATTTGCCACCGGCCTATAGTTACTCAGATTTTCTGGGTCCAAGGGAAGTTTTCTTCAGGAGTGGTCTCACTATCGCCTCTTTCAGATGGCCTGGGACCACTCCCTCTCGCAGGGAGGCATTAATCACTTCCTTGGCCCAGCCGGCTGTTCCATCCCTGCTAGCTTCTATTAGCCAAGAGGGGCGAGGATCCCATACGGAGGTGGTTGCACAAACCTGTCCAAGCTCCTTGTCAACATCCTCGAGCTGCACTAACTGAAACTCATGTGCAGAACTTCCTCATACTTTCGCATCACACCCCATTTCAAAACAATTTTAAATTATGTGATTAATTTCCTGAATGTTCTCTTACTCTTTTAGCCTGGATCACCACAATCACTTTTGAAAAACAGTTACCAAGGTCAACTTTTAAAAAAAAGAAAAAGGAAAAGGAAAGGAAAGGAAGGGAAAAAAGGGGTCATTGGCAAGAACTGAAATATACCGTAAATTATAATCAAGGTGGGCCTGTTCACATGTTCTAACATCTCTAGATAAGTTAACAGTATACTATAAATGTAGAGAAATTTATTAACTGTTAAGTGTAGATAATTAGAATAGCCCTGCAGTACCAACTTAAATTTGGCTTCCTAATCCAAACGAGAGAGAGAAACTTACACTTCTTCTGAAATAGGCCCCAAACTTCAGCCAAACATATTGGTTTGGTTATATCTCACCATCAATATGCATGGCACTTTGCACAGTAACATAAGCAAGGAAGAGATCGTCACAGCCAAAAGCTTTCAATTTAAATTTAGCCAGTGGGGTGAGGCAAGAAAGGGAAGGGAGGGAGGTGCCAGCCACAGCAACAATGAAAGAATTATATGAGATGCAGTTAGATATGCTCACACTTTGCTTCCCTAGGAATAAGGGGCTCTATCCAAACCAAAGGCTTCATGGAAGGGATGGCCCTTTTTTTTAGCATGGTTTGAAGACGGATGCATTGTTTGTTTATTAAAATATTTATAATACCTTTCTGTCTAGCCCACAATGTAGTACCCCTAAGGCAACTAACAAAGTTTAAAACACAAACTGAATGAGAGTCTATGCAGATTATATAATGTTGGTTTACTATATTGTGAAAATGCGCCTTGAAGTATAACAGTTAACCTATCAAGAGATGTTAGAACATATGAATAGGTCCAATTTAATTATAAATTAAGGAAGCAATGCTCAACACACTTAGGGCACAATCCCTGCATCCGCTCTAGCTGAAGAACTTTGTGCCAGCTGGAGTTCCCAAACATTTTTCAAAGCAGCTCCTCATAGGCTGTATCGATGTATTGTGACACATTCATGATCAATGAATGTGTCACAATAGCCAGTTTCTCCTTCTCCCAGGGGAGGGCATGACTAGTGCACCAGCCTAAGCTGTGCAAAAGCACTCCTGGAGTCAGCCACCATCCAGGAGCAAAGTCAGATTCAGAAACTCACCCAAGCTGCAAAGTTGGTACTTCAAGACAATCACATTGTCATCCATAACTGTACAACTATCCTAGAACCAGTTTTCCTGCTGACCAAAAAAAATGTCTGTCTAGTCCAAATTAAAAGTCTCAGCCTCTTAGCCCATCACTTATCTCAGACTCCAGTTCCAATCTGATAGAAAGGAGAGAGATTGTTGGGTATAATCAGCATAATAATGATACCAAATTCCAAATTACCAGACAGTTTCCCCCATCACTTTCATATATAGATGTTAAACAGCATGGGGAACAAGATGGAACCCTCTGGGACCTCATAGGCCAACAGCCAAGGAGTCAAACTGCATCACCTTTTGAGGCCTGCCTGCCAAGTAAACACACACACACCTCAAAATGGTGTCCCTGTCCCATCCTGGCCAGGTAGTCCGTGAAAATAAATGGATGCAGCTCTTTAACTGTCAAAAGGAACTGATTTTCATAACTGTGGGAGAGCCTCCAGAACACATATGTGTCCTTGACCAAACGTGGTGCACGGATTATATTGTTGAGTCAGTTTGGGGAGGGCCCAACGTTTAGTTGCACACCACATGCATAAGACCTCCCTAACACTATTCACTATACAAGTGACATGCAACATGTCTGTATCGTAAGTTGTGCTCATGTGTGCAGACACACACATGCACACACATTTTCAGTTGCCCTGTGATATCTCAAAAATATTTGGAAATAAAAACTCTAGACTGGTATGTCAAGAATTGAAAGCCTCACTTGACACTTCTGAAATTATTCATAGTGAAATTTTGAGCACATCCGAACTCCACCAGTTCATAGTCGAGTTGAAACATTATGCCAAAGTCTGGCAGAGTGTGAAGAGCTCAGCAAACATATGGCTGCACTTGAGGAAGCAGTAATGACCAGAGCGATGTGGTTCAACAAGGTCACACACTCAACCAGCTTAGACCGCTGTTTTTGTAATCTTAGGGAGGTTGCAAACTCCAACCAGCACAGCTGATGTTATTAGAAGTGTAGGGGTAAGAATAAGATGGTTTCCATGTTGCTTGCTTTTGAGAATGGCCGTGTTTTAGGACCACACAAATTCACTGTGAGTACATTCTACCACCACAATCAGATGATTTCCCCATCAGTGGAATTTCCCTATCAAGAAAACCATGTGTTTTCATCAGCTATACTGTATAAAAAGTATTTTTTCAGAGGCAGATTTGTGTGTGATTCTGCTTTTTACAGTTACCAACGATAGGACATCAGCAGCATTTCTCCATAATCAATAGTGTAGCTTAGCAGATGAGACTAAGGCTAGATCTACACTACTGCTTTATAGGTTAGACTCTATTCAGGTAGAAGAGACATTTGCTGCTTAATAAAAGCTTTGTAGATTACTTAGCAAGCCTCGTCATTTGCCTCCCATCGAAAGCAGGAGTGTTCTGAGAAACATAACAGCCTCTTGGCCAGCGCAATTGTGCAGGCCAAGAAAAGGAACGGATCAGCATGGGCGAGGGGCTTGAAGGATGCATTTCCGGGCTTCCCCTCCCATCGCCTTCCAGTAGAAGCAAGCATAGGAGGCAAGAGAGGTGTGTGTGAGAGTGTATGGGTGAATGGGGTGAATGGTTGTTTGACTATGCATGGATGTGTGTGTGTGTGTTTTGGGGTCATGATCCTGAGAAAGTGTGTTTGTGTGCATGTTGGCAGTGTGTGAGTGTATTTATGTGATGAGTGAATGGGGTGCATGTGAATGTGCTTAAAGCATGACTGATACATGCACAGACTCTTGTGTTGGTTTTTAAAAGCAACAAGACAAATTCATGGAGAAATCTTATCATGTTGGCTAAATGGAACCTCCATGCTTAGTTGCAATCTACCTCTGAGTATCATTTTCTGGGGAGCAAAAACAATCAAACAAAACAAAACCAGCCGGGAAAGGCTAATAGGAGAAGGCTATCAATGGCTACTAGCCCTGATGGTTATGTGCTACCTCCAGTATCCGAGGCAGTAAGCCTGTGTGCACCAGTTGCTGGGGAACATGGGTGGGATGGTGTTGTTGCACCATGTCCTGTTTTGTTGGTCCCTGGTCGACAGCTGCCTATTTCTTTTATGATTATATTTTTAATTGTGGTTGTCATTGCTTTCATTGTTGTTATGTTATGTTTTAGTTAATATCTTGTTTTTAATCCATATTTTATTATTGCTAGCTGCCTTGAGCACCATTTTTGGTGGAAAGGTTGGATATCAATTTAATTAATTAAAACATTTAAATGAATAAAATAATTATTTACAAAATAAAGTTGAAACATAAAAACACTAATACCAATAACAACAGCAGCAACAACAACAGGAAGTAGTAATAATAGTAGTAATAGTAGTTGCATAACAAACTGTGTTGATATTAGCTACATTGAACATATGATTTGGTGAAAAGAAAGTTGAGAAAGTTGAAAGGGTAAGTCAAGAGGGTTAAATCCTTTCAAAATGCATGGAGGTTACTCAAAAGCACAATAATAAAAGCTCAGCTAAAATGTACACCGCAGATAAGGAAAGGTAGCACCAAGTCCAAGAGGTCACCAGCATGGTTAACAAGCAGTGTCAAGGAAGCTGTTGTAGAAAAGAGGGCTTCCTTCAGAAAATGGAAGTCTTGCCCAAGTGAGGAAAATAAAAGGGAGCACAAGCTGGCACAAAGGAGATGCAAGCAGACAATAAGACATGCAAAAAAGCATTTTGAAGAGCATATCGCTAATAATATCAAGGCGAACAATAAAGAATTCTTTAAATTTATTCAAAGCAGGAAACCAGCTAGGGAAAGCAGTTGGACCATTGGATGACAATGGAGTTAAGGGAGATTGCAGAGAAGCTGAATGAATTCTTTGCATCGGTGTTCACTGCAGAGGATACAGGACAGGTACCTGTGCCTGAACTGATGTGTTCAGGAAGGGAGTCTGAGGAACTGAGGCAAATAGTGGTGACAAAAGATGAACTTCTCAATCTGATTGACAAATTGAAGGCAAATAAATCACCAGGCCCAGATGGCATCCATCCTAGAGTTCTCAAAGAACTCAAATATGAAATTGCGGACCTCCTCACAATAATATGCAACATGTCCCTAAGCTCAGCCTCTGTACCAGAGGACTGGAAGATGGCCAATGTAACACCAATTTTCAAAAAGGGATCCAGGGGGCATCCAGGAAATTACAGGCTGGCTAGTTTAACATCTGTTCCAGGTAAATTGGTTGAAAGCATTATTAAAGACAAAATTAGTAAGCATATAGAAGGGCAGGTCCTGCTGAAGAAGAATCAACATGGCTTCCGCAAAGGCAAATCCTGTCTCACTAATGTACTAGAATTCTTTGAGAGTGTCAAAAAATATGTAGACGGGGTGATCCAATAGACATTGTTTACTTGGACTTCCAAAAGGCTTTTGATAAAGTCCCCCACCAAAGACTCCTGAGCAAACTTAGCAGTCGTGGAATAAGGGGAGAGGTCTTCTTATGGATCAGTAACTGGATAAAGGACAGAAATGTTAAATGATAAAGAACAGAATGGTGAATTCTCCTGATGGAGGGAAGTAAATAGCGGGGTCCCACAGGGATTGGGACCAATAATTTTCAAAGTATAAATTCCATTGTCAGCCCAATTCTTCCGCATGAAAGGTCATTTCCTATTTTAAAAACTGGATTCTCTCATAAGGCTAGTTCAGCATGGAATCAAACTGCAGTTGCGGAGCCATTGCATGCCAAATCCCTCACTGTTCAGATGGTTGGTGGAGCACTGGCTTTATGTAGTTATGTCAGAGAGGGCAGGGCCAGCAACTGCATCCTCATTCTCACCCTTCATATGGCAGGGAACATATGAGGGGGTGGGATGTCCAATAAAGAGTGGTTTGTTGGAGCAGGAATGAATTAAGAGCATTCCACCCCTCATGTGCCCAGTTTCAACAGAAACACCATCGTTTGTTAAACCACAGTCTGTCATGTCATATGAAGGGGAAGCTGGTTTAAACACTCCCTACACATCAGTATTGCAAACTAAGATCAAACCATGGTTTGCAAGCCTGGTTTATAGGGAGCCCTTAAATCAGAGTTGCCTAGTTCAGATGGCACAGGGAACTGTGGTTTAACAACCAAGGTGGGAGGTTGCTGCAAGATAAACAAAATCCCGTGGTTTTGCTACATCGGGGTAGAGGTGACTAATCCCGACACGCTGGGAAAATGCAGGGTTTCTGGCGGCCAGGCCTGCTCCATTCTCTGTGCACAGTTGGATGGTGACCAATCAGGGGTCGCCATCTGCTAGGGTGACCATACTTTGGAAACCAAAAAGGAGGACAACATGGTCGGCCCTAGGGGGCGTGTCCAGCACCAAGGGGGCGTGCTCACCCGAACATAGCCTTGGTCACAAATCTGATTTTACAGCAAACAATTAAGAAAAATCTGTTCTACATAACATCTTAATGTTAAAATCACTGAAATAAAAAACAAGCGAGACATTCAATGTACCTGAAATTAACTTCACTCACTCCTACTTTTGTGGCTTTTGCTATACTCTATGTGATGCATTCTCCCCTTCCTTCAAATATATTTTCTGATTGTATCCTCACTCATTGCAAGCTGCTGCTGCTGTTAAACAGGGCTTGTTGATGGCTGGCCGGCTGGCCGGCTAGCTTTTTTCATTTTTAAATTTCAACTTGTGTACAATTGTCACAAGTTTCTCTACTCTAACATTAGGGTGGGTGTTGTGGCAGTGAACACTACTTTGCCCATCCACACTTCTCACTTATATACATTAGCTTCTCAAGGCTTGTGTGTTGGCACCACTTTGCACATCCAGACTTTGAACTCCTGTCTACTTCCTGCACAAACACGCAACTCTGAGACCCTCTTCCTAATGCACTGTGTTGCATGCCAGCACTGTGGGGCTAAGTTACAACAGGTGTTTTGGGGTTGTCTGTGCAGCCTCTGTTGTCTCTCTCTCTCTAAGGCCCTAGCTAGACCTAAGGTTTATCCCGGGATCATCCCTGTTCATGTAAATGACACACAGGATATCCCAGGAGCAGGCAAGGACGACCCCGGGACGATCCTGGGATAAACCTTAGGTCTAGCTAAGGCCTGAGTCATTGCAGCCAAACCAAAGCCTCCAGTCTCAAACAATATCTCTCTCTCTCTCTCTGGCTGGGGATGTTGCTTATTGCAGTTTATTGCTTGGTCATGTCCAGTAACTCTTACTTTAAAAACATCCACCACCTCCAACTCCACCTCCTCTCTTCCTGCACAACCGCTCAACTCTGATGAACTCTTAACACACTCTGGGTGGCAAGCCAGCCTCAGGGCCAAGCTACAGGTGCGTCTGGGTTGCCTTCAGCCTCTCTCTGCCTTATGCCAACCAGCCAGCCAACATCTCCAGCCTCAAACAATCCCCCACCCCTCTCTCTGCCAAAGTCTCCCAATAGTCCAGCCAGGCTGTGCACTTGTACCCTGTGGCCGGGGGTAGGGTGCCAGCTTATGACCTGGTTGCATCTGGTGACACTTGTTTTTTTAAAAAAAAACTCCAATGCCAGCCACCTCTGCCTGCACCAACACTAGACTCTGAGACGCTCTTAAAAAGGCTCTGTGTAGCACACCAGTCTCTCAGGGCTCAGCTACAGCCATCTCTGAGTTGTATCTTCAGTCTAACTCTGTCTCTAAGAGATATGCCAGCCAGCCAAAGCCACAAATCTATCTATTTTTCTCTGACATGCACTTCAAATGTTCTGCATTGCATCCCAGCAGTGCAGTCAGAGCCTAGCTCACAAGTGAACAAAGTGAAGTGGAAGAGAAGCAGTACCGAAGCAAAGCAATGATGTGCCAGGTTCCAACATTCGCAGCAACAGGGCATCTGCAAAGATAAGAGCCTCTCTCTCGACTGGCACCTCACTGTTGGTCATGAGAGTTTTTCCTCTAAGGATGACCCTTCATCAGCCTGGATTTGGTTTGCTTCTACATTGATTTCAATGGCATGGAATTCTGATTAACAAATATCTGCTGAGCTGAAAAGCCTGGCAAAGCCACCACTTCACCCCCCTCCCATCCAATTTTGATTGCTCTCTTCATCCCATTGAAATCAATGGAGATTACTTCTGAATACCCAAGTATATGGTTGCACTGTTAATATCAGATACACGCACCCCCAGCCCACGCCTATGACACGCCCCTTTTAAACCTTTGTATCTGCTTTCAAATAAAGCATCTTTGGATTTTTGCAAGATAATATTTATTTCACCATTTCCTTGAAAGATTAATGAATGAAAGAATCCATTTCAATGTTAGTGAAAGGGCTTTGACATGAACATGGTCATTTCGAGGCAACCCTGGTAGAGACCAGATGATTCTGCTGTGCCTCTGCGCTGGGTGAGATGGGATCCTTCCGTCATTCTTGGCACAAAGGCACAATAGAACGATCTGCTCTCAGAGGAGATAGAAAGCATTTCTATAAGAGGCTTTTATCCCACATCTTTACTGCACCTTCTGCTTCCGGATTAAGATGGGTTCTTTACACATCTTTACATACATACATACACACACACACACACACACACACACACACACAGCAAGCAGTTACACTTTTCTCATTTGTGTGTATGTTAGAATTGAGTAGAAAGACATTGAATGTTTCTGGGAAACAACTGCAGAATGGAGCGACGCACCAGCCATGACCTTCCCCATCCCGTTATAAAGTGCTCCCATCTCAGCAGTCTCAGCCATGCTGTGTTACTGCAAGGTGGCTCTGGGGCACTTACAAAGTCCCCCATGTTGTGTTCTGCAGACCAACCAGTAGCAGAATGGCAAAGAGGCAAAAGGGAGCAAGTGGGGCAAGACAAGGCAACACTCTCATCTCATCGGCATCACTGGCAACATCATCATAGCTGTATCCCCAAGAACTGACCACACAAAGAGGCTCGTTGCTCAATGGCAGAAGTACTCAGGCAGGCAATGGCGGTTTAATGGCGTGTCTCAAAAACATTCCCCATTTTCCCCATTCAGAAATAACACAGGAGAAGCAGGGGGATGGCATGGGGGAAAGGACTGGAGAACCACGACGGCGTGTAATGAACCTGGAAAATCTTGTGCATGAGGAATGTCAATCACATATGGTGTAGAGACCCCAGAGTTAACTCTGCTAGGCTTCCCATGAGGAGGCACGTCCAAAACTATGAGTGGTAGAACAATGGGGCAATCTTCACAAAAGTTTTGAAGTAACTGTGTGAAAAATGTTGCTAGCTCTCATGGCGTTTCAGAACATTTTAAAAATATTCCTGGAATAGATACTAAAACTTCCAGCTATGTGCTATATCATAATCAAGGGCCTTTCACCATTGCTTGCAGTGAACTAGTTGCAAAACTAGTTGAAGATTAACTAAAATGATCAATGGAGTCATTTTTACCTTGAGTGATTTAATTATTCAATTGCACACAAAACATGCAGAGATGCAATGGGCAGACTCCTCAGTGGATGGGTTCTTTTGGCCCACAGGAGCCTTTAATTATTTATTTTATTTAGCCATTTCCTCACAGCCCATGGTGTGGAAATTACAGCCCTAATCTCTCTCCCAATTTCTTGCACCACATTTGGGCCTTACTCAAAAAAGAAAGGGTCCACAAGATTATCCTTATATTTCCATGCTGGCCTCTCCTCACCAGACTGTTACTATACGATCAAGTCAGTTTGGCACCGTCTGTGTTTCGCCAAGCTCTGCTGGCAGTGGCTCACTGGGTTCCTCTGTTCCTTCTGTCTGCAAATAAACAGAAGTCAATCTATGGGGTCTATTTTGAAGAGATAATTCTCTCAGGACCAGTTCTCCTCAGACAGCGGTCAGTGAAGCCAGCCTGAATTTCAAAATTGTTCAAGCAGTACTTATAGCTAGCTAAGCTGTTGTGAAAGAACCAGTCATGGGTTTGGAGGACTCTAGGGACGGGTTATTAGAAGACAGGGCATCATGAGCTGCATGATAATTAGAAGACTTTGCAAAGTACTAATGATTTTATGTTGGAACAGCAAAACAGAGGGAGATCTTTATATAGTCTTCTGTCTCCTCTATAGCCCAATGGAAGGCTCACACCACAGAAGCAGGAAATAATGTTTGAGTGAAAGGAGCAGTGAGCCAGACAGCACCATGTACATTGATGGTGCTATATAAATAAATAATAATAATAATAAATAATAATACCAGACCAATAGCACAACTTACAGACAAGGCAGATGGACCTAACCTTAACCAAAGGCAGCCCTTTGGCACCATCCTTCAGCAGCCTCCTCAAAGATTTCAGGCTCTTTTGCAGGGGCTTAAATTAAGCTCTCGCCCAATTCACCGGGAATTTCTTTTCTGCATGCACGTGGAGTGGCGCATCGTTACGGAGCGGCACTTCATGACTGAGGCCTGTGGGCCAATTCCCCCAAAGTTGGGGTGGACTACTGGACCTTTGCAAATGGCACATCATGTACTGCTTTTGAGCCAACTTTATATGTCCATCTCAAATACTCACACTGCCATCATCACTCAGATTACGTTTCCTTCCCGTGATTTCTCCATTCCCTGCCATTCTCAGATTTCTGAGAACTGTCCATTGCTGTTTTCTGTTTTAATAATACGCAACAGAGACTGTGAGGCCTGGGCAGTGAGCACGGCTAACTACTTTTTCATTATAATAGTAATTAAATATGCATCAAGAAGTTAACTCTATGGCTAGAGGTTTGTTGTTTTCAGCAGAACTATTTCTAACAGTATCTTAGAGGTGATGAGAGACAGGTGGAAAGAATCGGCTTTGCATTCAGTTCTGAAAGGAAAAAAAGATACAAAATAAATAGCAGCAAGAAATGAATGCAAACAGAAATGGCTTGGGTATGCTACATTATAACGTTTTCAATGCACACACCCAGGCCAGCCAGATCAAATGGTAATGGTTTTTCTGGACTGCAGCCTTTACAGGCTGCAAGTGGGATGGTCCCATGTTCATAGAATCATAGAGTTGGAAGGGGCCTATAGGGCCATCGAGTCCGACCCCCCGCTTGATGCAGGAATCCACTCTAAAGCATACCTGACAGATGGTTGTCCAGCTGCTTCTTGAATGCCTCTAGTGTGGGAGAGCCCACAATCTCCCTAGGTAACTGGTTTCATTGTTGTACTGCTCTAACAGTCAGGAAGTTTTTCCTGATGTCCAGCCAGAATCTGGCTTCCTTTAACGAGCCCGTTATTCTGTGTACTGCACTCTGGGAGGATTGAGAAGAGATCCTGGCCCTCCTCTGTGTGACAACCTTTCAAGTATTTGAAGAGTGCTATCACATCTCCCCTCAATTTATTTATTTATTACATTTTTATACCGCCCAATAGACGAAGCTCTTTTGGCAGTTCACAAAAATCTCCCCTCAATCTCCTCTTCTCCAAGTGGGAATCTACACTGGTGTTATTCTAACATTTTGAATGGGTTACTGTGACGCACAGCGTCACGTGCCCCTGGGTCTCCAACGTTGCAAAAGAGTCGTACTTACAGGTTCTGTTTCTTAGTTGCAGCGTGGCTACAGATTCATGTGCCTCATCCATTCTCCTCTCCCTTTCTCAGAGCTGCTGGGTTTGCTCCGCCCACTTCCTGTTCTCCTTCCTTTGCCCCATTTGCTATCTTATCTGTTACAGCAGATAAATCACACCAGCCTTATACTGTGCAGTCACTGACAATTGCATGCAAAGGACTCAGAAGTTTTCCACCTTAGAATCTGCTTTTATTGTGAAGTACTCCCAGGCATCCTGCCTTAAAATTTGAATCAAATTGGGTCATCGGTTGATTTTTTATGATTTTTTTTTTTTTACATTTCCCCCCTCTTTGCAAAGGAGCTGAGGAGCGCTCAAAGGATCGCTGTAGGTCCATGCAGGAAAATGAACAAAGGTCTCTTGTTCCTAGTCCAAAACTCATGACCGGCGGGGCTTAAATAGGGCTGCTGCTAAAACTTTTCAATTTGGTCTCCCATCCAAACCCTGACCAGACCCAGCACTGCTTAGCTTCAGCAAAGTGGCTGGCTACTATGCATTCAGGCAATTCCCTGGGACTTGTGTTAAGATGTTTTGGGAGAGAGTGAGTTTGTGTGTGCTTGTGACTATTGCCCTGCACTGCTGGCTAGGAATGAGGCAGCCAGTGGGCGGAGCAAACCCAGCAGCTCAGAGCAACCCAGAACAACGGAAAGGATTTAACAATGTGCCCTGCAGTAACGTTACAGCTAAACGTAAGTCACGCTAGTATGCCCCGTGATTCAGAGAACCAATACAGAGAACCACCTTAGAAAGGGACACTAGCAACATTATAAGACTAGTGTAGATCCGGCCCAGGCTAAACATGCCCAGTTATTTCCGTCTCTCTTCATAGGGCTTTGTTTCCAGACCCCTGATCATCCTGGTTGCCCTCCTCTGAACACGCTCCAGCTTGTCTGCATCCTTCTTGAACTGGACCCAATACTCAAGATGAGGCCTAACCAGGGCTGAATAGAGAGGAACTAGTACCTCATGAGATTTGGAAGTATACTTCTATTAATGCAGCCCAAAATAGCATTTGCTTTTTTTGCAGCCACATCACACTGTTGGCTCATATTCAGCTTGTGATTTACAACAATTCCAAGATCCTTCTCATTTGTAGTATTGCTGAGCCAAGTATACCCCATCTTGTAACTGTGTATTTGGTTTCTATTTCCTAGATGTAGAACTTGGCATTTATCCCTATTAAATTTCATTCTGTTGTTTTCAGCCCAGCACTCCAGCCTATCAAGATTACTTTGAAGTTTGTTTCTGTCTTCCAGGGTATTAGCTATGCCACTCAATTCTGTGTCATCTGCAAATTTGATAAGCATTCCCTGCACCTCCTCATCCAAATCATTAATACATTTTTTGAAGAGCACTGGGCCCAGGACTGAGCCCTGTGGTACCCCACTCGTTACCTCCCCCCAGTTTGAGAAGGTACCATTGATAAGCACTGTTTGAGTCTGATTCTGTAGCCAACTGTGAAATCCACCTAATAGTTGTTCCATCTAGCCCACTTTTAGCTTGTTTGTTAATCAGATTATCCTTGGTTCCGCCCCTGCCTTCAGCTTGTTTTCTCACATCCTGAAGCTTCATTGAGGCAATTCTCTGCCCCGATTTCCAGAGCCGGTCTCTCTCTCTGCCAGGTCAAATTACTAGTTGAAGAACCATTCATTTCACACTCTATGTACGCCTATTAAGATGGCTGTGAAAATCTAATCATTCTTATTATGTGCAAGCTCTACATGTGAGGAAGGGAAGTGGGGATGAGCTCAGTAGCGCCACCCCTCCCTCTCTATTCTCACTGCTTTCTAGATGTTGAGGGTGACTATCTGCAGAGGAGAGTCTCTTCCATCTGTGGAAGTTCTTCCAGAGATTTTAGAATCTTGAGTCTTGAAATGAAATCATGATTACCATTAAGTATTTATAATCCCATCTATCATAAAGGTAAACTTGCAAAAAAGCAGATTCAAATACATTTGGGGGAGAGGGTAGGATTGTGAATGCTGTAATATCTAAATTTCCTTTTTTAAAGAACAGGAAAATTCAATTATCGAAAAACACTGCCAGTTTACGGTCAGAGATGTTGGCTCAAGCTCCATAAAGCCAGGAAATGGGTCAACTCAAAGGAGGATTCCTCTAGCAAGGCTCATATGCTTCATAGTTCATATGGCAATACAGGGGCTGATCTACACCAAGCAGGATATAACACTTTAAAAACAGTATGAAAACGGTATTTGTAATGTGTCCTGGGCCTGAACAGTTGTCATAATCATTATAAACCATTATAAACAGTAGTGTAGATACTGCCCTAGACCAGAAAAACATTGGGGCATCTTTGCTAGGCCCCAGGCACTCCATTCACCCTATCTGGATTTGGGCCTGAAAGCATGGGTCCATGGAAGGTAAATTATAAGCAAGCAGAATTTGTGATTTTGTACAATATCATCACCCATCATGGAGCACATCACTTGAGTCATCAGCCTTAGTTTCCAATTTCCTGGCTTTGTGGAACTTGAGCCAATATGAGATAGCCTTAACTTTGGTCTTAAACTGGCTTTGTTGCTGACAAAATCATGTTGGCTTCTAGTAAACTCTGCATTGTTTTCAAGGTGCTTAGAGATTGTCTTCTTTATAATCTGGTCCAAATATTTCCCAAGGATTGATGTCACACTGACTGGTCTATAGTTCCCAGGTTCCTCTTTTTGCCCTTTTTGAAGATAGCAATGAAATTGTAGGGTTTCTGAAGACAAACTTCTCACCAACACCATCTGTCCTTGTTCAAGTATGTAAATTTCAAAGGACTTTGGCAGTCCAGTAACTGTATTGTGACTTATATCACAGAACTGCATCTCATAATTGCAATGTGGATAGTTTCCTAGATGACATGTGGAACCACCTTGTGTCTGGAGCTCCTAATTAAAGCACTTCAGAAGCGCCATTTGACTGAGCTGAATTTGACATTTGCAATGGCTGGGGTAAAGGCACTACACAGCAAAACCCATCAGTATCAAGTCAAAAACCATCAGTATAAAGTCAAGGAACTGTAACAGAGATTCATAGAATCATCGAATCATAGAATAGCAGAGTTGGAAGGGGCCTACAAGGCCATCGAGTCCAACCCCCTGCTCAATGCAGGAATCCACCCTAAAGCATCCCTGACAGATGGTTGTCCAGCTGCCTCTTGAAAGCCTCCTAGTGTGGGAGAGCCCACAACCTCCCTAGGTAATTGGTTCCATTGTCGCACTGCTCTAACAGTCAGGAATTTTTTCCTGATGTCCAGCTGGAATCTGGCTTCCTTTAACTTGAGCCCGTTATTCCATGTTCTGCACTCTGGGAGGATCGAGAAGAGATCCTGGCCCTCCTTTGTGTGACAACCTTTTAAGTATTTGAAGAGTGCTATCATGTCTCCCCTCAATCTTCTCTTCTCCAGGCTAAACATGCCCAGTTCTTTCAGTCTCTCTTCATAGGGCTTTGTGTCCAGACCCATGATCATCCTGGTTGCCCTCGTCTGAACACGCTCCAGCTTGTCTGCATCCTTCTTGAATTGTGGAGCCCAGAACTGGACACAATACTCTAGATGAGGCCTAACCAGGGCCGAATAGAGAGGAACCAGTACCTCACGTGATTTGGAAGCTATACTTCTATTAATGCAGCCCAAAATAGCATTTGCCTTTCTTGCAGCCATATCGCACTGTTGGCTCATATTCAGCTTGTGATCTACAACAATTCCAAGATCTTTCTCGTTTGTAGTATTGCTGAGCCAAGTGCCCCCCATCTTGTAACTGTGCATTTGGTTTCTATTCCCTAAATGTAGAACTTGGCATTTATCCCTATTAAATTTCATTCTGTTGTTTTCAGCCCAGCACTCCAGCCTATCAAGATCACTTTGAAGTTTGTTTCGGTCTTCCAGGGTATTAGCTATCCCACCCAATTTTGTGTCATCTGCAAATTTGATCAGCATTCCCTGCACCTCCTCGTCCAAATCATTAATAAAAATGTTGAAGAGCACTGGGTCCAGGACTGAGCCCCACTCGTTGCCTCTCCCCAGTTTGAGAAGGTTCCATTGATAAGTACTCTTTGAGTCCGATTCTGTAGCCAACTGTGGATCCACCTAATAGTTGTTCCATCTAGCCCACTTTTAGCTAGTTTGTTAATCAGAATGTCATGTGGTACTTTACATTACTCACTATTCACTACTCACTATTCATTACTCACTACTCATTACTATTCACATTACTCACCATCATGCGAGCTTGAATATTTGTGTGACAGTTAAGTCTAAGAATTGAATCACATTCAGAACAATCATACTAAGAACTCTTAAGGTTCTGAAATGTTTGCATTAATGGCTATAAATTCAAGATGGAATAACTAATCAGGCATAATCCAAGGCATAACTAATCAGTGAAAGCACCTACCATCATTTCCCCCAGACACATGCAGGAGCGTTCCACAAAGATATTGAGCCCACCATGATTTTGTTGTTCACTATGTTGTGAATGTACACTATAGGTCTGTCTAAAGTAAGAAGAGTTTTTCAGCAAAACATAGGGCTCATCTACACCAAGCAGGATATTCCACTATGAAAGTGGTATGAAAGTGGTATATAAAAGGCAGAAGCCACACTACTGCTTTATAGTGGTACTGAAGTGCACTGATAACTGTTGGGGCCCATGACAGATACCATATACCACTTTCATAGTGCTATATCCTGCTTAGTGTAGATGTGTCATGGGCCCAACAATTGCAGTGCACTTCAGTACCACTATAAAGCAGGAGTGTGGCTCCTACCTTTTATATATCCCACTTTCATAGTGGAATATCCTGCTTGGTGCAGATGAGCCCATACACACCATCATAAAGACTAGGGGTGTGCACGGACCCCCCGCTCGGCCCGCTACGCTCCGCGCCGCTCCGCCCATACTCCTCTCCTCTTCGCCGCGGAGCTCCGGCTCTGAATCGGAGCTCCACAGTGGAGGGGAGTGGTGCCAGGTAAGGATGGGAGAGGAGGGCGGTGGGGGGTTACCGGGCCCTGCCGCCGTCGCCGCCCATGCGGCGACGGCGGCAGAGCCCGGTAAGGGACCAAGGGGGAGGGGGGCCTTACCTGCCTCCGTCCGTGGTCCGTCGGCTTCTTCAATTGAGCCCGCGGTTCAGCCAGGAAGTCTGGGCCGTGCGGCCTAGACTTCCTGGTTGAACCGCGGGCTCAATTGAAGAAGCCGAGGGACCGCGGACGGAGGCAGGTAAGGGAGAGGGGGGGTTACCGGGCCCTGCTGCTGTCGCCGCATGGGCGACAGCGACAGCGGCAGGGGCGGGTAAACCCCGCTTACCTTTCCGGCAGAGCTCCGGATCGAGGCGAAGGATCCGCCTTCACCTCGATCCTCTTCGCCACGCTCCGCCGGCCCCCCAATCCTCTTCGTCTCTACCTTAAGGGGAGGCGAAGCACCCCGCTCCGCTTCTAATTCGCAGGTCCGATTAGAAGCGGAGCACATCCCTAATAAAGACAGATCCAGTCCCTAGTATCTCTCTTTATGAAGAGCTAAATAATGGGCCTAATTCTCCTTCCCCTGACAGGCACATGGAAGCCCCACCCCCCAGAATGCATGTATTATATATTTCAAACCATGACAGTAGCCCTTGAAACAAAGGAGACAGATTTTACATTAAACAAGCCCTCTTCCCTCTCCCTCTTTCCCCCTCCTCATTCTCCTCTCTCTGTCTCTTGTTTATTCAATGTTTGAACTCCAGGAAACCAATTCCTAACCTGCAATATCTCAATTCCAAAAATGACTAAACTAGGGAAATGATTGAACTGAGAAAATATTTGCAGGATTGTTTAAAAATTTACTTTTACCTGAACTGAAAACATCCCATTGAAAAAAATTAAAATAATCAGAGCAACCTCTTCCAGAAGTGTATATCATCAGAAGTAAAATGTCTCTAAACAAAGACCAGTTTAAGTTCAAAGCCAGGCTGCAAATCTATCCCTTAGACAACACTGTACAAACACATTATTTAGATTACATTCTGCACCTGATTAATGATAGCAGGAGATCAAATGTTAATAGCTTAAGAATCTCCACTGCTCTCTGCACATAAGGAGCACTTTAAAGTGCACCATAATTTCACAGTAATAAATAAGAGCTCTCACCTAAATTATACAAGCATTGTCCTTTGGTTGCTGCAGAAGTGTCCATTCAACGCGGAAGCTTTTATTGCTGGCTTGTTCGGTAGAAGATTCCCATATATGGTCTATAAGAGAACCAGAGAGGAAAATGATGTACTTTGTAAGAACATTTAATTCACATTCCTGTTCTGCTTTCTGTACAGCTTGTGAGCTTTTGACAGCTCTGCTCGCCGGGCTGTATGTGTTTGTAGGGGAAAGATGCATATAAAGTTTTGCATTATCAAATGCCGACTTCAAACTAGTGTTGTCATATAAGATTTGCGTGTGTTTGTGTGGTGAGGCAATGAAATGAGGGACACTTTATGATGTCCTATAGAACATGATTAAAGATATAAAGAAGGGCCATTATGTTCTAGGAAGCTCTGGGAGTCTGGCGAAAGGGACAGAATTTGACATATAATGTTATCTCTTAAATTATAATCAAAATGTTGAAATGAGTTAAAATAAGTGATGCTGGTGAAGTTTATAATTACTTGGTTCAATATACAATTTTATCCAGGTTATAATGCTTGGCTATATTAGAAACTGATAGCAATTTCACTCAGCATTTCTTTGCTTCTGCAAAAGTAAATCCCATCTCACTAACCTTTAAGAATTCTCCAAAAGTGTCAACAATCATGTGGACAGGGGTGATATGATAGACATTGTCTATTTCGACTTCCAAATGGCTTTTGATAAAGTTCCTCGGTCGTGGGATAAGAAGAGAGGTCCCCTAATGCATATATAACTGGTTGAAGAACAGGAAACTGAGACTTTGAATAAATGGACACTTCTCATAATGGAGGGATGGAAATTGTGGTGTCCCAAAAGGTTCTGTATTGGGACCTGTGCTTTTAAACTTGTTCATCAATTATTTGGTGTTAGCAGTGACTAGTAGGGTGGCCAGCTTTGTGGATGACACCAAATTATTTAAGGTGGTTAAAACGAAAAGGGAGAGTGCAGAGCTTCAAAGGGATCTCTCCAAACTGCATGTAGAGTGGGGCTCCCCTATAATCATTGTGAACCAGCACTCAAACCATGGACTCAAGTAGCTGGTGAAGTGTCATTTTGGAGTGTTTGGAAATGACTATTCGGGCGTTCCCCCTCTGTGCAATTGTAGGAAGAGGGAAAGAGAGAGAGATCAGAAAATATCCAGAACGTTCATGGACAAGCCAATAGTCAATTCAAACCTTGGCTGTGGTGTGCAGTTGTATTCACCCCATAATACAGATAGAAAAAGTAGAGATGTGACAGGGAGAAATATCTTATGTATCAGATGCTTTCAAACAAGCAGTCTGGTCATATATTAATTTAGGGTTGTTTTTCTTAAAGAATAATTTGTCAAAATAGACTTGAATAATTGCAGCTCTAGGTTCTCCTCCCTTCCCTTTCCCATAAGCCCCTGTAATGTGTGCATTTTGTCGGACTTTTCTAATGTAGCATGAAGGAGCATGAGGGAGCAACTGTTGAGAAAAGATTGCAAAACATCCTAACAGCCCTTACTTTTATATTCGCTTTGCATGTAACAGCAACAAATCACGGGTTAATTAATTAATCCATGATTTGCCACAGTGCATGCAGGACACATTCCACAGGCATTTTGAATACGAGGATGATCAGGGGTCTGGAAACAAAGCCCTATGAGGAAAGACTGAAAGAACTGGGCATGTTTAGCCTGGAGAAGAGAAGGCTGAGGGGAGACATGATAGCACTCTTCAAATACTTAAAAGGTTGTCGCACAGAGGAGGGCCAGGATCTCTTCTCGATCCTTCCAGAGTGCAGGACACGGAATAACGGGCTCAAGTTAAAGGAAGCCAGATTCCAGCTGGACATCAGGAAAAACTTCCTGACTATTAGAGCAGTACAACAATGGAATCAGTTACCTAGGGAGGTTGTGGGCTCTCCCACTTTAGAGGCATACAAGAGGCAGCTGGACAACCATCTGTCAGGGATGCTTTAGGGTGGATTCGTGCATTGAGCAGGGGACTCGGTGGCCTTATAGGCTACTTCCAACTCTACTATTCTATGATTCTATGAATATTCAACCTATCTGGCTGATGTGGGGTTGCTATGTGATGTCCAAACCCGAGACATAATCATGGGCTAATCAAAACAATAAACTTACAATTATATGTTAGGTTAACTGTGGATTGTTTAACCCACAATTGACCTATAGTGTCTGGATTCAGATATCACATAGCAACTCTCAATTGCAGGTTGAATATTCCAAAAGGCTGTGGAAAGCACCTGACACATGCCATGGCAAGTCATGGGTTAATTAACTCACGACTTGCCACTGCTACATGCAAACAGGCCCTTAAAAGCAAAATAATAATAATAATAATAACAACAACAACAATAACAACAATAACAATAATAATAATTTATTATAGCAGTATCAGGGAAAACTGTATATTCCTTAATTCAAAAGTGCCAACTTTCAACCAAGGCCACGTCTACACAGCGTTCCGAAGGCACCCCAAAGGCCCTTGAGGGCGCCCCAAAAACGCTCGTGTAGTACGTACCTTAATCGTCCCCAGAAGAGGCGGAGGAGGAGGAGGCGTCCTTCGGCAGCACAGACTGCGGGCGGGCTGCTCCAGGCTCCTTTTCCCTTTAGCCAGCAGGCCCTACGAGAGCTCCCAGCAGCGGGGCTGGGTCGTGGGAGGGAAGAGAGCGGACGGGCGAGGAAAGGGGTGGCGGCGGAGGCCGCTGCGCGGTCCTGGGGGCGTGGGAGGCGCCCTCCCCTTTCCTCGCCCGTCCGCTCTCTTCCCTCCCACGACCTAGCCCCGCTGCTGGGAGCTCTCGCAGGGCCTGCTGGCTAAAGGGAAACGGAGCCTGGAGCAGCCCGCCCGCAGTCTGCGCTGCCGAAGGACGCCTCCTCCTCCTCCTCCTCTTCTGGGGACGATTAAGGTACGTACTACATGAGCATTTTCGGGGCGCCCTCAAGTGGCTTCGGGGCGCCTTCGGAATGCTGTGTAGATGTCCCCCAAATACAGCAGCTGTATAAAATATCTTGCCAATACATGCAACTTTTTAATTATTCCCCCTGACTTTTGTAATTTGTAGTCTTTGTTGTTGTCTCCCAGAAACATCCTAATAAAGTGACTCTGTAAAACAGTGATCTCATCTAGTGTGCGACCTTTCTTTTCAGCACCTCCATGAGTTTCCATGCTTGCAAATGTTTGAATTTCTCACTATTTCCTCAGTGTAAATTAATGTTTCCCCATATTTTCCTAAGACTTCAGCCTGGAGGCAGTGGCCAAAGAAGCAGAGCAGGGCAACACGACTGTAACAAACTGATAGTGGCCTCATTCTCAGCGTACCACTTCATTCTGCAGGATCCAGGGGTGGTTTTTTTTTTAGTGTGCAGTTGGTCACAAAAAGTGAAGTTGGAAAAATGCGCAGTTCGAAATCTGATTATGTGCAGTTGAAAAAAGTGGTAAAAAAATAAGACATGTGTTATGTGTATGTGTTTATTATGAACTTAACAATAGACAAAGTCAGGGATGGCATGTAACACAAATTATATAGGGATGCAGGTGAAAGAGCCCTTGATGGTGTGACTGATACTGCTGGGTCCTGGGACAGTGTTGCCTGAATAGATGTGGGGGCAGAGCTGGCACTTGGGTCTATTGCATGGTCTGGTCCCTCTGTCTGTGTCTCTGTCCTGTGTACTGTTGCTGGTTAGCATCCGCTTCAGGTCGGGAGGTGGTCTGGAGGCCAGGACTGGTCTGCCTCCCAAGGCTTGTGAGAGGGAAGTGTCTGTGCTGATGATGGGTTGGAGTTCACTGACGATCCGTTGCAGTAGTTTCAATTGGGGGGCTGTAGGTGACAACCAGTGGTGTGCTTCTCTTGGCCCGTTGTCCTTCCTGGGTATCCGTATGGCCCTGTCAATCTCTCTTTACACTTAAGGTGCTACTACTGTTGGTGATAATCTGTCCAGTCGTGAAAGAGAAATAATGTGTTTGGCTTGGGCGGGGGTGTCTGACAGGGCATTTGTGAAGTTGGAAAATTTGCTTTTAAAAACCCCCTGGCAGGATCCCTTCCATATGGGGGAAAAACTCCACATTTAAAACTAGATACTGGGGAAGGGTTTTTGCCTGGGCATGCTAATTTTCTATGTGGAGCGGGGGGCGGGCTTTAATGGATAATCAGGGTGCCTTCAGAAAACGCCCTGACCCACATTTCCACCAACCTATATGTTCATTCAGTGGTAGGATGAAAATAATAAACTACAAGTAAGTTCATATAGGAGGAGGTGGTCTTTCAGATATCCTGGCCCCAAGCCACTTCAACCTTTATAGGTAAGAACTAGCACCTTGAAGTGGGCCCAAAACAAATTGGAAGCCAGTGCAACTGATGTAGGACTGATGTAATATGGTCTGTATAGCACACACAAGAAAGCAATCCAGTTGCAGAATTTTGCCCGAGCTGCAGTTTCCAAATACTTTTCAAGGGCAGTCCCGCATAGGGCATGTTGCATTTATCTAAGACATGTATCGGTGTGGCCAGATCCACCTTTATCAAGATGAGGCACAGCTGTCACACCAGTCAAAGCTGAGCGAGGGCAATTCTAGCCACAGTAGCCATCTCAGCAGCCAGGAGCAATGGCAGAACTTGAATCACCCTCAAGCATGAACCTGATCCTTGAGGGGGAGTACAGCCCCATCCAGAACAGGCTGTACTCCTAATCCCAGATCAGATTGTCTACTGGCCATCAGGACCTCAATCTTGTCAGCACTGAGCCTCAATTTGTTAACCCACATCCAATCCATTGCTGTGGACCAGCAAAGATTCAAGACGTCCACAGCCTTCTTGGCATCAGTTGAAAAGGAGGAACAGAGCTGGTATCATCAGCATAATAACCTCTCCCAATAGTGGACTTTAAAAAGGAAAGGGGATAAAAACAGAGCCCTGAGAAACCCAATAGGCCAACAGCTAGGGGGCTGAATAAGAACTGTGTAGCAGCACCTTCTGGGAATGGGAGAGTCACCAGAAAACAGTCACTCCCAGTCCCTTACTAGCCAAACATCCCAGAAGGATACTGTAGCCATTGGTACTGAATGCCACTGAGAAGTCCAGCAAAAACAAAAGGGACACACTCTCCCTGTCTAGTTCTTAGCCAAGGTCATCCACCAAGGCAGCCAGGGCTACCTATCCCCAAAATAGGTCTGCACCCAGATTGGAAATTATCCAAGTAATCAGTTTCATCCATGAGATCATGGAGTTATCATGGAGATCATGGAGGACCCTACTATATATGACACTGGGTGATAATTATCCAGGATGGACCATTATCCAGTAGGGTTGTATGGATTGTATAAAATCCATTGTGTCTGTGTTTTGTGAATTGTCAGGCACTTTTTGTTCCATCTTCCGCCCATCGACAGAATCAGATTTTCTTTAGTTTGCGAATTTGTGCAAATGTGAATTTTCTGCAAATTTGTGCACATCCCCCCCCAAATGCATAAATCCCCCCCCAAAAAAATGGGCATCTTGACACTTTAGCCTGTGGGGGAAATGTGCATTTTTGGCCGATGATGATGATGATGATGTATTTTTCTACAACAAATTTGCACAAAATTCCCAAAAGATTAGAACAAATGTTCCACCTGACAGGAGAAAAGCTGGCCCACTGCAGAATCCATGGGTCATAAAAATCTGAACTCATTTGGTTCTTTTGTGGATTTCTCATCCTTATTCTCCAGGCAATGGCTCCTGCTTTTACTGCTGATTGGAAGGAGCAGCCGTTGACCACCTCCCTGAGTGCTGATAGCAGCAGCTTCTTTGCCATTCACCTGCCCACTGGGAGACAGAAGGAGCAGGAGTGGACAGTAAATGGCTGAGAGCATGACAAAAATTAGAATGTAAACAAGTTTCGGTGGGGGGGGGGGAATGGAGTAAATGGTTGGGGGTATGACAAAGCTTTCCAGAGGGAGAAAAGAGGTAAATAAGATATCCACCCAGAAGCCATAGTGAGGTCCAGGAACCTTCCTTCTCGTTTTTGGTTTTTCATCTTTCATTGAAAACCAGAGAGAGAGAGAGAGAGAGAGAGAGAGAGAGAGAGAGAGAGAGAGAGAGAGAGAGAGAGAGAGAGAGAGACTCCAAGCCTTTAACTTGTAACAAAAAGGATGCAGGAAGCATTCTACCCATTTGCTCTATAAAATGTAATCCTGCTCCTACATTTGAGTGTGCACTGGGAGTAATAAATACTATATATATATACACACACACACACACACACACACACACACACATATACACACACACACACACACACACACACACACACACACACACAAATTCATGTTATGTTAATATTTAATACAATTATATCACCTTAAACATATTTGGCCACTTGTACTTGGGTTCTGCCTTTTTTCTGCGTTGATTCCCCCCCCCTCATATACCCTGCCCACTCACTACGGCCAGTATCCACTGATTAAAAACCTCTTGTACCTTAAGCAAACAAGAGAAGAGCTGGAGACTTCGACCCCTTCTGGACACTTTGGAGAAGAGCATCATTAAAGCTGCATCCCAGTTAGCTCCAGTTCCAAGGCCTTGTGTACATTCGGCGGCACTAAAATAAGGGCTCTTTCTCATCTCCCAGAAACGGGTGCAGGTCCTTTGAAGCTGCTGGTTATACACCCTAGCATGGAGCTTGAGAAATTAAGACTCATGACTCAAGTATTATTATTGTCTTGCTTTTTATTATTTTTCATGCGGTTCTGGAAGCCTTTTCAACTGGAGAGTGTGATAGAAATGCTTTAAATAAATATTATGAATCAGCATTAGTATGAATATTAATAACTGCCCAATCTCTCACATTTTGAGTGTTTCTTATAAATAATGTTAGAAGGGGGCACATAGTTAAAACATTTCTGAAGTCTGAAGTGCTTAGGGCACTTAGAAATTGTGTTTATCACAAAAATGCTACAATTTTTACTCAGTTCACTGGACTTAACTATTATCTTTTAGCTATTTCAAAGTACAAGTTGTGAGTCAATTTGTTTTCCTGAGGTATGAGGGTAAAGCCCTTGCTACTGTTTTACACACATTGGTAACTTCCTGAAAAGATGCAACTCAACAAGCTGAAATACACCACAGCAACTTCACCTCTGTGAACCATTCATTCAAATACACCATAAGCCCTGTAACAGAAATGCACCAGAGATTCTGCAGAAGAAAGCTCAAATCCCATTTTTACCACACAGCCTGCAAAGAATAATCCTTTTGCCAGACATTGTCAGCTCATCCTCCAGCTAAACACAGAGCTCAGTTAGGAGGCTGGGAACAAGCGTTTTGCCAGGGATGGGGGGAAGGGAGGCATCATGTTAAGTTCTGAGCACCAAGTGCTGTTCACACAGAGCAAAATGGCCGGGGGGGGGGGAACCACCTGTGGAGTGGTGTAGCTTCCTTCTCCCAAAGCTGAGGAGCATCACTGGGCTTGCCAAGTGCTCCCTAAATTCTTAAAAATGAAGTGTTTTTGCTCTGTGTGAGTGTAATTTTCTCTTATTTTCCCCTAGGATTCAAATTTGAAGGACTAGTTTGGAAGCAGACTCAGAAGCAATTAAAACAAACATGCCCACCTATATTATCCATATGTATAATACTTTAATGTCACAATCTCTTGTAAGAACACAACAGAAATAACACAATAAAAATAATAGAACAGCCCAAGTGGAGTGGAGAGTGGGTTGTACTTAAATACAACTCATCAACCTTACTTTAACAGGAAGCAGCCCTGTCTCCACCCAGTAGCCAATGAAATAGCTTAAGCAGCACTGATTTGGGGGGGAAGGAAAAGGCATATGCTAAACTTAGACAAAATTCACCATTTAGATGCCTGTCCAGTAACTCTCCTGTTGCCAGCCGTCCCTAAAAGTTCAGTCTTTTTTTGTTCAGCCAGTGTGGTGTAGTGGACTGGAAGTCAGGAGATCCGGGTTCTCGTCCCCACTCAGCCATGGAAACCCACTGGGTGACTTTGGGCCAGTCACAGACTCTCAGCCCAACCTACCTCACAGGGTTGTTGTTGTGAGGATAACATGGAGAGGAGGAGGATTATGTACGCCACCTTGGGTTCCTTGGAGGAAAAAAGGCGGGATATAAATGTAATAAAAATTATAAATAATAGTCTTGTACAAGTTGAGCTTGAGACAACAAAGAAGCATCCAAGCAGGAATATTAGAGAGGCCCTTAGACATATGGGACTAAATGGGAGAATGTTCTGTGGTAGAGCTGGGTGCCATGTCATCAGCATTACCAGGGCCGGCGCTTCCAGAGAGGCCAGTTAGGCGGCCGCCTGGAGCACCAAGGTAAGCGCCCCCAGAAGTCGCCCTCCCAGCCTTCCGCCCTGCTCCCCAGCATCCCTGGCTTGGCTTCAGCTGGGTGCCTGCCCAGCAGCTGAAGCCAACCCAGGACACTGGGGGCAGGGGCGGGCGGCTCCACGTTCTGACATCCGGCACGCGCCGGACGTCAGAACATGGAGCCGTCTAACTGCCCTCCCCCAGCTTCCCGGCTTGGCTTCAGCTGGGGACTCCCAGCCAAACCCAAGCCGGGACGCTGGGGGAGGGGAAGGAACGGCTCCACGTTCTGACTTCCAGCACACGCCAGACATCAGAACGTGGAGCCGTCTGACTGCCCTCCCCCAGCTTCCCGGCTTGGCTTCGGCTGAGGGCTCCCAGCCACACAAGCCGGGACGCAGGGTGGGGGAAAGGAATGGCTCCACGTTCTGACTTCCGGCGTGTGCCGAAAGTCAGAACGTGGAGCCGTCTGACTGCCCTCCCCCAGCTTCCCGGCTTGGTTTCGGCTGGGGGCTCCCAGCCAAAGACAAGCCGGGATGCTGGGGGGGGGCGGCGAACGGACGGAAGGACTTCAGGAGGACTTCAGCCAGGAGGACTTCAGGCGAGGGACAGGTAACCTGTCTCCACCTACCTGGGGTGGGGGGGATACGGTGGGGGGGGTGAAAGCAGCTCACCTTGCCTAGGGCACAAAAAAGCCTGGCACCGGCCCTGGGCATTACCTCTCTAGGTTTTGGAAAGCCATGGCTAAACTACTCTCAGAAAAACATTTTCATGATTGAAAAGTGAGATAAAAATTATGGGTAATAATAATAATAATAATAATAATAATAATAATAATAATAATAATAATTTATTACATTTTTTATACCTCCTGCTGAGCCCATGGTTCCTTTAAGAGAACATCTTTTGCTTCATCCCAGGGAGAGGGAGAGGGGTTTCTTAGGGTCTGAAAAGGGAGTAGCAAGCGAAATGCCAAGGCTGCGCTGGGCGAGAAGCACCTGGCATCTGATAACGCCTCCCCGAGCTGGTACTGGGGAGAGTAACAAGTTGCAGCTGTGCAATGTCTGGGAGCATTCCCCCCTCCCTTTGGGAGAGGTGTGGGTTGCTATGGGGTTTCTATTGGTCAGGGTGGGTCTGGTGACAAGGGGGTTCCAGAAAGGGATAAAAGGCTTAGGCACCTGAGGGTCCGGTCTCTTTCCTGTGGGTGTTAGGAGTCCAGCATGTGTGTGGTGAGTCAAAGCATCCAGGCCGGACTGGCTGGATGGTGGAGGCCCCATGCAGCCGCTGAGGGAAGGAGTTTAGCTCGAGTGGCGTAAAGCCAAGTTGGGGTGAGCAACAAAGGTTGAGTCACAGAGTTAAGTGTTTGTTTTGTTTTAGAATAGGTTTGGGTACTATTTTGGGCAAGGGACCTTTCTGGAGTTATGGCTGGTGGGGGTGGTTAAGCGGGGAACGAGTATGAATTCTGTTAGGCTCGAGCGTGTGAAAGGGAAGGGTGAAGTGTCAGTCCCTGCTGTCTTATGTGTGTTATTACTTTGTCCGTGTTCTTCCCCAAAACCTCCTAAGTGTTAACCTTACCGTGTGGACCCTTATGAAAGTGTGTGTGTAAGGAATAAAAGCATTTGGTCCCTATTCTGGAGTGTGGTGGTGTTTGCTTGAGAACCTAGACTGTAAAGGGTTAACAAGCAGCAGGGAAGGGGCGTGTGTCTGGGCTGGCTGAGTCAGACCCCCCTTCTCTGGCCAGGGAATTGCTAAGCCAAACGGAGCAATTCAACTACACCGCCCAATAGCCAAAGCTCTCTGGGCGGTTCACAGCAATAGTCTGGATTCTCAAGATAACTTATGGTACATTTAAATAAATAAATAAATAAATAAATAATAGTAATAATTCATTGTGTGGGCAGGGGCTGGGGGTGTGATGAAAATATCCACGTATTGGGAAGAGGCATCCCAAAGATAAGGGGCAGCTAAGAAAAATAGAATGCAGGTGGGAGATAGAGGTGGAAATCTTGACTTAAAAAGAAGAATGGCATCAGGCAAGCAAAAAGGTCAGGCAGGAAGAGGAAGCAAACAAAGAAAATATAAGTAGGAAGGAGTAAGTGGGGAAAACCATGCAGGGGAATCTTGAATGTAATGCAAGCTTCAGAGGAAGCCAATTTCAGAAGCAGCTTTCCCCACTCTGCAAAGCTCCCACACAACGCTTCTATTGTGTCATCTTGCCGCCTTGTTCACAGAATTGTACAGGGGATCCAGACATGGTTGTTTCCCACCATCCCAGGTTTTCCTAACACAGAAAGGGGGTGGAGAGGAACGACTTCCCCGTGCCTTCCGATGGCCAGTCCTGGGAGCCCTCTGTCTGGAAGCATCACAACACGAAACAGTCTACCGTTCCCTCCTCTGACCATTTCTGCCTGACAGGAAAGTTAATAGAAATATTTCACCTAAACAGCCAGTCAGCCGGGGCATGGCCAGTGCCAATACCAAGCAGTGCAAGATGCAGCCTGGCAGTCATTGGGACGGAGCACCAGATCTGACAGTCTAGCATCACCCCTAAGTGCACTGAGTCTTGTGACACAAGCCTATGCGGCAGGGTCTTGCTATTTACTGTTTTACTCTGTACAGCACCATGTACACTGATGGTGCTATATAAATAAATAAATAATAATAATAATAATAATAATAATAATAATAATAATAATAGGGAACCACAAATACCAGCATCTTTTCACTGCAGGAGGAAAAGCAGCATTTTGGTGGTGGTGGTGGTGGTTGATGATGATGATGATAATAATAATAATAATAATAATAATAATAATAATAATAATTTATTTATTTATTACCCACCTCTCCCTTTGGATCGAGGCAGGAAACAACATTAGAACAGGAATCAATACATCTTAAAAATTCTTGATTTTACATTGATCTGGATAGGCCTGCCGGAAAAGGCTAGTTTTTAAGGCTGCCTTAAAATCACACAGAGAGTTAATTTTACAAATCTCCTCCAGCAGGCCGTACCACAATCTAGGGGCGACAGAAGAAAAGGTCCTCTGGGAAAGTGATGTCAGCCTAGTTTTAGCTGACTGAAGTAAGTTCACCCCAGAGGACCTGAGTGTGTGGGGCGGACTATATGGGAGAAGGCAATCCCGCAGGTAACCTGGACCCAAACCATTTAGGGCTTTAAAGGTAATGACCAATACTTTGTACTTTGCCCGGAAACTAACTGGCAGCCAGAGGAGTGATTTTAATGTTGGGGTAATATGCTCACCCCTAGATGTACTGGTGACCAACCTGGCTGCCATATTTTGAACTAGTTGAAGTTTCTGAACTAGGTACAATGGTAGCCCTATGTAGAGCACATTGCAGAAGTCAAGCCTTGAGGTTACCAGTGCATGCACTACTGTCTTTAGGTCTTCTGACTCTAAGGGGCGCAGCTGGCGTATCAGCCGAAGCTGATAGTAGGCACTCCTGGCCGTCGCATCTCTCTGGGCTGTCGTTTGGAGCAACATTTGTTGTTGTTGTTTTTAAAAATGCCCCAAACAGCAATACCCTACCACCCCACTCGCCCCCCATATTGTAGTTTCTTGTAGCTGGTTGGGGTAAAAGTCTGAGACACATTCATGCCACTCCACTTCATGTGTGGTTTCACTCATAGACTCTTACAAGGGTACAATTCAATGAAAGCTAAGCAGCTGTGCTTAAATCTCTCCAGCTGAATTAACGTAAGAGCATACGATGGTCAGACCAAGGGTCCATCTAGTCCAGCATTCTGGCCAACCAGAATGCTGGACATGAATACAAGCAGGGCATGAATACAATAGGACCTTCCCACCCATTGCCCCCAACAACTTGTGTACATAGACACATTGCCTCTGATACTGGAGGTAGAATAGAACCTAGGGTGACCATATGGAAAGGAGGACAGGGCTTCTGTATCTTTAACAGTTGTATTGAAAAGGGAATTTCAGCAGGTGTCATTTGTATATATGGGGAACCTGGTGAAATTTCTTCTTCATCACACCAGTTAAAGCTGCAGGTGCCCTGCCCTCTTTTAAATCTGGTCACTCTAGTATAGCTCCTGCACCTTTAACTGTTGTAATGATATCTCCATATATACAAATGACACCTGCTGAAATCCCCTTTTCTATGCAACTGTTAAAGATACAGGAGCCCTGTCCTCCTTTCCATAGGGTCACCCTATAGAACCATCAGGACTCGTCGCCATTGATAGCCTTCGCCTCCAGGAATTTATCTAACTACCATTTAAAGCCATCCAAATTGATGGCCATCACCACATCTTACGTGTCCTGAATCTCCCACCAATCAGCTTCATGGGATGACCCTGGGTTCTACTATTATGAGAATTCAGTGTGACTTAAACAGTACCAAATATTGGCTGGATTGTGGCCCTTTTTTAAAAAAACAACTTTCATTGTAGTTAATTTCTTACATAATGTAGAACTGGGATGGACATAGTGTAGATTTTTGCTTTTGAAATCCATACTTACTTGTTTGGGGGGAGGGAGTCTAACTGAACTGACAGGTGATTGTTTCAATTGTATCTTCAGGGAAACAATCTCCTGAGTGAAAAGATTTCTATTTCTGAAACTTTACACCATTAAGGGATGGTGTCTGAACCCAGGCCAGGGATTCCCCCAGCTGTAAATACAAAAGCTCCTTTGATCTGGAGCCCATTCTAACAATGGACATGCCTCAGGACAAAATTCCCTTCTTTCTTGTCCAAATTGGATTTGGGTATGGTAGAGTTTCACTATTCAAGCCGATAATCATATTGAGGTCAATAATGTTTCTGCACATCAATGGGACTTACCTGTAGCCCTGAGGTATAGTGGATTTTTTGTGCAGGTGAAAGGCGAGATGGGGCTGTGGCTGTGTGGTGACCTCAGTGGCCATTCAAAGAATATTGTTGTAGTTGAGCAAATGGTGGCACTGCGGGACCTGATATAAAGGACTGATGTGCTTTGATCAGTCATGAAGGTCACTGAATAATAAGTCTGATCAGGAGCTCTGTTTCAAGTTTGTGGAGAAGTTCAAACAGATTCATTAGATTGAAAGGCTGCTTGGGTTTTTATTCAACATTAAAGTGGAATATTTCAAGAGCATTTGTTGTGGTTACCTCATCATAAGCAGTGGTGCTCCTGTGGCGATCACAGATGGCCTGAAACATGGACAGACTAGGTCCAAAACATCTGTAGAGCACTAGATTGGGGAAGGCAGCCATAGATCTTGGAGCTGAATAAAGATCTATGACTTAGTCAGGGGCTGAAGGACGTTCGTGGGAAGGGCATCCAGTCCTCACTTTAGCTTGACTTGTGTTGCAGGCAAATGACCACACAGGGCACAGTGGTTGCGAACAGGACATGTTCACTTGCTTTGCAAAGAACACCCCTATTATAAGCATATGGATGGAACAGTCCATACTAAGGGCCAATTAAAACAATTGGTGTCTTGAGGTAATACAGTCCTCTTTGAGATACTACTAGCCCTTTTCACTTTGGGGATGGCATCTAGGTTACATTTTGTGTCAGAATGTATCTTCAGCAAGCCCCCCAAAGTGGCCACCTCAACAACAACAAAAAAGGCCAACAGTCCTTCCAAGATTTCCTACCATGAACCCTCTGAATGCAAATTTGCCTAAACACGGTTGGGCGGGATTTAAGACTGGTCTTTGGGATGTCTAGGTTGCATTTGGGGGGCAGGGGGGACAAAACAAAGAGGTGGTGGGGAGATACTATGGAATGATAACCGCTTACCAGCAGGCGGTGAATCAACCATAAAGGAGAAAGTTTCAATATAATGCAATTGAAACAGAAGTTGAAAACCCCCATAGGGCTAAATAAAATAAGATTTTTTAAAAAAAGAGAGGGGGGGAAGCATATTGAAGACTACTAACAAAATCATTGAAATTAGCCTCAGCCATCAAAAGAAAATTGCATATCTAATAGCAGCAAGCACTAAAACCCTGAAAATCAACATAAAAAAATTAATTTGAAAATTAAAATTGTCACCAGAATATGAGAAAGGGTGTTGGAGAGTGAGGAGGAGGTAAAATAATTTCTGGCCCACTGTTTTTACCAGAGCTCACAGTCACTCCAGAGCATTTTGGGATGACCTATGGGCTTTGGCACCAACAATCCCCAAATCAGTACGAAGAGATATATGCTGGCTTAAAAAAACATAATGCCATTCTACTTATTTATTTTGCACTTTTAAACCATCCAATAACCCAACTGTGTTTGTGCAGGATGGGGCAGGGGGACTTTAGCGTAACTTTTCTTACAGAGCTATGCTTGGATTAACTGACCTTATCAGAGGATTTAAATGCTTGTTAAAAACTCACCTCTTCTTCTATGGTCAAATAGATCTTCCTCCTCAACCTTTTCTCTCCACTCTCCTTCCCTTATGTAGCATGTCTTTTTAGTCTGTAAGCCTGAGGGCAGGACCACTCTGAGCTTCTTCAGATGGGCATTGTATCACACACTCGCGACTGGCCACTCATGGATCTTCATGGGTCATTTTGATGATGTAGTGATCCTCCTGCACGTCTCCTGCTCTATTTCCCAGTTTTAGCATTGTAAATTAATCCATAGAAAAGCCGATTATTTTGAAGTAAGAATGTATTTCCTACCATGCACAGGGAAGTTGTGCTATAAATGCCCACTAGAGGGCACTGCTCCCATTTATCTGTATGGATCACATGGTCTCTGTTCTCTTCCCAAGTGTAATTACAACTCACTCCCAATGCGGGGGGAAACAGGAAGCAAGAGCAACAGTAAACAACAGTAAGGAAACACGATTTCCCCCCACTCTGTCTTTGCCACAGTAGGCACTTGGGCGGTTATTATTATTATTATTATTATTATTATTATTATTATTATTATTATTATTATTATTAAACTCTGGCCAACTCCAAAATCTCAAAACTTTATAGAAAGCCATAAACTTTTCTAAAAACTATTGCTGCAGTTTAACTAAATATAAATTTAATAATGTCTGGAATATTATCTGGAAGCAAAGTACAAATGTCCTTCTTATCACAGATCATAAATTCACTTTTTCATTAAGGTGCAACCAAAGTTGTTTTTCTAATTGTTATGCTTGTACATGTATTAATCACTTGTTTGGTTAGTATTCCTTTTCTTGGACAACTTTAATCAGGGCAATGATCTGTTTGACAGCTAGACAGGTAGTTAGACAAGGAAAGACCCTTTAACACGATGTAACTCCTGTGGACCAATTAATCTTTCTATAATTTGTGTATTCTAACAGATGGATGAAACTCAAAGCAAGCATTGGACCAAAGGCATAAATCAGCTTGTGACATTGTTTTCTTTCAAGCGGTAGCCAGAGACATTAATACCATTTTACAAGTCAGCCAAAAGAATGATAAACTCAGAACTGTGATTGTACTAAGTGATCTATAGATTTCAGAACATTATCAATGCACAAGTATTTACCTTGATTTAAATGGGGAAGGATTTAAGAACCATTAAAAACTGATGTAGCCTTACCAATGTGGCACTGTGTGCTCCAAGAGCTTTTCAACCGAACAGAAGGTGAATAGAGATACTGACAGCCATTTCCTAGTTGTAACATATCACTATGTGGAAGTATCCACAAGTTAGTTGATGGGTTGATCTGGTATGATGTTATGGAATGTCCATAAACATTCTAATTACTCAGGGAAAAAAGGCTGTCAGCAGCAATATTTCATCATCTGTTTCTGCATCTTAAACTTCACAGAGACCACATGGCAGGAGAGGCTATGTGGACAGGATAAGGACTGGAAAGTTAACTGGAAGAGATCCCAGAAGAAAGGGACTGAAAGCCCAGAAAGGGCAAATTCTCTTCTCTGAATCCCAGTAATGAATTGAAGGGTTAATCTACACCTACAGCCATTTCGCAATGGAGGAGGGATAATTGCAAGGTTTCCTGCTTCTGGGATCGCTGCTCACAGGGCACACATGAGGAAGGTTTCCCATAAGTAAAGAAGAGCTGTTGTGGGAGGACGTGTGCCCCATGACAGTGGTTCTGAATGGGGATGGGGAGAAATGGGTGGGACTGGACAGATGGGTACAGGGACAGATTTTTTTTTAATAACTCCTCTTAGATGTGCACCAACGTGGGGTGGGGTGGGGATAGGTACTGTGTCGAAGATGCGTTCCTGCACATCAATAAGTTTGTGTAAAAAAGGGGGGGAAAGGAGCACTTGGCAATGAAACACGCTGATGCCCATGCACATTCCTGACAGTGGATTGGCTGTCCACTGGGCCAGGAGCTCACGCTGAACAGCAACAGCTTTGCGAAGGGGCCACACAGCAGCCACAGACTTCAGAATTGTAGCGAGAGAGCCAGAAAAGCCGCTACAAATTCAGTCAGCAATATCCCGGGAAAACTGAGCAGTCATCCCGAGATCACGCAGGAGTACAGTAGATTAACGTCACGTGGCCCTTGAAGGGATGACTGTGATATTGTTCTGTAATAAACATCTGGTGTAGACACAGCCAACAATAACCTTTAAGATGTGGGAAGTTAAGGTAGGTAAGATGGTCACTCCCAATTACGTGATATATACCATATTTCTTCAATTCTAAGACACACTTTTCCCCCCATATAAACATCTCTAAAAACGGGGTGCATCTTAGAATCGCGGGTGTGTCTTAGGTGTTTTTTTTTCTGTTGGTGGTACTGAAATTAGTGTGCGTCTTACAATCGATGGTGTCTTACAATCAAAGAAATACGGTATATAAGATTCTCCATGTACTGTAGCTTTCTAATATAAAATCTACTATTTCATATGTTTGAGGGGATAGAAACTTTTTTTAAAATGGGAAATTTCCCCCCAAGTTAATTTATTGTCTTTTGCATTAGCAAAATCATTAACATCTCAGTTTGTGATTTTTAGGTGACTTTTACATATGCAGAGACTTCAAAAATATATTTGGCCCAGATTATTTTTTACCCAAGCCAGCTGAATAAACGTTCCAAAAAGCCCTTGGGATTTAGTGCGTTCAGATGAAATAAACCCCAAACCTGTTATTTTGTTGTCAACATAACAATAAAAGAAAAGTTGCATTTTCTCTTGGGAAGAGAGAGAAATTCGGTTAAATTCACGGTTAAATTCACTGAAATGGCACATTGTTTAAACTATTTTAATTGTTTTTACTGCTTTTAAATTATATATTGTTTTAACTTTGTTCAAGGTTTAATTTGTTTTTAGCTGTGTATATTTATTGCTTTATACTGTATGCTTTTATCTGTACACCGCCCTGAGATCTTAATGATATAGGGCGGGATACAAATGTTTTAAATAAATAAATAAATAAATAAATAAGGAATTTAATCCGGCTGTAGTAACTGACTATTTAGGTAATCTAGCTGGTCCCTCCCCTAGGACATACAAGCTGGGATCTGAACTCACTCTGCAGCCCGACACCCATATCCACTATGCAATACCAGCTGTTAAAACAAGCCCTTGTTTGCAGGCTTACAATCTGGGAAGACAGAAAGCTGCCTTAATCAGGCCATTGGTCTAGTTAGCCCAGTATTGTCAACATGGCCGGCAGCAGCTCTTCAGGGTTTCAGGCAGGATTCTTTCTGTTCCCTATCAGGAGAAGCCAGGGAGCAGAGTGGGGTCTTTCTGCGTGCAAAGTATGTGCTCTACCACACTGAGCTACAGCCCCTCTTAATTACTTGGGCTTGGGGAACAACCAATTGCCCTAAATACAAAGACCCAAAACAAGAGGGGTGGCAGTTGAATGATGCCCGAGGCACAGGTGTGGTAGGCGGATATGAGCCACTACAAAAAGACTTTAATTGCAGCCCAGCAAGCCCAATGAGCACACAAGCAAAAATTCACAGCTTTATCGAAGCCACATTTCCAAACCAATTGCCACCATTTGATTTGCTAATTTGAAATAATGGCAGAAGCATCCTAACTTGCTATGCAGTTGTTAGCAGACTTGAGTGAGAGAAACCACATCTCTTCTAATCCTCTGCAAAGCAATAGGATGAGGGCCAGACATTACTTTAATTCCATACCTAGCAGGAACAATGTTTTCATTTCCACCCCACCCTCTAGAGTAGACTCAGGACTCCTGATCCAGACCAAGACCATAGCGTGGCATTAGGGAGGCTTTTGATGTTTGGATTCGGGACTCTGCATCTACTGTAGAGTAAAAAGGAAATGGAAAAATAAGATGTTGTAACTGTTACATACAGATTTAACATAATGTCTGTTTTGGCCCTGAGAACAGGAGAGTAGCTCAAATAAGTGAATTGTGTTTTCAGTGTGTTTTGTTTAAAGAAAACACAGCTCTGTTTTCATCTTACATTTTCTTGGATGCAAATTCAGCAGGGTGGGGGGGACCTGAGATCGCTGCGTGTGTGTTTGTGTGTGTGTGAAACAATGAAATAAAGACTATATCTTTGGGAGTAATTTAAACAGAGATGTTTTTCATAACTTGAACTGCACTTCCCCAAAGATAAATTAACTAACTAGCTGTAAGCCAGATTCATCTCAATATAGAAGTAAAATAACGATCTGCTCAATTTCAGTTAACAAGCAAAGCCTTTCATTTTACTGAGGCTTTGCTCCAGCTCTGAATATGGAGTCTCCACCATTGTAAAATTTCAAAGCATAAATACAAAATACAACCTGCAAAATGCAGATTCAGCATGTAAATTATAACAGCCAATGTCCCCCCCTTTTTACTGTTTACCATAAAATATTCTTTGCTAGGAGAGCCAAACTTAGATGTCATGGAACGTGGCTTCCTCCCAAATAAGCATTAAATATATAAGATGAAGAACTGCAGTTTCTCCATACACCCTAATCCAACTATAAGCTTCCATGTATTATCAAGAAACATCTCAATAGGGAGAGTTGTTTATTAAAACCCACACAAACACTAGCCTTGTAATTTAATCTCAAAATAAATCAAAGATACAAGCATCAGTGCAGCTGGCTGAGCCTTAGAGGGGTCTTCTCCAATTGGGATGGAGCAAGGTGATCAGTCTGGAGGCGTTTATGATTCCTGAGGTTCAGATGGACAAAAACGCTCATGAACATGAATACGAAAGCATGCTAGTCTTAACATGTATTCTTAATGCCCACCATCCCTTCCACCAATCATATTGAAAAACACAGGTTGCTTACCTGTAACTGCAGTTCTTCGAGTGGTCATCTGTGCATTGACACATTATGGGCTCTGAACCTGCGTGGACTTGGAAACTTCTATAGCTAGGAGTGTGGTTTTGGCAGGGACCCCTCCCCCACCGTCATACTGTGCATGTCTAGAGGAGTTCCTGCCCATCTCCTCCGTTCCTGGAGACTGGCTTGCTGGCCTCGAGGTCGAGGAGAGGGAATCTCTATCACTAGTGGCAAGGTAAGTCAACATTGAAGAGGGGACGGTGGGAGGGTTGTGTGAATGCACAGATAACCACTCAAAGAACTGCAGTTACAGGTAAGCAACCTGTATTTCTTCTTCATGGTCTCTGTGCATCACACATTGTGGGAGATTAGTAAGCTGACTTACCAGAGGAAGGTAGGTGTCACTTGATTGCTAGTGCAATATCGAGGACAGCACAGCACAGCCGAAGTTGCAGTCCTGTCTTTCCCTGTATCGAGACGGTAATGAGTAATGAATGTGGATGATCTCAACCACGTGGCAGTCCGGAAGAGTTCAGGTAGAGATACTTCTCGTGCGAAGGCTGTTGACATCGACACCACTCATGTGTAGTGCGCTGTTATTGGGCTGGGAAGCCTGAGTTTGTGGGCTAATTCGATGGTGTGAACTATCCAGGAGGTGAATCTTTGGGATGAGACTGGCTGACCCTTTTTTGTCCCTCTGTAGCACTCAAATAGTCTTTGTGAGTTATGGAAATCAGCTGTTTGATGTCTGTAGAACGCTGTGTGAAGCATTTTTTTCCAGAGGCGAAGAAGACGAAGGAAAGAAGATAGATAAAATAATGTCTTGGTTAACATGAAATTCAGATATTACCTTGGGTAAGAAGGAAATATCAGGATAGAGGACCACTTTATCTTTATGGAATATGAGGAATGCAACATCGGCACAAAGGGTGCAGAGCTCACCGGATCTCCTGGCCATTATGATGGCAACGAGGAAGGCCACTTTCCATGTAAGTAATCTTAGGTGGGTCATGGCGAGGGGTTCAAAGGGCCTTGATAAGAGAACCGTGAGCACCACCAAAAGACTCCACTGTGGGATGCAGGTCCGGATTGGGGCAGCGAGGTTGTGTATCTCCTTTTGGAATTGTCTCATAAGAGGATGGGGAAATGGGGCATGTCCATCAACAACAGATTTATAAGCTGTTATTGCTGCCAGACAGACCTTCAAGAAAGGTTTGAAACCCTTTTGGAAGAGAAAATGTAGGAAGGACCGGATTCCAATGGTGGAGGCTATTTGTGGGTTGATATTCCAGAGTCAAGCAAAGTGGCTTTCTAGATGCTATGGGGATGTTACATATTTTCTCCAGTATGGGTGGAAGGTCCGCCAAATCCTCCATGCAGTGAGGTGGAGAGTTTGGATATCGGGATGGCAGAGTTCCACTGTGTCTCTTTAGCAATGTTGGAGAGAGGGGAAGCCGGGTGTATTTCCCTTTGGCCATCTTGAGTAGGGGACAGATCACATTTGGCAGGGCCACCACAGGGTAAGGAGTATGCAGTCTGTATGGTCCATGTGTATTTTCCAAAGTACATGGGGTATCAGAGGAGCCGGAGGGAATATGTAATAAAGGGTGTGTGACCATCAAATCTGAAATGCCTCCCTGAGGGAGTGATAACCGATGACCGTTCTCGAGCAATACTGAGGACAGGGTTGCTAGGGAACATGGCTGGGAGGGTGCTGTTGCACTATGTCCTGCTTGTTGGTCCCTGGCCGATGGCTGGTTGGCCACTGTGTGATCAATGTGCTGGACTAGATGGACCCTTGGTGTGATCCAGCATGGCACTTCTTATGTTCTTAGAGTGAGATTTGTTGAGTCATGAAGAGATCCACTTTGGGCTGACTCCAAAGTTCTAGGGTGTTCATGTGGAGGTGAAGGGCAATCAGTGGCCATAGACCCTACATCCACAGATGGTCGCAGGGAGCACCCCAGATCTTCTGGGAGGCATCCATTATTAAGACCCAGGAAGGAGGAAGGGGGGTGAACAGTAGGGCATGCAATAGGTTGCTGGGATTGGTCCACTACTGAAGACAGTCGATGATGTTAGTAGGTAGCCAAATGCGGAAACATCTTGCGTTGACCTGGGGCAGAAATTGCCTGAGGTGGAGTAGGCTCCATAGTTAATTTCCTTGGATTGACAGCTCAAAGAGTCTGTTCCCAAAGGACGGCTATGAGGCGGTTGGAACAATTACACCTGGTTTGTTTTGAAAATCTCATACAATGAGCGTAACCCTTAACGATATGTCCTCCTCCCAGACAAATTAGGCACAAAGCATGACCATCAGCTGGAGGTGGCTTACTGCCACAATGCGCACATTTCCTGAATGGTGCTTTCAGTGCCATGCACTCAGGGAGCAAGGCCCAAAATGCCCAGTTGGGAGAATAGAAAGGGAAAAAATAAGTTTTTTTGTTGGTAGAAGAATAGGAGAGAAAAAGAAGAAAAAGAAGGAAGAAAATTTTTGAAGGAAGAAACACTCTGGAGGAAAATATCATTCCATTGATCAGAGAGAAGCTTCATGAGACACGTCCAGCAAGGCAGTCGAAAGAGAATTGAGATGGGTGTGAACTCCTCCAGACATGTGCAGTACGATGGTGGAGGAGGGGTTCCCACTGAAACCACGCTTCTAGCTATAGAAGTTTCTGAGTCGTGGTTCCACACAGACGCAGAGCCCATAATGTGTGATGCACAGAGACCATGAAGAAGTAAGGTTTCATCACCCATCTCATAATTTGGGTAAGTTCCAGTTTGGTTGTTACAGAATATGATGGAATGTTGGTACTTGAGCATCATTTCCTTGTGTCAGAGAGATCGCACTGACACAACTACTCTATGCCCAGCTTCTGTTGTTTTGCTTCATTATTCTGAGAGAATGGGCTTCTTCTTCCAAAGATGGTGCTCCTTTGCACCATAATAGCTGAGAGTTGCAGATTGACTGCTGAGTAACAACATGCATCCCTTGCTGTGGAAGGAGGCTGAAACATAATAGGTCCTGCATATATGGCTCCACCACTAGAAAGTCCCATAGAGAGAGGGTGTTGTGCAAACTTAGCCTCATTTATATTTTCAACAGGGCCCCAACTGCAACCATGGCAAAAGCCTGCCAGGGCGGGGGATGTTTGCAGTGCTGGGAAGAGGTGATGCTATCCACCTGCTCCACTTGGAGGCAAGAGCTTACTGCTAAAAGGTCTCATGGTAAACTGGAAGGCTTTTTGAATATTGCAAGACACTGATAGAAGAACTCTTGCAATGGCCAGGATTTCTAAACAATGACAAGCTGTGGGCCGATTAGACTCGAGAGATGTTTGGAGTAGGCCTCTCCCTATGTTGTCAGGACTCAGTTGTGGGCAGCAGGTTGCACAAGCCACACACACACCCCTAGAATAACTGACTTACCCTGGGCTTTGACTGGTTGCCCTTTGGTGGCATGGAAGAGGTGTGTCCCCCACCCACCCCCATCATCATGATTGGCTAAGGATCGGGCAACCATCTGTCAGCTGGACAACCATCTGTCAGGGATGCTTTAAGGCAGATTCCTGCACTGAGCAGGGGGTTGGACTCGATGGCCTTATAGGCCCCTTCCAACTCTACTATTCTGAGATCCTATTATCTTTTCTGCTTTCCTTGAGATAACCTCTGTATAGATTAGGAATAGTTCCTAATTAAAATTACACTAATACATGTCACACAACTTGGCCTAATGCACAGTAGGGGAGGGGAGAAGCCCAATGGGTTTGTGGGAGTTGTGAAGTTGTCCTAATGCTCTTGGTGCAAGTTCACAGGGAACTCATCAGAGTTGGGGCAGCTCATGTAATTCAGCATAAATTTGAGCCATTGAGCTTGGGAGATAATTGCAAATAGCCAAACCAGTTCCTTTTCTTCAGCCCTTTCTTCATTTTAGATCTGCTCGGCCTCAAATGTGGTATCAATGGGCACCAATGTGCTTCAACAAAAATTGATGTTTTGTGTATATTGGACATCACAGAGCCTTCTTAAGAAAAAGCTGGCTAGGTCCGCCAGACAATGGTGATAAGACAAGGACAATGCCTCATTGAGGCCTATGATGTCCTGTAGTGGATTCTTTTCTTTCTTTCTTTTTGGAAGTCAACGGTCGTCTAAATTTTGGTCTTGAATAATCTGTGATAATTGTGGATGTCCATGTGCTTTTAAATTTCATCCGTGCCATGGGAATTAACAGAGGGACAGCAAAAGTGGATATAGAAAAGTCTGTACTTGTACAGTTCCTTTACCCAAGGAACTGGTGTAGCTATCTACAATTGTCTCTCAGGCTTACAGTTGCAAAGAGACTTCTATTTCAAGCTCAGAAGGATCAACACCCACCACCTATCATTCAGTGGACTGAAGACTTTACTGCTCTTGCTACATTTGAATGTATCTCCTACAGCTGTCTGTTCTTCATTCTTTTCTTTTCTTTTGTAGCTTTTCTTATATATATATATAAAAAAACACCAATTAACCCATTTACAAATCTCTGGTCCTCCTCATTTTATCTTTTTAAGGTTTTCTTTTAATTAAAAAACAACTGGGAGATTGGCATGCTGAAAAGTGAAGTGCTATCTACCCTCCAGCGCCATTTCATTCCCAAGAATGTGCAAATGTGGACCCCAGAGGCATTCTTAGAAAATAAAAATGATGTCTCAGAGGGTTAGAGTCATGGAGACCAGTGGCTTAGATCCCATCTAAGAGTGGCTTAGACCCCATCTCTCTTTTGTACGTAGTTTCTGAGCGAAATTTCTGTATCTGAGCCTCAACAGTTTCCATTCTGTAGAATGGGTATTGGGAGCAGAAAACTTTGAGTTCAAGGGAATGGTTTTGTGTTTTGGAGCTTGGATCCATCTCTGCCTTGTATCTGGGTTCTTGGGAAAGTTGTCTTTATTTCACTCTTAGTAGACAGCCTTCAGGGGAAATGTTTTTGACTGGCCACGACAGCCATTTTGTGATGGTACCCATGATACTCTCAGCATTCCAAATGTGACTCAGACAATGTGAACCCTTGCACTAGGCCATCTTGGGTGCATCTTCTCCCATGCATAGAGGTTGCGCTTCTTCCAAACTAGTTTAACATTCTCAAAAGTATTTTTTAAAACTCTAAATTTAATAGTAGACATTTCTTTTCTTTTTTTACAGTCCAACAGGGAAGAGATGTCATCACCTACTAAATGAATGGGTTTTTTTAAACTTAATGTGTAGTGTAGAAACACCACCCAGCTCCTGGACTGTGGCACATATAAAGTTGCCTTCTGTCCATATAGGCCAGTTCTGTCTATTTTGACTGGTAGTAGTAGCACATCAAGGCTGAGGTCTTTCCCCAGCTCTACTGCTACAATTCCCTTTAAATGGAGATGCCAAAGGCTGACCTTTGGAACTCCTGTGTGCAAAAGCATGCAATCTGCTTCTGAATTACGGTAGTTCCTCTTAAGGTTTAAAAAAACAAGGAGTGCAAGCACTTCAGACATTAGAACTTATAGATCTATAACATGTACCCAACTCCAAACGTTTATTGCTCAATCCACAGATCATTGCAACACATACAAACTTAAAATTTTACAATACTGTTTACACAGAAATCACTAAGTGACACAGCCCCCCCCCCCCCCCCGGTTCCTGCCAATGCTGGTTTACACTTTGCTCTTTTTCCTCAAGCCTATTGAGGGCAGGGGCGGGGCGGGGTGGAGGGGCGTGGGGAGGAAGAGAAAAAAAATGTAATGGATTGACTAGAGGGCTATCAACATTTCTTTAGAATCTTTCCATTAAGCAGCTTAAAACATTGCCTCGTCTTTGACAAACACAAGAATATATCCAGAAATCGCACTTCATTTTTCCTAGATGGAGATCAAATACCTCCCCAAATCCCACCAAGATGACCAGGCTTATGTTTATACTCTATGTCAGGCCTCTGATCCAGACAATACAAATAAAGACTTCATATGTTTTACTTTGTCTGGTATTCTGCTCTCAACCCACTTCGCTACACCTCCTGTGAGTTCCAAGGACAATGACATCCAATGATTTAAAAAGCCCAATGTTGCAATGATGCAAATGAAGTATGTTTCTCCTCAATAGCAGGCATGCTAATATTAAGCTCTCTTAGAACAATACATCCCATGCTATAAATAAATTGAATCAAGATTTCAAAGCTCTAAATGTGGTCATTCTTTATTCATTTCAGAGGTATGTCAATCAGGATACGAAATTCTATCCAGTAGCTAGACAAAACAAACCTGAATTGGTAACATCTTAGACTTGGACTCTGGTAAGCCTTTGAGACCAAACAGTTTGAATAAACCGCTTATTTCAACAGCTGACATGACACTTTCCACCCTACACATATACATACTACACATACACACAAAGTCAATTGGTTAGCTGGAAATGTTCCTGTTTGAAACTGCAATCCATGTCAACCTAAATAAATATGAAGTGGGGTAGGAAATACAAATTGGCTGCAAAGCAAAGCCAAATTTTACTATCTGCTATTTGAGGAAAATTCCAACTTTAACGTTTGTGCTTAAGCTATCTGGGAGACGTTTAAGGTATCCAGGAGGCAGGTTATTATATAAAATGCTTTGCATGGTCCAAGTGTCTGGTGGTATTGTGGGGGGGACCCTATGTTATGCTAGGCTACAACTTTGTTTCATGGAGAAACTCTTTCATCATCTGTGTATTAAAAGTTGTGTAATTGCAAACAAGTTTAATCTGAAAAATGGATATGGCCCTGACAACATTTTGTTCCTTTCAGTCATCTGTCATATTAATAAAAGTACAGGTAGCACGAGAACCCTTCTGTTTTGAGGAAGACCTGAGGTGCTGCTGGATGTACCAATGAATACATTTGATTCTAAATGACAAGCCAATCCTTTGCTCATCATTAACACACAAGGTTAAAATTCAGGATTTCCTGTACTAGTTCTAATGAAAGGAAGGACAATATGGAAAATAATCAAACATCAGAGCAGAGATATATTTTCACTCCACAGTTTTATTTCAAGCATCACTTTTTAGCCTGTATAATTTATATATTTTTCATTCTCGCTCAGGTATTCTGACAATATATGCAAAAGTACATCTGTATATATATAGTCATACTCCTTTATTGAAATATAATTCACAAGAATATAGATATTTATCATAATTTTTCAAAGTGTGTGGTCCCACGTTTGAATCTTGGCTGGCCAAAGAAACTGCCTGCTGCTTCTCAACACACAAATGGGTAGTAAGTTTTTGAAACTTCTAAATGCACTACAGTAATGTTCACTGTTAAAACAACATTCCTGGCAACTCCTATGCCTGTGCAAAGGGAGCACGCCTGCTAAAGGAGATCAATACAAAAAAGGGGGGAAAAGTTCACTGAATTGTACACATTGAGCTTCTAGGAGAGTTAACTGTTCTTGTCACGGGCTCCTGGCTATAGTTTACAATATCCGCCTTCACTACACTCTGTCAAAAAAGAGAGAGGGAGAGAAAAGAAAAACAGTTGAGGTTATAGCAGAGAATCCGAAGGAAACACTGTTCCAAAGTGCTAGTAAAACATCTCACATGTTGATGACTGGACTGTGAAATATGGAGCATTAAAAAGAGCTAGTCAGAATGAATATATACCATAGTGCTCTTTTCTAAGAAATCATGCATGAAAATTTTGGTATAGCAACTAGTCACACTGAGCACTTTTATAAATAATGATTATAATAGCATGTACCAAATCCAATTTTAAATACTGATTTCTTAATTTCAAATGAGGGGGAAATGGGTTCCAGCTCATAAGATTTTCTACCAGGTTACATATGTACTGGTACTGTTCTAGATGTTTGTGAGGTTTAATTTTAGACCCCCAAAAATTGGGCTTTTGAGCAGTATAGGATGACACACACCACACAAAAACCCTCTATTTGTCATGTTTTGATTTTTCCACCCCACACTTTTGTGGTTCAGATATGCTTCTGTTTTAAACCTATTTTTTTCTTCACTGCATGGTTCAAGTCAATCAGGGATCATAAAGAAATACTGATGCCACATAGCCAGAACTGGCTGTGTGATGTCATCACTGGGGGCAAATAAAGCCTTCCCATCACTCTATAGTCTGAAGGATACCCCAATGCCATGTGGTTCTCCTGTGTTGCCAGTGCTACACAAGAATTTCACTTCAATCTAGCTTTAGATTCATATAGCTGTGCATGACTAGTTGGAGCAGAATGGGATGGGGACGTGCTTTCAGATGTACATCCCTATCCACATTTTACTCCAACTAGTCAGATTCATTCTTCTCTCCAACATTTATCTCCTTGCAAGCTATGTTGTACACTTTAGCTAAGGAGTCTGAAAACTCACTGGAAAACAGGAGTAGGGCAAAAATGTTTCTGAAATCCCTATATTAACATACTAGTTATCTAAAAGAACAGAACAGTATGTTCTTTCATGAGAATAGCTTTTTTTTTCTTACTGAAGTTTGATGGTGGAAAACAGAAGAACAGTATCTATGAATACTTTCACAGTATCTATGTACACAAGTTCTGAAAAACAGTTTAAACAGTTCAAGCAGAAGTACATGGATTCAAGCTGATTAGATCTCAATGACCACACCATAATTTTAAAGACTACTGTTATACTGAAACAGGAATGCCTATTTTTGAAAACCTCCAAGAATATCTTAAGCCTTTCAAAAAGACATTCCAGAAGATCATATAGACAGAAGTCATTTAGGGCACAATCCTATGAATATTTAGACAGAAAAAAGTCCTAAGTTGGCTGGGGACTGCAGGGAATTGTAGGTGTTGTTTTTTCTGTCCAAACATGCATAGGATTGCATCCTTAAAGATATAAAACATTCTAACAACTCAGTCCTATCATCTTCTTCAATTGCTGTAGCACAAGCAGAGGCCTGAAACACAACAGCTAAAGGTATCATCCTGTTTGAGGTGAGCTATCTCCCTTGCTGCTAAAAGTGAAGGGGAAACTCCTGTGACATGGTTCCTAATTGATGCCAGGCTGTATGGATTTTAGAAGATGTGGGCTTGCTTCATGCTCTTGGGACAACAGCAAAAATGCCATGCTCAGCATATAAGGGCTCCCCTCCACACAATGTTAAAGAAGTACTATCAATGAGTTACTGCTGCGTAATACCTTTGCTCTTGAGTTAGATGTCCCAATTCTTCAACAAGGGACCTGAATCAAATGGCCAGGCAATAAGCTTCTCACATGCAATGAGACTTCCAGGTCCCTCCTTCCAAAAATGGTTCCTCCACGCAACCAGTGAAGTCATCCCTGAAACTCAGCAGAGCTTCCAATCTAGCACATCAATTGCTATGGGAAGCTGCAAAAGTTTATTCCCCATAAGCCCTCTTGAAATCAATGGGTCATGACTAACTTAAGCTCCAATGAATTCCACCTAAAATTCTCTGGTTTCATGCTGAGAACATTAGATTGCTTCATCTTTGCAAATATACAAATCAGAATGACACACAGTATCTCAGTGACTATTTCATGTGAATGAAATAGTAATAGTTTGTTTGTTTTTAAAGTGCTGGATCTTTTTACTGTACTACCTGAACTATTGCACTGAACAGACTTTACTCTGACAGTTGGCAATGCTGTGTTGTTGATTATCTTCTTCAGGATACTTCACTAGTTCTGCCCTGACAACATGCTGCAGTCATGTGTCAAAGAGTAGACAGAGCAAGGAGGCAAATGAAAAAAACAAAGAAAGAGACATAGATCAACTATTAGAAAAGGAGAAATGATCAACACAAATGAATAGGAGCAACAAACAAAAGCCATAATATTTCAGACACCATGCAGAGCGTTTAGCATGCCCACTTATAAGGTATATACTATTATTGCTTTATTACATGAGAAGAATCTCTTAAGAGACCCTTGCCCTCACATTCATAGTGAAGAGCTGGTTGGGCAAACTTCACCGTTGACACCAATCCTGGGCTAGTCACCTTTTCCAGTGTAGAGTGCCAGGCATAAATGGGAAATCAACACAGCACTAGCATATCTGAGTGTGCATGCATGCGTGCAAGAACATGCATTTGACTGTAGTGTTCAGAAATGCATTAAATGCATTTCAATGTTTTTATTAACTCACAAAGCCCGAGCCTATTACAGCAACCAATGAAAGTTACTTCATTGGCCCTGTTCAGACAATATTCAGCGCTTGGCTTCTCTTCCCAATTTTATCTCATGGCTATCTCTGTACACAGGCTCATGATCCAATGTTTTAAGTTCAAATGTTATTGGGACTATTCTAAATTTCAGAAGTGAGAGATGAGCCTAAATAGAATTTGTAATACCAAGAAAATGAGCCTGCGTCCCACTCTGTGACTGGATTTAAAGCTTGCTGGCTCTGTGAAGATGAGTTACTACAGCTTCATGCTACTGCTTTGTATATGCCTGGCTGCAGTTATCATAGTTCAATTATATTTAGTATTTTTAAAAAATTAAGAATCTAAAGCAAAACCACATTCAAAAGCAAAACATTCCTTTATTTTTCTTTTCTCTGAGAAGTCACAGAGGGCTTGAAAACATTTTGTTTTCTTAACTTTTCCATAAAAGGACTTTTTTTGGAAGTAGATCTAATAAGACTGTTAGGGAGGTAAATGTATTTAGTATTGTAGCCAAATCCTTTTTGTCGCTTTACACAACATGTATATATTTAAGTGCTTTTATCTATTCATGTAACCTAATTCAAAAATATATCAATCAGCAGGCTAAGGCATAACTGTACACAAAATACATTAGAAGAATGATTAATCCCCAATGATTTCTAAGTCCCACTGAAACCAGTGTAACATGGTTGGATCATGTCCTAGATTTTTTTTAAAAAAAAGTAAAACACAAATTACTATAGATTATTGCATTATATAAATATCTATATTAAACAAGGCTGATAATAGAGGTAGATGGCACAGAGTTTGAATTTATGAGGTCCTGATGTTCTATGCTTGCCTTTTGACTGCTCAACATTATATTATCAATAGACAAGAGTTATAATTCACTGGCCTCCAGGCTTCATGGTATTATGAGAAGAGCTCAAAACCGGGACGATGTTAGCAGAAGAGAAGTGTTATCTGTTCTTAAACATTGTTATCTGACCTCACAGGACTTAAATTTCTGTGAAGCATGCTTGCCCTTGAAGTTAAGAGAGAATTCTTAGACTCAGTGAGAAATTAACTGTTCCTGAAAATGCTGGTTACACTCCTATGTTGTATACAATAATTAGGCTAGTGACCCCTGTTTAAGCCATCACATGGCACAAGACTAAAACAATTTGGACTTTTAAAAATGTAATCTCAATTAGCAAAGAAAAAGCATTACCTTTCTGGTACAACGGACATATCTTGAGAAACGCACAAAATGTCCCCCCAGAGCTTCAGCTTCAGCCTGTAACCATATTCTGGGGTTGGCTGATTTGATAGACAAGTCTACTTTATTCATGCCAGATATCTTATTTAATTTCAAATTAACAAACAAAACACCTCCACGTTTCTATCACTGTTCTTGTGTTTTATTGGTTTAATTTTATATTCTATGTCACCTTGAAATTTTTTGTTGTTGTTGATTATTTAACACAGTTATATTTTTTATTGTTTAACACTGTTATATTTTATATTTTAACTGGTTTTATATTATGGTATTATGTTGTATTTTTAGGATCTTAATCCTTAGAGTTTTGGCTATTGGGCTGTACAGAAATGTAACAACTGATATGAAATCCAAACAGGATGAATAATGGCATATAAATGTTTTAGTGTATAAATAAATAAGGCATGGAAATGAGTTAAAATACCAGCCAACAATGGACCTCAGGAACAGGGGATAAGAAATTCCTGTCCTCTGCGTTTGCTTTAAATCTACGCAGTTACATAAGGAACAGAGTCCTTTCCAGCCCGTTCTATAATACACAACATTTTATGTATTAAAATAGTTCTGCATGCCCAAAAAGGTTTTAAACTTGTATTTCTCAATGAGCTGCCCCACATGCTGCATGGCAACCCCCCTTTTTAATTGAGGGAAGCTTCAAAAGCTTTCTGTAACATGGCATGTGGGGGGTGTCTGCCAATCAAAGGGGGGATCTAAAATTCCACTGGCCACACCAAAGCCTTGGATCTTTGGATCAGAACATAAGAAGCTGGATCAGACCAAAGACCCATCTGGCTCAGCATCCTGTTTTCCCCAGTAGTCAAGCAGATAGAATAAAGGCACTAATCTTCTCCCATTATTGCTCTCAGCAACTGGTATTTAGTGGCCTCTTAATCTGGAGGTTCCATACAGCCATTTTGGATAGACTTGACCTTCATGAATTTGTTTTAGGCCTTTTAAAGCCATCTAAGCTAGTGGCCATCACTGCAATTTATGAAGTGAATTCCATAAACTATGTGTTGTGTGAAGTTCTTCCTTTTGTCTGCCTTTTTCATTGAATGACCTCAAGTTGTAGTATTATGAGCTATCTTTAGCCCTATTCAGGCACTCTCCTTACAATGCAGAAGCAATGCATGAGGAAAGGGAGTGCTTCAGCCCTGCCTCTCTCGATGGTCACACTGCCACCCGCTACTTGTGGAAGGTGTATGGCCTGGTGGCTTGCAAAACCATGGCTGCCTGCAAAGGCTTCTGGGTGAATGGCTTTTCTGCCTTTAAGCTAGCAAACTGTTATTTTAGTCTGTACCAGTCAGCAACATTTCTTTGTTATGGGAAAGATGAGTCAAAAGTACATCCACAGTGAGCTCATGAGAGAAACCCAGGTGTCTTATCTTGAGACCCTAACTTGCTAACATTCCAAGTTAGTTCAGTCGAAAGGCGGATCATAACAGCCTGAGAAACCCAATTAGTGGCCTTGCCCATGCCAAAGAACTGCCAAGTAATGCCTTGTTTATTGCAGCCTGTAACCAAATGCTGTAGATTCTTATGATGAGAAGAGCTACTTTGTTATGAATCCACATGTATGACTGATCACTCTCTGAAGTTGGCAGCAATGACAAGTTCAGTTATACTATAACTGCCCTTGTGCCCAGGGGGTGGTCGTCTAGATTTCGCCCAATAGTCTTCTGTGCAGGAAGCTTTCACAGCCTAGTCCACCTTTATGTAGAAGATGCCTGATGTGCTGAAAAGTTATTCTAATAAAGCCTGTCTCCTTGTAAGTAATCTACTGAGCCTGAAATACTTTGTTGCCCTGGCAACCCTGAAAGAATTTGAAACTCACAGCAGCTTGGAACAGAAGGCAACTATTTGAAGAGAGGAGCCTCATCTAGCTGTGGAGGCTCTCCATGCAATTAAGAACCCCCATAGATAGAGGAGGCTCTCTTCTTCACAAAGCTGCCCTCCACGCACACAGTATGGTGAGAGCAACAACGGAGGGGGCGGGGCTACTACACTTCTCCTCATCACATATTTAAATAAACTGCTTAGGGAATGCCTGAATAGGGCTACTATGTTATAGTTAATATCTAAACTTGGTGACTGTCAGCAATCCCAGGCAAATTTTATTTATGCCCAAAAAACTCAGATGCACTGCTGAATTTTGGACATTCACTACAAGGTATTTTTGACACAGGAAAGCATTAAAATGTGATTTTTCATCTACAAGCTGAAATGATATGGTGTACAGTCAGACTTCTAAGTAAAGACCATAAGAACGCAACCTTGCCTAATCTTGAAGTAAAATATATTATGAATGCAAACGTTTCAAAGAAAATATGTCTGCAAGTAAAAGCAATGTGCTCAGAACTATCACCTGTGATTGCTCTATTTCCGCTTTGTTTAATTTGACATCAAGGAGGTCAGCCGCAATTCTTTGAAAACACAGGAAGACCTATAAAAAAAGGAAAGGCTTAATTGATTAGAAACAGACATCCTAAAGTTACTACAAATACAGCAAAAACATTTCCTGACTATAAACAAAGAGATGCAAGGGGAAAATACAACCTGTGCAAGAGAACTCTGAAATACTTGTTCGATAAATTTCATGCCAGCAACTTTAACAATGTTCTCTTACGTAATAATGCAGTTATTTTGGAATAAACACTAAGTTGAATTCTAAGCTGACATCTCATTTAGTTAAGACTTCAGAGCATTTGGCCAAAAATAACCTCTCACACAGAGAGTTAATAATTCTGGTTATTATTAACCAGAATAATTTGTCATTAGCCATTTGTCATTTATTTTAAAAAAATGCATTTACAGATCAGGGAATTCAGGCTTCAGAAAGTCACGAAAAGATAATTCTGCTTCACAACACAGGCAGACCAATGCTGGACAGCTTACATTCAATATTATTTAAATCCTGCAAGCAGCCGGAACTGCTTGCTGTACTACTTAAATGAACATAGAAAGAAAATAATTTGTTATTGGGAAGGAAGGGGGGAAGGAAACCAGATAAAGACCTTCCAGTAAAAATCCCCAATATATGTTCATTCAAAAACAACAACGTTAATTCAGAGTTGTTGCTCCTCATGAAGAAAAGGAGTCTGACGTCTATTACGCAGCTGTTCTCCATAGGAGCCAGAAGGCGAGACATGCCAGAACTTTGGCAGGGACATTGCAAAGGGGTCTTTTGCATCAGCCCTTTACTTTCTCACTTATTACTCAGATTTATATGCTGCTTCCTACGGAAGTCTCAAAGCAGTGAACATAAAATGGGATCAAAACAACAATAAACATAATAATCAAACACAACAGAAAATTAATCAACAGTGTGAAGTGTGACCCAGCACACTCTACTGTGTGAATCAAAGTATAGAAGTGGGACACACACGTCAGGGAGAGCTTGTGTGAGGAGATGAGTTTGAAGAAGACGTCTGAACGCCAGAAGCGTGGGGGGCTGTCAATTGGTAAAGTGTTCCAAAGGGTGGGTGCGGCAACACTAAATGCTCTACTGAAAGTACTCTTGAGGTGAACTTCAGGAGCATCTGGTACTCTTTGATGTAATCCCTCTGATGATTGCAGAGACTGGGCAGGGACATAAGGGGTGAGGCACTCCTTAAGGTAACCTGGTCCCAATTTGTCTAGGACTTTACATGTAAACAAGAACACCTTCACCTTGGCCCAGTATTGGCAACCAGTGCAGCTGTTTTAGCAAGAGTGTAGTTTGCAGTCAGAAAGAGGCTCCAGGCATTCTGTGCCAGCTCTAGCTCCAGACCAAGCCCAAGTGTGGCCCACATAGAGCCCATTACAAGAATCCAAGTTTGATGTTATCAATGCCTGTACCAGCGTGGCAAAGACGTCAGCTAAACTTTACCTGTGGGCTTGGTACAACTCTTTCTTTTGGAGGTAACACAGACTTCATAAAACCCCGTACGCAATAAAAATGGACATCTGCTTAAGATTGGAACACTGACCTGAGTGACACAGAGTTAACAAATTGAAAAAGTATGTTGCTCTCTAAAAAGTGACCAGAAAAGAGCAGGAAAATCCAGATATAAGGCTTATTTTTGTATATAAATTCCAGGAGTTTTGTTTTTATTTCTCTTTATTCAATGAATATGCTAATTAATAAGTTTAATCTTGTACTATAAATTATAGGATGCATTGGCTAGAACGATGGCTGATTTCCCACTGACTCTGAGTTGTTAACGTTTTCACTGATAAGGTCCGGTGAAGATTCATCCCTGGCTGGTAAAGGGCCTAGGAAAACCTTCTCCCCCACTTCCTGTGTAGGCTGGTAGGCTTCTAGTCCTGTTCCTTCTGTTTCAGAATCTGATTCCAGTTGATAACCTGAAACTCCTTCCCCCACCCTAAGGGAAACAGGCCTCATCACAACTACCACCATGCATTTTGTAAAAACACAGGGGGGCGTCACCCATCCAAACAGGAGGACTGTGAATTGGAAGGGTTGACCATCCACTGTGATCCAAAGGAATTGTTAGCTGAAATCTTCAATTGCAATATGAAAGTAAGTGTCCTTTAGGTCAACGGCTGCAAACCAATCTCCTTTTTTTCAACAAGGGAAGTATGGACAATAGTGTGGTCATTCAGAACTTCCTTGGGATGATGAATTCATTCACCCCTTGTAGGTTGAGGATCAGACGCAAGACCCCATCCTTTTTGGGGATGGTGATGTAATGGGAATAGAACTCTTTGTGCATCTCCTCCAGTGGGACCTATAGAATTGCTCCCGGGTCAAATAAGGTCTTGACTTCCAATATAAGCAGAAGTTGGTGTGATCTCGATGCCCGAAAAGGAGAGAGGCTGTTGAACTCTATTTTGTATCAGCGGCATAAAATAGAGAGGACCCAGGAGTCTGTGGTTATATCCTCCCAAGCCAGGAGAAAGGTACATAGCTGATGGCCAAACGTTACCAAAACCGAGGTGGTGTCCCTTAGTAGATTGAAGGAGTCAAAGATGCTGCTTCCTCTGCTGTTGAGGCCTTCAACGGGAGGACAGAAAATGAGAAGACTTACCAGAGGGTTTGGAGAAGGAAGCTACTGCTGCTTTGGTGATTCTGATGTGGTCGGTACTGCTGGAAGTGAGGCTGGCAGTACCAGCGTCATTGCTTGAAAGGCTGCTGTGGCTGGGAAAAACTCATCTTGCGGGCTGTTGTTTTTTGCCTTTTGTACCAAGTCCATGACCTCGTCAGTCTTAGAATTAAACCATTTGAGACCATCAAAAGGCAGGTCCTCAATATGAGCGCAGGCGTCCTGAGAAAACCCGCCAACCTCAGCCAAGCATGTCCCCGAAAAGCAACAGCTGAAACCATGGGCTTGGCATTGCAGTGTGCCTGGTGGCGAGCCATGTTAATTTGTTGCCTTGCTAATCTGGTAGCCTTGTCTTGGAAAACTATGGCAAGTTCCTGCCTGCCATCCGGTAAATAATCATGCAGCGATCCCATTTTTCCCAGAGGAAGAGCTAGTACCATGACATCGTTGCCTGATATTTGGTGACCATCAGTTGCAGTGAAGCCAAGGAATAGATCTGTCATGGCCCCTCCTGAGGAGTCATCTTCTGAGGAGGAACCTGACTTACCTGAGTTTGTGGACTCTCCTCCCGAGGATATTCTAGAGGCAGCATTGCAAGAAGAGAGGGGATGTGCAACTGAAGAGGATGCAGGACCCTTGGGAATGTCTGGTGAAGGACATCCTCCTCTATCTTCTCTGGTCTCCGATGGTTCAGATTCTGAGCCAGAAGCGAGGCATCCACCCAGTCTTCGGGAAGGACAACGAATGAAGTGCAGAGAACAAATCCAGCCTGCGAGGAAATGTCCTTGACTGCAGACCAGAAGCTCAGCTCTGTGAATGCTACTCTTATATAGCCAGCGTAGACATAAAGTTCATTTATGAGCCACAGCTGGAGATGGGTGTGTCCAGGCAAAAGGCTTGGATAAAAAGGGAGCACCGTGAGCCATACAGCACTGGCAACAACCATTGTATCTGTTGCTGGTACTGGTGACTACTTCATGTTTCTGAATTCTTGACTCAAACTGGATTCTGTGAAGTGGACCATGGACCAGAGCCCAGACTTTGCCTCGGCCTCTCTGTTGCTTGGTTTTTGTGAAACTGTCTTGTAAATTTGCTTATCACTGCTTGTTACTCTGGGCAACCTTGGAGCGTCTTTGCTGGCAGGATTCCCAGTCAGAGAAAGCTGTATGTTTTGCATGGACTACTGATAAAGACTCTGTAAGCTGACATACAACAAGATCCATCTACCAAACATATCGAGCCTTCTTTGTCTACAGGTGAGGAGTGAGCTCTATGGGACTTGCCCTGAGATGATTCTATAATCAGAGTTTGGTGCTGGGTACGCAAACAGGAATTCTGCCTCTTTCTGTTGATCTCTCAAGTTGCTTCAATGTAGAAGTCATGGATGATGGGTTTTTCCATGACTGCTGCACCATCTGAAGTAGTGTTGGCAAGAACAGGATGGCAACTGGGACAGGTGTCTCAGTATGGAGAACATCAAGCATCGGGTCTTTCACCCTTTCTATCAGTTGTTGGGTTCCAAGACCAAGGGATTGTGCCATCTGTACCACCTGCTCTGAGAAATGCCCCATATCCTCACAGGGTGACAGCAGATCAGTAAATCCCATGGCTCCCTCGAGAGAGGAAGTAGATGGCGTGACAGAGGAGAGTGAGGCAGAATCAGACAAGTAGTCACCGGTGACTGAGTAAGCTGAACTGTGAGCGCATGAGGTTTCGCATTTTCATGGAGACATCGATAACAAGAGGCTGTATGGATGCCATTGGGCCAGCGGGTGTTGGATGAGCCAGGCGGTCAGACTGTTGTGCTGGTTGGTGCTGTGAGCTAACGGGGGGCACTGATACTGACGGTTGTGCCAGAGGTCTTCCCCTTTGTACCAGTAGTGGAGGCGGTAACATGTAGGTCTCAGGATGAAGAAAGAGCTCCAGCGGAGGTAGTCTAGAAAGTAATGCCGACAGTGCAGAGTAATGACGGCTTTGTAGTGATATTGGGTAAGGCCAAGGAAACTGATAGCCTCTCTGGTATCCTCTCCTATAATTCCTTGGGTCCCAATCATATGACTCCTCAGGAGGGGCCGTGACAGATCTATTCCTTGGGTTGGCAATATTGACCATTCTTAACTTCTATGCCACTCAGAATGTGGGGAACCAGATTTCTCTTTCAAACGGCATTGAGAATCAGTCATCTGCTCTTCGGTGTGTCAACACCAGGGGAGTTCTCCTGTGAGCATGGAGCCCTGAAATTTAGCGGCTCTCGGTCCCAAGAAGGAGAGGAGTCACAAATCTCTCCCTCAGAGATAGAGAGTCTTGTTATTAACGGTGCCCTTAGTTTCATGGGTTCGGTCTTGAGAAATTTAGGAGAGGTGACAGAGTTAGTACACACCTCAGACTTTGATGGCAAGCCCATTGTGGCTCTATCTTTCTTCTTTTTGTTCTTTTGCTGTAACTTGGCTGGTCACAGTGCTTTGGCCTTCTTGGTTATCTTTTTTGCCAGAGAAATGATAACAGACCTGCCCAGAGTAAGGGGGTCAGTCCCGCCAGTGCTTAGAGCCAATATCAAGGGCAGAGGCAAGCATGGCATTGAAGTCAGAGAGTCAGTCCATATCCGACTATCTTTTTTCTGTAGACACCATACCTCTTTGTTTCGGCAGGGCAGCTGCTTTACTGGGTTTAGGGTCGACCATAGCTTTCAGTGCTTTCTCCCCACAATATAGATCTCAGCTGATCAGCTCTGTGTTTTCTGGTTTGCTTGGTGAATGACATACAGTGGTGGCACTATATGTCCCTTACCCAAGCAGATCAGGTCAGTTTCCCTCCACAGCGCACATACTTTCTGAAGGGGGCCTTTGCAGCCATATGCCCTAAGGTGAAACTCCGCGATTAATGAGCTCATGAGAAACTCGCTTAGAAACAAAAACGGTACACGAAAGACGGAAACCTAAAAATTAGCCAAAGACAAGAGAAGTCCCTTTACAAGCTGCCACAATGGTGGTCGACAAAGAACTGAGAGAATAGGCAGAAACCCACTGGAGTATGCGCAATGAGACGGTGGGGGAGGGGTTCCCGCCAAAAAATTCCTCAGCTTTAGAAGTTTCCCAAAGCGAGCTCCATGCATGTGAAGAGCCCATATGTGTGATGCACAGAGAACACGAAGAAGAACTGCAAGGACTGCAGAGAAAACACAACAGGCCCACAGTTGTAGTTACGCCGCAAAAAGTGACAGTACAAAGTGTGGCAATTCTGGAGTAAAGACCTTCGTCTGGAAGTAGCCTGCGCCCAGAGAGAGACCTGCAGAGATTCAGGCTTATGGGAGCAATGTCATCTGTCCATCTTGTGGGACAGGCAGGCTGTTCTTGCTCTGTAAGATGCTCCGATGCTCTTTCATTATATTCCCACTTGCTATTAGAAATAACGGGTTGGCCAACAAGCATAGCCATAATTTGTGGATCCCTGCTTTTTGTGCAATGTCAGAATGAACCAAAAGACATTATTTTTAAATAAATGAATCCAACAGTCAAGGATGCTATAAAGCAGGGGTGGGCAACTTGTGGCCCTCCAGATATTCCAATCAATGTTTTGCAGAAAAGACAAGAGTTTATTAAGTTTTAGAAATTACAGGACAGACAAATAGTTTTTAAATGAAGATGTGGAAAGAGTATTTCAAATATAACCTTCGATATAGACATTAATTTTATAAACTGTCTATTCAAAACCAACACTTCATTAGTAGAAAGAATCGAAAGATGGCAAAACCAAAAACTAAAAAATTGAACAATTGAATGAATTTATTTTTAAAAAAAAACATAATATTTTAAACCCCAGTAAATAATAACCCGGTTCACAAAAGTGATACCAACAGATAAAGTGTTTTGTACCTCGCTTTGGAGACTGGCAAAAAAAGGCCTTTGGGAATGTAGCTGTAACAGTTCTTAACCTTATTCATATTACTTACAGAATCACCTGTCTTGGCTGACACAAAATGGCTGCTAGAATGATTTTCCTGGCAAAATCGAAGATGTTTATCAACTTTTACTGCCCGTAGATGCTCCAAATCAACTAAAAAAAATCAGAGCAAAGAAAGGAAAAGAGAAATTAGTGTAATAATACTTGCTTAGATGTAGTCTAATACTATTTCTTGTTCTATTGGTCATTGATTACTGTTACATTCTGACATTACTTGAATCACACCTTTTCTCTTTTCTTTGGCAAAGAACTAAGAGGAAAGAGAAGTAGGAGAAAACACACAGGCGGAAGATAGATGCTGAGAGAGGGTAGCCAAAGGCAAAGAAAATAACACTCCTCTATCTTTAACAATTGTGTAGAAGGAGGAATTTCAGCACATTCAAGTTTTTTCAGACTTGCCCGACAAGTTGACCCTGACAAAAAAAAATCTCCTTCTATATTCTAAAACTCTGCCTCTTTTACCTTTGGTTCCTCTAGAGTGAGAGAGAAGGGAAAAGATGCACATACGTGATAAAAAATTTAGAAGTGGATCTTGTGTTGCAGTTTTAGGTTAATAGTCTAATGCCATATTATGTATGGTATTAGACTATTAATGCATTGTTTTCATTGAATAATTACCATATGCTTAGGATGCAAATGCCACAGAAGTAATTCAATTTGCTTAAACGGTTTTGCATCTGTCGTTCTTAAAATGGTATGCAGCAGACTACTTTTTGAAATGAGGGCTCTCTCAATGGCTGTTTGAGATATGGCAAGTTATTTGCTATTCAAACAAAATAAAAGGTCACATGCCTAAACAAACTCTTTGAATCCTTGCTAAAGTATCTTAAGATTCATAATAAATGAATAAAAATTTAAAATAAGAAGAGTAAAGCATCCAGTTTAACAGCCCAGTTTAGAACTGGGGTTTCACTGACTATGCAAGGAGCCTCTAATGCTCCATCAAAGGCAACACTTTCTCGACTTCCTGTTTTCTTCCATGAGAAGGGAAATAAAATTTTCTGTATTTGAAATTTGCGCCTTTTGTTTTGAGGTTTTACTTTTCTTTCCTTTTATCCCTTTGAAAGAAAAAATAATATTTCCTGATAAATCCATCATTATCTTTAAATGTTGAATACTGAATCTTTTTAATAATAATAAAACTGCTTATTGATTGTATGTTGTGCATTATCAATTTTAATAAGATTAAATATTAATTAATTAAGGGAATGATTGGTTTTAATGATAGATTTATCTGGAAACTATTAATTATACATTCCTATTAACAACATTAATAATAAACCACAAAACCTAACAAAAAATAACAAACATAACAAATACTGTTTGTTGTTATTTGTTTATTACATTTATATCCCGCCTTTTCCCTCCAAGGAACCCAAGGCGGCGTACATAATCCTCCTCCTCCTCTCCGTTGTTATCCTCACAACAACCCTGTGAGGTAGGTTGGGCTGAGAGTCTGTGACTGGCCCAAAGTCACCCAGTGGGCTTCCATGGCTGAGTGAGGGACTAGAACCCGGATAAAATACTGTTTATAATAGTGGGAGATTACCAACTACGACACTCTGCTTTGAATTCAAAGAAGTTCTAAAGGGCTCCTTTACTTCCTCAAATCTATTTACACTTATTTTACATTGTCTTGCATACATACACCATGTACTTTTATTCAGTTTCCCATTCAGTTTCCCATTCAGGTCACATTCTTTTAATCAGGGCATCTCTTTTCTTTTTGCTTCCAATATCATATGAAAAAATAGAGTCTTCTGATGTTTAGGTATCATGCCTTCAAAAATGTTAATAAAAATATTTGGGCACCTAAGGAAATATTAAACTAGCTATTCAAAAATTCTGAACATTAACCAGTTCCCAAAAACCAATGCCACGGAACAATTCCATAAACAATGCAGAAAATCATCTCACTCTTGAAAATACTTCTAGCAGATATATGAAATATTAGCACATATTTTTTATAAGTTGGTAGTGTGTCAAATACCATTTGCCCACCATGGGTGTTGCAAGAGATAGGTACACGGGGCCCATACTCCAAATCTAATTCTGAGCACCCTAAATATCAGGCAGTCTACATTATTTTTCCCCCCTCAATGTACAGTTAACTTGCGGCACTCACTGCCACAATATGTTTTGAGGGCCCTGGCCTTGATGAGTTTTTAAAAAGATTCGACACATTCATGGAGGAGAGATAAAGTGTATAATGAAACTTTCTTTTTCAAAAGCTGGCTATCTATCCTCCCCTGAATAGCTTAGAACAGGGGTCCCCAACCCCCAGGCCACGGACTGCTCCCGGTCTGTAGCCTGTTAGGAACCGGGCTGCGCCATCTCGCCTGCCCAGCTGAAGCGAAGCCAGGACACTGGGGTGGGGCAGCTTCGGAACAGCATGTCCGGCAGCCACTCTGGGAGAGCGACTTCCGGGTGCGCCATTCCGAAGCCACCTGCCCCAGCATCCTGGCTTCGCTTCGGCTGGGCACCCACTCAGCCGAAATGAAGCCAGGATGCTGGAGTGGGGGCGGGGGCGGGGAGGCTTCCCAAAACCATCCCCTCAACCACCACCCCCCCCAGTCCATGGAAAAATTGTCTTCCACAAAACCGGTCCCTGGTGCCAAAATGGTTGGGGACTGCTGGCTTAGAATATAAAATTCCAGACTGGATAAACAATAGAGGAAGGGGAGAAAGGGATAAACGGTGAACAAAAAAAATGGGATTGTTCCAAGTACACTCGATGATCTTACAGGCCCCTTCCAGCTAAACTATTCTATTATTCTACATGTACTTAGGCTTGGTTACAGCCTTAGTTGCTGCAGGTGTGGGAACTAGGGGGCTCAGTCAAAGGCCTCACATAAAAACGAGAAGGGATTTCTCCGTGAGCCCCTGCTGAAGGAAGTGAGGCAGGTGGCTACTAGGAGGAGGGCTTTCTCGGCTGTGGCACCCTGGCTGTGGCACGAGCTCCCCAGAGAGGTTCGCTTGGCGCCTACATTGTTTTCCTTTCGTCGCCAGCTGAAGACCTTTTCATTTTCTCAGTATTTTAACACCTAATTTAACTTAAATTTAAACTCTGTTGTTTTAATTTCATATTTTAACCTATATCAATTTTTGCTGTGTGGTTTTATCCTGGTCATGATTTTTATATTGTATTTTGTATTTGTGTTTTTAAATTGTTGGTTGTTTTATTATGCTCTTCATGGTTTTAATTTTTGTGAACCGCACAGAGAGCTTCAGCTATTGGGCGGTATAGAACTGAAATAAATAAATCTATATAAATAAAAATGAAAAAGACCGTTCGTTACTGTCGTTATGTCTCCGAAAGTTCTTCACCGATTGCTTTGAAATTTTGACACAGCGTTGCGTTCGAATACGCGAGCGTTGTTATGTAACTATGTTCTCTATGGGGTCAAAAGTTTGTCTTAAAATCGAAGAAATAGGCCTCCTCAAAACCAGTCCTGCTGATCATTGTGACATCACCAACCAGTAGGCCAATCCACTGCCTCTGCCTCCTCTCCTATTTGCATGTTCTTTCCTATTTGCTCTTATAGGTCATTGTGACATCGCCAACCAGTAGACCAATCCACTGCCTCTGCCTTCTCACCTATTTGCATGTTCTCTCCTATTTGCTCTTATAAGTCATTGTGACATCGCCAACCAGTAGGCCAATCCACTGCCTCTGCCTCCTCTCCTATTTGCATATTCTCTCACAATTGGCTGAGTGAATATAGATGTCACACCTGTGACAGTTACACGTTCTGAAGAAAGGTAACTGCCAGGAGTTTCCACTAACCTCCTCACTGTAAAAACATCCTTTTTTAAAAACCAAACAATCTGCTTTACTTCATCCAAATAATGCCTCGCAGAAGATCACACTTAGGTTGTCGTACTCGCAGAGCGGAAGCACTGCGACAAGAAATTGCAAATCAGACTGAGGAAGAACGGGCATCAGCAAACGAGAAAAAAAGAAAAAGAATGCCTCAAATACGTGCCAAGGAACCAGCCAAGCAACGTTCAGCCAGACTTGAGGATGCACGGTTGCGAGCACGGCAATCGCGTTCTACAGCTTCAGATCTGCTTTGTTCTCAACAGAATGAACGCGACAGGCTGAGAGTGGCTGAAAGACGTCAACGAGAAACAGCACATCAGCGTCAAACACGACTCCGTGGTAAACAATCACACGATTACAATCGCCTTGCATTTCGGTACAACCCAGCTGATGATTATAGTTTGAGGTGGCATGTTCTCATCGGCACTATGACTGAAGTGTGTCCTTATTGCAAGGCTCTTAAATTTAATGGAGAAACAAAAGGAATGTGTTGCGCTGCTGGAAAAATTAAACTGCCTCAACTTGGAGAACCACCAGAGCCATTACAAACTTTGCTTGCCGGATATACCGCAGAATCAAAGCATTTCCTATCTAACATCAGGAAATACAACTCATGCTTCCAAATGACGTCGTTCGGCGCAGAAATCATCACAGCTCCATTTATGCCAACTTTCAAAGTCAAAGGACAAATTTATCATAAAGCCGGCTCCTTCCTTCCGTTTCAAGATAGTCAACATAAATTCCTATAAATGTATTTCATTGGTGATGGCAATGATGAATTGAATGCACGCTGCGGAATTTATACCGGCATAAAAAGGTCCATCGTTTCAAAACTGCAACAGCTACTTCACGAAAAAAACAATTTAGTACATTTGTTCAAAACAGCAATTGACATGATGCCATCTGATACACACAAGATTGTTATTCATGCTGACAAAACGCCTGCTGGAGAACATGTGCGAAGATTCAATACTCCAACTATAGACGAAGTGGCAATTGTTATAGTCGGAGATCAATCTTGACAGGACCTTTCAAAGGTGAAGATGTCCTCATTCCTCGCATTCCTATGATTCCAACAGATATGCCATTTCAATTTAAGAGATTGCAATTCCCAATTCGATTGGCGTTTGCAATCACCATCAACAAAGCTCAGGGCCAATCTTTAGAATTGTGCGGTTTAGATCTAGACACAGATTGCTTCTCACATGGACAATTATATATTGCGCGTTCTAGAGTCGGCAAACCAGACAATCTCTATATCTACACAGACAATGGAACAACTAAAAATATTGTATATCCACAAGCATTGTGAAATTAAACATATTAGAAACATCCGCTTTGTCTTTTTTTTCTTTTCAATTTAACCAGACTGAGCCACAGCAACGCGTGGCAGGGTACAGCTAGTAAATAAATAAATAAAGGGATTTGAGGGATGTAAGAGGTGACAGCATGCAGGTATTCTGAAGACAATGCAATCGTAAGGGGCAGCAAGACAGAAAGGCGCAGGAGTCCTTTGGATAACTGAGGGAGATGCAGCTGGATGAGTAAAGGTCACAGGCCTTTGTATCGAGATATAAGAGCAGAGAGATACAGAGGTAAAGGTCACGAACAGTTTTTAAAAAAAATCTGTTTCATATTTAGCAGGGATCCTAGAAACTGTACCTACTTCAACTGATTCTACAAGTCTGTGCCAGAGATGTAAATTATTCATTTCAAGAAAAGTATATTATCTCTGAAATAGTTGTACCTAACAATTAATGCAAACATACAAACGATACCGTATTTCTTCAATTCTAAGACGCACTTTTTTCCCTAAATAAGCAGCTCTAAAAATGGGGTGCGCCTTAGAATCGATGGCGTCTTAGAATCGAAGAAATACGGTATTTATAAATACATACCTCATAAATTGATACTATGAAATCTGAATGCATACCCAATATTTTCATTATGTACCATTATAAGCCCTCTGGGATAGAGAAAAGTTTTTAAATACCACCACAACCCACACAACATGGAACTCAAATCTTGTATGGGTTTTATTGTGCACATTCCAGTCTCTTCAAATCTAATCCTAAAGTAACTGGAAGCTATATTGAACAGTTTCGCTTTTTATTGCATTACAGTCCCCATAAGGGTGTTGATTTAATGCTGTCAAATTATAAGGCAAGTGCATTCACAAGGATTTAAGGACAACCAAGTTCTTTATGTCAACACAGGGGGAAAAAGCCTTCAAGTTATTTCCTGAGGAAGGGACCCAGCTGACTTGTGAAAACTTGTAAATTTGCAAATCTAGTAAGTCTGAATAATAGTGTCATTTGATTATCAACTGGGAAAAAAATGTTACATAAAATGTTTTATTTAAAAATGATACTGGAGGTATTTAATTGGTAGGCTCCAGAGTTTTAGTCTAAGAGATTTTAGTTTTATGGCGTAGCTTGCTTGGTATGGGGCTTTTAGCCATTTTGGGCTTAACAACAAAGGGACTTAAATACTAATAGTCAAGGGGCTGGCATAGAAGTGTTCTTGTCTGCTTCGTGTTTTACGGGTCGTTCTACCACGTGGTCTGATTTCCAGAGGGCGCCTCAGCTTCAAAATGACCAAAACTGTTCCCAGCACCATTTCTGGGGTCAATATTTTGAGAAATAATTATGACAGAATCTCATTTGGAAGGACTGTTCAGTCACCAACATATTACTCCAGCTGGGCACATCAGAGGAAGAAGAGCTTGAACTAGTCACTCAGGGCGGGCAATTTCTTTTCATAGTTATTTTCTGGGTAGTTCTTTATGGCACGGGTAGGCAAGAAATAGGTGAGCTGTGTTTTGAGAGTGGGGAGGTGTGGGTATGACTATAGCAGTGGGAAGAAGACAGCTTGCTATAGCAGATGGAGTATGGTTGCCACATGCCAGGGCCCAACATCAGGCAGCCTCATTTCCTGTCACTTTGGCAGGTGATTCTGTTGGAATAAATGGTCCAGGTGGTTGACAATCACTCCTGAGCATCCTCTTCAATGGAGCTAAACCAAATGAGCCCCCAGGTTTTCCAGGGTGCTGCAAGTGATGAAATGAATGGAAAATTGACTAAGAGCAACATTGGTGGAAAACCCGGAATGAGTCCAATCCAACATGGGCTAGAGTTCTCTTTGGCAATGAGGACAGCAAAGAAATTGCACTTTTCCACCAGCGTTGCATCAGCACAGAGTTGCCCAGTGGAGCTTTTCTGGGTGGTGAGAGGCCTATTACACTCTGGCCTAATAAAAGAAAAGGTGGATCACTCAATTATCCCACTGTCACCAATTTGTGTAACACATTGCAGATAAAATCTATTGCATTGGTGTTGGCTTGGATGCTATTAGTGGATGTAACTTTGGCCCCTGCTTGTCCAGTTACAATAGATACATGATTGTAGCCTGAGGATATGGACAGGAACCTTGGAGAAGTAAGGCCTACTACTTGTATGCTGGACCCTTATAAAAGCAGCCAGAGTCGCCTTGGTAGACAATCTCCACCAGGAATGGGACAGGGGGACTGTGACCTCTTGGCCCCACCACCAGCTACCTCCACCTCCTCTCCTCCCGCACATCCGTTCGACTCTGATGCACTCTTAAAACACTTGGGGGGGGGGCAAGCCAGCCTCTTAGGGCCAAGCTACAGATGCATCTGGGTTGCCTTCAGCCTCTCTCTGCCTTATGCCAGCCAGCCAGCCAATGCCTCCAACCTCAAACAATCCCTCACTCGTCTCTCTGCCAAAGTCTCCCAATGGTCCAGCCATTGTACCCTGTGGCAGGGGGTAGGGTGACAGCTTATAGCTTGGTCGCATCCAGTGACTCTTGTTTTAAAGAAAAACTCCATTGCCAGCTGCCTCTGCCTGCACCATCACTGGACCCTGAGACGCTCTTAAAAGGCTCTATGTGGCACGCCAGCCTCTCAGGGCTGAGCTGCAGCCACCTCTGAGTTGTGTCTTCAGTCTAACTCTGTCTCTAAGAGATATGCCAGCCAAAACCAAAAATCTGTCCTTTTTCCTCTCTGATAACTGTCCTACTCTTATCTTGGGTGATTTCAATATTCATGTAGATGACCCTCAAGACGCTGCAGCTCTACGATTTCACTCATTATCTTCCTCTTATGATCTTAAGCTTTGGTCTGATGCACCCACACATTCCCTTGGACACTGTCTGGACCTTGTTCTCACTCGGAATTGCTCTGTTTTGGACTTTTCTACTGCTCACTTTCCTTTGTCAGATCATCATCTAGTTTCTTTCATGATTACTCATAATCCTCCTCCTTCACATCCTGTTTCTCGCTCTTGTCGTGATTTGCAATCTATCAATTATGAGGCTTTTTCCCAGACTCTAGCCTCCTCTCTTCCTTCTGTCTTTTCTGCTGTCTCCTTGGACTCAGCTGTCTCCTTCTTTAATTCCTCCTTATCTTCAACTCTTGATAATCTTGCTCCATCTACAACTCGGATAGTTCGTCCTTCTCAACCCCAACCGTGGCTCACCTCTTTCATCCGCTACCTTCGTTCTTGTTCCCAGGCAGCTGAACGCCTTTGGCGTAGGACCAGGGACTGGGCGGACTTTGTCCATTACAAATTTGTTCTCTCCTCTTTCTCTTCTGCTATTTCATTGGCCAAACAGCAGTATTACTCAACGTTGATCCAGTCAAATGCTACGCATTCTCAGCGGCTCTTTGCGTCCTTCAATTCTCTTCTGGAGCCTAATCCACCATCTCTCCCTGCCTCTCTGTCTGCTAATGACTTTGCCTCTTTTTCAATGTTAAAATCCAAACTATTCGCTCTGATCTTGCCAGCTCTGCTCCTCTTCCAGCTCCTGTTCCTCATCTGTCAGTTCCTCCTGCAAATTTCTCTGCATTCCCTTCGGTCTCAGCTGATGAACTGTCTACAATACTGCGCTCTTCGAAGGCTTCCACTTGTTCTCGTGATCCGATTCCTTCTCGGGTCTTTATTAATCTTATCCCTGCTATCCTCCCTTAATTGCTTCATATTATTAATTTTTCTTTGTCCTCTGGTTCATTTCTTTCTGCTTTTAAACATGCTACAGTCTCTCCTATTCTCAAGAAATCTACTCCTGATGTGCTTTCTCTAACTACCGACCTGTCTCTTTGTTGCCTTTTGTTTCAAAGATCCTGGAGCGTGTGGTCTACTCTCATTGTCTTGATTTTCTTTCTAGTAACTCTGCTCTGGATCCTTTTCAATCTGGATTCCGTCCTTTGCCACTGAAACAGCCCTTACTAAGATTACCAATGATCTTCTTATTGCCAAGTCTAAAGGCCTTTATTCCGTTCTTATTCTCCTTGATCTTACTGCAGCCTTTGACACGGTTGATCACGATTTTCTTTTGGATTCCCTTCAGGACCTCGGATTTTGTGGCTCCGTCTATAACTGGTTTGCCTCCTATCTAGCGGGTCGCTCTTTCAACATGTTGGCTAATGGCAGCTCGTCTTCTTCTTTTCCCCTTTCAGTAGGGGTTCTGCAAGGCTCGGTGCTTTGCCCATTGTTTTCTTTATACATGTTGCCCTTGGGTAATCTTATTCAATCTCATGGCCTCCAATATCATCTGTATGCCGATGATACACAATTATATCTTTCATCTCCGGATCTTTCTCCTGATGTTCACTATCGTATCTCAGCATGTCTTTCAGATATCTCAGCTTGGTTGCTTCATCGTCGTTTGAAACTTAATATGGCAAAGGCTGAATTGCTTGTTTTTCCTCCTAAACCTTCTCCTCATCTCTCATTCTTTCTTACTGTCAATGATGTTACACTTACTCCAGTCAAGGAAGCTCGTAGTCTTGGCTTTATATTTGATTCCTCGCTCTCCTTTATTCCTCATATTGAGGCAGTAGCTAAATCCTGTCGTTTTTCCTGTATAATATTGCCAGGATTCGATCATTTTTGTCTGTCTCTTCTGCCAAGACTCTTGTTCATGCATTGGTTATTTCTCGGTTGGACTACTACAACCTTCTTCTCACTGGCCTTCCTTCTTCTCACATCAGTTCGTTGGTTTCTGTTCACCACTCTGCTGCTAAGATCATCTTCTTGGCTCGCCACTCTGACCATGTTACTCCACTTCTGAAATCTCTTCATTGGCTTCCAATTCACTCCAGAATCCAATATAAACTTCTCCTGTTGACCTACAAAGCTTTTCACTGTCTAGCTCCTTCCTATCTTTCCTCTCTCATCTCACACTATTGCCCCGCTCGTGCTCTTCGCTCCTCTAATGCCGTGTTTCTCACCTGCCCAAGGGTCTCTACTTCCCTTGCTCGGCTTTGTCCATTTTCTTCTGCTGCCCCTTACGCCTGGAACGCTCTTCCAGAACATTTGAGAACTACAAGTTCAATCGCAGCTTTTAAAGCTCAGCTAAAAACTTTTCTTTTTTCTAAAGCTTTTAAAACTTGATTTTGTTCTGACTTTTATACTGTTAGTTTTACTCTACCCTGTGCCTGTTTGGTGCATTCTCTTCCCCTTCTTATTGTTTTATTATGATTTTATTAGAACGTAAGCCTATGTGGCAGGGTTTTGCCATTTTATTGTTTTACTCTGTACAGCACCATGTACACTGATGGTGCTATATAAATAAATAAATAAATAATAATAATAATCTATATATTTTTCTCTGACATGCACTTCAAACATTCTGCATTGCATGCCAGCAGTGCAGACAAAGCCTAGCTCACAAGTGAACAAAGTGAAGTGGAAGGGAAAGGGTAGCGAAGCAAAGCAATGACATGCCAGGTTCCAACATCAAACTGCAGCCACTGAAGCACATACCAACAAATCTTATCAAAAGGTGGAAAAGGCACTTTGTCATGAACAAACTGCAGGCCTTCACACCAAGGGAAAAGCCAACTTGTGCACTCATAAGAACTTTGGCAACTTCTTCCCCAAATGAGCCTGACTAAGGTCACTAGGATGGGAAGAGAACCTGAACACTAAAATAAAAAAATAAAAAATAAATTGAATAACTTTTTAATGGAGCTCATAGAGAACCTGCTTTTGTCCCCTGAAAAAGGGCCAGTATGGAGAAAGTAGGACAGCCCTAGCTCCCCTCTTTCTGGATGATGTCATTGTTCTGAATCTGTCTGTTGTCAGGAGAGAGTGTATTACCCAGAGGTCAGACTGCCCTGCTAATACTATAGGGAGAAGATATTTAAAATTGTGACAAAAATGCTTTTCACTAGAGCTAATAAAAATATAAAAGTGACCCTGAGTGTGATTTCAGCAGTGCAACCCAGATTGATAGTGGTACAAATTGTATTTAATCTCAATTAATCACCTTAAATTTTTAAAAATAAAAATAAAAGAATTTCCCTTAAATTAATGAAAAATGAAATTGTGGGCTTTATCCCAGTATCTGACCTGATTCTGGTACGTGATAAATGTATTTGTTCATTTAAAATAGCTTTACGCCTCCTTTCAAGACTTTGGAAAGACCTGTAGAGAAATCATGAGATGTGACAAAGTGGACTGAAATCAAAGGTGCAGTGTTTTATATAGATATCAATGACACTGATTTCTGATTATGAGCACTTAGGACTACAGCTTTGCAGCCCACTGAAATTTCAGCCCATTTCAGACATAACATTGTGATGACTTTGAGCACTTCCTCCTTCTCAGTTCATCTTTTTAATTATTGGTGTACTTATTCAAAGTGCAGTTGACAAATTCCATCTTAGAAGAGGCCTTGCCCATTTTCCCTCACCCAGGACAAAATACCTCTTCTAAGATGATGCTGGCTAGAGCATCAACTAAAAAAAAAGGACATTTTTTGCTGGTTTTTTTCGCAGAACTGTTTTCACTTGTATACAAATTTCATCAATTAACAAAGATTTCTTTAATCAGGTTTTATTATTAAAACTGGTCAGTGAACAGTGTGTTTATTTACAATCATGGAAAGTGTTTATTCTATAAGTAGATAATCTATATAGCACAATGTAAAAGTATACGATTTTCTAAAACGTGTTATGAAAAACTAAAAATAATCACTTTGCAAAGCATTTGCAGCTGTTCATACAAGTTATAAAGTTACATAATGCTTAAATAATGAGCTATTACGATTAGACCACACCAATATGACAAGTAAAACAACCCTTGTGATTTATTAAGTTGATTTACATGTACATATTAGTCTTCTAAAAATACACTTGGGCCATCATCATCATCATCATCATCATACATATGTTTCTTTTAACTTGTTGGTTTACTAAGGTGACAAAGAGAATTTTAACTCCGCCATTTTGCCAAAAGCTGGTGTACACAACTTGTGATCCACCAAACCAAACACAACTCACTAGCTATGTACGGCAGGTGCTCAATAAACCTCCTGATTATTTTGCCAGCCTGGACTGCAAAAACAGGGAAGGGAGGGTCAGGCACTTGGCAAGCCCCGGATATATATCAGATGTATGCAGCTTGGTGGGCCGCAAGTTGTACAGCCGCAGCCTAATACAAGCATTCAGAAGCAGAGTTTTTTTAAAAAAACACCAGCAGGGGTCTTATGGAAAAACAATAATACTTGACAAGAAAAGAACAGCAACTTTGAATGTAATTATATGGCTTAAGGTTTCCTTTGTTCAATCAAAAATGTATGGATAAGCAGACGTGATACACTTCACTAGTCTGAAAAAAAGGAACTCCACCAACAGGAGCTAATATCTCTCCTGCATATCGTTACGGTAAAAAAATTTTTTTTAAAAAAAGAATTATGGCTTCTATAAACATCCAGAGTGATACCTTGCTAGGGAAACTGCCCGACCTTATAAATGAATAGAGCTTGTTTCTACCCATGTGTGTTCAGGATTGTCAGGAACAAATCCTGTCAGACAAATTTTATCTCATTTTTTGATCGGGTAACCTCCATTGTGGACTGTGGGAATGCTGTGGACGTCATATATTTTGACTTCAGCAAAGCTTTTGACAAAGTGCCCCATGATATTCTGATTAACAAACTAGCTAAAAGTGGGCTAGATGGAACAACTATTAGGTGGATTCACAGTTGGCTACAGAATCGGACTCAAAGAGTACTTATTAATGGAACCTTCTCAAACTGGGGAGGGGCAACGAGTGGGGTACCACAGGGCTCAGTCCTGGGCCCAGTGCTCTTCAACATTTTTATTAATGATTTGGACGAGGAGGTGATGGGAACGCTTATCAAATTTGCAGATGATACAAAATTGGGTGGGATAGCTAATACCCTGGAAGACAGAAACAAACTTCAAAGTGATCTTGATAGGCTGGAGTGCTGGGCTGAAAACAACAGGATGAAATTTAATAGGGATAAATGCCAAGTTCTACATTTAGGAAATAGAAACCAAAGGCACAGTTACAAGATGGGGGAAACTTGGGGGGCGGAGCTTGACGGCCATGAAAGGGTAAGATTTCTTGGGAGGCTCCCGGACGGGACATCCGAGAATTCAATTATCTCATTTAAAAAGGCATGGGTTTCTAATGAATATCAATGGAAATATTTATGACTTTCAACAGATGGTGATGATGTTTTTTTTAAAGCATAATCGGCATAAGGAGGGAGGAAATTAGCCCGTTCCTCGGGCTTGTAAATCAATTTGGCGGGGGAGGGATTTGAAGGGGGGGTTTATGGGTTTTGTGTTTTTATGTATGTGATTATGAGTTGCAGAACACATGGGATCAGAAGGAGTATCAAAAGGTTAAATATGGATAAGAAAATTAAAGTATCAACGCTTAATGTTAAAGGTCTGGGGGCAGTCGTGAAAAGGAGGAGAATTGAACAAATGTTAAATAAAGAAGGATCTGACATTATCATGCTGCAAGAAACACATCAGAGGTTCGATGGAGTAAATGAAATATGCACAAAATGGTCAGTTTATTATGAAAAGTCATTGGGGACATCAAAAAAAATGGAGTGGCTATTTTGATCTAAAAAAAAGCGGATTTATATTAGAAACTATAAAAAAGGATGATAATGGTAGATATCTTATGATAAAGGGACAAACTGAAGGCAAAGCATATACATTAGTTAATGTTTATGCCCCCAATGAGAGACATAGAGAGTTTTATATGGAATTATTTAAAGAAATAGAAGAGTTTAAGGAGGGGTATGTTATCTTAGCTGGGGACTTTAATATGGTTATGGATAATAGATTGGTCAGGTCAAACCCCACTAATGCGGAAAAGAGAAATAATATTACTATATTGAATAAATTAGTAAAAGAAAAAGATTATGTGGATTGTTGGCGTTTACTTAGTGGGGCGAATCCCGGCTTTTCTTATTACTTGCCAGTTTATCATACATACTCTAGGATAGATTATATATTTGTTTCAAAAGAGTTTGCAACTAAGGTTTGTAAAATGGAAACAGGGGTAATAAAGGTAACAGATCATGCACTGCTAAGTTTAGAGTTTACAGTTAGAAAGAATTATAAAGAAGTATTTAGGTGGAAATTAAATACAAAAATTTTGAAGTATAATAAAGTGGTAGAAAAAATGCAGAGGGAACTGTCAGAGACTTGGGAAATTAATGAGAAGGGAGGAACAACAAGGGCAGTAGTTTGGGATACCATGAAGGCAGTAGCAAGAGGGATTTGTATTAGAGAAATGTGTAATTTAAGGAGGCAACAGTTTGCAGGCAAAAATTGGAGGTAGAGATTAAGAAATTGGAGAAAGATTATTGGCAATCTAAAAATAAACATAAATTAATAGAAATACAAGCAAAGAAAAAACAATGAGAGAATTTAAATTTAGAGGAAGTTCAGAAAAATTTAATCTATATGAAAAGGGAGTATTTTGAAAATAGCAATAAAAATTCTAGATTGCTAGCCAGACTCACACAAAAGGAAAAAGCCAGGAATGGGATAGGAATATTGAAAGATAAACAAGGGAATTATTGTCACATAATGAAGGGTAAAATAAAAAAAATTCAAGAATTTTAATAAAAATTATATAAGGGAAAGGATATTCAAAACAAGAAGTTGGAAGCTTATATAGAAAAGTATATAAAGAAGGGAATAAAAATAGAACATAAAGAGTTAATGGAGAAGGTAATAACCCAAAGAGAAATTGAAGAAGTAATTGAGAATTTGAAAGTGGGTAAATCACCTGGGGTAGATGGTTTAGGACCGGAATATTATAAGGTTTTTAAAACCTTCTTAGTACCGAAATTATTGAAGCTGTACAACTCCATATTGAAAGGAGAGAGGACACCAGAATCATGGGAATATTCATTAATAATTTTAATTCCAAAACCAGATAAAGATTTGACTGTCCCTGATTCACATAGACCTATTACATTAATAAATCAAGATGCTAAAAATTTTTCAACTATTTTAGCAAGGCTGTTGAATAAATTTATAGCTGAATATATAGGGGAAGATCAATGTGGATTTGTAGCAGGTAGACAAATGCATAACTTAGTGGGAAGAGTTTTAAATGCAATACAGGTGATGAAAAAGTCTAAGATTAAAGCGGGAATCTTGGCATTGGATATTTTCAAGGCTTTCGATTGTGTGAGCTGGCAAGCTTTAAAGATGGTTTTAAATAAAATGGGATTTGGAAATAAATTTAAAGCTATAATAGAACAGTTGTACTCTCAAAATACAGCCGTAGTGGTAGTGAATGACGGAGTTACGGATAAGATACGACTAGCCAGAGGGACAAGACAAGGATGTCCACTCTTGCCGGTCCTGTTTGTAATGGTTATGGAATTATTGGCAAATGCAATAAGAGATGAAGGGGAGATAGAAGGAATAGGTGGTATTAAAAAAATAAAACTGAATATGTTTGCAGATGATACTTTGCTAACTATTAAAAATCCAATAGGAAAGATGAGAAGAATTAAACAGCAACTGAGAGAATTTGAGGAAATTACTGGGTTAAGAATAAACTGGCCCAAATCAGAGATGATGTTATTCAATTATACTAAAAAGGAAGAGAAGGATTGGGAAGAAAAAGGAAGAGAAATGAGAGTTAAGGAACAGATTAGATATTTGGGAATTAAAATTACACAAAATTTAGAGAGATTAGAGAAAGAGAATTTAAATAGTTTAAAAAAAGAGATTTTGGTAAAATTGGAAAAATATAAAAGATTAAATTTATCCTGGTTTGGAAGAATAGCATTAATAAAAATGAAGATTTTAGCAAAGATTAATTTTGTGTTTAGGATGTTACCAATAAAAATTTCAGAATCAGAGATAAAAAGTTGGCAAAATATCATAAACAATTATTGTAATGGAGATAAGAAAGCGAGGGTAAATAAGAATAAATGGTATTTAAGTCAAAAAAAGGGAGGATTGGGTCTCCCAAATATTAAACTATATTACGTAGCTAATAGGTTAAGACATATTGTGGAGGCAATTATAGGAATAGGAGAATTAGATTGGATGGATGGTAAAACTACAAGTAATATAGAGATTAATTTGGAAAATGTATTTTTTAGGGAAGGAAAAAAGAAATGGGTGGAAAGTATAGGTAACCCGCTCTTGAGGTTTCACTGGGAAATTTGGAGTAAATATAAAGGGGAATTGCTCCCGAGCAACTCACCTCTATCACCGGTAATAATGCTAAAGAATTTCCCGGAGGAATTAAAGAGTAGATTAAGTAAAGTTTTAATAGAAAAAAATAAAATGAAATTAAGAGAATGGTTAAGAGAAATGAATACGAGAGAGGATTTGGAAGAGCTTTTAAAAGATAAAAAATTAACTTGGTTAAATTATTGGCAATTAGAACAGTGGACTAAAAAGTGGGTAAGAGAAAATGGAGATTGTAGAGAATTGACGAAGTTTGAGGAATTAATAGTTAAGAAAGAAAGTGATAAGGGAAAAAGAACAGTGTCAAAAGGGTAAATGAGTGAAATATATAGAATATTGGTGGAGAAATGGTTGATGGATAGTTCAGGCAAAATGGTCTGGGAGACAGACTTGAATGTACAAATAGGACAACAGAGCTGGGAGGGACTATGGAAACAAAGAGCGTTGAGAAATATGTCAGTAAGAATAAAAGAGATTTACTTTAAAATTATATGGAGGTGGTACCTAACCCCGGTTAGATTAAATAAGATAAATAATCAGCACTCAGCAAATTGTTGGAGAGGATGTGGGGGAAAAGGAACATATTTACATATGTGGTGGGAATGCAAATATGTACAAAAATTGTGGAAGATGGTGTTTTTGGAGATTGAAGAAATTGTGGGATTGAAGATAGAACGAACACCAAAAGTTGCATTACTGTCACTATTTGAAGATTTAAAATGTAAAAAAGAAATTAAGGAATTGATAACGAATTTGCTGACTGCAGCAAGATTGATTGTAGCTAGGAACTGGAAGATTCAAGGAGATTATTGTATTGAAAAATGGTACAAAGAAGTATGGGATATAGCTATTAATGATAAATTGACTTGTAATATTAAATTGAGAAGAGGTATAGCTAAAACAAATGATTTTGAAAGAATCTGGAAACAGTTCCTAATATTCGTGTTTTTTAAGGGAAGTGGGAAACCACCAGCAGAAGAAAGTATGAGATTTTGGAATCAGGAATGAGATCCGGAGGTGGGGGGTGCACTTATATGTTAAGTTTGATTATGTTATATAAATACGATATTAATGTTAATCAACATTTATGTAGTATGTTGTTTTTTAATTGTAATGGTGTATGTTTAAGTATTGTACAAAATAATTTTTTTTAAAAAAAAAAACAAGATGGGGGATACTTGGCTCAGCAATACTACAAACAAGAAGGATCTTGGAATTGTTGTAGATCGCAAGCTGAATATGAGCCAACAGTACGATATGGCTGCAAGAAAGGCAAATGCTATTTTGGGCTGCATTAATAGAAGTATAGCTTCCAAATCACGGGAGGTAGTGGTTCCTCTCTATTCAGCCCTGGTTAGGCCTCATCTAGAGTATTGTGTCCAGTTCTGGGCTCCACAATTCAAGAAGGACGCAAACAAGCTGGAGCATGTTCAGAGGAGGGCAACCAGGATGATCAGGGGTCTGGAAACAAAGCCCTATGAAGAGAGACTGAAAGAACTGGGCATGTTTAGCCTGGAGAAGAGAAGATTGAGGGGAGACATGATAGCACTCTTCAAATACTTAAAAGGTTGTCACACAGAGGAGGGCCAGGATCTCTTCTCGATCCTCCCAGAGTGCAGGACACGGAATAACGGGCTCAAGTTAAAGGAAGTCAGATTCCAGCTGGACATCAGGAAAAACTTCCCGACTGTTAGAGCAGTACGACAATGGAACCAATGACCTAGGAAGGTTGTGGGCTCTCCCACACTAGAGGCCTTCAAGAGTAGGGTGACCAAACGCCTGGATTTGCCCGGACATGGCCGGAAATCCCGCCCCCAAGTGGGATCCGGGGCGAGATTTCAAAATCCCCCCCCAACGTCCGGGAAAATCACGGTCCTGGGGGCCTGCGTCGCTGAGGGGGGAGGAGCTGGGAGATCCCGCCCCCAGCGACACCCTCTCCTTCTCCTCTGTGCTGACGCACGCGTGCCAGCACAGAGGAGGAGCTCTGCTTCGCTGGGTGGAAGAGGCTGGGAGACCCGTTCTCCGAGAACGGGCCTCGCAGCCCCCGCCCCCCAGCGACGCCCTCTCCTTCTCCTCTGTGCTGACGCACGCGTACCAGCACAGAGGAGGAGCGCTGCGTCGCTGGGGGGGAGAGGCTGAGAGACCCGTTTTCCGAGAACGGGCCTCGCAGCTCCCGCCCCCCCAGTGACATCAGAGCAGCAGAAGGTGGAAATCGGCCCTGGGGGGAGGAGCTGGAGGATGCATCCTGGGACTTCCGCCTCCCCCCAGGGCCGCAAAGGAGGAGAAGGAGCAGTGGGAGCTCAGCAGCAAAGACGGCGGCAGAATAGAAGAGAAGAAGCAGCAGGGCCAGGCCATGGCAGCAAGAGCACCACAGAGAAGGTGAGGAGGTGGCGCCACTCATGGCTTGCTCTCACCCGGGCCAGCATGGTACTCTTTGATCAGCCATGGTGCGCAGCTCACCTGGGCTTGACAGCGTGGCTTGCTTAGGCTTGCTATCTCTCCGCCTGAGCCAACGTGGCCCTGTGTTTCAGTCGTGCGGTGCGTGGCTTGCTTGGACTGATTCCTCCCTACCCAGGTCAGCACAGCTCTATGTTTTGCTGTGCCACACGTGGCTTTTCCGGGCTACTTCCCCCATGTCCAAACCAACACAGCTGTTTTTCAGCTGCACCCCGCGCGGCTTCCCCAGGCTGCTTTCTCCCCACCCAAACCAACACAGCTCCATTTTTCAGCTGCACCCCGCGCGGCTTCCCCAGGCTGCTTTCTCCCCACCCAAACCAACACAGCTCCATTTTTCAGCTGCACCCCGCGCGGCTTCCCCAGGCTGCTTTCTCCCCACCCAAACCAACACAGCTCCATTTTTCAGCTGCACCCCGCGCGGCTTCCCCAGGCTGCTTTCTCCCCACCCAAACCAACACAGCTCCATTTTTCAGCTGCACCCCGCGCGGCTTCCCCAGGCTGCTTTCTCCCCACCCAAACCAACACAGCTCCATTTTTCAGTGCGTTTTGCCTGGTGAGAGTATTGCTATTTGACTGTGGGTAAGAGGCAGTGGGGCAGGAAGCTCTGGCTAGGGGCTCTCTGTCTTAATTTAAAATGTATCCAATCAATGTTGGTAGTAAAATGTTGGAGTGGCAAACAAATTAAGGGAAACTGCAACTTTTATGGTCCATTCATGTTAAACTTGGGGATTTGGATTTGCCATACATACATACCTTTCAGCAAGTATGTATGGCAAATTGCATTGCCTTCAGTTCTCCATCTGTAAAATAGGAATAGTTGCAACCTAACTTTTTGATAGAAAAACGAGACTTTTTTAAAAAAGTAGTTCATACAATAAAGCAGTAGCAGCTAAGGGTGTGAGCTGTGAAACAAAAGGATTACTTCAGGTCTTGTTGCAGCCATGAGTTCATTAAGTATTTATTCACTTATTCACTTCAGCCCCACCTCCTCAATGTGGGAAGAATACTAATCTACCTCAAAGGCTTGTTGCAAGAATTGAAAAGATATCTGTGAATAGTCAAATACAATGCAAATGCTAAGTTATTATTATTAAGTATTTGGTATCTGTGTGTGAGTGTATTTAGGTGATGGGCAAATGGAGTGCATGGTTGTTTGTTTATGAATGGATGTGTGTGCATGTATTTGGGGTGGGTGATTTTGAGAGTGTGTGTGTGTCTATGTGTGAGTGTATTTATGTGATGGGTGATTGGAGTGCATGGTTGTTTGTCTATGAATGGATGTGTGTGCATGTGTTTTGGGGTGGTGATCCTGAGAGAGTGTGCATGTTTGTGTGTGTAATGGCAGTATGTGTATTTATGTGATGGGTGAATTGGGTGCATATGAATGTGCTTAAAAGCATGGCTGATACATGGCCATGTTTGGGTGGGCACGCCCCCTTGGGGGCTGGACATGTTGGTGGGCTTGCCCCCTTGGGGGGTGGCCATGTTGTCCTCCTTTTTGGTTTCCAAAATATGGTCACCCTATTCAAGAGGCAGCTGGACAACCATCTTTAGGGATCAGGGATGCTTTAGGGTGAATTCCTGCATTGAGCAGGGGGTTGGACTCGATGGCCTTGTAGGCCCCTTCCAACTCTGCTATTCTATGATTCTATGATCACTACTGTGTGATGTGTTTTTTAATCATACTTCATAGGTGCCTTCAATAAACCTACCATGGTGCACTCCTCTACTGAGCTTTCTTTTATGTCGAAGTTTTATTTATTTATTTAGATCCTGCACCTTCAGTAAAAAATACCCCCATATCAGCAGGTAAAAATATATTAATACTGATTTAACAATTAAAAAACACACCATCAACAATAAAAACAGTAGCAACATCAGGATAAAACAATTGCAGAAGGAGATAGCTAAAACAACACAATGCTAAAAGGAGGCAGAGAAATTTTATATAAGACTACAGTAGTGTAATGCTTATTACTAGAGATCTACCAGACCGATTTTGCTCATTTTTCTTTAAACTAAAGCTTGAACGATGCAGACATGCAGAAAGTTTTGAAACTTCAAAAAAGTTCGAGCTTTAATAGTCAAACAGTATGTTTTGTGGCCCAGCCAAGAGCCTGAGGGGGTTGGGGAACTACAGCTCCCATGTAGCTCTGTACTGCCCAGCTAGATAAACACAAAGGTGGGGACGGAGAGCGCGTCTTGGGCTTTGCAAGTCAAGCCCACTCTTGGAGTGGCCATACCGATGGCAGAGATGGTGGTGGAGGCAGAGAACGCTCTGAGATGGCAGCGGGTGAGGGAAAGCCGGGTTTTAAAATGTGGTGGAAGAGAGGAGGTGGGTTTGAGGCCTGAGGGGAAGAAGCAAAGGTCATTCAAAGAGCACCAAAACTCCTCAGTTGCATTGAAGGAAAGCAACCTCCATACAGCTTCTGGAGGACTGACGTAGAAGGAGTCAAGGAACGGTATGTTTCACCCTCATACTACTACCGCCCATGGTGACATGGGATTTAAACTAGTAAAGTAAAATAAAATAAAGGCTTTGCCTAGCACCAAAGAGACACAAGAGGTTGCATCAGGTGAAAGCATTCCACAATCAAGGCACCACAGGTAAAAAGGCCCTCTTAGCAACTAATTTTAGAAGGCAGAAGCACCTGTAGAAGAGCCTCCATTTACAATCTTAACTACATGAGTAGGCACATGTGGGAAAACATGGCCCATCAGCAACACCAGAGGTGGGCAGTTCGCCAGATGTTTTGGACCTCCTGCCAGCATAGCAAATACTCAGGAATGCTGGGAGTTGAAATCCAAAACATATGGAGATCTACTTACTGCTCGTCCCTGTGGTACACAACTCCTAAACCACAGAAAATGTTAAAGGTAGCCACCAGCACTTTGAATCATGCTTGCAATTGGACTGACAATCAGTAAACCTGGTTCAAAATTGAAATGACATGATCCACAGGGCAATCTCAGTTATCATCTGGGCAGCCTAGCAGCTGTGTTTAGAACAAACTGATCTGATGCTTCTGAGAAGCCTTCAAATGCAGCCCCATGTGTAACACATTGCAGTGATCCAGTCTGGAAATTATCAGGATATGGGTAACTGTTGCGAGACTTTGTCAAGGAGGGGCCACCAGCTATAGGGGCTCCAGCCTGTAGTAATAAAAGTGGATCAACCAACACTTCCCAGCTGCACGTGCACACACACACACACACACACACACTGCTAATGCTAGCAAGGGTTCAGAGATGCCACCATGGTGGCAGATGCGAGGCTGACAGGCCATCAGAAATGGCTTGGTGGGCCACACTTTTTGCACTCCTGCTTCAGGGAGAGTATTTAGCATTTACATGAAGCTACTGGGTGAAATCATCCAGACATTTTGGATGAAGGGTCATCAATATGCCAGTAACAGCTGCCTTCTTTTAGTCTGCTACTGAGGCAGCAAAGGAAGTTCTGAATTGACACTGGAAGTCAATGATGGACTGAACGTGAGTGAACAAGTTAAATATGACCCAGAAAAGATGAAGATACTGTTTGCTAGTGGTGCCACTAATCTGGGTTTAGGTATTTAGCCTGTTTGAATGAGGTTGCATTCCCATTTAAGGATCAAATGGGCCCTTTGGGAGAGCAATGCCTATGAGATAACATTGTCCAGGAGCAGTTTTCAGCAGTTTGGGCTGGTACGCCAGCTGTGTCCCTTTCAGTAGCTTGGGAATGTGCTCATTCATGCTCTAGATTCATACAGATGAAATTATTGTGATGTGCTGTAAGTGGGGCTGCCTTCAATTCACACCTTCAGTGTTATTCAATTTTTGCTGGTTACCAGTTTGTTTCCAGGCCCAATTCAAAAGCTGGTTTTAATCTTTAAGTCCCTAAACAATATGGGGCAAAGCTATCCTTTCATAAAATCTTTGATTCAACATCTGAAACCCTGCAGATTGTCCTTTGCCATCTCAAATATGGTGGGTGGGAATGTGAGATTTCCCCCCCCCCCCCGAATAGTAGTGCTCTGTTACTCTAGGGCAGCTTTCCCCAATCTGGTACCCTCCAAATATTTTAGAACACAACTCCCAGCTTTGCTGACCACTGGTCATGCTGACTTGGGCTGATGGGAGTTGCAGTCCAAAACATCTAGCGGACACCAGGTTGGAGAAAACTGGTCTCGGGAATGTTTCTTTTAAAACACAGTTATTTTTCATTGGTTGTGTTCATTTGTACACAGAAATGCAAGACTGTTCAAACCTGGACCCACAGCAAATCCTGAACCTAGGACAAGAATAATTTCAGGTCACGAGTAGCTGACTCTGGCCAGAGGCGGGAACTACAGCGGAACCAGCCAGACCAGCAAGGAAGCCTTTTCAGAGCAGGTTATGTGGTTTTCTCTGGCTTCCAGGTGAGTAAAAACTTCTAGGTCAATTTAACTTGCTAAGCAACGAGAGGATTCTGCTGTTGCTGTTACCTTCAGCAAACCAAGTTTGCTTCTGCCTCACCTTGGATTTAACCACGATCTTGCTCCCCATTCTTCCCACCCATCCATCCTACTCCTGTTCTTCCACAACCCAGCTGGTGCTTGATCTGATAAAAAATACCAAGGTTTTTTTACAGACACTCTTACTGTGCTTGCAACTTAGAATAATGGTAGTGTACTCTCAGAATGAAAACAAAAATGCAAAATAAACAAAACTGCAACCTTTTGTACTGAAATCTCTATTACTCTTTTCTCATTCAGATCACATACTTTCAGCAAAGTCCTAGCTTTTAATAATAATAAAAAGCATGCTGCTAGTTTGGTGTAAAGAACTAAAAATCAGAAATAAATAGTTCCAGGACAGGTGCTTATGCTTATGTCAGCCAAACTATGTGTCCCATTAACAACCTCCAGGAAGTTATTTCAAATACAAAATAAATTGTTTACGTCCTCATTCAGATAGATAGCATGGCAGATAGTAGTAGAAGTCAGACAAAATGAATTTGCTTGCAAGCATGTGTTTCTTATGCACTAATTTAGTGCTAACCCATATATGCATGTGAAAAGACTTCAAGAAATAATTCTAGCTTTTCATAGAGTAAGGACAATCTATAACAGACTGGAGGCTATAAAGATCGATGTACAGCAGGAATAATGTCCAAAGAGCTGCGGAAGGGTAGGGCAAGACAAATGATCAAATATTCCCTGTTCATCCCCTGTCATGGCCCAGGGCCTCAACGGAGGACGCCTGAAAGGGAAACTGTAAGAGAAACTGCACAGAGATTATGTTGTTTTGACACAGTACTGGAGAATTGGAGCTTGATCGGTGTTTCAGCATCTGAAGAGTTTTTACAAGTATGGCAGTGTAGAACTGCCTTCCAAAAGATCCATAAACACTCTTAGGTTCTGATCTATGGAGCTTTCTTCCACTGCTTTCAAATATGTATTTCCTAGGCTGCCCACACAACTTGGTTCCACAGGTATTCCACAGCTCATTCATTCACCATCTCCAGCAGAGGTATTAAAGCTTTAGATACCATTTTCCCCCTTCTCTATATCTCTACACCAAATTTTTCACATAAGGCATAAGAAAATTTCACAAATTTCAGGCCAACAGAGTATTATTGCTATTATGATTGTCTATCATTAAGTCATTTCAAACATAATTTGTGTTCTTCTACCAATTCCTTCAAAGTGTACAAGCAAGACTGGTGCATAGACACATACCATTACACATTCTTATGTTGCAATTTATGGCGTGAACTTTTTCCCAATACAAATACTAGCAACACGAGAGAAAAGAGTTAAATCTCAATTACATTCATTTTTAGTTTGGCCCTAAGATAAGAAACCACTTTTCTATGTATATAATTAAGAAAATGTTTAAAGTACAAGTATATTTATTTTATTATATCTGTACCCTACCTTTCTACCAAATAATGACACTCAAGGCACCTCATAGACACAATTAAAAAGAATTAAAACAATAAAACAAGCCATTAAAATACAATTAAAACCGAATAATAGTGGAATAAAAAACTTAGCTGTTATTTTGTTTTTGTTTTTTAAAAAAGCAAACTACAATTAAAACAACCTACATGCTATCTAGGAATCCAAAACCAAAGACCATACAAATGATACAAATATTGTGGCAATATTCAGAATATTGGTAACACTTCTTAAGTTCTAAAGCAAAGTTCAAATGCTGAGTAATATTCACAATAGTTTTGTTTTACTGATTATAATTTGTCAGTACTCAGAGAATCTTCACCAGCTTCCAAGTTATTCTAAAATCCATTTTTGTCTAGTTTCTTCCTGGAAGTGTTTTCCATTGTAACAATTTCCAGAGGGGTGCCCATGTTAGTTTGCTGCTGGATAAACAATGAAGAATCCTGTGGCACCTTAATTGCTTAATCTTTAAGGTGCTACAGGATTTTTTTTACTGGAAATGGTGTTTAGATACTATGAATATAAAGAGGGGAAATATGCCTGTTTTAAAGTTGGTGGACTGCACCCCAGAGATTCAAAGAGGCTCTACTTCCTAACAAACTTACAAGTTTCATTTAAACAATGACTCCTATACCTATCGTGTTTCTCAAAACTTCCTGCCTTCTTGGGAGACAACAACAAAGCTTGCTAGGTAATCCACAAAGCTTTATTCAAGCAATAAACATCTCTTCCCACCTGAAGAGAGTCTAATCTCTTGGAACTTTCCCCTAGGCAAAACTATGCAAACTAAGCGAGACAATTGTCCTTTCAAGAAGAATGGAAAGCCTTTTCCCAAGACACGTTAACTTCAGAGGCTAGTTCTGAGGCAGCTTCTGAAGAGATGCAAGCCGTGCTGACTTTCTCTCGCCTTCCTTTAGCTCCGCCCGTTTTAGTCTGCGGCGTACTCTAGGATCGGCTAACCTCTCCGTGCACTCTCCCTCGGAAGAATGTTGGCTTCCCACTGACTGGGTATTGTTTGCCCTTGAGGAGATAAGCTCTGGAGAGGGTTCACTCCCACTTGGTGAAGAGCCTGTGAGAGCTTTCTCCCCCACCGGTACAGGCTAGCCTGTTTCTGGTGCCGACTCCTCTACTTAAGAGTCTGATTCTGATTGATCACCTGAAACACCTTCTTCCAACCCAGGGGGAGCAGGGCTAGACATGACACCACCTAGCTTTCTCAGGCTGTGGGCACTCTCTCCTCAGGACAGAAGCAGTGGGTGTTGTCCCTTAACTACTTCCTGAATCTCAATTCTGTGATGAAACCGAAATTAGGCTGAATCCAGCAGTTATTTCATAATGTGACAATACCATACTGAAAATACTAATTATTTAGAACATATTTTGAACCCTTATGTTTCACCTTTCTCTGAAATGTCAATTGTATGTATTATATTGTATTATTTGAAAACAGGTTAGCAAAGTCTGTTGCAACTAAGGCACAATTGATGGACAAGCAGTAGGTAGAAGGGGCTATGTTTTATCTGCTGCATCTACTTTCGGTTTCATCACAGAATTGAAATCCAAACACTGCACAAAGAAGAGCATTTCCTTTCCTGCATTTCTACTGCATAACCTCTAGATGGCATTGTGCAATAGCGGAATAGCACAAATATACAACAGGGAATCGCATTTTCTTTCACCATCAGACACAATATCCCATTTTCTCTGTTCTAAAAAAACTCGCAGAAAGTGTTTACAAACAGAAGTGAAACTGTAAGGCCACAATGTCATCTAAAGAAGTCAGTGAGGGAGGAAGCAGCAGCCAGGCACCTCTCCACCGTGCCTGGGTCCAGCTCCAGCTGAGAGCCCCCTCCCTCCTGCTACCAACTGTCTCTGCAGAGTCCACCAGTGAGGGAGGAAGCAGCAGCCAGGCACCTCTCCACCGTGCCTGGGTCCAGCTCCAGCTGAGAGCCCCCTCCCTCCTGCTACCAACTGTCTCTGCAGAGTCCACCAGTGAGGGAAGAAGCAGCAGCCAGGCACCTCTCCACTGTGCCTGGGTCCAGCTCCAGCTGAGAGCCCCCTCCCTCCTGCTACCAACTGTCTCTGCAGAAGCCACCAGTGAGGGAGGAAGCAGCAGCCAGGCACCTCTCCACCGTGCCTGGGTCCAGCTCTAGCTGAGAGCCCCCTCCCTCCTGCTGTCACCTGTAACTGCTGAACTTTCCAACTAAGATTGTAGTGCCTGAATTTGCTTTCCTTTTCCCCCTCCTCCTCCTCCCTCCCAATCCCCTTTCCTTTTGTGTCATGTCTTTTAGATTGTAAGCCTGTGGGCAGGGACTGTCAAGAAATACTTTTGTAAGCCGCCGTGAGAGCCTTTTTTGGCTGAATGGCGGCATAAAAATCCTTAAATAAATAAATAAAATAAACAACTCTGAATAGGAAATGATGAACACACAACAAATGTCTCATGTTCTCTCTGCAGTGCAGCAAACACATACTTGGTAGGGACAGGGAAGCATGGTTGAGGTTTGAGGGGGGCAGGGAAGCAACCCTCTCTCCTACTTCTTTGTTTTTAAAACTGCATTCTTCCACCAAAAGAACTGTTCAGTTCCCACACCTGCTTTTGCACTGAATGTGTAGTTCATCCCTATGGCTTTTCATCATTTTAGTTTCTTCTTATTTTTGTTTTCAAAACACGATTTCCTTAGACTTAAGAGCAACCACAAAAAGAACCAGGTTTTAAAAAGTAAATTCAGTAAAAGGCACTGATATAAATTTATTGAATAGCCCAATATATTTTGAACTTGTGAAAACTGTTCTTCAACAAAATAAAAACATTACTAAGCAAGTCTTAGTAATGTTTACAGTAGACCTCTTGAAATCAATGGGATAAATAAGGTAAGTCCCATGGATTTCATGACTAAGTCTGGATCCAATGCATTGGTTATAATGTAGACTGACTCCTTTGAAACATTGGCATAATACACACTTGGCTAGTAAATGATGGATGGCTCCTTTATTTATCCAAGTGTACATTATATAAATTTTAATTAGTTGATCTACAATATTTATTGATGTTTTGATTTCAACTTTCCCACCCATAAAGAAAAAAAGTGCTAAGAGTTTAAAATGGCTTCTTTTATGTCTATTGGGTGCTACTTTGTTGTATTAGTCACAAAAAGAGTAACAAAAGCAATAGCAAGGATCACTATATTCCAATTACATTGTACTTATTTTCCCCTCACTTAAAAAGAAAATAAAAACGTTAAAAGCAGCTAACCAAAGGCAAAGAACTTTTGATAGGTGAAATCTCGATATAAAATCTTTTTTGTGTGTGTTTGTTTTTTTGCTTGTGGCAGCTGTTCACCTACCTCTGGGCTAGCTGTGAAGTTTTATTTTCCCAAACCTAAGCTCGAAGCTTTAAAAAAGGCATTTGATTTAAAGTTTCTTAATTAAAATTAGAGGTTAAAAGGGGAATGGCAACGGGTGATGCAGCTGTGCTGATGCCAGTACAGAAAGTCCAGAGAAAGAAGTGAGGTAAAAACACATAAAATAGTTCCACAAAATTTAAGTGGATGCCTTAAACAGCTGTTTTGTTTTAATTAATGGAAAGTTAACCTTGTATAAATATTCCTATTTCAAATGCAATATTCTCTGTAGATTTTCCTAACTCTCAGCTTGCACTGATTCACAAATATCAGATTAAGAAATGTGTAAATAGAGTACTGAAGCTTTGCTCCCTAATTTCAACAGTCACTATTGCATTCAAGATTTCAGGTTTCAGATTATCTATATAAATTCAAGCCTACCTTCACATCTACAAGGTGCTAGAAATTGGTGTGCAAGTCCTGATTCTCATGAAAATAAATTATACAGCCAATACCACACCCAGAGGCTTTTCAGTGCTTCGTGAAAATCTAGCACATACACAGCTACGGCAATATCCAGTCTCCATTATTATTTCAATATCAATATAATTTTAGAAGCACAACGAAAAAGTATTCAAAGCTCAGCCACTGCTCAGCGTGTCAACTTTTGGCAATAAATGAACGCAAGCAAACCACCATCACCACCCTGGTGCTCTGATAGCACTTTGCTTGGGGGCAAATAACACAGTAATTATTTTACTGTGTGTAAAACAAGTGTGTAAAACAAGGGGGGGAACCCTACTTGTGTAAGGTCAAATAAGAGGTTTATGAACTGCAGAAAAGCACGATTAATATGAGAGGGCAGAAGGAGAGAAACTTACTTCACACTTTTATTGTAAAGAGCATGAGTATTACACAGAAAGTGCCAAAACAGATGTCCATAAATTTGGCCCTTAATCTAGAACACTTCCCACTTTTACTTTTAAATGATATCTAGTACTCTAGAGAAATTACCCCTTAGTTTTTAATATAATTCTTCTGTTTAGTTTTTTTTTAATAAATAAGTTTATTACTTTAGTTGTGGTGCCAGCTGTTCAGTTGTGATTTACTGTCTGGACCTGCTTTAATATAAAGTGGCTTTTGTGGCTTACCCATACAGATTACATTTTAAGCTTCAAGATATCACTGTAAAGCAGCTGGAAAAAGTACTGGCTGTGCTCAGAAAACTGCGTTATTGCCCAAGCGATCAACCTCCTGAAACATGCAGCTACTCAAACTCTGTGAAAAATCTTTTGCTTGGCTTTGTTCTCAAACTGGAAGTTATAAACACCAAAGGGAGTCCACTGACTTTGCACTTACGCTATTTTAACAGGAAGACAGCTTAAGAAAATTATTAGTTTTCTAATGAGAAAACTACCTGGTCATTTAAAAGTTCCGTTTACAAAGAATATATTTAAACCACATTTGATTTTTTTTAAAAAAAAGTCTTGACATTTCTATTCAGCTTGCTATCCCAATACTTACCAGGCCCCAAAAATATTTCTTTTTGTGCCATTCCTACATTTTGCCATTCCTATAGGACAGAGACTTCTGGCCCTCCAGATATTTTGGCCTAGAGCTCCCATCAGCCCTAGCCAACATAAACAATGTCAGGGAATTGTAAGACAAAACATCTGGAGGGCACAACTTGCTCACCCAGCCTAAAGGAGGTGGGGTTACAAAATAGACTTGGTCTCCCATAATATTGGCAAGCTGGTAAAAGGTGGGCTAAACAATGCTAATTGTAGGTGGATTTCTAGCTGATTGATAAACTGTACCAAAAGAGGCCTTATCAACGCTTCTGCGTCAACTTTAGGAGGAGTGGCAAGTGGAGTGTTGCAGGATTCAGTCCCATGCCTAGTATTGTGCAACATTTTTATAAATGAACTTTGATGAATCAGCAGAGGGAATGCTCATCAACATGCAGGTGACAACAAACTAGGAGGGGCAGCTAATTCCTTAGAAGACAGAAGCAGGATTCCAGATAATCTTGACAACATGGTGAACTGGGCCAAAACGAAGAAAATAAATTTCAGAGAAGAGTGTTTGTTTCTTGTATTAATTTATCTGCAGGAGCTGTCTGTGGGCATGTCACCCATGGATGACCAGTTTCCCATGGCTTGTGTTAGCATGCGAATACAGAAAGCAGGGGTTGTGTGTAGGTTAGACAGTCCTAAAATAGACCATGGCTTGTTTTAGGGTTATTAAGCCATGGTGGGCTGTTGTGTCATGTGAGCCAGGTTTTCCTACATTGGCAGGGGGGTGGACTAAATCAGGTGTAGGCAAGCTGGTTCCCTCCAGACTACATCTCCCATAAGCCCCTGCTAGCATGGCCAATGGTCAGGGATTATTGCAGTCCAAAACATCTGGAGGGCACTAATTTGCCTACCTTTGGACTATGTGATTCTTGAGACCCCTTCCAATTTATGATGTTCATATGAGAGCAAAAGACCACTGAGAAAATATGGATGTTGAATTGGTATGGAATGCATAATAGTCCCAAATCACTTTTAGACTGTAAGCCTCCAGGCGGAGATTGTCTTGTTTTACTAATTGCATGCAAGCTACTCTGGAAGACTTTTGGGCTGTGGAGTGGAATAAAATACTTTATGGCTGTGGAGTGGAATAAAAATACTTTAAACAAAACAAAAACAAAAATTCAGGAAATTAAGCACCCTAAGATAAAGTGTTATGGTTTTTAATACTGGGGATCATATTTATTCAGGGCATCAGTCTATTCATTTGTTTAAAGAGGGGAAAAGACCATTACACCTTCCCAAAAATGGGTTTTTATGTGATTGAGATCAGAAGTAACATAAGTCAAACAAGTATTTCTAAAATGTTGTCATTTAAACAGTTCCACTTTAATGCTTACACATAATGACAACAGTGAAATGTTTTCCACAATAACAATTTTGTAATCTTTCTGAATCTTAAAACTCCCAACTTCACCTGGAAGTGTTAAGCCATAATCCTTGAAAGTATCATCAAACTGTACTTTCAGCACAGAATTAGTCTATGTTTGCAATCCCCACAGGTACAGGAGCTGAACCAAGCCAGCATAGATCAATGCGCAGTCGCTGTTCAAATTGGCACCAGTCACTCCAGTAACACAGGGCAACCATCCAAGATGGACTGTAGCCTTCATGCAATCATCACAAAGCAAAAGCTTCCAATTTATTTATTTGACTGACTGACTGGCTGGTTCACACATAACGCTAAGCCACGGTATGGTCAGTTGAATTCTGGCTTGTGAACTGTGTCTCAACTAATCCTTGCAAACAAACCATGGTTTGATAACCAGCTCCAAACCACAAACAGAACCTATGGTTTGTTATTGGCTTATGAGGTCTGACTTATTTAACACATGGCTTGCCATGATGTCTGAACCCAGAACCATGGCTTATCACCTAGCATGTTTGTGCTGCTGTCCACCCTGATACAGAGGCACCCACCAAGAGCATCCTGAAAACAAAACTGCTCTGAAGGCTGGCAAAAATGGTAGTTAGATGTTCTGTACATTGGCTATGGTGATGGACAAATCAATGTATTTCTGGTACACAACACTTTCACATGTCTTCACTCATAAGTCCATTCTGTCCTATATCTACATCAATCTCGTTTCTTAAAAAAGTCATACAAAATGTCCCATTTAAATATGTATTTGTAAATGTATTTTCTTTCAAAATATGCTTTTTAAACTCATTTTATACATCTTTTGAGTTGAGAAATGCATTGAAATATTTGGGAAATGCAAAAGCCAAGAGACAACTAAATTTTGATGTGCATAATAATCATGGCAGTCTGTAACAAAACTCACAAAGATCAAATTTCTTAAACATCCCTACCTGGTACAAAGTGAATAGCAGCTGTACTTAATTGGTGCAGGGGTTGCTAAACTGGGGTTGCTAAACTGGGTGGAGTTGGGTCTGAAAAGAAAGGCGCTACAAAGATCTCACCATACAATCACAAAATTGTCATGTGCTGGTAACATGCAACTCAAAGCCTTCCTTGAAAATTATCCTGTGAAAATCACAACATATCCTGTTCAAGTTAATGCTTTGAAAATATTATATAATACAATAGATTATTTTACTTGGGGATTTGAATACATTTACCTGCTCTATATGTAAATGTTGAAATGGCCAAATGATGAAATATTAACAGTATATTTGCAGTTGCTGATTACAGTACTTTTAATTGTAACTCAATAATTGGTCATCCTATACCTTATGGGGATCAGTAAACTGAAGCAGAAAACTGGCAGACCATGCAATACTGAAGTACCAAATAAATGAATAATGTACATAAATGGTAATTTAAATAAACAATGTTATTATGTGCAGGAGAAATCACAAACTAAAATCAGGTAAGCAGCCAACATTGACCTGGCTCACATGACACAACAGCCCACCATGGCTTAATAACCCTAAAACAAGCCATGGTCTATTTTAGGGCTGTCTAACCTACACACAACCCCTGCTTTCTGGATTCGCATGCTAACACAAGCCATGGGAAACTAGTCATCCATGGGTGACATGCCCACAGACAACTCCTGCAGATAAATTAATACAAGAAACAAACACTCTTCTGTAGAAAGGTGAATACATTCAATAAAATGCTAATTATATAGTTCTGCAAAATGTAATTTTAATATGCTGCATACTAGCACTCAAAAATAAAATTGGTCAAAAACAGGAGAGCAATAGTATCTTTGAAAAAATAATCAAATGATATGATAGGGCCAGGGGCAAGTCATGCTCAGGTTACCACATCCTTAAACTTTAAATACCACTCCACGTTCTTTTTCCTCTGCTTGTCATTCAAGAGGATTGCTCTTTATTGCATTGCAATGGTGTCTTCTAACTGTAACCAAGCAACAGAAAAATATTTAAGTGGTAGGAGCATATTCACTCATAGAGGATAACGAATGTTCGATTGTGAGAGGGACATTAATGCTGCGGTTTTGTGCAGCTCCAGCTATTATTATTAGCCAGTGTGGTGTAGTGGCTAAAGTGTTGGGCTGGGAGTTGGGAGATCCAGGTTCTAGTCCCCACTCGGCCGTGGAAACCCACTGGGTGACTTTGGGCATGGTCACAGACTTTCAGACCAACATACCTCACAGGGTTGTTGTTGTTGTGAGGATAAAATGGAGAGGAAGATTATGTACGCCACCTTAGGTTCCTTTGAAGAAAAAAGGAGGGATATAAATGCAATAATAAAGTAAATAAATAAATAAATAAATCTGTGTCCCCTTTTGCAATGGATTACTCCTGGGCTCTGTGTGGCTCTGTCATTTGATTATTTTCTGTGTGGCTCTGAAATCATCATTTTGCGTGGCTGTGTAGATTCTCCCCCAATGTTTTGCGGTCATTACGTTTGAAGTCACTTGGATTCTCTATGCCATAAAAATTCTTCTTGGAAGAGGAGAATGTGGGTCCAAAGGAGTGCTTTTGCGTGGCTGTGTGAATCCCCCACCTTTGCACCTCAGTTTCCCCTATCTGTGGTATGGAATTCAAGACTGTTCTGCCCCACCAGTCAGACTGTCTACCAGCCGCCACTGGATGTATTTCTACTCTCATTTATCCTCGCCACAAAGCCATAAGGCAGGTTTCTCTTAACCCTCATTTACAGGTATAACGAAAGTGGCAGCAGAGAGAACTGCAATCTGAATCAAAATCTCAGTAAAGTCTAAATTAACAATATTATAGAAGTTACATTCTGATTATGTTATCAATTGTGCACCTAATCTTTCAGTATCTCTAGGTATTACTTTTCATTTTTACTGGAACATAAACGATTGTCAAAAGATAATGCTTTATATTATAAAATTATTTTATAAGAATTTATTTCTATTTTTGTCCTGAACTGAGAAGCATTATTTTCCTCCCTTGAATGGATGGTAGTATCACTCCTCAAATGATCCCACCTCAGCCTAACGCAAGTAACAGCACTAAAGCAGTAAACAAACATTATGTTTGGTGAACGTACAGATTAGATGAGTTTGCGGCATAAGCAACAACACTGTACATTGGCTGAAAAGTTTTTACTACTGTTCCTAATTTGACTCACATCGCAATGAAAGAAACAATTGTAAAAAAATACTTAAGGACCTATACAGAACAAGATTTATAGAAATTCTTGAACACATTTTTTATTCCTTTTTCAAACCGCAGCATTAATGTCCCTCTCACAATCGAACATTCGTTATCCTCTATCATCAGCTTCCTTTGGTGAGGATATATTTCCACAGTAGCTAATGGAGACATTCCTACAAATCAATGTGCTGCAGTGATACAGAAATAAAAGCTCATTTCACTGTAATGATGCTTCCAGACTTCCCTCAAGTCAGGTGGTTACTTGCAGTTAATGATCTGTGACATGCCACACAAGTAGTCCTAAAAAGACTTATTATCCACTGCATGTGCAACAATATTTGCTTTATGGATGGCTAAATGAATGAAGACATTCAATGTAACTGTAAAAGTAAAAATCAAAAGAAAACTTACAAGTAACATGTTTTCTTTGAGTAAAAGAGCTGTGAACATTTTCCATTAATACTTAACCTTTTGCTGCAGCAGTGCAACCACATATAATGCTTGAATCCATAAAGCCAAAGCACTGTGCAGGGTTAATGCCAATTATCCACAATCATGCCAGATTTGTTTTGCAAAAATGTAATTTATGCCCAAGCTCAACTAGTGGTAATTAGAACTCTTATTTATGCCCCAATGGGTGTCAATGACAAACTTTATAAAAGAAGGGCTATAGAAACTGCTCCTTTTAACTGATGGATGATATTGCACCATTAGATTTTAAAGCGAAGATTCATTAACATATCAATTGGGGAAACTTGCAATTTTTTTAGAGTGCAGTCAAGCAACACAATATTGCTTATAACTAACTTTCTGAGGATACATTCACAAGATTTCTACTTATACTTTTACTTCATTTAACATACACCACTTCTATCCACTATATATGTCCACTGTAGATTATCTACTTCTTTTGGTGCACAGTAAGAGTACACGGTTTGTTGTAAGTATGAATAATGCTATCAGAAAACATTTCTACTTAAACACAGACAGACATTCATCTCAAATTATATTTTATGAAGCATATTTGTCTATTAGACATATGTTATGTCTCTGCTTCTCCTATTCAAGCCTCATTAAAATGAATAGGAATTGCATAAGAGCTCTACAACAGAGGTTGCAAAAGAGAACTTTCTGGCGGGTTGCACTCTTCATAAACAGACCAACGCCACGATATGAATCTAATCTTTTTTTAGTGTATGTCACTTTAACTCCATCCTTCATAGTATGCTTTTCAGTTTTAGTTATCATTTGATGAAATATTTCATCTGCATTTCCGTAGTCCCTAACAGCTATATGCAAACTCTATATCCACAAACAATATTCCATCATCTACTTTTTAAGCAAACCATCATCTACTACTAACTACAGTTATTTCACATGCAGGAACAAACTGGGAAATAAGCTTGCTTTAATGAATTGGTCTTGTCATACAAATGAAGAAAGAAAGGTGGGGTGAACAATGGCAGCACCAATTTGCCTTTTGGAGTTCTTGAATTCCTCAACTATACATTTCTCCCTTGTCATCTCTTCCCCTTCCTCCCACCCCCACGTCTATCCATATACGAGGTTTAAATTCCAGATGACAAGTAAAGGTGCACAGGTATCAGGAGAAATAAAGGAAGCTCTGTCCCTTATCTGTTTCAATAAACTGGTGCTATTCATTGAATTTTGAAACATGCAAATTGACATCAATGTCTCAACATAATAAAAATAATTGGGGGGGGGACGTTACCTGGCACACCCCTCCACACCCCTCGTCATCTATCCCTCCCTAACTCAAAATGCACAAGAGGAAAGCCAGAGAGGTGGTTGGCTAAAAGGTATACTCTCCCCCTCACAACTACTTCTGGGGTGCCCAAAGGAGGAAGGGAAACAACACCACAGGCAACTCAGGCCTTAGCTAGACCTAAGGTTTATCCCGGGATCATCCCGGGTCGTCCCTGTCTGCTCCCGGGATAAACCTTAGGTCTAGCTAAGGCCTCAGTCAGCACTAGATAGAGGAATGCTTGGGGGGAAACTGGAAAAATTGAGGGCTGGGGAGGGGGGAGAGTTTTCCCCTCATCTTTTTTCAAGAAATTTGGGGACAGTGAAAGAAACTCCTATGAGTTTCTCTTTTAGAATGAATAAAATGCTTTTAAAACAAGGTTTTGCCAATTAAAAGTGTACAATGTGAAGATGTTTATATGAGGCAATCTCCAATAACAGGACATAATTCCAAGGCATACTGTATATTCAGTATGTTCAATGCTGTTATAATCATTATCTTCATAGCCAAATATACTGCTAGTCCTTAATATTGTGACCATATAAATTGTGGCTCCTGCCTTTTATTCATAGTGGAATAACCTGCTTAGTGTAGATGCGCCTAGAGACATAGAGAGATGCTAAATACTATATCCTATCTTACCTAAGCATACGTACCTTAGTTCTTATCATCGGTGGATTTGGGAAAAGTAGAAGTTGAAAATAAAAGACTTCTTCTTCTTCTTCTTCTTCTTCTTCTTCTTCTTCTTCTTCTTATTATTATTATTATTATTATTATTATTATTATTATTATTATTATTATATGTGTTTTTTATTTTCAACTTCTAGTTTTCCCAAATCCACATATGATAAGAACTAAGATATGTATGCTTAGGTAAGATAGGATATAGTACTTTGCAACTCTCTCTGTCTCTAGGCTCTTCTACACCAAGCAGGATATTCCAATATGAATAAAAGGCAGGAGCCACACTACTGTTTTATAGCAGTATTGAAGTGCACTGCAGGATCTACACTACTGCTTTGTAGTGGTACTGAAGTGCACTGACAACTGTTGGGGCCCAGGACACATCTACACCAAGTATAGTGTTATATCCTGCTTGGTGTAGATGTGTCCTGGGCCCCAACAGTTGTCAGTGCACTTCAGTACCACTACAAAGCAGTAGTGTAGCTCCTGTCTTTTCTGTACCACTTTCTTACTACTTTCATAGTGGAATATCCTGCTTGGTGTAGTTGAGCCCTCTGTCTCTAGTACTGAGTATATTCAGCATTTTGTTTGTACAAAACTAAGGCCATAGCTAGACGAGGCTTTATCCCAGGGCGATCCCCGGGATAAGGGAGGGATGATCCTTCCTTTGCCCCGGGATATGGCCCTACATGTTAGGCCCACTTTTTCCACGGTCTCGGGATGATCCCAAGACCACGGAAAGTGTGGCTATCATCATGGTTTGTCCTGGCTCCTTGCAGTTACTTGCGGGGAGCTGGGACCCACGCACGGGGCGCAGAGCTCCTCAGGAGCTCTGCACCCATCGGGGGTGGGGTGGGAGGAGCAAGAATTTCTTTTTAAAAAAACTTACCTTTTGCGCATGAGCGCTGCTTCCTCTTTAAAAAACAAAAAAATGGTGGGAGTGACATCCTCTCCCTCTGAGATCGTCGCGCACCACGTGTAAACAGAGGGGGTGATCTCACAATAAAAATATCGTGAGATCTTCACCCCTCCATCGCGCTAGCCGAGTAGGTCTAGCTAAGGTCTAAGTCTACAATTCTATACACACTTATCTGGGAATAAGACTAAATTGAACTCAGTGGGTCTTACATCTAAGTAGACATGCACAGCGATATAGTTTTGAAGCTGCAATCCCATAGATGGTTGCCTGGAAGTAAGCTCCACTAAACAGAGTGAGTCTTAGTTCTTTGTCAGCATGCATAAGATATATTTATTTTAATGTAAGCTGTCTTTCTACCCTAAAACGTGCCCTAGAAGTATTCAAATAAATAAAACTGCTCTGTAAATTTTAAAAATATGACAAATAGTACAATTTTATATGCAAAGTTTTAAATGATGCATTTTATGTTGCTTAAGTGGCAAAAATATACGTGTAGGTTCAGAAGACCCGAAATTACACACAAAGATACATACACAGTATGTACATAGGGCCACATCTCTTGTCAGTTTGTTGCTGATTAAGATGAATCCAATTTCCACAGTACTTAAAAAAAGCATTGCTGGCACTGAAAGATTCAAGGTAACCAATGGCAGTGTAGGGTTGCAAATGTCAGGATTAGTCCAAATGGAAAAGAGTATCACTTAATGCTGCCAAGTAATTTGATCTATCCAAATGTATAAATGTCTTCCACTACTGTTTGTTTCAATGAGAAAGTCTAGCCTTGCAAATATATTTTATGGGGAAACTTTCCCTGTGGGTCACTGACACTGCTGCCCCTCGAAGAGAACGTTCTGCAATATTACCTGGCAACTGTTTACCCCAAGCTTAATATGCCTGGACAATGCACTCCCTAATCTATCTGGAAATGGTAGACATGGACGTTCTAGAGCCCAAACACTTGTCTAAGAAGGAAACAGATATTCCCATTTTTTAGCATAAGCAGTCCTATCCAGGTAGAATTGTACGGCCCAATGAACAGCTTGTGCAAGCTGTGCCTTCTTGATAACCCATCTGGGTGAGCCACTGTCACTCAGCCACCAAGCTGTTCGCTGCTAATGTTCTGTCAGCAGATACAATATTGTTCCACCAAGGACTTGCCAGGTTTCTTGTGTTAATATGTTGACTAGCTCCAGGAACCATGATCATCTTGGCGTTAGGAGGATCACTTCTGCCTTTGTGCATTGATCTTTTGAGGACCTGCAGGAGTAGGGGGAGACGTGGAAACACAAAACGTAGACCATGTGGCTAATCTGCTTCTAGAGCATTTGGTCCTAGAGCTCCTAGGCACTGAAACCCCCAACCCAAGCATCCTGTGGCAAAAAATCATGGAATAGCTGTTGGAACACTTGCAGGTAGAAGACTCATTCTGACTCCTGAATCTATGTCTCGCTGAGCCAATCTATTAGTTGTTGGATGTCCTGCCAGGTGTTACACTTTGACCAATATTGATGAAAACATGATAAACAGTCAAATAAGCCTAAGGGCCACAGTCAAAGATGCACATACCAGGTATCTGGGGAAGGACACCATGTATAGGTGTATTTATGAAAGCCTCCAAGCCAAGATGGAAGAGCTGGAGTGCCTGATTTTAAATGAGAACTTAGATATAGTGGGATTAATGGAAACCAGTAAAATGGAAAGAACCAAATATAAACTCTATAGAAAGGAAGGGCATACTGGAGGAGGTCAAAGATGGCATAATGTCTAAAGAAGGAAGACTCCTCCACAGAAGGAGAATGGCAAAACCAGGCTAAAAAAAATAGGGACATGCTATTGTCCCCCAGACCAGAATGCTTAGTGTGATCGTGAGATGGAAAATAAAATCAGGTAATCAGGAAGGCATCCAAATGATGAAGGGTTGTAATGCTATCTTCAATTACCCCCACACTGACAGGATAGATGCATGTTCCAGTCATGACAAAGAGGATAAATTTCTCAATGCCTAAACAACTGCACTCTAGAACAGCTGGTCATGGAATCAACTACAGGGGAGGTGAACCTGGATTTAATTGTAAGTGGTGTTGCCCAGGACTTAATGCAACATGGGGTGTTGCTGAATCGAGTGGAAACAGTGACCACAGTGCTATCAGATATATATTTAAGTAGAAAATTGCCAAGGAAATCCAACACAGTCACATTTGACTTCAAAAAGGAAACTTGTCTAAAATTAGAGAATTGATAAAAAGTTGAAAGGGGGAGTAGTAACATTAAACTTCTTTAAAATGCTTGGGGGTTACTGAAAACCACAATAGAATGTATACCACAGGTTAGGTAAGGTAGCACCAAATCGAAAAGATCACCAGCATGGTTATCGAACAGTGTCAAGGAAGCTATTAGAGAAAAAAAGGCTTCCTTCAGAAAATGGAAGTCGTGCCCAAATTAGGAGAACAAACGGGAGCACAAACATGTACAATGGAAATGTGAGCAGATACTCAGAGATGCATTTTGAGGAGCACATCGTTAACAACATCAAGGCCAATAATAAAGAATTCTTTAAATACATCAGAAGCAGCAAACCAGCTAGAGAGGCAGTTGGACTGTTGGAAGACAACAGAGTTAAAGAAGGATGAGTTGCAGAAAAACTGAATTATTTTCATTTGTCTTTACTGCAGAAGATAGAAAACAGGTATCTGTGACTGAACTGATATTTTCAGGAAGTCTGAAGAATTGAAGGAAATAGTGGTTTTCAACCTTGTTGACAAATTAAACATTAATAAATCATTGGACCCAGATGGTACCCATCCTAGAGTTCTCAAATAACTCAAACATGAAATTGCTGATCTTTTAACAAAAATATGTGTCATGTCCAGGGCACTTGCCAACCTCGGAACAGGACATATTTGGGTTGCAGTGGACAGCTAGATGAAAATATTGACCAGTGTTTGGGTGATATGAAAAAGGCAAATTCCATTTAGGCATAATTATGAAAGGAATCAAAACTAAAACTGCCAATATCGTACTGCCTTTATACAAATCTATGGCACAACCATGCTTGGGATACTGCATGCAGGTCTGGTTAAGAAGGATATTGAAAAAAGAGTGAACTAAAATGATCCAGAGGCTGGAGCAACTCCTCTCTGAGGAAAGATTACAGCATCTGGGGCAGTTTTGCTTAGAAAAAAGGTGAGTGAGGGAAGACATGACAGAGATGACCAAAATAATGCATAGTGTGGGGAAAGTGTATAGGGAGATAATTTTCTCCTTCTCCTGTAATACTAGAACCTGGTGGTCATCCCATAATACCAAAGAGTGGGAGATTCAAGTCAGATAAAAGAAGCACTTCTTCACACAGCACATAGTTACATTTCCACAAAATGTAGTGATGGCTACCAAGTTGGATGGCTTTACAGGAGGATAAAACAAATTCATGGAGGATCAGGCTATCAACGGCTACTAGTTCGGATGACTATACGGTACCTCCAGTATCAGAGGCAGTATGTGTATGTAGCCCAGTTTCTGGGGAACATGGGTGGGAGGGTGTTTTGTACTCATGTCCTGCTTGTGAAACTAGATGGACCTTTGGTCTGATCATCTTATGTAATGGGTCCTTGCTTCACTGATCTTCAGCCTTACCACTCAGCCCAAGGGGAGGAGGGTTGTCCAGAAGAAAGAAAAAACATTGGCTCCCTGCTTAACCCCTCGGATGGACCTGTTTCCCCACTAACTGGGTAGGAATCAGGAGGTGGGAGTGGAGAATCAGAAGGAATGGAATGTGTGCATGGTGGTGGTGGTGGGGAGTTTTTTAAATTAAACTAGAGATAGAAGGCTTGCCTCTCAAGAGCACCAGCCAGACTCATACACATCAGGGAGGGCAGGGCAGGGCCAGAGAGGGCAGGGTGCCCCTTCCCTTGGAGAAGCAAAGAAGATGGACCTTGCCTATCAGCTTCAGAGGAGATGCCATCCCAAAGTTGTTCAGTGTCCTCCAAGGGCCTCAGGAGAATAGCAGAAATTTCTGAGTACGTAGAAATATCTAAAATCTATGGATTCAAGTGAAATTTTGTGGCCCCAATAGATCAGACAGCTCAATGCATTAACCTTACAAGTTGCACTAAAATGTAACCTTTAAACTTCACACCACAACAGTACAACATTTCCTGCACAGAGACAGCACTTCAGCATCAATTAATCATCACTCAAGCGAATATACCATCAACATTTTTAATTAGTACTGATGCACTCTCTTTTCATACCTATCCGTCACAACGGCTGTTTAAAAAACTGACTTATTGGGCTTTGCTTAAGAAAGGATCTGGTTAATATCTGCGAGAAAAGATATCACTCATCCATCCACCCTACACTGCTGTCTGATGATCCCTACCCTTTCTATAAGTTGCTGATAACAACTGCCCTCAGGCTAACCATCCAGTTGTAAATCAAGTAACAACAGCTCCTATGCAGCCAGGGTTAATTTTAGGTCACAATTTATCCAAGAGGAATGTTGACTTGACACGTACCTATTTTGCTTATAAATGTGATAAAGGGAGAAAACACTGGTTGAGCTTATCAGGAACAAGGAAATAAATAGAGCAAGTTCTTAAGCAATGAAAATATTTTGCGAAGTCATAGTAGTCAATGGTGAACAAATAACTAGATTTTAAGTCAAAAAGAATATAGTTTTGTTCTCTTCTTCTTGCTAAATGAGAAAGAAGACAGCCTGAATGGGAAAGAGGTCAGGAAGGAAAGGAAGTTCTTAAGATAATTATGAGCAAGCCACTACATCACCTCCTAAGTGTCATAGCAACATGACGATTGAATGCAATGCAATTAAAATATTTATGGAATTAGTTCATTAGACAAACTTTCCATAGTGTCTTTAAACATCCATTTTCCAGCACTAATGGCTTCCCACTGCAGTTCAACCAGCTGGCCCCCAACAAGTACAGTAGATGATGAAAGAAAAGCTTCAGATTATAAGAGATATTCAACTGTCCAGTAAAATCAAGCCTCTATTTGAGAGTAAAGCAATAAGGTAGCAACTCTGGAGGACGATTACTTTTTTCAAAGGGAACTAAGACTGCTAATTGTGTATGTTATTAGCATGCCATTTGGAAGTACAAAATAGGAGATTTGAAAACGATTTTAATGACAATGAAAATAATCTGTCAAGTTTTTAATGGTTTTTCATTACATTTTTAAAATTATTTTATATGGTAAACCACCCTGGAAATTTATTTCAAGAGTAAGTCAGGTTGCTTACCTGTAACTGAGGTTCTTCGAGTGGTCATCTATGCAGTCACACATATGGGCTTTGCGCCTGCGCAGAGCTCGTATCGGTACTTCCAAAGCTAAAAGCAACGTTTTGGGCAGGAACCATTCCCCAGCGCCACTGCGCATGCGTCGCAGTTCCCGCCCAAACTCCCCAGTTCGGAAAAACAGAGGCCGGCATTGTGGCCCGTTAGGATGTGGTATACATCACACTTGGTATACATCTCACTGGAAAATTAACCGAGTGGGGAAGGTGGGTGGGCTGTGTGACTGCATAGATGACCACTCGAAGAACCTCAGTTACAGGTACGCAACCTGACTTTCTTCTTCGTGGTCTCTATGCATCACACATATGGGCGAGTAGCCAGCTCACATACCTGGTGGAGGGTCGGTGTCCTAGCGGAGGACCTCGGAGAGGACAGCTCTCCCGAAGGAGCAGTCACGCCGTGCTCTGACATCGAGGCTGTAATGCTGCGCAAACGTGGAAGGTGTAGACCACGTTGCTGCTCTACAAATGTCCTGTATAGGGACTCCTCTTCCGAATGCTACGGAAGTAGCCGTTCCCCTAGTGGAGTGGGCCTTTATGGACTGTGACAGTTCTATATTGGCCAATGAGTAGGCTAACACTATTATTTGTGTTACCCAATGTGCCAACCTTTGGGAAGACACAGGATGCCCTTTCCTTGGTTGTCCGTAACACACAAAGAGCTGTTGGGAGGATCTGAAGGGTTGAGTCCTGTCTATATAAAAAGATAGAGCCCTTCTTACATCCAGAGTGTGTAGAGAAAACTCCACCGGGGTCTTGGGGTTTTGAAAAAATGCTGGTAGTACTATGTCCTGATTAGAATGAAATTCCGATATCACCTTGGGAAGGAAGGCGAGATCGGGTCTCAGGACTACTTTATCCTTGTGGAAAACAAGGTATGGCGAGTCAGCCCTCAATGCTATGAGCTCACAGGCCCGGCGAGCCGAGGTGACTGCGACAAGAAATGCTACTTTCATGGACAGGAGTCTCAAATCCACTGTTGCAAGTGGTTCAAAGGGGTGTCTCGTCAGCGCATGAAGCACCATCGACAGGCTCCATGACGGTATCAGAGTCCTAGAAGGTGGTGTCAAGTTTCTTAATCCTCGAAGAAATCTCTTTAGCAGAGGGTGAGTCAAGGAAGAGGAAGGGGTGTACCCTTTCAAAGAGGAGCGGTAGGCTGCGATCGCTGCCAGATGGACTTTTATAGATGATAGTTTTAGGCCTCTGGAATGTAAATGGAGGAGATATTCCAATAAAGAAACAATTGAACTACCGTATTTTCCGGCGTATAAGATGACTAGGCGTATAAGACGACCCCCAACTTTTGAGAAGATTTTCCTGGGTTAAAAAGTCATCTTATACTGGGTGTATAAGACAACCCCCAACTTTTGAGATTTTCCTGGGTTAAAAAGTAGTCTTATACACCAGAAAATACAGTATTTACAGGGTCAAACTTGTGCTCTTTTGAGAACAATGAAAAACGTTTCCACTTGTATTTATATGATCGTCGGGTAGACGGTCTCCTAGCTTCCTTCAGGATACGCTGTAAAGAAAGAGGTAAGTCGTTTACTGGAATCGCGTCAGTCTCAGGTTCCGCTTGTTCATCTGTTTGATGTACATCAGGAGTCAAGGATGTAGTCGCCAAGCTGTGAGGTGGAGCTTCTTTATCTCCGGGTGCAGAATGTTGTTTCCCCCTCTGGTAAGTAGGTGGAGTACCGAGGGGAGACGTCTGTACTGACCTCTCGACAGTAGAAGTAATTGGGTAAAACACGCCTGCCTGGGCCACCACGGGGTGATAAGGATGCAATTCAACCTGTCCGCTAGTATTTTCGCTACAACCTTTGTGAGGAGGGGAATAGGCGGGAAGACGTATAGGAAGTCCTGTGTCCAGGTTCTCGCAAATGCATCCCCGAGGGATGATTTCCCTCTCCCCGCTCTGCTGCAAAACTTCTCGCAGATTGCATTGTCCTAGGTAGCAAAAAGGTCGATGTCTGGGAAACCCCATTGGGAAAAAAGGTCGTGGCGTACTCCCGGGTGTAATCTCCACTCGTGAGAGCTTTCGTAAGTCCTGCTCAATGTATCCGCCAATACATTTTCCTTCCCCGCGATATGGATGGTGGTAAGGAGTATCCCATTTTTGATACACCAATTCCAAATCCTCAGGGTTATTGAGATGAGTCGAAGGGATTTGGTTCCCCCCGTTTGTTTATATAAAACACAACAGTTGTGTTGTCTGTCGCCAACTGCATGTGTCGATGGGACAGGGTGGTTCTGAACGTGCGTAGTGCGTTTTCCACTGCCCTGAGCTCCAATATGTTTATGTGGTCGTTTGCCTGGTTCCTCAGCCACTTGCCCTGGGCTAGCATCGAGTTGCAGTGTGCCCCCCATCCTGTCAACAATGCGTCGGTCGTCAGCGTTATTGACGGTACCGACTGTGAAAAGGGCATTCCTGACAGGAGTTTGGTAGGTTTCGTCCACCAAAGAGGGGAGGACCGAATTGCGGAAGGAAGAGTTAGATGGACCTTCGACACGTCGAGTCTGAGGTCGAATGACCTCAGAAACCAATTCTGTAGTTCCCTCATGCGGAGGCGGGCGAAGCGGACCACTGCTGTTGTGGCCGCCATAAGCCCCAGGAGTCGCTGTATGGACTTGGCGGAAACAGGACGTCGACGGGAGATCTTGGTGGCTAGGTGAAAAAGGGTGGCTGCCCTGTCGAGTGGATGAAAAGCTCTTTGCTGCAACGAGTCCAGCGTTGTGCCGATGAAATCTATCCGCCGGAATGGGGTGAGCTTGGATTTTTCTATGTTGATATACAGGCCTAGGTTGGCTAGAAGATTGCATGTGGTTGCGAGTTGTTCCTGTAGGAGGTGGCGGGAATGGGAGGCTAAAAGCCAGTCATCTAGATACGGGAATATGCGGATCCCTTTTTTCCTTAGATGGGAGCACACGACCGACATGCACTTCGTAAAGGTTCTCGGTGCAGAAGCGAGGCCAAATGGAAGCACCGTAAATTGGAAGGGTTGGTTGCCTACCATGAAGCAGAGGAACCTGCGGTGGGGTGCTGCTATGGAAATATGGAAATAGGCGTCTTTCAAATCGATCACCGCGAACCAGTCGTGTCTGTGAATTAGGGGAAGGATGGACGTTATGGTGGTCATCCAGAATTTTTTGGCAACGATGTATCTGTTGACCCCTCTTAAGTCCAGGATCAGTCTGAGTCCCCCATCCCTCTTGGGGACGGTGAAGTACCAGGAGTAATATCCCATTTTTATGTCCGGGTATGGTACTCGCTGAATGGCTCCTTTTTGAACGAGCACATCCATCTCCATCATTAGGTGTTTGGACGGTTTGGTTACCTTGATCCCGGAGAAAGTGGGGGGGGGTTGAACTCGATCCAGTAGCCATTTTGCACGATACTGAGGACCCACGAGTCGGAGGCGATGCTCTCCCACTTGTGGAAAAACGGGCAAAGCCTGTCCGTGAAAGGGTGCACAGTGGTCAGCATCAGGCAAGTCATTGGGTCCGAGTCAAAGGCGCTGTTTCTTCGCGTACTCAGTTTGGCGGCAGGGAACTGGGTACCTTGTCTGCGAGTATTGACGTTTTCTCTGTTGGAGTTGCTGTTGTTGTTGTCTGGGTTGCCTCTCTGGTTGAAACCTCTGATACTGTGGATAAGCGTTCCTGTTCCACCGTCTAGGCCTATAAGGTTGCAACTGTTGCTGGGTTGAGAAACCCATATACTTAGCGGTAGTGCGCGCCTTGTGCACTGTATCCAGGTTTTCGTCTGTCTTGGCGTTGAACAATCCCTCCCCGTCAAAAGGGAGGTCTTCGATCCTGGCCCTGGTCTCTTGTGGGAGGCCGGCTGATCGGAGCCACGCATGATGCCTCAATGCCACCGCCCCCATCATAGCCTTGGAGTGGCAGTCAGCTTGGTGTCTCGCTGAATTAAGTTCCTGCCTGGTGATGGACATGGCCTCCGTCTGAAAGACCCTTGCTAGCTTCCGTCTATCATCACACATTGACCCTATTTTTTCCCATAAAAATAACTGATACCTCGCCATGGTGGCTTGGTAATTCGTAATTCGCAGACCAAGGGAGCTAGAGGAATAAACACGGCGACCTAAGAGGTCCAGCCTCCTGCCCTCCTTGTCGACAGGGGCAGAGTGAGGTCTCCTGGATTTACCCTGGGCCAACTCTACGACTATAGAGTTCGGCTTAGGGTGTTGTTGTTGTTGTTATTATTATTATTATTATTAATAATTATTTATTTATATAGCACCATCATTGGGCTCCTGCCTCTTGCGTGCAGTACATAGATTCTAATCTCCTAGAGGTAGGAGGGGTGGACGAAGGTAGCTTCCAGGATTGCTGCGCTGTCTCTAGGATTGTCAGCAGAAAAGGAATGGCCACCGGCGCGTTAGATTCTGTGCGCAGGACATCATATATAGGGTCCTTGGGCTTTTCTACAGCCTGTTGAGTTTCCAACCCCAGGGATTGAGCCATCCTAAGGACGTGTTCGGAAAAATGCTCCATGTCGTCGGATGGCGAGGGAGGCTCTACTGAACCGACAAGCGCATCCGGTGACGGTGTGGAGGGCGTTACCGAAGACTCGAAGGGGGAGTCGGATTGGTAATCCTCATCAGGTGAATTAGATGCCGCTCTTTGTCTACGTACCAACGAGCGTTGGGGAGAACATGCCTGTTCTGCTGTAAAGAGAGATCCTTCCCCCAATAAAGGCGGGGGAACAATAAGACTCCTCGCATCCGAGCGTGCCGGTGAAGGGGCCGGCGGAGCCGATACCGAATGAGGAAGAGCTCTCGATACCGGTGGAGGTGGAGGTGGGAAATCACAAGGATGTCTACGGTAATCGTAGTTGTAAGCACCCTGGCGATAAGGGTCGAATTGTCTATAATATTCCCAATCACCCCTTCCGTATGACCTTCGAGGATCAGGGTACCACTCGAAGCATCTATCCCAGCCTGTACCCTGATAGGGTCCTTCTGAGCGAGTCACCGATGCCGCATACCCCGAGTGGGCAGGGGAGGCGTGCGGGGGGACTTGCTGGGAGCTCTCTTCATGAATTGTGGGCGGAGCTCTTTCAGCCGGCGAAGAGACCGAATCCCGTATCTCACCTTCCGAAATAGATTCAACTGGTCTCGGTACCGAGATTGGTACCGAGATCGGTACTGAAGGGGACCGTCGTGGCGATTGGGTCGGTGGTGACGCCCTCGGCATTACAGGGTCCCGATTAGGTGGCTGCGAGGGTGGTGAGCGAGGGGGGGGAAGGTCTGGAATGTTTACTCTTTTTCTTTTGCCCTTCCTTTGTAGACCGTATCTTCTTGGTTACGTTCTTGGCGGCAGCCACATTTAAAGAACGGCCCGGTGTTCTGGGGCAAGCAAAAAGCTCAGGTCGCGAAGGAGTGTGCAGAGGTGAAGTTCCCTCAATGCAGACTTCTTGAATACATAGCTCCGATTGGTCGTGAGCTGGTTCAAGATGTGTGGGCGAGGCCCTTCAAGGCTGTGAGGCCGAGGGAGCCGTCATTGCTCTTTGTCTATTATGCTCAGTCAAGCGCTTAGGGGTGCCTGCTGCTTTTAGGGCTTTTTCCCAAAGGATTGCCCTCAGCCTGTCCGCTCTGTGCCTTCTCATCTGCCTGGTGAATGACATGCAGTGATTGCAGGTCTTGGTCCTGTGGCCTTCTCCAAGGCAACCTAGACAAAGCGAGTGTCCGTCAGTGGGTGGGAGCTTTCCCCCACAACTAACACACTTCCTGAAGGGCGCTTTCATGGCCATACACTCCCAATTGAGAGTCTTTGTAGGAAGAATGAGAGAAGAAAAACGCTGTTATATGTCAAAAATATTTCAAAAACTGTTGGAAGTCCTTTCACACGATGCTGCCACAATGGCGGTCAATGAAGAACTGGGGAGTTTGGGCGGGAACTGCGACGCATGCGCAGTGGCGCTGGGGAATGGTTCCCGCCCAAAACTTTGCTTTTAGCTTTGGAAGTACCGATACGAGCTCTGCGCAGGCGCAAAGCCCATATGTGTGATGCATAGAGACCACGAAGAAGAAGGATATTATTACTCTTATCAAGAGCATTGACGACAACTACTAGGGCAGGTATCATAGAGCTAAACAGCGCTAGGAAACCATTTGAGTACAACTGTATACAAGTCTATTTAGACTTCCACCTTCCCATGCACCTCAGGTTGCTATATGTAGGTCTGTACAGATGGCTTCAGTGGCAGAAAAGGCTCCCAACATCCTCATAGTTCAGGAGGGGCACTCAGACTTCACTGAATTCTGTAAATTCTTCAGGTACTATCACAGGCTGCTAGGTGCACTGCCCGGATCTGGACAAACTAGCCAGGCCTACAGCAGCAGAATCAACCATTCCCAAATTGCCACTTGCAGCATGTTGCTTCGCCAGAATTTGTTTTCTTTGCCTCTTAATAATTAGCTGGCTTATCACAGCTAGAACTTTCTTCATTGGAGATGGGGGACCGCAAAGGTGCAAAAGTATTTTTACACACACACATACATACACACACACACACACCTTAAGGCAGCGGTCCACAACCTTTTTGGCACCAGGGACCAGTTTCGTGGAAGACAATTTTTCCACGGACCGGGGGGTGGGGGGTTGAGGGGATGGTTTTGGGAAGCCCCACACACACACTCCAGTGTCCTGGCTTCGCTTCGGATGGGTGGGCGCCCAGCCGAAGCGAAGCCAGGACGCTGGGGCGGCTTTGGAATGGCACGCCCAGAAGTTGCTCTCCCAAAGCGGCTTCCGGCTGGGAGCGCCGTTCCGAAACCACCCCAACCCAGCGTCCTGGCTTCACCTCGGCTGGGCAGGCAAGATGGCGCCCCGTGCCCAGGTATGCTGGGGTGGGGGTGGGGTGAAAGCAGCTCACCTGCACGGCCCAGTTCCTAACAGGCCACGGACCAGTACCAGTCTGTGGCCTGGAGGTTGGGGACCCCTGCCTTAGAGTACATTAGAAAGTAAAACATGGTAGGAAACAAGGCTGTCAGGAACAGGAAACAGTCTGATTATGCGACCACAGAGCATATATGAATATAATACAAAACCAAAGGGAGTCCATTTATTTTTGTTGTGAAAGAATCATTTTACTTAATCCTCAAAAAAAAAAAAAAACACCAAAAAAACAGTGGCTGCATTTGCACACAATGCGAAGGCCATGAAAGGCATGCTCTCCCCCACTCCCTTGTCCTCCAACACAGCTGTGAAGAGATAGGAAGCCTCCAATTCAATTTTTATTAGCTACAGTTTAGCACTATATCTGAATCCTAAACTGAGGATAATATGCACACCCACATACACAGATATAATTCTTACAAATTGGAACATTTCCCCACCAAGCAAACAAAGCGTAGTTCAATTCTATGCATGCCTCCTCAGAAATAAGCCCCAGTGCAACAGCTTTCAGGCATGCAAAGCACAACTCAATTTAAAAATGTAAAAGTATTTACACATAAATGTCTTTAAATCCCTGATCAGAGATAAGAAAAGGATTTCCCTACTTACGTCCTTTCATTGTAAGCCTATGCGGCAGGGTCTTGCTATTTACTGTGTTATCTGTACAGCACCATGTACATTGATGGTGCTATATAAATAAATAATAATAATAATAATTTGGTCATCTGCAATCTCTCACCACAGTCTAGCTGATCAGCTGGACTGTGAGTAAAAGTGGGCTGCGTGTGGCCCAAGGGCCACAGGCTCTGCACCCCTGATATGAACTACAGTTAAATCACAGTTTAAAATTGGTTTGTTTTAATAAACTGCCCATAAAGCTAACCAGAGTTTGTCCAGGAATGGATGTAATTCTAAAGTGCAGTTAGTCAAAAACGGGAGCAAAAATTCTGAATTCTTCCTCACAGCCATGCCAGAGTAGGATGGCGGAGGACATTATTATTATTATTATTATTATTATTATTTATTTATATAGCACCATCGATGTACATGGTGCTGTACAGATAACACAGTAAATAGCAAGACCCTGCCGCATAGGCTTACAATCTAATAAAGTTGTAGTAAACAATAAGGAGGGAAAGAGAATGCAAACAGGCACAGGGAAGTGTAGACAGGCACCGGGAAGGGTGAAGCTAACAGTATAGAGTCAGAACAAACTCAAAGTTTAAAAGCTATAGGGAAAAGAAAAGTTTTTAGCTGTGTTTTAAAAGCTGTGATTGAGTTGGTAGTTCTCAGGTGTTCTGGAAGAGCATTCCAGGCATGAGGGGCAGCAGAGGAAAATGGGCGAAGCCGAGCAAGGGAAGTAGAGACCCTTGGGCAGGCAAGAAGCATGGCATCAGAGGAGCGAAGAGCACGAGCGGGGCAATAGTGTGAGATGAGAGAGGAGAGATAGGCAGGAGCTAGACCGTGAAAAGCTTTGAAGGTCAACAGGAGAAGTTTATATTGGATTCTGGAATGAATTGGGAGCCAATGAAGAGATTTCAGAAGCGGAGTGACATGGTCAGAGCGGCGGGCCAGGAAGATGATCTTAGCGGCAGAGTGGTGGACAGAGACCAGCGGACTGATGTGAGATGAGGGGAGGCCAGAGAGGAGGAGGTTACAGTAGTCCAACCGAGAGATAACCAGTGCGTGAACGAGAGTCTTGGCAGAAGAGACAGACAAAAATGGTCGAATCCTGGCAATATTATACAGGAAGAAACGACAAGATTTAGCTACTGCCTCGATATGAGGAATAAAGGAGAGCGAGGACAGACTAGTCCTTGTAATGCAGATGATTTAGCATTATATATGAATGCAACCACTATCTAATTTGTTAATCAGTTTCAATTTTGCCATGTTGTGATCTATGTCCTTTCTAGCTATTCTACTTTACTTAAAGTAAAATTATACTCTGGTGTATATTCCCGTTTTTATAGTTCAATTTGTTTCCATTTATTTATGAATCACAACTAACAATAACACTTTGAGAACTGAAGACCTACACTAAGATGGGTATCAATACTTTCCAACTACCTTAAATGTTTCAGAAAAAGCACAAAAGGCCAACTAACATTCACTGTGAATATGCAGAACAGTCACTCTTTAATTTTATAGACATACTAAAATGGACCGGCTAGGCTAGGTCATTCCAAAAAAAACACTAGCTTTTACTCCTGGGGTGAACAATCTGTTTTCTGTCTAGTGATGCATTCCCTCATGAGCAATCTGTTAGGGCCCACAATGGCAGTGGTGAGTGGGGCCAAAGCCAGTGGTGGGCAGGGTCAGAGTCAGAAGTGAGTGGGTCATCCCCGTTCTCTTTCTGACACTCCCTTTTTTCTCTTTCCCTCTTCCTTTCTACACAGCAAACTTTCAGGTCACTCTTGCCAAAGACCTGAACTGATTGGCATGTGGAGGGACTTTGAGGGGCCCATGAGATTATTATTATTATTATTATTATTATTATTATTATTATTATTATTATTAATTTCTTACCCGCCTCTCCTTTTGGATCGAGGCGGGGAACAACATTAGAACACGAATCAATACATCTTAAAAATTCTTGATTTTACATTGATCTGGATAGGCCTGCCAGAAAAGGGTAGTCTTTAAAGCTGCCTTAAAATCACACAGAGAGTTAATTTTATGAATCTCCTCCGGCAGGCCATTCCACAATCTGGGGGCGACAGAAGAAAAGGTCCTCTGGGAAACGGATGTCAGCCTAGTTTTAGCTGACTGAAGTAAGTTCACCCCAGAGGACCTGAGTGTGTAGGGCAGACTATATGGGAGAAGGCGATCCCGCAGATAACCTGGACCCAAACCATTTAGGGCTTTAAATGAAGCTGAGCATCACATGCAGCCCTGAGGCTGCAGTTTTCCCATCCCTGCTTTACTCTAAAGACAGTGGAGCACCAGGTTGTCTATTCTCTACTTACAGAATCATACTACCAGCAGTGATTCTAATTAACCAACATACAGTACATAGTCACCACTCTACAAACCGTCTAAATACCTGGATAAAATGTGACTATTGACTGATGTGAAAAATTAACGTAAGCTTTGTACACACTCGTGTTCTCATAACTGCCAAATCTGCATGAAGCTTTTTCAAGTCTTTTGATTAAGATTGGAAACAAAATGCATGAAGTACAGCACTTGAAAGAAGGATTAAAAGAGCCTTAATCCTAAAAAAAATATAAACATATTAATAATATCCATACATTTCAAGTAACCAGGTCAGGAAATTCAAAAGATGACTTTATACAATTGTAGCATGCAGTTAGAAGGGACTGAGATGGCTGGGCATTCTGCGTTTTCTTTAACCTCACTCAGCTCATGTGTGGAATTTGGAGGGGAAGAGAAACCTAAATAAACTTTGCTTTCTAAAAAGTTTGCAATGATAAATGTAGACAGTGCTCATCGTCCAATCTGTGAATCTAGAAATGTCACTTAGAGAATTTGTTAGGTTTGGCATGCCAATCAACTGCGAGGTAGATTGTCAATTGACCATCTATTATTTGACAGCAATAAAAATTTGTCAAATACTCCATGAAGCCAAGAATGTCACTGTACAGCTAACTTCTATATTTCATTATAGTGGCATAAAGGACAGGAATAAGCTCTGTAGAAGTCAGGGCAAACATAGCAGTGTAGCAAAACTTCTATTAGCTACCTTCTATAATTGCAGAAAAACAGGAATAAAAGCAGCCGCAAAAGTCACTGCCTATCACCACCTAAGACTCTAATTGTATGTAATCCATAAAGCTCATGTGAGGGATAAGACTCACATCTAGAAAAACAGTGGCTGTTGAAAGAATTGAAAGAACAGTTTGAAGTAAAGAACACAAGATGCTACCGCTTTCTGTTTTAATTTCACTGGTTGTTTGACTGATTGATTGATTGAAACTGTAGGCTGAACTTGATGTTGCAGGATGAAAATGTAAGAGATAAACTGTTCTGTAAATGTTTCACAATTATTGAAATCTTATCTAACGTTGTTAAAAATTATAACTTCGCAGTTTTTAAAAGTTAGTTAACTGTTATTATACTGCTTCGTTATTTGCTTTCTGTAAATTCCGCTACATTATTTTAATTTTCTTGTAGACTGTTAGTTACTATATTTTGTACACTGCCCTGTAATATAATTTGATGAAGACAGTACAGAAATGTTTAAAATAAATAGTGTAAAACAATGAAATTAATTTGTTTTTGCAATTACCACATGTATTAAACCTGTTAAGTAAAATATCTTTTTGTTGTTCTAATAAACTTAATGCTTTTTAAAATATCTCAACAATCAATTGACCTAATCCTTTTTGACAAGTTGAATGCGCAACCCTAGGCTTTATTAAAATGGTAATGGGGAAATCAGACTCCTGGAGTTATTCCTGAGACTAAGAAAACGTGTAACTACAATTTGTACATATCTAGCTCATTATTCTTAACTCTCCATTCCACCTTTGTCTCCATTGCACTGTCAAAATTATTAAATATTCTACATATTAGGAATGAAGGGGAAAGATCTGACTACATTTTGTTGATTAAGCATAGTTTTAAAAAAGGAAATAATGCAGCCATTTTGTATAAGAAAAATAAGGAAAACAAACTGGCAACATTTCCCAAGTTTTATGGGTAATGTCATGCTGCTAATCAGTGAAGCAGGTTATTTCCATGAAGTGATATCCCCCAGCAGACTAAACATTGTGATTGCTGTCACAATATAGCACCCCCCCCCAAATTTAGTCTAATGCATGAAATATTACATTCTAAAGGCCAGAGCCTGCCAAAATCAATGCACAATTATGCCAGTAAAATGAATGGGACCACACATGTACCAATGTCTGCAAGATTGGGGCTCAAACAGTTGTACTATAAAGCTTTGAATATGGAACGCACTGCTGATCTGCATTTTAGCTAGATCACCAAAACATTCCTACTAAATAACAATTTAACAACTTACTTTTATTGCCTACCAGGGCCACATGTGGCTGAGTTTCTGACTCTTCATTGACCTTCTTTACAACATTATACCAATCTTCTAAGTTTTCAAAGCTCTGTTGGTTGGTGATATCATACACAAGAAGGACAGCCTGAAGAGAAAGGATATATGTGAAGTGCAATCATGTTAAGAAACCTTAATAAATTTATAATGTCTATCTTTAAAAATTAGGTTGTTGCTTCTGTAAATATGTTGCACAAAATTAACAGTTACACAAGGCTGATGCACATGGGATCTTCAGGATGTAAGCTCTACATATGGGGAAGGGACCACCGGATAAAGTTCTAAGCTCATATATACCTCCCATCTACATGTTCAAGAAAAGAAAAAGTGCTTGAAAAATAAAAGATAACCTGTACAGCAAGGGACATCTTGCATGTAATATTAGCCAATATTGCTAACTCAGAGAATTGAGGTTCTACACTGAGATGCTTACCTGAAAGTTGAGTCTACATTCCTAAATAAAGAGGCTGGCGGACAGAATTTTGTCTGTTTGAGACCAACCTTTAATTTAAATCCCTTTACTTATACAGAAGTAGCTTGTGGAATATAATCATCAGCACTAAGTTCCCAGTATACTACCATAATCCTGCAGTGGGCCTTGACTGAGAGTCACTAGCATTGAGATTATGATACAGTGGAACTGCCAGTGATAAATATTTAAACAATGGTTTACCTGTCCTAACAACAAACTGTATAAGTTACACATAATAAAGCAGATATATAGAAGATGTCAAAGGGATATGATGATAAGAATTTCTGAGCTAAGCATATCCTTCATTCTGCTCTGTGTTTTGCAATTTCAACTTAGGCAAAGAAAATAACACTATAAATCGTGTTTAAACGTCATCTAGAATATGGATACCCACAAAGTAACCAGCAATTTTGCTATTATCAAAATCATGTCCACAACCATATCTTTGTATTTCTAGCACAACATCTGTTGTAGGTCAAGCATGAAATAGTGTAACACTAAATCAAAGGGAATTGAGGAAGAAGAGAGTTTCGCTGACTACTTCCTCCCAAAATTAGTGTTGTAACTGAGGGCCTTGCTAGACCTGCCGGGATAAGCCGGCAGGGAGGCGGGGCGACGGCGCGCTAACTTTAGCGCGCGCCGGCCCGCCTCCTAGACGGCCGATGCGCAGGGACGACGGAAGCCCTGCAGCGTCAGCCATTTTTTTTAAAGTTTAAAGGGGCCATGTGCGGCCCGAAGACTGCGGACGAGGTAAGGTTTTTTTAAAAATTTAGCCCCCCCCACCCGCTGCTGATCCCTCCCCATAGGCCCCTGCCTGCTCGCTCGTCCTCCCCGCATCCGCCATCCCCGATCCCGTCCCCGATCTTTGCCCCCCTCCCTTAGCAGCCCCATCCCCGATCTTCTCCCCCCCCCCTCGGCAGCCCCGTCCCTGATCTTCTCCCCCGCTCCCTTAGCAGCCCCGTCCCCGATCTTCTTCCCCCCTCCCTCGGCAGCCCCGTCCCCGATCTTCTCCCCCGCTCCCTTAGCAGCCCCGTCCCCAATCTTCTCCCCCGCTCCCTTAGCAGCCCCGTCCCTGATCTTTGCCCCCTCCCTTGCCATCGTCAATGTCCGGCTTCCCCCCCCTCTCCTGGCGGGTCCGGCCTTCCCCCTGCCCCCCCTTGGGATCCACCCCGGCTGATGGGCACAGTGCTGAGCGCTGAGCGCAGTCCGCGGTTTTTTGCGGCTACTCGCGAGTAAGCGAGTAGCCGCAAAAAGCCACGGAAGTAGCTAGACGTTCCGCAGCCCCGGCCTCAGGCCGGGGCTGCGGAAAAAGCGCGCCATAAGCGACTTCGCTTATGGCGCGTTAAGGGAGGCCTTAGCGCAGCCTGGGGCCGGATTCCCCTGTGCGTCATGTGGACGCACAGCAGGGAAACCGGCCCACAAAGCGCGCTAAGGCCTCGTCTAGCAAGGCCCTGAGTTTGTATAACATAGTGGCTAAAACTGAATCTGAAAGCCTACAATTCAAATCTTACCACTCATTTATTAACTACATGGCTTTAGTCAAGCCACTGTCCCCTATTCCAAATTGGTGGATAATTATAAAGACGTACCTTAACAGCCTGTTCTAAGTACTACTACAATTCCATTATAATCAATGGGAGCTATTTCCAAGAAAATGTTTTAGGACTGAATGCAAGACTCTAATTCTTCACTTCCCCAGTTGTTTTTTTAACTATGTGGATATAATTGGTTTCCATATAATGTTATTGTGAGATTTAATTTAATCTCATTTTACAGTGTTTCACCCAGTTATGTAGGAAAACATGCTTTGGCCCCACAGATGCAGCAAGGATGACTCAGATTTGGGTAAGATGTGTTAACAGATATTTAACTACATTTTTGAAAATGACTAGCTTTAACATTTAACTAGTTGGCCCATTTTTCTTCTACTAATGTGCAATGTCCAGTTGCTCTTCAATTAACAGTTCCTCCTCTATATTTTACACATTACCACACCCTAAGATTCATCTAAGCCTAAACCACCTATTTTCTTCTCTACTCTGGAAGAAAGCACCAAACCAACAAATCAAAAAAAATCATAAATGTAATAGTTTATTGTGCATATTTATAATGCAAGCTGTCAAAAACGGTACTTCTAAAATCAAGTGTGGGTTTTTTGTGTTTTACTTCCAAATGTACTGTCTAAAGCACTTATTTTTAAATGAAATAAAGAATGTTTATACCATTATCATTAACTTTAAAACTTGTCTACTTGTAAAGCACAGTTCATTTTCACTGATCTGAAAAAATATTTAGCTACCTGGTTGCCTTCTTTTCTTTGCCCTACTAGAACCTCAGCTGGCTAAATGAATTTAATGGCATAGGATTGCTCTTAATTTCCTCCTTCTACCTTTGCTCCCCAGGAAGCATCTGCACTCAAAACAGCCACTAGGCCTATTTAGATATCCATGGGGATATCTAAATAACCTTGACGAAAACTACTATTTTCAACTTAAGCCACAATGCACAGCAATGAACATCTGTTTTGGAAAGCTGTTAGGGATACACAAACTAGCACCTTTGGATCATAAAAGGAAATACTGTTCAAGCAATCCTGTACCCAAAAATGCAGTCCACAAAACCAATGTTCAAAACAGTTTCTCTTAAACAGATGTTTACATTTTAGTAGTCTCTTAAAATTATGCTGCAAACTATTGTTTTTACAGTAGACATTCTAGGAAAGCCAACAGTAAGAAACTAGTAACTTATAAAAATAAACAATTAACCATACCTGTGCGCCATAGACATATTTATCCAACATCTTGCCTCCTATTGTTTGACCTCCTATATCCCATACTTGGAGAGAAACATTTAAATTTCCTGAAAAGAAAAAAATTAAAGGCTGATGCATTTGACATAGCTGATTTACAGAAATCAGATATAAATAATCTTTAAAACAGAATATTGAAGCAGCACACCATGGACTCTATGTGTGCCAGATGTGTTGCTTCCAATGAATTTGTCTTGTAAAAGTAGATGAACAGCATATATAACAGTAAACTTTGCCATTGCTTACAGCAAATGGTTCTTTGATCCAAAGAATCATGCAATCTGTTTCTCAAAAGGTATCCTGTGCCACATTGGCAAAATGGTTTTTAAACTGAATGGCAGTTTCAAAAGCTACATTATTCAGCAATTGATTTTCCTATGGATTTGCTTTTATTTTTTTCATTAAAAGTAATTATTATTATTATTATTATTATTATTACCTCCACGACCACTATCCATAGACTTATATAGCCACCCATTGACACATGTTCCCTGGACAACTTACAAAACAAACAATAAAATATAATATTAAATACACAATAATGAATTAAAACATTTAAGTAAAATGCAGTATAAAACTTACCTCTCTGTGGAGAAAAATAAAATAACTGGCAGTGCAATTCTATGCAGACCTACTCAGAAGTAAGCACCACTAAGTTCAATGTGACTTGTTTTCATGGAAGTGCAGAGGATTGCAGCTCAAGAAGTACCGTAGTTCAAATTACCAAATAAAGTTTACCCAGCACTAAAGTAGACACTACGTTAAATGCGTAGCATCTAAGTGAACCCAACATTATTTTTCGGAACCACTGCATGCAGGTTGGGGAGGTTATACTTTCCCACCTGGCCACTTTCCACCCCAAAATTGCCCCCACCCCCATGCAGCGGCTGAAGAAAGTGAAAAAAATTCCATTGATGCCAATGGAGTTTTACTTCCTTTCTTAAGCCCCCGTGTATTCGGGGAAAATTTAAGGCAAGAAGCAGTTGGGTGGTAAAAAAAACAAAAAACCCTACTTGCGTGTGGTGATTCCAATCTGGCTCCACATATTAAGATCACCTAGACGCTATGCATTTAAGATCGCTATTAAGAGTTTAGCTCTCAGAGAACCCAGATTTTGTTTGTTTAAAAACTATGTTCTTTAAGAGGCCTTGGTGAATAAAAATGTCTTCACTTCATATCAGAAAGACAACAAAGAAGGTGCCAGGTGAGCCTATCCAGGGAGGCTATTTCACAGCTGGGATGCCACAGTCAAGAAGGCCCTGTTCTTAGTAGTCATCCGCCTCACTTCACCTGGTGGGGGCACACAAGAGAAGGGCCTTTGAAGAGAATCTGAAGGTCTGGGTAGATATAGTCAGAAGAAGTGATATTTCAGGTAAGCTGGTCCCAAAGCATTAAAGGCTTTAAAAGTTAAAAAACAGCACTTTAAATTGGTCCTGGAAACAGACAGGGAACCAGTACAATTTTTGTGGATGTTTTATTGCGTTTTTTGTAAACTGTCTTGAATACGTTCTTTGTTAGAGGTATAGCAGTGAGATCTAAATGCTTCTAATAAGCAAACAAACTGTAACTCTCTCCTCTTCAACAGCATCAGCCAGTTAAAGCAAAAATATGATAAATAGCATGGTCCGCTGTGCACAGAAACAAAAGACAAAGACTGCACGGGACTTGGACAGCTCCTGACTAATATGTGTGGCTACCCATTGTAAGCATTACATGGTTGGGATCCAATTTTGTACTTAGCATTAACAACCTACATCATTTATGATTATTTCAACAATAGCTATTTTCTATTTATTTGTACTAAATATCACACAGAGTACTCCTAGCAGGAAAATCAATTTTGTTTATTTTTTTCATTAAAACATTTGTATCCCGCTCTATTATCACTGGGATCTCAGGGTGGCGTACAGATAAAATCTGAACACTATAAACATAAATAATTTACAGACTAAGATCCAAAGAAAGGACAGGTTTGCAGCAAGGTGTGTGAAGTATATTTTATTTTCCCTTTTTTCTGCAGCCCTTCCCACTGCTGAACAGAGATGCCACTTTTAAAATGGGAAAACAGTGATTCTATTTGAAAGAGCCAACAACTGTTGAGAAAAGTGAAAGTAAAGCTTTGGCTAAGCATGTGATTTTCTCCTGCACATGCATAATTATCATTTGGATCTTAGCTATGATCTGACAGCTAGAAAAACAAGTCAAAGTCTATTAAAGTTTCTTGATACTCAAATATTGTTTAACACCCTAAGATATAACTGTACTTACATCGGTCAACTTACTCAATATACTGTGGGTGCTGAACCAGCACTGTATTCCTTTACTAAATATTCCAAAAGCAAAAACCTTTCTAACTGACTGAGAATTAAAACAGCAGTGGGTGTTAACTTTTTGTAGCATAACTCCCAGTCATTTCATTTCAAGTTTTTTATACAATTTCAAATAATGTCTGTGTGATCCAGCCAAATGTAAAAACATTCACTTCAGTGAGAAAGTTAAGCACAAGCTTCAATCGTGCACATTGAAATCAGTGGGAATGAACTTTTATTTATTGCATTTATATACTGCCCCATAGCCGAAGCTCTCTGGGCGGTTTACAAAAGTTCCACTGTTATCGTGCCCTAAATCTTTTAAATGGTTTCAGGGAAAAAAGATATATCAGGTAAAGACCAGCTACTGCTGTGGAATATAAATGCAGATCAGACTGTAACAATCCTATATATGTCTACACAGAAATAAGCACTACTGAGTTTGATGAAACTTATATCCAAGTAAACGTGTATAAGATTGCACTCCAAGTATGTCCAATTTGAAGCTACTTTATTAAAATATACTGCAACTAAAAAAAATTATAACAAATACAAAAAAAAATGTGATGCACTCAAGCGTCGTCCATGAAATGCATTACATATATATGTTATATACAGACAAAAAATAATGCGAATGTTTCCTTATGCTAACTTTTATTTATGTATTTTTAATTTAAAGTTATTTTTAGGTTGCCTTTATGGATAAAAACTCTTACATCCTTAACAGCAGTTCTAGGGCAAAATATGCTACCAGAATACACCACATTTTAGCATACAGTTCTACCAGCGCAGCCTACATAACCCAAAATAATTATTTTGTGCTCAAAATCTCTTTTGTGGGCAGAAGCTTTGTAACCTTAGCAACGAAGACTCTGCTAGAAATTAACTAAATGCAACTTTCCTCATAAGAGAACATTTTTCTTGTCACGTGTCTGTTAAAGGACCAGTCTCTCCATCAGAAAAAAAGATAACCTGAAAATTCACAGATTTAAGAATACAATATTCCTCTATTCCCACCAACAGATGTCAACCTGACAAAAAGGGGATATATATATGAAGAAAGTAAGTTAGGATTTTAGTTTTAATTTTATATTTTATATTGCAGATAAATAACAAAGCCTGTTAGATTTATTAATAATTAATTATTAAAGCCCTTCATATATAAATATATATAAATATATATATTCTACTTCTTGGCAATTCTACAAAACAAAAAAGATATATATTGATTCTTATGCTGGTCATTATTACTTATATAAGGTAATTAAGATTTTATTTTGATTGTGGTACTTATGCTTAATTAGAACTATGTAAATTGCTGAGTATGGTTGTGATTCTGCACTTATTTGCCTATATTTAATCCCACTGCAGTTTCATGCAATTTAAGAAATTGTGTGGATCTTATACAATAAATAATTTACTGTCTGAATACCTTGTTTAAATCTTCCTCTAAAACTGCATTTTTAGTAGAAGATTTCAGTGCATTTAGTACAGACTGAATGGTCAGATGAACCATGTGTGAGATTTCACCTGCATGAATAAGTTATCCAAGGTAGATAATGTATTTGCCCATTTTAAAGAGATACATGTAGTGACTATATTCCAGACTGGAACAATATTTCTATATAATACAAACTGCATGAATGATGATTACAGCTATTTTTCTTCAGTATAAATTTATACATTACAGACTTTTTTCCTGTAATGCCTCTGTGTGTGTATGCACGCGCGCAATTTGCACACAAATTAATAACATTTGCCATGCATTTCACTGGGCCTTGTGCAGAACTTCCCCAGGGATTGTACCGGAAGGTACCAAATAAATAAAGCTGTCAAGACTGGAGATAATCTGCATCCACGCTACAAGCAACTGAATGATGTGCAAACCTATTTTATTAAGATTATAACTTTCAAAAACACAGGTTTCTGATCAAGGGTTACCACTTCCACCAAATATATTTATTTATATTGTCTCCAGCTATATTTTCCAGGAATTTTGATCTTAAACCCATTTATATGACAGCACATTCTACTGAAATAAATGAAATTTACTTCCAAGTGTAACTATTTAAGACGCTGAATAGGAATGAAACATACAAATTTACTTTTTCCAGAATGTTTCAATTATGTTCAAATTCCCAGGTAATTAAAACTGGAGGGATTACAGCACATCCATGTAGGAATTACACAATACTAAATACTTTAGTTACTATATACTAATATATATTTTTAGAAATACATATCTTTTGTGATCCATTGCAGGAAAAAAAAAGTTTTCTTAAAAAGTCCCAAAAATTTTCTTGGGACTTCCATTTTTTGGTACTCTACAGGAAATAATGTTCAATTGAAAGTGAAGCAGAGCTTATTAGGAACACAGGGCAGATATCCAAGGTCTTTTGGTCTGAATTAATGCCACTAGCAGTATTCAACAGCAACCTTCTAAAAGTATACTTGGGGCCACTGGTTAACCTTACTTAAAGTTCTACATAGACAAGATGGAACTAAAAACACGTCTGTCCGCCTCTTTTACTGAGGCCTTTTAAAAGCCTTTTCACAGTGAAACCCTGTTTACTAGGTTATACCCACAACCTTCCTGAAAGTATTTTGACTATGACTCTTAAGGAGCTCTATCTACAAAACCTCTGACTAACAGATACGCTATTTTAAGCCTAGAAATCTGCACAGTGCTTGCATCCAGACTATACAGCACACTGGGTCATGAAATATAATGAACTGGGCCACTATTTGAAACATAATCAGATTACTTTAACTTTTTTTAAAAATTGTTTTTTTACAGTTAAGCTATCCAACAATATTTGATGCCATGTGCTGAATGATCTGTACCCCAATCCAAAATACAACTCAAATGCAGAGATCCTTGTACGGACTGAGTCTGAGAGGATCCTTGCTGCAAAATAGTTGGCTGACATTGTCGACTTTGACCATACTGATCACCCAATGAGAGGGAGAAGAAATGCCTGGAATCAGCTCTCTACCAAACCCAAACAAATGATGCTCAAGGCCAGAGATGTGGGGCAGAAAAAATTCCAGGACTTTATTTTAACATGGAAAATGTACCTTTTCATACATTCATAACAACGAATGGATGCCAATTGCAAATATAATACTAGGCAAATTTTGCAGTTTCAAAATTGTAATTAATATTTTTGAGATGATTATCTCTAGCAAGAATGTGGGCAAATACATACATGTCATTGAAATACATGTGTGAAATAGAACTAAGAATTAGTGACACGAAACCGAAGGTGCCACAACAACTGCAGTGGAAGAGAGTTGAACTCTGCTGAAACAGATGAACACTTCTCAGTATATCATGTGCAGTTCTTCGGGTTGCTAAAATTAACTGATGCAGCGTTCCCTAAATTGGTGCCTTCCATCCTTCAGGAAGGCTGGGAGCTGTAGCCCATCACATTTGGAGGGCCCCTGGATGGAAAAGTCTGAATTAGCGTGTCAACAGTTTTCAGTACTGTGGTTTCTCTCTTACATTTAAACAATAAGGGAAGTAAATGCTGTTGTATTTAAATTTTTACAAATATTCTAATAGAAATATTCACATAATGTAACATTTAAATCACATTTTGTGTGATTTAATTTCCTCCCCTCAAATATTTCAAGACACATACTTGTGCGTTGAGACAAAAAACTTAATATGGGGTATGTTTTTAGCTTTTTTATTTTACTCGTATTTAGTAAACATAATAAATTAGATCACTCCCTAGTGAAGCAAACTGAAAATTTTCCAATGCAAATGACCCAATGCAAATCAACCTAATTTGCATATGATTTTTTTTTCCTGAAAAAAAATTCAATTCAACGTTTTCCAGAAAAAATGCACAACTTGTCAAAGCTAACAAAACAGCCTACAGGTTTAGTAGTGAGGGCACTGCAAGAGCACTGTGCAGAGAGCCCCAAGTGCAGGTGTTCCCAACTCTCCTTTTGCACATGCAGATTCTGGGTAGAATCCAATGGTGCCATTGCTGATTTTCCCTTTCCATGGCAGCCTGTTGCTACCTTATACTGCTCCAGAGAGTCCCCCAATCCTCTGGTACAGATTTTCGGGGACTGTAGTGGGAAGAGTATATCATGAAAAAATTGGCTCGTCTCCTCTTCCGTTAGCAGAAGCATCCACTGGATCAAAAGCTGACCCGCAAGTGCAACAGCACCAACGGGTTCCATACCCCATCCAGAACTGAATAAAAGCCACTGTCAGAATATGGAACACCTCATCTGGATTGGAGCAACTACTCAAAATAAGTGACCACAGTTCCCTATGCATAAATGTACTTAGCACTGCAGCCTTTGTCGAACTCTGACTCTTGTATTATGAAAATATCAGATTCCAGACTGCCAAACGTAGGGCTACCATATACGAATTTAAATCAATATTCAATCTTGATAAACTAGCAATGATTAATAAAAAGGATGCAAAACCAGCATTTGTATTTAAAATAATAATCTCAAATTAGAGGATCATCTTCAAAATATGTAAATATTCACCCCAGATATCCAACAAATCTTAAGCAGCTACGATTTATTAATGTTCACTGTTTTTAACTTTTGTAAACTGCTCAGAGAGCTTCAGCTATGGGGTGATATATAAATGTAATAAATCATCATCATCATCATCATCATCATCATCACTGCCCTTCTTGTAAAATTAAACTGAATGTTTTTGACATTTGCAGTTATTTCACTTTTAAGAATAACCAATATTGGTATTCAAATTAGATTTGTTTTCAACTCTATGAAACACATTTTAAAACTTCACATTTTAACAATAAAAAGGCTCAGTTTCTCCAACAAAAATTACGTATCTATAACTGAAAAGCTATACTATCATTCACAAAGGTGGTTTGGAGGGGGGGGAGACCATTTGGGGAAATAACTATTCTACATATCCACCAATGGACAACTAATTGAAGTCCACTTATTAATAAAGGTATAAGAAATGATGAAACTGCATAATACCTTTGTTAGAATTTGCAAAAAATAATAATTGTAAGACATAATTGGGAATGGAGCAAAAGATAAATATTTTACCAAACATTCTACCTCTTTTGGGTGTTCAGTAATGAACTAATATATTGTACATGTTTAACAGCTGTTACTGGAGGGAAAATAAGCAGAAATACACATTTCCAACACACATGTTCTCATGTGCACTGGACACACATTCCACTCGCTAGTTGTACTATAAATATTATATAGACCTATACTTCTAAAGGACTAAATTGGGCAACACAGGATTATTCTTACCATTCACAGAGAAAGAAGCATTCAGACTTTGAATTTAATACCACATCAGTAGATCTATGCAGTTTGAATATTACTGGCAGAGCTGGAAAAAAGCTCTGAGAATTGGCCAAAACTAAAGTTGGCACTTGGGTCTCTGAACTACTTTTCAGGCCTGTGTAAGGTTGGCAGGTATGAATTTGATATTGGCTGTTCAGAAGCTAAAATATTTTGAAAATTGAGTCATTGATGCTATAATTTAGCATAATGTTCAGAAGAGGGCATCTGAGGTTTATGTAACAAAAAAACCAAATCCCATTCACCGTTAAATTAAACCGTGCTTCATTTGTATTCTCCTGAAACACCCTGAAATAATAGAAGTTCAATCTTGCAGCAACATCTTGCAGTCTCATAGTGAAAATGCTCTCTCCAGCTTTGGTTTGTTAAGCACACCAGGGGAAAATGCATTTAATCGAATATTTTTATGCTTGCAAATTGAATTACGATAAAATGAATGAATAAGTCATTTCAGACCCCCAATTGTTTAGACACAAAGTTTAACATTCTTTTTAATTACTTCTTTATGTTTTCCATGCAGTGTGTTACAACTGGCATCTAAATAGTTTCTTTGCATCATGAAGTGAAACATCTTGAATGCTCAAACTGTATTTTTATGAGTGCCTGGGGACCATGAATTTTAGTGGTCTATTAAATGCCAGCAATTTCATGCTGCCTTGCATAAGACAGCATTCACATATCACAGTCTAGCAATTCCATAGCTACATTATATATGTATCCCTTCAACTTAAGTAAAAGTGGGGACTTAAAAAAATACTATACTTATTAGAAAAAAGATTTTTACTGTTGCTACGTTAATTTTTGTTGTTCTTCTATTTTGTACATAGTGTTATCTATTTGAAGTCCAACATGTAGGAACCTAGGACACACACATTCTCGAGAATCTAATATTACATTCACAACACAAAATGATCTAACTGTAAACATACAATTCATTAGCATTAATATCTTGCATTAATAATCATTGTTCATAGTCTTAAAGTGTCATGTTAAATCGTCTTACATACTTAAGAATGTGTCTCTTTTCTCAACACTTTACTATTACTCCAACTTTTTTGTATTGTGCATGTTAATCTCCTCTTACCTGGGAGTGTTATTCTTTTCAAAAAGAAGTCAAGTCCTATGGTTTGTTTGTACTGCTTCCCAAAAGCTTCTTGAGCAAAACGTGTGGCTAAGGAGGTCTAAAAACAGAATCGCATCAAATTCACTTGATATCTTAAAAGAGAGGCAATGAAGTATAACATGATAAAATAAAAGCTAGTTTTTAAATCAGTGATTTCTAATGTTGCTTTTTTCTAAAACAAAAGTAAAGCAATTTCTAAAGTGAAAGAGAATGTTATGGCCTACTGTCAGATTAAATATTTTAGAATAAATAAAATTAAATAAAATTGTAATATTGTATATATTTGCATTTTTAAAAAAAACACTGTGCTCCAGCAGAGTACAGGAATGTATCTTCACATCATAGAAACATGATAGGAAGCTGCTTTATACTTAGACATATTATGGGTCCTTCTAGCTTAGTACTCTCTGAACTGATGGGCAGTGACACACCAGGATTTCATCTAGTGATGCTAGAGAATAAACCTTGCATCTTTTGCATACAAAGAATCTACTCTGCCACTGAGCTATGACCCATACCAGATCCTGTCTTGATTATTTAGCATTGTAATAAGCAATACCCTTAGAATGTTGCTTGTCCTTACAATAACATTGGCCAGGACTGAGAGGGCCAAACTAAGAGTTCATATATCCAAGGAGGCTTCATTCTTGCATTTGCTGAGCAATAGCAACCTCCCTGAATCCAGGTAATGTTAAAAGCTGAGGGTGGTTGTAAAAGCAGTTTATCATGTGGTTGGGAGGTCTGCAATTCAAATTTAATTTTTTTTTAAATCTTACTGGGCTAACACCAGCCCAGGAAGAAAACTGAAGCAGAAAGATAACAATCTGACCAGAAACACAGACAGGGATTAAAAGATCAGTCTAGTCAATGTCAGTTTTCATTGTATCTAATCATGTGTCCTTTCAGTCCTGTTTTCTGCCATTTCATTTTAAATTATTTTTATTATAAACTCATGCCTATTCAGAAGTTGTACACATTCCCCGTAAAATGTGCATTTTTGAGCTGAGAAATTCATTGTAAAATTATGAGACATGCACAATCCAAAGTATAACATTTCAAATGTATATTCATCTGGGAAGTGCAAATTGTTACCTCTTTTGTGAGATTTTACTTCCCCTGATGAAACTCATTTTTATAAACTACGTCAGTTCACTTAAAAATGAGGAAAGAACAATTTTTTTCCAACATCCTTCACCACAAAGTAACCCCATGGAAGAGATGGAATATAAACCCAGAACTCCTAGAAGCAAGATCAAAATTCTATCCACTGTACCCACTTTGTTTCACTCTTTATGAGGACTAGTCTTCTCCTGAAACAATAATGTACATCAAGCTTTAGCAATATTCAAGCTATTAATACCAGCACTTAGAAGATATGCTCAGAATTTTCCTAATATATTAGCTGGCATTCTAAACACATAACTTTAAAATGTCTTGTTAACTGTTTCACATTACATGAAACCAAAAACAGCTAAATTCAATAAAATCCATTTCCTTAAAAATATACTTACGATTCTACCCCTAATGATCATTATACTGTTTCTAACATAAACTAAGGCATTCCCTGAAAGGAGGACAAATGGATTTTAGACTGCAACCTATAGACTGAGAATTTACAGTAACAACCTATTTTAAGTGGCTTCTCAAAAATCCTTTCATTTCAATAAAAAGATTATTCAGACCAAACATTTTTGACATTTTGACTGGAAAAATGTATTCTAAGCATTTCAATATTTCAAAATTATAATGCTGAAGAGGTTTATAGAAACTGTATAAACATTATATAATCAAAGAAAACTACAAAAATGAAGATGATAACATAGAAGAAATACATGGAGGAAATCCACAAAACTATTCTCACCCTCCAAATTGATTCCTACTTTTTAAAAAAAGCCCTTCCTTTTAATAAGTAATAGAATATATTTGAAAGTAAATGTAAATTTTGAAAATTCCGAAAGGAATTTATCCCTCCATCCTAGATTTAAGGACATTGTAAATATTAACTTTATCACTATGTGACATTCAATATTCCCTAAAAGGTTTCTAGGGGCATTAATGAAAACACACATTGGTCTAACAGCTGCCAATAAGAGGAAGAGGTTTTCAACAGCAAAGCAAAGTTTTCTCAAAACAACTTTGGTTACCTCCTCTCCTTAATGCAAAAAAAAAGAAGAAGTGTATAGCAGAAGATCAGGAGCCTGATTCCTTTTTATTTTGCTATTAATGAATATAATACCACATAAAACATCCTACATCAACAACCCTGGAAAAGTAAGACTTCTAGCTAAAAAAACATTGTTTTTTTCCCCTATAAGTACAATGGCATCAGCAATTCAACATCTTTGATTCACCAAAAGGCTTTCTTCAAAATCTAGAAAACTATAAAATTTGTGCTGGATTTTCTTTCTTTTTTAAGGGCCCTCAAATTCGGAGGATCCTAATAGCTATTTTGTGATTGCCATCTATGGACTTCAACAAAGATGAGAATTGGGTATCTTGAAAGCAATACACACCAAAAATGCTGGAAAATTCCAAACATATCTAATTTACCTACTTTTGTCATTTTTATTTCATTGGATTCTAAGTATTGCAAATGATATCTGGACAATTAGGCAAAAACAAGTCATACATACAAGCAAAAGATGTTATCCCTTCTTAACCTCAGGGGCCAAGATGGTGCGCTCCAACGTTCTGTAGTAGGCTGTACTAGATAAGAAGCACTGCTTTTTAGGTTAAAACAAGCATCCTGATTTTATCAGAATGCTAAGGGATGTCAGAACAAAGTGCCCCTGTAACCTGTTTGCATTTGGATAAGCTGGATTATTGATTCTACATCATGGTTGTCAAACACGGAGACTTTACTGAGACCTCCTCAATATAGCCCTCACAGTCCATGATTTCCTTCATACAAACGGAATGTCTAAAATTCAAAATTAGATGAGAAGGAAAGAGAGTAACATTCAACTGTTTAAAAATCACTTCCACTGTGGACTGCAGGTATGTCTGTTTTAATCCTATAGCCTGTACATTTTATTAGTGGTTATGAAATAGAGTGAATAATAATTCTCTAACCACTCTTCAGTCATATGATTTATTTATACTCTCCCAACTTGACTTCCAGTCAATACTTTACTTTAGTCCTCTCCTCTTGGTTCTCATCTAGATCAAAGGTGATAAAGCTTTTTTACCACCAAGGCTATTGACCCACAGGAAAAAAAAATCAAGTGGAGTCCACAAACAAGTATTAATTAAGGGCACAACCTTAAGCATGTTTAGACAGGAAACGCCCTTACAACTCTCAACATTCCCTAGCTAGCAATTAATTATGGCCACTGCACAAGAATTCGTTATGCAGGTGACAGAGAGCCAAAGACTTTCAAATTTGGGAATCCTGTTCCCACACATTGATATTTACATGAATATATTTATATTTCCTGCAAATAATTACAATAGTTAGGACTATTATTTCATAACAGTTAATTCACTGTTTTTTTTTAATTATCATAAGATTTCTCTCTTACTGTTCCAGCAAAATATTTTAAAAGTTAGACATTTTACCATTATTTGACAATATCTGACCAAATTATCTCCCATACACAGCGCTCATATGTGTTGCCCCCTTATTACTTTATGTTAATAAAGGCAGGAGCTACCAAAAGATTTTAGTGGGTACATGTATGTTTTTAATTCAATGAACTGATTCAAATGTAACTGGTCCTATATGCTTCCAAATCAGAACTGGAGGGGGAGCTAAAGATTTATAACAACTTGACCCACAAAGGGACAATACTGGGGGACTGCTATGACAAGTTTGCAAGGCACTTTGAGGATAGTCACTCATATTTGCTCTGACCTTGACACCATTATTGGAGCAATTCCTAGGAAGGGATCCAAAGCTCTACTTGGTCTGGTTATATGGGATCAGTTTCAGCTGATGCAACTTAAGGATGTAGACAAAGTGCTGGGGTGCAGGGTACTAACCACCTGTGTTTTTTATTCTTGCCATCACAGCTAATTACAGAAAGGTGGATGTGACTGACTGGGGGGGGCAGATTATTAATGCTTCTTTGCCAGAGACAATGGCCTTCATTGCCCCGAAGGAGGCAGTGGTGTGACATTAAGAAACCATATTTGGACCCAGAAGATTATAGTAAATATCACTCAGTTGCAAACAATTCATTTTGGGGCAAGATATAAGAGAGGGTGCTGTCAGTCCAGCAACAGGTGATTTTGGATTAACTGGAGCCAATACAGCAAGTTCAGGTCTGGTTTTGGTATTGAAGCAGTCTTGGCTGCCCTGATGGATGACCTCTGGTAAGAGAGAGATAGGGGAGTATGATGCTATTGATTGTCTTTGAAGTCTCAGCAGTATTTTATACCATCAACCATGGTAGCTTGCTGGATCTACCTTGTGCTATCGGTGTAGGGGTCATGGTGATATGATGATCCCATTCCTACTTGCATAGTTGGCCCCAAACGGTAGCATTGGTTCTGCTTGGCTCCCTGGCACTTTTGCTATGGCATTCCACACAATTCCCATTCTTTTCAACATCTGTATCAAGCCACCCGGGGAACAAGGTTTTAAAGTGAAGTGTCATCAGTATGGTGATCAGATGACACTCAGCTCATCTTAATCAAATGATCCTATGCGGGTGTTGAACTGATGGAATCAGTAATAGTCTGGATAAGGGCCAACTGAAGCCGAATCTTGACAAAATGGAGGCCTTGTGAGTAGATAAGTTTCCTGGTTCAGTAAATCTGTGTTCAACTTTTTTTGTATGGGATTTGGCACACACAAACATCCCTGAAAGAGCTGATCTACATTTTAGGGGTTCTCTTAGAATCAGATTTGTTACTAGAGGCCAAGGTGTCTTCAACGGAACAGTGTGTTATCAGCTTTGGCTGGTTCCCAAGTTGCAGCTGTTCCTGGACTAGTTTGGCCCCAGTGATCCATGTTCTACTAACCTCAAGATTAGATTACTGTAAGGTATTATATGTGGGGCTGTCCTTGAAGACGACTCAGAAGCTTCAACTGGCGTAGAATATAGCTACTCGAATTTTAACTTGTACAACCATGTTTCACACATTTTAAAACAACTGCACTGGCCGTCTATTGGTTTCCAGGCCCAATTCAAGACATGCCCATGTTTTGAACTCTTCTGCTGAACACTTATCCAACTGCCTTCTTACAGGAAGTGCAACAACAAAGAGGCCTTTTTCAGTGGCAGTGCTCCAGTCATGGAATGTCCTCTATTAGGGGTGTGCCTGGTACCGTCATCATTTCCAGCACCAGGTTAAGACATTTTTATTTTCCTGGGCATTTTAATTCAAGGTGCTAGTCTCAACCTTTAAAGTCCTAAATAGCTTGGGATCAGGTTATTTGAATGGCCACCTTCACCCAAACAATCCTGCCCATACGCTAGGTTTGCTTTAGAAGTCCTTCTGAGTGCCTGCCATTAAGATCAGCTAGGCTAGCATGCAGAAGAAATAGGGCTTTCTCCATGGTGATGTCAAAACTGTGGACCTCCTCTTCAACTGAAAATGAGTTCCATCTCAGCTTCTCAAAACAGTGTCTTTTGCTTGTTAATGGCAGCTATTGTATCTTTGTATCTTGCCTTGCTCTTGTTTTTATGTCACTTTGTAAGGGTGCAGCCCTAACAAGCAAAAATAAATGCCTTAGTCTTATGTATGTTTTAGTTGCTGCCTCATTTTATCATTGTTATGGTTTTACTGTATATTTTAATGTTATTTGATGTTCATTGCTGTGGAATCTATCAAATAGAGGGTAGAACACAAATGTTTTAATTATTTAAATAAATCTTTCCATGCAGGCAAAAAAGTGTGCCAAGCATAGAAACAAAGCAAGTTGACAGAGGAGGGACGTTCCCTCCTCCGTGCCTAGCACAGAATAGTTACAAACTGCTGTAGGAGGGATAAAGTTCTCTGTCCTTTCTCTGCCAACCCCAGAATGCTAGTAAAATATTTTGCAGACTAGTAACTTTTGTGGGCTTATTTACAGGGTTGCATAGAGATGTCATCAAGATGGATAAAATAAGAACTATAAACTATAATTTGCTTGCTTTAATATATCATAATAAACCTCTCTTTTAAAAGTAATAGTTTCCAGAAGGGTGTTGCCACAAAAACAACAAAGCGTTTTGTGGCACCTTAAAAGAATTAACACATTTATTGTGGTATAAACTGTTGTGGACTGGAAGTCAACTCTGGTCCACAAAAGCAAATCCCTTAATGTTTGTTAGTTGCCTCTGCTATAAAAGGTTAAATTTCTAGTCTATGATTGATGATAAAAGCTTGGAAAAAGATAATTCAAAATATACAGTGCATAATATAGTTCGTGATTTTTAAAACACAATCTTGGGCATAATAGTAAGCCTGCAGGGCCACATTCTATTGAACTGCAGCTTTCCTCCACATAATGAAGCAGGCCTAGCCTAAGAGTTCTTACTACCACCAACAGCTGCACCATACTATCAGAGTGCAATATTGCCAGACACTGGAACTGAACCCCAGCAAGCTGTACCTGTTTCTGGAAGCATGACATGACTCCGTGGTATAGTTTATGCTTTACATGTGTAAGGATCCAGATTCAGCTCCCAGTATGTCCAGTTCATAGGACCTGAGGCATCAGGGCAAGGAAAGCCATTGTCCAAGATTCTGGAGTGCTAACACTAGCAACTGTCATGGGCTGAGCACATGGTTCCTTTAAGAGAACATTTTTTGCTTCATCCTAGGAGAGGGAGAGGGGTTTCTTTGTGTCCAAAAAGGGAGTAGAAAATGAAATGCCGAGGCCAAGCTGGGCGAGAAGCACCTGGCATCTGATAACGCCTCCCCGGGCTGGGGGGGTGGGGAGAGTAACAAGTTGCAGCTGTGCAATGTCTGGGAGCATTCCTCCCTCCCTTCGGGAGAGGTGTGGGTTGCTATGGGGTTTCTATTGGTCAGGGTGGGTCTGGTGACAAGGGGGTCCCGGAAAGGGATAAAAAGCTTGGGCACCCAAGGGTCCGTCTTGTGGGTGTCAGGAGTCCAGTGTGTGTGTGGTGAGTCAGAGTATCCAGGCTGGGCTGGATGGATGGTGGAGGCTCCACGTGGCTGCTGAGAGGAGTCTAGTTCAAGTGGCGAGAAGCCAAGTTGAAGTGAGCAACAAAGAGTTTGAGTCGCAGAGTTAAATGTTTATGTTTTAGATTAGGTTTGGGTACAAGTGGGCAAGGGACCTTGCCGGAGTTACGGCTGGTGGGTGGTTAAGTGGGGAGTGAGTGTGAAATCGATTGGTTTGAGTGTGTAAAGGGGGAAGGGGAGTGTGTCCTGAGTGTGTTATTCCTTTGTCCGTGTTTTTCCCCAAAACCTCTTACGTGTTTACCTTAATGTGTGGACCCTTACGGAAGTGTGTAGTGTGAAGAATAAAAGTGTTTGGTCCCTATCTCTGGAGTGTGGTGTTGTTTCCTTGAGAACCTAGACTTCAAAGGGTTAAAAAGCGGCAGTGAAGGGGCGTGTGTCTGGGCTGGCTGAGTCAGACCCCACTTCTCCAGCCGGGGAATTGCTGAGTCAAGCTGAGCTGTTCCACCTCAGCAACAATAGTTGACAGTAGTAGGCTAGGCAGACTGTAGGCTGTATAATGAAACTCCTAGATGAGACAGCTGGCAACCAGGATTGGGCCTTTTTTTTATTGTGGTACCCTATCATTGAAATTGTTCCCCAGTAAGCTTAGCTAACACTAAGACTTTTGACATCATGGTGCCATGTGAAGCCTATTAATTAGCCAGAACTTTTAGATCTTTTAAACCTTATAACTCTGCTTTTAATGCTGCAATGATTTTGCTGTATTGATGATTTAACATTAGTGTATTGCTCTTCGTTGTTGTTGTTGTTTTAATTTATTATACATTATCCCAGGAGATCTTCAAAACTGAATGGAGAGATAAATGTGTAAAATTCTTTAGATTTCCAGAATCATTCAGCTAGCCAGTTAGAAACAAAATGCTGGGTTGTTGTGTCGTGTAAACCAGGCCATGCGTAATGATACTGTTGCTTGCTCCCCAGATGCTGGTGAGAAACAGGGAAAGGGCATCGCTTTCATGCTCTGCTTCTGAGCCGCACAGAGACTGGCTGCAGTTTGAAACAAAATGCTGGCCTGGATCATCTGAACTAGTGGGGAAAGCCCCTGTTCTCCTGTGCTTTTAACAGCAACTGGCATGCCAGTGAAGCATTTCCCATTACTTTTGCCTCTAAGCTAGAAAGCTAGTACTTTTTGTTGTTGTTTTAAAGAAGTGGCACCCCTATGCATCCCTAGCCAGCAGTAGCTGCCCAGCAATAAACTAAAGGTTCACAGTATGTTACCAGGCTCAATTAAAAGTGTCGATGTCAGTCTTTAAAACCCTAAACAGCCTGGGTCCAGGGTGTCTCACTGATTGTTTCCCCAGTTCTGCTGTACTTTGTGTCCTAAAGGGACCCTGCTTTGTGATCTTTAATTCCTAGAAACAAGAACTAGATCTTGGGCCTTTACTTCATTAGCACTTTGTCTCTGAAACAGGGCAAATTACACTCTGAATTCTGTGCTGGTCTCGGACCGTAATAAAGTGATTGATTGATTGACACTCTGAATTCTCTCCTTAAGATTAGCCAAGACTGTTTAGAAAGGCTTTTCCGATAGCGGCAGGAGCATGAAGTTGATTTCTTTTACATTCTCAATTTTCAGTGGATTTGTCACACTGATTTATTCTTTTAAATATCACTGTTAATATTTAATGTAGCTTTATAGAATCATTATAAATCTGTCAAATAGTAATATGAATGTTCTAGATTCTGTTTTTCTTTTATAATCTATCTATAAAATAAAAGTCATACATTTAAATATATCCCATCACATGCAGCATAGAAGCAAGTGGAACAAGCATCTGAGATGGGATCAGTGCATTTCCTGCTAGCAGTAAGTGTGTCTGTTGGCTTCCACTATGCTCCACTTGTATATTTGTCACTGTCTTTACTCTGTTCTCTTATCCAAAGAGAAACTAAAACTTCAATGCTGCCCCTGAAACTTCTCACCATTTACTGAAGATGTGGAAAGCTATTTTTTACTGGTAGTAGTAGTAGCAGCAGCATTCTTTTAATTTAAAAAGCACTCCTATTGCAGTGTAAGTGAATTTGCTATCTCCAGTATTCGAGGCAGTAAGTCTGTGTGCACCAGTTGCTGGGGAACATGGGTGGGAGGGTACTTTTGCTTGTTCATTCCTGGCTGATGGCTGGTTACCCACTGTGTGAAAAGAGTGCTGGACTAGATGGACCTTTGGTCTGATCCAGCATGGCACTTGTTATGTTCCTATGTTTTAATTTGCATATGCAATAGGCCTACTTCTCATTTAGATGGTAAACCTGTGGGGTTTATTAATGTTCCTGTAATTGAGAGAAAAAATCTTTTAACATTTCCCTATGCTCCTTGCCACAATCCACACACACTCAAGGTTTCTGTACCTTTATAACCGATCTTCCTGTTTGTTTTGTAATCACCTTATTAACTTTCAACATTGTAGTGTCCCAATATAAGACTTTTGTGAACTGTGAATCCATGCTCACTGTGTGCAGCCCAAACCTATATTTCAAATGATCCAGTGTTAACAATAAATAAATAAATCCAACTCAGTTCAGTGGGGTCTACATCCAACCAGCCCTATAAATAAAACTGAGGCCAGATCTACACCTTGTGTCAAACCATTACGAATGTGGAATAAAAAGCAGGAAATGACACTGTGAATGTGGCATATGGAATGTGGATCGTGCCCCAACAGTTCTCAGTGCATTTCAATACCACTACACAGCAGTAGCGTAGATCTAGCCAGAGTTCTCAGAAGGTACAGCTGAGGAGCTTGGGGATACAAGTGGGGGGTTCAGAAAACTACTAGGGGGGCAGAGGGTGGGCAGGATGTTCCACGTAACGAAGTAGTTATCAAGGAAAGGGGGTCTAAAAAGATTTTCCCCAGGCATATCAGTTTGCTCTGCAGAGTAACGTTGTGTGTGGAGAAGCTTTCCAGCACATGAGCCCCTACCTACCATGTAAATCCTTCTGACAAGCTTATCCTTCCCCTGGAGAGGACGGGGGCAGGCCGTGACCCCTTTGAGGGAGGCTGGGATGACACAAACCACAATTGAATAAGGGCCCTCTTCGTAAGTAGCGCGTCTACGGCTTTTACATGGTTCTGTTCGAACTGTGCGCATGCATCAACCTTTTGCAATGCGTACAACCAGCCTGTAAGGGAAGTCGGAGGCTCCGTCTTATGATCCCACACTGGGGGCTGGAGAGGCGGGGCGTACATCCTGCCCGAGGCTACCTAGTGGGTTCCTGGCAGAGGCGGGATTCGAACTCAGGACTTCCCGATCCACGCCCGCTACTCTCGTGGGCGAGACGTCGAAGAGGCCTGGGACACCGCAGGTGGCATCGATTCGCCGGCCGAGGAGCGGGAGGCAACGCGGACACATAGCGGGACCGCTCGCAGCCTGGACGGACCCACGGACTGACCTTGCCGGAGGTGCCATCGCCCAACACCACGAACTTCAGCTGCCGGTCGGAGCTCTCCTCCTCCTCCTCCTCCTCGGAATCCGACATAGCCCCGCTACCCGGCGGGAAGGCAGAGCCCCGCGCACATCCAGTCAGAGGGAGGGCGACGGAAGCCCAACCGCCGCCGCCGCCGCCATCTTCCTCCCCTCGGAGCCGTCCGCTAAGGCCAGCGCCGGACTAGACCACCAGACAGAAAAAGAGGGGGGGAGTACAGAGGAAGGCGGTCAACGCTTTCCATAGGTTGGAGAGCTAACTAGGAAAAGGAAGTCGAGTGGCAAGAGGACGGTGGAGAGTCCAAAGGCGCTGCGGAGAGAGGCGCAGCAGGAACCCCCGCCTCCTGAGATGGCTATCTGGGACGTTTCCCCCCCCCACTCTAAATGAATGGTCCAGTCCTAGAATGAACCGTCGCAGTGGCTGGGTCTCAGAATAAGCCCCGCTGTGGTAACCAAGGCCTGCAAAAGGCGGCAGGGTGGAAACAGGAACGCCTCTTTTACCTGGCACAATGGGCGGGGCATCAGAAATGTCTGCCAATAGCAGAGAAGGAGGAGGTGGTTGGGGGAAACTGGGCATGCGCGTTTTCAAAGAACTCTAGTCAGAAAATGACTCTTTGGCCGGCGGTTGATCGGCCTGTTGGGCAGCGCGAGAGTCAGCGCCTCAGCGCAAGATCATGACAGGCATATTTTCATTTGAAAATGATTGTTTCCCGTTTCTGTTTACAAGCACGAATTAAAAATAGTGTGATGTAAATAAGTACAAATAAGAAAATAATTAATAATAATAACAATAATAATAATAATATAATAAAGAAGTTTATTTGTGTAGCCAGAGCCATTACAAACATACATACAAATAAGAAAATAATATAAATGACTTAAAGACATGCTCATAAATAATAATCACATTTCACCGCCCTGCAAACAATTCACCTCTCTCACGTTTCGGGAAACAATTTATCAGAAAGCACAATGAGTTAGCAATGTGGGCTAGACAGGGTTATTCCATACCCACTCCCATTTCCTCTAATTCAAGGCCTTCTCTCATGATCAGCCATGATAAGGACTGAGACGCAAGAAAAGCAAGTAATTGCAGCCTTTCTTAGGTTAGGACCATAGTGGGTTGTTTGAGCTTATTTTTATTTATTTATTATTTATTTAAGCATTTTTATGCCGCCATTCAGCCAAAAAAGGCTCTCACGGCAGCTTACAAAAGTATTTCTTGACAGTCTCTGCCCACAGGCTTACAATCTAAAAGACATGACACTAAAAGATATGACCCCCCTTTCAGTAGGGGTTCCGCAAGGCTCGGTGCTTGGCCCGTTGCTGTTTTCTTTATACATGCTGCCCTTGGGTAAGCTTATTCAATCTCATGGCCTCCAATATCACCTGTATGCCGATGATACACAATTATATCTCTCATCTACGGAACTTTCTCCTGATGTCCACGATCGTATCTCGGCATGTCTTTCAGATATCTCAGCCTGGCTGCTTCATCGTCGTTTGAAACTTAATATGGCAAAAACTGAACTGCTTGTTTTTCCTCCTAAACCTTCTCCTCACCTCTCATTCTCTCTTACTGTCAACGATGTCACGCTTACTCCGGTCAAGGAAGCTCGTAGTCTTGGCTTTATATTTGATTCCTCGCTCTCCTTTATTCCTCATATCGAGGCAGTAGCTAAATCCTGTCGTTTCTTCCTGTATAATATTGCCAGGATTCAACCATTTTGGTCTGTCTCTTCTGCCAAGACTCTCGTTCATGCACTGGTTATCTCTCGGTTGGACTACTGCAACCTTCTTCTCTCTGGCCTTCCCTCGTCTCACATCAGTCCGCTGGTCTCTGTCCACCACTCTGCCTCTAAGATCATCTTCTTGGCCCACCGCTCTGACCATGTCACTCCACTTCTGAAATCTCTTCATTGGCTTCCAATTCACTCCAGAATCCAATATAAACTTCTCCTGCTGACCTTCAAAGCTTTTCACGGTCTAGCTCCTGCCTATCTCTCCTCTCTCATCTCACACTATTGCCCCGCTCGTGCTCTCCGCTCCTCTGATGCCATGCTTCTCGCCTGCCCAAGGACCTCCACTTCCCTTACTCGGCTTCGTCCTTTTTCTTCTGCTGCCCCTTACGCCTGGAATGCTCTTCCAGAACACTTGAGAACTACCAACTCAATCACAGCTTTTAAAACTCAGCTAAAAACTTTTCTTTTCCCTATAGCTTTTAAATATTGAGTTTGTTCTGACTCTATACTGTTAGCCTGTTTACACTTCCCTGTGCCTGTTTGCATTCTCTTTCCCTCCTTACTGTTTACTACAACTTTATTAGATTTGTAAGCCTATGCGGCAGGGTCTTGCTATTTACTGTGTAATCTGTACAGCACCATGTACATTGATGGTGCTATATAAATAAATAAATAATAATAATAATAATAATAATAGGAAAGGGGATTGGGAGGGAGGAGGAGGAAGGGGGAAAGGAAAGCAATTTCAGGCACTACAATCTTAGTTGCAACGTTCAGCAGTTACAGTTGACAGTTGGCAGCAGGAGGGAGGGGGCTCTCAGCTGGAGCTGGACCCAGGCACGATGGAGAGGTGCCTGGCTGCTGTTTCCTCCCTTTCTTTTTGAAGAGAAGGTGTGTCAGGGTGGAAAATTTATCCACAGAAAGATAAGCCCTGGAAGAAAACTGGACTTGGCACAGAGTTTCACAGCAGATGTTATTCATTAGTGCTGGAACTGTTAAGGTCAAAATGATAAGAGAAATAGTTCTCGCCCCATCCCTTAACTGAATAATTGGATGATGAAACAGTGTCATCATACTGTGTATGAAATGTATATATGGTAGTTGTACATATGGAACGTTTTTCTTGCGGCGTGTTCTGTGTGTCTCTCGTTGATGCTGGTTGATGGAAGATTTTGTACGGGAGCGTTATGCTTATATACCTCAGTAAACTCTTTTGCTGAAGAAGCTCTACGTGTCGTGAGTATTTCTTTCCGGGAAGGCACTCAGGAGCCGAGCTGAAAGAGTCGAAAGCTGCGATGCTGATGATTAAGCTCTGCTAATTTTGCCACAAGGTGAGGGGGAGGAGTAAAAGAAAAGGGTGATCCAGTACAAAGGAGGGCTGTGTTCCTTTATCTTCACTAGTTTTGTAGAAGTAGATATGTTAGTGGGTTCAGCTTTTTCACCCCTACACGCCAAGCTGCATTGGCCATGATGTCCTGATCTCTACAACTATGGCCATGTTCTCTCTCTGTGCCTTCCTCCTTCTCTTTAAATACAAAGCATGGACAAGGGTTGGTAGAGCACATGCTTTGGATGCAGAAGGTCCCAGGTTCAATCCCCAGCTTCTGCAGGTAGCGCCAAGAAAGAATCCTGCCTGAAACCCTGGAGAGCATCTGCCAGCCAGTGTGGACAGTACAGGGCTAGATCAAACAAGGGTCTGACTCAGGCCACAGCTAGACCTAAGGTTTATCCCTGGATCGTCGTCCAGGGGTCAAACCTGTTCATCTAGGTGACACACATGGGATCCAGTGCTCAGGCAGGGGCGAACCCTGGATAATCCCAGGATACACCTTAGGTCTAGCTGTGGCCTGGGAGTGCTTCTACAGAAATCTCCAAATAGATTTCCCTTGAAAGCACCAAACATGGCTATTTGTACGTGCTGCTGTTTGTTTTAGAGAGATAGGTGCGCCAGAAAAAGAGGGGAACTCTACAGTATACTCAATATTGTATTATATAGAGTAATTATTCTCTGAAGCACATGTAACACAATCCTAACAACTTTATTCTACAGTAATACCTTCTGAGTTTAATGCAACCCTATACTTGTGTATGTGAAGGTCCCATCATGTTCAATAGCATTTATTTCCTAGTAAGAATGTTTGGTTGTATTCTTAATACTGCTGTTAAACTAACAATCTGATTGGTATGGGGGTGCTGCTGTCTGTTTTGCAGTACACGTTTATAGGAAAAGCAAGAATTCAAATCCATTTTCTTCGTTATAAGTATAAAACTGGAGAGGGTTGTTGTTGTTTATTCGTTCAGTTGCTTCCGACTCTTCGTGACTTCATGGACCAGCCCACGCCAGAGCTTTCTGTCGGCTGTCGCCACCCCTAGCTCCCCCAAGGTCAAGTCTGTCACCTCCAGAATATCATCCATCCATCTTGCCCTTGGTCGGCCCCTCTTCCTTTTGCCTTCCACTTTCCCTAGCATCAGCCTCTTCTCCAGGGTCTCCTGTCTTCTCATTATGTGGCCAAAGTACTTCAGTTTTGCCTTTAATACCATTCCCTCAAGTGAGCAGTCTGGCTTTATTTCCTGGAGTATGGACTGGTTTGATCTTCTTGCAGTCCACGGCACTCTCAGAACTTTCCTCCAACACCACAGTTCAAAAGCATCTATCTTCCTTCGCTCAGTTTTCCTTATGGTCCGGCTCTCGCAGCCATAGGTTACTACGGGGAATACCATTGCTTTAACTATGCGGACCTTTGTTGTCAGTGTGGTGTCTCTGCTCTTAACTATTTTATCAAGATTTGTCATTGCTCTCCTCCCAAGAAGTAAACGTCTTCTGATTTCCTGGCTGCAGTCAGCGTCTGCAGTAATCTTTGCACCCAGAAATACAAAGTCTGTCACTGCCTCCACGTTTTCTCCCTCTATTTACCAGTTATCAATCAAGCTGGTTGCCATAATCTTGGTTTTGAGGTTTAACTGCAACCCAGCTTTTGCACTTTCTTCTTTCACCTTTGTCATAAGGCTCCTCAGCTCCTCCTCGCTTTCAGCCATCAAAGTGGTGTCATCTGCATATCTGAGATTGTTAATGTTTCTTCCTGCGATTTTAACTCCAGCCTTGGATTCGTCAAGCCCAGCACGTCGCATGATGTGTTCTACATACAAGTTGAATAGGTAAGGTGAGAGTATACAACCCTGCCGTACTCCTTTCCCAATCTTAAACCAGTCCGTTGTTCCATGGTCTGTTCTTACCGTTGCTACTTGTTCGTTATACAGATTCCTCAGGAGGCAGACAAGATGACTTGGTATCCCCATACCCCCAAGAACTTGCCACAGTTTGTTATGATCCACACAGTCAAAGGCTTTAGAATAGTCAATAAAACAGAAATAGATGTTTTTCTGGAACTCCCTGGCTTTCTCCATTATCCAGCGGATATTGGCAATTTGGTCTCTAGTTCCTCTGCCTTTTCTAAACCCAGCTTGTACAACTGGCAATTCTCGCTCCATGAATTGCTGGAGTCTACCTTGCAGGATCTTGAGCATTACCTTGCTGGCATGTGAAATAAGTGCCACTGTACGATAGTTGGAACATTCTTTAGTGTTTCCCTTTTTTGGTATGGGGATATAAGTTGATTTTTTCCAGTCTGATGGCCATTCTTGTGTTTTCCAAATTTGCTGGCATATAGCATGCATCACCTTGACAGCATCATCTTGCAATATTTTAAACAGTTCAGCTGGGATACTGTCGTCTCCTGCTGCCTTGTTATTAGCAATGCTTCTTAAGGCCCATTCAACCTCACTCTTCAGGATGTCTGGCTCTAACTCACTGACCACACCGTCTGAGCTATCCCCGATATTATTATCCTTCCTATACAGATCTTCCTTATATTCTTGCCACCTTTTCTTGATCTCTTCTGTTTCTGTTAGGTCCTTGCCATCTTTGTTTTTGATCATACCCATTTTTGCCTGGAAGTTACCTCCAATGTTTCTAATTTTCTGGAATAGGTCTCTTGTCCTTCCTATTCTATTGTCTTCTTCCACTTCCGCACATTGCTTGTTTAAAAATAATTCCTTATCTCTTCTGGCTAACCTCTGGAATTTTGCATTTAATTGGGCATATCTCCCCCTATCACTGTTGCCTTTTGCTTTCCTTCTTTCTTGGGCTACTTCCAGCGTCTCAGCAGACAGCCATCTTGCCTTCTTGGTTTTCTTTTTCTTTGGGACGTTTTTTGTTGCCACCTCTTGGACAATGTTGCGAACTTCTGTCCATAGTTCTTCCAGGACCCTATCTACTAAATCTAGTCCCTTAAATCTATTCTTCACTTCCACTGCATATTCATTAGGAATATTAGTGAGCTCATATCTAACTGATGTGTGGGTCTTCCCTATTCTCTTTCGTTTGATTCTAAATTGTGCAATAAGAAGTTCATGATCTGAACTACAGTCAGCTCCAGGTCTTGTTTTTACTGTCTTTATAGATGTCCGCCACCTTTGGCTGCAAAGGATGTAGTCAATCTGATTTCGGTGTCGGCCATCTGTTGAAGTCCATGTATAAAGCCGTCTTTTCGGTTGTTGGAAGAGAGTGTTTGTTATGCACAGTGAGTTGTCCTTGCAGAATTCTATCAGCCTATGTCCCGCTTCATTTTGTTCTCCTAGACCATGCTTACCTGTAATTCCAGATGTCATTTGACTGCCCACCTTAGCGTTCCAGTCTCCTGTAATGAAAATAACATCTCTTTTTGGTGTATTATCCAGTAGGTGCTGCAGATCCTCATAGAATTGATCTACTTCTGCTTCTTCAGCATCTGTGGTTGGGGCATATATTTGGATCACTGTGATGTTAAATGGCTTACCCTGAATTCAAATTGAGATCATTCTATCATTTTTTGGATTGTATCCAAGCACTGCTTTAGCCACTTTATTATTAATTATGAAGGCTATTCCATTTCTTCTGTGATCTTCTTGTCCACAGTAGTAGATCTGGTGGTGATCTGATGTGAAGAGGCCCATTCCAGTCCATTTCAGTTCACTGACACCCAATATATCTATATTTAATCTTGACATCTCTCCAATAACCACATCCAATTTGCCCTGGTTCATAGATCTTACATTCCAGGTTCCTATAGTGTGTTGATCTTTAGAACATCAGATTCGTCGTTCACCACCAGCACCATCGGCCGCTAGCCGTCCTTTCGGCTTTCAGCTAGCTGCATCATCACATCTGGGGCTAGTTGAACTTATCCTTTGTTCCTCCCCAGTAGCATTTTGACCATCTTCCGACCTGGGGGTCCCATTTTCCGATGGTATATTGACATATTTCTGGTTGTACTGATCCATTTAGTTTTCACGGCAAGAATACTGGGGTGGGTTGCCATTACCTTCCCCAGGGATCGTATTTAGTCTGACCTCTCTACCATGACCTTCCCGTCTTGGGTGTCCCTTCACAGTTTAGCTCATGGCATCCTTCAGGTGCTCAAGCTCCAGCACCACAACAAGGTAACGATCTCCTTTACTGGAGGGAGAGGGTTAGGGTTGTTAATATGGAGTATAAGGGTATGGTTTTGTGTTTGAGAGAAATAAAAGAAGGAACAACCTGAACAATCTTCTCTTGGAAGGAAACTTCCCAACCATGTAACAATTGACAATAAATCAGTTCTAACCAAAACCTGCACATTGCCAAAATAATTATGAGTGTTACATAAGTACCATTTTTAACAGCTCTACAGCACTACAGCTTTTTTCTGATTACATCAATTGGAATAAATTCAACATATAAATATTTTCTATCTTTCTAGGCTGAGATGGCATGAATATCTACTTCCTTTTCATCTTCCTTACAGTTTGATAAACATGTTTCAGTTGCCTTTACCATGTTTCTTTCCCCATTCTTTGAACATGCCCAAACAACAAAAGAACATTTAGTTATAACTTCCATGTCAAAGGCACTATTTTAACTCTACTTAAAACATGTGTGTGTTTCATATCTATTCATCATAAACATTCATGAAGGTTACCATCCAGAACTGATGGATTTCTGTCTTCAACCAGTTGAGTACACTTACGTCTGATGGGACATTTCAAAGGAGCCTGTGGAAGGATGGGAGCATAGTACATGAATAGTACATGGCTCTGACTTTCTTCGTGATATGAGTTGTTTTAGTAAATGGAGATATTGGTGTTAGAACATTCTGCATTTAACTATATTCCTGCCAAGAATTCTCGCTCCCAAGAGGACAACTCCTTCAAATTTTATGAGCATTACATTTACTATGGAGAAAGTAAATTATATCTGTAGCCAACGGCTTGTAGATCAAAGGAACAGAAATTACCCACTATCATTTCTCAGTTTAGTGTGATTTTCCCAATAACTCAGCACCATCAAAGGAGGTTGGATTTTTATACGCCTCTTTGGACTAGGAGTGAACAACCAGCAGCCCTAGGGCCCTCAACCACTCCCTGTGCAGCCCCCAAAGCTGGAAGGACCCCACTCACTTTTCTCCACTGCAGGGGGGGGACTGCTATTCCTTGGCTTCTTAGTGTTTTCCCTCCTCAGTTGTGATCCCGGGGGGATGGGCGAGGCTTTCACCTACCCCTATGCCTCCCTCCACCACACACACACACCAGAAATTCCTAGATCTCAGCAAGCGGACCTCCCTGTCCCTGCACACTGAAATATGGGGTTGGGGGAGTGTAGGAGCACACATCTGTCAGCACCCCATTCAATACCTGATGTGGCTCTTGGGACCAAAAAGGTTGTGCAGCCCTGCTTTAAACAATGATAGGTGGCTTGGTAGCTGGCTGGGCGTGATGTGGCTGCCCCAAAGTCTGTAATTCAAAACAGTTTTAAGATGGAGCGCAGAAGGAGCGAGCTATGCAGAATGAGATCTGGCAGGAGCAGTTCTCAGTAACCCAATTCAGATGACACACTAAGCCATGGTGATTAAGCATTTTGAGCTAAACATTATGGCTTAGTGTGTCATGTGAACCATTCCTAACCTTGGTGGCTACATAACCACCATTTAAACACACCTACTAGCCATTGCTACAAAAGGATTAGCAGCCTAACCATGGCTATGTGTGTTGTCTGAACAGGCCCAGTAGCTGGCTTCATCAAGTTGGGGCATAAACTACAGGGGCGGGCAGGGCTCAAGCCCCCTCCAGGATTTCCCAGAATTGGCAAAGCCCCCTCCAGGCAACCAGCTGTTACGTGTTTGGGGGGCAATCTAAATTATCTCCAGGGATCCCTTATAACTCAGTGTCTCTGAGTAAAAGAGGTTAAAGATACCCCTTCCCACACTGTAATTCCTAAAATGGGCAACCTTTTGTCCTACAAGGCCTGAGGCCTTGTAAGACACCCTTATACTCCATATTAACAACCACAACCCTCTCCAGTTTTATACTTATAACAGAATGAACCTGGGGAAGGCTGAACCTGACACAAAAGGAGAGCGGCTTTTGTTTTGCAAAAGAGACCTGCAGCTGGGAAAATGAACAGGAAGCAGGGTTTGCTTGGAGTTGAGTTGCTATAGGCCTTGATCTGAACAGAGTGTAAAGAAAAAACCTTCATAAAAGAAGCACCACAAGTCTCTAGCAAGCACTGAAGTCTGAGCAAGCGCTGAAGCCCCTGCAAGTTCATCCCTCCCAGGACTGGGGTGAAGGAACATAAGACAGGTAACATCAGTAAGCTCACAGCCTGGCTGGCAGATTCTCCATTCAGTCTCCAGTTGTCTGTATATGCAGCAGGTTCTTAGGAGGCACCCTGCCCGCTGGGTCTGTTTGCTTGTTTATGCATAGATAAGAGGGGAAGGGACCAGGGGAAATCTTCTGGAATCTTCATCTTTCTTTATGAAGAAACCATGGAGGGAGAAGAATTGCCTGGAAGGTGGGGGAAACAGCTGCTGTTGAACTCCACCCACCAATGAGACCTGGGCTCCAGAAGACCTGTCCTGCAGTAGAAGCTGCAGTTCCTTCCTACTAGCAGAAAAATTTGAGAGAAGAATTTTTCTGCTGCTCCTGAAACACCATTGCTCTGGGTAAGTAAAGAAGTGGGAGAGTGAGTCATGGGTTGGCTGGGCAGCTGGGGTGGTAGTAATTCCAATATTCTTGGGGAAAAATAAGGGGGAATTCTGTTCCCCCTGGGCTCTGTTTTAAGGAAACAAACATTTCCATCCCATCTCCATTTTATATTTAGCCATGTGGGAGAAGTGTGTGTGTGTGTGTGTGTGTGTGTGTGTGTGTGTGTGTGTGTAAGTAACTACCCATTTGAGGAGAGGGGAGAGAAGTAGGTTTTTATACACAAAGGTAATATTTTTATATTTATTCATTCTGAATGAATGAATATATAACATGTTTTCTATCCTTCTGCAGAATCCTGTTTCCTTGGTTGAACTACTGGCCACAATCATAGAATCATAGAATAGTAGAGTTGGAAGGGGCGTACAAGGCCGTCGAGTCCAACCATTATGGAGAGATTTCTTGTGAAAAAGAAAAAAAATGTGCTGTGGTTGGCACTGGTGATGGAAGTTCCACTGGCAGCTCCTCTTGACTTTATACAGAAGATAAGTTCCAGGACCAGGTTGAGGAAGCGTGACCTTCCGAAGACATGCCCTCAGATGCTAGTGTTCCTGGTGTGAAAGGAAAGCCAGCAGGACACCGGTACAACTTGGACACTTGGAAGAGAACTTATGAAATGGACAAAACATATTGCAACGTCTGTCGTACAGCAAGTGAAATGAGTGCTCCTCTCCGCAAAACCTCAAGAGACAGGAATGCATATGAAGATTTTGTTAAGAAAGGCTTCTCAAATTGAAATAAAGCTCTAGAAAAATCCCATAGCCATCAAAACTCAAATTTTCATCGTGCAGCTGTTCAAGTTATGGCTGCTGTTGAAGGTGGCGTAAATGTTCATGCCACTTGCTCAGAAGGAAAACAGAAGCAAATGCAAGAAGCCAGAAAGGCACTGCTGAAAATTTTATCCTCTGTAAGATAACTTGCCTGTCAAGGCCTTGCAGTTCGTGGCCATGTTGAGGAAGGATCAAACCTTAGTCAACTCTTGCTGCTTCATGCTGATGATGTTCCTCAGCTGAGATCATGACTGGATCGTACAAATTACGAATGGATTTCACCAGCTTTTGTGAATGAGTTTCTTAAGATCATGGCTCAATATAAACTTCTCCTGCTGACCTTCAAAGCTCTTCACGGTCTAGCTCCTGCCTATCTCTCCTCTCTCATCTCACACTATCGCCCCGCTCGTGCTCTCCGCTCCTCTGATGCTATGCTTCTCGCCTGCCCTAGGACCTCCACTTCCCTTACTCGGCTTCGTCCTTTTTCTTCTGCTGCCCCTTACGCCTGGAACGCTCTTCCAGAACACTTGAGAACTACAAACTCAATCACTGCTTTTAAAACTCAGCTAAAAACTTTTCTTTTCCCTATAGCCTTCAAATATTGAGTTTGTTCTGACTCTATACTGTTAGCTTCTCCCTACCCGGTGCCTGTTTACACTTCCCTGTGCCTGTTTGCATTCTCCTTCCCTCTTTATTGTTTACTACAACTTTTTAGATTGTAAGCCTATGCGGCAGGGTCTTGCTATTTACTGTGTTATCTGTACAGCACCATGTACATTGATGGTGCTATATAAATAAATAATAATAATAATAATAATAATAATAATTCTATGTACATTAGTGAGAGAGATTGAAGCAGCTGTTTACTACAGTATAATTGTGGATGAGACTACAGATATCACCACAAAGGAGCAGGTTTCATTTCCTTTTGCATTGCCACAGAAGAAATGTCTGTGGAGGAATTCTTTTTTGGTTCTTATGATGCTATAACTTCAAAAAGCCATTTTGCTATTTCATAGAATCATAGAATAGCAGAGTTGGAAGGGTCCTATAAGTCCATCGAGTCCAACCCCCTGCTCAATGCAGGAACCTAAAGCATCCCTGACAGGTGGTTGTCCAGCTGCCTCTTGAAGGCCTCTAGTGTGGGAGAGCCCACAACCTCCCTAGGTAACTGATTCCATTGTCATACTGCTCTAACAGTCAGGAAGTTTTTCCTGATGTCCAGCCGGAATCCGGCTTCCTTTAAGTTGAGCCCATTATTCCATGTCCTGCACTCTGGGAGGATCAAGAAAAGATCCCGGCCCTCCTCTGTGTGACAACCTTTTAAATATGTGAAGAGTGCTATCATGTCTCCCCTCAATTTCTCTTCTTCAGGCTAAACATGCCCAGTTGTTGTTATTATTATTATTATTATTATTTATTTATTTATATAGCACCATCAGTGTACATGGTGCTGTACAGATAACACAGTAAATAGCAAGACCCTGCCGCATAGGCTTACAATCATTGTTTCCAGACCCCTGATCATCCTGGTTGCCCTCCTCTGAACACGCTCCAGCTTGTCTGCTTCCTTCTTGAATTGTGGAGCCCAGAACTGGACGCAATACTCTAGATGAGGCCTAACCAGGGCCGAATAGAGAGGAACCAGTACCTCATGTGATTTGAAAGATGTAGTCTGCCACTTTAATCTTCCTCTTGATAGGTCTCGTGGCCCATGATATGATGAAGCATCAAACGTAGCTGGATGCATTAGTGGGCTGCAGGCTATGGTGAAGGAAGAGGAACCAAGAGCACTCTTTGGACTGTGTGGCCCATGCTGTAAATTTAGTTGTGCAGGATGTATCAGGAAATGTTACATGTGTAGAAACGTTTTGAGTGAAGTAGCTGACCTTATTACTTTTGACAGAAGTTCACCCAAACGTCTTGCCTGGTTTAAAAACTTTCAAGGGGGAGAGGAGAACATACACCTGAAATGATTTTGCCCCACATGGTGGACTGTTAGAGCAGCTTCCTTACAGTCAGTTGCTCTTAATTACAAACAGCTCATTGATTTCTTTGAGGATGTGGCATCCGCAGAAAGGGAAGATGCTGGGGCAAAAGCAAGTGTGTAGTAAACTCACACAGCCGATGGGTGATGATGGAATATCACGTTTATTAAGAACATACCAAGAGTTTATATACCATTCTGTACTCCTTCAGTTTCCCCCTCCTCCTTGGGTGAGTCATCATTAATTGTCACTGTTTGAGTAAGGTAATGAACTTTTCTCATTACCGGTGTTTGCTAACTAGCTCTCTTACCATGTTTGTTCCCCAGATTAAGCTGGAAGTCAAAACATGATGCACTGCTCTTAGACAATAGGGAGATAAGGGAGTTACCACATCCACCTTTTATCTCCAGACAGTTTGCTGTCTGCAAAGACTCCGGGCGTTGTGACATCCCCACATTTCCCCCTTTTTTTATTAATTTATTAACGTGCAAACCAACTTAATCCTGGTCAATTTCAGGGACGTGATGCGAGAGCTGTTTATATAACATTTGTACTTGATCTGGACGAACAGGTTTCAAAGCGGTATTTCTTTGCCAGCAGTGGCTACACATTTGCACAAGAATAGGAATACATTGAATAAGACATTTGGGATACATTGAATAAAACAACAGGCTACTATTAATACAGTGGTTAATACAATGCAATACATACAATACTTCAAGAGAGAATTTAGTCAGTCAAGAAGGAGGCACGTCTTGTTTGGAGTGGGCTACAACTGTTTGTAAAGTCCAAGTTAAGTTTGTACTTTGTGGGAATTGTCCGGCAGGTTAAAGCAACACATGCCTTCTATATTTTTGCAGCCCAGGTGTTGCTGAAGAAGGAGGTAGTCAATGGCTGCACAATTTTGCAGGGCAAGTCCTTCTTTATACAGGAGTAAAATAATTTCACTCAAAGTTCTATTTTTATTCAGCTGAGATATCAGTTCTTGATGGGACTGAAATTTCTAGAGCAAAGCAAGTCTTTTTGCTATGTTCAACGGTAACCAAGTTATCTGAAACACTGCTTACAGTCCATTGTGGGTCTTCTCACTGGCTGAAGCAAATAATCTATATGAAATTATTGGGGCAGCTCTTGTAGCCTTTGGAAGCTGGAAGACTGCTGCAGCTGATGTCATCTGGACTCTGGTCTCCTGTACCGCAGCTCATCTGGGCTTCATCTTTCATTATTATTTTTCTGAGAGGACTTCTTGCATCTTTTTAGGGTTATGATGCTGTTGTCAAAAACCTGCATATTGGAAACAAACTACAAAGAGGTGTGGATCGCTGGATGAAGAGCAATAACAAAACAATAACTATGTACATGAATCTGTGCATTTTTTCTTTTTTTCTTAAGTTTTAGGGGCTAAGTTTTCACTCTGCACATGCTCTTGGTTAGGCTGCCAAGGGCTAGTTAAAGCTGAATGAGATTTTCAATCAGGGGCTTGAAATGAGATTTGCATCAACTTTGGGGGTAATATAAGCTCCAGGTAAATTAGCAATAATAAAGCACACATATTGGAAGTCTAAAATAATATTCAATTTTGAAAGCAGATACATTTGCATTGCTAAAATAGCTTCTCACTACTGAGTGATGGGATTAAAGTGTGTCACTGCGAGCAGGAAAACCAAAGGTCAGGGGGGAGGTGAAAAGAAAAGATCCCCACAAACCCATCTATTGATATTTGCAATGCTACAGACGTCTGCAGAAGGCGTTCAATCTGCATTTTAGTGAGAGGGAAACAAATTACGTAGGGAGGTGATCTCCCCCACACTAGAGACATTCAGGGGGCAGCTGGACAAGCATCTGTCAGGGATGTTTTAGGGTGGATTCCTGTATTGGGCAGGGGGTTGGACTCGATGGCCTTGTAGGCCCCTTCCAACTCTATGATTCTATGAAATCTCAGCTAGATCTTATGCTAAGGCTTTGAAGCACACGCTTCCTTCTCTCTGCTCTGAAATCTGCGTAAGCTTGTGTTTGGGAAACAAAAGACTGACAGATAGTGACTATTTAACATACCCTGGGGTAGGGCAGGTTTTTCATGATTTAGGACAGAAACTGTAAAAGCAAACTTTAATCAGCTTTCGCCAGAGGAATGGTGAAAAAACAGACCTTTAAATCAATCACCATAACTTGAAAATCTTTGGGGGGATTAAATTCAGGTTGGACGGCTAGTTGTTTTGAATTACCGTATTTCTTCGATTCTAAGACGCCATCGATTCTAAGACACACACCATTTTTAGAGATGTTTATTTGGGGGGGAAAGGGCATCTTAGAATCAAAGAAATACTTCCCTCACCGCCCAGCCAACCTCCTCCCCACCCTCCGCGCTTTCTTCTAATGGTTGTGTCCTTTTCTTTTTTCCCTCTGTGAGAGAAGAAACTGCCGTTTGTGCGGGAAGAAGGGGGCGTTGAAACAAAGAGTAAACTTAACTCTCCAGTCCCGCTCTTTACTTGTCTGTGCACCAGGGGACGACGACACACAAGTAAGTCCCATGGAAATCGATGGGACTTACGAATAAATTTGCCTAACAAAAAACCAGGCACTTACCCAACCAGCTCCTCGCTCGCATGGCTCGAGGCTGCTCCAGGAGCTTCCTCTTTTCCTCTTACCGTATTGCTTCAATTCTAAGACGCCATCGATTCTAAGATGCAGTCCATTTTTAGAGCTGTTTATTTAGGGTAAAAAGTGCGTCTTAGAATCAAAGAAATACAGTAATTCATGCCGAGCAATGAGTTTCTCTTTAGAGAGTGGCTATTGCTCTATCTATAAACCAGGTAAGAGGGATTGTTGCAGGTGGCTTAGATGTTCAGGGGCAGTCAGTTATGAGCCACTCAGAAAGCCAAAATCTCTTTCCTATTACAGAAACATCAGATATTGGATCAAGTAACCCCAAGAACTGAGGGGGCCTGCTGTGAAGCGGAAGGGTCCGTGGCAGACTTGCCCAAAGCTGCACCAAAATGGTGCTGGCACAATCAGAATCAATTACTCTTGGGATGATAAATATTCTTTTCTTCCCACTGCTTGAGCAGGGAAGTATTAAGCTTACATATCTAGAAGGCAAAGGATCAGAAAACTGGGAGGGAACTACCTGCACTTCTCCAGGAAATTTAAATTCTACTTCTTGCAAGATAAGATCTATCCCTGCACTTCCACTTGTGGCGGCAGGGGTGGAAGTTTTTGTGGAAGCTATGGGGGAGGGCAGATAAAACACACACGAGGAGAGAGGAGGGGAGGCAGCCTGTGAGTTTAAACACGAAAAGGCTTGCCTTTGGGGCTTCAGGGCGCATGCTGGACTTAAGGTGCGCTCGTCTGAACATGGCCAGCTCATCGCGCGGGGAGGAGGCGCGCTTCCCGGGCCTGTTTTCTTAAGCAGCTGCCTTCCCCATGCGACGGCACAGGGTCTTGGTCTGCATTTCTGGCTGCCGCTGCCGCACGCTCTCTTGACCCAACCTCGCCTGGAGAAGTGGCACGGCAGAGGTGCCCCCAAAGCACTTCTGAGCTTAGGCCAGCGGTCTGGGCAACTCGCTGCGCTCCCACCCCACTTCACTCACTCTCTAGCACTGACTTGGTGCTTCAGTCGCTTATGGCTGGTGGCAGCTCCGCGGTGGCGGCGCGCTGCCCGACCGCCTTGCTGAGAGATCTGGGCTCTGTGGGCAGCGGGCAGCGGCGCGAAGGAGGAGGTGGAGGCAGAGCTGGCAGGATGGCGAGGGGGCTTGTGCGCTTGCTGCCCGGGGAGGAAGGAAAGGAGAAAGGAGGCGCAGCTGCTGCGCGGAGCAGCGGCTGGATGCAGCGAAGGGAGCCCTCCTTGCCTGCGTGCCTGCCCGGGGGAGGCGGATGCGAGTGGCTGCCTGTCCGCCTTCACGGGCTGGGCTGCTGCTGCTGGCAAAACGCTCTGCGCTGGAGGCATGTTAACCCCTGCCATTGCTCCTTGGCCGCAAGTTAGTTGGGTTTCTAAAACTTGACGAGGGCTGCTGATCAGGAATTGGTACTGATGTAAAAGTGGGGGTTAAGGAAGATTTTGGCTGACATATCTCTATTGCATTATGGTGCGGTGGCAGATTAATGCTCAAACCGCTAGTAGCTAAAACATACTGAGGTGGGTTTTCCTCAGGAGCGGGTTGCCAATGCAAAAGCAGGAACCACAGGCGGTGCTGGCTTACAAATTTCGACTGCTTTGTACTGGGGTGGTGGATTAACGCTTAGCCTGCCAGTAGGCAAAGTGGCTGAGTTTATTTGGTGGAATTGTTCAAGAGCTAGTAGGCACTGAAACCAGGAAAGCAAGATTTCAACCGAGGCGTGGGGTTCTTGATGCAAAACAGTTCCTATTTTTTCCCAATCTGATAACCGTAGCGACCCGCACACTGGATACCAGGAACACGCCTTCCCTATCTCCCCAACCAGCTTCTGAAACGAGGACTCTGTTCCTTGCCCTCCCGTCTTATGGACAATGCGGGTTAATTCCGCCCCGTATTTCTGCTGGAGGTGAGATAGATTGCAGCCAATACTTACCGCTTGAAGGGGTCTTTAGAAGACAGGGATCTCGAGGAGATGAAGGTGCACCACTGGGGCCTATGCCAGGCGACGGCAAGTATGTTTGGCAGCTGCTGGGTCCCTGGGTCCCTGGTTACCACTCTGTAGTAAACTCACACAGCTGATGGGTGATGATGGAATATCATGTTTATTAAGAACATACCAAGAGTTTATATACCATTCTGTACTCCTTCAATTTCCCCCTCCTCCTTGGGTGAGTCATCATTAATTGTCACTGTTTGAGTAAGGTAATGAACTTTTCTCATTACCGGTGCTTGCTAACTAGCTCTCTTACCATGTTTGTTCCCCGGATTAAGCTGGAAGTCAAAACATGATGCACTGCTCTTAGACAATAGACAAAAGGGAGTTACCACATCCACCTTTTATCTCCAGACAGTTTGCTGTCTGCAAAGACTCTGGGCGTTGTGACATCCCCACACAAGTGGATTTGCGCAAAGCCGGCATAGGTTTGCTTCTTCCTTCATGCTGCAGCACTTGATGCTTGTGTTGGGCCGTTTAGACACACTAAATACAGCACTTCAAAAAAGTAACCTACAGTTCCATCAAGCAGAACTTCTTTTGGTGTCTGTCAAGGAGAGTATAAAGCCGCTGAGGAACAACTTTGAAGAGTTCTGGACCAAGACCCCAAAGATAGCAAAAGACTTAGATTTAGGAAGCCCTCCCGTCCCTAGGCGCAGAAAGCCTCCACGACACGTTGATCCTGGGTGTGAGCCTCACCAGTTTGAGTCTCCTGAGGGATTCTACAGGAAAATATTTTATGATGTGATTGATAGCGTCAGCAGCAGTTTACACAATCACTTTTCCTCAGATGTGTGCAAACATATGAGCAAAATTGAAAAGTTTGTCGTTGGAGAGATTGCTAGCACATCCATTGCAGGCTTTTATACAACTGACATGGATTCTTCTAGATTACAGCTTCATCGTGATATTCTGTTGGATATTCCAAGGGAGAGGAAAGTTAAAGTTTCAGCTCTTCAGTATGTGGTTGATCTCCTGAGTGGGACACAAGGCAAATATCTGCAGCACCTACTACCAGAACTGACAAAGCTGATCAAAATCACCCTTACAATACCGGTTTCATCATGTTCTTCAGAAAGGTCATTCTCAGGCCCTTGTAGAATAAAGATCTTTCTGCAGTCAAGCATGGGGCAAGCCAGGCTCAATCACATGGCTGTTCTACATGAACATAAAGAGATCAGTTTGGAGATGGGGATGGACATTATAGCTAATGAGTTCATCCAGGCAGCAACAATCAGAAGAAATACATCCAGTCTGGAAGAATCCTAGAAGTGCGTATCCTGAATGTATTTCTTCTGCTCGGTGCTTTGTTTAGTTATCTACCCTTCAGTGCTCCCTCTGGTTAAAATCATAGAATCATAGAATAGCAGAGTTGGAAGGGGCCTACAAGGCCATCGAGTCCAACCCCCTGCTCAATGCAGGAATCCACCCTAAAGCATCCCTGATGGATGGTTGTCTAGCTGCCTCTTGAATGCCTCTAGTGTGGGAGAGCCCACAACCTCCCTAGGTAACTGATTCCACCATCGCACTGCTCTAACAGTCAGGAAGTTTTTCCTGATGTCCAGCCGGAATCTGGCTTCCTTTAACTTGAACCCGTTATTCCATGTCCTGCACTCTGGGAGGATCGAGAAGAGATCCTGGCCCTCCTCTGTGTGACAACCTTTTAAGTATTTGAAGAGTGCTATCATGTCTTCCCTCAATCTTCTCTTCTCCAGGCTAAACATCCCCAGTTCTTTCAGTCTCTCTTCATAGGACTTTGTTTCTAGACCCCTGATCATCCTGGTTGCAGCTGAACACTGCAAAACGCTCCAGCTTGTCTGCGTCCTTCTTGAATTGTGGAGCCCAGAACTGGACACAATACTCTAGATGAGGCCTAACCAGGGCCGAATAGAGAGGAACCAGTACCTCACGTGATTTGGAAGCTATACTTCTATTAATGCAGCCCAAAATAGCATTTGCCTTTCTTGCAGCCATATCGCACTGTTGGCTCATATTCAGCAACAATTCCAAGATCTTTCTCGTTTGTAGTATTGCTGAGACAAGTATCCCCCATCTTGTAACTGTGCATTTGGTTTCTATTCCCTAAATGTAGAACTTGGCATTTATCCCTATTAAATTTCATTCTGTTGTTTTCAGCCCAGCACTCCAGCCTATCAAGATCACTTTGAAGTTTGTTTCGGTCTTCCAGGGTATTAGCTATCCCACCCAATTTGGTGTCATCTGCAAATTTGATCAGCGTTCCCTGCACCTCCTCGTCCAAATCATTAATAAAAATGTTGAAGAGCACTGGGCCCAGGACTCAGCCCTGCGGCACCCCACTCGTTGCCTCTCCCCAGTTTGAGAAGGTTCCATTGATAAGTACTCTTTGAGTCCAATTCTGTAGCCAACTGTGAATCCACCTAATAGTTGTTCCATCTAGCCCACTTTTAGCTAGTTTATTAATCAGAATGTCATGTGGTACTTTGTCAAAAGCTTTGCTGAAGTCAAGATATATGACAGCATTCCCACATTCCACAAGGGAGGTTATCCTATCAAAAAATGAGATCAAATTAGTCTGACAGGATTTGTTCCTGACAAATCCATGTTGGCTTCTAGTAATCACTGCATTGATTTCAAGGTGTTTACAGATTGACTTCTTTATAATCTGCTCCAGAATTTTCCCAGGGATGGATGTCAGACTGACTGGTCTGTAGTAGGGGTGTGCACGGACCCCCCCGCTCCGCTTCTCTTACAGATCCGCAATTTTTGGATCAGCCCGCTCCACCCCGCCCCCGCTCCGCCTATGTCCGCTCCGCTCCGCTCAGAGCTCCGGATCCGGATCGGAGCTCCGTTTTTCCCCCCCCCATAGGCTTGCATTGAAAGCTAAAAAATTATACAACTTTTTTTCTGTTCAAGTTAGAAACCTCAAGTTTGGCACCATGACACCTCATGGACGTATACACACGCACGCCAAATTTCAAGGGAATCCCATCATCCCCTGATTTTTGGCGCAGCTCTAACCTCTAACGCACCACCCATAACCCTAATTCACACCCCTTTCAATAGCTCCGTCAATTTGCATGTTAGAAACCTCAAACTCGGCACCATGATAGCTTATTCATGTGTCCACATGGACACCAAGTTTCAAGGGAATCCCATCATCCCCTGATTTTTGGCGTGGCTTAACTCACCCCAAATTGTCCCATTCTATAACTACATCAATTTGCACGTTAGAAACCTCAAACTCAGCACCATCATAGCTTATCCATGTGTCCACATGGACGCCAAGTTTCAAGGGAATCCCATCATCCCCTGATTTTGGGGGAATTTTTGAAAATTGGGCACCCCATTCACACCCCTTTTGATAGCTCCGTCAATTTGCATGTTAGAAACCTCAAACTCGGCACCATGAAAGCTTATCCATTTGTCCACATGGACGCCCAGACTCAAGGGAATCCCATCATCCCCTGATTTTTGGTGAGGCTTTAACCTTTTAACTCACCCCAAATCAAGTCCCATTTTAGAACTACGTCAATTTGCACATCAGAAACCTATCCTTTGGTCCCATGACAGCTTACCCATGTGTCCACATGGATGCCAAGTTTCAAGCCAATCCCATTATCCCCTGATGTTAGGGGAAGTTTTGAAAATCGGACACTCCAGTATGTCAGGGATTTAAAGTTGCAATGCAGACAGCTCACTGGGGCCAGTTGAAAGGAAATCCCAACATGCCATGAGATAACCCTAAATCTTCTTCCACACTTGAATAATGGATTATTGAACTTGATAAAGTCTAAGTGAGCGCAGGAAGGACTTCTCCCCTGAGTCAAAGCAAGACATATACACCATCCCTGCAAGGCAGGAAGGGGAGAAGGGAGGTGCTCAGGGTGCATCTGGTTGTTTTAGATGCGAGGAGGGTTTGGGTCTTTGAAATCTAGGATCGGTGCCCTGCACTGCATGGCCTTGGGCAAGCCCTCCTGCCTCGGCCTGAGCTACATCACAGGGCTGTTGAGAGGCTGATGCATTCTGCTCCCCAGATGAGCTACATCACAGGGCTGTTGTGAGGCTAATGCACTCTGTTCTCCAGATGAGCTACATCACAGGGCTGTTGTGAGGCTAATGCACTCTGCTCCCCAGATGAGCTACATCACAGGGCTGTTGTGAGGCTAATGCACTCTGTTTCCCAGATGAAGAGCAGGTGGACTATGAGGAGAGTCTCTTTCCCTCCTTATTGATTTACTTTGATTTTATTAGAATGTAAGCCTATGCGGCAGGGTCTTGCTATTTACTGTTTTACTCTGTACAGCACCATGTACATTGATAGTGCTATATAAAATAATAATAATAACAATAACAATAACAATAACAATAACAAGAAGAAGAAGAAGAAGAAGAAGAAGAAGAAGAAGAAGAAGAAGAAATAGAGGAAAAAAATGGTATTTTTGGGGTTTTTTTGTATATAGATAGAAGAAACAAGGAAGATCAAACACAATCAGGCTTTAAGAGAGAGGGGGGGAGAACCAAACAAACAAACAAACACACACTCCAAAATTTAAAAATAAAGTTTATATTAAATCAAAGTAAGGGAAAAACACAGAGCAAACTAAGCATAAGTCAGAAATAAGCAAACACACGCCAAGCTAAATCCTATCTCCAAAGTCCAAAACACAGCAGCAGCTAAACTACCTCCTCTCCCCACGAACGCCAAAACCCACAAGACGCTGAGAGCTCTGACTGTGAGGATGACTCTGGCTTAGTCCCCACCTCAAACGCTGGGATTGGAGGATGCTTCATGAGGTGATCAATTCTCATCAGGATTGGGAGTTGAATGTGCCTGTCATCGCTTCAAATAAACCCCGCCGCGCCGCAGCCGGTTTACCCTACCGTTTGTATTGTAAAATGTACCCGATTTTTAAAAAAAATATAGCACGCGAACAAAAGGACACAGAAAGTTGAGAGTAGTCTCAAAATGACCCCCATCCACGATTCTCTGAGCACAAGAATTTTTAGAAAGATAGCTTCAAAAACAACACAGTTATCTGCGATTCTTTTCCGCAATGCAATCCTATGGGCGAAATGTTTCAAGTTGGCGATAGAAGCGGAACGCAGAAACCGGAGCGCTCCGAAAATGGGCGCTTCTCTTCGCCTTGCTTCAAGGGGTCTGCGGTCCACTTCTACTCCGCCTCTGGGCAAGGCGGAGCAGGCCAATTCGCTCCTGCTTCTGCGCTTCTAATCGGAGCGGAGCACATGCCTAGTCTGTAGTTCTCTGGTTCCTCCTTTTTGCCCTTTTTGAAGATAGGGACAATGTTAGCCCTCATCCAGTCATCCGGCACCTCACCCATCATCCATGAGTTTGCAAAGATAATAGACAAAGGTTCTGAGAGTTCTTCTGCTAGCTCCTTCATTACTCTAGGATGCAGTTCATCGGGCCCTGGAGATTTAAACTCATTCAAGGAAATTAGGTGTTCTTTGACCATTTGTTTATCAATCTCAAACTGCAATCCTGCCCCCTCAATTTCTGCTTCACTTTTTCCAGGGGGATCATAGACCCGCTTTTGGGAGAAGACTGAGGCAAAGTAGGAATTGAGCACTTCAGCCTTTTCTTTGTCATCTGTTATCAATTTGCCATCCTCATTAAGCAGTTGAACCACCATTTCTTTCCTCTGTCTTTTACTACTCACGTATCTGAAGAAAGCCTTTTTATTGCTTTTAGCATCCCTCGCTAATCTCAGCTCATTCACAGCTTTAGCCTTCCTGACGCCATTTCGGCACTTCTGCGCCACATGTCTGTACTCTTCTTTTGTAGCCTGGCCTTCCTTCCACTTCCTATATGTATCCTTTTTTGTTTTCAGGTCATCTCTAAGCTTTTTGTGGAGCCACATTGGTTTCCTCTGTTGTCTTCTATCTTTTCTCCTGGTTGGAATTGTTTGTAACTGTGCCTTTAAAATTTCCTTTTTTAAATACTCCCACCCATCCGGCACTCCTTTTCTCATTAGGCTCACTTGCCATGGGACCTTACTTATTATAGTTCTGAGTTTATTAAAATCGGCTTTCCTAAAATCCAGAGTACGTGTATGGCTACGCTCGACTTTTGTCTCCTTCATAATCAAGAATTCAAGTATGACGTTGTCACTTCCCCCCAGAGTTCCCGTAACTGCCACTTTATCCACTAAGTCATCCCTATTGATCAATAACAAGTCAAGGATTGCTGATCCTCTAGTTCCTTCCTCCACTTTCTGTAGGAGAAAGTTATCACCCACACATGTCAGGAATTTCTTGGAAGGGCCGCTTTTGGCAGTAATGGTCTCCCAACAGATATCAGGGTAATTGAAGTCCCCCATCACTACTACATCACACTTCCTTGAAACACTGGCAATTTGTTTCTCAAAAGTTTTGTCCTCGTCTTCTCCTTGATTGGGTGGTCGGTAGTAGACTCCAATTATCATATTCTTTTTATTCCTTGCCCCATTTATTTTAATCCAGACGCTCTCGACGGGGCTCCCAGTCTCATCCACCTGTATTTCTGTGCAGGGATAGGTATTTTTAACATATAGTGCAACTCCACCTCCCTTTCTATTTCTTCTGTTCTTTTTGAACAAGTTATATCCTTCAATTGCTATATTCCAGTCATGGGAGTCATCCCACCAAGTTTCAGTTATACCTATCAAGTCGTATTTGCCTTCATGTAATATGAGTTCAAGTTCATTCTGTTTGTTTCCCATGCTCCTGGCATTAGTATACAGACATCGAAGACCATGTGTTTTATAGTCTGGCTTTGTTCCTACATTGTTGCAGACACTATTTTGGGACACTATTGGAGCTGTTCTCTGTACTGTGGTGCATTGGCCTTCATCCATTGTTGCCTCAAAATTTATGTCTCCCGCCCCCGTAAGATTCAGTTTAAAGCCCTCCTGATCAAGTTCTTCATGCTGTGGCCGAACTCATTCTTTCCAGCCCTTGTGAGGTGCAACCCATCCCTTGCCAGCAGTCCATGTTCTAAGTAGCGTAGCCCGTGGTCCCAGAATCCAAAACTCTCACGACGGCACCACCTTCGAAGCCAGTCGTTCATCCGGAGTATTTTTCTTTCCCTTTCTAATTCTCTTCCAAGAACCGGGAGGATGGATGAGAAAATTATTATTATTATTATTATTATTATTATTATTATTATTATTATTATTTATTTATTTATATAGCACCATCAATGTACATGGTGCTGTACAGAGTAAAACAGTAAATAGCAAGACCCTGCCGCATAGGCTTACATTCTAATAAAATCATAATAAAAAAATAAGGAGGGGAAGAGAATGCAAACAGGCACAGGGTAGGGTAAACAGGCACTGTGTAGGGTAAAACTAACAGTATAAAGTGAGAACAAAATCAAGTTTTAAAAGCTTTAGGAAAAAGAAAAGTTTTTAGCTGAGCTTTAAAAGCTGCGGTTGAACTTGTAGTTCTCAAATGTTCTGGAAGAGCGTTCCAGGCATAAGGGGCAGCAGAAGAAAATGGATGAAGCCGAGCAAGGGAAGTAGAGACCCTTGGGCAGGCGAGAAACATGGCATCAGAGGAGCAAAGAGCACGAGCGGGGCAATAGTGTGAGATGAGAGAGGAGAGATAGGAAGGAGCTAGACAGTGAAAAGCTTTGTAGGTCAACAGGAGAAGTTTATATTGAATTCTGAAGTGAATTGGAAGCCAATGAAGAGATTTCAGCAGTGGAGTAACAAAGTTCTTCAGTTTCCTTCCCAGAGCTTCAAAGTCTGAAATGATTTCTTCGTAGCTCTGCTTGGCGACATCATTTGTTCCCACATGGATGAGAAGAAAGGGGTATGTGTCCGTGGGCTTTATGAGCTTTGGTAACCCTTCAGTCACATCTCTAATCTGTGCTCCAGGGAGACAGCACACCTGGCGAGTCCATGGGTCTTCACGACATACTTGAGTTTCAATCCCATGCAGCAGGGAGTCTCCCACAACGACTACTCTTCTTCTTGGTTGACCTACCTTCTGCCTCTTGGTCACTGTTGCATGGTGTCTCCTGTACTTCTTCCTCTGCAAATTGTCCTTCAGTCTCATTCTCCAGAAGCTGAAAGCAGTTGCTTAACTCTAATGGTTCCACCGGTGCAGAATGCCTTCTAATTCTTCTGCTCCTAACTGTCACTCTTTTCCAGGGAGTTTCCTCTTCATTGGCTTTCCTTCCCTCAGCATACTCCACTTCTGCTTCAGCTGGCTGTTGCTCTTCAATCTCATGTGCTTCTTGTTACTGTTGCAGTTCCACCGTTCAGTCTAAGAACTCCTCGACTTCTCTTATTCCTTGGAGGGTGAACACTCGCCGCTCAAGTCCTCTCACTTTTTCTTCCAAAAGTGCCACCAGCTTGCACTTGTTGCAGGTATACGCCATGTTGAGCTCAGGCAGAAACACGAACATTGCACACCCTTTGCAGGTCACCACCTCTAGGGACTCCTTTCCATCCATATTGTCGATTTCTGCTTTGGTTTTTTCCTTTTTGATTATAGTGGAATTGCCTTTGCTTTGTCCTGTCCTCTCTGAAGGTACACAACTATATGAGTATGTCTTAAGGGAAAGTAAGATCTTTTGGTTGTGTGGTTTGTTTGTTTGTTTTGGTGGTGGTTTTGTGGGGTTTTTTTTCTCTTTATGTTTTTCTTTGTTTTTCCCACCTCTTTTTTTTTCTTAGAGGCCTCCCCCTTGGTCTCCTCTTCCCCTACACTCCCCCTGTCAAACTCATGTTCGCTCGCTCCCTGGGAACTGGCTTCCTTTTATAGCTTCTACTTGATCTGGACCAGCTGCTCTTCCCTGCTTCTGCTCAGCTCCAAGTCAGGAACCAGAATGAGGTCACTGAAAGGCCACCAACAATCAACAGCAATCAGGCCACAGATCACTGAGTACAAAGTACAATCAGCAATCAGGCCACTCCCCCTTCAGCTCCTGCAGCAACTATCCACACCGACCCTCTTCACTCAGAAGCACATGGCAAGCACACGGCCTCTTTGAATTGGCAGCCTCCTGGGTTTCCTTGAGGCTTCTCTTCTTCCCCTTTCCTTGGTCTCCTCTTCCCCTACACTCCCCCGGTCAAACTCCTGTTTGCTCTTCCTGTTAGCTCGCTCCCTGTTCACTCGCTCCCTGGGAACTGGCTTACTTTTATAGCTTCTACTTGAGCTGGGCCAGCTGCTCTTCCCTGCTTCTGCTCAGCTCCAAGTCAGGAATTTATTAGTTATAATAAATTTATTTAAATCCATAAAAAGAGTTTGTTGATTTTTTTTATCTTGGGCTTCAACTTGGATGGTATTTTGTATGGGCCATTGGATCGTGGAGTAATGTATAAACGATCATAATATTATAATTAAAATGTAATATTTTTGTTGAGTACTTGTGATTTTAATGTGACTTTAAACACTCTAGGATCCATTGATGAAGGATGGTTTCCAGAAATAGAAATAGAAATATAAACATAAATGTAAACAAATAAGCATAGCCTCCTTGACCAGATTTAGCCCCATGCCCCCCCCCCAGAAATTGAGAAGTCTACACCCCTGTCATCAAGGACAGGAAGCATACAGTATACCCTCACCCCTATGTTAATCTACCTCTTTACTTTCTGCCTCATAAGTGAATGGTTTCCATTCACTCTCCTGGGGAAAAGTAAAATGTAGCACTTGGGGAAACCATTCCAGTAAGAGCAAAACCTTTCCTCCACTCCTATCACTGGCTGAGTCAGGTGTTGTTGTTTTTAGTGTGCAGTTGGATACAAAATGTGCAGTTGGAAATCTGATAATGTGCAGATGAAAAAAGTGGTGAAAAAAATAAGATGTGTTATGTGTATGTGTTTATTATGAAATTAACAATAGACAAAGTCAGGGATGGCATGTAACACAAATTATATAGGGATGCAGGTGAAAGAGCCCTTGATGGTGTAACTGATACTGCTGGGTCCTGGGACAGTGTTGCCTGAATAGATGTGGGAGCAGAGCTGGCACTTGGATCTATTGCATGGTCTGGTCCCTCTGTCTGTGTCTCTGTCCTGTGTACTGTTGCTGGTTAGCATCCGCTTCAGGTCTGGAGGTGGTCTGGAGGCCAGGACTGGTCTGCCTCCCAAGGCTTGTGAGAGGGAAGTGTCTGTGCAGATGATGGGTTGGAGTTCACTGACGATCCGTTGCAGTGGTTTCAATTGGGGGGCTGTAGGTGACAACCAGTGGTGTGCTTCTCTTGGCCCGTTGTCCTTCCTGAGTATCTGTATGGCCCTGTCAATCTCTCTTTACATTTAAGGTGCTACTAGTGTTGGTGATAATCTGTCCAGTTGTGAAAGAGAAATAACGTGTTTGGCTTGGGTGGGGGTGTCTGACAGGGAATTTGCGCAGTTGGAAAAATTGCTTTAAAAAAAAATCCCCTGGGCTGAGTCCTCACTGGCAAGAGTCCCACAGTGGGTTGCAGAAAAATATCAGAGTCTTTGGCACCCTAAAGGCTAAACAACTCTTATGCATAAGATTTTGCGGACTAGTGTCCACTTCATCTGAGGCCTAAAGAGTTATCTTTCTGTAAAACAGGGTTAGGGTATTTCGGGGGAGAGATTCTCTAATAATAGTACTTCATGCATCTGAATAAGTAGACTGGAGTCTATGGCCATGGCTAGACCAGGCCTATATCCCAGGATCGTCCCGGGATCATCCCTGTGCATCCAAATGACATGCAAGGGATCTCAGGAGCAGGCAGGGATGACCCCTCCATTTGCCTGGGATAATCCTTAGGTCTAGCTAAGGCCTATGAAAGCTTATGCCATTATCACGTATTCGTTGCCATAAGACTCTGATATTTTATTAGGACTTTGCACCTGTATTCTAGCATTCGAGTCTCAGTAAGAAAATGGAGTGAAATACCAGTCCAGTCTGTTCTAGGCGACTTCCACCACTATATAAGTTTCTCCTCCTCCTCCTCCTCCTCCTCTTCTTCTTTTTCAAAAGTGAATTCCCTCAAAAGACTACACCCTTATTCCCTTATTGTGCCATAAGCTTGGATCCACCTCCCAGAATACCTGTGTGATGCCATCTCTCTTACTTCTTTTCTCAAAACCCACTTTTTGGTGAAGCCTTTGACACAACTGCCTAGTTCCCGTGCTGCTTTGTAATGATGCCCATAATCTGACCCAAGTACATGTAAATGATGTAACCACACGGTCTTCCCCGTTCACCCTTGCCTCCCCTTCTTCTAGTGTCACCTTCCCCAGCTAGAGACTAGGGATGTACAGATTTTGTAAATTCCATTCTGCCTGTGTCTTGCAGATTGCCAGGTGCCTTCTGTTTGCTCACTAACAAAACTGTTGCTGGTGGGCTTTTTCCAATTTCCCACATTTGTGCAAATTCACACTTGCGAAAATGCACAAGTCACCTCCCAAATACACAAATCCCCCCCCCCAATTGTGCATTTTCATGCTTTAGCCTTTGGGGATTTTCATGCTTTAGCCTTTAGCATTTGGTTCTCCAGCTCTGCTCAAGGCACACAGAAGCAAAATGTTATGTCCTGCTTACTGTATTTGTTTTTAAGAACCACAAAATGCAAGGCTGTCATCCCTGCATGTGATATGAGGCATGCATACCTAGATCCTGTGAAGGATATTACAGGAATGAGTGTAAATAATGAAGCTTTTGAAAGCCCCAGTTCAAGAATGCTGCCTGGTTCTGTCCCTCTGCTTGCACAAGCTGTAATTTAAAAGGCTCAGGCCTTTTATTCAAAGTGACAGAAACCTACAAATTTTTATTGCTCTGCATTTAATAAAATTTACATTTACAAGCTGTCAGTTTATAATGCTGAATAACTGGTAGCTTAGAATGCTGAACAGCAGACTGGGGTGTATTCCAGGTTCATTACTGCTTACTTCTGATGTTTTCAGGTACATGGAATAATCCTTCAATCCAAGGAGCCTTTTTGGTTGTTGTTATTATTATCTCTATTAATTCAACACTGGCACAAACACATCCATTGACACTGCAGAGAGGCCAGGAAAAGGAATTTATCAGGCCCCCATAAAACAAGGCATAATTAAGAACTCCCCTTCTGCTTGTTTAATGTGCTAATATGAGAACATTAGGGCCAATGTCCCACCTAGGGCTCAGTTTCTGCAGCTGTCTGGGTGTTTGTTAATTTACAGACTCAATTATGTGGAGTCCCTTAAATCCACAGCAGCAGTGGGAGGTAAGGTAGATGGCTAATGAAGAAACACAAGGTAGAAAACCACTTTAATGCCTGTTTTACATGCATCTTGGGTACCCATTTCTTGAGAACAAAGATCAAAGATTGTAGCTTTAAGAATTCTCCAGGTGGAAATAAATCTACATGGTATTAAGGCATACCTTTTTTTTTTAAAAAAAAAAAGCAAGATAGCCAATATCCTTTGGAATCTGCAGTTCACTCTGAAACAAAACATTAAGACAAATATTTGACTTTAAATAAAAAATATTTTTAAAAAACTGTGATGCTTGGTGCAGCCAAAATTACCACATTTAAGTTCCATGTATTTCAGTAGCAATGTTAAACCTCTGCTGAAACCTGTCATGTTGAAAGAGATGAGGAAAATGTGGCTGGATCCTGCCCATGTTATCTAATAGTTACCACGAGAAAATGTAAGGAAAAACCATTCAGGAGGTGTTCTGAGTTACCCCTCTGGGTGTGATTTACCCAGACTTATTTTTTGAGTCCCATATTCAAGTATGTTTTTAACTCTTCTGTTCAAAACACTGGAAGTTAAAAGAATTCTAGGCTGCAATACCATACCCACCTCCCTGAGAGTAAGTCCCATTGAACTCAATGAAACTTACTTAAGACCATTGTTTAAGTGTCCTCAGGATTGTAACATATACACAAAGTGAGGAGATATAAAATCAACATTGGCTCCCTGACTTTCACACACTTACGCCTTCTATTGAGTAGAAAGTGATTTCATTTTCACAAAAGGTGATAGCTCCACATAATTTTGGCCATGTCCACGTGGTCTTCTTGTGGAAACAGAAGCCAATAGAATTTACTCCCTGCTAAGAATAGGTAGGATTGTGCCAAATATAGCTTGGGGTCTGTTTTAATGTGTTTGCTTTCAACTGACCCAATACAAATCTGTGAAGAATGTTTTGCTTTGTTTTCAGAAATCACTTCAAGCAATTTAACTTTGTATAATATAGAACCCAACCCAGCAAGTGGATTTTCGGTCGCATTGATTTCAGCGGAAGAGTTAAGCATATGCTTATGCCTCTCCCATCCTCACTCCTAATAACCCATGTCAGGAATTGTCTGAATCAAACCTCAGGTAAGGGGGCACAGGATCGCAGCTGAGCGGACTTTCCGCTTACTCTTTTATTTTCTCAGTATTTTAACACCTCATTTAACTTAAATTTAAACTTTGCTGTTTTAATTCCATATTTTAACCTATATCAATTTTTGCTGTGTGGTTTTATCCCGGTTGTGCTTTTTATATTGTATTTTGTGTTTGTGTTTTTAGATTGTTGCTTTTTCGATGGTTTTGGTATTTGTGAAGTGCCCAGAGAGCTTTGGCTACTGGGCCGTATAAAAATGTAATAAATAAATAGACACCATTCACAAAAATACAGATGTGCCAATGGAGCACAGAACGCCGCTCTGCAGATCTCCACAGATCTCTTGCTCTCTCCGGAAAGGAGTCGTCTAATCATCTTCAAAAACGACAGACAACTTCAGCTGGAACATGAATGCCCGCCAGCCCCAGCTACTACGGAGATCCCAGGCAGTTGCGACCCCATGGCTTGTAAACAGTGGGGCTTACTCTCAGGTAAGGGGGCACAGGATCGCAGCTGAGCGGACCCTCCGCTTGCCCTTTGGTTGTTTGTTTGTTTTTAATTTTTATTTAAATTTTTAACCGTATACACAAACATCAATTAAACTAGCATAAACACAATTAACCATAACAATACACAATATTAATAACAAAATACTAGTGAATAATAATGAGTGCACCCTCCCCCGCTTGCCCTTCGTAAGCACGTCTTCCGGCAACGAGAAGGCATCCGATGGAATGAAACCTGGCTCCCTGCCCATGATACCGCCACCTCAGCTGCCCTCTCTCATGGAGGACTCTCTTTCTCTCACTCGAGTCGCCCAGAGGGTCGAGGTGGTGGTGTGGGTCTTTTATTATCGAGTTTGTGCCAGTTCCAGCCTCTTCCAATTCCACCTTCACACTGTTTCTCCTCCTTTGAGGCACATGTGGTGAGACTCTTCGCTCCGCTGCGACTGCGGGTTGCAGTTCTCTACCGCCCCCCTGGCTCATCCTCTAAATTTCTCTCTGATCTGGACTCATGGCTGTCCTTTCTCCTCTCTGACAACTCTCCTACTCTGATCTTGGGTGACTTCAATATCCATGTGGATGACCCTCATGATGCTGCAGCTCTACGATTTCGCTCCTTATCTTCCTCTTACGATCTCAAGCTCTGCTCTGAAGCACCCACACATTCCCTTGGACACTGTCTGGATCTTGTCCTCACTCGGAACTGCTCTGTCCTGGACTTTTCTACTGTTGACTTTCCTCTGTCAGATCATCATCTAGTCTCTTTCAATATTACTCACAATCCCCCTCCTTCACGTCCTGCTTCACGCCCTTGTCGTGACCTGCATTCTATCAACTATGAGGCTTTCTCTCAGTCTCTAGCCTCCTCTCTTCCTTCTGTCTTCACAGCCGTCTCCTTGGACTCAGCCGTCTCCTCCTTTAACTCCACATTGTCTTCAACTCTTGATAATCTTGCTCCATCTACAACTCGGATAATTCGCCCCTCTCAACCCCAACCGTGGCTCACCTCTTTCCTCCGCTACCTTCGCTCTTGCTCCCGGGCAGCCGAACGCCTGTGGCGTAAGACCAGGGACTTGGCGGACTTTGTCCACTACAAATTTGTTCTCTCCTCTTTCTCTTCTGCCATTTCACTGGCCAAACAGCAGCACTACTCAACGCTGATCCAGTCAAATGCTAGACACCCTCAGCGGCTCTTCAAGTCCTTCAATTCTCTCCTGAAACCTAATCCACCATCTCTCCCCGCCTCTCTGTCTGCCAATGACTTTGCCTCTTTCTTCAATGCTAAAATCCAAACTATTCGCTCCGATCTGGCCAGCTCTGCTCCGCTCCCAGCTCCTGTGCCTCACCTGTCAGTTCCTCCTGCAACTCTCTCGGCGTTCCCCTCAGTCTCAGCTGATGAACTGTCTAAAATACTGCGCTCGTCGAAGCCTTCCACTTGTTCCCGTGATCCAATTCCCTCTCGCGTCTTTATTAATCTTATCCCCGCTATCCTCCCGTCCTTGCTTCACATCATTAATTCTTCTCTGTCCTCTGGCTCATTTCCCTCTGCTTTTAAACATGCTACTGTCTCTCCCATTCTCAAAAAACCCACTCTTGATCGACTTTCTCTGTCTAACTACCGACCTGTCTCTCTGTTGCCCCTTGTCTCAAAGATTCTGGAACGTGTGGTCTACTCTCGCTGTCTTGACTTTCTCTCTAGTAACTCTGCTCTGGATCCCTTTCAATCTGGATTCCGTCCTTTGCATTCCACTGAAACAGCCCTTACCAAGATCACCAATGATCTTCTCACTGCCAAGTCTAAGGGCCATTATTCCGTCCTTATTCTCCTTGATCTAACTGCAGCCTTTGACACGGTTGATCACGATCTTCTCTTAGATTCCCTCCATGACCTTGGACTCTGTGGCTCTGTCTATAACTGGTTCGCCTCCTATCTAGAGGGTCGCTCTTTCAGCGTGTCGGCTAACGGCAGCTCGTCCTCCTCCTTTCTCCTTTCAGTAGGGGTTCCGCAAGGCTCGGTGCTTGGCCCGCTGCTGTTTTCTCTATACATGCTGCCCTTGGGTAAACTTATTCAATCTCATGGCCTCCAATATCACCTGTATGCCGATGACACACAACTATACCTCTCATCTCCGGAACTTTCTCCTGATGTCCACGATCGTATCTCAGCATGTCTTTCAGATATCTCAGCCTGGCTGCTTCATCGCCGTTTGAAACTCAATATGGCAAAAACTGAACTGCTTGTTTTTCCTCCTAAACCTTCTCCTCACCTCTCATTCTCTCTTACTGTCAACGATGTCACGCTTACTCCGGTCAAGGAAACTCGTAGCCTTGGCTTTATATTTGATTCCTCGCTCTCCTTTATTCCTCATATCGAGGCAGTAGCTAAATCTTGTCGTTTCTTCCTGTATAATATTGCCAGGATTCGACCATTTTTGTCTGTCTCTTCTGCCAAGACTCTCGTTCACGCACTGGTTATCTCTCGGTTGGACTACTGCAACCTCCTCCTCTCTGGCCTCCCCTCATCTCACATCAGTCCGCTGGTCTCTGTCCACCACTCTGCTGCTAAGATCATCTTCCTGGCCCGCCGCTCTGACCATGTCACTCCGCTTCTGAAATCTCTTCATTGGCTCCCAATTCATTCCAGAATCCAATATAAACTTCTCCTGTTGACCTTCAAAGCTTTTCACGGTCTAGCTCCTGCCTATCTCTCCTCTCTCATCTCACACTATTGCCCCGCTCGTGCTCTTCGCTCCTCTGATGCCATGCTTCTTGCCTGCCCAAGGGTCTCTACTTCCCTTGCTCGGCTTCGTCCATTTTCCTCTGCTGCCCCTCATGCCTGGAATGCTCTTCCAGAACACCTGAGAACGACCAACTCAATCACAGCTTTTAAAACACAGCTAAAAACTTTTCTTTTCCCTATAGCTTTTAAACTTTGAGTTTGTTCTGACTCTATACTGTTAGCTTCACCCTTCCCGGTGCCTGTTTACACTTCCCTGTGCCTGTTTGCATTCTCCTTCCCTTCTTATTGTTTACTACAACTTTATTAGATTGTAAGCCTATGCGGCAGGGTCTTGCTATTTACTGTGTTATCTGTACAGCACCATGTACATCGATGGTGCTATATAAATAAATAATAATAAATAATAATAATAATGGAGGGATGCAGGCAAACCGGGCTTGGTGCTCCATTCTGAAGCGACGCGGGGATGGTGGGTAGGAAACCAACGGATTTCCGCTGCCAGGGAGGACGCCCCGCCGCAAGCCCAGAATCCTGGCCAGGAACTCGGGCCCTTTCGACCCCGAAGGGAAAGGGGGGGCTCGTCCCCGCCTGCTCCTGGGATCCCCGTGTGGCATTTGGGTGCACAGGGATGGTGGGGGGGGCGGGGGGGGGTCAGGTGTAGTGACCGCCTTGGAGGCCAGCAAGAGCCGGCCCTTCCCTCCTCCTGGCCCTCCGGCTCGCCCTCCCCCTTTCCCTTCTGCTTGGGGTTTGGGGGGGTTGTTTTTTTGCGGGGGGGGCTTGGGTTGGAATGCGACGGCCGCCCGCCCGCCCCGCCCCCCCCCCCCCGCCTTCGGAGCGCCTGCGCTCTGCCTGGCGCGGCTGCCCCGGACCTCCCGACCCGGGTTCGCAGCCTGGGCGCCTTCCCCCCCTGCCGCCACCGCCGCCTCCCGGGCCAGGAATGCGCCTGCCTCACGGGACGGCGGGGGAAGCGGGCGAGAGCCCGGCGCGGCGGCCGCGGCGGCGGCAGCAGGAGCAGGCGCAACAGCAACAGCCGCAGCCGCAGCCGGCCATCAATCGCGCTTGTCAGCGGGTCGGCGCGGGCACGCTCCGGCCGGGCCACCGGGGCGCAGGCGGGAACAAGGCGCTTCTCTGTCGCCGGCCCAGCCAGGCCACCCGGGGCCCCCGCGGCGGGGGCCGGGGGAGCCCACGGGCCCCGCCGGAGGCCCCACCCGGCCTGGCTGCAGGCCCTCGCGCTCCCCCTCCGCAGCTGAACCCCGAAGCGCAGGTGGGCTGGCGGAGGGGGGGCGTCGGTCCAGCAGCCCCCCGAGGCGGCTTTTGCCCTCCCTCCCGGGGGGGAGGCAGGGGCCCCGGGGGGGAGCGGGGCTGAGCTAATAGTAAATACTTCTATTTACTCAGAAGTAAACCCCACCGAGCGCGGGGGGACTTCCGACCCGGTAAGGAGGGCGCCCGAGGCTGCAGCCTGCCCCGGACAGATCGCGGGAGGCTGCTTGGCGCATGGCCCGGGCGGGGCTCCGAACCCGTCCTTCCCCATTGGGATGGCGGGGGGGGAGTCCCCGCCGAAGGGCGTCGATCCCGCTCGCGGTCCGCTGAGGTCGGGGCTCCGTCTTCTTGAAGGCGCCTTTTCCCTTAAGCATACTTTGGGTTTTGTGTCTTCTGCCCGTTGCAGATATACACCATACCTTGAGAAAGATTTGAATCATCATAGAAAGAAAGAAAGAAAGAAAGAAAGAAAGAAAGAAAGAAAGAAAGAAAGAAAGAAAGAAAGAAAGAAAGAAAGACTTCGTACCACTGTTACATTTAGAATGGTTAAACTGACTGCAGCAGTTTATGGCAACTGAGAGAGAGAGAGAGAGAGAGAGAGAGAGAGAGAGAGAGAGAAATTGGAAGTACGGGAAGATGCCAAACTGATCTTCGAATTAAGTTTTTCTGTCACTTTTTGGATTTCTCTTAGAACAGGAAAGAAGGTCTACGAGTGTTAACAATAAGCGCGCGCCCGCCCGCACACAAATCATTTGCCTGCATCTCTTTCCAAGGACGTCAGAACCATGCAGCAGCCTGTTTACTTGGAGGCAAGTTCTGTTGTATACTATTAAAGCTGCTTTGGACTGAAAGTGCAATTCTATACAGGTCTACTCAGATGCAAGCCCTATTAGTTTCAATGGCATTTACTCTCAGGAAAGGGTATATAGGATTTGAGCTTAAGCCAAAAACACGATTTGTTGGGAAGTTCTCTTGTGCAAGAACCATAACAAGTGAACTATTTCTGGTGCCCATTTTATAGCATTAGGCTGATTCTTTATTTTAGGCAGGAAGACCCTGTCCTTGTTTCTTCCTCAATGAGATTTTTTTCCCCTCCCTTTAAAAATCCATTTCCGTGGATTTCTTTCGTATCCCAAGTACGTTTCTCTCTCTAAGGCAGGGTGGCATCAACTCTTTCAGTTCATCTACATCCGTTGTAAAACGCCTGTCTGTCTTTACACATTTGAGTAGAATTATATTGGGGTGGGGGTGTTGTCTACCATCGTAACCTGATCGCAGCCGGGATCTATGCACTTTTACTCCAGGATAAGTCACTTCCCCCATTTAAATCTGCACGTAAGTCGCATGCATCCTTAACTATTCAGCCCGATCCACAAGACGATTAAGCCTGCAGTGCTAAACACATTTACGTTCTAATGAAAACAGTGGGATTTACTTCCGATTAGACGTGCGTACATAGGCTAGAAGTGGGTGGAAAGCAGCGAGACACACGGTGTGTTTTGGACCTGAGCAGCATGGGACCTGGCAAACATCCGTGTAACGGGGAAGAGGGCGGCAGCGTGTCACCCTTTCTGAATCCTCACCCAACAGGCAGCTGAACGTAGACCATTTCCACGGGGAAGCATCTCGTTTGAGCTGATGGGAAAGTGCTGTGGCTGTGGGCGAGTGAGGGCTGCTTCACACGTGCAAGCTGTCGCTCGATGATGCACTCGGGAAGCGCTGGTCAGGGGTGCGTGAGCCAGCCCTTCTGTTTTACCAGGTGCGCGTCCCTTTCCCCTGCTTCTAAATCTGAAAAGTGTCGGTTCTAGATTTAAATGAAAATGATCTGGGAAGCAGGCGTTTTTGCAAGGGAGTACTACTGGTACCCCCTTGCAAAAGTCACGAAGAGTCGGAAACGACTGGACGAATAAACAACAACTACTGGGTGTCCAGCGACATTCTGAATACTTCATCTTCGGAAGCCATTGAAGCCTGTCAGAATAAATCGGACAGGCAGTCTGATTCTGAAATGCATTTTTCTTGGAAGAAAAGCCCCATCCTTTTAAGGGGATTCAGGGTCGGCCTGGGCTTGCGGGCTCCATCAGCCCAGTTCCGAGCGCCTTCTCTACATCAAAATACTGCAGAGGGTAGTCAATAATTCCCCACCCACCCCGGGCTGGGATGCTGCGTAGGAAGTAATTTGCATGGATGGCGAAGCCTCCCCCCATTCCCACCCCGTGGGCATTTCAAGGTTGAAAGAGAAAAAAACCTCTGGGAAGGATTCGAATCCTGGGTGAAAACGGATTAAACGGATCAGCATAATCTTTCTCCGATTAGACACCGTCTTTGGTGGAAATGTAATCGGATCCGGCAACAGACTGCGGGGTCCTTCGGCTGCCGCCTTGTGACTGCCCGCCGTCAGGGGGCAAAAGGCATCCTGGGCGCTCCTGCACAGTATGAACCACTTGCACGGGAGGGAGCCTGAGGAGCAACTCCGGAGCACGCGGTCCCTGGATCGCAGCCTCTCTGGGCTTTCGCAGCCGCCCTGCAAAATTCGCTCTCCACCTTTCTCCGTTTGATTCAGCGGGCCCTTTGCAGCCGCAGCTCGAGTTCAGCTCCTCTTCCCGGGAGGGGGGGGGGGGAGAATGGCTTCGCTCTCTTAAAGCGATCGGGGACCTTACAAGGAACCCGAAAAACAGGCGACCCTCTCGAAGCTTAAGCCCCCCTCGCGAGTTCCCCCGTCTTTCCTTTTTTTCTTTCTAGGGGGAGGGCAACAGAGTCGAGTTAAGGGTTGGGCGCTTACGGAACAGGCAGCCTTCAAGCGAGGGCTCCTCGGATTTGCCCGCTCCGCTGCGGAACGAACTAGTCACCGCAGACATACTCGTGCTATCCGTAGGGCTCGGGGCCTCGAAAGCCTGGTCGAGGAGGAGGAAAGACCAACACGATCCGGCCTTGGCACTGGAAGGACACAGAAACGGAAAAACAGTGTTGCTGGAATGGTACATTGCGTAATACTGCTACACGGGATAATACATTCTGTCCTGTTACAGTAGCAGGTAACACCGTTTCAAGGCAGAACGAATTACTTCATGAATATAAAGAATAATAGCACTAATAATTAATAATAATAATAATAATAATAATAATAATTTATTAGTATTATTGCATTATTATTATACTAGCAATAGTAGAAGAAGAGGACGTTGATCTGTGTCTAGGCCTTACTTACGGAACTTTGAGCGATTCATCAGGGCCGACCACAAGCCCGATGGAGGCAGGGGAGCGCTATAGGAGGGCGATGTTTCAGAGCGAGTAGAATAGCTGAAGCTCAAGGGAGGCGGCGCTCTTCGGGTATGAATTCGGGTATAGATTTTGCACTGCAAACTTAGAATGGCTGATAATATCGTGACAACATGGATCAGGGCCTTTTTAGATCTGCCCTGGAGAACTTAGGATTTCTCCAGCGGGATCGGAGGGGACGCCCAGTGATTCCCACTTCATCTTCGCAGTAAACAGAAGACGGCTGTTTCCTGTTGCCTCCTCGCTCCTTTTTTCTTAATCAAATCAGCGCTTAAAAGCGGAAGTGCGCGGTAACAACGCCTGATGAACATGCGAAGGTGAAGGCGAACCAAGGGCCCTCCAAGAGGGAAGGGAGGACAAAATGGAGGAGGAGGAGGCGGCAGAGGCATCACCACCACCACCACCACCACCACCACCACCACCACACTAGAGCCCGAGCCCAAACCCTGGCCAGCCTCCCTGAAGTCTTGATGAAAACCCCGGTGAACTAGCAAGACTGGTGAACAAGCTCAGCCCTTTCATGGGAAGTCAGCGGGCGGTGATGGAAAACGGCTCTCCCGGCCTCGGTCCGGCTCGCTCGAGCCCGAGAGTGCTGCCGATGCTCAGGCCAGATTAAAGCGTAGGCTTGTGCCGGTTTGCGACAGCTCCGCTAACACCCGTGTCCTTAACAGGGAAGCAAATCCTGCGAGATTCAAGTGAGGGCACGAAGGCCTCCTTGGGATGCCATAAATCCGCGGAATTAAACAAGAGCCGTTTGTCTCTTCCCTGCCGGCCCCACACTTCCCCTCCCTACATTCCGATTGTATGTTCTTCGGGGCAAACCCTTTCTTTTGCCTATTATTCTGTACTACGTCTTCATGCACAGTGAGAATCCTGGCTTAGAGGGGAGGCAGAATAGAACACCGCGCAGCCCCCGCCCCCCACGACTCACGAACAGTCACTGGCGGCTCCTTTTTGGCTCCTCCGCCCTTTGGTGGCGTCTCTTCTTTGTCGTTCAGATTTTATCTGCGCATCTCAAGCCAAAGAATCCAGCACCCGCCAGGATGAGCACCCGGATGGGAGCACTTTAAAGGCCATCACACCCGGGAGGAGGGAAACGGGCTTGTTTGAAGGCCCCGTTCGTCTGCTGATCAAGCAGGGGGCCCCCGCCAGCCCGCCCCCGCCATAGCCCCAATCTGGAGAGTTGGTAAGGAACTTGGGAGCTTTTCTTTTTCTCCCAACAGCGCCCGTGACCACGTTTGGATTCTGTAAGTTGAAGCAGTGATGCCATATTTTTTTCCTCCTCTCCCCCCATCCCTTTTCCCTTTTCTGTCCTGTCTTATAGCCCATAAGCACGAGGGCAGATGAAAGCGTGTTCTGAAGCCGCTTTGGGGGTCCTATCTGCTGGAAAGCGGACCCAAAATGCTTTAATAAAACAAAATAATAAATACATTTCCCACGAGTTCTTTACCACTGCAATATGAGGCACACCTACCTGCATAAGATCGGGCATCACACGTGACAAAGGAAGCTAAAATTCACACCCTAGAAAGAATTAAGAATTGCCTTGCTGGGCCAGCGCAACGTTCCGCCGAGGTCAGCTTTCTGGATTCAAGAACGTCACCTCATAACAGGCCCTGAAAATCGTGGCCTGAGGTCCATGGGGGGGGGGGGGGCACCCAGCGATAGCTGGACTCCCATAACCTCTATCTGATCCATACATAAAGGGCGCTGGATTGCTTTCTGTATGTAGTAAATACTCACGCACTCTGAGGGTGATGGTGGAATATCACCTTTATTGAGAATACATCCAGGGTTTATATACCATTCTTCTCTCCCCTCTTCCTATGCTCTTCTTATGTGAGGCAACCCAATTATCACCTTGCTCTTGTGTGAGGCGGAAGGTAACCAAGGTAAACAGGAAGTTTGGTAACTAGCTCTCTTAACATGTTTGTTCCCGGATTAAGGTGGAAGTCAAAGCATGACTCATTCTCTTAGACAATTAACAATGGCCAATTAACTGGGAGGAAGATTAAGGCAGAAGCCTGTTTACACACACCCCCACAGTGTGCTGTCAACGTGGCGTTTCCAGACCTATGTGTAATACTTCATCTCTAGTCCAGCATTCTGTTTTCCAACAGTCTCCAAGGAGCTGCCTTTGGGGACCAGGAAAGGGAGAACCTATTCTGGGGTAGACTGCGCCTTTTGGTGGAGGTTCAGTTTAATTATTATTATTATTATTATTATTATTATTATTATTATTATTATTAATTTATATAGCACCATCAATGTACATGGTGCTGTACAGAGTAAAACAGTAAATAGCAAGACCCTGCCACATAGGCTTACATTTTAATAAAAAATATAATCATGGCTAACAGCTGCTGATAGATCTATCCTTTGTCTAATCCTTTCTAAAACGCCACCCAAGCTACTGGCCCTCATCATCATAGAATCATAGAATAGCAGAGTTGGAAGGGGCCTACAAGGCCATCGAGTCCAACCCCCTGCTCAATGCATAGTCACTTAAGGTGCAGTACTATGCAGGTTTAGACAGAAAAAAGCCCTACAGCTCCCAGCATGGCCCGGCCAGCCATTGTAGGGCTTCTCTCTCCTCTCCATCCCCCTAAGTCTAAACCTACATAAGACTTATGCCTTCAGTAGTGATCTTGTTGTTTATTTGTTCAGTCGCTTCCGACTCTTCGTGACTTCATGGACCAGCCCACACCAGAGCTTTCTGTCGGCTGTCGCCACCCCTAGCTCCCCCAAGGTCAAGTCTGTCACCTCCAGAATATCATCCATCCATCTTGCCCTTGGTCGGCCCCTC